>NC_141696.1:835038792-837438792 GCF_964263255.1 Lissotriton vulgaris | reverse complement strand
GAAGATCGATTTTGATTAAAATTAGTAAACCCCAAGGTGGGCGGCCGTCTTTGTTGGTGGTCGCAGCGCGATGAAATGTGATATAACCAGGGATAAAAGTGGGGGAAGGGGACCACATTTCTTGTAGAAAACAGATATTGTGCTTTTCTATGTATTGGGTCCAGTGGGCAAGTGCGACTTTTGTTCTCACCCCGGCAACATTCCATGACAGTATGGTGAGTTTAGGTGCATGATCTCTATTGTCTGTAACAAGAGGATTTTCACCCTCTCCCCCACCTCCTTCCTGAGATCCAGTCCAGTGTCCAATGGGACTGCCCCTTACTGTGGCCCCTGGATCAGACATGGTGTCAAGGTTAGAGGTATGGTTGAAGCATCAGGGTGGGTGGTCTCAGGAGGATAAGAAATTGAAATGGAAGGATGTAATGTGGGACCTGGTGACAAAGTGTGGTATGCAAGACAGACATTTACATCAAGAATAGAACTAGAAATCTGCTGCTGTTCTAGGCTGTGAGTAGTTGTTAGCAATGGACGCATTAATGGGCGATATTTCATCTGTATCCCAGTATAAGTTGAGGGATTGAACCTAGCTTCCAGTGAGATTAAATAATGGGCAAGGTTCATATCACCAAAAAGCAGCTCTATGCAGTCAGTCAGGGAATTAACTCCTTTAATCCTTTTGGCCCGTAGATGTCCTCTCTGATGAGTGAGCTACACCCACTCACATGACATATCCAGTGTATTCATTTGTTGATAAGGGAGTCCTCATTTTAGTGGCACGTGGTTGAGGACAATCTGGGGACGTTAGCCAGGAAAATGCTCTTGTTGGTGGGGGAAGGGGGTGGGGGGGGGGGAGCTTGCGAGTGACTTGCCTGCCAGGTAAGACTTGATGAAAGCAATCATCGATGGGGGGATGGATTGTGATGCTGCAAGTTGGCAATAGGCCTGAAGTACGACGGTGGACAATATTAGCATAGGACATAGTATTGCTAGGCATAGTGTCAGAGGGATTCTTGCAAGTGGGGTTTACAGCCAATCCTGGAGTTGAGCAATTGGGCTATAACAAATAGTGGTGCAGGCCAAAGTTTTTACGGGGTCTGATTAAATGGTTGGGCCTCAGTAACACCTTTTTTTATTAACAGTTTTATTTGCTCTGTTAGCTCTGGATCTGCCTTTCTCAGAAAGTCTACCTCAGATCTACTATACTCTTAAGTGTAAATTGACCCTTTGAGACCTGGTCCGTGATGGCAGGCTCTCATACGGACTGCACTGGAATGTCTAGAGGCCCTAGGTCGACTCTTAATTCCTGCCTCCCTCGTCTAGGCTGTGAGACTCACCAAGCCCCACCCCCACTACCACCGGGAACTCATGCATGGGCTGGAGTGGGAGAGACCTATTGGAGAGGGTAAGATCGGTTATTAGATTAGTACCAGCTGAAGAGGTGTCTAGAGCCTTAGTAGAGAGGTCAGAACTTATCACCCCCTTTACCTCTTCTGCACCATTATTTGAAGTGCAAGAGACTAATAAATGGTTGGGAGAACAGTTTTTTGCACTGCGTGTTTTAGGTTTTCTAAACATAGATGGAATGCGTTTTGGCTGATGAGACTTTGCTCTTTTAGACTGATTTATTGGGCAAGGGGTCACAGATAGGTCGGCTGACGGTATTAGAATATCTTCGCATTCAACAAGATCGTCTATGCGATCAAGGACGCAGTTACCTCCTGCCAACTTGTGTGCTTTATTAGTTTTGTTAGATTTCGCTTTTGGTTATACCCCTCCATCCCCAGTTTCGAATTCCATGAATTTCCTTTTCCCCATGGTGATTTGTGGGGCTTTATATATTACAAATCTAAAATATTGCCAAAGTTAAACTCCCAAATCCTTTCTTGCTGGAGATTGAAATTAATAAACCCAGCATACAACCTAGAGATCGCATCTGCAATAACCAATGAGAACTATTGCGACTGTGTTTCTCTACAACCTTCCATAAAATGACAGTTCTGTACTGTTTCTGTAATAAAACATAGGTGTAGGTAGATAAGCAATCATCAGGCAAACATCAAACAACCCAAAGAACCCATGGAGCCCAAAAACAACCCAAGAAGCAATTAGGTCAGGACCAAATGCTCAACTAGAAATGGCAGCCAGGGTGGACCAAGGGTAAAGTCAAAGTCAGAGTCAGAGTTAAGATGGTTCGTATCTCACAGTTTAAAATCCCACAGATCAAAAGGGGAGGCCCTGCCCTGCATCTTCCTGGTAAGGATGGGCCCTCCCTTCGCCGGGGCACAACCTGTGCCCCCCTGTTTGTCCTGCGCTGCGGGACCCCTGCCGCGAATTTGAGCACCTCCTGGTGCGGTCTGATGACATGGTTGGCCCACAAAGGATGCGGAGCAGTGTAGTCCTGGCCCCGGATGTGCGGGAAGCGGTGGCAGCAGGGATCTGCAGAATTGGGTGTCCCACCCTGCTGGAACCCTACTGCAAATTTGAGCGCCTCTTGGTGCCCTCTGGTGACATAGTTTGCCCCCAAAGTTTGCTGGGCACTGTAGTCCTGGTCCGAGAAGTACGGGAAGCGGTGGCTGCAAGGATCTGCAGAATCGGCGTGCCATTATTTGCCCCCTGAGAACCACTTTCATAGCCTCCCAAAGTATCACAGGATATATATTCAAGGTAGAATTAACCTTCAAGTAGAAATCTAGTTTTTCTTGCACATAGTCCTGGAACTTAGTATCCTTCAGCCACTCTGTGTGCAGGCCCGATGTGAGTTTAGCCTGCGTGTATTCAGCCCCATCTCAATTTCAATAGGTGAGAGGTAGGACAATACCCTTGAGTGAATCATATCCCCCGACACCTTAAGGATATCCAAGAAAAGGAGGAAATGTAGTTTAACCATGAATGTGATATGTGAGGTTACGAGTAATGTGTATATTCACATGCAGCTGGGTTATGGATCTTCCATATATCGCAGAGGCAAAGAGAGCCGGCCAAAGACTCCAGTGCCATTTGTCGCCCCACTATCGCCCCATTTTGTATGTATACATGTGCATAACTTCATTGAATTCATCCCCAAACATATGCCCCCCTACAGGGGCTGCTGCAATAATCCTCTTCAGCTCTTTATCGAGGCCACCCGCAGGGTTGGTAGACATATGGGTTGGCTTCAGTCCATGGTCTCTTAAATAGGAAGCCCAATACAAAGGTGTAAAAACCCACTGTATCCTGGATGACTTTGTTGACCACTAAAGGGGCCTTTTTATGCAGCAGCGTAGAAACTTCTAGATCCTCAGTAAATCCAGCATGACACATCTGGTTGAAGCCATATTGGGCAAAGAAAGTACATCTGTACACGAGCAGATTAATCTCTTGCAGCAGGAGTAGGGGCACTGGAGACAATCTATTCATGTATCTAAGAATTGCTCTCCACTTGACAATATTCAGCAGACCATTTACATTCTATGACACAATCTTACATTGTATCTAGATCTCTAGTATGGTTGTGGCGGGTAGTCAGTCATATGTGTCTGAAATATAGCAAAAGACAGCTGTGTATATCACCTGTGTGTGACAAGATCAAAACACCCGAACCTCAAACAATCTCCCATCCATGCAATATTTCAATTGTTTAATCATCAACCAAAAAAAACAGCACATTCATTAGAGACAAATATCAAAGTCTTATTTAGCAGGTATAACAGGATGATGTATCAGACTCTGCCACAGAAGTCTTGGTATGTTGGTGTTTATCGGTATAAAGCTGATCAACATTCCAATATGGTCGAACTATTATTTGTCTTGATTTTCTCCTTGTCCTTTCGCCTGGTTTCCCTAGTCGTTCATCTGGTGCCTCAAGCAGGAAATATCCTCAGGGAGAAAAGGACACAAGTCTTAGTGGGCACACTCTTAGGCTTTCGTCAACCTGCCACCACACCGGGTTTGTGCTTTCCCGAACTATTTTTTTCTTATTTTATTTCTGTAATTATTACACTATCCCAGTTGAGATATAGAACATTAGTGAAAGGTGTTGATATACATATTGGGAAGTGAGACAGACTGAATGGTATTTTCAAGACAGTGGTGCAGCTAACAGAGCATCTTGTGGTGAAGGAAGAGATTTGTAACAAGAAAGTGGGACAGGCAGTGAATACCTGGCAAAAAAACATTTGTGCAACCACCCACCGAGACACTCCCTCCATGTCCCTGGTAACCACTTGCCTGAGTCTGTGCTCTGGTCTACAGCAGCGGCCGCCTGGTCCAGAACTCCTCTCCCCGGGGACGACCTTCGCTTCTTGCCTCCTGCCGGATACCACGCTGCCTCCTCCTCTGTGTCAGTAGGGGCTGTCTCCACTTCTTGCTGGTCCATCCTTGGAAATGGGAATCCCTGCGAATAATGTGCCAGTCTCGCAGAGGTCCTTCAGAGCCCGTGGCTCCCTTGCAACACCCGTTTTCTCCTCCTCACGCCATTCACCTCCACTTCCCATTTATGGCTGCAGCTCCTCTTCCAGAACGGTGCCGACATCTCCTCCGACGTCACCGTTTTAATTCTGACTGGAGGGAGGAGAGCCGGCCACTAGAACGCTGACTCCTTTATTTCCAATACTCCTGGGGCACTGAGTGTCATTGCTTACAGTGGGCTCAGTGGTAATTTCGTTAAAGTACCTCCCTTCCAGGCATGTCCGACTGGGACATGGGGAGGCCGGAGACCGCTAAGAAAATATGCAATACACGGCAACTTGCCAGCTAGCTGACAGGTTTGGAACAAAAAGGGTTGAATAGCTAAAAACCAGCAGAGTACACTTGCATTAGTGTTCTTGTTCCTAGCAAGCGAGACAAGAGGAGCATGGTCAGTTAACAACATGAAAGTTCTACCCAGCAAATAATATTTTAGGGCTTCCATAGCTCAGTTAACTGCCAAGCACTCCTTCTCAATGGTTGGTAATGTTCCTCGCTGGGTGGAAGTTTTCTACTGACGTACACGATGGGGCACAAGCTACCATCCACATCAGGCTGGGAAGTACAGCTGCAAGTCCCCTATCAGAGGCGTCCATTTGAAACACAAACGGGAAGCTGAAATCTGGACACCTCAACACCAGATCATCACAAAGGGCCCTCTTATGAGCCTCAAAACTCTCCTGGTGTACCTCAGACTACTCTGTTATCTTGTTGGGACTTGTTTTGAGCAATAGATCGGTTAATGGTGCTGCCAGTACTGCAAACCTTGGCACGAATTGCTGACAATATCCAACTAACCCCAAGAAGGACAAAACACCCTTTTTATCATGAACAGGCTTCGAAAAATCCTAAAAATGCTACTAGACCTGTGGGTCTAGGGCTAGATGTAGGTAAATCAGATTTACAGATTCATAAATACCGAATTTTACCGATTCGGTATTCATGAATCGGTAAATCTGATGTAGGTAATTATTCGGTAACAAATACCGAATCGGTAGGATTCGGTATTTACAGATTCGGTAATTACCGAATCGGTATTTGCCATTGATTCCAATGGGCCTTGAAGCCCATAGGAATGTGTGCCATGTGACACACATACATGCCCTAAGGGCATGTATATGTGTCACATGGCACAGGTGTACATGCACAGATGTGCATGCACACAGGAATTCGTTATTTACCATACAATAGTATTACATGGTAAATAACAAATTCTTAGGGGCCTGTGGCACTGTTTGCCGTGCCACCTACATCTGGATTTACAGAATCGGCAAATTTACTGATTCTGTATTTTACCGAATCAGTAAATTTACCGAATCGGTAAATTTACAGATTCTGTAAAATAAAGGCCCCCTATATTTCAATACCCAAATACCGGTCGGTAACGGCCGAAATCAGCCGTTACCGACCGGTATTTGGTCTCCTACATCTGGCCCCTAGTGACTTAAATAATCAACTCGGCCTAGCTATATTGCTCTTGACCCACCAATTTGTTTAAAATTATGTGATCCTGGACAAGAATTTTAATTCACTGAGACACAATTTTCTTCTTGATCATATATGAGAACATCTTCAAATACACGAGTTCATCATGTCTCCTTTACAGACAACTCATTTGTTTGATTTAATAGACTGAACTTATGCTGCATATATAATGCAAATCTAGCCACATGTAGGATACACATGACGACTGACTTGCCTCAGTTTATTAACCGCATTGTCATCAGCGCGGGGCAGGAATGTTTTTCAAATCATGTTTAAAAACTGTCACTTTTATTAAAAACATAACTCAAGTATAAACTAGCAACACACTGTCATTTGGAATCAGCAGATTTTACATTGAAATGGCCACAGAATTTCCTAATCACATGTGGTTTTAAAACTATATACTATACAATGTCTGGAAATAGAGTTTCTGCAAATATTTGTCATTTGCACATCACCAAGTAAAGTGTGCTGGTTTGTTTTGCTCCAATTTAAATCTTCATTTGCATCACAATTCTGAATTACGAAAAAAATTGTTGTTTCATAGTTCCTGCTATACTTTGAAATTCTTGTACTAATTATTTACAAGCTGTTTAAATGTTGCGTTAGAAAAAACACATGACATTTTGCAAACTTTTTTCACAATTATTGTCAGATAACTTAATTAACAGATAGCACTAACTATAATAAGAGAAAGAAAATTAAACACAGTTTTCAGGAACAGATAAGCAACAATTAGTAAAGATGAACTGACATTTGACCTCTGTCCTTGTGAACAGACTGCAAATGTGTCACAACAAAAACAAGATTTAAAGGTGTCTTTAATGCCCATTCACTTTCTGAAAGAACAGAAAACCTGTTCCATGCAGATGAAGTTAAGTCGCCAAGCACTGACTAGCAAATTCTAAAAATAGCACTACCTGATAAAATCTCACTCGCTTTCGCGAGTGGGCGAGTGGATTTTTTCGAGACCTGATGAGGCCTTGGTAGATCTCTGATGACCTGTACTTTGTCTCCCTGGGGACAGATAACACCCTTCTTCTATGGTAACCCAGGTGTCAGATGGAGCTCATGGCCATTGTACACTTTTCAGGGTTTGTAGTCAGACTTGTTTCCCTAAGAGACTGAAAGACGGCATCCAAATGTCATAGGTGTTGTCCCAGGTGCAGCTCTGTATTACAATATTGTCCAAATAGGCTTTCCACACCCTTTATGGGGACAAAGGATCATATCCATAAGTCTTTGAAAGGTTGCTGGGGCCCCATGGATTCCAAATGACAAATCCCTAAAGTGAAACAAACAGCTAAGGGTTAAAAAGGCATTTCTTACTCTGGCCCCTGGATGGAGTGGGAGTTGCTAATATCCTTTGGTCAAATCAAGGGTGGTAAGACACAAGATTGACCCCAGAATCTCAACTAACTTATCCATCTGAGGCATAGGGTATGTATCAAATTTGTATCTACTTTTTCAATTGGCGGAAGTTAAAACACATCTGATAGAGCCGTTTGGTTTTGGTACTAATAATAACAGGGAGCACCAAGCGCTGTTGGAGGGTTCAATGATTCCACATTAAAGCATCTCCAGTATCTCTCTTTCTACTACATGTCTGAGTGCTTCATGGATCCGATAGGGACATTGTCTCACTACCCTTTTACCCTTAGTTACAATATTGTATGTGATAAGGGAGGTGTGTCCTGGAGTGGTGGAAAACACATCAGAATAGTGACCTGTCAGGTTGTGTATTTGATATTTTTGGGTAGTCTCAAGGTTTCACCTGGACAAACAGAATTCCCCTCAAGATCCCTGGTTCGTGGGGGAAAGATGATAACTAGTGGATGGGAATTGGTTACTAACTAATTGATTGGCAGCACTCTCCCGACCTCCTTCGCTGTTAGTTTCCCATTTCTTGAGCAGATTGATATGGTATATCTGTTCTGCTTTTGTTTTATGGGGCATGGCTATCTTGTAGGTAACCGATTTTTGCGATCACTTTGTATGGACCATCCCACCTGGCCAGGAGTTTGTTATCTGACTAGGGTAGGAGTACCAAGACCTACCGCTAGATCCCTGACTTAGCTGTTTTTATCAAATACTTGTTTTTGTTTAGACTGTGTGCTTTTCATCTCAAACCCTCACTTCCTTCCATAGACTGTGGATTTTTTCTTTGAGGTCTGAAGCATATTCCAAAAATCCCAACCATTCATCTTCTTCTTCCTTTCCCTCCCACCTCTCTGGCACCATATCTAACAGCATTCAGCGTTGTCTCACAAAAACAATTTGAAAAGGAGTAAAGCCTGTGGATGTTTGGACATGGGTGCAGATTGCAGATAAGACAAGGGAAAGCTTCCGCACCCGGTCTCTCCGGGTGTCAAACACTAGTTTCTTCAAAATGGTTTTAATGGTTCTGTTATAGCGTTGCAAGAGGCTATCTATTTGTGGATGTGTAGTGACTGAGCTATTTTTATGGATAAGTGGCTTGATTATGACCATTGCCCACTACCATCTCAGTATATTTGAGCCTAATATAGTGATATGTAGGCCTGTTTCTGACTTTACCTTGTCTTATGGCAGTGCTGACTATTGCCTTTGACATGCCTTCATGTTATCTTGCTTCGCAATTATATTATCACATAACATAGTGATGTGTAGGCCTGCATGGTATGAATATGCTACAAAGTAGGGTTTGATTATGTCCCTTTCTGTTTCTGACTTTATCTTGCTTAATGGAAGGGCTTGCCTAGTGGCTTTGGCATGATCTTATGCCTTCTTGCATACTAATTTTGTTCTTTTGTGGGAACTAAGGCCTATACTCGAGCAACTCCATATTCTGAGCTGTCGCCATCTTCTGAGCCTCTCGAGGTGAGAGGCTATGTTTTGCTTTCCACTTATTGTTCACCCTTCTTAAACTAGAGAGGACGGTTCTTGTCAAAGGAATGTGCTCACTCTATTCCGAAGTCATAACAGAGGTTTGGCCAGCCGAAGCTGTGGCCTTGGTACAGGAATCTGATCGGAAAGGAGGCGAGGCTTGCTAGAAGCTTCGACTAACGCTTCCATTTTGTACTAAAGGGGGTGTCTGAGCTCTGATCTCTGGTAGTTCATCACAGTACAGACGTGTAGCTGTGACGGTGGAGCAGAGAATCCTGTTTTGGCTGGAGAAACGGACTCCCCTCTAGCGAAGTGGAAATGGGATGTGCAGATACTTGGTGAGGTGTTCCACTAATCTCTAATTTTCCTACTGTTCTTGCTTACTATTGCTTTCTGTTTTCAGGTTCCATACAATTATATACATATATTTCTACATATATGTTTGCCTTGATTCTGTTTCAATCGTTCTATTGATATGTTAGAGTCTGCTATGATAGATGTATTTGGCTTACCGTGTGGTGTTATTATAATGTACTAATAAAGGTATACAAAATATACCAATTTGCCTTTTCCTTGTAGCAGGAGGTGTGGACTCTTCTTGACCAAGTGCTTATGTTGTAGAAGGATGGGTGAATTCCCTTCTAGCAGGTAATTGTGTTATAGGAAGTTGTTCTACTCCTGGCAAGTGATGTGCAAATTCTAAGTATTTCACCCCCAGAATATACTGACTGGTTCCTTTCTCTTGTGGTGAGGGGTATTGTGTCTGTTGTATGTGGTTCTCTAGCAGAGAGGATCGGCTAATTGCCTCATTTTTTTTTTAAAGTAATTTTTATTGTAGACACACCTTACGCAGGCCAATAGTTACACATATTCAGTATCAATCAGAGTGCTACAGTCTGGTATACCATCGTCTCGTTTACACAGCCTGCAGGCCCACATCCCGGGGGCCGGGTGGCAACAAAGTCTCTGCACCCACATGCCTGGTTGTACTTCCACAGGATTATTGTCTCGGAGTTGTGTGTGTGCCTACTTTTACGTCCTCAACTAAGTAAACCCTGAACTCCCCCCCAACTCCCCCCCCGTTCGAAGATTCTAACCCCCCCACTGTCCCCCCCCACCCCATCATCCGCACAGGAGCCTCTCGATGTGTATCGCTAATCTTGGACTTCAGGCTTTCCCTTCTACCGGTTCTCTTATCTCCTGATTATTGTGATGTGCTGCCCCTGGCCACGTCTAGGTCCTTCCCTTCATCCACCATTCCACTATCCCTGAGGCCCTGTACCATTACCTCCCAGGCCGTCGCTTGTTCTAGCGCTCGCTCATTAGCAGTTCTATGCGCTATCTGATATCTATGTGTGCTATCGCAGGCCGCCCACTTCAGAAATTCGTTGTACCACCTCTTATGCGTCGGGCCCGTCCTTGCCTTCCAGTTTCTAGTAATCTCACGCTTGGCTACCATCAATCCCATATCTATGAATTTACTTGAGAGCTTGTTTTTGGGGGTATGTGGGAACCAATGCAGGAGGCACGCCGCTGCGTCAAAGTCAACAGTCCGGTCCGTCACCTCGTTCATGGACTCACCCACGGCCCGCCAATAGTCCGACAGGGCTGGGCATGACCAGAGCATATGCACCAGCTCGGCTCCTCCTGCCGCGCAGCGGGGGCACCTCGCGTCAGTCGCGCCAAAGTATCTCAGGATTCTCCCAGGGGTCATGTATGCCCTGTGCAGTATATAATAATGGATAATTTGAAATCGAGCGTTCCTTGTGCTATTACGCGCCCTCCGCACCAGTTGTGCCCACGTCGTGTCCGGGATGGGCCTGCCCAGGTCAGTCTCCCACTTGAGTTTCAGCGCGTCGAGGGGCGGCAAATGCTCGTGGAGCATTCTGTTATATAAACAAGACACCGCTTTCACCGTTCCCGCCGCCATCATGGTGTATTGGCAAGCCATGGCCGTCTCCGGCTCCGCCAGTCCCAGTCCCCAGTGTTTCTGCATTGCCCTTATCACAGCTGCGTGAAGAAGATAAGCCCCGCGCGGGAGGTCAAATCGTTCCTGGAGGGCTAGGAACGGGAGGAGCTCCCCGTTTTCGAAAAGATCCCCTACCACCTGTATTCCCGCCTCCTCCCACTGCTGCAGGCGGGACCAATCGCCTCCATGGGGCAGCGCAGTTAGAATGCCCAGTGGCATCTCCGGGGCGTAGGGGTGCTTAATCCCCGCTCGCTTCTGCGCCCGGTTCCAGCAGCGCCGAAATGTATCTTGTTCGAGGGATAAGTCCCGGGCGGCAAGTTTCTGTCCCAGAGCGATGTAGGCTAGTATGTGTCGTGGCGTACCCCGCAGTCGCCCGTCTTCCGGGCCCCGGTAAACATGAGCCACCTCTTGCGTAAATATCTGCAACTGGGCAGCAAGGTAGTAGAGCTCATAATCTGGGAACGCCAAGCCCCCCTCATCTTTCGGGCGGGTGAGTGTCGCCAGCGCCACTCTACACCTGCCCGCCCCCCACAGGAAGGTAGTTAACTGGGACCTAAGTCGGCGGAAAAAGGAGCTGGGGATCCAGATCGGGAGCGTTCGAAAGTAGTACAGCAGCCGCGGCAGGGCCACCATCTTCAATAGAGCTATCCTACCAGCTATGGACAGTGGAAGCGTGGCCCAGAATGTCATGCTACCCTTCAGCCCCCTGACGCATCTCTCCACATTGCCCTCGAACAAAGCCGCCGCTGTGTGATAAACGTAAACTCCGAGGTAATGGAGACAAGTCGGCTCCCAATGAAGTAGCGGTCGGTGTTCTGGGCGGGCCGCGCCCTCCCTCAATGGAAAAAGGCACGTTTTCGTCCAATTAACCCTTAATCCCGACAGGCCGCCAAATCGTCCCAGCAACTCCTCCGCACCATCAAGCTCTATTGCGTCGTTGTCAAGGAACAACAGGAGATCATCGGCGTACAGCGAGATAAACTGTCGCCCATCTCTAGCTTGCACGCCTGCGAAGTATCGCCCCCTGCGGGCTTCCGCCGCCAGCGGTTCAATCGCCAAGGCGAACAGTAATGGGGATAGGGAGCACCCCTGCCGGGTGCCTCTCTCCACTGGGTACTGTTGGAACACCAGGGATCCAACCCGCACTCTCGCCACTGCCGCTGCATAAAGCACCTTCGTCCAACGGATATAGCCTACGCCCAGCCCGAAGCGCTCCATGACTGCATATAAATAATCCCACTCTAGACTATCGAACGCTTTTTCTATGTCGACCGAGAGGGCAAGTGGGGTTCCACTCCCCTCCCGTAAATCTTCCATGAGTCGGATAAACCTTCTAATATTTAGCGTCGTGTTCCGGGCAGGGATAAAACCATTCTGGTCCTCATGGACCAGAGTGGTCATGTGTGGCAAGAGTCTCGCCGCCAGTATAGAGCTTAGTATTTTATAGTCAGCTGTGAGAATTGAGAGCGGCCTATAGGATGCAGGACTGCTGCCTTCTCTGCCAGGTTTCAGTAGCGGAATGACTATCGCTTCCCGCATCGATTGGGGGAGCTGACCCGTGGTTCCCGCTTCTTTGTACACAGCTAAAAGCCGCGGCGCTAAGGCGTCCACGTATTTGCCGTAAAATTCAATGGGCAAACCATCTATACCTGGCGTCTTATTGCGGGCCATGGACTTAATAGCTTTTCTAATCTCCCCCAAGTCGATGTCTCTCCCCAAATCCTTCGCTTGCTCGTCCTCTAAACACGGTAGGGTGAGGTCACCCAGGAAAGCCTCTGCCTCCTCCCCCCGGTCGCCCGGGGTGCTACTATAGAGTTTCTCGTAGTATCTCTGAAAGCCGTCCACTATGGCCGACTGGGTGTAGGTCAGACTTCCCCCCTCCTCGGCAATCTGCAAGATAGGGGAGCAGCATTTCGTGGGGTTAGCAAGCCACGCCAACAGAGTGCCCGATCGGTCGCCTTCCACATGAGAGCGCAACGCGTATGCCCGATGATCGTAAGCCCGTAGCCTTTCCACTTCGACCGCCACCGCTTCCCTGGCCGAGCTTACCGTTTCCTGCAGCTCCGGCCGGCCCGGTCGGTCCCTCTCCGCTTCCCGCAGTTTGGCGTCTGCCCTCTCTAGGTCGGTCAACAACACCCGTCTCGTGCCTACGTACTGTGTGATGCACTGTCCTCTCATTACCACTTTAAAGGCGTCCCATTCCACTGCCCTAGAGTTCGTGGATCCCTCGTTGATGGCAAAGTATTGTGTCAACCCCTCCTCCAGTGCCGCCCCGAGTAGCGGGTCTTCCAGAGTCTCCGGCCGGAGCCTCCAGGTGGCACCCTAGGCTTTTCCGTCATCCAGTCTAAGTGAATTAAAAGCGGATTGTGGTCTGAGATCGTTCTCGTCAGATATTCCGACCAGGCAACATGCGACAGCACTTCCCGTGTACATAATATCGCGTCCAGTCTAACGTGGAGCTCATGTAGCCCGGAGTAGAACGAGTAATCCCGGTCTGTTGAGTGCTACGCCCTCCATGCATCAGTTAACCCCCAGCTCTCTTGCCAATCCCGTCTACCCTTGGCAACACGGTGTACCGGGGAGTCGCTCAGGGGTGGGTGTGATCTATCCAATTGCACATCCGCCACGGAGTTAAAGTCCCCTCCCATGAGTACCGGACCCACCAGGAAGCGCGCCAATGTCCCCGATAAGCTTGCATAAAAGGCTAGTTGGTCTACATTCGGGGCATATACACTGCATAGGACAATAGCTTTACCCCGTAATCTGCCCTCCACTACCACAAATCTCCCCTCTGGATCTACCAGCTGTCTAGTCAGTTGAAAAGGCGTCTCCGCCCTCACCCAAATCAGGGTGCCCCTTGCGTAGGCCGAGTAAGAGGTGTGAAAAACCTGCCCCCTCCATCTCCTCTGTAACGCCACCCCTTCCTGCTTCGTAATGTGTGTCTCCTGTAAGAGCGCTATGTGAATCCCTCTCCGCAGTAGGTAGGCGTGCACTTTATGTCTGCGTTGCATCGTGTGTAGGCCCCTCACGTTCCAGGTCATGCACTTCAAAACATTCGAGTTAGCCATTGTCCCATAAGTCAGGGTTCCTCTCCCCCTCCCTATACATGTTCCTGCGGATGATGGTCCCACCCCAACCCCAAACAGAACCATCCAACTGTTCAGCCCCTAAGGAATCCGGGGTCTGTGTCTGCAAAACCCCCCCTACACCAAACCCCAACTGTGGTTTTCCCCCTCCCCCCAGAACAGGCCCCAATATCAAGATACCAGACCCCATCCAAACTCCCTTAACTCAGAACCCCCAAGTGTTTAGTTCACGGCCGCAGCCGCAAGTGCCTTAAGGGCGTGTGGAGCGAGGCCTCGCCCAAGAGGGGGCCCCATGACCCAGGCCCGCTGCCATCCCCCCATTACTGAGAACAGCGCACAGCTAGTCACCCAGCGCCCAAGCCTGGAGCTAACACTCCCGCTAATCGGGTGAACCCCCTCAAGATCCCTTCCCTTTACCCATCAGGCGTAAGTCAGATGCTCAGGATTCCTTCTGCTGTTTGCGGTGTCACCACCGGGTCCTTGGCATCGTGGATCCCAGACAGGTCCGATTCCGAGCCCGAGGCCGATGCATGTGTCTCTGTGTCCGTGCCTCGTTTGGATTGAGAGTCCTCCCCTCTTGCCATTGTGGCCACTGCTTGCAGCGCAGCCTTGCGCTCAGCCTCCGTTTGCGAGGCGGTCGGTCTCCCGACTCCGCGTCGTCGCTTGCGCAGTCTTTGCGATTTGCGCGGGCCCTCCGGTGCTCGTTCCTGCTCCTTTTCCCGCTCCTCTCGCATCTTGGCTCCATCCGTGCCCGCTTTGTAGGTTTCCCACCAGTCCCAAGCGTCTGCAGCCAGGTTGAAGAACATCGTTTTGTCGTCCACCACAATTCGAAGTCTGGCAGGGAATAACAAGGAGTATTGGATGCCCTCTGTGGGTAGCTCCTTCTTGATCGTCAGAAAGGAAGCCCGCTGCTTCTGCGCCTCGAACGTGAAGTCCGGGAACAGCGTGACTTTACTGTTCGCGATTTGGAACGGGCCATCGTCCCGGGCCCTTTGCAGCAGCAGGTCCCTGTCTCTGTAGTGCAGCAGCTTGGCCACGATGGGTCGCGGCGGTAGGCCAGGTTTGGGTGGTCCGGATGGAACCCGATGCGCTCTCTCCAGGGTAAAGAAGGGCGACAGGCCCTTAGGTGCTACTACAGTTTTAAGCCAAGTGTCACAGTAGGCCACCAAGTCCGTCCCCCCTTCGCTCTCCGGTACGCCTACAATTCGCACGTTGCTGCGGCGGCTCCTGTTTTCCGCATCCTCTGCCCGCCGTTCCAATATCTGAATCCGGTCTAGAGCCTCCGTGAGTTTGCCCTCTAGAGTTTTGTGGGCAGGAGCCATGTCCTTCAGGGCCACCTCAGTCTCTTTTACCCTGTCCTTCAATTTGTCGTGGTCGGCACGGAGCAGGCCGAGTCCCGACGCCACCTGCGCGATATCATTGTGCAGCGCTTCTCTCGCTGCTGTAATGGCCTCCAGGATGCGATCTTGTAGCCGCTTCAGGTCTGAGGGCTCCCCCATGTCGCCCTCCGCCGTCCCCGAGGTCGCCGCTTCCTCCTGCTTGCCTTTTGGCTTCCCCATAGTGGCCTGCGTGTATCCTCGGAGCGCTATCCATCGCCCACCCTCCACACTGCCTCTTCAACGTTGTGCGAACTCCCGCAAAGCAAGGTCAATCCTCCCTGTCTGGGCATCCGACCTTTGCAGCTAGCGTCGCTGGTTAGGGGCCAGGCATGAGGGGATACGTGCTTATTGCTCCGGGCTGTAGGCGGTAGGGCTTCTATATCCGAATTCCGCCGAGACCAGGTTCACGCCCAGCGGCCACCCGCTGCGATCCGGGGGCGAGGCTCACTAGCCCACGTGGCGGGAATCGGCCAGGGCGCCCCAGCCGGTAATCACAGTCACCCCATGGTGTGCTTGCCTCCGCCGTTAGCAACCCAAGTCTCTCCAAATCGTCCGCCGCTCCCTCTCGTCTCTCTGCGCCCCCCCTGTGGGCTGATCAGTGCTACCGCTTACCGCTTAGTTCAGGGGGGGAGGGGGAGCGTTCAGGGCCCCTCCAGTCCGCCGGGCCCCAGCCACGCCAGTCCAGTTCACAGGGTGTCTGCAGCGCTCGGCACTCTCCTCTCAGCCTCCCCGGGCCGTTCACTCGCGGCTGCCTCGCTGCTCCTCGGAGCTTCCAGGAGGGATCACCGCAGAGCCTCCGGGGGGGGGCGGGGTGAGGCACCTCTCTCCTGGTCCCGATCCTCGGCGGGTCTCGGCCTCACCCCCAGGCGATATCACCCGGTCCAAGCAGCCGGGCGTTACTAGTCCGTCACTGCGGCCGCCATTTTGGGTGTCCTTCTGGCTCGGCCCCGGTGTCTCCGCTTTACGGCGGAGGCCGATCTTTCCAACGGCCTCCTGCCCGCTCCCCTATCGCCCCACCAGCTCCGGTATCCGGCTCGATTCTTTCCAGGCGCAGCGCTGGGCACCTTGCAGCAGAAGACAGGATACTTGCGGGGAATAGGCGCGGAGCTCCGGGCTCACGCCGCCATCACCCTCGGCGTGCAAGCCACGCCCCCCCGGCTAATTGCCTCATGCACAGTGCCTGTCGCTAGGAGGATTGTTGTTGTAGAAATCCTCTCAGCAAGAGACAAGGTATAAGTGGTGTTCCTACCTTGGGTAAGTATTGTAAAGTATTGTAGAGTTTGGTATTTTTGGGTCCCAAGGGTGCATATGTCTGCATGACCTGATCATTGGCAAAAAAAGGTCATTACAGGATGATATACTGATGTTCTAATTTAAGTAATGATTCAGAAAAGGGGGTGGTGATGAACAGAGTGTCTGAATTAAGCAGACCACTCTTACCCAGTCCAAAGATCAGGGCTTGATCCATCACCGTTATTTATCTCACTGCACCATCCCAGTTCAGAACCTGGCTATATGCAAATCAGTCTGTCCCTGGCCCAGTGCATCATGGGAACAGGGCAGACTAAACTACCAAGCCAATTCTTCACCAGAAAGGAGACAAGCTACCGGGGACCGGTTTCTGGCATGGGTGAAGAATTGGCTTGGTAGTTTAGTCTGCCCTGTTCCCATGATGCACTGGGCCAGGGACAGACTGATTTGCATATAGCCAGGTTCTGAACTGGGATGGTGCAGTGAGATAAATAACGGTGATGGATCAAGCCCTGATCTTTGGACTGGGTAAGAGTGGTCTGCTTAATTCAGACACTCTGTTCATCACCACCCCCTTTTCTGAATCATTTTTGTCCACCATAAGCGTGGAAGGGTATACTCAGATGTGAGTCCCTAGCTCGTTGCACCATCAGGATTCAAGCAAGCCGGGCCGAAGACGGCTGAAATGCCAGAAACTGGTCCCCGGTAGCTTGTTTCCTTCCCAGTATAAGAATTGGCTTGGTAGTTTGGTCTGCCCTGTTCCCATGATGCACTGGGCCAGGGTCAAACTAATTTGCATATAGCCAAGTTCTGAGCTGGGATGGTGCAGTGAGCTAAAAAACGGTGATGGATCAAGCCCTGATCTTTGGACTGGGTAAGAGTGGTCTGCTTAATTCAGACACTCTGTTCATCACAACCCCCTTTTCTAATTTAAGTAATGTCAAAATGGCGGGGTTTGGGACCAGGAGTCGGTATTTTAATAGGTCCTGCACACAAGACACCTAGTTACTAGTGCTACAAGATGTATGCAGTTCCTAGGGGGACAGGGAAGACAAGTTTTTCTTCGTGATGCCCTCACACACCCCGAAGGATGTTATGCTTCATCATTGGGCTTTGCTCCTCGTTGGGCCGGCGCTGCAATGCCCAACGGGCTTACCGTAAACGGGGCTCTTTGGCGGAGATCTTTTTGAAGAAGCCGTGGGGTGTGTGCGGGTAAGAGGGCAATGGTAGTGCATGGGTAGTGTGTGTTTAAAAATAAGTCCGGAGCAGTCCTAGCCAAAGATTTAATGTTAAGGTAGTTCAAGCTTGATTAAAAGCATGTGGATGCAATGTGTGGATGTAATCATCCTAAGGGACTATCGCTGTGAGATGGGTCGACATGTTTTGTGCCTCTATCGCTCCTAACGAGTTATGTGGCACTTCTTCAGGACCTAAGTGAATAACATGGTGCACTACTAGAAGTCTGGTACCAAAATTATTGGGTGGTGGCCAGACCACATAGAGTGGCGCCCTAGTAGACCTATACTGGGCGGCAGAGAAAGACCCTCAGTATAGAGTTCTAGGGCTTGACGGGGAGTCACAGAGTAGTAGTTGCTCTGATGGACTGGGTAGAAGGCAACTAGCCGTTATCCTACCCTTGCTCTGGGCCCCGTCAGGCATTGCAGCGCTGGCCCAATGAGGAGCGAAGTCTAATGATGAAGCATGACGTCCTTTGGGGTGTGTGAGGGCATCACGAAGAAAGACTTGTCCTCTCTGTCCCCCTAGGAACTGCATACCACTTATTAAAGTAATCCCTAGCAATACACAAACCTGTTTCATAAGGTTTGACATGAATGGGGTGCCCTGGTCTGTGAACAATTCCTGTGGAATTCCCACCCTTGGGAAAAATTTGATCACAGTGTCTGCAACAGTAGTTGTTGTCATGCTGGACAAGGGAATAGGTTCTGGATAACGTGTTGCGTAATCAACCAACACGAGGATGTATTGGTATCCCTGGACAGAAGTCACAAACGGACGAACCAAGTCCATCCCTACTCGAGTAAATGGGACATCAATGACTGGCAAAGGTCGCAAATGGGCTCGGGGTATATGAGGGGGATTGGTTTGTTGACACGGCTTACAGGCAGCACAGAATCTCCGTATGTCGGAATACACCCCAGGCCAATTGAACTTCCTCAACAGATATTCCACCATTTTCCCTCGACCGTAATGTACTGCTCCAACTTGGCTATGGGCCAAATGTAACACTTGTTGCTGGAACAGAAGGTGTTCAAACAACTGTCTCACTAGTGTGTCTCCTTTTTTCAATAATCTGTACAATAAACCATTGGTAATCAAAAGATAAGGCTTACCTGACCAGTAGGATCCGTAACGGCTTGTCCCCAGCCTTGGCTGAAATTAGGGTCCTTTTTTTGCGCTGCCCTGAAGCTACATGTCGTATTTCCATTCTAAGCTGTAGAGGAAGAAGTAGAAGTAGAATCAAAAGAGGAAGAAGTTGGGGCAGAATCAGAAGAGGAAGAAGTAGAGGCAGAATCAGAATCACCAGCCAAGTCTATTGTGTTGTTGTTTCTCTCTTTTTGTAATACTCCAATGTTTCTTACCCGCCTCTATCCCCACGTCGTGGAAAGGGGTCTCCCTTAACTAGGATGTATTCTTTGATAATTCTACCATAGAGGAGAGCAAAAAGGAACACTCTACATAATCAATCCCAACGATAATTTTTTCTACCATCTTGGGTATTATCCCCACCCTAAGACCTTCTGGATGTCCTCTCCTCATAATAGTGACTTGGACAACTGAATAGGGTTTACTGCTGCCATGCACACGATGACCACTTTTTCTCCGGGGACCAATGATCAGGATATACCATTTTTGACTGATCCTATACTGTACCCACACCCTGAATCAATTAATACCATGAGGTTCTTTCCGTTCACCTCCATAGGTCTGCAATATTTACCTGGGCTACTCTCCCACAGGAATACCCAATCTCCACGGGTTCCGCCTGGGTCGAATTCTGGGGACAATTACGAGCGATATGTCCCTATTTGCCACAATGGAAGCATTGGGTCCCTGGTTTAGCTCCTTCCCTGGTGTTCTTATGGGAAGTCTAGGCTTGGGCATGGGTCATGTAAAACTTTTAGGTGGGGGATATCTCCAACTACTGTCAACAGAAGAAATAACCCTTAGGTGTGACACCCTGAAATCCAGGGATCTGTGAAAGGCACAGGCTAGCTCAACTGCAGAGGTAACTGTAATGTTAGGGTGTTGTCTGATCCAAACCCTTGTTGACCCTGGAAGGCCATTCAGGAATTGTTCCAAATAGTTCTTATCTAGAACATATTCAAGAGTGGCCAGCTGGGGTTAAAGCCACCTGGTCCCCAAATCCTAGATAAGATAAAAAAGGGCCCTTGAATTGTCTTGAGGATTCCATATTTTCTTTTAAATTCTGTACGATAATATTCTGTGTCAAAACCTAGACGCTCTAGAATGGCTCTTTTGACCCCTACATATGGAGTGTCTCAGGATGGATTTGCTGCCTGATCTGCATGGAGAAGTCTTAAAACTGTCAGCGTAACCACATGGACCCAAAGGGTGACAGTTTTAAGACTTCTCCATGCAAATCTTTCGTCTCCCATAAAGAATTAAATTAAAGCGGAAGACATTCTGCAACATCTTTTTGCGCAGCCAACATTTACCAATTATTTATATTAAATTTGGAGAGCACCTAGAGTCGAATCTACCTGAATTAACTTAAGCGGAAGATTTCCTGTGACATTTTTTGTGCAGGCATCATTGATCGCCTTTTTAAACATCATTATTTTTTTAAGACAACAAAAGTTCATTCTACCAGGGTTTTCAAGATATGATTCATATGTCCTGAAGATGGTCTCATCATCTCAAGATTAGAGGCCGAATCGCTGACATATACGCTTTGTCTGCTTAACTAATATATCAACTGTGAACAGGCGGATAAGCGCATACAATTGTTATAGAGATTTTTCTTTTGATTGCTATTTCTGAAATATTCTTCCTATAACATTGTTATTTATTCTGTACCCTTTTTTTTCAAATCGATTTTTGAGTATTAAATACAATTTTTCATGCACACCCTCTCCCTCTCTTCCATTTTGATCACTTGAAGTGACTTACGTAAATTGACTGAACGTTTGTGGTTGTTGCTTTGCACTATCGGTCTTATGTGTACAAAGCCATCAAGTACTGTTTGAAATTGTGTTTGAAATACATAATAACAAAATCCCTTGAAGGTACTTATACCATATCATATCCTTTGCCCAAACCCTCAAGGGTATATTGGGTTGCTTGTTTCTGGTTACTATCATTTATAGCACAGCAGATGTTTACATTAGGTTAAAGTCTGTGCTTCTAAGCAGAACACACATTGATAATGTAACAGCATCTTACTGTGACATTTTGACTATTCATTTTGCACCTTCCTTGATCCAGGGCACTGATATATCATAAATCTACATCCCAATGACAGTGAGTCTTTGATATGTGTTTCCTCCTTTCAACCCTATTGAAGTCCCAGGGACTCTATAAACATTGGAACAGATATGAGAGACTTTAACTCATCATCAAATAACTTTATTTCGCATTGAAAAAATGCATAAAAGTACATAAAAAGAGAAAAATTAGAATACAAAACCATGTACCTATAGCTTTTTCTTAAAATCCTAAAACAAGCATCATATAAAATTAATTTACGTTACAATGAACTGAGCTTGCTCTTTCTGGTCTTATTTCAAAAGGATTCAAATTGATCTCATATTAGCTAAGCTACGAGTTATTAAAGCTGCACATATAAAACGAGGCCATCACAAAGCATAGCATAGCAAGTGTCTCTAGCTGTTGCATAACAGACAATGCTGTAATATCACTAGGCAAGTTAAATTTCCTTAGAAAAGGGATAATACATATTTTTCTCTCCTTCACATAAAATTGGCAAAAAAATAAAATATGTACAATCGATTGTTTTGAGATGGTATCAAAGGGGCAACATTCCAATTGATTCAGAGAAATCACATTTGCAGGATATCCCAACATTATTGTCACATAATTTAGGCAAAATCTTGTCAGGATATATCGATGGGGGTTATTTACGACAAAAGTAAGATGTGAAGATTATCCGTACAACAAAGGGGTTATATTAATATATCTAATTACTGTGGCTGTTTCTTTATTTCTATTCCAACATTCTTGTGCACATTTCTCTAGGAAAATATTTTTTTGTCTTGCCTTAGGAAAGGTTTCAGAATGAGCAGGGTGGTCATAAAGGTTCCCTAGACCCAGAGACTCAAGAGCGCACCTTATATAGGGCAGCCATGATATTTTAGGTGCATGCTCCAATTTCATAATATCCTTTAAAATACATTGGTTTGGCTGGACCACCTTCCGTTTCCAAATAGACAACCATAGTAGCAGAGGAGCTGGTTTAATTGTATCAGTAATATAAGGTAAACCTAGTTCTTTGTGGGGGATAACATTTGTACAAGCCTTTGGGACAGACTGTAATCTTTTAGCAAACCCATCCTCTATATTTTGGAGGCCATCCACATTGGCTATACCCCAAATTGCTGCCCCATGCGTTGCCACAGAAATTGCATTTGCCAAGTAAATTTTAACCACCACATGTATTACTTTATTACCCAGCTTCGTAGCAAACCTAAAAATTGCAGCTATGCTTTTGTTCATATGTGTGGCCC
Organism: Lissotriton vulgaris; assembly: GCF_964263255.1. NCBI lineage: Eukaryota > Metazoa > Chordata > Amphibia > Caudata > Salamandridae > Lissotriton > Lissotriton vulgaris. The sequence continues at coordinate 837,416,588 of NC_141696.1, read as the reverse complement.
ATGCTGTCACCAATATTTTCCAATTTAATTTAATGTCAAAAGCAATGCCCAGGTATGAAAAATTATCTACACTCTCAATTTTCTTGTCCTCATTAACATAATTTACTATCTTTTTACTTCTTTTTCCAACAGACATGATAAAAGACTTTTTTTATTAACATGTAAATCTAAATTCTTCATAAACAGTACATCATTTGTGATGCACTCTTGTAAGGATAGGGGCGTTCTTGCCAAAAGAACTGCATCATCTGCGTACAGCAAGATGGGGAATGGAGTTGAAGTTGCGTTTGGAATATCTATAGTCTTTTTTACCAGAATCTCATCAAATTTATTAGTGTAAAGTGAGAACAAGAAGGGAGCAAGTACACAACCCTGTCTTATTCCATTTGCAATGTTAAAGGGACCTTCGCAGTAGCTCCTTGATACAATTGGCTGAATAAACAGATTATTGCGGCATCCACCACCATTAAATCCATAATATGCCACAACTTATTGTGGTTAATGCAGTCAATAGTGGATGAAAGATCCATAAACGGCATATAGAGGTTCTCTTGCTTGGCCTGTGTGTATTTTTCTGCTAAAAGGGCCAGATTCAAACATTGGTCCACCGTTCTTTGGCCCTTTCATAACCCATATTGTACCTCTGCAAGGATCCCCTTTTCGGTTGGACAATCTTGCATTCTATTTAATAATAACCGTCCCATTACCTTAGCCGTACTATTGATTAAGGCAATAGGTCGATAAATATCGGTACAAATATAGATTATTTAACGGGCCCTTTCACGTGAAAGGGCCCATTATACTAATGGCGTTGAAAACTACTGTGAGTAAGGGGACCCAGAAGGATTTGATGTTTAAAAATATATCAACAGGGACCACTGTGTGGTCTGGCCACCTTTAGGGACGATCGTTGTGCCACAGAAAGGTCTACCTCATCCATTTTAAAAATCAAAGGAGAGGTGACTCTAGGAAGTTCAGGCAGCTCATCAATAGTGGCTTTCTTATGCTTTTGGAAGATGTTTTGAAAATGGTTTACCCACGTGTTTTCATCTATAAATACATCTGTAGATGGACCTCCCTCCTCTTGCAGGAAGGGAATGTTAACCACTTCCCAGACTGCTTTGCTATTAGCAGCTGCCCTTAATTTCTCCCAGGCTTCGGATCTCAATCCTTTTTTCCGCTCTTCTATAGATGTTTTATAAATTGCTCTCAGATTTTTAATTTGTGTCTTAACCCTTAGTTTTTCCTTTAGAGCATTGCGAAGATTAGTTGAAGCTTTTGAGAAGCTTTTATCAAACCAGCGAATTTGTTCCTGGTTTTGTACACTGGATGGTCGGGATATTTTAATTGCAATATTTTTTAAAAATGTTCTAAATGATTTGACTACTTGTGGCTTGTTTGTTAGAAGATCTAAGCAAATCAGGACCTCATTGTAGTTGATCAGTATTAAACGGGAAAAATGAAGCCTTTCATCAATTTTATTCCACCTTAAGGAGTATCCATTTTGTCTGGCTAAAATAGGCTTAGGAGTCGTAATGCTCTTTCTACTTATCCATTGATCTTTCCATGGGAGCATTGTTAAAATAATTGCGTGGACACTAAATTCCGTCATCCTGATGTTTATCTCAGTGGTAGTATTTTAGTGATTGTTAGATGTTATTATGTAATCTATTGATGAAGTAGTCCCCGCCCTACAAAAGGTGGGAATCATTTGTACATTAGTATGAGCTCTCTAGGTAGTAATTGCTAACTGTCAGTCCATTAGTAAATTGTTTAAAGCATTTCCATAAGTGAAATGAGTAAAAATGATCTTTTAGGTCCTTAGACTGCATGATTTGTTGGCACATAGGGTGGTCTTCATTCATACATTTGGTTATAATAAAATCGTCTGCCCATATAAAAATAAATTGGTTTTGCCTGCGTGAATATTATATCCTCCAGTACTCCTTCGAGTTCCTTTACCACATCGATGGGTTCTCGAAGTTGTTATTACAGTAGTTAATTATCATCCAGTTTGTACTGTGATTACTATTTATCAGGATAATATGGAAATATGGCAATTTATTAATAAAGCCCACCAGTTTAAAGGAAATTATATTATATATACACATTAATAAGCCCCCTTTTGCTCTCCCTCTAATGGATGGCAGCGCTGGGGTATGAAAACATCGACACCAATTTAAATAAATAGGGTCCACTTCCCATGTCTCTTGGAGGCATAGGATTTGATGGTTTGAAACTTCATTATACCACTCATTATTATGTTTTTTGTTTTTGTAATCTACTATATTCCAGGAAAGCAAGGTATGATGAGTATTACTTACTGGAGTATTACTTATTGACTCTGTGCTAACTGTCAAATCCTTTAGAATGCAGAGTTGTGCTCAAAGAAGGGACATACTTTAACTCATGGGTCAATCAATTCCTTCCCTGACAGACCTATAACTCTTCTAGCCTGGCTTCTGACCTGATAATGAAGACCATCAGTCCCTGAAGGTGCTGCACCCTTCAGTTACTCTATGTGTACCTTCTTCAAGGAGACACCATCCTTCATGCTCTAAGTGTTCTTGAACAGCATTTCTGCAACAAGCATTAGATGGCAGGAAGTCTGTTCCAAAGCTACACTCCAGCCACTGCTTATCTTTATCTTGATCTTGGTACTACTGCCTAATTTGTTCGTGCACTTCAGTCAGTGCCTTGAACCTTCTTTCCTAGAGGTAGCTTATATAAATGTTTAACAAAGTATTGTGCACCAAAAGGAGAAATGGACATCTCGTATCACTTCGACCCTGCTCATTGAAGACTACGCTGCCAAGGTACGAAGTAGTCTGCTTTTTCCTTTTTCCGATACAGGCTTTTTCTCATGAGTTGATTTGTCACCCTTACCTCCCATGGGGGAAACAACCTTTACAACGCAACTTTTACAACGCACTACCATTACAACAAAACTTTTACAACGCAACATCCATTACAAAGCACACATTTACAACACAGTCATTACAACGCATGACACTACAACGCACACCACTACAACGCATGCCATTACAACGCAGTCATTACAACGCATACCATTACAGCGCATAGCATTACTAACCAACACTTACCGTACTGTTGCACCCCCTGGAGTTAGAATAGTAATTTTAACCCCTACACTATCCAACACTTACCCTACTGTTGCGCCCCCTGGAGTTAGAATAGTAATTTTAACCCCTACACTATCCAACACTTACCCTACTGTTGCACCCCCTGGAGTTAGAATAGTAATTTTTGCCCCTACACTATCCAATACTTACCTTACATGCAATGTAATGTTATGCGTTGTAATGGTATGCTTTGTAAATGTAGTATGCGTTGTAGTGGAATGCGTTGTAAAGGTAGTTTCAAAGAATTCGTTGTAATGGCATGCGTTGTAATGGTATGCGTTGTAATGGATGTTGCGGTGTAAAAAATGCGTTGTAAAGGTAGGCGTTGTAAAAGTATGCGTTGTAACGTCATACATCCCTCCCACGGTCATTAATTTATGCTTGCTGGACTGCCTTCAATTTGATAAAGTGTAAAATGCCCTCGAAGATGACCCATTCGGCACACTATCACATGTAATTTAGTCACTACATCAATTTATTTATTGCAGCCACTTTCATTTGAGATTGTAGATGGTCAATGTTCATCTCAATGGAAACAGAAGTCCTTTAACCTCTTATGGATCCAGAAGTGCAGTGACTCTGGAATTAGTGTATGAGTGGAAGCTTTCTGGAGCCCAAACACTCTTTACTGGGAACATAAGTTCAAAAACCTTTTTGTTAAGGGATCTTAGATTATTTAAAATAGTTATCAGTTTACTTTTGTTCTTAGCAATGCATCTTTGATGAAGTCCAAGACGTCTATTGTGACAGACAGAAAAGTTACTTTAGGTTAAGTAAATGAAAATGTCTATATTGCCCAACCTTAAAACTCCCCTAGAAGCTAGGTGTTTAGTCTGCCACTAAAATACATTTCTCTGTCAAGGTAAAGACGGAACTGTGGCTACTGATGCCCATCGTGGATCAACATTGAACACTCTCTTCCATACCCTGTTGCATCAGCTGTATTCTTATCCACTAACATCTGGAAACCTAACAAGAAACTCATCCTCCTTGCTTCAACTACAAGAATAATATGCAAACACAGTAAATGCCCCTGACAAACCAAATCCGTTTCGTGTAGTAATTCCCAGGGAAATAACTCTCTGTTCAATCTGGGGCATGGGATAGGCAAAGGCATCTTTATTGTCAATTTTATTTTAAAAGGGATTTGTTTAGTTCTTTCTGGGATATCAATCCAAAAATAAACTATGCTGTATGAAAGAAAGAAAAACTCCAATATATTAAAATGTTCTTAGTCACATTTGCCTCCTCTGTGTTTCTCACCCTTATGCTAAATCCTTTCGCATCTCATGTTCACATAATTTCCCTTTACTCACAAGACTGGTGGTAAGAAGTGCAGCCTTTGGTGCCACTGCAGACCAGTAACATCTTATCTTCCTCAATTGAACGGTGTTGCCTTACTACCACGTTTCTCTCAGGTTGTGACATCACTGGTTCTTACCAAGGTGAAATGCCATTGTGACAACGTAGACTCTTCAGGGTCGCTAAGGCGCTAGTGTGTCAACACTTATTTTGTAATTTATTTATTTTAAAGGTTTTATGTAGCAATGGCTAGACCGGGAGGTATCAGAACGCTTTACATGAGTGTGGAGATAGTAACGGTATAAAACAATATTTCAATGGCGTGGAATTCCAACACATTAATAAAGGAGAAACAGCTTACACTTACACAGGACGAATATACACTCAGATAGAACAAAAGCTATATACATATATAACATGGATATGGCAGATAGAATTTTGTAATATGATACTAGATGGAGATAGGCATGAAAGGGCTACAGGTAGTAAGTAGTAAGACGTTAATCTGGGGGTGGGAAACAGGTGGGGGAAGGGGGTGTTTTGGATGGGAGGGGGTATGGGAGGCGATTGGACAGACTGGGAGAAGGAGCAGAGGAGAACAATGGGGGAGGGAGCAAGTGAGCCAGTGGAATATAGAGTTAGGGGAGGGGGGAGGAGGGAGACAGTAGGAGAGAGGAAGGGAACATTAATAGTGGAAGGGGGAGAGGGAATTCAGGGCACCGTTTATGACCCCCAATATTTATGGAGTAGATGCATTTTGAGGTTTTTTAACAGCTAATGTAGGAAGGGTTACATCACAGGTCTTTGGGGACGGCATTCCAGATGTTTGGGGCATTTCCGGAGAAGGGGCGAAATTGTATGGATTTCTTTTTTTGTATGGCTGCGACAAGGGTGAGAGCGTTGGTGCTTCTCATCGGCCATGAGCTGCCCGCTTTGTTGAGTTTATTGGAGGGGTATAGAGGGGTATTTTGATGGAGGGCTTTGTGCGTGATGCAAGCAGTCTTGTAGGAGGATCTGCCTTCGATGGGAAGCCATTTAAGAGTTTTGAGAACTGGGGTGATGTGGTTGAAACATTTCCAGTCGGTAATGAGCCTGGCTGCAAGGCTGAGCACAGATTTGAGTGGAGCTAGGTGGACCTTGGGGATTCCTGTGAGGATGGCATTGTCGTAATCAATTTGCGAAAGGACCAGAGATTGGACTACTAATTTAAAGCCATCAGTTGGAATAGAGGGCTTCATTTTCTTGAGATGACAGAGAGTGAAGAGGGCTCCTTTAGCCAAATTTTTTATGTGGACATTGAGAGTTAGGTTATTATCAATGGAGATCCCAAGATATTTTACTGAGTTAGACAAGGAGAGTGAACAGTTGAGGGCATTAAGGTCGGAGATCCAGGTTTGGATGGGGAAAGGGTTATTTTTAGGGAAGAAGAGAATGATTTCAGTTTTTTTAGGGTTGAGTTTGAGATGATTTGAATGGAACCAGGATTGGACCTTAGTCAGGGTGTTGTTAAGGTGTAGGACATCCAAGTGGGATTTAATCTTATAGTAAAGTTGGGTGTCATCAGCATAGAGGTGGTAGTTGTTTCCATCTTGTTTTAGAATGAGGGTGAAAAGTTCCATAAAGAAATTGAAGAGAGAGGGAGAAAGAATAGATCCCTGGGGGACCCCCTAGGGAGACCAGTGTGGGATTTGATAGGCAGTCGTGGAGTTTGATTTGTTGTGTTTGGTGCTGGAGATAGGAGACGAACCATTTATGGACAGGACCACTAGGGCCAAAGCAATCTCTGAGCACATCAAGTAGGGCAGAGTGGTAACTGTATCAAACGCTGCAGAAAGATCGAGGAGGATAAGTAGGCAGGTCTCGCCATTGTCGAGGGAGTGGTGAATGTCATTAACTATGTTTAGCATGGCAGTTTCGGTACTGCAGCCTTTTCTGAAGCCTGATTGTAAAGGGCCCAGTAAGTTGAAATTTTCAATGTGTTTGTCTAGTTGGAGCAGGGCACATTTTTCAAGGGCTTTGGAAAGAAGGGGGAGGGTAGAGATGGGGCAGAGATTGTTTAGGTCATTAGGGTCAGCATTGGGATTTTTAATTGTGGGAGTGATTTGTCCAAATTGGAGGGAGATAGGGACACAGCCCATTGCATGGGAGGTGTTGATGATTGTAGTTCAAGATGGGGCAATGATGTGCTTAAGGTCTTGGATAAGGTTAGAAGGGAGAGGGTCTTTATTGTGAGAAGACAGTTTTAGTTTAGCAATGATGTTAAAAACTTCAAGCTCAGTAACAGGGTGGAAATTATGCCAGGAGGCATTGTTTTTTAGATGTGAGTTAGAGTGGTTGGTTACGAGAGGTGTAGCTGTGGGTAAGCGTGGGGAGTAGTCAAGGGGAAGAGTAGTAGTAGGTACGTGTGAGGGGTATTTAGGGGTAGGTGTAGTAGTGGGCAAGGGTGAGGCAGGATCAGGGCAGATGGACAATAAGATATGAGCTTTTGATGTGATGTAGCAGTATATTGGGAGTTGGTTGGGATCTGAGTTAAAAGGAAGGATAGTCAACTTTGGCAATTTTTTCGCAGAAGTTGGCTATTTCTGCGCATTTAGCAGTTGAAGCAGTTGGCTTTGGAAGGACGGAGGATATTTGGCTACAAAAAATGTTGAACAGTTCTCTAGGCCTATTTTTGGCCCAATCAAGTTGTGTACGGAAGTAGGATGCCTTTTCATTAAAAAATTGTTTTTTGTATGAAGATCTGGCTAATCTGAGGAGTAGTTTTCAAATAGAAGGGAGGGTGATCAATCGATCAGCGGGGCATGTTTTACCACTCAGGCAAGTGGAAGGTCCGGTGTCAGCCAATGCCCCCAGGAGGTCAATGAAAACAAAGTGGGTAGCTGAGCCGTTCCTAAATGAAGAATTATGTGTATTTGGCGTGTCCACGGGTGTACATGTGGCACCCTAGGGCATCCATTGTGTTGGATGTATTTGCCTCACAATCTGAGGAGTGCCAGATGCGAGGGAGATGGATGCTGTCTCCATGTTCTTTCCATCAGTCTTAGTGAGCATCTTTTGTTGTTGAGCTCTGAGTTGAACCATGATTTGGATGGGATACTTCTTTGACTTTTTAGTTTAAGTGGGCCATTTGGTCTAGGACATCGGTGACAGCTTTATTAAAGTGTTTGGTAAGCTCATTAGCGTTTTGGGAGAGAGAGCTGAGAATAAGTTGGGCTTGGAAATTAGACTTTAGGGGGGATAAGATTTAGATTTCTGGTCCATTTTATACGTTTAACGTTTTTTGTGCGGGGTGGGGCCATGTTAGTGATGGTGAATAGTATGAGGTGGTGACCGGACCAGTCGATGGGGCTCATGTTGGACAGAAAGGCCAAATCATTGTTGGTAATAATGGTGCCAAGAATGGCTCCTTTGATGTGAGCTGGGGAATGCCACAGTTGTTTGAGGTCATTAATCTCAAAAAGATTGGTGAGGACGGTGATTGTGGGATCATTAATATACCGGTCCAGTGTAGGTTAAGCTCTCCAAGGAAGAGATTTTTTGAGTTAGATATGGAGGATTGTGTCAGAAGGTCGGATAGCTTCTCAGAGAAAGGAAGAGGATCTCCAGGAGGGTGGAAGATATTATGTAGACGAATTGGGTGGGAACCCTGTACTTTTAGTTCAGCTTCAAGGTATTCAAAGGTAGAGTGATCGGAGTTTTTAACATGGGAGAACTGAAGTTAATTTTTGAAGATTATGGCTAAACCGCCTCCTATTCTGTCGGGTCTATCTTTTCTGATGATCCAGTTAACCGGGATGGGGGGCGCGCGCTGGCAGCTGTAGCCAAGACTTTGACCCCATCTTTGTCAAAGTTTTTACATGCTACAGAATTTGTTTCTGGTTTAGAGATTTTTACAGACTTTTACCTACGTCATTACAATATCTGTTCAGAGTTACATCTTTGTGACGTGACAGGTAAGGAATTATTTGGTTTATATTTTAAATGGCTCATCTATTGCCCTGCATATGCCTAGATTAAATTAAAGTCTGGAATTTCCGGAAGAGAATTGCAGTGATTTTTTTGTAATCTGTTTTTATTAGGCTTTTGCAGATTAACAAGCATTTATGGTTTGTACAATTGGCTCGTTCAGTTGTTCCCTCTGCTCCGAAGTGGCCTCTGGCAGGTGTATCGGCTCTAAGAACAGGGCAATTCGATGGTCTGCCTGCGTTCCCCTGGATTGGTATAGTGTTGTGTATTGGTTCGTCAGTGGCTCATGTATCACGTGTTGCGTGTATACAGTCAGCCCCACTTTGGTTCTTAAGGCGACATAAGGTGAAGTGTCTGCTCCTAATGTAGCAGCCATGCTGGCATTCTACCCATGCGATCTGCAGAGGCGTGTGTACGCTTCAAGTGTGCTGCATGGTTGTGGCATCAGCGCTGTTCTAATAGGTCGGTATGTTCTGGTTGCAGTTTATCTAGTTTCCTTCCACTCCCACTCCCTTCTACCTGTTTAATCTCTGGATCCAATAGCTGCCTTTCGACTCTGCTGAGTGCAATGTTTAGTTGTTTGCTTTTACTCCAGGTGGCCCATAGGCAATGGCCTCTCTGAGTTACTTTGAAGGCGTCCATTTTAAGGAGACGGTCATTAGTAGAGTGATCATTAATCTTGAAATGCTCGAGTATTGCTCCTCATAGTGAGGAGTGGAATGCTGGATCTTCTAGCGCTGCTGGCTGCTGGCGCCTTATAGGGATCCGGGGCGTCCTATGTCCCATGTGAGCTGTAGTAGTTGAGGATTATGGTCTGAATGTGTGCAACATAGGCATTCTGTTTGTTGGATAAGTGGGAGAAGAGCTGCTTACCCCACAAAAATTTCCAGCCTGACATGCAGATCATGTACGAAAGAGTGAAATGAGTAGATGCATAGCGTGGGGTTAAAGGTGCACCAGATATCTATCAGTGCCCAGTTCGCAAGCCAGTCCGACAGGACTTGCGCGTTGGAGGTTGCTGTTCTGACGCTAGGGGCAGATATGATCTATCTAGTTCTACATTTAGACAAGCATTGAAGTCCCCTCCAAATACCCAGGGGAGTCCACTCCATTTGGCAAGCACCCCCTTCAGCTTTCTAACAAACGCGGCTTTGTCTACATTTGGCGCGTATATGGTGCCCATTAGCATCTCCTGTCCATTTAGCTTGCCTCTCACAAAGACGCTTCTCCCCTCCATCTGTGACCACCTCTTCTGCTGTGTGTGGGATGCCTGCCTTAATCCATATCATCACCCCCGTGCCTCAGAAGAGTAATTTGTACTGTATACTTGCCCCCACCATCGCCTACGGAGGTGGTCTGCTTCAATCTGGGTTAGGTATGTTTACTGCAAGAAACCAATATGTGTATGCCTGCGTTGCAGGTATGCATATACTGAGTTCCTGGAAGCAGGTGTGTGCATGCCTGTCACGTTACAATATTAGTCTGTACCATGTGTGCAACGTGTGTTTCCCCGCATTTGGAGAGTCGAGATTATGGGGAGCAAGCGGGGTGCCAGGTAGCACATCCAGTGGTAGGGTCAACAAAAAGGGGTTGAAGATACAACTGGGTTGCGTGTAACTTTATGAGGGCGAGCACCTGGACGAAGCTCGCCCAAACTGCAAGGCCTAATAGTGGCAACTAACATGTGTCACATGTTTAAACATGGGGTTTCGTGGTACATATCCATGTTTTCTGGTATGCACGTCGGTGGGCGCTTGGAGCAGGTGCAAGGTCCCACCTCGTTGTGCTTCAAGTGTACAATATTCTACTCCATGTATGTCTGGAGAGATAGAGGGGGGAAGCGCCATGAGCTGGGTGTATGGGGAGACTGCAGTGTCCGTTGGGAATCACTTGTGTTAAAGCATGAGCCTATGGGAGTTAGGTGCACAACTGTGAAAGCATGCATAGTGTTCATTAGTATTAAAAAAGGATACATTTAGTTAAACAATTGTCCATTGTTTAGATGATATCATCAGATGTCTGTGGCATGATGCTTGGCATCTGGAGGGAGTCCGGGTTCTCAGATTACGATAGTGAAGACCCAGCTGGGTTCTGTGAGCAGAGTGATAGCGATTCAGGTTCAGGGTTCGAGGAGTTTGCACAGATGTTTTCTGCTACGTTGAGGGCTTCTTGGCATTCCAGCATGCTTTTTTCTATGTCGGATACCATTGCCGGTGGGTGTACCTGTGTAGGGCGTTTCCCCCTGCCCCGGCATCGATTTCTCCTGCCCCAGCGTAGCACTTACCCTTCTGGAGGCCGCTTGGATCCTGTTAGGAGTCGTGCCTCTTCTAGCCAGTCCCAAGCTTCAGTTGGCGTTTCAAAAAATCTTGTTTGCCTCTTGACGACTATTCGCAGCTTTGCTGAAAACATGAGAGAGTATTGTATATCCAGGGTCCCCAGCTGGCGCTTAACTTCTGTGAAGTATTCGTGTCTTCTTTGTAGCTGCTCCGTGTAATCAGGGAACATCATTACCAGCTGATTCTGTACTCTTATTTCCGTGAGCTTGCGGGCTTCCCTGAGTATTGTGTTCCTGTCCCTGTAGTTGAGCAATTTGAAGAGCAGCGGCCGGGGTCTGGCTCCAGGCGGTGGCCAACTGGCCCTTACCCTGTGCGCCCGCTGCACTACGAATTGGGGCGAGAGTTCGACTTCTAGAAGAAGTTGTTTTAGGTTTAAAGTATTTTTATTAAGGCACAAAAACACGGGGAGGGGAGCAGGAGGTCAGGCATACATACAATACAAGAAGCGGAACGTCGCAGCGAGTCAGAGGAAAAGCAGGGAGGCAGGAAGTCCCAGAGGGTAACTAGGCAAATACAGAAGGCAATAAGGCATTGTGAACGACCCCCCTGTTGACCCCCACTCCCTAAGCAAGGCCACACCCGAATAGCACCCCGCAACACAGTAAGGGAGAAGCATACCGTACCACCAACCCCCCGACCCCAGAAAGGAAGAAGAAAGGAGAGCAAAGGAGAAAATGAAAGAAAACAATACCCCAACATCCCCGTCCGAAAGGCAGCAATAGAAGCATATAACCCCTCTTCCCGCCCCCAACCCCCGGCCCCCAATCCGCACATTCACTCCGCCGCAGCTGCCGGCGGCGTCAGCCTAAGGAGGCGCAAATACCGTGGACACGTGAGCTCGTGGAATTCCGTAGACAGCAATGCCAAAAAGGGGTGCCAGAGCTCCTCGAACTGGTCGACATTCCCAGCCACCGTTAGCGACATCTTCTCCATGCCCAGTACCTGCCAGAGTCTATGCAGCCAGCCAGTGATAGAGGGGGTAGTAGGGGTGCGCCAGAGTATCAGTATGTTCTGAACGGCTGAACCTAGCGCAATCCCAATTTGCCTGCCCCTGCGGGATTTCAGCGGGTACATCAAGTCATTGGGGAGGCCTAGCAAGACATACGCGGGGAAGCGTGGAAGCTCTATCTCAAAGTGCCTATCCACCTCATCTAAGACTTCCTTCCAGTAGGCCGACAGCACCGGGCACCCCCAGAGAACGTGCGTGAGGGTACCCTCCTGTCCGCAGCCGCGCCAGCAACCTTTATCGCCTATCTTGCGCATCTCATAGAGCCGCTCCGGGGTATAGTACCAATAGGTGGACACTTTAGTGAAGGTTTCCGTCAGCCCAGTATGGTACGCAGAGTGCCTCGCCCGATACGCAATCTTGTCCCACTCCTTGTGACTCAGGGTCCTACCCAGTTCCCTGTGCCAGCGCTCCCTCCCTGGGTTATGGTAAAGAAACGGCGGGGGTTGGAGAAATTTATACAAATCAGTGATGAGCTTGGCGTCCGAGGTCCGGGTTACCAACCATCGCTCGTAGGGCGTGATTGAACGGGCAGCGACGTCACGCACGGGGGGTTGAAGAGCCCAGTGGCGGACCTGCATGTAACGCAGCCTGTCCCCCTCCGTCAGGCCAAACTCCTGTCGGAGCTGCTGGAAGGGGAGCACGCCCTCTGGCCCGTAGATCTGGAAAAGCGCCCTGCAGCCCGCACTCACCCAGTGGGAAAAAGCTCCCGGCTCCAAACCCGGGGCAAAGTCCGGATTGTCAGCGATGGGAGTGAACGGCGATGGAAAGGTCGTGAGCTCACGCAGCTCACACACCACGTCCCACACTCTCAGCGGGACCCGGGTGATAAAAGAGGCGTAGAGATTAGGCGGGCGGTGAGCGCGCCGCAGGAACGGGACCTCCTGGAGGGTACGGCCTGCGACTGCCTGGTCCTGAAAGAGCCAGTGTTTATCCGATTCCCACCGGCTCCACTCCACCAGATACCGAAGCTGCGCCGCCTGAAAGTATCTCCGGAGGTCCGGGACTCCGAGACCCCCCGCCTCCGGGGCCAGCATGGAGAGGACCCGTTTCATCCGAGGCTTACGGCCCTGCCACACAAAGCGAGATATGTCCGCCTGCGCCTGCCGTATCCAACCCACGGGGGGCTGGAGGGGCAGAGCGCGGAAGAGATATAGGATCTGAGGCAGTATCGTCATCTTCACCGCCGCGATACGGCCCAACCACGAGAGTAGGCCCTTGTTCCATCGGCCGAGTTCCTCTTTGATCTTTTTGCCCAGAGAGGTGTAGTTAGCTGCAACCATGGCAGGCAGGGAGGGAGCAAGCAAAATGCCTAGGTAAGGCACCGTGGAGGAGGACCACTGCAGAGGAAAGAGACTCTGAAGGTCCTGCCTGGTGTCAGCAGAGAGCGACACATCCAGTGCAGCCGACTTAGTCATGTTCATTTTAAAACCCGCCACACGGGCAAAAGCGTCCAGTTCCTGGACGCAGGCAGGGAGCGACCGCTTGGGGTCGTCCAGGGTCAGCAAGACATCGTCCGCGTATAAGCTAACAGTGTGCGTGTATTGCCCCATCTTCACCCCAACAGCGTCCGGATTATCTCGAATCCTCTGTGCAAACGGCTCCATATAGAGGGCAAAGAGGAGCGGCGAGAGGGGACAACCCTGTCTCGTGCCGCGCTCAATGGCAAAACAATTGGAGCTGTGTCCATTGGCACGCACTGACGCAGATGGTCTCCTATAGCAGTTAAAGACCATAGTGCGGAACTTCTCGCCGATCCCCAGTTTCCCAAGGACCAGCTCGAGATATGGCCAATGAACCCTATCAAAGGCCTTCTCCGCGTCGACTGATAGCAGCATCCGCTCCCCCGGAATGCGTGAGGCCTTTTCCAGCACGTGCGTCACCCTCTTTGTGTTATCGACCGTCTGCCTACCGGGTACAAAACCGGCCTGGTCTGCCTCCACCAGACCTGGTAAGTGTAAACCCAACCTGGCCGCCAAGATTCCGGTGTAAAGCTTGAGGTCCACATTTAGGAGCGAGATGGGCCGGTACGAGCCGCACAGGGTCCGGTCCTTCCCCGGCTTGGGGATAACCGACACCGTCGCTGAGAGAAGGTCCGGCGGGATAGCTCCCGGCTCGGAGAAGGAGTTGAACAAGCGAGCCAGTAGAGGCGCGACAGTGGGACAGAAGGTCTTGTAAAACAAGGCCGTATAACCATTCGGGCCCGGGGCTTTGCCGTGTTTTAGCCGTGCAATCGCGGAGATGACCTCCTCCACGTGAATGTCCCTCTCCAGGTGGTCCGCCTGGGAGGGGTCCAGGGCCGGAAGGGTCACGGACTCCAGATAGGCCTCAGCCTCTCCCGGTGGGGAAGGCTCCGCCACGTACAGTTCCTCGTAAAAGGAACGAAAGGTATCTGCCACCTCCGCGTCACCGGAAACCGGGATCCCGTTCACTCCCACCAGCTCCTTCACCACATTGCGCTGCTGCGCAGCCCTGAGCCTATGGGCCAGGAGTTTACCGCACCTGTCTCCGCCGGTGTAAAAGGCATGCTTCAGGCGCAGCGCAGCATACTCCGCCCGATCTAGATCCAACGCAGAGAGGAGTTTCCGAGCCGCCTTCAGCTGCTTCCAGATACGAGGAGCCCCCGTCCGGCGGTGAACCTGCTCGAGCTCCCGAACCTGCGCTGTCAGTTCCTCCCTCTTGCGTTGGCGTTCCCTGTTTTCCGCCGAGGAAATGGAGATAAACTCCCCTCTGACGACCGCTTTCAAAGCCGCCCACTGCGTTGCTAGGGACGTGGCAGAGTTGTTATTGTGGGTCAGGTAGTCCTGGATGACCTCCTCCACTCGCTTTACGACCGATTTCTTATGGAGAAGCGTGTCCCGGAGCCGCCACATCCCCCTAGAGGGGGGGGGCCGCCGGCCAAGCAAAGATTCCGGAAACCGGTGCGTGGTCGGACAGGGACAAAACCCCGATGTCCGCTGCCGTGGCGGCCGAGCGAAGCGGTCCACTCACCAAGAGGTAGTCCAACCGTGAATACGTGCGGTGCGCGTGGGAGAAATAGGAGTAGTCCCTATCGGTGGGGTGCAGGACGCGCCAGAGGTCATGCAGGTCCATTTCCGCAAGCTGGTCCTGCACCGCCCTAGAAAGCTCCCCTGTCTGCGGAAAGCGTTGGGCAGACCTATCCAGGGTGGAGTCGAAGACCATGTTCAGGTCTCCTCCCAAGATGATATGGCGATCGGGCGAGGCAGTAACGTCCACCAACACTGATTCCAGGAAACGATCCTGGTGGTCATTCGGGCTGTACGCCGAACCAACCGTAAAGGTAACACCTCCCAACCGCATGCGATACACCAGAAGCCTCCCTCTCTGCTCAGCATGTTTATGTAACACCTCCCCCCTGAAGGAGCTGGCTAAAAGAATGGCCACCCCAGCAGTCTTAGTCGTAGCAGAGGAAAAGAATTGCGTGGGGAACTTGGCAGAGCGCAACCTATGGCAATCTTTGGAAAGCAAATGGGTCTCCTGCAGGAGGCAAATATCCGCCTGCGACCCCTCCAACAGGGAAAGGATCGCCCTACGTTTCACGGGGTTATTCAGGCCCTTAACATTAAGGGTCACTACCTTCAGGGGTGGCATCGCCTCCAGGGAAACAACGCGCTATGCAGTGGGCAAGGGATCAGCGGAGAGGGCGCGCGGGGCAGGGGCGCAGGGAAGGCCAGAGGCAACATCGCACATGTTCGGACCACTTCGGACGGGACCCCCCCCACACCAAACCAACAGTTAAACCCCCCCAGAGCCAACCCATGGCAACCAACCAAAGTAAGAAAAAACAGAAAACAACACCCCATAGTCTCAGTCTAGCCCAAATGGGCGAGTCCGTAGAAAAAAGTCAAGTGGACATCCAGCCACCCCCCCCCCCCCCCCCACCCCCCCAGCCCCAGCTCAGCACCGTTAAGGCTAAGAACCTCTCCCCCCGGAGAAAAGTTAGGCCGTCAGGGCCACACCAGTAGCTTCAGGCAAGTTCCTGGCCGCATTCCTCAGGGCCTCCGCCATTTCTGCCCTGATGGTGGGCGAGTCCGGACAACTCGCCGGCGCTGACGATGGGCGCCTCCTCAACCTCCGCCGGCCCCGCCGCTCGGGGCGCCGCCATGCAGGTGTAGCCCCCTCCTCCTCTGTAGCAGTAAGGCCCAATACTCCACAGACATCTTGCAGAGAGCGCAGCTGATGCAGCACCCCATTCCATCGAAAGATAAGACGGAAGGGGTGGCCCCAGGAATAGGGTGTCTCATGCTCTCGCAGAAAGTCCGTCGCGATGCGGAAAGACCTGCGCTTCTGCAGTGTGATGGCGGACAGGTCCTGATAGAGCGCCACAGGTCTGTCACGAAAGGTCAGCGGCTGCTTCCTGCGGGCCTCCGTCATGATGCGCTCTTTCAGGGGGAAATCCGGCAGGAAAGCTAGGATATCAGGCGGGGGAGCCGATGACTGGCGCTGGCGGCCCACCCTATGCGCTCTATCAATGCGGATCGGGAAGTCCGCTCCTTCCTCCAAGATGTCGCGGAACAAGTCCTGCAGATAGGCCACCAGGTCTCCACCCTCATCCGTGGACGGAACGCCTCGCACCCGAATGTTATTCCGCCTGGACCTGTTCTCGAGGTCTTCCGAATGGGCCTGGAGCTCAACACACTGCTCCCGGAGGCGGAGGACGTCCTGCTGGAGATGAGTTATCTCTTCATCGCGACGCTGGGCCGTCGTTTCCACAGCATCGACCCGCTCGCCCAGGCCTTCGACCTCCCTGCGCACCTCCCGGACCTCTCCAGCCACCTCGGTCTTAAGAGTTTGAAATTCCTCCTTGAGGGAGCTGAATAAGTCCTCCATGAAGGACCTCGTGACTGGTGGCTCGCCCACGGCTGCGTCCGTCGATGTCCGGGAGGCCCCCGGGGACGGCTGTGTCCTGTCGCGTAGTTGCTGGGACCTGCCGAGCATTTCCGGCAAAGTGCGATCTCCTCGTGCCGCGCCACGTCTCCCAGCCATCTTGGCCCCTGGTGAAGCCTAGGGCCAGACGCTGTAGGCGAGCGCCACCGCTCGCGGGCACCAAACGTGAGGCCCTCGGTGGGGACAAGGGTAGTGCGTCACAGGCGACAAAATGGCGGCCCGGTCCTGGGCAAGACGACCCCCGGGCCAGCAGGGCAGGCAGCAACGTCCAAAGTGGAGGCCTCCAGTCTCGTATTCCCAGGGAGGGCAGTAGATGAGTCGGTGCCAGGACAAATCGAGGCCCTCGTAGAAGAAGGGTGCGGGCGAGGGCCACTGGGCACAGCTACACAAAGACAAGATGGCGGGAGGGTGGGACCCAATGAGGTAGCCCGGGCCGGCAAGTCCATGGGCGACCCCCAAACAGCAACGGGTCCGGAAGGGGCGAAACCGGCGGCTCCCCTTGCCACTAGTTAATTCGCCCGGCACGGGCACAGCTCGAACTCCGTCATCCAGCGTCTCCGGGCGCGGAGTTCGCAAGGCGTCACCCCTCGAAGTCCAAGGCAGGGGGAGGGTCGCCGGCGCAGGGGTGAGGTCCGTCGCCCATCAGCGGTGTTCGCCACCAGGGCACTGGTCAGGAAGCTCCGGCACTCCGCGAAGTCCGCCTATTCCGCTCCCTCGGAATCTCCGGCTTCCAGCTGTTCAGCACTCGGCCCAGCCGAGGCGAGCGGACAGCGCCGCCGTACGCCCCGCCTCCAAGCTCCTCTCCTCGGGACGACCCAGACTCCGCTCCTCGGAGCGATCTTCGGACAAACTTTTCGGGGACTTCCCCCGGGGCCACGAAAGTCAAAGTGGCATCAAAGTGTGCCCCAGGAATTCCGGCACAGTTCTCTCGCCCGCAGTGCAGCCGCGGGGGGAGAGAAGCGCGGCGATCAGGGCTCGGGCTGAGCCGGGCCGGAGGAGCTACGGGAGGAAGCGTCCGCTCACCCCGCCATCTTGGCCACGCCGGGAAGAAGAAGTTGTTTTAGTCCACGTTCCACGTATGTGACTGGGTCTTGCCCTTCCTCTCCCTCTGGGAAGCCCACCACGAGTATGTTGTTGTGCCTCAAGCGGCAGGGTGGCTACTCTGTCCATAACTTACTGTAGATCTGCTGCATGACTGTGGAAGATTGGAGTCAGTTCAGTGGTCTGCTCGTTTGTTTGGACTTTCTCAACTAGCTTTCGGTGGTACGCTCTTAGTAAGGTGAAGTCTTTTGCAACCCGGTCGATTTTAGATTTGAGCGAGGTGCGAGTGTGGTCCACGGTAGCTCCTATTTTTCCAATGTCTCCAACCCTGAGTCAAGTTTTGTGGAAGGGCTAAGTTTGGGGTCGCGCCTGTTCTGTCTTCCTCCGCATGTTGGGCCCCCAGTGTGCCATGGTGTGCAGCGTGACTACTGTGTGTTGGTTCGCAGGTGACCAATGACCAATTGCTGGGCAGTAGGCATTCAGCAGGGATGGTGTCTGCAGTCCGTTGATTGTGCCTGGTCTGTTATCAGCAATAAGTAGGGAGAGGCAACAACAGTTGGTTGGTGCCTCTCTCTGCTGTTGTCAGTTGGTTGGGTGACGTATATGTGTTCAATATTTTTGGTCTTTACATCGCGTTGACTCTGCCTGCTTTAGGCGCTAGTTCTGTACCCAAGAGGAAGTAGGCGGCTTTCGCAGCTTGTGCCGTGTGTTCAGCTGTTTGTCTGTGGTGGTGCGCCCTTCATGATCCGGGGGGAGGTGAAAAAGAAAAACAGAACCTGAGAGTCTACAACTATCATCTGCGCAGCAGGGTCTCAGGAGCCTCATGTGTAAGCACTATGCTTCTCTTGGGGTGCCATGCACCTAACTTTCGGTCCCCTTCGAATGTCTTTCAACACATCTGTTTGGGCGACATAGAGCATGTTATCTGTGTTGGGTGCTTGATTGGCTGGGTTTTGCGCCCGTGGGGTCCTCGGGTCTGTGTATTCTCCTCTGCGCTGTGTCTTGTGCTTGCTGCACATGGCTTGTATTTGTAGGCCTTTGGGTGGTTCGCTGGGTGTTTCTCTTTTTTGGGGGGATTCCTCCCCACAGGACCTCCGGAACACTTGGTCGTTGCCCGGCGCGTCAAACATGATGTGTCTATCTCGTTGCACACCCCTCGTTCTTGGTTGGGATTCTCACTTGCCAGCAGCGGGTTCAGGATGTCATGTGCCTTGCGTGAGTTCCCGCTTGTCCGTTCTTTTGGGCTTGCGCCTTGCTGTGTGCGGCATATGTCGCTCCTGTCTGCGTCTGCCCACCTGGCCGGACGGTGCTTCGCTCTGGGAGCGTGCCACAGCTGTCGCGGTTTACTCCACCGACACCATCGGTGCTTGGGTCTTGGGCAGCTGTGGTCTTTGTTTTACCCGATCGTGAAGGCTGGCCGGCCCCAAACACTCAGCTGCTCCCCAGTGAGTGCGGGTGCTTTTCTCCCGTCTTGTTGGCGTGCTGTACTTTAAGGCTGGAAGGGGGGAAGTTGTCTCGCTCTGAGGCACCGACTTGCTCAAACAACTCCCCTATGGCGTCCGGTGGCATCTCTTACCTGCGGGGACCGGCAACACATTGTCGATGCCGTAGAGTTTCTCTATTCCCCCGCAGGGTTCCTCTCCCGCGCAGTGTGTGAATCTCCACTCCCTGCGCCTTCCGTAGGCTTCCGAGTGCACCCAAGTCCTCCAGTGCACGGCATACAGTGCTGTACGGTGGCCCAACAGGACCCCGCGGGCTCTTCCACATCCCCAGCTCACTCCATGAGATGTGTGTCCACACAGCGTAGGCTTGGGCTTGGGCCATGCTCGGGTGCCTGGTGTTGCAGCTTTCCCTGACGCCGTTGTTTTCAAGATGTTCCTTGTACAAGCATTTTAAGGATTGACTCCACTGTGTTTCAGGGTTGCGGGCAGGATTACATGATACGTTTCTCAGGATAATGGGGTGAGATGAGCAGAGCGTTACATATTCACGTCCACAATTTTAGCTGGTTCCAGAGAATTTCAGTGATAATGTGACTTGATATTAATGTCTCGTTTTGCTCCTTCATTTTGTAACCTTCTACACCAGTAGCAAACACATATGAATCAATATCCAAAACTTATGAGAGTCTTTGATATATTCCACCTCATTCCCACCTTATCTCAGTACTTTACAACAGAAATAATGATTCAGCACTTTGTAAAGCTAAGTGCTAATTTTTTAGGACACCAATAACTCTAAACTCTTCTATGACATAACTGCAAGGCCAATAGAATCAGAAATGAGAGTGAGATACTAACAAAGGTACTAAAGACAGAAATAAGAAATGAGGAAAAATTTGTCATTAAAACAATCTCAATCTGATCAGAGGATGAGGGATGTTGCACACTTCAGGCTAATATACAACAGAGATGACTTTCCATTCTATAGCCACAATTGTAAGTCTGACCTCTAAGGGGCAATACTAATGGAGATCTTTGGCCAGCACCCAGTATTTGACTAGCGCATGCCGAATTTGTAGATAAAGGAAAAATTGTGATTTATGCAAATCATATTCGACAATTAGTTGTTCGTAGGAAATCATGTGTTTAGACCGCTAGACATCCCCCAGGTTCGACATTTGTAGAATATTCAATTTCTGGACACCTTGAAGCACTGTTGATTTGGAAAGCCACTTGTCCATCAATAACAGTGCCTCACTGATGAACTCCCTGTTCCAGCCGATCCACTTTAATGCAACTCTACAGCTCTAGATTGGGATGGCAGTAAGCACTGGAAGGTCTTGGGGAGGGCCTCCATCAATGGTGAGAATCACAGGGCTTCCCTCTCAGGGCTGTGCGTTCAAATATTGTACGCTGGTTGGCCAGTTTCCAAATAACCAGTAATTAGTTAAGAACAACTGAGCTGCCCAATAATACAGTTTGAGGTTCACCGTTCCCAGGCTGCTGTTGTAAGGGGATTGAATGTACTTCATGTGGGAGACTCTCGGTGTCAGCCCTCCTCCCCAAATGTAGGTGTAAGTACTTGACTGCAAGTCAGTGAACCAGTGTGAAGGGACCTTAGAGGGGTACTTCTATAGAACATAAAGCAGCTGTGGAAGTGCCACCATTTTAAAGAGTGTGATACGCCCCAACCTGTTCAGGGGAGCGTGCTCCACCTGGCCAAATGTCCCTTGATTTTCCAGAGGAGAGAAGTAATATTGCTATACCAACAGACCCTATGGTCTCTATTTCTGTACTCCCCAGATATTTCAATGGCCCTGGTACATATGGGAGATTCTGGAATCCCTAGGGTGGCTCTGGAGGGGCTCCCACTAATGGGATTACGGCTGACTTGCCCCAGTTTACTCTCAGGCCTGCTGTTTATCCGTAATTCTCCGGCATGTGCATCAGGCGTGGGATCGATTGGTTCAAGTGCTAGATGTATACCAGGACATTGTCCGCTTATAGGGAGATTCAAACCTTCATATCTGCCCTCATCTCACTCCCCAGATTTGTGCATCTCTCCTGATCCATTCCAGCAGCTGTTCTAATACCAGGGCAAAAGGAAGGGGGAAAAGAAGACAGCACTGCAAAGTTCCACTGTTGATGCAAAACTGTTGAAACATTGTGGCACTTTCACAGCAGCTATTAACAAAGCATGAAGGTGCGGAATCACAGTCCATGCAACCTTTTTAGGAATTCGGTTGGGTAGCAGTTCAGACCTAGTGATTTTCCAGGTTGCATATCCTGTAGGGCGGCGAGGAGCCCTTCCGCTGTCAAAGGCTAATTCAGGTCAACCCTGCCCTCTGGGGCAAGCAGTGGCACTACAGGATAAGCTACTCTTGGAGTCTGTAATTCAGCCTGGTTCTGCGAGATTGCTTGGTAAAGATGCTCATAGTATTACGCAAAGGTTTCAGCTATTTCAGATACATCCTGAGTTGCCCTGCCTGCCTGTGTGCATACCTGAGGGACAAACCTGTCTTTCATAGATTTGGTTGTAAGTCTATGGATCAGCTGTCCATGTTTTGTCCCCAAATTCGTACAATCTATTTTGCATTTCTGTAAGGGCTGCTTTAGCTCCTTGCAGCATCTTCTGTTTAAGGGCCTCTCATGGCGCCTCAAGGTGGCAAAACTCATCTTCATCCCTTCTCTGGGCACTGATTATTTCTATCTCTTTGAGTTTACCTTCCAATTCCCAAATTTCCTCCTCCCTTTTTCTTTTTCTACCAGCTATAAATGCAATTATTTTCCCCATGAGAACTGCTTTCATGGGCTCCCATAGCATCACAGGAAACATATCTGAGGTGGAAGCATCCTTGTAGTAGAAATCTACTTATTCTTGTACATAGTGCTGGAACTTAGTATTCTTCAGCCACTTTGCCTGCTAGCCCAATGTGATTCCAGCCTGCATGTACTCACCCCCATCTCAATAGGTGAGAGCTTGGACAATATCCTGGGGTGAATCCTATCCCTTGACACCTTAAGGATATCCAAGGAAAGGAGGAAAATAATGTAGTATAACCATGAATGTGATTTGTGAGGATAAGATTAATGTGTATATTCCCATGCAGCTGGGTTATGGATGCTCCATTGATCGCTGAGTTAAGAGAGTCGGCCCAAGATGCCAGGGTTGTGTGTCATCCCTCTCTCGCCCCAACTTCTATGTCCATATGTGGGTGCATATCATCGTGGAATTCACCCCCAACTATAAACTACCTACTACCTATGTGGGATGATGCAATATTTCTAATTTGCTCTGTCATCATGGCCACAGTCTCCGAAACAGGGGCCTGATACCCATATGTACCTACCCACTGTATCCTGGATAGTTTTGTTTACCACTAAGGGAGGTTTTTATGAAGAAGGGTATCCACTGTTCTTGATACTCATTAAATCCAGCATGAGACACCCGGTTGAAGCCACATCGGGCTGAGAAGGTACATTAGGCCCCAAGAAGATGAGTCCCCTACAGGAGTACTAGAAAGCGACATACACTGTAAGATAGTGCCATGCAATGTAAATGGTCTGCTAGATATAGTCAAGTGGATGGCAATCCTAAGATACGTGCATAGGTTGACTCCAGCAGGCCTGCGTACAGTGTATGTCACTTAATAGTCTGTTCAGGCAATTAGGCAGTCATATGTGTCTGAAACATAGGGCAAGAGTGCTGTGTACAGCACTGATGTGCGACACAATCAAAACCAACTTAATGACCAACAAACCCATCTCCACCCTCCACCCAATACATCAATTATGGAACATCTGTCACCGAAAAAACAGAATATCCATTTGAAATGATAAACTAACATGAAAGACAAATACTAAAGTTTGATTTTGCGGGGTTAGCCTTCCCTGTGCCAGCCACTTGTTGCAGGAGCAATGGAGCCCCAGACAGCCATATCAGAAGTGAAGAAGATTGGGGTGTGGGGTGAGATTGGGTACGGGAGCACTGGAAGAAGCATCATGACTCCCCCTGTGGGTAACTAAAGCCAGGCGGCAGGGTAGTCTGCTCTCTGGCCTTGGTAGGATCCATCCGATGAGGTGGTCTCCCACCTCTCTAATGCTGGGCTTTTCTTCTGGTACGGTCCACCTGCCCTCAGAGCATCAGTGGATTCACCTGCCTTTTTGGCAATTGCTTTCTCTCAGCTGCCCAGTCCAATGCTGATTGTTGACTTTCATAGAATAGTGATTTGACTTGGAACAGCACTTTGAGTTTAGCAGGGTAGATAAGCACATGCTGAATGTTTATGGCCATGAGCTTCCTTTTTACCTTCAAAGAGATATTTACATGTATGCTCTCCCTTGGCAGTGTAGTCAGGGAATAGCATCACCTTAGAATCTGTACAGCGAATATAAAGTAGGCAGTAATTCTGCTGCAGTGCAGCATCCCTATCCGCATAGTTCAGTAGCTGCATGATGATGGATCTGGGGGTGGCGCCAGGCAGCGGTCTAGGGGAGAGTGCTCTGTGAGGTGAACCCTCTCTAATATGATGCAGGAGAAAAGCACCCCATCTGGGATTCATACCCTCAACCTGTCTGTAAAGAATTTTTCTGGTTGCTATTCCTCTATGCCCTCCAGCAGACCTACCAACAAACAGGTTATTTCTGCATGATCGTCTCTCCACATTCTCCATTCGGTGTTTGAGGAGTGCAGTTAGTTCTTTCAGTATTTCAAGCTCCTTACTGGTGGTGCGTGACACATCTTCTAGACAGGAGATGCACTCTCTGCCCCAGTAGTTCTCACTTATAAATCTCATGAGTCCTGGCAAAAGAGGGAGACCTCCAACCCCACCCCACCAATCTTATCATTGAGATCTTTATGAGAGTGCTTAATTGCCTGCAGTATAATGGCTGGGGAAATTGGCTCTTCTTGCAGGTGGGGAGGTGATTCCAATTCCCCACCCCCTGCCATCCCCGGAGATGCCAATGTTGCACATACTTGTCTATTCAGCCTTAGCCTGTCGCCTTGTCTTTCACCATTTTGGCGGTCCAGACAGAGTACCTCTTCACCCCTGTTTCTCCAGGGCAGGAAGGTATAGTTATTGCAGAGTAACGCAGGGGCACAGACTCCAAGATGGAAGTCCCCTATGTTGGGTCGCTCCCCTAGCTTGGTTTTCCCCAGGGGCCAGTCTAAAAGCCTCATTTTAATTCCCCATTGTGATTTTCTGCAGTCCGCAGGCATGGTTCAGTCCGCATGGAAGGTGGACAGTGAGGGTGGGTAGTTGAAAGGGCCCTTACACTCGGTTCAACTCTCAATGCCACATCACAATTTCTAGAGACCTGCCACCTGAACAGGGTCTCACCCCAGCCGCTCCTTGCCTCCTGGCACTTAGTCTGTGCTGTAGCTCCTATTGATCACTCCCGGTCTTGCACCACCTCAGGGTAACAGCTGAATGAACAATGGATTTAGGCCCACATCTCTGTAAAGAGGGGGAATGTCTGACATTGTTCAACATGCTGTCCATCAATTTATTTTTTTGCACATTTTTCACCCCGAGTGGGACAGGTATGCCCAGATGTGGGTCCCATGCTCTCCATGACACTGGACTCAAGCTATCCTGGCTGATGAGGGGTGACACCCTGAAACCAGTCCTAGAATGCTTGTTTCCAGGGTGGACCTGGTCTTGCAATTCGGGCAGGACTGTTCCCGTTGGGAGCTGGAGCAAGACTGATTTGCATATGGCTGGGTTTAAACTAAAATGGCATGGGGAGCAAAAAAAACATGGATTTAGGCCCGATCTCTGTCCTGGGGTGAATGTTTGACATTGTTCAACATTCTGTTCATCAATTGTTGTTTTTGCATTTGTCACACCAAGTGGGATGGGTATGCCCAGACGTAGGGCCCATGCTCTCCATGCCACTTAGAGTCAAGCAGCCTGGCTGATGAGGGGTGAAACCGCGAAACCGGTCCTAGGATGCTTGTTTCCAGTCCAGGTAGGACCTGGCCTGGCAGTTCCGGCAGGGTTGTTCCTATATTGGGAACAGGGTCAAGACTGATTTGCATATGGCTGGGTTTAAACTTGAATGGCATGGGGAGAAAAAAATTATGGATTTAGGTCCCGATCTCTTTCCTAGGCTGAATGACTGAAATTGTTCAAAAGTCGGCCTATCAATTGTTTTTTTTGCAATGGTTCAGCAGCTGCCACAGCCAAACAGGACATCCCAGTGTCCTGTGAGGGGCAGGTCAAGAATGAGGAAGAGGGGGCAAGCACTGGGAACAAGCAGACAGTCCCCCATGGGCTGTCTCCTCCTGGATGGGGCTGGATGCTGCAGAATCCAGCTTCACCACTTCTGCCTTGTACCACAATTCCCAAAAATGTTCCAGCTTGCTCCAATCCCCAATATTCTCGATCTATTCTCTCACATGCATCTTTAGTCCCTTCAACTTTAACAGCTTTAACTCCTTGTCCCCATCAAGATCCTGACATTCTTTCTCAACTTCCTATTCTGTGTTAGAACAAATCCCCATTAATCTGACACTTGTTCTATTTTCACATATGCCTCGCGTACCAAGCTTGCAGCTTCCTTGCTCATGTAAAGTAATTTTTCTCTCATTGTTATGCCTTAAGTCCATCCCTACATTGTGTTTCATGATTCCCTCAAACTCTGTTCAAATTTTGCAACAAGTCTCTGCTGGTTCAGTCCTTTGCTTTGTGAGGTGATGTGTAGAGTCATATTAGTCATGGCCCATTCTGAAAAAGGAGTTGTAGAAGTCTCTCCCTGTGGGTTGCATGGAGCTACTGTACTGGATATTTCTGACAGGTTCTGTGAGACACTCAAATTGGGGAGATAACTATAGTATCTGATGATTGTGATTTACTCAACACACTTGTTGTGCTTAAATCTTGGGGTGGGGGGGGGGGCATGGCTAACGGCAGATAGAGTAAATACCAATCTCTGGCACTCCTGCGGGAAATAACCCCCATCCAGTGCCATCCTACTCAAAATCCTGGTCCTGGGTCCAGCAGTGTGATGAGCTAAGAACATGAACACCTAGGTGTCCTAATTTCAAACTGTTGAGCAGCCAGGCATTGTAACGTTGGCCCATAACCTGCCCTGAGTGGAGTGGTGAGGCTGCTAACACAAAACGGTGGCAAAGCTCTATATAGGTGGACTCCTGGTGTGATTGAGTATCTTGCTGGGGCCCCAAGGACTGATTTGTTTCTGCTGCATTACAAGGGGCCAGGGACAGGCGGAGACTGCTGGGCCGACAAAGACATTGATATGTGGTCCTGGAGGGCAAACACTCCAGCGCTACAATAGTCTTGTCGTCACGGAGCGCTGGTAAGGAGAACTGCTTCAGCAGCGACTGAGAGCAAGACGTCCACAGCGGTACACCGGCAGTGACCGGGTGGAGCAAAGACCTGACCCCAGGGAGATGGCTGAGACGGGCGGATACAGCGGAGGCCACCGGGAGCAGGGCTATGCTGTATGAGGTACTTGGTGCTGCTGGGCAGGGGATGCCACTGAACACCACCCTCACCGATGAGTGGCAAGCCAATGGTGAGATTGCAGTGGGAGTGAGGGAAACTGTTGTGCCCTTGTGAAGAGGCAAGGGTGCCCGGAAGTAGCTGCATAAGAACAGGGCCCACATACAGTAAATGGGGAGACCCCTCATGGACACTGATTAATTTGGGGAGGAGAAGAGCGGCTATAGACACGGGGGAGAATAACAAGAGAAAATGACAGCCCCCAAACACCTCCGCCACCGACTGGATGCAAGATGCAAGATAGGGCTCAGACCTTGTGGGGCACTGCGCGCTGAGCCAGGGCCTTGCTGGTAGGGTCCTTGAGTATTTGTCCCCCCATCACCTCCTGCTATACATATTAAGGGCCTGTAGGAAATTCGTAGAAGTTCTCATAAGGGAGTAGTGACTGGAGTGAAGAGAGCTTTGAGGGACATCATGAAGGACAGACTGGGTACAAGCCGCGAGTACAAACCCAATTGGTACAATCACCCAGAGAATGACGGAGCTTGAGGGCCCCATCTGGTAGGCTGTAGGCAGCTAGTATTTGCCATACATCCAAACTTGTGGCTCCCTCGTGCCCTTTTAAGGAGAAATGCTGCCTGTGAGGGCCCATTGACAGCTGGTCATCTGACTCCTGACTACCAGCACATAATTGGGTCTATTGGCCTTACGGCCCCTACATAGGTACCATAGCTCTGCATAGAGTGAACTGTGGGAAATACCTTAGATTATCGAGTGGCTGCGATGGTGAAGACCACCAGATGGAGAGACCCCGAAGCATGAGGGCCAATGACAGAAAAAGGAATTGACCCCCAGACTATCTCCTAAGGGGGCCCCTCTTTACAAGACATTATGAATGCAATAACCACCTCCAGTGAAGCATTGGAAGCCAAAATAGACATGTTGGTTGCAGATTTGTGTCTAATGAGAGCAGACCATCGTCGATTGGCAGCGCGGGTCACCACAACAGAAAATACACTGACTGAGATGCCTCTGGCACTGGCCGACATGACTGGGCAAGTGGCTATAATGGAGACCAATGTTCAGATGCTGGAGACCCGTGCAGAATATGCTGAAAATAAATCACGGTGTAACACAATACGCATTGTGGGTGTTCCAGAGCGCGTGGAGGGGAGAAGCATGGTAGACTACTTGGAGAAGTGGATCTGAGAAGCAGTCGCAGCAGAGGGTCTCTCCCAGCAATTTGCCCTACAACGGGCACACAGGGTCCAGATGAGCCCTCGCTGCCAGGAGCCCCACCGTGCCTGGTGGTGACCACATTCCTTCATCATAAAGATCGGCACTTTATTCTGCACAAAGCCAGGCTGAATGGCAAACTCACAGTGGAGAATAGAGTGGTCCGGATTTCCCCAGATTTTTCAAGGGAGGTACAGCAATGCCGATCAACATTTTCGGAAGCTAGGGCCGACTCCAGCAGATGAATGTGCCAGACACAATGTTGTTCCTGGTTGGCTCTGAGTAGTGACACAGGGTGGAAATCCATTTTTACAGACCCCGAGAAGGTATGGAGCTGGATTAAATTGCAATGGCGGCAGGGTCCATATTATTGACACAGGGGCCCCCACACTGATAGAACCAGCCCATGGCGAAGTATAAAAAACGCAACATGGCAGCTGCATCCCAGGCAACAGTGCAGCAAAAATGAGAGAAGGCAGTGCAGGTGGTGGCATCTTTGAGCAGTGGCAGGAGCAGCTCCCAGTCCAAGGAAGATCAAAGAACCCAAAGCCAAGACTTGAACCGCAGACAGCTCCTGCAGCAAATCGAAAATTGAATTGCTGAACGTAACACCAGGAACATCGGATGAGTTAATCTGAACCCATCAGCCTACTGCTATTGTTGTTAAAGGCTGATTATGTGAAAGATTGTTTGTGCTCAGAGTTGCCTGGGAATTTGGTGTACAGGCCTGGTCACTGGGAACATACTTAGTCTATTTTTGATGTTTGCTAGATGGGGGAGACCCAAGCAGATTGCACAACATTGCCACACCCCTATTTCCGTGTCACCTGTGAATTCTACTGCAAGTGATTGTTTGATTGATTGACTGTTTGGATGAGAGGTAGTTGCCTGCTTCTCCTGGGTAATGGGAGTTGGGGTGAATGTTTTAAGTTGATTGCACGGGGACACATGAATCAAATCTTGTTTGCTTATTCCTCAGGGCAGGCAACAGTGGCTCGCTATAGTATTATGATACAGATGAGAATGCAGGCTGGCTACGGCTGGGTGACAGTAATATTACGGTATGACTGCTCCCGGAACGTATACACTGTTAACTTCAAATATCTGAGAGATGCACTCGATGGTGAAGCGATACAAGGTGTTTTCTTACTTAAATTGAAGGGGGATATATATTGCACTACTGCAAGAGACACTCCTCACACTGAAGGGGCAGCACTGGATGACCGCTGGAGAAGCCAGGCCTAGTACGCCACATATTTGGCCTTTGCAAGAGGTGCACTGGTTTGGATTAGTTCTGGGGTGCATTTCCAATACACAGGAAGCCTGATAGCCACTACAGGAGGTTTGTGGTGGTGAAGGGCCAGATGGCTGGCAGACAAGTAGTGCTCATTAACATATAAGCCCTGAAAGTTGATCAGGGAACATATCTGGATCGCCTTTCGAGCACACTGACCCCCCTACCTAGTGCAATCAGTTGTGAAGGGAGGGAACCTTAATAGTATAGTGGACCCGCAAGCTCATCGCTCCCATCCTCCACTGCGGGAGTCCCCGATAATTAGAACGGCCAGGTGCTTTGCAGATTCACAGGTGCAGTGGGGGCTTCTGGATTCCTGGCGGAGACTATAGTCATAATTGAGGAATTATTCCTTCTACTCCAGCCTGCTTGAACTTCATGTGCAGCTGGACACATTCCTGCATACCCATGGCCTACACTGGCAGGTAAAATATGTGGAATACTTAGCACGCACCATCTCTGATCACAATACGGTACTATTACATCTAAAATGGGAGGGCCCCATCACGAGTATCCCCACCTGTCATTTGAACCCAGAGGTATTAGAGGATCCAATGTTCTGAGAAGAAATCGGGGCTAGTCTCTGACACTACTCCAAGGACAACAATGGATCTGCATCTTCCCCATTAGTGGAATAGGACGCCTTTAAATCTGTAATAAGAGAATGGTGCATTCCAGTGGCGGTGGGAGACAGAAGTATGCTGTTGTGCGAGGTCACACAATCAGACCAAGAATTGCAGGTAAAAGAGAAGGCCAGACCGGTACATCCAGAGGTCCACCAGACACTATTAGATACTAAGGAAAAAGTGGCAGGACTGGTACAAAGACTACGATACTTTGAGTTTAAGCAATATATGGTGATAGCCCAGGCACAGCGCGACTGTACAGTTTCCCTACTAGGCTTGCTGGTCAATCGGGAAAAAAGCGGCTCAACTGTTGTTGAGCTTGACTCAGAAGATGCTGGTCGACAAACAACTGGAAGAATAACGCGCATTTGCTGCAATACTCATCAAGATTGAATACGAGCCTGGTGGTACCGATCGGTATTCCCAGAGCAGTCTTCAGGGAGCTGGACTCTTTAGTAACATTATTCCTCTGGGGCTCAGGTCACAGAAGGGTGGCACAAGCTACATTTCATTGCCCATTTAACAATGGAGGGCTGGCAGTGCCAGACTTCGAATCCTATTACTTGGCGGCGCAACTCCAACAGTCCACTCAATGCTAGTGAGCAGACAGTCCCCAGATCACGTAAAAGGACAATTTGTCCCAGAACTCCCCAGGATAATGGGAGCATGTGTAAGAATTCTGCAAACCTCAGATGAAGATATGTCATAAATCAAAGTGGTGCTGCAGTGTTGGACCCGTTGCTTACAAAAAACAGACACAAAGACCCCCACTGCCCAGCCATCCCCTTGAAGATGCTGCATTGCTTACCTTATGGCAGGCATTGGAAGGGCATGAACAAGTGGGTGGAGGCAGAGTGGAGAAGATGGGTGACCTGTTTTGTGAAGGCAAGCTTCTCTCATTTGAGGATTTTTGCGACAAATTTGATCTTCTCCAGGGTCATCTCCTACTGCATAGAGTGGTGACGAACAAGTTACTTACCTGTGTTTGTAAGAGACATTTATTAGTTATAGAGTCCTTACCTTAGAATTACCCCAGATGTCAGACTGGATCCAGAGAAATTCTTTATTAGCAGCACCCATGCGTGTCAGTAGGTGGCATTGGTTGACTCCGCATCCGTTCTCGGCATCGTGGTCGCCGGGATGACATTGCGGTGTCTACTTAGATACCACTCCTGCACGCTGATGTCAGTTCTGACACGACTTTCCATGCTAGAAATGGAGATAAACTCCCCTCTGACGACCGCTTTCAAAGCCGCCCACTGCGTTGCTAGGGACGTGGCAGAGTTGTTATTGTGGGTCAGGTAGTCCTGGATGACCTCCTCCACTCGCTTTACGACCGATTTCTTATGGAGAAGCGTGTCCCGGAGCCGCCACATCCCCCTAGAGGGGGGGGGCCGCCGGCCAAGCAAAGATTCCGGAAACCGGTGCGTGGTCGGACAGGGACAAAACCCCGATGTCCGCTGCCGTGGCGGCCGAGCGAAGCGGTCCACTCACCAAGAGGTAGTCCAACCGTGAATACGTGCGGTGCGCGTGGGAGAAATAGGAGTAGTCCCTATCGGTGGGGTGCAGGACGCGCCAGAGGTCATGCAGGTCCATTTCCGCAAGCTGGTCCTGCACCGCCCTAGAAAGCTCCCCTGTCTGCGGAAAGCGTTGGGCAGACCTATCCAGGGTGGAGTCGAAGACCATATTCAGGTCTCCTCCCAAGATGATATGGCGATCGGGCGAGGCAGTAACGTCCACCAACACTGATTCCAGGAAACGATCCTGGTGGTCATTCGGGCTGTACGCCGAACCAACCGTAAAGGTAACACCTCCCAACCGCATGCGATACACCAGAAGCCTCCCTCTCTGCTCAGCATGTTTATGTAACACCTCCCCCCTGAAGGAGCTGGCTAAAAGAATGGCCACCCCAGCAGTCTTAGTCGTAGCAGAGGAAAAGAATTGCGTGGGGAACTTGGCAGAGCGCAACCTATGGCAATCTTTGGAAAGCAAATGGGTCTCCTGCAGGAGGCAAATATCCGCCTGCGACCCCTCCAACAGGGAAAGGATCGCCCTACGTTTCACGGGGTTATTCAGGCCCTTAACATTAAGGGTCACTACCTTCAGGGGCGGCATCGCCTCCAGGGAAACAACGCGCTATGCAGTGGGCAAGGGATCAGCGGAGAGGGCGCGCGGGGCAGGGGCGCAGGGAAGGCCAGAGGCAACATCGCACATGTTCGGACCACTTCGGACGGGACCCCCCCCACACCAAACCAACAGTTAAACCCCCCCAGAGCCAACCCATGGCAACCAACCAAAGTAAGAAAAAACAGAAAACAACACCCCATAGTCTCAGTCTAGCCCAAATGGGCGAGTCCGTAGAAAAAAAGTCAAGTGGACATCCAGCCACACCCCCCCCCCCCCCCCCACCCCCCCAGCCCCAGCTCAGCACCGTTAAGGCTAAGAACCTCTCCCCCCGGAGAAAAGTTAGGCCGTCAGGGCCACACCAGTAGCTTCAGGCAAGTTCCTGGCCGCATTCCTCAGGGCCTCCGCCATTTCTGCCCTGATGGTGGGCGAGTCCGGACAACTCGCCGGCGCTGACGATGGGCGCCTCCTCAACCTCCGCCGGCCCCGCCGCTCGGGGCGCCGCCATGCAGGTGTAGCCCCCTCCTCCTCTGTAGCAGTAAGGCCCAATACTCCACAGACATCTTGCAGAGAGCGCAGCTGATGCAGCACCCCATTCCATCGAAAGATAAGACGGAAGGGGTGGCCCCAGGAATAGGGTGTCTCATGCTCTCGCAGAAAGTCCGTCGCGATGCGGAAAGACCTGCGCTTCTGCAGTGTGATGGCGGACAGGTCCTGATAGAGCGCCACAGGTCTGTCACGAAAGGTCAGCGGCTGCTTCCTGCGGGCCTCCGTCATGATGCGCTCTTTCAGGGGGAAATCCGGCAGGAAAGCTAGGATATCAGGCGGGGGAGCCGATGACTGGCGCTGGCGGCCCACCCTATGCGCTCTATCAATGCGGATCGGGAAGTCCGCTCCTTCCTCCAAGATGTCGCGGAACAAGTCCTGCAGATAGGCCACCAGGTCTCCACCCTCATCCGTGGACGGAACGCCTCGCACCCGAATGTTATTCCGCCTGGACCTGTTCTCGAGGTCTTCCGAATGGGCCTGGAGCTCAACACACTGCTCCCGGAGGCGGAGGACGTCCTGCTGGAGATGAGTTATCTCTTCATCGCGACGCTGGCCCGTCGTTTCCACAGCATCGACCCGCTCGCCCAGGCCTTCGACCTCCCTGCGCACCTCCCGGACCTCTCCAGCCACCTCGGTCTTAAGAGTTTGAAATTCCTCCTTGAGGGAGCTGAATAAGTCCTCCATGAAGGACCTCGTGACTGGTGGCTCGCCCACGGCTGCGTCCGTCGATGTCCGGGAGGCCCCCGGGGACGGCTGTGTCCTGTCGCGTAGTTGCTGGGACCTGCCGAGCATTTCCGGCAAAGTGCGATCTCCTCGTGCCGCGCCACGTCTCCCAGCCATCTTGGCCCCCGGTGAAGCCTAGGGCCAGACGCTGTAGGCGAGCGCCACCGCTCGCGGGCACCAAACGTGAGGCCCTCGGTGGGGACAAGGGTAGTGCGTCACAGGCGACAAAATGGCGGCCCGGTCCTGGGCAAGACGACCCCCGGGCCAGCAGGGCAGGCAGCAACGTCCAAAGTGGAGGCCTCCAGTCTCGTATTCCCAGGGAGGGCAGTAGATGAGTCGGTGCCAGGACAAATCGAGGCCCTCGTAGAAGAAGGGTGCGGGCGAGGGCCACTGGGCACAGCTACACAAAGACAAGATGGCGGGAGGGTGGGACCCAATGAGGTAGCCCGGGCCGGCAAGTCCATGGGCGACCCCCAAACAGCAACGGGTCCGGAAGGGGCGAAACCGGCGGCTCCCCTTGCCACTAGTTAATTCGCCCGGCACGGGCACAGCTCGAACTCCGTCATCCAGCGTCTCCGGGCGCGGAGTTCGCAAGGCGTCACCCCTCGAAGTCCAAGGCAGGGGGAGGGTCGCCGGCGCAGGGGTGAGGTCCGTCGCCCATCAGCGGTGTTCGCCACCAGGGCACTGGTCAGGAAGCTCCGGCACTCCGCGAAGTCCGCCTATTCCGCTCCCTCGGAATCTCCGGCTTCCAGCTGTTCAGCACTCGGCCCAGCCGAGGCGAGCGGACAGCGCCGCCGTACGCCCCGCCTCCAAGCTCCTCTCCTCGGGACGACCCAGACTCCGCTCCTCGGAGCGATCTTCGGACAAACTTTTCGGGGACTTCCCCCGGGGCCACGAAAGTCAAAGTGGCATCAAAGTGTGCCCCAGGAATTCCGGCACAGTTCTCTCGCCCGCAGTGCAGCCGCGGGGGGAGAGAAGCGCGGCGATCAGGGCTCGGGCTGAGCCGGGCCGGAGGAGCTACGGGAGGAAGCGTCCGCTCACCCCGCCATCTTGGCCACGCCGGGAAGAAGAAGTTGTTTTAGTCCACGTTCCACGTATGTGACTGGGTCTTGCCCTTCCTCTCCCTCTGGGAAGCCCACCACGAGTATGTTGTTGTGCCTCAAGCGGCAGGGTGGCTACTCTGTCCATAACTTACTGTAGATCTGCTGCATGACTGTGGAAGATTGGAGTCAGTTCAGTGGTCTGCTCGTTTGTTTGGACTTTCTCAACTAGCTTTCGGTGGTACGCTCTTAGTAAGGTGAAGTCTTTTGCAACCCGGTCGATTTTAGATTTGAGCGAGGTGCGAGTGTGGTCCACGGTAGCTCCTATTTTTCCAATGTCTCCAACCCTGAGTCAAGTTTTGTGGAAGGGCTAAGTTTGGGGTCGCGCCTGTTCTGTCTTCCTCCGCATGTTGGGCCCCCAGTGTGCCATGGTGTGCAGCGTGACTACTGTGTGTTGGTTCGCAGGTGACCAATGACCAATTGCTGGGCAGTAGGCATTCAGCAGGGATGGTGTCTGCAGTCCGTTGATTGTGCCTGGTCTGTTATCAGCAATAAGTAGGGAGAGGCAACAACAGTTGGTTGGTGCCTCTCTCTGCTGTTGTCAGTTGGTTGGGTGACGTATATGTGTTCAATATTTTTGGTCTTTACATCGCGTTGACTCTGCCTGCTTTAGGCGCTAGTTCTGTACCCAAGAGGAAGTAGGCGGCTTTCGCAGCTTGTGCCGTGTGTTCAGCTGTTTGTCTGTGGTGGTGCGCCCTTCATGATCCGGGGGGAGGTGAAAAAGAAAAACAGAACCTGAGAGTCTACAACTATCATCTGCGCAGCAGGGTCTCAGGAGCCTCATGTGTAAGCACTATGCTTCTCTTGGGGTGCCATGCACCTAACTTTCGGTCCCCGTCGAATGTCTTTCAACACGTCTGTTTGGGCGACATAGAGCATGTTATCTGTGTTGGGTGCTTGATTGGCTGGGTTTTGCGCCCGTGGGGTCCTCGGGTCTGTGTATTCTCCTCTGCGCTGTGTCTTGTGCTTGCTGCACATGGCTTGTATTTGTAGGCCTTTGGGTGGTTCGCTGGGTGTTTCTCTTTTTTGGGGGGATTCCTCCCCACAGGACCTCCGGAACACTTGGTCGTTGCCCGGCGCGTCAAACATGATGTGTCTATCTCGTTGCACACCCCTCGTTCTTGGTTGGGATTCTCACTTGCCAGCAGCGGGTTCAGGATGTCATGTGCCTTGCGTGAGTTCCCGCTTGTCCGTTCTTTTGGGCTTGCGCCTTGCAGTGTGCGGCATATGTCGCTCCTGTCTGCGTCTGCCCACCTGGCCGGACGGTGCTTCGCTCTGGGAGCGTGCCACAGCTGTCGCGGTTTACTCCACCGACACCATCGGTGCTTGGGTCTTGGGCAGCTGTGGTCTTTGTTTTACCCGATCGTGAAGGCTGGCCGGCCCCAAACACTCAGCTGCTCCCCAGTGAGTGCGGGTGCTTTTCTCCCGTCTTGTTGGCGTGCTGTACTTTAAGGCTGGAAGGGGGGAAGTTGTCTCGCTCTGAGGCACCGACTTGCTCAAACAACTCCCCTATGGCGTCCGGTGGCATCTCTTACCTGCGGGGACCGGCAACACATTGTCGATGCCGTAGAGTTTCTCTATTCCCCCGCAGGGTTCCTCTCCCGCGCAGTGTGTGAATCTCCACTCCCTGCGCCTTCCGTAGGCTTCCGAGTGCACCCAAGTCCTCCAGTGCACGGCATACAGTGCTGTACGGTGGCCCAACAGGACCCCGCGGGCTCTTCCACATCCCCAGCTCACTCCATGAGATGTGTGTCCACACAGCGTAGGCTTGGGCTTGGGCCATGCTCGGGTGCCTGGTGTTGCAGCTTTCCCTGACGCCGTTGTTTTCAAGATGTTCCTTGTACAAGCATTTTAAGGATTGACTCCACTGTATTTCAGGGTTGCGGGCAGGATTACATGATACGTTTCTCAGGATAATGGGGTGAGATGAGCAGAGCGTTACATATTCACGTCCACAATTTTAGCTGGTTCCAGAGAATTTCAGTGATAATGTGACTTGATATTAATGTCTCGTTTTGCTCCTTCATTTTGTAACCTTCTACACCAGTAGCAAACACATATGAATCAATATCCAAAACTTATGAGAGTCTTTGATATATTCCACCTCATTCCCACCTTATCTCAGTACTTTACAACAGAAATAATGATTCAGCACTTTGTAAAGCTAAGTGCTAATTTTTTAGGACACCAATAACTCTAAACTCTTCTATGACATAACTGCAAGGCCAATAGAATCAGAAATGAGAGTGAGATACTAACAAAGGTACTAAAGACAGAAATAAGAAATGAGGAAAAATTTGTCATTAAAACAATCTCAATCTGATCAGAGGATGAGGGATGTTGCACACTTCAGGCTAATATACAACAGAGATGACTTTCCATTCTATAGCCACAATTGTAAGTCTGACCTCTAAGGGGCAATACTAATGGAGATCTTTGGCCAGCACCCAGTATTTGACTAGCGCATGCCGAATTTGTAGATAAAGGAAAAATTGTGATTTATGCAAATCATATTCGACAATTAGTTGTTCGTAGGAAATCATGTGTTTAGACCGCTAGACATCCCCCAGGTTCGACATTTGTAGAATATTCAATTTCTGGACACCTTGAAGCACTGTTGATTTGGAAAGCCACTTGTCCATCAATAACAGTGCCTCACTGATGAACTCCCTGTTCCAGCCGATCCACTTTAATGCAACTCTACAGCTCTAGATTGGGATGGCAGTAAGCACTGGAAGGTCTTGGGGAGGGCCTCCATCAATGGTGAGAATCACAGGGCTTCCCTCTCAGGGCTGTGCGTTCAAATATTGTACGCTGGTTGGCCAGTTTCCAAATAACCAGTAATTAGTTAAGAACAACTGAGCTGCCCAATAATACAGTTTGAGGTTCACCGTTCCCAGGCTGCTGTTGTAAGGGGATTGAATGTACTTCATGTGGGAGACTCTCGGTGTCAGCCCTCCTCCCCAAATGTAGGTGTAAGTACTTGACTGCAAGTCAGTGAACCAGTGTGAAGGGACCTTAGAGGGGTACTTCTATAGAACATAAAGCAGCTGTGGAAGTGCCACCATTTTAAAGAGTGTGATACGCCCCAACCTGTTCAGGGGAGCGTGCTCCACCTGGCCAAATGTCCCTTGATTTTCCAGAGGAGAGAAGTAATATTGCTATACCAACAGACCCTATGGTCTCTATTTCTGTACTCCCCAGATATTTCAATGGCCCTGGTACATATGGGAGATTCTGGAATCCCTAGGGTGGCTCTGGAGGGGCTCCCACTAATGGGATTACGGCTGACTTGCCCCAGTTTACTCTCAGGCCTGCTGTTTATCCGTAATTCTCCGGCATGTGCATCAGGCGTGGGATCGATTGGTTCAAGTGCTAGATGTATACCAGGACATTGTCGGCTTATAGGGAGATTCAAACCTTCATATCTGCCCTCATCTCACTCCCCAGATTTGTGCATCTCTCCTGATCCATTCCAGCAGCTGTTCTAATACCAGGGCAAAAGGAAGGGGGAAAAGAAGACAGCACTGCAAAGTTCCACTGTTGATGCAAAACTGTTGAAACATTGTGGCACTTTCACAGCAGCTATTAACAAAGCATGAAGGTGCGGAATCACAGTCCATGCAACCTTTTTAGGAATTCGGTTGGGTAGCAGTTCAGACCTAGTGATTTTCCAGGTTGCATATCCTGTAGGGCGGCGAGGAGCCCTTCCGCTGTCAAAGGCTAATTCAGGTCAACCCTGCCCTCTGGGGCAAGCAGTGGCACTACAGGATAAGCTACTCTTGGAGTCTGTAATTCAGCCTGGTTCTGCGAGATTGCTTGGTAAAGATGCTCATAGTATTACACAAAGGTTTCAGCTATTTCAGATACATCCTGAGTTGCCCTGCCTGCCTGTGTGCATACCTGAGGGACAAACCTGTCTTTCATAGATTTGGTTGTAAGTCTATGGATCAGCTGTCCATGTTTTGTCCCCAAATTCGTACAATCTATTTTGCATTTCTGTAAGGGCTGCTTTAGCTCCTTGCAGCATCTTCTGTTTAAGGGCCTCTCATGGCGCCTCAAGGTGGCAAAACTCATCTTCATCCCTTCTCTGGGCACTGATTATTTCTATCTCTTTGAGTTTACCTTCCAATTCCCAAATTTCCTCCTCCCTTTTTCTTTTTCTACCAGCTATAAATGCAATTATTTTCCCCATGAGAACTGCTTTCATGGGCTCCCATAGCATCACAGGAAACATATCTGAGGTGGAAGCATCCTTGTAGTAGAAATCTACTTATTCTTGTACATAGTGCTGGAACTTAGTATTCTTCAGCCACTTTGCCTGCTAGCCCAATGTGATTCCAGCCTGCATGTACTCACCCCCATCTCAATAGGTGAGAGCTTGGACAATATCCTGGGGTGAATCCTATCCCTTGACACCTTAAGGATATCCAAGGAAAGGAGGAAAATAATGTAGTATAACCATGAATGTGATTTGTGAGGATAAGATTAATGTGTATATTCCCATGCAGCTGGGTTATGGATGCTCCATTGATCGCTGAGTTAAGAGAGTCGGCCCAAGATGCCAGGGTTGTGTGTCATCCCTCTCTCGCCCCAACTTCTATGTCCATATGTGGGTGCATATCATCGTGGAATTCACCCCCAACTATAAACTACCTACTACCTATGTGGGATGATGCAATATTTCTAATTTGCTCTGTCATCATGGCCACAGTCTCCGAAACAGGGGCCTGATACCCATATGTACCTACCCACTGTATCCTGGATAGTTTTGTTTACCACTAAGGGAGGTTTTTATGAAGAAGGGTATCCACTGTTCTTGATACTCATTAAATCCAGCATGAGACACCCGGTTGAAGCCACATCGGGCTGAGAAGGTACATTAGGCCCCAAGAAGATGAGTCCCCTACAGGAGTACTAGAAAGCGACATACACTGTAAGATAGTGCCATGCAATGTAAATGGTCTGCTAGATATAGTCAAGTGGATGGCAATCCTAAGATACGTGCATAGGTTGACTCCAGCAGGCCTGCGTACAGTGTATGTCACTTAATAGTCTGTTCAGGCAATTAGGCAGTCATATGTGTCTGAAACATAGGGCAAGAGTGCTGTGTACAGCACTGATGTGCGACACAATCAAAACCAACTTAATGACCAACAAACCCATCTCCACCCTCCACCCAATACATCAATTATGGAACATCTGTCACCGAAAAAACAGAATATCCATTTGAAATGATAAACTAACATGAAAGACAAATACTAAAGTTTGATTTTGCGGGGTTAGCCTTCCCTGTGCCAGCCACTTGTTGCAGGAGCAATGGAGCCCCAGACAGCCATATCAGAAGTGAAGAAGATTGGGGTGTGGGGTGAGATTGGGTACGGGAGCACTGGAAGAAGCATCATGACTCCCCCTGTGGGTAACTAAAGCCAGGCGGCAGGGTAGTCTGCTCTCTGGCCTTGGTAGGATCCATCCGATGAGGTGGTCTCCCACCTCTCTAATGCTGGGCTTTTCTTCTGGTACGGTCCACCTGCCCTCAGAGCATCAGTGGATTCACCTGCCTTTTTGGCAATTGCTTTCTCTCAGCTGCCCAGTCCAATGCTGATTGTTGACTTTCATAGAATAGTGATTTGACTTGGAACAGCACTTTGAGTTTAGCAGGGTAGATAAGCACATGCTGAATGTTTATGGCCATGAGCTTCCTTTTTACCTTCAAAGAGATATTTACATGTATGCTCTCCCTTGGCAGTGTAGTCAGGGAATAGCATCACCTTAGAATCTGTACAGCGAATATAAAGTAGGCAGTAATTCTGCTGCAGTGCAGCATCCCTATCCGCATAGTTCAGTAGCTGCATGATGATGGATCTGGGGGTGGCGCCAGGCAGCGGTCTAGGGGAGAGTGCTCTGTGAGGTGAACCCTCTCTAATATGATGCAGGAGAAAAGCACCCCATCTGGGATTCATACCCTCAACCTGTCTGTAAAGAATTTTTCTGGTTGCTATTCCTCTATGCCCTCCAGCAGACCTACCAACAAACAGGTTATTTCTGCATGATCGTCTCTCCACATTCTCCATTCGGTGTTTGAGGAGTGCAGTTAGTTCTTTCAGTATTTCAAGCTCCTTACTGGTGGTGCGTGACACATCTTCTAGACAGGAGATGCACTCTCTGCCCCAGTAGTTCTCACTTATAAATCTCATGAGTCCTGGCAAAAGAGGGAGACCTCCAACCCCACCCCACCAATCTTATCATTGAGATCTTTATGAGAGTGCTTAATTGCCTGCAGTATAATGGCTGGGGAAATTGGCTCTTCTTGCAGGTGGGGAGGTGATTCCAATTCCCCACCCCCTGCCATCCCCGGAGATGCCAATGTTGCACATACTTGTCTATTCAGCCTTAGCCTGTCGCCTTGTCTTTCACCATTTTGGCGGTCCAGACAGAGTACCTCTTCACCCCTGTTTCTCCAGGGCAGGAAGGTATAGTTATTGCAGAGTAACGCAGGGGCACAGACTCCAAGATGGAAGTCCCCTATGTTGGGTCGCTCCCCTAGCTTGGTTTTCCCCAGGGGCCAGTCTAAAAGCCTCATTTTAATTCCCCATTGTGATTTTCTGCAGTCCGCAGGCATGGTTCAGTCCGCATGGAAGGTGGACAGTGAGGGTGGGTAGTTGAAAGGGCCCTTACACTCGGTTTCAACTCTCAATGCCACATCACAATTTCTAGAGACCTGCCACCTGAACAGGGTCTCACCCCAGCCGCTCCTTGCCTCCTGGCACTTAGTCTGTGCTGTAGCTCCTAT
Organism: Lissotriton vulgaris; assembly: GCF_964263255.1. Taxonomy (NCBI): domain Eukaryota; kingdom Metazoa; phylum Chordata; class Amphibia; order Caudata; family Salamandridae; genus Lissotriton; species Lissotriton vulgaris. Next base: position 837,375,530 of record NC_141696.1, on the reverse strand, counting down.
TGATCACTCCCGGTCTTGCACCACCTCAGGGTAACAGCTGAATGAACAATGGATTTAGGCCCACATCTCTGTAACGAGGGGGAATGTCTGACATTGTTCAACATGCTGTCCATCAATTTATTTTTTTGCACATTTTTCACCCCGAGTGGGACAGGTATGCCCAGATGTGGGTCCCATGCTCTCCATGACACTGGACTCAAGCTATCCTGGCTGATGAGGGGTGACACCCTGAAACCAGTCCTAGAATGCTTGTTTCCAGGGTGGACCTGGTCTTGCAATTCGGGCAGGACTGTTCCCGTTGGGAGCTGGAGCAAGACTGATTTGCATATGGCTGGGTTTAAACTAAAATGGCATGGGGAGCAAAAAAAACATGGATTTAGGCCCGATCTCTGTCCTGGGGTGAATGTTTGACATTGTTCAACATTCTGTTCATCAATTGTTGTTTTTGCATTTGTCACACCAAGTGGGATGGGTATGCCCAGACGTAGGGCCCATGCTCTCCATGCCACTTAGAGTCAAGCAGCCTGGCTGATGAGGGGTGAAACCGCGAAACCGGTCCTAGGATGCTTGTTTCCAGTCCAGGTAGGACCTGGCCTGGCAGTTCGGGCAGGGTTGTTCCTATATTGGGAACAGGGTCAAGACTGATTTGCATATGGCTGGGTTTAAACTTGAATGGCATGGGGAGAAAAAAATTATGGATTTAGGTCCCGATCTCTTTCCTAGGCTGAATGACTGAAATTGTTCAAAAGTCGGCCTATCAATTGTTTTTTTTGCAATGGTTCAGCAGCTGCCACAGCCAAACAGGACATCCCAGTGTCCTGTGAGGGGCAGGTCAAGAATGAGGAAGAGGGGGCAAGCACTGGGAACAAGCAGACAGTCCCCCATGGGCTGTCTCCTCCTGGATGGGGCTGGATGCTGCAGAATCCAGCTTCACCACTTCTGCCTTGTACCACAATTCCCAAAAATGTTCCAGCTTGCTCCAATCCCCAATATTCTCGATCTATTCTCTCACATGCATCTTTAGTCCCTTCAACTTTAACAGCTTTAACTCCTTGTCCCCATCAAGATCCTGACATTCTTTCTCAACTTCCTATTCTGTGTTAGAACAAATCCCCATTAATCTGACACTTGTTCTATTTTCACATATGCCTCGCGTACCAAGCTTGCAGCTTCCTTGCTCATGTAAAGTAATTTTTCTCTCATTGTTATGCCTTAAGTCCATCCCTACATTGTGTTTCATGATTCCCTCAAACTCTGTTCAAATTTTGCAACAAGTCTCTGCTGGTTCAGTCCTTTGCTTTGTGAGGTGATGTGTAGAGTCATATTAGTCATGGCCCATTCTGAAAAAGGAGTTGTAGAAGTCTCTCCCTGTGGGTTGCATGGAGCTACTGTACTGGATATTTCTGACAGGTTCTGTGAGACACTCAAATTGGGGAGATAACTATAGTATCTGATGATTGTGATTTACTCAACACACTTGTTGTGCTTAAATCTTGGGGTGGGGGGGGGGGGGGCATGGCTAACGGCAGATAGAGTCAATACCAATCTCTGGCACTCCTGCGGGAAATAACCCCCATCCAGTGCCATCCTACTCAAAATCCTGGTCCTGGGTCCAGCAGTGTGATGAGCTAAGAACATGAACACCTAGGTGTCCTAATTTCAAACTGTTGAGCAGCCAGGCATTGTAACGTTGGCCCATAACCTGCCCTGAGTGGAGTGGTGAGGCTGCTAACACAAAACGGTGGCAAAGCTCTATATAGGTGGACTCCTGGTGTGATTGAGTATCTTGCTGGGGCCCCAAGGACTGATTTGTTTCTGCTGCATTACAAGGGGCCAGGGACAGGCGGAGACTGCTGGGCCGACAAAGACATTGATATGTGGTCCTGGAGGGCAAACACTCCAGCGCTACAATAGTCTTGTCGTCACGGAGCGCTGGTAAGGAGAACTGCTTCAGCAGCGACTGAGAGCAAGACGTCCACAGCGGTACACCGGCAGTGACCGGGTGGAGCAAAGACCTGACCCCAGGGAGATGGCTGAGACGGGCGGATACAGCGGAGGCCACCGGGAGCAGGGCTATGCTGTATGAGGTACTTGGTGCTGCTGGGCAGGGGATGCCACTGAACACCACCCTCACCGATGAGTGGCAAGCCAATGGTGAGATTGCAGTGGGAGCGAGGGAAACTGTTGTGCCCTTGTGAAGAGGCAAGGGTGCCCGGAAGTAGCTGCATAAGAACAGGGCCCACATACAGTAAATGGGGAGACCCCTCATGGACACTGATTAATTTGGGGAGGAGAAGAGCGGCTATAGACACGGGGGAGAATAACAAGAGAAAATGACAGCCCCCAAACACCTCCGCCACCGACTGGATGCAAGATGCAAGATAGGGCTCAGACCTTGTGGGGCACTGCGCGCTGAGCCAGGGCCTTGCTGGTAGGGTCCTTGAGTATTTGTCCCCCCATCACCTCCTGCTATACATATTAAGGGCCTGTAGAAAATTTGTAGAAGTTCTCATAAGGGAGTAGTGACTGGAGTGAAGAGAGCTTTGAGGGACATCATGAAGGACAGACTGGGTACAAGCCGCGAGTACAAACCCAATTGGTACAATCACCCAGAGAATGACGGAGCTTGAGGGCCCCATCTGGTAGGCTGTAGGCAGCTAGTATTTGCCATACATCCAAACTTGTGGCTCCCTCGTGCCCTTTTAAGGAGAAATGCTGCCTGTGAGGGCCCATTGACAGCTGGTCATCTGACTCCTGACTACCAGCACATAATTGGGTCTATTGGCCTTACGGCCCCTACATAGGTACCATAGCTCTGCATAGAGTGAACTGTGGGAAATACCTTAGATTATCGAGTGGCTGCGATGGTGAAGACCACCAGATGGAGAGACCCCGAAGCATGAGGGCCAATGACAGAAAAAGGAATTGACCCCCAGACTATCTCCTAAGGGGGCCCCTCTTTACAAGACATTATGAATGCAATAACCACCTCCAGTGAAGCATTGGAAGCCAAAATAGACATGTTGGTTGCAGATTTGTGTCTAATGAGAGCAGACCATCGTCGATTGGCAGCGCGGGTCACCACAACAGAAAATACACTGACTGAGATGCCTCTGGCACTGGCCGACATGACTGGGCAAGTGGCTATAATGGAGACCAATGTTCAGATGCTGGAGACCCGTGCAGAATATGCTGAAAATAAATCACGGTGTAACACAATACGCATTGTGGGTGTTCCAGAGCGCGTGGAGGGGAGAAGCATGGTAGACTACTTGGAGAAGTGGATCTGAGAAGCAGTCGCAGCAGAGGGTCTCTCCCAGCAATTTGCCCTACAACGGGCACACAGGGTCCAGATGAGCCCTCGCTGCCAGGAGCCCCACCGTGCCTGGTGGTGACCACATTCCTTCATCATAAAGATCGGCACTTTATTCTGCACAAAGCCAGGCTGAATGGCAAACTCACAGTGGAGAATAGAGTGGTCCGGATTTCCCCAGATTTTTCAAGGGAGGTACAGCAATGCCGATCAACATTTTCGGAAGCTAGGGCCGACTCCAGCAGATGAATGTGCCAGACACAATGTTGTTCCTGGTTGGCTCTGAGTAGTGACACAGGGTGGAAATCCATTTTTACAGACCCCGAGAAGGTATGGAGCTGGATTAAATTGCAATGGCGGCAGGGTCCATATTATTGACACAGGGGCCCCCACACTGATAGAACCAGCCCATGGCGAAGTATAAAAAACGCAACATGGCAGCTGCATCCCAGGCAACAGTGCAGCAAAAATGAGAGAAGGCAGTGCAGGTGGTGGCATCTTTGAGCAGTGGCAGGAGCAGCTCCCAGTCCAAGGAAGATCAAAGAACCCAAAGCCAAGACTTGAACCGCAGACAGCTCCTGCAGCAAATCGAAAATTGAATTGCTGAACGTAACACCAGGAACATCGGATGAGTTAATCTGAACCCATCAGCCTACTGCTATTGTTGTTAAAGGCTGATTATGTGAAAGATTGTTTGTGCTCAGAGTTGCCTGGGAATTTGGTGTACAGGCCTGGTCACTGGGAACATACTTAGTCTATTTTTGATGTTTGCTAGATGGGGGAGACCCAAGCAGATTGCACAACATTGCCACACCCCTATTTCCGTGTCACCTGTGAATTCTACTGCAAGTGATTGTTTGATTGATTGACTGTTTGGATGAGAGGTAGTTGCCTGCTTCTCCTGGGTAATGGGAGTTGGGGTGAATGTTTTAAGTTGATTGCACGGGGACACATGAATCAAATCTTGTTTGCTTATTCCTCAGGGCAGGCAACAGTGGCTCGCTATAGTATTATGATACAGATGAGAATGCAGGCTGGCTACGGCTGGGTGACAGTAATATTACGGTATGACTGCTCCCGGAACGTATACACTGTTAACTTCAAATATCTGAGAGATGCACTCGATGGTGAAGCGATACAAGGTGTTTTCTTACTTAAATTGAAGGGGGATATATATTGCACTACTGCAAGAGACACTCCTCACACTAAAGGGGCAGCACTGGATGACCGCTGGAGAAGCCAGGCCTAGTACGCCACATATTTGGCCTTTGCAAGAGGTGCACTGGTTTGGATTAGTTCTGGGGTGCATTTCCAATACACAGGAAGCCTGATAGCCACTACAGGAGGTTTGTGGTGGTGAAGGGCCAGATGGCTGGCAGACAAGTAGTGCTCATTAACATATAAGCCCTGAAAGTTGATCAGGGAACATATCTGGATCGCCTTTCGAGCACACTGACCCCCCTACCTAGTGCAATCAGTTGTGAAGGGAGGGAACCTTAATAGTATAGTGGACCCGCAAGCTCATCGCTCCCATCCTCCACTGCGGGAGTCCCCGATAATTAGAACGGCCAGGTGCTTTGCAGATTCACAGGTGCAGTGGGGGCTTCTGGATTCCTGGCGGAGACTATAGTCATAATTGAGGAATTATTCCTTCTACTCCAGCCTGCTTGAACTTCATGTGCAGCTGGACACATTCCTGCATACCCATGTCCTACACTGGCAGGTAAAATATGTGGAATACTTAGCACGCACCATCTCTGATCACAATACGGTACTATTACATCTAAAATGGGAGGGCCCCATCACGAGTATCCCCACCTGTCATTTGAACCCAGAGGTATTAGAGGATCCAATGTTCTGAGAAGAAATCGGGGCTAGTCTCTGACACTACTCCAAGGACAACAATGGATCTGCATCTTCCCCATTAGTGGAATAGGACGCCTTTAAATCTGTAATAAGAGAATGGTGCATTCCAGTGGCGGTGGGAGACAGAAGTATGCTGTTGTGCGAGGTCACACAATCAGACCAAGAATTGCAGGTAAAAGAGAAGGCCAGACCGGTACATCCAGAGGTCCACCAGACACTATTAGATACTAAGGAAAAAGTGGCAGGACTGGTACAAAGACTACGATACTTTGAGTTTAAGCAATATATGGTGATAGCCCAGGCACAGCGCGACTGTACAGTTTCCCTACTAGGCTTGCTGGTCAATCAGGAAAAAAGCGGCTCAACTGTTGTTGAGCTTGACTCAGAAGATGCTGGTCGACAAACAACTGGAAGAATAACGCGCATTTGCTGCAATACTCATCAAGATTGAATACGAGCCTGGTGGTACCGATCGGTATTCCCAGAGCAGTCTTCAGGGAGCTGGACTCTTTAGTAACATTATTCCTCTGGGGCTCAGGTCACAGAAGGGTGGCACAAGCTACATTTCATTGCCCATTTAACAATGGAGGGCTGGCAGTGCCAGACTTCGAATCCTATTACTTGGCGGCGCAACTCCAACAGTCCACTCAATGCTAGTGAGCAGACAGTCCCCAGATCACGTAAAAGGACAATTTGTCCCAGAACTCCCCAGGATAATGGGAGCATGTGTAAGAATTCTGCAAACCTCAGATGAAGATATGTCATAAATCAAAGTGGTGCTGCAGTGTTGGACCCGTTGCTTACAAAAAACAGACACAAAGACCCCCACTGCCCAGCCATCCCCTTGAAGATGCTGCATTGCTTACCTTATGGCAGGCATTGGAAGGGCATGAACAAGTGGGTGGAGGCAGAGTGGAGAAGATGGGTGACCTGTTTTGTGAAGGCAAGCTTCTCTCATTTGAGGATTTTTGCGACAAATTTGATCTTCTCCAGGGTCATCTCCTACTGCATAGAGTGGTGACGAACAAGTTACTTACCTGTGTTTGTAAGAGACATTTATTAGTTATAGAGTCCTTACCTTAGAATTACCCCAGATGTCAGACTGGATCCAGAGAAATTCTTTATTAGCAGCACCCATGCGTGTCAGTAGGTGGCATTGGTTGACTCCGCATCCGTTCTCGGCATCGTGGTCGCCGGGATGACATTGCGGTGTCTACTTAGATACCACTCCTGCACGCTGATGTCAGTTCTGACACGACTTTCCATGCTAGAAGCGCAGAGCCATGCAAGACCCCGACCGACCAATTGTGCACAAACCTAGGGCCCTGTAAGGGAGTCCCTATCCCTATAAGTCAGTTCGCAGAATGGGAAAGATGGGTGGGACGGTAAGGAATCTACAACTAATATATTTTTCTTACAAATACATCGTTACCGAAGGTAAGTAACTTGATCATCTGAAAGAGACTATTAGTTATAGATTCTTTACCTTAGAATAGATACCCCAGCACTACCAACCCTGGAGGTGGGTCTGCGAACTCATTTCACACCAGGAAGAGCTGGAGAACAGAACGGCTGAAAAATCTGTCTCTCCGGACTTGGCTGTCCAGGCAGTAGTGCTTAGTAAATGTGTGCAGGGATGCCCCTGTGCTGCCTGACAGATGTCAACCAGCGGAAAACCATGTCTCAAAGTAGTAGTCTCTGCCAGCGCCCTGGTAGAGTGGGCGCGCAGTCCTACTGGAGGTTCCTTTTTAGCCAAAGAATAACATATCTGAATGCATAGGACATCTCATAGAGAGATGGTACATTTGTGCACTGCACCTTTCTTGGCGCCCATATAAGGATGTATGTCATTACTACGCATGCTTTTACAACGCATGCCCTTACCATGCAGGTTTTACAACGCAAGTCGTTACAACGACTTGCGTTGGGGGGCGCTGGATAGTGAATAGTTAGTATTCCAACTCCAGTCCCCGTGGATAGTAGGGAAGGTTTTGGATAGTAAATTAAACTATTCCCTATCCTACAGCGCCCCCCCAGTGCAAGTCGTTGTAACGACTTGCGTTGTAAAAGTTGTGTGGTAACGGTACTGCATGGTAAAAGTTGCGTTGTAAACGCTGTTCCCCCCATATAACCTACAAAGAGCTGATCGTCCACGCAGAAGTCTTTAGTGCGGTCAAAGGTAGAACTACAGCAATACAGCACATGTTTTGGGTCCAGATGGTGGAGTCCTTTTTGGAAGGGTGCGGAGGCGGGAAGTAGGTGGTCAATGTGATGGTCTGACTTATGTGGAAAGAGGTTACCACTTTGGGCAGCAAAGAGGGCCTAATGCAAAGAACCACTTTGTCCGGATGGACAGTATGAAAGGGTGGTTTGGAAGATAAATCTTAAAGCTCACTCACCCTGCGAGCAGAGGTGATGGCAAGCAAGAAAGCAGTCTTTAAAGTAAGGAGACGAAGAGGACAATTATGTAGTGGCTTAAAAGGAGCACACATAGGATAAGTAAGGACACAATTCAAGTCCTACTGGGGCATTATGAAAGGAGAAGAGGAAAGAGATGAGTAATGCCCTTCAGAAGTCTGTTAACAATAGGGGACTTGAAAAGAGAAGGCTAATCAGGAAGGCGAAGAAAGGCCGAAATGGCCAAAAGATAGCCTTTAGGAATGCCCAGAGCAGAGCCCTGCTGGGCCAAAGAAAAAATGAAGAGGAGACCCTCTGAAAGAGGAGCAGAAAGGGGATCCACAGCCTTTGCTGTGCACCATGCCACAAGTTTGGTCCACCTACAGGCGTATACCGTTTTAGTGGAGGGACACCTGTCTGCAAAGATGACATTACAGACTTCAGGTGGAAGGTCGAAAGCTGTCAGCTGTCACCACTCAATCTCCACTCAAGTAGGTAGAGGCTGGACAAGTTAGGGTAGAGGACCAACCCCTGCTGCTGCGAAAGAAGATCCTCTTGAAGAGGCAGTCTCATCGGAGGATCGATGGCCATGCTCAAGAGCTCAGGTTACCAGACTCTTCGTACTCAGTCCGGAGCCACAAGAATGACGGGCCCGGTCGCGCTTGAACTTATTCAGCACTCTAGGCGGAAGTGGTACAGGCGGAAAGGCATAGAGGAGGCCGCAATTCCACTCATGACGAAAAGTGTCGTCGAGCAAGTGCTGCCTTGGAAACTCTAAAGAGCAGAACTGCTGACACTGCACGTTCTCTACGGTGATGAATAGATCTACCCCCACCGCTGAAAGAGACCTTGCACCGAGGGAAGGAGCCATTCGTGATCCATGATGCACCGCCAGCTGAGTTTGTCCGCCCTGGTGTGCAGGGCACCTGCCAGATGTTGAACCACCAGGGTCATGCCCCGATGTTCAGCCATGTCCAAAGGTGAATAACCTCTTGACATAGGCTCCATGACCGCACCGCGCCCTGTTTGTTGCAGTACCACATGGCAGTTGTGTTGTCCGTGAACACCTGCACTACTCTTCCTTTGACAGAAGGAAGGAATGCTTTCAGTGCAAGACGATTCGCCCGGAACTCCAGAAGGTTGTTGTGGAGCCCGGACTCCACTGGAGACCAGCGGCCTCTGATCTCCATCTCTCCCATGTGGCCGCCCCATCTCAGGAGTGATGCATCCATCATTACTGTGAATTCTGGCTGGGGAAGGGAGAGTGATCTACCGTCGAGCCAATCCTGGTTCGTGAGCCACCACTGCAACTGACTTGCAGTCCCATCTGAGATCTGGATGACATCGGAAAGATTCCCCTGATGCTGCCCCCACTGGAACTTCAGGTCCAACTGCAGAGCCCGCATATGCCATCTGGCATGATCTTCCAGAAGGATGCAGGAGGCCATGAGGCCCAGCAACCTCAGTATCATTCTCACAGAAATCCGGGATAAAGGCTGAAACATCAGTATCATAGCCTGAATATCCTGGACTCGCTGCTCTGGAGGATAAGCCCAAAACTGCACTGTATCCAGAACTGCTCATATGAAAAGGAGCTTCTGAGGGGGAATCAGGTGCAAGTTGATAGTCAACCTCAGCGAGTGCAGGAAGTCCGTCGTAGTCTGGAGGTGGGAGACGACAGCCTGGGGTGAACCCACCTTCAATAGCCAGTCGTCGATCTAGGGGAAGACTGGAACCCCTGATCTACGCAGATGAGCTGCAACCACCGCCATCACTTCTGTAAACACTGAGGGGCACTGGTTAGGCCAAAGGGGAGCACAGTAAACTAAAAATACTCATGGCCTACCGTAAACCGTAGGTAACGCCGGCGAGCAGACAAGATGGGATGTGAAAATAAGCGTCTTGCAAGTCCAATGCCATCATCCAGTCTCCAGGGTCGAGAACAGACAAGACCTGAGCCAAGGTTAACATTCTGAAATTCTCCTTCCGGAGGAAGCGGTTGACGTCCCTGAGGTCTTAGATAGGATGCAGGCCTTTGTCCTTCTTGGGTACCAGGAAGTAGTGGGAGCAACCACGACCTCCCTCTGGCACAGGGACCCGTTCGATAGCTCCCTTGGCCAAGAGAGCTGCATCTTCCTGGTGGAGAAGGGCCAAATGATCCTCTGACATGCGATGGAGTGTTTGTGGCATGAAGGGAGGGGGTGTCTCAAAGGGGAGGGAGTAGCCCCTTCCGACTTCTGCAAAACCCACCTGTCCAACGTGATGTTGAGCCAGTGGGGGAGGTGATGGCGGATCCTGCCACCCACTGGCAACTGGTGGCCCTGAAAGGTCAGACTAGGAAGGTTTGAAGGTTGCTGCAAAGGGGGCATTGGTTAACTGACCCACCCGCTGGCCCCAAGACCTGCGACACTGACTCCCACGTCCCGGCCACACATAGGCTGGGTAGCTTCCACGGCACTGTTGATCTGGGTGGAACGTTTTGGGGCACTCCTTCCGTAGCCACAAAAGGGTCAAAAGTCAGACTGCATGAGGCGGGAAAATGCTGCAAAACCCAAGGATCTGGCCGTAGCCCTAGAGTCCTTGAAACGCTTGAGCGACGGCCATCAAAGGCCATGCCCAAAAGACTAGATTAGACATCCCTAGAGAAGCCAGACATTCTCAGCCAGGCTTAGCGCCTCAGAGTTACCGATGTGGAAAACCTTCTACCTGGCGAGTTGGCGGTATCCTGCCAACACCAGATGGTGAACTTTGCTGCGCCTCGACCCTCAGCAACAGCGTGGGTGAACATGGCCCGGGCCTCCTCCGGGCACTGCAGCAGCACTTGCGCAACTGTATCGCACACCGTTTGTGTGTAGCGGCCCAAAAGCAAGCAGTGTTCACTGACTGCAGTTCTAAGATGGCCGAAGAAACATCTTCCCAAGATGGTCCAGCATCTTGGATTCCCTATCTGGTAAAACAGTAGGAAATGCGCCTCTTGAGGACGAGCCTAGGACCACCAAGCTCTCAGGGGTAGGGTGTTGAGAGAGGAAAAGGGTTCGCCCGGGCCAGGCGGTGGCATCCGGGAATCATCCTGTCTACAGGAGCCCCTGTGCTGGGCTTGGACCAAGTGCCCCGTAGGACGTCAGTGAGGGCCTCATTAAAAGGCAGCAGTGGCTCAAAAGAGGCTGCTGCTGGCTGAAGCACCTCAGTCATGAGGTTAGTCCTGACAGCCACCATAGGAAGCTTGAGGCCCACGGACTGAGCCGCCCTTCACAACACAACATCGTAGGAGGCTCTCTACTCCATAGCCACAGTCGGGTGACAAAGCATACCAAGCTCTGGGGAGGTATCCAGATCACTGGCATCACCCAACTCCTCTCTCCAGTCCAGCTCCTCAAGTTGGTCTGCTAGAGGGTCAATAGACCCTCCAAGTCCTCCTCACCCTCCTATGGCTATCAGTCAGGGCGGTAGGGAACGCCAGGGATGAAAAGTGGTACAAAAGTACCCTCTGGTGCCAGCAGCACCGTGTCCCCGTAGGAGGTGAAGCTGGGGTAAACGCTGGTTGGGGACAAAACTGGCATCTGGGCATCGCCACTGAAATTGACGCTGGGATAAGTACCATGAGGTCGACAGGCACAGATATTGAACCAGGCTGGAATTCTTGGAGCTCTGTGGTGCAGGGGCCAGAGCCGCTGGCATCGAAGGCTCAGGGCACCCAACCGAGTCCGTAGGGCCCAAAGCTGAGCCTGCATGTGGAGTCGGCCTGCCCAAAGATGCTGTGCAGCGCTTCGTAAAATTGAGGAAGCTGGGCAGGGGATGCTATGGGAAAGGGAGGTAAGCTTGCAGCGGTCCCAACAGGCTCTGAGGAAGGAGCCAGAGAGTGACGACTCTCCGGGTCCCGCGTCACATCGGCCGATGGATGGGGAGAAGGCGAAGATCGACAATGCTTTTGCTTACCTAAGGTTGCAAAGACCTCGATAACGAGTGGTGGTGGCTCAGTGACCGGTCCAGCAACCTTCCCCTTGACTAGGGCCTTGAGCGGCGCAGAGCAGACTGCCGGGCCTCCAAAAGTTTTCGCGACTGCTCCCGCAAAGACTTCGGGTTCAGGGCCCGGCAGTCGGAGCACAAATTCTGGTTGTGGTCCTGCTCCAGGCACCAACGGCACACGAGGTGTTGATCGATGACCGACATCAACTTGTGACAGGAGTAACACAGGGCTTGAAACCGGGCCAACGGCTGGACATCCCTTATCCACCAGGAGTCGAAGACTCAAAAGACGTTGACAAAAAGTTGAAATAATTTAGTCACAAAGGTACTAAAGGGCCAGCTCTCTCTGGATCTGCACTGTCTGGCACAGAAAAAGAAAGAACTGGCGTCAGTACGCAGGGGCGGCATTTAAGTAGAAACCACAACGTCATACCAGTTACCACGACAATGCCAACTGACGTGGAATCGACTGACTCCACCTACAGAAGCACAGAGGTACTGCTAAGAAAAAAGTTCTCTGGCTGATGACGGGTGTTACCCAGAAACTGGTCCCAGGATGCCTATTTCCGGTCCAGGGAAGACATGGCTTGGCAGTTCGGGCTGGACTGTTCCCATGAGGCACAGGGTCAAGACTGATTTGCATATAGCTATGTCTGAACTGGGGTGGCAAAGTGAGCTAAAGAATGATGATGGATTCAACCCAGATCTGTGACTGGGGGTGAGTGACTGTAAAATTTCAGCGCTACGTCCATCATCTGCTTGTGTTTGCTTTTTGGGGCTAATTCTAAGGTATGGAATCTATAACTAATAGTCTCTTTCTGACAGGTGTGATATGCGAATATATGATTATACCACGATTTCAGTTACCACGCATGGCTTTACCACGCAAATTTTTCCTCGCAAGTGGCTTTACCACGCTGGTATTTACAACGTAGCATTTTACTACGAGTAGAAACGTCTTACCTGCACGTCTTTCTCCACGAGCCCTTACTTCCATCCTCCTTTGAAACAAGCGTCAAAACACGTATACCAAAATAAAAAAAGGACTGCTTTTTTGACGTACACGGCACGTCTTTGGGGGAGGCTCTTTCCTCTTTCTTTTAAATTTATGTTAGTTTTTTTGTTAAAGTAACCTGCTTGTTATTTTTGGGGGGGGAGACCCCCCCCAGCCCCCCTCTGAGCCCCCCCCCTCCCTCTGCCCCCCCATGCCCACGCAAATCGACTTGAAGGAATACCAGGAATATCCCCCCTAGCCCGTGGTAAAGACGTCGTGGAAGGTACCCTGCTTGGAAGGCACCCTGCGTGGTAAGTGTCACGTGGTAAACGTGAGTAGTGGTAATGCCTTCGTGGTAAATGATGTTTCCCGTGATATGCGTGCATTGGTAACAGGAATGTCTGAGCCATACCACCAAACAGTGCCATTACATGGTAAGGTTGGTGGGCACCATAAAGACAGACTCTTGCCTATATAGAGCGATACAGGAGTAAACATTAGCCACTGAAGACTCTGAAGTCTCACTGGGAGGAGGACCGGGGGATCCCCATTATAGAAACAGTTTGGAGTAATATTTTAGCAAGAGTACCAAACGTCTACAGAAATGCATGATTTAAATTGATTAGCTATATTTCACTACACAGACAATACATATTACAAAGCCATATCAACAGATATTTCCACACATTGGACGTGGCCTGCCCGAAATGCGGAACAGTGGGAGTGGAGTTCAAACACATTATCTGAGAATGCCCAACATTGGTATCTTATTGGAAAGACCTCACAGCAGGAGTAGCAAATACAATTTCCAGGTCAGTCCCTTGTACAATGGGCCACTGCATACTAAACTGGTTCCCCCACACCACAAAGGCAAAGGTAACAAGCAGATTCCAAGACTTAGTTTTCATCCTAGCAAAACGAGAGATTATGAGAAATTGGAAAGCCCTGGGAGGGCCCAGAATAGCAGGGTGGCGAAAGGAACTAGAGAAATGGGACGCTTACTTATGGAGGCCAGGAGGAGCATTCGCTCCATTGAAATAGAGAGGGCTTCGGAGATACTAATAGAGTCATTGAGACACCTAGACCGAGATACATGAGACCCCACCTCAGAGGGCTCCCCAACACCAACTCCCACTCTGCTTAGAGAGTCTTGTTTAACACTATATTCATCATCGCCCACATTGTAGGTGCATCTCTGTCCAACTGTGTGCGATTCGCGGTGCACATCAAACTAGGCGACCAGTAGTATGCTTGCCCTCATTACATAGATCTTGTAAGATGGAACCGATTTATGTAGTAGTGAGTGTGGGACAATTGGGATTATGGCAGTTGTTTATATTATAATAGCTCCGGGCCCCTCTACTCTGGAACTCTTTGCCCCTGACTCTTCGTAGCACTTCTAATCTGCTGGCTTTTAGGAAGGGCCTGAAAACTTGGCTCTTTGCCTCTTAGATTTCTGCCCTACTGACCTGTTTTTAGCTGTTTGTTGTGTTTAGCGTTTTCAGCTTGTCAATAAAGCGCTGGGACACTCTCTGAGTAGCCGAGCGCTATAAAAGACACAAAATAACATAACATAACATAACATAACATAACATAATATGTGATGAAATGTAAAGATGTCTGACTTGTGAAAAGGCCTATGAGGCGACGTTGCCTCAAAAAGTAGTCTGCTGTATAGTTAACAAAAGCTTCAATAAAATCTGTGTACAAAAAAAAGCAAGTGTTGAGGTCTGAACACGGGGTCAAGTAGCAGTCTCAGTGTAACTTAGGGGTGAACTAGCTTCTGGAGGGCTCGCGCTGGCCGCTCCATTCTCAGTAACTGCCTGATCGGTAGTGCCTTGTTCTGGTGTTGCCTTATACAGGGGTGGTAATATTTAAAGGAGTTTTTCTATGAAGGGGTCTTCCTCTTCACTCTCTGCTTCTGCCTTATCCTTCGGTTTCTTTTTTCTAAAAAGTTTTTCTTCCCAGTGTCATCACTTTATATCAGTGAGTAAGCTCCTGTTGTTTCAATCACTTCCTCCCTCCGTCTCTTCTGCCTCTCATCATCTTGCAAGCTTCTTCCTTTTCTTTTCGTAGGCAACCTGCTCCCAATGATTTAGGGCCTCAAAGTGTGAGGGTCTGGTCTGGGGTCTCAAATCGTAAATTCTCATTCTCAAATTCTCTATTCTACAGAAAGTACCTGTAGGAATCTGGCTCTGTATATACTATACCCAAATGATAAGTAGTGTGCACAGAGTCCAGTGGAAGTCCAAAGGTAGGCAGAGGTAAAGGTAGATAGCACCTTACTCTATTTGTGGTAGTGTTGGCGAGCAGTAAGGCTTTATCAGACGGTAGTGTTAAGCATGTGCTGTACACACTCTATCAGCAAATCATGTCACACACTCAAAGGCTGAACTCAAACCAATTTTGTTTGTATAAAAATATTATTAAGGTATTTTATTTCTAGAAACAAGTCAAGCCTGACACAGGTAAGTGAAATACATGCTTTGCAATATATTGTGCAGTGTTTACAAGTGAATGCAAGTTCAAATGCAGTTGCTTGAAATACAGGTAAGACAAGGTATTGAAATTACTGAGACTGATTACTTTTTAGATTACTTTTTCTGCTCAGTGTGATATGCCTAGATATTACACTGGAATATTTACTAGAGAAAAGGTTAGTAAAATCTGTTTTCCACAATTGTTGTTTTTCAGGTTCCCATACAAATCAACTCCACACTTAAAACATTTTTCAGAGAAAAACAGTCAATTGGTTCCTATGGAAAGATATGAAGTTAACGGTTACCAGGTAAGTACTCGGTCTTTAAGGGTTGAGCTTCTGGGGTTAGAACAAGGGTTCCCCCAGGGTCAAGAATGCATTCTTGTTACACCCTCAGCTGCACAAGGGCGGCGGGTGCAGAGTGCTGAGGCCCAATGTTATCCAACTGGGGATAGGGGGCCTCCGGTTGGTGGCTGCTTACGAGCAGGCCACTGGGTTGTGGGAGCATAGCTCCTGGTGTTAGGCTCAGGGCAAAAGGGGATCCGGTTTAGCATACAAAGTGCACCCGTAGCGGCGCAGGGGCGGCTGGGTGCAGGGTGCTGTTTTGCGTTGGGTTCCCTGTTGTTTTCAATCGGGACTTTCGTTTTGGTTTATAGCTACAGGCTTAGTCCAGAAGACTTCCGGGAGGGACCAACAGCTGGATAGGTAAGTTGGAAGGCTCGGGGACGTAGGTGCACCTAGGGTTCTCTTATCCAGGGCACATAGTGGCTAGATGCAGGGGTGCCTTTTGTTGTCGGATTTCACCTTACCAGGCCACTCGCGGTTGGGGGGGTCTTCGTGCAGAGGCTGCAGGCGACGTTGGGTAGTCCTACAGGGGTCAACTCACTGTGGACCTGGGCTCTGGAGCACTGGGGGACCTCGCTGGAACCGGTGGGCCACTCGAACTTGGGCCGTATGCGAAGGATGCAGTGGTGGTTCCAGGCGTTGCGTTTCTTTGTCTTCAGCAGGCCCAGAGTCTGTCTTGGGAGTTTTCTTTTGAACAGAGCTGCTGTTCACCGGAGATCTGGTCTTTGTTGAAGACAGTCAGTCCTCCCTGTGTTCTGCAGTCTCCTCTGCTGGGCGTCTTCTTTCGTTCTTTTTTGGTCGAGCATTCGAGACCTCTTGTATATATATACTTTAGTATATACTTATTATAAACGTACATGTACTCTGTGGGCTCTAGTGATCAGCCCTAGGACTTGTCTGCTTCCACTTAGGGACTTTTTTTTCTGTTCAACTGCCTCCATTTAACTGTCTTGATAAAAACCGACCAGTAGAGGTCAGTAAAATACCAGATTTGCTTTCAGCTGAGGACCTTACTTTTTTTTTCTGGCAACTGCCTCCATTTAACTTTCTTGATACAAAACAACCAGCAGAGGTCAGTAAAATACCAGAATCACTTTAGCATTCTCTAGATTCCAGTCCATAGAAATTGCCTTCCACGAGCACCCGTAGGCAATAAAAAAAAAATTAAAATCTTGAATTTTCAGTGATATGACCACCGAAGGCCCTGATTTTATATTAAAAACAGAGCTTTGGAGTATACCATTTTCCGCTGAAAGGCAATATTTCTCTCCATGTGTTTCCATACCTGGCGTGTCACACAGTTTCGTCCTTACTTTCCCTCCATGTTAAAGACAAATAGATGTTTCAGCACCCAGGCTAATGTGCTGCACAGCTGAATACATATAAGGTCCCAAAGGCGAGACCCAGGGCTTTAAGTGGGCCGGGTATCACCGGTGCTGAGCACCAGCACTTTTTTAAAGGGGGCCTCGAAATGGGTCTCTATTAGGGCTCTGTTTTGTGCCCTGGCGCAGGCGGTCCGTTTTTTTACGGACTGCAGTGACAGCAGGAACAATGATGTGCACGTACCCACACTGCTCACTGCTCACTAGAGGAAACGTTGCGGCATGACGTCATGCCAAGTGGGGGTTGTAGAGGAAGGGAAATCCCTTAAGGAGAGTCCTTTTCTCTCTGCATTTCCCCTCTCTTTTTGAAACTCAGGGGGCAGCAACATTGTCGTGGTGTCACCAGGGCTTTCAGTGGGAGCTTTTTCTATATTATATACAAGCCATAGTTGCTATTTATTTATCTTATGCAACTAACAACCATTGACAAAGCCAATAGTCCTCACTTCTTGTAGGTATGATGTTACTTGTATCAATTCAATTCAAAAAGACTTTATTCAAATTTTAAAAAATTCATAAAAGCAACCTCATAACAGAGTATCATAAAATTCCATTTAAAAACTTTATAAATACCTTTACAGACTTTCACATTTTAGGCAACAGATTATTATGGCAATTAAGACGAAATAACAGTTCATGGGTTTTCCATCATTTTGCGAGTACAGATAATAAGTCTCAAAAAAGTGTTAGTGTGGAAGACTAGTTCTTCAGTGTCCAGAGAAAGCAACATCAAGTAGGATTCCCCCGGGGAAAGGGGTCTATGTTTTCTAAAATACGGAGTTAAAAACCATTTGACATATTTTAAGTAAACTTTGCAGAAGAAGAAAAAATGCAGACCATTTTGTGTGCTCACTCCATCTCAAGGACATGGTTTACAGTGTGATTTTGAACAATAGCCCAAGGGAAAACATAACAGAACTCTTACATTTCCAGTCCTTAAGCGAAACAGGAGGGATCTTTCCCAATTAGTCATTGGCAGGGTGGGGTAAAGTGGTAAAGGATACCTATACATCTCATTACTCATATATGCAGCCTCAGAAGATTTGGTGAGTACCTTTTTTGTCCTATCTAGATTGTAAAGTGCATATAGTGCAAATTATAGCTCCTTCTTATCACCAGGCTCAATTCTAGTAGGGTCCAGAAAAAGATGGCCTTTATCCACGCTACATAGGTTCTTGTAGACTCCTGAGAGCCAGGGGATCTGCATACCTTTATCACAACTGAGACAGTCACTTATAATTTCTTGCGTCAGAGTGGCTGAGTTATTCCTCCAAATGGAGAGCCAGAATGACGCTGGTCTTGCCCCAATAAAATCACAAATAAAATGCAAATTTAGTTCCCTGTGACAGATATACTCAGAAGTAGAGATCGGTGCACCCAAGATTTTTCTGCAGAATCGATTTTCTTCTAATTGGATGCAGTGATTTTTTGCGAGGCCCCAGATCTCCGCCCCATATGCAACTACTGGAGCGCATTGCAATTTACATTTTTTTTAAATAGCCTTAGTGGCACCTATTTTCCTTGGGCGTGGTAGACTGAGGATTGAATTGATGGCCTTTGAGAACTTGCTCGTGGAGTGGGCCAAGTGTCCAGTCCACGAGCCGTTCGCAGTATAGACCATCCCTAAATATGGGAATAAGCTGGTAGAGTATAATCTATCAGCCCCCACTGAAATAGAGTTAAGCTGTCGTTTCCCTGGCCCGCATGACATAATAAAAGATTTTTTTAAATTCACGCGTAGGTCCAGGTCATCCATATATTGTACAAAGGTCCATAAGGACTGCATCGTCTGCGTAGAGTAGTGTTGGAAGTAATTTCCCTTTGATTATTGGAACATCTGAAGTTTCCTGCCTTAGGGAATTGCTCAACCCATTAATATAAATAATAACAAGCATTTACAATGCCATTAGCTTAATGTCTCGCAAATGTGAGACCTATTGTACCCTACGGACGAGCTCAGCAGACAGCAATTACTACCACACACACACACCCAGAGCCACACACCCAGAGCCAGCCACACACACCCAGAGCCACACACCCAGAGCCACACACACACACACCCAGAGCCACACACACACACACCCAGAGCCACACACACACACCCAGAGCCACACACACACACACACACCCAGAGCCACACACCCACACACACACACACACACCCAGAGCCACACACACACACCCAGAGCCACACACACACACACCCAGAGCCACACACACACACCAGAGCAACACACACACACACACACCCAGAGTCACACACACACACACCCAGAGCCACACACACACACACACACATACACGCATACACAGAGACACACACACCCAGAGCCACACACACCCAGAGCCACACACACACACACACCCAGAGTCACACACACACACACACACACACACCCACAGCCACACACACCCACCCAGAGCCACACACACCCACCCAGAGTCACACCCACCCACCCAGAGCCACACACACACTCAGGAGAGCAAGCACAGCGAGGTGGCAGGGAAGCAAGCAAAGCAAGGGGGCAGGGAAGCAAGCACAGTGAGGGGGCAGGGAAGCAAGCACAGCGAGGGGGCAGAGAAACAAGCACAGCGAGGGGGCAGGGAAGCAAGCACAGAAAGGGGGCAGGGAAGCAAGCACAGCAAGGGGGCAGGGAAGCAAGCAGAGCGAGGGATCAGGGAAGCAAGCACAGCGAGGGGGCAGGGAAGCAAGCACAGCGAGGGGACAGGGAAGCAAGCACAGCCAGGTGGCAGGGAAGCAAGCACAGCCAGGTTGCAGGGAGCAAGCACAGCCAGGGGAAGGGGAACCAGGGGGCGGGGGAGCAAGCACAGCCAGGGGGCGGGGAAGCAAGCACAGCCAGGGGGCAGGGAAGCAAGCACAGCCGGGGGCGGGGAAGCAAGCACAGCCAGGGGGCAGGGAAACAAGCACAGCCAGGGGCAGGGAAGCAAGCACGGGCACGGAAGCAAGCACAGCCAGGGGGCAGCGTAGCAAGCACAGCCAAGGGGCAGGGAAGCAAGCACAGCCAGGGGGCAGGGAAGCAAGTACAGCGAGGGGGCAGGGAAGCAAGCACAGCGAGGGGGCAGGGAAGGAAGCACAGCGAGGGGTCAGGGAAGCAAGCACAGCGAGGGGGCAGGGAAGCAAGCACAGCGAGGGGGCAGGGAAGCAAGCACAGCCAGGTGGCAGGGAAGCAAGCACAGCCAGGTTGCAGGGAGCAAGCACAGCCAGGGGAAGGGGAACCAGGGGACGGGGGAGCAAGCACAGCCAGGGGGCGGGGAAGCAAGCACAGCCAGGGGGCAGGGAAGCAAGCACAGCCAGGGGGAAGGGAAGCAAGCACAGCCAGGGGGCAGGGAAGCAAGCACGGGCAGGGAAGCAAGCACAGCCAGGGGGCAGGGAAGCAAGCACAGCCAAGGGGCAGGGAAGCAATCACAGCTTAGAATGTCACAGTTCTTTATAAAGGGGTGCCACAGTTCTTTATGGCAATATTTAGGGCCTTCTGCCCACTTCCCTAACGGTTTGGTGCTCCTTAGTCCCTCTATGCGCTTCGTAGCACTCTAGTACGCTTTGTGCTGCTTCGCGGCAGGTGCCCTGCTAAACCTCACGCATCTCGCGTGAGACGGCGTACCACGCGAACACTGAACTCAGCAGTACGAGGCGTACAAGCCTCAGGAGAGTCAGCGTACATTACAAACAGGTGCCCACTGAAGAGCGAGGCGTACCAGCCTCTGGGGGACACAAGGAGGCGTACCAGCCTCGGGTGCACAGGCGTACGTGGCGAACTAGCTCGGAGGACACAGGGAGGCGTACCAGCCTCGGGTGCACAGGCAAACGTGGCGAACTAGCTCGGAGGACATAGTGAGGCGTACCAGCCTCGGGTGCACAGGCGAATGTGGCGAACTAGCTCGGAGGACACAGGGAGGCATACCAGCCTCTGGTGCACAGGCGAACGTTGCCACTCAGTTGAAAGCGCACTATGAGGCGTACCAGCCTCCAATACACAGGCGTAAGCGGCAAGACAGTCTTAAAGCGCACAATGAGGCGTACCAGCCTCCGCTACCCAGGCGTACGTTGAGAGTTAGTTTTAAGTGCACAATACCTTTTCTTGCGATGTCAGATTCGGTGCGGACGGCTCTAGGCGGACCACGCCATGAAGGCTACTGCCCGGCCGCCATCTCCAGAGAACTGACCAAAACAAACCAAACAAAAAAAATAAAAAATAAACCACCGCCCACCGCCGCAATGACGTGCTAAAAGGGACTGGATGAGAAAAAATCGCCGGAACACCCACGAGTCGCCTCGCAGAATGACGGACGCCTCTCTCTTCCAATGGCTAGCCTCCATTTATGGAGCTAGCCAATGGAAGACAGAGGCGGGACAAAGCCCACATACTTGTAAACAAAAAATTTCGCCTGCGCGAAACGCTGCTGCGCAGCATTCGACAGGCGAAACCTAAAAAGCAGGGGTGCTAAAACGCACCCCTGTCTAACACCTCTTCCCACCCTAACAGCGCCCAAGATCTCCCAACCCATCCCAATCCTGACTTGTGCTTTAAGGTCGGTATGTAGGAATGCCAGGAAGTGTACCAGGGCTTTGTCTAATCCATAGTCCAAAAGAATGGACCAGAGTTTGGCCGGGTTGACTAGATCGAATGTGTACGATAAGTCCATAAAAGCTAAGTAGATCGGTGAGGATCGAGCAATGTTATACTTGCCAATTACTAGTTTGAGATTCAAGCATTGCTCAACCTTACCGACTTTACTTCTAAATCCCATCTGGCAAGGGTCCAATATCCCACTTTCCTACGCCCATTCCAAAACCCTGTTGTAAAGTACCCTCCCCAAAATCTTCAGCGTATTGTCCAACAGCAAAATCGGCCTATAATTGATCGGGTCAGATCTATCTCCCTTTTTATATATCGGCACGATAATGCTAGTTGTCCAAGTGTCAGGCATGGGAGCTGAGGGCAGGCTGTTAAAAACATTCAATAAAATTGGGGCCCAGGTGACACAGTTGTGGTGTCACCAGGGCTTTAAGTGGAAGCTTTTTCAATATTATATACAAGCCATAGTTGCTGCTTATTTATCTTATGCAACTAACAACCATTGACAACGCCAATAGTCCTCACTTCTTGTAGGTATGATGTTACTTGTATCATATCTGGGGGCAATGACAGAAACAGCAAAATACAAGTCAGGCGGCACACTATGCTGAACACAGACTTTTAGCTTAGGTGTTTTAAGCCAAACCTTTAATTACATTGGTCACGCCCGTTTATGAGACCCCCCCCCCCTAGTTTTTCATCCCACTTAAAGCCCTGGCGAGACCGACTGCATTGCATATGCTTGTGTTATACTGTTGCTTCATTATTTTGTCATTTTCAGGTCGAGCCTATAGAGGCAGCACAAATGTGCTGCTCGCTTTGCGAGGCATGGAGTGGAATCTCTGCCCACTCCCCCGCCCATCTTTTTCATAATTCAGAAAAGGGGGTGGTGATGAACAGAGTGTCTGAATTAAGCAGACCACTCTTACCCAGTCCAAAGATCAGGGCTTGATCCATCACCGTTTTTCAGCTCACTGCACCATCCCAGCTCAGAACTTGGCTATATGCAAATTAGTCTGACCCTGGCCCAGTGCATCATGGGAACAGGGCAGACCAAACTACCAAGCCAATTCTTATACTGGGAAGGAAACAAGCTACCGGGAAATCTTTTTCATAGCCTTGTGTCTTTGTGTTTTCTAAATGCTGCCTTCCGATTGGTTTATAGGCTGTTAGTCCCTCCTTATGACGGCCATGTCCTCATTTATATTCTTCAATGGCTACTGGTGCTTTTACTTCGAGTGTTGCATGGTATGTGTTATTTAGTTTGTGAGCACTAAATCTTCCCATGCTCTCCCCCCCTACTGCAGTCCGTACCTTCTCGCTCTCCTGCCCTCTGCCCACACTCCCGCTGTCCGTGCCTTCCCGCTGCCTCCCCCCACTCCAATTTCAATGCGAAAGGTCTCGGGTAAATACGAGTCCTATTGTATTGCAAATGCTTGTTCTTCTTAGGTTGGGGGAATCTGCCTTCTTGGTTCAGGGCTGCCCCCTAAATACTGTATTTAGGGGCATTTTAGTGGTCTTGGGGTCAGTAGCCATGCGGCTACTGACCTTAGGTTGGTTACACCATTGGTGTGCCTACCCAGCATGGGGAAATGAGCACAATCCCTAATCTTAATTGGGGAGTGACTACCATCTGCGGGGTGGGGTTGGCAGAGGTGGGCACACCTTCTTGGCTGGCTAATTTTTCCGTCTGCAAGGCCTTAAAATCTCCCCTGTCACAGATGGCTCTTCCTGGACTGGGGAGGTGTGAACACCTTCACACAGGAAAGGCTTTGTTTCTGGGTTCCGGGAGCAAAGGCTCATACCCTACGGGTCCACAAACATGTTTTTTGGTGGCAGGCTGGATTGTATCAGTCAGGGAACCCACCAGAGGCAGTTCGTTTTTCAGGGGGCATCTTTAACATGCCCTATGACTGCATGTTTCATTACATTTCCCACTGACATCAGTGTGGGTTTAATGTCCTGAGGACTTTGATACCAAACTTCTCAGTTTTCAGTGTAGCCACTACAGTGCTATGGAGGTCGGAATGACAACCTCCCAGCATCATATACTCTTAGTGGCAACACTGCACTTACAATGTCTAAGAATGGGCTTAGACACTGTAGGGATATAGAGCTCATGCACATGTACCCTCACCATTGCTATTGTGCACCCAGCTAGAGGGGTGGTTGATCTATGCCAAGGCAGTGGGTTGTAGGCATGGCACATAGGGATGTGTGCCATGTCAACTCTTCACTTTGTTCTGCACCACAACACTCAGCCTGCAAAGGCAGTGTGTGAGTGTAAAGGTACAGGGCCTCTAAGGTGGCACAATAAGTGGTGCTGCCCTTAGAGACCTTCCCTGGTCACAGTGCCCTTGGAACTAGGGGTACCATTTACCAGGGGCTGACCTCAGGCCAGGGTGCCAATTGGGTTTGGTACAGTTTTGGGGATAGAACCCAGGCCCTGGTAACCTGACTGGCAGTGACCCAGGGTGCATCACGTCAAGTGCATCAGTAGTTCTGGCAAAAAGTGTGTTGGGGGGGTACTCCAATGGAAATCCAGCTTCTCACAGTACCGCTCAGAGGGAAGCACAGACCTTTCTGGACCCCCAATACTCTTTCCGGAAAACATATGTTCGAAAACCTCGTAGGGAATAAGGGATCTGAGATTATTATAAATAGTCTTCAGTTAACTTTTTTCTTAGCTGTGCAACTTTCATGAAGTCCAAGCAACCTATTGTGACAAATAGAAAAGTTAATTTCGGTTAACTTCATGAAAATGCCTAGATAGTCCAGCTTTAAAACTCCCCTAAAAGGTGGGTGTTTAGCCTGCCACTAAAAGATATATCCCTGTCAAGGTAGAGATGGAATGGTGGTGACTGATGCCTATTGTGGATCAACATAGAGCACTCATTTCCTTACCCTGTTCCGTCAGCTGTATTCCTATTCACTAGCAACTGGAACCTAATAAGGTACTCACCATCCATGCTCCCACTAAAAGAATATTACACAAATGTAGTAAATGCCACTGACAAACCAAATCTGTCTGGTGTAGTAATTCGCAGAAAAACAGCTCTCTGTCCATTCTGGGGCGTGGATACACAAAGGCATCTTTATTTTCAAATATTATTTTCAAAGGGATTCTTTTTGTACTTTCTGGGATACCAATCCAAAGACAAAACTATGCTGTATGGAAGAAAGAAACGCTCTAATATATTAAAACATTCTAAGCAACATTTGCCTCCTCTGTGTTTCACACCTTTATACTAAATCCTTTAGCACTTCACATATTCACATAATTTAGCTTTCCTCCAATGGCTAATGATGGGAAGTGCTGCTTTTTTGTGCCACTTCAGGCCAGCAACATCTTAGCTTCCTGAATTGAACAGTGTTGCCTTGCTACCATCTTTCTCTCAGATTGTGATATCATTGGTTATTACCAGAGTGAGATGGCTTTGTGACATCAAAGAATCTTATGGGTCGCTAAGGCGATGGTGTGTCAACATTGGCAGCTGTAGTCAAGACTTTGCTGCCATCTTTGTCAAAGTTGTTACAAGCTACAGAATTTGTTTCTGGTTTAGAGATTTTGTCAGACCTCACCCTACATCATTATAATATTTCTTCACTGTTACATCTTTGTGAAATGACAGGTAAGGAATTCCTCATTTTATATTTTAAATGGCTCATTTATTCCCATACATATGGCTAGATTAGATTAAAGTCTGGACATGTTGGCAGAGCACTGCAATGGTAAAGTAACTTGATATTAATGTCTCCATTTGCCCCTTCATATTGTATCCTTCATCATGAGTAGCAAAGACATATCAAGAATCAGTAGCCAAACATCAGAGTCTTTGATATGTTCCACCTCATTTACACCTTACCTCAGTACTTGTAGCTCTGTTAGCACTTTAGCATTGAATACTTTCTACCTTGACTTGACAAGTAAACACAGCGTAGCTAGAGAGCCTAGATAATCACTGACAAAAACCCTTATCTCTGTCCATGCTGTGTTTCCAATGATTAACACACGTTGTAAAGCTAAGGGCTACGTTTTTAGGACATCAATAGCTCTAAACTCTTCATTGACATAACTGCCAGGTCAATAGAATGAGAATTGTGAGTGGGATACTACAGAGAGACCAAAGACAGAAATAAGAAATGAGGAAGATTTAGTAATTAAATATCACTTCTTTCTTCTACCACAATTTCCAAACATTTTCCAGCTCGCTCCAATCACTAATATTCTCAATCAAATCTCTCACATGCATCTTTAATCCCTTCAACTTTAACAGCTTTAACTCCTTGTCCCCATTAACATCCTGACATTCTTTCTTTACTACTTAATATTTGTTAGAACAAATCCGCATTAATCTGACACTTTCTATTTTTGCATATGCCTCGTGTACTACACTTGCAGCTTCCTTGCTCATGTAAAGCAATTCGCTCTCATTGTTATGCCCTAAGAAGTCCATTCCTACATTGTCTTTCATGATTTCCTCCAACTCTGTTAAAATTTAGCAACAAGTGGGGCGTGGCCAAGACTCTGATGGAGTAGGACGCACCTCGCGTTGTCTCCCTCCTCCAGCGGCCGACCCGTAGAAACTAGCAGCAGCGGGACTTGGGGGTCACAAACGGGCCCCTTCCTAAACTCCACCAACTCACCTACCCCAAATCTGAAACCCTCTTTGTCTTCCGAGCCTGAGCTGAGGGCTGATACATAGTGGGCGACCGGGGAGAGCGGCTAGGCCCACCATTTTGGGCCCGGGCCTCGTGGAAGAGTCCAGACCAGTGGGGACCTGGGACTCTGCCTGTGGGGGCCCAGGCCAACGATTATTGGTGACCGGGGAGTGGTGCCTGAATTCCGAGGGCGCGGACCGGCCTCCAACGCCCCCACTTAGGGAGGCTTGATTGCCAGACCCGGCTGGAGCCGAGCAGATCGCTGGACTGGTGGCGGGGTCCGGACGGGCCTCGCCTGCTGGGTGCCCGGCGGGTCCCACCTTCTCGGATCTCTTTGGGACCCAATCAGTGCGGTGGCAGCAGTGGGGATGTGTCCTTGTGCGACTGGACTGTTACCTGGAGGGGCCTTTGTCATCTGAGGCCGGTGACGCCATCATCGGGCAGCCATCTTGCAGGCTTCGTCCCCGTGACTAACTGGGTTAGGAGAGGAGAAACCGCCCCGCCTGTGCTGCCTGAGTTGAACCGTGGCATCCCCCGGCGGAGAATCTCCCGTCCCTGAAACCACCCCATACCACACTTCAATTGTGCCGCTAGGTAGTAGGATTCAAAGTCAGGGATGTTTATCACCCCATCAGTGGATAATTGCTGCAACGTAGCTAGTTTAACATGCCAAAGGCCCTTGGTCCATATTAAGTCAATCAGGATCGTCTGCAGGTCCCGATAACATACTCCTCGGCACCACAACCAGGAAGGCGGCAAAAAAGTACAGAAGGTGGTGCAATGCTATCATCTTAGCTATGGCTATCTAGACCACCACTGATAGTGGCACTGTCTTCGAAATCATGACCTCAGCTAGAAAGCTGTCACTGCGGTACCCACATTGCCCTCCAGTTGTTCAGGGAACGTGCAATATGTTCGGAGCCCCAGGTATTGCACCACGTCCACTCACACCTCATGCCACATAGAGTCGGGGTGGGCACCTGTCTCCCAAAATCGGGAACAGGCAAGTTTTGTGCCAATTCACACATAGGCCAAAGGCCTC
Organism: Lissotriton vulgaris; assembly: GCF_964263255.1. Taxonomy (NCBI): domain Eukaryota; kingdom Metazoa; phylum Chordata; class Amphibia; order Caudata; family Salamandridae; genus Lissotriton; species Lissotriton vulgaris. The sequence continues at coordinate 837,348,486 of NC_141696.1, read as the reverse complement.
TCCAGAGTCGTGAGGAGATGCACTGCTCTCTCAGGTTCTGCTGTGCACAGAGTTCCCAGGTAAAGTACCATGTGATCTGCATCGAGGGAGATGTAATGTGAAACTCCGCTGGACTGAATGCCAGCATAGAGCAGTTTGCCACAGGCCCTGCACGCCAGTGGCTCCACTGTAATGGCAAAAAGCAGGGGAGATAACAGGCTTCCTGTAGGTTGCCTCTTTCCATGTCACACTACTGGGAGATCGTCCGCCCAGTTTGGATCTCTACCACAGGGTTCAGGTAGAGCAAGAAAGTCCATTCCACAAAGTGATGATGCCCCAGCCTCATACAAAGCATGACAATGCGGAGAAATTCCCCATCCAGACTATCAAAAGCCTTTTCAATGTCTACAAACAAGAAGCCAGCCCATTCTGGCAGGGAATGGCCATCTCTCGGATCTTGAGTGACATGCTACGGCTAGGAAAAAATGGATCAGGCCCAATATGTGGGGCAATAGATACAGTGCTAGGATACCAATGAGGAGTTTATAATCAATGTTCTGAATCGACAACAGCTTGTAAGCCATCACATCAATATCAGGCTTCCCTGAGTTGAGTAGAGGTCAATAAGTGCCTCCTGAAGGGTAGGCTGCAAGACACAAGTCATCAGTCCCTACCGGTACAATGGAGCCAAGTGGCGAGCCAGCAGATAAATGTAGGATGTATAGAACTCCACCAGGAGGCCATCTGTCTCCGGAATTTTCCTGTGGGCCATATGGCACACTTCAGCACAGATCTCCTCTGAGACGTCCCCTCCTATCGCCTCCCCCAACGGCGGTGCCAGTCTGTAAAGCGGGAGGTAAGTTAACCAGTGGAAAATTGTCTATTAGTCTTTCACACCACCACTGCACTACAGTCTGACATGATAATTGGAGAACAATCGATTTATCTCGGCCTATGTATATAGTCTGGTCCACACAGGCATTACCAACTCTAGAGTCGGAGAACCACACATAGCAAGATTGGCGAACCATTTTGTCCCTCTTGGTGTGTGTGACAAACCATATATGCTTTGTAGTCTAAACGGTGGAGGCACACAATATATTCCGCCAACTTTTCCTTTGCCTCTAGTAGGGCATGTTGTAGGTCTGGCCTCACTGGTCACAAACGCTCTATATCTCTGATGGCCTGTTCCTGAGTAAAAATCCCCCCCAAGATGATTGTCAGCGCTCCTACTGTCTCAGATATGTATTGTCCTTGGTGGACAACTTTGAAGGCCTCCAATGTAGTGAGCAGTGAAGAGGCAGTACCCTCATTCTCAGCGAAAAAGCGCCATATCCCCTTTCTAATAGCCTCACAGAACACAGGGTCTCCGCAGCTGACAGCCTTCAGACACCAGCAAGATGCGTGTATGCGCACCACCATATTGTAGCATTAACAGAAGGGAGATGTGATTCGAAATGGTTCTGGACAAATATTCTATGCCCGTGATTGCCCCTAGCACTTCAGGCTAGCATAAAAAGGTATTGAGGTGGACATGTAGCATATGTATGATCAAACTAAATGAATAGTCACAGTCTTGCGGGTGGCGATGTCGCCATCCATCCACCAGACCCCAATGGTGCTGCCAGGCAGAGAATCTCTCAGCTAAATGGACTGTGGGGGAATCCCCGAGTGGGGGGTGGGAGAGATCTAGGTCAATATCGGTGACACAATAAAAGTCGCTGCCAACAATATGCGCTAATGGCAGGAGACGAGCCAAAACATGGGACAACATGTTGAGAAACAGGAATTGGTCGACATTGGGTGCGTAAATATTAACAAAATAAAGATTTCAGGCATACAAACGGCCTGTGAGGATGGCATAACATACCTCAGCGTCTGCTTTCTCACTGATGACTTGAAAGGGGACGCCCCGTCGCACCCAAATTAATGTTCCCCTAGCGAAAGATGAAAATGTGGTGTAAACCCTATGACCCCTATATCACTTGCACAATGCAGCCTCCTCCCGATCATTCAGGTGAGTCTCCTGTCACATCGCTAGGTGGACTCCCCTTTGCCGCAGGTATGCTTCCAAATAAAGCAGTAAACAATGTTATTCAAGCCCCGCACATTCCAGGAGAGACGTTTGTAGGCATTACCATTATCCCATATCTCCAAAGCATCACTGTCCAACAGAAACGCACCTGCTCGTAAGAAGTAGGCAGTGGTGTTTGCCCCACAGCCAGAAGAAATCAAAGAAAGAAGACATCCGCTAGAACCCAAAAAACCAACATCCCACCTCCCCCTCCCCAAGACAGCAAGGCAACATCCTCCAACCCAACTAAGACATGCAACCAAACAAAGCAGTAAGCCAGGGGTTCATCTACACCACTCCTCGTGGAGTGTCAGAGGCAGGATGCAGTCCCCATCAAGAGGAGGGAGCCCCAGCGAAGCAACCCCACACCCAGCCATGCAGTAAAATGAAAAAAGCACACACCCATCAAAGGAGCCTTCTAGGCAGAAGATGAGAATAGACACCCCCCTTCTAGGTGTATCATCAAAACCAAAGAGGTCAGTGGGTATCATCAGCAGTCTGCAGGTTGACATGAGACAACTCTCCACTCTTGCCTCTGGGCCGGTCACTCCTCCACGCACTGCGCACACTCCCCGTGGGTGTGCCCTTGCTGCCCGTTCCCGCCGCTGCTCGCAGCTGTGCCCCAGACCACGAGGGGTGGTCTCTGCTTCTGAAGCGCAGCGCCGCTTCTGCTGCCTGCGTGACCTTTTCCTTTTCCTGCCTCTGCCTCTGCACTCTGGTCTGTCCCCCCTGTGTTGGGACTGCTTTCCCCCGCTTTGCCCAGCTTTTTTCTTCCTGCCAGTCTCCTGCCCAGTCCGCCGCTTTTCCCGCCGTTTTTCCCGCCGTTTTTATTCCCGCTGTGCCCCCGCCACCTCCCCGCTCCCCGCCGCTGATCCCCTGCGGCCCCGCCCCCCTCCACCAGGAGCCTTCCCATTCGCCGCCCCGCTCCCGCCTCCCAGCTGCCCCTCCCTCGCTCCGCCCCCTCCACTCTCCTCTTATGGCAGAGTGGCCAACGCGCAGCATGCACGCGCAGCGGGCGCGCCGATTGTGCGCCGAAGGCGCGCCAAAGGTAAGCCCGTCTGCGCCCGTCCGCGCCAGGACTGCGCCCAGTGCCAGGACCCCTGGGCCCCGCAGACACCAGCCCACCCGCCGGACCTACGACGCCGCCACCCTCAACGCACTCAACACCGGCCGAATCCCAGGATGCTACCGAGCCACCCCGCGACGCACCCATGGACCCTTCAGCTGCCACGCCTGCAAGTTCACCTGCATCCGGACCTGCCCTGCACCAGCACCCGCCAAGCCGACCACCAGCAGCAACCACCTCAAGTGCATCCTGCTCAACACCCGCTCCGTCCACAGACACGCCATCGAACTCTGGAACCTCCTCGACACCACAGCCCCTGACGTTGCCTTCCTCACGGAGACCTGGATGAACGCCTCTTCAGCGCCCGACATCGCCATCGCCATCCCAGAGGGCTACAAGATCACCCAGAGGGACCGCACCGCCAACCAGATGGGAGGAGGCATCGCCGTCATCCACAGAGACACCATCCGCATCACGACCAACACCGACGACACCCTAACCACCGCCGAACACCTGCACTTCCAGATCCACACCGACCTGAAGACCACCCTCAGAGGCACCCTGATCTACCGACCCCCGGGACCACGCACACAATTCAGCGAGGACATCGCCGACTTCGTCAGCCCGCATGCCCTCCCCTCCGCTGACTACATCCTCCTGGGGGACCTCAACTTCCACCTGGAGAACAACAGCGACCGCAACACCATCACCCTGCTCGACAACCTCGACAACCTCGGACTCAAGCAGCTGGTGTCCACCCCCACCCACCTCGCCGGACACACACTCGACGCCGTCTTCTCATCCAGCAAAGACATCGCCTTCAGCCACACCACAGGACTCCACTGGACGGACCACAGCTGCGTCCACTTCACCTTCAAAAGAATGACGATCCACCACCACCAGCAACCGGTTGCTCGAAGAAGCTGGAACAAGATCACAGCCGACCAGCTCGCCGCTTCCCTGAGCCAGCACCCTCCTGCCAGCTCAGCGAACCCCAGCCAGGCCGCCCACAACCTCACGAAGTGGATCAGCAACTGCGCGGACGAACTCGCCCCTCTGAGGACCCCGCCCAACAGACCCGGCAGCAAGAAAGCCCCATGGTTCACCGACGAACTCAAGAGCTCCAAGAAGAACTGCCGAGCCCTCTAGAAAGTCTGGAGAAGGGAACCAACACCGGACAACATGACCACCCTCAAGCTTGCCACCCGGAAGCACCACCAACTGATCCGCGCCGCCAAGAAAACTGCATTCAAGGACCGGCTGGACAACAACGCACGCAACTGCAAGGAACTCTTCAACATCGTGAAAGATCTCTCCAACCCCAACGCCGGAAACAACGACATCACCCCATCGCAAGACCTCTGCAACTCCCTCGCCTCCTACTTCCACAACAAGATCGCGGATATACACAACAGCTTCAGAATTCAACCGACGCACGCCACGACCGCAGCAACGCCACCCACCACCACCCTCCACGCCTGGACTCCGATCAGCACCGAAGACACCGTCCGCATGATGAACTCCATCCACTCCGGATCTCCGACCGACCCCTGCCCTCACCACGTCTTCAACAAGGCAGACGCTGTCATCGCACCCCACCTGCGGGACATTATCAACACCTCCTTCGACACCGCCACCTTCCCGGAGAGCTGGAAGCACGCCGAACTCAGCGCTCTACTCAAGAAACCTACAGCGGACCCCACCGAACTCAAGAATTACCGCCCCATCTCGCTCCTCCCGTTTCCAGCCAAAGTCATCGAGAAGACCGTCAACAAACAGCTGGCCGCCTTCCTCGAGACGAATGGATCCCTCGACCCCTCACAGTCTGGCTTCCGAGCCAACCACAGCACCGAGACCGCCCTCATCGCTGCCACCGACGACATCCGAGCCCTGATGGACAACGGAGAAACAGCGGCCCTCATCCTCCTAGACCTCTCTGCGGCATTCGACAATGTCTGCCACCGCACCCTAGTGCAGCACCTCAGCAACGTCGGAATCCAGGAGAAGGCACTGGAATGGATCATCTCCTTCCTCGACGGAAGAACACAGAGAGTCCGCCTACCACCGTACAAGTCAGAGGCCACTGAAGTCATCTGCGGCATCCCTCAAGGATCCTCGCTGAGCCCCACCCTCTTCAACGTCTACATGAGCCCCCTCGTGGCCATCACATGCCAACACAACCTCAACATAATCTCCTACGCCGACGACACCCAGCTGATCCTCTCCCTGACCAACGACCCCGCCGCCGCCAGAGCCAACCTACACGAAGGGATGAAAGATGTAGCCGAGTGGATGACGACCAGCTGCCTGAAACTGAACTCAGACAAGACGGAGGTCCTCATCCTGGGCTCCTCGCCCTCCGCCTGGGACGACTCCTGGTGGCCCCCCGCCCTGGGCACCGCACCCAAACCGACGGACCACGCACGCAACCTGGGCTTCATCCTGGACTCCTCCCTCTCCATGACCAGACAAGTCACCGCCGTCTCCTCGTCGTGCTTCAACATCCTGCGCATGCTACGGAAGATCTTCTGGTGGATCCCCACCGAGACCAGGAAGACTGTCACCCAGGCCCTCGTCACCAGCCGACTGGACTACGGCAATGCCCTCTACGCCGGAACCACGCCAAGCTCCAGAAGAGACTCCAGCGGATCCAGAACGCCTCAGCCAGACTCATCCTCGACATCCCACAAAACAGCCACATCTCCGGACATCTGAGAGACCTGCATTGGCTCCCCGTCAACAAAAGAATCACCTTCCGTCTCCTCACCCACGCACACAAAGCCCTACACGATCAAGGCCCGAGCTACCTCAACAACCGAATCAACTTCTACACTCCCAAACGCCACCTCCAATCAGCCAGCCACGCCCTCGCCACCGTCCCCCGCATCCGAAGAGCGACAACAGGAGGAAGGTCCTTCTCCTACCTGGCTGCCAAGACCTGGAACTCCCTCCCTCCCGACCTGCGCCTGACCCAAGACCACCTCTCCTTCAGGAAGAAGCTCAAGACCTGGCTGTTCGAGCAGTAACGGCACCCCCCCCCCCAAGCGCCTTGAGACCCTACGGGTAAGTAGTGCGCTCTATAAATGTCTTTGATTGAATGATTGATTGATTGATTGACTCTTGGCAGTGTCAAGTGTGGATTAAGACTCAGGGCCCGAATCCAAACCACCGGCAGCATCCCCAGCTGAAATCGGGTGCCACTCCAAGTCCGCAGATCGGGATTTTAACAGCTGCCTCCACTGCTTTTTACTGGTCACGTTGTGCCTGTGCTATTGTTGTAGTGCCACTTTGTCCCTGTCTGTACCGAGGCCGGGGTCACAGGATACTCCTCTGGGCTCAGCTCGAGCCAGTCCCACAGACTGGAGATTTTTACAGACTTCAACCTATGTCATCACAATATTTCTTCACTGTTACATCTTTCTGAGATGATACGCAAGAAATTCTTCATTTCAGATTTTAAATGGCTCATTTATTGCCATTCATATGGCTAGATTAGATTAAACCTCAAGAATCAAAAGAGGGAGGGAGAAGTTAAAGTGCCACTCAACTTTCCTTGAAGGAACATGCAAAATCAGACGGCGTGGAAGAGTTGTGTTGAGACGGGGCAAGGGGGGGCAACACGAAAATTAATTGTTGTGAGACCCTCAATAGTGTTATTCCGCCAAAGGCATGTTCTCTGTTGGCGTACTTAGCCACTGATCGTTACATCATTGGGTCTTTTCCTCCACCAGGAAGGATTGTCTCTTGAATCTGAGACCATATAGGATCCACCATGTGAGGAAAAAAAGTTTAAACATACCTCACACCTTTAGAAAGAACACACTTTATTGGATCAAAGGTAGTGGTATTTGTAACAAATTCAAGATGTGAAAAGAGAGGTATTAGGTGTCTCTCACATCTATCTCTGGAAGAACCAGGTCAAAATGTATCAGCCAACTTTGCGCCCTGTGGGACAATGGCTTTTGTGAGGACCGGAAGGTTATTTTATAGGATCCCTTCATGAAGTCAAGTTAACTCAAACGGGACACTTGCTTTCCCTCCAACTTTTGAAGTTTTTACTTCTTTTTTGGTCATATGGGACTATTTGTCCGGTGCTAGCAGGAGGCAAAAAGACATGGAGAACAATGTGTTATGTATCAGAATCTAGTACTGAGGTTGTCCCATATTTCTAATAATGCATACACCCAATGATTTCTATAATCTGTATTTTTGCTCCATTAAATGAGAACATCTTCAACCCTTTTGGGGTTGTTCGTCTATGTGAGCAAATGTAATAATAATTGCTCATGTGTTCCATGCTAGGGTGGATCTTAATTTGGGGGGCTCTATTATCAAAGTTTCCTCTATGCACATTTTGGGCAACTTATGCTGTGTAGATCTCACTGTATTTTGAAATGATAAGGAGTTTGAGTCTAGGTAGATGTAAACATAGACATTGCTTTGAAAATGAACAGTAAGGGTAAAGGAATCTGTGACCGCAATGTTATGTATGTAGTTTTTTAAGGGAGTGAGGTAGTAAAAAATGTCTAATTAGTGCCCCTTTAGAAACTGGTTGACAACTGTCTTGTAAGGCTTCTTACCTTTTTTGACTCTCTTGTTGTCTATTAACTTATAAACATCTGGGGAAGTATGTAATCTAGATGGGCACCCATTTCAAATGACTAATGCCCAAGTAATATTGTCATTGAGTCCTTTGTGGGCTGTGCCTAGACGGTACACGGTTCTTTTTGTAGTAAGTTTCTTTCAGCATTTGTGTCTACATAATCTAGGGTTTCCAAAATCCCCCACCTCAAATCCTCAGTTAAGTGTATTGCGGTGATAAAATGGTTGCTCTGATGCACCTTATGTTGCTTCTCTGCTCACAAATGCGTATCTTGACTTTTTTCATGGCATGTCTACATATCTTAAGCCGCAAGGGCAGGTGATCATGTAGCTAGGGTGTGATATATTACAATTTGTGTGTCTCTTCAAAGTCCATATGAAATTTGGTGTGAACTGTAGTGCTTTTGTAGTTATGGTTAGAGAACAAACTGAGCAAGTGCCACATGGATAGTTTCTTGTAATGGGAGAAAGTCCTAGCACAGTTGAGATTGTTCCTGCCTTACAACTTTCTTCTTTGGTTGTGGTGAATTATATGATCCCTAAGGTTCTTTTGTCTTTTATGGGCAAAGCGTGGCATAGGCCTATTCAAACTGCCCGAGTTTACTATTCTCCAGTACTTATATGCTAGGTTTTTTAAGCGATTGGATGCTGCATTAAAGGTTATTACACATGTCAGTGTTTCCTATACTTAAGGTTCTTCTTTATTTTACACGTTTTTATATTACTCTCTGTGTTGGTTCTTTGATTTTTTATAACTTTTTTTCAAGATGGGTTTAGGATAGTTCCTGGATTCTAGTTTTTTGGTTAGAGCCTCTGCTTGGCTTTGAAAATATGTCTTCTTAGTACAGTTACGTCTCAGGTGGAGGTATTGGCTGTAAGGCAGGTTTTGTTTTAAAGACCGAGGGTGGAAACTGTTGTATAGTAACAGAGTGTTCTTATCTGTCGGTTTGTAATATGTCCTGGTGCCGATCTGATGATTCTCTGCAAAGAGGGTGATGTACAGGAAGGGAAGAGTGGTGTTGCTTATCTGGCTAGTGAACTTTAAAAACCTGTTGCATGTATTCAGCCAGGCTACAAAATCATGTGCATATGTTGTATCTCCTTCCAAGATCATTAAAACATCATCAATATAACATGTCCATAGTTTTATCCAATGCTGGTATGGACTGGTGTTTGTTAGGACATTCTGACGTAGAGTCTGGCCAGGCTTGGGGCAAAGGTACTGCCAATCAAAGTCCTGTGGACCTGAAGGTACAGTGTGTTTTCGTACTCAAAGTAGTTTTCAGTTAATGCCAGTCTACAGCATTCCACAACAAAATGAGTTGGAGTTCTGTATTGCCATTCTGTTTTGTAGAGTATTTGCTCTATGCTCTCTACTGTGGTATTCTGTGGCAAGCTGATATACAAGCTTTTGATGTCAAGTCAGATGAGTGAATTAATCTCTGGGTCAAAAGGAATACCTTGTAGTTTCCTCAGATCATCTGAAGTATCATTTAGATACGTGGGTGTCTTTTGGAATATTGGCCTGAGAAAATGGTCTGTGAACTGTGAAAGTGGCTCCAAAATGGAGCTAATACCTGAGACGATCGGGCTAACTGGTGGGGATCTCGGTTCTTGTACATTTCAGGAGGAAGTAAAAGTATGGTGTGCGTGGTTCTTTTATGCACAAGAACTCAGACTCTTTTTTTAGATATCCAGCTCATTACTTCAGCTTCTTCTACCATGATGCTGATAGTTCTCCTAAGTCGCTCTGTCGGGTCTTGTGTGATGATACTATGGTGTCTTGTGTCACTGAGACGGTCCCAGCATTGTTTGCTGCAATATGTTTTTGTCAATAAGACTATTCTACTACCTTTGTCTGCTGGTTTTATTATAATACTCTCCTCTTGGGTCAGACCTGTTAGGGCCTTTCTTTCTGCTGTAGTCATGCTGTTTAATGGTCTCATTGAGGAGGTGTATATGTTTTTGATTTCCTTAAAGATGGTTTGCTCAAAAGTCTGAATTTCTACTGGTATTGTGGAATTTGGAGGGTTAAAAGTGAACTTAACTCTCAGATTAGTGACTCCATCGTCTGAGGGTCCTTCCCTATTAGAAAAGAAGGCTTTTAATTTCATTTTGCGTATAAATTATGCCATTTCGCCTTGTAGGTGAAAGTTATCGAATTTTGGTGTAGGGACTGACCCCAATCCTTTGTTTAAGACAAAAATGTGGGTGTTGGCTTTGATTAAAGGCTGGACTTGTTGTCAGAGCATTGCAGTGATAATGTAACTTGATATTAATGTCTTGTTTTGCTACTTCATTTGTAACCTTCTCTATCAGTAGCAAAGACATATCATGAATCAATATCCAAACTTCTGAGAGTCTTTAATAGGTTCCTCCTCATTCTCACCTTATCTCAGTACCTGTAGCTCTGTAAGAACTTCAACACTAAAGACTTTCTACCTTGACTTGACATGTAAACACAACATAGCTAGCCAGCATAGCTAATCGCTGCAAAAATGGCAGGAGGTGTGGAAGCCTCTTCCTGTGGGTGGCCTGCAGATACTGTACTGGATATTTCTGCAAGGTTCCGACTGAGATACTCAAAATGGGGAAATCACTAAGGTATCTCAAGATTGTGATTTATCCAACACAACACAACAGGTGTTGAGGTCTTAGCAAAGGGTGAAGTAGCATTCTCAGTGTAACTCAGGAGTGCACTAGCTTCTGGAGGGCTCGCGTTGGCTGCTCCATTCTTGGTAACTGCATGAACTGTAGCGCCTTGTGCCAGTACTACATTATACAGAGAATAAGCTCCTATTGCTTCAATTACTTCCTCCCTCCATCACTACCTCTTGTCATCTTGCAAAGCTATCCAGGAATAAGCCTTATTGTGGACCTTGGATGCAAACGTCTTCCTTTTCTTTGCGTTGGCAACCTGCTCCCAAAAATTTAGGGCCTCAAAATTTGAGGGTCTAGGCTGGGTTCTCAAATCCTACATTCTCCTTCTCAAATTCTCTATTCTTGATGTGTAGAAAGTAGAGCTCATTAGGAAGCACAGTGGCCCATCTTTGGCTAATTATGGTTTCCCCCAAAAAACTGTTTCCTTTAAGATGGAAAAACTTTATGAATCTCACTCAAATATAAACTATGTTCTATAAATGAAACTTTCTAATATTCTAAAATGTTCTAAGCCACCTTTGCCTTCCCTGTGCTTTTTATCCTTATGTTAAATTCTTTAACACCTGATATGTTCACATAATTTCCCTTCACTCCAATGATTGGTGGTGGGAAGTGCTGCTTTTGGTGCCACTGCAGACCAGCAACATATTAGCTTCCTGAATAGAACAGTGTTGCCTTGCTAGCAGATTTCTCTCAGATTGTAACATCATTGGTTCTTACCAGAGTGAGATGGCTTTGTGACATCACAGAATCCTCAGGGTTGCTAAGGCGCTGGTGTGTCAACATTGGCAGCTGTAGCCAAGAATTTGCCGCCATCTTTGTCAAAGTTGATACATGATACAGGATTTGTTTCTGGTGTAGAGATTTTGACAGACCTCAATCTACGTCATTATAATATTTCTTTACTGTTACATTTTTGCAACATGACAGGTAAGGAATTTCTCATTTTATATTTTGAACAGCTCACTTATTCCCATACATATGGCTAGATTAGATTAAAGTTTGGGCTGTTGGTAGAGCATCGCAGTGATAAGGTAATTTGATATTAATGTCTTGTTTTGCCCCTTCATTTTGTAACCTCCTCCATCAGTAACAAACACATATAATGAATAAGTATCCAAAGTTCTGAGAGTCTTTGACATATTCCTCCTCCTTCCCACCCTATCCCAGTACCTGTAGCTCTGCAAGCCCTTCAACACTAAAGACTTGCTACCTTGACTTGACCTTTAAACACAACCTAGCTAGCAAGCATTGCTGATCACTGGCAAAATCTTCACCTCTGTACCTAATGTGTTTCCAATGATTTGCACATGATGTAAAGCTAAGTACTAAGCCCTTAGGACATTAACATCTCTAAACTATTAAATTGACACAAATGGCAGGCCACCAGTATCAGAAATGGGAGTGAGATACCGAAGAGAGTACCAGAGACAGAAATAAGGAAGATTTAGGGCCCGATGTAGGTGAAATAGATTTACCGATTTTCAATTACCGAATTTTACCGATTCGGTAATTAAAAATCGGTAAATCTATGTGGTGGACATGTAGGTATTCCAGATGTGCTGGAATACCGAATCGGATGAATTCGGTATTTACCGAATCGGTAATGCCAATTCATTCCTATGGGCTTTGAAGCCCACAGGAATGAATGGGCATTACCGATTCGGTATTTACCGAATCGGTAAATACCGAATTTCACAAGGGTGCAGGGGGTGTCACTTTGACACCCTCTGGGACCCCCAAAACAGGCTCAGGTGCCATGTGGCAGGCATACATGCCCTAGGGGCAGGTCTGCCTGCCACATGGCATAGGTGTGCATGCACACATGTGCATGCACCCCGGAATCGGTATTTTACCATCAAATTGGATATGATGGTAAAATACCAATTCGGTAAGGCCTTTGGGACTCTGAAGAGTCCCACCTACATCTGGGTGGCTCACATTCGGTAAATTTACTGATTTTTTATTTTACCGAGTCTGTAAAATTACAGATTCGGTAATTTTACCGATTCTGTAAAATAATGCCCCCTACATAGCGAACACCTATTTACCGATCGGTAACAGCCGAAAATACCGATTTTCGGCCGTTACCGACCGACCTACATCTGGCCCTTAGTTATTAAAACATTTCATTGTAATCTGGTTGGCTGTGGGTTCACTAGAAGGCTGTGGTGTTTCATATCCTTGCTATTTAGATAGCATGGAAGAAAATGAATATAATGTTTGCCTCCAAGTCGTAAATTCATAGACCCAACAAGTACCAAAGGACTTTTGGTTGCTGAAGCTGACCGAAACAACTTTAAAGTGTTACCAGGTGACCCATTTTTCACTAAATTATTTTGTAATGGTTGAAGCATGGATAAATGACTGCAGTGTTATTATTCCCTTGCAACAGCATACCTCAATGATTGATTTCAGGTTCATTCACTTGACTCAGCTGTTTGATGATACTCTGTAAGAATAGCACAATTTAAACGCTCCTCCATCTATTACTATGTAGTTGTCATATGAGTGTGAAAAAAATAATTTCCTATGCGGTGTAAAGCAGGAGAGTCTTTAACTGTCATGGTTTTTCTTACATTTTTTCTAGATCCTATTCGACATCCCCTTGTGCCTAATGTTCAGCCACAAAATCTTCAGTCAGCAACGAATGCCAGGCCTGCACTTATGATTCCACCATGGGCCTCTGGTATCCATCCCATCCAAGCAAATGTTCCTGGGTATATCTATACGCCTCAAGATATGCCTGCATTCCATGTAATCAATGAACCTTTGCTTCATTCGTCACAGCAGCCTCGTATGCTGTTGAGCTACCCTCAAACCGTTGAATTCCTGTCACCTGTCACCCAATCACACGTTGGAAGCAGAAACCCTAAGCCATTTGGTGAACAGCTCTTCCAAGAGAGTAAGCCACAGGAAGCAGCAAATCTCCTTTTGCCTGCACCACATATAACTTCCTCCAACCAGAACAATGCTAGTGCAGCCAGTTTAAGTCAACACCTTCTCCCACTTACAAGTGTACAGATGTTAAGGATGCAGCCTCCACACATGATTCAACCTTGGAACCACTACACCCCAGGCCAGCAGATTCCTTTCAACAGTGGAAAAGAACAGCTTCTACCACTTACAAGCGTACAGATGCCAAGGATGCAGCCTCCACATATGATTCAACCTTGGAACCACTACACCCCAGGCCAGCAGATTCCTTTCAACAGTGGAACTGGTGTCTACGTTTACAACCAGCCCATTATGGGGCAGCTTGTCCTGACTGAGAACAGACCCATCTTACAGTCCTCCCAAGTTGTTCTCCCTCCTGTGGGCATCAAGGAAATTAAAGGAGCGGAACACACTGCTCCTCATAGTGGAATGCCCCTTGTCTTGAAGGGAATTCAGCAGACGAGCAGCCAAATATCTACACTACAAAATATTACCTACTGTCCCATTGCCTCCTCATCAGGAAATCTCAAAACATATCGTCAAAGAGCAACTGGGTTACAAAGTAAGTATTGCACCATGGAATGAGTGGGTAAGTGGAGAGCCATGGATGGCTATGAGATAGGAGATCAAGTATAAGGGTCGGATCTAGAGTTCAGAGGATGGTATTTACTCCATCAAGGTGAGGGAGTAAAATACTCAGTCACTCAGATGGAGTACCCATCCTCTGAATTTTGAGTCATCTGTTGGGTCAGCTTACAAATCTAGTCATTGACAGGAACCTTTGTCACTGTAGTTTCTGTCAATGAGTTAAAGGTTTGACTGACAGCTCTGTCAAACAAGACAGCCGCCTGTCAAACTTTTAACTTTTAATTCGTTTTTTTTCCTTCAAAATGTGATCCCAAAGCTGGATTTGTTTTTGAAAAAACAAACCTAATGTCCACCACATCATGGAAGTTTTCTCACGGTGTGTGCGAGACATCAAAATGTTTTTACCGTCCCTTACTGGCATATTTTTCACATCGCTTAGCAATAGTAAAAACTGGGGAGGTGCCACCCTAAATAGAGGGAGGGAGTCAAATGGCTAAGCATCTGACGTCCCTTACTCTGTCTCACTGTCGGAGCAGTATATTACTGATGAAGATGCAGTAGGCTTCATCACCCACATTTTTTCAGTCTTGCCTCCTGTAATCCAGGTGGCGGACCCTCAGAGTATAGCAGAGTACCCTCTCTACCAAACTCTGAATTAGCCTCTATGATGAGAGCTACTAGTAACTTGTAGCTGTCTTTACCTCATTCACCTCTAGGGCACTAGAACAAAAATGTCCTTGATTTTTGGAAATTCATAGGCATCACCCAATGTGCTGCTTTTTATAAAGAGCCACTGTCTGTCTTACCTATCACTTCACATCCATGACGAGTCTTTCAACATTTATCTACTTAAACTCTTTATATATGTATATAGTTGACTGGTAGATTTGGAATGGCTTCATTTTTTTGTAAAACAGAGTCCCATCTCAATTTCATCAAGTTTCTCTGTATTACCTCATTATACCCATCTTCTATTTCTGTCCTGTCTTGCTGAGGAGACATTTATTATCAACTATCTTTATATTTGGTTTGGCAGCATAATTTTTTCTGAGAAACGTCCTTTTGCAATCCTCGCATTGCAAATGAAATACTGAAAAGTGAAACATCCAAATCATTGTCTTGTTTTTTCCTATCAACATTTTAGTTGGGCATTGCTAGCACGGTAACTTTTAACATGCTATGAGTTACTTTTAGCAATGAAAATTCCAATACTGATAGTTCTTTCTAAACATGAGTTGTACAACGGCGCATGACCACTTGTCACTGGCAGCCTCGAATATTAAATAATTTTTATTTTCAACTTTTTTGTTTTATCAATGCAATCTCTTTTTCTGATTTCACAATTCACAAATTATATACACAAATTACAACATCACGACCACATTTATTCATGAAAAACAACAACTAAACAAGAAGCTCAACAAAACAGACTCTTCTCACAAATTCATCCGCACCAAATCAATCACCCACAAACAACACTGGTATCATACCACACATACACACTTTTCAAAAACACAACCTTGGCCTCGTACCACCTATGTGACTTTCGTGGAACAAGGTACCACACCAAACAACATCTAATTCAGATTACTACTTTCTGTGCATAAACCAAATATAAAAAAACTTCTGATTTGAACAATGGTAACTTTACATTAATGCACAGAAACAAAGACGTTACACAAAATGTTTGTTTGGGAATGAACAATGCCTGGTCGACGCGTTTCAAACCATTTTCAATGTGGGGTTCGCATCAGAACCAAACAGCACATTTCTTTAAAAGTCAGGTTCTTCTAGTATCCAATGAAAAACTGGTGCAGCTTTTTTTAAAGAACAAAGCTGGGTCGTGTTTCCAAGATAAAGACCTGCGAAGCTGATGAATGGCCGCTTCTCAAATAACCAGAGTGCAGTTTGAAGAGGTAATTCGACTCTTTGAAAGCACTTTTTTAGGTGGCTTTAGACCCCACAAGGTCTCCAGGTTGGGATCGGTGGAGTCAAGATCTCGAGTTTGTTGTAAATTCGAATCTGAATTCCTGGCAGAACATTTACCAGACGGCTTCTCCTGTGTCTCTTTTGTCAGGCGGCCTCGCGGTCAAACCGCCTGACGAAATTACCTCTTCAAACTTCACTCTGGGTAATTGAGACGCGGCCAATCATCAGCCTCGCAGGTCTTTATCTTGGAAACACAACCCTGCTTTGTCCCTTAAAAAAATCTGCACCAGTTTTTCATTGGATGCCAGGAGAACCTGACTTTTAAAAAAATGTGCTGGTTGGTCCTGAGGAGAACCCCACATTGAAAAGGGTTTAAACGCGTCGACAGCGCGTTGTTCATTCCCCAACAAACATTTTGAGTAACGTCTTTGTTTCTGTGCATTAATGTAAAGTTACCATTGTTCGAATCAGAAGTTTTTTTTATTTGTGGTTTATGCACAGAAAGTAGTAATCTGAGATAGATGTTGTTTGGTGTGGTACCTGGGTCCACGAAAGTGACATAGGTGGTACGAGGCCAAGGTTGTGTGTATGTGTGGTATGATACCAGTGTTGTTTTTGGGTGATTGATTTGGTGCAAATGAATTTGTGAGAAGAGTCTAGTTTGTTGAGCTTCTTGTTCAATTATTGTTTATTGTTTTTCATGAAGAAATGTGGTCGTGATGCTGTAATTTGTGTATATAATTGGTGAATTGTGAAATCACAAAAAGAGATTGCATTGATAAAACAAAAAAGTTGAAAATAAAAATTATTTAAAATTTCCCGCTGCCGGTGATAAGTGGTCATGTGCTGTTGTACAACTCGTGTTTCTAAAGAACTATCAGTGTTGGCATTTTCATTGTTTTTCTGTCTAATGGGCTCAGCCTTACTGATTAAAGGCAAAGCCATTGTTGTTTTGCTATGAGTTACTTTTAGGCATAATGATTTGAGGATTTTTTTCTTTGCACTGCGAGCAGAAATAACTATAAGCCAATTTATGATTGATTACATGGATATTTTTTTAATTCTCTTTGTTCTGCCTTCCTTTGTGTTCCAGCTCTGCAGAACGCTGGTGTAATTGTCCAGAGCCAAAGGGCACATCTAATTGACCAAACCTCTGGTCCGCCTGCTCTTGAAGGCCGAAGTGATGCCTCCATCCACCCGACTGTTTGCCAGGACAACAGCGTGCTCCTATGCCCAGCTCCCTGGGACATCCAAACAACAGCAACACATTTCTCCTCCTATCCCCCTCAGCCTGTGATCCATGAGTATCGACAACAGAAGAACAACGTTTCTCTTCTGGAACAAAAACAAAGCGGAAGTGTATTTACGACCACACTGAAAGGAAAGTCTTTGCAGCATGAGAGCACTCCTAGAAGTCCCCAGGACTCTCTGGAGACTCCGTTGTTGCATATAAAGATTCCAGATATTCAACACCTATTTACTAACACTGATCCCCTGCACAAAGTCATACCTGGGGCAAATCCTAACAAACCTTTAATTACCCAAGGGCATTTTTCAAACGAAAGCTTGAAAATTATGCCACAGTCTTCAAATGACATGACTGCTTTAACTGGATCGCTGCCCCAGAGCGGCACGGGAAGAACAACCCCCAGACATCCAATTCCAAGTGAAAGAGTCCATACAACAGTGGAGAGATCCAGCAGGGTCACTGAGGTCACATATTCAGAAATCATTTCATCTTCCCTGGAATTGCATGAGACAACAACACTGGCTCTGAATGATGCTATCAAAGAAAAGCAAGGCATACCTGATATGTTGATGCTAAATGAGATTTTATACACTTCAGTATCAGAAGAGCTCAAGGTAAAGCAATCTGATGACAAGGATTCCCTGTGCAAAGAGGCTGCAACGTTTCCACTCAAAAAACCCCAGGGCGCTCCTAAACCGGGGAAGAAAGCTGATACTAGAAATGTTTCTAAAACTGGAGCTCTGAGGAGTGATTCTGGTGCTGATGTGAGCGCAGCTACCAAAAGGAAAAAGAACAATATTAAGGAGCAGCCCACCAAGAAGGAGCAGCCCACCAAGAAGGAGAAGCCCACCAAGAAGGAGCAGCCCACCAAGAAGGAGCAGCCCACCAAGAAGGAGCAGCCCACCAAGAAGGAGAATCCCACCAAGAAGGAGCAGCCCACCAAGAAAGCAAAGAGCCAGACGATTGTCCCTAACAAAGAAGAATCCTTGCAAAAGAACAAATGTGCTTCTCTAGGAAGTGAGAATGACAGCACAACAGATTGCTCAGCAAAACAACAAAACGTAAAACAGCAAAGCAAGAAAGCACAGGGCAAAAGAAAGGCACCATGTAGCGAAAAAGAACAAGAGTCATTTAAACGTCAAAAGAGTAGCCTCACCTTGCACATGCTTGAATCTATTCAGGTTTTCCATCCACTTGGAAAAAAAGAACAGGCCACTGGTGCAGCTCGTGCTTCTGGGAATTCTGCCGCTCCACTTTCCACAGAAAGCCATCCAAGCAGCACTGGACGCTTGATTGCAAAGTCTCTCGAAAAGCCACTGGTGGGTGCCCAAAGAGATCAAAAAATATCCGAAAAGGCCAAGAGCTCCACCCAGACAGTTTTGCCTGTAATCAGGAAAACTATAGCTGACAACCGATCGATCCCGCTTGATTCCACTGACAACACAACAGATTGCTCAGCAAAACAACAAAACGTAAAACAGCAAAGCAAGAAAGCACAGGGCAAAAGAAAGGCACCATGTAGCGAAAAAGAACAAGAGTCATTTAAACGTCAAAGTAGTAGCCTCACCTTGCACATGCTTGAATCTATTCAGGTTTTCCATCCACTTGGAAAAAAAGAACAGGCCACTGGTGCAGCTCGTGCTTCTGGGAATTCTGCCGCTCCACTTTCCACAGAAAGTCATCCAAGCAGCGCTGGACGCTTGATTGCAAAGTCTCTCGAAAAGCCACTGGTGGGTGCCCAAAGAGATCAAAAAA
Organism: Lissotriton vulgaris; assembly: GCF_964263255.1. Taxonomy (NCBI): domain Eukaryota; kingdom Metazoa; phylum Chordata; class Amphibia; order Caudata; family Salamandridae; genus Lissotriton; species Lissotriton vulgaris. Next base: position 837,329,646 of record NC_141696.1, on the reverse strand, counting down.
TATCCGAAAAGGCCAAGAGCTCCACCCAGACAGTTTTGCCTGTAATCAGGAAATCTATAGTTGCCAAACGATCGATCCCGCTTGATTCCACTGACAACACAAGGTCAGAAGTGAGACTAGTGCCTGGAGAGGAAACAAGAAAAGGGGGTGAAAATAGAGTCTCTACAATGAACATGGCGAAATTCAAATGTCTGGAAGACAGACAACCCCTTTTGGAAGAGAGGGCTAAATCTCTAGCTGGTAATGCAAAGCCTTGTCCAAAAGATCATTGGGTAGGACCTAAAAAAGGGAACGAAAACAACAAAGCTGTACAGCTTCCTACAAAACACCATCCTTCTGCTGCTCTCAAGGTGCCAATTGAACCAGCTCTAAATCAACTTGCTGCTCGAGCTGCTCCTCCCACAAATCATGCAGCAGCATTCTGCGGCAGAGGCCAGATGCCCGGAAGATGGCCACTGTCACACTTGCCTGCTTTACCATGTCCCCCCCAGGAGCTGGAGGAGTCTATCCCCATATCAAAGGAGCAGAGGCCAGAGAGGGAGGCCATGAAGCGCAAGGCACAGTTGGAGAGGGAGAATGCCTGCCTCTACACCTCATTGGGGAAGCTGCAGTTTTTTGTTCAGCGCTTCAAAGACCACCAGTACGCAAAAGACTTTGGCTATCCCGATATACTGTTAACGCTCTCTAAGAGCTACCTGCTGCCTGACTGACTTGTATATTCAGATATGTATTGTTAGTTATTTGTAATTATGTACATTTTATAATAAACCTCATACAATTTCCATTTGACATCTGTCTTTTTTATGCTGCAAGCTGTTAGGTTAAGGGAGTAGCCAGAAAATTAAAATACATCCACTTGAACCACACCTCTAAGTACACTAAAGACTCTACGCAAGCTCTGTTTAAGCTGCAGTTGTAGTGGTATGGGTTCACAATGCCATTGCAGCAGGTAGAAAGAAAAACACACCAGATTAAGGTAGTTTTCTAATAGGTGATATCAAGTCAAAATTAATAGACTCAACTGCATTTTATGTTAAGTAAAAAATAAACATCTTCAATTAGCATCAGGTAAATCAGAGCAAACTGACTGCAGCATTCGTCAGCTTCCGCCATTGTTTAAGGTGATCTCAATACTCAGTGAGTGATTGTAGAAGGAAGCACAAATCAGTCTGAAACAACTCAGACTACTACTACTAAGTAGTAGTAGAGCACACAGTAATTATTGGCAACTAAAAAAACTATTATTGAAGCATGTAAAGGAATGCTTAGGATGCTTTGAGTAGTCATCTTTCTCGGTAATTGTCAGGGACCTGCCCAATATCAAATCTGGAAAATTAATTGGGTCTAGTATTACACTAGAGCAAATCAAAAGGCACTGGTCATCTACTGCATGTAAACTTGTATTGTATGGACTAGTACTTGGGGGAGAGGGACTAAAAACTCGTCACAAAAAATTACTGAAATTGCATATATCGACTTTGCGACCAGTGTTTATTTTGCATTTCAACTTATGAGCTAATAGGCCCCCTCCTAAAAATGTTCCAAATATAGGGGTTGCAAAACAAATTGCCTTATAAATATTAATTAGCCAGGTGGCCATTGGAAAACCCCTGTGATTGGCTGCAAACACAGGGATGAAAGCCTGCAAGAAACAGCAGACCACTATCCCTGTGTCTGCTGCTTTCCCAAACAGGAAACCTTTTTATGTTCAACGCCTTCTTATTTGATTTTTCATGTCTAATTTACTAGGTACAAGCAATAAAGCAAATCTGCACAAACCAACACCATATCCCTCCTCCCCATAACAACTGTGCATAACCCCAGTTTTTAGCGAGCACAACATTCTGTCCACACAGTTCCAATGTATCAAAAAAAGATTACAATGGGGATGGAAGTGCCTGATACCTATTAAAGAAAGGGGATTCCGATACCTGCATATCTACATCACTAGTGATCCGCTGCTCTTTTTTGAGAATAATCTAAGCAGAATCGTAGAAGAATATAAGCAAGACTTTGCTGGCCTGTGCAGCCCTATAAAAAAATGATATATCTCAAGGAATTCCTGTATGTACTTCAAAAATCTCTGTTTCAGGTCCAGGGCAGTTTATCAGGCAGGCTAATGCCACCACCAGACTGCTGCTGTGGAAAGGTAGTGCTACATGGATAGCGCTGACAACACTCACGAGGATGAACTTCGATGACGACCCACTAATGAGGATGACCCAACTGGTAGTAATTTATGATTGGTCCTTCAGGGAGCCCACACTGCTGGCCCACAGGGGTATGTCTGACTGCTTTATGGGAGGGGAAAACTAGACCCAATACCACCCCAATAGTGATGGTGATTAAAGCTTGGTGAGAAGCAACCAAAACAATAGGTTGGGCAGGCTAAATCACACTGAAGCCCCACATCCACACCGGTATTACGCAAAGGCCCTGGCCCGGTTACAGATCGTGGAGGACACAAGAAAGTGGGATTTATTGGGTATCTGGAAAGTGGGGGACATATGGTCGGAGGGGGGCGTAATGTTATTCGCAGACCTTCAGATGCAATATGGGCTTACAGGGGCCCAATACCTGCAGTATCTGTGAGTTAGGCACATTCTTTAACAATATATAGATGCCCCTGAGGGCATACCAAATAAAATCCCCCTCGAACATAGACTACTAGAGGCCCCTCAGCATCGCCATGCTATCTCATTGGTCTATAGAACTTTGCCAGGCAACATATGGCACCCTTGAAGGCATTGCAGGACAAGTGGGAGGGTGATCTGGAAGTCATCAAGGATGACGAATGGGGTGATGCCTGTAGATACCCACAAGAGGTCACAATCTGTGATGGGTTCAGGGTCCTTCATTTAAAAAATCTTGCACAGAGCATACTACATACAACATGATCATTTGCAATGGGCAAGGCAACAACGTATCGATGCCTGCGGGGGGTGCACAGAACAGGGTGTCTTGAGAGATACACTGTGGGACTTCCAGAAACCGTGTTGTTTTGGAGAGGGTTCCAGAATAGGCTATCGCAAGCCCTGGAGCAGCCACTGGAGCCAACCCCAAATTGACCCTCCTGGAATCTGGGGGAGCAAACGCTGGGTAATTAAGCGCATCTATTTTTTTTATGGTGCATTGATAGTGGCCAGGTGGGACATTGTTCAATTGTGTGGGGCACCCAATGTACTGACAGTGGTCACGTGGGAGACTAACATGGACTGGTGCATGCAGCATGAGGGTGAGTGGCAAATATACAAGATCAGATCATGCCTGGGCAAGTTTAACAAGTTCTGGGGCCACCGGCAAGGCCTGATAGAAGACATGAACTAGGTGGCCTATCAACGGCTCCTCGGATGGAACTTGAACATGGCAAAAGGGGCCTCTGTATCCTATGACTACACCTAGATGTTAAGGTGCATGTTCATACACCCGCCTCACTGAGGGAATCCCCAGAGGAAAGACAATTATTGTGGGACTTATCCTTAAATTAATATTTCTAGGAGTCTGGTGCTTTCCTTATACTGTGCAAGGGGGCTTATAATAGGGGGAGTCGTTCTGTTATTGCATGTAATGTCGACCATTGAAAAAAAGAGTTTAAAAAAAGTTTACAATGGTCAACTTTAAAAAAAAAATCATTATGCTTCCTTTAAGAAATTAAAGAAGGTTCCAGTTTAATAAAAGTTTTCCAATTGGGAAAATATTGGCGGCTACCGGCAGTGGTATTCACAAGGCGATTGACACCATTTATAAATTAGACTGTGTCCTAAGAGAACACCTTCCACTTTACAAATCAATTTCCACCTTCTTTTTGGTGCCAGTAAGTGATAAATTAAACCTTAAGTACATAAAATACACAACCAAAATTAGAAGGGAATGACCCTTCCACGTCCTTTACTAATATCGTTTCAGTATGGGTCTGTAAAAATAATTGCGAATCAGAAATTCCTGATGATTCTGCAAACTGTGGTGTTTGCGATTGCAAAATGGCTTAGTACATCTGGTCTTATATCTTTACGGAGGCTGTAATTGCAGAAAATCAAGAGACTGGGGGCCCTGTTCTGCAATAGGTAATAAACTAACAGAAAAAATAAATGAAAACCTACCTCCACTGAAAAGGAAAGTTATTTTGGTAGTAAAGATATTAAAGCTAAGTTCATTACTAAAATAGAAGTTCTACAGTAGCTTCTGTTCTGTAACCTCAGAGACAATTTCATAAAGACATTTTTAGGTTTATATTTATACATAATACATAAGATGGTAGAGCGCCTCACTCCCAAGACCAGGCTCAGGCGCCTTAGGAACCCCCTTTCCAAGCCATGGTTCTCTTGCTTCCTGAAAGTGCAGAAAGAGCAATGTACAAGGCTGGAACGTAAATGGAGACAAGAGTACTGCCCACAGCTAGAACAGCCATTAAAAAGGCACAAAAGACTTATTATGCCACCATTGCTCGAGCCAAAAGCCTCTACTATGTGGAGCAAACTGCCCAATCAGGTAACATAGCCAAATACATTTTTAACATCGTTCAAAGTTTCCTCTCCCCTATAGCAGAGGGCAGCACCCATGCCTCTTTGCTTGCTTGGTGTGAGGAACTCTCCAGTTTCTTTAATTATAAGGTTTGAGCACTTCAATCCAACTTTGGTATTGGGGATAGCCAGTTAGTGGCTACTGTTCCTCCCTGGCAGTCACCTCCCTCTACTTCTGCCAAATTGACAGCTTTTGATCCTATACTGGTGAGGGACTCTTTAGCAGTTCTTAACACCCTTAAATCAGGCTCGCCTTCTGATCTATGCCCTGCTAAATTGCTGGCTGGGGCCTCAGACGTGATTAACCCGGCGATGAACACCCTGATCAACCTACCTTTAACATCAGCTACTGTTCCTTCTGCCTAGAAACGGGCGATGATCGTCACGTTACTTAAAAATCATACTCTGGACCCCAATCTCCTCTCTAGCTATCGCCCTATTTCCCTTCTCCCAGCTGTGGCTAAGCTCTGTGCAAAGCTAGTCATTGAACAGCTGTCCGATTATGTGGAACAACATGATCTTCTCCACACAGCCCAATCAGGCTTCAGAGCATCTTACAGCACTGAATCTCTGCCCTGGTGGAAATCTCTGAGGCAATCCGGGGAACTTTAGATGAAGTGGGAAGAGCTGACCTGGTCCTTTTGGACCTGTCTGCAATGTTTGATACCGTGCTGCATGCCCTGCTCCTGTCCGTCTTCAGGAACTTGGAGTAATAGAGTCTGCATGGATGTGGCTAAAATCTTACCTTGAGGGAATAACTCAGCAAATCTGGATTCCTCCATGTATATCCAACCCCAGAATCTGATAACAGGGTTCCACAAGGGTCTATATTGAGCCCTCTGCTATTCAACATTTGTGTGTCTCCCCTTATTTGGTTGGCAGTAGGCATGAACGGATTTTGCGGATTGGCAATCCGCGAATTTGCGGATTTGCGAATTTGCGGATTGCGAAAATCCGCAAAATCCGCGAATCCGCGCGGATTTTTTTTTTTTTATGTTCGCACGGGTTTCTGCAAATTTGCAAGGGTTTTGTACAATTTCGCAAATTGCGAAATTGTACAAAACGCGTGCGAACTTGCAGAAACCCGTGCGAACACAATGTGCTGCCCAGTAGGGTATGTGCCTCTTGTGTGAATGAAAGGTCAGAGAAAGATCAGTTCAGCAGATGAAGAGAAAGAAGCTCCTGGTCACAGGAACAGCACAGGTATTGCGCTCGTGAAAGTCAAGGATGCAAAGCCTATCCAGCATCACAGCTGATTTTCCACGGTAGATTTGGGAAGAAGGCACACCTGTCCAGCCTCGACGACGCTCACGATTGTTTTTGGGCTAATGAATGAGTCACTGAATTTGAGCATCAACTAGTTTGAGCGACCATGTGTGTGTTACTATGCAATCGCCCCGAAGGGCGCAGGGGTCCCTTGAGTGAGCTGCAGACCTGTGCCCAGCCATGCAACTATTTTACAATGGCGCCAGCAAGCTGCTAGCGCCGTTGTAAAATAGTTACAAAGTTAGCTTGCACACGAAGCACTTAGATAAAATAAAGCAGCACCTGCTTCGTTTTATCTAGTGGTTCCTGTGCAAGCTAACTTTGTAACTATTTTACAACGGCGCTGGCAGCTTGCTGGCGCCATTGTAAAATAGTTGCATGAGTGGGGGTTCAACTTTTGAACCCGTTACGTTCGCAGATTTTTTTTTTGCGGATTTTGCGGGAAATCCGCAATATTCGCGGATTGCGGATTTCCCAAAAATACGCAAAATACGCGAGCGTAACGGATTTCCCGCTCACACCTAGTTGGCAGAGGAACAGCCTGGCTGATGAAGGGTGATGCCCTGAAGCTGGTCCCAGGATACTTGTTTACAGTCCAGGGAGGACTTGGCTCGGCAATTCGGGCTGGACTGTTCTCATTGGGCGCAGGGTCAAGGCTCCAAACTGGAAAGGCATGGTGAGGAAAAAAACGATGGATTAAGGCCCAGATCTCTGTACTGGGGTGAATTATTACATTGTTCTGCATTCTGTCGATCAATTGTTATTTTTCCATTTTTCACCCCGAGTGGGACAGGTTTGCCCAGACGTGGGTCCCGTGCACTCCATGCTAATGGAGTCAAGCTATCCCGGCTGATGAGGGGTGAAACCCTGAAACCAGTCCTAGAATGCTTGTTTCCAGTCCAGGGATGTCCTGGCCTGGCAGGTTGGGCTGGACTTTTTCCCATTGGGCGGAGGGCCGAAACTGATTTCCATATGGCTGGGTCTAAACTGGAAAGGCATGGTGAGCAAAAAAACTATTGATTTAAGCCCAGATCTCTGTACTGGGGTGAATGTATGACATTGTTCTGCATTCTGTCCATCAATTGTTCTTTTTGCATTTGTCACCCCGAGTGAGAGGGGTATGCCCAGACATAGGTCCCGTGCTCTCCATTCCCTGGAGTCAAACTATCCTGGCTGATGAAGAGTTGTAGTGTAGTTCCTATATTCCCAATAGGCTCTGTGCATTGGAATAATATATCCTATAGATTTGACGTAGGACTTATGTCGACTAGGTCTCTATCGAATATATTAGACTTAATTGTGAGTGCCAGCTAGCTCAGAGGTCACTAGAAACTTTCTCGAATTCACAAGAAGGGATTAGTTTCTGACAACCACATAAACATGAAAACTTTGTTTCCCAAGAATAAGAAATCAATCTCTAGGGTCGCGGAAACAATAGATAGCTATTTGACTCAGTCAATTGTGCATGCTTCGTTTCACCAGAGGTGCTGAGAAAACAGAGAGACGGGCGTTTTCAATAAAAAGTATTTATTGAACAGTCTTCTTTCTCAAGCATAAGAAATGTACTGCTACAATCGTAATACTGGTTATAAAGTACAGAGTATATATTATGATAAGTATTATAAAATAGTACTGTAAAAGTATGATATGGTTTCTAAGCCATAAAATACCTAAAATGGATCACTGAAACAATATCGGCGGACCGAATATCGACTACAAAAATTATCGACGTAATTATATCGACTACAAAAATATCGACTCCCTATACTTAAACATAAAACTACTAAAATATCGACTCTAAAATATCGATACTAAAAAACATCGAAAACAACATTATCGACCCTTAAAAATATCGCAATCAAAATATATCGAGTTTCAATACACATAAAGAAATAATCAAAAATATCGAAAACTAAAATATAGACCACTAAAATATCGAATAAAAAAATATCGACTGCAATATACATAATAAATATAGGAATATATCTATAAAAATACACTTTAATCATAACATAAATCAGCATACTTATATGACATATAACATACTACAATTAAACAATAAATAAACATCAACATTTAACACATATAAAACATTTTTATAATACAATAAGTTCACATGATATAATCATATAAAACATTATACAGGTCACATTACAAAACTATATTAAATAATAAGAAATAACTATAAATGCACAACAATATAAAATCATTACCTACCATCTACAAAACGATTCACTGAACTACCAAAAAAATTAAAAATGTCTCAAACAACCAATAAAACCCACCAAACAATTACATCGACCAATGAGATCAACCAACACATAATTCAAACACTATATAAAGAAAGAAAACACACAATTAGATACCATTTGGTGCCACAAAACATGAAGAAGGGGAACTCTGCCAAATTTTCACCAGAACAGAAAACTGCTACCATCAAACTAAAGGATAAATAATACCTAAGTAAGTACCTGACATTAACTACTAGGCTTAACACTACAAACTACAAATAATAAATTAAACAATAAACTAATCAATTTCTTTCATTTTTACCATTTATTGCAGATACACCACAATTAAAGAAAAAAAGGCCAACATTTACAAACCTATCAACTCTAAAAACAAAGTAAGTATAGAAACTGAAATAACAGAGACAAGTTATAAAACGAAACTTAGAAAGAAAAAGTCCAAGTGAAAAGGAATCCAATACTTGAGAACAAAACATATACAATAAATTATTTTTCTTTTACCAACAGAGCCATCTACAAAAGAAACAGAGAAGAAAACCATCTAAACACAGAGCACAGCCCTCCAAACAACTGAAAAACTGGTAAAGTTACTATGCAAATGTGATAAATGTAATGATAAACGTAAAACAAACCTAAATTTCTCTATGTAACATTTATTTACTGTAGAATGAAACCAGAACAATGACAGAAGAAGCTACATTTGTAACTTCACAGAAAGGGAAAATGCTTCTTTGTTATATGGGCTACACATATACCCAAGAAAAACAACATCAATTGAAAGTGTTTTGGAAATGCAGTAAATATTTCAGTAATAAATGTTATGGACGTGCTGTAACTAATGAAACAACTGTAACTAACACAACAGAACATAACCACTCTCCCAACGTTACAGAAATAGAAATTAGACAAATGCTTCACTCACTAAAAGAAGCAAGCACTAACACAGGCCGCCCATCTACAACTATTCTTAAAGACCATCTAAGAACTCTCCCCCAACATGCATCAAGTCAAGTCCCTTCTATAGATTCTCTAAAAAGGACAATAGCTAGGCAAAAAAGAATTAACTACAGCTACACCACCTGCCCCAAAAACATTTGAGGAAGTCCAAATACCCCCTGAACTAACAATAACCCATAATAATGAACCTTTCATCATATATGACAATGCATGTAAAGAAAAAAGAATTATAATGTTTGCTAAAGCTAACAATATGGTGAAATTACACCAATGCGATACATGGATGATGGATGGCACATTCTCAGTCTGCCCAAAACCATTCTACCAATTATACACCATCCATGGACACTATCAAAACTGCAATATGCCCTTCATATATGCCCTACTACCCTAAAACAGCAAGCAACATATACTGAGGTACTAAATAAAATAAAAGACCTAACAAATAATTACTTCCCCCAAAAAATGATCACTGACTTTGAGAAAGCAATGATGAATACTATTCTAAAAACCTACCCTCACAAAGCAATCCAAGGTTGCTACTACCACTTTAACAAATGTATATGGAAACGTATACAAAAATCTGCCCTAAGCACCCAAAACTGCACTGACAGTACTTTTGCCTACCAGGTAAAAAAAATGATTGCACTGGCCTACGTTCCAGTTACAGACGTAGCGGAACATTACAACTTATTAATAGACAGCCCCTATTATAAAAAAAATGAAACTAAACTAAGCCCTCTCTTAGATTATTTCGAGGATACATGGGTACAGAGACTACACAGATCTGGACACAGAAGGCAACCCAAATTCCAAATCCCCTGGTGCAACGTCTATCTAAGTACACTAAATAAACAAGCTAAAAACAACAACGCTGTCAAAGGATGGCACAATGCTTTCCAAGCAGGTACAGGCAGAGGTTCCCTAACCCTACATAAACTCCTTCAAGCATTACAAAAAGAGCAAAACTATCAAGAACTCAGAATGGAGCAATCTATAACACAAATAGGCCCAAAACTAACTAAAGAAACTAAAAAAATTAACACCACCTTACAAAGCCAAGTAACCCTATACCCAACTACCAGAGACCTACCATACCTATCTACCATAGCTAAAACAATTCTTTAAACATAAGTCACATACCTACAATATTCAAATAGTAAACATAAAATATAGATAATAAACACATGTTAGAAACTGTAACAAAATTATTGAAATATATTTAATATATTTATTTATATATACCTAAATAATTTCCTGACAATTATTAACATATACCATAAAATGACATAAAATATAACATAACAAAGCCACCCAATAAAAAAATGAAAAATACTTACTCACTATGTTGCTGAAGAAAAACCTTTGTAACCAAATAAGTAATTCCTTCGAAATAATCCACCAAAACAATCCAAAAGGGGTCATCCAAAAATAACACGAAATCCAAAAATATATGCTCCAACACAATCCACTCCGAAACCCTTAAAAACCTGAAAATAGTTCACAAAAATATAAAAAACGCTCCATGGAAATGAAATAGAAATAAAATTAAAAAAACAGATCCATAATGATTCTTCTCCATAATGGATCCAGCGATAAGCCATTAAAGACCCGAAAATAGTGTAAAACATAAAAAACTCTCCAGGAAAAACTGAAAAAGGTACAAAGTGTGTCTCTAATATATAAAAAAAAATAGAGACCCTTCTTACGAAAAAAAACGCAATCTTCTCCCAAAAACGAAATCCACATAAAGTACCTGTAAAATAGAAAAAATACATACCCACCCGCACACAATACACCCTATCATACAATATAAAACATTATTAAACACAATACAAAATATAACGTTGCATTTCTAACACTATTCCTACCTCATCAACATACTAACCCAAAATTAGTAAACCGGAACCACAACGAAAACCGTAACTACCTCCTAAAAACACAGACATCCTACAACTACAAAACAATAGAAAACTTACACACACTCCACAAACACTCAAACTAAACATATAACTTATATAAAGTACTTAAAATTAAACTTACCCTTCCACACGCGAAGCAGGCTCCAACCGCGAGCTCTTCCAAGTGGAAATGACCCAAAATAACATGGCGCGGTTACAAAATAGGCCCAAACAAACAAATAGTCCCATTTCTGTTAACATTAAATAACATTTAAAAATTATTTTACACATGTTACAATATACATTATGTAACATTTGTATTTTTTTCAAATAAATAAAAATGTAACATTGTTATAAATATTATTCAAATGTACTATATGTTATTTTCAATGACTTTATATTAAAAACAAAAACATTTTTTTTCTTTTTTATTTCCACAGTTGTGCCAAGTGACAATATACAAGATATTCATTCGAAACAAATACAATTATAAACAAAAAAAAACTAAAAAAAAATAAAAATAAAAATGTCAATTCAGGAATTTCTTAACATTGGAACGGCAAATGACGGAATAATTCACTCATCACTCCTCCATATGATCTTTGATGACACCCCAAATTAACATACCTAGTCGTTTTTTTCTAACCCCCTTCAGTGCATACAGACTCCATTCCATTTCATATATATTATACAGTTTGGCTCTCCAAAATTGAAATGTAGGTGCCTCGGGTTGAAGTCATTCGGTTGCAATACATAAACGCTCTACAGTCATAGCCAGAAATATAAAATATTTATACTTATATAATACATTGTCATTTACCAGATTTTGCCCCACTCCTAACAACATAAGCGCGGGAGAGATCCTGAACGGTTTATGTAGGGCATTAGTGATAAAGGTTTCCACGCTAGTCAGAAACAAAGTTAACTTAGGGCAATTAAAAAATATATGCAGAATATCTGCATCCGCCCCACCACAGCGGAAGCATTTACCGTCATGTCCTGTGCCCCAAGTTGCCATCCGTTTTGGAGTATAGTATAACCTGAACACTGTCTTATATACTTGAGCCTTTAAATTAGCTGACAAGCATACCTCTTTAGCCATAAATATAGTATTTTGAATGTCGATTTCTGATTCTCCTAACTGATTCTGCCAATACACGTTATATTTGTGCATATCATCGATTCAAAATCTGATATAGCGTACCAATCCTTTTCCTAAGGCGAATACCCTCCACTAGTTTATTGGGGGTGGGTTTGATTACCTTCTTTAAACAAAAATCACAAATTTGGAGATATTTAAAAAAGGAGGATTGGGGCAACTTATATTTAGCAACTACATTTCCATAGGTAGCGAATATCGCATCAGTTTCATATAAGTCCCCAATTTTGCCTAAACATTTCTTTGACCAATCTTTTGCCATCCTATCCCAAAACACAGAGGGAAGCAATTTATCAGCGCTAAAGGGGGTATAATATGTGATTCTACCAAGCTTTATAAGGTTCCGTACCCTTCTCCCTTCTTTAAAGGCCAAGTCTAATACCTTAAAGTGTGTATGTTTGTGATAGTTCCCTTCCAACTCCTTTAATAAACACCCCTTTGCGTGCTCCCCTAATAAAAAAAAAAATATCGATGGAGCTTCCGCTTCTTCTTCAATTGGCTCCCCTGTAACCATAAATCTCATTCTTTGCAGAAAACATACATAATAATAAAATACAAAATCCGGTATCCCTCGCCCTCCCCGTTCCTCTGGTAGCGTCAACCATTTCATTGCACGTCTGATTTTCCCCGGAGCCCAAAGAAATTTCGAACATAAAGACTGAAGTTGTTGTATATATTTCAATGGAAATTCCAACGGGACACTACGAAATAAGTACAGTATCTTGGCTAAAACGTTCATTTTAATGATGTTCCCCCTACCGACCATAGAGAACTGCAGCCGCAAACATTTTTCTTATCACAAATTACTTACATGACTGTATGAATATACAATACTGTTATTAATATTACTATTATTTACTGTTTGTATAAAGCAATGTTTTACCTAAAAACATTAGCAATGTATCTGTAAAAGTTATTATTATTAATATTTTATATATTAATAATAAAAATGTATTTCAAAAATATACAACTGTAAATATTATAATAATGTTAACAAAACCTACCTTTTTGTATTAATGTTTATAAATATGTGTACTACAAAAAATGATAAAAATACTACCACAATGTTAGAAAATTCTAAAAAAAGTTGTTATATATAAAGTGTCAAATAAATTGTTTTTTTACAATAAAATCTGTGAAATAAACAAAAAAATGTACACTGAATAAATATTACATTACTTCAAAATAATTGTAATAAATTATGTTTGCAAGACTTTTTTCAGACAAATGTACAACTGTGATGAAAATGTGAATATGTTTTATTGATTTAATGACATGAAAATGTACAGATAACATTTAAAAATGTCAATAAAATTATTTTCTGATTTCTTATTTTACAACCACACTTTTGAAACTAATAAAATATTTTAAACATGCTGTGACTCTAATTAATGTTTTTTTAATTACTAACAATTACAAAAATAAATTAATATTGTAATAATAATTTTACCATACAACATGAGTTCAACATAGTTAATATCATTATATGTACTTCCACAAAATACAAAACATTCATATATTATAATTTACTATTCCCACTCCACCAAGCACAAACTCAAAGAAAGTGCTGGACACAAAATCCATATAATTTACTATTCCCACACCACCAAGTACAAAGTCAGGGAAGGTGCTGGACACAAAACCCATATAAGTTACTATTCCCACTCCACCAAGTACAAAGTCAGGGAAGGTGCTGTACACAAAACCCATATAACTTACTATTCCAACTCCACCAACTATAACCTCTGGGAAGGTGCTGGACACTCAAACAATGTAATTTACTATTCCCACTCCACCAAGTAGTAACTCGTGGAAGGTGCTGGATACCAAACCCATATAATTTACTATTCCCACTCCACCAAGTACAAACTCAAAGAAATTGCTGGACACAAAACCCATATAATTTTCTATTCCCACGCCACCAAGTACAAAGTCAGGGAAGGTGCTGGACATAAAACCCATATAATTAACTATTCTTACTCCACCAAGTACAAATTCAGGGAAGGTGCTGGACACAAAAAACATATACTTTACTATTCCCACTCCACCAAGTACAAAGTCAGGGAAGGTGCTGGACGCAAAACCCATATACTTTACTATTCCCACTCCACCAAGTACAAAGTCAGGGAAGGTGCTGGACACAAAACCCATATAATTTACTATTCCTACTCCACCAAGTACAAAGTCAGGTAAAGTGCTGGACACAAAACCCATATACTTTACTATTCCCACTCCACCAAGTACAAAGTCAGGGAAGGTGCTGGACACAAAACCCATATAACTTACTATTCCAACTCCACCAACTATAACCTCAGTGAAGGTGCTGAACACTCAAACAACGGTAATTTACTATTCCCACTCCACCAAGTAGTAACTCAGGGAAGGTGCTGGATACCAAACCCATATAATTTACTATTACCACTCCACCAAGTACAAACTCAGGGAAGGTGCGGGACACAAAACCCATATAATTTACTATTCCCACTCCACCAAGTACAAAGTCAGGGAAGGTGCTGGATACAAAACTCATATAACTTACTATTCCAACTCCACCAACTATAACCTCAGGGAAGGTGCTGCACACTCAAACAATGTTATTTACTATTCCCACTCCACCAAGTATTAACTCAGGAAAGGTGCTGGATACCAAACACATATAATTTACTATTCCCACTTCCCCAAGTAGAAACTCAAGGAAGGTGCTGGACACAAAACCCATATAATTTACTATTCCTACTCCACCAAGTACAAACTCAGGGAAGGTGCTGGACACAAAAACCATATAATGTACTATTCCTACTCCACCAAGTACAAAATCAGGGAAGGTGCTGGACACAAAAACCATATAATTTACTATTCCTACTCCACCAAGTACTAATTCAGGGAAGGTGCTGGACACAACAACTATATAATTTACTATTCCCACACCACCAAGTACAAAGTCAATAAAGGTGCTGGACACAAAACCCATATAATTTACTATTCCCACTCCACCATATAATTTACTATTCCCACACCATCAACTACAAACTCAAGGAAGGTGCTGGACACAAAACCCATATAATTTACTATTCCCACTCCACCAAGTACAAAGTCAAGGAAGGTGCTGGACACAAAACCCATATAATTTACTATTCCCACACCACCAAGTACAAACTCAGGGAAGGTGCTGGACACAAAACCCATATAATTTACTATTCCTACTCCACCAAGTACAAATTCAGGGAAGGTGCTGGACACAAAAACATATAATTTACTATTCCCACACCACCAAGTACAAACTCAAGGAAGGTGCTGGACACAAAACCCATATAATTTACTATTCCCACTCAATTAAGTAAAAAGTCAAGGAAGGTGCTGGACACAAAAACCATATAATTTACTATTCCCACAACACCAAGTACAAACTCAGGGAAGGTGCTGGACAGAAAACCCATATAATTTACTATTCCAACTCCACCAAGTACAAATTCGGGGTAGGTGCTGGACACAAAAACCATATAATTTACTATTCCCACACCACCAAGTACAAACTCAGGGAAGTTGATGGACACAAAACCCATATAATTTACTAATTCCACACCACTAAGTACAAACTCAGGAAAGGTGCTGGATACAAAATCCATATCATTTACTATTCCCACTCCACCAAGTACAAAGTCAAGGAAGGTGCTGTATATAAAAACCCATACAATGTACTATTCCCACTCCACAAAGTACACAGTCAGAGAAGGTCCTGGACACAAAACCCATATAATTTACTATTAGCACTCCACCAAGTAGTAACTCGGGAAAAGTGCAGTGCAGTGTATCCCTCATATTACTATGGGCAACAGCCCTAGAGGTAGGAGATTTGTCTAGTTTTGGATCTAGAACAAGGTTGAAATCCCCAACCCATATTATGGGATCTGAACAGGTAATCAGATGGTTCTGCAGGATGTTTAAATAGGAAGGGTCGTCCTGGTTAGGACCATAATAGCTGATAATGGTAACCCCCTTCGAGTGTAATTGGGCATTGACTATCAACCATCTACTGCTCACATCTGTTTTCCAACTCGTGATCTGGGCCCTTGCTGCTTTTTTGAAAATAATAGCAATGCCACGAATACTGGTATTGTGGTCCGTAGTTATAAATTTATCGACCCATTTGAGCTTTTTAAGTATATCTGTGATTTCCTGTTTATTCAAATGTGTTTCCTGGATTGCAATGATCTGCGCGGGTGAATCTCGTAAATATTGTAAGATTCTATTTCTCCTAGCCCTAACACGCAGACCATTTACGTTCCAGGATAGGAATTTAATATCTGACATTAATTTTTAACATGGTTTCCAAACCCTCAACCCTAATACTTTTTTTGCAGGAGTACCTGTCATTAACTATATCTCTTTTTATTTTGGTCAGACAGCCACTTTGAAACACTGCTGGATCCATATTCTTCGTGATTATAGAATTCGGTTTATGAGGACTTTTATTTTTTGCCTTTCCCTTCCCACCCCTCCCTCTCCTGGAAACCCCCCCCAACTTACTCTGGCATGATGTATTGCCAGCTTGTCGTCTCTGACGTGTTCCTGCACCATGCCCTAATATCTATCTTATCGGTCATTATGCTTAGAATATAAGCAGTGGTGATTCATGAGCCGTATTTTAAATCCCTTATCTAGTCGTTTTTTTATTACATATTATTACTATTGATGATCCTCAGATAACGAAGGATAGGATTTAGGCGATGGTGTGGGAATTAAAGATAGGCGCCATTGCAGCCTAGTAACTCCCCCAAATATTTTTGAGAAGGATTGTACTGGGGATTAAAAACTATAGTAAGCTTCCCAAGTTGATAAGCAATTATTTATTTATCACCTAAGTTATGTTCCCTCACCCAAGTGTTCATAGTTACGTGTTTTTTTATTTATTTATATATATATATATATATATATATATATATATATATATTTATATATATATTTATTTTATTATTATTTTTATTTTTTTTCCTATCTTTCCCTTTATTCTTTTCCCTTTACACCTCTTTCTTTTCCCTTTTCCATTCTCCCTATCCTTTTTCTTCCCTCTTTTATTTATTTTCCCGCATTATTTCCTCTTTTTTTTTTTTCCCTTTTCTTTACCCCTTTTTCCCTTTTTTTTTTCCCCCCCTTTTTCTCCTTTTTCCTTCCTTGACTCATTTTACAGATACGGAGGATTTGCGTGTTCACTAATAGTAACAAGTAGCTCGGCAGCTTCAAAGGGAGACTTGACATTATACATTTTATTATTGTACATTATCCTTAGAAAGGCGGGAAATCTCATTTGCACGGTAGCTCCTAGGCTTCTGAACTTTTCCATCCGTTGACCTAGTTCCCACTGCCTGTCCAGTGTGGTTTTGGACAGGTCTGATCTCACTTCAAAAGAGAAATCTAAGGCTTTCAGAGTTTTGACTTTCAAGGCTGTGGTCGAGATCTTCTCTTTCAAAGAATATGTTAAGAAATTCACCAGAATCTTCCTTGGTTTATCTCTGCCCGGTTTAAGGCGGAACGGATCCCGGTGTACCCTCTGAATATCTGTTTCTATTTCGGACAGGGGTTCATCCAGTTTTAAAGAGTCTTTTAGTATGGTTGTAACAAAATTCTTTAAATCTCCTCCTTCTTTTCCCTCCGGTATTTTTAGGAGCCTCAAGTTGTTCCTTCTAGAGAAGTTTTCGAGGGTCTCGACCCTCTCTTTGACTATATCACCTTCCCGTTGTAATGTCTGAATCTTCCCCTCAGCAAACTCCAGTTTTGCCTTGAGGGTTTCAAAACTATTCTCCAGGCCTCCGGTTCTTAATGAGAGACCATCTACTTTAGACTCTAGGTTTTCACACATTGTGCGGATCTCTGATTGAGTGTGTCTGGACTCCTCGAAACATATCTTTGACTCCTCAAACCCATTTCTTATCTCCTCCCTCATGCTGAGAAGTATGGCTTGGATAGTATCGTCACTGCCATTATCTTCGCAACCCCCACTGCATTGATCCGAGTCTTTTGTCTCGCTTCCCGCTCCTTCGGTGAGAGCTTGCTGGTCTGGAGGAGAAGTTGCATTTGCGACTCGTTCTACTGGGTCCCCCATCTCTGCTCCTCTATCTGGCTCTCCCACCTCTAATACTTCTCCTTCCTTATCTCTCAGATTACTAAGAATAGTTGTAGAAGATGTAGGAGATGTAGAAGTAATTGTAAGTCCAATCTCTTCGACTTGTGAGCAAGAAGATTTCTGGGACTCTTGATTTATATTTAAGACCTGGGGGAGGACCTTAAAATAAGACTTCAGTGAGGGTGTGATTCTGGAGATTTTACTAGCTTTTGTTTTAGGACCCCCTTTACTCAGACTAGCCTTATGCGGTAGCTCCTTCGGAGCGGTATATCGTAACTGATGTTGCTTACCCCTTTTCAATATCCTTAGAACAGGGGGTTGTAATGTATCAAGTACAGCCTCGTGCTCAGATTCCGGCTCTGACTCTGTAAGGGGCTGCTCCCCTGGGCTTCTTTCTGTTACTTGCGTCTGGCCTGTATCCCTAGGACCTGTAGGGGCAACTGATTCTTTATCTTTATTGCTGCCTTTTCCTTTCCCTTTAGCTTTCCGCTTCCCCAGGGTTCTGGCGGTTGTTATGTATGAGGTCTCACTCAATATCTGGCTAGAGGTTTGAGATTGTGCATTAAATCTATAGACTCTAGGTGTTGGGTCTAACCTTTGCAAGGAGTGGCACCCCTGTATATCTATAGGGTCCTGGTTATCAGTAGACTGAACCTCACCTCTCAAAGCACTCAGCGCCCTCCCCCTCTGCTGAACCCCCTTACCGCACCAAATAGTTGTTGCCGCTCTTTTTGTAGAGACGCTGTATGCTGCTGCCCTTCTGCTTCTTCGGAGCTCCACGGCTGCGTCGCCCCAACGATAGGGTACAGGGAGAAAAAACTGCCCCCAACACATTGGCAGTTCTATCCACTTATATTTCACCTATGTTTCAATGCAGCGCTGATATTGTTCTGTTGCTTCCGAGAGAACCCAGGCTGGCCAGGCGGCCCCCATGCCACTGCTATCACTGTCCTTTCAGTTTCTTTCTAGGTAAAGCCCAGCATAGGGAGCAACACGTCTCAATCCCGCATGCACAGCCCGACCTGGCCCGTGCCTGAGCCTGCTCCACTCGTCACACTCTCCAGGCAGGGTCTCAGTATCTCAAAAAATATCGGCAGCACTAACCGGCACTCCGCCCGCGAGCCTCGGGAGCTCCGTGTCCCAAGTTCTTCTGTTTTCTGTATACGGTGTTTCTTAGCACGACCACGACGCGCCGCGGGCTCCCGGGGCTCCGCCTACCGGCTCGCTCTCTCTCCCCCTCCTGAGCCTGATCCTGCACACCTGATCGGCACATGCCGCTTCTCAGAGCTGCTCAGCGGCAGCTGAACTCAACGCCCTGCGGGCTCCCGGAACTCCGCCTGTCTTCTCGCTCGTACTCGGTTCGCAGAACCTGCTCCAAACCACCACTCGAGTTCAATGTTTTCCGCGATTATTAACGTCTCTGCATTCCGACTCCCTCGGTCCGAGGTGACCGATGCAGCTACCTCGCCTACTGGAGCATGTCGGCAGGAGCTTCGTCAATGACGAGCGCACCGCTCTAGCTAGCGGCCGCCATGTTTCCCCCTGTTCTGCACAATCAACCTATATAATTTACTATTCACACTCCGCCAAATATTAACTCAGGGCAGATGCAGGATAATTAAACAATATTCTTAAGTAATCCCACTCCACCAACAACAAACTCAGGTAATATAATGTACACAAAACCATTATATTTTATTATTTTTTTAAAATATTTATTTACATTCAATTTAATTTTAACATTTTAATAAAATATTATACTATTTCAAAATGTTAAAACACTCCACATCCTATACCCATAAATACACACATCCCACTCTTAAATTTAAATTTAAATTTTAGAAATGTTGATCTACTAATTAAATATTTTAAAAATGTTAAAATAATTTTTGAAAAAAATCAAAATTTTAAGGTAAATACTGTCCATATCCACATAAAAACACACATCACATTTCTAAATCTAAGTATACATTTAGAAAAAAATGTAAAAATTAAAAAAAATTTAAACAATTATTTAAACTTTATTAATAATTAAACATTTTACAATATTCAGAACCCTATTCCCCTAAAAGCCCACATAGCCCTCCTAAATGTTTTCAATTTTATTTTTTATTTTACTTTTTTATTGTAAAATTTATAATTTATTAATTAAAATACAATTTTTTAAACAAAATACCACCCAAACTCCTTAAAAACTCACATCCCACTCCTAAATTTTTTAAAAACAATTTAAATATTTAACTTTTTTTTTAAAATAATGTATTTCTTAAAAAATCAAATTTTTACTACACTCCCCACCCTATTCACCTCAAAATAAGACATGCCGCTCCCAAAATATTTTCAATTTTATTTTTAAATTTCAAAATATTTTTTTAAATTTTTTAAATTTATAAATGTGATATCTTTTTTAAATACACTCCCCACCCTATTCCCCCAAAAAGCCACATCCCACACCTAAATTTTATTATACATTTATTAAATTTTTTTAAATTATTTAATTGAAGAAAAAAAATATCTAAAATCACTTTTTTTAAACACACCCCACCTTTTCCCCTAAAAACCCACATCCCGCTCCTAAATTTTATTATACATTATTTTATACATTTTAAATAAAATGTAAAATTTTAAATTTTTTTAAGGAAAATTACATTTTAAAATACAAATTTTTAAAACACGCTGCACCCTATTCCCCTAAAAACCCACATCCCGCTCCTAAATTTTGTTATAAAATATATATTTTTTGTAATTAAATGTAAAATTTTCAAAATTTTTTCAATAAATTAAATTTAAAAATACTAATTTTTAAAACACTCCCCACCCTATTCCCCTAAAAACCCACATCCCACTCCTAAATTTTATTATACATTATTTAAATTTTTTTATTTAAAATTATTATTTTTTTTTAATTAAAAAAAATTATAAAAATAAAAATCTAATTTTTAAAACACTCCCCACCCTATTTCCCTAAAAACCCACATCCCACTCCTAAAATGTATTATACTTTTAAAAAAATATATTTTTTAAAATATTGATTTAAAATTATATAATAATATATATATTTTTTTAATAAATTACATTTAATATTTAAATAACTAAAAAAAATTATAAATATTCTTACACTCTATATTTATAATATCGATATTTTAAATTTCTATATTTTTACATTCGATATTGTCATACTCGATCTTTTTACTTTCGATATTCTAACATTTTATATTTTTACAGTCGATATTCTAACACTCGATATTTTTACTTTTGATATTAATTAATTACTTACAAAAACGATATTTTACACACTCGATATTCACAACTCGATATTACTACCTTCGATATTTTTTTTCTCACTATTATAATCAATATTACTTACCTCGATATTACTTACCTCGATATTATTGCAGACTCGATATTCCAGACTCAATATTATCTCATTCGATAAAAAAACTCGATATTTAGACTGTATACCACCTAAAATACATATAATACATACAGTGATAAAATAATGACTAAAAGTACTCAACTGGTGCTTCTAAAATATGCCTACCCCGGTGTACCTAACCTAAGTCTAGTACAAGGGAAGAATGCTGGAAGCTGGCTGTGGTTTCTCCACTTCTAAAGAAGGAAACTTTGGATCCCACTTGCCCAGCAAACTACAGGCCTATTTCTCTACTGCCATTCCCAATTAAAATTCTAGAGAAACTGGCCACAAAACATCTGTCCAGCTTCCTTGAGACCAATGACTGCCTGGATGAGGCTCAATTTGGCTTTAGACCAGCCCATGGGACAGAGTCAGCTTTGGTGACTGTTCTAGATGATCTTCGGACGCGTGCCGACCAGGGTCGAGCAGCCTTTTTAGTGCTGCTCGACATGTCGGCCGCGTTCGATACGGTCAGCCATGCGATCTTGATAAGGAGATTGGAGGAGGTTGGGGTATCTGGCTTGGCCCTTGATTGGCTGGTGTCTTACCTTGGTAATAGGCACCAGGTGGTGGCCCTGCCACCTTTTAAGTCTAACATCAGAAGGGTCGGACAGGGCGTGCCTCAGGGGGCGGCCATAAGCCCTTTTCTATTCAATCTATACCTCCGCCCCCTGATCAAGCTGATAAAATCCTTTGGCATAGCAGTCACCAATTATGCTGACAACACCCAACTTATCTTCTCGTTTGAGGGTAAGGAGGCTGTGTCACAGGAGACCTTCCACCGCTGTATGATCACCACGGCGGAATGGTTGAGCCACAACTCCTTGCAAATTAACAGCTCCAAAACCGAGGTGCTGCACTGCTCCATGGATCGCACCCCTAGGCCTCTTCCACAGGATTTTTGGCCTCCTGTTTTCCAGGGCACTAGCTTGCCGGCTGAATCAGTTCGAAACCTGGGGGTGATGTTCGGCTCCAGCCTGCAGCTAGACGAATTCGTGAATAAAACGGTGGCCACTTGTATGGCACTGCTTTGCTCGCTGCGGAAGATTCTACCCATGCTCCCTGTGCAGGTTAGACCAGAGGTAGTGCGGAGCATAATTTTAAGTAGGCTTGACTACTGTAACGTACTACTCCTAGGGGCGTCTGCGACCTTGGTGGGAAAATTGCAGCTTGTACAGAATTTTGCCGCCAAATTGGCACTTTCGCGCCAACGTTCTGACTCTTCAGCTATGGCACTCAGGGACCTTCACTGGCTGCCAGTTCCTCAGCGGATTGATTTTAAAGCTCTGTGCTTGGTATTCAGGGCTCTCCACAGACAAGGTCCGTCCCCATTGCAGGACTTGTTCTCTTGGTATATCCCATCCAGATCACTCCGCTCGGCCTCGGCTTGCTTGGTAGTAGTGCCCAAGATTCTGAGGTCCCGGGTGGGAGGTCGGCCCTTTAGGTTCACCGCAGCGAGACTGTGGAATTCTCTTCTGTTGTGTTTGAGAGGTATGGGAGATCTCCCTTCCTTTAAGAAAGCCTTAAAAACACACCTTTTTCCTAGAATATTGTAAACGGATCAGTAGCCGGAAACATCATGTATGGTTTACAACAGTCTAAAGCGCCAGGATACCCGTTGGGTGACAGCCATTTGCGCTATATAAGTATGCCAATACATACATACATACATAGCTTAAGTTTAGTATTTCTCTGCCAAGAATATATCCAAGAATTCTCTAAGGGTCTAATCAGCTCCGTACCTTGGTTTAGAATGAAGGAGGTCTTGTATCTCTCTCTCTCAGGACTCAATCTTCCAGCAACCCGCAAGGGCAGCCTGTAAACACTGGAGCTGGATTTCTCGGCAGGAGAAAAGACAGAGTCTCTCAGTGCGTCTGCTGGAGGGTCGACTTCCTTCAGCACTTGCTGCTGTAGGGCGTGTGGCAAGTAGTTAGTCGATCTGATCCAAACCACCTTGTCTTTGTCTGGGCAAATGTAGGCATATTTAGACCTTGAAGGTGCCGAGTTTGACGTATGATTGGACTTAATAACGCCATCAAAGACTCAGTTCTTCGAAAACGCCATGATTTCCTAGATAAATTAGTATTCAAGCAAGGGGAAGTCCCTAGCTGCTGAAGGCGGGTTTATCTAAGAAATCGTTGTTGATTCTCGGAACTTAGTGGAAGTAGCCATGCCGTATTTGGACTGCATAGGCTCTGTCTAAATATGGAAATGATTTTTATGCCTATATAAGAATCGGGTAATTTATACCTATATAAGGGCAAGAATCGGGAAAATTACACTAGGGTCCTAGATTCATTTACAACACCCACTCTCGATATTAAGTTCAATAAAACTAAATGTATAAGCACTGAACATATCTAAGGCTAGTGTTTACAATCCCACCAAAAATACAATTTGCATTTGAATAGGTTCGTTCACATGAAATGAGTATAAACTGTATGAAAAAACAAGTCTCAACAGATATGAAGCATATTATGAAAGTATACATTCTAACTTCATGAAACATGAAATTACATTCATGAAATGTCTCTTAAGGTACAGAAAAAAAAGTCGAGACCATCCCATAGCATAATATTTAAATTGTTTTGTTTTTAGGACAAGGCCAAATATTGTCATTAGGAAGTTTTCAAAAGAAATCTTGTTCTCTAAGAAGAGTTCTACTTTAAGCAGATTACTCTATGCCAAAAGTTCTATTTTGGAAAAAATTCAAATTGTTAGACAGTTTGTTTTGAAAAAACAAAGGCCGTATTTCAGAGTTCAGGGAACGCTGTGTGCATGAATCAAAAGTTATTCTCGGTGTCAGGAGAAAACATAAGATCGTCTAGGCTGGCAAAAAAACTGTCTAGCATAGTAGGCGAAAGTGGAGCCACTTCAGTTAGCAGGTCAAATGTGCATAGATGAGGATCATCGCTGTCAGCGTTTGATGCATTAGCAATGTCCACAGTGGAAGGTACCTGTGTGCCTGTAGTGTCACGTATCTCACCCTCAGTTAGACTTGCCGGTGAGACCTCAATGAATGCCGTCATCAGAATTGGCAGCCGTTGGGGGCAACACGATGCACGAGTCGTTACCGGACTTAGCAAAGCATCAACATCCGATGGCAGGACTGATGGAAGTGTAAGACAAATGTCCAACACGCATTCCTCTCTGCAAAGTAGGCATCGCAGAACAGGTAAGATGCAATCTTGCCAGATTCGTCTGAACGATAGAAACCAAGTTGTGTTCAGATCTCTTAAACGAGCCAAGCCAAGAATCTGTGTAATTCGCTCACGATACATCATGGCAAGGAGGGCTTGTTCCATGGTAGCCTGGGTATTGCTGGTGACTGGACTTGCCATATCAGAGCAGAAGGAATAAAAATAGAATTCCTGCTACGAGTCCCAAGATGAGAAGTAGGCTGCCGAACACAGAGTGCACGAAATTTAGAAAAATGCCAAGGACTGCTTCAAATGGTGTTAGCAGTCCCGAAAAAACTTGTCTTAAATACATGTGCGATGCCACTGGTATCAGACATGTTTAAGATTTGACTTAACATTTTTGCGAAATGTACTGGGCAGTTTGCTGATCATAATGCATGTATCTCTGCAGAAGTCCTTGCAACTTGCAGATCATATGTTTCTTTAGACAAGGTCAGTGGCACAGTTTTTTGCAAGAGAATGACTTTCATTCTGCTTAAAGTATCAATTCATATAGAAGAGATATTCAGTGAAGGCCATAACGCCGTCTCCCTGTCTGTCTTGCTCTTTGGATACAATACTTGCATACAGCAAGTGACCCTGGATGACACACTTACTATATACGCTTTTCCTGGCAACATGCCACAACAGCTGTGGTCATTGAGCATAACGTAGCTGCCATTGGATAGCTGCCTGAAAATTGGTTCTATCACTGTGGAGGGTGTACCGTGCAGGTGGCAAGAGAGGTTATTTGCAGAACCTTCACAGGCTCCATGTAAATTAATACCTTGGCACAAAATTGTACCACTTAGTGAGTTCTTACAATTTGTACCACTAAGCAATACCTCTTTTCCCCCATTCCTACATTTGTGTGTGTAAGGTAAAGTCCAGGTTGACTTGATGTATTCTTTACTCAACCTTTCATACAGGCCAGCTAGTATATGCTGTAGACAATACTGAAATTGGAAATATCGTCACTAGTATTGTGATGGTGCCATGTATTATCCATTCAATGACAGACTTCTCAGAAACTGTCAATGGTAATCTTTCCAGTTTTTCAATGCTCAGCACTGTATAGTCTGCTCCTCTTCGTGCTAAAGAGATTTGTTCATCTGTAAGGTTAAATACAGCAAACAATGACGTTGTGTTGATTAGACGCCATGGCACGTAGCCTGAATGAAGATTTTGTAACGTCCAGCCCAGCTGCATTATAGAACGTAATTGAGACTGGCCATGTTGTAACATTAGCAAGTCCTGTTCTATTATGTCGATTTCAGAGGATACAATGCTGTCCAATGAATATATTCTGGAGGACAGAGTTGTTAACCCATTGTCCACTACGGAGAGAGCTTTCTCTAAATGAATACAATCAATTTCTCGTATTCTTTCTTCAGTTTCCATTTGCATTACTTTCCAAGCTTTGTTGTACGCAGCGTATATACCGGCGTATATGAAACGTTTTCGATGTGGTTTGCGAGGCCCCATTAAGAAATCTCGCAAATCATTGCCTTCTTTAACCCCTTCGGTGCTCATGATGGAACGGTTCCGTCATGAGCGTCGGTTGGCCTGTGCTCATGACGGAACCGTTCCGTCATGAGCCCGTTGGCTCATTAGAACCTTCAGCACAGCGTGACAATTCGCGCCGCGCTGAAGGGGTTAAGTAAAGATAAGTGTTGTTTGATTTCTGGAAGTGTAGTTTTCTGTAGCCATTCAAGGCATAGCTTCCCTACATTGTAAGTAGTTACTATCCCTGGATGTTGTCTCTGGGAATATCTTGGATCTGGCCTATTTACTGTGAACTTTTGTGTTTTGTTCAGGAATCTATCTTGACAGGTATTCGTGTCTGCGGGCCAGATTAACAATTTTTTCCAATCAAGATTAGTTCTGTTTTGTTGTAAAATCTGTTTTACGTCTACCTCCTCATCCGGAGTGTTATTATTGTCAGGTGCGGGCTTTGGTATGGACGGTTTGTTTAAATCTTTTATCTTAGCCAGGCCAAGACAAGTAGTTTGTTGAACAGTGTCATTTAAAAACATTATTTGTTCTGGTATAATGCAGGCTCTGAATAAGGCTTCTAAACCTTGCACCTGCCAGTCTTTTGTGCCCCAGACAGATTTTGTCTCAATGTTGTCTTTCCAAAAGTCAAAACCTAATGTAGACAGCTGAGCTTAAAAATTTGCAGAATAAATTAGTTTAGTATTGGTCAACATTGTTTTCATTCCTGTCTTATTCACATTTTTGAAATAAAACGTTTCTGGATTTTTAACCTTGAACCCTGAGAAGTACGGAAACTTTTCATAAAATGTTTTTGAGCTGCGCTTTGTCTGCGTTGGACAATGTTCCCCTTGATTATAAGTACAAACATTCCTAGGGTTTGCAGATTTATGCAAATAATGGCGACCATAGTGATTAAAACAATACATTTGTTCATAATCTTATGCACCTTCTAAGTATTCATGATCTGTAAATTTAGCTGACATTTCTAAGTCTGTCATCATGTTATTAACGGTTCCAAAGTCCCAATCATCAGAAAATGTGCTGGGTGATACAAAGTCACTCAAAGAGACCTTAAACTGGTGTGGAATCTTCAGTAGTTCCACCGGGCTATAGATGTCATAATCAGTTCTGTCCCATGCTATACGACCGGTAGAGGAACGGCTGTGATGTTTAATGATGGGAGGTCTCTTCGTTCACGATGAGATGATTTGTGAGGTTTCAGGAGCAAGTTGATTTTCGTACTTGCTGTGTCCATTGTACTGTATTTTCCATCTATCATTTGTCCCAAGCTTAAAACCAGAATGAGCCAGAGCAGGAGGAACAGTACACCAAACACAATCCAAAATTCAATCCATGGTGAAACAAGATATGTTTTTTCAAGTTGATGAAAGAGTTCTGTTATTTTTTCTTTGAAAGTTGTATTTGCTGGCGTATTTTCAGGTTCACTTGGATCCTCATAAAATGTATCAAAGTTGATGAAATAGCCAGAGCCAGTTTTGGGAATTGTTGGAATTGCATCTGTCATATTTATATTGTCAGATGCTACATCATTGAAGACAGGAGTTTCTTGACAACTGTTATTTGGGTTTCCAGAGGCACAAGTTCCATGGCTTTGTGGCATAGTCCTACTTTTCTTACTGCGGGTTTATCAAAGGTGATAAGTCTTTCAGTTTGAACCTCTTGGATTGTAGCAAAATGTGGTCTGCTACATCTTGGGAGTCTACTTGGCCTACTACTTATTATTGGCCACATGATGTGGTTTGACCAGGTTGATGGACACAACTCTGTTCTCCCTTTTACCAGCAAGGGGCGGTAGTACTACTGATCTTGTTCCGTGGATTGCTAAAACAGGTACTGTAAGAAGGCCCAAATTCCTTCAATACCGCAATCTTTTCCCTGACTAGATCCCCAATATTTGGAATCCAGACAGGTCTTGCTGGGACAGGTGGTTTTTCTTCAGTGGTCGTTGGCTTCTGCATCGTGTTACTCAGACTTCTTCTTGTTTCATTTAAGTCCTATAAAACAGCCAAACGATCTTTGACATCAAATGGTTTTTGTTCCACCACTGAAGTTTGACAATCGAGGTCTTCGATTATCATTCTAGTACCAAATAGTAATTCAGATGGAGTGATTCCACCCAGAGAATTTCTTGGTAGATTGTTAAGACTATGCTGGACACTTATTAGATGTTTGACCCACCCATCACTCGAACCTAATATCTTAGCTGTTATGGATTGCTTTATGTCACATTTTTTCTTTCCACTACTGCATTACCCTCAGGATGGAAGGGACTAGAATACCGCAATGCAAAGCCCTAGCTAGCCATGGCCTCTTTGTAAGCTCAAGAGCTAAACACAGGACCCTGGTCAGAATGTAGCGTGCCAATTGCATATGTACCGATAAAGACTCGCAAATCGTTTATAAAAGTTCTGGCGTCAGCCGAGCGCTGGGGCTACATCCAAATAAATCTTGTGCAGGAATCCACTGCAACCATGATATATTTATAGTTGCCATCCCTTGTTAAGGGACCACAGTGGTCCAGGTAAACGCATGCTAGTGGTTTATCTGAAATCAGAAGGGGCATCTGTGCAGGTCGCTTCACTGTAGAAACTTTCATTTTTTGGCAGATTTCACATTCTAGAACATAGTTTCCTCATGCGTGGCCACCAATATCTCTGTATTAATAATGATACTGTGGCAGAAACTCCTGTGTGTGCAGAGGCCAGTCCTTCATGTGCTGCTGAGATTAGTCCTAACCTATGTTCCATGTTTGGAATTGCCCTATCCCCCACTCCAGGGATTTGAGCAAAAGGAACATTATTCGCATCAGTTATATATGAGTACTTTACTGGAAAGCCTTTCGGGTGTGTCTTACCACTGTCTTTGACTGAAGCAGTGACAGCTTGCATTATTTCGCTGTCTATTTTTCTTTTTGACTGAATGAATGCTGCTACTGAAGCAGTTTGTACAGCTGCCTTCGCGGCCTCATCAGCCAATGAATTCCCTGCAACGTGAACGCCATCACGCTGATGACTCAGTGTATGAATCACTTGAGTCTTTTGTAGTTCTTTCTGTAAAAGAACTATTTGTTCCCAAAGCATTTTGTGCTTAATTGTGCCACATTTCGCGTCTTTGAAAGCATTTTGAACCCAGTTTTGCAGGTATCCGTTGTGAGACTGGACGCAGTAATATGAATCGCACACTATTAGTGTGGGGAATTCACGGTCGGTATATTCACTCACCATCTTGAAAGCCTGTAGTTCAGCTCGCTGAGCTGTACAGTCTGCAAATGATTGAGTTTTAGTGACCATTGGTCTAAATTTACCTTCGTGCCAGCGACCTTTCACAATCGCGCACGCAGCACTATAGGCTTGTTTACCCCCAATTGCGGGCTGTGCTGATCCGTCTGTATAGATTCTACATCCATAATGTTCTAGAGGCAGAATTTTGGTCGGCAGGGGACATTCGTGTTCGTATTGTAGGAATTCTTGTGTCTTCAAGTAGGGGTCAAAGACGTATTCAACGTCTGTTGCAGCAAGAGAGTTCACCCATTGAATCCATCCCAGATGTAAAGCTTAAGCATTCGGAATGCTCGCTTTCGTCACTGCTTCTAAAGCAGGTACAGGTGTAACAATCATTATGCATTTACTCTGTGCTAGGGCTCTCTCCTTTGCTACTGCAGTTTGAGCCGCTGCCAGAATTTTTTCTGTTGAAGTGAATTTTATTTCAGCTTGTGTGTACAAGTGTGATTTGTAAGCTATTGGTACCTTTTCATCTTCATTAAAGGTCAGGTACGTGAATCCGCATCACCCTGGGATGATTCGGATCACAAGATTGCGCACATTGTCGCGGGTCTCTGTGTTTTTGCTAAAATGTCTGTTTGCACTGGATGCAAAATCTCTGTGTGTGTTTGAATACAATTGGTTGGTTTGAAATCAGGTTTGATTAGTTCGTAGAGAGGTTTAACCCTTTCTGCGTACTTTAGAACATAAGTTCTTCCAAAATTCAGGAAACCTAGAATTGACTGTAAGTTTTTCAGCGTCTTTGGAGGCTGGAGCAGTGCAAATTTCTCTAGAAAGTTCGCTGCCAGGCTTTTGCCTTCACTTGAAAGTTCGTATCCTAAGAATAGGAAATTGTGGTGGGCAATTTGTGATTTCTTAAAATTGAATTTGTACCCTTCCGAAGCAAACACAAGTATTATGGTGATCACTCTTTTCAAGTGCACGTCCAAGTATTATAATGCTGGAGCCTGGGCTAAAGCCCATTTTCTCGCAGAGGTGTATTTTTGTGAATAGGAATGTGATTTGAGAAGGCTGGCATAATTATCTCTTCTTTGCTTATATGTGAGTCTAGGGAAAACCCGTGACTGAAAGCAATACACAGCCTAAAGGCACTGAGGCCTAAATTTTATAAACAAACATTTTGCAATTTATTGAACAAATTCATATTTTTCAAAGTTCTCAAAAACCTCCATTGTAATTCATAAATCAAAATTAAACTCAAATATTAATACATGTCAAAAAATCTGATCCATTTCTCAGTATTAAGACATACATATCACTTTTTGGTTAATGTATCAAATAAAACATTCATAAACAATTCATGAACAACCCAATGCATTTCGGGTTCATCCCGAACCCTTCATCAGGGGAAATCACGTTTACAAATATCCACATGTATGTGTAGTTAAACTCCTCGGAGTCAGTCAGATTGCGAATCTACAACAAAGACATACAATAGCCTTAGTTTCAGTGAAAAAAAGAAATAAGATGTCAGTAGAATACAATTATATTCAGCATGATTCATATTCCTGTAGGTTTTTGCATGCTAGAAAACGACACAAATACCATGAAGTGTTCAGTGAGAGAATTCCAAGTTGTGAAAATCCAAAGATAAAGGTGTAAAATGTGCCTACATCACAACACCCAAACACCAAAAGACTGCCTAACACAAAAAATGAACGAAGAAGACTCGAACCGTGTATTCCATGTGTTAGTTCATTAGCTACACACCAGTGTAACCAGAAAGCAACTTTCGCCATATAGTGCACCTAGAAAACTCTTAAGATATACCTTCAATGTCCTGCTGGAGCACAATGATATATCTTGTGTATGCAAAAAGTTTTTTGCCGTTCTTCCTATTGAAATAAATAGGGTTATATTAGTGTGCCTACCTTATTTGACCAAAAGAATCCAATGGTAACATCGAACTGAATACTCACAAAGGTGTTTTGTATCAAATCCAGAATGACAATTAGAGACGATGATGATCGCATGTATCACAAAAAAAATAGTAATGGTAATAAGCCAGTCATTATGGAAGTGCCGTCCTGTTCAGACAGTCGAAATGCGTTCTCTATACATTCAAACCACAGCGTCTTAATCTTACCTCCAAAGCACAATTAATCTCCCCCTCCGTATTTCTTATCTCAAAATCAAAGAAGTGTCTGAAAACCAAGATAAATCCTCCATTAGGACAAAAACTACTCATAGTGAGAGAGTGGAGAGTTACAGTTTTAAATTAAATTGTCCCTACCTTCCAGTGTACTAACGCCGTCCAAACATCTAACTGCTCTTCGTGTACGTGCTACACCTTATAACCAGCTCCAATTTGTAGTCTTTCAGGAGGGACGGAACGCCGCCCTCCTCATGCCATTAACATCAAAAAAGGACTGTAAATACTGAAAGCTACCCTTATCAAAGATGGCGCTCGTAAATATAAACATAGAAAGCCAAGGGAAATAGAATGATCAAGTGAATAGAATATAAAAAGAGAATAAAAAGTGTAAAGATGATACTGATAATAATGATAAATAGTAGGTGATAACTAGTAAATAAATGAATGAATGTAAAGATAAAGGTAAAAATAAAACTAAAAGGAAAGGGAAATGGAAATGAGTGCAGTTTAGTATAATGTTGTTTCGGAGTTTGCAAAATACCCCTCACATTCTAGAGTAACAGGGGGTGACCCTTATAAAAAACATAGAAGTTCGTAGGGGTCATTAAGACCCCCTGGGATTACGGTCCCTAATTTTTTGATCCATTGTGTCTCTTTCCGTGAAAGTGTGGTATTAATGTCCATGCCTGTGTGTGGTACTATACACTCAAGAATCGTGTATCTGAGTTGCAGAATGGTATGGCCTGCACTAATCCAATGGGCTGCTAGTGCAGAATTCATGTTTTTATTGCGTATTCGACTTTTGTGCTCCACTATCCTTGTTTTAATTTTTCTACTTGTTCTTCCCACGTAAATCAGTCCACAGGGACACTTTATGGCATATATGACATTCTCAGTCGCGCAATCAGACGTGTGTCTTAGAGGAATTGCTTTCCCAGTTTGAGGATGTCGAAATTCCTTCCCAATGATAACATTCCCACATTGACCACAGTTGTGGCACTTCCTCATTCCCTTGAATACTTCCAGTTTATCTGTTCTTGGTGCTTTTAACAGTTCTCGAAGATTCTGAGCACGAGTATGAGCAAACAGAGGTAATCCTGTTATGATTCCATGAAAATCAGGTTCATCCTCAATCAGTTCCCATCTCTTCCGGATGATAGCTTTAATTTTAGGGGCTTGATTTGAATATTTTAAAACAAACACCTCCTTGTTTTCTCTTGGTTTGTTTTGTTTCTGTAATAGATCTTCTCTTTTTTTACACAATACTGTCCTTCTCGCTTCAATTAAAGTAGACTCTGGATAACCTCTAGATTTGTACCTCATCACTTGATCCTCCATCAATTTTTCGCAAATTTCCTCTCCTGTTGTTATTCTTTTTATTCTCATAAGTTGAGAAACAGGTAAGTGGTTTTTTAAGGAAAAGGGATGGGCACTTGAGAAGTGCAGTGCACTATTCACATCAGTGGGTTTTTTGTAACCACATCAATGGTACAAAGCAATACATCTTGAGTGAACATTTCTTTGATGGAATCAAGTTTTAACAGACAATCTGTTGTGTCTTTCACATAAGTTGACCAAGTCTGAACAAGTGGTTGCAAATAGAAGGCCAAGAAAAATCCTAATGTATAGATCCACACCCCGCTACAATGGGGCGGAAGAGGGGAATATTTCTGCCCTTATGTACCTTAGGTAGCATGTAAATCAAAGGAGTCTTGGGATGTTGGTTATACAAGTACTGTTTTTCTTTGTTAGTAATCACTCCCATTTCTACTCCTTTTTCCAAAGTGGTACTCAAAACCTGTTGTAATTCTTTAATAGGGACTTGTGGTAGTTCAAAGTATGTGTCTTCATTCGAAACATGCATGTTCACGCTTTGCTCGTAAAAGTCAGTATCAAGAACCACTAGGGCTCCTCCCTTGTCAGCCGGTTGAAAAGTTATTGAGCGATCTTGTCGCATATTGTTTAAAATCCTCCGATCTTCAGATGTGAAATTAGAATAAGATGTTGAATATTTCACCTGTTCCAAATCTTTCTTCACCAAAGTTTCAAAATTATCTAAGGTTTTATGGGATGTGGGCGAGATAAATTTGCTTTTGGGTTTGAAATGAGTTTTGGTTGTTTGTGTATCCAATATTGACCCACTTGAAAAGAACCATCTTAATCGCAATTTTCTCATGAACTTAAATAGGGACACTTCTGTCTCCACAGCGTTTG
Organism: Lissotriton vulgaris; assembly: GCF_964263255.1. Classification (NCBI taxonomy): domain Eukaryota; kingdom Metazoa; phylum Chordata; class Amphibia; order Caudata; family Salamandridae; genus Lissotriton; species Lissotriton vulgaris. The sequence goes on along the minus strand of NC_141696.1, from coordinate 837,295,771 downwards.
AGGTGTATGATGGTACAAACGATAATCCCTTATTGAGTATTCTCAATTCCTTTTGACAAATTTTTTTTCCTGAGATGTTAATCACCAAGGATTCATCCATGTCTATTTCTTCAAGTCTCGTCTGGGTCTGCCCATTTCCACTGGTGTTACTTTTTTTGTTTTGTCCCCTGCGGGTCCTCACGGGTTTTCCCTAGACTCACATATAAGCAACTTTCCCGGGGGATAGGTACTTTCTCCCATAGCACTGCACGCTAATAGTGATAACAGTTGCATTAATTCACTACACTAGTGAGATAAATAGGTGTGCAGATCCACCCACATCTACATAATTATCTCTTTGCCATGTGGGCACTCCCTGACAAATTCAGGTGGCCAGTCTTGTTCAGCTAGAAGAATGTCATAGCCCTTAGAGAGCTTCTCCCAAAAGAGTGGTCTTATTTTTCTATTTATGTCCCCCTCTATCCGGAGTGTTACCTCATATAACTTGTGGGGTACACTAACCCTGGTGTCGGCAGTTTCAACTTGGATGCATTCATTCAAGTCCACTGTCTCCAGATGATCCTTCAAGATCTTGCGAACTTCTTCTGCTGCGCTGTCTAGCATTGTCTGGGCCCACTCCCCGATCCTGATTTGTGTCCTCAAGATCCTCGGTTTGGCTGATCGTTATGCTTGCTACCTTCCTCTTTGTAAATTGCGTTTTCTTATTTTTTGGAATGTGCTGTTTGTCTTTGGACGTTACTCATTCTTCCTTCTGTTCTGATCGTCCTCTTCTTTCGGATTTCTGTCAGGAAGTCTGAAAGGTACGAGAGGAACGTGTATCAGTATCTTGATATCTATCAGGTTTTCACAAAGTATCCCTATTCTTAAGGTTATATCTTTTTTCAGAGGGCTCCCGTTGTGGAGACCTACCTCCCCGTAGGGGAGATCTTCCTCTGGACTGAGAACCCTTCTCTTTAGGAAGTGTATGTTTAGTATTTTCCCACTTCTTTTTAGGAGTAGTGAGATTATTTTTAATAAAAACCTTTTCAGGATTTTCTGTTAGTTGGGGTTTTAATGGTTTTCCACCCAAAGTGTCTCTACCTAGTTCTTCATATGATTTTTCAATAATTCTTGCAAGCTCATATGGTTTGTCCGGTATATCTGTTTCTTTTAATTTTTGGCGGATTGCCACTGATGCTGCGTCACCTTTAATGTTGGCTAATAGTATAGCCGAGACCGGTTTAAAATCTTTTAGTAATTTCATACCAAGATTTAAAGCAGGTTCTGATCCGTATTCATTTTGAATCTGTATCAGAACATCTGGTATTACAGCCATAGTGTTTTTGTGTAGATTGAAGCAAAGACTGTACCCCAAGTGTCACAGTCCTCCACATGTGGTGCTATCACCATTGGTAAACAGATTGTCAGAATTCTGTGTTTCTCATGAGGTGTACTATCAGGGAATACTGTCTCTATCTGGATAAATTTTTGTGCTAACCAAAACGGAATTTGTTCCCTTTTGGCCTGCAATTTACCAATGACTGATTGTGTAGTCTGTGGTGTGATATTATTTTTGTTCCCCTGGTGAGGGGTGTGCTGTGGAATCCTCACAGTAGGTTGGACTGTTAAGGTCCGCATGACATATTGAACCAATTGTCTATGTACTTTAATTAACTGTTTTAGTTGTACTAACAGTTCTGGACCTGTCATTTTTTCAATGTCAGGATGTGGTGTATAGCTGGCTAGTACCAGCCATGTCGCTCCTGGTCTACCTAGTGGAATGAGCCTGGTTATGTGAATTTCATGTTGTAGGGCCACTTTAAACCAGAGCTGATGCTCTTGGTAAGTTAATGGAATTTCAACGTCCTCATAAGGAACGCATTCCTCTGGAGGTTCCTCTACTTTGTAGTAGTGGAACTCGTGTGTCCCTCCATTTGCTGGAGGAAAGTGAATCCATGAATAGAATACCTCTGTTTGCCGATATTCATGTGCCTCTATAACAAAGATTACTTTACCACCTCTTGATGATACTCCATTATTTATGAGTTTGTAAGTTATAGTTTTTCTTACATTTATTGGGATGATTATAACACCGGGGTCATTTTGTAGTTATCTATTATCTAAAGCTTCCTGAGCTGCTGCTGCAGCTCTAATCAATTCCTCGTCAGTATTCATCATTATGTTGACCGAAAGTTTTCAGAGCAAGTTTCAAGGAAACAAAGATTAGGTGCACAATATTTTGAAACACTGTATCCTTCAACGTTGAACAAACCAAAAACTAATACATAGGATTGTTGTCTTACTTATATTATCCTTTTACCCACTCCAGACGTCTATTGGAGTATTTACGGGTAAAAAAAGGGTCTGTGTGAAAAGCACGACTGAGTTACTCTAGTATCTAGCGTTAAATTATCGCCTTATCAAACGTTGGGTGCCATGTAGTGTAGTTCCTATATTCCCAATAGGCTCTGCACATTAGAATAACATATACTATAGTTTAGACTTAAGACTGCGGTCGACTAGGTCTCTATCGAATATATTAGACTTAATTGTGAGTGCCAGCTAGCTCAGAGGTCAATAGAAACGTGATCGAATTCACAAGAAGGGAATAGTTTCTGACAAATGCATAAACATGACAACTTTGTTTCCCAAGAATAAGAAAAAACTCTCTAGAGCAGCATAAACAATAGATAGCTATTTGACTCAGTCAATCGTGCATGCTTCGTTTCACCAGAGGTGCTGAGAAAATAGAGAGACAGGTGTTTTCAATAAAAAGTATTTATTGAACAGTCTTCTTCCTCAAGTATAAGAAATGTACTGCTACAATCGTAATATTGGTTAAAAAGTACAGAGTATATAATACGATAAGTATTATAAAATAGTACTGTAAAAGCATGATATGGTTTCTAAGCCATAAAATACCTATAATACATATAATAAATACAGTGATAAAATAATGACTAAAAGTACTCAACTGGTGCTTCTAAAATACGCCTACCCCGGTGTACCTAACCTAAGTCTAGTACAAGGGAAGAAGTAAGTGAGGAGTAGCTTAAGTTTAGTATTTCTCTGCCAAGAATCTATCCAAGAATTATTTATGTGTCTAATCAGCTCCGTACCTTGGTTTAGAATGAAGGAGGTCTTGTATCTCTCTCTCAGGACTCGATTTCCCAGCAACCCGCAAAGGTAGGCTGGAAACACTGAAGCTGGATTTCTCGGCAGGAGAAAAGACACAAGTCTCTCAGTGCATCTGCTGGAGGGTCGGCTTCCTTCGGCACTTGCTGCTGCAGGGCGTCGGGCAAGTAGTTAGTCGATCTGCTCCAAACCACCGTGTGTTTGTCTGGGCAAATATAGGCATATTTATACCTTGAAGGTGCCGAGTTTGACGTATGATTGCACTTAATAACGTCATCAAAGACTCAGTTCTTCAAAAACTCCATGATTTCCTAGATAAATTAGTATTCAGGCAAGGGAAAGTCCCTAGCTGCTGAAGGCGGGTTTTTCTAAGAAATCGTTGTTGATTCTCGGAACTTAGTGGAAGTAGCCATGCAGTATTTGGACTGCATAGGCTCGTTCTAAATATGGTAAGGATTTCTATGCCTATATAAGGATCGGGTAATTTATACCTATATAAGGGCATGAATCGGGAAAATTACACTAGGGTCCTAGATTCATTTACAACAGGTGCCCCCCACCGCTGGGCGATATTCCTCTTACCCAGCATTAGCCCCAGCGTTACCCACTACGTCATGCAAACATTTAAATCAGTTGGCTCCCAAATGTTCAGGAGACACCTACGGGCCTCTACTCTGAGCTGCACAGACAGAACGGTGTTGATAATGTTGTGAATTTCGCGCCAGAAGGGTTGGATGTCTGTGCAATCCCAAACAATGTGAAGAAAGGTACCCAGCTGGACACATCCCTGCCTGCAGCTGCCTTCATCTACCATTCCCATTCATACCAGTTGGGGCCCGTTACATAAATACGATGGAGAAGATTTAGCTGGACAAGGCAGAGGCGAGCTGGTATTACTACGACTCGGGGGGAGGAGACTGCCTCCTGTCATTCCTCGTCATCCATTTCTATGCCATCCCTGATCCATTTCTCTCGGAGAACCTTGAGAGGGTTCGAGGTGTTATTGACCAGCTTCATATATATCAGGGAGATGGTGCTATCAGGGAGATGATCATCCAGCACTCTATCTTCTAATGGGGATGATTCCGGCAACGTGGTCCCCAACTTAAGGTGTGTGCGAAGTGCATGTCGAACCTGTGTGTAGCGGAAGCGTTTCGATTCACCCATGTGATATTGTTTTTGTAGTACTGCAAAGGGCTTAATATCAGTTTTGTTCCACATATCCCCGATGCAGGTGATACCTATAAGATCCCATCTGTCGAACCCCTTACTCTTCCACAGGTCACCCAGTTGCTTGGAATCCTATAGTGCTGTTGCGAGCGTTAGCCTTCGAACCCAACCTAAACGGGAGGTAGCAACGTGCCAAAGGTGCACTGCATGTTTAGTGGGGCCCTTTAGTAGATAGCGCTGGGGCCTAGAGTAAAGGGCTCTACTGAAGGTCACCCCTGACAGAAGCCACCTATCCATATTGTATCCCGGGTTACAGGGCTGGGCATAAGTGCAATGGTTAATGGAGGACAGGTGAGAAGCCCAGTAATACAATGTTATATCCGGGAGGCTAATGCCCCTGTCGTACCAGTTCAATGATAGTTTGGCGAGGGCAATACGAGGTTTACCATTCCATAGTAGATACCACTGGAGTCTCTCGACCACCTGGAAATATGGGGCAGGTATCGGATCCATTGAGTTCTGGAGTGCATATAGAAATCTGGACAGGGACATCATCTTAAAGAGGGCAGCCTTCCCCAACAGGGAAAAGGGAAGAGTCTTCCACCTGGCAATATATTTGTGCAGTTGGATCAGTGGGGGCTGGAGGTTACGAGAATAGTGGAGAGAAGGATGCAAAGATAGGAAGATACCCAGATACGTAAACCCGTCGGTACGAGTCTGTAGGGGGCCCCCACGCGGCAGAATCGGAGGCTCGCCCGCCACTAGGAACATGAGGGATTTGCTCCAGTTTATGTAATAACCAGAATACCTTCTAGAAGTTGTAAAAATGTTCAAAACCACACTCAGGGATGTCCTGGTGGAGGTCAAATACAAGAAGATGTCATCCGCATAAAGGGAAATCCGGTCTTCCCAATCTAAGGACCAACGCATGCCCCTAATCATCAAGTCCTGACGAATCCAAGCTGCCAGTGGCTCCAACGCTAAAGCAAATAACAGGGAGGACAGAGGGCAGCCCTGACGGGTCCCTCTGCCCAGCCGGAAAGTAGCTGAATTCTTGTTGTTAACCATCACTTGGGCCAGGGGGCGTGGCCCGGTGATCGGAATGGCTGCTTCGCCGTGAAGCTCCTCCATGCGGGCTCCCAGCGGGGGCAAGTAGAATGTGATCCCCTGCTCCTTGTCCCCACATCGTCTGCAGATCCGTCAGAGGAAGCCACTCCGATCACCGGGGTGGCTCCGGAGGCCCAGGGAACGTCATTAGAGGTGTCGACGGCGGAGGGGAATTGAGACCTTCCGGGCCTCTGAGCCATCTTCCCTCTCTGAGCCGGATCATTGGGTGAGTGCTGTACGGGGCTCCCCTGCCGGGCCTACTGCCCTCTCGCGCGCTGCCCGCGGGCTCTCGCGCTTGTTGCCGGTCTTTCGTGGGCTACTGGGTGGGGGCGCCGGGCTCCTGGGTAGGGTCGGGGCCTTTTGGCCTGGACGCACACTGGGGCCGGGGCCTCGATTTGCGGGCTTGCGGCGGATCTGGGCTGCGAGCGGGACCGTCCGTTCGGTGGCTGCGGAGGTGGAGGGCAGTGGCGATGGGGGCACCGGGGAGCGCTCCCTGCTGATCAGTGGTGGCCCCGCCTTAGACCCACACGGGGGGACCCTTGTTTCCCTCCCGACTTCCGCATAAGGCACATGGAGAGGGGCGCTCCCCCATACTACTGCCAAAAGCGAGGGACACTCATACATCGGACACTGCCCCTCAAAGAAGCAGTGGTGCGCCCGTTGGATGTGGCTTGCTGACCGGGCGGCTGCTGCCCTCCATGTCCAGGCCCTGGCCGGAACGACTGCCTGACGCTATCGGCGCTTGGACGCGTGACTAGGACGCAGTTTACTCCACCTTGGCGTTGCATGGCCCGGATTTACGCCATACACTGAGACCAGTCTGTGCATACATCTGCCTGGCAACTAGCATTGCTCTGCCTCAGCTATAACTTCTCTCGCTGTCTGAAGCCACACACTGTTTCTCCGGGGCAGTGCACTTTCCACAGCTTTGGCCATGGGGAAAATAGAGACCCGAACCAGAGGAAGCTGAGCTTCGACAAAACTTCCCTCCTCACGACAGACCCTCCGCCTGGTTCATCTACCGGAGCTGCAGTTCTGCGGACATGTGGGACACCACTGCCATGGTCGCCCCCATGCTGGGCGAAATGTGTGCAGGATTTAAGGCGCTTGATGCCCGCTTCGACAGCCGCGAGCAGAAAATTGCTGATATGAGTACCAAAGTGCAGGCCCATGACCGACGCCTGTGTTTTGTTTTTATGGTAATTTATTTTTGTGAGTAATTGCGATGTCGGTGAAAGTGGATTGACGGATACACACCTGTTTGTATTTTTTCTTAGTCTAGTGCTATGGCCAGGGTAGGTCTGCAGTCTGGACCGTCCAGACTTACGTTGATGTCTTGGAATGTTCGTGGTTTGAGCACTACACGAAAGCGTAAACAGGTATTAAATTATGCAGCAAGGCACAAGGTAGTTGTTCTTTTTCTTCAAGAAACACACTTGGCACCGGCGGATGCAGCCTCCGTTGCTAGGGGCTGGGGTGCGCACAGAGTTTTTTCAAATTTTAGCAGATATGCCAGAGGCGTTGCAATTCTTGTACACAGGCGTGTTCCCTTTGTATTAACTAGTAGTACCACAGATGGAGAGGGTAGATATGTGCTGATTATCGGAGTTTTGATGGGGTACAAGATCGCCATGGTGGGAGTCTACGGTCCCAACATAGATTCCCCCGCTTTTTTCCAAGACCTTCAACTGACGCTGCTTCACTCCGACATAGATCTGTTAGTGATGGGCGGCGACTTTAATTTGCTAATGAATCCTGACAGAGACAGTACTTCTCCTTCCCCGGACTGCAAGGCCCGATCCCGTTCAGTGCTCGGAGATATTTGTTCGCATTTCTCCCTAATAGACATAGAAGCTCGGCTGCACCCAAACGCACCCGATTATACACATCATTCCGGGTTCCACAACACTAGCACTAGGATAGACTATTGGCTCCTCTCCCCAGGCGTCGCTGGCTGGGTGGATGGCCTTTCCACCCTTACGCGCACGTTATCGGACCATTCCCCCATTGTGTTAACTCTATTAATTCCCAGACAGGGTGGCTACGAAAGGCAGTGGCGGTTTCCTGGTAGGGCCCTGTTGGATCCGGTCTTTAAAGAAGAAATCCGCAGCACTATTGACGACTATTTTGACATTAATACCGGCTCTGTGGACTCCTGGGCCACGTTATGGGAGGGATTCAAAGCCACCATTCGCGGGGTTTGTATTGCTAAACATGTCGGAGCTCTACGGGAGATTCGTTCCACCTTAACCCACATTGAAACTGACATCTCTAGGATAGAGAAGGAAATACTTACAGCCCCATCTGAGTCTAGGGAAGCCAAACGCCTGGAATTGCTATTGGAATTTCGAGACACTGCAGACAGGGAGCTACGGTTTATGGGCAAACATTATACAGCGCGTCAGTATGGAGAAGGTGATAGGCTGGGCAAATTGGTTGCGCAACTGCTCCATCCTCCTCACCAGACGGCCTACATCACTGACATTGTAGACGCACAGGGCACACGACACCACTCCACTCCCGATATATGTAGCACTTTCTTGTCATACTACAAAACTCTCTACACATCCACGCTTTCAGAGGGACAGCGCGACCCCGGCCCTTATTTGAATGAGATCGCCATGGTATTCCTCGAGAAATAGATGCAGGAATTCCTTGCCAGACCCATCACTCCAGATGACATAGTTGAAGCCATTGATTTATTGAAGGGCTCCTCGGCACCGGGTCTTGACGGTTTCTCTGCTGATTTCTATAAAGAATATAAAGAGGAACTTGTACCATGGCTAGTCGAGGTCTACGCAGAAGCTCTAGAGTCCGGCGTTTTGCCACCCACGCTCAGGGAAGCGGTAATCATTCTTCTTCCCAAACCAGGCCGTGACTCCTGCTTATGTGGCTCTTATAGGCCCCTGTCCCTATTAAATTTGGACTACAAGATTTTGGCTAAAGTTTTCGCGATCCGCCAATCACTATTAATGGAATCCATCATTTCAACGGCTCAGTCCGGATTCGTTCCGCACAGGTCCACCTCCTTCAATCTGAGGACGTTGTTCTCTGTGTTGCATAAGATTGACCTCTCTACCCCAGCTGCAGCAGTGTTTTTGGACGCGGAGAAAGCGTTCGACACGCTGGGGTGGCCCTTTTTTTTATCGGTCATGAGGCGAATGGGCATGCCCGAGATGTTTGTGGCTACAGTTGAGTTACTGTATACAGCGCCTACTGCTCAGCTGCGTTTGAATGGCACCATCTCTGAAGGCTTTACACTTTCGCGTGGCACCCGTCAAGGATGCCCCTTATCCCCTCTGCTGTTCATCCTCGCGATGGACCCTCTGGTTCGCCATTTTCAAGAGAAGCACCTCCACAGAGGGCTTCAGTTTCGCACTGGGCCTCTCCTCGTCTCTCTATACGCAGACGACACGATTTTGTATGTCCGGACGCCTCGGACCAATCTGGAACCTCTGTTACTGGAAATAGCCCATTTTGGCGAATATTCGGGCCTTCGAAAAAATTGGCACAAATCTGTTATTTTTCCGCTTACCCTCTCCACCTCACAATGACCATGTGCTTTTCCTCTAGAGTGGAACACGGATTCCGTGAAATATCTGGGAATTCATGTCCACCTTGACACGGTGTCCATTATTTGCTTAAATTACGGGCATGCCCTGGATTTCTTGGAGGACCATATGGAGCGTTGGCTTCGCCTCCCCTTGTCCATGGCTGGCCGGATTGCCATAATTAAAATGATCATGCTTCCTCGGTTTTTGTGTTTATTAAACAATATCCCGATTCCTCTAACCAAGATTTTTTTTCTCGCAACTTCGTTCCTTGTTGTTGCGTTTAGTATGGGGCGGTAGAAACTCGCGAGCGTCCTGGCATACCTTAACGCTTCCTTATGAGAGAGGTGGCTTCGGCGTGCCCGAATTTTTTCTTTATTATTTAGTCGCACAATGCTCCTATGCATATTCCTGGATTCACCCGGATGCCAGAATTCTATATTTGAAGCCTGAGGCTGACCTAGTGCTACCTGTGCCCCTTAAGTCCATCCTTCCCAGAGGGCTTCCCCGGGACCCACAAGATATACAAACAGTCTCCACCACGTGCTGGGCTTGGGAAAAACTACACAGACTACTTCAAATTGAGACATTATACTCTCCCGCCCTTCCGTTGCCTAATTCCCATTGGCTCCCTATCACCGGCGAATCGGTGGTACAGCGCACGTTATCCAAATACCAACTAGACACGGTCGGGGACCTCTTCCCGGAAGGCCATGTGTTCTCCATGACAGAGGATCCGCGTTTGGCTGACTGAACATTTATGGACTCTTTCACACTGACTAGACTCAGATCCATGCTCCGTGCTGAGTTTCGCACATTTCCACTTCCCCCTGAGGACGCTACCATACTCACATTTATAATACAGAGTCAGACAGGATCGCATGTTGTCTCTAAACTATACAAACTATGTCTAGCCTCGCTTCCTTCCTCAGACACTGCGGTGCGCGCCGCGTGGGAGGGCGATCTGGGTAACCAGATAACTGACAACCAATGGGCGGCGTGCTGTGCGGCCACTAGGGACGAGCCCATTAATAGCAGACATAAGCTTATACACTTTAAGTTTTTGAGACAGATGTATCATACTCCTGCTTTTGCTTATAAGATCGACGCTAGCAGGCCACATTGTTGCCCTAAATGCCGAGCCCCACAGGCTGATTTCGCCCATCTTTCCTGGACGTGCCCGCTTTTGCATGACTTCTGGCTTCAAATACAACGTATTTTGGGTGACATATTGGACTTGGAGTTGCTGCCCACTCCTGAAATAGCGCTACTGGGCTATGTCGTCAATTTCCCGCGTTCTTCCCGCAAATTGGCGGCCATTGGCTTTCTATTGGCCAAATTGAGAGATAGCACTGCTCTGGTGCACTAGACGCGCTCCCAGCGCTCAAGCTTGGCGTCGCAGCATGGCCTACTGCAATGTCAACAGTGTGGAATACTCCGATCAGACTCCGTCTGCTTTCCGACCAGTAGACATATGGGGACCATATCGCACGTATATTGCAAAACTTACTCAGGAAAAACAGTCTCAATCGATTAACTCTATTGTACCGGATGGGGTGGGCTAGATTGGCTTGCATGGCTGCTCTGTGGCCGATTACACCACTATTATTGTGTCAGATACGTTGGCACTGCATAACAGGCCAAGCTGTTTGTTGCACTCACGGATTGTATGGGTGTTTCATAAGATGACATGTACTGTGACTGTGTTCTTGTAGAAAGATGTTTCTTCTCACTGCGACCTGGCCTGATACAAAACGTAATGGTGTTTGCCCTTGTCAAATGACCGTACTATTCTTGGGACATTTGATGTACTAATTGATCTGCTCTCTCACTCTCGCGAACTTGCACATATGATTGTTTTTTTTAATATCTTTTATTTGTTTTTGTTTGCATTACATTATTATACTTATGGTTTGGTTAAGAGCAAAATTACAAAATTGCAATGTATCATATATAGCGTCCGAAATCCCTCTGCATGACTGTTTGTTTTCCAGATAGCGCTCCAACTGTTCCTTATCATATATTTGCATGATTCTTGTACACGAAAGAGTGGATTGCTTATTTGTTCAATAAAGAGATTTAAAAAAAAAAAAACATCAGTTGGGCCATAGGTAGGGAGTACAATAACTGCACCAATTGAATGTACTTTGGACCAAATCCCAGTTTCTCCAACACTACCTACAGGTATAACCACACAATGGTGTCAAAGGCCATAGCTGAGTCCAGGGAAACTATAACTGCTGGTTCCAATATAGAAGACACCCTGCTCAATACCCGTGAACTCTGAGCAGGTGCAGCACCGTGTTACGATGCGGTATGAAACCTGACGCTCTTAGCCAAGGAATTTAGGGAAGTGACCTGCCCTAGATATCTACGCCTGCTGCGACTATCGCAAAGCGATGTAACGGACTCATCTAGTTAGACGATAGTGCTCAAGTGGATGGCATTGGACCTGGAACAGGGGTGGTGGGTGGGTAGTTCGGGGGGCGGAGGGGTTTGGGGTAAAGTGTTTAATTGTTGTTTTCTTTAATGGACACCACAATGAAGCATTACATGGACCTGGCCTGCATAACAACTGGCTCGTAATGATATTGTACGCACTTTACACTGCCTCCAGCTGTATTCCGGAATTCTTTTCTCCGCACTTGGTACATATGTTATGGTCCCGGAAAATGCAACTAACTGATTATGTCTGTTCTTTAATGTCAATAACCTGATTTAATACTAAAAGCTGTATAAGCGCTGGGTGGGCCGAATGTTGATGCTAACCCAGTATGTAAAGTGTATTTTGAACTGGACTTGCAGCACAATAAACAACATTTACACATAAAACACTAGGTGGCTCATTGACTGGAAGTGAAGGGCAAGATAATGATGGTCTTTATAATTTGTTTATGAAAGAACACATATTAAGTAATTGCATTGATGAAAAGTTGCATCGGTATGTGGTAGACCTTGTTCCAATTTCTCTCTAAGAATTGGGGAAAAAAGGCAGACCACTCGGTCAAGACAAGGGTAACTAGGACTTCCACTGGGGGTGACCAAAAGAGTGGGTTTACAAAACCATCCCAGAGAAAAGACAGTGAACCTCTTAAAGATAAAAGTAAGGAGTCCCAGGTAGCCCCCCAAAAACCCTGTCCAGGAGGGTGGGCCTAAAGACACCTCACAAATTATAACTGGGTACCAAGGTAAGAATTGGGATGCCAACCAGGTATGGTTTTACAACTGTCAAAAGGCAGGTAACCACACCACGGACCCTAGCTGTCCTAAAAGCAAAGCCCCCAGTGTAGGTCCATGGGTTGCCAGTATAGCTTTGGAGGATGGTTTCTCAGATGAGGGAGTCTTCCTAGCCTTCAACTGGTAAATGGGCCCAAAAGGTGAGTTGGAAATTCCAGAGGGGAGTAGAAACTTCCACCACCTACTGGTGAATGGAATCCCAGTCACTGCCATGAGAATTAACCTGTGCCGGCCACACTGTGTTGCATAACACGTTGGTACTCTCAAACCAGCATGACCCAGGGGAAATAAAAAGAGTAAGGACTGTCCCAGGAGAGGTCACTGTGGCTGTAGTTCTCCTAGACATAGCTGGGTCCCTTAGTTGGAGAAAGGTGGTAGTCAGTAAATACCTCCCCCTTGACTGTCTCCCTCGGAGTGAACACCCAGAGGATGGTCTGAGCCAAAGAGAGGTACTAGTCCAATGCTAGACTTCATTCAAAAAACCTGGGACGGCTGAACCTGCAGTTAGTGCAGATAAGCCTCAATAGAAATAGAAAAAACAGTGTAGGAAATGTTAGCCACAGTTACTGGGGGCCAGGGAGGGTATATCCCAGTAAGGGAGAACTCCAAAGTTGGCACTGGTAAAGTCCCCCCTAGCCAAGAAAAAGACCTGACTAGTCAGACAACTGTCTAGCCTGAGTTGGTGGCACCTCAGCTGACTGAACAGAGGGTGGAAGAAGGGTGTTCACTACCAAGTGTAGTGGCCTCCCCACCCTTTCACTTACCGGTGAGCTAAAGGTGTGGTTCTGGGCACTGACAGCTGTCAGTAACCTCTGCTGGGCTGAACCTTCATGACAGCACTGTCCTTGGCATGGTGCGTAGCCCCCTGCCAAATATCAAGTTAGGCCCCCTGACCCTATTGGTCATGGCGGGATTACTCATGCTGTGGGTAACCTCTGCGGGTAAGCTAAGTTTTGCCCTAGCTAAACTAGAATTTTCAGAGGTTGGCACCTCTGAACCCAAACTAAAAAGATGGGGTAAAGACACTAAAGAGCTAGGAAAGAAGCATTGGGAATTAGGTCCTGAAACTGTTGAGGTAGGCCACCTCCCCAATGGGACTGACCCGGACAGAAGGATGTAAGGCAGAGTTGGCTCTGCAACTTTCAACCCACCTTCTCTACTGTTCCTCGCCTGAAAGCCTATAAAGACTCTCCCAGGTTTGGCTGAGTCTCTTGGCCTTTGGCCTGGGGGGAGGCTTGTGTGAGAAGCTGGGTTTCTTTTGCAGTAACCCCCCACTTTTTGCCAGAACTAGTGATGCACTTCGACTTGATGTGCCCTGGGGGCCTGTCAATCAGGTTCCCAGGGCCTGTGGTCTTTCCCCAAAACTGTACCAAACCCAATTGGCACCCTGGCCACAGGTCAGCCCCTGGTAAAAGGTACCCCAAGTACCCACGGCACGGTGACCAGGGAAGGCCTCTAAGGGCCTCAGCACTTATTGTGCCACCCTTAGAGGCCCTGTACCTTTACACTTACACACTGCCTTTGCAGGCTGTGTGTTTTGGTGCAGAACAAAGTGAAAGGTCGACATGGCACCCATTCCTGTGTGCCATGCCTACAACCCACTGCCCTGACTTAGATAAGTCACCCCTCTAGCTGGGTGCACTATACCAGTAATGAGGGTACAGGTACATGAGCCCTGTATCCCTACAGTGTCTAAGTCCATTCTTAGAAATTGTAAGTGCAGTGCTGGTATTAACAGTATATGGTGCTGGGAGGTTGTCATTACGACCTCCACAGCACCATAATGGGTACACTGAAAACCGAGACGTTTGGTATCAAACTCCTCAAGACATTAAACCCACACTGATGCCATTGTGGGATTTAATGAGAAATGCACTCAGAGGGCATATTAGATATGCCCCCTGAAAAACGACTAGCCTCCGGTGGGTTTCCTGACTGGTAAACTTCAGCCTGCCACCACAACACATGTTTTTGGACCCCTGGGTGGGAGCCTTCACTCCCAGAGCCCGAAACAAAGCCTTTCCTGGGTGGAGGTGTTCACACCTCCCCCAGTCCAGAAAGAGCCATCTGTGGCAGGGGAGTTTCAAATGTCTCGCAGCCTCTGTATTGCGACCCCCAGCCTCTCCTGTTATCAGGAGCAGGCCACCTTCCTGTCTCCCCTCCTTTTCAGTGGGAAGACAGGTGGGGAAAATTAGCCAGCCCAAAAGGTGTGCCCACATCTGCCAACCCCACCACTCAGGTGGGGGAGGCGAGTTGAAGCCCACTCCTAAGTGCACGCCATCTTGCAGATGGCAGGCACTCCCTAATCAGGATTAGGGATTGTTCACTCCCCCTTGTGGGGTGAGCACACCAAGGGTGTACCCACCCTAAGGTCAGTAGCTCAATGGCTACTGACCCTGAGACCCCTAAAACGCCCCTAAATACAGTATTTAGGGGGCAGCCCTGAACCAAGAAGGCATATTCCAGCAACCTAAGAAGAACAAGCATTTGCAATGCAATAGGACTCGCATTTACCCAAGACCTATTGCATTGCAAACTGGAGTTGGGGGGAGGCAGGGGGGCGAGAAGGCAAAAACTGCGGGAGTGCGGGCGAGTGAAGCAATGCGAGAAGGCACGGACTGCATGAGGTGGGGGAGAAGGCATGGGAAGAAAATAGTGCTCACAATCTAAATAACACATATCATGCAACACTCGAAGTAAAGGGACCAGTAGCCATGGAAGGATATAAAGGAGTATATGGCCGTCATAAGGAGGGACTAACAGCCTACAAACCAATCAGAAGGCAGCATTTAGAAAGGACAAAGTCACAAGCCAATAAAAAAGATGGGTGGGGAGTGGGCGGAGCTTCCACTCAATACTCCGTTACTGCATGCCTCGCAAAGAGATCAGCGCATGTGCGCTGCCGCTATGGGCTGGACCTAAAAATGAAAAAACAATGAAGCAACAGTCTAAAACAAGCATTTGCAATGCAATCGGACTCGCCAGGGCTTTAAGTGGGATGAAAAAACGAGGGCGTCTCATAAAGGGGCTTGGCCAATGTAATTAAGGCTGTGTGCGGCTTAAAACACGTAAGCTAAAATTCTGTGTTCAGCATAGTGTGCCGCCTGACTTGTATTTTGCTGTTTCTGTCATTGCCCCCAGATATGAGGCAAGTAACATCATACCTACAAGATGTCAGGACTATTGGCTTTGTCAATGTTTGTTAGTTAGATAAGATAAATTAGCAGCAACTATGGCTTATATTTAATATTGAAAAAGCTTCCACTTAAAGCCCTGGTGACACCACGACAATGTTGCTGCTCCTGAATCTCAAAAAGGGAGGGGACATCTCTACTACGCTCCCTGGCATGACGTCATGCTGTAACTTCTCCACTAGAGAGCAGTGTGAGTACATGCACATCATTGTGCCTGCTGTCACTGCAGTCCGGAAAAAAGCGGACCGCCTGTGCCAGGGCACAAAACAGAGCCCGACCAGTTTGAGGCCCCCTTTAAAAAACTGTTGGTGCTCAGCACCGGTGAAACCCGGGCCACTTAAAACCCTGGGTCTCAGCTTTGGGACCTTATATGTATTTAGCTTTGCAGCACATTAGCCTGGGTGCTGAAATATCTATTGTTCTTTAACATGGAGGGAAAGTAAGCACCAAACTGTGTGACACGCCAGGTATTGGAACACATGGAGAGAAATATTGCCTTTCAGCGGGAAATGGTATTATCAAAAGCTCTGTTTTTAATTTAAAATCAGGGACTTTGGTGGTCATATCACTGGAAATACAAGATTTAAAAAAAATATTATTGTCTACTAGTGCTCGTGGAAGACAATTTCTATGGACTGGAATCTAGAGAATTCTAAAGTGATTCTGGTATTTTACTGACCTTTACTGGTGGTTTTCTATCAGAAAAGTTGTATGGAGGAAGTTGCCAGAAAAATAAAAAAAAGTAAGGTCCTCAGCTCACAGCAATTCTTGTATTTTAGTGACCTCTGCTGGTCTTTTTTTATCAAGAGAGTTAAATAGAGGCTGTTGAACAGAAAAAAAGTCCCTAAGCGTAAGGAGATAAGTCCTAGGGTTGATCTCCAGAGCCCACAAAGTACATATAAGCATATATAAGCATATAATAAGTATATCCTAAAATAGATCCAAGAGGTCGCAAATGCTCAACCTAAGAAGGACAAAAGAAGACGCCCAGCAGATGAGACTGCAGAGAACAACTGACTTGGCCGCAGCCCTACCGGCCCAACTGCAGTTTCCAGAGATCTTGCGACAAAAGGCGCCTTGTCCTGCAGAACCCTGGGAGGACTGACTGCCTTCAACAAAGACTGGATCTTCTGTGAACAGCAGCTCTGTTCAAAAGAAAACTCCCAAGACGGACTCTGAGCCTGCTGACGACAAAGAAACCCAACGCCTGGAACCACCACTGCATCCGTTGCCTACGGCCCAAGTTCGAGTGGCCCACTGGTCCCAGCGAGGGCCCCCAGTGCTCCAGAGCCCAAGTCCACAGTGAGTTGACCCCTCCAGGACTCCCCAACTGCGCCTTCAGCCACTGCACGGAGACCCCCTGAACTGCGAGTGGCCCAGTAAGGGGAAATCTGACCACAAAAGGGACCCCTGCATCCAGCCACCCTGTGCCCTGGATAAGTGAACCCAAGGCGCACCAACGTCCCTGAGCCCTCCAACTTACCTGTCCAGCTGTTGGTTCCTCCCGGACCTCTTCCTGGACTGAGCCTGCAGCTGTAAACTAAAACCGAAAGTTGCCATTGAAAACAACAGGGACCCCAAGGCCAAAACAGCACCCTGCACCCATTCGCCCCTGTGCTGCTGCGGGTGCACTTTGTATGCTAAACCGGATCCCCCTTTGCCCTGAGCCTAACACCAGGAGCTTTGCTCCCACAACTCAGTGACCTGCTCGTAAGCAGCCACCAACCGGAGGCCCCCTATCCCGTGTTAGATAACATTGGGCCCCAGCACTCTGCACCCGGCCGCATTTGTGCCGCTGAGGGTGTAACAAGAAATCATCCTTGACCCTGGGGGAACTCTTATCCTAACCCCAAAAGCTTAACCCCAAAGACCAATTACTTACCTGGTAACCGTTAACTTCATTTCTCTCCATAGGAACCAATTGATTGGTTCTTTTCTGAAAAATGTATTGTGTGGAGTTGATTTGTATGGAAACCTGAAAAATAACAATTGTGGAAACAGATTTTACTTACCTTTTCTCTAGGAAATGTCCCAGTGGGATATCTAGGCATATCACACTGAGCAGAAAAAGTAATCTTAAAAGTCACTAAAAAGTAATCTGTACAGTCATTTCAATACCTTGTCTTACCTGTATTTCAAACAACTGCATTTGGACTTGCATTCACTTGTAAACACTGCAAAATATATTGCAAAGCATTTATTTCACTTACCTGTGTCAGGCTTGGCTTGGTTCTAGAAATAAAATACCTTAATATTTTTATACAAACAAAATTGGTCTGAGTTCACTCTTTAAGTGTGGGACATCATTTGCTGATTGATTGTGTACAACAAATGCTTAACACTATCCTCTGGTAAAGCCTTACTGCTTGCCCACACTACCACAAATAGAGAGTACTTGTCCCCCTCCCCTTTCGCAATTAGAGACAGCTTCTCCATTTCCAAGACATTCCAAAGATGGTGCACCAAGCCCTAAAAGGTGGGAATGGGTGTTGTGCACCAATAAGTGAGAACATTCTGCAGCGCGGAGCCCAGGGCTATGGCCATCAGTCTACCCCGATGGGAGCGTAGGGGATAGGTAATGGGATTAGGTAAACCCAGCAGCACATAAGCAGGGAATCTCGGAAGTGTTGTGTCAAAGTGTGAGTCCACCTCATCTAATACTTGTTTCCAACCCTGTAAGTGAGTACAGTCCCACAATAGGTGCACCAGTGTACCTCTCTCTCCACAGCCACGCCAACATAGTGTGTCGCGCGTGCGATCCATCTCATTGAGCTTCTCTGGGGGGTAGTACCAATATGTAGCGATTTTAGTGAGGGTGTCCGTCAAGCCCATGTAATGGGTGGAGTGACGGGCCCTGTAACAGATGCCTTCCCATTCTTTATTACTGAGTGTGCGTCCCAGGTCCCTTTCCCACCTCGCTCTCCCTGAATTGTGGACATGTGTATCTACCTAACAGCATGCGATATAGATCTGATATTAATTTTCGGTCAGACTTCCTCGAGATCAGCCAATACTCGTACTCACTGAGTCTGCGGTTTGCTCCGCCCTTAATACGTGCATAGAGTGCCCCGTGTCGCACCTGAAAATAGTGGAGGCGTTCCTCCTCGGGCAAGTCATATTCTCGTCGGAAGGCGTCAAAGGGAATAGCCTCTTCTGCTGCATACATGTGCAAGAGCACCCTACATCCCGCCGGACCCCATCGTGCAAACGCCACTGCATCCATACCAGAGCCAAAGTCTGGATTGTTCAGTAAGGGTGTCAGCGGAGACGGGAAGGATGTCAGCTCGTGTGCGACACCCACAAGGTCCCACATCTCCAGAGGCGTCCTCGTGATAAACGAAGCGTAGAGGTTAGGGGGTCGATGTTGCCGCCGCAGGAAAGGAACCTCCTGTAGTGTGCGGCCCGCTACTGCCTGGTCTTGAAAGAGCCAGTGCTTCTCGGACTCCCATTTGCTCCATTCCACCATTGTTCGCAGTTGCGCTGCTTGGTAGTACAACAACAAATCTGGTAGGCCCAGTCCCCCATTCTCAGGAGGCAGCATAGCCAAGCGAAGCTTCATCCGTGGCCGGCGCCCGTTTCAGGTAAATTGTGCTAATTCGGATTGGGTCTGGCGTATCCATCCCTCTGGGGGTCTCATAGGGATGGCTCGGAACACGTAAAGGACCTGTGGTAGGATCGTCATTTTGATAGCCGCCACCCTACCAAGCCAAGATAGCGGAAGGTGTCTCCATCTGCCCAGTTCTGACCGGATCGTCTGTCGGAGTCGTGTATAATTGAGGCGGACCGTGCCCTGTAGGGTGGCCGCCAGTTGAACACCTAAATAGGGGATAGCTTCCGAGGCCCACAGGAAGGGAAAGAGCCCCTGCAGGTGCGCCCTCGTGGGCGTCTCCAGGGAGAGGTCGAGTGCCACTGACTTGGCAGATTGACTTTAAAGCCTGCCACCTCAGCGAAGGTGTCTAGTATAGCCACACAGTCTGGTAGCGACTCCCTGGGAGGGGATAGCGATAGCAGAACATCGTCCGCATATAAGCGAATATGTTCGAATGCTCCCATTTTGATTCCATGGATCTCGGGAGCGAGTCTCACGGCCTGTGCTAGGGGCTCCATATAAAGGGCAAAAAGCAAGAGCGACAACAGGCATCCCTGTCTCGTGCCCCGCTCTATAGGGAAGCAGGGCGAGGAGCACCCATTTACACGGACCGTCGCTGATGGCCTCGAGTAGCAATTCAGGATCCAGGTGCGGAATCGGTCTCCCAGTCCGGCCCTCACCAAGACCTGCTCCAGATACGGCCAGTGGACTCGATCGAACGCCTTTTCCGCGTCGATTGCGAGCATCATATATTCCCCTTCCGTACGTGTGAATTTCTCAATTAGGTGTAGCACCCTCTTTGTTTTATCTACGGTTTGCCGCTCCGAGATGAATCCGGCTTGTCCGGAACAATTAGTCTCGGCATAAGCGGGGCAAGTCTCGCCGCAAGGATGCTTGTGTATAATTTCAAATCAATGTTAAGCAGTGAGATAGGTCGATGCGCTTCGCACCTTGAGTGGTCCTTCCCTGGTTTGGGGATCACGGAAATGGTGGCGTCCAGTAGATCCCCCGAGATCGCGCCCGGCTCCGAGAGAGAGTTAAAGAGAGTGGTGAGCAGCGGCACTACCTGTGCGCAAAATGTTTCATAAAAAATGGCAGTAAAGCCGTCAGGCCCCGGGGCCTTTCCTAGCTTGAGCCTGGAAATGGCTGAGATAACCTCCTCGGGTCTGATGTTGCATTCCAGGGCCGCAGCCTGATCTGGTGTGAGTACTGGTAGTCGGGAGGAACCAGGAAGGCTTCACCCGCTGCATGGTCTAGTGTTGACCCCCCATATAGAGAAGTATAGAAGTCGCCGAAAGCGGCTGCGATTTCACCATCCTCTGTCGCCAGGCTCCCTCCCGGTGTTCTGATTTCTTTCACCGTGTGACGCTGCCTCTTCTCCGTGAGCGCTCGACCCAATAAACGTCCGCACCTGTCCCCCCCCCCCATGTAGTACATGTGTCGCACCCTCAGAGCAGCGAATTCCGCCCTATCTTGGTCTAGCGCGCTCAACTGTTTCCTAACCACTGTTAGTTGCCTCCATATCCTGGGGGCGCACGTCCTTTGGTGCATGCCTTCCAGCTCCTTAACCTTTTGTGTCAGCTCGTCCCTTTTCTCCGCCCGCGCTCTGTTCTCAGCTGCAGACAACGCTATGAATTCTCCTCTAAGCACTGCCTTCAACGCAGCCCAGTGTGTCGCCGGGGAGGTGTCAGAGGTGTCGTTATGGAGCAAATAATCTTTTATCGTGCTTATTATTTTTTCAGGTACCTCTTTGCGGTGTAGTAGCGTGTCACTGAGTCGCCAGCAACAAGATGGTCGCTGCACGGGGGGGAAAGGGAAAGTCGCGGAAATAGGGGCATGATCAGAAAGAGACGCAACCCCTATATCCACAGTAGATGTCAGTGCCTGGAGAGAGGTAGAAGCCAAAAAGTAATCCAATCTGGCGTATGTGCGATGTGCGCTCGAGAAATATGAGTATGCCCTAGTGCCTGGGAGGTCTACCATACCTAGTTCCCCAAGTCTCGCCAGCCCCCCCCCTCTCCCCCCACCCGGATAAGGTCCCAGCCTGTGTAGTGCGCAGCGCCAATCTATCTAAAGTATTGTCTAATACAAGGTTGAGGCCCCCTCCCACAAGGATGTGTCTATCTTCGGAAGCTGCCACTACGCTGAGCGCCTCGTGAAGGAATCGTTCCTGACCCTCCTTAGGGAAGTACACTGAGCAGATCGTGAATTCAGACCCTCCCAAAGAGAAGTGGTAAGATAACAACCTCCCCTTTATTTCCGCTCCCTTCCCTAACACCTGCCCTCAAAACTTCTGTGCAACTAAGATCGCAACCCCAGCTTTCTTGTTCGGGGCGGATGAAAAGAACTGTTGTGGAAAGTTACGCGCCCTCATCCTTGAGCAGTCCTTCCGCAATAGATGCGTTTCTTGTAGGAGGCAAATGTCAGCCTGCGTGTGTTCAAGGCAAGATAGCACCGCTCTCCGTTTGACTGGGTTGTTGAGTCCTCTCACATTCAGTGAGATGATGCGCAATTCAGTAGGGCCCATGTTTCACCCTCACCCCCTCCCGCTCCATATTCCCGAGGCCAACACCTGAACCTGTACCCCCCCAGTATGGCTCACCCACCCGTTCGGATCGTAACCTGACACGACCTGCCTCAAAATGTTGGGAACTCCTGTCGGCCTTCCGTAGTGGACCCCCCAGGACCTGGAACCCCTCCCCCTCCCTCCCACATAATTGTGCACCCCGATCTCTACCCTCTTTCTGACCCCAACTCCCCTCCCATCCCCCACCCCTACCCCCTCACCAAAACCCCTGAACTATCAACTGAAAGACAAAAAGACAGAGAAATACCCAATTGTCCATCATCTCTCACAGATGACTGGTCACACCGTATCACGGGGAAATTGAAGTCTAGTCTCTCATTCGTCCCCCCCGCCGTCGACCTCTAAAAGAGCACATGAGACCCCAGGCAATGCAAATCTTCAACTGATAATCAGCCCTGCTGCTGTGAGGTTAAGTCTGTGGATACTGCTTCCAACGCCGCCCTGCGGCCGCTTTCGATCTCCGTCTTCGGGGGCTTCTTGACGCGGCGCCGATTCCGTTGTTGGCGCCATTGAGATGAAGATTCTCCCGCTCCTCCTTGGCGAGATGGGTGCTCATCCTCCTCTTTCGGCAGGTCTATACCCAGCACCTGGCAGGCTTCCTTTAGGGAGCGAAGTTGATGGAGCTTGTTATTTAGTTTGAACACGATCCTGAACGGGTGCCCCCAACTGTACGGTATAACCTGCTGTTGGAGACAGGCCGTGACTGGTTTGAAGCAGCGTTTCTGCAGTGTAAGTGCAGAGAGATCCTGGAAAAGTGTCGGAGAGTGACCGCGAAAGGAGATGGGATGCATCTGCCTCGCCTTCTGAAGGATCTCTTCCTTAGTGCGGAAATCCTGGACACACACCAGAATGTCTGCGGGGAAGGCCGACCCAGATCGCTGGGGTCCAGCCCTGTGTGCCCTGTCAATCAGGAGTGCTGTGTCTTCCGGCCGGCCCAGGACATGGTTGAAGAGCTCCCTGGTGAATTTGAAAAGGTCTTTATCTTCGTCTGAGCGAGGCACTCCCCGAATACGCATGTTATGCCGCCTTGAACGATTTTCTAGATCCTCTAAGTGTGTCTGCAGATCCACTTGTTGGTCATGTAAGCGTATAATTTCCTGTTGGAGCGCCTCTGTTTCGATGTCGCGGTTGTCCTGTTTCGTATCGAGCTCTGCCACCCGCTCTCCAACGCCATCCAGCACTGCTCGGATCTCATCCGTAAATTCTTTTTTGAGGGTGTGTATGTCCCCCCTTAACCCCTTCGGTGATCATGACGGAACGGTTCCGTCATGAGCGTCCGTTGGCCTGTGCTCATGACGGAACCGTTCCGTCATGAGCCCATTGGCTCATTAGAACCTTCAGCACAGCGCGAAAATTTGCGCCGCGCTGAAGGGGTTAAGGACGTGAAGAGGGACTCGAGGAAGGCCTTTGTGATGGGCTCCGTGCAGTCCGTCTCCGGCGCGCCCCGCCTTGCGCCAGCCGTCGAAGCGTCCTTAGCCGTCGTGGGCGATTGGGCTTTAGCGAACATTTCTTTCATCGTCCTGTCCTTACGGATTTTTGATCCCTGCAACATGGCAGTATCTCAGCGGCAGGCTCCCCTCTGAGAAAGTCACCAAAACCGGTGTCAGGGCGTATGAACACCCCGATAGTAGTATGTATAGGCTGCACCAGCTGCCAGGCTGCGTATAAATGGCCGACTCTTATCGCTCAACAAAATGGCGCCAAACCAGGCCCTCCTCCTGGCGAATCTCGTTGGGACTACACTTCACTCTGTCACGGGCCCCGTCGCAGGCCCCGTCAGTAGGACCCTCTCAGGTTCCAATGAGCTCTAGCTGCTCCGGGCAGGGACCGCGTCCCCTCTGTTATTTACCACGGCCCGGTTCCCTGCTCTTCCCTGTGGCCACGTCGCCGCCGGTACTCTTAGTCGTATCCTCCGCTCAACACCCAAGTCCACGGCCCCCACCACAGGTCCCCCCCGTGTGGCCCAGTCAGGGGTCGCCGGTATGCCCGGCGGTGAACACTATGGGCAGCGGCGTGGCCCTCTCCGTAACACCGGGCTCGGGCTCTGCGTTCGCATTCACCCCAGGGCAGTCCTCGCGGCAGGCCCGCAGCAGCAACAGACGAGGCTCCTGTCTGCCGCCTCACGCAATGCTCATGCGCGGGCCGGGCCCACCGTAGACTCCCCAGGCTGTGTTGATGGGCCTCAAGTCCCGGGTTCTCAGCCCCAGTGTCTCTGGAGGGATCCCCCCTCCGGCAAAATCCGGCCCCGGACCCTGCCTTAACTCGCCGCCGGATGGGCCTCAACGGTTAGTGCGGGTCCTCGTTCACGGCTGCCGATCCGGCCTCATCACTTCCGAGGCCCCTCGAGTTCTACCACCATGCACCGCACTCTTGCCTGGGCGGCGGGTCTGCAGAAGCAATCGAACGGTGGTGCCGCCGATGCCTCGCGCCGAGATAGGCGCGGGTCAGACCCGCCGGGAACTCACCGGTTCAGTCGGAGGGTCGCGTCTGATCTCGGGCCTCCGGCTCGGTTGCTGCTTCTCTGACCGGTCGTTCCTCCCCCAGCGCCGGCCGCAAATCCAGGCCGCGCCACAGGCAGATCGGCAGATCGGCAGTCGGCCACACGGGCGTTCCCCGCGGTCCAGGAATGTCCCTGCTGATCCCCGGCAGTACCGGGACACCGGGCAGGCTAGTGGGGTCGCTAATAGGGGGCTCCGTGAGGCCGGAGCCCGTGCTGGAAAAGGCCAACGGCGGGAGCTCCGGAGAGTGCGTCTCCCTACCCCGCCATCTTGGCCACGCCCCCCCCACCTAGTGTTTCAATCAACAAAGTCAATCCATGATTGGTTGTGGGTTTTGTGAGCCCTTCCTGACTCTAATTCTGTATTCCTCAGTTGTGAGTCCAAATCCCTCAATCAGAGTTCTCTTCATGCGATCATAAGACCCAGCGTCTGACCCACTAAGGGTCATCAGTCCGTCTCTGTACTTACCAGAGAACAGTTCCCAAAGGAGTGTCCCCCAGTGAGTTTTCTTCACCTTTCTGGCTTCACAAGCCCTCTCAAAGGCTGTGAACCACATGGCGATATCATCACCGTCCTCAAATTTAGGGACAATCCCTTTGGGGATTTTGGGATCATAGGATCCTTTTTTTCTATATTTTTTAAATTGCTGCCACCATTAATGGGTCATATCTCTGCTCTTTCTTTTTCTAGAGCCAGGAGTCTAGTCACTAGGTCAAATCTTTTGGTCAACCGGTCTAGCAGGAAGCCCTGCTCATTGAGGCTATCCTCAATAGTACCTGATCCATCTGTGTGGCTTCTAGGTACTAAGAGGTCTACTTTTGGAGTCAGGGGCACTTTGAGGTACCGGGTTTTTAGGAACCCGGCGGTGCCAGGGGGAACACCCAGAGACCTCTTGAGTTCTTCCTGTTCTGGACCACAGAAACACAGAGTCTTCTAGGTGATGTCAAGGATCGAGTTTTATTGGCTGCAACCAAGTAACAAGCATCCTAGAAGTACAACAGCATGGTGTGTATATTCTCAGGAGACTGTTCGTTTTTACAGAACCAGCCTTCTCCTTTTATACAAAAATATCAGCTTCAAGCAAGAATTCTTTGGTTTACAGTATGGTCATATACATATTTTCAAAACAATGAAAAAGCAAAGTCATGATGGCAAGCCCACATTTTCGTATGTCCAGTTTGTGATAGATGACCCAGCCAGGCCCAGAACTTCCATCAGATATCGATGAAACCTCAATAAAATCAGGCACCTCCTCCTTGTAAAACTAGCCATAAAGAAGAAACAGGGACAGGTGTGTGTATGATAAAGCATGGTTTGTATGTGGTAAACGGTTTATGACATGTTGTGCCTTGATGCTAATCTCGCTCGGCCATTGGGTTGGGGACTGCCCGAACAGGTTTGGCTAGAGGCAGTGGAGGCAGCTCGCCCAGGTCACAGAGGAGTCAGCAAAGGTGGACGTGTCCTTTCAGCTTGAATTCGGCCTTGGTCAATTGACTATGTAAGGGCAACCACAAGATGGATGCCGCTCACAAAATGGAACCCGAGGGTTCAAGTCAGAAATTACGATTTAAGGGTGATTGCATCATTCGATCATGACGCAAATACATAGGTGTAATGTCCTGATCATTACCGGTCTGCCAATACCAAATTCATCATGGTATGATGATATTTTCTGACACGAGTGTTGGGCTTCGGTACCACATTATAGCAGGGTCCAGAATTTTCAGAACCACAGACCCTCCTTTTGCCCTTATATAGGCAATAACTCATGCTAATCTGAGTCCAAATCTGTATTCATGAAGTCATTAAGATGCTGCTGTAGCATCATCCTGTTTCTCAGTTCGTCCCTTGACACAGGCTTCCTTACACATGATGTAGCACAGAGGCCACATATTGCAGGAGCGCACTGCACCCACAGGCAGAACATGAACAGAATGGCTAAGATCATTCCAATGAATATCAGAGTTTTCCATCCCCAGGCAGATATCAGTTCCCAGAACCACCCCATTAAGGACCAGTCCCCTTTATCCACGTGAATGGAATCAGAGATCTTGTGCAGTTTGGAGATGGCCTGGTATACCGTTGGAGAATTGTCAGGGATGAAAATGCAGCAACTGGATTGGATCACTTACATACCCCACCACGGTCTGCAAGTATGACATCTAGGGCAACCCTGTTCTGGAGAGTCATAAGGCGGTCCGACTAGAGCTCCGCAGTCAAGTTACTAAGGGCACCAGCCGTTTCAATCACGGCGGATTCAACTACCCTCGTCAATTGGCGAATGTTCCTGCTGTTCACCATAGGCCCCCAAAATGGCAGAAAACCCTTTGCGAAATCTCCAAACTCCTGTTCCACAGTGTCGTTTTTAGTCACAACACCTCTAACTGTCCTTGACCGATGGTAATCTGCCTCGGCCGTGTAGGTGGGTGGCAGCAGAAACGAGACAAAACATGTGCCCGAAAAGTCAGGGGGCAACCATGTGTATGCTCTATCGTGGCAGACGAAGTAGGTACCCTTAGCTGCTAGGAATGAAGGGGAGGTTTGAGATGAGAAAACGTAAGTCTCAGTACAGACACTCTTCCCTAACTGAGCTCTAGGGTTTTTGCCATTTCCCTGCAGACATAGGTGACCTTGATGGGGTACTATCCAGATTGGGGATGATTTCTTTTCTCGCTTGCTCTCACTCAAGGAAATCCCATACTTAGTTATGTTCCATCTACTGTATAACTTAAACTCGTCTTTGGGAATCGTTCGATACGTGTCGATATCCCTGCTCATATTTCTGATTCCTGCCACTAGTGCCATGTTGCTTGAATTTCTTCCTGTGGGACGCGGGGGATATGGTTCTATGGCAAACAGGAACATGGTTTGGAAAGCCCACAGAGAACCATAGTAACTAAATGGCAGGACAAAATATGGGATACCCTTATCTGTCGTATGTGGCATAAGTCCACATACCCAACAATTTGTTGTGTTCATTACAGACTGGTGCTGGTGTAGAAGCTGGACGAATGAGTTATTTACAAATTCTAATCTTCTGGCAGACTCGTGTTCCGTTAGAGGGTGAAAAGAGTGCGGGGAAATAGTAGGAGGAGGTGTGGGCTGCGTGGTGTGTATAAATGAGACTCGAAAGGTAAATAAAAGATAGCCAATCAAAAACACCATTATATTGCACAACATAAGGATTGATATTATTAAAAATTGTTTTTTCGCCATCACAGCGCATACTCTCTTTTCAAAGTTCGTAGATCTGGCAGGTCTCTCCATCTTGGGAAACTCCATCCTCTAAGTTGCTGCCCGCGGTGGGAGATTGATTCTGCTAAGGAGTGCTTCTGTCAATCCTAGGGTAAATCCCTTGAACCAACAGAACTGTCTACCTAACCGTCTCCAGCTGCACTCCAAAGACTGTGGCAACCGCGACCCTAGCAGCAGAACCGGATGGCGGTTTGAAAATCAAAAATGAGCACGTTTTCCTAAATGAGAGAGCTGCGCTTTAAAAAATAGTACTTGGGGGAAAGAAAAACTTTTATTAGTTCATTTTTATTAGTTCGTTTTTCTTGGCCTCAGATTATACCGTTGTTTTCCTGGTATGGTATGGTCTTGAAACAAGACTTCAGGTTCTGTAGTGTCCAACTGCATTGACGGTGGCACAAATCCTTGCAGAATGTTATCGCTCTCCTTTTCTGTAGCAGTGCCTTTCAAACGTGCATCACTGAAGGGTAAGAAGCGAGGCACAGTCTCGGTTTCTGAGTCGGCGACACCCTCCTGGACCCACCGGTCATAGGGCAGAGGCAGAGGGATCCGTTTGCAGTGGATCCCGTGGATCCAGTTCTTCTTTCCTTCCACACGAACGGCTGATCTTGTGGAAAGAAGGACAAGGTGTGGGCCGGTCCACCTGGGCTGTTCGTTCTTTGTTCGCTGAAAGTTTTTCACCAACACGCAGGATCCAGGATCGATTTGATGTCCTGGAGCTTCAGAGACCGGAGGCAGAGAGTCATGGACCTGTTGGTGTAAAACACGCAATTTAGCCGTCAATTCGTACAAATAGTCAAGCAGTACAGGATGTTCTATCTACTCAGAGCCTTGTGGGCCTTGGCACTCCCCATATGTTGGCCGGGCGGCCGAACACTATTTCATGAGGACTAAGTCCCACTCTAGAGTGGACAGTCATTCTGGTAGATAGGAGTGCCAAAGGCAGGGCGTCAGGCCATTTAAGACCTGTGCTTGCTTGAATCTTGGCCAATTTCAACTTTAGAGTGCCATTATAGCACTCTACTAATCCAGGTGATTGGGGGTGATTTGCAGCGTGGAACTTCAGGTGTATATCTAGGCTCTCACACACTCTCTTCATCACTCGTCCCACAAATTCACTCCCATTATCACTCCAGATCATTCGAGGCATTCCAAACCTAGGGAAGAATTCTTTGACAAGGGATTTTGCTGTGGACAAGGCAGTATTGTCCTTAAGGGGATACGCCTCCACCCACCTGGAAAAGGCACAAACAACAACAAGTACGTATTTCAGATTGTTGCACCTCTCCATGTGGATGAAATCTAGCTGCAAAACCTCGAACGGATACGTTGGAGGCGCAAAATGACCAGCTGGAGTTGGAGTTCCCTTACCAGGATTGTACTTCAGACACACCATACAGTTCTTGACCACATTCTCTGCACATTTAGGGATTCCGCTATTCTGCCATACTGGAGCCAACAACTTACAGATTCCTTTCACACTGAAGTGAGCCATTCCATGAGCCATTGTCACCACTGCAAGCACATACGCATCGGGTAACAGCCATCTCTGATGCTCTGACAATTCGACCCAACAACCATTCGCATCCAATTTACCCTTGCTTTCTCTCCATTCATTCACCTTTTTCTCTGTGGCTTCGGATTGGATGGATCTCACACTCTCAATCGTGTTTTCACACATGCCAACATCACCAATCCATCTCGCAGGACCTGCAACATACATTCGACTCATTACGTTCCTTGCAGTTTCTTTCGCAACTTCATCCGCAAATGCATTCCCACGACCAACATCATCTTGAATCTTTTTGTGTGCACTGCACTTCACAATCGCAACTTGTAGTGGCAAGGTCAGTGACTCGAGAAGCTCATTTACTAGCTGACCATGCTGGATTTTTGTGCCATGCGATGTCAAGAACCCACGTTCACGCCACAATCGTCCAAAACTGTGAGCTACGCCAAAGGCGTATTGGCTGTCTGTGTACACATTCACTCGTTTTCATTTTGCCAACACACATGCTCTTGTAAGTGCAATCAACTCTGCTGCTTGCGCAGAATTGTGTGGGATACGTGCAGTTTCAACAATCGTATGCAATGTCCTCACAGCCTATGCTGCAGTCGTATCACCATTCGGCAACTTGAAACATGAACCATCAACCCATAAAGCATCATTACATTCAGGAAGGGGAGTATCCTGTAAGTCTACTCTCCCTTTTGTCTCTTCTTCTGTCCTAAAGCAGCAGTCATGTTGTTCGACCTCATCTGTCTCTACTGGAATGGGCAATAACGTCGCTAGGTTTAATGTATCACACCTCTTTATGTGTATGTGACTCGCTAACAGTGTCAGCTCATAACTTGACAGTCGAGCACTAGTTGAGTGCTGTGTCTTTGTTCTGTTTAGCAAAATGTCTACTGCATGTGGGACCATACCTATTAGTGTATTGTTCATTACTAACCCAGCAGACTGTCGAATACAGACAGCTGCTGCCGCAGTGGCCCTCAAGCAACTTGGCAATGCCTTAGCTACGGGATCTAGAGTTGCTTAAAAGTACGCGCATGGACGCTGTTTGCCCCCAAAAGACTGTGTCAGGACTGATAATGCGCAACCTTCCTTCTCATGGACATATAACGTGAAAGGCTTACTGTAGTCAGGGGTACCCAACACAGGATCTGAACACAACGCATTGCGCAACTCGTAAAAACTTTTTTGACAATCTTCAGACCACGGAATGGGTTTCGGTGTATCCTTGCAAGTTAATGCCACCAAAGGTTTGACCAACAAGGAGAAATTTGGTATCCATTGTTTGCAATATGATGTAATGCCCAAGAAAGCACGCACTTCTCTCTGTGTCCTTGGGACACCCAATTCCGCAATTGCCTGTATTCTCTCTGGGGTCAGCTTCCTTCCCTCCTTCGATAAGATGTGACCTAAGTAGGCCACTTCTTGTCGACAAAATTGCAATTTCGAAAGAGAGAATTTGTGCTTCATATCACATAAATGACGCAACAATGACAATGTGGCATGCTTGCAAATCTCCTCAGTATCTGCAGCGACCAGTAAATCATCGACAAACTGAATAAGAGTCGCACCATCAGGTAGAACAATCGTGTCAAGTTGTGATTTCAGAGCCTGGCTAAATATAGATGGACTTTCACAGTAGCCCTGAGGAGCGCGTTTGAAGCAGAAGCTTCGGCCTCCTAAATTGAAGCCAAAAATATCTCTGCTCTCCTCGGCAATCGGGATGCTGAAGAAAGCATTCTTCAAGTCAATCACCGAGAACCAAGTGGCTGAAGCTGGAACCATAGTCAATAGGGCAGTTATATCAGGAACAACTGGAAACTGTGGCACAACAATCTTGTTCACTTCTCTAAGATCAATTACAAATCTATAGACAGGTGATTGGGAAGGATCAGTACGCTTTAGAACTGGCAGAACAGGACTGTTTCAAATGTTGCCTGTTGTCTCTTCATTGACATCTTTCTCAATCAGATCGTAAATGATTGCTAACAATGCCTTTTCACCTTCGCTAGAGATCTTGTATTGGGGAATACGTGGCAACCTAACATTGGCCTTCAATGTTATGACATATGGCGCTATTTCCAAAAGACCCACATCATTAGAACCAGTAGCCCAAAGTATATCTGGAAGAGAAGACAACTCTGTTGGAATATTTTCCCTTGACAAATATATTGGAGAAACCACTTTCTTACCTAGGGTAAGTTGTACTCCCGAAGGAGAACAGTACAAAGTCGCATATAGTCTCTTTAACAGATCCAATCCCAACAAATTTTCACCACATCCTGTTGTAAGAATGAGGGGTGCTTCTAATTCACATGGCCCAACAGAAAGGGACATAGGACTAGAAATCGGGTTCCTAACCGGGGCGCCAGAAAAACCTACTGAAACATTCGTTTCGACAGACAAAGGTGCGCCAGGAAGTTTTGAGTGCATAATAGAACTCTTTGTAGCACCAGTATCCAGCAGAAAAGGTTCTGACACACCTGATGTAATCACCTCAACATGAGGTCCATTCTGATCTACTGGAACTGAAACAACTCCCTCTCTTTGTCCATGGCTGTCCTAGCATTCATTACCCTCATTCTCGTTTTCTGCATAGTAGTCATCAGCATAGTACTGAGCTGTCCTAGAAGACGCATTATTCTGTTGGTCAAAACTTGTCATGGAATTCTGTGGCGGAAAAGAAGTAGCATTCTGGGGGGAAGTTTCCACAGCCCCTACCTCTAGGAGCCTGTTGAACACCTCTACCTTGTGCACCAGAAACCCCATTCAAACGTTGTAACAAAGCCGGACAACTGTTCCTGAAATGACCCTCTTCCTTGCAATACGCACACTGTTCGGACCATATGGTAAACGCTGTTGAGAAGACTCGTTTCTTTGTGAGTTTCTCGAATACTGCTGAGGTTGCTGATAATCGTGCTGACTAGCAGTACGAGGCGGATAAGCTTGCTGGAGAAGGACTTTAGTTTTCAATTCCTTAGTCTTTTTATCTGCCTTCTCTAGCCCGTCTTTGCGCCGATTCTCATAGTACTGGGCTGTGGCTAAAATCTGCGCTGAGCCCAAGCATTCTCTGAATCTTTCAACTTATTACATAATTCAGGAAGCAAATTATGCACAAACTTGTCTACAAACAATCTTTGGCCACCCTCAGTAGCCATATCCTGACCACTATGATCGACGAAAGTCTCTTCAAACCTCGTGAAAAAGTCAGACACATTTTCATCTTTCTTCTGCTTGCATGCAGACTACTTGTCCCAATTTACACGCAATTCAGGCATTAAAGTCTTCATATACGTGATAATTCTACCAGGAAGTTCCGCTACCAAAGGCTCCGGTTTAGAGCCACCAACTTGTCTAGCATCAGCAGCATCAATATTAACCCATGTATCACCTAATTCTTGATCATGATCTGCATGACGAATCTTTCCCCATAAAGGCTGTGGAACAACATTTCCAAACAACATGTCTACATCCGCTAGATTCATTATACATGAGCTGGCAGTCTGTGATAACTCCTTATAATACCCTGCAGGATTTTTACGGGGATCAGGCAATGTCTGTTTGAGCGCTAAAACCTCAGATCTTTTCCAGGGAACATGTACCCATACACGCTGGAAATGCGGGGGAATTGCTGGATTCGCATTCGCATCACCTTCCCTTTAAACTGGAGGAACTTCTCTCATGGGGTACTGTCGCGCCTTTTTCTTACCTGGCATGTCATACTCAGATAGTAATCGGGAATTGCTTCCCTTGCTTCTATTTGACAATAACATCTCAATTGCTTGTTCAATATCGGCACCTACAATCATGCCTTCTCCAAACTTGAACCGTACACGGAATAATTCATTCATGTCATATTCTGGATCATTTCCCTTCAAATCTTCACAGAGATATACACACATTTGCTCGAATACATATCTCTGTGTAGATGCTTCCCACTGACGGAAGACTTCCATAACGGTCTGAACATCATACTTCACAGTATCAGTAACCCATTTACGTGCTAACTCATTCAGCACTTCTCTTTCCTGATAATCAGGCAGTCAACTCCGCAACTGTCTACGTTCTGTATTAGGGGTCGTCTTAGGCGACCCAAAGAAAGGTGAGAAAAGACCAGTGACAGTACTTGCTACTCTCTGTCGAACAGAAGGAGAAACTGGTGGAAAGGCAGATACGCCCGAAAAGACAGGCTGATGAAAAGCAGAAGTCGAGGCAGTAGCAGAAGGAGCATTAGGATAAATAGTCGGATCAGTAGGCGAAGTCGTAGAAAAAGCAGATGGAGTATGTAGCAAAGGCGGCGGCCCTTGAGAGGGCTGCGCCGGAGGAGTATAAACCAGCTGAAGAGGAGCTGGTGCTTGTGGAAGAACTGGTGTTCGTGTGGCGGGGCGCGGTATAACAAAGCGTTGCGGGGTTGCAATAGCATTTTGTGCATAGGGGGTGGAGAACTCAGTAAATGGGACATTAAAGGATCCTTCTCAGGTGTCCCTTTTGATCCTTGTCCTTCACGTGGCAACACTGGGTAGCATTTATCTACCGCTAACTTCCTACTTCTAAGCATTTGTTCACTCTCTTGCTCTTCCTCATTATCCCTGTATGCAACGGCAGCTTGTACCATTGACATACCTCTTTTATTTTTCTTTGCTAATTTCGTTTCTTTCTGTTTGGCTTCTTTACGCCATAGGCGAAAGGAGTCAAACATCGCCGGCCGGGCTTTCTTCTTGAACAGTTTCACCTCTAGATTATCTAAAATCTCTGTATCAAAGCTACCATATTGAGGCCATTTTAAAACACCATCATTCCTGGTGTATCGGATCCATACTTCATTATATGTGATAGGGCCTACGCTGTGCTTTACATAGAGCTCATATGTTGGAGTTCCAATCGGAGGAACCGGACACGAATCCTCTAATCGGGAGTCCTTACTACAACCAAGACAAAACAAATTTCCAAGTCTGCTAAGACCAGGCATCTTCGCTCTCTAGTCTAGCTTTAAACTTCAAAGGATTATCGAATACGATAGTCTCGTGAATACACGAGTCCCTTGGGTTTGGCGTTTGCAAGTTCCAAACAAAGCGTATCTCAAGGATACCAAAACTAAGAATCAAACTAAGGACTGGGAGACGCTCCACTTATACTTAACTGAAGTATTGATGATCGATGACGTCACTAGAAGACTCGTCTACGTTTCGCTCTACCAAGCATCAATGGGTCCAAAACAGGGCAATAGTCAGGGCAGCAGTCCTTCGTAGCCATCGAGACGCGGGGAACCTCGCAGCAAAGACCTTCGGAACCACGTCGATATACAGGGGTCGCTGAAGTGGCTAGCTGTCCTCTGGAATTTTCACACGAAGCTCCTCACGAACATCTGGCTTGGACCGACACCACTTGATACCGCCCCGAGTTGGGCGCCAGCTGAGGTACCGGGTTTTTAGGAACCCGGCGGTGCCAGGGGGAACACCCAGAGACCTCTTGAGTTCTTCCTGTTCTGGACCACAGAAACACAGAGTCTTCTAGGTGATGTCAAGGATCGAGTTTTATTGGCTGCAACCAA
Organism: Lissotriton vulgaris; assembly: GCF_964263255.1. NCBI lineage: Eukaryota > Metazoa > Chordata > Amphibia > Caudata > Salamandridae > Lissotriton > Lissotriton vulgaris. The sequence continues at coordinate 837,261,405 of NC_141696.1, read as the reverse complement.
GTAACAAGCGTCCTAGAAGTACAACAGCACAGTGTGTATATTCTCAGGAGACTGTTCGTTTTTACAGAACCCGCCTTCTCCTTTTATACAAAAATATGAGCTTCAGGCAAGAATTCTTTGGATTACAGTATGGTCATATACATATTTTCAAAACAATGAAAAAGCAAAGTCATGATGGCAAGCCCACATTTTAGTATGTCCAGTTTGTGATAGATGACCCAGCCAGGCCCAGAACTTCCATCAGATATCGATGAAACCTCAATAAAATCGGGCACCTCCTCCTTGTAAAACTAGCCATAAAGAAGAAACAGGGACAGGTGTGTGTATGATAAAGCGTGGTTTGTATGTGGTAAACGGTTTATGACATGTTGTGCCTTGATGCTAATCTCGCTCGGCCATTGGGTTGGGGACTGCCCGAACAGGTTTGGCTAGAGGCAGTGGAGGCAGCTCGCCCAGGTCACAGAGGAGTCAGCAAAGGTGGACGTGTCCTTTCAGCTCGAATTCGGCCTTGGTCAATTGACTATGTAAGGGCAACCACAAGATGGATGCCGCTCACAAAATGGAACCCGAGGGTTTAAGTCAGAAATTATGATTTAAGGGTGATTGCATTACTCGATCATGACGCAAATACATAGGTGTAATGTCCTGATCATTACCGGTCTGCCGATACCAAATTCGTCATGGTATGATGATATTTTCTGACACGAGTGTTGGGCTTCGGTACCACATTATAGCAGGTCTAGAATTTTCAGAACCACAACTTGGGCCCTTTTCTCCCTATGAAGTGGGGGGTGAGGGGATTGGTCTACCTCCTCATCCCCTCCATCTTCTTCCTCATCTGATTGGTCTTCACCATTTTCAGATGAGTGGTCCTTGACATACCAAGCCAACAGCTCCTGGAGCTTTTGTTTGGCAGGATGGGACCCCATTTTTTTTTATATCTTTATTGCATTTTATCTTTACATTACAGGTACATTAGTCCACACACATCTATACATATCATTTTGGCAAAAATATCACTTGTTTCATAACACTATGCACATAAATCAAAACATTTCCTGCATTTTGCTTCAGTGTCAGCCATGTCTGGAGTGTGGGGTCGCATATATGTATACAGCTCTCTTCGGGCTCCTACGGCCAAAACTTTCTGTCATCTCCAGGGGAGGGCTAGGGTGAAGGTGCTAAGTACCACTTGCCATGGCAGCTATGGTAATGCATAAGGACATCAATGAATTCAGGTAAGTACATTTCACAATGGAATCCAACTCTGGAATTGCATCATATAACGTGTCATTAGTAAGTAGATCAATGTACGTTCCAACGTCCAGTCCGTGCATTAGATATTATTTTCTAGAACAACAGTTTAACGGCATTTTAACAACAGTAAAAATAATTCAAAACAAAAAGAGAGACATCAAATTACCGAGGTTGTATGCATCAAGTGTCTAGGGTATCTTCCGGGCAGAGTCGCAACTAGAATGGCGTGCGAGTATGGTGTAGGTGCTGCTACTTAAATTTTCTGTGTGATTGCGTGGTTGTGGACGTGACTCGCTGTAGGAGCTGCTTTCGCATGGTGTTCATTGGGGGGGGGGGGAATGTGAGGTATCTGCCTAGACCAGCGATTGCAGTTGGGGTGGCATGTAAAAACAGCACAGTGTCGGCGACTAGGTGGCTCTTTAGGTGTCAGTCCTGCTTATTGCACCGGGGGTATCTGCCGCGTGGCATCCAAGCGTGTGAGATTTGTCAGCATTTTGGCCCAGGTCTGCGCAATGGGATACTTTGGCAACCCTGCCATTTCTTCCCTGTGTAGGGTGGTACCCTCCGCCCGCGCCCAGACTTCAAGGGATTTCACCCAGAGTGATACCTCTGGCGGATCCTTGTGTTTCCACCTCTTAGTTATGAGGCGCTTCGCTGTAATGAGGCCCAGGTCCCGAAACCTGGAGCCTGCATTATTGGCCTTGGTTCTCTTATAGAGCCCCAGGATGCAGACCTCCCACGTGGAGGGTATCTCATCGTTCATGCAGTTGGCGAGTGTTTCCAGTATCGCGCACCAGATTATTTTCACTAACAGCTGGGTTCTTGTTAAGAGACCTAGTTAAAAAAGTTCTAACCCCTATTATGCCTAGCTAAAGTGACTTTTTATTTTCTAAAATTCTAAAGGTACTTAACCAAGACTCTAACAAGACTTTTAGGGGCATATTATCAAGATGCAGAGATAATTATCGCTGAACGCGCTTAGAGTGTTTTTTACTATCACCGACTATTGCTGGATTATTTCGCCATGATAGAGCTGTATTAACAACGCTTAGCGCATTGGCAATATAAAGTTCAAGCGATAGCGGGGAAATAGGCGACATCGCTGACATAAAAAGCGAAAATCAATGTGAAACTGTGTTAAGCTTGCTAATATGAGCATGTGGCCTTAACCCTATGATCCACCTCCCATTTTAGGTATGCTTTAGTCAGGTTTCAATCAGGCATACAATTCCTGCATTGATTGGGTTTAGCGCCACTTTTGGTATCGCAGGACATCTTTGCTAATAAGGCGAAGATGTTTAAGAGACCTTTCCCTTGTGCTTTATGTAAGGAACGCCAACCTTGCATGTCATTAGCGATACGTATCGCTGACATGCAAGGTGATAGAAAGAGCGACAGCGAACGCCTGAACGCTTGTGCTAACGCATGTTAGCGCAGGCTTGATAATAGGGAGATAAAAATATCTCCGCATTTTTGGAAAAAAGGGCCGCAAAAGCGGCAATATGGCCCTTGATAATATGCCCCTTAGTAGTTTCGCAAAAAATGCCAATTTGAAAAACCTACCTAACTTTTTGGGTGCACTACTACCACCTGGGAGATTACGACTTGTAGTACCAGGAGGAGTGGTAGTACTGCTGGGAGGAACATTTTCCTTATTGCTGACCTTAGGGCAAATGGGGTAATTTTTCCAGTTGCCAGGCTTCTTACATACATGGCAGTGAGGTTTCCTTTCAGGAGAGGAATGTGTTTGGGACCCACACCCAGAAGAAGACTTTGTGGCCCTGTAGGGGATTTATCTTTTGATTTGTCCCCACCTTTCTCTAGGTTCTTGGAAGAATCTTTCTTCTGGTCACCACCCTGATTATTTGGCTTTACTCTGGTTCTGACCCATTTATCTGCCTTCTTGCCCAATTCTTGGGTAGAAGTCAGATCTGAGTCCACCTACTGGCGTAAAAGCTGGTTTTGATAATTATTGAGGATCTGCTCCCTCATAATCAAATTTTACAATCCTAAAAAGTCATGCAACTTGCTGCTATGTCTCCAGCCTTCCAGTGCCTTAGTAGCACAATCTACAAAGTCAACCCAGTCTTGAGACTGTACCTTCTGTGTGTATCTGAACTTAATCCTTTATTGTTCAGTGGCTATGCCAAACCCATCAATGAAAGCACTCTTCAAGACTTTTTAATTATCAGCATCATCTTCTCTTATAGTGAGGATCATGTCTCTAACATTGTCTGCAAAGGTGAGCCAGAAGATAGCTGCCCACTGCTCTTGAGCGACCCTCTCTAGTGCGGTTATCCATTTATGGATGTCATCCCCACTCTGATAGGGAGGGACTATCTTGTTCAGGTTCCTATGGTCATGAGTACTTTCTCTACCTCTAGGGACACTGTTGCTGCCACCTTGGGGCTCTAGCCTAAACATTCTGGAAGCTCTCTGGAGCTCTAGGGATTCCCTATCTAAGGCCAATTGCTGTCTCTTTATTCTGAGCTTAGTTCTCTCAAACTCAAGCAGTTGGCACTTCTTATCATGAGAGGATTCGCTCTTTTGAGAAGCAGAGGTCCCTACAGAAGTACCAGATTGATTAGATTCCTGAGAAGGAGATCTTGATCTTCTTGGTAAACTGCTAACTCTTCCTAGTGGGGTAAAGAGAGGGTCACTGGGGCATTCTCCCCCTCCTGAGGGAAGAATTGGAGTATCCAGGTTAGAATCATCTTGATCCTCCTGGCCAGGGTTTGAGTCCAGATCATAGAAGTGTTCACTTCCTGCTTTGTCCTCATCTCCTGTCCCACCCAACCTACCTGCCTCATCAGACCCTGAAGTCTACCTGAGGTCATCTAGAAGTATTATCTCTATGAGACATTGAGTGCTAGCACTTCTCCCTGTCCTCAGTTTCCTAGATGCACACATATTTCTCAATTCCTGAAATGAGAGACGGTCATACTTAGTTGGCAAGGAGCCACTGGCTTCAGGCCTGGAATACATACTAGGGTTATATGGTGTAGGCACCTAACTAACCTAGTGGGAACTGAAACTCTCTTGAGTTGGAGAAAGGGTGTGCTAGATCCTTGACTACCCAACTCCAAGTTCAGTAGAAATTACTTATTCTAGTCTTGATTTATATGCACCTAATACCTTTAGCGGTTTTCAGTTAATCACTTGAGATTTATCTGGTAAAACAATAGCAAGCTTGAATCCCAACTACTGCAAACCAATGTGAGAAGTTGGCCTGGTATATGCTGACCACTAATTATAGAGGGCACCTTGTACCAGTCCAAACAACCCTTATTGATGATTAGGTTAAAGACAACCTTTATTGAAAGCTATCCTAGTGGTAGCTATGGAGAACAGCCTTCACGCTAAGTCTTGAAGGAATGTAAAGCAGCTTGTTTTACCAGATCAGAACTACCTGAATGACCAAATGAAAGGAGAACCACACAAAGAACATATAAAATAGATGTATTTATTACTAAATTCTCTCTACTAACCTCTTTATGAGATTAGAGAGTAAAGCACACAATATTAAATCACTAGAACGATAGTAAATAGCACAATACACACAGCGGGCTCCAGGAGGAGACCGAACCATATACTAAGAAAGTGGTATAACAACCACAACTTGACTAGATACAGTGCCTAGAGCACGTAGAATCACTGGAACCATAAGGGACCACACAAAGTAGTGACACAGGGGACCCACGGAGGACGGGTGAAGTTCAAGAAAACAGGCGCGAGCTCCGTACAACTCAATGGGAAAGTCGCGGTTGGAATTTTAAAGATTAAGGACACTTCGGAGAGGACTTCGAGCAAACCCTTTCAAACATAGAAGGTTCTAAGGCCAGCACTCTTGTGAGAACCAGAATACCCATGTTACCTAACCCAGGGAAGCCGGGTGCAAAGGTGTCAAGTGATGTTGGTAATCTTCGTCGTGTTTAATGGCGCGATGCGGAAAAGTGCTGCTACCGGGAAGATGAAAAGTGTCCGGTGGAATACAACTACAAGAAACTCAAGAGAGTCCCTGGGATACTAGATGGAGGGAGAGGAAGCAGGGAAAAAACAAGAACAAACACAAAAACCTCTCCCTAACCATAAATCACTAGAAAGGTCATAGATCCTAGATGGAAAAACAGTAATATTGTCCCACAGTTTGGTATTTATGAAGTTATTTTTTTTATTCTTATTATATCAAAAGTTATCATTTTATGAAAATAATCGTGAATATATTATGTACAAGTAACTATCATTCTGAAAATAAGCACAGCAGGACCCCAACATAGAATACACAAATTCAAAAAATAACAAGAATCAACTACAAAATAACACCACACATCATACAACATTCAATCATTCCATGCACGACCCACCAAAACAAAAAACAATTGAAATAACACAATGACTAACAAAAGACACAGATATTGCATAGACATTATACAAGAACAATAATCATATACAATACACAAAAATACATTATTTGAGTCTGAGAACAGCGCCGACCCGTGTTTCGGAGTGGAACCTGTCCACCAATTCCTTTGTCAGAGCGCAACTGATACAATGGAGTTATACGATCAAAATTCCGTCATAGAATCAGAAACAATATTTAATAGAACGGTGGCGAGGGGTCTTTGAAACATATCAGTCAGAGGTACCAATCTGTGGGATCAATGAAAACAACATATGATTGATGAAACTCTATAATTACATTTGATGAGGGACACAAAAAGGAAACATATAAAATTAAAAAATAAGGTAAAGGATATAAATAGGACCAAGTGTGAAATAGACATAGAGTCCATAAAATCAATGTGCACAGTGAAGACATACAATGTGTGAATGAATGTGGATACCAGTAATAAGAAAAAACTGAAGAACAACTCCAGGTAAGAGATAGGAAGACGATGGAAGAAGTCCAATAAAAACCTACTCTTCAATTTGGCGATCTACGCAAGCTCAAATTCACAAAAACATGACTCAGAAGATTAATACTGGGGATCATAGGCTTCACAATCTATATAGAAGAATATATAACAGACACTAAGGAAGGTGGAGAAGAATAGCCACAACCTTAATCTGGGCGTACAGTTAAGGACTAAGATACTGCTGACAGAAGCACAGTGCGATGGAATGCCCAAAAATGCAATATGGGGGTAGATATACAGCAGACCTCAAATACATACAAAATAAATGTCTTAAAATGCTCATTAAGTGGGGTTGTAAGTCTAAGGTCTAGATGACTGTATGTGGTTCTAAGGATGACCAAAAATGAGGTAATACTTACCCCTCCAATTATAGTGCCAGAGGACAAAATGGACACCACATGGGGGCTTTTTCTGGTAGATACAAAGGTGGCAAGCCTGGCCAAGGTCCTAAAGTTAAGGAAAAAGCTTAGGGACCTAATACGTAAAGAACACCACAACTAAGCTGTAAGTGGCCTGACAAGATGGAAAACATAGACAAAGAATAAAAACGTAAGAAGTACAAAATTAAACATAATATGTACTTACACGAGGATACATGAAGAAATGTAGAAAATAATACAGGCGATGTTACAGAATATATCCTTAACTGGTCTTTAATAATATGAGCTTGCCAAGAGCGACCCAGATACCAACATTATGCGCTTCTGTGTTACGGCATGGTGAAGCTAGCAATGAAAAAACGGAAACATGAGATAACTCTGAAGTGAAACGCCCAGGCTCCAAACCAAAACCCGGGTGGACATAAAAGGTCCAGAGTCCAACATACCTAATTTAGCCCAACGGATCGCTTGAACAGGGGAACACGTCCTTCGATGTACTCGGCAAAGGCAGAGGGCAGAAAAAGTCTGCATATAAAGCCAAGATAAAAAGCGCTAAATAAGTGGCACCTGAAAACGTTTATCTAAGGGAGAGCATGGTGCCGGACTGAACGCTCCAAAGAAGGGAGATTAATGGGCACCATGTTGGAAGTAGAATAGTAGAGGGTAACCGGTGGCCATAATGGAATGGCGCTGCCGGGACTATTCAAACGATGTCTAAACAGCATCAGATGAAAGGGTACTGTAAACAATAATACAGAAGCAAAGTAAGAGCCACACAAGATATGTGGCTAATTAGTGGAGGAGGCCGGGGGGGGGTGGGGGTCCAACACTATCACAATTATCGGAGAAAAAAGAAGAAATAAGCTGATTAAGTGGAGACTATGTATAAAAAAGCAGAAATGGAAAGCCTTATGACAATCAGGGCGCTAAAATACCAGATTAAATCTGAGAGAACGACCGGTAAATAAAGAAAGTACAAAATAGAGAGGGCTACATCTCATGACAGGGGCATACAACACCTAGTGGTGAGGAACCAAAATATCACAAGGAAACCAAAGAGTCCAACAATGAGAACGAAAAATTACCACAGCACCGGCTTGGGGCAGGGCAAAATCCCAAAAGTGTGGGCTAAGCCTAGACAGGTGCGAGTGAGATTGAAGAGAAGAAACAAATGTAAAACAATTCACTAACTGGGAACTGGGAACTGGGAAAAGGAGGGGAAGGATTAGGGAGACATTGTACAACCAATAAAACATACAAAAAAGCAAAAAGTCTGCCGAATTCCAAGAAGAATACAAGAATAGACTGGGTTACGGTCAACGGCTAACCATGAAAAAATTAATAAAGTCAAGTTATAATAATACATTTTGCCATGGTATATGTTCATTCAATCCTGTCATGGCCGTTTGGAGAGTGTATATCCAATACACTTCTCTCTTTCTTCTGAGGCCATTGATGTTATTGTCTTTGGGGTTATGTACCTTTTCGAGAATAATCCATCTGATATCCGAATCCAAATGGTGCTTCTCTTGCCAGTGTTCTACGAGAGGAGCCCTTCTCCTATTGTTCTTTATGCTGGATTTATGCTCACTCAGCCTGGTTCTGAATTCTCTGCTGGTCTCACCTACATAACCGTTCGAACAGGGGCATAGTATCAAATAAGTGACGTTGGCAGATCTACAGTTTGTCATTTCCTTGAAGATTAATTTTTTTTGTCCCATTGTAGCTCAGCTGACAATATAGCTGAGCTACATGCATGACAATTGCCACATTTGTGTGTGCAGACTACCTGTGATGGATTTCTGGAGACATTGCTTGGAGGTGTCAAACTTAGATTTACTAAGATATTGCACAGATTTCTATGTCTACGAAATGCAAAAACTGGTCTGGGTAATGGGTTGGAGTTTTCTCCAGAGTTTAGAATATGCCATTGTGAGCACATAATTTGGCGAGACTGATTATTAAAATTCGAGTGGCGAGTGACACACACCAATTTGTGATCTTCAATGGTATTCTTGTCCTGTAATAGGGCATCTCGGTTGTAGTACTTCGCCCTCTTGTAAGCCTCCTTGACCAGTCTGTGGGGATATCCTCGATTGAGCAATTTGAGTCTGAGTTGTTCGGCATGAAAATCAAAGTTTCTGAGACTAGTACAATTCCTGTGCTGTCGTAAAAATGGACTGAATGGTATGCTATCTTTTTGACTGCGCGGATGGAAACTATGGTACTGGAGAAGAGTGTTTCTTGCCATGGGTTTAGTGTATAACCTCAATAATGCCTTCAACAGCTAGAATCCAGATATCTAAAAATTCTATCTTCTCCTTACGCATGTTAGGGCTGAATTTAAGATGAGGGTCGCACAAATTAAGCAATAGAATAAATTCAGCAAGTTGTTCATCAGGGCCGCACCAAATGAAAAAAATGTCATTGATTAAACGATGCCAGTGTTGGATATTTTTAAAAAAATGGAGCGATCTCATTTAAAATAAAATGATCCTCAAATTTGCCCATATATATATATTCGCGACATTGGGGGCACAAGCTGCGCCCATGCTAACGCCCTGGATTTGTTTGTAAATGAACGTATTAAATTCAAAGTAATTCTCTTGTAATACCATACTTAGACATTCAAGGATAAACAAATTGTCCTCATGGTAGTTGTTTTTCTCAAGGGCGCTTTTGACTGCTTCTAAGGCCCTCCTCTAGGGGATATTAGTATAAAGCGCCTCTATGTCCATAGAGACCAAGGTATCAACTTGGGAATTTAATGCCAATTCCTCGTTTTAACTGATGAGATGGCCAGTATCTTTGATGTATGCTGGAAGGATATCAACCATGGATCTAATTTGTTGACATAATTCGACATGGGTTCAGTAATAGAACCAATGGTGGATACGATTGGTCTAAAAGGCGGTTTAGTAGCACTTTTGTGCTCAGTCTCAAATAATATATTTTTGTGTATTGTATATGATTATTGTTCTTGTATAATGTCTATGCAATAGCTTTGTCTTTTGTAAGTCATTGTGTTATTTCTATTGTTTTTTGTTTTGGTGTTTCGTGTATGGTATGATTGAATGTTGTATGATGTGTGGTGTTGTTTTGTAGTTGGTTCTTGTTATTTTTTCAATTTGTGTATTATTCTATGTTAGGGTCTCACTGTGCTTATTTTCAGAATGATAGTTGCTTGTACATAATATATTCACAATTATTTTAATAAAATGATAACTTTTGATACAAGAATAATAATAAAAATAACTTCATAAATACCAAACTGTGGGACAATGATACTGTTTTTACATCTAGGATCTATGTATGACCTATCTAGTGATTTATGGTTAGGGAGAGGTTTTAGTGTTTGTTCTGGATTCGAGGTGAGAAGAACCTGGAATTCAGGGGGGGGGGGGGGGGGCGGAGCTTGCTGGCGTCCATGCCGGACGTGTAAGCGAGGAGCTCCCGGCTAAAGCCCCGGCATTATCCTACAATCTATCCTTCACGGTGCCCAAATAGCTGCAGCGGAGGTGGAGTGCTCCCCTGCTACACCTTAAGCACACGGACGATCCGGAATTGTGCTGAAAGGCCGTCGCGCGGAGTCCTCCGGAGAAGATCGATCAGAGTGGCGGACTAGGCCTGCAGCCGCGGGCTTTCCTGGCGGCGTGGCCCGCCGATGTCGCCCGACGTGCGGCCTGGGGGGACCCGTTCGGTCCGGAGGCCCGGACCGGGCTTCAGAGACTTGAAGACCGGCCCCCTGCGCCAGATGATGCCATAGATGTGGTACGCACTGACGGAGATGATCTGCTGCTTGGCGGCTCTGGACCCGGGTTTGTGAAGCTGCCGGCGCTGCACCCAACCTCGCGGGGGCATTCCTTCTGGCGCCCCGCTTTGTCCCTTGTGCACGCACCGTCCTCCCGACCTACCTGTGCAGAGTGGACTGCTGGGCGGACATTTGCGACTCTCTGGGTTGGCCGCGCCCCGTGCTGCTGATAATTTGTGCTTGGCCCCAGCCTTTTGTGAGTATCCGTGAAACTGGACTCGGCCCTGTGGCGCTGTTCAGCTGGTGCCCCCCAGCACACTTACACACCGCCATTTTGCAGCCAGGACTGGTGCTGCGGCGGCCATTTGCCCTCTGCTTGGTGCTGTCTACGACAACGCTGCCGTGATAAGCCAAGTGGACTGTTCGTGGTGGTTGTTGGCTACTGGAGGAAGGCCCGGCTCCTGCATTTTGAGGTACTTGGCTAACGTTTGTCTGCAGAGAGGCTGTGCGACATTGTTGACCCCTTGCCCGGCTCACCATAGGGGCCCACTACAGGCCGGGCGGCACACGTGGGGGACGCATCACCTAAGTCTGACGGTCTGTTCATGTGCTAGGGCCCTGGGAGGTACTGTTATCTACTTGAGCTGTGTGGAGTACATCGTTGCGTGCGTCTCCTCTGCCACCCAGACATAGAGAGTCAACTGCGTACCACCGCCTGGAACTCGGGGAGCACGCAGAGACCAAGAAGACCTCGAGCCCGTTGCGGCGACTTGCGGCCGCCAGCGGTGAGGACCGCTTACATGTCCACCAGACTGACACCATGGGCAAAAACGACAAGTCACAACCTAAAATTACCTTTGAGCAGCGCCGGACTAAGGGGACCGAGATGCCGGCCCAGGCGGCTTCCCCAAAGGGGGCAACACCTGAGAGCTCCATCAGTGCGGATATTCGCGAACTGCTGGTTGCAATGGAGAAGGGGATACAAGACAGCATTGCAACAGTTGGGTCCAAGATTGACGCCCTGTCCTATCGCATGGACCGCATGTCGGAGCGTGTGGACAAGCACGCTAAGCGCCTAGACATGGCGGAGCGTAGACTGACCGAGGCGGAGGAAGCCCAAATGGAGTAGGATAAGGACCGCAAGCAATTTGGCAGGCTCTTACAGGTGATCCAAGATAAGTCGGAGGACCTGGAGGCGAGGTCGCGAAGATCCAACATCTGCATTATCGGTATTGCGGAGTCTACACAGACTGGCAAGATGGAGCTTTTTGTGGAAAAACTACTGAAAACTCTGCTCGGTGACGAGGTCTTCTCCCCGACGTTTATTGTGGAGAGAGCGCACCGCACGCTGGGGCCCAGACCTAAACTGGGGGCAAACCCGAGGCCCATCATAGCGAAGCTCCTGAACTACAGGGACAGACACTGCGCTTCGCCTGGCCAGGGACAAGGGTAAGCTGCAATACGAGGGGATGGATGTCTCACTCTACCCGGACTTTACGGCAAAGGTCCAAGAGGAGAGGAAACAATTCGCACCTTACAAGAAGCAGTTGCGCGAACTGGAGTTGGACTACGCGATGCTGTACCCAGCCAAGCTCCGTATTAACAGACAAGGGCATTCAAATTTTTTCACTGACCCCAGGGAACTGCAGAAAACACTGAAGGAGTGGTCCAAAGAGCGCAGAACCAGTCCGAGGAGAGACCAAGGGGACCATGATTCCTCCTCAATGTTGGAGGAGCAAGACTGAGTATTTTGCGCCTGCCCGACCCGCTCTCTGTCCAGCAGCGGCCTACGTGCTGCTACCTGTGGGTCGTTGCTAGTCACCGTGGCATACACGGTAAGGAGATGGTGCCCCGAACCCTATGCATGGTTTGAGCCCGAACACTGTCTCCTGAATCTCCAGCTGGGTGAGACTTTACTGGTTTGACTTTGGGGGCGAGGAGAGCCATGTGTTCCTACACTAAAAAGGCGGCAAACTGAGAAAGTAACTACTGGCCTCGCAGGGGGACGGCGCTGCTGCCAGGCCTTGAAGTGGGGCGTCACCCTTGAGGGTGGAGGGGAGCAACACTATGTTATTTGTGCACGATTTTTGTTTTTGGCACGGAACGCTAGTAAGGGGCTAAGGGCTGGGGTGCAGTAGCGGAGCAGATTTGGTTTGTTAGATTTCTGTTAAGCCAGCAACGTCTGCCCCTGCGCTTCTGGCTCTCGGGCTCAGGAGAGAGCTGATTTGGGGATTGCCTCTGTGGGTAGGCGGGGGTGTGGGGGTGCGGTAGGGAGTTCTGTTGCTACAGGGAGGGAGCAGGTCCTGTCAGGCCAGGTTGGGGGAGGTCTGCTGTGGGAGGGGGGGGACAATGCTGGGAACTGTTGTGGTTTCACTCCCCATGGAACCAGTGTTTTGGGGCGAAGGGGGTACTGTGTTGGGGGTTGATTTTGTTGTCGTAACAGCGGGATTTTGAACCTAATGCCATGCAAAGTGTTGCCTGACTCTCAGTTAGGAGTGAGTACTCGGAAAGGTGAAACAGCTTACTGCGCCCTATGGCTGTTGCCGCTGGGATGACTGATACGAATGGTGGGAATGCCTCGCGCGCCCTGCAGGAACTGAAAATGTTGACATGGAATGTGAGGGGGCTCAATAACCATTGAAAATTGCGGAAGGTACTCAGTTTCTTGCATAGACACCGAGTAGATCTAGCTCTCATCCAGGAGACTCACCTCCCGCTTAATAGCAAGATGCTGCAGGCCAGGGGACTTGGGGGACACATAGTGGTAGCTGGGTTTACAACACACTCTAGGGGTGTACTTACTTGGGCCAACCCGACCTCTCAACTAAAACTGGTGCCGCTGGTGTCAGACCCGGAGGGTCGTTTTGTCGTCACTAGATGCGTAGGCAGAGGTCTAGATTTGCTTGTGGTTAATGTGTACGGACCAAACTATGATTGCCCTGACTTCTACACAAACCTCTCGACACAGTGCAGAACATACACTCCCACGAGAATGCTATAGGGGGGAGATTTCAACTTTATATTTGACCCTGATCTGGATAGATCGAGGGGTCCGGTTCGGAGGCCGGTGGCCTCAGCGCTACACATGAAGGCTGAAATGATTAAATTGGATTTGGGGGATGTTTGGAGGCACAAGCACCCCACGAAAGGTGGTTTTACACACTACTCTGCTTTCCATAATACCCACACTAGAATTGACCACTGGCTAGTGTCTCACGCCTTACTGGGTAGTGTTAGGAGATGTGAGGTGCTCCCCCATACCCTGTCGAACCACTCACCCGTACTGATCCACCTGGTGATCCCAAAGAAAGTAATTCCCCCCCTTTCACCTGGAGATTTCCCCCCTACTCCCTACTGGATGAGGCTTTCCGCGGAGAGCTGGCTGCTGATATAGACATGTTTTTTTAAGCAAATGTGGGTTCAGTTGACAGTTTTCAGACTGTGTGGGACGCTTTTAAGTCCTACATCAGGGGCATGGCGATGTCTAAGCACTCAAGTGTGCTTAAATCCATTAGACATGATTTGAAACTACTTGAATCCCGACTGTCCGAGATGGAGGGTCATCTGCTGGTTGGGCCCGACACTAACGCGGACTCCCAAATTAAACTTCTACTGACGGAATATCATGAGCTAGCTGACAGGGAAGTGCAGCACATGGGCAAATACGCTACGGCGCGTACGTACGGGGAAGGTGAAAGGCCGGGTGCGTTGCTAGCTAGAATGGTACGTAGTACCAGGAAACCTCTGGTTGTGGATGAACTGCTTACGCCAGAGGGGGAGGTAATCTCCGAGGATGAGGAGATCCTCCAAATGTTTCGGCTGTACTATGCGGAGCTGTACAAGTCTAGATCACTGCACGTTGAGGAGGAGATAGATGACTATCTTGAACATATAGCTATGCCGTTCTTGCCAGACACAGACAGGGAGTTCCTGAGATCTCCCATACAGGAAGACGAGATTCTAGAAGCGCTGGCAAGCATGAGATCGGGTAGTGCCCCGGGAGCGGACGGTCTGACGGTTGGCTTTTATAAGTCATTTAAGGATAAGCTGGTCCCGCATCTGATTTCCCTCTTTGATGATATCTGTGAAGAGGGAAGTATGCCCCCTTCGATGAGGGAGGCACTGCTTGTCACGATTTTAAAGCCCGGGAAACCTCCGAAATGTTGCAGTTCTTACAGGCCGCTTTTGCTATTAAACGTTGACGCAAAAATCTTTGCCAAGGTGTTGGCCACGCGGTTGGCGCTCCTAGTACCGGACCTAGTAGCCCCGGAGCAGGCGGGCTTCGTTCCCAACAGAAACATGACATACAACATACGCACAGTGCTTGGGACAATGCAGCACGTGCGCCAAGAAAATACTGCCTTGACAGTTTTTCTAGATATGGAAAAGGCTTTTGACTCTGTGGAGTGGCCTTTCATGATCAGAGTCCTCAGGAAGCTGGGTCTGGGAGAGCCCTTCTTTCAGATGTTAGGGGCTTTGTATTACCAACGCACAGCGAGACTGAAGATAGTAGACAGGGTAACGGACTTGTTCGCTATTAGCAGAGGTACTAGATAGGGCTGCCCCCTTTCGCCCCTACTATACGCGCTGGTGGCGGAGCCCCTGGCTTGTGCAATTAGGGAATATCACAGCCTGGAAGGCATTAGCTTTCCGACGTACAAAATAGGCATATCAACGTATGCTGATGATACTCTTTTATATGTCCGTAACCCGGAGACAAATCTCTCATCCGTCCTGCGTGAGGTTGTGCGCTTCGGCGCTCTCTCTGGGCTGAAAGTGAACTGGGATAAGTCTACTGCCTTCCCACTGACACCCGTAACTCAGCCCTTTGACATGGAGTATCCCCTGAAATGGACCACTGACCCGGTTAGATACCTCGGCATACAACTACATACTGACCCCGAGGTTTTAATTAGAGAAAATGATGGTGTGGCCTTCGCTAGGCTAGAGGAGGATGTGGACGCTTGGTGTAAACTGCCACTCTCTGATGGGCAGGATAGCTCTCATGAAAATGATAGTGCTGCCTAGGTTTCTCTTCCTATTTAACAACATACTGGTGGTCCTGTCAAAGGCCTTCTTCAAACAGCTCACGCAGGTGCTCATCAGGTTGGCGTGGGGCAGTAAACAACCTAGAGTTAAGTGGACGACTCTGATGCTTCCTTGTGAAAAGGGAGGGCTGGGGGCCCCCGATATGGAACAATACTACCGTATTGCTCAGGCAGCCCACCTGCACTCGTGGATCCACGGGGACCCGTGTATACCTCACGTGACTTTGGAACACCTGTTTGCGGAACCCCTTCCCCTACCGGCCACAGTCTGCCTCCCGGAAGACCGTACTGTTGGCCAATTAGACTCTCTTAAATCTACTAATCATGCATGGCATGCTCTGTCCCGAGCACGAGGCAATAGTTTCCTGTACTCACCGCAAATGCAGATCGACTGGGCTCTGTGGCTGGGTCCACTTAGGGAAAAGGGAGTTAGGGAGGCGCTGCGCGCACTGGGCATCTCGAAAATGGAAGATCTTTTCACTACAGGGGTCGCGAAAACCTGGGAACAACTCTCCCCTGTTACAACGGGTTCTACGCTCTTGCAGCGGTTCCAGTTTCACAGAGTCCGAAGCGCACTCAAGGATGTGCTGGGCCTGGACATGGAGGAACCCCCTGAGGTACCGGAGCTCACTTATGTCATTAAATCCGTGTTGTCACGTAAACTGATCTCCAATATGAACAAACTGGGAGTCGCACATCAGCAATTCCAGTACTCCAAAGCTAGGGACGAGTGGCAAAGAGATCTGCAAATGCAGATTGATGACGACATGTGGAGGTACTGCTGTGCAAACACGAGAAAGCTCTCCCTTAATGGTAGGCATAGGCTGGTGCACTTTAAGTTTCTTCAGCGGGTGTACTACACTCCGGAGAGGCTGCATCGTTATGGACTCAGACAGTCCGCAGAGTGTGAACGTTGTCATGCGTCGATAGCAGATTTCATCCATGTTGCATGGTACTGCCCTGGAATTCAGAGTTTTTGGGCAGAAGTCTTCTCAGAGCTCCACAACATCCTGGGCTTGGAATTGGCCAACGGGCAAGCACTGGCGCTACTGGGATACTCTAATCTGCTTCCGACCACTCAGCGCCGTCCTGTAGATATGGCGCTGCTAGTGGCCCGAAGGGTAGTTGCCCAGCGCTGGATGAGGGGACCACTCCCCACCAAGAAGAGATGGGCGGGCGACTTGCTCTTCTGCTGTACCCAATCGGAACTCTACAGCGAGTTACTCCCTCCTAGGAGCAGGCCAAAAAACTTCTGGGACCTCTTCCAGGCACACGCACAACAGACTGAGGAGGCGCACTCGGACGTAGATGACATATTGGACATCCTGGATTCTCCGGGGGGACAGGTAGAACAGTTGATGTAGGTCACTCGGGGGAGGGCTGTGGGCGAGGGGGGGGGGATTTTAACAATGGCACCTGCGTGGTCCCCACTGGGTTTCCTGGGTCACGGTTTAAGTCTCCAGGGGTGATAGCTGTAGGCAGTGCAGACTGAACACGTTGGCAACACTGGTTGGTAGACTACATTGGGTACATATTCGCTGGCACACGAGGGAGGGTTAGGGTAGGTTGGGGTTGTTCGATAGTTTCTAGACCTTTCACACGTCAATGAGGCTCTGGGGCACGTGTTACACTCTGTTTCTTGCAACACTTAAGGTTATGTGCACTTTACAATTGAAATGAGTCTAAGCACTGTTGATTCTGTTGCTTGCTGCACTATGCGCCACCGGGCCCCTGGGATGCCGGCTGAATGGCTGTGTTCAACATCTCTAAGCTGGAAGAACAGGATGTGATGCGCTGTTCCACTATATACTGTTATGTGCCATGTACTACTTGCTCTTTGCTCTGTGAATAAAGGTCTTTAAATAAAAAAAATAAAAAAAGAACCTGGAATTCAGAGGGGGCAGAGTCTGGGTAACTTCAGGGTGACCAGGGCTCGGTAAACGAATGCCCACCGATGTCGGGTGCTTCAGGTGAGTTGACGCGATGCCTAATTCTGCAGCCACGGGGACCAGGAGATGTCGACGACAACCAAAGTCCAGAGGAGAGCTGTCCCATGAAGGATGTTGAGTGCTGGGGCGGGGGGTCAGTATCCGAATGGAACACCAACAAGCCTTGGCAACTGCAACCCACGCGGTCAGAGGAAATTAGCTTCGGTGAGGACCAGCAAGGTCCTGGGAACTCTCCAAGCAATGGAGAGTCAGGGCACATATGGAGCAACCAGGAAAGCCCACAGAAGTTAAAGTTATCTTCACAGGGACCCACAGGCCAATGGACCAGGGATTGCAAAGGGACCTCAAGATGAATCACGAAATACCAGTCAACGGAGCACTCGTGGAGTGTAGGCCGGAAATCTTCAGTCGAAACACTGCCGAGGTCAGGAAAACAAGAAGCCCAAAGAACAGCTTCAGGGGTCGCCGAAAAGCATATGCTGCTGCAAAAGTACACAGTGCACAGGGGTTCAGGTTGCACGGTCTCCTGAGGGATATGGGCCTCAGAATTGTTGAGAGCGCAGATCAACGTCAGAGACCTCGGGAACATACCTCCTGTGTTGCAGAAATCTTCGGAGTCCTCAGGAGCTCCGGAGTTGCAAACTGGTCAGATGCGTTTAGGTGCCTGCCTTGCAGGGGAGTAACTGTGAGCAGAGTGATAGCGATTCAGGTTCAGGTGTTGAGGAGTTTGCACGGATGATTTCTGCTATGTTAAGGGCTTCCTTGCGGCCCAGCATCCTTTGTTCTATGTCGGGTACCGTTGCCTGTGAGTGTACCTGCGTACAGCTTTTCTCCCTACACCGGCAGCGATTTCTCCTGACCCAGCGGGGCACTTGCCCTTCTGCAGGGCACATGGATCCTGTTAGGAGTCGTGCCTCTTCTAGCCTGTCCCAAGCTTCAGTT
This sequence comes from Lissotriton vulgaris, assembly GCF_964263255.1. Taxonomy (NCBI): domain Eukaryota; kingdom Metazoa; phylum Chordata; class Amphibia; order Caudata; family Salamandridae; genus Lissotriton; species Lissotriton vulgaris. The sequence continues at coordinate 837,243,162 of NC_141696.1, read as the reverse complement.
GGCATTTCAAAAACTCTTCTTTGCCTCTTGATAACTATTCGCAGCTTTGCTGGGAACATGAGAGAGTATCGAATATCCGGTATCCGCAGATGGCACTTAACTTCTGTGAAGGAGCCGCGTCTTCTTTGTAGCTGCTCCGTGTATTCAGGGAACATAATTACCAGCTGATTCTGTACTCTTCTTTCCATGAACTTGCAGGCTTTCCTGAGTATTGTGTTCCTGTCCCTGTGATTGAGAAATTTGTAGAGCAGCGGCCTGGGTCTGGCTCCGGGCAGTGACCGACGGGTAGTTACCCTGTGTGCCCGCTCCACTACGAATTTAGGCGAGAGTTCGACTTGCCTAGAGAAGTTGTTTTAACCCATGTTCCACATATGTGACAGGGTCTTGCCCTTCCTCTCCCTCTTGGAAGCCAAACACCCATATTTTGTGGTGCCTCAAGCAGCCCTCAGCGTCTTCCAGGGTGGCCACTCTGTCCATACCATCCTGTAGAGCTGCTGCATGACCGCCGGTGATTGGAGTCAGTTCAGTTCAGTGGTCTGCTCGTTTGTTTGGACTTTCTCAACTAGCTTTTGGTGACACACTCTTAGTAAGGTGAAGTCCAACGCAACCCTGTCAATTTTAGATTCGAGCGAGGTGCGAGTGTGCTCCACAGTTGCTCCTATCTTTTCCACTGCCTCCCCTCCAACACTGTGTCAAGTTTTGTGGAGAGTGCTAAGTTTGGGGTCACGACTGTTTTGTCTTCCTCCGCACGTTGGGCCCCCTGTGTGCCAAGCTGTGCGGCTGACAGCTGTGTGTTGGTTCGCAGGCGACCCATGACCAATTGCTGGGCAGTAGGCATTCGGCAGGCCTGGTGTCTGCAGTCCGCTGATTGTGCCTGGTCAGGTATCAGCTATGAGTGGGGTGCGGAAACAACAGTTGGTCGGTGCCTCTCTCTGCTGTTGTCAGTTGGTTGGGTGACGTATATGTGTTCAATATTTTTGCTCTTTACATCGAGTTGACTCTGCCTGCTTTAGGCACTAGTTACGTACTCAAGAGGAAGCAGGCGCTTGTGCTGTGTGTTCAGCAGTTTGTCTCTGGTGGTGCGCCCTTCATGATCCGGGGGAAGGTGAAAAAGATAAAGAGTACCTGAGAGTCCGCACCTTTCACCTGTGCAGCAGGGTCTCAGGAGCCTCACGTGTAAGCACTATGCTTCTCTTGGGGTGCCCTGCACCTAACTTTCGGTCCCAGTCAAATGTCTTTCAACACGTCTGTTTGGGCAATTTAGAGCGTGTTATCCGTGGTGGGTGCTTGAATGGCTGGGTTTTGCCCCCTGAGGGGTCCTCGGGTCTGTGTATTCTTCTTTGCGCTGTGTTTTGTGCTTGCTGCACACGTCTTGTATTTGTAGGCCGTTGGGTGGTTCGCTGGGTGTTTCTCTTTTTTGGGGGGATTCCTCCCCACAGGACCTCAGGCACACAGGGTCCCGTCACGGCGTGGCGAACACAATGTGCCTATCTCGGTACACGTCCCCCGTTCTTGGTTGGGATTCTCACTTGTCAGCAGCTGGCTCAGGATGCCGTGTGCCTTGCGTGAGTTCCCACTCGTCTGTTCTTTTGGGTTCATGCCTTGACGTGTGCGGCATATCTCACCTCCTGCCTGCCTCTGCCCACCTGGCCAGATGGTGCTTTGCTCTGGGAGCGTGCCAGAACGGTTGCGGGTTACTCCACCAACACCATCGGTGCTCGGGTCTTAGGCAGCTGTGGTCCTTTTTTTACCTGATCGGCTGCTCCCCAGTGAGTGTGGGTGCTTTTCTCCCCTCTTGTTGGTGAGCTGTTCTTTAAGGCTGGAAGGGTGAAGCTGTCTCGCGCTGAGGTACCAACGTGCTCAGGCAGCTCCCCTATAGCGACCGGCGGAATCTCTTACCTGCGGGGGCTGGCAACACGTTGTCGATCAAAAGAACAAAGAGTGGTGGAGGGCCAGAGGGGAAAGTGTTTTTATAGACCTACTGGTACCTTGTCCCCCAACTAGACAATTAAACACACGGAAGATACCAGAAGTCTGAATTAGTTAGAGTAATTAATTGGAACCTATATAGTGTCCCACATGGATGATAAGACCAAAAGGTTAATCCAGAAGAAAGACGTTGATACAGAAAAGGCCAGGAGAAAGGATACAGAGTACAGAACTGGAAAATGTACCCATCAGCCCACTCATTAGTGGAACTTCGTCATCTGGGTTTTTTTCGTTGAAAACTGGTGTCCAATATGCCCTTCCTCTGGATAAACCTGAGGCTAGCAGATCTTGGACCCAATGGTTGAACCCTCAACCAAAGAAGATGACAGTGTATAGGCTAGAGGGGCAAAGTTGCAGTGCTCAAAATTTGTGAAAAATGAAAAGGAAAGAAACATAATCCAAGTGGTTAAAAATACCTATCTTGATGTCATAAGGAAACTTTATTAGGTCTGTCCATCAAGGTGGTATGATTAAAAGCAGAGTGATAATAGCATGCAAGGAACTGCTATTCACCATGAGTGTTATCTGGTCAACATGTTTCAGCTTTTATAGGCTTTCATCAGGACCTATGATGCACTACTGCAACACTTACTTATCGTGCTGTGATTGAAAATCTACAGACCATGTCCAATTCTCAATGAAAATTGGTGTATCTTCTCCTGTATATGTAATAAGGAACCAAAACAAGAAAAAGTTAAAGTGTCCTTAACAACTATCATACACCTATATAAATTGGTTATTACATAATGTTGTCACATTCAACTCACCCAAATTGAAGGGAGGAAAAACCTCACCTCACCTGGCAACCGCTCAGGATAAAGGAGGCCACGCACTACAAAATAGAGCATTCGTTTTAGTTCATCTTAAAGTTCAGACTAAACAGTCCAAAGAGTATCACTGTTGAAATACTCTTTGGACTGTTTAGTCTGAACTTTAAGATGAACTAAAACTAATGCTCTATTTTGTAGTGCGTGGCCTCCTTTATCCTGAGCGGTTGCCAGGTGAGGTGAGGTTTTTCCTCCCTTCAATTTGGGTGAGTTGAATGTGACAACATTATGTAATAACCAATTTATATAGGTGTATGATAGTTGTTAAGGACACTTTAACTTTTTCTTGTTTTGTTTCCTTATTACATATACAGGAGAAGATACACCAATTTTCATTGAGAATTGGACATGGTCTGTAGATTTTCAATCACAGCACGATAAGTAAGTGTTGCAGTAGTGCATCATAGGTCCTGACGAAAGCCTATAAAGGCTGAAACATGTTGACCAGATAACACTCATGGTGAATAGCAATTCCTTGCATGCTATTATCACTCTGCTTTTAATCATACCACCTTGATGCACAGACCTAATAAAGTTTCCTTATGACATCAAGATAGGTATTTTTAACCACTTGGATTATGTTTCTTTCCTTTTCACTTTTCACAAATTTTGAGCACTGCAACTTTGCCTCTCTAGCCTATACACTGTCATCTTCTTTGGTTGAGGGTTCAACCATTGGGTCCAAGATATGCTAGCCTCAGGTTTGTCCTGAGGAAGGGCATATTGGACACCAGTTTTCAACGAAAAAAAACCAGATGACGAAGTTCCACTAATGAGTGGGCTGATGGGTACATTTTCCAGTTCTGTACTCTGTATCCTTTCTCCTGGCCTTTTCTGTATCAACGGCTTTCTTCTGGATTAACCTTTTGGTCTTATCATCCATGTGGAACACTATATAGGTTCCAATTAATTACTCTAACTAATTCAGACTTCTGGTATCTTCTGTGTGTTTAATTAAACACGTTGTCGATGCCATAGAGTTTTTAGGCTCCCCTGCAGGGTTCTCTCCCGCGGTGTGTGCGAATCTCCACTCTGTGCGCCGTCTGTAGGCTTCCGGGTGCACCCAAGTCATCCAGTGCATGGCGTACCGGGCTGCACGATGGACAAACAGGATGCCGCAGGCTCTACCACATCCTCAGCTTACTCCCAGCGATGTGTGTCCATACAGCGTAGGCCCGGGCTTGTGTGCGTGGTGTTGCAGCTTTCCCTGCCGCCATTGTTTTCAGGCTGCTCCGTGTACCAGCGTTTCAAGGATCGACTACGCTGTATTTCAGGGTGGAGGGGTAGGATTACATGATATGTTTCTCAGGATAATGGGGTGAGATGAGCAGAGCGTTAGAGGTTCACGTCCACAATCTTGGCTGGTTCCAGAGAATTGCAGTGATAATGTAACTTGATATTAATGTCTTGTTTTGCTCCTTCATTTTGTAATCTTCTCTATCAGTAGCAAAGACATATAAATCAATATCCAAATCCTATGAGAGTCCTTGATATATTCCACCTCCTTCCCACCTTATCTCAGTACTTGTAGCTTTGTAAGCACTTCAGCACTGCAGACTTTCTACCTTGACTTGACATGTAAACACAACATAGCTAGTAAGCCTAGATATTTGATGGAAAAATCCCCTCCTCTCTCCATTCTGTGTTTCCAATGATAAGCACACTTTGTAAAGCTAAGTGCTAATCTTTTAGGACACCAATACCTCTAAAGTCTTCTATGACATAACTGCCAGGCCAATAGAATAAAAAATGAGATTGAGATACTAACGAAGGTAATAAAGACTGAAATAAAAAATGAGGAAGAATTTGTCATTATAACACTCTCTTAATCTGATCAGAGAATTAGGGACGTTGCACACTTCAGGCCAATAATAATATTCAACAGATATGACTTTCGACTCTATAGCCGTAATTGTAAGTCTGGCCTCTAGGGGGCAATACTATGGGAGCCACTTGGCCAGCACCTAGTATTTATCTTTAGCATGTCGAAGTTGTATATAAAGAAAAAAATGTGATTTATGCAAGTCATATTAGTTGTTCGTGGGAAATCATGTGGTTAGACCACCAGACATCCCCAGGTTCGAAATTTGTAGAATATTCCAATTCTGGGAACCTTGAAGCACTGCTGATTTGGAAAGCCACTTGTCCAGCTGTAGATGGGGATGGCAGTAAGCACTGGAAGGTCTAGGGAGGGCCTCCTTCAACATCCAGGATCACAGGGCTTCCCCCTTAGGGCGGTGCATTCAAATATTGTGGCCGGGCTGGCCAGTTTCCAAATAACCAGTCATTAATTGGGAACAACTGAGCTGCCAAATAATACAGTTTGAGGTTCACCGTTCCCAGGCTGCCGTTTAGGTGGATTGAATGTACTTCATGAGGGAGACTCTCTCTGTCAGCCCTCCTCCCCAAATGTAGGTGTGAATACTTGTCTGCAAGTCAGTGAATCAGTGTGAAGGGGTACTTCTGTAGAACATAAAGCAACTGTGGAAGTACCACCATTTTAAAGAGTGTGATACGCCCCAACCTGTTCAGGGGGAGCGTGCTCCACCTGGCCAAATGTCCCTCGATTTTCCAGAGGAGAGGAGTAATATTGCTATACCAGCAGGCCCTAAGGGTCTCTATTTATGAACTCCCCAGGTATTTCAATGACCCTGTTACATATGGGAGATTCTGGAATCCCTAGGGTGGCTCTGGAGGGGCTCCCACTAATGGGATTACGGCTGACCTGCCCCAGTTTACTATCAGGACTGCTGCTTCTCCGTAATTCTCCAGCATGTGCATCAGGCGTGGGATGGATTGGTTAAAGTGCTAGATGTATACCAGGACATTGTCCGCTTATAGGGAGATTCAATCCTTCATATCTGCCCTCATCTCACTCCCCATATTTGTGCATCATTCCTGATCCATTCCACCAGCTGTTCTATTACCAGGACGAATAGAGGGGAGAAAAGGGGACAACACTGCAAAGTGCCACTGTTGATGCAAAACTGTTTAAACATTGTGCCACTTTCTCTGCAGCTATTAACAAAGCATCAAAGGGGCGAAATCAGAGCCCATGCAACATTTTTAGAAATTCGGTGGGGTAGCAGTTCAGACCTGGTGCTTTTCCAGGTTGCAAATCCTGTAGGGTGGCGAGATACCCTTCCGCTGTCAAAGGTTTATTCAGGTCTGCCCTGCCCTCCGGGGCGAGTAGTGGCACTACTGGATCAGCTACTCTTGGGGTCTGTACTTCAGCCTGGTTCTGCGAGATTGCTTGGTAAAGATGTGCATATTATTACGCAAAGGTTGCAGCTATTTAAGATCCATCCTGAGTTGCCCTGCCCGCCTGTGTGCATACCTGTGTGCATACCTGAGGGACAAACCTTACTTTCAGAGATTTGGTTGTAAGTCAATGGATCAGCTGTCCATGTTTTTTCCCCAAATTCGTACAATCTATTTTGCATTTCTGTAAGAACTGCTTTAGCTCCTCGCAGCATCTTCTGTTTAAGGGCCTCTCATGCCGCCTCAAGGTGTCAGAACTCATCTTCATCCCTTCTCTGGGCACTGATTCTTTCTATCTCTTTGAGTGTTCCTTCCAATTCCCAAATTTCCACCTTCCTTTCTCTTTTTCTGCCAGCTATAAATGCAATTATTTTCCCCCTGAGAACCGCTTTCATAGGCTCCCATAGTATCACAGGAAACAAATCTGAGGTGGAATCAACCTTGTAGTAGAAATCTAGTTCTTCTTGTACATAGTGATAGAACTTAGTATTCTTCAGCCACTTTGCCTGCTAGCCTAATGTGAGTCCAGCCTGCATGTATTCAGCCCCATCTCAATAGGTAATTGCTTGGACAATACCCTTGGGCAATGTTCCCATCTAATTGGTTTCCTCTGCGTGCAGCAGTATAAGCTCTCTGTGCGCTGCAGCCAAGGCTATGTGCGCCAAGAACCCAACCGCGTATGTAGGCGTAGCACCAATTATCAGTGCAAATATCACTCAAACATTTGCATAATAAAGTGAAAAGACAGTTATCTCTACACATACAGCACCACATGAAGGGTCTCAAGGCACGTTTGCAACATACAACAAACATAAAAAGGATACAGTATTCAAAAGCATTTCTCCATTGAAGGTCTTTTAATGTAGCAATGTGTGCCTTACTGTCCCTTGTCAAATGTGTGCTACATCCCTGAGAAGTGTCTGTGTTATTCAAGATAGCACCACAATGGAATCTGTAAAAATGCATTGCTGTGCCCTATCCTTAGCCAACCACTAAACATTCCTTATATGTATTTTATCTCCTGCTGCATTTCTTGCATGCCTTTCGCAGCCCTGCCGAGTACCATGCATCAGGCTTAGACTAATGCATTTTAGTGTTGTGGTCTGCATCGCTGCACTAAAATGCATTAATCACACATTTTTAGCGCCTTGACAACACCTGCATGCTGTGAGGGAGAAGCTGGAACTGCAGCTGCAAAATGCACGTCATGTGCTCAATTGCAGTTGATAACCGTGCTATATGCAAGCTACAAGTTTGTGGTCTCATTGTGCAACATACTTTTGATCATCCGGATATACTTCTGCTACTGACACTTCTAGACCAGCAGGCATAATCAGAAACAATTAAACAAATGGTAGCTGTATCTAACCACCAGCATATTTCTGTTTTTTTTCTAAATCACACATAGAACATACTGGCTGTTCGATTGCAGAAAATACTGCTCAAATTATGCGCTGGGGTGACATTCGCAAACAAAGGAAGTGTTGCTGTAGAGTGAAATGGCTGCTATGCTTCGGCATGGTTGAGACCTAATCTCTTTCTGCTCTGGACGTGTGGGTAGGTGGGCCTTGCTTCTGGCTTGGAGGACACTTGTTCCTGTCTGAAAGGGTAGTTAGTGTCCTGCAACACTGGAGGCATCATGCAACAAATACGTGAGAGGTAGCATTGCAGGAGAGGGACCCCACTACTGTGCGGGAAGTGGTGGCCTGTCGCTTGGGGGTGCTCAGTGAGTGAAGGGGCCCAGGTCCACTGGGGCCTGCTCTTGGTGTGAGTTAGAATGGAAGGACCCATCAAACATTCCACTCACCTCCTGGGCACAGTACCCAAAAACAGCTTAGCTGTCTGCTCATTTCCAGCAACGCTGTTGCCGGGAACACTCAGCTGCAGTGCTCCACTTTGTTTGGGGACAATTTGAGTTGGCCATTGTCTTGACCACCTGGGGAACTGGCAGTCTTTGGAATGAGCGATTGCTTAATAGCCTCTTAGTGAGAAAGCAACAAGGAGCCCAGGACTATTTTTCCACATGAGGAAAAAAAACACACAAGGAAGATAGCAAGAGGAGCACGGAGGATGGAGCGTTTCAAGATAAGAGAAATACAGGAGGGAGAAAGCAGCATGGAGCAGATGGGATGGCAAAGAAAAGCACAAGAGGCTCAGAGAGCATCACTGAGAGCAGGAGTGTTTTGCAGCTGGAGAAACCCACAGAGAGGAAAGCAACATGGAGCAGGGCAGCATACAAAGGAAAGAGCAACACGGAGTGCAGGAGGTAGTGCCTCGGTGACTGCTTCAAAAAGTGCTTTTAAATTTTATTAATAGATCTAGCACACCACAGTAGTGCAGGTCCAACTACCTCATACCTTGATTTTGCTTGCGAGAAAGTGTCACTCATAGTCATTGAAATGGCACTCATAATACACTGAAATTAAGAAAACGTCTCACGTAGCAATCTGAAACCTTGGAAGCTATGCATTTGTTAATAAAGCGTGGCAGATTGGGTGCCTTTTTGAAAATGTTTATGTTAATTTCAGCGCCCTTCTTGCCTATACACAGCGCTGCAATTAGCTTGAATACTTTAAAAAAGGCACCTAATCTACACCGCTCTATCAATAGGTTGACCATACGTCACAGATTTGCCAGGATAGTCCCTGTTTTTTACCAGCTGCCCCGGTAGATTTCAGTAAATTTGGCTCATGTCCTGGTTTTTAGAGTGGGTTGACTGAAAACGGTGGCAGGTGCCTTTTTATGTTTTCCAAAGCAGTGATAGTTAGCACCTGTTATAAAAAATCAATGTTATAAAAAATCAATGTAATTAACTGGCATGATACTGGATTTAAAATCTTTATTTTATCAATGTTTTTACTACCTCTTCTGTCATTCTATGCTGATGAGCAATATTTAAGTAAAAACTGGAGCCAGTTCTGCCAAGTACCACGCATCAGGCGTTAGACTAACGCATTTCAGTGTGGTGGTCCGCATCACCGAACTGAAATGGGAAGTCAAGCATTTATAAAGCCTCCTCCGATGTCAAACCCAGTGCCAGCTGGTAATTAGAACTACTTACAGAAAGCTGGCAGCGCCCGGTCAGCCCTGCTTGCGCATACTTGGGGGTTGGCTCAGCGCTCAGCTAGGTTTGGGCTCGCTTCAGGGGCTACAATGTAGCAACTTCACCCGTAGTGGGCTGGCGCCGCATTCAGCTTCACTGACCTCGCGTGATAAAAGCGAGCACATCATTTTCTGCATGATTTGCCCTTGGCCCAATGTCTGATAGATTGAGTCTGACTAGGCTCCTAGCTATAGGCGCCCTACTGCCATTTCTTTTTTTGTTCTTTTATGGAGTTTTCTATAGTGCAAACTTGACCCAAAGGTATCGGGTATCAGAGCGCTTTACACAAGTAATAGTTGCGTTACTTGTGGACACGTTCATTTTTTTGTTAGATACAGGGAGATTAAGTGATTTGCCCAGAATCACAGGATTTTGCGCATCCTTGCAGAGACTCGAACCTGGTTCCACAGATTTGAGGTCAACCACCCTTGCCGTTAGGTCAACTCCTCGCCTGTGGTGCGAGCGTGCAGCATGACAGCCAGTTACATTTGGCAGTGGGCACCGCGCATTGTTGTGCCGATCCGGGCGGCCCTAATGTGCCTATGGCCACCCACGACCCAGCCCAGACTGCGGCTAATGCAGGAGTGGTGCTATTTCATGTTTAGCAGATAGCCTGCGTGATTCGTCGCGTCCTGGACCATTGCATCTGCCCGCAACCTGGCACGTGCAGGGGGAGTTGTTGCGGCGGTCTGCTGGCATCTTCAGGAGTCACAGGTGAGACCCCGGGGTGCAACAAGCCTTGAGTCAGGTGTGTTGATAGTAAACCCTGCCAACTCATACGCATACTAGACATGGTGTTTAAGCTGCCTAACGACGTCGGCCGTAAGGCAGGCTGTGCACATCGAGGACTGTGCTAAAACTATCCCAGCATTGTTGCATTTAAATAAAGAAAGCGCACTTATGAATGCTACTTCCTGTACAGCCTTCCTTGGTAGACTGTGCTGAAAACTGTGAAAGTGCGGTGCAGCCTAGGATGGCGATATGAAATAATTTAATTTAAATCTTACCTGCTAATTTCCTCAGTCCCCTGCAGCCTACAGAGATAAGTTAATTTTGCCGAATGTTGTTCAGTTGTCGACTGAAGAACCGTTGACCACCGTTGACCACATGCCCTTTTTCAATTGCGTGACACAGTTACAGTTTACTGGCACCAGGGTTATCATCACGGCCAAGGTGACAGCGAGCTGCGACTTAGAGCAACCCTGTGCAGTTTACGTTAGGACTCGGATTCTGTGCAGCCCCTAGGACACACAGGCAGCAGCCCCTCTTTGCTGACACAGACCAAAGGCTGCATGTAATACCCATAACGGAGCACCATACAATCTGAGGCCAGTCCTGAGAGTCGGCCTCTCTCTTGCAATAATCAGCAAAGCAACGCCAATGACCCCTAGCCCCATCTCAACCTGGCCTGAGTCTTGCTTGGAACAGGTGAGCTGAACACTGTGAATGAGGTAAAGATGGACTGTGAAGGAGCATGTTGGTTCTGGTAGGATATGAATGTAGTTGGTTCTAATGGCTGTGTGGTATTTAAATGTACTGGGTGGGGCAGGTTGGTTCATATTGGGAATAGCGTTAGTGTACTTGAGTAGAACCAGGCTGATTTTGCTCTCAAGTAAGTGTCACTCATAGTTGTTGAAATGTCACTCATAATTGCACTGAAATGATTTAAATGTCACAGATAGCAATCTGAAACCTTGACAGCTATGTGCTGTCCCTTTTCTGCTTGTATGAAATGTCCCGGTTTTTGGCTTTAAAATTCTGGTCACCCTATCTTTCAACAAAAGGCACGTAGCAAGCCTAACACCACGATGTGCTCTTTCACAATCCCTAATATATTATGGATTGTAAAAGCACACGTCGTGTTGTTAGGCTTGTTGCATACCTTTTGCTAATAGAGCGCGGCAGATTGTGTGCATTTTTTAGAGTGTTCATGTTAATTGCATCTCCCGCTTGCACTCGGGCTGCATTTAACATGAAAACTTTAAAAAAGTACACAAACGACTGCGCTCTCTTAAGAAAAAGCAAGCAGTAAGCCCAACAGCACCACGTGTGCTTACACAATCACTAATACATATTAGTGATTGTGAATGCACACGTTATGCTGTTAGGTGCTGTTAGGCTTGTTGCATACCTTTTGTTAATAGAGTGAGGCAGATTGCGTGCCTTTCTGAAAGTTTTGATGTTAATTGCTGAGCCTGACATGCTTACACAGGGGGGTGCATTTAGCATGAAAACTTTTTTTTAAAAAAGGCCCACAAACTGCTGCACAATGTTAAGAAAAAGCATGCAGCAAGCCAAACAGCACCATGTGTGCTTTCACAATCACTAATACATGTTAGTGATTGTGAAAGCACACATGGTGCTGTTAAGCTTGTTGCATGCCTTTTCATAGCTGTCAAGGTCTCAGATTGCTTGTGTGTGACATATTCATGATTTTAGTGTAATTATGAGTAATTATGAGTGACATTTAACAACTCTGTGTGACACTTTCTGGAGAGTAAAATCAAGTAAGGAGGATGAGTGAAACAAACACACACACACATATATAAAGAATTACACTCATTTGAGCAACTAGAAACTGTACGAAGATTCTAAAACTGCTGGCAAACACCAGAAATGGAAGGGCACTAGGCTAGCAAAAAGACGTTGTTAACAACGAATCCTCATTTTTTTTTTTTTTTGTGTTCAAAGATTTTTATTAGGAGCTGCAAAGAGATACATCAGTACAAGAAAGATCAATTTCAATAAAATTAAGTACAGTACTGTAAGAAAATCATAAGAATATGAAATATAAAATTTGGTACTAGCAAAGCAAATCGAATCCTGTAAAACAAACAAGGTTCCACATATAATGTCCAGCAGGCAGATAGAGGAGAGTTGCGTCCAAAGTTACACGACGGCTTGTATAACATGACCTGGGGAGAAATTGGCACCACCACACTAGAGCAGAAGCATCATGAGTTATACATCAAGGAGGTTTGAATGAGTCAAAGTGATCGTCTAGTGAGGACCAAATTTTCCTGAGTGGCGGTCTCCATGGGGTAGAAGTTAAGGATATGTTGTCCGCACCTCTTAAGTGGGAGACCCAATTCAACCAGTGGGGAAAAGAAGCTTTGTTCGTGCTTTTCCAGTTATTAAGTATGATTTTAACCCCAGCCATCAGCAACAGGTCCAGTAGGGCTTTGTCATCATCATTGAGTGTGACAGCTTTGGCAAAACCTAGAACAAGCGTTGAAAATTCTCTTGGTAGGGTGATATGGAGGACTTTATTTATAAAACCAAAGATTCTGTCCCAATAGGAGGTAACACAGGGGCATTTGAAGATTAGGTGTTCCAGATCTCCTCCCTCACCTGTACAATTCCAACACGTGTCGTCGGACCTGATTTTATGCAGAAACAACCTCCTAGGCGTCCAGAAGGCCTTGTGTAGAAGCCAGAACTTGGTCTGTGATAGTGTAGGGTAAATTTTGTGATGAGTGGTGGACTCCCAAGTACTGGCCCAGATTGTGTTGAGTTAGGTGTGGAGGAGAATGAATCCCAGTATCGTTGGAGAGGTGCATTTAGGGTGGACGATTGTGGCCGCATTAGTTTGTACAGTCTAGAGACTTGGTGCCCCAATTTGTTAAGAGAGGTGATTAAGCCTGGGAGGGAGGGAGTGACAGCCTTCAGGTAAGCCTTCGCTAGTGCTACTTTAATGTGTAAGAAGTTATAGAATTCAACATTATTGAGTTGGAACTTATCCTGAATTTCCTTAAAGGTTAGTGATGGCGAGTTTTCGACGAGTTGGTGGGGGAATATGATACCACTGTCTATCCAGGCGGGATAGTTTAGAGGTTTCCCTTTGTATGTAATGGCGGCATTGTGCCATAATGACTCCCAATACGAGTGACGGAATTGTTGTGGCAGGTAATTACTAACTTTTAGAAGAGCCAATTTAGTGTTTTTGAAGATAGGGCCCGGACCTAGGCTGGGACGGGGTTTGACGGTGAGTAGGGCGCAGGGGCTGAGACCCTTCAGTATTGACTTTTCCACAGAGAGCCACACTGGGGTATAATCAGGTTGGGAGGATATCCAGTGCGACCCTTGTTTTGCTAAAAAGGCGGTTTGGTAAATTTTGTAATCCGCCAGATTGACTCCTCCTAGTTTTTTATCTAATCGAAGTTTTTTTATGTTTAAAGTATTTTATTGAAAGAGTACACAGATAAGAAAGACATTCAAGCAATGACATTTGTGCTGTAACCCCGGGAGCCCATCTTCAAGATAATGCTACATGTCCCGCAAGTGCAGTAGAGGCTGCGAGGGCTCCGTTTCATCCACATCACATTAAATAACACCCTGAGGTTGAAATGAAGTCTCTGTACCCTTCCTCTTTAAAGAAACAGCTCCCCCCTAACCCCCCCCTTGTCCCCCTACCCCCCTCCCAGTACCCCCGTCCAGTGTCCTATCTAGCTAAACCTTCCGAGCTCAGCCCACTCCACTATCCCCTATCTCTATCCAGCCTGTGGTTATTAAGCGGTGAAGTCCAGCGGTGGTGTCAGTCGCAAGAGCCTCAGGTACCTCGGACAGGTTAGTTCCCTAAACTCGGTGGCCAGTAATGCATGAAAGGGCTGCCACAACTCCTCGAATTGATCTACATCCCGGCCATCATCAGTGATAACTTCTCCATGCCCAGGACATGCCATAATCTATGTAGCCAGCCCATGATGGATGGAACAGTGGTGGTCTGCCAGTGTATTAGAATGTTCTGAACGGCGGAGCCCAGTGCTATGGCAATTTGTCTACCCCTGCGCGATTTTAGTGGATACATCAGCCCGTTAGGCAAGCCCAACAGGACGTATGCTGGGAAGCGGGGTAACTCTATCTCAAAGCGGGTGTCGATCTCATCTAGCACCTCCTTCCAATAGAGGCTCAACAACGGGCACTCCCACAGGACATGTGTCAGTGTACCAGGTTGCCCACACTCTCGCCAACAGTTAATATCAATATGTCTATCCATCTCATGCAACCGCTCCGGAGTGTAATACCAGTTTGTAGATACCTTAGTGAAAGTTTCAGTTAGTCCTATATGGTATGCAGAGTGTCGTGCGCGATATGAAATCTGGTCCCACTCTTTATGGCTCAGTGTTCTTCCCAGCTCTCTGTTCCAGCGTTCCCTACCTGGGTTATGAAAGTGTGTGGGGGGAGGCTGTAACATTTTATAAAGATCCGTGATGAGCTTAGCATCCGAAGTTCGCGTCACTAACCACCTCTCATATGGCAATAATTTCCTGTCTGCCAGCTCACGCACCTGTGGCTGCAAAGCCCAGTGTCGCACCTGCCAGTAGCGCATCCTATCTGTCTCAGCCAAACCATACTCCTCCTTAAGAGTCTGGAAAGGGAGAACTCCGTCCGGCCCATACACATGGAAGAGGGTCCTGCAACCGGCAGCACGCCAGTGTGCAAAAGCTCCCTGGGTAATCCCCGGTGTGAAGTCCGGGTTATCTGCAATAGGTGTGAACGGAGAGGGGAACGTGGTAAGCTCGTGTGCATTGCTAGTAGTATCCCACACCCTCAGCGGAACCCGCGTTACAAAAGACGCGTAAAGATTCGGAGGGCGATGAGCCCTACGCAGAAAGGGCACCTCCTGCAGGGGACGGCCCGCCACCGCCTGATCCTGGAACAACCAGTGCTTGTCCGACTTCCATCGGCTCCATTCGACCAGGTATCTAAGCTGCGCCGCTTGAAAATATTTGCGTAAATCTGGGACCCCCAGTCCCCCCGATTCCGGTGCCAACGTGGAGAGAACCCTCCTCATCCTAGGCTTGCGGCCTTGCCAAATAAAACGGGACAGGGCCGACTGTGTCTGCTGGAGCCAGCCTTTAGGCGGCTGCAACGGCAGGGCCCGGAATAGATACAATATCTGTGGGAGGACCGTCATTTTAACCGCTGCTACTCTCCCGAGCCACGATATCAATCCCTTGCTCCACCTCCCCAGTTCCTCCTTAATCTTTCCAGTCAAAGCCGTATAATTGGCTGTCACCATGGCCTGCAATGTGGGTGCCAACAGGATACCCAAGTACTGGACCTGGTGGGCCGACCAATGCATGGGGAAGAGGCCCTGCAACTCCCGCCATGTTGCAGGAGTCAGGGAGATATCCAGTGCTGTTGATTTACCCATGTTCATTTTGAATCCAGCCACCCGTGAAAACGCCTCCAATTCGTCAATACACGCAGGCAGAGCACGCCTTGGTTCCTCCAAGGTCAGAATCACATCGTCCGCATAGAGGCTGACCGTGTGAATATATCCCCCCATCCTCACTCCAACCGCATCCGGGTTCTGCCGGATTCTCTGGGCAAAGGGCTCCATGTATATAGCAAAAAGGAGTGGGGACAGTGGGCAGCCCTGTCTGGTGCCTCGTTCAATGCCAAACCTTTGAGAGCTACAGCCATTCACCCGCACCACCGCCGACGGGAACCGGTAGCAATTAAAAACCAGGGTGCGGTACTTTTCACCTATACCCATCCTTGCCATAACCCGTTCCAAATAGGGCCAGTGCACCCGGTCGAACGCCTTTTCAGCATCAACCGATAGGAGCATTCTTTCTCCAGGGATCCGAGAAGCCTTCTCCAGAATATGTACTACCCTCTTGGTGTTATCCACCGTCTGTCTCCCGGGGACAAAGCCAGCCTGGTCTGACTCCACCAGACCCGGCAAATGAAGTGCGAGGCGCGCTGCCAGAATTCCTGTATAAAGTTTTAAATCCACGTTCAAAAGGGAGATCGGACGGTACGAGCTGCATTGGGTTCGGTCCTTCCCTGGTTTAGGTATGACCGATACTGTGGCCTGTAGGAGATCCGGTGGTATCGCCCCCCGTTCGGAGAAGGAATTAAACAATTTAGTCAGTATAGGGGCCAACGTGGCGCTGAACGTCCTGTAGAAGAGCGCTGTGTATCCGTCCGGGCCAGGGGCCTTACCATGTTTAAGCCTGGAGATGGCAGCAATCACCTCCTCGACCCGTATCTCCCTTTCGAGATATTCCGTTTGGGATGTGTCTAGGGACGGAAGTGTGACTGAGTCCAGGTAGTCCTCCGACTCCTGCGCCATCAGGCTCTCCCCAGTGTATAAGTCCGCGTAAAAACGGCGGAAGGCCTCGGCTATCTGAACATCTTCCGCGACCAGCCCGCCATTTCCCGCCGCAATCTCCTTCACCCGATGGCATTCATGGGCCACCCTGAGTTTGTTCGCCAGAAGGCGGCCGCACCTGTCCCCCCCCCCGTGTAATAAGCGTGTTTCAGTCGAAGTGCTGCATATTCTGCCCTATCCATGTCCAGGGATGACAGGAGCTTTCTCGCTGCCTTCAGCTGTTTCCAGATCTGGGGGCCCGAGTACGGCGGTGCACCTCTTCCAATTCCCTGACTTTTTGCGTGAGCTCGTCCCGTTTCTGTCTCCGTTCCCTGTTTTCCGCCGAGGAGACCGCAATAAATTCTCCTCTGACCACCGCCTTAAGTGCGGCCCACTGCGTCGCCACCGAGATATCTGCGTTATCATTATGCGTTTGGAAGTCCCTGATCGCCGCCGTACCCCTTGGCACGACTGTTTTCTTATGTAAAAGAGCGTCTCTGAGGCGCCAGACCCCACGGGGGGCCCGATCAGCCGGCAGAGAGAAGCTTCCCGAGACCGGCGCGTGATCAGATAGCGAGATGACCCCCACCTCCGACGTCGTAGCTAGGTCACGAACTGGGCCGGTAACTATGAGGTGATCCAGCCTCGCGTATGTTTTGTGTGCGTGAGAGTTAAAGGAGTAGTCTCGATCCGTGGGGTGCAAGTGGCGCCAAAGATTATGAAGATCCAGGTCCACCAGTTGGGATTTAACTACTTGTGACATTTCCCCTGTCTATGGGGAACGCTGGGCCGACCTATCCACAGCCGAGTCTGCCACCATATTCAAATCTCCACCCAAAATTATGTGCCTGTCTGGGGATGCTGTTATGTCCACCAATGCTGTCTGGAAGAAGCTATCCTGATGTTCATTCGGACAGTAAATCGTCCCGATGGTATATGTCAGGGCCCCTAATTTGAATCTATGCGCTAAGAGTCTCCCCTCCTGTTCTGCAAACTTGTGTAGTACCTCCCCCCTGAAGGAGTTTGACACTAATATCGCCACCCCCGCCATCTTGGTGTTGGACGAAGAAAAGAACTGTGTGGGAAATGTACGGGATCGTAATCTATGGCAGTCCCGCGCAAGCAAGTGAGTCTCCTGTAAAAGACAAATGTCAGCCTGTGTGTTCTCTAACAAGGACAAGACCGCCCTCCTCTTGACAGGGTTATTAAGCCCCTTAACATTAAGGGTCACTACCTTAAGGGTCGCCATAGAGAGTCAAAACAGAATGAAGCATGCAGTGGGTCCTGTGCAGTGAGAGAGGGCCTGTGGGCCTCAACTGCCCGGAACTCCCCGTCGGGGCATCGTGAAAACCTCAAGAACACTGAACGGACTGTACCCACCCCCTCCCTGCCCAACTCCCAACCCCCTTGTCCCCCAACTCCCCAACTCCCCCTCCTCCCACACCCCTCTCGGTGCCCCAACTCCCCTCCACCCCTTCCCGCCCCCAAACCCCCAAAACCCTCCGAGAAATTGTCCCAGCCATGTCCTGTCCGGACAAGTCCGTGGTAACGTATCGTAGTGGACGTCCAGGCACACCCTTCCTCCCTCTGCTCCCTCCCCAACCCTTCATGGCCCGAAGCCAGCAAGAACAGTAATGCAAAGTCGTTCTCCCCCCGGAGCAGTCTTACGCTGTTAGTGCGACACCGTCGTGCACCACGGTGTCTCTGGAGGCTTCTTGGATGGCGCTCGCCATATCAGCCCTGATGGTAGGCGAGCTCGGACGCTGGAATACCGCTGACGTTCTGCGCCTCGAGACCCTGCGCCACCCGTCCTCTGTGGCGCGTCTCCTACGTGGCGTGGCGGAGACCTCCTCTTCCGCAGTGATCCCCAGTACTTCGCACGTGTCTTGTAGGGACCTCAATTGATGTAGCACACCGTTCCACCTGAAAATAAGTCGGAAAGGATGACCCCAGGAATAAGGTGTTTCATGCTGTTTCAAGAAGTCTGTTGCGATTTTTAACGCTTTCCGCTTTTGGAGGGTGATTACAGACAGGTCCTGATACAAGGCCACGGGGTGTCCTCGAAACATCATCAAGGGTTTTTTCCGGGCCTCCGCCATGATCCGTTCTTTCAGTAGAAAATCAGGAAGAAAGGCCAATATGTCCGGAGGCGGGGCTGTTGCGCGCCTCTGAGGGCCCACTCGATGAGCTCTATCAATCCGCACCGGAAAGTCCGCCGCTTCACCCAATATGTCCCTGAAGAGCTCCCTCAGGTATTCCGCCACATCCGTCCCCTCTTCCGTCTATGGCACTCCCCGGACCCTAATGTTATTCCGCCGAGAGCGGTTTTCCAGGTCTTCGTTATGGGCCTGGAGGTCCATCTGTTGGTCCCTCAAACGCAACACTTCCTGTTGTAACTGTGTGATTTCCTCGTCCTGTCTCTGTGTGGAGCTTTCCACCGTGGCCACCCTCTCACCCAGACCGTCCACCTCTCTTCGGATCTCGCGGACCTCCCCGGCCACCTCCTGTTTCAGCGTTTGAAAATCGTCTCTCAGCGTGCCAAAAAGTGACTCCAAGAAGGATCGAGTGACCGGGGGTTCACCGCCCCCTGCTGTGTGAGAGCCACTCGCCGCGTTCAGCGACGGTTGATTCCTGTCTCCCCTGGTCTGAGACCTGCCAAGCATCTCGGGGAGCGTGCGGTCGTTCCGTTTATTGCCCTTCTGGCTCGCCATCTTGTCTCCAAGGCCGCTCCTCCGAGTACGGGCACCGCACCGGCCAGATACCCGGGCTTCGGCCCCACCTGCCTCTTCTTGCTAGGAGGTCCTCTGCCGCGGGGTGCTCCTCCCGGACCCCCCCGAGTCTGGGAACTACTTCTGTGGCCCGGGCACCACTATCCGCTCTCGGCCACGCAGCGATCAAGTGTAGGGAGCCTTCCGCTGCCTGTGCAATCCGGTTCCTCTCGCCTAGCTTATCCTTCGGCGACCACTGCTGTTGTCTACGGCAAGCCGACCATCCGCGGCGTAGCTCTCAAGGGCACCACGCACCACCGCAGTCCGCCGCTTTCCTCACTACCTCCAAAAGCAACTATGGCGGCTCTTCACGCCTCTGCAAGTGGTTGCACCCTTTCCGGTGATGGCGCCGTCTCGGGTATCTCTCCACTCGGCCCCGGGATCAATCGCCAGTCGCCCAGGAGCCGACACCTCCGTAGCAGTCCCTGGAGGGTCCCGGTTCTGATCCTTGCCGCTGCGGCTCTTGTTCCGCCTACGCACCCAGCGACACCGCCCTTCCGGCCTGCAGAGCCTCTGATCAGCTAGGCCGCAGCCGCGGGCTCAACTTGCGTCGGGACCGACAACCAGGGGTGGGTCATCTCTACGGGCAGCAGGCGCTTCTCCTGGCCTTCCACCACCGTCGTGGTACCCAGGCGTGTCCCCTACTTCCTTTCACTGTACCACCGCTGACTTCTGCGTGCTTTGGGGACAGAGCTCTGCCCAACCCAGGCTAGGCCGCCATCCTTCTTCGCTTCCGGTCTCGGCGTCGCTCAGTGCCGCGGTCCGGACTACGGGCCCCCGGCCACTCCAGAGCTGGACCTCAGTTCTAGCACAGCCCGATCGGTTCCCGCACCGTCCCCAACCGGTTTTATGCTGGTGGAGGGGAGAACAAGCTATACAGAAGGCTCAGGGCCCGGATCGGGTCGGGAGCTCCGGGCGAAAGCGTCTCCTCACTCCGCCATCTTGGCCACGCCCCCCCTCAAAGTTTTTTTTAACTGATTCTGGCTTTTTTGCCCTGCCAAAGAAATGCTGAGATGATTTTATCCAATTTGGTATGGAATTCTTTGGAGAGGAAGAGTGGGAGCATCGTGACAAGGTAGTTAACCAGGGGGGATATCATCATTTTTATGGTTTCAATACAGCCCCACCAGGTGATGAAACGGGGTGACCATCCGTCCAACAGACTTTTGATTTTGTCCAGGGTTTTGTTTTCGTTATGTTTAAGGGTACTCAATAGCTCATCTGTGAACTCAATCCCCAAATATTTAATCACGCCTGTTTGCCAGAATAGGCCGGAATTGCCCAGCACCTCTCTCGAAGTGTGGATATTAAGAGGTTTTACTTCGGATTTATCTCTATTTAATTTGTAGCCGGAAAGGTAGGAGTATTTGTCTATTGAGGTCATTAGCGCAGCAATGGAGTTAGCAGGGTTTTCCGTCGTGATCAGAATGTCGTCCGCATACGCTGCTAACTTGACACGCGAGTCCCCAAAAGAAATACCCGCAATGTCCCTGTTATTTTTGAAATCTGTAAGGAGGGGCTCAAGGGCTAATAGAAAGAGAGCTGGTGAGAGAGGGCAACCCTGTCTGGTACCTTGGTATAGGTGGAAAGGGTCCGAGAGGGTGCCGTTAATAGCTATCCTGGCAGAAGGGGCAGAGTAGAGGGCCATCATCATCCTGGTAAAGGGGTCGCCAAGGTTGAAAGAGTGCATGCACTGACGTAGAAAGGACCACAAGACCTTGTCAAAGGCCTTTTCCGCGTCCAAGGTTATCGCCACCATTGGCACAGGAGTGGACTTTGCCTTTTCTAGAATATGACATAGTAATCTCGTGTTGTCGTTAGACATCCGGTTTTTTAGGAAGCCAACCTGCGAGGGGCTAATTAATTTGTGGAGGATGGAATTTAGTCTGGTCGCTAAGATTTTAGCATATATCTTGCAATCTAGATTTATCAAGGATATGGGACGGTAATTTTTAGTGAGTAGTGGGTCCTTCCCTTCTTTGGGTAGTACTATAATCGTGGCCTCACTCATTGAAGGGGAAACACCGCCACTGACTGCAGTAGAGTTATAAAGCTTAAGGAGCGGAGGGCTAATTTGGTCTGCAAAGGCCTTATAGAAGGGTGCAGTGAAGCCGTCTGGACCTGGGGCCTTATTATTCTTCAGGGTGTTAATTGCTGCTTTGATTTCTGAAATAGAGATTGGGGAGCCCAGATGAGATCTGTCAGATTCAGAAAGTTTTGGAAGGTGGAGTGAATTGAGGTAGTCCGCGCAGGCGGATTCGTCTAATATTTTGTCATTTTTGTAAAGATCTTCGTAGAATGTTTTGAAAGTGTTGAGGATGTTTGACTGTTTAGTATGTGTGACGTTGCTGGTATCTTTAATGGACGATATGGTAGCCAGTTTCTGTTTATGTTTGAGGTAGGAGGCCAACAGTTTCCCAGCTCTGTTGCCCTCGCATAGTTTTAGGGCCTTGAAGCGATTAATCCATACTCCCGCCCGTTTGCTGGTGATGGTATTGTATTCGTATTTTTTCTTGGTTAACGTATCCAAAACTATAGAATCAAGCGGGTTGGATTTGTGTTGGGCTTCTAGTGTGCCAATCTGGTGTTCCAGAGACTTTAGTTCTTTATTAAGCGCCTTGTTTGTCCTGGCCCTAATGGTGATGATGACCCCACGAATTGTGGCTTTCAGAGCATCCCATAAGGTATTAGGTGTAGTGTCGGGGGTGTTGTTTATGGAAAGATATTCCTCAATAGCGTTTGATATTATTAATTTGTTTGTGGGGTCTGAAAGTGTCTCATCATTAAAGCACCATCTCTTCGGTGGGAGAATCGATCTGGAACCAGCCAGTTTGGTGTGGATATAGGCGTGATCAGAGACTAATTTGGGGGCTATTTCTGTCTCCTCTATACGATGTGTGAAGGGGCTTGAGACCAAAATGAAGTCGATACGAGAATAGGAATTGTGTGGTGCAGAATAAAATGTGTAATCCCTACCGTCTGGATTTTGTAGGCGCCATGAGTCTTTCAGGTGGTATCTGTCACAGAGGCGAAGGAGGGCGTCATGCGAGCGGGAGGGGTGGAAGGCACACTTGGATTGTCTATCGAAAATTGGGTCAAGGGGGAGATTAAAGTCACCCCCCACTATCAACAGGTCATACGTAGGGATAGGTTCTAATGAGCGGGAGACGGAATCCCAGAATTCCGGGTCGTCTGCGTTTGGGCCGTAGTTATTTAGTACATGAATGGGGTCGTCTTCCCTTAGAAGGTTAGTAATGGATAGTCTGCCTACTTCGTCGTGGGAGTGTGAGACTAGAGTACGGTTAGCTTGTTTCGCTAAGAGGGTTATAACCCCTCCTTTTTTGTGAGATGCTGGTGAAGACAGGATGTGTGACGCCCAATGGATGTTCAAGAAGCGGAGATCATCCTCGGACAGTTTGGTTTCTTGCAGTAAAATAATGTCCCCCTTGGATTTGGAAATATACTCGAGAACTTTGCTCCTTTTTAAAGGATGGTTGAGGCCCTTAATATTAAGAGAGACTATTGTGAGATCATCGGCTAGTGAGTTTGTCTTAGCCATTTGGGTTGAGGAGCATCGCTGAGAAAGTGCGCTGTGATCTAAGGGAGACAATGGGTAGCTCCCCAAATTGCTCAGCGCGATCAGCATGAGGGCCATTGTGTGAAGGTATAGTGGACTGCAACGAAATGCATCTGACAAATGTGGAATAGGTAAACATAAGAACAAAACAGTACAGAACATAAAGAAAGACTAAGGCACTTTGAACTCTTTTAGCTCCATTTTCTCCCCTCCCTGCCCCCCCTCCCCCAACCCCCTCCCGCTGACCCCCCCCTCCCCCCCTATACGTACATCGGGAGTGCGACGGCAGTCCCGTGCAAGGCGGAAATCAGGGATACATAGATGGTAGCTAGAAGCTTCCCTAGACTAAGATAAGGTAATGTTAGTAATAACTTCGGCGATTTTACAAATTTTAACCAGTACAAGCTGCCGTGACGTTGAAAGGAGAGACCCATTAACTATAACAGTGAACATGGGCGGTGATTAGAGAGCAAAGGCATTAAGCAGTAATGCGAAATGGATATAACTATAGCACATATAACTATCCGTGTCAGCGAGCCATAAAGAGCAATACAGAGCAATAAAGATCAGCAATATTACAACAATATTACAACGCTATAGCAGGGCACAGATCCATTTGCATTAAAGCTGCTGCCTCATCTACCGCAAATAGGCAAGCATTAAGGAAAGAAACATTGATTACAGGTTGGAGCATACAACATGCGTAAATAGAACACGAAAGAACATCAGTATATTGGGGCTCAAGGCCTACTCACAGTACAGATGTGGGTACCTGCATCCACAAGGAAGTGTCCAGCAAAAGAAACAATGGCCCGCTATTAAGAACAATTTGGCATATTACGCTGGAGGGCGAACATTGAGGCGCAGGGCAACAATTTCGGGAGTAGGATATTAAAGGTAGAATTGAAACTAGAATGACAGTAACACTTGAAATTGAGCCAGATTGCGAGTGAGATCATGTCTTCCTTTTGTTCGAGAGGCCGGACGCCAGGTCCATTTCTTGTTTGCGACGGTCTTCCAGAAAATCAGCAAGGATTTTGGGGTCTGTGAAGTATCTCGGGCGGCCGTTGATTACAACCCTAAATTTTGCTGGACCAGCAAAGGAGAAAGGAATGCTTTTGGATCTTAGCTTGTCTCTGAGCTCCAGGAAACCTTTGCGGATTGCCACCGTATCTCTTGAATAGTCTTGTGTGAAGATGATTCTATGGCCATCCCATGAGATGGAGTGGTTTCTTCTCGCGAATTGGAGGATCATCTCGACATGTTGAAATCTGAGTGGTTTGCAGATCAGTGGTCTGGTGCCATTGGAACTCTTGGTAGCGAAGGTGGGGATCCTGTGCGCCCTATCAAATTCAAGGGCGTGTGGGAAGTCCAATTTGGTGATCATGGGAATCCATGATTCAAGGAATGCCACGCAGGAATCCGCATCTTTTTCTGAATTCTCCGGAACTCCAAAGATCTTGATGTTACCTCTTCTGTTCCTGTCTTCCAACTCCGCGTTGTGGCGTTTCAACTCTTCCGTGGCCTTTTCTAGACATTTGATTTTGGAGACTGATTGTTTTGAGATGTCCTCCATGTCGCTTATTCGTTGTTCAGCCGCGCCCAAGCCCGTGTTAATTACATTTATATCAGCTCTGATCGCAGTGAGCTCAAGTTGCATAGAGTCGGTATTGGATTTGGTGGATTTAGAGAGTTCATGTAGATCTGCCAGTTTCCTGAAAATCATTTCCATATTGGCTGCCATATCGGCTTTACTTTTGATGGGTGAGTCCAAAAGTGAGTCTGGTTTCGCCTTTTTAGAATTATTCCTGTCCTCTCTGTTCGCCATTGTTGCCTGATGTATGTTCTCGTTCGCTGGGAGCCTGCTTGACCCTAAAATGCTGAAGGAGGACACCACTGGATGACAAGGCTGGGCCCCTTTGCGAAAAGAGTCGGCCGCAGGATTGCTATTTGCGTCTGGATTATGTTCGCGTTTGCTGGGAACCAGCCAGACCGTAGGTGTTGTAGGAGGACACTGCTGGCTGTCGAGACTGGGCACCCACGCGAAAGGAGAGTCGGCTGCAGGACTACTTAT
Source organism: Lissotriton vulgaris (assembly GCF_964263255.1). Classification (NCBI taxonomy): domain Eukaryota; kingdom Metazoa; phylum Chordata; class Amphibia; order Caudata; family Salamandridae; genus Lissotriton; species Lissotriton vulgaris. The sequence goes on along the minus strand of NC_141696.1, from coordinate 837,218,461 downwards.
GCGCCTGGGGACACCTGAGTGGATGGGACCAGACTCCAAGGCATGTATGACACTGGTTACGGCCTACGGAAGAGCAGGGAGTGCACTGAGTAACATGTAGGCGCAGAGACCAATCACTGCATAGTAGATGAGGTGCGCTGCTCACTTAGTTCATAGGTGAGAATCTCCTCTTAGGGTATTAAAATGCTGCCATGTGGCAGTGAGGTCGGTTAAGGATCACCACGTGGGCTTAATGACTCAGGCACAGGCATTTCACAGTCAGAAGTGGCGAGGCAGGGTGGGGCTGCACATACCTTCACTCGGAGGGAGGATAGGGCACTGGATGGCAGTGGATGTTCTTGTGATGTGTCCAGAAGCTCACTGAGAATCGGAGCGTGTAATCCTCGTGGAGATCGCTTACATCGCCGCCGCCATTTTAGGGTCAGGCGCGTCGAGCAGGTTGAATTCTGCACAGCTGATCACCTACCAACCCTGACGGCATTCGATCGCTTGAGGCGGATTTTCAGGGTCTGTGTTGCCCTTACCGCCGGCGGAGGTCGTCCGATGACATTAAGAGCACTATCAGTGCTCGTGGGGATCAGGCACAACAGCCGCGACTGGGCGCCGGTCGCGCGGCCGCCCGAAGGCCAGCAAAGTCCCCAAAAAGCGGCCCCAGACCGATCTCAGGGCATCGATGGGTGCAGCGAGGGTCCCGGCGCAGGTACCTTGGATCTGGACCGAATCGCGCCGCTGGGAGCAGTGGTATCACGGAGCTCGCTCCCCCTATCCGCGGAGCACTCGGTTTAGGCGGCCATTCCTCCTGCCGTCCAAGCCACGACCCCGAATCCTCATATTTTATAACGGAAAACCATAACCCCTGAATATTTAGTGTCCAGTGGGTATGGTCTACTCAGTCTGTTACGGTTAAAGGAAATCCGACGGTTGGCCAGTAACTGTTTGACCGCCGATTTACCCCTAGTTAACAATGTCATTTAAGAAAGCACTCCAAAACGAGTATTGCTTAACAACAAACTGATTACTCAATCAGTGAAAACCTGGTTCTGGAGGCAGAGAGTAACTGTACACAGTGTAATTACAGGGTTTTCCTGGTACTGACAGTACAGACAGCTCTGCTCAGCTCAGTCAGTCCGTGGTTACTACGTAACTTGCAGGTGCAGCCTCGTAACTAAAGGTTAATGGATTAATAATGTTCTGAAAATCAACATCATGTTAATAGTAGTCATGAATTCTAACTGAGTGGCCGAGGACGGTGGTCTCTTCTTGCAGAACGGCACAGGACGCAATCAGATCTTTTAAGATCCGATCATACCTCTGCAGCCATGATCCAAGCCACCGATTGGAAATATCACTGCCCTGGGACCAGGGGCGGCTGGTGACATTTGAAAGTGGTGGGCGTAAACTAATTTGCATATTGCACCACAGCGAGCGAGCGAGCCCGAACCACCTTGCATCCATCCATACATCATTCATGCATCTACCCATCCATCCACCCACCCATCCTGCATCCATACATCATTCATTCATGCATCCACCCATCCATTCACCCACCCATCCTGCATCCATACATCATTCATTCATGCATCCACCCATCCATCCATCATGCATCCACCCATCATGCATGCATCCATGCATCCACCCATCATGCATGCATCCATACATCATTCATGCATCCACCCATCCATCCACCCACCCATCCTGCATCCATACATCATTCATTCATGCATCCACCCATCCATCCACCCACCCATCCTGCATCATTCATTCATGCATCCACCCATCCATCATGCATCCACCCATCATGCATGCATCCATGCATCCGTTCATACATCATTCATGCATCCACCCATCCATCCACCCACCCATCCTGCATCCATACATCATTCATTCATTCATGCATCCACCCATCCATCCATCCACCCACCCACCCATCCTGCATCCATACATCATTCATTCATGCATCCACCCATCCATCATGCATCCACCCATCATGCATGCATCCATGCATCCATCCATACATCATTCATGCATCCACCCATCCATCCACCCACCCATCCTGCATCCATACATCATTCATTCATGCATCCACCTATCCATCCATCATGCATCCACCCATCATGCATGCATCCATGCATCCATCCATACATCATTCATGCATCCACCCATCCATCCACCCACCCATCCTGCATCCATACATCATTCATTCATGCATCCACCCATCCATCCATCATGCATCCACCCATCATGCATGCATCCATGCATCCATCCATACATCAATCATGCATCCATTCATCCATCCACCCACCCATCCTGCATCCATACATCATTCATTCATGCATCCACCCATTCATGAGGAAGAGTTCGAACCTGAAGCCAGACGCATCGGGTGGCCGATCCTCTCGGCTCTCCTTAATTGCTTTCTACAGATCTTAGAGTTCTTTTGCCGCACCCGCACTCCACGAGCTAGCGTCAGGCGACAGGCGTCAGCTTCATTCCATCACACCATTGCGCAGCTCCACTATTGTAGCTCCACTGTCACAGTGATGACACGCCGGAGACACGTGAGTCTGTGTGAATCTTGCCGCAGGATTAGCAGTTACCGCAGCGACGGCTGTGACAGTGAAGAAGGACGGAGGAGGGTAGAGGAGAGTGGCGAGTGGCGGGTGGCGGGTGGTAGTTTTTCGTGGTATTACAAACAGCAGCAATAAGCGGAGAAAAGAAAAGAGATAAGACTGAAGCCCCTTAGTGCTCGCTGAGCACCTCGCCCCCACCACGCCTCACCTCTCCTCCTAGTTGATCACAGATCGCAGGTTACAGACGCAGGTTTCAGGTGCAGGTTGCGTGTAGTAGTAGGCAAGTAGCAGATCGCAGATCGATGGACGACGGATCAAGTTTTCAGCTGAGACTTTCAGAGTCTTTGGGTTATAGTCTATAGTCTATAGGCTATAGGTCGTCTGTAGACTGTAGACTGCAGGCACTGCTTCACCACAGCTTCTCCATAGGGTCTCCTTTTTGCAAGCAGGATCGGCCGAGCTGGGCTAGGCTAGGCATGGTTCTCGTCATGCAGGTCTCATCCTGGCGCTGTATGCAGCGCCGGGATTGGCTGGGGGGGCACCATGACTGCTCGCCCAGTCGCCCTGTGCAACCCCGGGGGCTGCGGCCCGCCCCTGGTCCTCTCTCTAAGGGGAACTGCACAGGGGAAACAATCTGCGCATGCACGGGCTAGTTTCTGCCCAAAAATCCACTTGCGCAGCTGAAGCAGGCCCAGCCCCCCCCCCCCCCCCCCCCTGCGCACTCCGGAAAAGTAGGGTGTCTCCCAGATTCCCGGCCGGCGGGAAGCGCGATTATTTTAATATTTGCATTTGTATTTTAGTGACGACGCGGTGGGTCTATGGGGCTTAGTGGGTCTACGCCCCTACGCCCCAATGGACGCACCGCGCCTGCCTGTGACAGGAGTGCAGGGCTGGAGGGGTGGGGGAGCCTAGGGGAGCAGGCACTTCACTTGGGGGATAGAGGGGTGTTTATTGTCACCAGAGTCCCATGCCAGTAGAGACTGCACCACGTCACCTGTACGTGTGAAGTACACTAAATGCTTTAAGTAACACATGCATGTCACAAGCCCGTCCATGTTGGAGGACACCTCAGCCACCCAATCTTCCTGTGCTTGCGCCCTGAAGCGGACTGCATGGGCGTTTAACAAAACGTCTATAAACAAGCATTTTCAACGCACTAGGTCTCGCATTTGCAAGTGTTTGAACTATTGGCGTTGTAAATGACAATGCCTTTATTTATGCGTTTTGAATACTTTCAAGAGGTGTGTAAACACACACTTTGTACTTAACACATTATCACAATCGAACCCATTAATACTTTCTTAATAAGTTATTCCATAAGCACCCACGTTACCTGCCTTATGTGAAGGCAGGCCCTTTTCTGCCCTCACTTATTCTCGCAGAACTAACATGCCAAATGTCCAACGACAGCACTACCAAAGACTTTGGTTTACAACATACAAATGCTACTTCAGGTAGCTTTGAATAATTCACTCTGTCATGTAAGGGATGGATATTTTTCAATTGAAATCAAAATTCCAATTCACCTTGTTCAACTTTTTTTGGGCTCTTGCAGTTCATAAGTAATTAGCAGTTGCACATGTTGGGATCAGCTTTTGTCTCTAGATACTTATTCAATTACTGCACTGCATTTGCAAAATGGGAAGAAAGGCAATCCCAAATTCCCTCAAGTCATTTTAGAGTACGGCATGGCCACCGGACAAAAAGCATTTATCAAATAGGCTTGCAAAAATATACATGGGAGGGGCATGGAGGAGGATGTAGGGTTCATATTATTTGGAGGTGAATCCGCAGCGCTTATAGTACAGAACAATGAATAGCTTTTCAAGGAATTTCCTGACTCTACTAAGGGTACCATGAGGATTTCAAGATGAGGTGTCATTTCATGGGGAGATCCGTAAGAGCCATGTCAAAGGAGGTACTGAAGTGGGTTTAGGAGAGCAGCATAACAACAAATTGTCTGAAACATGCTCTTTGTCTTCCTATGTAAAAGTAGTGTTAGTAACTTCATACATAATCCTGAATATAGAAGCAATTTAATAAACTATGGATGTTGTTTTATTCTCGTTTCCAGCTTCCAGTTAAGCTGAATAGGGCTGCTAATTGTCTTTTATTTTTTACTGTACTTCTTTGATGTTTTGTATTATACACAAGTTGGACTTTAAGCTTCCTGACGTGTGTGTGGGTTTTTATTTTAACAGAAAGTTGACAAAATTGTAACATTGGTTCAAAATGGGTGTTAAAGGAGGGATATAATGAAGAAAAGTGAGAGAGGGGTATGTCTGTAGTAAGGATGGGTAAGGCCACAGATTAGTACATGTGACCGGAACACTACATTTCCCAACTTAAAATGCATTTAAGTCTCTTGCTGTGTCTCTTCTTCCACGGTGTGTCCAGTATGCTGTGACTGTTGGTCTGCGGTGTTTTTATTGTGGTCGTGTTACTCTGGCTTCCAAAAAAGGGGACACTGTTCCTTGTGCAGGGTGCAAAAGTCACCAATGCATGAAGGTGCAAAAAGTCACCTATATATGAAAAAAGAAAATAAAAAAGAGAGAAACAGAATCCCTAGGTAAAGAGACCCACAGAAAACAAGGAAACCATTTTGTGTCCTCTGTTGCCCTCACACACCTCGAAAGGTGTCATGCTTCATCATTGTGTTACTCTGGCCACATCCACCGACATTAAACATGTCTCCACTTCAAGTGCCCTCCAGATGGTTGGTGGAAGCAGGTCACACCCAACTCAACCACACAAAATGATTATATTTGAAGTCAAACAGTGAAGCTGAGGAGTAAAACCCCTGCAGGTCTATTGGACTGATTGGCCTGCGTGTGGAGCGTTGCAGCGTGTGCTTCACTCCAGAGGTGGCACTCTTACATTTTGAAATAGAGGGCTGCCTACTACTCATATGTTCTGAACTAGATCTGCTGTCGTCATGTATTAGTGACCATGGTATGCAGGGGCATTATTTACGGATCTCCTGGACTACTCTTCCTGCCAATAACATCACAGTAAGTTAAAACACAAGCACATTATGATAACAATTATTATCTTAGCAGGATTCGTTGTTATCATGCTAGGAGCTAACCCGACTGCATGCCGGGCCAATTGTATTAAGGAAGAATCTGTGTAGGTGCTCTAATCACAGAGTTTTGACCCTGAAAATTAACAAGCTTTCTTTAAGCTACTTCCTTCCTTGCACCTGCTCTGTTTTCGCAAGTGTTGTCTGCAAAGAATAAAGTGTGGATTTTCTTTGCCATTTCGTACTAGTTTCCTATCCTCAACTTTTCAGATTTTCCTTAGAGCTGACTGTCTGATGTCTGGTATAATCAAGTCATAATACTTGCACAGAGTTTCAGAAACGTATATTGCACAAATATTCACCATGCACCAACTTAAAAAAGCGGTACAAAAGGGGGTGGTGATGGACGGAGCATCTGAACCAATCAAACACTCACACCCAGTCAACAGATCTGGGTTTAATCCATCTCCGTTCTTTATCCCTCTCTGCCACCCCAGTTCAGACATGGCCATATGCAAATCAGTCTGACCCTGTGCCTTATGGGAACAGTCCAGCCCGAACTGCCAAGTCATGCTTTCCTTGGACCGGAAACAAGCTTCCTACGACCGGTTTCTGGCATTACAGCCAGGCTTGCTTGAATCCAGTGGCAAAACAGCTAATCAAATAGGTGACACCTAATGCATTTACCAATACCTTTTTTTTTTACAATCCGCTCTACCTGGAACACAGGAGGAGTTCGAGAAGTCCCACAGCCCTGGCTGCAGCGAAACCAAAGTAGCCTTGGAGGAGAAAGCGCACCTGAATGAATGAAATAATGAAATACTACTTTTGGGGGGGCCTGGGAGCCCAAAATCCACTGCACCCCAAAATCTAATTGTGTCTGGATTTACCTTCATTGAACCTACTCCACAATCCTTGATCTGGACGTAGAATACTGCAGCCTCGCCCCAATACAAAGGTTCCCCATTAATATGATTAGATCATGAATGGATCAGGACAATCAATAACTGAGTTCTAGTGCAGGAGGAATTTTAAACGCTTCTTTACATACAAATAAAATGCGGTAAAGAAATATTATTTTGTCACGAAGACAATAATGCGCATGAAATATCAAATTAGAATAGTCCCAAAATCCCGTGAATACAACACATTTCTAGTGCATTATTGAGATGGGCATGAATCAGCAAATAGAAAATCAGGTGTTCCAAAAAAGAGCCATTAACATCCTGTCCAAAGGTAAGGGCGAGTTCGGAAACAATCTGAGATTATCAGCGTGATCTCAGGAAGTCTCTCTTTAAATGGACAGGCTCGGGAGTCTACCCGTCTCCAGCAATATTACAGCATTCCCAATTTCATGAAACGGTAATCCTAATTTGACGAAATGGCCCATTTAAATTACGGAAATATTATTTAGGTACCCGTTGACAATTCGTTCGGCACTGTCACTTTTAGCAACAGTTAGCTGGAAGAAGAGCATGTCCGCCTCTCCCATGAACACCAACTCAACCGACAACAATGACAAAAATTCCACCGCAAAAACAAACAAGCATTTGCAATGCAATAGGTCTCGCATTAGGAAAGTGTGAGCTATTAGTATTGTAAATGACAATTTTTTAAAAATATGTGTTGGCTTTGAAAATATATAAATTAATAGCATTGTTATTCACAAAGCCAATAGCTTACACTTTCCTAATGTGAGTCCTATTGATGGAGCAAGGATTCGCACGTAATGCGACTTGCTTGAATTTAAGAACCTTGCATAATCTATAACGTTATTAATCAACGTGTTCTGTTATTAATATTGCACTTTCACACTACACGCGGGTGTCCCAGAGACGCTTGCCTATGTGTTTTCTAATCCTAACAAAGCTTGCACACTGACTGGTCACGGGATTTCAGTCTGCGCATGCGTCGGTCATACCCATGTCATATGACGCACTCGTAGTTCTGGAGGGATTTTTTCGCACATGAGCATTATTGCAAACATGGCCGCTTTGTTTTTTAACATGCATCTTGCTTGCTACCCCTGCTATTGCACAAATGTCTATTTCTGCCTTAACCCTAATGCTATAGATATTATAAAGTAAGGGATGTAGTATAGCCAATCACGGTATACAGTGTAATCATTTTTTCTGTGTTCCTAATTTGTTTTCGCTTACTTTTCATGTACCGCGTGTCTGCGGGCCTGGGAGTGGGGAGCCTCTCCATCTTGGAAGTCTGAGTGGAACTGACCACGTGATAAGAGAACCTAGTCTTGCAGCAGTGGAACTCAGCCAGCTGGCTGCCGAAACTGAGATGCTCCTGGGAACCTGCACTCTGACCCAGCGAGAAGAAGCTGAACTACACCTAAAAATGATACAAAATTGTTAGTCCACTGTGTGTCCTATTGTTCTCTTTTACACGTATGCCATGGGAACGGGAATGTAAGGGGTGGGTACGAAAAATAAATATTAATTGTGGGAACACTAAAATTCTAGGTGGTGACAATGACCTAACCACCTCTCTTGTCCAATCCAAAGTTGGGGATCCTGTCACTTGCAACATTTGTGGGTGGTCCACTGACCCGAAAACAGTATAACTAGCCTAGTTTTAGCTAGAGAAATTGTCTGACTTGTCCGAGTAGCTGACCTGTCACCGACCCTACGAACTCTATAGGTGATTGATACAGAGAGCTGCGGAGCACTCTGTCCGTAACTTCCACAAACCCACTGGGGTGGAATAGTCTTAAGTGCTGGCGAAGCACTTTGCTGCGAGATTCGAAAACCCAATCGGGGTTATTTGTCAAGTCAAGTCAAGTCATAAAATTTATATAGCGCACTACATACCCAGAGGGTTTCAAGGCGCTTGGGGAGGGGAGGGCGCTTGGGGAGGGGAGGGGGATTATTTGTCAAATATCCACGTTTTAAGTTGTTTTCTGAACGCTAGGTGATTCTGGGTGAGGCGAAGGTAAGCGGGGAGTGAGTTCCATGTTTTGGCAGCCAGGTATGAGAAGGATCTGCCTCCCATGGTGGTTTTGTTGATGCGAGGGACAGTGGCGAAAGCTTGGCTGGAAGATCGAAGTTGGCGGGAGGGGGTGTAGAAGGACAGTCGAGAGTTGAGGCAATCTGGTCCGATGTCGTAGAGTGATTTGTGTGCGTGGGTAAGTAGTCGGAAAGTAATCCTCTTATTGACGGGTAGCCAGTGGAGGTCTTTAAGGTGACCAGAGATGTGTTCGTTGCGTGGGATGTCTAATATGAGCCTGGCTGAGGCGTTTTGGATTCGTTGTAGTTTCTTCTTTAGTTTGGCGGTGGTACCTGCGTAGAGGGTGTTTCCGTAGTCCAGTCGGCTCGTGACCAGAGCATGGGTGACTGTTTTCCTTGTTTCGGTGGGGATCCAGCGAAATGTTTTTCTGAGCATGCGAAGGATGTTGAAGCAGGATGAGGATACGGCGCTGACTTGTCTGTTCATTGAAAGTGAAGAGTCCAGGATGACGCCAAGGTTCCGTGCGTGGTCTGTCGGGATGGGTGCTTTTCCGAGGGCTTCCGGCCACCAGGAGTCGTCCCATGCAGAGGGGGATTTACCTAAGATGAGGACTTCTGTTTTGTCTGAGTTCAGTTTCAGACGGCTTTGTTTCATCCATTCGGCGACTTCTTTCATTCCTTCGTGTAGGTTAGTTTTGGCGGTGCTGGGGTCCTTGGTGAGAGAAAGGATCAGTTGAGTGTCATCCGCGTAAGAGATGATGTTGAGGTTGTGTTGGCGGGCGATGGTCGCGAGGGGGCTCATGTATACGTTGAAGAGGGTGGGGCTGAGTGAGGATCCTTGTGGTACGCCGCAGATGATTTCAGAGGCCTCGGACTTGAATGGTGGGAGGCGGACTCTCTGGGTTCTTCCGGAGAGGAACGAGGTGATCCATTCCAGTGCCTTTCCTTGGATTCCGATGTTTCTGAGGCGCTGTAAAAGGGTGCTGTGGCAGACTGTGTCGAAGGCTGCAGAGAGGTCGAGGAGGATGAGGGCGACTGTGTCTCCATTGTCCAGTAGAGTTCGAATGTCGTCTGTTGCTGCGATGAGGGCGGTCTCAGTGCTGTGCTTTGCACGGAAGCCAGATTGTGAGGAGTCGAGGGATTTGTTGGCCTCGAGGAAGGCGGCGAGCTGGTTGTTGACAGCTTTCTCGATGACTTTGGCCGGGAATGGAAGAAGTGAGATGGGGCGGTAGTTTTTGAGTTCGGTGGGGTCTGCTGTTGGTTTTTTCAGAAGGGCGGTGAGTTCAGCGTGTTTCCAGTCTTCTGGGAAGGTAGCGGAGTTGAAGGAGCAGTTGATGACGTCTCGGAGGTGCGGTGCTATGACGGAGTTTGCTTTGTTGAAGATGTGGTGAGGGCATGGGTCTGTGGGGGATCCAGAGTGGATGGAATTCATCAGGCGGATGGTGTCCTCAGTGGTGATTGGGTTCCAGGCGTTGAGGGTGTTAACGGGGGGAAGATAGTCAGCTGATGGTAGGGTGGGTTGGCTTCCGGGTTGGTTGTCAAAGCTGTTGTGGATGTCAGCAATCTTGTTGTGGAAAAAAGAGGCTAGGGAGTCGCAGAGAGTTTGAGAGGGGGTGATGTCGTTGGAGTTGGCCGAGGGGTTGGAAAATTCCTTGACGATGTTGAAAAGTTCCTTGCTGTTGTGGGCGTTGTTGTCGAGTCGATCCTTGAATGCTGTTTTTTTGGCTTTTCGGATCAGTTGGTGGTGAGTACGGATGGCGTTTTTGAAGGCGTCCTTGTTGCTGGTGGATGAGTCTTTTTTCCAGGCCTTTTCAAGGGAGCGGCATAGTTTCTTGGATTTCTTGAGGTCCTCGTTGAACCATGAGGCCTTCTTGATTTTGTGTTGGCGTTTTTTCAGTGGTGCTAAGGTGTCTGCGGTGTTGGATAACCAAAGGGTGAGGTTGGAGGCGGCTTCGTTGGCGTTAGAAGAGAGGGCTGGGGAGGTTTGAAGGAGCGATGAGGAGATCTGTTCCGTGGTGATTTTGTTCCAGTTTCTTTGTAGAGTTGGTTGGAGGTGGATGATGGGTTTCGGCTTGTTGTAGGTGAAGTGGACGCAGCTGTGGTCAGTCCAGAGGAGCTCCGTAGTGTGGTTGAAAGAGACATGGTTGCTAGAGGTGAAGATGGGGTCGAGTGTGAAGATGGGGTCGAGTGTGTGACCTGCGATGTGGGTGGGGGAAGTGACCAGTTGTTTAGGTTGGCGAGGTTGTCTAAGAGGGTGGCGGTGTTGCGGTCGTTGATCTTCTCAAGGTGGAAGTTGAGGTCTCCCAGGAGGATGTAGTCTTTGGACGGGAGCGCGTGTGGGGTGATGAAGTCCGTGATGTCTTCACTGAATTTTGCGCGGGGTCCTGGTGGTCTGTAGAGGAGGGTGCCTCTGAGTGTGGTCTTGGGGTCGATGTGGATCTGGAAGTGGAGGTGTTCGGAGTTGGCGAGGTTGGCGTCAGAGCTGGTTGAGATGCGGATTGATTTCTTGTGGACGATAGCGATTCCTCCTCCTGTTTGGTCGGTGCGGTCTTTGCGTGTAATCTTATAGTCGTCAGGGATAGCGATGGCGATGTCAGGGGCGGAGGAGGCGTTCATCCATGTTTCCGTTAGGAAGGCGACGTCTGGAGAGATGGTGTCTAGTAGGTTCCAAAGGTCAATGGCGTGCCTGTGGACCGAGCGGGTGTTGAGAAGGATGCATTCTAGGTGGTTGGGGTCGGGAATCTGTGGTGTGGTCGGAGCGGAGATGTTGACGGTGCCGCTGAATTTGCAGGAGAGGCAGGAGAACGGTCCATGGGTGCGTCCTGGAGCGGCTTGGATGCAGTTGGGGGCGCGACCGGGGTTAAGGGCTAGGAGGGTGGCAGCATCGTAGTTAATGCGGGAGGGCTGGGCAGCGCGAGGGGCAGGGGGTCTGGCGCTGGGCGCGGTCCAGGCGCGGACGGGCGTAGACGGGCTTACCTTTGGCGCACCTTCGGCGCGGGTTGGGCGCGGTCGCTGCGCGTGAACGCTGCGCGCGGGGACTCCTGTCATATATGGATAGTGGGAGGGGGAGGGGCGAGGGCTGTTCAGCTGGGAGGCGGGGCGGGCTCAGCAAGCACAACAACAACAACAGGGACAAAATGGAGGGGGGAGCAGAGCAGGGCGCCGGGGGTATATCGCGCTAGAATCTATTTGCGGAGCGGAGATGGTACAGGCAGGCAAGCGCTAATTAAATAACAGGCAAACAAAAATGAACAATGGCACACTTATAATCAGAGCAGCACACCAGAGCAGGGCGCCGGGGGTATATCGCGCTACAAACAAATTGCGGAGCGGAGATGGTACAGGCAGGCAAGCGCTAATTAAATATCAGGCGAACATAAATAAACAAAGGCACAGTTATGAACAAAGCAGCAAAGCAAGTACGATACCGAGTCTCGGCAGAGACACAGGGGAGCGAACCACTCAAGGCAGAGGCAGAGAGGGGTCACAGCGCTGCGAGGACCAGGAGCGCCGTAAATAGGTAGTGGGAGGGCTGTTCAGCTGGGAGGCGGGGCGGGCTCAGCAAGCACAACAACAACAACAGGGACAAAATGGAGGGGGGAGCAGAGCAGGGCGCCGGGGGTATATCGCGCTAGAATCTATTTGCGGAGCGGAGATGGTACAGGCAGGCAAGCGCTAATTAAATAACAGGCAAACAAAAATGAACAATGGCACACTTATAATCAGAGCAGCACACCAGAGCAGGGCGCCGGGGGTATATCGCGCTACAAACAAATTGCGGAGCGGAGATGGTACAGGCAGGCAAGCGCTAATTAAATATCAGGCGAACATAAATAAACAAAGGCACAGTTATGAACAAAGCAGCAAAGCAAGTACGATACCGAGTCTCGGCAGAGACACAGGGGAGCGAACCACTCAAGGCAGAGGCAGAGAGGGGTCACAGCGCTGCGAGGACCAGGAGCGCCGTAAATAGGTAGTGGGAGGGCTGTTCAGCTGGGAGGCGGGGCGGGCTCAGCAAGCACAACAACAACAACAGGGACAAAATGGAGGGGGGAGCAGAGCAGGGCGCCGGGGGTATATCGCGCTAGAATCTATTTGCGGAGCGGAGATGGTACAGGCAGGCAAGCGCTAATTAAATAACAGGCAAACAAAAATGAACAATGGCACACTTATAATCAGAGCAGCACACCAGAGCAGGGCGCCGGGGGTATATCGCGCTACAAACAAATTGCGGAGCGGAGATGGTACAGGCAGGCAAGCGCTAATTAAATATCAGGCGAACATAAATAAACAAAGGCACAGTTATGAACAAAGCAGCAAAGCAAGTACGATACCGAGTCTCGGCAGAGACACAGGGGAGCGAACCACTCAAGGCAGAGGCAGAGAGGGGTCACAGCGCTGCGAGGACCAGGAGCGCCGTAAATAGGTAGTGGGAGGGCTGTTCAGCTGGGAGGCGGGGCGGGCTCAGCAAGCACAACAACAACAACAGGGACAAAATGGAGGGGGGAGCAGAGCAGGGCGCCGGGGGTATATCGCGCTAGAATCTATTTGCGGAGCGGAGATGGTACAGGCAGGCAAGCGCTAATTAAATAACAGGCAAACAAAAATGAACAATGGCACACTTATAATCAGAGCAGCACACCAGAGCAGGGCGCCGGGGGTATATCGCGCTACAAACAAATTGCGGAGCGGAGATGGTACAGGCAGGCAAGCGCTAATTAAATATCAGGCGAACATAAATAAACAAAGGCACAGTTATGAACAAAGCAGCAAAGCAAGTACGATACCGAGTCTCGGCAGAGACACAGGGGAGCGAACCACTCAAGGCAGAGGCAGAGAGGGGTCACAGCGCTGCGAGGACCAGGAGCGCCGTAAATAGGTAGTGGGAGGGCTGTTCAGCTGGGAGGCGGGGCGGGCTCAGCAAGCACAACAACAACAACAGGGACAAAATGGAGGGGGGAGCAGAGCAGGGCGCCGGGGGTATATCGCGCTAGAATCTATTTGCGGAGCGGAGATGGTACAGGCAGGCAAGCGCTAATTAAATAACAGGCAAACAAAAATGAACAATGGCACACTTATAATCAGAGCAGCACACCAGAGCAGGGCGCCGGGGGTATATCGCGCTACAAACAAATTGCGGAGCGGAGATGGTACAGGCAGGCAAGCGCTAATTAAATATCAGGCGAACATAAATAAACAAAGGCACAGTTATGAACAAAGCAGCAAAGCAAGTACGATACCGAGTCTCGGCAGAGACACAGGGGAGCGAACCACTCAAGGCAGAGGCAGAGAGGGGTCACAGCGCTGCGAGGACCAGGAGCGCCGTAAATAGGTAGTGGGAGGGCTGTTCAGCTGGGAGGCGGGGCGGGCTCAGCAAGCACAACAACAACAACAGGGACAAAATGGAGGGGGGAGCAGAGCAGGGCGCCGGGGGTATATCGCGCTAGAATCTATTTGCGGAGCGGAGATGGTACAGGCAGGCAAGCGCTAATTAAATAACAGGCAAACAAAAATGAACAATGGCACACTTATAATCAGAGCAGCACACCAGAGCAGGGCGCCGGGGGTATATCGCGCTACAAACAAATTGCGGAGCGGAGATGGTACAGGCAGGCAAGCGCTAATTAAATATCAGGCGAACATAAATAAACAAAGGCACAGTTATGAACAAAGCAGCAAAGCAAGTACGATACCGAGTCTCGGCAGAGACACAGGGGAGCGAACCACTCAAGGCAGAGGCAGAGAGGGGTCACAGCGCTGCGAGGACCAGGAGCGCCGTAAATAGGTAGTGGGAGGGCTGTTCAGCTGGGAGGCGGGGCGGGCTCAGCAAGCACAACAACAACAACAGGGACAAAATGGAGGGGGGAGCAGAGCAGGGCGCCGGGGGTATATCGCGCTAGAATCTATTTGCGGAGCGGAGATGGTACAGGCAGGCAAGCGCTAATTAAATAACAGGCAAACAAAAATGAACAATGGCACACTTATAATCAGAGCAGCACACCAGAGCAGGGCGCCGGGGGTATATCGCGCTACAAACAAATTGCGGAGCGGAGATGGTACAGGCAGGCAAGCGCTAATTAAATATCAGGCGAACATAAATAAACAAAGGCACAGTTATGAACAAAGCAGCAAAGCAAGTACGATACCGAGTCTCGGCAGAGACACAGGGGAGCGAACCACTCAAGGCAGAGGCAGATTCCATGCAGAGAGGGAGCAGCGCAGGCGTTGCATCCGAAGCTGCAGGTGTTGGTCGTACCCTTTGATGAGCCCAGTCCTGATCCAAATCCTGAGGGGTATCCTGTCCTGACGGTCCATGAGCTGTACCTGCTCGCCTACTGGCATCCCAAGTCCTTGAGGGTCCTTGTCCACGCCTTTCCCTAACTGACCCGTGACCAGGGTTAGTCCTCATTCCCGTCCTAGGTAAATATATATCTGTGGGTGTCCGTCTATCTATACACTTTCCTCTCCTCCTTTTAATAAAGCATCATTGCCTATGTTATTTTCCCTGTCTTTTTTCCGAAACATTTTACATGCAAACTGTTTTACTAGTTATGTTCCACTTTTACTCTCACCTGTAGGATATTATTAAATTGTCTGCTTATTCAGTGTGTTCCATTCTTACCCTCCTTTAGAATCTATGCCTTAAATCGTAGATAGAATAAGGTCTGTCTTTTATAAATCACTGACGAATTCTAGAACTTTACTAAAATAGTATGTTCTTTCCCACTTTACCTGCCTTAGTATAAGCCTGAAAACTGAATAGTATGTTCCCTGTTACCCTTTTCCTTTAGTTTTCTGACATTCAATGGTGCTCACTCTCATTCATAGTCACATTATAGTCCTGATCCTAGTTATAGATATTCTATTCTGTGTAACCTTTATTCTCATGGCATATGGAATCTAACTATTTTTACTATATAAAGTCTCGAAAACCCTTCAGGTGTCTGTGGATTATTACAAAAGTATAAATCATTATTCAAATGTACAAGATATTTTTGGTTGGTCTTATCTCCTACCCCTGCTAGCTCCTGATTCGTCGGGAACATAGGTACCTGTGACAAGGTGGTAAGTCAGGTACACTGGAAACTAATAGTAAGGAAAACACAAGAATTACTGATAGGGATGTGTAAGGTCACCCGATTCACAAGAGTATAGTGCTAAACACGTTATGGGCCCAAGTGCGTACAATTTGGTGAAATAAAGAGTCGGGCGACCTGCGCGCTCTATCAGAAATTTTCTGGTAGCAGAGCTATAGTTAGGACTAGTTAAGATAGGTATATAAGATATTTTCAAATGAACCGTGAAAAACAAAATGTGCTGCTAAAAATAATTTTTTCTTTACAGTTATCGCTCGATTTTAAATGCAAATTGTGAGACCTGTCTGCTTCTGAGGATCCCCTCACAACAACTATGATTTATTTTGTCCCCTTTGGCCTCTGAGTGTTATTATTCTTTTTTTTATGTCCACCCGGATTTTTGGTTGTCAGCATTGACTATGGGGCTAGGTGTTCCTTGAGTAGGACGTTTTGCCTTACCCCTGAGGCCTAGTCATCCACATGAAAATTTAGTGAGAACCAAGAAACCTAAAATGGAGTCCACCAACTGTCATAACGGTCATCCCAACCAAGCTGACCCATTGACTTGCATTAGGAAGGTTCTAGAACCCACCAGCACCTTCTAACAGCCAGGTCCAGCCTATAAATAGCCAAGCCTAGCCAAGTCCAGGGCGGCCATTTTGGGTAGTTCACACTGACCAGAGAAGCAATAAGTGACCAGCGCGGAGAGAGGCAACCTATTGAGGAGGATTGTGCACTGGTAGGGGAGAGATCGACCTGTGAGCCGGCTGCTTCCTGCATAGATGTGCCCCCTCTTGGGATGACCAAACCCCACTGAGTCTATTAATGGAACCAAAACCCCCGCAATCTTTAACAAGACCACAAAGCTACTGGCGACTCGGGTGGCAGAACCACCGTGGCTTTGGCGTAGTGATTGGATGCCAGTGAAACCGAGCATTTCCCCCTCTATATTGGCGGAAGGAGAGTGAATAAGGGACTGGAAGTACAGCATCAAGGGTGAAGTCGCTAAGATGCTGGAGCTGGGAGTGATAGAACCTTCCAATAGCCCCTGGTCCAGTCCGGTGGTTTTGGTGCCAAAAGCTGCCCCACCGGGCACCACACCTGAATTAAGATTCTGTGTGGATTACCGAGGACTAAATTCTGTAACAAAGACTGATGCCCATCCGATCCCCAGGGCGGATGAACTCATTGACCGGCTGGTAGGCATGGGCGGAAAATCCGTTCCGCTCGCGGATTTTGCGGATTTTCGGGAAATCCGCAATCCGCGAGATTTGCGAATCTCCCGCAAAATCCGCAAATCCGCGAGCAGCGGATTTTGCTCGCACTGCTCGCACTGTTCGCGTGAGTTCGCGTGAGTTCGCGCCCCGCGAATAAGTGCAAAATTGCAGAAATACGATCTTAGCAAAACTGAAAGTAACTACTTAAAAGGTTCAAAAGTTCAGGCTCATCATTAGTAGCCATTTCCTGTAGTGCTTCCTGAGGGGCCCCTCCAGAGTTCAGTTGCCAGTTGCAACTATTATGTGACCCTGCTCTGAACCTCAGAATAGTTACACATATGCCACAAAGGTCCTGAATTACAGCTAAGGGAGACAAGCAGGAGCCAGGCTGGAAGTTAAAATCCATTAATCAGCCCCTAATTCATTATTGTCAGTTGGGGCAGGGCAGGTGTTGTAACTAATTTTGCAACAATGAAAGCACTTAGCAAGTGCAAAAGATCACTAATCAGGGCGCACTAAGGAAGCAGGTACCAGCTAAAAAAATATTCTGTGACACATTAATCAGCCCCAAATTAATTCAGGTCACTTGAGGCAGGGAAGGTGTGCTTTGCTTTGCCGAAAATAATGTACACTGGACAACCAGAGGGTGTGGTGATGAAACAGAGGGTGGCATGGGTGGGCCAGAGGGTGGCATGAGTAGTCAGAGAGTGGCAGTGGTGACAGAGAGTGGCAGTGATGAAGAAGAGTGTCCCAAACAGGCTGGACACGTAGAAACAACAAGTTCGCGAAACTTGCGACCCGACAGGTAAGTTCGCAATTTGCGAAAGTGTACAAAACCCTCGCGAACTGGCAGAAACACGGGCGAACACAAAAAAAAAAAAATCCGCAAATTCGCGGGAATTCGCGGATTTTGCGGATTGCGAATCCGCAAATCCGCAAAATTCGCGAACGCGAGATCCGCAAAATTTGCTCATGCTTACCGGCTGGGTGCTGCCCAATATTTAAGTACAGTTGACCTTACTTCGGGGTACTGGCAGATCTCCCTTACTGATGGAGCAAAGGAAAGGTCAGCCTTCTCCACGCCTCAGGGTCACTACCAGTTCTGTGTGATGCCCTTTGGGCTAAAGAACGCCCCTGCCACTTTTCAGCGGCTGGTGAACAAGGTCCTTTCTGGTATGGAAGCTTTTTCTGCTGCTTATCTGGACGACATTGCTGTCTTCAGTAGCAGCTGGGAGGACCATTTGCAACACTTGCAAGCTGTTCTTCAGGCCCTGCAACAGGCTGGCTGACAATCAAGGCCAGCAAGTGTCAGATTGGGCAGGGGTCGGTGGTGTACCTAGGCCACTTGGTGGGCAGAGGGACGGTGCAGCCCCTCCAGGCGAAGATTGAGGCTATTATGGCCTGGGAGCCCCCCAAGACTCAAACTGAGGTCCGAGCCTTCCTGGGCCTCACTGGATACTACCGTCGCTTCGTGAAGGGGTATGGCACCATAGTGGCCCCCCTCACTGAACTTACTTCTAAGAAACAACCCCGACGGGTAGTCTGGACAGAGACTTGCCAGCGAGCCTTCGTGACTTTAAAACAAGCATTGTATACTGCTCCAATACTCAGGGCCCCTGATTTTTCAAGAGAGTTCATTGTCCAAACAGATGCATCAGAACATGGCATTGGGGCAGTGTTATCGCAACTGAATGATGAGGGCTTGGATCAACCCGTGGTCTTCCTATCCAGGAGACTACTCCCCAGGGAACAGAAGTGGAGTACTATAGAGCGGGAAGCCTTTGCGGTGGTTTGGGCTCTGAAGAAGTTGCGTCCATACCTATTTGGCTAGCACTTCCTGGTTCAGACCGACCACCGGCCCCTTCGTTGGCTGATGCAAATGAAGGGGGAGAATCCCAAGTTGTTGAGGTGGTCCATCTCCCTACAGGGAATGGACTTCCGGGTGGGACATCGGCCTGGAGAGAACCACGCCAACGCAGACGGTCTCTCTAGGTATTTCCGCCTTAGTGATGAGAACTCCCAAGGGATTGGGTAGTTCTCCCCACTTTCAGCTGGGGGGGACGCGTGTGAGACCTGTCTGCTTCTGAGGATACTCTCACAACTATGATTTATTTTGTCCCCTTTGGCCTCTGAGTGTTATTATTCTTTTTTTTATGTCCACCCAGATTTTTGGTTGTCAGCATTGACTGTGGGGCTAGGTGTTCCTTGAGTAGGACGTTTTGCCTTACCCCTGAGGCCTAGTCATCCACATGAAAATTTAGTGAGAACCAAGAAAAAAAAAATGGAGTCCACCAACTGTCATAACGGTCATCCCAACCAAGCTGACCCATTGACTTGCATTAGGAAGGTTCTAGAACCCACCAGCACCTTCTAACAGCCAGGTCCAGCCTATAAATAGCCAAGTCCAGGGCGGCCATTTTGGGTAGTTCACACTGACCAGAGAAGCGATAAGTGACCAGCGCGGAGAGAGGCAACCTATTGAGGAGGATTGTGCACTGGTAGGGGAGAGATCGACCTGTGAGCCGGCTGCTTCCTGCATAGATGTGCCCCCTCATGGGATGACCAAACCCCACTGAGTCTATTAATGGAACCAAACCCCGCAATCTTTAACAAGACCACGAAGCTACTGGCGACTCGGGTGGCAGAACCACCGTAGCTTTGGCGTAGTGATTGGACGCCAGTGAAACCGAGCATTTCCCCCTCTATATTGGCGGAAGGAGAGTGAATATGGGACTGGAAGTACAGTCTCAGCGTTCGTCGCGCGTGTAGCGCGGTGTACTCACAGAGAAGAGAAGTGACGGAGTTCTCCGGTCTCCCTTCCGTGTATTGCTGCCCTTCGCATGTGAAGTTTCTGGAGGCGGCAGCAGCAGTAGCGGAGCCCAGCGGTCCCGTGTAAGCATCCGGGGAGATCCTGTGGTGACGTCGGAGGAGGCCGGATGAAGGAGGAGAAATAGGCGGGGCAGCGTGGAAGGAGGCCGGGCAGAGGAGGAGCTATCACGGATGACGGCGGAGTGAGAAAGCTGGCGGACGCACCTCCCAGGCGCTGAGGAGACGAACGTTGGACTTCCTTCAGGCCGGTGCAGGGCTAAGTCGACAGACACGCAACTCAGCAGCACCGACACCGGGAACAGAGCTGCCGGTTGGGTTTGACCCCACAACTAAAGAACACACCGTCCTAAAGTAAGCCGGGATATTCGGGAGAGGGCGGAGGTCAAACCACTTGCTACTGAACTTGGGAGGGTGACGAACTGGGGCTGCGTGGACTTTCAGCCCGGGACCCTGACCTAATTAACCCCTGAAGTACCCACTGAATAGAGGAGACACTACAGTGGGAGCAGTGGGAACTCAGTGGCCGGAAATAGATCTTGTAGTGCAAGCACCATTGGGGGCTAAAGGAAAGGTCAGAGTCACTGGTGAAGTGAATAAGTACAGGTTCTAGAGTGGTTACAGGGTTGCCCAGACAGAGCATGTAAAAGAGAAAGAATCTATATGCTACAGTGGGAATGTTTTAATCTGCCTGTTCTTTCCTAGTGGTGCAACTGTTCAAGCTATTGATAAAAGGTGTTGAAAGCCAGTGCTCGTGAAACCTATGTGACCCTGCCAGCCCAGGGGTAATGTATAAACATGTGAAGTAACAGCAACAGTCTTATTTTTACTCTCTTGGCATTGAATTGAACTACTAGTTGTAAAGGAGGGTAGAATAACTTAACTTCCTGGAACCTTTCCTATAGGGGAAGTAGCGTGACCCGAAAAACATTGGGAAATGTAATTAAATGTATTAAGTGATATAAACTGCATTAATGTGAAAGGTGATGTACTAATGTAACAAAGGAATTAACAAAGCAAAGAGAACAGAGTCTATTTTTATAAAGTTCGAGCCTTATTTTCCTAACAAGGTGTAGTGTCGTTTTTGGAATGGATGGGCGCTGAGTTCCTGAGAGGTTTTACGCAAGCTTTACACATTTAGCCTTAGGAATTAGCCTTCCCCTCTGTGCCATTCTACCCACGTGTTGGCTAGGGAACCCCTAGGTCTAACACAAATGTTTTGAAATGTTATAAAAGTATTATTCTGTGAAATGCTGCTATATTATTGCATGTGATTAACAAATTGTTAGTGATTGTTTTATGTTGTCTGGAATCCCCTGGGAATAGTATAGTGGGTGGTGAGCAGAATCCACTTAGCCGTGAGGTCACTGGCTGTGAGGAAGATTAGTGCATGGTTAGGTAGAACTGGAAGCATTAATTAGGAGTTTTTCGAGTGAATAGTTGAATAAATGAATGCAACGAGTCCACTTACGAAACTTTAGTTGTGATATTACCAAGTAAGGGTCACACGAGGAAGGAGTTGTAGGTTCATCGGAGCTTGAATGATAGCAAAGGAGTGCCTTGGTGAAACTTTTGACTTAGTATATATCCCGGAAAGAGTGGATGAGTCAAAGAAGTAACAGGTTCTCTAATGCTTGTGTGAAAGGGTAGGCAGAAGGGTCTATCCGTAGTGAATGAAAAGTAGACAGAAGTGGTTTACTTGCAGTGAAACAAAAACCTTTTTTCTTTTTAAGACACTCGAGCACAGTGGCGAATGTTATACATTGTTAACTAAATTGAGCACTTGCACTTTAAGAAAAATTCAAAGTTTCCGTTACCTTGTGAAGGAGGGAGTCGGTCGCGAAGCCCCGCTGACGTCACTCCGTGCCGCGCTGGTATTGGTTGAAACATCGGGTATGTAACGAAGCTGGTATTGTAAAGGAGGGGTGAGTGCCGAAGCTTGAGACCGCGTCTCGCGAAAAGGCTGCACACCCATTGGTCGAAATTATTTGCAATCACAGGATTGATTGGTTGTTGCATCTGTTGAGAGACGCACTGGTATTGGAGGAGGATTTGTAAACAAAGAGGTTGTAGCTGACCACGGAACTTTTAGTTACACAGTCTATGTGGTATCCCGAATTCTTACCTGATCCACAACTTTTAGGGTTTCGCAAAGATCAGATGCTAAGAGGTAGACCTTATAATATGTACGGAAGCAAGAGAAAAATGTCATTTGCTGACAAAATCAAAAATTATTTCAAGAAAGACAAGCCCATTAGAACTAGAGAAGGTGTAATCATTCCACCACCTAATACTCCCGCATCATTCATGATGTTTGACAAAGGTTATCACACCTGCGTATGGTTGGAGAATTGGGTAAAGTATACCCAAGATGATGGAGTCCTAGCATTTCCCTTAGATGGTACCTTCAATGGTAGAATTTTGTTTAATTTAAGGACCCGAATGAATGACTTACATCCCAGACCAAGGTTGACTCAGTATGAGGCTTTAGAAGAATGTGAGATTGAGGCTCTAGAGCGAGATAGACCCAGAATGGATAAGGGAGTGAGTAAATGGTATCCGAAATTGCAGCGAGAAACCAAAGAGAAGAAGATGAAACAGTGGAGACAGAACATGATGGTTGAGGGACTATTTCCAGTGTTTGGGATAGAGGAACACGCGGGATGGAAATGTACTGAGAAAACCCGACACCTGATGGCTGCAGGTGAATCCGAAGATGAGTATCTAGAGGATTTATTTATGAAAAATCCACCACCATATGATGAGGAGTCTAGATCCCTGAGTACCAAAAACCCCTTTTTCAGACGTCCAAGAAGTAGAAGGGCCAGTGAGACAGAGACAACAGGAATAGGTAATAGACAAACTAATAGGGACGGATTTTGTAGACCTGATACCACTGTCCCAAATTATAGACCATTCGGTGATGAAAGACCAGTTATGACAGTCCCAACTGCCCCGAGTCTGTATCCACCTTTAGTTCCGCAAGTATTACATGACACATCCATTGAAAGGGTTTTGCACGAACAGGAAAAGGAAGCCTTAATCAAACAGCGAAATGCACTCATTCAGACAATAGCACAGATAAATCCCAGTCCTGAAGCTCTGACAATTCCAGTAACTATTGGTCCCGTTGTTCCTCTATATGGGGATAGACAGGCTAGTACAAGAACTCCAGTCATTTCTCCTGCTGTAGCGCAGCCTAGGAAGGAGCCTCTCATCGTTGATGATCAGGCAAGTGAATGTGAATCTGTAATTTCCCTAATGGATCTGCCCATAAGGGAACCGGAAAGCAGTATACCACGGACGAGACCTCAGACTAGGGCCAAGGAAGTCTTGATTGAAACAGCTTCAGGTACTCGGAACGCTACAGTAGTGACTCCAGAGGAACTAGATCGATGGACCCGAGAATTAGAAAAGGAAACTCCACAGCCCAAACCATTAGATATTTACAAGCTAAGAATAGAAATAGAAGAACTAATGGCTGGGAATGTGGGACTAGATCGGTTGAATACCTTTGATGAGGATGAACTTTTGTTCATCTGCAAAAGCCTGACTAAGAATACCAGAGTGTTTCATGAGAAACTAATGGACACAGCTGCTAATATGGGAGTAGACATCAGTAAATCTAAGGTGTTACAGAAGCCCTACAGAGCAGAATTTTCAGACAAAGACTTAGAACACATGAATGTGTCTGGGAGAAAGGTACAGATAAGGGAATTGTTAAACCTGTTACAAAAATGGGGAGATTTAGACAGATGGAAAGCCAGGTGGGCAAAGAAAAAGGAAGACAGTAGATCCAAGCAAACATCCTCTGAGTATGCCCTAAGGGAAGCTGATAAAGCAGAGACTTTGTGCCCTATGACAGAAGTGCCAGGAGGAAAATATGTACATGTTCCATGGTCCCGACAAGACATAGTATCTTTCACAAATGATTTCCCAAAATTAAGAGAAAAACCTGTGGAGTGGTACCGACAGGTCGAGAGGTTCGTTAAAGTCCAAAAATGCCTCCTGAAAGACCTGAATGGGTTCTTTGACATTGTAGTTCCTGTAGATCTGTGGACAGACTGTAAAATTGCTGTTGATTGGCCCAGTGAAGAATATCCCAGAGACCCCAGAAAAGGAGCACCATCTCCTGATGTAATGAGACAGTATGAGAAAGTAATACTGCATTTGAAATGGAAAGTGCCAGCTAAAGAAACTGATTGGACCCGTATCGATAGAACTACCCAAAATCGTGATGAGACTGTGCATTCCTATTATGAGCGACTGTTGCAGGTGTTCAAGACCTACAGTGGAATCGATAACATTGAAATGAAGGATATGACTCATTTCATTTACCGATTCGTGTTAGGATTGAGGCCTGAAATCTCACAGTGGATTAGAGACAATAAAATCTGTTGGCAGGGAAAACCCATAGATGAGGTCCTGAAGTACGCCAAGTACTGCGAGGACGAGATGGAAAATAAGCGAAAGGCCCTAAAGGAGAAAGTGATGTGGGCTCAAGTGAAATTGGCGGAACACCAAGAAAAGCAGTTAAGAAAAATAAATAATAACACCCCGAATGCAGGTACTGGGGGAGGAGGGAAACCCCGAACTAAAATGAGTCGAGAGGAGGCTATGAAAAAGTTTCCCTGTCACGGGTGCAGTCAGCTAGGGCACTGGAGAGACGAGTGTCCAATGTTGCAGCATGGTAACCTGAAAAATAATGATTTAAATCCACAGGTGCAGAATGAGGGGCCACGAAAAACCCAGCAACAGGTAAAACAGAAGCAGTTGCCTCGTGCACCTAGGCAAAATTATAGGCACAAGGCTCAGCAGAATGAAGAGGTCGAGGTATGGGAAGGAAGGGAGGATAGAAATGCAGCAACCTCGCAATTCCTGTTGAATGATACATTCCTCTGTGAGGAACCATACTGACGGGGCCTGAGGGGGGAGGACGAGGAGTGCGTGCTTGGCGCCTCCTTACCGGTAGACCAGACAGGGCCATACATTGAAGGAAAGGTTGAAGGAAATGACGTCACCTTTCTGTTGGACACTGGTGCTACCCGTTCTACTGTGAGAACAGCAGACATTCCTAACCTACCCCTCTCGGGAGAAGCTATCCAAGTAGTGGGCGTGTCAAACCAGATAATTAGAACTCCTGTAACTGAACCAATGGAGATTTCTATAGGGAACTTTAAAGAGATGCATAGATTTGTCGTCTGTGACTCCAGTCCTGTGAATTTGCTGGGACGTGATTTGCTGTGTAAAATGAACTGTACCATCTTTTGCACACCAAAAGGCGTTGAAAATCAGACTCCAGATGAAGATGGACTATACAAATTGATGTTACTAAGGCCTGATTCAGAAATTAAAAAACTGACAACACAGGACTTACCTGAAGAGCTCCAACAGAGAGTGATACCAGATGTGTGGGATTTCACTGGGAGAGATGTGGGATTAATAGCAAATGTAGACCCAGTTAAAATAGCCATTAAGTCAAATGCAGTTAACCCAAATATCAAGCAGTATAAAATGAATGCATAAGTGAAAGCCGGAGTTGCCATTGAAGAGAAAAGATTGCTAGAAGCAAACATCAATCAATCAATCAATCAAAGACATTTATAGAGCGCACTACTTACCCGGAGGGTCTCAAGGCGTTGGGGGGGGGGGGGGGGGTGCTGCTACTGCTCGAACAGCCAGGTCTTGAGCTTCTTCCTGAAGGAGAGGTGGTCTTGGGTCAGGCGCAGGTCGGGAGGGAGGGAGTTCCAGGTCTTGGCGGCCAGGTAGGAGAAGGTCCTTCCTCCTGTAGTCGTTCTTCGGATGCGGGGGACGGCGGCGAGGGCGTGACTGGCTGATCGGAGGTGGCGTTTGGGAGCGTAGAAGTTGATGCGGTTGTTGAGGTAGCTCGGGCCTTGATCGTGTAGGGCTTTGTGTGCGTGGGTGAGGAGACGGAAGGTGATTCTTTTGTTGACGGGGAGCCAATGCAGGTCTCTCAGATGTCCGGAGATGTGGCTGTGTCATGGGATGTCGAGGATGAGTCTGGCCGAGGCGTTCTGGATCCGCTGGAGTCTCTTCTGGAGCTTGGCGGTGGTTCCGGCGTAGAGGGCGTTGCCGTAGTCCAGTCGGCTGGTGACGAGGGCCTGGGTGACCGTCTTCCTGGTCTCGGTGGGGATCCACCGGAAGATCTTCCGTAGCATGCGCAGGATGTTGAAGCACGACGAGGAGACATCATACAGGAAGTAATGAGCAGTCCTTTTAATTCACCCATAATTGGAATTAAAAAGCCTAGTGGAAAGTACAGGGTAGTGCAGGACCTGCGAAAGGTAAACCAGATTGTTGTACCTTGCTGTCCTATTGTGCCAAACCCTGCAGTGATCTTGTACCAAATTCCATGGAATGCGGAATGGTTTACCGTTATTGACTTATGTCACGCATTCTTTTCCATCCCATTGCATCCAGACAGCAAATTTCTTTTCTCATTTGAATTCGACAGTCATGTCTATGTCTGGAATCGTGTTCCTCAAGGGTACTCAGAGAGTCCTTCGATTTTCAACCAGATTTTAAAAAGATGCCTTGAATCACTAATCTTGCCGAGAGAATCAGTTTTGGTCCAGTACATAGACGACCTCCTAGTGGCGTCTAAAAGTCGGAACGACTGTGTTACTGATACCATTGCATTGTTGAATCATTTAGGCAAAGGAGGACATAAAGTATCACCTGACAAATTACAGTTCTGTAAAAACTCAGTGAAATATCTGGGGCACCAGATAGAAAAAGGTATCCGGAAGGTCACTTCAGAAAGAATTAGAATAATTCGAGACATGGAGTTACCCAGAACCCATAAAGAAGTTAGAATGTTCCTAAGAGTTGTAGGATACTGCAGACAGTGGATTGTGGGATTTGCTGTTCTAGCAAAACCGTTAATAAAGATGACAAAGAAAGGAGCAAAAGATCCAGTTGAATGGGATGATGAAAGTATGACATCCTGGATAAAATTACAAAACTGTCTGTGTTCCGCTCCTGCATTAGGAATGCCTGACTATTCTAAAAACTTTGACCTGTTTTGTGACACACAAGACAATTGTGCACTCTCAGTCCTAACACAAGAACATGGTCTGACCAGACGTCCGGTGGCCTATTTTTCTGCCACTTTAGATCCAGTGGCTGCTGGATTGCCTGGATGCCTGAAAGCAGTAGCTGCAACTTGCACAAGTCTAGAACAAAGTGAATGCATTGTTATGGGACATCCTGTAACTGTATATGTTCCACATTCAGTTGTGATTCTGCTGACCAGAACTAAGACTCAGTATCTCACACCCAGTCGGCTGACTAAGTATGAGAGAATCCTTGTAGGTGCAGAAAATGTGATAATTTCCAGATGTAACCTACTGAATCCAGCTACCTTGCTACCAAATACACAGGGTGCAGAAATTGAAGGAGAAATGGAGCATAATTGCATTGACCTAACTGAATTTAGCACTAAACCACGTCCTGATATAAAAGAAACAGCCTTGCCAGTAGAAGATCTTGAGATGTTTGTGGATGGCTCATGTTTAAGACATGCGGATGGAGGACTGAGTGCAGCCTATACAGTAGTCACTCTGGAAAAGACACTAGAAGCCTCCTATTTACGTGAAATAAAATCTGCACAAGTAGCTGAATTGATTGCATTGGCAAGAGCTTGTAAACAAGGGAATAACAAAAGAGTAACCATATATACTGACAGCCAGTATGGTTACGGGGTTGTGCATGACTTCGGCCAGTTATGGCTGCAAAGAGAATTCATGACTTCCTCAGGTACCCCTGTCAGAAATGGAAAAGTGGTACAGAACTTACTGGAAGCAATCCAGTTACCCAAAGAATTGGCAGTGGTCAAGTGTGCTGCTCATAAATCTGGAAATGACGATGTGACAGCTGGAAATAGATATGCTGACCACATAGCCCAATATTGTACACGACACAAAATGTCATTAAACATCATATTGTGGGGAGGCGGAAACAGCTGCCAACTTATGGTGTTTGGGAGTGTATCTACTTGGGAGGAACTGAAAGGGTTGCAAATGGCAGCAGAACCAGAAGAACAGGAAAGATGGGAGAAAGATGGTTGTCGACCCAGGAATAGAGATGGTGTCATTGCTTGTAGTGATGGTACGCCTGTGTTGCCAGATAGTATGGTTGCTCCAATGGCCAGACTGATACACGGAGACTCACACATAGGGAGGGATGCGATGGTCCATGTTTTTAAAGAAGTATGGTACAATTCGAAGTTCAGGAACATTGCAGAGGCCCTTTGCCAGAGATGCTTAACTTGTTAGCAGTTTAACCCTGGGAAGAGAACAGTAGTGGGACAAAGTACAATTGGAAAGGCAGAAGGCCCTTTTTTCAGACTGCAGGCTGACTTTATTCAGTTACCCATGTGCAAAGGATATAGGTACGTTTTGTTTATAGTCTGCCTATTCTCAAGATGGGTGGAGGCCTACCCAGCAAAGAAAAATGATGCTATTACTGTAGCCAAATTGTTACTAAGGGAACTGATACCTAGGTACGGTTTTCCAGTCACGATTGAATCGGACAGAGGTGGGCATTTTGCCAATGAAATATTAGATGAACTTTATAAAGCATTCAAAATTACCCAAAAACTGCACTGTGCATACCATCCAGAGGCTTCTGGAGTAGTCGAACAGGTGAATGGCACTATAAAGTCCAGATTGGGAAAAATGTGTAACTCTACAGGATTGAACTGGATAGACACTTTACCCCTTGTCCTGATGGGATTGAAGAGAACAGTAGTGGGACAAAGTACAATTGGAAAGGCAGAAGGCCCTTTTTTCAGACTGCAGGCTGACTTTATTCAGTTACCCATGTGCAAAGGATATAGGTAGGTTCTGGTTATAGTCTGCCTATTCTCAAGATGGGTGGAGGCCTACCCAGCAAAGAAAAATGATGCTATTACTGTAGCCAAATTGTTACTAAGGGAACTGATACCTAGGTACAGTTTTCCAGTCACGATTGAATCGGACAGAGGTGGGTATTTTGCCAATGAAATATTAGATGAACTTTATAAAGCATTCAAAATTACCCAAAAACTGCACTGTACTTACCATCCAGAGGCTTCTGGAGTAGTCGAACAGGTGAATGGCACTATAAAGTCAAGATTGGGAAAAATGTGTAACTCTACAGGATTGAACTGGATAGACGCTTTACCCCTTGTCCTGATGGGATTGAGAAGCATTCCAGACCGAAAGACAGGCCTGAGTCCCCATGAGATACTAATGGGAAGAGTGATGCGACAGGCATGGGTACCAGGACACAAACTGCTAAGTATTTCTGATGATTTGGTACTAGAATACTGCAAGCAGCTGGGTGACCAAGTGCGTTCTATCTCTCACCAGATTGGGGAGGACGCCGTCGCCTGGCCAACAACTCCAGTCCATAATCTGAAACCAGGTGATTGGGTTGTGTTAAAGAAACACACCCGGAAGAGTTGCCTTGCACCAAAGTGGGGAAAACGCAGACAAGTGATTCTTGTCACCACAACTGCAGTAAAGTGTGCAGGAGTGCCAAAGTGGATCCATGCCAGTCATTCCAAGCGGGTGACCGAAGAAGAAGCGACTGAGGCTGAAGGTTGTGCAGCTGAGGGGTCTCCAGATGAGGGTCCGGAACTAGCTGATGTCGAACAACCGAGCACCAGTCAAGACGAATGGTTCCCAGCAGACTATCTGATTCTTGATCCAATAAGAACCAGAAAGTACTCCTACCTAGATAGAGAGTGGGATAGTGAGGACGAGACAGGAATAGCCGGAGATAATCAGGTCATCGAAATCCATGTCAGACCTACTGAAGAACAAGGTCAGATAGGGACAGACCAAGTCATCGACACACCTCCAAAGACTCCAGAAACTGAAAAGGGACAAATAGTAATTAGGGCTGAGGTTCATGCGGAAGAAAATCAAGGGTTCGAAGTGCATGAACAGGAACAGATAGAAATAGACGAACGTGTTTGAAACAGTTGAAAGTCAAAGTCAAATCCAAAGTACACCTGAACAAGGCCAGCTTAGAGACCAGGCGGAAGACACTGAAGTAAGACCTGGAACTAGTCAGACAGGAAGGGACGAAGATACCGTCAAAGAAAAGGTACCACAACTGAACGAAAATAAAGGGCTCGTGAGGAGAGCCAAACTACAGTGACAGTTAAAAGACTCAAGAAGAAGAAAAGTGAACCCATATTCATAAAAATACTGAGACTAAGACTGAAAACAGTAGAGGAGAAATTAGAAGACCGAAAAAGGGCTGCCAGTGAAAAGGAGAAAACAGTAGCCCAGCCGAACAGATGAAGTACCAGGATCAAAAGACAAAACAAACATTATTGAAGCCCTGAATGGACTTACCTGGTGTTAGAGGAATTTGAAGACCTCTAAATAAGTGACGAAAGTGAGGAAGATCTGATTGCTGATCGAGTTTCTGAAGAAGAAGACCCAACCTGAAAACTTAGCCTGTGTAAGCCACTTGTGTAAAGACACAAAGAGGGGTTGGAAAACTTCTTTAAGCCACAATGTCTGATTCAAATGTGAATGGAAGACCTAGACAGAATTGCTGTAAAACATGCTGTAAAGTATGCTTATGTAGTGTAGCAATAGTACTGATATTATGGATAGGACTAACAGTTAGTATCCCGTTCATGTTAAGTAAAGACTCTAACCTGTACCCTACTAAACAAGTGACGGAAGACTCAAACATTCAACCGACAGAAGAGACACCACGAAGTGTAGAAAAACGTGAGAACACATTTAGCCTTAAACAGACAAAACCAGACGTAGATGCATCAGATGAAGGAGGACTACATTAACACAGAATCAAAAACAGAACACATTTAAATGTATTTGCAAATCTTTTAGTACACTATGTAGAAGCAATAGAAATAGAAGACTGTTATGTATGCATGAAGCTACCCACTTCTGTAGCTGAAGGTGTCACCTATCACCATCTACCCCTAACCTATGGAATTTCCTGTAGTATATTAGCAAGCTTATTTTACAGAAGCACCTTACAGTATTACTATTCAAACTCTGACGTAATTTTTTCTGAACTTCCTATTCGGGGAAACTTGAATATTGTACATGTGAAAAGTGATGTGACCCGTTATACGGGAGAATATTTTTTGACTGTAGGTGTTATAGATTTAGGTGATGCACACAGGGATAACTTGACCTGTTCATTACATGAACAAGAGAAATTCTTCCTGAATATGGCAGAGAAAAGGAGGGAAAATTACCAAAGAAAAGCCAATGACAAAAGGCAGAAAACTCCTAAGTGGGCAGAAAACATGGAAAGCAACTCAAATGGTGAAGCTAATCCTGCACTGTTGTTGGACTTCGAAGGAAAGGGAAAACGTTGCCTTCATAGAGAAAAGACTAGTTATTATAACAATGTATTCATCGGTTCCAGTGAATGCGAACACAATTATAAGGTAATTGGAGGTTGGGGATTCAAAAATGGGTCAGAACCTGTGTTTCCTGGAATTTATTATATATGTGGAAACAGGGCTTATTTCAAATTGCCGGATCTCTGGTATGGAAGCTGCTATTTTGGCATTGTATTCCCGAAAATATACCACATGAACAACGCCGCTGGAAGCAATTAAAATACTAATGGTTTAGTACGTAGTAGAAGAGAAAGTGTAGGAGAAATAATAGGTGATATATTTAGTGCATTGATACCTGGAGTGGGAGTGGTTCTGAATACACATCGAATTTGCAAATTGTCTACAGTAGTGAATCGGTTATCAACTGACACTGCCGCTGGATTCCTGCTGGTCAATACCTAATTGGTTGCGATCAGATCAATGGTTTTACAAAATCGCCTCGCTCTTGATACCTTATTGGCAAAAGAGGGCGGAGTCTGTAGAATGTTGAAAGCGCATCATTGTTGCACTTACATTCCGGATAAGAGCATTGAAATTAAGAAATATGTGAGAAACATAACTAATTTGGAAAAGGAACTCAAACCACTGGAGGTTGACAGTGCCTGGAAGAGATTAACTGATGGTCTCTCCTCAATAGGTAGTTGGTTTTCTAACATAGGTAAAAGTCTTGTGAGTAAAATACTGATGCCAATAGCTGGAATAAGTTTAATTGTGCTGATCATAATAATTTGCTGCAAATGTCAAAAATGCAGAAAGAAGTATACTGTGAATAAGAGAGGAATGAAAAGGAATGTTGATGAACTGGAATTAGAAGAGCTGAGAAATCAGATTTACAAAAGAGCCAAGAATTCCCATCCTAACAAGGATGCAGAAAAAAGGCTCAATAACAAGTTTGTGGAGATTGAAATGAATGAGATCTGAAAGAGAAAGTTGGCATCTGTTTCTATTAATAGTGATGATAGTAAATATCATCAAAGAGGGGATTGATGGAGCAAGGATTCGCACGTGATGCGACTTGCTTGAATTCAAGAACCTCGCATAATCTATAACGTTATTAATCAACCTCTTCTGTTATTAATATTGCACTTTCACACTACACGCGGGTGTCCCAGAGACGCTTGCTTATGTGTTTTCTAATTCTAACAAAGCTTGCACACTGACTGGTCGCTGCTATGCGGGATTTCAGTCTGTGCATGCGTCGGTCATACCCATGTGATGTGACGCACTTGTAGTTCTGGAGGGATTTTTTCGCACATACGCATTATTGCAAACATGGCCGCTTTGTTTTTTAACATGCATCTTGCTTGCTACCGCTGCTATTGCACAGCAAATGTCTATTTCTGCCTTAACCCTAATGCTATAGATATTATAAAGTAAGGGATGTAGTATAGCCAATCACGGTATACTGTGTAATCATTTTTTCTGTGTTCCTAATTTGTTTTTGCTTACTTTTCATGTACCACGTATCTGCGGGCCTGGGAGTGGGGAGCCTCTCCATCTTGGAAGTCTGAGTGGAACTGACCACGTGAAAAGAGAACCTAGTCTTGCAGCAGTGGAACTCAGCCAGCTGGCTGCCGAAACTAGGATGCTCCTGGGAACCTGCACTCTGACCCAGCGAGAAGAAGCTGAACTACACCTAAAAATGATACAAAATTGTTAGTCTACTGTGTGTCCTATTGTTCTCTTTTACACGTATGCCATGGGAACTGGATTGTAAGGGGTGGGTAGGAAAAATAAATATTAATTGTGGGAACACTAAAATTCTAGGTGGTGACAATGACCTAACCACCTCTCTTGTCCAATCCAAAGTTGGGGATCCTGTCATTTGCAACATTTGTGGGTGGTCCACTGACCCGAAAACAGTATAACTAGCCTAGTTTTAGCTAGAGAAATTGTCCGACTTGTCCGAGTAGCTGACCTGTCACCGACCCTACGAACTCTATAGGTGATTGATACAGAGAGCTGCGGAGCACTCTGTCCGTAATTTCCACAAACTCACTGGGGTGAAATAGTCTTAAGTTCTGGCGAAGCACTTTGCTGGGAGATTCGAAAACCCAATCGGGGTTATTGGCAGATTCCATGCAGAGAGGGAGTAGCACAGGCGTTTCATCCAAAGCTGCAGGTGTTGGTCGTACCCTTTGATGAGCCCAGTCCTGATCCAAATCCTGAGGGGTATCCTGTCCTGACGGTCCATGAGCTGTACCTGCTCGCCTACTGGCATCCCAAGTCCTTGAGGGTCCTTGTTCTCGCCTTTCCCTAACTGACCCATGGCAAGGGTTAGTCCTCATTCCCGTCCTAGGTAAATATATATCTGTGGGTGTCTGTCTATCTATACTCTTTCCTCTCCTCCTTTTAATAAAGCATCATTGCCTATGTTATTTTCCGTGTCTTTTTTCCGAAAGATTTTACATGCAAACTGTTTTACTAGTTATGTTCCACTTTTACTCTCACCTGTAGGATATTATTAAATTGTTTGCTTATTCAGTGTGTTCCATTCTTACCCTCCTTTAGAATCTATGCCTTAAATCGTAGATAGAATAAGGTCTGTCTTTTATAAATCACTGACGAATTCTAGAACTTTACTAAAATAGTATGTTCTTTCCCACTTTACCTGCCTTAGTATAAGCCTGAAAACTGAATAGTATGTTCCCTGTTACCCTTTTCCTTTAGTTTTCTGACATTCAATGGGGCTCACTCTCATTCATAGTTACATTATAGTCCTGATCCTAGTTATAGATATTCTAATCTGTGTAAACTTTATTCTCATGGCATATGGAATCTAACCTTTTTTACTATATAAAGTCTTGAAAACCCTTCAGGTGTCTGTGGATTATTACAAAAGTATAAATCATTATTCAAATGTACAAGATATTTTTGGTTGGTATTATCTCCTACCCCTGCTAGCTCCTGATTCGTAGGGAACATAGGTACCTGTGACAAGGTGGTAAGTCAGGTACACTGGAAACTAATAGTAAGGAAAACACAAGAATTACTGATAGGGATGTGTAAGCTCGCCCGATTCACAAGAGTATAGTGCTAAACATGTTATGGGCCCAAGTGCGTACAATTTGGTGAAATAAAGAGTCGGGCGACCTGCGCGCTCTATCACTATTGGCTATGGCAATGCTTGTTGGTAGCAAGCAAGGACAGTGCTGTTGTGGTGCTGAGTGATGATGTGGTTGGGCTGAGTGATGTGGTGGGGTATTAGAGTGATGTGGTGGTGTATTAGAATGATTTGGTGGGGTTCCTGAGTGATGTGGTGGTGTCTCTGAGTGATGTGGTGGTGTCCCCGAGTGATGTGGTGGTGCCCCCGAGTGATGTGGTGGTGTCCCTGAGTGATGTGGTGGTGTCCATGAGTGATGTGGTGTTTTCCCCGAGTGATGTGGTGTTGTCCCCGAGTGATGTGGTGGTGTCCCTGAGTGATGTGGTGGTGTCCCTGAGTGATGTGGTGGTGTTCCTGAGTTATGTGGTGGTGTCCCCGAGTGCTGTGGTGGTGTCCCCGAGTGATGTGGTGGTGTCCCTGAGTGATGTGCTGGTGTCCCTGAGTGATATGGTGGTGCCCCTGAGTGGTGCCCCTGAGTGATGTGGTAGTGCCCCTGAGTGATGAGGTGGTGTCCCTGAGTGATGTGGTGGTGTCCCCGAGTGATGTGGCGGTGTCCCCAAGTGATGTGGTGGTGTCCCCGAGTGATGTGGTGGTGTGCCCAAGTGTAGTGGTGGTGTCCCCAAGTGATGTTGTGGTGTCCCTGAGTGATGTGCTGGTGTCCCTGAGTGATGTGGTGGTGTCCCTGAGTGATGTGGTGGTGTTCCTGAGTGATGTGGTGGTGTCCCCGAGTGATGTGGTGGTGTCCCCGAGTGATGTGGTGGTGTCCCCAAGTGATGTGGTGGTGTCCCCGAGTGATGTGGTGGTGTCCCTGAGTGATGTGCTGGTGCCCCTGAGTGGCGCCCTTGAGTGATGTGGTAGTGCCTATGAGTGATGTGGTGGTGTTCCGGAGTGATGTGTTGGTGTCCCCGAGTGATGTGATGGTGTCCCTGAGTGATGTGGTGGTGCCCCGATGTGGTGGTGTTCCTGAGTGATGTGGTGATGTCCCTGAGTGATGTGGTGGTGCCCCTGAGTGATGTGGTGGTGTCCCCGAGTGATGTGGTGGTGTCCCGGAGTGATGTGGCGGTGTCTCCGAGTGATGTGGTGGTGTCCCAGAGTGATGTGGTGGTGCGCAATGTGCATGCGGGGGGCGGGGAAGCGGCAGCCTTTGAAGTCTGATGCCGAGGCACAGACAAATGGTGGTGTGTTATGTGGCTGGCGATGGTGTGCACGCGCATAAATCTCATGAACTGTATGCAATCCGCAGCGATTTTGGTAGACTGTTCTTTTCCGCTTACTATAATCTCGCTGGAGTGACGTGGTGGTGTCCCTGAGTGATGTGGTGGTGCTCCTGAGTGATGTGGATTGTGTTCCTGAGTGATGTGGCAGTGTCCCAGTGTGATGCGTTGGTGTCCCCGAGTGATGTGGTGGTGTCCCCGAGTGATGTGGTGGTGTCCCCAAGTGATGTGGTGGTGTCCCCGAGTGATGTGGTGGTGTCCCCGTGTGATGTGGTGGTGTCCCTGAGTGATGTGGTGGTGCCCCTGAGTGATGTGGTGGTGTTCCAGAGTGATGTGGTGGTGTCCCCGAGTGATGTGGTGGTGTACCTGAGTGATGTGGTGGTGTTCCTCAATGATGTGGTGGTGTTCCTGAGTGATGTGGTGGTGTCCCTGAGTGATGTGGTGGTGTTCCTGAGTGATGTGGTGGTGTTCTTGAGTGATGTGGTGGTGTCCCCGAGTGATGTGGTGGTGTCCCCGAGTGATGTGGTGGTGTCCCTGAGTGATGTGGTGGTGTCCCGGAGTGATGTGGTGGTGAACCTGAGTGATGTGGTGGTGTTCCTGAGTGATGTGGTGGTGTCCCTGAGTGATGTGGTGATGTTCCTGAGTGATGTGGTGGTGCCCCTGAGTGATGTGATGCTGTCCCTGAGTGATGTGGTGGTGCCCCTGAGTGATGTGGTGGTGTCCGTAAGTGATGTGGTGGTGTCCCCGAGTGATGTGGTGGTGTCCCGGAGTGATGTGGTGGTGTACCTGAGTGATGTGGTGGTGTTCCTGAGTGATGTGGTGGTGTCCCTGAGTGATGTGGTGATGTTCCTGAGTGATATGGTGGTGCCCCTGAGTGATGTGGTGGTGTCCCTGAGTGATATGGTGGTGCCTCTGAGTGATGTGGTGGTGTCCCTGAGTGATGTGGTGGTGTTCCTGAGTGATGTGGTGGTGCCCCTGAGTGGTGCCCCTGTGTGATGTGGTGGTGTCCCTGAGTGATGTCGTGGTGTTCCTGAGTGATGTGGTGTGTGAGGGTGAGGGTGTTTGGGGGTGTGAGGGGGTGAGGGTGAGTGAGGGTGTGTGAGGGTGTGTGAGGGTGAGGGTGTGTGAGGGTGAGGAGGTGTGAGGGTGAGGGTCCGAAGTAAATGGTGGCAGGGCAGACATCATAAGACAGAGAGAAGAGACTGCATTGTGACTGCGTTGGTCAGTTTCAGAATCAGGAGGGGCAGAGTCAGCGAGGGATCGACGTGTTTAGAGGCAAAGCATAGCGGATGTAGCATTGCAGTTAGCAAGTCAAGTGTTTTCAAGCTGAGTGTCCCTAGAGAGATGGCAACACAGCAACAGCAATTGAGGAGCAAGGCTACTGTAAACAAGCACGGTAGGCTTTCACTTTCGTCCAGAAACAAGCTCTCGGCATTGCTGTGGCGGGGGGGGCGGGGGAGCGGCAGCCTTTGAAGTCTGATGCCCAGGCACAGACAAATGGTGGTGTGTTATGTGGCTGGCTCTGTGCACGCGCATAGATCACATGAACTGTATGCGATCCGCAGCTGTTTTGGTAGACTGTTCTTTTCCGCTTACTATAATCTCGCCGGAGCAATGCGCAAGCGCATTGGCTCAGGCTGAAGGACTGGGCTATTCTAAGGCCCAGCGGTGCCAGGGGACAACACCTGAAACCTTCGTGGGTTACCTGTTCCGGCGTACAAATCACAGAGACACGGGACACTTCCTTCGGCGTCAAAGATCAGCGTTTATTTACTGCAGGGATACAGAGATCGCAAGAAGTACAACGAAGTGTAGGTTCTGAGAGTCTGCTTCGAATTGCAAAAGTGGATCGCTCCTTTTATACACATTTTCGTCATTGCACAACATAGCGAACAAAAGGTACAACTCAGTTCCCACAGTAAACTTCAAAAGGGTTGCATTCATGTTTTCAGAAGCCCGGAACATAATTACAGTAGCATTGCCGGTTCCCAACTGTAAAAGCACGTTATCTCACCATTAGGCACATTCCATTCTGGCTGTAAACGAGCTAAAAGAAGAGACAGAAACAGGTGCAAGGAAAACAAAGACAGACAACAGATTGAAAAGAGTGTAGGGGGCAATATCGTAAGCGTGATCGCAGGATCAAAGGATTCGAGCCTAACGCATGCACGGCTGAAATAATAGACCAGCACGGCAAGATGAGCCTTGAGCGGAGCCATCTGCCTTTGCTGTGTCATCCCCCTAGTCATAAAGACACACTCTAAAGGGATATGCATCTTCCGCAAGAGCTTGGGGAACCCAGGGTCATGAAGCGGACATTGTCCGTTCGCCGGCTACGTGAGGGCAAGAAACAAAATGGATGCCGTATCTAAAATGGAACCCGTGGGTTCAGATGAAGAAACCCACGAATAAGACGAATGCTGCAAAGTAGAGTAGCGAAAACGCGTACACCCACTAAACTAGTCATTTGCGGTTCATAGATACCAAATTCGTCCATATTCGAACAAGCCCAAAAGGTCATTACGATTCTCACAGAACCTCAGACGCTCCTTTAGCCCTCAAGTAGGCAAGCACTAGTCGATATCAAAATCAATTTTGATATTCATCAGATCGTTCAGTTGTTGCTGGAACATTATTCTATCCATCAATGTCTCTTTGGTAACAGATGGCCGACTTATACACGTCGTAGCACAGAGACCACATAAGGCTGGACCACACTGTACACAAAGACAACACGTGAACAGGAACGTCACAACAACCCCTACAATCATCAGAATTTTCCAACCCCAAGTCGATATCAGACCCCAAAACCATCCTAGAAGCGTCCAATCACCTTCGTCCACGTGTATGGACTCGGAGATTTTGTGCAACTTCGAGATGGCTTGATAAACAGTTGGAGCATTATCAGGAATGAAAATACAGCAGCTCGAATGGATCACCTTGCACACACCACCTCTATCTGCGAGTACAACGTCTAGAACCATACGGTTCTGCAACGTCATAAGTCTATCCGCCTGAAGCTCTGCTGTCAGGTTACCAAGAGCACTTGCAGTTATATTAGCAGTCGATTCTACCACACGAGTCAACTGCCTCAGGTTCCTACTATTAACCATAGGTCCCCAAAACGGCAGGAAACCCTTAAAGAAGTCTCCTGCTTCTTGACCGGCAGTGTCCTCTTTGCTAATAACGCCTCTCACAACTCTAGTCTTGTGATAGTCTGAGGCAACTGTAAAAGTCGGTGACAAAAGATTCGCAATATCACAGGTGCCCGAGAAGTCACGGGGCAACCACGTATAAGCGCGATCATAACATACAAAATAGGTACCCTTGGCAGTCAGGAAAACAGGGGAAGAGAGCATTGGTAAAACATACGTTTCTGTACAAGCACTCTTCCCAAGCTGAGCTCTCGGATTTCGACCAAGACCTTGCAGGCAGAAACGACCGAGGTGGGGTACGATCCAGATCGGAGACTAGCTCTTAAGCTGTCTATGACTCACTCAGATCCTTGTATGCTCGCACCTCTTCCTCTGGAATAAGCGATGCATCAAAAATATCTCTATCTAAATCAGCAATCGCTATCGCCAAAGACTTGTGGTACGGGCCGGGACCAAGGTCTGCGGAGCGCGGCTCTCGACAGGGGTAGGAATCTAGTGCACTACGGAACATAGTTTGGAATGCTCCAGCTGACCCTTGGGTGCTGTAAGGAAGAACCAAGTACGGAATACCCTTATCCATGGTATGTGGCATTAACCCACACACCC
Source organism: Lissotriton vulgaris (assembly GCF_964263255.1). Lineage (NCBI taxonomy): Eukaryota > Metazoa > Chordata > Amphibia > Caudata > Salamandridae > Lissotriton > Lissotriton vulgaris. Next base: position 837,179,308 of record NC_141696.1, on the reverse strand, counting down.
AACAGTTGGTAGTGTTCACCACCAATTGATGTTGAGGAAGAAGTTGGACAAAGGAGTTGTTCATGAATTCCGCACGTCTAACCTGTTCATGTTGGGGCAGAAGATGAAAGGAATGTGGAGAAATAGTGGGAACAGAATTCAGATCATGAGAAGGAGAGGTAGGCGAAGTGGAAGGTAATAACGACTGAATCCCAAGATACACTCCACCCACCAGTAGCATAGAAACAGTTAGGAACAGCATGAAAACCTGAAACAAAAAACATTTTGTTCGCAAAACCTTATGCAGTTTGGATCTTTGTGCCGATATCCTCTCTATTTCCGACAGCTGAGAGAACTCCATCCTCTAAAAACCGTCCGTAACGTTCTTGACGCACTTCGTTCTGAGTAGCGATTATCAATTCCCAGGAGTTCCCAGGAATCGACAAAAGTAACCGACCTAGTGTCAGGAACCTGCTAAACAGAAGGAAGTACCCGCACGGCCCTACGGTCAACCCGGATGATAGGTTTTAATCAAATAAATATTCAATTTAATATAAATCTCCTAGCTGCACAGAAGAGGAACACACGTGATGTATAAAACAAGAATTAAAAAACTCAAAATCAATAGAAAAATGCAAATGTTCATAATGTTCGTAGCAACAATGAGGGGGTAATGTGAATTTAAAGAAACAAAAAGGAATTTTATTAGTCCTTGTCACGCGATCGAAGAAAGTATCGACTTTTTCCAGGTCGAGTCTGCTCTTCAAACAACGGTTCAGATGGCAAAACAGTGTTCGATCGTCCAGGTGACAGTTCAGAACTCGAATTCTCCAATGCTGAAGGCGAAGGTACAGTTCCAAATGATTCAACAGATGTATCTGACTGAACTGAATCGTTCTCTACAGGTTGAGCATCACTGAATGGCACGTAGCGTGGAAGGTCCTCGGTCTCCGTTGGGGCAACTCCTATTGTTACCCAGTTATCTGCTGGCAAAGGAAGCGGAACCTTTTTAGTATGGGTGGCGTGCACCCAGTGTTTCCTGCCTTCCAACCGAACTGCAGTCCTTGTTGCCAGCAGAACTTGGTAAGGTCCCACAAATCTTGGCTCGAGATTACGTTTTCTCCCAAAATTTCGGCTGACAACCCAGTCACCAGATTGGAGCCGATGTCCAGGACCTTCTGTTTGTGACGGTAGAGCTTCAAAAACCTGTTGATGAATCAAACTCAATTTAGCAGTCAGATCGTAAAGATAGTCAATCAACATTGGATATTCGAGACTGTCAAATTCCTTAGGCCTCAGGACTCCCCAAATGTTCGCAGGACGGCCGAACACAATCTCATATGGGCTTAGCCCTACTCGAGAGTGCACAGTCGCCCTGGTCGATAAGAGAGCTAGAGGCAGTGCATCAGGCCAAGACAAACCAGTCATGGCTTGAATTTTGGCAAGTTTCAGTTTCAGAGTACCATTGTACCCTTCCACTAAACCTGCTGATTGAGGATGATTAGCGCTATGGAATTTCTGACGTATTCCAAGGCCCTTACACACACTCTTCATCACACTTCCCACAAACTCACTTCCATTATCCGACCATACGATCCGTGGCATTCCGTACCGAGGAAAGTATTCCTTCAGTAGGACTTTCGCTGTGGACAGGGCAGTATTATCTTTAAGAGGGTAGGCCTCGATCCATCTGGAGAACGCACAAACCACAACCAAAACATATTTCAGGTTATTGCATCTCTCCATATGGATGAAGTCCAACTGGATAACTTCAAAGGGACATGTAAGAGGAGCAAAATGACCAGGTGGAGTGGGGGTGCCCTTGCCAGGATTATACATCAAACATACCATACAGTTCTTAACCACTCTCTCAGCAGACTTAGCAATCCCATCATTCTTCCATACAGGAGACAACAACTTACATATACCTTTCGCGCTAATATGTGACATGCCGTGAGCCATAGTAACAACGGCAAGCACATACGCATCCGGTAACATCCATCTCCGATATTCTGACAAATCAACCCAACATCCATTCACATCTAACTTCCCCATGCTTTCTTTCCACTTAGTCTTTTCAGTTTCGGTGGCCTCATTCTGAATCGCTTTCACACTCTCAACAGTGTCTTCACACATACCAGTCTCCGTCGGCCACCTCGCTGAACTCATAACATACATTCGAGTTGTCAGATTCTTAGCCGTTTCCTTAGCAATCTCATCTGCAAACGCGTTACCACGACCAACATCATCCGTAATCTTTCGATGCGCGCTACATTTAATGATTGCCACCTGCTTAGGCAATGTAAGTGCATCCAACAGATCGTTCACGAGCTGTCCGTGTTGGATCTTCGTACCATGCGATGTCATAAATCCTCTTTCTCTCCACAATCGACCAAAGCTATGCGCTACGCCAAATGCATACTGTTTGTCAGTATACACATTCAGTCGCTTCCCTTTAGACAAAACACACGCTCTCGTCAATGCAATCAACTCTTCCGCTTGCGCTGAATTCTGACTCAATCTCGCAGTTTCCACAACCGTACTCAGCGTCACTACAGCATACGCAGTCGTCACATCACCATTCGGCAACTTAAAACACGAACCATCAACGTACAGATGGCGACAAGTAGGGAGTGAATCAATTTTCCCCACTTCGGGATGTCAGATCTCAAAAGGTCACCAGGGATACCGTCCGGGCCAGCAGCTTTTTGAGGGATGATAGTGCCTATTGCATATTCCACTTCTTTAATTGTAAAGTCGAAGTCTTTAAGATGGGTGTCCCAAATTGGAGGGAACAATAGTGGAGCCACAACCCCCCCTTCAGAATCACTGGAAGCAATGGGAATAAGATGGTCATCTTGGCGGGTGTAGAGCTTTGAGAAATGATTAAACCACGCCTGACTTGGGATATTACAAGTAATCAAGTCGCTATCTGGCCTATTTCTAGCTCTTATGGTGTCCCAAAAGCATTTTGGATCTTTCTTGGAGCTAGCTTCTTTAAGGGTAGACCAATAGGCCTCTTCCCACTCCTTTTTTGCTTGTACCAGTGTCTTCTTGTGCTCTTTCCTGGCTATCTGTATCAGGGGTTGGGATTTGCCTTTAACGGCCTCCATTAGGCGAGTCTTAGCTTTCCTACATGCTGTGGTGTACCAGTCATGCATCCCCTTAGTTTTATGCTGGGACATATTCCTCCCTGCGGAGCCCTTTACCCAGAAAGCTTCGCCTATATCCTTGACAGCTGCTTCAAAAATGGGTGTTACCTTATCCGCTAGCATGGCTAAGTTGATGTTATCAAGCTCTGTTTGTGAGGCCAGAAGAACCTCGTCTATACTAGAAAGTTTATCAGCATTACTGGCAACTTTATTCCACTTTAAGCGTCTACCACAAGAGGAGACAGTAACCTTGTGTATGCATTTGGATGGTGCTAACAATGCGCCAATTGACCAGGGATTCGTGATAATTAGGGAAAGCAAATTATGGTCGCTCTCCACAGTCGGTGTAACTACCATATCCTTGACCAGACTCCAAAGTTTTAAGTCCAACAGAATATAGTCAATCCTCGAGGTATGACCAACTCTGTTGAATGTAGGAGCATCCATCCGGTCAGAAGATGTACGGCCATTAGTGGCTCTTAGCCCAAACTCTAAAGTCAGTGCATTTAACTGCACTGCACTACGAGTCCAACGCTTAATCGGAGGGATGGAGAGTGAGGGAATACCCCATCTACTATCTTCTTCACCCAGGTCGGGGATACCATCCAAGGGAAGTGGCTCGTAGGTGCAATTAAAATCACCTGCTACTAGGGTATGATCAGCTTCCTTATGGTCCCTGAGTTGCACTTCAAGATCAGATATTGCAGATGAGGTGCACCCATTTTTTGTGCCTCTAGCGTAGACGTTATACAGAACTAGAGACAGACCTCTACAGGGGTTGGACAATAAGATACCTAGAATATCTGGGTTGTTTATCTGCTTTGATGATATTCGGCAGTTAAGGGAAATGCTTACCCAGATAATGAGGCCCCCCGAGGGGCGCCCCTTCCCATGCCTGGGTTTCTTAGCTGGGACAAAGTAGGTTACGAACCCAACCCGGTGGAGTGGTTCAGTGCTCCAGGTCTCCTGGAACATGCAGATCTTATGTGCTTCAACCAAAACACTCCACTCGGGCAGACCCAATTTCCTATGGATGCCCGCGAGGTTCCAGCTAAGGATTTTTATTTTCTCCTTGGTGGTTTCTCCTCTAGTGCCAATAATGTCACTATGACTTTGAGGTTCTGCACGTTCCCTCTCTAGAGCAGAGGATGTTACCTGAATCTGGCTAGTAGCCATCATAGTTGGAAGATTAGGGCATATCGAATATGATGTAACTTGAGAACCCTCCTCCTCACCCCTATTGATGTCCAGATGTGCGGAAGAAGTTTCATCAAGGGTAAGTCAGTCTACCTCATCAAGGGCACAGAATCTATTCCAGTGGGCAAACTGAGATACAAAGGGGTCAAATGGAGGAGGTGGTCCTTGCCATGGTTGCTGCCACTGATGGATAGTGTGTTGTGGAGCGTGTGTATACCCTCTATTAATTGGAAGACTGAATCTAGGGGGATGTTGTCTTGGTGGTATGGCTAGAAAATAGGACAGAGGAAGTGGGTGGATTTGGGTAGCTGGTCTGTCGTAATTGGCATGGCCGCGTTAGCGATTAGCTGAAACTACACGTTTTCCTCCTTAACTTGGCTATACATGAAAACGCCATTTTGAATGTTGCAGCGGCCATCTTAGACCATAAGCCCTTTAGTCCGTTGTCCGTACCACTGACCACTTCAGTCTGCCCAGCAACAGGCTATTTTTAGTGCTGGTCAAGCTCACGCATGCGCAGTCCCCACTGACCAGTTACCCCTCAGGAATGTGTGCCAAACTGACCAGCGGAGTTGTGCCCCCTCCAATGAGGTGGATGTGTTCCAAAACATGACCATATATGTACATAAATGTATTGTAACTTGTGCCGCCTATCTTTTATTACCTCAAAACTGTATAAAAGACGGGGTCACACCGGTGTTCGGTGTGATACCTCTTGCATTACCGAAGGGTGCTGTATGAGTGTACCACCACCCCATGGGGTCTTAATAAACTTGTTCTTTGACTTTTACAGTTTCCGTGCCAACAGTTCTTGAGTGTAAGTGGGTTATCTTCGGAGCATGTAGGCCTTGGGAACCCTGATTACTTCAAATTGGCGACCACGAAGGGACTCATCGGCGACTCGGATGCCCGAAGGAGAGGTCGTGACGAAGGCTTGGAAACTCGCCATGGACGCGCGCTGCCACTGAGTGACCCGAGTCTTGGCACCCACGGTGTTTCTTCCTTTCCTTCTGATCTGACCTTCCAGGTGGCGCCGGTCTCCGACTGAGTTTTCGATCGTCTGCGTTGCTGGGAAAGTGCCGTTTGGCTGATTTGATCACAAGACCTTGGCAGTTGGAATCTGGACATTTGAGAATTTGGGTAAGATTTGTGTTCGGTAAGGTAGTCTTCGGACGCTTACTGAAGTTCTATGATTTGTGTTCGTGAGGTAGTCTTCGGACGCTTGCTGAAGTTCTATGATTTGTGATCGGTAAGGTAGTCTTCGGACACTTGCCGGAGTCCTATGACCTACGATTTTGATTTGAGTTAGCTAACGTTTGTGAATTTGTGAACTTTGAATCTATATGTGTAGTGCACTTCACATAGGCAGGCATGTAGAGATGTTTCTCTAACTTTGTTTTTTCCTCTGTGCGGCACATTTGTGTGAAGTACTGTAAGTGCCATTTTATATACGGTGTCACGCTTTCGTGATACTTTTTGAACATGCCTGTTTTCAGCACACTCCGAGGGATGTGCTGTCTTGGAAATGGTACCACAATTAGGTTAGCGGAAGCACAGCCGGCTCCCCCAGAAGGAACACCGAACAGGGAGATGTATATTAAATTTGGCCTTCCCCCTATTATGTACAGCAAATTATGGCATAAGTACACAAAAACTGATCCTGAATTGCAATGGCCTCTACATGGGTCGTTCGATTTACGTAAAGTACAGTTTGTGGAGCAATGTTTGTTTCAACGCAGGTCTAGACAAAACATGTTTGATTGTGTGCGAATGTGGGAGAAAGCGGTGCGCGAGCGAATGAAACGTGAAGTTGCCTTGGCGGACAAAGAGCAGCGCAAGGCTGCTCGGGATAAGGCTTTACAGCTTGAGGAAAAAGAGGCTCAGGAGAAAAGAGAGAGGGAGGAACGGGAACGTAAATTGCAAACGACTGGTCAATTTCCTATTCGCCGACCGCTTTATCCTGTCCTTAATAATGAAATTGATGATTTTTCATTGCTAGATCGGTCACCGCCTCCGTACGGTTCGCCAACGGCTCCAGCTGAAGATTCGGGTGATGATGGGCAGGATAAGTCGGAAAAGAAGGGTATATCCGCTCTCAGGTTTACTACGGAGAGGTCCGCACATTTACGCAGTTGGGCTCGTAAAGTCAATAAGAATTGTGTTTCGCAGGCTGAGGTGGTTGCGGAGAGGAGTAGGTGGACGGATCTTGAATTACTGTATTTTCTGTCTAATTTGGCGGATGAAGTTGTTGCCGCGTATCGTCAACTTTCAGATACGTTAGAACCTAAAGCTTTGTCAGTACATCGTGAGAATTTGGATAAAGGTTTATTTGATCTTGCAGATGTTGACGACCTTTTCAAGCAACTGATCCAGCTGCGAGATGAAACAACCAGATTGCGGGAGGAGCGGAAAAGGAAGCAAAAGGAGTCCGAGCCGGAGAATAACGAGCAGATTAAGGAGTGTTCTCTCCGGGGTTCAGATAAGAGTTCTGCATTGCATGTTATGCCTATGCGTGAAGCCGCGCCCTTGTATGTTCCACCTAAAGGGGAAGGTACAGATGATGATAAATTGTCAAAGGATGCGAAAGGATATTTTATATATAACTGGGTATATACGCCTTGGAATAGAGCAGATGTTATGGCATTGAAAAATTCTCTACCTGATCTTCGGAAAAATCCGGCGGCATTTTATGAAGGGGTGGAAGGGGCTATTTCGTCTTGTGTGATGACTCTTGTTGACATAGATTTGTTTTTTGGGTTAATTCTTCCACCTGATATGTGGAGGCAAATTCGTAAAAATAATGATGAAACAATACTTGGGGGGACATGGAAAGAAATAAATGCTGCCGATTTAGATAGGGAACCGGCATGTAAGCCTTGTCAGTTGATTCTAGACCTTCCGGCGGCTATTTTGATTAAATTAAAAACGCTTGTTCCTTCTAAAAAGATCGATTGGACTATGTTAGCTTCGTGCAAACAAAAGCCTGATGAAACGGTTTCAGATTTCTTTACACGCTTCGAGGAGGCATTCCATGATTACAGTGGTCAATCTTTAACAGACGATACGGGTCGGCATTTGTTCGTAGATAAGTATGTGGCTAATCTCCTACCGGAGATTGCAAAACGATTGAAATCGAGTGAAAGTTCCTGGGCCACGGCGACCCCTGCGTCTTTGTTAACTATGGCTCAGTATTATGAGCAGCAGGAGTTGGAGGCTAAAGAAAGTGTTGACAAAAAGGCGAAGGAATTGAAAACGAAGGTGATGTTGGCGCACGTGCGGGGAACACAGGGCAGAGGGAATGATAGAGGTAGACGAGGTGGGGGGAATACGTCGTATGGTCGTACGGATATAGCGGAGGATCAGTGTGCCTACTGCAAGGAGTTTGGGCATTGGGCTGATGATTGTCCGGTACTTCGTGAGCAGCGTAGTCAGCGTGGTCGAGGAGGTGGTAGGTCGAGAGGAGGTTATACGGGAGCGAGAGGTGGCGGAAGTGATCGTGGAAGGGTTGAGGACAGGGGCCGTGGCCAGGATGAACGAAACACGTTTGATAGACGGAATCAATATCAGATTTCGGAGGGTGAGAATGTGGAGCACCAGGATTATGTGCATGCATAGGACTGCGTAGGATGGGGTAAGGAATCAGTTGAAGTGCCGGTAGATCAGCAGGGTCCATACGTAACAGCGGGTATTCTGGGTTCTACTGATCATTTTCTAGTCGACACAGGGGCTACTCGTAGCGCTTTGTCGAAAAACTTGGTTCCGAGGGCTCCCCTGTCTGGCGAAATGATAACATGTGTAGGGTTCGATGGCACACCCTCCCCTAGCCCATTGTCAAAACCCCTCGCACTTTGTCTTGACAAATTTTTCAGTTTTGGTCAATTTTTGTTATCGCCCCATACACCAGACAATATCCTGGGCATTGATTTGCTTAAATATTTTCGAGCAACGATACGGTGCGCTCCGGAGGGAGTGCGGGTTGTCCTGAATGACAATTATCCTGACCAGATAGGTTTTTCACTATCTTAGACATTCCAGCTTTGGCCTCTCTACCGCACACGTTATGGGCGACCTCAGATACGGATGTGGGAGAGATGCGTATTCCACCAATACACATTACTGTTAAGGAGGGGGCCCCTCTCCCACGAGTACCCCAGTATAAGATTTCGAGAGAGGGTGAACTTGCATTGACACATATTGTTCAGGATTTGATCTCTGTAGGAGTAGTGGAGGAGGTTCCTTATAATGTTTGTAATAGCCCTATTCTTCCGATCCTTAAGAGAGACACTGACGACAAAGTCTATCGGTTTATTATTGACTTGAGAGAGATCAACAAAATTGTCATTCCCCAATACCCGGTGGTGTCTGATATTACGACCTTGCTTACATTGGTACCACCAACGGCCACAACCTTTAGTGTTATTGATTTGAAAAACGCGTTCTTTTCCATCCCTGTCCATCCTGATAGCAGATATTTGTTTGGCTTCACGTTAAATAATAAATCGTATAGACTTTGTCGTGTTCCCCAAGGTTATACTGAGAGCCCGAGCATCTACAGCCAGGCTTTGAAAAGACAGCTAGATTCTTTTGAGTTGCAGACTGGCGTTGTTCTCATCCAGTATGTGGATGACCTTCTGCTCGCTGCAGACTCTTATGCACAATGTGAAGAAAGTACAATTGCGTTGCTTTCCTTTTTGGCACAGAACAATCATAAGGTTTCGAAGAAAAAGCTCCAATACTGTAGACCCAAGGTGACCTACCTCGGTCATCTTTTGTCTAAGGAGGGGCGTGCATTAACATCTGATCGAATTCAAGCAATTTTAGACACACCAGTCCCCCGCACGCAGAGAGATGTACGTGCCTTCATAGGGGTGACGTCTTTTTGTAGACAGTGGATCATGGGTTTTTCACACATCATAAAACCTTTGCTAGCATTATTGTCCAAAGCTACACCAATGCCCCTTGAATGGACAGATGGATGTCAGAAGGCTTTTGAACAGTTGAGACAGGCCCTTTGTTCTGCACCCGTGTTAGGCACACCAGACTATACGAAACTTTTCACATTGTACGTGCACGAGAACGATGGGTGCGCGTTGTCAGTGTTAGTACAAGTACACGGGGACAAGCAGAGACCATGTGCATACTTCTCTGCCATTCTTGATCCTGTAGCACGAGGGTTGCCTGGGTGTTTTCGAGCGGTAGCAGCAACAGCAGTAGCCATACGGCAGAGTGAGGGAATAGTGTTATCACATAAACTGCTGGTGTTAGTTCCTCACGCAGTAGATGCTCTGCTAAATCAAACAAAGACCCAATACCTTACGAGTGCGCGACTAACAGGATATGAGCTGACACTTTTGGCGCCACATATTACACTGAAAAGATGCGCTACTCTGAACCCCGCCACTTTATTGCCCTATCCGGTCGAGGAGGGTCAGGAAGAAAAACATCACGACTGTGTTTTCCTGACAGAGGAACAGACAAAGGGTCGTGTTGACTTACAGGATGTGCCACTTCCAGATGTGGATGGGGAACTGTGGGTTGATGGATCGTGTTTAAGGCTGCCAGATGGTACGACTTCCGCAGCCTATGCGATCACGACACTTAAGACAGTGGTAGAAACAGCTAGGAAACCACAGAAATCGGCTCAGGCAGCAGAGCTGATAGCCTTAACAAGAGCCTGCGAATTGAGTGCTGGCCTATGTGTGAACATATACACAGACAGCCGGTACGCCTTCGGAGTAGCACATGACTTCGGGCTACTCTGGAGAGAGCGTGGGTTTTTGACATCTCATGGGGAACATATTATGCACGGAGAACTAGTGCGTGATCTCCTAAACGCGTTGCTTTGCCCAAAGAAAGTAGCGATAGTAAAATGCAGTGCCCACAAAAAGATTACGGATAAAGTGGGCCAAGGAAATGCCTTCGCAGACAGCATAGCGAGACAAACGGCTATGTCCCGGACTAGCTCCCCCATGTATGTGACACAATCGCAGGCTGAGCGATGGAGCGATGCTAGAGCAGAAATATTGGATATTCAAAAATCAGCCACTGAATCAGAACTTGCGGTATGGGCAGCAGATGGGGTACTAGATGATGAGGGTTGTTGGAGAAGCAAAGACATGGAGAAATGGAAATTGCCTGCGGCTTACTTGCAGGCGATGGTCCAGATGACACATGGGTTGGCGCATGTCGGAGCTCTTGCAATTACTCGACTGCTAACACGAGTCTGGGAACATCCCGAGATTGCTAATACAGCCAAGAGAGTAGTGCAGACCTGCCTGGTATGTTTACAACACAATCCTGGAAAGGGGACCCATACTCCGAAAGGAGGGTTCGTTCCACCCTCTGCACCATTTGAGGTACTCCAAATGGATTACATACAACTCGAGCGCTGCAACAACCTGAAGTACGTCCTAGTGGTGGTATGTGCCTTTAGCAAATGGGTTGAGGCCTTCCCCACGAAAGACAACACAGCCCTGACAACGGCTAAGGTGTTGCTTAAGGAATTCTTTCCTCGCTTTGGAGTTTGCAAATTTTTGTGGAGCGATAATGGGCCTCATTTTGTTGGGAAGATTGTGGAGTATGTACTGAAGGGGTTAGGGATTCAGCAGAAGTTCCACGCTGTGTTCCACCCTCAGTCGGCAGGTCTGGTTGAGCGGTACAATGCTACGTTGAAACTTAAACTGGCCAAAATTGTGGCATCCACATCGTTGAAGTGGCCAGATGCTTTGCCGCTAGCACTGCTCTCTCTTAGATCAGTACCCCATTCACGAACTGGCCTTACACCATATGAGGTGGTGTTTGGGCGCCCCATGAATATCTGGGGGGTGCCCAAGCCGCGATTAATACATGATGTGCCTTGTGTTATGATGAACGACTATTTGGCACGATTAACAAATGATTTGCTTTCTATTCATCAACAGGTTCGAGAAGCGCTCCCTGACAACTCTACTGGAGAGGGCCATGATCTTCGCCCCGGCGACCATGTGATGATCCGATCGTTTGAGAGAGCGAGCAGTTTGGAGCCAAGGTGGAAGGGCCCCGAACAGGTCCTCCTTGCGACCCGGACCGCTGTACGAGTGACCAACAGGAAGCGGTGGGTGCACTCGACACACTGCCGCCGTGTCTCTCCGGATCTGGTGACTCCTGCTGTGCTGACTGATTACAAAGAGATTCTGGAGAAAGAAAAGAGCCCAGCTGTGACGTCGGCCGAAGTTGAGGGAGCCTTCCCGGACCACGCTGTTGCTGGACGAGAGCACTACAACCTGCGTCCTCGATAAGAAGATTTTTGGTTTTTTGTACGTGACTGGTTGGTTACCGCTCCAGGTTTGTGAAACGGAAACCGGGAATTCCAAGGGGGGGGATCAGTTCTGTCAGTGTAGCGACACCCGTCTTGGCCCGGAGAAGAAAACAACGGCTACCTCGGAGTTCAGCACCGTATTTTTCTTTTTTTTTAGGTATACACGCATGTGTATTTGAGACTTTGTGAACAATTTGAACTATTTGAGACTCTGTAAGAACTTTTCCTGAACTATGGCATCATCAGCATCACGAGATAAGCGAATATTAGGTGCCATTCTCTTTGTCTTGACTATTGTGGTGATAGCTGTAATAGCCTGGGTAGTTGAACTTGTGGTACCTGCACGTGAACATTTGCTGCCGACTACCCCGGCTCCATCTGAACATTTTCACTTTACATTACCCTACCATGAAGAACGACATCGGCAAACTTATCTGAATAACAGTTTTATTCAGATTCTTCATCACACGCATAATATGACCAATACTTCCAATTGTTGGGTGTGTGGGATGTTACCGGGGCACCAGAAGAGAGGGGGCACCCCACTCATTCCACTCCCGTTCTCGCATAATGGATCCTGCAACGCCTGGTACACCCTCCTCTTTACTCTGAGATGGCCAACCAAAGGGGGGGTGCTTTTTCGCTTGAATAAAATATGCTCCCATGACAAGGATGGGTTTCCACGGGCCGAAGGTACTCGATTTGAATGGGAAGAGTACAGGCCCGACAATGTATCTGCCCCGCGTGTGTACAGCAATCAACGAAACATCAATGTATCCAGCTCACATGTCATTAATGTCATTGCTACTAAAGCCGATTTGTGTATTAGAAATAAAGGTTCGATTGCGGTAGGGAAAAGTGAATGCAACACCACACTTACTTTTGATAGCCCGAATGGCATCTCGTTTGTAGCATCTCGAAATACGTATTTCATTTGTGGAACAAAGGGTTATCATCAGCTTCCATTGGGATGGTTGGGCACGTGTTATGTATCGTTTGTGCTACCTCCTGTATTCATTGCCCCACCAATGTATCACAATGACTACGTCTTGTATCACGATTTTGTCCTGAATAGAGTCAAGCGGACTGTTGTTCTGGATGACATAGACCAGACTGATACTGCCTTACAACAGTATGTGGACTTCAATTTGGGACTGTTTTCCTTCGTGGGGGCCGCATTGAACAGTCGGAAAATAAGACGATTGACACGTGTTGTCGAGGCTGTAGCGAATGACACTGCCATTGCCCTAGGAAATATCACTGAGGAACTTCAGATTTCTAGAATAGTTATGCTCCAAAATAGGATGGTGTTGGATGTAGTTCTAGCTGACCGTGGGGGGGCATGCAGAATTATCGGAAGTAGCTGCTGTGTATACATACCTGACAATTCTCCATCTGTTTATGATGCCATATCAAAGCTCCATAAAATCGCAGCTGAAATACACCCGGACAATGGAACTTGGACACTTTCAGGATGGTTCTGGTCAATGCTTACTGCTTGGGGCTGGAAACTGTTAACGATTTTATGTATAGTTGTGGGGGCACTGTTTTTTGTATGTTTATGTATCCACTGTGGCCCAGCCTTATGTTCTATGTGTCTATCAGCCTGTATACCATCAAGACAAGCTCTTGCCCATGACAAACTGATGCTTCAATAGAATTCAGGGGTCCCCCTACTGGGAGGGGAACACTCTAGTGCACAACAAAAGGACCGTAGTCTTATTCCATAGACAAATTAGTCAATAGTCTAAATGTATACTTTCATGAGTTTTTATTCTCTTGATGTGAATATTTTTCTTGTATTCATATTCATCTTGGTGTTTCAAAACAAACTAGTGTTACGGCACACTAGGTAAATCCACATTAGTAATCCTCAACAAAGATCCCGATGCATTTCGGGCCAGAGCCCTTTCTCAAGGGAATACTCTACAATGAAAACATAGAATAAAACCAGAATCAATATTTGGGCTTGAAAACAACCGAGACATGTCAGTCTGATGCATACGAAAAGCGGTGAAAAAATAGTGCGGAAATAAAAGCTGAGCCACTCGAAGAATTAAAAAAGTGAATCGGGTGAAAGACGGTAGTCTAAAGTGATAAACAAAGTAAACGGGACCGCATCCAGAGTGAAATGGCAGGTTTTAGGTGTGCACAAACCCAATGGTGAAAGAAACGTTAAAGCGCGCGTGTCCATAGTCAGATACCCAAATTCCAACGTGGATGAAAACCTCGTGCATATTAAACAAAAAGCGGGACGAGAACTCCCCTAATGTTACTTACTTGGTGAATTAGAAAGAAGTGCCTCGCGATGTACCGACGAGACCAAGGTGCAGCCATTCAATGTACGCGTGTGTGTTAGATATCTAGGTGGTAAACATAGAGGAGGGGCGGTAAAGCGCGAGTGGTGAAAATGAAAAACGGACCATGCAGTGCAATGGAGAAACGAAAAAATCAGCCTCCATGATGGAATAGTCAAAAGGAAACAGTAAGACATGATAAAGAAATGTAAGCAAAGGTTCATAGAGTAACAATAAAGAGAAGCAATTATAAATAACATAAAAATTCGATGCGATCATTCAGCCCGTTGGGCGCCATCGTGGCAAGAAATCGGATCCAGAAATTTTCTCGCTTTAGTAAATTGTTCTTGTTGTTCTGGGTGATTTGAACTTGTTCCAAAACCTGGAATTTTAGTTGAGCAACAGTGTGTCTGAATTCGGTGAAATGGGAAGCCATACTTGATTTGGTGTTGTGGGTACGGATGTTGCTTTTATGTTCTAGAATCCTAGTGCGGATTTTTCTCTCAGTGTGGCCCACATAGCATTTGCCGCATGGACACTTGAGAAGGTAAATGACATTATTAGAATTGCAGGTGGCATTCACTTTGAGTCTGATGGAGTGTCCTTTCATGGGGTGGCATATGATGTTACCAGTGATGCAGTTGTTGCAGTTCAAACAGTTATAACAAGGTTTCAATCCCTTATATACCATGAGTTTATCTTCCTGGTTAGGTTTACACAAAAGATCTTTCAGGTTTCTCCCTCTTGTGTAGGCAAAGATAGGTGGTTGTTTAAAAAGACCCATGAAGTCTGGTTCTAGTGTCAGAATAGACCAATGTTTTCGAATAATGGCTTGAAATCGATTTGAAGTGTTAGAATACTTGGAAACCACGACCATCCGGTCAGATTGATCTTTAGGTTTTGGTTGCAGCAAGGCAGACCTACTTTTTTCTCACTTCTAGTCAATGCCAAATCCAAAATCGGTGGAGGGTATCCTCTGGTTTTAAACGTTCAAGGGTGTACTTCATTTGTGTTTTACATTGATCTTCTTTAGAAACTATGCGTTTGATGCGCAGTAGTTGTGCATAAGGGAGATTATTCTTCAAACCAGGGCGATGAAAACTCTTATAATGGAGAGTAGAGTTTCTATCCGTGGATTTTCGGTATACTGTGGTGAACCACTCTCCTGTATTCCTATGTATTTCCACGTCAAGGTAATGAACTTGTCTTTCACTGTGTTCCCATGTGAACTGTATTCTTTGATTGAAATGATTCCATGTATCTAGAAAAACATTTAGAGACTCAGTGGTGCCCTCCCATAGGAGGAAAATGTCATCGATAAAGCGCAGAAATAATCTGCCATGTTCAAGCCAACTCGTTTGGCATAGAATGTAAGACTCCTCAAATTGCTGCATGTAGAGATTGGCGTAGCAAGGAGCTGCCGAATTTCCCATGGCGGTGCCGTTGAGTTGTAAAATCCATTTATCTTTGACTGAGAAGTAGCTGTGGTAGAGTGTGAATATTGTAAGTTGCATGAGGAAAACTTTAAGGTCAGCGTCTAGCTCAGAAGCAGATAAGGTGTTCTCAATGGATTCAATACCTCCGTCATGAGGGATGGAGGTGTATAGTGAACAAACGTCCACCGTACACATGATGAGCTGAGTGTTTTTGAATTCGTTCATGATAGGTTCAATTTTTAAGAGGAAATCTGTTGTGTCTTTTACATGTGATCTGGTAGCTTGAACAAAAGGTTGTAAGTATCTGTCCAAAAATTTACCTACATTCTCATGTAGGCTGCCTCTAGTCGACACTATGGGTCGGAACGGGGGATGCGTAGGATGCTTGTGCATCTTGGGAAGCATGTACAGAGTTGGTGGTTTGGGGTTGAATGGTGTCAAAAATCTCCGAGTTTTGTCGTTGATAGTTCCTTGATCAAAGGCATTTTTGATGATGAGTGTCAGATCTTGTGAATACTCTTTAGTGGGATCTCCAGGTAAGAGATCATACGTGTCTCTATCATTGATATGTAGGTCAATTTGTTGATCGTAAAAAGTGGTGTCCATGATGACCAGGGCACCTCCTTTATCAGCATTTTGGAATGTGATGGACTTGTCGTTGGCCAATTTTTGCAGGATGTTTCTCTCCTTCCGGGTTAGGTTTCCTCTTTTTATGGTCGATTGAAAAGGCAGTTTCAAGATGTCTTGTTTGATGAGATTTTCGAAGGCATCTATGATTTTGTGGCTTTGAGGTGCCAGGAATACACTGTGTGGTCTTAATCCTCTAAGCATGTCCTCTTCTTCACTAGGTGTAGAGATGATGTTCGAAAAATAGTGTCTTAAGCGGATGTTGCGAATAAGTTTGAATGCGCTAACTTCCAGCTCCAATGTGTTAATGGTAGTGGTAGGGACAAAAGATTGACCCTTTTGTAGGGTATTGATTTCTTCATTGGTTAAAGTAGTTGAAGAGATGTTGATAACAAGATTGTCTTGAATGTTCAGCGTCTGCCTTTGGGTTTCTTCTTGGTTTGAGGAGGTGTTTTTTCGATGTCCTCTGCGGGTTTTTCCCCCCCGGGATCTTTCTGTTGGTCCTCCAGACCTAATTCTAAAAAATGCACAGAGGGATCAGTGGAAGTGCTCGGAGTTTGTGAATCTGTACTTGGTGTCGTACGGGTTGTTCGAGATCTGGTGTCATCTTCTGAAGATGATGTTTCCGTGGCTGATGTAGGATTGTAAGGTTTGTTGGAGCGTCGGCGGGCGTATACCTCTGCCCAGGTATACACCTCGCCGAGCTTATAGTCTATGGTGTCCCTCTTGAATTTCCGTAGTTTTCTCTCCTGTGTTTCGCGAGTATGTTTATCCAGTTGGATATTGATATCCTCTAACATCTTGTTCAATTCCTCAGCAGACATGGTATCGGTCAGCTCTTTTTTTACATTTGTTATCTCACGTGTTAATTCCTCCAAAGATTTGGAAAGTTCCTCTACGATCAGTAAAATAAGATCGAGGGAACATTTGTTTAATATAGAATACCAACGTTCTACAAATTGGATGTTATTCTTGCAGAGAAGTGGTTTGAGTGGGACCCTCAGGCCACGGGGGATCCGTTGTACCCGATGGTACCGTATCAGGGTGCTCGCATGAAGTTTCTGGTTGGATTCCTTTTTCAATAGGTAGAGTAGTTGTTTGAGGTTACTTTACGCGCTGCGGGTGTTGCCGGGCGCGGTAACTTCTTCTTGAATTAAGTTGTAGATTTTGCTAGCATCTTCTGTTGTGTATGCGAAAGTGGTTGCTTTTTGATCGGTCATCCCTGACACAGTATCAAAATTCATCTTGAAGCGCGTGCTGAGGTCCAAGGACAGATAATGTAGAAATTCAACGAAGAGTGGGAGCTCGCACAGCGTGAATGTTCCTAACGGTAGCGTAAAGGTGAAGAGTTGTAGTGTGCAACCAGAGTTGACACCGTCTGGCCAGGCAGTGTGGAGAGTCAACAATAGAATTCAGGGGTCCCCCTACTGGGAGGGGAACACTCTAGTGCACAACAAAAGGACCGTAGTCTTATTCCATAGACAAATTAGTCAATAGTCTAAATGTATACTTTCATGAGTTTTTATTCTCTTGATGTGAATATTTTTCTTGTATTCATATTCATCTTGGTGTTTCAAAACAAACTAGTGTTATGGCACACTAGGTAAATCTCTAAAAGAAGGGGGGTGTGGCACTCTGTGGTAAATTGCGGTTTAGCAATTATTTCAATCTCTTAGGTGCTGGCCGGTTATCTCCCTCTGGCCTCCGGGGGAGTTCTTATGTTAACAAATGGATGCTGCCAAGTTTGGCAGGGTATCCGGTCGCACTCTGTTGGGGAAATTAATCCCTTTTCGCCAAAAATTCAACCTGATTAGGCAATGATGGTCATAAGTCAAGGTAGACTTTTAGTTATGCATGTTTATTCGCTTTTGATTTGAATGCTTTGTCCTTTTTTGTGAAAAGGTAAGGCTGTTACATCACAGCCATATGTCATTTCAAATATTTTTCCATATACAATAGTTCATCCACAAAATGGAATTAGGACCCAATGCATTTCGTGCTAGACAGCACTTCGTCAGGGGAAATACATATCTGTGGGTTAAAGCCAAAGGTAAAACGTAATCAATGATAGGGAAGCAGTCCACAATCATATTAAAAAAAATGAGAATGGTAAGAATAGAAACAAAGGGTAACTCAAGTTTCTTAGTGCAAGTGTGTCCTCTTGTTTAAACGCGTATGTAAAAGTGAGTTGAAGGCTCCAGATGCTAGAGCTTCAAGGTGATGGACTCGGCTAGTAAAGAATCCGATAATAAGTGCGTGCAAAGGAGCCAAAAACATGCGAGTGAAAAGAAAGTATCCAGGTGCTGCCCTCGCGTTATCCAATATATTCCTACAGCGTGGTACGTCTGGTTATCTCGAAGAGAAATGAAATGCTCTGGTACAAATCACCAGTGAATCCGTTCGTTAGGTGCATGCAATTAAAACGCCTCTAAGGCGTGTGTCCTAAACTACATAGTAAACGGGCGAAGGCGCGCGTTCAACTAGTTCTATCAACATGCAGTGATGGTAAAAGCACTCGGGTCTTACCGGTTTAACGCGTAAGGTGCATCTCCGCTCTCTGCTCAAAGTCGTGTTAGTTCGCGCATGCGTGCAACGCGTATTATCAGAAGGTTACCATGTGACCCGGAAGAAGACGCAGATTACAAAACGAAGTCAAGGGAATTAAAGGAATAAAAACAATTTAAGCTGTAAAGTATGTGGAATGAAACGTGCAACAAATATAGACACTTTGCTTAAATGTAACAACGTTCCGTGTTGTATCCAAGCTGTGGGTGCATCGGACGGAGAAATTGTAATCGCGGCCATCTTGAGATGGTCAAAAACCAGTCTACCTGCATACAACTACATTGTGGGTAGAAAGGACACTCATAATTGTGGATCTTATTTGCGAGTGTAACGCAATCAATTCAACAATAGACACTGTTATTTGCAATAAAGTTAACCCATCATTAAAGCAGTTTAAACAAAAAGCATTCATATAAATGTTTAACAGTAAAAATTAAATGTAAATGGTTATCAGAAAAAATCAGAAAAAATCAGAAAAAATGTCTGAAATAAGAGTTCATCACAGGAAGCTACTATATTCAAGGCGTTCATTTAACCCCATGGGGTTGCTGGAGTTCAATTTTTTAATCCAGAACATTTCTCTTTGGAGTAATCTTTTTCTATTGTCACAGCCTTGCCTTGCGGGAACACACTCCAAAACCAGAAAACGGATTTGGCTGATGTTATGACCATTAGAAATGTAATGAGCAGCTACCGGAGCTTTGGTGGATCTATTTCTGATAGTGCTTTTGTGTTCTGTTAAGCGAGTTTTAATTTTTCGCTCTGTCTTCCCCACATAAGGGAGTCCGCATGGACATTTCAGCAGGTATACCACGTTTTTGGTGTCACATGTGGCATTAGTATACAGGTTGATAAGTTTTCCTGTGGTCGGATGGTTGAGGCTGGTGCCACGTATGATGTTGTTACAATGGCCACAGTTTGCGCATGGTATTGTTCCTGTATATTTTTCCATTTTATGGTGTACCTCTTTTTCGATGAAATCCTTAAGGTTTCTGGACCTTTGATAGGCAAACAACGGTTTACTGAATAATCCATGAAAGTCTGGTTCTTTCTCAATCATTTCCCAATTCTTGAGGATAATTTTCTTCATTTGGAAGCTCAAGGTGGAATATTTTGATACAAACACTGGTCTATTTTGAGTTGAATCCTTTGTGCGTGTTTTCAACAACTCCTCCCTAGAGATGGTTTGGGTTCTGGTTTTGGCTTCTTCCAAAATGTTATCCGGATATTTCCGCTCTCGAAATTTGGTGATCATGGTAATAGCATTCTTCTCATAAATCTGATTACTGGATGAGATTCTTTTCATCCTCAGCAATTGCGAGTATGGTAAATGGCGTTTTAAGGACATTGAATGACAACTGTCAAAGATCAGCATATTATTTCTATCTGTCTCTTTGGAGTATACATCAGTTTGGAATTGGTTGTTTTGTAGGGAAACTAATACATCCAGGTAAGGGATAGACCCAGTATTAATGGAGTGTGTAAATTGAATGTGATCATCAATATCATTGATGTCCTTGATGAAGTCCTCGATCTCAGTTGGTGAGCCTTTCCATATGAGAAAGATGTCGTCAATGTAACGCCAAAATTTCAGGATTTTGTGTTGCCATCTAGGATTTTCTAGAATATTCTCTAGTTCCAGTTTGTGCATAAAAAGGTTCGCATAGCTGGGGGCTGCACAATTCCCCATAGATGTCCCTGCCAATTGTTGGAAATGTTGATCGTTCCAAGAAAAATAGCTATGGTACAGAGTAAAATGTAACAATTCCAATAGGAAGATCTTGAGTTCTTGTTTGATGTCATGATTAATTAGGAATGCCTCTATGGCTTCTAAGCCTCTGTTATGTGGAATAGACGTGTACAACGAGCATACATCAATGGTGCATAATGTTATTTCCGTTGTGTTGTCTAGTTTGACTTCTTTTAGTTTGATAAGAAAGTCGGTGGTATCACGGAGATAGGTTGACATGTTCTGAACAAGTGGTTGTAGATGACGGTCCAAATACTTTCCTATGGGTTCATGAATTGAACCTCTTGTAGACACTATGGGTCTAAAAGGTGGTTTCTTCAAGTCCTTGTGTATCTTAGGTAGCATGTGGATACTTGGGCATTTGGGATGATCTTGGATCAGGAAACGTTTTTCTTTGTCCGAGATGGTCCCCATCTCGACAGCTTGGTTGATGATGGTTATCAAAACTCCTTTGAACGTATTGGTAGGGTCATTTGGCAGTGCCATGTATAATTTGTCATCGGACACGTGGTTGTTCACACTTTCGGTGTAGTATTCCTTATCCATTATGACGATGGCGCCTCCTTTGTCTGCCTTACAACATTTGATTTTGTGATTTTCAGTGATTTGGTTGATCGCACGAATCTCATGGACTGACAAGTTGGAGCGTTTAGAGCTTTGTTTTTTGAATAATTCCTTTATTTCATTAGATGTGATTGTTTCATAGGAATCCAAAATTTTATGGCTTACAGGAGCCAAAAAGGTACTCTTGGTTTTTAATCCCAACAGCGTATCTTCTGTTTGAGTTGAGGATGAAGGTTCAGGCACCACATTTGTAAAGAAATGTCTCAATCTAAGAGTCCTCATGAACTTAAAAAAGCTCACTTCCATTTCCAATTCGTTGGGTCTGTAAGTTGGTACAAATGTCAGACCACGTTGTAATACAGAAAGTTGACTCTTGGATAAGTTCTCTTTGGATATATTAATAACTAGGTTGTTTTGCTCCGTGTCGATTGCGCTATTGACGAGCCTGGTTCTCTTTGTGCTCTTGCTCCTCCTGGTTCGACGTGCTGGTTTTGGCCTCTCCCTAAAAAAGGCCTCTCTGATGTAGCTGAGCTAGAAGTACTGGTGGTATCTGTCCTGTTGTCTGTCTGTCTTCCTCGTCTGTCAGACCTTTGAGAATCTTTCTGTGTGGAATCAAAGGATGATGTGCTACCTTCATCGGAGGATGGATTTTGGAATGGTCTTTGTTGTCTTCGTTGGGCGTACACCTCGGCCCAATTATACACCTCCCCTAATTTATAATCAATCGTATCGCGCTTGTATTTGCGAATTTTCCTGTCATTTATTTCTCTTGTATATCTGTCGAGTTGAATGTTGATATCTGTTAGAGCTCGATCCAAATCATCTTTAGAGAGGTTGCTTTCCAAGTTGGTTTTGATTCTCTTAATGTCTTTGTCAAGATCTTCAATGACTCTAGATAATTCATCTACGATGAGTAAAATGAGGTCTAGTGAACATTTGTTCAGTATCTCGTACCACCGTTCTGTGAATTTTGGGTTATTCCTGCAAAGTGTCGGCTTAAGGGCAATTCGAAGCCCTCTTGGTATTCTTTGATCCTTGTGATATCTGATCAAGGTTCCTGCGTGGAGTTTCTGGTTAATAATCCGCTTTGAAGTATATAGTAGCTGTTTTAACAAGCTCTGGGATGAGAAGGTACCTGCTGTTGTGGGATCTGCTTCCTGTATCAACGAATAAATCCTATTGGTTTCCTCGGTGGAAAAAGCAAAAATGTTAGCTCTGTTGTCTGTTAAATTCGAAATGTCTTCGTACTCCATTGTAATAAATAGGTGCTCACACTGGTTGGGTCAGAAGTGTCAAATGTCTAAAAGAAGGGGGGTGTGGCACTCTGTGGTAAATTGCGGTTTAGCAATTATTTCAATCTCTTAGGTGCTGGCCGGTTATCTCCCTCTGGCCTCCGGGGGAGTTCTTATGTTAACAAATGGATGCTGCCAAGTTTGGCAGGGTATCCGGTCGCACTCTGTTGGGGAAATTAATCCCTTTTCGCCAAAAATTCAACCTGATTAGGCAATGATGGTCATAAGTCCACTAGGTAAATCCACATTAGTAATCCTCAACAAAGATCCCGATGCATTTCGGGCCAGAGCCCTTTCTCAAGTGTCCATGCGGCAAATGCTATGTGGGCCACACTGAGAGAAAAATCCGCACTAGGATTCTAGAACATAAAAGCAACATCCGTACCCACAACACCAAATCAAGTGTGGCTTCCCATTTCACCGAATTCAGCCACACTGTTGCTCAACTAAAATTCCAGGTTTTGGAACAAGTTCAAATCACCCAGAACAACAAGAACAATTTACTAAAGCGAGAAAATTTCTGGATCCGATTTCTTGCCACGATGGCGCCCAACGGGCTGAATGATCGCATCGAATTTTTATGTTATTTATAATTGCTTCTCTTTATTGTTACTCTATGAACCTTTGCTTACATTTCTTTATCATGTCTTACTGTTTCCTTTTGACTATTCCATCATGGAGGCTGATTTTTTCGTTTCTCCATTGCACTGCATGGTCCGTTTTTCATTTTCACCACTCGCGCTTTACCGCCCCTCCTCTATGTTTACCACCTAGATATCTAACACACACGCGTACATTGAATGGCTGCACCTTGGTCTCGTCGGTACATCGCGAGGCACTTCTTTCTAATTCACCAAGTAAGTAACATTAGGGGAGTTCTCGTCCCGCTTTTTGTTTAATATGCACGAGGTTTTCATCCACGTTGGAATTTGGGTATCTGACTATGGACACGCGCGCTTTAACGTTTCTTTCACCATTGGGTTTGTGCACACCTAAAACCTGCCATTTCACTCTGAATGCGGTCCCGTTTACTTTGTTTATCACTTTAGACTACCGTCTTTCACCCGATTCACTTTTTTAATTCTTCGAGTGGCTCAGCTTTTATTTCCGCACTATTTTTTCACCGCTTTTCGTATGCATCAGACTGACATGTCTCGGTTGTTTTCAAGCCCAAATATTGATTCTGGTTTTATTCTATGTTTTCATTGTAGTGTTTTCCCTTGAGAAAGGGCTCTGGCCCGAAATGCATCGGGATCTTTGTAGAGGATTACTAATATGGATTTACCTAGTGTGCCATAACACTAGTTTGTTTTGAAACACCAAGATGAATATGAATACAAGAAAAATATTCACATCAAGAGAATAAAAACTCATGAAAGTATACATTTAGACTATTGACTAATTTGTCTATGGAATAAGACTACGGTCCTTTTGTTGTGCACTAGAGTGTTCCCCTCCCAGTAGGGGGACCCCTGAATTCTATTGTTGACTCTCCACACTGCCTGGCCAGACGGTGTCAACTCTGGTTGCACACTACAACCCTTCACCTTTACGCTACCGTTAGGAACATTCACGCTGTGCGAGCTCCCACTCTTCGTTGAAACTGATGCTTCATAAAGAAGTGAGGCAAATAATGTTAATAGACATCGAGGACGAACATCCTGATTATGTTCACTATGAGGTAGATTCAGCTAAACGCTAAAAGGGTCGTCTGTCGTAATTGGCATGGCCGCGTTAGCGATTAGCTGAAACTACACGTTTTCCTCCTTAACTTGGCTATACATGAAAACGCCATTTTGAATGTTGCGGCGGCCATCTTAGACCATAAGCGGCCTCGTGGCCGGCGTGCCCTTTAGTCCGTTGTCCGTACCACTGACCACTTCAGTCTGCCCAGCAACAGGCTATTTTTAGTGCTGGTCAAGCTCACGCATGCGCAGTCCCCACTGACCAGTTACCCCTCAGGAATGTGTGCCAAACTGACCAGCGGAGTTGTGCCCCCTCCAATGAGGTGGCTGTGTTCCAAAACATGACCATATATGTACATAAATGTATTGTAACTTGTGCCGCCTATCTTTTATTACCTCAAAACTGTATAAAAGACGGGGTCACACCGGTGTTCGGTGTGATACCTCTTGCATTACCGAAGGGTGCTGTATGAGTGTACCACCACCCCATGGGGTCTTAATAAACTTGTTCTTTGACTTTTACAGTTTCCGTGCCAACAGTTCTTGAGTGTAAGTGGGTTATCTTCGGAGCATGTAGGCCTTGGGAACCCTGATTACTTCAGGTCCACTACTAGGTGCATTACATATATAATTCACTACCCCTGTATCCCTGAAATTAACAGTTACAACATCTCCTGCTATAGTCTTAGTATTTCTGCCCACCCACTCTCCTCTTCTAACTGCAAGTATTTCACCACACATGTGAATGGGTAGTGGTTTATGCAGCTGAAGCCACTGAGCACACTTGTTTTTCAACTCGACAAAGGTTTCTCTTCTACCCTCCTTCAGTGGCGGTACACCCGTCAGTACAACCACAAAGGGTGAGACTTCCGGCGGCAAGTTAATTGTCTTAAAACGAGCCGGCCTTGTTTTTGGTTCTTGGGTCTTGTTTGGGGAGGTAATTGATGTCACATTAGTGTCCAAACTTGTAGAGCTCTTTGCAGGTTGATTAAACACTTTTTTGGGACCAGAGGTTTTTTGTGACTCCGGGGTAGGGCCAGTAACACTAGGAGTTGGGGGAGGTGCAGCGGCTTTTTCCCCCTTTTGGGACAGTTGTTGTGATGCTGCTCTTGAGTTGTCTGGTAAAGTTTTGGCCTTTGTGGTAAGATCTTTTGAAGATTTGCTACTAGTGGTATTTCCCAGAGGCGCTTCTTTTGTTTTCCCATGCGTCTGTAAGGGCACATTTCCACTTGCCTTATTAGTCCATTTTGTGTTGATTAGTGATGTTAATCTGTCAATTTTGGACATTAAGGGCTTGATGTGAGCCGTTATCGTTGCTTCCAGGTCCGATTTTAAGTCTGCTATCATATTTTGAACCCAACAAGGTATGCCTGATGCAGAATTTGGGGCGGGTGACACTAAGTTATGGTTCCTGGTGTTATTTTTACGCTTTTTCTTTGTCTTGGGTTCGTTCTTAGAAGGACCTATATTCCCTAGTTCTGGCGATACACTAACTTGCATTCCATCTATCCTCAGGGGAACTGGGTCAGATGACATGTTTTGAAGGTTTCCCTGAGATTCAATTAAAGGCTGACCACATGGAAGATCAGCAAAAGAGGCGGTGACTCCAAGGCTTATATCTAGGTCGTCAGTAGCATCATGTGAGGGACCTACAGGATCAAGATCGACAGCCGCCACTTGGGTGTCAGCCAGAAATATTGTTGGCGGCAAAGATAACCTCCTTTCGGTACTAGCGATAGCAGAAGATACTGCCCCAATAGTTTGTTGTAGCATGATGTCAATTGCTGTGAGGGTAGGGACCGGTTGCGGCACAGATTCCTTTTGTCTCGTTTTGGAGCGAAGGACAGGCACTCTGCCGGTTTTCAAACCCTTCCTCATGTTTATAACGGGGCAATAGGATAGTGACCAGGTGTGAGCAAGATAGAAAGTCTTAGGATCCTCACCTTTATCTCACGTTGCTCCTCAGGACAGAGATGTGGCCCGGCCCGGCCTCTTCTGGCCGCTGAGGGCCGTAGAGGGCCCGCCCTTTGCCCGGGCTTCTCCCGGGACGCTCCTGCACGCTCCCGCGCAGCGGGGATCAACTATTCCTGATAAGGGGGTGAGGTGGTTGGGGGCGGGGCAACCAAGGAGAGCGTCCAGGTGCAGGTGATGTCAACACAGGGACTCCTGGGAAATGAAGTCCCTGTCCCTCACCTGGCGCTCGCAGCCCTGCTGAAATGTTCTCCTCCCGCCCAACGGTGTGTCCAAGGTCCCAGGCAAAGCTCCTCTTCCTCAACACAGCGCCCAGCGAGACAGGCGATGCGGGACCCGCGCAGCGGGTACCGCGAGGTTCAGAGGCGGCGGCGAGTGTGATAGCAGCAGAAGGTACGTTGCAGGGATCGTGCAGCAAAACTCCCTGATCAGCAAAAAGGGCGGTGTAGGTGTCTCCCAATTGTCCAAGGCAGGCGGCACCTTTAGCTCGGTGGTCCGGGGCGGGGCAACCAGGGAGAGCGTCCAGGTGCAGGTGATGTCAACACAGGGACTCCTGGGAAATGGAGTCCCTGTCCCTCACCTGGCGCTCGCAGCCCTGCTGAAATGTTCTCCTCCTGCCCAACGGTGTGTCCAAGGTCCCAGGCAAAGCTCCTCTTCCTCAACACAGCGCCCAGCAAGACGGGCGATGCGGGACCCACGCAGCGGGTACTGCGAGGTTCAGAGGCGGCGGCGAGGGTGATAGCAGCAGAAGGTACGTTGCAGGGATTGTGCAGCAAAACTCCCTGATCAGCAAAAAGGGCGGTGTAGGCGTATACAATAGGGCCCACTCCGTGTCGACTATAAAGCTCATAAATCGGAGTTCCAACAAGGAGGTATCGGACACGAGTCCTCCAACCGGGAATCCGTGCAGCAACAGTTAAGAAAACCAAACAAAGTACTACGGCCAGGCATTGTGCACACTAACCGAGTTTACAAACTTCAAGGGTTATCGAATTACGATGTCCTCGCAAAAATACGAGACCCTCGATTTTTGGCAAGTGCAATCGTCAAAGAAAACCCAACAACTAAGAACCAACAACTAAGAACCACAAATGCAATGGAACCATGCAAACAACCAAGTTTCAACAACAACAACCAAGTGTACTGGGAGCGACCCACAAATACTTAACTGAAAGAACAATGGCGTCACCAGGAAGGCCCGTCTATCGTCTCGCCGTACAAAGGACTACGCCAGGCGCCACAACAGGTCAACAGTCAGGGCATCAGTCCGTCGCAGCCGTCAGGAGGCGGGAATCTTCGCGGGAAAAGTCTTCGGACCACTTATTTCGACAACAGGATCGATGAAGCGGGGTGCACCTTCCCTCGGAGATTTCACACGAAGTTCCTCACGATCGTCAGGCTTTGGACCGGTACCGCTGATGTCGCCCCACGTTGGGCGCCAACTGAAGGACTGGGCTATTCTAAGGCCCAGCGGTGCCAGGGGACAACACCTGAAACCTTCGTGGATTACCTGTTCCGGCGTACAAATCACAGAGACACGGGACACTTCCTTCGGCGTCAAAGATCAGCGTTTATTTACTGCAGGGATACAGAGATCGCAAGAAGTACAACGAAGTGTAGGTTCTGAGAGTCTGCTTCAAATTGCAAAAGTGGATCGCTCCTTTTATACACATTTTCGTCATTGCACAACATAGCGAACAAAAGGTACAACTCAGTTCCCACAGTAAACTTCAAAAGGGTTGCATTCATGTTTTCAGAAGCCCGGAACATAATTACAGTAGAATTGCCGGTTCCCAACTGTAAAAGCACGTTATCTCACCATTAGGCACATTCCATTCTGGCTGTAAACGAGCTAAAAGAAGAGACAGAAACAGGTGCAAGGAAAACAAAGACAGACAACAGATTGAAAAGAGTGTAGGGGGCAATATCGGAAGCGTGATCGCAGGATCAAAGGATTCGAGCCTATTGCATGCACGGCTGAAACAATAGACCAGCACGGCAAGATGAGCCTTGAGCGGAGCCATCTGCCTTTGCCGTGCCATCCCCCTAGTCATAAAGACACACTCTAAAGGGATATGCATCTTCCGCAAGAGCTTGGGGAACCCAGGGTCATGAAGCGGACATTGTCCGTTCGCTGGCTACGTGAGGGCAAGAAACAAAATGGATGCCGTATCTAAAATGGAACCCGTGGGTTCAGATGAAGAAACCCACGAATAAGATGAATGCTGCAAAGTAGAGTAGCGAAAACGCGTACACCCACTAAACTCGTCATTTGCGGTTCATAGATACCAAATTTGTCCATATTCGAACAAGCCCAAAACGTCATTACGATTCTCACAGAACCTCAAGGCGAGACCTTAAAAATGTGTTATTGGTGTGATGGTCAAAAATATCAAAATCGCAAACTTTTGAGGCCGGTCATCCCTCACATGTCCTCTGAAAAGAAAGTTTTCTTAACCACCAAAACGCTAAAAAAAAGCTGCTTAATTCAAAGCTCAGGGTACAAAATTATACACAACACTGAATACACTGGGTGCATCACGGAACACGACCACAGCAGCCTCGAGCCACTTGACTTTATGTTCAGCAACATCCTTCAGTCACTTTGTCCCAAAATTTAAGAGAAGAGCAAGTCAATGCATAACTAAAATGTCACATTTTCTTAATTAACTAAGTTTAAAAATCGCATCCCTTATATATTTGCGAAGCAGGGGGGAAATAAAATGAACTTCCTTTGCCCTAGGCTCCCACAGAAAAATAAATAATGCGAAAACATTTATATAGTTTATGAAAGATGTTAAAAAGCACACAAAAAGATCCTGGAGAAAAAAAAGAAAAAAATACTGCGGTTCAAATTTTTTCATGTTTATCTTCAATGGTTTCCTATCCTACACAGCGGGGTGAAGCAGCTCCCGACATGCTTACACACGGGCTGCATTTCGCATGAAAACTTTCAAAAAGGCACGCAAACTGCAGCGCAACAAGCCCAACAGCACTGACCACGTGCGCGTTCACAATCACTAATATATGTTAATGATTGTGAAAGCACACGTTGCGCTTTTAGGCTTGCTGCATGACTTTGCTTAAGACAGAGCTGAGGGGGGCAGATTGTCTGCTTTCCGTCAAGAATTCATGTTAATCGCAGCGCCCATCATGCTTTGAAACGGCGCTGCGATTAACATGAATAATCGCCTCTTGTGGTGTGTGTGCGCGTCAAAGAGGACAGTGTGCGCCCAGATTCACATAGGAGTGCGCTCACACATGCACGCAGCTTAAAAGGAACAGTGCCCTTGGGCAAATCCTATCCCTTGACACCTTAAGGATATCCAAGGAAGGGAGGAAAATTATGTAGTCTAACCATGAATGTGATTTGTGAGGATAAGAGTAATGTGTATGTTGTGGATGCTCCATAGATCGCTGAGTTAAGAGAGTCGGCCCAAGATGCCTGGGTCGGTTGTCATCCCTCTCTTGCCCCATCTTCTATGTCCATATGTGGTGCAGATCATCGTGGGATTAAACCTCCAACTATAAGAGACCTACTCCCTATGTGGGATGATGCAATAATTCTAATTTGCTCTGTCTTCAGGGCCACAGTGTCCGAAACAGGGGCCCGATACCCATGTGTACCAGCCCACTGTATCCTGAATGTTTTTGTTTACCACTAAGGGGAGGTTTTTATGAAGAACGGTATGCCCTGCTCTTGATACTCAGTAAATCCAGCATGAGACACCCGGTTGAAGCCATATCGGGCTGAGAAGGTACATTTGGCCCCAAGCAGATGAGTCTTCTGCAGTAGTACTAGAAAGCGACATGCAATATAAATGGTCTGCTAGATATAGTCAAGTGGACGGCATTCCTTAGATACGGGCATAGGTTGGCTCCAGCGGGCCCGCTTACAGTGTATGTCAATTAATAGTATGTTCAGGCAGGTAGGCAGTCATATATGTCTGAAACATAGTGCAAGAGTGCTGTGTACTGCACTTGTGTGTGACACAATCAAAAACAACGTAATGAACAACAAACCCCTCTCCACCCTCCACCCAAAACTTCAATTATGGAGCATCTGTCACAGAGAAAACCGAATATCCATTTGAAATGTTAACCTAACATTAAAGACAAATATTAAAGTTTGATTTTGCGGGGTAAACCTTCCCTGTGCCAGCCACTTGTTGCAGGAGCAATGGGCCCCAGGCAGCCATATCGAAAACTTATATCAGTAGTGAAGAAGATTAGGGTTTGGGGCGGTATGGGGTGAGGAGCATCATGACTCCCCCTGTGGGTAACTGAAGCCCAGCGGCGGGGTAGTCTGCTCTCTGGCCTTGGTAGGATCCATCTGATGAGGGGGTCTCCCACCTCTTCTCTGCTGGCCTTTTCTTCTGGTGCGGTCCATCCGCCCCTAAAGCGTCAATGGATCCGCCTGCCTTTTTGGCAATTGCTTCCTCTCAGCTGCCAAGTCCCATGCTGTTTGTGGACTTTCAAAGAATAGTGATTTGACTTGGAACAGCACTTTGGGGCATATTTACAATTACTGCTGCATCCCTGCAAATTACCAGTAATTGTGCGCCATGCCACCGCCACCCATGATGCACCGCATTTACAACGCGGCGCACCATGGGGCAAAAACGGCACAGATGCGTCACGCATCTGTGCCGTAAAGGTATCGTATTGCTGGAGTTGCGTGGCATGCGCGACGCAGCTCCAGCAATGCTCTGGGGGGCCCATTCTACTAATGCTGCGTCAAGCCTTACGCCTGCTTCAAGCAGGCGCAGGGTTTTGACGTAGCATAGGCCTAAAAGTGACTGAGTGAAATCTTGTAGATTTCACTCAGCCACTTTTAAGAGGCGTTCCTGCGCCAGAACCCCCCCTGCACCAGAACGCCTCCTTAAGGCGCAGGGCTTTACAACGTGACGCATCTCCCAGATGCGTCACGTTGTAAATAGCCCGCACCATTGTGCATCTTTTGCGCCGCCGCTGCATCATAAAAGTGAAGCAACGGCAGCGCAAAAGAGGCGCAAGGGGCTTGTAAATCTGCCCATTTTAGTTTAGCATGGTAGATAAGCACATACTGAATGTTTATGGCCATGAGCTTCCTTTTACCTTCAAGGAGATATTTACATGTATGCTCTCCCTTGGCGGTGTAGTCAGGGAATAGCATCACCTTAGAAACTGTACAGCGAATATAATGTAGGCAGTGATCCTGCTGCAGTGCAGCATCCCTATCTGCATAGTTCAGTAGCCGCATAATTCTGGATCTGGGCATAGCGCCAGGCAGCGGTCTAGGGGAGAGTGCTCTGTGAGGTGAACCCTCGCTAGTATGATGCAGGTGAAAAGCACCCCGTCCCGGATTCATACCCTAAACCTGTCTGTAAAGAGTTTTTCTGGTTGCTATTCCTCTACGCCCTCGAGCAGACCCACCAACAAACAGGTTATTTCTGCATGATTGGCTCTCCGTATTCTCCATTTGTTGTTCGAGGAGTGAAGTTAGTTCTTTCAGTATTTGAAGCTTCTTACTGGTGGTGCGTTACACATCTTCCAGACAGGAGATGCACTCGCTGCCCCAGTAGTTCTCACTGATAAATCTCATAAGTCTGGGCAGATGAGGGAGACCTCCAATCCCACCCCACCAATCTTATCATTGAGATCTTTATGAGAGTGCTTAATCGCTTGCAGTATAATGGCTGGGGAAATTGGCTCTTCTTGCAAGTTGGGAGCCGATTCCTATTCCCCATCCTCTGCCATCACGGAGATGCCAATGTTTCACACACTTGGCTATTCAGCCTTAGCCTGTCGCCTTGTCTTTCACCATTTTGGCGGTCCAGGCAGAGTACCTCTCCACCCCCGTTTCTCCAGGGCAGGAAGGTATAGTTATTGCAGAGTAAGGCAGGGTCACAGACTCCAACATGTAAGTCCCCTATGTTGGGTCGCTCCCCTAGCTTGGTCTTCCCCAGGAACCAGTCTAAAAGCCTCATTTTATTTCCCCACTGTGATATTCTGCAGTCCTATAGCATGGTTCAGTCAGCATGGAAGGTGGACAGAGAGGGTGGGTAGTGGGAGGGCCCTTACACTCGGTTCAACTCTCAATGTCACATTACAATTTCTAGAGACCTGTCACCTGTACCGGGCCTCACCCCAGCCGCTCCTCACTTCGTGGCACTTTGTCTGTGCTGCAGCTCCTATTGATGGGTCCCGGTCTTGCACCACCTCAGGGTAACAGCTGAATGAACAATGGATTTAGGCCCAGATCTCTGTAAAGGGGGAATGCTTGACATTGTTTAACATGCTGTCCATAAATTTTCGTTTTTTTGCATTTGTCACCCGAGTGAGACCGGTATGTCCAGATGTGGGTCCCATGCTCTCCATGCCACTGGAGTCAAGCTATCCTGGCTGATGAGGGGTAAAACCCCGAAAACGGTCCTAGAATGCTTGTTTCCACACCCGGGAGAACCTAGCCTGGCAATTCAGGCTGGACTGCTCCCCTTGGGAGCTGCATGAAAAAACTGATTTGCATATGGCTGGGTTTAAACTGGAATGGCAGGGGGAGCAAAAAAAACATCGATTTAGGCCCGATCTCTGTCCTGGGGTGAATGTTTGACATTGCTCAACATTCTGTTCATCAATTGTTTTTTTTGTATTTGTCACACCGAGTAGGACGGGTATGACCAGACATGGGTCCCATGCTCTCCATGCCACTAGAGTCAAGCTAGCCTGGCTGATAAGGGGTGAAACCCCAAAACCGGTCCTAGGCTGCTTGTTTCCAGTCCAGGTAGGATCTGGCCTGGCAGTTTGGGCTGGGTTGTTCCCATTGGGAACAGGGTCAAGACTGAATTGCATATGGCTGTGTTTAAACTTTAATGGCATGAGGAGAAAAAAAACGATGGATTTAGGTCCAGATCTCTGTACTGGGGTGAATGATTGAAATTGTTCAAAATTCCGTCCATCAATTGTTTTTTTTGCAATGGTTCAGCAGCTGCCACAGCCAAACAGGACATCCCAGTGTCCTGTGAGAGGCAGGTCGAGCATCAGGAGGAGGGGCCAAGCACTGGGAACAAGCAGACAGTCCCCCATGGGCTGTCTCCTCCTCGATGGGGCTGGATGCGCAGGATCCAACTTCACCACTTCTCTCTTGTACCACAATTCCCAAACATTTTCCAGCTCGCTCCAATACCTAATATTCTCAATCAATACTCCACCTGGATGGGGCTGGATGCTGCAGAATCCAGCTTCACCGCTTCTTTATTGAACCACAATTCCCAAACATTTTCCATCTCGCTCCAATCCCCAATATTCTCGATCAATTCTCTCACATGCATCTTTAATCCCTTAAACTTTAACAGCTTTAACTCCTTGTCCCCATCAATATCCTGACATTCTTTCTCAACTTCTTATTCTGTGTTAGAACAAATCAGCATTAATCTGACACTCGGTCTATTTGGCCTATGCCTCGCGTACCACGCTTGCATCCTCCTTGCTCATGTAAAGTAATTTGCTCTCATTGTTATGCCTTAAGAAGTCCATCCCTACACTGTGTTTCATGATTTCCTCAAACTCTGTTCAAATTGAGAAATAAGTCTCTGCTGGTTCAGTCCTTTGCCTTTTAAGGTGATGTGTAGAGTCATAGTAGTCATGGCCCATTCTGCAACAGGAGTTGTGGGAGTCTCTCCCTGTGGGTTGCATGGAGCTACTGTACAGGATATTTCTGACAGGTTCTGTGAGACACTCAAATTGAGGAAATAACTATAGTATCTGATGAATGTGATTTACCCAACACAACACTTGTTGTACTTAGGTCTTGGGGGGGCATGGCTAACGGCAGATAGAGTAAATAGCAATCTCTGGCACTCCTGTGGGAAATAACCCCCATC
The DNA here is from genome assembly GCF_964263255.1 of Lissotriton vulgaris. Taxonomy (NCBI): domain Eukaryota; kingdom Metazoa; phylum Chordata; class Amphibia; order Caudata; family Salamandridae; genus Lissotriton; species Lissotriton vulgaris. Next base: position 837,145,634 of record NC_141696.1, on the reverse strand, counting down.
CAGTGCCATCCTACCCAAAATCCTATCCTGGTCCTGGGACCAGCAGAATTATAAGATGAGAAAATTAACCCCTAGGTGTCCTAATTGCAACCTGCTGAGCGCCCAGGCATTGTAACTTTGGCCCATAACCTGCCCTGAGTGGAGTGGTGAGCCTGCTAACTCAAAACGGTGGTAAAGTAGCGGGCTGCACCTGCCCACAATGGGGCTTCTAAGCGGAGGCTCGAGAAACTAGGCATGGAGTCCCTGAGCTCTATATTGGTAGACTCCTAGTGTGATAGAGACACTTGCTGGAGCCCCAAGGACTGGGTTGTTTCTGCTGCATTACAAGGGGCCAGGGAAAGGCAGAGACTGCTGGGCCGACAAAGACATTGGTATGTGGTCCTGGAGAGTGAACTCTTCAGCGCTACCATAGTTTCGCCACCACAGAGCGCTGGTAAGGAGAACTGCTTCAGCTGCGACTGAGAGCAAGACGTCCACAGCGGTACACCGGCAGTGACCAGGTGGAGCAAAGACCTGACACCGGGGAGATGGCTGAGATGGGCAGAGACAGCGGAGATCACTGGGAGCAGGGCCATGCTGTATGAGATACTTGGTGCTGCTGGGCCGGGGATGCCACTGAACACCTCACTCCCCCATGAGTGGCAAGCCGATGGTGAGATTGCAGTGGGAGCGTGGGAAACTGTTGTGGCCCCTGTGGAGAGGCAAGGGTGCCCGGAAGTAGCTGCATAAGAACAGGGTCCACATACAGTAAATCGGTAGACCCCTCACGGACACTGATTAATTTGGGGCAGAGAAGAGCAGCTATAGACACGGGGGAGAATAAACAGAGAAAACGACAGCCCCCAAACACCTCCGCTGCAGACCGGATACAAGCTGCAAGATAGGGCTCAGACCTTGTGGGGCACTGCACGCTGAGCCAGGGCCTTCCTGGTAGGGCCCTTAAGTATTTGTCCCTCCATCGTCTCCGGCCCTACATGTTAAGGGCCTGTGGGAAATTTGTAGAAGTTCTCATGAGGAAGTATTTACTGGAGTGGAGAGAGCTTTGAGGGACATCATGAAGGACAGACTGCACACAAGCCGTGAGTACAAACCCAACTGGCACAATCACCCAGAGAATGATGGAGCTGGAGGGCCCCATCTGGTAGGCTGTGGGCAGCTAGTATTCACCATACAACTAAACTTGTAGCCCCCTTGTGCCCTTGAAAGGAGAAATGCTGCCTGTGATGGCCCATTGACAGCTGGTCATCTGACTCCTGCCTGCCACAACATAATTGGGTCTATTGGCCTCCCGGGCTCTACATAGCTCTGCATAGAGCGAACTGGGGAAATACCTTAGATTATCTAGTGGCTGCGATGGTGAAGACCACCAGATGGAGAGACCCCGAAGCATGAGGATCAATGACAGAAAAGGGAATTGACCCCCAGAAAAAGCAACATGGTGTGCTAGGGCAGACTAGTTCCCAAGGGGGCCCCTCTCTACAAGACATTGTGAATGCAATAACGACCTCTAGAGAAGCATTGGAAGCCAAAATAGACATGTTGGTTGCAGATTTGTGTATACTGAGAGCAGACCATCGTCGATTGGCAGTGCGGGTCGCCACAACAGAGAATACACTGACGGAGATGCCGCTGGCATTGGCCGACATGACTGGGCGAGTGGCTATAATGGAGGCCAATGTTCGGATGCTGGAGGTCCGTGCGGAGGATGCTGAAAATAATTCACGGTGCAACACTATATGCATCGTGGGTGTTCCAGAGCGCATGGAGGGGAGAAGCACGGTAGACTACTTGGAAAAGTAGATCTGAGAAGCAGTCGCAGCAGAGGGTCTCTCCCAGCACTTTGACCTACAACAGGCACACTGGGTCCCAATGAGGGCTCCGATCCCGGGAGCCCCACCGTGCCTGGTGGTGGCCACATTGCTTCACTATAAAGATCGGGTCTTTATTCAGCACAGAGCAAGGCTGAATGGCAAACTCACAGTGGAGAATAGAGTGGTCCGGATTTCCCAAATTATTCAAGGGAGGTACAGCGATGCTGATCAACATTTTAGGAAGCTATGGCCAACTCCAGCAGATGAATGTGCCAGACACAATGTTGTTCCCGGCTTGGCTCCGAGTAGTGACAAGGGTGGAACTGAGTTTTTTCAGACCCAGGAGGAGGTATGGAGCTAGAATAAATAGCAATTGCGGCAGAGTCCGGATTATCGACCCAGGGGCCCTGACCCTGATAGAACCAGCTCATGGCGAAGTATAAAAAACGCATCATGGCAAGGGAGGGCAGTGGAGGTGGTGGCATTTTTGAGCAGTGGCAGGAGCAGCCCCCAGTCCAAGGAGGATGAAGGAACCCAAAGCCAAGACTCGAACCGCAGACACACCTCCTGTAGCAAATCGGACATTCAATTGCTGAACATGACACCAGGAACATCGGTTGAGTTAATCAGAACCCATCACCCTACTGCTAGTGTTATTTAAGGCTGATTATGTGAAAGAATGTTTGTGCTGAGAGTTGCCTGGGAGTTTGGTGCACAAGCCTGGTCACCGAGAACATACTTGGTCTATTTCTGATGTTTGCTCGATGGGGGAGACCCAAGCGGAAGCCAGGCCTACTACGCCACATATTTGGCCTTTGCAAGAGGTACACTGGTTTGGATTTGTTCTAGGGTCCATTTCCAACACACAGGAAACCTGATAGCCACAACGGAAGGTATGTCGTGGTGAAGGGCCAGATGGCTGGCAGACACGTAGTGCTCATTAACATATATGCCCTGAATGTTGATCAGGGAAGTTTTTTGGGACTGACCCCCTACCTAGTGCAATCAGTTGTGATTGGAGGGAACTTCAATTGTGTAGTGGACCCTCGCTTCCATCCTTCACTGAGGGATTCCCCAATATTTACAACGGCCAGGTGCTTTGCAGATTCACAGGTGCAGTGGGGGCTTCTGGATTCCTGGCGGAGACTATAGTCATAATTGAGGAATTATTCCTTCTTCTTCAACCTGCTTGAACTTCATATGCAGCTGGACACATTCCTGCGTACCCCTGACTAAGATTGGCAGGTAAATTATGTGGAAAACTTAGCACGCACCATGTCCGATCACAATGCGGTTCTATTACATCTAAGATGGGAGGACCCCATCACGAGTATCCCCGCCTGTCATTTGAAGCCAGAGTCATTAGAGGATCCAGTGTTCTAAGAAGAAATCGGGGCTAGTCTCTGACAATACTCCAAGGATAACAATAGATCTGCATCTTCCCCATTAGTGGAATGGGACGCCTTTAAATCTGTAATAAGAGAACAATGCATTCCAGTGCCGGTGGGAGACAGGAGAATGCTGTTGCGCGAGGCCACACAATCAGAACAAGAATTGCAGGTAAAAGAGAAAGCCAGACCGGTACATCCAGAGGTCCACCAGACACTATTAGATACTAAGGAAAAACTGGCAGGACTGGTACAAAGACTACAATGCTTTGAGTTTAAGCAATATATGGTGATAACCCAGGCACAGCGCGACTGTACAGTTTCCATTCTAGGCTTGCTGGCCAATCCGGCAAAGAGCGGCTCGACTGTTATTGAGCTTGACTCAGAAGATGCTGGTCGACTATCGACTGGAAGAAAGTAACGCGCATTTGCTGCAATACTCTTCAAGATTGCATACGAGCCTCGCTCAATATCTGGATGATGAATTGTGTGCTTACCTTGAATCGTTACTATTCGCAGCCTTCACCCATTAGGAAGCGGATGAACTGGGGAGCCTGATCACAGTGCAAGGCATCAGGGCGGCAATAAAGGGATTGGGGCATGAAAAAAAAACGGGATCAGGTGGATTCCCGGTTGAATTTCATGTGGCATATGCCGCCGACCTGGCCCCAAAATTGGAGTCCGTTTATCAGTCGACAAGAATCATTGGCCACTTACCGGACAACATGAGGGAAGTATTTGTGATCCCCTTGTTGAAGCCGAGGAAGCCTGAGCAAGACTGCAAGTCTTATAGACCGCAATTGATGCTCAACCTCAACTATAAAATATTAAGTAAAATAATAGCCTATAGGTTAATCTAATCCATGCCCAAATTACTGCACCCTGACCAGGCAGGATTTATACCTGTCTGGAACACAGCACTCATTATCAGGTGACTTATCTCCTTTCTAGAATCTGAGGTCTATGACCATAACAGTCTGCAGCAGTCTTTGTGACTGATTTCTAAAAGGCCTCCGGCAGCCTAGAATGGAAGTTCCCATATGGAATGATGCCCAAGATGAAACTGGGATGGGACTTTCTGGCATGGACTAAGCTGCAGTACACAGACCACATAGCTAGGCTATGAACAGGGCAGACTATCTTGGAGGGTTCCAGAGTAGGCCAGGGGGCTCGACAAGGGTGCCTATTGTCACCCTTGCTGTTTGTCCTGGCGATGGAGGTCCTAGCCTGTCTGGCGTGAGAAGGGAACAAGTACAGGAGTATCCAAGTTGGCAACAACGGACAGCAAATAGCTCTGTATATGGATGACCTCATATTATTTATCAGAAGCATGGAGGTGCACCTGGAAGGAGCTAGGATTATGCTAGAAGTATTTGGAGTCTGGTCTGGCTTAGAGTGAACTGGCATAAATCACATTTATTTATTTATTTAAAGGTTTTATAGAGCGCGCAGTAACCCTGGAGCATCCCGGCGCTAAACCTGAGTCTCCTGTAGTTTCAGCAGAGGAGGAAATTATGAGTGAGGAAAGAGGAGAGTCTTCAGCGATTTCCTAAATTGGAAGAGATTTGGTTCTGTCCTCAGTCTTCGTGGAAGGTTGTTCCAGTGTTTGGCCGTGTGGACCGCAAAGCGGCGGCCACCGGCTCTGGCTTTTCTAGCTCTGGGGACTGTGATGAGGTTTTCTCCGCTGGACCGGAGGGCCCTTTCCGTTTTGTAGGGGATGATAAATTCCTTAAGGAGAGGGGGACCGTTGTTATTTAGGGATTTGTGAGCAAGACAGAGAGCCTTGAAGGCAACCCTTTCTCTGATAGGGAGCCAGTGGAGAGCCTGGAGAGCTGGCTTAGCCGAAGATCTTGCGGGCGTGCCCGTGAGCAGGCGGGCTGCGGCGTTTTGGACTTTCTGCAAGGTGTTGAGGGTGGCTTCAGGAGCTCCCAGGTAGATTGCGTTGCAGTAGTCCAATCTCGCCAAGATAAGGCCCTGAATCAGGAGTTTCTTGGCGTTCGCGGCATAAATCACAGCAGCTCTTCTACCAGAGGGGCTGAAGGATCTTTGCTGGGAGCCTAACTGCCTACCATATCTGGGAGTAAAGAGATACCATGACAGCAGATCCTTCTGGATGGTAGCAAAGGACTCGCTATCATATCCTTATACGCCTGCATTGAGTTCTTGCGAATGTTCCCACTCTCTGTTAAGTAGTGGTGCTTCTTAAAATGGTGGGCCTCCCAGTCTATTGTACTACTTCATGGTGGTACCGATCGGGATTCCCAGAGCAGTCTTTAGTGAGCTGGGCTCTTTAGTAATGTAATTCCTCTGGGGCTCAGGTCACAGAAGGGTGGCGACACTAGCTACATTTCATTGCCCATGTAACAATGGAGGGCTGTCAGTGCCAGAATTCGAATCCTATTACTTGGCGGCACACCTCCAACAGTCCACTCAATGGCTAGTGAGCAGACAGTCCCCAGATCGCGTAGTAGGACAATTTGTCCCAGAACTCCCCAGGATAATGGAAGCATTTGTAAGAATTCTGCAACACTCAGATGGAGATATGCAATAAATCAAAGTGGTGCTCCAGTGTTGGACCTGTTGCTTACAAAAAACAGACACATGGACCCCCACTGCGCAGCCATCTCCTTGAAGATGCTGCACTGCTTACCTTATGGGAGGCATTGGAAGGACATGAAGAAGTGGGTGGGGGCGTAGTGGAGAAGATGGGTGACCTGTTTAGTGAAGGCAAGCTTCTATCATTTGAGGATTTTTGCGATGAATTTGATCTACCCCAGGGCCATTTCTTACTGCATAGAGTGGTGACAAACAAGTTACTAACCTTTGGTAGCGATGTATTTGTAAGAGACATTTATTAGCTATAGATTCCTTACCTTAGAATTACCCCCGACGTCATACTGGCTCCAGAGAAATTTTATCTTAGCAGCACCCATGCGCGTCAGTTTATGGCGGCGGTTGTATCTGCATCCGTCGTCAACATCGTGGTCACCGGGATCACATTGCATTGTCTACTTAGATGCCACCACTACATGCTGATGTCACTTCTGACATGACTTTCCACACCAGAAGCGCAGAGCATGCAAGACCCTGACCACTTGCGCACAAACCTAGGGCCCAGTAAGGGAGTCCCTATCCCTAGAAGTCAGTGCACAGAACGGGAAGGATGGGTGGGATGTTAAGGAATCTACAACTAATGTATTTTTCTTAGAGAAACATTGTTACCGAAGGTAAGTAACTTGCTCATCTGAAAGAGACTATTAGTTATAGATTCCTTACCTTAGAATATATACCCCAGCAATAACAACCCCAGAGGTGAGTTTGCGAACTAAGTTCACACCAGGAAGAGCTGGAAAACAGAACGGCTGAAAAAGCTGTCTCTCCGGACTTGGCTGTCCAGGCAGTAGGGCTTAGTAAATGTGTGCCGGGATGCCCCTGTGGCTGCCTGGCAAATGTCAACCAGCGGAACTCCATGTTCCAAAGCAGTAGTCGCTGCCGTCGCCCTGGTAGAGTGGGCGCGAGGCCTACGGGAGGTTCCTTTTTAGCCAAAGAATAATATATCTGAATGCATAGGGCGCCCCATAAAGAGATGGTACGTTCGTGCACTGCCCAACCTTTCTTGGCACCCACATAACCCACAAAGAGCTGATCGTCCACCCAGACGTCTTTAGTGCGTTCAAGGTAGAAATACAGCAATACAGCACACATTTTGGGTCCAGATGGTGGATTCTCTCCTCCTTTTTGGAAGGGTGAGGGAAGAATGTGGTCATGTGACGGTATGACCTATGTGGAAAGAGGTTACCACTTTGGGCCGAAAAGAGGGCCTAGTGCAAAGAACCACTTTGTCCGGATGGACAGCAAGAAAAGGTAGTTTGGAACATAAAGCTTAAAGCTCACTCACCCTGCGAGCAGAGGTGATGGCAAGCAAGAAAGCAGTCTTTAAAGTAAGGAGACAAAGAGGACAATTATATCGTGCCTCAAAGGGAGCACACATAAGATAAGTAAGGACAAGATTCAAGCCCCACTGGGGCGTTACGAAAGGAGAAGGAGGTAAGAGATGAGTAATGCCTTTCAGAAATCTGTTAACAATAGGGGTCTTGAAAAGACAAGGCTGATCAGGAAGGTGAAGAAAAGCCGAAAAGGCCAAAAGATAGCCCTTAGGAGTGCCCAGAGCAGAGCCCTGCTGGGCCTAAGAATAAATGAAAGAGGGGCAGAAAGGGGATCCACAGCCTTTGCTGTGCACCATGACACAAATTAGTTCCATCTACAGGCGTATACTTCAGGAGGAAGGTCGAAAGCTGTCAGCTGTCACCGCCCAATCTCCACTCAAGGAGGTAGAAGCTGGACAGGTTAGGGTGGAGGACCGTCCCCTGCTGCTGCGACAGAAAATCCTCCTGAAGAGGCAGTCTGATCGGAGGATCGATGGCCATGCTCAAGAGCTCGGGGTACCAGACTCTTCGTACCCAGTCCGGAGCCACAAGAATGATGGGCCCGGTCGCGCTTGATCTTCTTCAGCACTCTGGACAGAAGTGGTATAGGCGGAAAGGCGTACAGGAGGACGCAATTCCACTCATGACGAAAAGCGTGGCTGAGGGAGTGCTGCCTTGGAAACTCTAACGCGGAGAACCGCTGACACTGTGTGTTCTCTTCAGTGGTGAATAGATCTACCCAAGGCTCTCCCCACCGCCGGAAGAGAGTTTGCACCACCTCCGAGTGAAGGAGCCATTTGTGATCCATGATGCACAGGCGGCTGAGTTTGTCCGCCCTGGCATTCAGAGAACTTGCCAGGTGTTGAACCATCAAGGTCATGCCCTGATGTTCCAGCTATGTCCAAAGGTGAAGAACCTCTTGACATAGGGTCCACGACTGCACTGCGCCTTGTTTGTTGCAGTGGCCACAAGGAAGTGGTGTTGTCTGTGAACACCTGCACTATTCTTCCTTTGACAGAAGGAAGGAATGCTTTCACTGCAAGAGGAATCGTCCGGAGCTTCAAAAGGTTGTTGTGGAGCCCGGACTCCACCGGAAACCAGCGGCCTCTGATCTCTGCCTCTCCCATGTGGCCGCCCCATCCCAGGAGTGATGCATCCGTCACTACTGTTAGTTCTGGTTGGGGAAGGGAGAGGTATTTGCCGTTGAGCCAATCCTGGTTCGTGAGCCACAAGTGCAACTGACTTGCAGTCCCATCCGAGATCTGGATGACATCAGAAAGATTCCCTGATGCTGCACCCACTGGAACTTCAGGTCCCACTGCATAGCCCGCATATGCCATCTCATATGATCTTGCAGAAGGATGCAGGAGACCATCAGGCCCAGAAGCCTCAGGATCATTCTCACCGAAATCCAGGATAGAGGCTGAAACATCAGTATCATAGCCCGAATATCCTGGACTCGCTGCCCGAAACTGCGCTGTATCCAGAACTGCTCCGATGAAAAGGAGCTTCTGAGAGGGAATCAGGTGCGACTTCGGCAAGTTGATAGTGAACCCCAGTGAGTCCAGGAAGTCCGGCGTAGTCTGGTGGTGGGAGACGACAGCCTGTGGCGAGCCCACCATCAACAGCCAGTCGTCCAGACAGGGAAGACTATAACCCCTGAACTACGCAGATGAGCTGCAACCACTGCCATCACTTCTGTAAACACAGAGGGGCGCTGGTAAGCCCAAAGGGGAGCACAGTAAACTGAAAATGCTTGTGGCCTACCGTGAACCGTAGGTAACGCCAGTGGGCAGACAAGACAGGGATGTGAAAATAAGCGTCTCGCAAGTCCAATGCTACCATCCAGTCTCCAGGGTCGAGGACAGACAAGACCTGAGCCAAGGTTAACATTTTGAACTTCTCCTTCCAGAGGAAGCGGATGACGTCCCTGAGGTCTAAGATAGGATGCAGGCCATTGTCCTTCTTGGGTACCAGGAAGTAGTGGGAGTAACCACTACCTACTTCTGGCACAGGGTCCTGTTCGATAGCTACCTTGGCCAAGACAGCGGCAACTTCCTGGCGGAGAAGGGCCAAATGATCTTCTGACATGCGATGGAGTGTTGGTGGCATGGAGGGAGGAGGGGTCTCAAAGGGGAGGGAGTAGCCCCTTCGGACTATCTGCAAAACGGATCAATGACAAAATATCGACAGTCAAAATATCGACTTGCCAAAATATCGAAGTAAAAATATAGAATGCCAGAATATCGACTTCCTATCTACAAACAGGTAAGTACAAAAATATCAACTCCAAAATATCGATAGGAAAAAATATAGACAGTCAAAATATCGAATTTTTTAAATATCTTAACAGTAATTTAAAAGTAATATAATAATAAATATAATGAATTTAAACATACTTAAAATACTTAAATAATCTTAAAATTAATAAAAAATTAATGTAACTTAAAAAAATAAATAAAAAATAATTTTAAAACATATATATATATATATATATATATATGTTCAAAAGAGTTCCAAAGTAACGGTGCTCTCAGCCCACAAATCCACGCAACACCTCTCAAAGCTCCAAGGGTGTTTATTAAACCAACAACATGTTTCGGCTGCCGATTAGATTTTTGCAATTAATCATGTACGATGGTAATGTATTAATTATATCGTCATAATATGAGTTGGACCATGCCTGACACAATATAATATGTGTTTGTCATGTATATGACTATTTAAAATGTGATAACTTTACATTTATGCAATGTATTACCTAGTCCTGTTTCTATGATGATGAAATGAAACTTTATTTACCGGAAACTGTGCACTTTGAAAACTAACGTGAACAAGGCTGTCCGCAGCCGAAACATGTTGTTGGTTTAATAAACACCCTTGGAGCTTTGAGAGGTGTTGCGTGGATTTGTGGGCTGAGAGCACCGTTATTTTGGAACTCTTTTGAACATTTACTTTACCGGCGGGCTCGGCCGGCGTTGGTGCCACTTCCCGCGGGGCCGCTGTCAGCGTTTCGAGCGGACTTTGGAATCATATACATATATATGCATATTATTAACAAAATATATACAATATTTTTTCCGTAGGATAGCGAGAGGGTTAAATTTACTATTCACACTCCAGAGAGTGCAACAGTAAGGAAAGTGTTAGATTGCATAGGGGTAAAAATTACTATTCCCACTCCAGAGAGCGCAACAGTAGGGAAAGCGTTGGATAGCGTAAGGTTAAAAATTACTATTCCCACTCCAGTGAGCGCAACAGTAAGGAAAGCGTTGGATAGCGTAAGGTTAAAAATTACTATTCCCACTCCAGTGAGCGCAACAGTAGGGAAAGCGTTGGATAGCATAGGGGTAAAAATTACTATTCCCACTCCAGTGAGTGCAACAGTAGGGAAAGCGTTGGATAGCGTAGGGATAAAAATTACTATTCCTACTCCAGAGTGTACAACAGTAGGGAAAGCGTTGGATAGCGTAGGGATAAAAATTACTATTCCCACTCCAGTGAGTGCAACAGTAGGGCAAGCGTTGGATAGTGAGAGGGTAAAAATTACTATTACAACTCCAGAGAGAGCAACAGTAGGGAAAGCGTTGGATAGCGTAGGGGTAAAAATTACTATTCCCACTCCAGAGAGCGCAGCAGTAGGGAAAACGTTGGATAGCGTAAGGTTAAAAATTACTATTCCCACTCCAGTGAGCGCAACAGTAGGGAAAGCGTTGGATAGCATAGGGGTAAAAATTACTATTCCCACTCCAGTGAGTGCAACAGTAGGGAAAGCGTTGGATAGCGTAGGGATAAAAATTACTATTCCTACTCCAGAGTGTACAACAGTAGGGAAAGCGTTGGATAGCGTAGGGATAAAAATTACTATTCCCACTCCAGTGAGTGCAACAGTAGGGCAAGCGTTGGATAGTGAGAGGGTAAAAATTACTATTACAACTCCAGAGAGAGCAACAGTAGGGAAAGCGTTGGATAGCGTAGGGGTAAAAATTACTATTCCCACTCCAGAGAGCGCAGCAGTAGGGAAAACATTGGATAGCGTAGGGGTAAAAAGAACTATTCCCACTTCAGAGAGTGCAGCAGTAGGGAAAGTCTTGGATAGCGTAGGAGTAAAAATTACTATTCCCACTCCAGTGAGTGCAACAGTAGGGCAAGCGTTGGATAGAGTAGGGATAAAAATTACTATTCCTACTCCAGAGTGTACAACAGTAGGGAAAGTGTTGGATAGCGTAGGGATAAAAATTACTATTCCCACTCCAGGGAGTGCAACAGTAGGGAAAGTGTTGGACAGCGTAGGAGTAAAAATTACTATTCCGACTCCAGTGAGTGCAACAGTAGGGAAAGCGTTGGATAGCGTAGGGATAAAAATTACTATTCCTACTCCAGAGAGTGCAACAGTAGGGAAAGCGTTGGATAGCGTAGAGATAAAAATTACTAATCCCACTCCAGTGAGTGCAACAGTAAGGAAAGCGTTGGATAGCGTAGGGGTAAAAATTACTATTCCAACTCCAGAGAGTGCAACAGTAGGGAAAGCGTTGGATAGCGTACGGGTAAAAATTACTATTCCCACTCCAGTGAGTGCAACAGTAGGGAAAGCATTGGATAGCGTAGGGGTAAAAATAACTATTCCTACTCCAGGGAGAGTGCAACAGTAGGGAAAGCGTTGGATAGCGTAGAGATAAAAATTACTATTCCCACTCCAGTGAGTGCAAGAGTAGGGAAAGCGTTGGATAGCGTAGGGGTAAAAATTACTATTCCAACTCCAGAGAGTGCAGTAGTAGGGAAAGCGTTGGATAGCGTATTCCCCTATTCCCCTATAAACCCACAACCTGCTACAGAAAATAAATTACTAAAATTAACATATTGATCAATTAATCAATAAAAATTAATTACCAATTATATTTTATATTTATATTTTAAATATTTACAAAGTAATAATTAGTTGACAATTTTAAATACATACCAATAAATAAAATAACATATTTAAATAATTATAATAAAATTACTTCCCACCCTATTCCCCTATAAACCCACAACCCGCTACAGAAAATAAATTACTAAAATTAACATATTTATCAATTAATCAATTAAAATTTATTACCAATTATATTTTAATTAATTACCAATTAATAATTAATTAACAATTAATTCTAAATAAATACAAATAAATAAAATAACATATTTAAATATTTATAATTAAATTACTTCCCACCCTATTCCCCTATAAACCTACAACCTGCTACAGAAAATAAATGACTAAAACTAACATATTTATCAATTAATCAATTAAAATTAATTACCAATTATATTTTAATTATTTACAAAGTAATAATTAGTTGACAATTAATTTTAAATACATACCAATAAATAAAATAACTATTTAATTCATTATAATTAAATTACTTCCCACCCTATTCCACAATAAACCCACAACCCGCTACAGAAAATAAATTACTAAAATTAACTTATTTATCAATTAATCAATTAAAATTAATTACCAATTATATTTTAATTAATTACTAATTAATAATTAATTAACAATGAATTCTAACTAAATACCAATAAATAAAATAACATATTTAATTAATTATAATTAAATTACTTCCCACCCTATTCCCCTATAAACCCACAACCCGCTATAGAATTATATTACACAAACCTTAAAAATTAATATTAACTTACCTTAAATTCGATATTTTTGTTGTCTATATTATGTCTAGTCGATATTATGTCCATTCTATATTTTTGATTCGATATTATGTCCATTCTATTCGATATTAAAATGTTCTAGTTGATATTTCGGTAGTCTATATTATGTCTAGTCGATGTTATGCCTATTCTATATTTTTTACTCGATATTATGTCTAGTCAATAATAAAAACTCGATATTTTGACTCTATACCCTGCAAAACCCACCTGTCCGACGTGATGTTGTGCCAGTGGGGGAGTTGATGGCAGATCATGCCACCCACTGGCAATTGGTGGCCCTGAAAGGTCGGACTAGGAAGGTTTGAAGGCTGCTGCAAAAGAGCATTGGTTAAAGGTCCCACCCGCTGGCCCACAAACCTGCGACACTGGGTCCCACGTCGTCCCAGGCCACACATAGACTGGGTATCTTCCACGGCACTGTGGCTCAGAGTGGAACATGGTGGGGGACCCCTTCGGTAGCCACAAAAGGGCCAAAAGACTCACTGCATGAGGTGAGAAGATGCTGCGAGGCCCAAGGATCTGACCGTAGCCCTAGAGTCCTTGAAACACTTGAGGGACGACCATCAAAGGCCCTTTCCAAAAGACTAGATTAGACATCCCCAGAGAAGCCAGACATTCTCAGCCAGGCGTAGGGCCTCAGGGCTACCGATGTGGAAAACCTTTCTACCTAGTGAGTTGACGGTATCCAGCCCACACCGGATGGTAAACTTTGCTGCGCCTCGACCCTCAGCAACAGCGTGGGGGAGCACAGCCCGGACCTCCTCCGGGCACTGCGGCAGTACTTGCACAACGGTATCCCACACCGTTAGTGTGTAGGGGCTCAAAAGACATGCAGTGTTCACCGATCGCAGTTCTAAGCTGGCTGAAGAAACATCTTCTTCCCAAGACGGTCCAGCACCTTGGATTCCCTATCTGGTGGAGCAGTAGGGAATGCGCCCCTTGAGGACGAGCCTAGGACCACCTTGCTCTCAGGGGTAGGGTGTTGAGAGAGGAAAATGGTCCACCTGGGCCAGGCGGTAGAGTTTGGCAATCATCCTGTCCACAGGAGCCCCTGTGTTGGGCTTGGACCAAGTGCCCCGAAGGACATCAGTGAGGACCTCATTAAAACGCAGCTGGGGCTCCGAAGAGGCTGCTGCTGGCTGAAACACCCCAGTCATGATGATAGTCCTGACTGCCATCTTAGGAAGCTCGAGGCCAAGGGACAGAGCCACCCTACGCAACACAAGAGCGTAGGAGGCTCTCTTCTCCACAGCCACAGTCGGGGGAGAAAGCATACCAAGGTCTGGGGAGGTATCCAGATCACTGGCATCACCCTGCTCCTCTCTCCAGTCCAGCTCCTCAAGTTGGTCTGCTAGAGGGTCGACAACCCCTCCCAGCACTCCTCACCCTCCTATGGCTACCAGTCAGTGTAGGAAGGTGGATACCTGACTATGGTTACCCCAGATTGTTTGCCTAGTGTTTAGCTGGTTTTCGACTTAGTTGGCCTGGGATCCTGCTAACCAGGCTCGCAGGCTATCTGCTCTCTCTGTAAAATGGACTCCATGTACTTTAGGTACATCTCCAATTGGGTATTGGGTCACCTTATGAGCCTCAGTACAGTGTACTATAGGTACCCAAGGCATAGGTGCATCCAAGGCCTACCAGGGGCTGCAGCATGTATTATGCCTCCCCTGGCTGGCCACTCACATTGACACAACTGGCTGATCACTCAGCTGGGGCAAGGGCGTGTAATCACCCCTTGCTTAGATATAGTATTCCTATATCTAACCTTATATTTAGACACATATATACCTATAAGTCACTCCTATGGCAGGCCTTACAATCCTGGAGGCAGAGTGCTTGGTTTTATGTGAGATGGTGCTCTAGCATGAGCTGAGACTGTCTGCAGCTTTCGGGACCATTTCCTTATAGCTGTTCTAGGATATAGCCATACCATATACTCTTAAGTGCATTATAATCCTCACGGTTATTGCTAACTTTGGTTTGGCTTTATCAAAATATGTCCTGTAAGGTGTCATACCCTTTGGAATACTACCCCCTCGCCAGTTCTGGTGACGGGGGTAGCATTCCACCCTTCTAGAGGGAGACGACATGTTGTTCCTACTAATCCCGGTTAAAGTTAACCAGAGCCTCAGCATCACAAAATGGATGCTGCTGCCACAGACACAAGTCTGACCTCGTGCTGCTGGGAGTCCTTCCAGCGAAGGAGGCTTGGACAATAGGTCTCCTGTCTTGGGAGGTGCTAGCACCACCCAAGACAGGCTCTTGTGTATTAGGGCAGGGAGGGCTGAAAGAAAGGAGACACTGCCTGGAGCACACAAGGTGTCCCATGCATAGTCCAGTTCAAACCGGTGCTGGGGCTTCCCAGCCTCAGCTCTGGCGCGAAACTGGACAAAGGGAAAGGGATGTAACCACCCCCTTCCCTGGTCCCACCCATAGGAGGGACTGAGCAGGTAAACCAGCCCCTAGATTTGGTATACAGGTAGGAGCTGAGTCCCAAGACTTTAGATTTATTCTGACTGAAACTCTGAAATGAAACTCTGGACCTTCAGCGATCTACTTTGAAAGAAGACGACTGAAGAATCTCCCTTGTGGTCAAGGAGTGACCACCCTGCACGAGCAGGCACCATCCAGCGATCAACGGCTTGCTTTGTCGACGCTCCCGCCGGAGCCCGAGCACAGAGCCTGACAAGAACCAGACTTCCAGACATCCAACAGCCCGATCCACAGTCCCAGCAGAGCTGAGACCCGTGGAGGCGACGAGAGACGTGGGACCGGCCATCTTGAAAAGACTGCGACTTGCTAATTGTGCAGCACCCGAGGCACCCTCGAAGCTGTGCATTGGGGATTGAGAAGCCCCAGCTCCGAGCATCATCTGCACCGAAGATCAGCCCTGCACCCTCCACGAGTTCTGCGTGGGGCCCTTCTGCATTTTCCTGCTCGACGCGTCTGTCCGGTCACTTGCCCGTTGGCTAGTGGCCATCTTGACGACAAATCTTTGAATTTCCACCGTTGTTCTGGTTGCTCCAGACTGGCCCTTGCTTCCCTCAAAAGAAGCTGCCCATCAGACCTTGCTGGTCTGATTAAGAAGCCAACTTCGATTCCTGCATGGGTTGCCTTTGCCAAGGCTTGTTGACTCCAATCCGGAATTCGACAACGCCGACAGTGAGAGCCTCCGTGGGACAGTCCGTGCCTGACTCCTGTTCATCGTCGGCGCCTTCTGGTCCACGTGGCTGCAGAGACAAGCTTCACGACAGCACCTGATTGCTTCGCGACATCGCCTGGTTCCTTCCTGGTTCCTTCCTGGTCACTGGCTAGTGACCCAGACTCTGTCCCCTCTGCTTTCAGGTCCTCTTCATCTTCGATCCACCCTTGGATCCACCTGGACACTTCTCTCCTGGTCGCCTGCAGCATCTTTCTGCAAGGCTCCATAGGATTCAACGACGAAACCCGACACACTTTGACACCTATGCACCCGCTTTCTGTGGGTGAGGTAACGCGAGAACTTCGGTGCTCCTGTGGGTATTGACTATCCAACTGCCTAGGTTTCAAGTAACTTTCCCCGAGTCCAGTCAGAAGTGCCCTAAAAAACTAGTTTACCTCTTTTACGTTCCCATTCATTCTCTATGGTAACACGCATGTGTGTTCAGACACTACACACACATTCCGTGGGCCTCCTGCTTCCTAACTCTTGGTAGCTCAGCGTAGCCCCAGCGATTCCCTAGGCCCTAGGCCTATTCACTTTTCATGTGGTGGTTCTTATACCACTATTTTAGTATATGGTTTAGCGTGCCCCTTGGAGCCCTACTGTGTTTTGTGCAACTTATTGTATTTTAATTAAATATCTTGTATTGTGCTTGTGCCTCTGACCTCATAAAGAGTTCAGAGGGTTTGTCTAGAAATAAATAACATATATATTTTATATATATCCTGTGTGGTGTACTTTCATTTGGTATTAAAGGGGTTACATATGGTAAAACAGCAGGCTTCACATGCCCTCTTGAGTTTAGCCTAAGACTGCTCTGTCCATGCTACCCCTAGGATAGCTGGTCTATAAGGATGACTTTACAACCATCACCATAAGGGTTGTTTGTACTGGTGCAAGGTGATCACTAGAAAAATGAACATCATATACCAGGCCAACTTCTCACAGTCAGGACGGTAGGGAATGCAAGGGAGAACAGTGGTACAAAAGTACCCTCCGGCGCCAGCAGCACTGTGTGCCCGTAGGAGGTGAAGCTTGAGTTAACGCTGGTTTGGGACAAAACCGGCGTCGGGGCGTCACCACTGAAATTGGCACCGGGGTACGTACCATGAGGTTGACCAGCACCAATCTGGAACATGGCCTGAATCCTTGGGGCCCTGCGGAGCCGGGTGAGAGCCACTGGCATCGAAGGCTCAGGGCACCCAACCAATTCCGTAGGACCCAAAGCTGTGTCTGCATGCGGTGTCAGGCTGACCTAAGATGCGAGCAGCGTGGAGCAGACTGACGAGCCTCCAAAAGCTTTTGGGACTGCTCCCGCAGCGACTTCTGCTTCAGGGCCCGGCAGTCGGGGCACGAATTTGGGTCGCTGACGTGCTCCAGGCACCAACGGCACACGAGTGTGGATCAGTGACCGACATCAACTTGTGACATAAGTCACACAGGGCTTGAAACCGGGCCGATGGCTGGACATCCCTATGCACCAGGAGTCGAAGACTCAAAAGACGTTGACAAAAAGTCAAAAAAAGTTAGTCAAAAAGGGGCAAGCTCTCACAGGATCTGGACTGGCTGCCACGGAAAAAGAAAGAACTGACGTCAGTGCGTAGGGCGGCATCTAGGTAGAAACTGCGACGTCAAATCGTACATTCTAATTCTCAAACTCTCTTTTCTGCAGAAAGTATCTGTAGGAAGCTGGCTCAGTATACACAATACCAAAATGTAGTGTTGTGGGCATGAAGTCCAGTGAAACCCCAAAGGTAAAAGTAGATAGCACCTTAATCTCTATTTGTGGTAGGGTGGGCGAGCAGTAAGGCTTTATCAGAGGATAGTGTTAAGCATTTGTTGTACACACTCAATGAGTATATGATGTTACACACTCAAAGACTGAACTCAGACCAATTTTGTTTGTATAAAATATTATCAAGGTATTTTATTTCTAGAACCAAGCCAAGCCTGACACAGGTAAGTGAAATAAATGCTTTGCAATAAATTATGAAGTGTTTACAAGTGAATGCAAGTCCAAATGCAGTTGTTTGAAATACAGGTAAGACAAGGTATTACAATTACTGTACAGATTACTTTTTAGTTACTTTTTATATTACTTTTTCTGCTCAGTGTGATATGGCTAGATATCACACTGGGACATTTCCTAGAAAAAAGGTAAGTAAAATCTGTTTTTCACAATTGTTATTTTTCAGGTTTCCATACAAATCAACTCCACACTTAAAACATTTTTCAGAGAAAAGTTAACGGTAACCAGGTAAGTAATCGGTCTTTGGGGTTGAGCTTCTGGGGTTAGAACTAGCGTTCCCCCAGGGTCAAGAATGCATTCTTGTTACACCCTCAGCGGCACAAGGGCGGCCATGAGCAGAGTGCTGACGCCCAATGTTATCCAACGGGGGATAGAGGGCCTCCGGTTGGTGGCTGCTTACGAGCAGGCTACTGGGTTGTGGGAGCAAAGCTCCTGGTGATAGGCTCAGGGCAAAGGGGGATCCAGTTTAGCATACAAAGTGCACCCGGAGAGGCGCAGGGGCGGCTGGGTGCAGGGTGCTGTTTTGGCATTGGGTTCATTGTTGTTTTCAATGGGGACTTTTGGTTTTGGTTTACAGCTGCAGGCTCGGTCCAGGAAGACTTCCGGGAGGAACCATCAGCTCGACAGGTAAGTTGGAGGGCTCAGGACGTAGGTGCACCTTGGGTTCTCTTATCCAGGGATCAGGGTGGCTAGATGCAGGGGTGCCTTTTGTGGTCGGATTTCACCTTACCAGGCCACTCGCTCTTGGGGGGGTCTCCGTGCAGAGGCTGCAGGGGAAGTCGGGGAGTCCTAGAGGGGTCAACTCACTGTGGACGTGGGCTCTGGAGCACTGGAGGACCTCGCTGGGACCGGTGGGCCATTCGAACTTGGGCAGTAGGTGACAGATGAAGTGGTGAGTCCAGGCGTTGCGTTTCTTTGTCTTCAGCAGGCTCAGACTCTGTCTTGGGAGTTTTCTTTTGAACTGAGCTGCTATTCACAGGAGATCTGGTCTTTGTTGGAGGCAGTCAGTCCTCCCAGGGTTCAGCAGTCTCCTCTGCTGGGCGTCTTCTTTCGTCATTTTTAGGTCACGTATTTGAGACCTCTTTTATATACTTTAGTATATACTTATTATATACTTACATGTACTTTGTGGGCTCTGGAGATCAGCCCTAGAACTTGTCTGCTTCTGCTTAGGGACTTTTATTTCTGTTCAACTACCTCTATTTAACTGTCTTGATAAAAACGGACCAGCAGAGGTCAGTAAAATAGCATATTTAGGATTCTCTAAATTCCAGTCCATAGAAATTGTCTTACACGAGCACACGTAGACAATAATATTTTTTTCAAATCTTGAATTTTCAGTGATATGACCACCGAAGGCCCTGATTATATAATAAAAACAATGCTTTGGACTATACCATTTTCCGCTGAAAGGTAATATTTCTCTCTATATGTTACCATACCTGGCGTGTCAAACAGTTTGGTGCTCACTTTCCCTCCATGTTGAAGAACAATAGATGTTTCAGCACCCAGGTAATGTGCTGCATAGATACATACATATAAGTTCCCAAAGGCGAGACCCAGAGATTTAAGTAGGCCGGGTATCACCGGTGCTGAGCACCAGCAGTTTTTTAAAGGGGGCCTCGAAGTTGGTCTTTATCGGGCTCATTTTTGTGCCCTGGCACAGGCTGTCCATTTTTTTGAGGACTGCAGTGACAGCAGACACAATGATGTGTGCATACTCACACTGCTCACTAGTGGAAAAGGTACGGCATGATGTCATGCCAGGTGAGCATTGTAAGGGAAATCCTTTAAAGAGAGTGATTTTCTCTCTGGATTTCCCCATTTCATTTGAAACTCAGAAGCAGCAACATTGTCTTGGTGTCACTAGAGCTTTAAGTGGAAGCTTTTTCAGTATTATATACAAGCCATAGTAGCTGCTTATTTATCTTATGCAACTAACAACCATTGACAAAGCCAATAGTCATTCATGTAGGTATGATGTTACTTGTCGGGGTGCCCACTATGCTAAACACAGACTTTTAACTTACGTGTTTTAAGCCACACCCTTAATTACAATGGCCACCCCCCTTTATGAGACCCTCCTAGTTTTTTAATCCAACTTAAAGTCCTGGCGAGACCAATTGCTTTGCAAATGCTTGTGTTATACTGTTGCTTCATTATTTTGTCATTTTTAGGTTGAGCCTATAGCGGCAGAAAGCGTGTGCTGCTCGCTTTGCGAGGCATGGAGTATGGAGTGAAAGCTCTGCCCACTTCCATGCCCATCTTTTTCATTGGCTTGTGTCTATGTCCTTTCTAAATGCTGCCTTCCGATTGGTTTATAGGCTGTTAGTCCCTCCTCATGACGGCCATGTCCTCATTTATATCCTTCCATGGTTATTGGTCCCTTTACTTTGTGTGTTAAATGGTATGTGTTATTTAGATTGTGAGCACTATTTTCTTTCCATGCTCTCCCCCCCTACTGCAGTCCATTCCTTCTCGCCCCCCTGCCTCCCCCCCAATCCAGTTTGCAATGCAATAGGTCTTGGGTAAATGCGAGTTCTATTGAATTGCAAATGCTTGTTCTCCTTAGGATGCGGGAATCTGCCTTCTTGATTCAGGGCTGCCCCCTAAATACTGTATTTAGGGGCGTTTTAGGGGTCTCGGGGTCAGTAGACATTGGGCTACTGACCTTAGGGTTGATCCACCCTTGGTGTGCCTATCCCACATGGGGGAGTGACCACAATCCCTAATCCTGATTGGGGAGTGCCCGCAAACTGCAAGATGGTAGGCACTTAAGAGAGGACTTCACCTCGCCTCCCCCACCTGAGGGGTGGGGTTGGCAGGGGTGGGCACACCTTCTGGGCTGGCTAATTTTTCCCTCCTGTCTTCCCGCCTAAAAGAAGGGGAGACAGGAAGGGGGTCTGCCCCTGATAGCAGAAGAGGCTGGGGGTCGCATTACAAAGGCTGGAAGGCATTTGAAGCTCCCCTGCCAGAGATGGACTGGGGGAGGTGTGAACACCTACACCCTGGAAAGGCTTTGTTTCTGGGCTCGAGGAGCGAAGACTCCCACCCCACGGGTCCACAAACATGTCATGTTGTGGCAGGCTGGAGTGTACCAGTCAGGAAACCCACCAGAGGCTGGTCGTTTTTCAGGGGGCATCTTTAACATGCCCTCTAATTGCATTTTTCTTTGAATTCCACACTGACATCAGTGTGGGTTTAATGTCCTGAGGAGTTTTATACCAAACTTCTTGGTTTTCATTGTAGCCATTACGGTGCTGTGGAGGTTGTAATGACAACCTCCCAGTACCATATACTCTTAATGGCAGCACTGTACTTACAATGTCAAAGAAAGGACTTAAGACACCGTAGGGATACAAGGCTCATGCACCTGTACCCTCACCACTGGTATAGTGCACCCAGCTAGAGTGGTGGATGATCTATGCATAGGCAGTGGGTTGTAGGCATGTCACACAGAGATGTGTGCCATGTCACCTCTTCACTTTGTTATGCACCAAAACACGCAGCCTGCAAAGGCAGTGTGTGAGTGTAAAGGTAAAGGGCCGCTAAGGTTGGCACAATACGAGGTGCAGCCCTTAGAGACCTTCCCTGGTCACATTGCCCTGAGTACTTGGGGTACCATTTACCAGGGGCTGACCTGTGGCCAGGGTGCCAATTGGGTTTGGTACAGTTTTGGAGAAAGAACACAGGCCCTGGGAACCTCATTGGCAGGGACCCAGGGCACATCAAGTCAAAGTGCATCAGTAGTTCTGGCAACAAGTGGGGGCGTTACTGCAACAGAAATCCAGCTTCTCACAGTACCGCTCAGTGGGAAGCACAGACCTTTCTGGAGCCCCAACACTCTTTACAGAAAACATATGTTCAAAAACTTCGTAGTGAAAAAGGGATCTTAGATCATTATAAATATTCTTCAGTTAACTTTATTCTTAGCTGTGCAACTTTCATGAAGTCCAAGCAACCTATTGTGACAGACAGAAAAGTTAATTTCGGTTAACTTCATGAAAATGCCTAGATGGTCCTGCTTTAAAACTCCCCTAAAAGCTGGGTTTTTAGCCTGCCACTAAAATAAATATCCCTGTCACGGTAGAGATGGAATGGTGGTGAGTGATGCCTATTGTGGATCAACATACAACACTTGCTTCCTTACCCTGTTCCATCAGCTGTATTCTTATCCACTAGCAACTGGAAATCTAACAAGGAACTCACCATCCATGCTCCCACTAAAAGAATATTACATAAATGCAGTAAATGCCCCTGACAAACCAAATCTGTCTGGTGTATTAATTTACAGAAAAACTTCTCTCTGTCCATTCTGGAGCATAGAATAGACAAAGGCATCTTTATTCTTATATATTATTTTCAAAGGGATTATTTTTGTACTTTCTGGGATACCAATCCAAAGACAAAATTATGCTGTATGGAAGAAAGAAACATTCTAATATATTAAAATGTTCTACGGCACACTTGCCTCCTCTGTGTTTCACACCTTTATGCTAAATCCTTTAGCACCTCACATGTTCACATAATTTAGCTTTCCTCCAATGGCTGATGGTGGGAAGTGCTGCTTTTTGTGCCAGTGCAGACCAGCAACATCTTAGCTTCCTGAATAGAACAGTGGTGCCTTGCTACCATCTTTCTCTCAGATTGTGACATCATTGGTTCTTACCAGAGTGAGATGGCTTTGTGACATCAAAGAATCTTCAGGGTTGCTAAGGCACTGGTGTGTCAACATTGGCAGCTGAAGTCAAGACTTTGCCGCCATCTTTGTCAAAGTTGTTACATGCTACAGAATTTGTTTCTGGTTTAGAGATTTTGTCAGGCCTCAACCTATGTCATTATAATATTTCTTCACTGTTACATCTTTGTGAAATGACAGGTAAGGAATTCCTCATTTTATATTTTAAACGGCTCATTTATTTCCATACATATGGCTAGATTAGATTAAAGTCTGGACTTGTTGGCAGAGCATTGCAATTATAAAGTAACTTGATATTAATGTCTCATTTTGCCCCTTCATTTTGTGTCCTTCATCATCAGTAGCAAAGACATATCAAGAATCAATAGCCAAACATCAGAGTCTTTGATATGTTCCTCCTCATTCACACCTTATCTCAGTACTTTTAGCTCTGTTAGCACTTTAGTACTGAAGACTTTCTACCCTGATTAACACACGTTGTAACGCTAAGGGCTACGTTTTTAGCACATCAATAGCTCTAAACTCTTCTTTGACATAACTGCCAGGCCAATAGAATGAGAAATGAGAGTGAAATAATAAAGAGAGTATCAAAGACAGAAATAATAAACGAGGAAGATTTCGTAATGAAAGACTATTTTAATCTGATGAGCAGCTTCAGGACATTGTACACCACAGACCTATATAAACCAGAGATGCATTTCCCCTCTATAGCCACAATTGTAAGCCTGGCTCTAGGGGGCTATAGTACGGAAGCACCCTGGCTGGCAGCTAGTAATTGTCTAGTGCATGTCGAAGTTGTAGATAAAAGAAAAATTTAGATTTTTGCAAATCATATTCAACCATTAGTTGTTCGTAGAGAGTCATGTGGTCAGACATCCTCCAGTTCAGAAATTCATGGCATATACCACTTCTTTTTTCTACCTCAATTCCAAAACATTTTCAAGCTCGCTACATGCCTAATATTCTCAATCAATTCTCTCACATGCATCTTTAATATCTTCAACTTTAACAGCTTTAAGTCCTTGTCCCCACCAACATCCTGACATTCTTTCTCAACTACCTATTCTGTGCTAGAAAAAATGTGCATTAATCTGACGCTTTCTAATTTTTGCATATGCACCTTGGCAGCTTCCTTGCTCATGTAAAGCAATTTGCTCTCATTGTTATGCCCTAAGTAGTCCATCCCTACATTGTCTTTCATGATTTCATCAAACTCAAAACATTTAGACACAAGTGGGGCGTGACCAAGACTTCAATGGAGTAGGAAGCACCTTGCAGTGTCTCCCTCCTCCAACGGCCAACCTAAAGAAACTAGCAGCAGCGGGGTCTTTTGGGCACAAACGGGCCCCTTCTTAAACTCCACCAACCCACCTACCCCGTATCTGCAACCCACTTTGTCTTCCAGGCCTGAGCTGGGGGCTGATACATAGTTGGCAACCGGGGAGAGCGGCTTCGCCCACCAACTTGGGCCCGGTGCTCATGGAAGAGTTCAGACCGGTGGGGACCTGGGACGGCATTGTGGGGGCCCTGGCCAATGATTATTGGAGACCGGGGAGTGGTGTCTGAATTCCAAGGGCATTGGCGGGCCTCCGATGCCCCCACTTGGGGGGGCTTGATTGTCAGACCCGGCTGGAGCTAAGCAGATTGCTGGACTGATGGCGGGGTCCGGACAGGCCTCACCTTCTCGGATCTCTTTGGGACCCAATCTGTGTGGTAGCATCAGCAGGGATGTGTCCTCAAGCGATTGGACTGTTTCCTAGAGGGGCCTCTGTCATCTGAGGTGGGC
Source organism: Lissotriton vulgaris (assembly GCF_964263255.1). Taxonomy (NCBI): domain Eukaryota; kingdom Metazoa; phylum Chordata; class Amphibia; order Caudata; family Salamandridae; genus Lissotriton; species Lissotriton vulgaris. The sequence continues at coordinate 837,121,084 of NC_141696.1, read as the reverse complement.
GACGCCATCATTGGGCGGCCATCTTGCAGGCTTCCTCCCCGTGACTAACCGGGTGAGGTGAGGCGAAAACGCCCCACCTGTGCTGCCTGAGTTGAACTGTGGCATCCCCCGGTGGGGAAAGAGGAATGATCCCGCTGCCCCCCGAATGGAGGTGCTCCAGGCCGCAGGTTGCTGCCTCGGGGAGTCCCTGCCAGCGTGGGTATCGGAAAGAAAGACGCCGGCCCTCATTGGAGGCCCTGATGTCCATCGAGCTGAGTGTGGAGACTGGAGTGAATCTGCTCCAAACACAGACGGAGCTGAGGCGACCAGCTGTGCATTCAGCGGGCGAGCCCAACCCCATCTGTCTGCCATTCAGTATTCGACGTTCAGTGGCCAGTGAGGTAGGGCTGGACCCTTTGCCGTTAATCTGTCCAGGCCTTGGGGTGACCGACCTCGTGGGGGCCACCACACAATGGGGTTGCAATTCAGCTTCAGAAGGACCACGATCCACCACCGCCCACAACAAGTCCCCCGCAGAAGCTGGAACAAGGTCACAGCCGACCAGCTCGCCACATCCCTGAAGCAGAACCCTCCAGCCAGCTCAACGAACCCCGACCAAGCCGCCAACAACCTCACAAGGTGTATCAGCAACTGCGCAGACGACCTCGCCCCACTGAAGACCCCCCCCCGCCGGACCTGGCATCAAGAAAGCGTCCTGGTTTACCGACGAACTCAAGAGCTCCAAGAAGAACTGCTGAGCTCTCGAGAAAGCCTGGTGCAGAGACCCTACTACAGACAACATGACTACCCTCAAGCTCGCCACTCGAAAACACCACCAGCTGATCCGCACCACCAAGAAAACCGCATTCAAGGAACGACTAGACAACAACGCCCACAACTGCAAGGAACTCTTCAACATTGTCAAAGAGCTCTCGAACCTCCACCGCCGAAGACAACGACATCACCCCCTCGCAAGACCTCTGCAACTCACTCGCCTCGTTCTTCCACAGCAAGATCGCAGACATACACAACAGTTTCAACACACAGCCAACACACAACTACGACCGCACCGACACCCCCCACCACCACCATCCGAGCCTGGACCCCGGTCAACACCGAAGACACCATCCGCACGATGAACTCCATCCACTCCGGATCACCAACCGACCCCTGCCCTCACCACGTCTTCAACAAGGCCAACGCCATCATCGCACCCCACCTGCGGGACATCATCAACACCTCCTTCGACACTGCCACCTTCCCCGAGAGCTGGAAGCACGCCGAACTCAGCGCCCTACTGAAGAAACCATCAGCGGACCCCACCAAACTCAAAAACTACCGGCCCAGCTCGCTCCTTCCTTTTCCTGCCAAAGTCATCGAGAAGACCGTCAACAGACAGCTGGCCGCCTTCCTCGAGACGAATGGATCCTCGACCACTCACAGTCTGGCTTCCGGGCCAACCACAGCACCGAGACCGCCCTCATCGCAGCCACCGACGACATCAGATCCCTGCTCGACAACGGAGAAACAGCAGCCCTCATCCTCCTGGACCTCGACACAGTCTGCCACCGCACCCTAGTACAACGCCTCAGCAACATCGGAATCCAGGAGAAGGCACTGGAGTGGATCATCTCCTTCCTCGCCGGAAGAACCCAGAGAGTCCACCTCCCTCTGTTCAGATCCGAGGTCACCAAAGTCATCTGCGGCGTACCCCAAGGGTCATCCCTCAGCCCCACGCTGTTCAACATCTACATGAGCCCCCTTGCGGCCATCGCACACCAACACAACCTCAACATCATCTCCTACGCCGACAACACCCAGCTGATCCTCTCCCTCACCAACGACCCCGCCACCGCCAGAACTAACCTACACGAAGGGATGAAAGACGTAGCCGAGTGGATGATGAACAGCCGCCTGAAACTGAACTCAGATAAGACGGAAGTCCTCATCCTGGGATCCTCACCCTCCGCCTGGGACGACTCCTGGAGGCCCCCTGCCCTGGGCAGCGCACCCAAGCCCACAGACCATGCACGCAACCTGGGCTCATCCTGGACTCCTCCCTCTCCATGACCAGACAAGTCAACGCCGTCTCCTCGTCATGCTTCAACATCCTCCGCATGCTACGTAAGATCTTCGGGTGGATCCCCACCGAAACCAGGAAGACGGTCACCCAGGCCCTCGTCACCAGCCGGCTGGACTACGGCAACACCCTCTATGCCGGAACGACAGCCAAACTTCAGAAGAGACTCCAGCACATCCAGAACGCCTCAGCAAGCCTCATCCTGGAGATTCCCCGACACAGCCACATCTCCAAACACCTGAGAAACCTGCACTGGCTTCCCGTCAGCAAGAGAATCACGTTCCGACTCCTCACCCACGCACACAAAGCGCTCCACAACCAAGGCCCAAGATACCTCAACGACCGTCTGACTTTCTACACACCCACCCGACAGCTACAATCGACCAGCCACGCCCTCGCCGCCGTTCCCTGCATCCGAAGGGTCACAACGGGAGGAAGATCCTTCTCCTACCTGGCTGCCAAGACGTGGAACTCCCTCCCCATCCACCTCCGCCTGACCCAAGACCACCTCTCCTTCAGGAAGCAACTCAAGACCTGGCTGTTCGGGCAGTAGCGGACCCCCTTCCCCCAGCGCCTTGAGACCCTACGGGTGAGTAGCGCGCTATACAAATGCTTTGATTGAATGATTGATTGGTTTGAACTAAGTGGGCTCCGGGAGACCTGCTTTGCATTTGGATAGCGAGCCTAACCCCTATCCTGTGCCATCCATGTTTGGCCTCCGGTGAGACCCTGATTTGAGGGTTGGGGGCTTACTTGATTGCCCAACTCAGAAAAAAAAATGCAAGAGGGACCCTGAGAACACTGGTTCTGGGGGCAAATTCAATCTGGGGAATAATACACTGAGAAACAAGAACGAAAGGCTCCACTACAAACAATATGAAAGTGCAATAGCTCCGAATGTAAAAATGTCACCCACCAAAAAGCTGATATCACAATTATTTATTCATCGCATTTTCGGTAGCGATGTGTTTGTAAAAGACATGTATTAGTTATAGATTCCTTACCTTAGAATTACCCCAGACGTCAGACTGGATCCAGAGAAATTCTATCTTAGCAGTACCCATGAGTGTCAGTTGTTGGCGTCAGTTGACTCTGCATCCGTCGTCGGCATCGTGGTCACCGGGATCACATTGCGTTGTTTACTTAGATGCCATCACTGCATGCTGATGTTAGTTCTGACATGACTTTCCACACCTGAAGCGCAGAGCCTGGCAAGAGACTATTAGTTATAGATTCCTTACCTTAGAATAGATACCCCAGCAATAGCTACTCCGGAGGTGGATCTGCGAACTAAGTTCACACCAGGAAGAGCTGGAGAACAGAACGGCTAAAAAAGCTGTCTCTCCGGACATGCCTGTCCAGGCAGTAGTGCTTAGTAAATGTGTGCAGGGATGCCCCTTTATCTCTTTTGTGCGATCCGGCTTATGGTGGGGGAAAGCGTGGTAAAATCTATTGAATCAGTTTTTATAAAATAATTCTTGCAGTATGGGAAAACAAGAAGATCTCTTAAATACCTGTCTTTACTGCAAGAAAGATGAGTACTAGGGGCCCGATGTAGGTAAATCTACATTTACCACTTCATAAATACCGAATCATACCGAATCGGTATTTATGAAGTGGTAAATTAGAGGGGGGGAGATGTAGGTATTTCAGATTCGGTAAATACCGAATCTGTAAGATTCGGTATTTACCGATTCTGTAAATACCGATTCGGTATCCCCCATTGCTTCCTATGGGCCTTGAAGCCCATAGGAAGCAATGGGCATTACCGAATCGGTAATTACCGATTCGGTAATTACCGATTTGTGCAAGGGTGCAGGGGGTGTCACTTTGACACCCTCCAGCACCCCAAAAAAAGGCATGTGAGCCATGTGGCACACAGACATGCCCTAAGGGCATGTCTGTCTGTCACATGGCATAGGTGTGCATGCACACATGTGCATGCACACCTGGATTCGGTATTTTAACACCCAATTGGATTGGGTGTTAAAATACCGAATCTGAAGGGCCTGTGGGACTGAAAGTAGTCCCACCTACATCCCAAATTTAAAAAATCGGTAAAATTACCGATTCGGTATTTTTGCGATTCGGTAATTTTACCGAATCGGTAAAATACCGAATCGGACAAAAAAAGGTCCCCTACATCTCAGTAGGCCAAATACCGGTCGGAAACGGCCGAAATCGGCCGTTTCTGACCGGTATTTGGTACCTACATCGGGCCCCCGGTGTCCCGATTATTCGGTTTTATTTGGTGACTTGTCTTTTTAGTCAGATGGAGATACTTCTGGATACTGCCACAGATATGACGAATAGTGCACTTGGGAATATCTACCCCCTATCTATATTTGAACTATTGCTAGGAAAGGAAGCATTGGGGCTCCTACTGCGTAAACAGAATTCCCAAGTATAACTATTACATACCTCTCTGGAAATCAAATCTTTTTCCTCATTTGAGTAGTGATAGATCCTAGATATCCTGGGAGGTCCAAGGGATTAAGAGTATCGGGAATCTCTGGGAAGGAACCGCCCGCTGAGTTTCACAGATATACAGCGGATATTTGGAATAGCATCAAATCAAAGCTTTAAGTATTTACAAATTTACCAAACCTTAGTAAGTATCAGGCCCCGGATCACCCCAGGAGGTAAAATCAATATTCTAGAATATATTTTGACAGGGGGTACTAAGATTGGTATGATTTACGGAGGCCTGATCCCTATGTTACGGGATGATATGGATAAGGTGGAGGCCTCCTGGGCCCTGAAACTAGGTGACCCTGATATCGATCTTGATAGAACATTATTGATGGCAGGCAATCTATTTTATTCCTCGGACCTCAGGGCTCAACATTACAAGACATTATATAATCTATATTATACTCCACCCAAGCTCTGTGAGTGGGGGAAAAAAAGATGATGATAAGTGTCCAAGATGTTCCCTGGGGCCGGCAAACTTGGTACATATGTTTTTTCAATGTAGTACACTTAGGAAGATAGGCATAGAGAATAAAAAATTCTGGGAGGGGCTGCTAGGGGTTAAAATCACCCTATCCCCGGTTTTAATGATTTTGGGCACTGATTCTAACTTGAGATTGAAAAAGGAGGAGGAAGCCTCTGTATTTATCTGTGTGGCGGTTTTAAAAATAATATTGGCTGCGGGCTGGAAAGACTCTACGGCTTCCTCATTTCACATGTGGTTGTCAAGATTGTTGGGGGTTCATAATATGGAAGCAGCTTTATATTCCTGAAGGGGTAAAAGGATGAGGGAGCTCAGGCAGAACAGCTTGGCCCCCTCAAAAATTGGAGGTAAGCTAGAGTATAAATTCCTTTTAATGGCTTTTATTCAGCCTTGGATAAAGTAATTCTCTGTATATTGCTGTGTATTATTGGGTTTCTAATGAATTTATTGCTATTTATCTTCAAATGTACTATATTTTAAACATAGGGATGCCTAAATGTAATATTGTTTAACTATCTAACTTTTGTATGCCCAGATATCTAATTTAATAAAAAAATGTAAATAAAATTGAAAAATGAAGAGGTGGAGAACAGAAATGCAGAAAAAGCTGTCTCTTCAGACTTGGCTGTCCAGGCAGTAGCGCTTAGTAAATGTGTGCAGGGATGCCCCTGTGGCTGCCTGGCAGAAGTCTTTAGTGCGGTCAAGGTGGAAATACAGCAATACAGCACACGTTTTGGGTCCAGATGGTGGAGTCTCTCCTCCTTTTTGGAAGGGTGCGGAGGCGGGTAGAAGGTGGTCATGTGATGGTCTGACCTATGTGTAGAGAGGTTACCAATTTGGGCAGAAAAGAGGGCCTAGTGCAAAGAACCACTTTGTCCGGATGGACGGCAAGAAAGGGTGGTTTGGAACATAAAGCTCAAAGCTCACTCACCCTGCGAGCAGAGGTGATAGCAAGCAAGAAAGCAGTCTTTAAAGTAAGGAGACGAAGAGGACAATTATGTAGTGCCTCAAAGGGAGCACACATAAGATAAGTAAGGACAAGATTCAAGTCCTACTGGGGCATTACAAAAGGAGAAGGAGGAAAGAGAGGAGTAATGCCTTTCAGAAATCTGTTAGCAATAGGGGACTTGAAAAGAGAAGGCTGATCAGGGAGGCAAAGAAAATCCGAAAAGGCCAAAAGATAGCCTTTAGGAGTGCCCAGAGCAGAGTCCTGCTGGGCCAAAGATAGAATGAAAGAAGGGCAGAAAGGGGATCCACAGCCTTTGCTGTGCACCATGCCACAAATTAGTTCCATCTACAGGTGTATACTGTTTTAATGGAGGGAAAACTGGCTGCCAAGATGACATTACAGACTTCAGGAGGAAGGTCGAAAGCTGTCAGCAGTCGCCGCCCGATCTCCACTCAAGGAGATAGAGGCTGGACAGGTTAGGGTGGAGGACCGTCCCCTGCTGCTGCGACAGATGATCCCTCTGAAGAGGCAGTCTGATTGGAGGATCGATGGCCATGCTCAAGAGCTCGGGGTACCAGACTGTTCATATCCAGTCCAGAGCCACAATAATGTTGGACCCGGTCGCACTTGATCTTCTGCAGCATTCTGGGCTGAAGTGGTATAGGCGGAAAAGCGTACAGAAGGCCGCAATTCCACTCACGACAAAAAGCGTTGCTGAGCGAGTGCTGCCTTGGAAACTCTAACGCGCAGAACTGCTGACACTGCGTGTTCTCTTCAGTAGTGAATAGATCTACCTAAGGCTCTCCCCACCGCCAAAAGAGTGCTTGCACCACCTCAGAGTGAAGGAGCCATTCCTGATCCATGATGCAACAGCGGCTGAGTTTGTCCGCCCTGGCATTCAGAGAACCTGCCAGGTGTTGAACCACCAATTTCATGCCCTGATATTCCAGCCATGTCCAAAGGTGAAGAGCCTCTTGACATAGGGTCCACGACCGCACAGCGCCTTGTTTGTTGCAGTGGCCACAAGGAAGTGGTGTTGTCTGTGAACACCTGCACTACTCTTCCTTTGACAGAAGGAAGGAATGCTTTCACTGCAAGACGAATCATTGGGGTGCTTCAAAAGGTTGTTGTGGACTCCGGACTCCACCGGAGACCAGCGGCCTCTGATCTCCACCTCTCCCATGTGGCCGCCCCCTCCGAGGAGTGATGCATCAGTCACTACTGTGAATTCTGGTTGGGGAACGGAGAGGGATCTGCTGTTCAGCCAATCCTGGTTCATGAGCCACCACTGCAACTGACTTGCAGTCCCATCCGAGATCTGGATGACATAGTAAAGATACCCCTGATACTGCACCCACTGGAATTTCAGGTCCCACTGTAGAGCCCGCATATGCCATCTGGCATGATCTTCCAAAAGGATGCAGGAGACCATGATTCCCAGCAGCCTCAGGATCATTCTCACCGAAATACAGGATAGAGGCTGAAACATCAGTATCATAGCCCGATTATCCCAGACTCGCTGCTCGGGAGGATAAGCCCGAAACTGCGCTGTATCCAGAACTGCTCCGATGAAAAGGAGCTTCTGAGAGGGAATCAGGTGCGACTTCAGCAAGTTGATAGTGTACCCCAGCGAGTCCAGGAAGTCCGTCGTAGTCTGGAGGTGGAACACGACAAACTGGGACGAGCCCACCATCAACAGCCAGTTGTCGAGACAGTGAAGACTGGAACCCCTGATCTACGCAGATGAACTGCAACCACCGCCATTACTTCTGTAAACACCAAGGGGGGCTGGTAAGGCCAAAGGGGAGCACAGTAAACTGAAAATGCTCATGGTCTACCGTGAACCGTAGTTAACGCCCGTGGGCAGACAAGACAGGGATGTGAAAATAAGCGTCTTGCAAGTCAAATGCTGCCATCCAGTCTCCAGGGTCGAGGGCAGACAAGACCTGAGCCAAGGCTAACATTTTGAACTTCTCCTTCCGGAGGAAGCGGATGACGTCCCTGAGGTCTAAGATAGGATGCAGGCCTTTGTCCTTCTTGGGTACCAGGATGTACTGGGAGCAACCACAACCTACTTCTGGCACAGGGATCTGTTCAATAGCTCCCTTGGCCAAGCCAGCCGCAACTTCCTGGCGGAGAAGGGCCAAATGATCCTCCAACATGCAATGGAGTGTTGGTAGCATGGAGGGAGGAGTAGTCTCAAAGGGGAGGGAGTAGCCCCTTTGGACTACCTGCAAAACCCACCTGTCTGACGTGATGTTGTGCCAGTGGGGGAATTGATGGTGGATCATGCCACCCACTGGCAACTGGTGGCCCTGAAAGGTCGAATTAGGAAGGTTTGAAGGCTGCTGCAAAAGTGCATTGGTTAAATCGCCCACCCGCTGGCCCTCAGACCTGCAACACTGGGTCCTACGTCGTCCCGGGCCACACGTAGGCTGGGTAGCTTCAACTGCACAGTGGCTCTGGATGGAACGTGGTGGGGTACCCCTTCCGTAGCCACAACAGGGCCAAAAGACGCACTGCACTGCATGAGGTGAGAAGATGCTGCAAGGCCCAAGGATCTGACCGTAGCCCTAGAGTCCTTGAAACGCTCGAGCGACGGCCATCAAAGGCCATATCCAAAAGACTAGATTAGACATCCCCAGAGAAGCCAGACATTCTCAGCCAGACGTAGGGCCACAGGGCTACCGACGTGTAAAACCTTTCTACCTAGTGAGTTGGCGGTATCCAGCCCACTGCGGCAGTATTTGCACAACTGTATCCCACAAGGTTTGTGTGTAGCGGCTCAAAAGACATGCAGTGTTCACAGACCGCAGTTCTAAGCTGGTGGAAGAAACATCTTCTTCTCAAGATGGTCCAGCAACTTGGATTCCCTATCTGGCGGAGCAGTAGGGAATGCGCTTCTTGAGGACGAGCCTAGGACCACCAAGCTCTCAGGGGTAGGGTGTTGAGAGAGGAAAAGGGTTCACCTAGGCCAGGCGGTGGAGTTGGGCAATCATCCTGTCCACAGGAGCCCCTGTGTTGGGTTTTGACCAAGTGCCCCGAATGACATCAGTGAGGGCCTCATTAAAAGGCATCAGGAAGAAAGAGGCTCCGAAGAGGCTGCTGCTGGCTGAAGCACCTCAGTCATGAGGTTAGTCCTGACAGCCACCATAGGAAGCTCGAGGCCCAGGCACTGAGCCACCCTACGCAACACAACAGCGTAGGAGGCTCTCTACTCCATAGCCACAGTCGGGGGAGAAAGCATACCAAGGTCTGGGGAGGTATCCAGATCACAGGCATCACCCAACTCCTCTCTCCAGTCCAGCTCCTCCATTCGGTCTGCTAGAGGGTCAAAGACCCCTCCCACTCCTCCTCACCCTCCTATGGCTACCAGTCAAGGTGGGAGGAAACGCCACGGATAAACAATGGTACAAAAGTACCCGCCGGCACCAGCAGCACCGTGTCCCTGTAGGAGGTGAAGCTTGAGTCAACGCCGGTTTGGGACAAAACCGGCGTCAGGGTGTCGCCACTGAAATTGGCGTCGGGGTAGGTACCATGAGGTTGACCAGCACCAATCTGGAACCAGGTCTGAATCCTTGGGGCCCTGCGTTGCTGGGCGAGAGCCACTGGCATCGAGGGCTCAGGGCACCCAACCGAGTCCGTAGGGCCCAAAGCTGTGCCTGCATGCCGTATCGGGCTGACCTAAGATGCTGTGCAACGTTTCGTAAAATTGACAATGCTGGGCAGGGGATGCTACGGGAAAGGGAGTGAATCTTGCAGCCCTCCCAACCTTCTCCAAGGAAGGAGTCAGAGAGGGATGACTCTCCAGGTCCCCTGTCACGTCGGCCGATGGACAGGGAGAAGGCAAAGATCGTCAATGCTTTTACTTACCCAAGGTTGTGAAGACTTCGATAACGAGCGGTGATGGTTCAGCGGCCGGTCCCGCAACCTTCCCCCTGACTGGGGCCTCCAGCGGCGCGGAGCAGACTGCCGGGCCTCCAAAAGCTTTCAGGACTGCTCCAGCAGCGACTTCTGCTTCAGGGCCCAGCATCAGCTTGTGACAGGAATCACACAGGGCTTGACACCGGGCCGATGGCTGGACATCCATTATGTTCCAGAAGTCGAAGACTCAAAAGACGTCAACAAAAAGTCAAAAAAAGTTAGTCAAAAAGCAACTAAAGGGCAAGCTCTCTCAGGATCTGGACTGGCAGGCATGGAAAAAGAAAGAACTGACGTCAGTGCGCAAGAGCGGCATCTAAGTAGAAACCGCGACGTCATCCTGGTGACCACAACGCCGCCTACAGAAGCGGATTTGACCAATGCCACCTACAGAAGCACAGAGGTACTGCTAAAAAAAATTATCTCCGGATCCAGTCTGACGTATGCCCAGACATGGGTCCCTTCCTCACTTTACCACTGGATTCAAGCTAGCTTGGCTGATGACGGGTGTTACCCAGAAACTGGTCCCAGGATGCTTGTTTCCGGTCCAGGGAAGACATGGCTTGGCAGTTCAGGCTGGACTGATCCCATGAGGCACAGGGCAAGACTAATTTGCAAATAGCTATGTCTGAACTGGGGTGGCAAAGTGATCTATAGAATGATGATGGATTCAACCCAGATCTGTGACTGGGGGTGAGTGTCTGAAAAGTGTCAGCGCTCTGTCCATCATCTCCTGGTGTTTGCTTTTTGGGGGTAATTCTAAGGCAAGGAATCTATAAATAATAGTCTCTTTCAGACAGGTGTGATTTGCGTGCATTGGTAACAGCAATGTTTGAACCCTACCACCAAACACTGCCATTACATGGTAAGGTTGGTGGGCACTATAAAGACAATCACTTGCCTATATAGAGCGATACAAGAGTATACACTACATCAACTGATGACTTTGAAGTCTCACTGAGAGGAGGACCTGGGGATCCCCATTACAGAAACAGTTTGGGGTAATATTTTAGCAAGAGTACCAAAAGTCTCCATAAATGCATGATTTAAATTGATTAGCAGCATTTCCCTACACAGACAATACATGTTACAAGGCCATATGAACAAATATTTCCAAACATTGGAGATGGCCTGCCTGACATGCGGAACAGTGGGAGTGGCGTTCAAACACAAGATCTGAGAATGCCCAACATTGGTATCTTATTGGGAAGACCTCACAGCAGTAGTAGCGAATACAATTTCCAGGTCGGTCCCTTGCACAATGTGCCACTGCATAGTAAATTGTTTCCCCCACACCACCAAGGGGAAGGTAACAAGCCGATTACAAGACTTGTTTTCATCCTAGCAAAACAAGAGATTATGAGAAATTGGAAAGCCCTGGGAGGGCCCAGAATAGCAGGGTGGCAAAAGGAGCTAGAAAAATGGGGCGGTTACTTAAGGAGGCCATGAGGAGCAATAGCTTCATTGAAATAGAGAGGGCTTCAGAGATACTAATGGAGTTATTGAGAGACCCAGACCAAGATACACAAGACCCCATCCTGGAGGGCTCACCAACACCAACTCCCCCTCTGTCTGGAGAGTCTTGGTTATCGTTATATTCATGATGACCCACATTGTATGTGCATCTCTCTCCAACTGTGTGCGATTCGCAGTTCGCATCAGTCTAGGTGACCAGTGGTATGCTTACCCTCATTACATATCTCTTGTAAAATGGAACCGACTTATGTAGTAGGGAGTGTGGGAGAATTGAGATCATGGCAGTTGTCTATATTATAATATGTGATGAAAAGTAAAGATGTTGGACTTATGAAAAGGCCTATGAGGTGACGTTGCCTCAAAAAGAAGTCTGCTGTATAGTTGACAAAAGCCTAAATAAAATCTGTTTACAAAAAAAACAAGTGTTGAGGTTTGAACACGGAGTTAAGTAGCAGTATCAGTGTAACATAGAGGTGAACTAGCTTCTGGAAGGCTCGCGCTGGCCGCTCCATTCTCAGTAACTGCCTGATATGAAGTGCCCTGTGCTGGTGTTGCCTTATACAGGGGTGGTCATATTCTAAGGAGTTTGTCTATGAAGGGGTCTTCCTCTTCACTCTCTGGTTCTGCCTTATCCTTCTGTTTCTTTTTTCAAAAATGTTTTTCTTCTCAGAGTCCTCGCTTTATATCAGTGAGTAAGCTCCTATTGTTTCAATCACTTCCGCCCTTCTTCTCTTCTGCCTCTCATCATCTTGCATGCTTATCCACTAATAAGCCTTTTTGAGGACCTTGGATGCAAGCTTCTTCCTTTTCTTTTCGTAGGCAACCTGCTCCCAAAGATTTAGGGCCTCAAAGTGTGAGGGTCTGGTCTGGGGGCTCAAATTGTGCATTCTCATTCTCATACTCTGTATTCTGCAGAAAGTACCTGTAGGAAGCTGGCACTGTATATACTATACCAACATGAAGTGTAGTGTGCACAAAGTCCAGTGGAATCCCAAAGGTAGGCAGAGGTAAAAGTAGATCGCACCTTAATCTCTATTTGTGGTAGGGTGGGTGAGCAGAAAGGCTTTATCAGAGGGTAGTGTTAAGCATTTGTTGTACACACTCAATGAGCAAATGATGTCATACACTCAAAGACTGAACTCAGACCAATTTTGTTTGTATAAAAATATTATCAAGATATTTTCTTTCTAGAACCAAGCCAAGCCTGACACAGGTAAGTGAAATAAATGCTTTGCAATGTATTATTCAGTGTTTACAAGGGAATACAAGTCCAAATGCAGTTGTTTGAAATATAAAGAGACAAGGTATTGAAATTACTGTACGGATTACTTTTTAGTTACTTTTTAGATTACTTTTTCTGCTCAGTGTGATATGCCTAGATATCACACCGGGACATATCCGATAGAAAAGGTAAGTAAAATATGTTTTCCACAATTCTTAGTTTTCAGGATACCATACAAATCAATTCCACACTTAAAACATTTTTCTGAGAAAAACAGTCAATTGCTTCCTAAAGAGAGAAATTAAGTTAACAGTAACCAGGTAAGTAATCGGTTTTTGGGGTTGAGCTTCTGGAGTTAGAACAAGGGTTCCCCCAGGGTCAAGAATGCGTTCTTGTTACACCCTCAGTGGCACAAGGGCGGCCGGGTGCAGAGTGCTGACACCCAATCTTATCCAATAGGGGATAGAGGGCCTCCGGTTGGTGGCTGCTTACGAGCAGGCCACTGGGTTGTGGGAGCAAAGCTCCTGGTGTTAGGCTCAGTGCAAAGGGGGATCCGGTTTAGCATACAAAGTGCACCCACAGGGGCGCAGGGGTGGATGGGTGCAGGGTGCTGTTTTGGCATTGGGTTCCCAGTTGTTTTCAATGAGGACTTTCGGTTTTGGTTTACAGCTGCAGGCTTGGTCCAGGAAGACTTCTGGGAGGAACCAACAGCTCGACAGGTAAGTTGGAGGGCTCGGACGTAGGTGCACCTCGAGTTCTCTTATCCAGGGCTCGGGTGGCTGGATACAGGGGTGCTTTTTGTTGTCGGATTTCACTTAACCAAGCCTGTTGGGGGGTCTCCGTGCAGAGGCTGCAGGGGAAGTCAGGGAGTTCTAGAGGGATCAAATCACTGTGGACGTGGGCTCTGGAGCGCTGGGGGGCCTCGATGGGACGTGTAGGCCAATCGAACTTGGGCAGTAGGCGACGGATGCAGTGGTGGTTCAAGGCGTTGCGTTTCTTTGTCTTCAGCAGGCTCAGACTCTGTCTTGGGAGTTTTCTTTTGAAGAGAGATGCTGTTCACAGGAGATCTGGCCTTCGTTGAAGGCAGTCAGCCCTCCCAGAGTTCTGAAGTCTCCTCTGCTGGGCGTCTTCTTTCATCCTTTTTAGGTCACGCATTTGAGACCTCTTGTATATACTTTAGTATATACTTATTATATACTTATATGCACTTTGTGGGCTCTGGAGATCAGCCCTAGAACTTGTCTGCTTCCGCTTAGGGACTTTTATTTCATTTCAACTGCCTCTATTTAACTGTCTTGATAAAAACCGACCAGCAGAGGTCAGTAAAATACCAGATTTAGCATTCTCTAAATTCCAGTCCATAGAAATTGTCTTACACGAGCACACGTAGACAATGATATTTTTTCCAAATCTTGTATTTTCAGTGATATGACCACCGAAGGCCTTCATTTTATATTAAAAACAATGCTTTGAACTATACCATTTTCTGCTGAAAGGCAATATTTCTCTCCATATGTTCCCATACCTGGCGTGTCAAACAGTTTGGTGCCTACTTTCCCTCCATGTTGAAGAACAATAGATGTTTCAGCACCCAGGCTAATGTGCTGCATAGCTAAATACATATAAGGTCCCAAAGGCGAGACCCAGAGATTTAGGTGGGCCGGGTATCACCGGTGCTGAGCACCAGCAGTTTTTTAAAGGGGGCCTCGAAATGGGTCTCTATCGGGCTCGTTTTGTGCCCTGGCACAGGCTGTCCATTTTCTTTGCGGACTGCAGTGAAAGCAGGCACAATGATGTGTGCATACTCACACTGCTCACTAGTGGAAAAGTTACGGCATGACGTCATGCCAGGTGAGCGTTATAGAGGAAGGGAAATCCTTTAAAGAGAGTCATTTTCTCTCTGGATTTCCCCTCTCCTTTTGAAACTCAGGAGCAGCAAAGTTGTTGTGGTGTCACCAGGGCTTTAAGTGGAAGCTTTTCAATATTATATACAAGCCATAGTTGCTGCTTATTTATCTTATGCAACTAAGTCAATAGTCCTGACTTCTTGTAGGTATGATGTTACTTGTATCATATCTGGCGGCAATGACAGAAACAGCAAAATACAAGTCGGGTGGCCCACTATGCTAAACACAGACTTTTAGCTTACGTGTTTTAAGCCACACCCTTGATTACATTGGCCAAGCCAATGTATGAGACCCTCCTAGTTTTTTTATCCAACTTAAAGCCCTTGCGATACTGATAGCATTGCAAATGCTTGTGTTATACTGTTGCTTCATTATTTTGTCATTTTTAGGTCGAGCCTATAGCGGCAGAAAACATGTGCTGTTCGCTTTGCGAGGCATGGAGTATGGAGTGGAAGCTCTGCCCACTTCCTCGCCTATCTTTTTCATTGGCTTGTGTCTAACAGCCTAATTCATGAAGCTGAATTCGGCTCGCAAAGGGCCAGATTCTGAGAATCTGGCCCTTTGCGAGTGAGATTTTTGCATTTGGGATTCATCATCCCAAATGCAAAAATCGGTAATTGCGTTTTCGCAAATTTGCGATGGATTACATTTAAGGAATCTCTATTTGAGATTCCTTAAATGCAATTCATCATCCATTTAAAAATTGCGAAATCGCAATTTCGGGCCGCTATTTACCGCGAGGTCACACCTCGTGGTAAATAGCGATAACTCAGAAAAATGCTTTTAAAAGCATTTTTCTGAGTTGCATGTTGCACACACACATGTCCTTTGGACATGTGTGTGCGCAACCCCTGTTCATATTAGCATTTAAGGGGTGCTACAGGGTGTCCTTTGGACACCCCTGGCACCCTTTCAATCGCTATCTTATTTGCGATTAGCTAATTGCTAATCGCAAATAAGGAATACTCCCCATTCATTCCTAAGGGCCTTTTGGTCCATAGGAATGAATGGGGAGTTATTCCTTATTTGCGATTAGCAATTTGCTAATCGCAAATAAGGAATTAGTAGGAATCGCATTTTTTTTGCATATTCCTACATGAATCCCGTTTTGCGAGTCCTTAATAGCGATTCGCTATGAATCGCTATTAGGGGCTCGCAAAACGGGAGTATGATGAATCAGGCTGTTAGTCCTTTCTAAATGCTGCCTTCCGATTGATTTATAGGCTGTTAGTCCCTCCTCATGATGGCCATGTCCTCATTTATATCCTTACATGGCTACTGGTCCCATTCCTTTGTGTGTTAAATGGTAAGTGCTATTTAGATTGTGGGTACTATTTTCTTTCAATTCTCTCCCCTTCTACTGCAGTCCATTCCTTTTTGCTCTCCTGTCCTACGCCCGCCTTCCCGCTGGCCGTGCCTTCCTTCCCCCCTGCCCCCCCCCCCCCACTTCAGTTTGCAATGCAATAGGTCTCGGGTAAATGCGAGTCCTATTGCATTGCAAATGCTTGCTCTTCTTAGGTTGCGGGAATCTGCCTTCTTGGTTCAGGGATGCCCCCTAAATACTGTATTTAGGGGTGATTTAGGGGTCTCGGGGTCAGTAGCCATTGGGCTACTGACCTTAGGATGTGTACAATACAATAAAAACAACAGCTACCCTGCCAGAGTATATTTCAAGGTCCCAAGGGGATCCTTAAGTATAGGTAAATGGTGACAAAAAATATGTATCTGAGTCAATTATACATCAAACAGAGTTTATTTTCCCTTTTTTTAAGATTTATTTATTTATCAGGTGTGTTCGAAGAAACAACAAAGAGGACAGACACTGGATGGCTGATAGTCACGGCAGCGGCCATCTTGAAGTGGATACGACTTCGAGAGTAAATATGTGGATGGAGTATCAACTCTGGAGGGGGGCCATGAGGGAAGTCCTAATCACAGCAAGGCATGGGATGGGGGGGCATTCGGAGGAAGTGGCCATTTTCAAAAAAATGCTGTCAGGCATGGCAGAAGGAATGAACAATTAATGGATCATGATTACAGAGAGCGGCCATCTTGGAGAGGGGAAACCTCTCGGTCAGATATAGGATAGGAGATGCCGGGCAAATAATCTAATTCACTGGAGGGCATTAGACCATGGGCATTCTTCATTGTGGCCTTTTTGCACAGAATTAAACATAAATATCCAGAAAACCTCCCTTTTTTTTTACGCAGACTGGTGGGGTCAACCCCCGGTTTGGCCATTATTTTCTCCAAAATAAACCATTGGAGTTCTCTTTCAGTGTGGCTTTAATCCAGCCAATGTGTGACCAGGGGGCCAGATGTTTTCTTGTTCCGGATATTCGACTTGTGTTCACCGATCCTAAGATGGCATTCCCGTCCAGTTTCCCCAACATATGGGAGCTCACAAGGACATAAGATGACATAAATGATATTTGCAGTACGGCAGTTAGTCATTTTTTTGTTTCGTGCCACCGATATGGTGCGCTCAGTGGAACTCACTGAGTCGCCTAATATGGCATGGGGGCAAGCATGGCAAGTGCCACATCGATGGTTACCGAGGATAGGGTCCAGATTGGTAATGGCGTTTGAATACTAGGGGGGCCTCCGGCATTTTGCCCCTGACAAGATGGTTTCTTAGATTTCTGTTCCTTTTAAACGTGAATATGGGTCGGCAAAGGGGGGTTTTGTCTTTCATCAAGTTGAGGAGATGCCAACTGGAGTTTATGATCTGTCGTACTTTGTGATTCATATTAGAGTGGCGGTGATATACACCAGTTGTTCCATGGGTTCAGTGTGTTTAGGTAGGAACATAAGATCTCAATTGGCATACCTGGCTCTTTTGAATGAATCCTTAAGGAGTTTTCTGGGGTAGCCTCGGTGTAACAATTTTTCATTCAGGGTGTCTGATTGGGATAGATAATCACGTATGTCCTTACAATTCCTTCGAATACGAAGGAACTGACTGTAGGGAATATTTTCCTTTTGGCTCCTCGGGTGAAAGCTGGTGTATTGCAGTAGGGTATTCCTAGCTGTGGGCTTGGTATATAGGGATACTCTTAGGGTGTTGTCCCGGTGTTCAACCCAAATGTCTAGGAATTTGATTCTTTTGTTGCTGTGGTGACAAGTGAAGCGTAAGTTGGAATCCGCTGCATTCAGCCAGATAATGAATTCCTCCAGAGATATATGGTCCCCCTTCCAGATAAAGAAGATATCGTCGATAAATCAACGCCAACCCCTAACATTTTCATAGAAGGGGGCCATTTCATTGAAGATGTTAATACGTTCAAATTCACCCATGTATTGACAAGCAATGCTTGGGGCACAACTGGCCCCCATACTGACACTGTTAGTTTGTCTGAAAAGGGAGTTGTTGAATTTGAAGTAATTTTCATAGAGTACCAATTCAAGGCATTGCAATATGAACTTCGAGTTGGTAAGGTCAGGTCTAGTAATTAGTATGTTTTCAATAGTGTCATATGCTCCTCTCTGCAGGATGTTAGAATAGAGTGATTCGACGTCGAGAGTGACAAGCAACTCCCGGTTGTCGAAATACGGAGTACCTTCCACCAGGCTAATGAAATGTCCTGTGTCTTTGACATAGGATAGAAGTTCAATGACCATAGGTTGGAGAAATCTGTCTACGTACTTGGACAGTGGTTCGGTCGCTGATCCTATGGTAGAGACTATTGGCCATAGAGGAGGATCAGTGCAGTTCTTGTGGGTTTTGGGGACCCCATATATAATAGGTATTCTGGTGATTTTAGGGGTCAAGAATTCTGCCTCAGATTCACAGATCCAGTTAAAGTCCACAGCTCTTTGTACCATGGTCAAGATTCGTTGTTTGAGTGGTTGCTCAGGATTTAAGGTGATCTTTTGGTAGTGACCCGCGAGGGAGAGGAGGTCATTCATTTTGTTGGTGTAGTCGGAGGTCTCAAAGACATGGGGGAGAGACCACAATCCCTAATCCTGATTGGGGAGTGCCTGCCATCTGCAAGATAGCAGGCACTTAAGGCACCTGAGGGGTGGGGTTGGCAGAGGTGGGCACACCTTCTGGGCTGGCAAATTTTTCCTTCCTGGGGGTCGCATTACAAAGGCTGCAAGTCCTTTGAAGCTCCCCTGCCACAGATGGCTCTTGCTGGACTGGGGGAGGTGTGAACACCTGCACCCAGGAAAGGCTTTGTTTCTGGGCTCGGGGAGCAAAGGCTCCCACCCCACGGGTCCACAAACGTGTCTTGTGGTGGCAGGCTGGAGTGTACCAGTCAGGAAACCCACCAGAGACTGGTCGTTTTTCAGGGGGCATCTTTAACAAGCCCTCTGATTGCATTTTTCTTTGAATTCCACACTGACATCAGTATGGGTTTAATGTCCTGAGGAGTTTTATACCAAACTTCTCGGTTTTCATTGTAGCCATTATGGTGCTGTGGAGGTTGTAATGACAACCTCCCAGTACCATATACTCTTAATGGCAGCACTGTACTTACAATGTCTAAGGAAGGACTTAGACACTGTAGGGATACATGGCTCATGCACCTGTGCCCTCGCCACTGGTATGTGCACCCAGCTAGAGTGGTGGGTGATCTATGCCAAGGCAGTGGGTTGTAGGCATGGCACACAGGGATGTGTGCCATGTTGACTATTCACTTTGTTCTGCATCAAAACACACAGCCTGCAAAGGCAGTGTGTGAGTGTAAAGGTAAAGGGCATCTAAGGGTAGCACAATAAGTGGGGCAGCCCTTAGAGACCTTGGGCTCGATTCACAGAATGAACTTAAGACTCAATCCTAGACTTACTACTATTTTGGTATTCACAGAATGCACTTACTACTTTTGGCATTCACAGAATGAATTTACTCATTTCGGTATTCACAGAAGTTAGAACTCCTAACTTTAGGACTCCTAAATGCCTTCTGTGAATACCTAAAGTCTTAAAATTAGGATTTTTCTCAGTTTAGTAGTAGTAAAGTTAGGACTCCTAACTTTAGGACTCCTAAATGCCTTCTGTGAATACCGAAAGTCTTAAAATTAGGATTTTTCTCAGTTTAGGAGTCCTAAAGTTAGGAGTCCTATCTTTACTACTACTAAATTGAGAAAAATCCCAATTTTAAGACTTTCGGTATTCACAGAAGGCATTTAGAAGTCCTAAAGTTAGGAGTCTTAACTTTACTACTACTAAATTGAGAAAAATCCTAATTTTAAGACTTTCGGTATTCACAGAAGGCATTTAGGAGTCCTAAAGTTATGAGTCCTAACTGAACTACTACTAAACTGAGAAAAATCCTAATTTTAAGACTTTCGGTATTCACAGAAGGCATTTAGGAGTCCTAAAGTTAGGACTACTAACTTCTGTGAATACCGAAATGAGTAAGTTCATTCTGTGAATGCCAAAAGTAGTAAGTGCATTCTGTGAATACCAAAATAGTAGTAAGTTTAGGATTGAGTCTTAAGTTCATTCCGTGAATCGGGCCCCTTACCTGGTCACATTGCCCTGGGTACTTGGGGTACCGTTTACCGGGGGCTGACCTGTGGCCAGGGTGCCAATTGGGTTTGGTACAGTTTTGGAGAAAGAACACAGGCCCTGGGAACCTCATTGGCAGGGACCCAGGGCACATCAAGTCAAAGTGCATCAGTAGTTCTGGCAACAAGTGGGGGCGTTACTGCAACAGAAATCCAGCTTCTCACAGTACCGCTGAGTGGGAAGCACAGACCTTTCTGGAGCCCTAACACTCTTTCCAGAAAACATATGTTCAAAAACTTCATAGTGAAAAAGAGATCATAGCTCATTATAAATATTCTTCAGTTAACTTTTTTCTGAGCTGTTCAACTTTCATGAGGTCCAAGCAACGTATTGTGACAGACAGAAAAGTTAATTTCGGTTAACTTCATGAAAATCCCTAGATGGTCCTGCTTTAAAACTCCCCTAAAACCTGGGTGTTTAGCCTGCCACTAAAATAAATATCCCTGTCACGGTAGAGATGGAATGGTGGTGAATGATGCCTATTGTGGATCAACATAGAGCACTTGCTTCCTTACCCTGTTCCATCAGCTGTATTCTTATCCACTAGCAACTGGAAATCTAACTAGGAACTCACCATCCATGCTCCCACTAAAAGAATATTACATAAATGCAGTAAATGCCCCGGACAAACCAAATCTGTCTGGTGTAATAATTCACAGAATCATGTCTCTCTGTCCATTCTGGGCCATAGAATAGACAAAGGCATCTTTATGGCACAATCATCCTATTACCAATGGAAAAATTGCTGATGCCGCCAATTCACCCAGGGAAATTTTTAAAATCTTTAAATCTCTAGTTACTCCACCATGTCCGTCTATTGAGGTAAATGATCCCCAGAAACGGTGCACCGAATTGGCCCACTTCTTCGCCAAGAAGGTTGCCAACATATACTCAGCTTTTCCACCCCCACGTGTCACCGAGTCCACGACCCCTCCCGCTGGACAGACCTCCCTCACGAAACTCGAGTCCTTTCCGCCACTAGATCTACCTACGGCTGAAGGGCTCCTCAGGAACCTTAAATCTGGCTCCCCCTCTGACATTGCCCCGCCTTCAGTTTTACAACAGGCCTCTGACATAGTTGTTCCTGTTATCAAGGATGTTATTAACTCCTCTCTGGCGGCAGGTGTAGTTCCCCCTCGGTGGAAGCAGGCCAGTGTCAAAGCTCTGCTAAAAAAACCTAGCCTTGATCCAGAAGAATGGTCCAATTATAGACCTATCTCTCTCCTGCCAGGGGTTAGCAAAATTGCAGAGAAATATGTCAACCGCATACTATCAACATTTATTGACGATGAGGGCGCCTTACATGTCACCCAAACGGGTTTTAGAACGAGGCATGGAACTGAGACTGCTCTGGTCGCAGTAGTGGAGGAGGCAAGGAAAATTGTGGATGGAGGAGGCTGCGCTGCGGTGGTCCTTTTGGACCGCAGCGCAGCCTTCGATACTGTAAGCCACACACTCCTTCTCCAGCAGTTGCGGGAGGTTGGCATTGTGGGGACCGCCCTTAATTGGTTTCGGTCCTTCCTTGCTAACAGATCCTTTGCAGTTTTTGAGGAGGAAGCAGCATCCGAACAATTCCCACTGCATTACGGCGTTCCCCAGGGATCCTCATTGAGCCCAATCCTATTTAATATCTATATGAGGCCCCTGGCTAATGAGGTCCTTCCCTGGGGAATCCAATTGGTCACCTACGCCGACGATACGCAGTTGGTGGTTTCCCTGGCTAGGGCATATGCTGTGGATTCCGGGGTCAATAACCTTTCCCCGTGTCTCACCAAGGTCCTCGATTGGATGGACGCCTCTTTTCTGAAACTTAACGGTTCAAAAACAGAGATTATGATGCTGGGATATAAGCCCCCCATCAATCTTTATGCTTGGTGGCCCATATGTTTGGGTCTGCCCCCTCCCCCGAAGGAGCAAATTAAAAGTCTGGGGGTGTGGCTTGATCCCACCTTTAATTTTCAAGTTCAAGCCCGTAAGGTCGCCGATACCTGTTACGGCCTTCTGAAGATCCTACGGAAGGTCCTGACCCTTCTTCCGTTCGAGGCAAGACGGATCCTGGTTCAGTCCCTGATCCTCTCGCGGCTTGACTATGCAAACGCGGTCTATTTGGGGGCACCATTAGGGACCATTAAGATACTCCAGTCAGTACAGAACTGCGCGGCCCGAATGCTTATGGGTGTCCCTAGACACAGCTCGGCGAAGACGGCCATCCGGGCTCTACACTGGTTACCTGTTCAGGAAAGGATCCAGTTTAAGGCCTTGTGTATGACCCACAAATCAATAATCAACAAGGGCCCTGCCATTCTGGGCCCTCTCCTGAGGCACCATCAAGGGCCCAGAGCTCTTAGATCCAACCACCGCAATTTGCTCTCTGTCCCGAGGATCAAGCGTTCTCGTACAGGGGGCCGACGTTTTGCAGTACAGGCAGCAAAAAGTTGGAATCAGCTGCCCGATTACCTGTGGCTTGAGCCTAATCATTTACAGTTTAGAAAGCGGCTGAAGACCTTCCTGTTCTGCTGAGTGATTTGTCTGAGATGGGTCTAAAGCGCTGGGATGCCCCCGGGTAGCCAGCACTATACAAATCTGTACTCATTCATTCTTATATATTATTTTCAAAGGGATTTTTTTGTACTTTCTGGGATACCAATCCAAAGACAAAATTATGCTGTATGGAAGAAAGAAACATTCTAATATATTAAAATGTTCTACGGCACACTTGCCTCCTCTGTGTTTCACACCCTTATGCTATATCCTTTACCACCTCACATGTTCACATAATTTAGCTTTCCACGAATGGCTGATGGTGGGAAGTGCTGCTTTTTGTGCCACTGCAGACCAGCAATATCTTAGCTTCCTGAATAGAACAGTGTTGCCTTGCTACCATCTTTTTCTCAGATTGTAACATCATTGGTTCTTACCAGAGTGAGATGGCTTTGTGACATCAAAGAATCTTCATGGTCGCTAAGGCGCTGGTGTGTCAACATTGGCAGCTGTAGTCATATGTTCAAAAACTTCATAGTGAAAAAGGGATCATAGATCATTATAAATATTCTTCAGTTAACTTTTTTCTTAGCTGTGCAACTTTCATGAAGTCCAAGCAACGTATTGTGACAGACAGAAAAATTAATTTCGGTTAACTTCATGAAAATTCCTAGATGGTCCTGCTTTAAAACTCCCCTAAAAGCTGGGTTTTTCCCTGTTACGGTATAGAACAGTGTTGCCTTGCTACCATCTTTTTCTCAGATTGTGACATCATTGGTTCTTACCAGAGTGAGATGGCTTCGTGACATCAAAGAATCTTTAGGGTCGCTAAGGCGCTGGTGTGTCAACATTGGCAGATGTAGTCAAGACTTTGCTGCCATCTTTGTCAAAGTTGTTACATGCTACAGAATTTGTTTCTGGTTTAGAGATTTTGTCAGGCCTCAACCTAAGTCATTATAATTTTCTTCACTGTTACATCTTTGTGACATGACAGGTAAGGAATTCCTCATTTTATATTTTAAATGGCTCATTTATTCCCATACATATGGCTAGATTAGATTAAAGTCTGGACTTGTTGGCAGAGCATTGCAGTGATAAAGTAACTTGATGTTAATGTCTCATTTTGCCCCTTCATTTTGTGTCCTTCATCATCAGAAGCAAAGACATATCAAGATTCAATAGCCAACATTGATAACCCAGGGCTGCCAAGCGGAAGTGGTAATTCCCCCCCCTCCATTTTCTCCTTACCCCTCCCCCCTTCACCCAGGGTTTCACAACTAGTCAGCAGAGGACGTTTTGAGGCACCTGTAGACTTGCTGCCGTAAATTGGTCTGCTCCCCTCCGAAAGCGAACACTACGGACAGTTAGCTGCACAATATGACATAGTCCAGGGTGACATTCAGACTGAATATGCCAGTTATATGGATGCCCCTTGGATTGGCTGTGAGTCGATGAATCCGATTATGTTGGCGCCTACTATAGCAACCTATGTTGTTCTTGTTTGAGTTATGTATAGTTAAAGATGTTCTTGTCTAAATGAGTCTGCAACACCTACAATACACCTTCTCTATGATGCATATAGGAACTTGATATTCTTAATGGGCATATATCCTTTATAGTTGGCTTTCCTTTTCTTTTATATTGTAATAAATTTGCAATGCCCAACATTTCAAAGTCTGTAGCTGCATAATTTTAAGTTACTTGAAACGCGGCCGGCCCAAAGTGGTTGTAGGCGGCATGCTGTGTTAACCTACGCTACTAATACGATTAGTCGACAAGTTGAATAACGCTGCAACTGAGGAGCTGCCGGCCATTATTTTGGTTGTAGGTGTTAGGCTGTGTAACAATATGAAATGCTAATAAAGGTTTTGAAAACTCAAAAAAAAAAAAGAAAAAAAGAATCAATAGCCAAACATCAGAGTCTTTATATGTTCCTCCTAATCCACCTTATCTCAGTACTTTTAGCTCTGTTAGCACTTTAGTACTGAAGACATTCTACCTTGACTTGACATGTAAACACAACGTAGCTAGAGAGCCTAGATAATCACTTAAAAAATCCTCATCTCTGTCCATACTGTGTTTCCAATGATTAACACACGTTGTAAAGCTAAGGGCTACGTTTTTAGGACATCAATAGCTCTAAACTCTTCATTGACATAATTGCCAGGCCAAAAAAATGAGAAATTGGAGTGAAATACTAAAGAGAGTACCAAAGAAAGAAATAAGAAATGAGGAAGATTTCATAATGAAAGACTCTCTTAATCTGATCAGCGGCTTAGGGGCATTGTACACCACAGACCTATATAAACCAGAGATGCATTTCCCCTCTACACCACAATTGTGAGCCTGGCTCTAGGGGGCTACAACACGGAGGTGTCCTGGCTGGCAACTAGTAATTGTCTAGTGCATGTCGAAGTTGTAGATAAAAGAAAAATTGTGACTGTTGCAAATCATATTCGACCATTAGTTGTTCGTAGAGGGTCATGTGGTCAGACATCCTACAGTTCGGAAATTCCTGGCATGTACCACTTTTTTCTTCTACCTCAATTCCAAAACATTTCCCAGCTCGCTACATGCCTAATATTCTCAATCAATTCTCTCACATGCATCTTTAATCCCTTCAACTTTAACAGCTTTAACACCTTGTCCCCACCAACATCCTGACATTCTTTCTCAACTACCTACTCTGTGTTAGAAAAAATCAGCATTAATCTGACACTTTCTATTTTTGCATATGCTTCGTGTACTATCCTGGCAGCTCCCTTGCTCATGTAAAGCAATTTGCTCTCATTGTTATGCCTTAAGAAGTCCATCCCTACATTGTCTTTCATGATTTCCTCAAACTCAAAAACTTTAGAAACAATTGGGGCGTGGCCAAGACTCCGATGGAGTAGGACGCACCTTGCAGTGTCTCCCTCCTCCAGCGGCCGACCTAAAGAAACTAGCAGCAGCAGGCCTTGGGGGCACGAACGGGCCCCTTCCTAAACTCCACCAACCCATCTACCCCGTATCTGCAACCCGCTTTGTCTTCCAGGCCCAAGCTGGGGGCTGATACATAGTGGGCAACCGGGGAGAGCGGCTTCACCCACGATCTTGGGCTCGGGGTTTGTGGAAGAGTCTAGACTGGTGGGGACCTGGGACCCCATTGTGGGGGCCCTGGCCAACGATTATTGGTGACCGGGGAGTGGTGCCTAAATTCCAAGGGCATGGACGGGCCTCCGACGCCCCCACTTGGGGGGCTTGATTGCCAGACCCTGCTGGAGCTAAGCAGATCGCTGGACTGGGTACGAGGTCCGGACGGACCTCGCCTGCTGGGCGCTCGGCGGGTCCCACCCTCTCGGATCTCTTTGGGACACAATCTGTGTGGTGGTATCAGCAAAGATGTGTCCTCAAGCGATTGAACTGTTACCTCGAAGGGCCTCTGTCATCTGAGGCCAGCGACGCCATCATCGGGCGGCCATCTTGTAGGCTTCCTCCCCGTGACTAACCGGGTGAGGAGAGGCAAAAACGCCCCACCTGTGCTGTCTGAGTTGAACTGTGGCATTCCCCGGTGGGGAAAGGGGAATGATCCTGATGCCCCCGAGTGGAGGTGCTCCATTCCGCAGGTTCCTGCCTCGGGGAGTCCCCACCAGCGTGGGTATCGGAGAGAAAGATGCCGGCCCTCATCAGAGACCCTGATGTTCATCGAGCTGAGTGTGGAGACTGTAGTGAATCTGCGCCAAACATAGACGGAGCTGAGGCGACCAGCTGTGCATTCGGGCAGCGAGCCCAACCCCATCCATCTGCCCTCCAGTCTTCGATGTCCAGTGGCCAGTGAGGCGGGCTGGATCCTTTGCCGTTAATCTGTCCAGGCCTTGGGGTGACCGACCTGGTGGGGGCCACCATGCTATGGAGTTGCAATTGTTTGAACTAAGGGGGCTCCAGGAGACCGGCTTTGCAGTCGGACAGCAAACCTGACCCCTATACTATGCCCTCCATGTTTGGCCTCCGGTGAGACCCTGACTTGAGGGTTGGGGGCTTATTTGATTGTCCTTTGCCTAACTCAGAAAAAAACCACAAGAGGGACCCTTAGAACACTGGTTCTGGAGGCAATTCCAATTCAGGGAATAATACAATGAGAAACAAGAACGAAAGGCTCCACTACAAACAATATGAAAGGGCAATAGTTCCAAATGTAAAAATGTAACCCACCAAAAAGCTGATATCACAATTATTTATTCATCGTATTTTCGGTAGCGATGTGTTTGTAAGAGACATTTATTAGTGATAAATTCCTTACCTTAGAATTACACCAGACATCAGACTGGATCCAGAAAAATTGTATCTTAGCAGTACCCATGCGCGTCAGTTGGTGGCGTCGGTTGACTCTGCATCCGTCGTCGGCATCGTGGTTGGCGGTATCACATTGCATTGTCTAATTAGATGTCACCATTGCATACTGATGTCAGTTCTGACATGACTTTTCACACCAGAAGCGCAAAGCCATGCAAGACCCTGACCACTTGCGCACAAACCTCGGGCCCTGTAAGGGAGTCCCTATCCCTGGAAGTCAGTTCGCAGAACGGGAAGGATGGGTAGGACGGTAAGGAATCTACAACTAATGTATGTTTCTTAGAGATACATTGTTACCGAAGGTAAGTTACTTGCTCATCTGAAAGAGACTATTAGTTATAGATTCCTTACCTTAGAATAGATACCCCAGCAATAACAACCCCAGAAGTGGGTCTGCAAACTAAGTTCACACCAGGAAGAGCTGGAGAACAGAACGGCTGAAAAAGCTGTCTCTCCGGACTTGGCTGTCCAGGCAGTAGTGCTTAGTAAATGTGTGCAGGGATGCCCCTGTGGCTGCCTGGCAGATGTCAACCAGAGGAACTCCATGTTCCAAAGCAGTAGTCGCTGCTGTTGCCCTGGTAGGGTGGGCCAGAAGCCTACTGAAGGTTCCTTTTTAGCCAAAGAATAATATATCTGAATGCATAGGGCGCCCCATAGAGAGATGTATGTTTTTGTACTGCCCAACCTTTCTTGGCGCCCACATAACCCACAAAAAGCTGATCGTCCACCCAGAAGTCTTTAGTGCTGTCAAGGTGGAAATACAGCAATCATGCACACGTTTTGGGTCCAGGTGGTGGAGTCTCTCCTCCTTTTTGGAAGGGTGCGGTGGCGGGAAGAAGGTGGTCATGTGATGGTCTGACCTATGTGGAAAGAGGTTATCACTTTGGGCAGAAAAGAGGGCCTAGTGCAAAGAACCACTTTCTCCTGATGGACAGCAAGACAGGGTGGTTTGGAACATAAAGCTTAAAGCTCACTCAGGTGATGACAAGCAAGAAAGCAGTCTTTAAAGTAAGGAGGCGAAGAGGACAATTATGTAATCCTCAAAGGGAGCACACATAAGATAAATAAGGACAAGATTGAAGTCCCACTGGGGTATTATGAAAGGAGAAGGAGGAAAGAGATGAGTAATGCCTTTCAGAAATCTGTTAACAATAGGGGACTTGAAAGAGAAGGCTGATCAGGAAGGCGAAGAAAATCCGAAAAGGACAAAAGATAGCCTTTAGGAGTGCCCAAAGCAGAGCCCTGCTGGGCCAAACAAAGAATGAAAGAGGTGCACCATGCCACAAATTAGTTCCATCTACAGGCATATACTGTTTTAATGGAGGGACACCTGGCTGCCAAGATGACATTACAGACTTCAGGAGGAAGGTCAAAAGCTGACAGCTGTCGCGGCCCAATCTCCACTCAAGGAGGTAGAGAATGGACAGGTTAGGGTGGAGGACCGTCCGCTGCTGCTGCAACAGAAGATCCTCCTGAAAAGGCAGTCTGATCGGAGGATCGATGGCCATGCTCAAGAGTTCGGGGTACCAGACTCTTTGTACCTAGTCCGGAGCCACAAGAATGACGGGCCCGTTCGTGCTTGATCTTCTTCAGCACTCTGGGCAGAAGTGGTATCGGCGGAAAGGCGTACAGGAGGACGCAATTCCACTCATGATGAAAAGGGTCGCTGAGCGAGTGCTTGGAGACTCTAACGCCCAGAACTGCTGACACCCGTGTTCTCTTCAGTGGTGAATAGATCTACCCAAGGCTCTCCCCACCGACGAAAGAGAGCTTGCACCACCTCCGAGTGAAGGAGCCATTCGTGATCCATGATGCACCGGCGGCTGAGTTCGTCCGCCGTGGTATTCAGAGAACCTGCCAGGTGTTGAACCACCAAGGTCATGCCCTGCTGTTCCAGCCATGTCCAAAGTTGAAGAGTCTCTTGACATAGGGTCAACAACCGCGCCATGTTTGTTGCAGTGGCCACAAGGAAGTGGTGTTGTCCGTGAACACCTGCACTACTCTTCCTTTGACAAAAGAAAGGAATGCTTTCACTGCAAGATGAATCGTCCGGAGCTTCAAAAGGTTGTTGTGGACTCCGGACTCCACCAGAGACCAGCGGCCTCTGATCTCCGCCTCTCCCATGTGGCCGCCCCACCCTAGGAGTGATGCATCCGTCACTACTGTGGATTCTGGTTGGGGAAGGGAGAGGTCCTGCCGTTGAGCCAATCCTGGTTCATGGGCCAGCACTGCAACTGACTTGCAGTCCCATCCGAGATCTGGGTGACATAGGAAAGATTCCCCTGATGCTGCACCCACTGGAACTTCAGGTCCCACTGCAGAGCCCGCATATGCCACTTAATTTGGATAGAGAGTTTTATTTTCAAACAGGCGGAGTGGCGATGGGTTGCCCGTTTGCTCCTTAATTAGCCATACTGTTTATGGCCTCATATGAAGAAACCTTCATATATCAAAACAATCCATTTGCCCAAATGATCACGAACTGGAGTCGATATATCGACGATGTTTTTTTCATCTGGATTGGCAGTGAGGACCATCTAAAAAGATTCCATCAATGGCTAAATAACAGGACAAAAGAAATTCAATTCAGCTTAAACTATTCCAAAGATTAAATGCCCTTTCCGGACATGGAAGTATACCCCTCTAATGGTGGCCTAGTAACAACTTTGTACAAAAAAGAGGCAGATCATAATAAGTAATTACACTACATGAGTAATCATCCCAGAAGTATGAAAGATAACTTGCCATATGGGCAATATCTACGTATTCTCCGAAATTGCCATTTCAAAGACGAATACACAAACCATGCAACAAAATTGACTGAAAATCTACTGGAACAAGGCTATCCCAGAAAATTGATAAAAAGGTCAATGAAGAGGGCGTGGTGAACGCCACAGGAATGTCTACCAGAGAAAAGTCAAAAGAAAAAAGAAACAGAGAGGATTATTTTTGTGTCCAAATATTGTCCGAATTCGAATCTCCTAAAAAAAGTGATAGCCCAGAACTGGCACCTGGTAAAAAAACTTACATGAATCACTAAATAGCAAACCGTTGTTTGCATTTCGTAAAGACCGCAGTATTGCCAATCAGCTAGTCAGGGCTGCGCTCCCACAAAAACAACAAATTTCAATAAGATCCTTTGTCGGCCTGCCACCAATTGTTGGACATCGCAAGTGCGGTACCTTCATCTGTTGCTCCACAAGAGAGGAGGGGTCTGTTTTCAAACATAAAAACATCTATTGGAGGCATGACTCATTTACAAAATGCAAATCGCGTTATGTTGTATACGGGATCAAGTGCCCATGCAATTTATTGTACATCGAGAAGACCAACCAAGAGGAGAGGACTAGAATCACCGAACATAAATCAAGGATAAGGAGGAAGATTTAGACAGCACCCCTTGTCAGCCATTGGCTCTCAATGAACCATGGTGAAATGGATTTGAGATGGACAGTCATCTCGAAGGTCGAACGGGAATTCAGAGGGGGCGATCTAGACTCCAAATTATCAAAAAGGGAGGCAATGCTCATTGTCAAATTAAATTCTGCCGTAGATGGCCTCAATGAAATATCCGAACTCTACAAACTAAATTAATTGGCTACACATATGAAGCGGTTCAGATACACGGGGCCTTCTATTCGACAAGAAGCCACTGGACAATAAACTCATCGCCCTATGCGTTGTATATACACCTATAAGCATTTCAGCTCAGATTAAAAAAGAAAATCAGATTTGAACCTTGCAAGGATATACTTGGGACTACAACTCCCACCAGCATAACACACATGGAACATCAAAAAGTACAATGTTTGGACGATCTGGGTATACCTTAGGCTTCCAGTGCAAATAGACAACCAGGATCAATACAGAACATCCTACGCCCACATTGCGAGAGTCTGTATGCATACGCAAGTCAACATGGCAATGCCCATGATATTAACACACTTCGGACATGTTCCTAAAGGCAGTTCTATCTAGCAAAATATCCGGATGTTTGGGACACAAAAAACGCACAACATAAAGTACAATTCATTGCCAAAATGTCAGGAGAACAAGATACAGAATAAGCCCATCACAGAATTCTACTGGAGTATCCTAACATAATTTGCGATTGTGAATCTTGCATGGGCGCAACAAAAACTTCAACTCCCATGATGCCCCCACTTCCGTAACGCTTAGGCTCAGGAAGCACCCCTTGTCAATCATTGGCACTCAATCCGGATGCTTGCGGCACAAAAAATGCACAACATAAATCACACAATTCATTGCCGAAATGTCAGGAGAACAAGATCCTGAATAATGCCCATTTTAGAGGATTTTACTGGAGTGTCCCAACAGAATTTGCGATTGTGAATCCCGTACGGGCACAACAAAAACTTCAACTCCCATGATGCCCCCACTTCCGTGACGCTGAGGCTCAGGAAGAGGCAGACGTTTAAAAGTTCGGAGCGCGTAGTACCAAGAAAACGCCGTTTCTCGAAAGACTAATCATCCGGCTGCTGCAGCATAATTCCAAGGTAAGAGACTGTCTGGGTGCTTTAAAGGACAATGAAACTAACGAGAAAACCGACGAGTCTGCGCCCGACAATCCCTTAAGTTCTTTTACACCTTTCCCCCACAGGTTCTGAAGATAGCGTTACCAGAACCACCGTGTGAGAAAGAAAGCACAATCCCGTGATTCATCCAATTATAACAACAAGTGCCCCTAATCCATGAGTAACAGTAGATAATTCCACCCTCCTGCAGGTTCACCACACAAGAAAGACACCGGGCAATATAAGTTCATAGGAGTAGTGCTTGTCAGACGAGAAGGGATGTTGTATATAAGTGAATCAAAGTGGTGCTAGTCCCTTTAGAATGATTTGGCAATTGGTTTGTCTTTACAGTTTTTGGCGTCGGGTCAGGCTACAGTCAATCCAAGGTAAGAGGCATTCGCACTAAGTACGTCAGAGCCGCGTTGAGGGGAAGGCAGCCTACTGGGTCTTGCAGAAACCGTTGCCGTATTGAGCAGGAAGAAACCCCAATACCACGCAAAGGCTCATGAGGCCATCTAGCTCTATTTTATAAGTCTGATTCTATAAACGCCGATTGGGCGCAACAGACCACTTTTCGAAACACTGTTAGGTACATTATACCTATTTTATATACATTTTTTGTAGAGTACACGTTTACATCTACATTACATGTGAGTAAGGTGAGGATAGTTGTGCATATCCTCGTCCTGAAGAAGGAGTTTTTACACTCCGAAACATGTCGACGCACTTCTTGAGGTAGATGTATCCTAATATACAGTAACAACTTGTTCTTGCACCCCTTTTAACGATACCAGCCTAGGGTTTAATACATTTTATTTTTCCTCCTAGGAGCCAGGTATCTTTTAACCATCACATTCCACCACCTCATCACTCACACTTAATCTCCTCACACACACCTACACATAGTACACTGTAAGTGCTCCTACGTAGTCGTGAGTCGTAGCACGCCGCATCCCGTAGAGGGGTGCGAAGACCCCAATGATGAAGCATTACACAAAGGGGCCTGTTGGTGTGTGAGGGGTATTCAAAACAACACTGTGTACTTCCCACCACTGTAGGGACCACTACCACTACCAGAGTGGATTCTATTTTGTTTATGTAAATTGCCAGGGGAGATCAAATCCACTTTCCCTCTCCCTCCCTCCTCTTGTTATACATTCGCACTAAGTGCCAAGTGGCTAGTAGTACATTTCTCTAGAAATTCCCACTCACAGTGACAGAGAATTTCTTTTCTCCTCCACAGCTATGAGGTCCTGATGAGAACTCCCCACTAAATAGGAGTTCGAAACGAGTAGACCGCTATTTCTGCACCATAAGATCTCCAAAACTCATATTACCATTCAAACAGTTGTTTAGAACAGAAATACTGTTATCTATGGTGATGACTAAATGTACTAATGTATATTGAATTGTATATAAAGTTTGGCAGTTGGGTATGTGTGAGAGTGTGTGAATGTATTTTGGATTGTTGATCAACAGAGGATGAAAGTAGAGTATGAATTTGTGTTAGTTTAGTAGTTTTTATCACAAATTTGTTCTTTTTGTATGTATTGTTGCAGCTTATCAGTGTGTAATTGCTGAATTAGAACCAACAAATGAATTAAAAATGTATTAATAAAAAGTGATTTATTCAGACTGAACTGCAAGTCTTGCTCGCACATTGAGTTTAACTCCAATGCCGAAGAAATAGAGGTGATTTACTGAGGTTGCAGTATTGGCAATTATTCAGTTTTGTTGTCTTCCATGGTCTTCCAGAAGGATGCAGGAGACCATGAGGCCCAGCAGCCTCAGGATCATTCTCACCGAAATCCAGGATAGAGGCTGAAACATCAATCAATCAATCAATCAATCAGGAGTTTGTTAAAGCGCAACTACTCACCCGTAAGGGTCTCAAGACTCTGAGGGTGGGTGCAGGTTCCATTCCATCAAGGAGGGGGTCTGTCGAAGTGCCAGGTTTTGAGGTTTCTTGCGAAGATGGGGAGCAATGTTGTCTGTCTGAGGTGGAGCGTTCCATGCTTCGGCCGCGAGAAAGGAGAAGGAGCGGCCTCCCGATCTGGTCTTTCTGGTGCGGGGGACCACAGCGTAGGAGAGCTGGGCTGATCGTAGGTTCCTTTGGGGTGCGTGGAATTTGAGCCAGCTGTTCAGGTATGCTGGTCCGGTGCCGTGGAGGGCCTTGTGTGCGTGGGTGAGCATCTTAAAGGTGATTCTCGCCTCGACAGGGAGCCAGTGGAGTGTGCGCAGGTGCTGGGAGATGTGGCAGTGTTTTGGCAGGTTGAGGACCAGTCTTGCGGCGGCGTTCTGGATGTTCTGTAGCTTGCGGATGAGGTTTTTGTTTATTCCGGCGTAGAGTGCGTTGCCATAGTCGAGTCTGCTGGTGACCAGGGCGTGAGTGACTGTCTTTCGGTGTTCGAGGGGGATCCATTTGAAGGTCTTATGAAGGAGGCGGAGGGTGTGGAAGCAAGAAGATGAGACAGAGTTCACCTGGCGGTCCATTTTGAGCTTGGAGTCCAGGATGATTCCCAGGTTGCGTGCGTGGTCTGGGGGGGTTGGCGGGTTTCCGAGGGCGGTGGGCCACCAGGTGTCGCTCCAGGCATCGGGGTTTGGGCCCATGATGAGTACTTCTGTTTTGTTGGTGTTTAGTTGTAGGCAGCTGTTTTTCATCCATTTGGCGACGGCTTCCATGCCTTCTCGAAAGTTGCGTCTGGAGGGTTGGGCTTGTTGGATAGGGAGAGGAGGAGCTGGGTGTCGTCTGCGTATGACACGATGTTGAGTCCGTAGGTTCTGACGATGGGGGCAAGTGGAGCCATGTAGACGTTGAAGAGTGTCGGGCTGAGGGAGGAGCCCTGGGGGACTCCGCAGGTGGTAGGTGTGGGGTCTGAGAGGAAAGGGGGGAGGCTGACCCGTTGCGTCCTGCCGGAGAGGAAGGAGCAGATCCAGTCGAGGGCCTTGTCCTGGATTCCTGCGTCGTAGAGTCTGCGTATTAGGATGCGGTGGGAGACTGTGTCGAACGCCACTGATAGGTCTAGGAGGATGAGGGGTACTGTTTCTCCTTTGTCCAGTAGGGTGCGGATGTCGTCTGTTGCGGCGAGGAGGGCAGTTTCCGTACTGTGGTTTTTTCTGAAGCCGGATTGGGAGGAGTCGAGGATGTTGTGTTCTTCAATGAATGTGGCGAGTTGGCTGTTGATGGCTTTCTCAATGACTTTCGCTGGGAAAGGGAGCAGGGAGATGGGTCTGTAGTTTTTGAGGTCGGTGGGGTCCGCTGAGGGTTTCTTTAGGAGGGGGTTGACCTCGGCGTGTTTCTAGTCGTTGAGGAACGAGGCGGTCGCCAGGGAGCGGTTGATGGTGTGGCGGAGCATGGGTGCGATGGTGTTGGCGGCTCTGTTGAAGATGTGGTGGGGGCAGGGGTCCGTGGGGGCCCCTGAGTGGATTGACTTCATTGTCTTCAGTGTGTCTTCGGTGGTGAGGGCTGTCCAGTCATCAATCGCTGGTTTCCGGGTGTCAGGGGTAGTTGGTGAGGGTTCAGTGTGTTGGTTGTCTTCGTCGAAGTTGTCGTAGATGCTCTTGATTTTGTGGTGGAAAAAGGTGCTGAGTTTGTCGCAGAGGTCTTGTGAGGGAGGGATGTCGGTAGACTCGCTGGTGGGTTGGGCGAACTCCTTGATGATGCTGAAGAGTTCCTTGCTGTTGTGTGCGTGGGTGGAGATTCTGTCTTCAATCGCTTTTTTCCTCAATTCTCTGATGAGTTGATGGTGGGCGTTGGTGGCGGCTCTGAAGTTGTTGTCGGTTTCTGTGGATTTGGTGTTTCTCCAGGCCTTTTCGAGGCGGCGGCATGTGCGCTAAGGACTCTCGAAGTTCGGTGGTAAACCATCTGGCTTTCTTGGCACGGGTATTGTTGTTTTTCTTGAGGGGGGCTATGGTGTTGGTGCTGTCCGAGATCCATCTATGCAGGGTTCGGGCTGCAGTGTTGGGGTCGTCGTTTTCCCCGATGGTTGGGGTGGAGTTGTTGAGTGAGGAGGTGAGTTGGTCGTCTGTGATTTTGGTCCAATTTCTTTGTGGAAGCAGATGCTGGTGTCTGTGGATTGTGGGTGTTCTGAAGGTGAAGTGGACGCAACAATGGTCGGTCCATGGGAGTTCGGTGGTGTGGCTAAAGGTGATGGAGTTTCCTGTAGTGAAGAGGGGGTCGAGGGTGTGTCCTGCTGAGTGCGTGGGCTCGGTCACGATCTGGCAGAGTCCAATGTTGTGGAGGTTGTCCAGGAGGCATGTGGTGTTGGGGTCCAGTTGATTGTCGAGGTGGAAGTTGAGGTCTCCCAGCAGGGTGTAGTTGGTGGATGCGATGGCCTGCAGGGAGATGATGTCCGTGATGGAGTTGGCGAAGGGTCCGCGGGGTCCAGGGGGTCGGTAGATGAGTGTTCCTCGGAGGGAGGCGGTGGGGCTGGCCAGTATCTTGAAGTGAAGGTGTTCCATCAGTTCTGTGGACTCGTCAGGACGTGTGCTCAGGCGGAGGCTGGATTTATGGACGATGGCGATTCCTCCTCCTGGGTAGGTGGGGCGGTCCTTCCTGGAGATCTTGTATCCTTGGGGGATGGCGATGGCGATGTCCGGTCCCGAGGTGGCATTGGTCCAGGTTTCGGTGAAGAATGCTACGTCCGGGGTGGTGCTGTCGAGGAGGTCCCAGATTTCTGTGGCGTGTTTGTGGAGGGATCGGACGTTGAGCAGGATGCATTGCAGGGTCTTCAGTTCGGTTGTGTTCTTGTGGGCGGGTTGTGCTGAATCCATGTTCACGGCAGGCAGGCAGGTTGTGCCGGCAGCGGTGACAGCTGAAGGGTCCATGGGTGTCGGCTGGTGATGCTAGCTTGCAGTTGTTGTTGCAGCCTGGGAT
This sequence comes from Lissotriton vulgaris, assembly GCF_964263255.1. Classification (NCBI taxonomy): domain Eukaryota; kingdom Metazoa; phylum Chordata; class Amphibia; order Caudata; family Salamandridae; genus Lissotriton; species Lissotriton vulgaris. The sequence continues at coordinate 837,084,856 of NC_141696.1, read as the reverse complement.
GAGTGTGTGGAGTGCTGCTGGGTCATAGCGTTGGCGGGGCGGAGGTCCAGGGTTCCTGGTGCTGGTCGCGGACGGGTCGCGGACGGGCGCAGACATGCTTGCCTTTGACGCACCTTCGGTGCGCCTTCGATGGGCAGAAATAAGGCACAAAGGAGCAGAGATGCAGAAAGGTGCAGAAAGGTGAAATATAGAAAGGGTAGAAAGACGAGTGAAGGAGCAGAGTGAGAGAAAGGAGACAGAGGTCAACTGGACCACCAGGGATGAGGCGCAGGGAAACCTGCGGGTGGAGGAGGGCCTCAATCACTAACACTCAAGAGGGCAGGGGCACCTCACTTAATGGTGGAGCTGCAAGGGTGGGAGAGCAATTTCACTGACAATGAGTCAGTGGTCTTGCTCGCCTGTCCCCACAGTGGCCGCCATTAAGTAGGGGTCGGGGAGGGCTGAACAGCTGGGAGGCGGGAGCGGGGAGAGGAGCTGGATTGGGCCGGTCGCGCTGGGGGGGAGGGGCCGCGGGGGCAGCAGCGGCGGGGAAAGGTAAAGGGAGGAAAGAAGGGATAAAGAAAAAAAGGAAAATAAGCAGAAATAAGGCACAAGAGCAGAGATGCAGAAAAGGGCAGAAAGGTGAAAGATGGAAAGGTAGAAAAACTAGTGAAAACGAGTGAAGGAGCAGAGGGAGAGAAAGGGAAAATGGGCAGAAATAAGGCACAAAAGAGCAGAGGTGCAGAAACGTGAAAGATAGAAAGGGTAGAAAAACGAGTGAAAACGAGTGAAGGAGCAGAGGGAGAGAAAGGGAAGATGGGCAGAAATAAGGCACAAAGTGGCAGAGATGCAGAAAGGTGCAGAAAGGTGAAAGAGAAAGGAGACAGAGGTCCACTGGACCACCAGGGATGAGGTGAAGGGAACTCCAAGCTCCACGAACAACAGACAGACTTGCAAGCACACGCTGAGGACCTCGAGAACCGCTCCCGACGTAATAACATACGGGTCCGGGGCGTGCCACCCAAATCGGAAGGGGACAGTGTTACAATCTACCTGCATCGATTGTTTCGGGAAATACTGGGTGAGCCGGAGGATTTCGAGATCCGAATAGATAGAGCACATAGGGTGGGCCTGGCGCGCCGCGCGCCGGCTCCTTTACCCAACATTTTGGCTTTCCTGCCCGACTACCCCTTAAAGGAAAATAGAAAGGCGTTCAAAGTGGCCACAACTTTCCTGCGAGTCAATGGAATCCCATACTCCTGGGGCCACCCCTTCAGGCTCATTTTCAAATGAAAGGGGGCCCTCCACCCGCTCAGGTCCCTACGGGAAACGTGTGAACTGTTGGGCATCGCCAATGAGGGAGACGCTATGGAAGAGGGTTCATTCATGCAAAATTCCCAGCCGATATCCCCGCGGACGTCGGGGGACGGATGGCAGTGTGTGGGGCACCGGGGCTCACCTAGAAGCAGCCTCAAGCCGGACCCCAAGACCATGGCTCAAGAACACGCAGCAGCGATACAGGAAGTCTCCAAAGACACGAAAAATAGGACTTGATGCGGCATCTATGGGGGAACCAACACGCATCATTTTAGCACTGGGCTGGGGGGGCGGGACAGGGGCCTATGGGGCCACCACTGCCACACACTCCCTTCACTCGTAATTCTACTACAGGCCTGGACTGAGATTGCATAGGCCTGGGACAATGACCGTTTGTTGGGGATTCAAAGTTGGGGAGGGGGAGCGGGGGAGGGGGTGGAGGGGGTACAGGAAGTTTGGGAGTTGGGGAGGTCGGGCTGTCGGGGGGATGGAAGAGGGGTTGCTTTTGGGGGGGCGGAGGGCTCCGGTGTGGTGCATTGCAGGCAGTGCAGGAGAGGGGACACAGCTCATTATGGCTAGGCGGGATGGGATGACCACTAACACTTCCCGGGCAGCGGAACACACTACGGAGATTCTTTCCCTCAACGTTAAGGGGCTGAACAATCCCATTAAACGCAGGGTGGTCCTATCCTTTTTGGAGCACTCAGGGGCAGAGGTCTGTCTCCTACAGGAAACAAACTTATTGCCCAGGGACTGGCACCGCATGCGATCTAGGGCATTTCCAACACAACACTACTCATCCACCACGGAGAAGAAGGCGGGGGTGGCCATTCTGTTTGAGCATCACTTTAGGGACACAATGGGGGACAAAGTTGCGGACATTAAGGGGAGGCTCCTTGTGTACAAAATACAGGTGGGAGGGTGGTCGGCCATGATAGGCTCCATATATGCACCCAACACCAAGCAGGAATCCTTTCTCACCGGGGCCTTAGCAGATACACTCGCTCCCAACATTGCTTCCAGGCTCGTCGGGGGTGACATCAACTTAGTAATGGACACCCACAAAGACAGGTCGGGACAGAGATTCGGTTCCACGGGTGCAATCTCCACAGAAGGGGGGCAATGGCTGGAGGGCAGGGGGTTCGTAGACGTCTGGAGATCAAGGTACCCCAACACCCCGGGATATACGTTCTATTCCCATGTACACCACACATACGCCCTGATAGATCATTTTCTGGGATCGGCGGAAGTGGCGGCCTTGATCACGGACACCGAGATTGTCCCTGCTGCATTATCTGACCACGATGCGCTAATGGTACATGTTCGGATCCCCAAACCAAAAGCACGGAAGGGCAAGTGGCGCCTTAAAGAGGCTCTATTACACCACAAAGGGGTGACGAACCAAATCAACGCACACATTACAGAGTACCTGGCCATGAATGACACAGCAGAAGTATCCCTGGCGGCATTGTGGGGGGTGTTGAAGGCGGTGGAGCGAGGGGAGCTAATAGCGATCGCGGCGGACAAGGCGCGGGAGCGACAAGAGAAGAGGCAACCGCTATCCGACCAGGTGCTTGAACTCGAAAGAGCCCATAGTAGAACTGGGGCCCCGAGGATATGGCGCAAGCTCAAAGCAGCCAGGGCCCAACTAGCGAGCCTCGACCTGGATCGGGCTGAATATGCGGCATTGCGTCTACGACACACTTATTACATGGGTGGAGACAGGACGGGCCGCCTACTAGCTAGCAAACTCAAGACCAGGGTCCTGCGCTCGACCATCGCATCCATCCAGGACAGCATGGGGCAGGACAACAAAGACGACGAGCAGATAGCTGCGACGTTCCGGACGTATTACGCATCACTATATGCCGCGGAGACCGCCCGGGAGGGAGGGGCTGCGGAATCCTATCTCGCCACACCCGATGTCACGGCCCTTAACGAGGCGAACGCGTGCTCCCTCGAGTCGCCGCTCAGGACGGACGAGGTAATCTCTGCGATAGCGCGCCTCAAGCCCCTCAAATCTCCGGGACCTGACGGCTTCTCGGCGGGTTTTTATAAAACATTTTGCCCTCTGTTAGCCCCGATCCTGGCCAGATTGTTTAACTCTTTTGGGGGCCGTGGCTCCATCCCCCGCGATATGCTGGAGACCGATATCATAGTTTTACCGAAGCCCGGTAAAGATCCTGCCTCCTGCGCGGCCTACAGGCCCATATCTCTGCTCAATCTGGACCTCAAGCTCTTTACTGGCATCCTGGCTGCGAGACTCGGCCCTTGACTCCCTGGCATCATCGAACCGGACCAAGCGGGTTTTGTCCCTGGCCGACAGTGCGCAGACAATACAAAATGCCTACTGCATGTCATCGATAAGGCCCACTTCAACGACTCGGACGTGGTTCTGCTTTCGTCGACGCAGAGAAAGCGTTTGACCGGGTCGACTGGGGGTACCTGGAAGCCACTCTGAAGCACTTCGGAATCGGGGAGCATATTCGCGCCTGGGTGGCTGGATGTTACTCTGCTCCACAGGCGGTCATCAGAGTCAACGGGGTGTGCTCCACGCCATTTACCATCCAACGAGGGACGAGACAGGGCTGCCCCCTCTCCCCGTTGCTCTTTGCACTTTACATAGAGCCATTCGCACAGAAGGTCAGGGACAACCCTGCAATTGCGGGCGTCAGGTTTGGGGGGGAGGCGCAGACCATCAGCCTCTACGCGGATGACATCCTCGCAGCACTGGAGGACCCTCTAAATTCGGTCCCGGCCTTCTTGTCGGAAATGGAGACATTCATGAAGGTGTCAGGGTTCAAGATGAATGTTGGGAAGTCGCTGCTCCTGCCGCTTGGACACAACACCAGGGCGACCGGCACACTTCCCCGCAATCTGGGGGGCTTTCCTCCAGCTTTTCCGTGCGATACTTGGGCATCTCCCTAACGCCGTCCACGGCGCAAACGGTGGAGCAGAACTACTCTGCCCTCCTAAGCCAAGTACTGGGCGACCTCACAAGATGACGCCAACACTCACTTTCCTGGCTGGGACGGGTGGCAGCAATCAAAATGTCTCTCCTACCGAAGGTCCTATATCTATTCCAGACGCTGCCAGTCACTCCCCCTATAGGCCTACTCACAAAACTCCAGGACGCTGCCCGACAGTTCGTCTGGGCGGGCAGACGACCACGTCTGCCCAGGGACCTCACAAGCCACGCCACGTCGGTGGGAGGCCCGGGAGTTCCGGACCTCTTCCGATACTTTCAGGAGACGCAACTTAGATACCTCCTGGAATGGAACCGTCCGAGTCTGAGAAGCGATGGCTTTTTCCGGACCGCACAAAAACAAACCAATTAATAGGAGGGTCCAAGGGTGAGTTTAACTACCCAACCTAGATACATACCCCAATATACAATAATCCTAACACAACCAGTATCTAGGGGTCAAATAGCCGTATGACTCAACTGTGGACACAGACCTCAACAAAATATGAATAAAGCAGTGGAGACCCAAAGTGCAAACAAGTGTGACATATAGTTACTGACTTAAGACTGAAGGGCATGGGCAAATATTCCCATCAGTAGCCATTCTGTACCGCCCTTTTTAAACATCATTTGGGTTCTCCTTGCCCAGGAGACAAGACAACACAACACGGCCTACTGATGTTCTCAAGGCTTTGTGCAGTTTTTAAGAGAATGTGTTTTCAAGAAGGGTGGTATTTCAAAAGAATGTATGCATATGTGTGGTTACTGAATAAGCAGTGCAAAAAGTGAGTGAAAAACAATAAGTGTGAATAAAGATAAAATTGGATCAACTGGATAGATTGTTAATTTTAATGATATCTTTCAATTGTCCGAATTTAAAAATATAGTGCAAATACAGATTTGACAAAATATCTGTAAGCAAAATTGGTCGACATGTTTCAGCATTAGGATGGAATAGTTCCAATGCTTTCTTCAGGACCTGATGGTAACTACTGCTTATAAAGTGAAAATTAAAATCAATATCACCTGCAATATTCAGGTTTCATACTCCACCACATACTATTACTGTATCACGTTGTAGACACAACACCCACAGGAGAAACATGGAAATAAAGACAAAAAACAAATTGACAGAATTATGTCACATTCAAGACACATTCATATAGTCAGTGTATCACAATAAATATCACTGTATATCATAGTCATACCATTTTGTACATATTGATTTATTAGTTTAAACCACTCACCCATTTAAAGTGGTGATGGCACTTCACCCCACCTGGCTGCAGCTCAGGTTTAGAGGAGCACCACTCTAAATTTAAGGTTAAAAACAGAGAGACAATTCATTGATCTTATAACTAAAAACAAAAGCGAATTTACAACGCTTAAGCCACAGATGCCCAAATCAACAGTAGGCTGATCGTCATCTGTAGATGTTGTCAGAATCAAGTATAGTCCACTGACAAGATTTCGCCATACTGAGAACATTTGGTTTCGCCCATTCACGACTTTCACTTCGTAGGCAATGCCTCAGTCTTAATCAATGAATAGATAAATGCTTGCTCAAGCTTAGCTTTACAACACAGTCATGCTACACCTTGAAGCATCACTCAGATATACCCATATTGTTGTGCTCCTTAACCCCTGGTTTACTCATGCTCATAACGAGCACAAAACAAGAGCTCTCATTGGCAACATTTCAGCTAGATTTAGCAATCTGGATCGGGCTTTTACCACAGTGTGTCAAACAATGCGAAATGGTAAAACCGCCGTTTGTCGTTTCATAATCATAGCGACTGCCATATGAGTGGAATATTATCACAATGTTTCAGGCTATGTAGAAATCGGTAATGGATGCCGTTTAGTCGCATCACACCAATAAAGGAAGCTTCTCCCATCATCGGCAAAGCCCCAAACAGCGCAGCGCGCTCGGCAGAGGTATCGGGCCACTAAGAACCCAATGTGCATGAATGGCTTAAGATAAGCCCTACGCCACACTGTGCCTGCTACGGCAGCCCCACCCTAGTCGCTAGGGCGCAAACAGCGTGACCTGCCTTTCAGGACCGTGCAATAGCCCAGATGCGACTGTGGAGGATTCCCTTCCTGAGGCGACGGGACCGGCCCGCATACATGAAAAATTCGCCCATCACTCGCACTACCTTGCAGGTGTGGGACAGAGTGGCGGTGGCCCGAGGCCTCAACACATACCCCTCACCTCTGACGCCCCTTTTCGACAATCCGGCCTTTACACTGGGCATGGTTTGCGGATCCTTTCCCCGATGGCGGTCGTTAGACTCCAGATCTGCTGGTCACCTGTTCAACCCTGAGGGCTTTATGACGCTGCCGACACTGCAAGACGCCTACGCGCTCCCACAGCTCCCACACTACAATTACTTCCAAATCCGTCACTGGCTCACAGGCAGGGACATGTTACCACAGGTTAGCAGACACCTCACCCCGTTTGAAAAGTGGTTTCACACCAAGAAATTGGATAAGCAGGTGATCACGGAACTGTATGCTATGTTATGCCCCCTAATACCCTCCACATCGCGCTCGGCGGGTCGGAGGAGACAGGAACGGGAACTGGGGCGCACCCTCACTAACAGGGAGTGGCAGGACGTATATTACAGGGCACACCACACTGCTAAGAACGTCGCTTTAAAAGAGTCAGCAGTCAAGATAGCTTATTATTGGCACCTAACTCCAGCACGACTGCATCAGGGTAATCTACGCCGAGACTCCTTGTATTGGAGAGGGTGTGGTCATCCGGGCACTCTGACCCACATACTATGGGACTGCGTAGAGGTGCAGGAATTTTGGGTCCACGTGCTTAGGGACATCGACAAGTATTTTGACCTTGAAAGCCCTCGTTTCACGGCATACACACTGCTAGGCCTGCCGATCAAAATCACTTTCCCACTTAAATCGCCCAGAGGCAAACAAATGCGATTAGCGATGGGGGCAGCGACGCAACATATGCTATCACTGTGGGGCTCCTCGCGCAAACCCACGCACACCGGGTGGCTACATAAGCTGTGGTACATGATGGGAATGGAAAGGTTACAGGCCTCCCTAACCCAGACACAAGACACATTCCTGGAAACCTGGCAGCCCCTGGTAGACTTGCTGGCCAAGGAATTTAACGAGCTGATATGCCCAAAATACCTCAGAGTCCTCAGGCTGGCTGACGAGTTCCGGACAGCTTCTGGGTACCCCGCTTCGAGGCCCACTGCCTGAAATACTGACACGTAGCTTTGCTGCACTCGTCCACACCGGGGGGGGGGGGGCAGAGGTGCTGGGGAGTTGGCGGAGTCGAGGGTGGGGAAGGGAACTTTGGGGGGGTTGTTTGGTACGTGAACGGCCTGCATCCAGCCCACACCCGCCCACACGGACGCAATGCTTTACTCAGCCACTTTGGCTTCTTGTCGGGGGAGGCCGCAAATCAACTTGGGGGAGTGCTCCCGGTCTTCATCTTGTATGACCGATGTCATGTCCTCTTTGTTTGTTTGAAATACAATAAAAATAATTTAATCGGGGGGCGGAGACAGCCCGGCGGCCAAGATGGTCGCCCGGGCTCCCGGCTCCATCGACCTTCTCCCCCTGCTGCTGGATCCGGCTGTCGAGGCGGCTCTGCCGACGTATTTTCGGACGTCGGAATGGGACCTGACCCGCCAGGAGTGACTCCGGAGGTTTTCCGAGCCCGGGAGACGAAGATATGTCTTCCCGGTCGGCGCGGCCTGCGCGGGTTCCGGAGCCGGGACCTCGCGTTAGGGCGCTGCCGGCCGCGAGCGGAACAACAACGGCCAGGAGGATCTGAGAGTGCCGGTCAACCGCCGGGGCGTATTGCCCTGCGCCTAGCGAAACCCTGCCTCTCGCTGCTTAATGCCGTCCCCCCCGAGCCGGGCGGACCCCCCCTTCTCTCCTGAATGCTGCCTTGCGGAATGGAGGACTGGGGCGTTGCTCTTTGTCTCCTTGCTGGAGCTTGGCGCTACCCACCTGCGGCAGACAATACCCCGCGCTTCCAGGGATCGGAGCCAGTTGACTTTTGGTGATTTGGCACTGTTCGGATACGCTGGGTACAATGTATGGGACCATCGGTTGACCAGTTTGAGATGGTTATCACACCATATGCAACGGGGGACGCCCGGTTGGTGCACAAGATGGCGGCTTCGATGAGGGCTCCGGCGGCCCTTGCGCCGAGGGCCCCGTTTGATGGCGTCACCCCCATGGAGCTGTGTCCGCCCGCATGAATGGCGATGCACATCTCAGGAGGAGCGGTGGGATCGGATGTCCCCCCCCAGTGTTCGGGCAGTACAACTTGAGGACTAAGCTTGCATGGACATCAGACCCCGGCACTTGTGGAGATAAAGGCGCGCATGATGCTGGCGGCTTGTTCCATGTGATTTTGGTTCAATGACTCCCTCTCCAATTCCTGGTAAGGCCCGGATGGGTGTTTCTACACGTCCCTTCATTTCGCTGATAAGTGTGAGTTGATACGTGAAGCCTCCTTGATCGTTGTAGAGGGATTCGTTGGAATGGCGCCTGGTCCGTGGGCGCATGGAGTCATCGGGGTTTCCATCGGATGTGAGGTCAGTGGGGACTCATCTGTTGCCCCCTTCTTTTTGATGGCTTACATCGTCATGCTGCCCAGTCAACGTGGACTGACCACTCGTCCTGAACCGGACTTTGTCAAGCTGTGCGGGAGGCTGTCGTGGGCGATGAATGGCCCTAGGAGCGTGCTGTGACCTAGTGTTCTGCAAGACATCCTGCCTTTCTTTAGACATCCCCTACTAATGTACTTTCGGTACCTTGCTTGGTGGGCCACGTACTGTATGGACTGGGACTCCTTTCCGACTTTGACCGGGTGGGTCTGGGTTGTAGTGGGGCGATCTCCTTCATTTACTGCTGAGCGGGAGGGTTATTATCTGGAGTAGGTGACTGGGTGAACTGGCGCGACGACTGCTGCTCTGCTTCGGCGGGTGTCCTGAACATTCTGAAACAGCGCTGCTATAATTGTATGCTACGCAGGGGGGGGGGGCGGGGGCCTGTACTGGGGACCCCCACTATATCTTTTCCTTTTCTATTTCCCTTCTCTACTATATTTCGGGTTCTATATTGGGCGACAGGCACGCTGCTAAGGGGGAGGCCGTAGCCGTAGGCAGGGGTGCAGGGTGGGGGGGTTAGAGGGGGGGGTAATACTGTTTTTTCTTTTTCTGTTTCTAGGGCCTCTTTTTCTTTTCCTTTGTTTCTTTCGGCTTTTTCTCCACTCTTTCTCATTTTCCTTTTTTGGGAACCGAGTAACGGGTTGCTCTCCGTGTGTTCTGGTGGTGCGAATTGCAGGGGTGGTTGACTCTAAAATGTTTGCGTTACGGCGGGCATACACTGTACTGGTGGGCGAAATGTTTAGCTTATTGTTTATCCTGATTAATGTGCGTTAACATCACCGTCCTGCCTGCAGTAGTCCTGTCCGTGCATATCCTGATCTTTGCTAACCCCTTGCTTTGGTATCACTTGATTATGCAGCAACAGATTCTGTTTCTCTTAAAACTCTAAAAATGAAACCTCATTAATCCTGGTACCGATTTGGTACAGACATTATCCTGAGCTACAACGAGACGTTTGGGAGACGGACTGTTGAACTTTTATGGCTTGATTGACTTACTTTGACCGCCTCTGTACTACTGGCCGGCTGTGCTGGTTTTAGGCCTGTGATTGTAACTGCTCTATGTGACAATAAAGGTTTACCAAAAATGAAAAAAAAAAAAACAATGCTTTGGACTATACCATTTTCCGCTGCAAGGCAATATTTCTCTCCATATGTTCCCATACCTAGCGTGTCAAACAGTTTGGTGCTTACTTTCCCTCCATGTTGAAGAACAATAGATGTTTCAGCACCCAGGCTAATGCGCTGCATAGCTAAATACATATAAGGTCTCAAAAGCGAGACCCAGAGATTTAAGTGGGTCGGGTATCACCGGTGCTGAGCACCAGCAGTTTTTTAAAGGGGGCCTCGAAATGGGTCTCTATCGGGCTCGTTCTTGTGCCCTGGCACAGGCTGTCCATTTTTTGTGGACTGCAGTGACAGCAGGCACCATGATGTGTGTATACTCACACTGCTCACTAGTAGAAAAGCTACGGCATGACATCATGCCAGGTGAGCATTGTACAGGAAGGTAAACCCTTTAAAGAGAGTCATTTTCTCTCTGGATTTCCCCTCTCCTTTTGAAACTCAGGAGCAGCAACATTGTTGTGGTGTCACCACAGCTTTAAGTGGAAGCTTTTTCAATATTATATACAAGCCATAGTTGCTGCTTATTCATCTAATGCAACTAACAACCATTGACAAAGCTAATAGTCCTGACTTCTTGTAGGTATGATGTTACTTGCATCATATCTGGCGGCAATGACAGAAACAGCAAATACAAGTCGGGCGGCCCACTATACTAAACGCAGACTTTTAGCTTACATGTTTTAAGCCACATTAATTACATTGGCCACGCCCCTTTATGAGACCCTGCCAGTTTTTTTATCCAACTTAAAGCCCTGGCGAGACCTATTGTATTGCAAATGCTTGTGTTATACTGTTGCTTTATTATTTTGTCATTTTTAGGTCGAGCATATAGCGGCAGAAAGCATGACTTGCTCGCTTTGCGAGGCATGGAGTATGGAGTGGAAGCTCTGCCCACTTTCACGCCCATCTTTTTCATTGGCTTGTATCTTTGTCCTTTCTAAATGCTATCTTCCAATTGGTTTATAGGCTGTTAGTCCCTCCTCATGACGGCCATGTCCTCATTTATATCCTTCCATGGCTACTGCTCCCTTTACTTCGAGTGTTAAATGGTATGTGTTATTTAGATGGTGAGCACTATTTTCTTTCCATGCTCTCCCCCCCCTACTGCAGTTCATTCCTTCTCGCTCTCCTGTCCCCTGCCTCCCCACCCCCACTTCAGTTTGCAATGCAATAGGTCTCGGGTAAATGCAAGTCTTATTGCATTGCAAATGCTTGTTCTTCTTAGGTTGCGGGAATCTGCCTTCTTAGTTCAGGGCTGGCCCCTAAATACTGTATTTAGGGCCGTTTTAGGGGTCTTGGGGTCAGTAGCCATTTGCCTACTGACCTTGGCCACATGGGGGAGTGACCACAATCCGTAATCCTGATTGGGGAGTGCCTGCCATCTGCAATATGGCGGGCACTTAACAGTGGACTTCACCTCGCCTCCCCCACCTGAGAGGAGGGGTTGGCAGAGGTGGGCACACCTTCTGGGCTGGCTAATTTTTCTCTCCTGTCTTCCCGCTGAAAAAGAGGGCAGACAGGAAGGGGGCCTGCTCCTGATAGCAGGAGAGGCTGGGTGTCGCATTACAAAGGCTGCAAGGCCTTTGAAGCTCCCCTGCCACAGATGGCTCTTCCTGGACTGGGGAGATGGGAACACCTGCACACAGGAAAGCTTTGTTTCGGGCTCGGGGAGCAAAGGCTCCCACCCCACGGGTCCACAAACGTGTCTTGTGGTGGCAGGCAGGAGTGTACCAGTCAGGAAACCCACCAGAGGCTGGTCATTTTTCAGGGGGCATCTTTAACATGCCATCTGAGTGCGTTTTTCTTTGAATTCCACACTGACATCAGTGTGGGTTTAATGTCCTGAGGAGTTTTATACCAAACTTCTCGGTTTTCATTGTAGCCATTACGGTACTGTTGAGGTTGTAATGACAACCTCCCAGTACCATATACTCTTAATGGCAGCACTGTACTTACAATGTCTAAGAAAGGACTTAGACACTGTAGGGATACAGGGCTCATGCACCTGTACCCTCACCACTGGTATAGTGCACCCAGTTAGAGTGGTGGATTATCTTTTCCAAGGCAGTAGGTTGTAGGCATGGCACACAGGGATGTGTGCCATGTCGACTCTTCACTTTGTTCTGCACCAAAACACGAAGCCTGCAAAGGCAGTGTGTGAGTGTAACGGTAAAGGGCCTCTAAGGGCGGCACAATACATGGTGCAGCCCTTAGAGACCTTCCCTGGTCACATTGCCCTGGGTATTTGGGGTACCACTTACCAGGGGCTGACCTGTGGCCAGGGTGCCAATTGGGTTTAGTACAGTTTTGGAGAAAGAACACAGGCCCTAGGAACCTGATGGGCAGGGACCCAGGGCACATCAAGTCAAAGTGCATCAGTAGTTCTGTTCAAGTGGGGGCGTTACTGCAACAGAAATCCAGCTTCTCACGGTACCGCTCATTGGGAAGCACAGACCTTTCTGGAGCCCCAACACTCTTTCCAGAAAACATATGTTCAAAAACTTCACAGTGAAAAAGGGATCTTACATCATTATAAATATTCTTCATTTAACATTTGTCTTAGCTGTGCAACTTTCATGAAGTACAAGAAACCGATTGTGACAGACAGAAAAGTTAATTTCAGTTAACTTCATGCAAATGCCTAGATGGTCCTGCTTTAAAACTCCCCTAAAAGCTGGGTGTTTAGCCTCTCACTAAAAGAAATATCCCTGTCACGGTAGAGATGGAATGGTGTATGATGCCTATTGTGGATCAACATAGAGCACTCGCTTCCTCACCCTGTTCCATCAGCTATGTTCTTATCCACTAGCAACTGGAAACCTAACAAGGAACTCACCAACCACGCTCCCACTTAAAGAATATTACATAAATGCAGTAAATTCCCCTTGACAAACCAAATCTGTCTGGTGTATTAATTCACAGAAAAACGGCTCTCTGTCCATTCTGGGGCATGGAATACAAAAAGGCATCTTTATTCTTACATATTATTTTCAAAGGGATTCATTTTGTAATTTCTAGGATACCAATCGAAAGACAAAAATATGCTGTATGGAAGAAAGAAACATTCTAATATATATGAAAATGTTCTAAGGGACATTTGCCTCCTCTGTGTTTCACACCCTTATGCTAAATCCTTTAACACCTCACATGTTCACATAATTTAGCTTTCCACGAATAACAGATGGTGGGAGGTGCTGCTTTTGGTGCCACTGCAGACCAGCTACATCTTAGCTTCCTGAATAGAACATTGTTGCCTTGCTACCATCTTTCTCTCAGATTGTGACATCATTGGTTCTTACCAGAGTGAGATGGCTTTGTGACATCAAAGAATCTTCAGCGTCGCTAAGGCCCTGGTGTGTCAACATTGGCAGCTGTAGTCAAGACTTTGCCGCCATCTTTGTCAAAGTTGTTACAAGCTACAGATTTTGTTTCTGGTTTAGAGATTTTGTTTCTGGTTTAGAGATTTTGTCAGGCCTCAACCTACGTCATTATAATATTTCTTCACTGTAACATCTTTGTGACATGACAGGTAAGGAATTCCTCATTTTATATTTTAAATGGCTCATTTATTCCCCTACATATGGCTTGATTAGATTAAAGTCTGGACTTGTTGGCAGAGCATTGCAGTGATAAAGTAACTTGATATCAATGTCTCATTTTTCCCCTTCATGTTGTGTCCTTCATCATCAGTAGCAAAGACATATCAAGAATCAATAGTCAAACATCAGAGTCTTTGATATGGTCCTCCTCATTCACACCTTATCGCAGTACTTTTAGCTCTGTTAGCACTTTAGTACTGAAGACTTTCTACCTTGACTTGACATGTAAACACAACGTAGCTAAAGAGCTAGATAATCACTGAAAAAATCCTCATCTCTGTCCATACTGTGTTTCCAATGATTAACACACGTTGTAAAGTAAGGGCTATTTTTTTAGGACATCAATAGCTCTAAACTCTTCATTGACATAACTACCAGGCCAATAGAATGAGAAATGAGAGTGAAACACTAAAGAGAGTACCATAGACAGAAATAAGAAATGAGGAAGATGTCATAATGAAACACTCTCTTAATCTGATCAGCGGCTTAGGGACATTGTACACTACAGACCTATATAAACCAGAGATGCATTTCCCCTCTATAGCCACAATTGTAAGCCTGGCTGTAGGGGGCTATACTACGGAAGCACCCTCCCAGGTAGCTAGTAATTTTCTAGTTGTAGATAAAAGAAAAATTGTGATTTTTGCAAATCATATTCGTCCATTAGTTGTTCATAGAGGGTCATGTGGTCAGACATCCTACAATTCAGAAATTCATGGCATGTACCACTTCTTCTACCTCAATTCCAAAACATTTTCCAGCTCGCTACATGCCTAAAATTCTCAATCAATTCTCTCACATGCATCTTTAATCCTTTCAACTTTAACAGCTTTAACTCCTTGTCCCCACCAGCATCCTGACATTCTTTCTAAACGGTAGGGTGTTAAAATATCGATTTCAAAAATATAGCTGACATAAATATAGTTGTAAAAATATCGTTTACAAAAATATCGACACCCTATACTTAAACAGGTAAGTACATAAATATCGACTCCAAAATATCGTTGTAATTAATATAGATGTAAAAAATATCGACTTTTTAAAATAATTAAAATTACATTAAATAATAAATAAATATAAGTACTATTAACAAAATACATTACATTACTTTTATTTTTTAACTATTTAAAACCAATTTAATACACTTTTTAATTATAAACTTAATAAATGTGGACATATACATATATTTAACACATTACTTTATATAACAACAATAATACATACATATAAATAAATATATATTAATAATTAAAACATTTGATAGCGTAGGAGTAAAAATTACTATTTCCACTCCAGAGGGTGCAACAATAGGGAAAGCGTTGGATAGCGTAGGGGTAAAAATTACTATTCCCACTCCAGAGGGTGCAACAGTAGGGAAAGCATTGGATAGCGTAGGGGTAAAAATTACTATTCCCACTCCAGGGGGTGCAACAGTAGGGAAAGCGTTGGATAGCGTAGGGGTAGAAATTACTATTCCCACTCCAGGGGGTTCAACAGTAGGGAAAACGTTGGATAGCGTAGGGGTAAAAATTACTATTCCCACTCCAGGGGGTGCAACAGTAGGGAAAGCGTGGGATAGCGTAGGGGTAAAAATAACTATTCCCACTCCAGGGGGTGCAACAGTAGGGAAAGCGTTGGATAGCGTAGGGGTAAAAATGACTATTCCCACTCCAGGGGGTGCAACAGTAGGGAAAGCGTTGGATAGCGTAGGGGTAAAAATTACTATTCCCACTCCAGGGGGTGCAACAGTAGGGAAAGCGTTGGATAGCGTAGGGGTAAAAATTAGTATTCCCACTCCAGGGGGTGCAACAGTAGGGAAAGCGTTGGATAGCGTAGAAGTAAAAATTACTATTCCCACTCCAGAGGGTGCAACAGTATGGAAAGCGTTGCATAGCGTAGGGGTAAAAATTACTATTCCCACTCCAGGGGGTGCAACAGTAGGGAAAGCGTTGGATAGCGTAGGGGTAAAAATGACTATTCCCACTCCAGGGGGTGCAACAGTAGGGAAAGCGTTGGATAGCGTAGGGGTAAAAATTACTAAATGTATTTAATCATTTATAAAATAACAATTATTTTTTTTAATCAATAATTAAATAATTAATCAATTAAATTGTAATTAATTTACTACATTTTCACTAAAAAATTCCTGTGCACACACCTAAAATTAATTTAAAAATTAACATAATTAATTACATAATTATTAATCAATTAACTAATTGAAATTAATTAACTATTATTTATTACACTATTTATATTCATTTAAAACATTAATTAATCTATTATTTCATTATATTTAAATTACTTCCCACCCTACTCCCCTATAAACCCACAACCCGCTACGGAACTATTAATACTAAATTCTACATAAAATACATTATTAACTAATAAAATACTACTAAAAATACTACAAATACTCATTAAAAACACTACATTACTTATAATTATTTAAAAAACGATATTATTGTAAACTATGTTTTTGTAAACGATATTTATTACAACTATATTATTGTTAACGATATTACTTACCTGTCTGTCGATATTCTGGTCAGACTATATTTTTGTCATCGATATTTCTTCCTGTAGATATTTTTGCAGCGATATTTAGGTAAGTCGATATTTTTACGACGATATTCCCGTTCTGTACCTTTCTAAACTACCTACTCCTACCTACCAAATCTGCATTAATCTGACACTTTCTATTTTTGCATATGCTTTGTGTACTACCCTGGCAGCTTCCTTGCTCATGTAAAGCAATTTTCTCTTATTGTTAAGCCCGAAGAAGTCCATCCCTACATTGTCTTTCATGATTTCCTCAAATTAATTTTTTTTTAAACAATCGGGGCGTGGCCAAGACTCCGATGGAGTAGGACGTACCTTGCAGTGTCTTCCTCCTCCAGCGGCCAACCTAAAGAAACTACCAGCAGTGGGGCCTTGGGGGCACAAACGGGCCCCTTCCTAAACTCCACCAACCCATTTACCCCATATCTGCAACCCGCTTTGTCTTCCAGGCCTGAGCTTGGGGCTGATACATAGTGGGCAACCAGGGAGAGCTGCTTCGCCCACCATCTTGGGCCCGGTACTCATGGAAGAGTCCAGACCGGTGGGGACCCGGGACCCCATTGTGGGGGCCCTGGCCAACGATTATTGGTGACCGGGGAGTGGTGCCTGAATTCCAAGGGCATGGACGGGCCTCCGACGCCCCCACTTGAGGGGGTGCTTGATTGCCAGACCCGGCTGCAGCTGAGCAGATCGCTGGACTGGTGGGGGGGTCAGGGAAGGCCTCGCCTGCTCGGCGCCCGGTGGGTCCCACCTTCTCGGATCTCTTTGGGACCCAATCTGTGTGGTGGTATCAGCGGGGATGTGTCCTCAAGCGATTGGACTGTTACCTGGGGGGGGCCTCTGTCATTTGAGGCCGGCGAGGTCATCATCGGGCGGCCATCTTGCAGGCTTCCTCCCCATGACTAACCTGGTGAGGAGAGGCGAAAACGCCCCACCTGTGCTGCCTTAGTTGAACTGTGGAATCCCCCAGCGGGGAAAGAGTGATCCTGCTGCCCCGAGTAGAGGTGCTCCATTCAGCAGGTTCCTGCCTCGGGGAGTCCCCGCCAGCGTGGGTATAGGAGAGAAAGACGCTGGCCCTCATCGGAGGCCATGATGTTTATCGAGCTGAGTGTGGAGACTGGAGTGAATCTGCTTCACGCACAGACGGAGCTGAGGCGACCAGTTGTGCATTCGGCCAGCGAACCCAACCCCATACATCTGCCCTCCAGTCTTTGACGTTCAGTGGCCAGTCAGGGGGGATGGATCCTTTGCCGTTAATCTGTCAAGGCCTTGGGGTGACCGACCTGGTGGGGGCCACCACGCTATGGGGTTGCAATTGTTTGAACTAAGGGGGCTACAGGAGACAGGCTTTGCAGTAGGACAGCGAGCTTGACCCCTATCCTGTGTCCTCCATGTTTGGCCTCAGGTGAGACCCTGACTTGAGGGTTGGGTGCCTATTTGATTGCTCTTTGCCTAACTCAGAAAAAAGTGCAAGAGGGACCAAGAGAACACTGGTTCTGGGGGCAATTCCAATCCAGGGAATAATACAATGATAAACAAGAACAAAAGGCCCCACTACAAACAATTTGAAAGGGCAGTAGCTCCAAATGTGAAAATGTCACCCACCAAAAAGCTGATATCACAATTATTTATTCATCGTATTTTCGGTAGCGATGTGTTTTTAAGAGACATTTATTAGTAATAGATTCCTTACCTTAGAATTACCCCAGACGTCAGACTGGATCCAGAGAAATTCTATCTTAGCAGTACCCATGCTCGTCAGTTGGTGGCGATGGCTGACTCTGCACCCGTCATCGGCATTGTGGTCGCCGGTATCACATTGCGTTGTCTACTTAGATGCCACCATCAAGCATGCTGAAGTCAGTTCTGACATGACTTTCCACACCAGAAGCGCAGAGCCATGCAAGACCCTGACCACTTGCGCACAAACCTAGGGCTCTGTAAGGGTGTCCCTATCCCTAGAAGTCAGTTCGCAGAACGGGAAGGATGGGAGGGACGGTAAGGAATCTACAACTAATGTATTTTTCTTAGAGATACATCTTTACTGAAGGTAAGTAACTTGCTCATCTGAAAGAGACTATTTGTTATAAATTTCTTACCTTAGAATAGATACCCCAGCAATAACAACCCCGGAGGTGGGTCTGCGAACTAAGTTCACACGGGAAGAGCTGGAGAACAGATTGGCTGAAAAAGCTGTCTCTCCGGACTTGGCTGTCCAGGCAGTAGTGCTTAGTAAATGTGTGCAGGGATGCCCCTGTGGCCGCCTGGCAGATGTCAACCAGCGGAACTCCATGTCCCAAAGCAGTAGTGCTGCCGTCACCCTGGTAGAGTAGGCGCGAGGTCTACTGGAGGTTCCTTTTTAGCCAAAGAATAATATATCCGAATGCATAGGGCGCTCCATAGAGAGATGGTACGTTTGTGCACTGCCCAACCGTTCTTGGCGTCCACATATCCCAGAAAGAGCTGATCGTCCACCCAGAAGTCTTTAGTGCGGTCAAGGTGGAAAAACAGCAATAAAGCACACGTTTTGGGTACAGATTGTGGAGTCTCTCTTCCTTTTTGGAAGGGTGCGGAGGCGGGAAGAAGGTGGTCATGTGATGGTCTGACCTATGTGGAAAGAGGTTACCGCTTTGGACAGAAAAGAGGGCCTAGTGCAAAGAACTACTTTGTCCGGATTGACAGCAAGAAAGGGTGGTTTGGTACATAAAGCTTAAAGCTCACTCACCCAGCAAGCAGAGGTGATGGCAAGCAAGAAAGCAGTCTTTAAAGTAAGAAGATGAAGAGGACATTTATGTAGTGCCTCAAAAGGAGCACACATAAGATAAGTAAGGACAAGATTCAAGTCCCACTGGGGCATTACGAAAGGAGAAGGAGGAAAGAGATGAGTAAAGCCTTTCAGAAATCTGTTACCAATAGTGGACTTGAAAAGAGAAGGCTGATCAGGAAGGCGAAGAAAAGCCAAAAAGGCCAAAAGATAGCCTTTAGGAGTGCCCAGAGCAGAGCCCTGCTGGACCAAAGAAATAATGAAAGAGGGGCAGAAAGGGGATCCACAGCCTTTGCTGTGCACCATGCCACAAATTAGTTCCATCAGCAGGCGTATACCGTTTTAGTGGAGGGACACCTGGCTGCCAAGATGACATTACAGACTTCAGGAGGAAAGTCGAAAGCTGTCAGCTGTCGCCACCCAATCTTCACTCAAGGAGGTAGAGGCTGGACAGGTTAGGGTGGAGGGCCGTCCCCTGCTGCTGTGACAGAAGATCTTCCTGAAGAGGCAGTCTGATCCGAGGATCGATGGCCATGCTCAAGAGCTCGGGGTACCGGACTCTTCTAACCCAGTCTGGAGCCACAAGAATGACAGGCCTGGTCGTACTTGATCTTCTTCAGCACTCTGGGCAGAAGCGGTATAGGCGGAAAGGCGTACAGGAGGCCGCAATTCTACTCATGACGAAAAGCGTCGCTGAGCGAGTGCTGCCTTGGAAACTCTAACGTGCAGAACTGCTGACACTGCGTGTTCTCTTGAGTGGTGAATAGATCTACCCAAGTCTCTCCTCACCACCGAAAGAGCGCTTGCACCACCTTCGAGTGAAGGAGCCATTCGTGATCCATGATGCACCAGCGACTGAGTTAATCCGCCCTGGCATTCAGAGAACCTGCCAGGTGTTGAACCGCCAAGGTCATGCCCTGATGTTCCAGCCATGTCCAAAGGGGAAGAGCCTCTTGACATAAGGTCCACAACTGCACTGCACCTTGTTTGTTGCATTGGCCACAAGTAAGTGGTGTTGTTAGTGAACACCTGCACTACTCTTCCTTTGACAGAAGGAAGGAATGCTTTTACTGCAAGACGAATTGTCCGGAACTTCAAAAGGTTGTTGTGGACCCCGGACTCCACCGGAGGCCAGCGGCATCTGATCTCCGCCTCTCCCATGTGGCCGCCCCATCCCAGGAGTGATGCATAAGTCACTACTGTGAATTCTGGTTGGGGAAGAGAGAGGGATCTGCCGTTGAGCCAATCCAGGTTTGTGAGCCACCACTGCAACCGACTTGCAGTCCCATCTGAGATCTCGATGACATCAGAAAGACTCCCCTGAGGCTGCAACCACTGGAACTTCAGGTCCCACTGCAGAGCCCGCATATGCCATCTGGCATGATATTCCTGACGGATGCAGGAGACCATGAGGCCCAGCAACCTTAGGATCATTCTCACCGAAATCCAGGATAGAGGCTGAAACATCAGTATCATAGCCCTAATATCCTGGACTTGCTGCTAGGGAGGATAAGCCAGAAACTGCCCTGTATCCAGAACTGCTGGAATCAGGTGCAACTTCGGCAAGTTGATAGTGAACCCTAGCAAGTCCAGAAAGTCCGCCGTAGTCTGGAGGTGGGAGACGACAGCCTGGGACGAGCCCATCATCAACAGCCAGTCATCTAGACAGGGAAGACTGGAATCCCGGATCTACGCAGATGAGCTGCAACCACCGCCATCACTTCTGTAAACACCGAGGGGGGCTGGTAAGGCCAAAGGGGAGCACAGTAAACTGAAAATGCTCGTGGCCTACCGTGAACCGTAGGTAACGCCAGTGGGCAGACCAGACAGGGATGTGAAAATAAGCGTCTTGCAGGTCAAATGCTGCCATCCAGTTTCCAGGGTCGAGGGCAGACAAGACCTGAGCCAGGGTTAACATTTTGAACTTCTCCCTCCGGAGGAAACGGATGACGTCCCTGAGGTCTAATAGGATGCAGGCCTTTGTCCTTCTTGGGTACCAGGAAGTACTGGGAGCAACCACAACCTACTTCTGGCACAGGGACCTGTTTGATAGCTCCCCTGGCCAAGACAACGGCAACTTCCTGGCGGAGGAGGGCCAAATCATCCTCCGACATGCGATGGACTGTTGGTGGCATGGAGGGAGGAGGGGTCTCAAAGGGGAGGGAGTAGCCCCTTCGGACTATCTGCAAAACCCACCTGTCCGATGTGATGTTGTGCCAGTGGGGGAGTTGATGGCAGATCATGCCACCAACTGGCAACTGGTGGCTCTGAAAGGTCAGACTAAGAAGATTTGAAGGCTGTTGCAAAGGGGGCATTGGTTAAATGGCCCACCCGTTGGCCCCCAGACCTGCGACACTGGGTCCCAGGTCCTCCTGGGCCACACATAGGCGGGGTAGCTTCCACTGCACTGTGGATCCGGGTGGGATGTGGTGGGGTACCCCTTCCGTAGCCACAAAAGGGCCAAAAGACGCACTGGATGAGGTGAGAAATGCTGCGAGGCCCAAGGATCTGACCGTAGCCCTAGAGTCCTTGAAACGCTCGAGCGACGGCCATCAAAGACCATGTCCAAAAGACTAGATTAGACATTCCCAGAGAAGGCAGACATTTTCAGTCAGGCGTAGGGTCTCAGGGCTACCGACATGGAAAACCTTTCTACCTAGTGAATTGGCGGTATCCAGCCCACACCGGACGGTAAACTTTGCTGTGCCTCAACCCTCAGTGTTGGACAGGCCACGTGAAAGGCTTGCTCCCTCCCGGCACGACCAGGCCCGAGCCCGGCTCTTCAGGTGTTACACGCAACAACCACCCGTTTCCCGTCTCATATGGGACCCCTGCCCCTGAACATCTCCACATCATGGGTCCGATTCCCTACCGGCCCTCTCGCCCGGCCTGGGCGCCATCTTGGACACAGCACCACGAGGCCGCGTGGCCTCCGATCGACCCTAACCCTGGGCCTGGCCCCGACATCCCGGCACCACCATCCACCCAGGAGGTGACCGGACTACTTGGCAGGTCAATGGGAGAAAGAGGTGTCGATGGTTCTCCCCCGCCAGGTGCCGATCGCCCCCAGCTCCCCCAGGCGCTGGCTCCACCCCCCTGCTGGGTGTCTGGACTCCCTCATCCCGGACCCCCCGACCTCCAAGTGCGAGGGTCCGGACATCAAAGGGCGCCAGACCTATAACTGGGGCAGCTCCAGAGCAGGAAGGCAGTTGTATCCTGGAGTCGAGAGACGCAGTGAAGAACTCATCCTTGACGGACTACTGGCGCTGCCGTAGCCCTGCCTTGCGAACTATCGACCTGCCTGCTGGCGCTGCCGCAACCTTCTGAAACCTTCATCGTCGTCGGGACCTGCTGGCGTGGCCGCGGACCGTTTGTAATCACCACCTTCATCGGGACCTGCTGGCTCCGCCGCGGACCGTCGCTACCTTCAACCATCCCGGGACCTGCTGGCTCCGCCGCGGCCCGATCATCTAGAACGCCGAGCTCGAGGATTGTGAGCTATTTCATCTATCACCATATTCACCAGATTGGTAACAAGACTGTCCCGCTACCCCCTTTCCCAACCAAGAGACTAGAATAGAGGGGACCCCTGAGTCCAGACCTCCTTGTACCATTTCACCGTACTTAAAGAATTGCTTATAAAATAACGTTGAACCGTATCCTTGTGTGGTGTACATCTGTGGGGGGGAAGTTACTTGTCTGTACGATCGCTGGAGACGGCTCTCCCCGGAGACCTCTCCCCTTGTCCTCGGCCGACCCTCCCGGTCCGTCTAACATTGGTGGCCAGCGGCGCGATCCGAATCAACGCGTAATCGTACAGAGAGTAGCTCACCCCACGACAAAACCACAATGTCAACCAAAGAAAGCGGATCCACCGAGAAATTCCAGATGGAGAAATTGGAAAAATACAGCCATCGTGAGTTGAAACAATTCTGCATTGAACTAGGTATCGCTACCACCGGTCTGAGTACTAAAGACGATTTCAAGCACGCCATTGAGTCATGGGCAGAAACCTGGGCCGTCAGACCCCCGGACCAAAATGTCGCAGCAGCAGAGAAAAACACCACGGCTCCCGAGGAGCGAAGAATGGGTCTCTCGCAAGATGAGATCCAAGAACGGGAAAGAAACCGACTACATGAACTAGAAATGGCCCGGCTCAAAATGGATGGCGAACTCAAATTAGCCGAACAAAAACTGAACCTGGAACATCTGCGGCTCCGTGAAGAACGGGAAGAGAAACAGAGACAAAGAGAGCTCGAAGAGAAGAGACTGGCGTATGAACACGAGTGCAAACTAGCTGAGATAGACTTACGCAAGCAGAACAAAGAATTAGGGGTGCCCGAGCAACCGCGCACCCCGGGAGCAACAGAAAAGAAGGTACACATCCCCAAGGATGTCGTTCGAGAATATTTCCGAGATGACGACATACAGCAATGGTTCAAGGCCTACGAGATCGCTATGACCTCCCACCGGATCGATCGAAGCGACTGGGGAGCCGGTCTATGGGGGAGGTTCGTCAATGAGGGCCGCGATGCCCTGCTACAGCTCCCAGACCATCTGATGACCTCCTATGACCACATGAAAGCTACCCTCCTCACCCGCTATGGGCTCACACCCGAAATGTACCGCCAGAGGTTCCGAGACTGCACCCGGATCCCGGGTACAACTTGGGTGGAATACGTGAACTATTTCAGCCGAGCCTTCGAGGGTTGGATCAAGGGAAGCAACGTAACGACCTACGAGCAACTCTTCAATCTCATGGTATGGGAGCATCTATCAAGCAACTGCTTCGTCGAGCTCAGGCAGCACCTCCTCGACAGTAAATTGACTGATACACGGCAGCTCGCCGCCGAGGCTGACCGGTGGGAAATTACCCGAGTGGGCCGAAATGGGTCACATGAACAGAACCGGAACAACCAAGGTCAGCACCGTCCCCGAGGAGGAGGAGGGGGCCAGGGACGAGGAAGAGACAACGCCCCGGCCGCTCCCGCTACCAGCACCCCACCCCCGGCCAACCGGGGCAACACCCCGGCGCGGCCAGGGTACAGAGCCAATGTCACGTGTCACCGATGCCAGCGAGTCGGCCACTACGCAAACGACCCGAATTGTCCACAGAGCCAGACTCCGAGACCCCGCCAGATGGCTGCCGCCGCCCTGGGGGAAGAACAAATCTCCGAAGAACACGAGGAATGTGAGCAAGAACACCAAGAATGGGAACCCGCCGCCATGGTTCTAGCGTGCCTAGGGGGGAAAGACATGGTCCCGCGGGTCCCCCTACCCGCCAACACCCAGAAGTACAGTCAGTGGGTGAACATTAATGGACGCAGGGCCGAAGCCCTACGTGACACCGGGGCCAGTGTAACGGCCATCCGCTGTCACCTGGTGACCCCAGAACAGATCCTGCCGAACGTTCTCTGCCCTGTCCGTTCAGCCGACAATTCGGAGAGTCTATGTCGGATGGCCTGCGTCCCCTTCGAGTGGGGAGGAGTCTCCGGCATGTTGAAAGTGACGGTCCGAGATGATGCCCCGTAGACTGTCTCCTGGGAAATGATCTTGAGAGTTCCCCGTGGGCCGCCGTAGAGAGAAGAGAGCACCTGGGGATGTTGGGCATCCCGGACTGGGCGTGCGTAACCACCCGGTCCATGGCTGCCCGTGCCATCCCCCGACCCGAAGAACCTGAATGGCCGGCACCTCCTCCCCCGGTCGCTCCAGTAGAAGACACCGACCGTGCCGTCCCCCCAGAGCAAACTCCAGAGGGGCTCGTTCAGCCTCAGCACCTTCCCGGCCTGGCTCAGTGGCGTCAGGAGGGGGGGCCCACCCAGGAACAGTTTCGCCACGAGCAGAAGACCTGTCCCTCCCTCGAGGGACTCCGCCAACAAGCCCTCGCACAAAGCGCAGGGGATACCTCCGGAACCCATTGGGTCTATTGGGACAATGACCTGTTGTACAGCGAACAGAGAATCGCGGAGTTAGGGGCCAGTCGAGTGCTAGTGGTGCCCCTCCGCTTTAGAGACTTCTTGCTAAACCTGGCCCACGATGTCCCCCTGGCTGGCCACCTGGGTCAGGACAAAACCTACAGTCGCCTGGTGACCCACTTTTTCTGGCCCAAGATGAGGAACGACGTACTCCAGCACTGCCGGTCTTGCCCCACGTGCCAGGCCAGCGGGAAGAGCGGCCGCAAGCTTAAAGCACCTCTGCAACCTTTCCCAGTGGTCACCACCCCGTTCGAGAGGGTGGGGATAGACATTGTGGGGCCCCTGGACCCCCGTACAGCACAAGGACATCGGTTCATCCTGGTACTGGTGGACCACGCCACCCGCTACCCCGAGGCTGTTCCCCTGCGAACTGTGACAGCCCCGGTAGTCGGCCGGGCCTTGATGGGGATCTTCTCCCGGGTGGGCTTCCCCCGAGAAGTCATCAGCGACCGGGGCACAAACTTTATTTCAAAATACATGAAGTCCCTCTGGCAACAGTGTGGGGTCACCTACCGATTCACGACCCCCTATCACCCTCAAGGAAACGGACTAGTTGAGAGGTTCAACCGCACGCTCAAAGGAATGATTGGGGGGTTGGAAGAGCCCCTCCGTCGCCAGTGGGATGTGCTACTGCCGTGCCTCCTCTTTGCCTATCGAGAAGTCCCCCAGAAGTCCCTCGGCTTCAGCCCGTTCGAACTCTTGTGTGGACACCCTGTGCGAGGGCCGCTCAGCCTAGTCAAAGAAGGCTGGGAAATGCCCCCTCTAAAGAACCCTCCAGATGTTTTCAAGTACCTCCTAACCCTCCGCAACCAGACCAGACGGTTCAGAGAACTGGCAAAAGCAAACTTGGAGGCCAGTCAGGAAGACATGAAAAGGTGGTACGCTCAAAATGCCTCCTCCATCGAATTTGAACCCGGCCAACAAGTGTGGGTAATGTCTCCCACCGAACCATGCGCCCTGCAAGACAAGTGGACGGGGCCCTTCAAAGTAGTCGAGCGCAAGAGCCCTGTCACCTATCTCATCGATATGGAATCTTCACGGAACCCTCTCCGGGTCCTCCACGCCAATAGACTAAAACCCCACTTTGTGCGCTCAGAGCTCAGCCTCCTGATGGCAACAGACAACGGAGCCAAGGAGGACTCCGAACCACTCCCTGACCTCCTACGGACTCGGGAGAAGGACGGCTCCGTGGACGGGGTCCGACTCTCGGAGGCCCTCACCCTGGAACAGCACCAAGGCTGCCGAGACCTCCTGCTGCAGTTCGCCACCCTGTTCTCCCTCACCCCAGGGGTCACCCCCTGGTGCTTACACGACGTGGACACTGGAGACAGTCCCCCTATCCGCCATCGGGCCTACCGCGTACCAGATCGGGTACGGGCCTGCATCCAAGAAGAGGTGGCCAAGATGCTCACGCTCGGGGTCATCGAGCCCTCAGACAGCCCCTGGGCCAGCCCAGTGGTACTGGTCCCCAAAGCGGCCACCCCCGGCACCACTCCTGAGCTCCGGTTCTGCGTCGACTACCGGGGCTTGAATGCGGTCACCAGAACGGACGCACACCCCATTCCCCGAGCAGATGAACTAATTGACCGCATGGGAGCTGCCCGCTACCTCAGCATCTTCGACCTGACAGCGGGCTACTGGCAGATCGGTCTCACACCCCGGGCCCAAGAACGATCTGCCTTCTCCACCCCTGATGGCCACTACCACTTCAAGGTCATGCCATTCGGCATGAAGAATGCCCCAGCAACATTTCAGCGGCTAGTAAACCAGGTCCTGGCGGGACTCGAAGAATTCAGCGCCGCCTACCTGGACGATATCGCTGTGTACAGCCGCCACTGGTCCGACCACCTCAACCACCTCTGAGAGGTACTACAGGCCCTCCAACGAGCTGGCCTCACGATCAAGGCCAGCAAATGCCAAATTGGCCAGGGGTCCGTGACCTATCTCGGGCACCAGGTGGGAAGCGGCGGGTGGCTCCTCTGCAACTCAAGATCGCTGCCATCCAGTCTTGGCAGCCCCCCATCACCCAGACCGAGGTCCGCGCCTTCTTGGGACTCACAGGCTACTACCGGCGGTTTGTGAGGGACTATGGCAGCATTGTGGGGCCCCTCACGGAACTCACATCCAAAAACCAACCAAAGAAGGTCAACTGGACCCCAGACTGTCAAGCGGCCTTCGAGAAGCTGAAGGCCGCCATGTGCACCGCTCCGGTGCTCCAGGCCCCCGACTACAGTCGGGAATTTATCGTCCAAACGGATGCCTCCGACCATGGCATTGGGGCAGTCCTTTCCCAGCTGAACCCCGAAGGACTTGACCAGCCAGTGGCTTTCATCAGCAGACGGCTCCTGGCCCGAGAACAACGCTGGAGCACCATCGAGAGGGAGGCCTTCGCCGTGGTGTGGGCCCTCAAAAAGCTCCGGCCTTATCTCTTCGGTACCCACTTCCGGGTACAGACCGATCATCGGCCCCTGCAGTGGCTAATGCAGATGCGGGGGGAAAACCCGAAACTATTGCGTTGGTCCATCTCCCTGCAGGGGATGGACTTCACTGTGGAACATCGACCCGGGCAAGACCACGCCAACGCAGATGGCCTGTCACGCTTTTTCCGCCTCGACGAAGAGAGTCCCCAAGAGGATGGGTGACTCTCCCCGCCTTCAGCTGGGGGGGACGCATGTTGGACAGGCCACGTGAAAGGCTTGCTCCCTCCCCGCACGACCAGGCCCGAGCCCGGCTCTTCAGGTGTTACACGCAACAACCACCCGTTTCCCGTCTCATATGGGACCCCTGCCCCTGAACATCTCCACATCATGGGTCCGATTCCCTACCGGCCCTCTCGCCCGGCCTGGGCGCCATCTTGGACACAGCACCACGAGGCCGCGTGGCCTCCGATCGACCCTAACCCTGGGCCTGGCCAGGCCCCGACATCCCGGCACCACCATCCACCCAGGAGGTGAGCGGACTACTTGGCAGGTCAATGGGAGAAAGAGGTGTTGATGGTTCTCCCCCGCCAGGTGCCGATCGCCCCCAGCTCCCCCAGGCGCTGGCTCCACCCCCCTGCTGGGTGTCTGGACTCCCTCATCCCGGACCCCCCGACCTCCAAGTGCGAGGGTCCGGACATCAAAGGGCGCCAGACCTATAACTGGGGCAGCTCCAGAGCAGGAAGGCAGTTGTATCCTGGAGTCGAGAGACGCAGTGAAGAACTCATCCTTGACGGACTACTGGCACTGCCGTAGCCCTGCCTTGCGAACTATCGACCTGCCTGCTGGCGCTGCCGCAACCTTCTGAAACCTTCATCGTCGTCGTGACCTGCTGGCGTGGCCGCGGACCGTTTGTAATCACCACCTTCATCGGGACCAGCTGGCTCCGCCGCGGACCGTCGCTACCTTCAACCATCCCGGGACCTGCTGGCTCCGCCGCGGCCCGATCATCTAGAACGCCGAGCTCGAGGATTGTGAGCTATTTCATCTATCACCATATTCACCAGATTGGTAACAAGACTGTCCCGCTACCCCCTTTCCCAACCAAGAGACTAGAATAGAGGGGACCCCTGAGTCCAGACCTCCTTGTACCATTTCACCGTACTTAAAGAATTGCTTATAAAATAACGTTGAACCTTATCCTTGTGTGGTGTACATCTGTGGGGGGGAAGTTACTTGTCTGTACGATCGCTGGAGACGGCTCTCCCCGGAGACCTCTCCCCTTGTCCTCGGCCGACCCTCCCGGTCCGTCTAACACTCAGCAACAGCGTGGGGGAGCACAGCCCTGGCCTCCTCCGGGCACTGGAGCAGAACTTGTACAACTGTATCCCACACTATTTGTGTGTAGCGGCTCAAAAGACATGCAGTGTCCACCGACCGCAGTTCTAAGCTGTTGGAAGAAACATCTTCTTCCCAAGTTGGTCCAGCACCTTGGATTCCATATCTGGTGGAGCAGTAGGGAATGCGCCCCTTGAGGGCGAGCCTAGGACCACCAAGCTCTCAGGGGTAGGGTGTTGAAAGAGGAAAATGGTTTGCCCGGGCCAGGAGGTGGAGTTGGGCAATCATCCTGTCCACAGGAGCTCCTGTGTTGGGCTTGGACCAAGTGCCCCAAAGGACATCAGTGAGGGCCTCATTAAAAGGCAGCAGGCGCTCCGAAGAGGCTGCTGCTGGCTGAAGCACCTCAGTCATGAGGTTAGTCCTGACAGCCACCGTAGGAAGCTCGAGGCCCAGAGACTGAGACACCCTACACAACACAACAGCGTAGGAGGCTCTCTACTCCATAGCCACAGTCGGGGGAGAAAGCATACCAAGGTCTGGGGAGGTATCCAGATCACTGGCATCACCCAGCTCCTCTCTCCAGTCCAGCTCCTCAAGTTGGTCTGCTAGAGGGTCAAAGACCCCTTCCAGTCCTCCTCACCCTCTTATGGCTACCAGTCAAGGTAGTAGGGAACGCCAGGGATGAACAATGGTACAAAAGTACTCTCCGGAGCCAGCAGCACTGTGTCCCCGTAGGAGGTGAAGCTTGAGTCAACGCCGGTTTGGAACAAAACCGGCGTCAGGGCGTCACCACTGAAATTGGCTCTGGGGTAGGTACCATGAGGCTGACCAGCACCAATCTGGAACCAGGCCTGAATCCTCGGGACCCTGCAGAGCCGGTCGAGAGCCACTGGCATCGAAGGCTCATGGCACCTAACCAAGTCCGTAGGGCCCAAAGCTGTGCCTGCATGCGGTGTCGGGCTGACCTATGATGCTGTGCAACGCTTCGTAAAATTGACAAAGCTGGGCAGGGGATGCTACGGGAAAGGAAGGGAATCTTGCAGCCGTCACAACAGGCCTTGTCTGGGGCCTCGAGCGGCGCGGAGCAGACTGCCGGTCCTCCAAAAGCTTTCGGGTCTGCTCTAGCAGCGACTTCTGCTTCAGGGTCCGGCAGTCGGAGCATGATTTTGGGTCGCTGTCGTGCTCCAGGCACCAACGACACACAAGGTGTAGATCGGTGACTGACATCAACTTGTGACAGGAGTCACACAGAGGTTGAAACCAGGCCGATGGCTGGACATCCCTTATGCACCAGGAGTTGAAGACTCAAAAGACGTCGACAAAAAGTCGTAAAAAGTTAGTCAAAAAGCAACTAAGGGGCAAGCTCTCTCTGGACTGGCTGGCATGGAAAAAAAAGAACTGACGTCAGTGCGCAGGGGCGGCATCTAAGTAGAAACTGCAACGTCATCCCGGTGACCACGACGCCGTCGACAGACGTGGATTTGACCAATGCCACCTACAGAAGCACAGAGGTACTGCTAAGAAAAAAGATCTCCAGATCCAGTCTGACGTGTGCCCACACATGGGTCCCTTCCTCACTTT
Organism: Lissotriton vulgaris; assembly: GCF_964263255.1. Classification (NCBI taxonomy): domain Eukaryota; kingdom Metazoa; phylum Chordata; class Amphibia; order Caudata; family Salamandridae; genus Lissotriton; species Lissotriton vulgaris. The sequence goes on along the minus strand of NC_141696.1, from coordinate 837,054,571 downwards.
GCCACTGGATTCAAGCTAGCTTGGCTGATGACGGGTGGACCTTTCCCATGAGGCACAGGGTCAAGACTGATTTGCAGATAGCTATGTCTGAACTGGGGTGGCAAAGTGAGCTAAAGAATGATGATGGATTTAATCCAGATCTGTGACTGGTGGTGAGTGTCTGAAAAGTTTCAGCCCTCCGTCCATCATTTCCTTGTGTTTGCTTTTTGGGGGTAATTCTAAGGCAAGGAATCTATAACTAATAGTCTATTTCAGACAGGTTTGATTTGCGTGCATTGGTAACAGCAATGTCTGAACCCTACCACCAAACACTGCCATTACATGGTAACGTTGGTGGGCACTATAAAGACAGTCTCTTTCCTATATAGAGCGATACAGGAGTATACACTATAGCCACTGAAGACTCTGAAGTTTCACTGGGAGGAGGACCTGGGGATCCCCATTAAAGCAACAGTTTGGGGTAATATTTTAGCAAGAGTACCAAAAGTCTCCAGAAATGCTTCATTTAAATTGATTAGTAACATTTCCCTACACAGACAATACATGTTACAAGGCCATATCAACAAATATTTCCACACATTAGAGATGGCCTGCCTGACTTGCAGAACAGTGGGAGTGGTGTTCAAACACATGATCTGAGAATGCCCAACATTGGTATCTTTTTGGGAAGACCTCATAGCAGCAGTAGCGAATTCAATTTCCAGGTCGGTCCCTTGCACGATGGGCCACTGCATAGTAAACTGTTTCCCCCACACCACCAAGGTGAAGGTAACAAGCAGATTCCAAGACTTGTTTTCATCCTAGCTAAACGAGAGATTATGAGAAATTGGAAAGCCCTGGGAGGGCCCATAATAGCAGGGTGGCGAAAGGAGCTAGAAAAATGGGGCAATTACTTAGGGAGGCCATGAGGAGCAATCGCTCCATTGAAATAGAGAGGGCTTCAGAGATACTAATGGAGCTATTGAGAGACCCAGACCGAGATACACAAGACCCCATCCCGGAGGGCTCACCAACACCAACACCCCCTCCGTCTGGAGAGTCTTGCTTATCGCTATATTCATGATGACCCACATTGTATGTGCATCACTCTCCAACTGTGTGCGATTCACAGTTCGCATCAGACTAGGCGACCAGTAGTATGCTTACCCTCATTACATATCTCTTGTAAAATGGATTCCACTTATGTAGTAGGGAGTGTGGGAGAATTGAGGTTATGGCGGTTGTCTATATTATAACATGTGATGAAATGTAAAGATGTCTGACTTATGAAAAGGCTTATGAGGCGACGTTGCCTCAAAAAGTAGTCTGCTGTATAGTTGACAAAATCTTCATTAAAATCTGTTTACAAAAAAAAAACAAGTGTTGAGGTCTGAACACGGAGTTACGTAGCAGTATCAGTGTAACTTAGGGGGAACTAGCTTCTGGAGGGCTTGCGCTGGCCCCTCCATTTTCAGTAACTGCCTGATCTGTAGTGCCTTGTGCTCGTGTTGCCTTATACAGGGGTGGTCCTATTCTAAGGAGTTTGTCTATGAAGGGGTCTTCCTCTTCACTCTCTGGTTCTGCCTTATCCTTCGGTTTCTTTTTTCAAAAATGTTTTTCTTCTCAGAGTCATCGCTTTATATCAGTGAGTAAGGTCCTATTGTTTCAATCACTTCCTCCCTCCTCTTCTGCCTCTTCTCATCTTGCATGCTTATCCACTAATAAGCCTTTTTGAGGACCTTGGCTGCAAGCTTTTTTCTTTTCTTTTCATAGACAACCTTCTCCCAAAGATTTAGGGCCTCAAAGTGTGAGGGTCTGGTCTGGGGGCTAAAATCGTACAATCTCATTCTCATATTTGCTATTCTGCAGAAAAAGCCTGTAGGAAGCTGGCTCTGTATATACTATACCAAAAGGAAGTGTAGTGTGCACAAATGCCTAGATATCACACTGGGACATTTCCTAGAGAAAAGGTAAGTAAAATCTGTTTTCCACAATTGTTATTTTTCAGGTTTCCATACAAATCAACTCCACACTTAAAACATTTTTCAGAGAAAAACAGTCAATTGCTTCTTAAGGAGAGAAATTAAGTTAACGGTAACCAGGTAAGTAATCGGTCTTTGGGGTTGAGCTTCTGGGGTTAGAACTAGGGTTCCCCCAGGGTCAAGAATGCATTCTTGTTACACCCTCAACGGCACAAGGGCGGCCAGGTGCAGAGTGCTGACGCCCAAAGTTATCCAATGGGGGATAGAGGGCTTCCGGTTGGTGGCTGCTTACGAGCAGACCACTGGTTTGTGGGAGCAAAGCTCCTGGTGTTAGGCTCAGGGCAAAGGGGGATCCGGTTTGGCATACAAAGTGCACACGCAGAAGCGGAGGGGCGGCTAGGTGCAGGGTGCTGTTTTGGCATTAGGTTCCCTGTTGTTTTCAATGGGGACTTTCGGTGTTGGTTTACAGCTGCAGGCTTGGTCCAGGAAGACTTCCGGGAGGAACCAACAGCCCGACAGGTAAGTTGAAGGGCTCGGGGACGTGGGTGCACCTCAGGCTCTCTTTTTCAGGGCTCAGTGTGACTGGATGCAGGGGTGCCTTTTGTTGTCGGATTTCACCATACCAGGCCACTCGATGTTGGGGGGGTCTGCGTGCAGAGGCTGCAGGGGAAGTCGGGGAGTCCAGAGGGATCAACTCACTGTGGACGTGGGCTCTGGAGCGCTGGGGGACATCGCTGGGACCGGTGGGCCATTCGAACTTGGGCAGTGGGTGACGGATGCAGTGGTGGTTCCAGGTGTTGCGTTTCTTTGTCTTCAGCAGGCTCAGACTCTGTCTTGGGAGTTTTCTTTTGAACAGAGCTGCTGCTCACAGGAGATTTGGTATTTGATGGAGGCAGTCAGTCCTCCCAGGGTTCTGCAGTCTCCTTTGCTGGGCATCTTCTTTCGTCATTTTTAGGTCACGTATTTGAGACCTCTTTTATATACTTTAGTATATACTTACATGTACTTTGTGGGCTTTGGAGATCAGCCCTAGAACTTGTCTGCTTCTGCTTAGGGACTTTTATTTCTGTTCAACTACCTCTATTTAACTGTCTTGATAAAAACCGACCAGCAGAGGTCAGTGAAATACCAGATTTAGCATTCTCTAAATTCCAGTCCATAGAAATTGTCTTACACGAGCACACGTAGACAATAATATTTTTTTCAAATCTTGAATTTTCAGTGATATGACCACCAAAGGCCCTGATTATATATTAAAAACAATGCTTTGGACTATACCATTTTCCGCTGAAAGGCAATATTTCTCTCTATATGTTCCCATACCTGGCGTGTCAAACAGTTTGGTGCTTACTTTCCCTCCATGTTGAAGAACAATAGATGTTTCAGCACCCAGGCTAATGTGCTGCATAGATAAATACATATAAGGTCCCAAAGGCGAGACCCAGAGATTTAAGTAGGCCGGGTATCACCGGTGCTGAGCACCAGCAGTTTTTTAAAGGGGGCCTCAAAATTGGTCTCTATCGGGCTCGTTTTTGTGCCCTGGCACAGGCTGTCCGTTTTTTTGAGGACTGCAGTGACAGCAGACACAATGATGTGTGCCTACTCACACTGCTCACTAGTGGAAAAGTTACGGCATGACGTCATGCCAGGTGAGCGTTATAAAGGAAGGGAAATCCTTTAAAGAGAGTCATTTTCTCTCTGGATTTGCCCTCTCCATTTGAAACTCAGAAGCAGCAACATTGACTTGGTGTCACCAGAGCTTTAAGTGGAAGATTTTTCAATAATATATACAAGCCATAGTTGCTGCTTATTTATCTTATGCAACAAACAAACATTGACAAAGCAAATAGTCCTGACTTCTTGTAGGTATGATGTTACTTGTTTTATATCTGGCGGCAATGACAAAAACAGCAAAATACAAGTCGGGGTGCCCACTATGCTAAACACAGACTTTTAGCTTACGTGTTTTAAGCCACACCCTTAATTACATTGGCCACGGCCATTTATGAGACCCTCCTAGTTTTTTTTATCCAACTTAAAGCCCTGGCGAGACCGATTGCTTTGCAAATGCTTGTGTTATTCTGTTGCTTCATTATTTTGTCATTTTTAGGTCAAGCCTATACCGGCAGAAAGCATGTGCTGCTCGCTTTGCGAGGCATGGAGTATGGAGTGGAAGCTCTGCCCACTTCCATGCCCATCTTTTTCATTGGCTTGTGCCTTTGTCCTTTCTAAATGCTGCTTCCCGATTGGTTTATAGGCTGTTAGTCCCTCCTCATGACAGCCATGTCCTCATTTATATCCTTCCATGGTTACTGGTCCCTTTACTTTGTGTGTTAAATGGTATGTGTTATTTAGATTGTGAGCACTATTTTCTTTCCATGCTCTCCCCCCCTACTGCAGTCCATTCCTTCTCGCTCTCCTGCCCCTCGCCCGCACTCCTGCTGGCCGTGCCTTCCAGCCCCCCCCCCCTGCCTCCCCCCCAATCCAGTTTGCAATGCAATAGGTCTTGAGTAAATGCAAGTTCTATTGAATTGCCAATGCTTGTTCTTCTTAGGATGCGGGAATCTGCATTCTTGATTCAGGGCTGCCCCATAAATACTGTATTTAGGGGCGTTTAAGGGCCTAGGGGTCAGTAGACATTGGGCTACTGACCTTAGGGTGGGTACACCCTTGGTGTGCCTACCCCACATGGGGGAGTGACCAGAATCCCTAATCCTGATTGGGGAGTGCCCGCAAACTGCAAGATGGTGGGCACTTAAGAGTGGACTTCACCTTGCCTCCCCCACCTGAGGGGTGGGGTTGGCAGAGGTGGGCACACCTTCTAGGCTGGCTAATTTTTCCCTCCTGTCTTCCCGCCGAAAAGGAGGGGAGACAGGTAGGGGGCCTGCTCCTGATAGCAAGAGAGGCTGGGGGTTGCATTACAAAGGCTGCAAGTCCTTTGGAGCTCCCCTGTCACAGATGGATCTTCCTGGACTGGGGGAGGTGTGAACACCTGCACCCAGGAAAGGCTTTGTTTCTGGGCTCGAGGAGCGAAGACTCCCACCCGACGGGTCCACAAAAGTGTCTTGTGGTGGCAGGCTGGAGTGTACCAGTCAGGAAACCTACCAGAGGCTGGTCGTTTTTCAGGGGGCATCTTTAACATGCCCTCTGATTGCATTTTTCTTTGAATTCCACACTTACATCAGTGTGGGTTTAATGTCCTGAGGAGTTTTATACCAAACATATCAGTTTTCATTGTAGCCATTACGGTGCTGTGAAGGTTGTAATGACAACCTCCAAGTACCATATAGTCTTAATGGCAGCACTGTACTTACAATGTCTAAGAAAGGACTTAGACACTGTAGGGATACAAGGCTCATGCACCTGTACCCTCACCACTGGTATAGTGCACCCAGCTAGAGTGGTGGATGATCTATGTCAAGGCAGTGGGTTGTAGGCATGTCACACAGGGATGTGTGCCATGTCACCTCTTCACTTTGTTCTGCACCAAAAATCACAGCCTGCAAAGGCAGTGTGTGAGTGTAAAGGTAAAGGGCCACTAAGGCTGGCACAATATGTGGTGCAGCCCTTAGAGATCTTCCCTGGTCACATTGCTCTGGGTACTTGGGGTACCATTTAGTTAACTTTATTCTTAGCTGTGCAAATTTCATGAAGTCCAAGCAACCTATTGAGACAGACAGAAAAGTTAATTTCGGTTAACTTCATGCAAATGCCTAGATGGTCCTGCTTTAAAACTCCCCTAAAAGCTGGGTGTTTAGCCTCCCACTAAAAGAAATATCCATGTCACGGTAGAGATGGAATGGTGGTGAATGATGCCTATTGTGGATCAACATACAACACTCTCTTCCTTACCCTGTTCCATCAGCTGTATTCTTATCCACTAGCAACTGGAAACCTAACAAGGAACTCACCATCCATGCTCCCACTAAAAGAATATTACATAAATGCAGTAAATGCCCCTGACAAACCAAATCTGTCTGGTGTATTATTTCACAGAAAAACGTCTCTCTGTCCATTCTGGCACATAGAATAGACAAGGCATCTTTATTCTTATATATTATTTCCAAAGGGATTCTTTTTGTACTTTCTGGGATACCAATCCAAAAACAAAATTATGCTGTATGGAAGAAAGAAACATTCTAATATGTTAAAATATATTAATATATTAAAATGTTCTACGGCACACTTGCCTCCTCTGTGTTTCACACCTTTATGCTAAATCCTTTAGCACCTCACATGTTCACATAATTTAGCTTTCCTCCAGTGGCTGATGGTGGGAAGTGCTGCTTTTTGTGCCACTGCGGCCAGCAACATCTTAGCTTCCTGAATAGAACAGTGTTGCCTTGCTACCATCTTACTCTCAGATTGTGACATCATTGGTTCTTACCAGAGTGAGATGGCTTTGTGACATCAAAGAATCTTCAGGGTCGCTAATGCGCTGGAGTGTCAACATTGGCAGCTGTAGTCAAGACTTTGCCGCCATCGTTGTTACATGCTACAGCATTTGTTTCTGGTTTAGAGCTTTTGTCAGCTACGTAATTATAATATTTCTTCTCTGTTACATCTTTGTGAAATGACAGGTAGGGAATTCCTCATTTTATATATTTGAAACGGCTCATTTATCTCCATACATATGGCTAGATTCAATTAAAGTCTGGACTTGTTGGCAGAGCATTGCAATTATAAAGTAACTTGATATTAATGTCTCATTTAGCCCCTTCATTTTGTGTCCTTCATCATCAGTAGCAAAGACATATCAAAAATCAATAGCCAAACATCAGAGTCTTTGATATGTTCCTCCTCATTCACACCTTATCTCAGTACTTTTAGCTCTTTTAGCACTTTAGTACTGAAGACTTTCTACCCTGACTTGACATGTAAACACAACGTAGCTAGAGAGCCTAGATAATCACTGAAAAAATCCTCATCTCTGTCCATACTGTGTTTCCAATGATTAACACACGTTGTAAAGCTAAGGCCTACGTTTTTAGGACATCCATAGCTCTAAACTCTTCTTTGACATAACTGCCAGGCCACTCGAATGAGAAATGAGAGTCAAATACTAAAGAGAGTACCAAAGACAGAAATAAGAAATGAGGAAGATTTCGTAATGAAAGACTCTTTTAATCTGATCAGCAGCATAAGGACATTGTACACCACAGACCTGTATAAACCAGAGATGTATTTCCCCTCTATAGCCACAATTGTAAGCCTGGCTCTAGGGAGCTATACTACGGAAGCGCCCTCGCTGGCAGCTAGTAATTGTCTAGTGTATGACGAAGTTGTAGATAAAAGAAAATTTTAGATTTTTGCAAATCATATTAGGCCATTAGTTGTTCGTAGTGAGTCATGTGGTCAGACATCCTTCAGTTCGGAAATTCATGGCATGTACTACTTCTTTCTTTTACCTCAATTCAAAAACATTTTCTAGCTCGCTACATGCCTAATATTCTCAATCAATTCTCTCACATGCATCTTTAATATCTTCAACTTTAACAGCTTTAACTCCTTGTCCCCACCAACATCCTGACATTCTTTCTCAACTACCTACTCTTTGCTAGAACAAATCCGCATTAATCTGAGGCTTTCTAATTTTTGCACATGCTTTGTGTACTACCTTGGCAGCTTCCTTGCTCATGTAAAGCAATTTGCTCTCATTGTTATGCCCTAAGTAGTCCATCCCTACATTGTCTTTCATGATTTCATCAAACTCAAAACACTCAGAAACAAGTGGGGCGTGGCCAAGACTCCAATGGAGTAGGACGCACCTTGCAGTGTCTCCATCCTACAGCGGCCGACCTAAAGAAACTAGCAACAGCGGGGCCGTGGGGGCACAAACAGGCCCCTTCTTAAACTCCACCAACCCATCTACCCCGTATCTGCAACCTGCTTTGTCTTCCAGGCCTGAGCTGGGGGCTGATATATAGTTGGCAACCGGGGAGAGCGGCTTTGCCCACCATCTTGGGCCCAGGGCTCGTGGAAGGGTCCAGACCTGTGGGGACCTGGGACCGCATTGTGGGGGCCCTGGCCAACGATTATTGGTGACCGCAGAGTGGTGGCTGAATTTCAAGGGCATGGGCAGGCCCCTGACGCCCCCACTTGGGGGGCTTGATTGCCAGACCCGGCTGGAGCTAAGCAGATCGCTGGACTGGTGGCGGGGTCCGGACGGGGGTCACCTTCTCGAATCTCTTTGGGACCAAATCTGTGTGGTAGCATCAGCGGGGATGTGTCCTCAAGCGATTGGAGGGGCCTCTGTCATCTGAGGCTGGCGACGCCATCATTGGGCGGCCATCTTGCAGGCTTCCTCTCCGTGACTAACCGGGTGAGAAGAGGCGAAAACACCCCACCTGTGCTGCCTGAGTTGAACTGTGGCATCCTCCGGCGGGGAAAGAGGAATGATCCCGCTGCCCCCCGAGTGGAGGTGCTCCATTCCGCAGGTTTCTGCCTCGGGGACTCCCCGCCAGCGTGGGTATCGGAGAGAAAGACGCCGGCCCTCATCGGAGGACCTGATGTCCATCGAGCTGAGTGTGGAGACTGGAGTGAATCTGGGCCAAACACAGACGGAGCTGAGGCAACCGGCTGTACATACAGCCAGCGAGCCCAACCCCATCCATCTGCCATCCAGTCTTCGACGTTCAGTGGCCGGTGAGGCAGGGCTGGATCCTTTTCCGTTAATCTGTTCAGGCCTTGGGGTGACCGACCTGGTGGGGGCCACCACACTATGGGGTTGCAATTGTTTGAACTAAGTGGGCTCCGGGAGACCGACTTTGCAGTCGGACAGCGAGCCTGACCCTTATCCTATGCCATCCATGTTTGGCCTCCGGTGAGACACTGACTTGAGGGTTGGGGGCTTCTTTGATTGCCCTTTGCCTAACTCAGAAAAAACACAAGAGGGACCCTGAGAACACTGGTTCTGGGGGCATTTCCAATCCAGGGAATAATACAATGAGAAACAAGAACGAAAGGCCCCCCTACAAACAATATTTATTTATTTATTTACATAATTTTTATAGCGCAACAAATACCCTGGGGTGTCTCGGCGCTGTGGAGCTACTGGGGTCAGTCATCCTTTTACTGGTTAAATAACCAAGTTTTTAGGAGCCTGCGGAAGCTCATCAGGTTCGGGGCAGATTTGAAAGGACATATGAAAGGACAATAGCTCCAAATGTAAAAATGTCACCCACCAAATAGCTGATATCACAATTTATTTATACTGATATTATAATTATTATTATTTATTCATCGTATTTTGGGTAGCGATGTGTTTGTAAGAGACATGTATTAGTTATAGATTCCTTACCTTAGAATTACCCCATACGTCAGACTGGATCCGGAGAAATTCTATCTTAGCAGAACCCCTGCGTGTCAGTTGGTGGCGTCAGTTGACTCTGCATCCGTCGTCGGCATCGTGGTCACTGGGATCACATTGCGTTGTTTACTTAGATGCCATCACGCATGCTGATGTTAGTTCTGACATGACTTTCCACACCAAGAGACTATGAGTTATAGATTCCTTACCTTAGAATAGATACCCCATCAATAACAACTCCAGAGGTGGATCTGCGAACTAAGTTCACACCAAGAAGAGCTGGAGAACAGAACGGCTGAAAAAGCTGTCTCTCCGGACTTGGCTGTCCAGGCAGTAGTGCTTAGTAAATGTGTGCAGGGATGCCCCTTTATCTCTTTCGTGCGATCCCGCTTATGGTGGGGGAAAGTGTGGTAAAATCTATTGAATCAGTTTTTATAAAATGTATCTGGCAGTATTGTCAAACAAGAAGATCTCTTAAATACCTGTCTTTACCGCAAGAAAGAGGAGGACTAGGGGTCCCAAATATTCTGTTTTATTTGGTGGCTTGTCTTTTTAGTCAGATGGTGATCCTTCTGGATGCTGCCACAGATATGACGAATAGTGCACTTGGGAATATCTACCCCCATCTATATTTGAACTATTGCTAGGAAAGGAATCATTGGGGCTCCTACTGCGTAAAACAGATCGACGATATTATAATAAAAAAGATACAAGGTACTGGATAGCGTTTGGAGGGTGTGGAAGGTGATCCAGAAAACTTTAGGAATTCCCAAGTGTAACTATTACACCCCTCTCTGGAAATCAAATCTTTTTCCTCATTTGAGTAGTCATAGATCCTGGAAATCCTGGGAGGTCCAAGGGATTAGGAGTATCGGGAATCTCTGGGAAGGAACCGCCTGATGAGGTTCGCAGATATACAGCGGAAATTTGGAATAGCATCGAAGCAAAGCTTTAAGTATTTACAAATTTACCAAACCCTAGTAAGTATCAGGCCCCGGATCACCCCAGGAGGTAAAATCAATATTCCAGAGAATATTTTGGCAGGGGGTACTAAGATTGGTACGATTTACGGAGGCCTGATCCATATGTTACGGGATGATATGGATAAGGTGGAGGCCTCCTGGGCCCTGAAACTAGGTGACCCTGCTATCGATCTTGATAGAACATTATTGATGGCAGGCAATCTATTTCATTCCTCGAACCTCAGGGCTCAACATTACAAGACATTATATAATCTATATTATACTCCACCCAAGCTCTGTGAGTGGGGGAAAAAATGATGATAAGTGTCCAAGATGTTCACTGGGGCCGGCAAACTTGGTACATATGTTTTTTCAATGTAGTACACTTAGGAAGATAGGCATAGAGATCAAAAAATTCTGGGAGGGGCTGCTGGGGGTTAAAATCACCCTATCCCCGGTTTTAATCATTTTGGGCACTGATTCTAACTTGAGATTGAAAAAGGAGGATTTATCTGTGTGGCTGTTTTAAAAATAATATTGGCTACGGGCTGGAAAGACTACGGCTCCCTCATTTCACATGTGGTTGTCAAGATTGTTGGGGATTCATAATATGGAAGCAGCTTTATATTCCTGAAGGGGTAAAAGGATGAGGGAGCTAGGGCAGAACATCTGGGCCCCCCTCAAAAATTGGAGGTAAGCTAGAGTATAAATTCCTTTTAATGGCTTTTATTCAGCCTTGGATAATGTAATTCTCTGTATATTGCTGTGTATTATTGGCTGATGAATTTATTGCTATTTATCTTCAAATGTACTGTATTTTAAACATAGGGATGCTTAAATGTAATATTGTTTAACTATCTAACTTTTGTATGCACCAGACATTTAATTTAATTAAAAAAAAAAATTAAAAAAGGAAGACCTGGAGAACAGAAATGCTGAAAAAGCTGTCTCTCCGGACTTGGCTGTCCAGGGAGTAGTGCTTAGTAAATGTGTGCAGGGATGCCCCTGAGGCTGACTGGCAGAAGTCTTTAGTGCAGTCATGGTGGAAATACAACAATACAGCACACGTTATGGGTCCAGATGGTGGAGTCTCTCCTCCTTTTTGGAAGGGTGAGGAGGCGGGAAGAAGGTGGTCATGTGATGGTCTGTCCTATGTGTAAAGAGGTTACCACTTTGGGCAGAAAAGAGGGCCTAGTGCAAAGAACCACTTTGTCCGGATGGACAGCACGAAAGGGTGGTTTGGAACATAAAGCGTAAAGCTCACTCACCCTGCGAGCAGAGGTGATAGCAAGCAAGAAAGCAGTCTTTAATGTAAGTAGTCAAAGAGGACAATTATGTAGTGCCTCAAAGGGAGCACACATAAGATAAGTAAGGACAAGATTCAAGTCCCACTGGGGCATTAAGAAAGGAGAAGGAGGAAAGAAGTGAGTAATGCCTTTCAGAAATCTGTTAACAATAGGGGACTTGAAAAGAGAAGGCTGATCAGGAAGGCAAAGAAAATCCGAAAAGGACAAAAGATAGCCTTTAGGAGTGCCCAAAGCAGAGCCCTGCTGGGCCAAACAAAGAATGAAAGAGGTGCACCATGCCACAAATTAGTTCCATCTACAGGCATATACTGTTTTAATGGAGGGACACCTGGCTGCCAAGATGACATTACAGACTTCAGGAGGAAGGTCAAAAGCTGTCAGCTGTCACCGCCCAATCTCCACTTAAGGAGGTAGAGGCTGGACGGGTTAGGGTGAAGGACTGTCCCCTGCTGCTGCGACAGATGATCCCCCTGAAGAGGCATTCTGATCGAAGGATCGATGGCCATGCTCAAGAGCTCGGGGTACAAGACTCTTAGTACCAAGTCCGGAACCACAAGAATGATGGGCCTGGTCGCACTTGATCTTCTTCAGCATTCTGGGCAGAAGTGGTATAGGCGGAAAGGAGTACAGGAGGCCGCAATTCCACTCATGACGAAAAGTGTTGCTGAGCAAGTGCTGCCTTGGAAACTCTAACGTGCAGAACTGCAGACACTGCGTGTTCTCTTCGGTAGTGAATAGATCTACCCAAGGCTCTCCGCACCGCCAAGTGAGTGCTTGCACCACCTCCGAGTGAAGGAGCCATTCCTGATCCTTGCTGCAACAGCGGCTGAGTTCGTCCGCGCTGGCATTCAGAGAACCTGCCAGGTGTTGAACCACCAATTTCATGCCCTGATGCTCCAGCCATGTGCAAAGGTGCAGAGCCTCTTGACATAGGGTCCATGACCGCACCGCGGATTGTTTGTTGAAGTGGCCACAAAGAAGTGGTGTTGTCCGTGAACACCTGCACTACTCTTTCTTTGACATAAGGAAGGAATGCTTTCACTGAAAGACGAATCGTCAGAGATCTTCAAAAGGTTGTTGTGGACTCCGGACTCCACCGGAGACCTGCGTCCTCTGATATCGGCCTCTCCCATGTGGCCGCCCCAACCCAGGAGTGATGCATCCATCACTACTATGAATTCTGGTTAGGGAAGGGAGAGGGATCTGCTGTTGAGCCAATCCTGCTTCATGAGCCACCACTGCAACTGACTTGCAGTCCCATCCGAGATCTGGATGACATGGTAAAGATTCCCCTGATGCTGCACCCACTGGAACTTAAGGTCCCACTGCAGAGCCCGCATATGCCATCTGGCATGATCTTCCAGAAGGATGCAGGAGACCATGAGGCCCAGCAGCCTCAGGATCATTCTCACCGAAATACAAGATAGAGGCTGAAACATCAGTATCATAGCCCGAATATCCCGGACTCGCTGCTCGGGAGGATAAGCCCAACACTGCGCTGTATCCAGAACTGCTCAGATGAAAAGGAGCTTCTGAGAGGAAATCAGGTGCGACTTCAGCAAGTTGATAGTGAACCCCAGCGAGTCCAGGAAGTCCGTCGTAATCTGGAGGTGGGAGACGACAACCTGGGGTGAGCCCACCATCAACAGCCAGTTGTCGAGACAGGGAAGACTGGAACCCCAGATCTACGCAGATGAGCTGCCACCACCGCCATGACTTCTGTAAACACCGAGGGGCGCTGCTAAGGCCAAAGGGGAGCACAGTAATCTGAAAATGCTTGTGGCCTACCATGAACTGTAGGTAACGCCAGAGGGCAGACAAGACAGGGATGTGAAAATTAGCGTCTTGCAAGTCTAATGCTACCATCCAGTCTCCAGGGTTGAGGGCAGACAAGACCTGAGTCAAGGTTAACATTTTGATCTTCTCTTTCCGGAGGAAGCGGATGACGTCCCTGAGGTCTAAGATAGATTGCAGGTGACCTTCTTAGGTACTAGGAAGTAGTGGGAGCAACCACAACCTACTTCTGGCACAGGGACCTGTTCGATAGCTCCCTTGGCCAAGACAGCCGCAACTTCCTGGCGGAGAAGGGCAAAATGATACTCCGACATGCAATGGAATGCTGGTGGCATGGAGGGAGGAGGTGTCTCAAAGGGGAGGGAGTAGCCCCTTCGGACTATCTGCAAAACCCACCTGTCCGATGTGATGTTGTGCCAGTGGGGGAGTTGATGGCGGATCATGCCACCCACTGGCAACTGGTGGCCCTGAAAGGACGGACTAGGAAGGTTTGAAGGCTGCTGCAAAAGGGCATTGGTTAAATGTCCCACACGCTGGCCCCCAGACCTGCAACACTGGGTCCCACGTCGTCCCGGGCCACACATAGGTTGGGTAGCTTCCACAGCACAGTGGCTCTGGGTGGAACGTGGTGGGGTACCCCTTCCGTAGCCACAAAAGGGCCAAAAGATGCACTGCATGAGGTGAGAAGATGCTGCGAGGCCCAAGGATCTGACCGTAGCCCTAGAGTCCTTGAAACAATCGAGCGACGGCCATCAAAGGCCATGTCCAAAAGACTAGATTAGACATCCCCAGAGAGGCCAGAGATTCTCAGCCAGGCGTAGGGCCTCGGGCTACCGACGTGGAAAACCTTTCTACCTAGTGAGTTGGCGGTATCCAGCCCACTGCGGCAGTACTTCCTCAACTGTATCCCACACCGTTTGTGTGTAGCGGCTCAAAAGACATGCAGTGTTCACAGACCGCAGTTCTAAGCTGGCGGAAGAAACATCTTCTTCCCAAGATGGTCCAGCACCTTGGAATCCCTATCTGGTGGAGCTGTAGGGAATGCGCTTCTTGAGGACTAGCCTAGGACCATCAAGCTCTCAGGGGTAGGGTGTTGAGAGAGGAACAGGGTTCACCTAGGCCAGGCGGTGGAGTTGGACAATCATCCTGTCCACAGGAGCCCCTGTGTTAGGCTTGGACCAAGTGCCCCAAATGACATCAGTGAGGGCATCATTAAAAGGCATCAGGGGCTCCGAAGAGGCTGCTGCTGGCTGAAGCACCTCAGTTGTGAGGTTAGTCCTGACAGCCACCATAGGAAGCTCGAGGCCCAGGGACTGAGCCACCCTACGCAACACATCAGCGTAGGAGGCTCTCTACTCCATAGCCACAATCGGGGGAGAAAGCATACCAAGGTCTGGGGAGATATCCAGATCACAGGCATCACCCAACTCCTCTCTCCAGTCCAGCTCCTCAAGTGGGTCTGCTAAAGGGTCAAAGACCCCTCCCAGTCCTCCTCACCCTCCTATGGCTACCAGTCAGGGCGGTAGGGAATGCCAGGGATGAACAGTGGCACAAAAGTACCCTCCGGCGCCAGCAGCATCCTGTCCCTGAAGGAGGTGAAGCTTGAGTCAACGCCGGTTTGGGACAAAACCGGCGTCGGGGTGTCGCCACTGAAATTGGCGCTGGGGTAGGTACCATCAGGTTGACCAGCACCAATCTGGAACCAGGTCCAAATCCTTGGGGCCCTGTGGAGCCGGGCGAGAGCCACTGGCATCGAAGGCTCAGGGCACCCAACCGAGTCCGGAGGGCCCAAAGCTGTGCCTACATGTTGTGTCGGGCTGACCTAAAAAGGCTGTGCAATGTTTCGTATAATTGACAAAGGTGGGCAGGGGATGCTACGGGAAAGGAAAGGGAGGGAATCTTGCAGCCGTCCCAACCTTCTCCAAGGACGGAGTCAGAGAGGGAGGACTCTCCAGGTCCCGTGTCACGTCGGCTGATGGACGAGGAGAAGGCAAAGATTGTCGATGCTTTTACTTACCCAAGGTTGTGAAGACTTCGATAATGAGCAGTGATGGCTCAGCGGCCGGTCCCGGAACTTTGCGTTTGACTGGGGCCTCAAGCGGCGTGGAGCAGACTGCCGGGCCTCCAAAAGCTTTCGGGACTGCTCCTGCAGTGACTTCTGCTTCAGGGCCCAGCATCAGCTTGTGACAGGAGTCACACAGGGCTTGAAACCGGGCCGATGGCTGGACATCCATTATGCTCCAGAAGTCGAAGATTCAAAAGACGTCCACAAAAAGTCAAAAAATGTTTGTCAAAAAGCAACTAAGGGGCAAGCTCTCTCAGGATCTGGACTGGCTGGCACGCAAAAAAAAGAGAACTGGCGTCAGTGCGCAGGGGTGGCATGTAAGTAGAAAGCGCAATGTCATCCCGGTGACCACAACGCCGCCTACCGACACGGATTTGACTAATGCCAACTACAGAAGCACAGAGGTACTGCTAAGAAAAAAGATCTCTGGATCCAGCCTGACGTATGCCCAGACATGGGTCCCTTCCTCACTTTGCCACTGGATTCAAGCTAGCTTGGCTGATGACGGGTGTTACCCAGAAACTGGTCCCAGGATGCTTGTTTCCGGTCCAGGGAAGACATGGCTTGGCAGCTCAGGCAGGACTGTTCCCATGAGGCACAGGGTCAAGACTAATTTGCATATGGCTATGTCTGACCTGGGGTGGCAAAGTGAGCTAAAGAATGATGATGGATTCAACCCAGATCTGTGACTGGTGTGAGTCTCTGAAAAGTTTCAGCGCTCCGTCCATCATCTCCTGGTGTTTGCTTTTTGGGGGTAATTCTAAGGCAAGGAATCTATAACTAATAGTCTCTTTCAGACAGGTGTACTTTGCGTGCATTGGTAACAGCAATGTCTGAACCCTATCACCAAACACTGCCATTACATGGTAAGGTTGGTGGGCACTATAAAGACAGTCACTTGCCTATATAGAGTGACACAGGAGTATACACTACAGCAACTGAAGACTTTGAAGTCTCACTGGGAGGAGGACCTGGGGATCCCCATTACAGAAACAGTTTGGGGTAATTTTTTAGCAAGAGTACCAAACGTCTCCATAAATGCACGATTTAAATTGATTAGAGACCTTTCCCTACACAGACAATACATGTTACAAGGCCATATCAACAAATATTTCCACACATTGGAGGTGGCCTGCCTGACATGTGGAACAGTGGGAGTGGCGTTCAAATACAAGATCTGAGAATGCACAACATTGGTATCTTATTGGTAAAACCTTACAGCAGTAGTAGTGAATACAATTTCCAGGTCGGTCCCTTGCACAATGGGCCACTGCATAGTAAATTGTTTCCCCACACCACCAAGGCGAAGGTAACAAGCTGATTACAAGACTTGTTTTCATCCTAGCAAAACAAGAGATTATGGGAAATTGGAAAGCCCTGGGAGGGCAAAAAATAGCAGGGTGGCGAAAGGAGCTAGAAAAATGGGGAGGTTACTTAAGGAGGCAATGAGGAGCAATCGCTCCATTGAAATAGAGAGGGCTTCGGAGATACTAATGGAGTTATTGAGAGACCCAGACGAGATACACGAGACCCCATCCTGGAGGGCTCACCAACACCAACTCCCCCTCTGTCTGGAGAGTCTTGGTTATCGTTATATTCATGATGACCCACATTGTATGTGCATCTCTCTCCAACTGTGTGCAATTTGCGGTTCGCATCAGACTAGGCGACCAGTAGTATGCTTACCCTCATTACATATCTCTTGTAAAATGGAACCGACTTATGTAGTAGGGAGTGTGGGAGAATTGGGATTATGGCAGTTGTCTATATTATAATATGTGATGAAAAGTAAAGATGTCTGACTTATGAAAAGGCCTATGAGGTGACGTTGCCTCAAAAAGTAGTCTGCTGTATAGTTGACAAAAGCCTAAATAAAATCTGTTTACAAAAGAAACAAGTGTTGACGTCTGAACACGGGGGTTAAATAGCAATCTCAGTGTAACTTAGAGGTGAACTAGCTTCTGGAAGGCTTGCTCTGGCCGCTCCCTTCTCAGTAACTGCCTAATATGTTGGAGCCTGTGCTGGTGTTGCCTTATACAGGGATGGTCATATTCTAAGGAGTTTGTCTATGAAGTGGTCTTCCTCTTCACTCTCTGATTCTGCCTTATCCTTCCGTTTCTTTTTTCAAATATGTTTTTCTTCTCAGAGTCCTAGCTTTATATCAGTGAGTAGTTTCCTATTGTTTCAATCACTTCCGCCCTTCTTCTCTTCTTCCTCTCATCATCTTGCATGCTTATCCACTAATAAGTCTTTTTGAGTACCTTGGATGCAAGCTTCTTCCTTTTCTTTTCGTAGGCAACCTGCTCCCAAAGATTTAGGGCCTCACAGTGTGTATGGTCTGGTCTGGGGGCTAAAATCGTTCCTGTAGGAAGCTGGCTCTGTATATACTATACCAAAATGAAGTGTAGTGTGCACAAAGTCCAGTGAAACCCCAAAGGTAGGCAGAGGTAAAAGTAGATAGCACCTTAATCTCTATTTGTGGTAGGGTGGGCGAGCAGTAAGGCTTTATCAAAGGGTAGTGTTAAGCATTTGTTGTACACACTCAATGAGCAAATGATGTCATACACTCAAAGACTGAACTCAGACCAATTTTGTTTGTATATAATATTATCAAGGTATTTTCTTTCTAGAACCAAGCCAAACCTGACACAGGTAAGCGAAATAAATGCTTTGCAATATATTATGCAGTGTTTACAAGTGAATGCAAGTCCAAATGCAGTTGTTTGAAATACAAGTAAGACAAGGTATTGAAATCACTGTACGGATTACTTTTTAGTTACTTTTTAGATTACTTTTTCTGCTCAGTGTGATATGCCTAAATATCACACTGGGACAGTTCCTAGAGAAAAGGTAAGTAAAATCTGTTTTCCACAATTCTTATTTTTTAGGTTTTCATACAAATCAAAGTAAAAAAAGTCAAAAAGTAGCTTTATTCGATTTCAATTAAAAAAATCACAAAAGCACAACTAGATACACAAAGTAGACATTAATAAAATTCATTTAAAACTGAGAAATACAGAGAAGCAGTCATAATAAAATTTCAATTCATTGTTGATCTACATCTGATTACGCTTTTTAAAAACATGGCAACTAAGTACATGGACATTTCATCTTCTAACATCCGCAGTTTCAATAATGCCGGTCTACATTGTCTCAGACCCCATTGCTTCAATAAAAGTATTAAATATTTATTCCTTGGCAATGTGTAAAATTTACAAAACAGAGTACAATGTATCACTGACTGCTGTGCAATGTCGTCACAGGGGCAGTGTGTCAAGTTCTTAGACCAGGTGTTAGGTATGGGGAATGTAATTAGCCTAAAGAAGTTCCCCCCCTGAAGCGTGTCAGTAACATCCGAGTATAACAACTCTGGGTATGTATTAAATATTTCTGGACACCCTGTCCCTGTAAAATTATTTGATTCTCCATCACAGAGACCTTTTTACCCTCTAGCTGCCACCGTTAGTTCTCTAGCAGAACGAGGCAAATATCTTTCAGTTTTTTCTTGAAATTGTTGCTAGCAGGGTAGGTGAGTCAAAAAATTCAGGGTGTCCAATCTCTTTAAGAAAGCCCTTAACATATATAAACCAATCAATTTTTAGGGCCCCCTGAAGCTTAAGGCAATCCTGAATTATATTCCTATTTAGTTCAGTTTCGCTTGAGGTCCAATCCTTATGCCACATCAAAATAGTACTCAGTTTAATAAGGTCTGTGACATAGTCCAGGCCTAGTTCCTTGTGGCAAACATACGTGGAGGTTGACCTAGGGACAGCTAACTGATATCTGAGGAAAGCATTTTCACATAGCTGAATGTCACGGGTATCTGCAATCCCCCATATTCCTGAGCCATATATTACAGTAGAAACACATTTTGATTTATAGATATCCACCAAAATGTGTACGGGTCTTCCCCCCAGTTTATTTACAAAATGTTGTACCGCCCCAGTTGCACGGGAAAACGCTAATTTCCTCGTGTTAGCAGCTACTGACCATGTCCCATTCCCATCAAAACTAATCCCCAGGTAGGAAAAAGTGTTAGTTAGTTCTATCTTTGACTTTGCTAGGGAGATATTGCACTGGGCGTTTCTCTTTTTCGAGCAGCACATACTAAAAGTTTTTCCAATGTTGATTTTTAAACCTCTGTAACCCATGTAGTCTGAGAAAGAACTAAGCGCTCTCTGTAGCCCTATCTGGGTCCTGGCCATAATTACTGCGTCGTCGGCGTAAAGTAAAATGGGGGCAGGACTACCGGCAATTTGAGGGAAGTCCTGTTTTTCTTTCATTAAATGGGTTGCCACGCTATTTATATAAAGATTAAATAAAAAAGGCGCTAATATGCAACCTTGACGTACTCCTTTTTTAATTGGAAATTTTGAAGTGCATTGGCCCTCATTTCGAAAACGTACTTTTGCACCAGCCCCCCGGTATAGTTCTTTAATAAAGTTCAGGATATTAGATTCCATGCGTAATTGTAACAAGGTATCCCACAATATTTCGTGGCTCAGGCAATCAAATGCCAAACTTAAATCGACAAATTTACGTGTTGATAATTGATGCTGTTTTTAAAGATCGCTTAGAAATTGCACTTTGAAAACCAGAGCACCCCCCTCACCTTACCTTGTTTAGAACTCCCCGCGCTGCCGATTTCAGGGCTGCGACGGGTCGGAGTTCTTGGCGCCAGAATCGGAGCGAGCACAAGCCACGCCCACTGATGCTGGCCACGCCCCCTTACAAATCCCTTAAAAGCGAGCGAAAGACAAGCCGCTAAACAGAGATAACTCTACTCCTGAGGCGAGATAGCCGGGAGAGCTTTTTTAACGATTTGTATTGCCTAATTTTAAAGACTCAATTTTAAAATTTACGTGTTGATAATTGATGCTGTTTTTAAAGATCGCTTAGAAATTGCACTTTGAAAACCAGAGCACCCCCCTCACCTTACCTTGTTTAGAACTCCCCGCACTGCCGATTTCAGGGCTGCGGCGGGTCGGAGTTCTTGGAGCCAGAATCGGAGCGAGCACAAGCCATGCCCACTGACGCTGGCCACGCCCCCTTACAAATCCCTTAAAAGCGAGCGAAAGACAAGCCGCTAAACAGAGATAACTCTACTCCTGAGGCGAGATAGCCGGGAGAGCTTTTTTAACGATTTGTATTGCCTAATTTTAAAGACTCAATTTTAAAATTTACGTGTTGATAATTGATGCTGTTTTTAAAGATCGCTTAGAAATTGCACTTTGAAAACCAGAGCACCTCCCTCACCTTACCTTGTTTAGAACTCCCCGCGCTGCCGATTTCAGGGCTGCGGCGGGTTGGAGTTCTTGGCGCCAGAATCGGAGCGAGCACAAGCCATGCCCACTGACGCTGGCCACGCCCCCTTACAAATCCCTTAAAAGCGAGCGAAAGACAAGCCGCTAAACAGAGATAACTCTACTCCTGAGGCGAGATAGCCGGGAGAGCTTTTTTAACGATTTGTATTGCCTAATTTTAAAGACTCAATTTTAAAATTTACGTGTTGATAATTGATGCTGTTTTTAAAGATCGCTTAGAAATTGCACTTTGAAAACCAGAGCACCCCCCTCACCTTACCTTGTTTAGAACTCCCCGCGCTGCCGATTTCAGGGCTGCGGCGGGTTGGAGTTCTTGGCGCCAGAATCGGAGCGAGTACAAGCCACGCCCCCTGACGCTGGCCACGCCCCCTTACAAATCCGTTAAAAGCGAGCGAAAGACAAGCCGCTAAACAGAGATAACTCTACTCCTGAGGCGAGATAGCCGGGAGAGCTTTTTTAACGATTTGTATTGCCTAATTTTAAAGACTCAATTTTAAAATTCACGTGTTGATAATTGATGCTGTTTTTAAAGATCGCTTAGAAATTGCACTTTGAAAACCAGAGCACCCCCCTCACCTTACCTTGTTTAGAACTCCCCGTGCTGCCGATTTCAGGGCTGCGGCGGGTCGGAGTTCTTGGCGCCAGAATCGGAGCTAGCACAAGCCACGCCCACTGATGCTGGCCACGCCCCCTTACAAATCCCTTAAAAGCGAGCGAAAGACAAGCCGCTAAACAGAGATAACTCTACTCCTGAGGCGAGATAGCCGGGAGAGCTTTTTTAACGATTTGTATTGCCTAATTTTAAAGACTCAATTTTAAAATTTACGTGTTGATAATTGATGCTGTTTTTAAAGATCGCTTAGAAATTGCACTTTGAAAACCAGAGCACCCCCCTCACCTTACCTTGTTTAGAACTCCCCGCGCTGCCGATTTCAGGGCTGCGGCGGGTCGGAGTTCTTGGCGCCAGAATCGGAGCGCGCACAAGCCACGCCCACTGACGCTGGCCACACCCCCCTCCACATCACTAGAAAATGTGCCCTCCACAAACGCGCAGCGGATGCGTCCAGCGGGCGCGCCGCCTGCGCGCCAAAGGCGCACCTAAGGCAAGCCCGTCTGCGCCCGTCCGCGCCCAGACCGGGCCCAGGGCCACATCCCCTGTCCAAAACGATACAGAGAAAAGAGTACACATATACTCCAGTCAAGAACTTCAAAGACTGAAACCACGCGCCGCATGTGCCCGGATAGATCCAAACAAAGAAGGTAAAAACTGTCCTACATGCTCACAAATCTTTGACTTTTCCCCCATTAATAGCCTGACCAATACGAGAATACCAAAACACAGAAAGTACCACCTGAAAATTGCATTGCTCAATGTTAGGTCATTAGTTAAACACAATATACAAACAGCGGAATTAATAGATAATCATAATATTGATATACTATTTGTTACCGAAACATGGGCAGATGAAGCCTCAGACGCCGACTTGACCCTGGCTATTCCAGAGGGCTACTCCTTCTCCAGAGCGGACAGAAAAATAAAACGTGGAGGAGGATTGGCAATTATAGCAAAGAAAGACTATAAAATCAAAACTTCAGATAAAGGAAGTACCCCAGACTGTGAAACTTTAACATTTCAAATAAAAATCACGAACAACTACACGTTCAATGGATTACTTATATACAGACCACCTAGTGCAAAAACGCCGTTGATCGAGTTGTTAAGCCCGTTTCTCGAATCCAGCGTGATTAGTCCAGACTACACAGTTTTAGGAGATTTTAACCTACATTCAAAAAAACCTCCGACCCGAAGGTAGCCCCATTCATTGATGCAATGTCAAACTTTGATCTAAAACAAAAAGTACACATGGATACCCATGAGGCCGGCCACACATTGGACGGTATTTTCACCTCATGTGAAAGTCTAACAAAAATAGATACCATTCCTATCCCGTGGACAGACCACAAACTAATCAGTTCCACTTTAGAAATTAAAGAGGACACTGGAAGACCTATGGAACATATCAAACAAACAACGTACCTTGAATGGTCTAAATTGGATAACCAGACATTCATTGATATACTTCAATCATCATACCCTGCACTTCAAGAAAACTGTAATACAGCCTGCAAACAATTTAATGAATGGCTGGAGAATGCAGTAGAGCTAACAGTCCCACGAAAGAAAGCCACTCTAAAAAGAAAAACCCCCTCACAGCCATGGTTCTCGGAAGCACTAAGAACCCAGAAACAGACATGTAGAAGAGCGGAAAAAAAGTGGAGAACTAACTATGACACCCATCTTAAACAAGAATACAAAGCTACCGTAGCATGTTATAAAAAACTAATCATGACGGAAAAAAGTAAATATTTCATCCATAAAATCAATGAGTCAAAAAATTCAAGCAAAACCCTATTTGACACTGTCAAAAATTTATCAAAATTCGAGAATAACAACTCAGAAGCACTATCTTCAGACTTCTGCAACGTGTTAGGAGAATTTTTTGTCAGCAAAGTATCACTAGTATATGACTCCTTTAAAAATCATAGCACTGAAATATCCATAAAGGATAATTCACAAACAACAACCCCAGTGAGCAAGGACCCAGATCCTACCACCTTCTTCCTATTTACTCCCCCGACAGCGGAACAGATCCAAAAAGAAATCCACACCATCAACTCGGGCAGCCCAATGGACCCATGTCCATCCAAAATAATGCATATTTGCTCCGAACAACTGAGTATAGTACTAGAAAAACTTTTTTCCCAAATCATTAAAACCAACATCTTTCCCGATGATTGGAAAATGATATCGATCAGGCCACTTCTGAAAAAACCTAACCTGGACTGTGAAAGCCCGAACAACTATAGGCCAATAGCTAGGATCCCTTTTGCCGCCAAAATTCTAGAAAAACTATTAAATAAACAATTATCCCGATACTTACTGGACGGCAACTGGTTGGACCACTCGCAGTTCGGTTTCCGTGAAGGGCACGGAACAGAAACCGCCCTTATTACAGCGGTGGAGGAACTCAGACAAGTACTGGACAACGGATCGAAGGCCGCCTTGATATTACTTGATCTATCGGCGGCCTTCAATACGGTCAGCCATGAGATCCTCATAACACGCCTGAAAACAGCACAATTGCATGAATCAGCTTGTGCACTCATCGCCTCCTATCTAGAGAATAGAACTTTCTCAATAGAATCAGGAGAGGCAAAATCTAATCAATTCAACCTACCATGTGGAGTCCCGCAGGGCTCCTCGATTAGCCCCACTCTTTCTAATTTGTATGTCACCCCCCTTGCACAACTAATAAGGAACTGTGGATTCATCCCAATATCCTACGCTGACGATACCCAAATTGTGGTGTCAATAAATGAAGACGTAGAGAACACAGCAGAAAAATTTCAAATCTGCATGGCACAAATCAGCCAATGGATGAGAACAAATTGTCTAAAACTAAACGGGGACAAAAGTGAGGTCATGATCCTAGGAGGGGACAAAGAAATATGGTCCCATTCATGGTGGCCAAAAGAACTAGGAGGATGTCCTGAACCAACAGAAAAGGTAAAAAATCTGGGAATCACTCTAGACACTAATCTCTCCTTTGACGCCCAAGCGAATAAACTGGCATCATCACTGTGGTACATTCTAAAAATGATTAAGAAAATCCTACCCTACCTACCACATGACTCACGAAAAACAGTGGTGACAGCATTAGCATTGTCCAGACTGGACTACGGGAACGGCCTATATGCTGGAGCCAGGAAGAAAATCCTAATCAAACTCCAACGTCTGCAGAATGCAGCAGCCAGGCTGATACTAGGGATACCAAAATTTGAAAGAATCAGCCACAAACTTAGAGACCTACACTGGCTACCAATCGAAAAGAGGATACAATTCAAAACACTGTGCCTAGCATATAAAGCAATCAATGGAATTGGATCCCAATTTCTAAAAACCCATTTAAAACTATATGAGCCAAATAGACCTCTCAGATCCGGCCAAAAGAAAACAATTGCGGTACCAAGATTCAAGAGAGCAAACTGGGGCGGAAGAAGCTTCCTGGTACACACAGCAAGAATCTGGAACCAACTACCGCTAGATATAAAAACCAGTCCATCACTGAAATCATTCAGAAAGCAAGTTAAAACGTGGCTTTTCTCAGTATATCCCTAAATCAACATCTTCAAGAGTCAGAGCTGAATCACAGCGCCAAGACGCCTATGGGCATTCGCGCGCTTTACAAATGCATAAATCAAATCAAATCAAAAATCAAATCGACAAAAGTTAGAAATAGATTGCCTTTTTTGCTACCACGTGTTTGCCTATAATTATTGCCATGTTCAACCCTTGTTCCACAGTGCCCAATCCTGCTTTAAAACCATACTGAAACTTTGAGAGGGCTCCTGTGTCTTCTGCCCATATCTGCAGTCTGTTTAATATGACTCTCCCTGCCACTTTCATCAGAGAGTCTAGTAAAGAGATTGGCCTGCAACATTTGGGATCGTTTCGGACCCTTCTTAAAGATGGGGACCACAATTGCCTCTTGCCATGAATGTAAAAACCCTTCTTTGTTGCAACTATTTAAAACATTGGTCAGAAGGGGTGCCCAAAAATCCATGTTTGTCTTATAAATGTCTACGGGGACCCCATCTGGCCCAGGGGCTTTACCTGCCGCACTTTCTGTAATGGCTGTTTCAACTTCGGATAACATAAAATAGATATCTAATGGGAATGATCCCTCTAAATTCTTCTCAGGCGTCGCAGCTATTTCTACATGGCCACTCCCTGCTAAATCATCTCTTTTATATAATTCAGTAAAGTGGGTTGCCCAAGAACCTTCATCAATGGCCATCTCTATAGTATCTGTGTTCCTGTCTGCGAAGAAAGGTGCATTCACCGCCTTCCAAAACCCAGTGTTGTCTTTAAAGATACAGGTTTGGTGTAGAACTCGCCACGCTTCCTGCTTCAATACCTTCTTCCGTTTTTTATAGCTACGTAATAAGTGGCTCTAGCCTTTCTTATTTCAAGAGGGTTTTTCGGGTCTCTTTTGAGTGTTTGCTTCAAGACTGCATGTGCTTCCCTCCACTCTGAATCAAACCAACCCTTAACCTTTTTGCAAGAACTCTTCTTCAGAGTTCCTGAAAGGGCTTTGCTTATTTCTTCTGAGATACCACGAAAGGCCGTAATGACTGAGACGCAGTCATTATTTTCTGCTAAGCAGATCATAAAATCTTTATAGATATTTTTTACTAAGCCTTCAAGGAAGGCAGTGGACTCCACTCTGTTCCATTTTATGGAATAACCATTCAATTTAGCTAGGGTTAACCTATAGCTATATAGATTGTCTATAACGTAATTTTTCTTACTATTTTTAGAGGTAAAGTTTAAGGACTGGATAATAGGAAAATGGTCACTTAATGCAATATCACCTGTTTCAAATTTAAGGACTTTACAAAGATGACTATTTAATACCAGAATGAAATCGATCAGTGAGTTACATCCCCTGCCATTAAAAGTGGGTTTAAAAACTACTTGTGGTTAACATAGTTCATTAGCAAATCCCAGATCTAGTTGAAAAAGTAAGGTGTTTAAAAGATTCCCTGTAATAGTGTGTGCAAAGTGAGTGCAAGGGTCACCTTCTAGGTTTTCCAGCCCGCACACGCCTGAGTGACTATTTGTGCACAAAGAACAATTAAAATCCCCCGCCCAAACCACACAGTTCCCCTTCAAGCAGTCATCACATGTATTTTGCATGCATCGTGAGAGATCATCTAGAACATTTATTAGTTCTGTCTTTAGAATATTAATATAAAAATTGATCAACTTAATACTTTGATTTCCTCCCACATTAAGTATCAAAGACTGATAATAATTTGGCCCCATATTATGTTTTTTGTCCATGATGTTTGCAGTGTTTGATATATAGGTGCAAAGTCCCCCTGAGTTTCTGCCCCTCATTGAATGCTTAGCAGGTGTGTGGAAGGTTCGAAATCCATTTATATGAATGGCTTCCTGCTCCCAACACTCCTGAAAATAAATAATAGAGTATTTATTTATGAAGGGCATGAACATTGGATCATTTAGCTTACTGGATAGACCCGCTACTTTCCAAGAAAGAAGAGTTAGAACATCGCCCTTATCTGTAAACTTACTTAAGGCTTTGTCCCTCTTGGAGGAGACTAAACTATTATCACAAGCTATGGGATCCAGGCAGACTTCTGAGTCCTGTTGTTGGTTTGTCGTGACTTGTTCTTGATCGACGACTAAGTGTAAAGGGGGCGAGTTACAGGGGGTGCCTACCGTATACTTGTCGATGTTAGGGACTCGCCTCGGACCCCCTCCATCCATTATAACATATGTATTTTGGGTACCCTCCTGAGTAATAACCATTGGATCACATTTCTCTCTTATATTGTGGCCATTTGGGGGATTTTGATGTCCTCGCCCCACTTCCTTATTTATTTTATGTTCTCTGATCGAATGTAGTCAGTCCACCAAATCTAAACTACTGAACCTATTTTGAGTGGGTATGTCTCTCCAATCAGTTGATAATGCGTACTCTCTATTTTCCCTTCTGTCACGAGTGTATTTCGTGGCCCGTGTCCAGTCACCCCCAGGGTCAGGTAAGTTAGTTGATGGATAAAAATACAAAAGTGGTCGAGGTTCTATAGATGATCTTGTATTTTGGTTTCTCCAGGTGCAAATGTAATCCACTGTACGGGGATCCCTGAAACTTACCAGCACACAATCCCCTGGGATTGTTTTTGGGCTGTTTCCCACCCATGCAATTCTCCGTACCATCAATTTTTCGCTTGTGATGTATGGAGGTAAAGATCGATTTGTATTAAGGCAATGTGTCACTTTGTTTTTCAGAGACATATAAGATTCATGAATGGAGTTATCTAATTCTGAGACTACGGTCAGTACAACCAGGTATGGACTAGTTTCTGGTGGTAAATTAAAACTACAGCCCTCCTGGAGTTTCCATCCCGGTAAGGCCCCTCGAGTCTCTCTGTAATGGGCTTTAGATGTTATAATTCCTCCCATAGAATGCAGGGTGGGTTTAGCAGGTTCTACAGCCGGTGTTATCATTGGTACGGTAGGAGTATTTGAATTTGGTTGCTGGACCAGGGGAGGAGGTTTGTAAATTACTTTTTCTTCAGGTACCATGTTTAACTGAGCGGTACCCAAACATGGCGTCTTTGTATTTGTGACATCTAACATGCCCCTAGTAGTCAGTTCCAGCTGAGAGAGCTGTTTCTGGATACGTAAAAGTCTGGATTCTAAAGGTTCAAGGGAAAATTTTAACAAGGTCCCCAGTTTTTTTAATAAGGGATCGTCTTCCACCTCGATTCTGCCCACAGTGTTATCATCACCTCTGGAAATTAAATCTTGGTTTAATGTGACCGAAGACTGAGGGGCGTGCCTAGTCGGGGTCTTCCGATCACTATCCCCCTTTGGCTTGGAGGAAATATCGCTTTTATCCGTACCTTTAGCTACCTTAGATTTCCTACCTCCAATATTTGTTGTGTAGGCCCTCTTTCTCTTTGGAATAGCGCCCTCACGTCTCTCCCTTAATTTTCTAGTGCTCAATATCTCAGGTGAATTAACACTCGTTGGAGTTAAAACAGCCTCTAGTGTTTCAGATATTTGTGAGTTATTAATAGGCAGAATGTTTGATTGTTCAAGGGGGGTAGGAGGACAGTTTATGAGTTCTTGGGCTTCGGTAGGATTAGCTTTTGAGGTATGGTCGGGTGTACGGGCTGTCGCAAAATGGCCCATGGAGGATCTTTTAGCCATCACCAAATCTTGTGACACACGTCGTTCCATTAAAATTATTCCTTGGTCAATTACCGAATTAGCTCTTATTATAAAATTATCCAGGGTACCAGTTAGTAACGTCCCTGCACTTGCAGCTTTGCTTCTGCTCTCACGTGCAGACATAATATTGTCAAGATCTATAGGCGGGATTACTGTTATACCAAGACAAGCACCAGTTACCGGAAGCAAATGACCGAGGGTGGGCCCGGTCCTGTCTCTCTCGGGCTCGAACGGGCTAAAACAGGCCCGCCCTTGGCCCAGGCTTCGCCCGGAGCGCCCGTGCGCGTCCCTCGGAACGCGGAAGTGGGTGAGGCTAAATACAGTCAGGAGTGGGCGGGAAGAGTCCCAGGTGCCGGCAATGATCTTGCGCTCGGGCTGCTGGTCCTCGCAGTCCTGCAGCACGACTCCCAAAGCGATGGCAAGCCCACGAGTTAAAAATCCAGGGTGTTTTAAAAAGCAGCAGAGTTACAGCCCATGAAGAAACTGCTACGAGCGGCTCCCGCGAAGCAGGGGCCGCGAGCAGTTATATGGTGCAGTCAGGAGTGGGCGGGAAGAGTCCCAGGTGCCGGCAATGATCTTGTGCTCGGGTGGCTGGTCCTCGCAGTCCCGCAGCGTGACTCCCAAAACGATGGCAAGCCCACAAGTTAAAAATCCAGGGTGTTTTAAAAAGCAGCAGAGTTACAGCCCACGAAGAAACTGCTAAGAGCGGGTCCCGGGAAGCGGGGGCCGCGAGCAGTTATACGGTGCAGTCAGGAGTGGGCGGGAAGAGTCCCAGGTGCCGGCAATGATCTTAGGCTCGGGCTGCTAGTCCTCGCAGTCCCGCAGCGCGACTCCCAAAGCGATGGCAAGCCCACAAGTTAAAAATCCAGGGTGTTTTAAAAAGCAGCAGAGTTACAGCCCACAAAGAAACTGCTATGAGCGGCTCCCGCGAAGCGTGGGCCGCGAGCAGTTATATGGTGCAGTCTGGAGTGGGCGGGAAGAGTCCCAGGTGCCGGCAATGATCTTGCGCTCGGGCTGCTGGTCCTCACAGTCCCGCAACGCAACTCCCAAAGCGATGGCAAGCCCACAAGTTAAAAATCCAGGGTGTTTTAAAAAGCAGCAGAGTTACAGCCCATGAAGAAACTTCTACGAGCGGCCATACAAATCAACTCCACACTTAAAACATTTTTCCGAGAAAACCAGTCAATTGCTTCCTAAGAGAGAAATTAAGTTAACATTAACCATGTACGTAATCAGTCTTTGGGGTTGAGCTTCTGGAGTTAGAACAAATGTTCCCCCAGGGTCAAGAATGCATTCTTGTTATACCCTCAGCGGCACAAGGGCGGCCGGGTGCCGAGTGCTGACGCCCAATGTTATCCAACAGGGGATAGAGGGCCTCCGGTTGGTGGCTGCTTATGAGCAGGCCACTGGGTTGTGGGAGCAAAGCTCCTGGTGTTAGGCTCAGAGCAAAGGGGGATCCGGTTTAGCATACAAAGTTCACCCGCAGAGGCGCAGGGGCGGCTGGGTGCAGGGTGCTGTTTTGGCGTTGGGTTCCCTGTTGTTTTCAACGGTGACTTTCAGTTTTGGTTTACAGCTGCAGGCTTGGTTCAGGAAGACTTCCGGGAGGAACCAACAGCTCGACAGGTAAGTTGGAGGGCTCGGGGACGTAGGTGCACCTCCGGTTCTCTTATCCAGGGTTCGGGGTGGCTGGATGCAGGGGTGCCTTTCGTTGTCGGATTTCACCTTACCAAACCACTCGCTGTTGGTGGGGTCTCTGTGCAGAGGCT
Source organism: Lissotriton vulgaris (assembly GCF_964263255.1). NCBI lineage: Eukaryota > Metazoa > Chordata > Amphibia > Caudata > Salamandridae > Lissotriton > Lissotriton vulgaris. The sequence goes on along the minus strand of NC_141696.1, from coordinate 837,024,255 downwards.
GCAGGGGAAGTCGGGGAGTCCTACAGGGATCAAATCACTGTGGTCGTGGGCTCTGGAGTGCTGGGGGGCTCGCTGGGACCTGTGGGCCAATCGAACTTGGGCAGTAGGCGACGGATGCAGTGGTGGTTCCAGGAATTGCGTTTCTTTGTCTTCAGCAGGCTCAGACTCTGTCTTGGGAGTTTTCTTTTGAAAAGAGCTGCTGTTCACAGGAGATCTGGTCTTTGTTGAAGGTAGTCCGCCTTCCCAGAGTTCTGCAGTCTCCTCTGCTGGGCGTCTTCTTTCATCCTTTTTAGGTCACACATTTGAGAGCTCTTGCATATACTTTAGTATATACTTATTATATACTTACATGCACTTTGTGGGCTCTGGAGATCAGCCCTAGAACTTGTCTGCTTGCGCTTAAGGACTTTTATTTCTGTTCAACTGCCTCTATTAAACTGTCTTGATAAAAACCGACCAGCAGAGGTCAGTAAAATACCAGATTTAGCATTCTCTAAATTCCAGTCTATAGAAATTGTCTTACACGAGCACACGTAGACAATAATATTTTTTTCAAATCTTGAATTTTCAGTGATATGACCACCGTAGGCCCTCATTTTATATTAAAAACAATGCTTTCGACTATACCATTTACTGATGAAAGGCAATATTTCTCTCCATATGTTCCCATACCTGGCATGTCAAACAGTTTGGTGCTTACTTTCCCTCCATGTTGAAGAACAATAGATGTTTCAGCACCAAGGCTAATGTGCTGCATAGCTAAATACATACAAAGTCCCAAAGGCGAGACCCAGAGATTTACGTGGGCCGGGTATCACCGGTGCTGAGCACCAGAAGTTTTTTAAAGGGGGCCTCGAAATGGGTCTCTATCGGGCTCGTTTTTGTGCCCTGGCACAGCCTGTCCGTTTTTTTGCGGACTGCAGTGACAGCATGCACAATAATGTGTACATACTCACACTGCTCACTAGTGGAAAAGTTATGGAATGACCTCATGTCAGGTGAGTGTTGTAGAGGAAGGGAAATCATTTAAAGAGAGTAATTTCCTCTCTGGTTTCCCCTCTCCTTTTGAAACTCAGGAGCAGCAAAGTTGTCGTGGTGTCACCAGGGCTTTAAGTGGAAGCTTTCCAATATTATATACAAGCCATAGTTGATGCTTATTTATCTTATGCAACTAAGTCAATAGTCCTGACTTCTTGTAGGTATAATGTTACTTGTATTTTATCTGGCGGCAATGACAGAAACAGCAAAATACAAGTCGGGCGGCCCACTATGCTAAACACAGACTTTTAGCTTACGTGTTTTAAGCCACACCCCTAATTACATTGGCCACGCCCCTTTATGAGACCCTCCTAGTTTTTTCATCCAATTTAAAGCCTTGGCGAGACCGACTACATTGCAAATGCTTGTGTTATACTGTTGCTTCATTATGTTGTCATTTTTAGGTCGAGCCTATAGCGGCAGAAAGCATGTGCTGTTCGCTTTGCGAGGCATGGAGTATGGAGTGGAAGCTCTGCCCACTTCCACGCCCATCTTTTTCATTGGCTTGTGTCTTTGTCCTTTCTAAATGCTGCCTTCCGATTGGTTTATAGGCTTTTAGTCCCTCCTCATGATGGCCATGTCCTCATTTATATCCTTATATTGGCTACTGGTCCCATTCCTTTGTGTGTTAAATGGTATGTGTTATTTAGATTGTGAGCACTATTTTCTTTCAATGCGCTCCCCTCCCACTGCAGTCCATTCCTTTTCGCTCTCCTGCCCTATGCCCGCCTTCCCGCTGGCCGTGCCTTCCTGCCCCCCTGCCTACCCCCCATTTCAGTTTGCAATGCAATAGGTCTCGGGTAAATGCGAGTCCTATTGCATTGCAATTGCTTGTTCTTCTTAGGTTACGGGAATCTGTCTTCTTGGTTCAGGGATGCCCCCTAAATACTGTATTTAGGGGTGTTTTAGGGGGTCTCAGGGTCAGTAGCAATTGGGTTTCTGACCTTAGGGTGGGTACAATAAAGAAAAGCAGGAAAGATAGTGCACCAGGACCGAACGGCGTTCCTCAGGCAATTTACAAAGAGGATCCTCATTTCTGGGCCAGCAACTTTTACAAATTGTTTCGGATAATAAACATTGGTGGTCGGATTCCGGAAAGCTGGCGAGGGGCAATCATCAACCCAATCTACAAAGGTGGTGACCGAAAAAATCCTGTAAATTACCGCCTGATAGCGCTCATTGACGCCGAGGCAAAGTATTATGCCTCATTGGTATTAGCCGACCTAACAAAATGGTCTGACAACAACAACAAAATACCTGTAAACCAGTCAGGGTTCCGCCGTGGCATAGGTACCATGGCAAACGCCGTAGCGATAAGCCTGACTGCCGAAAAAACCCTTCAAAATCACCAAGTACTACATTTATGCTTTGTGGATTTTAAGGCGGCTTTTGACCGTGTCAGCCGACAATTACTCTGCGCAAAATTGAAGCAGCAGGGCCTGCCGGACGCGATCTTAAACCCAATAATGGACCTATATACCTATGAAGGTCTAAAGCAAGGCTGTGTCTTGGCCCCCCATCTGTTTAACTTATTCATGGCCGACTTGACACCAAGGCTTGATGGGATTAATGCACACCCCCCACGCCTAGGAGTAATGCCCCTCACGCACCTCTCCTACGCTGATGACGTGGTTCTCCTTAGTCAGACGAAAACAGGACTGCAACGTCTCATAAACGAACTGGCTGAATACACTAAACAGAACCTTCTGCAAATAAACACCACGAAAACAAAGGTCATGATTATAACTCACCGTCGTACAAAAGTACTGAATTATACAATTGACAACAACAAACTGGAAGTAGTGGACAATTATAAGTACTTTGGAATATACTTGGATAGACGGTTTACCTTCTCCGCGCACTTCAATGACATTGAGAAGAAAGGAACAGCGCTACTCCATGCATTCAGCAGTTTATCTAAGTCGCTTAAGGGCCCTCTGTTCACCCCCCTCTTAACAGTCATCAAAGCCAAGCTACTTCCAACAATAGCTTATGGCAGTGTGGTACATTGTGGAAAGAGCGCGTTGCTCTTAGACAAAATTCAAACAAGGGTGTATAAACGCATATTTAGATTGCCATGCGATGCCTCACCCGCCCAGGTTCGGTTTGAATTTGGATTGAAGTGTCAAGCACTGCAAAAAAAATACGACACAGTTAGATTCTGGTACAATGTGTGGCTGAACCGGGAGACACAAATTAATCTTGCTATCTGGGAAGCCATGCAAAGCAACCCAAACTCCCAGTACGCAAAGTATTTAAAATCCTCCCTAGAAATCACAGCGCTCGCGTCATTGTGGCAAAAGAAGTTACCAGTGTCCTCATTCAAACAGGCTGCAAAAAAGGCAGCTAATTGGCACTCGTTGATTGATGATAAAACAATCCTGAGACAACGCTCACACTCCTGGATGATAATCCAATCATACAAGAAGCTGGCCCCGGCACCCTATCTAGGGCTAGCCTTTTCCTCACATTTGAAATCCAAATATCTAACACTACGAATGGGTAATTTGCCAACAAATGCTGACCAACCGGGCTGGAGGACACCAGGCTCAAAGGAGTGTAACTTATGTGGCGCTGCGGTACAAGACCTCATTCATCTGATCTGCATTTGCCCGCAACTAGACAGTGAACGTCGGCACCTGCTCAAGGCAAAATTCAATAAACTGGGAATCCGCACATGTCGTTCAGCCATAGTCCAAGTGTTGGACTCAGCGGACCCTCAATTTATCTGTCGAACAATTAAATATGTTATCAATTTTGAAAAAAAACTGAAATTGTGTCAAGACCTACTACAAATTTGATCTTTCTGAACTTTTTAACCTGTACTATATAGAAATCTGAATTAGCACTTACAATTGTTTTATACCAGTACCAATATTATGTTTATCTTTTAAAAAAAATTCGTTTTATTGTTCTATAAGAAAGTGCTTTCTCCGATCTATCTTAAATCAATGTTGCATCTCATATTGTAATGGTTTTTATTAACTACACAATAAAGAATTTTACCATACCCTTGGTGTGCCTACCCCACATGGGGGAGTGACCACAATCCCTAATCCTGATTGGGTTGTGCCTGCCATCTGCAATATGGCGGGCACTTAACAGTGGACTTCACCTCGCCTCCCCCACCTGAGGGGTGGGGTTGGCAGAGGTGGGCACACCTTCTGGGCTGGCTAATCTTTCCCTCGTGGGGGTCGCATTACAAAGGCTGCAAGTCCTTTGAAGCTCCCCTGCCACAGATGGCTCTTCCTGGACTGGGGAGGTGTGAACACCTGCACCCAGGAAAGGCTTTGTTTCTGGGCTCAGGGAGCAAAGGCTCCCACCCCACGGGTCCACAAACGTGTCTTGTGGTGGCAGGCTGGAGTGTACCAGTCAGGAAACCCACCAGAGGCTGGTCATTTTTCATGGGGCATCTTTAACATGCCCTCTGAGTGCATTTTTCTTTGAATTCCACACTGACATCAGTGTGGGTTTAATGTCCTGAGGAGTTTTATACCAAACTTCTCGGTTTTCATTGCAGCCATTATGTTGCTGTGGAGGTTGTAATGACTACCTCCCAGTACCATATACTCTTAATGGCAGCACTGTACTTACAATGTCTAAGAAAGGACTTAGACACTGTAGGGATACATGACTCATGCACCATTACCCTCACCACTGGTATAGTGCACCCAGCTAGAGTGGTGGATGATCTATGCCAAGGCAGTGGGTTGTAGACATGGCACACAGGGATGTGTGTCATGTCGACTCTTCACTTTGTTCTGCACCAAAACACGCAGCCTGCAAAGGCAGTGTGTGAGTGTAAAGGTAAAGGGCCTCTAAGGGTGGCAAAATACGTGGTGCAGCCCTTAGAGACCTTCCCTGGTCACATTGCTCTGGGTCCTTGGGGTACCATTTACCAGGGGCTGACCTGTGGCCAGGGTGCCATTTGGGTTTAGTACAGTTTTGGAGAAAGATCACAGGCCCTGTGAACCTGATTGGGAGGGACCCAGGGCACATCAAGTCAAAGTGCATCAGTAGTTCTGGCAACAAGTGGGGGCGTTACTGCAAGAGAAATCCAGCTTCTCACAGTACCGCTCAGTGGGAAGCAGATACCTTTCTGGAGCCCCAACACTCTTTCCAGAAAACATATGTTCAAAAACTTCATAGTGAAAAAGGGATCATAGATCATTATAAATATTCTTCAGTTAACTTTTTTCTTAGCTGTGCAACTTTCATGAAGTCCAAGCAACGTATTTTGACAGACAGAAAAGTTAATTTCGGTTAACTTCATAAAAATGCCTAGATGGTCCTCCTTTAAAACTCCCCTAAAAGCTGGGTGTTTAGCCTGCCACTAAAAGAAATATCCCTGTCACGGTAGAGATGGAATGGTGAATAATGCCTATTGTGGATCAACATAGAGAACTCGCTTCCTTACCCTGTTCCATCAGCTGCATTCTTATCCACTAGCAACTGAAAACCTAACAAGGAACTCACCATCCATGCTTCCACTAAAAGAATATTACATAAATGCAGTAAATTCCCCTGACAAACCAAATCTGTCTGGTGTATTAATTCACAGAAAAACTGCTCTCTGTCCATTCTGGAGGATGGAATAGACAAAGGCATCTTTATTCTTATATATTATTTGCAAAGGGATTTTTTTGTACTTTCTGGGATACCAATCCAAAGACAAAAGTATGCTGTATGGAAGAAAGAAACATTCTAATATATTAAAATGTTCTAAGGCACATTTGCCTCCTCTATGTTTCACATCCTTATGCTATATCCTTTAGCACCTCACATGCCCACATAATTTAGCTTGTCACGAATGGCTGATGGTGGGAAGTGCTGCTTTTTGAGCCACTGCAGACCAGCAACATCTTAGCTCCCTGAATAGAACTGTGTTGCCGTGCTACCATCTTTTTCTCAGATTGTGACATCATTGGTTCTTACCAGAGTGAGATGGCTTTGTGACATCAAAGAATCTTCAGGGTCGCTAAGGCGCTGGTGTGTCAACATTGGCAGCTGTAGTCAAGACTTTGCTGCCATCTTTGTCAAAGTTGTTACATGGTACAGAATTTGTTTCTGGTTTAGAGATTGTGTCAGGCCTCAACCTACGTCATTATACTATTTCCTCACTGTTACATCTTTGTGACATGACAGGTAAGGAATTCCTCATTTTATATTTTAAATGGCTTATTTATTCCCATACATATGGCTAGATTAGATTAAAGTCTGGACTTGTTGGCAGAGCATTGCAGTGATAAAGTAACTTGATGTTAATGTCTCATTTTGCCCCTTCATTTTGTGTCCTTCATCATCAGAAGCAAAGACATATCAAAAATCAATAGCCAAACATCAGAGTCTTTATATGTTCCTCCTAATTCGCACCTTATCTCAGTACTTTTAGCTCTGTTAGCACTTTAGTACTGAAGACTTTTTACCTTGACTTGACATGTAAACACAACGTAGCTAGAGAGCCTAGATAATCACTGAAAAAATCCCCATCTCTGTCCATACTGTGTTTCCAATGATTAACACACGTTGTAAAGCTAAGGGCTACGTTTTTAGGACATCAATAGCTCTAAACTCTTCATTGACATAATTGCCAGGCCAATAGAATGAGAAATGAGAGTGAAATACTAAAGAGAGTACCAAAGAAAGAAATAAGAAATGAGGAAGATTTCGTAATGACAGACTCTCTTAATCTGATCAGAGGTTTAGGGACATTGTACTCCACAGACCTATATAAACCAGAGATGCATTTCCCCTCTACACCACAATTGTAAGCCTGGCTCTAGGGGGATACACTACGGAAGTGCCCTGGCTGTCAGCTAGTAATTGTCTAGTGTATGTCGAAGTTGTAGATAAAAGAAAAATTGTGATTGTTGCAAATCATATTCGGCCATTAGTTGTTCGTAGAGGGTCATGTGGTCAGACATCCTACAGTTCGGAAATTCCTGGCATGTACCAATTCTTTCTTCTACCTCAATTCCAAAACATTTCCCAGCTCGCTACATGCCTAATATTCTCAATCAATTCTCTCACTTGCATCTTTAATCCCTGCAACTTTACCAGCTTTAACTCCTTGTCCCCACCAACATCCTGACATTCTTTCTCAACTACCTACTCTGTGTTAGAAACAATCAGCATTAATCTGACACTTTCTATTTTTGCATAGGCTTTGTGTACTATCCTGATTCAGAAAAGGGGGTGGTGATGAACAGAGTGTCTGAATTAAGCTGACCACTCTTACTCAGTCCAAAGATCAGGGCTTGATCCATCACCGTTTTTTAGCTCACTGTACCATCCCAGCTCAGAACCCGGCTACATGCAAATTAGTCTGTTCCTGTCCCAGTGCATGATGGGAACAGGGCAAACCAAACTACCGAGCCAATTCTTATACTGGGAAGGAAACAAGCTTCTGGGGACCGGTTTCTGGCATTTCAGCCGTCGTCGGCCCGGCTTGCTTGAATCCTGATGGTGCAATGAGCAAGGGACTCACATCTGAGTATACCCTTCCACGCTTATGGTGGACAAAATGATTCAGAAAAGGGGGTGGTGATGAACAGAGTGTCTGAATTAGGCAGACCACTCATACCCAGTCCAAAGATCAGGGCTTGATCCATCACCGTTTTTTAGCTCACTGCACCATCCCAGCTCAGAACCCGGCTACATGCAAATTAGTCTGTTCCTGTACCAGTGCATGATGGGAACAGGGCAAACCAAACTACCAAGCCAATTCTTATACTGGGAAGGAAACAAGCTTCCGGGGACCGGTTTCTGGCATTCCAGCCGTCGTCGGCCCGGCTTGCTTGAATCCTGATGGTGCAATGAGCAAGGGACTCATATCTGAGTATACCCTTCCACGCTTATGGTGGACAAAATGATTCAGAAAAGGGGGTGGTGATGAACAGAGTAACTGAATTAAGCAGACCACTCTTACCCAGTCCAAAGATCGAGGCTTGATCCATCACCGTTTTTTAGCTCACTGCACCATCCCAGTTCAGAACCCGGCTACATGCCAATTAGTCTGTTCCTGTCCCAGTGCATGATGGGAACAGGGCAAACCAAACTACCAAGCCAATTCTTATACTGGGAAGGAAACAAGCTTCCGGGGACCGGTTTCTGGCATTTCAGATGTCGTCGGCCCGGCTTGCTTGAATCCTGATGGTGCAATGAGCAAGGGACTCACATCTGAGTATACCCTTCCACGCTTATGGTGGACAAAAGGATTCAGAAAAGGGGGTGGTGATGAACAGAGTGTCTGAATTAAGCAGACCACTCTTACCCAGTCCAAAGATCAGGGCTTCATCCATCACCGTTTTTTAGCTCACTACACCATCCCAGCTCAGAACCCAGCTAAATGCAAATTAGTCTGTTCCTGTCCCAGTGCATGATGGGAACAGGGCAAACCAAACTACCAAGCCAATTCTTATACTGGGAAGGAAACAAGCTTCCGGGGACCGATTTCTGGCATTTCAGCCGTCGTCGGCCCGGCTTGCTTGAATCCTGATGGTGCAATGAGCAAGGGACTCACATCTGAGTATACCCTTCCACGCTTATGGTGGACAAAATGATTCAGAAAAGGGGGTGGTGATGAACAGAGTGTCTGAATTAAGCAGACCACTCTTACCCAGTCCAAAGATCAGGGCTTGATCCATCACCATTTTTTAGCTCACTGCACCATCCCAGCTCAGAACCCAGCTACATGCAAATTAGTCTGTTCCTGTCCCAGTGCATGATGGGAACAGGGCAAACCAAACTACCATGCCAATTCTTATACTGGGAAGGAAACAAGCTTCCGGGGATCGGTTTCTGGCATTTCAGCCGTTGTCAGCCCGGCTTGCTTGAATCCTGATGGTGCAATGAGCAAGGGACTCACATCTGAGTATACCCTTCCACGCTTATGGTGGACAAAATGATTCAGAAAAGGGGGTGGTGATGAACAGAGTTTCTGAATTAAGCAGACCACTCTTACCCAGTCCAAAGATCAGGGCTTGATCCATCACCGTTTTTTAGCTCACTGTACCATCCCAGCTCAGAACCCGGCTACATGCAAATTAGTCTGTTCCTGTCCCAGTGCATGATGGGAACAGGGCAAACCAAACTACCGAGCCAATTCTTATACTGGGAAGGAAACAAGCTTCTGGGGACCGGTTTCTGGCATTTCAGCCGTCGTCGGCCCGGCTTGCTTGAATCCTGATGGTGCAATGAGCAAGGGACTCACATCTGAGTATACCCTTCCACGCTTATGGTGGACAAAATGATTCAGAAAAGGGGGTGGTGATGAACAGAGTGTCTGAATTAGGCAGACCACTCATACCCAGTCCAAAGATCAGGGCTTGATCCATCACCGTTTTTTAGCTCACTGCACCATCCCAGCTCAGAACCCGGCTACATGCAAATTAGTCTGTTCCTGTACCAGTGCATGATGGGAACAGGGCAAACCAAACTACCAAGCCAATTCTTATACTGGGAAGGAAACAAGCTTCCGGGGACCGGTTTCTGGCATTCCAGCCGTCGTCGGCCCGGCTTGCTTGAATCCTGATGGTGCAATGAGCAAGGGACTCATATCTGAGTATACCCTTCCACGCTTATGGTGGACAAAATGATTCAGAAAAGGGGGTGGTGATGAACAGAGTAACTGAATTAAGCAGACCACTCTTACCCAGTCCAAAGATCAGGGCTTGATCCATCACCGTTTTTTAGCTCACTGCACCATCCCAGTTCAGAACCCGGCTACATGCCAATTAGTCTGTTCCTGTCCCAGTGCATGATGGGAAGAGGGCAAACCAAACTACCAAGCCAATTCTTATACTGGGAAGGAAACAAGCTTCCGGGGACCGGTTTCTGGCATTTCAGATGTCGTCGGCCCGGCTTGCTTGAATCCTGATGGTGCAATGAGCAAGGGACTCACATCTGAGTATACCCTTCCACGCTTATGGTGGACAAAAGGATTCAGAAAAGGGGGTGGTGATGAACAGAGTGTCTGAATTAAGCAGACCACTCTTACCCAGTCCAAAGATCAGGGCTTCATCCATCACCGTTTTTTAGCTCACTGCACCACCCCAGCTCAGAACCCGGCTACATGCAAATTAGTCTGTTCCTGTCCCAGTGCATGATGGGAACGGGGCAAACCAAACTACCAAGCCAATTCTTATACTGGGAAGGAAACAAGCTTCGGGGGACCGGTTTCTGGCATTTCAGCCGTCGTCGGCCCTGCTTGCTTGAATCCTGATGGTGCAATGAGCAAGGGACTCACATCTGAGTATACCCTTCCACGCTTATGGTAGACAAAATGATTCAGAAAAGAGGTGGTGATGAACAGAGTGTCTGAATTAAGCAGACCACTCTTACCCAGTCCAAAGATCAGGGCTTCATCCATCACCGTTTTTTAGCTCACTACACCATCCCAGCTCAGAACCCAGCTAAATGCAAATTAGTCTGTTCCTGTCCCAGTGCATGATGGGAACAGGGCAAACCAAACTACCAAGCCAATTCTTATACTGGGAAGGAAACAAGCTTCCAGGGACCGATTTCTGGCATTTCAGCCGTCGTCGGCCCGGCTTGCTTGAATCCTGATGGTGCAATGAGCAAGGGACTCACATCTGAGTATACCCTTCCACGCTTATGGTGGACAAAATGATTCAGAAAAGGGGGTGGTGATGAACAGAGTGTCTGAATTAAGCAGACCACTCTTACCCAGTCCAAAGATCAGGGCTTGATCCATCACCATTTTTTAGCTCACTGCACCATCCCAGCTCAGAACCCAGCTACATGCAAATTAGTCTGTTCCTGTCCCAGTGCATGATGGGAACAGGGCAAACCAAACTACCATGCCAATTCTTATACTGGGAAGGAAACAAGCTTCCGGGGATCGGTTTCTGGCATTTCAGCCATCGTCAGCCCGGCTTGCTTGAATCCTGATGGTGCAATGAGCAAGGGACTCACATCTGAGTATACCCTTCCACGCTTATGGTGGACAAAATGATTCAGAAAAGGGGGTGGTGATGAACAGAGTGCCTGAATTAAGCAGACCACTCTTACCCAGTCCAAAGATCAGGGCTTGATTCATCACCGTTTTTTAGCTCACTGCACCATCCCAGCTCAGAACCCGGCTACATGCAAATTAGTCTGTTCCTGTCCCAGTGCATGATGGGAACAGGGCAAACCAAACTACCAAGCAAATTCTTATACTGGGAAGGAAACAAGCTTCTGGGAACCGGTTTCTGGCATTTCAGCCGTCGTCGGCCCGGCTTGCTTGAATCCTGATGGTGCAATGAGCAAGGGACTCACATCTGAGTATACCCTTCCACGCTTATGGTGGACAAAATGATTCATAAAAGGGGATGGTGATGAACAGAGTGTCTGAATTAAGCAAACCACTCTTACCCAGTCCAAAGATCAGGGCTTGATCATCACCGTTTTTTAGCTCACTGCACCATCCCAGCTCAGAACCCGGCTACATGCAAGTTAGTCTGTTCCTGTCCCAGTGCATGATGGGAACAGGGCAAACCAAACTACCAAGCCAATTCTTATACTGGGAAGGAAACAAGCTTCCGGGGATCGGTTTCTGGCATTTCAGCCGTCGTCGGCCCGGCTTGCTTGAATCCTGATGGTGCAATGAGCAAGGGACTCACATCTGAGTATACCCTTCCACGCTTATGGTGGACAAAATGATTCAGAAAAGGGGGTGGTGATGAACAGAGTAACTGAATTAAGCAGACCACTCTTACCCAGTCCAAAGATCAGGGCTTGATTCATCACCGTTTTTTAGCTCACTGCACCATCCCAGCTCAGAACCCGGCTACATGCAAATTAGTCTGTTCCTGTCCTAGTGCATGATGGGAACAGGGCAAACCAAACTACCAAGCCAATTCTTATACTGGGAAGGAAACAAGCTTCCGAGGACCGGTTTCTGGCATTTCAGCCGTCGTCGGCCCGGCTTGCTTGAATCCTGATGATGCAATGAGCAAGGGACTCATGTCTGAGTATACCCTGCCACACCTATAGTGGCCAAAAACGATTCAGAAAAGGGGGTGGTGATGAACAGAGTGTTTGAATTAAGCAGACCACTCTGTTCATCACCACCCCCCTTTTCTGAATCGTGTACTATCCTGGCAGCTCCCTTGCTCATGTAAAGCAATTTGCTCTCATTGTTATGCCCTAAGGAGTCCATCCCTACATTGTCTTTCATGATTTCCTCAAAATCAAAAATTTAGAAACAATTGGGGCGTGGCCAAGACTCCGATGGAGTAGGACGCACCTTGCAGTGTCTCCCTCCTCCAGCGGCCGACCTAAAGAAACTAGCAGCAGCGGGCCTTGGGGGCACGAACGGGCCCCTTTCTAAACTCCACCAACCCATCTACCCCGTATCTGCAACCCGCTTTGTCTTCCAGGCCCGAGCTGGGGGCTGATACATAGTGGGCAACCGGGGATAGCGGCTTCACCCACCATCTTGGGCTCGGGGCTTGTGGAAGAGTCCAGACAGGTGAGGGCCGGGGACCCCATTGTGGGGGCCCTGGCCAACGATTATTGGTGACCGGGGAGTGGTGCCTAAATTCCAAGGGCATGGACGGGCCTCCAACGCCCCCACTTGGGGGTGCTTGATTGCCAGACCCGGCTGGAGCTAAGCAGATCGCTGGACTGGTGGCGTGGTCCGGACGGACCTCGCCTGCTGGGCGCCCGGCGGGTCCCACCCTCTCGTATCTGTTTGGGACACAATCTGTGTGGTGGTATCAGCGAGGATGTGTCCTCAAGCGATTGGACTGTTACCTGGAAGGGCCTCTGTCATCTGAGGCCGGCGACGCCGTCTTCGGGCGGCCATCTTGTAGGCTTCCTCCCCGTGACTAACCGGGTGAGGAGAGGCAAAAACGCCCCACCTGTGCTGCCTGAGTTGAACTGTGGCGGGGAAAGAGGAGTGATCCCGTTGCCCCCCGAGAGGAGGTGCTCCATTCCGCAGGTTCCTGCCTCGGGGAGTCCCCACCAGCGTGGGTATCGGAGAGAAAGACGCCGGCCCTCATCGGAGGCCCTGATGTCCATCGAGCTGAGTGTTGAGACTGGAGTGAATCTGCGCCAAACACAGACGGAGCTGAGGCGACCAGCTGTGCATTCGGGCAGCGAGCCCTACCCCGTCCATCTGCCATCCAGTCTTCGACTTCCACTGGCATGTGAGGCGGGGCTGGATCCTTTGCCGTTAATCTGTCCAGGCCTTGGGGTGACTGACCTGGTGGGGGCCACCATGCTATGGATTTGCAATTGTTTGAACTAAGGGGGCTCCGGGAGACCGGCTTTGCAGTCGGACAGCGAGCCTGACCCCTATACTGTGCCCTCCATGTTTGGCCTCCGTTGAGACCCTGACTTGAGGGTTGGGGCCTTATTTGATTGTCCTTTGCCTAACTCAGAAAAAAACACAAGAGGGACCCTTAGAACACTGGTTCTGGGGGCAATTCCAATTCAGGGAATAAAACAATGAGAAACAAGAATGAAAGGCCCCACTACAAACAATATGAAAGGGCAATAGCTCCAAATGTAAAAATGTTACCCACCAAAAAGCTGATATCACAATTGTTTACTCATCATATTTTCGGTAGCGATGTGTTTGTAAGAGACATTTATTAGTTATAGATTCCTTACCTCAGAATTACCCCAGACGTCAGACTGGATCCAGAAAAATTGTATCTTAGCAGTACCCATGCGCGTCAGTTGGTGGCGTCGGTTGACTCTGCATCCGTCGTCGGCATCGTGGTTGGCAGTATCACATTGCTGTGTCTACTTAGATGTCACCATTGCATGCTGATGTCAGTTCTGACATGACTTTCCACACCAGAAGCGCAAAGCCATGCAAGACCCAGACCACTTGCGCACAAACCTAGGGCCCTGTGAGGGAGTCCCTATCCCTAGAAGTCAGTTCGCAGAATGGGAAGGATGGTGGGTAGGACCTTAAGGAATCTACAACTAATGTATTTTTCTTAGAGATACACTGTTACCGAAGGTAAGTTACTTGCTCATCTGAAAGAGACTATTAGTTATAGATTCCTTACCTTAGAATAGATACCCCAGCAATAACAACCCCGGAAGTGGGTCTGCGAACTAAGTTCACACCAGGAAGAGCTGGAGAACAGAACCTCTGAAAAAGCTGTCTCTCCGGACTTGGCTGTCCAGGCAGTAGTGCTTAGTAAATGTGTGCAGGGATGCCCCTGTGGCTGCCTGGCAGATGTCAACAAGCGGAACTCCATGTCCCAAAGCAGTAGTTGCAGCTGTCGCCCTGGTAGGGTGGGCACGAGGCCTACGGAAGGTTCCTTTTTAGCCAAAGAATAATATATCTGAATGTATTAAGCGCCCCATGGAGCACGAGGCCTACGGAAGGTTCCTTTTTAGCCAAAGAATAATATATCTGAATGTATAATGCGCCCCATAGAGAGATGTACGTTTGTGCACTGCCCAACCTTTCTTGGCGCCCACATAACCCACAAAAAGCTGATCGTCCACCCAGAAGTCTTTAGTGCTGTCAAGGTGTAAATACAGCAATACAGCACACGTTTTGGGTCCAGATGGTGGAGTCTCTCCTCCTTTTTGGAAGGGTGCGGAGGCGGGAAGAAGGTGGTCATGTGATGGTTTGACCTATGTGGAAAGAGGTTACCACTTTGGGCATAAAAGAGGGCCTAGTGCAAAGAACCACTTTCTCCTGATGGACAGCAAGACAGGGTGGTTTGGAACATAAAGCTTAAAGCTCACTCACCCTGTGAGCAGAGGTGATGACAAGCAATAAAGCAGTCTTTAAAGTAAGGAGGCGAAGGGGACAATCATGTAATGCCTCAAAAGGGAGAACACATAAGATAAATAAGGACAAGCTTCAAGTCCCACTGGGGTATTACGAAAGGAGAAGGAGGAAAGAGATGAGTAATGCCTTTCAGAAATCTGTTAACAATAGGGGACTTGAAAAGAGAAGGCTGATCAGGAAGGCGAAGAAAAGCTGAAAAGGCCAAAAGATAGCCTTTAGGAGTTCTCAGAGCAGAGCCCTGCAGGGCAAAATAAAGAATGAAAGAGGGGCAGAAAGGGGATCCACAGCCTTTGCTGTGCACCATGCCACAAATTAGTTCCATCTACAGGCGTATACCATTTTAATGGAGGGACACCTGGCTGCCAAGCTGACATTACAGACTTCAGGAGGAAGGTCGAAAGCTGTCAGCTGTCGCCCCGCAATCTCCACTCAAGGAGGTAGAGGCTGGACAGGTTAGGGTGGAGGACCGTCCGCTACTGCTGCGACAGAAGATCCTCCTGAAGAGGCAGTCTGTTCGGAGGATCGATGGCCATGCTGAAGAGTCCGGGATACCAGACTCTTCGTACCCAGTCCGGAGCCACAAGAATGACGGGCCTGTTCGCGCTTGATCTTCTTCAGCACTCTGGGCAGATGTGGTATAGGCGGAAAGGCGTACAGGAGGCCTCTCATGATCAAAAGGGTCGCTGAGCGAGTGCTGCCTTGGAAACTCTAACGCGCAGAACTGCTGACACTGCGTGTTCTCTTCAGTGGTGAATAGATCTACCCAAGGCTCTCCCCACCGCCGAAAGAGAGCTTGCACCACCTCTAAGTGAAGTAGCCATTCGTGATCTATGATGCACTGGCAGCTGAGTTCATCCACCCTGGCATTCAGGGAACCTGCCAGGTGTTGAACCACCAAGGTCATGCACTGCTGTTCCAGCCATGTCCAAAGGTGAAGAGTCTCTTGACATAGGGTCCACAACCGTGCCTTGTTTGTTGCAGTGGCCACAAGAAAGTGGTGTTGTTTGTGAACACCTGCACTACTCTAACTTTGACAGAAGGAAGGAATGCTTTCACTACAAGATGAATCGTCCAGAGCTTCAAAAGGTTGTTGTGGACTCTGGACTCCACCAGAGACCACCGGCCTCTGATCTCTGCCTCTCCCATGAGGCCGCCCCATCCCAGGAGTGATGCATCCGTCACTACTGTGGATTCCAGTTAGGGAAGGGAGAGGGATCTGCATTGAGCCAATCCTGGTTCATGGGCCACCACTGCAACTGACTTGCAGTCCCATCCGAGATCTGGATGACATAGGAAAGATTCCCCTGAGGCTGCACCCACTGGAACTTCAGGTCCCACTGCAGAGCCCGCAGATGCCATCTGGCATGATCTTCCATAAGGATGCAGGAGACTATGAGGCCCAGCAACCTTAGGATCATTCTCACCGAAATCCAGGATAGAGGCTGAAACATCAGTATCATAGCCCGAATATCCTGGACTCGCTGCTCGGAAGGATAAGCCCGAAACTGCGCTGTATCCAGAACTGCTCTGAGAAAAAGGAGCTTCTGAGAGGGAATCAGGTACGACTTCGGCAAGTTGATAGTGAACCCCAGCGAGTCCAGGAAGTCCGTCATAGTGTGGAGGTGGGAGACGACAGCCTGGGGCGAGCCCACCATCAACAGCCAGTCGTCGAGCAAGGGAAGACTGGAACCCCTGATCTACGCAGATGAGCTGCAACCACCGCCATCACTTCTGTAAACACCGAGGGGCGCTGGTAAAGCCAAAGGGGAGCACAGTAAACTGAAAATGCTTGTGGCCTATCGTGAATCGTAGGTAACGTCAATGGGCAGACAAGACAGGGATGTGAAAATAAGCATCTTGCAAGTCCAATGCTACCATCCAGTCTCCAGGGTCGAGGGCAGACAAGACCTGAGCCAAGGTTAACATTTTGAACTTCTCCTTCCGGAGGAAGCGGATGACCTCCCTGAGGTCTAAGATAGGATGCAGTCCTTTGTCCTTCTTGGGTACCAGGAAGTAGTGGGAGCAACCACAACCTACTTCTGGCACAGGGACCTGTTCGTTAGCTCCCTTGGCCAAGACAGCCGCAACTTCCTGGCGGAGAAGGGCCAAATGATCCTCCGACATGCGATGGAGTGTTGGTGGCATGGAGGGAGGAGGGGTCTCAAAGGGGAGGGAGTAGCCCCTTCAGACTATCTGCAAAACCCACCTGTTCAACGTGCTGTTGTGCCAGTGGGGGAGTATATAAACTGGATCATGCCGCCTACTGGCAACTGGTGACCCTGAAAGGTCGGACTAGGAAGGTTTGAAGGCTGCTGCAAAAGAGCATTGGTTAAATGGTCCACCCGCTGGCCCGCAGACCTGCAACACTGGGTCCCACGTTGTCCCGGGCCACACATAGGCTGGGTAGCTTCCACGGCACTGTGGCTCTGGGTGGAACGTGGTGGGGTACCCCTTCCATAGCCATAAAAGGGCCAAAAGACGCGCTGCATGAGGTGAGAAGATGCTTCGAGGCCCAAGGATCTGACTGTAGCCCTAGAGTCCTTGAAACGCTCGAGCGACGGCCATCAAAGGCCATGTCCAAAACACTAGATTAGGCATCCCGAGAGAAGCCAGACATTCTCAGCCAGGCATAAGGCCTCAGGGCTACCGATGTGGAAAACCTTTCTACCTAGTGAGTTGGGGGTATCCAGCCCACACCGGACGGTAACCTTTGCTGCGCCTCGACCCTCAGCACCAGAGTGGGGGAGCACAGCCCGGGCCTCCTCCGGGCACTGCGGCAGTACTTACACAGGTGTATCCCACACCGTTTGTGTGTAGTGGCTCAAAAGACATGTAGGGTTCACCGACCACAGTTCTAAGCTGGCAGAAGAAACATCTTCTTCCCAAGATGGTCCAGCACCTTGGATTCCCTATCTAGTGGAGCAGTAGGGAATGCGCCTCTTGAGGACGAGCCTAGGACCACCAAGCTCTCAGGGGAAGGGTGTGGAGAGAGGAAAAGGGTTCACCGGGCCAGGCGGTGGAGTTGGACAATCATCCTATCCACAGGAGCCCCTGTGTTGGGCTTGGACCAAGTGCTCAAAGGATATCAGTGAGGGCCTCAAAAAAAGGCAGCAGGGGCTCCGAAGAGGCTGCTGCTGGCTGAAGCACCTCAGTCAGGAGGTTAGTCCTGACAGCCACCGTAGTAAGCTCGAGGCCCAGGGACTGAGCCACCCTACGCAACACAACAGCGTAGGAGGCTCTCTACTCCATAGCCACAGTCAAGGGAAAAAGCATATCAAGGTTTGGAGAGGTATCCAGATCACTGGCATCACCCAATTCCTCTCTCCAGTCCAGCTCCTCAAGTTGGTCTGCTAGAGGGTCTATTACCCCTTCCAGTCCTCCTCATCCTCCTATGGCTACCAGTTAGGGCGGTAGGGAACGCCAGGGATGAACAGTGGTACAAAAGTACCCTCCGGCGCCAGCAGCACCGTATCCCCGTAGGAGATGAAGATTCAGTCTACGCCGGTTTGGGACAAAACCGGCGTCGGGGCATCTCCACTGAAATTGGCGTGGTTGACCAGCACCAATCTGGAACCAGACCTGAATCCTTGGGGCCCTGCGGACCCAGGCGAGAGCCACTGGCATCGAAGGCTCAGGGCACCCAACCGAGTCCGTAGGGCCCAAAGCTGTGCCTGCATGTGGTGTCGGGCTGACCTATGATGCTGTGCAACGTTTCGTAAAATTGACAAAGCTGGGCAGGGGATGCTACGGGAAAGGGAGGGAATCGAGCAGCCGTCCCAACAGGCTCAGAGGAATCAGTCAGAGAATGATGACTCTCCGGTTCCCGTGTTGCGTCGGCCGATGGACGGGGAGAAGGCAAAGTTTGTCGATGCTTTTACTTATCCAAGGCTGTTAAGGCTTCGATAACGAGCTGTGTTGGCTCAGCGGCCGGTCCCGCAACCTTCCCCTTGACTGGGGCCTCGAGTGGTGCGGAGCAGACTGCTGGGCCTCCAAAAGCTTTCGGGACTGCTCCCACAGCGACTTCTGCTTCAGGGCCTGGCAGTCGGAACACAAATTTGGGTCGCTGTCGTGCTCCAGGCACCAACGGCACCCGGGGTGTGGATCGGTGACAGACATCAACTTGTGACTGGAGTCACACAGGGCTTGAAACCGGACATCCCTTATGCACCAGGAGTTGAAGACTCAAAAGACGTCAACAAAAAGTTGAAAAAAGTTAGTCAAAAAGCAAATAAGGGGCAAGCTCTCTCAGGATCTGCTGGCACGTAAAAAGAAAGAACTGATGTCAGTGCGCAGGGGCAGCATCTAAGTAGAAACCGCGACATCATCCCGGTGACCAAAACGCCGCCGACAGACGCAGATTTGACCAATGCCACCTACAGAAGCACAGAGGTACTGCTAAGAAAAAAGATCTCCGGATCCAATCTGACGTATGCCCAGGCATGGGTCCCTTCCTCACTTTGCCACTGGATTCAAGCTAGCTTGGCTGATGACGGGTGTTACCCAGAAACCGGTCCCAGGGTGCTTGTTTCTGGTCAAGGAAAGACATGGCTTGACAGTTCAGGCTGGACTGTTCCCATGAGGCACAGGGTCAAGACTGGTTTGCATATAGCTATGTCTGAACTGGGATGGCAAAGTGAGCTAAAGAATGATGATGGATTCAACCCAGATCTATGACTGGCGGTGAGTGTCTGAAAAGTTTCAGTGCTCTGTCCATCATCTTCTTGTGTTTGCTTTTTGGGGGTAATTCTAAGGCAAGGAATCTATAACTAATAGTCTCTTTCAGACAGGTGTTATTTGCGTGCATTGGTAACAGCAATGTCTGAACCCTACCACCAAACACTGCCATTACATGGTAAGGTTGGTGGGCACTATAAAGACAGTCTCTTGCCTATATAGAGTTATGCAGGAGTTTACACTACAGCAACTGAAGACTTTGAAGTTTCACTGGAGGAGGACCTGGGGATCCCCATTACAGAAAGAGTTTGGGGTAATATTTCAGCAAGAGTACCAAAGGTCCCCAGAAATAACAGGCTTAAATTGATTAGCAACATTTCCCTACACAGACAATACATGTTACAAGGCCATATCAGCAAATATTTCCACAAATTGGAGGTGGCCTGCCTGACAAGCGGAACAGTGGGAGTGGAATTCAAACACATGATCTGATAATGCCCAACATTGGTATCTTACTGGGAAGACCTCACAGCTGTCGTAGTGAATACAATTTCCAGGGAGGTCCCCTGCACAATGGGCCACTGCATAGTAAACTGTATCCCCCACACCACCAAGGGGAAGTTAACAAGCAGATTCCAAGACTTGTTTTTATCCTAGCAAAACAAGAGATTATGAGAAATTGGAAAGCCCTGGGAGGGCCCAGAATAGCAGGGAGGCGAAAGGAGCTAGAAAATGGGGCGGTTACTTAGGGAGGCCATGAGGAGCAATTGCTCCATTGAAATAGAGAGGGCTTCGGAGATACTAATGGAGTTATTGAGACCCAGACCGAGATACACAATACCCCATTCTGGAGGGCTCACCAACCCCAACTCCCCCTCTGTCTGGAGAGTCTTGCTTATGGCTATATTCATGATGATGTTCAACCCCTGGTTGATACTCCACTAGTATACCAAACGCACAACTAGTATAGTTTATAACAATTAAACAATTAGTACATTTTTGACTTGCTCTAGTAATATTCATGATGACCCACATTGTATGTGCATCTCTCTCCAACTGTGTGCGATTCGCGGTTGGCACCAGACTAGGCGACCAGTAGTATGCTTACCCTCATTACATATCTCTTGTAAAATAGAACCGACTTATGTAGTAGTGAGTGTGGGAGAATTGGGATTACGGCAGTTGCCTATATTATAATATGTGATGAAATGTAAAGATGTCTGATTTATGAAAAGGCCTATGAGGCTACGTTGTCTTAAAAAGTAGTCTGCTGTATAGTTGACAAAAGCTTCAATAAAATCTGTTTACAAAAAAAACAAGTGTTGAGGTCTGAACACGGTTTTAAGTAGCAGTCTCAGTGTAACTTAGGGGTGAACTAGCTTCTGGAGGGCTCGCGCTGGCCGCTCCATTCTCAGTAACTGCCTGATCTGTAGTGCCTTGTGCTGGTGTTGCCTTATACAGGGGTGGTCATATTCTAAGGAGTTTGTCTATGAAGGGGTCTTCCTCTTCACTCTCTGGTTCTGCCTTATCCTTCGGTTTCTTTTTTCAAAAATGTTTTTCTTCTCAGAGTCATCGCTTTATATCAGTAAGTAAGCTCCTATTGTTTCAATCACTTCCTCCCTCCTTCTCTTCTGCCTCTCCTCATCTTGCATGCTTATCCACTAACAAGCCTTTTTGAGGACCTTGGATGCAAGCTTCTTCCTTTTCTTTTCGTAGGCAACCTGCTCCCAAAGATTTAGGGCCTCAAAGTGCGAGGGTCTGGTCTGGGGGCTCAAATCGTGCATTCTCATTCTCAAACTCTCTATTCTGCAGAAAGTACCTGTAGGAAGCTGGCTCTGTATATACTATACCAAAATGAAGTGTAGTGTGCACAAAGTCCAGTGGAACCCCAAAGGTAGACAGAGGTAAAAGTAGATAGCAGGCTTTATCAGAGGGTAGTGTTAAACATTTGTTGTACACACTCAATGAGCAAATGATGTCACACATTCAAAGACTGAACTCAGACCAATTTTGTTTGTATGAAAATATTATCAAGCTATTTTATTTCTAAAACCAAGCCAAGCCTGACACAGGTAAGTGAAATAAGTGCTCTGCAATATATTATGCAGTGTTTACAAATGAATGCAAGTCCAAATGCAGTTGTTTGAAATACAAGTAGGACATGGTATTGAAATTACTGAACAGATTACTTTTTAGATTACCTTTTCTGCTCAGTGTGATATGCCTGAATATCACATTGGGGCATTTCCTAGAGAAAAGGTGAGTAAAATCTGTTTTTCAGGTTTCCATACAAATCAACTCCTCACTTAAAACATTTTTTAGAGAAAAACAGTCAATTGCTTCCTAAGGAGAGAAATTAAGTTAACGGTAACTAGGTAAGTAATCGGTCTTTGGGGTTGAGCTTCTGGGGTTAAAACTAGGGTTCCCCCAGGGTCAAGAATGCATTATCGTTACACCCTCAGCGGCACAAGGGCGGCCGGGTGCAGAGTGCTGACGCCCAAAGTTATCCAACGGGGGATAGAGGGCCTCCGGGTGGTGGCTGCTTACGAGCAGGCCACTGGGTTGTGGGAGCAAAGCTCCTGGTGTTAGGCTCAGGGCAAAGGGGGATCCGGTTTAGCATGCAAAGTGCACCCGCAGAGGCGCAAGGGCGGCTGGGTGCAGGGTGCTGTTTTGGCGTCGGGTTCCCTGTTGTTTTTAATGGGGACTTACGGTTTTGGTTTACAGCTGCAGGCTCGGTCCAGGAAGACTTCCAGGAGGAACCAACAGCTCGACAGATAAGTTGAAGGGTTCAACTAGGGCTCAGTGTGACTGGATGCAGGGGTGCCTTTTGTTGTCGGATTTCACCTTACCAGGCCACTCGATGTTGGGGGGGTCTGCGTGCAGAGGCTGCAGGGGAAGTCGGGGATTCCTAGAGGGGTCAACTCACTGTGGACGTGGGCTCTGGAGTGCTGGGAGACCTCGCTGGGACCGGTGGGCCATTCGAACTTGGGCAGTAGGCGACGGATGCAGTGGTGGGTCCAGGCGTTGCGTTTCTTTGTCTTCAGCAGGCTCAGACTCTTGGGAGTTTTCTTTTGAATAGAGCTGCCGTTCACATGAGATCTGGTCTTTGTTGAAGGCAGTCAGTCCTCCCAGGGTTCTGCAGTCTCCTCTGCTGGGTGTCTTCTTTTGTCCTTTTTAGGTAACGCATTTGAGACCTCTTGTACATACTTTAGTATATACTTATTATATACTTACATGCACTTTGTGGGCTCTGGAGATCAGCCCTAGAACTTGTCTGCTTCCACTTAGGGACTTTTATTTTTGTTCAACTGCCTCTATTTAACTGTCTTGATAAAAAACGACCAACAGAGGTAAGTAAAATACCAGATTTAGCATTCTCTGAATTCCAGTCCATAGAAATGTTCTTACACGAGCACACGTAGACATTAATATTTTTTTTTCAAATCATGAAGTTTCAGTGATTCCCTGATTTTATATTAAAAACAATGCTTTGGAGGCGTGGCCAAGATGGCGACCTGAGGAGACGTCTGATCGTGAGGCTCCTCGTCCCAAACCCCCATTAGCGCCCTTTTATTGCTCATTTAACCCCCAATCACCTTGTTTGATGCCTGCTTTTAGAGAGCACACAGAGGAAGCCTCGGAGTGGCCGGACACGAGACCGTGAAACGCCCGAGCCCTTTGGCGGCCGAGAGCGCTGTCCCCGGTCCGCGGAGTGAAACATGGCAGCCGGGCCCGCCGAGTGATCGCGGACGGCTTGGACCCCTGAAGCTGGCCGCCACACGCCGCGGAACAACATCGCAGGGGACGCCACTCCACCACTACGGGAGGTGAGAAGCGGAGGAGTGAAGGGCGAACCGCGAACCCATCAGTGGGAGGCCTGCGGCGAGGTGTGGCCGAGCCGACCGGGAGAAGAAGCACTCCAGGCCCCAGTCTAGGCCTATGCGGAGCCCGACCGACGTGCCCCCCAGCGCCTCAGGGGGCGGAGAGAGGGGCGGCCGGCGGAATCACGGCCCACAAAGTACCCCAAAGAGGTGAGGAGGGCTGCGCTGGGCTGATCTGGGTCAGGAGCTCGGGGGGGGCGTCCACTCGAGCCCCTGGCGGGAGGCCTAGCAGGGCCCATCAGTCGCGGTCCTCTGGCGCACTGCGGGGGGCCGGGGAGCATGCCACCCCACGCCCAGGCAGGCGCAGTGTCAGCGGCAGACCCTAAGGACCCCTTCAGGGCACTGTTCACGCTTCAGCACAAGGAGCCCCGGGCAGGGGAAGAGGGCTGCACCAGGCGGGAGAGGGCCAAAAGCTCAGGGGACGAAAATCGAGCCCCCAGTGTGGGCCCGACGTGGAGGGGCAGACTGCACTGTAGCACACTGGGCCCCCCTGCGCAGGAGAGAAGAGCAGCACCAGACTATCGAGAGACGTAAGCCTGGGGGGAGCTTACGGTGCCCCCGGTGAGGAGATTGGTGAGGCCCACCAGAACTGGGGCTTCAGCGCAGCGGCAGAACAGCGGTGCGCGGCGAGGGAACCCAGCCCCCTGAGTGTCCTGCCTTGGGGACGACTTGTCCTCCTCCCCTGAACACATTGATTCCTGCTTGGGCCCGCTCTCGACAGTAAACCCACTGGAGGAGGGGGCTGACGGGACGGGGCACACTGGGACCACGCGTGCGATAAATCATGTCTATCACGAACTGCAGAGCGGGCCGCACCATCCACGACATGCTGGTTAAAGGCCACCCGAAAGGAGAGAAGAGCCCCGACACGCCAACACCAGCGGACCACCCCAAAGAGAAGGAGCGAGAGGGGGGAGAGGCCCCCATCACAAAAGCTTTCATGGAGTCCCTATTCAACTCCCTCAGAGAGGACTTCCAAACCCTCAAGCAGGAAATGGCGGGAGAACTCAGAGTGCTACGTCGCAATGTTGACGGCCTCGGAGAGCGCGTAGCGGCTATTGAAGACACTGAGCACGCTAGGAGCGAAGAGGATGAATTCCTGCAACAAGAGATTATCAAGCTCCACGAACAACAGACAGACTTGCAAGCACACACTGAGGACCTCGAGAACCGTTCCCGACGTAATAACATACGGGTCCGGCGTGCCACCCAAATCGGAAGGGGACAGTGTTACGATCTACCTGCAGCAATTGTTTCGGGAAATACTGGGTGAGCCAGAGGATTTCGAGATCCGAATAGATAGAGCACATAGGGTGGGCCTGGCACGGTGCGCGCCGGCTCCTCCACCCGACATTTTGGCTTTCATGCCCGACTACCCCTTAAAGGAATGTATTTTGAAAGCGGCGCGCCAAAAGCAACCCCTTCAATTCCAAGGACACCCGGTGGGGCCATTCCAAGACTTGTCGGTGATCACACTACAAAAGAGAAAGACGTTCAAAGTGGCCACAACTTTCCTGCGAGACAATGGAATCCCATACTCCTGGGGCCACCCCTTCAGGCTCATTTTCAAATGGAACGGGGCCCTCCACCAGCTCAGGTCCCTACGGGAAACGTGTGAACTGTTGGGCATCGACAATGAGGGAAACGCTACGGAAGAGGGTTCATCCATGCAAAATTCCCAGCCGAGATCCCAGCGGACGTCGTAGGATGGATGGCAGCGTGTGGGGCGCCGGCGCTCACCTAGAAGCAGCCTCAAACCGGACCCCAAGACCATGGCTCAAGAACACGCAGCAGTGATACAGGAAGTCTCCAAAGACACAAAAAATGGGACTTGATGCGGCATCTATGGGGGAACCAACACGCACCATCTTAGCACTGGGCTGGGGGGGTGGGACAGGGGCCTATGGGGTCGCCACTGCCACACACTCCCTTAACTCGTAATTCTACTACAGGCCTGGACTGAGATTTCATAGGCCTGGGACAATGACCGTTTGTTGGGGATTCAAAGTTGGGGAGGGGGGAGCGGGGGAGAGGTGGAGGGGTACAGGAAGTTCGGGAGTTGGGGAGGTCGGGAAGTTGGGGGGATGGAAGAGGGGTTGCGTTTGGGGGGGGAGGGCTCTGGTGTGGGGCTTTGCAGGCAGTGCAGGAGAGGGGACACAGCTCATTATGGCTAGGCGGGATGGGATGACCACTTACACTTCCCAGGCAGCGGAACCCACTATGCAGATTCTTTCCCTCAACTTTAAGGGGCTGAACAATCCCATTAAACGCAGGGCGGTCCTATCCTTTTTGAAGCACTCAGGGACAGAGGTCTGTTTCCTCCAGGAAACACACTTATTGCCCAGGGACTGGCACCGCATGTCCAACACAACACTACTCATCCACCACGGAGAAGAAGGCGGGGGTGGCCATTTTGTTTGTACGTCACTTTACGGGCATGGTGGGGGACAAAGTTGTGGACTTTAAGGGGAGGCTCCTTGCGTACAAAATACAGGTGGGAGGGTGGTCGGCCATGATAGGCTCCATATATGCACCCAACACCAAGCAGGAATCCTTTCTCACCGGGGCCTTAGCAGATACACTCGCTCCCAACATTGCTTCCACACTCGTCGGGGGCGACATCAACTTAGTAATGGACACCCACAAAGACAGGTCGGGACAGAGATTCGGTTCCACAGGTGCAATCTCCACAGAAGGGGGGCAATGGCTGGAGGGCAGGGGGTTCGTAGATGTCTGGAGATCAAGGTACCCCAACACCCCGGGATATACTTTCTATTCCCATGTACACCACACATACGCCCTGATAGATCATTTTCTGGGATCGGCGGAAGTGGTGGCCTTGATCACAGACACCGAGATCGTCCCTGCTGCATTATCTGACCACGATGCGCTAACGGTACATGTTCGGATCCCCAAACCAAAATCACGGAAGGGCAAGTGGTGCCTTAAAGAGGCTCTATTACGCCACAAAGGGGTGACGCACCAAATCAACGCGCACATTACAGAGTACAGGCCACGAAGGACACGGCAGAAGTATCCCTGGCGGCATTGTGGGGGACGTTGAAGGCGGTGGTGCGAGGGGAGCTAATAGCGATCGCGGCGGACGAGGCGCGGGAGCGACGAGAGAAGAGGCAAATGCTATCCGACCAGGTGCTTGAACTCAAAAGAGCCCATAGTAGAACTGGGGCCCAAGGATATGGCGCAAGCTCAAAGCGGCCGGGGCCCAACTAGCGAGCCTCGACCTGGATCGGGCTGAATACGCGGCATTGCGTCTACGACACATTTATTACGTGGGTGGAGACAGGACGGGCCGCCTACTAGCTAGCAAACTTAAGGCCAGGGTCCTGTGCTCGACCATCGCATCCATCCAGGACAGCACGGGGCAGGACCACAAAGACGACGAGCAGATAGCTGTGATGTTCCGGACGTATTACGCATCACTATATACCACGGAGACCGCCCGGGAGGGAGGGGCTGCGGAATCCTATATCGCCACAGCCGATGTCACGGCCCTTAACGAGGCGAACGCGTGCTCCCTCGAGCCGCCGCTCAGGACAGGTGAGGTATTCTCTGCGAAAGCGCGCCTCAAGCCGCTCAAATTTCCGGGACCAATTGGCTTCTGGGCGGGTTTTTATGAAACATTTTGCCCTCTGTTAGCCCCGATCCTGGCCAGATTGTTTAACCGCATCGCTGCTGCGGCGATTTTTGCGCTGTGCGGCAATTTTAAAATTACTGCGATACATGACGAGCTCAGCTCGTCATCAGCACACGCCACCCGTGGGTGATGACGAGCTGAGCTCGTCATCAGCATCGAAGGGGTTAACTCTTTTGGGGGCCCTGGCTCCATCCCCAGCGATATGCTGGAGGCCGATATCATAGTTTTACCGAAGCCCGGTAAAGATCCGGCCACCTGCGCGGCCTACAGGCCCATATCTCTGCTCAATCTGGACCTCAAGCTCTTTACTGGCATCCTGGCTGCGAGACTCGGCCCTTGCCTCCCTGGCATCATCGAACCGGACCAAGCGGGTTTTGTCCCTGGCCGACAGTGCGCAGACAACACGAAACACCTACTGCATGTCATCAATAAGACCCACTTAAACGACTCGAACGCGGTTCTGCTTTCGGTGGACGCAGAGAAAGCGTTTGACCGGGTCGACTGGGGGTACCCGGAAGCCACTCTGACGCGCTTCGGAATCAGGGAGCGCTTTCGCGCCTGGTTGGCTGGATGTTACTCTGCCCCACAGGCGGTCATCAGGGCCAACGGGGTGTGCTCCATGCCATTTAACATCCAACGAGGGACGAGACAGGGCTGCCCCCTCCCCCCGTTGCTCTTTGCGCTTTACATAGAGCCATTCGCACAGAAGGTCAGGGACAACCCCGCGATTGCTGGTGTCAAGTTTGGGGGGGAGGCGCAGACCATCAGCCTCTATGCGGATGACGTCCTTGCAGCACTGGAGGACCCTCTAAATTTGGTCCCGGCCTTCTTGTCGGATATGGAGACATTCGGGAAGGTTTCAGGGTTCAAGATGAATGTTGGGAAGTCGCTGCTCCGGCCGCTTGGACGCAACGCCAGGGCGACCAGCACACTTCCCCGCAATCTGGGGGGCTTTCCTCCAGCATGTCCGTGCCATACTTGGGCATCACCCTAATGCCGTCCATGGCGCAAACCGTGGAGCAGAACTACTCTGCCCTCCTAATCCAAGTACTGGGCGACCTCACAAGATGGCGCCAACACTCACTTTCCTGGCTGGGACGGGTGGCAGCAATCAAAATGTCTCTCCTACCGAAGGTCCTATATCTATTCCAGACGCTGCCAGTCATCCCCCCTATAGGCCTACTCACAAAACTCCAGGACGCTGTCCGACAGTTCGTCTGGGCGGGCAGATGACAACGTCTGCGCAGGGACCTCACAAGCCACGCCACGTCGGTGGGAGGCCTGGGAGTTCCAGACCTCTTCCGATACTTTCAGGCGACGCAACTTAGATAACTCCTGGAATGGAACCGCCCGAGTCTGAGAAGCAATGGCTTATTCAGGACCGCGCAATGGCCCAGATGCCACTGTGGAGGATTCGTTCCTGAGGCGACGGGACCGGCGAGCATACATGAAAAAATTGCCCATCACTCGCACTACCTTGCAGGTGTGGGACAGAGTGGCGGTGGCCCGAGGCCTCACCACATACCCCTCACCTCTGACGCCCCTTTTTGACAATCTGACCTTTACACCGGGCATGGTTTGCGGATCCTTTCCCCGATGGTGGTCGTCCGACTGCAGATCTGCTGGTCACCTGTTCGACCCGAGGGCTTTATGACGCTGCCGACACTGCAAGACGCCTACGCGCTCCCACAGCTCCCACACTTCGATTACTTCCAAATCCGTCACTGGCTCAGGGGCAAGGACATGTTACCACAGGTTAGCAGACACCTCACCCCGTTTGAAAAGTGGTTCCACACCAAGAAATCGGATAAGCAGGTGATCACGGAACTGTATGCTATGTTATGCCCCCTAATACCCTCCACATCGCGCTCGGCGGGTCAGAGGAGATGGGAACGGGAACTGGGGCGCACCCTCACTAACAGGGAGTGACAGGAAGTATATTACAGGGCACACCACACTGCTAAGAACGTCGCTAGCAAAGAGTCAGCAGTCAAGATAGCTTATTATTGGCACCTAACGCCAGCACGACTGCATCAGGGTAATCCCCGCCGAGACCCCTTGTATTGGAGAGGTTGTGGTCACCCGGGCACTCTGACCCACATATTATGGGACTGCGTAGAGGTGCAGGAATTTTGGGTCCACGTGCTTAGGGACAACAACAAGTATTTTGACACTGAAATCCCTCGTTTCCCGGCATACACACTGCTAGGCCTGCCGAACAAAATCACTTTCCCACTTATATCGCCCAGAGGCAAACAAATGGGATTAGCGATGGGGGCAGCGACGCAACATATACTATCGCTGTGGGGCTGCTCGCGCAAACCCACACACACCGGGTGGCTACATAAGCTGTGGTACATGATGGGAATGGAAAGGATACAGGCCTCTCTAACCCAGACACAAGACACATTCATGGAAACCTGGCAGCCCCTGGTAGACTTGCTGGACGAGGAATTTAACGAGCTGACATGCCCGAAATACCTCAGAGTCCTCAGGCTGGCTGACGAGTTCCGAACAGCTTCTGGGTACCCCGCTTCTAGGCCCACTGCCTGAAATACTGACACGTAGCTTTGCTGCACTCGCCCACACCGGGGGGGGGGGGGGTTGGAGGGGAGGGGGCAGAGGGGGGGGGAGTTGGCAGGGTCGAGGGTGGGGAAGGGAACTTTGGGGGGGTTGTTTAGTACGTGACAGGCCCGTATCCAGCCCACACCCACACGGACGCAATGCTTTACTCAGCCACTTTGGCTTCTTGTGGGGGGCGAGGCCGCAAATCAACTTGGGGGCATGCTCCCGATCTGCATCTTGTATGACCGATGTCATGTCCTCTTTATTTGTTTGAAATACAATAAAAATGATTTAATAAAAAAAAAAAAAACAATGCTTTGGACTATACCATTTTCCGTTGAAAGGCAATATTTCTCTCCATATGTTCCCATACCTAGCGTGTCAAACAGTTTAGTGCTTACTTTCCCTCCATGTTGAAGAACAATAGATGTTTTAAGCACCCAGGCTAATGTGCTGCATAGCTAAATTCATATAAGGTCTCAAAGGCGAGACCCAGAGATTTAAGTGGGCCGGGTATCACCGGTGCTGAGCACCAGCAGTTTTTTAAAGGGGGCCTCGAAATGGGTCTCTATCGGGCTCGTTCTTGTGCCCATGCACAGGCTGTCCGTTTTTTGCGGACTGCAGTGATAGCAGGCACCATGATGTGTGTATACTCACACTGCTCACTAGTAGAAAAGTTACGGCATGACGTCATGCCAGGTGAGCGTTGAAGAGGAAGGTAAATCCATTAAAGAGAGTCATTTTCTCTCTGGATTTCCCCTCTCCTTTTGAAACTCAGGAGCAGCAACATTGTCGTGGTGTCACCACAGCTTTAAGTGGAAGCTTTTTCAATATTATATACAAGCCATAGTTGCTGCTTATTCATCTAATGCAACTAACAACCATTGATAAAGCTAATAGTCCTGACTTCTTGTAGGTATGATGTTACTTGCATCATATCTGGCGGCAATGACAGAAACAGCAAAATACAAGTCGGTCGGCCCACGATACTAAGCACAGACTTTTAGCTTACGTGTTTTAAGCCACACCCTAATTACATTGGCCACGCCCCTTTATGAGACCCTGGTAGTGTTTTCATCCAACTTAAAGCCCTGGCAAGACCGATTGCTTTGCAAATGCTTGTGTTATACTATTGCTTTATTATTTTGTCATTTTTAGGTTGAGCATATAGCGGCAGAAAGCATGACCTGCTCGCTTTGTGAGGTATGGAGTATGGGTGGAAGCTCTTCCCACTTCCACGGCCATCTTTTTCATTGGCTTGTGTCTTTGTCATTTCTAAATGCTGCCTTCCAATTGGTTTATAATCTGTTAGTCCCTTCTCATGACGGCCATGTCCTCATTTATATCCTTCCATGGCTACTGCTCCCTTTACTTTGAGTGTTAAATGGTATGTGTTATTTAGATTGTGAGCACTATTTTCTTTCCATGCTCTCCCCACCTACTGCAGTCCATTCCTTCTCGCTCTCTTGCCCCCTGCCTCACCCCCCCCCACTTCAGTTTGCAAAGCAATAGGTCTCGGGTAAATGCAAGTCTTATTGCATTGCAAATGCTTGTTCTTCTTTGGTTGCGGGAATTTGCCTTCTTGGTTCAAGGCTGCCCCCTAAATACTGTATTTAGGGGCGTTTTAGGGGTCTTGGGGTCTTGGGGTCAGTAGCCATTTGCCTACTGACCTTAGTGTGGGTACACCCTTGGTGTGCCTACCCCACATGGGGGTGTGACCACAATCCGTAATCCTGCAATATGGCGGGCATTTAACAGTGGACTTCACCTCGCCTCCCACACCTGAGAGGAGGGGTTGGCAGAGGTGGGCACACCTTCTGGGCTGGCTAATTTTTCCCTCCTGTCTTCCCGCTGAAAAGGAGGGGAGACAGGAAGGGGGCCTGCTCCTGATAGCAGGAGAGGCTGGTAGTCGCATTACAAAGGCTACAAGGCCTTTGAAGCTCCCCTGCCACAGATGGCTCTTCCTGGACTGGGGGAGATGGGAACACCTGCACCCAGGAAAGGCTTTGTTTCTGGGCTCGGGGAGCAAAGGCTCCCACCCCACGGGTCCATAAACGTGTCTTGTGGTGGCAAGCTGGAGTGTACCAGTCAGGAAACCCAACAGAGACTGGTCATTTTTCAGGGGGCATCTCTAACATGCCCGCTGGGTGCATTTTTCTTTGAATTCCACACTGACATCAGTGTGGGTTTAATGTCCTGAGGAGTTTTATACCAAACTTCTTGGTTTTCATTGTAGCCATTACGGTGCTGTGGAGGCAGCAATGACACCCTACCAGTACCATATACTCTTAATGGCAGCACTGTACTTACAATCCCTAAGAAAGGACTTATACACTGTGGGGATACAGGGCTCATGCACCTGTACCTCACCACTGGTATAGTGCACCCAGTTAGAGTGGTGGATGATCTATTCCAAGGCAGTAGGTTGTAGGCATGGCACACAGGGATGTGTGCCATGTCGACTCTTCACTTTGTTCTGCACCAGAACACGCAGCCTGCAAAGGCAGTGTGTTAGTGTAAAGGTAAAGGGCCTCTAAGGGTTGCATAATACGTGGTGCAGCCCTTAGAGACCTTCCCTGGTCACATTGCCCTGGGTACTGGGCGTACCATTTACCAGGGGCTGACCTGTGGCAAGGGTGCCAATTGGGTTTGGTACCGTTTTGGAGAAAGAACACAGGCCCTGGGAACCTGATTGGCAGGGACCCAGGGCACATCAAGTCAAAGTGTATCAGTAGTTCTGGCAACAAGTGGGGGCGTTACAGCAACAGAAATCCAGCTTCTCACAGTACTGCTCAGTGGGAAGCACAGACCTTTCTGGAGCCACAACACTCTTTCCAGAAAACATTTGTTAAAAAACTTCATAGTGAAAAAGGGATCTTACATCATTATAAATATTCTTCAGTTAACTTTTTTCTCAGCTGTGCAGCTTTCATGAAGTCCAAGCAACCTATTGTGACGGAAGAAAAGTTAATTTTGGTTAACTTCATGAAAATGCCTAGATGGTCCTGCTTTAAAACTCCCCTAAAAGGTGGGTGTTTAGCCTTCCACTAAAAGAAATATCCCTGTCAGGGTAGAGATGGAATGGTGGTGAATGATGCCTATTGTGGATCAACATAGAGCACTCGCTTCCTTACCCTGTTCCATCAGCTGTATTGTTATCCACTAGCAACTGGAAACCTAACAAGGAACTCACCATCCATGCTCCCACTAAACAAATATTACATAAATGCAGTACATGCCCCTGACAAACCAAATCCGTCTGGTGTATTAATTCACAGAAAAACGTCTCTCTGTCCATTCTGGGGCATGGAATAGACAAAGGTATCTTTATTCTTATATATTATTTTCAAATAGATTCTTTTTGTAGTTTCTGGGATACCAATCCGAAGACAAAATTATGCTGTATGGAAGAAAGAAACATTCTAATATATTAAAATGTTCTACAGCACATTTGCCTCCTCTGTGTTTCACACCCTTATGCTAAATCCTTTAGCACCACAAATGTTAACAAAATTTAGCTCTCCTCGAATGGCTGATGGTTGGAAGTGCTGCTTTTTGTGCCACTGCAGACCAGCAATATCTTAGCTTCCTGAATAGAACAGTGTTGCCTTGCTACCATCTTTCTCTCAGATTGTGATTGGTTCTTACCAGAGTGAGATGGCTTTGTGACATCCAAGAATCTACAGGGTCGCTAAGGCGCTGGTGTGTCAACATTGGCAGCTGTAGTCAAGACTTTTCCGCCATCTTTGTCAAAGTTGTTACATGCTACAGAATTTGTTTCTGGTTTAGAGATTTTGTCAGGCCTCAACCTACGTCAATATAATATTTCTTCACTATTTCATCTTTGTAACATGACAGGTAAGGAATTCCTCATTTTATTTTTTAAATGGCTCATTTATTCCCATACGTATGGCTAGGTTAGATTAAAGTCTGGACTTGTTGGCAGAGCATTGCAATGATGAAGTAACTTGATATTAATGTCTCATTTTGCCGATTCATTTTGTGTCCTTCATCATCAGTAGCAAGCAAAGACATGTCAAGAATCAATAGCAAGTCAAGTCAAAGATGCTTTATTCAAGTTTATCTTATAAAAGCACTTACAATCTCAAATATAAAAACACACATTTTTTTTAAAAAAACACTTCAGTTAAAAATAAGACTTGATTAGCAATCAAATAGTTTAAAAACTTAAATATCGTTACAGAATATAAATTTACAGATAGAAATTTACAGATAAAAATTTTGCGGGTAAAAAAGCAGACGAACTTATAATACAATAAAAAGACAATCAGCTGCCTAAAGACCTCTGTCTGATAGACCATGCCTATCCAAGGAATTTGTCAGTAGCTATTACTAAAGGCAATAAAGTGCTAGTGCGCATTATTCTTAAAGCTACAACACTGCTAGTGGTGCCTAGGTTCTTGCACACTGGTGATAGCCAAATGCGCCTGGGTTCTGCATAGATCGTACAAGCAAATAGGAAGTGGCCAATTGTTTCCTTGTGTGCTCCACGCCTTAATACAGTGTGATTCGTGGCTCAAACATCGTTGTTGATACAGTATTACCACATATGTACATTACGTTGTCCCAAAAGAGCATCAGAACACACGCCTTGTATTGTACAAATCATATGTCTTACTGTTTTTCTGTCTGTTTCTAGCAATATTGCGGGTCAATATTGTTTATGTACTGTTTTTTTCATAATTCCTATTTTAACCTGTGTTAAGCAGTTTATTATATTTTCTGCTTTTTTAACTTTACTGTATACAATAAATTTTGCTAAATTTTTTACTCCAGATCTAATTGTCATAGTTCCTTAAAAATTTTTTTTCTCATTTATAGTGTTTATGTATATGACTTTGTTCAAGGGAATTGCTTTTTTATACTGGTTGGTGAACCCTATTTCCCTTGACTCTCGTTAAGGGGTACCTCTCCTATTTTAACCTGCTCCACAGGCTGGACAGTTGCTAATAGATGAACCTCCCTACCTGCCTGTCAGAGATCTAAGGGAAAGGGCACCTGCTCTAATTTGGAAAAGGGGCTTCCTGTCCCTTGGTGTAGTTATAGCATCCCAGTAAAGTTCTAGGCTGACATACAGCTTTGCTTCTAGGAATCCTCCAGCCATAGACGCTGCACTAGTACCTTTCCAGTTCTGAGCGGCCACCTTCTCCCAGTAGATTTCTTATAGGACTTTTTTAGTTGGGAATGAGGCTCTCACTGGGTTTTCCCAAAGCATTTGAAGACCGAGATCACCCAGCGTTGCTCTAAGTACATTCAACCAGGCAATTTTGTGGAACACATCCACTTTAATGCTATCTAGAAACCCATCGGCATAGTATAAAAGCTCAGGTGTAGTCCAGAGCCTCCGCCAATATAAAATTGGATGAAGCCTGGCCGGATCTACAACAGCCTTCCTGCCCAGATCGTACCTAAGTGGCAGCAATGGAGTACTTTTAGGGAGACCAGTAATAGTCCGGAAAAACTTATTTTCCGATGTTTGTAGTGACTGAAGCTTCTCAAAGCCCCACAGCTCAGCACCGTAAAGTGCAGAGCCGAGGACTTTGGCCTCGTACACCTGCAGTGCTGGTTTTATTGGTTTGGTCATAGATTTTCTATGCTCTGAACCAAGAACACCAGCCAATTGTCTATGCCTTAGAACTGCGATATCTATATGCTGGGACCATCTAAGATCATTTGATACATGGATACCCAGATACGTAAAGGCATTAACTATCTCTAGAGGGCGATCATTCATGACTAGCTTAGATCTAAAACTTCGATGGAGATTAAAAACCATGAGCTTAGTTTTAGCCACATTAACTTCTAAGCCGTGCTCCCCACAGAATTGGTCAAAAATACATAGTGCACGCTGTAGACCACTCAGAGTCTTTGATAAAATCAAAATATCGTCTGCAAACATTAAAATCGGTATCTTAGTACCAGCTAATAAAGGAGCATCCACATTTGCAGACAACATACGAGCCACGACACCATTAATATACAGAGTGAAGAGCGTGGGAGCCATCGAACACCCTTGCCGAACTCCCCGCTGCACCGGGAAGTCTGCGGTAACCATTCCCTGCCCCCCACTGGATCCTAGCAAAATTTGCTTCGTGTAGCCTCATTAACATTGAGAATAGTTCTTCTGGTAAGCCCAAGTTCTTCAATACCTACCACAGCTTAGACCTAGGGACCAGGTCAAAGGCAGCCCGCAAATCGACAAAAGCCGCATACAGGCTTCACTTGCCCAGCAACACAGTCCTCCACTGCAATAAAGTAAAACGGAAGACCTGGTCCACCGTACTGGTTGATTTTCGAAACCCTGCTTGAAATGGAGACAAAGCGTTATTCTCATCTGCCCAGTCCAGGAGCCTATTGACAACCATCCTCCCGACCACCTTTTGGATGGTGTCAATTAGGCTTATGGGCCTATAGTTCCCTGGTTGGGATCGATCTCCTTTCTTAAATACAGGTATTATGACTGCACCTTGCCAAGATGTCAGTACAGGTGCGCCCTGTGCAACTGCATTGACAAGAAGAAAGATGTACTTACTCCAGCGCTCTTTATCATTAATAAAGACGTCCGCCGGCACCCCATCTAAGCCTGGGGCTCTACCACTAGTCACTGTACTAAGGGCCATCATTACTTCATTGCTGCTGAAAGAGTTTTCTTTGTAGTAAACCGGCCTAAAACCAACCATCAGGTTGCCGGGATGTGTTTCAGCATACTGGGGCTTAAAATAGTTGACTCAGTCCTCCTCAGGTACGTTGTTATTAGAATGGGTCGGATACTCCCCCCCTACCCCACTTTACAATATTCCAAAAGTGCCTAGAGTCTTTTTTTCACTAGCATCCTTTATCTCTTGCCAGTGGAGCTCGTCCCACAATTTCTTAGTGTTAGATATACTTTCCTTATACTCTTTTCTGGCAATACGAATGGTCGTCAATTCTCTCCCCTAGATCGCAGAGCCTAAAGCTAAACGGGCATTCCTGCACTGAGTATTATACTACTTTGCCGGCTTGAAGATTACCCTTCTACTCCTCTTTGCATGTTTCAAAAAATGATTCCTGATGACAGAGAAGAGGTTATCATGGATTTTGGTTACATTGTTCATTCCAGGTACGGTTGTATTAGCTTGCTCTATCCGCCTCAGCGTTAATATTATAAATGGCCTGTTGGTTGGTCACAACGTATGCCCATTTTAACCTACGCATATCATTTGTAGGGACAATCAAAGGGGCGCTATCCACCTCAAGAATCGGGGTCATATTGTCAGATGTCCACCATTTGTGCTCTACGCACAGCGGATTGTGGTCACTTTCAATCCTCCATTTGACTTGTCACAACCGAGGTTCCAAAGTTTCATGCTCCACAAAACATAGTCGATTCTGCTCCTATGATGCCCATTATCGAAAGTGCATGCCCCTGTCTTGTCACTCATGGTCCTCCCATTTAGTGCCCTTAGACCCCTTTCGTAGCATATAGCATTTAAACAGATAACATCCTCGGACCAACGAGTAACAGGATTCAAATCTAATTTGGGGACTCCCCATTGCCTGTCCTCTTCATCCCCAGCAAAATCATCACAAATGGCCAGGGGTTCAAAGGTTCGGTTCAAGTCACCAGCTATAACAATATTGTTGTCCAGAGAGTGGGTTTCAAGGAGGGAACCCAAAGCCGCTAGGACTTTTGACCTCCCACCCTTGTTACCCCTGGCATAGACATTGTAGATGTCAAGCCATCCCAGAGGGCCCAGGCCCACTCTAATACGTTGGATGTCATTACTTCCAATATCTACCACCTTGACAATGAGCGACAAGCTCTGCCGGACCCAAATGGTCAAGCCACCCATCGGACGCCACTTGGGACCCTTTATTGCTGGAACAGAATAATTCAAATATCCCTGAGCAAAAGAAGGTTCAGAGGATACAAAAAGGGGGTAGCTGAACTGTTCCTATGGAGAGCTAGGGAAGATTTAACTGGCGTGACCAAAGGTGTTAGAGTAACACCCTGGGGCATCCATTTTGTTGGATGTAGTTGCCTCACACACCCAGAAGGGTGTCATGCTTCATCATAGGCGGTTGCTCCTCGTCGGGTAGGCGGTGCAATCCCCGACGGGCTCACCTCAAAGAGGGGCTCTTTGGCGGAGATCTTTTAATCCAACAGCCTTATGGTGAGGTGGGGGTGTGTGGGCAGGACGGTGTGTAGTTGTGAGAGGGATATTAAAATTTAGCAAGGGGTACCGGAATTCACTTTATTCTGGGGGTCCCCTGGCTGCAATTAAAACGTGGGGTTAGCTCGCTAGGTGTCAACAGGTTAGGTCGGGTGACCCTAGATGAGACTAGAAGTGAAGGTGGTCGACATGTTTCTCGCAGTGGGTATAGTCACCCGCGATTCATCAGGACCTTAACAAAAGAAGGTTCAAACAGCCTCCTGGAAAATACACACATCAAAGCTATTTACAAAATTTAGCCAATCCTGGGATTCCTGCTTGAAGGACATCCCAGCAATATTCTATGAGACTAGCTTGCCCACACCATCCCTAATGCTGACAATTGATCTTGGGGGAGTGGCTACAGGGGGAGTAGTAAGAACAATGGTGTTAGAGATAGCTGCAACAGAGTTGGTATTACCATTCACCAAGTTAACCCGAGGTAAAGGATAAACAGGCAAGATGTTGATGCCGTCCTTCAGGTGACAGCTAGTTGAGCTACCACCCAGTCAATCACAGTCGTTGAGGCCTGAAAGAGCATTAAATCTGTTTGTGGCCTCAACATCTGAGATATCTCCTGGGCCACCTTGTGTCCAGGCTCCGTTGGATTTCATAGGTATTGTGGGGCATATTATCAAGCAATAGCGATAATTATCGCTATTGCTTGGTTAGAGACAAAAATGTATCGCCGACCTGCGGCGATTTTTATCGCAGATAAACCTTGGTATTACCAACGTTTATCGCAAATGCGATAAAAATCGGCCGCAATGCATGAATATCGCTGAAAAGTCAGCGATATTCATGCATTAGCGAGCTAATGCTCTTAGCCATGTTATCCACCTCCCATTGGATAACATGGCTAAGAACTGCTCAGGGCAGGGGTTAGCTTTTGGAGATATTCGCGCTTAGCGCGAATATCTCCAAAAGTTGGTAATAGGAGATAGCGATGTTAGCGACTGTTTCCAGTCGCTAACATCTTGGCACGCCCACTTTGCATGTCATTAGTGATAAATATCACTGACATGCAAAGTGGGGCCTAAGATGGTCGCTATCTCCTACTAGCTGTCGCTAACTGGTGTTAGCGACAGCTAGGTAATAGGGAGATAAT
Source organism: Lissotriton vulgaris (assembly GCF_964263255.1). NCBI lineage: Eukaryota > Metazoa > Chordata > Amphibia > Caudata > Salamandridae > Lissotriton > Lissotriton vulgaris. The sequence goes on along the minus strand of NC_141696.1, from coordinate 836,985,353 downwards.
TTTATCTCCGCTTTCTTGGCTTTTAAAGCCAAAAAAGCGGAGATAAACCCCCTTGATAATGTGCCCCTGTGTTCCACCCTCCTGGTCCCCTGGGAAAATATGGATTATTAACAGACATCCTGTTCATATGGTTCAGGTTGCTGGGGGTGCCCTGATTTCCTGGTCTGTAGAAGAACTCGAGGGGCAATATTTCAATGCCCCTCGGGTCCCCCCATCATGGTGCTTCGCTCTACATCCCTGAGGATCCTAGCTACTGGTGTTGGGCTGTTAAAGTTTATGACTATACAGTTACCATCTTTAGTCTTCCTAGAGTGTCCCAACCATGCAACTCGGTGGACCATAATTATGTTATGAGCTACCATATGGCCACGTGGAGTATTTCGAGAGAGCCAGTATGTGACCTTATTTTTCAGTTCGGAAAAATCCTCTCTTTCTCCTTGGCGGAGAGGGGGGACATTGCCCAAAATTATCACTAGAGGAGTACTTTGTGGGGGTAAATCTAGGGTGGATCGGTTAACTATACCCTGGTCCGGCTTGGGAATGAATAGGACCAGTCGCCAGTAAGGCTGATTGTATGCCATCCTGCTGATGTAACTGCTGAACCCCCAAGCGGCACTGGCTTCCCTCAATGCTCAGGGATCTACCCCTTGAGTCTGTTGATCTATTATCACTATTTGTCAGGGGCCCTTTGACTGTTGGAAATGCAAGTTCACGTGAAATTGATGCAGGGGGTTCGTTATTATTAGAGTATGTAACATTTTAGTATTGTCAATGGTGGCCTGTTGGAGCTTACCTAAGTTATCATTAATTATTTTCAATCTCTCAATAAGAGGGAGTATTGGGGATTTAATTATCTGTTCTACCTGCCCTATCAGTGCACCATCTCCTTGTGCAGCCGTTGTAGGTCTTATCTAAGCATGGGCGAATTTTGCGAATCTTGGGTTCACGAATTTGCGTATTTGCGAATTCGCAATCCGCAAAATCCGCGAACTCTTGCGAATTTGCGGATTTTTTTTGTGTTCGCAAGGGTTTCTGCCAGTTCGCGAGGGTTTTGTACCAGTTCGCAATTGCGAACTTACTTGTCGGCTCGCAGCGGTCGCGACTTTGTTGTTTCTACGTCTGGTTCATCATCACAGGTTCACAGCACCCTCTGTTTCACCACTGCCACCCTCTGGTTGACCCATGCCACCCTCTGGTACATCATTGCCACCCTCTGATTCATCACTGTAGATTATGGGGGGGAAAAGCAAGCACACCTGCCCTGCTCCAACTGACATGAATTAATTTCTGGTTCATCACTGTAGATTATGGGGGGGGAAAGCAAGCACACCTGACCTGCTTCAACTGACATGAATTCATTTGGGGTTGATTAATGTGTCACTGAATTTAAACTTCCTGTCTGGCACCTGCTTCCTTATCTGTAATTTGCTTTCTGTTGCAATGCAATTTTTTTCCCAGGACCTTTGTGGCCTACTAGTAGCTATTCTATGAGCCTGCTGTGAGGGTCAGGGCAGGGTCATAGAATAGTTGCAAGTAGGCAACTGAACTCAGGAAGGGGCCCCTCAGGGAGCACTACAGGGAATGGTTACTAATGATGAGTTTGAACTTTTGCACCTGCTGAGTGCTTTCAGTTTTGCAAAACTTGTTTTTCTGTGGGGCACTTCCTTCCTCCACCCCCCCGCCCCCCAAAATGGACTCCTTGCAAAAAAAAGTGCAGGCAAATGTCAACCTGAGGAGTTATTCTGATAAAAATCATCGGGCCCGATTCACAGAATGAACTTACTACTTTTGGCATTCATAGAATGCACTTACTACTTTTGGTATTCACAGAATGAACTTACTCATTTCGGTATTCACAGAAGTTAGGACTACTAATTTTAGGACTCCTAAATGCCTTCTGTGAATACCGAAAGTCTTAAAATTACGATTTTTCTCAATTTAGTAGTAGTAAAGTTAGGACTACTAACTTTAGGACGCCTTAATGCCTTCTGTGAATACCGAAAGTCTTAAAATTACGATTTTTCTCAATTTAGTAGTAGTAAAGTTAGTAGTCCTAACTTTACTACTACTAAATTGAGAAAAATCCTAATTTTAAAACTTTCGGTATCCACAGAAGGCATTTAGGCGTCCTAAAGTTAGTATTCCTAACTTTACTACTACTAAATTGAGAAAAATCCTAATTTTAAGACTTTCGTTATTCACAGAAGGCATTTAGGCGTCCTAAAGTTAGTAGTCCTAACTTTACTACTACTAAATTGAGAAAAATCCTAATTTTAAGACTTTCGGTATTCACAGAAGGCATTTAGGAGTCCCAAAGTTAGTAGTCCTAACTTCTGTGAATACCGAAATGAGTAAGTTCATTCTGTGAATACCAAAAGTAGTAAGTGCATTCTGTGAATGCCAAAAGTAGTAAGTTCATTCTGTGAATCGGGCCCATCATTTTCAGAAGGTTTATGCTGCTTGCTGGTGGATTACTTGTGCAGAATTGCAAATTTTGTAATTTCGCGAGTGCGAGATTGTTGCTGCCCGCCGCATCAACATGTTCGCAATTGCAAACTCTCGCGATGCGTCGCCAAACTCCCGCAGGTTCCCGCAGCAAGATCCAAAATGGCGCAGCACTCGCAAAATATTGAGAAAAACAACTCGGCAAACGCTGAATGACGGTAAGTGAACGCCGCACGCCGCAATATTGTATCACCAAGCAAAAAAAATCCGCTGCGTGCGAATTTGCGGATTTTCTGTAAATTCACGAGAGTTCGCGGATTGCGAATTTACCGAAAATCCGCAAAATCCGCGAGCGGAATGGATTTTCCGCCCATGCTTAGTCTTATCATTGGGTGTGATTGGCCATTTTTTATCAGGAAGGGTATACTCTTATTATTCTGTGCAGGAGTATCAGTCTGTATATGGTTCTGAAAACCCAGAGATTTGGCCCCTTTGTTCACTAATTTGGGGATCTACCTTGTCTGTCTTACTTGCATGTTGTTCCCCTACGCGCCAGGACAGTCTTGACTAACAGTGCGCGATACAAATCCAAATATAACATAACATAATATCTTTGCTCGTTTACCTTTATGTCCCCCCCCCTCGCTTTCTTTTTCCTATGGGTATATTACTTGAGGATGTCGAATTAGTGATATGGCAAGCGGGTTTAGTCGGGGGGGTATCTTGCAAGGCACATTTTCCTCCTGAACAGCGCTACCTATCTGTGTGTTCTGTGTGCTATTCCCCAGGGAGATGTTGCTGAGTGAATCTGACCCTATGCTAATCTCTGGCAATCCTAAATCACTTAGGCGTTGACTTAAACGATTTTCAGGGGTTGTACAGAGCTGGATTAATCCCAGAGAGGACCGTTTAGAGAATATTTCAGTTGAGAGTCTTTTTTCAACATCAACTATCTCTTGGTCCAGGGCGGCTGAGACCAGAGTGATATAATTGTCTAGTGTTCCCATAAGACTTCCAGTGATGGATTGAAATCCTGGCTTGAATGAATGAATGAATGAATAAGAATTTGTATTGCGCAACTTTACCAGAAGGCATCAAGGCGCAAAAGGCGCCATCAAGGCGCTTTCCCCCTTTGTCCAGCTGTGCGGGCATGCTTGTAGGATCAGATCCCTGAAGGAAAAGATGGCCAGGTACTGAATAATTAACGAAAATCAGGTTAGCCCTTTATGGTTATCAAAGCGTCCAGATCACCTATGGGTAGAGACACTACGTTGTACAGGATCTTGGGGGGTGGCCCAGCCCGGCCTCTTCTGGCCCCGGACGGGCTTCTCCCGGGACGCTCCCGCGCAGCGGGCGTCTGGATCACTTATGTATCACGTGTGGCAGCCGTGGGCGGGGCTCAGAGCCGAACACGGGACCAGCTGGTTCAGGTCGGGCAGGAACTCCTGGAATTTGGAGTCCCTGCTAGAGTTCGGCGTGATCTTTCTTCAGGCCCCCTAGCCCCACAGCCAGCATACGCAAACTGCCCAGTGGCCAAAGCTCCCTCCACTAGCTTCAAGCCGCGAAGCGGCACCCGCGGAGCGGGTGCAGCGAGAAGTAACATTCAAATCCTGGGTCTCCTCTCGTGGCAGCAGTAGCAACAGGACTCCACTCGCAGGTAAGTACACAAACGCACAACAATCCCAATGAAGCAAGGGGCAGCTGTACTTTAAGCGAGATGCGGCCGTGGGCGGGGCTCAGAGCCGAACGCGGGACCAGCTGGTTCAGGTCGGGCAGGGACTCCTGGAACTTGGAGTCCCTGCTAGCGTTCGGCGTAATCTTTCTTCAGGCCCCCTAGCCCCACAGCCAGCACAAGCAAACTGCCTGGTGGCCAAAGCTCCCTCCACCAGCTTCAAGCCGCGAAGCGGCACCTGCGAAGCGGGTGCAGCGAGAAGTAACGTTCAAATCCTGGGTCTCCTCTCGTGGCAACAGTGGCAACAGGACTCCACTCGCAGGTAAGGACACAAACGCACAACAATCCCAATGAAGCAAGGGGCAGCTGGGCTTTAAGCGAGAGGCGGCCGTGGGCGGGGCTCAGAGCCGAACGCGGGACCAGCTGGTTCAGGTCGGGCAGGGACTCTTGGAACTTGGAGTCCCTGCTAGCGTTCGGCTTTATCTTTCTTCAGGCCCCCTAGCCCCACAGCCAGCACACGCAAACTGCCTGAAGGCCAAAGCTCCCTCCACCAGCTTCAAGCCACGGAGCTGGTGTGGCAAGAAGTAACGTTCAAATCCTGGGTCTCCTCTCGTGGCAACAGTGGCAACAGTACTTCACTCGCAGGTAAGGACACAAACGCACAACAATCGCAATGAAGCAAGGGGCAGCTGGGCTTTAAGCGAGAGGCGGCCGTGGGCGGGGCTCAGAGCCGAACGCGGGACCAGCTGGTTCAGGTCGGGCAGGGACTCCTGGAACTTGGAGTCCCTGCTAGCGTTCGGCGTAATCTTTCTGCGGCAACAGGACTCCACTCGCAGGTAAGGACACAAACGCACGACAGAATGTTGTTGTTACCTATCCAAATTTGAATTTTGAATTTTAATAAGTGCACGGGTGAAGACCTTTTGGGCACTGTTGATCAGGCTAATTCGTCTGTAATTTGAAGGCAGTGAGCGATCACCCTAATTAAACTCTGGAATCACCTCAGCTCCTTTCCATGAGGATGGAATTGCGGAGCCAGAGGCTATTCCGTTGGCAGGCCACAATATACAATGACCAATTGTCGACGTTACTGAGAAATACGTCGTCAGGAATGGCACCCGGACTGGGGGCTTTAGATCTCATAATTGCGTTAATACTGAATCTTAAATCAGCTTAGTAGAAGAACCCATCAATCTGAGAACAATCATAAGCGACTCTTTGGTCTTCATTAGCATGGTCAGGTTCTCCAGTGTATAGTGATGAGAAGTGGTGATGCCATGCCTCAACAGCAATAATATTGTCAGGAGACTGGAGACTATTTCCATCACCCCTAGTCACAAGAAGCTATAAACGTTGTGTATAATTTTTTACACAAGCTTCGCTGATCAAAGACCAATGCTCCACTTCCTAACCCTATTAGCCGTGAGAATCGCTTTCTTATAGGATTGCCTAGTTTCCCTCACTTGATTCACATTAAATGATTAAATTGCAGTGGCCAGTTGGGTTCTAAAGTTCCTGCACTCCTGTGTAAACCAAGCAAACTGTGTTTTTGAGCTTTTTGTTCCACCCAGTGAGCATTGTTGTATTTTAAAATAAGAAGTTAAGAAGTTAAAAAAGTTAGTATGACAGTCAGCAATCTTCGTAAGATCACCCTGGAGTTGTAGCAGACTAAGCATCTGACTAATGCTAGCCTCCAAGTTGGTTCTGATTTAGTCTAACTTTTCCAGGTGCTACACATGCCCATTTAGAACGCCTATTATTGTTGGTGGGATATACCAACCTGGTGGCGAGAGTAGTATCTGTGGAATTTTGAATGTCTGACCCAAGGAGAGATTAGAATTAGCTAAAGGGGATTATGATCACTGTCCGTAGTAGACCCTACAACCATATAAATAACTTTGGGACATAGTTCCAGCAAAAAGTAATCAATTTGGCTCATGTTAGTTGTCCGGTTAAAAGTACTTGATCTTAGCTTATTAGAGTTGGTTCGCCCATTAGTGGCCCTCAAGCCAAATTCGAGAGTTGATGCATTAAGCCGCAGTGCCATTTGGGCCCATTTTGTGGTAGGAGTACGGTCCGAAGGGGGAATACGCCATAACTCCTCCTCCTCCCTACTACCACATTAGTCCTCCTGCCCAAGTGGTTCGAAAGTGAAGTCACCTGCGACTATTAATGGTAATTGGGTATTTCTAGCATCTACAAGGTTCTCCAACTCCTGGAGGATGCATGATGTGCTACCGGCTTTCGTCCTTTTGCCATACACTTTAAATAGATCCAGCTCCAACCCATACTCTGCCCTTATCTGGACTGCTAGTATATCTGGACTGTTGGTCTTGAGTTCTTCGACAGAACAATGAAGATTGCTTTTTTTAATTTTTAACTTTTATTTATGTAAGTGTGAAAGGCATACTCATCAATTCTTTGCATATATCAAATATAATAGATACAGTCCATCCAGTTTACATTCTTTGTTATCTTCTAAGTACATTGTAAGAGCGTTTGCATTTTGTCGTTAGCATAGATAGCGTTACAAATTAGTGTCATTTGCATTTTGTTATTTCAATTCTTGAGTCACTAGAGGCAATTTGCAGATATCCCCTCTATATGTGTTCCAGCCTCCCCATTTTTTATCCATTTTTTTGGGACAGTCCCCATGAATGTATACGGTCTTGTCCGCTACCATGGCCGTGTCCATATCCCTGCACCACTCTGTGAGTGTGGGGGTGGTTGCCACACCCCAGCGCCTAGCAATAGTCCTCTTGGCTAGCATAATACCTAGGGTAGCCCAGGTCTGTAATGTCGAATTGAGGTCTTTCGTTTCCCAAGCATTAAGTAAACAGCATTTGGGCTCTGCAGGGACTAGATTCCCACTCACCCTTGTGATAAGAGACGTAACTGATTCCCAGCATGACGCAATTGCAGGGCATGCCCATATAGTATGAAAGAATGTACCGACCTCCCCACATTTCAGCAGACAGAGCTAGGTGTCATCTTTTCCAATCTTGTAGCAAGTAGTTCTAGTGTAGTAGATCCTATTGAAGATCTTGACTTGTACTAGGCGTAATTTAGATGCGATCCCCACTTCTCTAGGAGATGCTAGTGCCTCCTGCCAATCCGTATAATCTAACTCTCCCAGGTCTGCTTGCCACTTGTCTTTGAGCTTCTGCACAGGATCTGGCATGTTGTTGATAATTTTCCGATAGGTCACAGAGATTGCTTTCTTTTCCATGTGATACACCAGTAACCTGTCCTCTAGCGGGGAAGCCTCAGGCAGGGTGGTGTTGGGGGGAGATTGCCGCTTCAAGGGCATGTTTAATTTGTCGGTAGCAGAAGTGCTCTTTTGGCTCCATCTCATACTGTGTCTGGAGCCGTGCAAATGGAATCCTCTTTCCCCTTACCCAAAGATCACCCACCTTGGATATTCCAATATGGTCCCAGTGATTAAAGCCTTTGCTTTTTCCCAATCTTCCCAGCCTGTCCGTGATCCAGAGCGGTGTTGCCTGTGTGATTTTGTGGTTGTTTAGTACGTGACAGGCCCGTATCCAGCCCACACCCACACGGACGCAATGCTTTACTCAGCCACTTTGGCTTCTTGTGGGGGGCGAGGCCGCAAATCAACTTGGGGGCGTGCTCCCGATCTGCATCTTGTATGACCGATGTCATGTCCTCTTTATTTGTTTGAAATACAATAAAAATGATTTAATAAAAAAAAAAAAACAATGCTTTGGACTATACCATTTTCCGTTGAAAGGCAATATTTCTCTCCATATGTTCCCATACCTAGCGTGTCAAACAGTTTAGTGCTTACTTTCCCTCCATGTTGAAGAACAATAGATGTTTTAAGCACCCAGGCTAATGTGCTGCATAGCTAAATTCATATAAGGTCTCAAAGGCGAGACCCAGAGATTTAAGTGGGCCGGGTATCACTGGTGCTGAGCACCAGCAGTTTTTTAAAGGGGGCCTCGAAATGGGTCTCTATCGGGCTCGTTCTTGTGCCCATGCACAGGCTGTCCGTTTTTTGCGGACTGCAGTGATAGCAGGCACCATGATGTGTGTATACTCACACTGCTCACTAGTAGAAAAGTTACGGCATGACGTCATGCCAGGTGAGCGTTGAAGAGGAAGGTAAATCCTTTAAAGAGAGTCATTTTCTCTCTGGATTTCCCCTCTCCTTTTGAAACTCAGGAGCAGCAACATTGTCGTGGTGTCACCACAGCTTTAAGTGGAAGCTTTTTCAATATTATATACAAGCCATAGTTGCTGCTTATTCATCTAATGCAACTAACAACCATTGATAAAGCTAATAGTCCTGACTTCTTGTAGGTATGATGTTACTTGCATCATATCTGGCGGCAATGACAGAAACAGCAAAATACAAGTCGGTCGGCCCACGATACTAAGCGCAGACTTTTAGCTTACGTGTTTTAAGCCACACCCTAATTACATTGGCCACGCCCCTTTATGAGACCCTGGTAGTGTTTTCATCCAACTTAAAGCCCTGGCAAGACCGATTGCTTTGCAAATGCTTGTGTTATACTATTGCTTTATTATTTTGTCATTTTTAGGTTGAGCATATAGCGGCAGAAAGCATGACCTGCTCGCTTTGCGAGGTATGGAGTATGGGTGGAAGCTCTGCCCACTTCCACGGCCATCTTTTTCATTGGCTTGTGTCTTTGTCATTTCTAAATGCTGCCTTCCAATTGGTTTATAATCTGTTAGTCCCTCCTCATGACGGCCATGTCCTCATTTATATCCTTCCATGGCTACTGCTCCCTTTACTTTGAGTGTTAAATGGTATGTGTTATTTAGATTGTGAGCACTATTTTCTTTCCATGCTCTCCCCACCTACTGCAGTCCATTCCTTCTCGCTCTCTTGCCCCCTGCCTCACCCCCCCCACTTCAGTTTGCAATGCAATAGGTCTCGGGTAAATGCAAGTCTTATTGCATTGCAAATGCTTGTTCTTCTTTGGTTGCGGGAATTTGCCTTCTTGGTTCAAGGCTGCCCCCTAAATACTGTATTTAGGGGCGTTTTAGGGGTCTTGGGGTCAGTAGCCATTTGCCTACTGACCTTAGTGTGGGTACACCCTTGGTGTGCCTACCCCACATGGGGGAGTGACCACAATCCGTAATCCTGCAATATGGCAGGCATTTAACAGTGGACTTCACCTCGCCTCCCACACCTGAGAGGAGGGGTTGGCAGAGGTGGGCACACCTTCTGGGCTGGCTAATTTTTCCCTCCTGTCTTCCCGCTGAAAAGGAGGGGAGACAGGAAGGGGGCCTGCTCCTGATAGCAGGAGAGGCTGGTAGTCGCATTACAAAGGCTACAAGGCCTTTGAAGCTCCCCTGCCACAGGTGGCTCTTCCTGGACTGGGGGAGATGGGAACACCTGCACCCAGGAAAGGCTTTGTTTCTGGGCTCGGGGAGCAAAGGCTCCCACCCCACGGGTCCATAAACGTGTCTTGTGGTGGCAAGCTGGAGTGTACCAGTCAGGAAACCCAACAGAGGCTGGTCATTTTTCAGGGGGCATCTCTAACATGCCCTCTGGGTGCATTTTTCTTTGAATTCCACACTGACATCAGTGTGGGTTTAATGTCCTGAGGAGTTTTATACCAAACTTCTTGGTTTTCATTGTAGTCATTACGGTGCTGTGGAGGTTGTAATGACACCCTCCCAGTACCATATACTCTTAATGGCAGCACTGTACTTACAATGTCTAAGAAAGGACTTAGACACTGTAGGGATACAGGGCTCATGCACCTGTACCCTCACCACTGGTATAGTGCACCCAGTTAGAGTGGTGGATGATCTATTCCAAGGCAGTAGGTTGTAGGCATGGCACACAGGGATGTGTGCCATGTCGACTCTTCACTTTGTTCTGTACCAAAACATGAAGCCTGCAAAGGCAGTGTGTGAGTGTAAAGGTAAAGGGCCTCTAAGGGCGGCACAATACATGGTGCAGCCCTTAGAGACCTTCCCTGGTCACATTGCCCTGGGTACTTGGGGTACCACTTACCAGGGGCTGACCTGTGGCCAGGGTGCCAATTGGGTTTAGTACAGTTTTGGGGAAAGAACACAGGCCCTGGGAACCTGATTGGCAGGGACCCAGGGCACATCAAGTCAAAGTGCATCAGTAGTTCTGGCAACAAGTGTGGGCGTTACTGCAACAGAAATCCAGCTTCTCACAGTACCGCTCAGTGGGAAGCACAGATCTTTCTGGAGCCACAACACTCTTTCCAGAAAACATTTGTTAAAAAACTTCATAGTGAAAAAGGGATCTTACATCATTATAAATATTCTTCAGTTAACATTTTTCTTAGCTGTGCAACTTTCATGAAGTACAAGCAACCGATTGTGACAGACAGAAAAGTTAATTTCAGTTAACTTCATGAAAATGCCTAGATGGTCCTGCTTTAAAACTCCCCTAAAAGCTGGGTGTTTAGCCTGCCACTAAAAGGAATATCCCTGTCACGGTAGAGATGGAATGGTGGTGAATGATGCCTATTGTGGATCAACATAGAGCACTCGCTTCCTCACCCTGTTCCATCAGCTGTATTCTTATCCACTAGCAACTGGAAACCTAACAAGGAACTCACCATCCACGCTCCCACAAAAAGAATATTACATAAATGCAGTAAATTCCCCTTGACAAACCAAATCTGTCTGGTGTATTAATTCACAGAAAAACGGCTCTCTGTCCATTCTGGGGCATGGAATAGACAAAGGCATCTTTATTCTTACATATTATTTTCAAAGGGATTCTTTTTGTAATTTCTGGGATACCAATCCAAAGACACAAATATGCTGTATGGAAGAAAGAAACATTCTAATATATATGAAAATGTTCAAAGGGACATTTCCCTCCTCTGTGCATCACACCCTTATGCTAAATCCTTTAGCACCCCACATGTTCACATAATTTAGCTTTCCTCGAATAACTGATGGTGGGAAGTGCTGCTTTTGGTGCCACTGCAGACCAGCAACATCTTAGCTTCCTGAATAGAACATTGTTGCCTTGCTACCATCTTTCTCTCAGATTGTGACATCATTGGTTCTTACCAGAGTGAGATGGCTTTGTGACATCAAAGAATCTTCAGCGTTGCTAAGGCGCTAGTGTGTCAACATTGGCAGCTGTAGTCAAGACTTTGCCGCCATCTTTGTCAAAGTTGTTACAAGCTACAGAATTTGTTTCTGGTTTAGAGATTTTGTCAGGCCTTAACCTACGTCATTATAATATTTCTTTACTGTAACATCTTTGTGACATGACAGGTAAGGAATTCCTCATTTTATATTTTAAATGGCTCATTTATTCCCATACATATGGCTTGATTAGATTAAAGTCTGGACTTGTTGGCAGAGCATTGCAGTGATAAAGTAACTTGATATTAATGTCTCATTTTGCCCCTTCATGTTGTGTCCTTCATCATCAGTAGCAAAGACATATCAAGAATCAATAGCCAAACATCAGAGTCTTTGATATGGTCCTCCTCATTCACACCTTATCGCAGTACTTTTAGCTCTTTTAGCACTTTAGTACTGAAGATTTTCTACCTTGACTTGAATTGTAAACACAACGTAGCTAAAGAGCCTAAATAATCACTGAAAAAATCCTCATCTCTGTCCATACTGTGTTTCCAATGATTAACACACGTTGTAAAGCTAAGGGCTACGTTTTTAGGACATCAATAGCTCTAAACTCTTCATTGACATAACTACAAGGCCAATAGAATGCGAAATGAGAGTGAAACACTAAAGAGAGTACCTTAGACAGATATAAGAAATGAGAAAGATGTCGTAATGAAACACTCTCTTAATCTGATCAGCGGCTTAGGGACATTGTACACTACAGACCTATATAAACCAGAGATGCATTTCCCCTCTATAGCCACAATTGTAAGCCTGGCTCTAGGGGGCTATACTACGGAAGCGCCCTCGCTGGTAGCTAGTAATTTTCGAGTGCATGTCGAAGTTGTAGATAAAAGAAAAATTGTGATTCTTGCAAATCATATTCGGCCATTAGTTGTTCATAGAGGGTCATGTGGTCAGACATCCTACAGTTTGGAAATTCATGGCATGTACCACTTCTTCTACCTCAATTCCAAAACATTTTCCAGCTCGCTACACGCCTAATATTCTCAATCAATTCTCTCACATGCATCTTTAATCCTTTCAACTTTAACAGCTTTAACTCCTTGTCCCCACCAGCATCCTGACATTCTTTCTAAACTACCTACTCCTACCTACCAAATCCGCATTAATCTGACACTTTCTATTTTTGCATATGCTTCGTGTACTACCTTGGCAGCTTCCTTGCTCATGTAAAGCAATTTGCTCTGATTGTTATGCCCTAAGAAGTCCATCCGTACACTGTCTTTCATGATTTCCTCAAATTAAATTTTTTTAGAAACAAATGGGGCGTGGCCAAGACTCCGATGGAGTAGGACGTACCTTGCAGTGTCTCCCTCCTCCAGCGGCCAACCTAAAGAAACTACCAGCAGTGGGGCCTTGGGGGCACAAACGGGCCCCTTCCTATACTCCACCAAACCATTTACCCCATATTTGCAACCCGCTTTGTCTTCCAGGCCCGAGCTTGGGGCTGATACATAGTGGGCAACCGAGGAGAGCAGCTTCGCCCACCATCTTGGGCCCAGTACTCATGGAAGAGTCCAGACCGGTGGGGACCTGGGACCCCATTGTGGGGGCCCTGGCCAACGACAAATGGTGACCGGGGAGTGGTGCCTGAATTCAAAGGGCATGGACGGGCCTCCGACCCCCCCACTTGAGGGGGGGCTTGATTGCCAGACCCAGCTGGAGCTGAGCAGATCGCTGGACTGGTGGGGGGGTCAGGACGGCCTCGCCTGCTCGGCGCCCGGTGGGTCCCACCTTCTTGGATATCTTTGGGACCCAATCTGTGTGGTGGTATCAGCGGGGATGTGTCCTCAAGCGATTGGACTGTTACCTGGGGGGGGCCTCTGTCATTTGAGGCCGACGACGTCATCATCGGGCGGCCATCTTGCAGGCTTCCTCCCCGTGAATAACCTGGTGAGGAGAGGCGAAAACGTCCCACCTGTGCTGCCTTAGTTAAACTGTGGCATCCCCCAGCAGGGAAAGAGGAGTGATCCTGCTGCCCCCGAGTGGAGGTGCTCCATTCAGCAGGTTCCTGCCTCGGGGAGTCCCCGCCAGCATGGGTATAGGAGAGAAAGACGCCGGCCCTCATCGGAGGCCATGATGTTTATCCAGATGAGTGTGGAGACTGGAGTGAATCTGCGCCACGCACAGACGGAGCTGAGGCGACCAGCTGTGCATTCGGCCAGCGAACCCAACCCCATACATCTGCCCTCCAGTCTTTGACGCTCAGTAGCCATTCAGGGGGGCTGGATCCTTTGCCGTTAATCTGTCAAGGCCTTGGGGTGACCGACCTGGTGGGGGCCACCACGCTATGGGGTTGCAATTGTTTGAACTAAGGGGGCTACGGGAAACCGGCTTTGCAGTCAGACAGCGAGCCTGACCCCTATCCTGTGTCCTCCATATTTGGCCTCAGGTGAGACCCAAACTTGAGGGTTGGGTGCTTATTTGATTGCTCTTTGCCTAACTCAGAAAAAAGTGCAAGAGGAACCCTGAGAACACTGGTTCTGGGGGCAATTCCAATCCAGGGAATAATACAATGAGAAACAAGAACAAAAGGCCCCACTACAAACAATATGAAAGGGCAATAGCTCCAAATGTAAAAATGTCACCCACCAAAAAGCTGATATCACAATTATTTATTCATCGCATTTTTGGTAGCGATGTGTTTGTAAGAGACATTTATTAGTAATAGATACCTTACCTTAGAATTACCCCAGAAGTCAGACTGGATCCAGAGAAATTCTATCTTAGCAGTACCCATGCTCGTCAGTTGGTGGCGATGGCTGACTCTGCACCTGTCATCGTTACTGAAGGTAAGTAACTTGCTCATCTGAAAGAGACTATTTGTTATAAATTCTTTACCGTAGAATAGATACCCCTGCAATAACAACCCCGGAGGTGGGTCTGCGAACTAAGTTCACACCAGGAAGAGATGGAGAACAGATCTGCTGAAAAAGCTGTCTTTCCGGACTTGGCTGTCCAGGCAGTAGTGCTTAGTAAATGTGTGCAGGGAAGCCCCTGTGGCTGCCTGGCAGATGTCAACCAGCAAAACTCCATGTCCCAAAGCAGTAGTCGCTGCTGTCGCCCTGGTAGAGTAGGCGCGAGGAACACTGGAGGTTCCTTTTTAGCCAAAGAATAATATATCCGAATGCATAGGGCGCTCCATAGAGAGATGGTACGTTTGTGCACTGTCCAACCTTTCTTGGCGTCCACATAACCCACTAAGAGCTGATTGTCCACCCAGAAGTCTTTAGTGCGGTCAAGGTGGAAATACAGCAATACAGCACACGTTTTGGGTACAGATTGTGGAGTTTCTCTTCCTTTTTGGAAGGGTGCGGAGGCGGGAAGAAGGTGGTCATGTGATGGTCTGACCTATGTGGAAAGAGGTTACCGCTTTGGACAGAAAAGAGGGCCTAGTGCACAGAACTACTTTGTCTGGATTGACAGCAAGAAAGGGTGGTTTGGTACATAAAGCCTAAAGCTCACTCACCCTGCAAGCAGAGGTGATGGCAAGCAAGAAAGCAGTCTTTAAAGTAAGAAGATGAAGAGGACATTTATGTAGTGCCTCAAAAGGAGCACACATAAGATAAGTAAAGACAAGTAACAAGTCCTACTGGGGCATTACGAAAGGAGAAGGAGGAAAGAGATGAGTAAAGCCTTTCAGAAATCTGTTAACAATAGGGGACTTGAAAGAGAAGGCTGATCAGGAAGGCGAAGAAAAGCTGAAAAGGCCAAAAGATAGCCTTTAGGAGTGCCCAGAGCAGTGCCCCGCTGGGCCAAATAAAGAATGAAAGAGGGGCAGAAAGGGGATCCACAGCCTTTGCTGTGCACCATGCCACAAATTAGTTCCATCCACAGGCGTATACCGTTTTAGTGGAGGGACACCTGGCTGCCAAGATGACATTACAGACTTCAGGAGGAAGGTCGAAAGCTGTCAGCTGTCGCCACCCAATCTCCACTCAAGGAGGTAGAGGCTGGATAGGTTAGGGTGGAGGGCCGTCCCCTGCTGCTGTGACAGAAGATCTTCCTGAAGAGGCTGTCTGATCCGAGGATCGATGGCCATGCTCAAGAGCTCGGGATACCAGACTCTTCATACCCAGTTTGGAGCCACAAGAATGACGGGCCCGGGCGTGCTTGATCTTCTTCAGCACTCTGGGCAGAAGCGATATAGGCGGAAAGGCGTACAGGAGGCCGCAATTCTACTCATGACGAAAAGCGTCGCTGAGCGAGTGCTGCCTTGGAAACTCTAACGCGCAGAACTGCTGACACTGCGTGTTCTCTTGAGTGGTGAATAGATCTACCCAAGGCTCTCCCCACCAACGAAAGAGCGCTTGCACCACCTTCAAGTGAAGGAGCCATTCGTGATCCATGATGCACCAGCGACTGAGTTAATCCGCCCTGGCATTCAGAGAACCTGCCAGGTGTTGAACCGCCAAGGTCATGCCCTGTTGTTCTAGCTATGTCCAAAGGTGAAGAGCCTCTTGAAATAAGGTCCACGACTGCACTGCGCCTTGTTTGTTGCATTGGCCACAAGGAAGTGGTGTTGTTAGTGAACACCTGCTCTACTCTTCCTTTGACAGAAGGAAGGAATGCTTTTACTACAAGACGAATTGTCCGGAACTTCAAAAGGTTGTTGTGGACCCCGGACTCCACCGGAGGCCAGCGGCATCTGATCTCCACCTCTCCCATGTGGCCGCCCCATCCCACGAGTGATGCATAAGTCACTACTGTGAATTCTGGTTGGGGAAGAGAGAGGGATCTGCCGTTGAGCCAATCCTGGTTCGTGAGCCACCACTGCAACTGACTTGAAGTACCATCTGAGATCTCGATGACATCGGAAAGACTCCCCTGATGCTGCACCCACTGGAACTTCAGGTCCCACTGCAGAGCCCGTATATGCCATCTGGCATGATCTTCCAGAAGGATGCAGGAGACCATGAGGGCCAGCAACCTAAGGATCATTCTCACCGAAATCCAGGATAGAGGCTGAAACATCAGTATCATTGCCCTAACATCCTGGACTCGCTGCTCGGGAGGATAAGCCCGAAACTGCCCTGTATCCAGAACTGCTGGAATCAGGTGCAACTTCGGCAAGTTGATAGTGAACCCCAGCAAGTCCAGGAAGTCCGCCGTAGTCTGGAGGTGGGAGACGACAGCCTGGGACGAGCCCATCATCAACAGCCAGTCGTCTAGACAGGGAAGACTGGAACCCCTGATCTACGCAGATGAGCTGCAACCACAGCCATCACTTCTGTAAACACCAAGGGGGGTTGGTAAGGCCAAAGGGGAGCACAGTAAACTGAAAATGCTCGTGGCCTACCGTGAACTATAGGTAACGCCAGTGGGCAGACCAGACAGGGATGTGAAAATAAGCGTCTTGCAAGTCAAATGCTGCCATCCAGTCTCCAGGGTCGAGGGCAGACAAGACCTGAGCCAAGGTTAACATTTTGAACTTCTACCTCCGGAGGAAACGGATGACGTCCCTGAGGTCAAATAGGATGCAGGCCTTTGTCCTTCTTGGGTACCAGGAAGTACTGGGAGCAACCACAACCTACTTCTGGCACAGGGACCTGTTTGATAGCTCCCCTGGCCAAGACAGCCGCAACTTCCTAGCGGAGAAGGGCCAAATGATCCTCCGACATGCGATGGAGTGTTGGTGGCATGGAGGGAGGAGGGGTCTCAAAGGGGAGGGAGTAGCCCCTTCGGACTATCTGCAAAACCCACCTGTCTGACGTGATGTTGTGCCAGTGGGGGAGTTGATGGCAGATCATGCCACCCACTGGCAACTGGTGGCCCTGAAAGGTCAGACTAAGAAGATTTGAAGGCTGTTGCAAAGGGGGCATTGGTTAAATGGCCCACCCATTGGCCCCCAGACCTGCAACACTGGGTCCATGGTCGTCCTGGGCCACACATAGGCGGGGTAGCTGCCACTGCACTGTGGCTCTGGGTGGAACGTGGTGGGGTACCCCTTCCCTAGCCACAAAAGGGCCAAAAGACGCACTGGGTGAGGTGAGAAGATGCTGCGAGGCCCAAGGATCTGACCGTAGCCCTAGAGTCCTTGAAACGCTCGAGCGACGGCCATCAAAGACCATGTCCAAAAGACTAGATTAGACATTCCCAGAGAAGGCAGACATTTTCAGCCAGGCTTAGGGACTTTTATTTCTGTTCAACTACCTCTATTTAACTGTCTTGATAAAAACCGACAAGCAGAGGTCAGTAAAATACCAGATTTAGCATTCTCTAAATTCCAGTCCATAGAAATTGTCTTACATGAGCACACGTAGACAATAATATTTTTTTCAATTCTTGACTTTTCAGTGATATAACCACCGAAGTCCCTGATTTTATATTAAAAACAATGCTTTGGACTATACCATTTTCCGCCGAAAGGCAATATTTCTCTACATATTTTCCCATACCTGGCTCGTCAAACAGTTTGGTGCTCACATTCCCTCCATGTTGAAGAACAATAGATGTTTCAGCACCCAGGCTAATGTGATGCATAGCTAAATACATAAAAGGTCCAAATGGCGAGACCCAGAGATTTAAGTGGACCGGGAATCATCGGTGCTGAGCACCAGCAGTTTTTTAAAGGGGGCCTCGAAATGGGTCTCTATCGGGCTCGTTTTTGGGCCCTGGCACAGGTTGTCCGTATTTTTGCGGACTGCAGTGACAGCACGCACAATGATGTATGCATACTCACACTGCTCACTAGTGGAAAAGTTACTGCATGACGTCATGCCAGGTGAGTGTTGTGGAGGAAGGGGAATCCTTTAAAGAGAGTTATTTTCTCTCTGGATTTCCCCTCTCCTTTTGAAACGCAGGCGCAGAAACATTGTTGTGGTGTCACAAGGGCCTTAAGTGGAAGCTTTTTCAATATTATGTAGAAGCCATAGTTGCTGCTTATTTATCTTATGCAACTAACAACCATTGAATAAGCCAATAGTCCTGACTTCTTGTAGGTATGATGTTACTTGTATCATATCTGGCGGCAATGACAGAAACAGCAATATACAAGTCCGGCGGCCCACTATGCTAACACAGACTTTTAGCTTACGTATTTTAAGCCACACCCTTAATTACATTGGACACGCCCCTTTATGAGACCCTCCTATTTTTTTCATCCAACATAAAGCCCTGGCGAGACTGATTGCATTGCAAATGCTTGTGTTATACTGTTGCTTTATTATTTTGTCATTTTTAGGTCGACCCGTTTGCGGCAGAAAGCATGTGCTGCTCGCTTTGCGAGGTATGGAGTATGGAGTGGAAGCTCTGCCTACTTCCACGCCCATCTTTTTCATTGGCTTGTGTTTTTGTCCTTTCTAAATGCTGCCTTCCGATTGGTTTATAGGCTGTTAGTCCATCCTCATGACGGCCATATCCTCATTTATATCCTTCCATGGCTACTGGTCCCTTTACTTCGTGTGTTAAATGGTATGTGTTATTTAGATTGTGAGTACTATTTTCTTTCCATGCTCTCCCCCCGTACTGCAGCCCATTCCTTCTCGCTCTCCTGCCCCCCGCCCGCACTCCCGCTGGCCGTGCCTTTCCGCCCCCCTGCCTCCCCCCACTCCAGTTTGCAATGCAATAGGTCTCGGGTAAATGAGAGTCCTATTGCAATGCAAATGCTTGTTCTTCTTAGGTTGCGGGAATCTGCCTTCTTGGTTCGGGGCTGCCCCCTAAATACTGTATTTAGGGGCGTTTTAGGGGTCTCGGGGTCAGTAGCCATTAGACTACTGACTTTAGGGTGGGTACGCCCTTGGTGTGCCTACCCCCCATGGGGGAGTGATCACAATCCCTAATCCTGATTGGGGAGTGCCTGCCATCTGCAAGATGGCGGGCACTTAAGAGTGGACTTCACCTCGCCTCGCCCACCTGAGGGGTGGGGTTGGCAGAGGTGGGCACACATTCTGGGCTGGCTAAATTTCCCCCCTGACTTCCTGCCGAAAAGGAGGGGAGACAGGAAGGGGTCCTGCTCCTGATATTAGGAGAGGCTGGGGGTCGTATTACAAAGGCTGCAAGGCCTTTGAAGCTCCCCTGCCACAGATGGCTCTTCATGGACTGGGGGAGGTGGGAATACCTGCACCCAGGAAAGGATTTGTTTCTGGGGTGTGGGAGCGAAGGCTCCCACCCCACGGGTCTACAAACGTGTCTTGTGGTGGCAGGCTGGAGTGTACCAGTCAGGAAACCCACCTGAGGATGGTCGTTTTTCAGGGGGCATCTTTAACATGCCCTATGAGTGCATTTTTCTTTGAATTGCACACTGACATCAGTGTGGGTTTAATGTCCTGAGGAGTTTTTTACCAATTTTCTCTGTTTTCATTGTAGCCATTATTGTGCTGTGGAGGCAGCAATGACACCCTCCCAGTACCATATACACTTAATGGCAGCACTGTACTTACAATCTCTAAGAAAGGACTTATACACTGTGGGGATACAGGGCTCATGCACCTGTACCTCACCACTGGTTTAGTGCACTCAGCTAGAGTGGTGGATGATCTATGCCAAGTCAGTGGGTTGTTGGCATGGCACACAGGGATGTGTGCCATGTCGACTCTTCACTTTGTTCTGCACCAAAACACGCAGCCTGCAAAGGCAGTGTGTTAGTGTAAAGGTAAAGGGCCTCTAAGGGTTGCATAATACGTGGTGCAGCCCTTAGAGACCTTCCCTGGTCACATTGCCCTGGGTACTGGGCGTACCATTTACCAGAGGCTGGCCTGTGGCAAGGGTGCCAATTGGGTTTGGTACCGTTTTGGAGAAAGAACACAGGCCCTGGGAACCTGATTGGCAGGGACCCAGGGCACATCAAGTCAAAGTGTATCAGTAGTTCTGACAACAAGTGGGGGCGTTACTGCAACAGAAATCCAGCTTCTCACAGTACTGCTCAGTGGGAAGCACAGACCTTTATGGAGCCACAACACTCTTTCCAGAAAACATATGTTCAAAAACTTTGTAGTGAAAAACGGATCTTAGCTCATTATAAATAATCTTCAGTTAACTTTTTTCTCAGCTGTGCAGCTTTCATGAAGTCCAAGCAACCTATTGTGACGGAAGAAAAGTTAATTTTGGTTAACTTCATGAAAATGCCTAGATGGTCCTGCTTTAAAACTCCCCTAAAAGGTGGGTGTTTAGCCTTCCACTAAAAGAAATATCCCTGTCAGGGTAGAGATGGAATGGTGGTGAATGATGCCTATTGTGGATCAACATAGAGCACTCGCTTCCTTACCCTGTTTCATCAGCTGTATTGTTATCCACTAGCAACTGGAAACCTAACACGGAACTCACCATCCATGCTCCCACTAAACAAATATTACATAAATGCAGTACATGCCCCTGACAAACCAAATCCGTCTGGTGTATTAATTCACAGAAAAACGTCTCTCTGTCCATTCTGGGGCATGGAATAGACAAAGGTATCTTTATTCTTATATATTATTTTCAAATAGATTCTTTTTGTAGTTTCTGGGATACCAATCCGAAGACAAAATTATGCTGTATGGAAGAAAGAAACATTCTAATATATTAAAATGTTCTACAGCACATTTGCCTCCTCTGTGTTTTACACCCTTATGCTAAATCCTTTAGCACCTCAAACGTTAACAAAATTTAGCTCTCCTCGAATGGCTGATGGTTGGAAGTGCTGCTTTTTGTGCCACTGCAGACCAGCAATATCTTAGCTTCCTGAATAGAACAGTGTTGCCTTGCTACCATCTTTCTCTCAGATTGTGATTGGTTCTTACCAGAGTGAGATGGCTTTGTGACATCCAAGAATCTACAGGGTCGCTAAGGCGCTGGTGTGTCAACATTGGCAGCTGTAGTCAAGACTTTTCCGCCATCTTTGTCAAAGTTGTTACATGCTACAGAATTTGTTTCTGGTTTAGAGATTTTGTCAGGCCTCAACCTACGTCATTATAATATTTCTTCACTATTTCATCTTTGTAACATGACAGGTAAGGAATTCCTCATTTTATTTTTTAAATGGCTCATTTATTCCCATACGTATGGCTAGGTTAGATTAAAGTCTGGACTTGTTGGCAGAGCATTGCAATGATAAAGTAACTTGATATTAATGTCTCATTTTGCCGATTCATTTTGTGTCCTTCATCATCAGTAGCAAGCAAAGACATGTCAAGAATCAATAGCAAGTCAAGTCAAGTCAAGTCAAAGATGCTTTATTCAAGTTTATCTTATAAAAGCACTTACAATCTCAAATATAAAAACACACATTTTTTTTAAAAAAAACACTTCAGTTAAAAATAAGACTTGATTAGCAATCAAATAGTTTAAAAACTTAAATATCGTTACAGAATATAAATTTACAGATAGAAATTTACAGATAAAAATTTTGCGGGTAAAAAAGCAGACGAACTTATAATACAATAAAAAGACAATCAGCTGCCTAAAGACCTCTGTCTGATAGACCATGCCTATCCAAGGAATTTGTCAGTAGCTATCACTAAAGGCAATAAAGTGCTAGTGTGTATTATTCTTAAAGCTACAACACTGCTAGTGGTGCCTAGGTTCTTGCACACTGGTGATAGCCAAATGCGCCTGGGTTCTGCATAGATCGTACAAGCAAATAGGAAGTGGCCAATTGTTTCCTTGTGTGCTCCACGCCTTAATACAGTGTGATTCGTGGCTCAAACATCGTTGTTGATACAGTATTACCACATATGTACATTACGTTGTCCCAAAAGAGCATCAGAACACACGCCTTGTATTGTACAAATCATATGTCTTACTGTTTTTCTGTCTGTTTCTAGCAATATTGCGGGTCAATATTGTTTATGTACTGTTTTTTTCATAATTCCTATTTTAACCTGTGTTAAGCAGTTTATTATATTTTCTGCTTTTTTAACTTTACTGTATACAATAAATTTTGCTAAATTTTTTACTCCAGATCTAATTGTCATAGTTCCTTAAAATGTTTTTTTCTCATTTATAGTGTTTATGTATATGACTTTGTTCAAGGGAATTGTTTTTTTATACTGGTTGGTGAACCCTATTTCCCTTGACTCTCGTTAAGGGGTACCTCTCCTATTTTAACCTGCTCCACAGGCTGGACAGTTGCTAATAGATGAACCTCCCTACCTGCCTGTCAGAGATCTAAGGGAAAGGGCACCTGCTCTAATTTGGAAAAGGGGCTTCCTGTCCCTTGGTGTAGTTATAGCGTCCCAGTAAAGTTCTAGGCTGACATACAGCTTTGCTTCTAGGAATCCTCCAGCCATAGACGCTGCACTAGTACCTTTCCAGTTCTGAGCGGCCACCTTCTCCCAGTAGATTTCTTATAGGACTTTTTTAGTTGGGAATGAGGCTCCCACTGGGTTTTCCCAAAGCATTTGAAGACCGAGATCACCCAGCGTTGCTCTAAGTACATTCAACCAGGCAATTTTGTGGAACACATCCACTTTAATGATATCTAGAAACCCCTCGGCATAGTATAAAAGCTCAGGTGTAGTCCAGAGCCTCCGCCAATATAAAATTGGATGAAGCCTGGCCGGATCTACAACAGCCTTCCTGCCCAGATCGTACCTAAGTGGCAGCAATGGAGTACTTTTAGGGAGACCAGTAATAGTCCGGAAAAACTTATTTTCCGATGTTTGTAGTGACTGAAGCTTCTCAAAGCCCCACAGCTCGGCACCGTAAAGTGCAGAGCCGAGGACTTTGGCCTCGTACACCTGCAGTGCTGGTTTTATTGGTTTGGTCATAGATTTTCTATGCTCTGAACCAAGAACACCAGCCAATTGTCTATGTCTTAGAACTGCGATATCTATATGCTGGGACCATCTAAGATCATTTGATACATGGATACCCAGATACGTAAAGGCATTAACTATCTCTAGAGGGCGATCATTCATGACTAGCTTAGATCTAAAACTTCGATGGAGATTAAAAACCATGAGCTTAGTTTTAGCCACATTAACTTCTAAGCCGTGCTCCCCACAGAATTGGTCAAAAATACATAGTGCACGCTGTAGACCACTCAGAGTCTTTGATAAAATCAAAATATCGTCTGCAAACATTAAAATCGGTATCTTAGTACCAGCTAATAAAGGAGCATCCACATTTGCAGACAACATACGAGCCACGACACCATTAATATACAGAGTGAAGAGCGTGGGAGCCATCGAACACCCTTGCCGAACTCCCCGCTGCACCGGGAAGTCTGCGGTAACCATTCCCTGCCCCCCACTGGATCTTAGCAAAATTTGCTTCGTGTAGCCTCATTAATATTGAGAATAGTTCTTCTGGTAAGCCCAAGTTCTTCAATACCTACCACAGCTTAGACCTAGGGACCAGGTCAAAGGCAGCCCGCAAATCGACAAAAGCCGCATCCAGGCTTCACTTGCCCAGCAACACAGTCCTCCACTGCAATAAAGTAAAACGGAAGACCTGGTCCACCATACTGGTTGATTTTCGAAACCCTGCTTGAAATGGAGACAAAGCGTTATTCTCATCTGCCCAGTCCAGGAGCCTATTGACAACCATCCTCCCGACCACCTTTTGGATGGTGTCAATTAGGCTTATGGGCCTATAGTTCCCTGGTTGGGATCGATCTCCTTTCTTAAATACAGGTATTATGACTGCACCTTGCCAAGATGTCAGTACAGGTGTGCCCTGTGCAACTGCATTGACAAGAAGAAAGATGTACTTACTCCAGCGCTCTTTATCATTAATAAAGACGTCCGCCGGCACCCCATCTAAGCCTGGGGCTCTACCACTAGTCACTGTACTAAGGGCCATCATTACTTCATTGCTGCTGAAAGAGTTTTCTTTGTAGTAAACCGGCCTAAAACCAACCATCAGGTTGCCGGAATGTGTTTCAGCACACTGGGGCTTAAAATAGTTGACTCAGTCCTCCTCAGGTACGTTGTTATTAGAATGGGTCGGATACTCCCCCCCTACCCCACTTTACAATATTCCAAAAGTGCCTAGAGTCTTTTTTTTCACTAGCATCCTTTATCTCTTGCCAGTGGAGCTCGTCCCACAATTTCTTAGTGTTAGATATACTTTCCTTATACTCTTTTCTGGCAATACGAATGGTCGTCAATTCTCTCCCCTAGATCGCAGAGCCTAAAGCTAAACGGGCATTCCTGCACTGAGTATTATACTACTTTGCCGGCTTGAAGATTACCCTTCTACTCCTCTTTGCATGTTTCAAAAAATGATTCCTGATGACAGAGAAGAGGTTATCATGGATTTTGGTTACATTGTTCATTCCAGGTACGGTTGTATTAGCTTGCTCTATCCGCCTCAGCGTTAATATTATAAATGGCCTGTTGGTTGGTCACAACGTATGCCCATTTTAACCTACGCATATCATTTGTAGGGACAATCAAAGGGGCGCTATCCACCTCAAGAATCGGGGTCATATTGTCAGATGTCCACCATTTGTGCTCTACGCACAGCGGATTGTGGTCACTTTCAATCCTCCATTTGACTTGTCACAACCGAGGTTCCAAAGTTTCATGCTCCACAAAACATAGTCGATTCTGCTCCTATGATGCCCATTATCGAAAGTGCATGCCCCTGTCTTGTCACTCATGGTCCTCCCATTTAGTGCCCTTAGACCCCTTTCGTAGCATGTAGCATTTAAACAGATAACATCCTCGGACCAACGAGTAACAGGATTCAAATCTAATTTGGGGACTCCCCATTGCCTGTCCTCTTCATCCCCAGCAAAATCATCACAAATGGCCAGGGGTTCAAAGGTTCGGTTCAAGTCACCAGCTATAACAATATTGTTGTCCAGAGAGTGGGTTTCAAGGAGGGAACCCAAAGCCGCTAGGACTTTTGACCTCCCACCCTTGTTACCCCTGGCATAGACATTGTAGATGTCAAGCCATCCCAGAGGGCCCAGGTCCACTCTAATACGTTGGATGTCATTACTTCCAATATCTACCACCTTGACAATGAGCGACAAGCTCTGCCGGACCCAAATGGTCAAGCCACCCATCGGACGCCACTTGGGACCCTTTATTGCTGGAACAGAATAATTCAAATATCCCTGAGCAAAAGAAGGTTCAGAGGATACAAAAAGGGGGTAGCTGAACTGTTCCTACGGAGAGCTAGGGAAGATTTAACTGGCGTGACCAAAGGTGTTAGAGTAACACCCTGGGGCATCCATTTTGTTGGATGTAGTTGCCTCACACACCCAGAAGGGTGTCATGCTTCATCATAGGCGGTTGCTCCTCGTCGGGGAGGCGGTGCAATCCCCGACGGGCTCACCTCAAAGAGGGGCTCTTTGGCGGAGATCTTTTAATCCAACAGCCTTATGGTGAGGTGGGGGTGTGTGGGCAGGACGGTGTGTAGTTGTGAGAGGGATATTAAAATGTAGCAAGGGGTACCGGAATTCACTTTATTCTGGGGGTCCCCTGGCTGCAATTAAAACGTGGGGTTAGCTCGCTAGGTGTCAACAGGTTAGGTCGGGTGACCCTAGATGAGACTAGAAGTGAAGGTGGTCGACATGTTTCTCGCAGTGGGTATAGTCACCCGCGATTCATCAGGACCTTAACAAAAGAAGGTTCACACAGCCTCCTGGAAAATACACACATCAAAGCTATTTACAAAATTTAGCCAATCCTGGGATTCCTGCTTGAAGGACATCCCAGCAATATTCTATGAGACTAGCTTGCCCACACCATCCCTAATGCTGACAATTGATCTTGGGGGAGTGGCTACAGGGGGAGTAGTAAGACCAATGGTGTTAGAGATAGCTGCAACAGAGTTGGTATTACCATTCACCAAGTTAACCCGAGGTAAAGGATAAACAGGCAAGATGTTGATGCCGTCCTTTAGGTGACAGCTAGTTGAGTTACCACCCAGTCAATCGCAGTCGTTGAGGCCTGAAAGAGCATTAAATCTGTTTGTGACATCAACATCTGAGATATCTCCTGGGCCACCTTGTGTCCAGGCTCCGTTGGATTTCATAGGTATTGTGGGGCATATTATCAAGCAATAGCGATAATTATCGCTATTGCTTGGTTAGAGACAAAAATGTATCGCCGACCTGCGGCGATTTTTATCGCAGATAAACCTTGGTATTACCAACGTTTATCGCAAATGCGATAAAAATCGGCCGCAATGCATGAATATCGCTGAAAAGTCAGCGATATTCATGCATTAGCGAGCTAATGCTCTTAGCCATGTTATCCACCTCCAATTGGATAACATGGCTAAGAACTGCTCAGGGCAGGGGTTAGCTTTTGGAGATATTCGCGCTTAGCGCGAATATCTCCAAAAGTTAGTAATAGGAGATAGCGATGTTAGCGACTGTTTCCAGTCGCTAACATCTTGGCACGCCCACTTTGCATGTCATTAGTGATAAATATCACTGACATGCAAAGTGGGGCCCAAGATGGTCGCTATCTCCTACTAGCTGTCGCTAACTGGTGTTAGCGACAGCTAGGTAATAGGGAGATAATTTTATCTCCGCTTTCTTGGCTTTTAAAGCCAAAAAAGCGGAGATAAACCCCCTTGATAATGTGCCCCTGTGTTCCACCCTCCTGGTCCCCTGGGAAAATATGGATTATTAACAGACATCCTGTTCATATGGTTCAGGTTGCTGGGGGTGCCCTGATTTCCTGGTCTGTAGAAGAACTCGAGGGGCAATATTTCAATGCCCCTCGGGTCCCCCCATCATGGTGCTTCGCTCTACATCCCTGAGGATCCTAGCTACTGGTGTCGGGCTGTTAAAGTTTATGACTATACAGTTACCATCTTTAGTCTTCCTAGAGTGTCCCAACCATGCAACTCGGCGGACCATAATTATGTTATGAGCTACCATATGGCCACGTGAAGTATTTCGAGAGAGCCAGTATGTGACCTTATTTTTCAGTTCGGAAAAATCCTCTCTTTCTCCTTGGCGGAGAGGGGGGACATTGCCCAAAATCATCACTAGAGGAGTACTTTGTGGGGGTAAATCCAGGGTGGTTCGGTTACCTATACCCTGGTCCGGCTTGGGAATGAATAGGACCAGTCGCCAGTAAGGCTGATTGTATGCCATCCTGCTGATGTAACTGCTGAACCCCCAAGCGGCACTGGCTTCCCTCAATGCTCAGGGATCTACCCCTTGAGTCTGTTGATCTATTATCACTATTTGTCAGGGGCCCTTTGACTGTTGGAAATGCAAGTTCACGTGAAATTGATGCAGGGGGTTCGTTATTATTAGAGAATGTAACATTTTAGTATTGTCAATGGTGGCCTGTTGGAGCTTACCTAAGTTATCATTAATTATTTTCAATCTCTCAATAAGAGGGAGTATTGGGGATTTAATTATCTGTTCTACCTGCCCTATCAGTGCACCATCTCCTTGTGCAGCCGTTGTAGGTCTTATCTAAGCATGGGCGAATTTTGCGAATCTTGGGTTCACGAATTTGCGTATTTGCGAATTCGCAATCCGCAAAATCCGCGAACTCTTGCGAATTTGCGGATTTTTTTTGTGTTCGCAAGGGTTTCTGCCAGTTCGCGAGGGTTTTGTACCAGTTCGCAATTGCGAACTTACTTGTCGGCTCGCAAAGGTCGCGACTTTGTTGTTTCTACGTCTGGCTCATCATCACAGGTTCACAGCACCCTCTGTTTCACCACTGCCACCCTCTGGTTGACCCATGCCACCCTCTGGTACATCATTGCCACCCTCTGATTCATCACTGTAGATTATGGGGGGGAAAAGCAAGCACACCTGCCCTGCTTCAACTGACATGAATTAATTTCTGGTTCATCACTGTAGATTATGGGGGGGGAAAGCAAGCACACCTGACCTGCTTCAACTGACATGAATTCATTTGGGGTTGATTAATGTGTCACTGAATTTAAACTTCCTGTCTGGCACCTGCTTCCTTATCTGTAATTTGCTTTCTGTTGCAGTGCAATTTTTTTTCCCAGGACCTTTGTGGCCTACTTGTAGCTATTCTATGAGCCTGCTGTGAGGGTCAGGGCAGGGTCATAGAATAGTTGCAAGTAGGCAACTGAACTCAGGAAGGGGCCCCTCAGGGAGCACTACAGGGAATGGTTACTAATGATGAGTTTGAACTTTTGCACCTGCTGAGTGCTTTCAGTTTTGCAAAACTTGTTTTTCTGTGGGGCACTTCCTTCCTCCACCCGCCCCCCAAAATGGACTCCTTGCAAAAAAAAGTGCAGGCAAATGTCAACCTGAGGAGTTATTCTGATAAAAATCATCATTTTCAGAAGGTTTATGCTGCTTGCTGGTGGATTACTTGTGCAGAATTGCAAATTTTGTAATTTCGCGAGTGCGAGATTGTTGCTGCCCGCCGCATCTACATGTTCGCAATTGCAAACTCTCGCGATGCGTCGCCAAACTCCCGCAGGATCCCGCAGCAAGATCCAAAATGGCGCAGCACTCGCAAAATATTGAGAAAAACAACTCGGCAAACGCTGAATGACGGTAAGTGAACGCCGCACGCCGCAATATTGTATCACCAAGCAAAAAAAATCCGCTGCGTGCGAATTTGCGGATTTTCTGTAAATTCACGAGAGTTCGCGGATTGCGAATTTACCGAAAATCCGCAAAATCCGCGAGCGGAATGGATTTTCCGCCCATGCTTAGTCTTATCATTGGGTGTGATTGGCCATTTTTTATCAGGAAGGGTATACTCTTATTATTCTGTGCAGGAGTATCAGTCTGTGTATGGTTCTGAAAACCCAGAGATTTGGCCCCTTTGTTCACTAATTTGGGGATCTACCTTGTCTGTCTTACTCGCATGTTGTTCCCCTACGCGCCAGGACAGTCTTGACTAACAGTGCGCGATACAAATCTAAATATAACATAACATAATATCTTTGCTCGTTTACCTTTCTGTCCCCCCCCTTCGCTTTCTTTTTCCTATGGGTATATTACTTGAGGATGTCGAATTAGTGATATGGCAAGCGGGTTTAGTCGGGGGGGTATCTTGCAAGGCACATTTTCCTCCTGAACAGCGCTACCTATCTGTGTGTTCTGTGTGCTATTCCCCAGGGAGATGTTGCTGAGTGAATCTGACCCTATGCTAATCTCTGGCAATCCTAAATCACTTAGGCGTTGACTTAAACGATTCTCAGGGGTTGTACAGAGCTGGATTAATCCCAGAGAGGACCGTTTAGAGAATATTTCAGTTGAGAGTCTTTTTTCAACATCAACTATCTCTTGGTCCAGGGCGGCCGAGACCAGAGTGATATAATTGTCTAGTGTTCCCATAAGACTTCCAGTGATGGATTGAAATCCTGGCTTGAATGAATGAATGAATGAATAAGAATTTGTATTGCGCAACTTTACCAGAAGGCATCAAGGCGCAAAAGGCGCCATCAAGGCGCTTTCCCCCTTTGTCCAGCTGTGCGGGCATGCTTGTAGGATCAGATCCCTGAAGGAAAAGATGGCCAGGTACGGAATAATTAACGAAAATCAGGTTAGCCCTTTATGGTTATCAAAGCGACCAGATCACCTATGGGTAGAGACACTACGTTGTACAGGATCTTAGGGGGGTGGCCCAGCCCGGCCTCTTCTGGCCCCGGACGGGCTTCTCCCGGGACGCTCCCGCGCAGCGGGCGTCTGGATCACTTATGTATCACGTGTGGCAGCCGTGGGCGGGGCTCAGAGCCGAACACGGGACCAGCTGGTTCAGGTCGGGCAGGAACTCCTGGAATTTGGAGACCCTGCTAGTGTTCGGCGTGATCTTTCTTCAGGCCCCCTAGCCCCACAGCCAGCACACGCAAACTGCCCAGTGGCCAAAGCTCCCTCCACTAGCTTCAAGCCGCGAAGCGGCACCCGCGGAGCGGGTGCAGCGAGAAGTAACATTCAAATCCTGGGTCTCCTCTCGTGGCAGCAGTAGCAACAGGACTCCACTCGCAGGTAAGTACACAAACGCACAACAACCCCAATGAAGCAAGGGGCAGCTGTACTTTAAGCGAGATGCGGCCGTGGGCGGGGCTCAGAGCCGAACGCGGGACCAGCTGGTTCAGGTCGGGCAGGGACTCCTGGAACTTGGAGTCCCTGCTAGCGTTCGGCGTAATCTTTCTTCAGGCCCCCTAGCCCCACAGCCAGCACAAGCAAACTGCCTGGTGGCCAAAGCTCCCTCCACCAGCTTCAAGCCGCGAAGCGGCACCTGCGAAGCGGGTGCAGCGAGAAGTAACGTTCAAATCCTGGGTCTCCTCTCGTGGCAACAGTGGCAACAGGACTCCACTCGCAGGTAAGGACACAAACGCACAACAATCCCAATGAAGCAAGGGGCAGCTGGGCTTTAAGCGAGAGGCGGCCGTGGGCGGGGCTCAGAGCCGAACGCGGGACCAGCTGGTTCAGGTCGGGCAGGGACTCCTGGAACTTGGAGTCCCTGCTAGCGTTCTGCTTTATCTTTCTTCAGGCCCCCTAGCCCCACAGCCAGCACACGCAAACTGCCTGAAGGCCAAAGCTCCCTCCACCAGCTTCAAGCCACGGAGCTGGTGTGGCAAGAAGTAAAGTTCAAATCCTGGGTCTCCTCTCGTGGCAACAGTGGCAACAGTACTTCACTCGCAGGTAAGGACACAAACGCACAACAATCGCAATGAAGCAAGGGGCAGCTGGGCTTTAAGCGAGAGGCGGCCGTGGGCGGGGCTCAGAGCCGAACGCGGAACCAGCTGGTTCAGGTCGGGCAGGGACTCCTGGAACTTGGAGTCCCTGCTAGCGTTCGGCGTAATCTTTCTGCGGCAACAGGACTCTACTCGCAGGTAAGGACACAAACGCACGACAGAATGTTGTTGTTACCTATCCAAATTTGAATTTTGAATTTTAATAAGAAGTGCACGGGCGAAGACCTTTTGGGCACTGTTGATCAGGCTAATTCGTCTGTAATTTGAAGGCAGTGAGCGATCACCCTTATTAAACTCTGGAATCACCTCAGCTCCTTTCCATGAGGATGGAATTGGGGAGCCAGAGGCTATTCCGTTGGCAGGCCACAATATACAATGACCAATTGTCGACGTTACTGAGAAATACGTCGTCAGGAATGGCACCCGGACTGGGGGCTTTAGATCTCATAATTGCGTTAATACTGAATCTTAAATCAGCTAACCCATCAATCTGAGAACAATCATAAGCGACTCTTTGGTCTTCATTAGCATGGTCAGGTTCTCCAGTGTATAGTGATGAGAAGTGGTGATGCCATGCCTCAACAGCAATAATATTGTCAGGAGACTGGAGACTATTTCCATCACCCCTAGTCACAAGAAGCTATAAACGTTGTGTATAATTTTTTACACAAGCTTCGCTGATCAAAGACCAATGCTCCACTTCCTAACCCTATTAGCCATGAGAATCGCTTTCTTATAGGATTGCCTAGTTTCCCTCACTTGATTCACATTAAATGATTAAATTGCAGTGGCCAGTTGGGTTCTAAAGTTCCTGCACTCCTGTGTAAACCAAGCAAACTGTGTTTTTGAGCTTTTTGTTCCACCCAGTGAGCGTTGTTGTATTTTAAAATAAGAAGCTAAGAAGTTAAAAAAGTTAGTATGACAGTCAGCAATCTTCGTAAGATCACCCTGGAGTTGTAGCAGACTAAGCATCTGACTAATGCTAGCCTCCAAGTTGGTTCTGATTTAGTCTAACTTTTCCAGGTGCTACACATGCCCATTTAGAACGCCTATTATCGTTGGTGGGATATACCACCCTGGTGGCGAGAGTAGTATCTGTGGAATTTTGAATGTCTGACCCAAGGAGAGATTAGAATTAGCTAAAGGGGATTATGATCACTGTCCGTAGTAGACCCTACAACCATATAAATAACTTTGGGACATAGTTCCAGCAAAAAGTAATCAATTTGGCTCATGTTAGTTGTCCGGTTAAAAGTACTTGATCTTAGCTTATTAGAGTTGGTTCGCCCATTAGTGGCCCTCAAGCCAAATTCGAGAGTTGATGCATTAAGCCGCAGTTCCATTTGGGCCCATTTTGTGGTAGGAGTACGGTCCAAAGGGGGAATACGCCATAACTCCTCCTCCTCCCTACTACCACATTAGTCCTCCTGCCCAAGTGGTTCGAAAGTGACATTGAAGTCACCTGCGACTATTAATGGTAATTGGGTATTTCTAGCATCTACAAGGTTCTCCAACTCCTGGAGGATGCATGATGTGCTACCGGCTTTCGTCCTTTTGCCATACACTTTAAATAGATCCAGCTCCAACCCATACTCTGCCCTTATCTGGACTGCTAGTATATCTGGACTGTTGGTCTTGAGTTCTTCGACAGAACAATGAAGATTGCTTTTTTTAATTTTTAACTTTTATTTATGCAAGTGTGAAAGGCATACTCATCAATTCTTTGCATATATCAAATATAATAGATACAGTCCATACAGTTTACATTCTTTGTTATCTTCTAAGTACATTGTAAGAGCGTTTGCATTTTGTCGTTTGCATAGATAGCGTTACAAATTAGTGTCATTTGCATTTTGTTATTTCAATTCTTGAGTCACTAGAGGCAATTTGCAGATATCCCCTCTATATGTGTTCCAGCCTCCCCATTTTTTATCCATTTTTTTGGGACAGTCCCCATGAATGTATATGGTCTTGTCCGCTACCATGGCCATGTCCATATCCCTGCACCACTCTGTGAGTGTGGGGGTGGTTGCCACACCCCAGCGCCTAGCAATATTCCTCTTGGCTAGCATAATACCTAGGGTAGCCCAGGTCTGTAATGTCGAATTGAGGTCTTTCGTTTCCCAAGCATTAAGTAAACAGCATTTGGGCTCTGCAGGGACTAGATTCCCACTCACCCTTGTGATAAGAGACGTAACTGATTCCCAGCATGACGCAATTGCAGGGCATTGCCATATAGTATGAAAGAATGTACCAACCTCCCCACATTTCAGCAGACAGAGCTAGGTGTCATCTTTTCCAATCTTGTAGCAAGTAGTTCTAGTGTAGTAGATCCTATTGAAGATCTTGACTTGTACTAGGCGTAATTTAGATACGATCCCCACTTCTCTAGGAGATGCTAGTGCCTCCTGCCAATCCGTATCATCTAACTCTCCCAGGTCTGCTTGCCACTTGTCTTTGAGCTTCTGCACAGGATCTGGCATGTTGTTGATAATTTTCCGATAGGTCACAGAGATTGCTTTCTTTTCCATGTGATCCATCAGTAACCTGTCCTCTAGCGGGGAAGCCTCAGGCAGGGTGGTGTTGGGGGGAGATTGCCGCTTCAAGGGCATGTTTAATTTGTCGGTAGCAGAAGTGCTCTTTTGGCTCCATCTCATACTGTGTCTGGAGCCGTGCAAATGGAATCCCCTTTCCCCTTACCCAAAGATCACCCACCTTGGATATTCCAATATGGTCCCAGTGATTAAAGCCTTTGCTTTTTCCCAATCTTCCCAGCCTGTCCGTGATCCAGAGCGGTGTTGCCTGTGTGATTTTGTTGTGCCACCCTAACTTTTTTTACACCATATTCAATACCCGGAGTTTTTGTTTGTGGGGCCCATTAAGGTCAGAGTCTTGTTATATACCGCCCGGTATGGCCCCTCCTGACCCAGTTGCAATCGGTCGAGAATATTAGTTGGGTCTGTGTGGGGGACATGATTCCAGTGGTAAACCACTATCAGTTGGGAGGCCCAATAATATGTTTGGATGTTCAGGATTGTGATGCCCCCATCATACCAGGTGCGATATAGTTTTGTCATAGCTATGTGAGCGGTTCTCTGTCCCACAGGAGTTTAATGACATCTGCCTCAATGGCTCGGTTGTAGGATTGTGGAACCAGGAAGGGTGCATTTTGAAAGGCTTAGAGAAATCTTGGGAATGCCATCATTTTGAAAAGCGCTGCCTTTCCCAGGAGCGACAATGGCAGCGACTGTCCGTGCTTGGTGTCTCTTTGCAACCGTTTCAAAGGGGCTTGAAAATTTAGAGTCATAAATATTTCCAGGTCATGGGTGATGTGAATCACGAAATATTTGAAAGTATCCTCGACAATTGTTACATCTTGCCAGCCGGGAGAAGTGGCGGGAGGCCTTTCAAGACATAAAAGTACTGATTTTGTCCAATTAATCGTGTACCCTGAATAACGTCCATATGAGCCACAGATATCTAACAGGCAGGACAGGGAGCCTCTGGGAGAGGCCATATATAGCAGGATATTGTCTCATACAAGGATATCCAATCCTCACATCCCACAGGCCATCGAAGCCCTTGGACGACCGGGTCCTGTCTCTCCAAGGCCGCCAGAGGCTCCGTGCACCAGGGCGAAGAGATGCGGCGACTGCAGGCAGCCATGTCTATTGCCTCGGTGCAATAGAAACTCTCTGGATCTATGCCCATTGGCAACTACGTGGGCCAGGGGAGCAGTGTATAGTAACCTAACCCAGGAGCAGAATTTCGGTCCCAACCCCTATTTCACAAGAACGGTGAAGAGAAAGGGCCATTCGACTGTGTCGAAGGCCATCGCATGTCTAAGAACAGCACAATGGCTTCTTCTTGAATGGTATGCTTCCGGCCCAGCACGTTGTAGAGGCGTCTCAGAATTAAGGCTGTATTCCTCCCAGGCATAAACCCGGATTGATCCAGATGTATCAACGTTGCTGGGAGTGGCGTAAGTCTGTTGGCCAGGGTTTTGGCAAGTATCTTGGCCTCAGCGTTGATCAGAGATATGGGTCTGTTGGAGGAACACTCCTGCACGGGTTTGCCGGGTTTGTGAATGGCCACTATTGTTGCCGTTCTTTGATCTCGGGGTAGTTCCCCACTGTTCAAGCTGGCCTCATACATAGCTACAAGATACGGTGTGAGTGTTGTTGCGTTACGCTTGTACCACTCTATGGTAATAACGTGTGGGCTCAATGCCTTTCCTGACTGGAGTTTACCGATTGCTGCCGCAATTTCCTCAGTGGAGAATTCTGCCTCTAATAATTCAATACAATAAGCATCTTTATTCGATTCACAGAACCATCAAAGCAACAATAAATACAAAACATTATCAATAAAAATAAATATATACAAATCATTAATCCTCGTTTCAGTTGCTATACAATACTTAAGATATAATTTTACAGTTTTGGCAGCATATGCATAGAAAATATAAAGTGCAGAGTGCCTGAAAACCTCATATTAATTTCAATATCTTACATACTATGCGATTTTCACAACTTGCGAATATTCGAACATTCTTCTGATAGCTAGACGAGAGAAATAACCATCAGTAAGACAATTAACACTTGAGTTTCGCTGTTAGTCATAAGTGTTGATATTAACAGTCAGCGACAAAATATTAATTTCATAAAATGCAAGTGCTACGTGCAAATATATCATAAGTGTTGGTTTTAACAGTCAGCAACGGAAGATTAATTTCATAAAGTGCAATTGCTACGTGCAAATATATCTAACCGACTGTAGTATCACAAAAAGAAAATGATAATTTCCCCTTTTCCTCCTTTTAATTAAAACTTTAGCCCTCGCTTTATTCTAATAAAATTAACTGCCAGTAAGAATCTACTAGTGCCAAATACAGTTAGCTTGGAGCTACCAGACTTTAAAATATGCAACATTTCAGTGTATTTTCTAATGCACAAGTTCCTGCCCAGGGGTTTTATCCATTTCTTTCTGGGGATTTCATATACCGGACAAAAAAATAGCACATGTGCAATATCCTCTTCACTTCCCAAGTGGCACTGGGTACATTTGGAATCATTTCCCTCAACCTGCTTTTTCCCCCACCTGAATGTGAACAACTTAATTTGAAGTGTACCGTATCTGAATTTCAGATACAATACTTTAGTAAGTAAGGGTTTGATCTCATCTAAAAATGATTCAAAGCAGGGGGTTATTTTAGACATCAAAAACTGGGTTGTGAGTGTACCGGATCTACAATTTAGGGTAGCACTATGCTCGATAAAGTTCTAGTAAATGGTTTTGAATTCGAGTTTAGATTCAGGAGTTAACAAGTTCGGTTGTTCCCAGAACCTGCTCAAACCCAAGTTCAAGAACCATTTGTGAACCAACCATGGAAAAGTAACGTGAGTGTCAAGAACCATCAATTCACTCAGTGCTTGTCTATAGGTTTGCAATCCCTCAGTGGTCCATATTCTTATCCAGTATGCCAGGGTCATTCAGATTGCCCTTTGTTCGATCTGCTTAATTCCCAAATCGAGCATTAGGGGGATCACAAGTGTATTTTGTGGTAGGGCAGTAAACCTCCTCAACATCTTATTTTCCCTCATAGTTAGAGGTAAGAGTAGCCCTCCTCCCCCTCCCCCCACCAGCTCTGAGCCATATAAGGCGGCGGTTTGGGCCCAGGATTTGTAAACTTTAAGGGCTGGCGTAACAGCCTTTGTCGTGGTAGAAAATAGTTTTTTATAACTGGTGCTGCGTTTTGTATTAAAATTGATCTAGATTTCATTATCTGGGGGTTCCATGAAAGTTTAGAATCAATGGTTACCCCAAGATAAACAAAGTTAGAAACACGCTCCAAGGTTACTCCATTCAACTTCTCATTATTCTTAAAACATTTATGGGGCCTAATGGTCATATATTTAGTTTTTAATGGATTTATTTCTAGGCTTTTTTTGTCTGCAATATTGGTCCAGTGTATTTAAAAGGTTTTCCAGGCCATTTGGTGTTTGGGACAGCAGGATGGTATCATCAGCAAATGATAGTGCACAAATGTTCCCCTTCTAATTTCGGGGAGTCATGATTGGGTTTTAGGAGAAACTCATCATATCATTAACATACAAGAGAAACAGAGTTGGCGCCAGGACACAACCCTGGCGCACACCTCGCCTAACAGGTATCTCTTCCGTCAATTCACCCCCTTTTCCCCAGCGCACTTTCGCAAATGTATTCTCATGAAGCCTAACCAACTGGACTATAATATTTTTTTCCACCTCTTGCTGTAAAAGGTTTAATCATACTAAATCTCTAGGGATTGAATCAAATGTGGCCTTTAAATCTATAAAGGCCACATATAAATGGCCGGATCTTAACCTTGTGTATTTCCATGCTATGATTATCAACCTGAAGACCTGGTCTACGGTACTTATTCTCTTCCTAAAACCCACCTGGCATGGGGAAAGTACATCATTATCAAGAATCCAATCATTTAACCTATCTAGGATCTGCTTTGCGTAGACCTTTTATAATATACTAATAGGTCTATAATTAGCGGGGTCGTCCCTGCAATCTTTCTTATAAATCGGGACGATCTCCGCTCCTTTCCATGATTCTGGAATGGGCTGGCCTCTGGGGATTGCATTACATAGGAGGTTGATGTATGGAGCCCACACCTCTGGCGCATGTTTGAAAAGATCACCTGGGATCTTATCAGGGACAGGAGCTTTAGATGGTTTAATAGTAACAATTGCCTTTGTATTGTCTTCCACACTAAATTGTAGTGGTGTGAATTCATTTGATGACAAAAGTACTTCAATGCTACATGAGTGATCTCTAATCAGTGAGGCCGGAGGGGTATATAGATGGGCAAAATGGTCATGCCAAGACCTAGGGTGCAAATTATAGTCCTGGGGGGGATATTTGCTTTGGTACCATTTGCAATAATCTGCCAAAACAGAAATTGGTCACCCCTCTTTGAAGCTGTTATCAGTTCTTCCTAGCTTTCATCTTCCCACCTCCTGCGGGCTACTTTCTGGACTTTGGTATACGTGTTCCCTAATTGCCTGATCAAAGTAATGTCCTTGGTTTCCAAGGCCTTAACTAAGCTTTGTTTAGCTAGTAAGCATTCTTTATCAAACCATGGGCTAGACTGCCCGATCTTACTATTATATTTGGCTTAGTTGAATAAAGTTTAATACTTCCCGTCAACTTTTGATGGATCTGGGTTATGGTTAAGCCTCTAGGACACTCTTTTATCTAATAATTGAGACTCTGTCTCCGTAAGTCCGGGAAGTTTGATATCACAGAGGAACTCCTCTGCATCCATTTGTGTTATTGTTAGTGTGGAAGTATAAACCTGTTCGTAGTAATGTGACAGGAGGTCTACTATGCATTGGGGTTTCCGTGTGGTGTCACCTGTAGGAAGTTGGAGTTCTGCGATCCACCTATCTGCCTTTTCCGCTTATTAAGCCAGGCCAATAGCCTGCCGGCCTTATCACCACTTTCATATATGGTGTGCTGGGTTTTGGAGAGTCACGTTTTCACTGCCTCCCAATGATGGTCTGTATACTCCTGCTTTTTAAGATGCAATAAGTGAGTGTTCGTATCGGAGGGGTCCTGACTGTGGGCTCTCTCTAGGTCATCTACCTCCTGTTCAAGGGTCGCTACAGACCTAACTTTCTATCTTTTTTTGAGGGGTTATGAGTGAGACTGCCTGCCCACGAAGCACTGTCTTGTACGCCTCCCAGAGGACGAGTGAAGAGGAGACGGAAGGCGCATTTTTGCTAAAATAGTATTTGGTAGTGTCAGTCAGTCCTTTCCAGATCGGCAGGGGTCCTGAGGTATCCGGGATATATAGGGAATATTCGGCTATGTGCTGTGGAATGCTAGGTGTATAGAGCGCTCACCGGGGAGTGATCAGAGATGCCTCTTGGTAAGTGTGCTACAGTTAAAAAGTTTCCAAGTTCCACTGCTGGCGCCAGTATGTGGTCTATTCTGGAGAGGCTGTTGAGTGCATCCGAGTGATATGTATATTGTCATGTCTGTGGAAAACGGGATCGCCAGATGTCTACCAGGTCTATGGTGCCTAGAAAGTCCATCAGGACAGAGTGTGTCTGCTGGTGTTGTCAAGGGGGTGTGGATCCAGAGTGTTATCTAGTTTGGCGTTGAAGTCGTCTCCTATTATTAAGTTGCCTTGTGGGAGCCTAAGTAGGAATTCACTGAGAGCCTGAAATGCTAAAAAGTGGAGCACGGCGGGAATGTAGACAGACACTACGTTGACCATATGTCCTTCTCACTGAAACGACAGTTCTGCAGAACGGCCCTGGTGGTCTGTGTAGGTGTGTTTGATGACATTCGGGTATTTTTTTTTAAGAAGGATTCCCACTCCCCGTGAACCAAATGTAAACTTTGAGTGCACCGCTAGTTTAAAACCTCACCTGTCTAGTGCCTTGTAAACTGTCCCTGTTAAGTGGGTCTCCTGCAGTAGAGTTATTGCTGGTGCTTTAAGCTTTAAGTACTGTAGGTCTAGTCCTCGCTTGAGCTTATCTTGAAGATCATTAACATTCCAGGATGTAATAGGTAGGTGCTGTGTGTGGGGTGTCACAGGTGTTGTGGGGTCAGGGGACGCTGGCATGAAGAATGTGTGAAACCGGGGCTATACGATCTAGTTTGTTTTGTAGTAGTGCACGAATAGCATGAATGGACCTACGATGTGCCATATAACATACTCTTAGTGCACTTTGACATTGAAAAGGCGGTGGTTGTGTGTAAGGAGGAATCCTATATGTGGACCGGGTTTGTGAGGAGACATGTGCATCGATTCTTATACAGACTGTAGGTAATTGTTTGCAGGTTTTACAACAATACTAACATAAACATAGAAAAAACATTCCTGGAACTTTTGTCATCCTTTATGATTCTTCCCTCCCCCCTCCCTGTATGACAGACTTAAAACTATCCGCCTCCCCAACATTGCAGTGTGCTTATATCCCATTACCTGTTACCTCGGTGGGGCCGGATTCTTAAGCAATCCCCCCAGTTCGTCTCTTCGTCAATAGGTTAAAATTACAAAAAGGTTCTGAAATGGGGAAAAAAATCCAATAAAGAAATGTTAAAAAAAGGTTCTGAACATTCAATTAGGTGAGCGGGTGATGGTTTTGGCGTTTATATAGTTATCATTCAGTCTGTGAACTGCCGTCCCATCTAAGTGCATCAGCACGCCATGTGCGCCATTGGTGTTAAGTTGCTGCGGGTCAACAAGTGACGGAGACCGGTTTTAGCCTTTGTGTTTGGTCCGTTCTTGGTTATAGTGCCTCATTCCTTCAACATCCTGCTGGTGGATCTATTTGCTTTGTTTCTGCTTCCTCCGTTCCAGGCCTGGTGTTAGCTGTCTGCGGTTGGCTCAATCACCCGTTGTGCCTCCCTGACGCTTTGGCTGGGCGCAACCCTTCCAGCCAGTCTTGTGCCTCCTCTGCTGCATTGAAGAACCGCGCTTTTCCCTCCGCTTCAACTCTCAGTCTCGCCGGGAATAGCATGGAGTATTTCAGTTCTCTTTTTCTCAATCTTTCTTGACCTCCAGGAACGTGCGCCGTTGTTTAGTCACTGATGCTGTGTAGTCGGGAGAGAAAGTAATGGTTTTATCTTCAAAGCGGACTGCTGGGGAGACTCTTGCAGTCTGTAGGATTATTTCCCGATCTCTGAAATTAAAAATGTGGGTAAAGATGGGCCTGGGTGTTGCACCTGGTCGTGGTTTGCCTCCAGGAACTCAGTGCGCTCTTTCCACTGAGAAATAATTAGAGAAGGCTTTGAGTTGGAGGTGCTGCATAATAAGATCTTCCACGAACAGGTCCACTGCTCTTTCTTCTGCTCTTTCCGGCACCCAAATTATTCTGACATTATTACACCGTGACCGGCCTCA
This sequence comes from Lissotriton vulgaris, assembly GCF_964263255.1. NCBI lineage: Eukaryota > Metazoa > Chordata > Amphibia > Caudata > Salamandridae > Lissotriton > Lissotriton vulgaris. The sequence continues at coordinate 836,944,644 of NC_141696.1, read as the reverse complement.
TAGACATCAAGTTTATCGGTTAGTAGTTTAGTTTCTGTCACCAGTTGATGTGCTTGGCGTTGTAGATCTTTGGACTCCTCGCACACCGTTTCAGTGGTCTTCTCTACATCTGTGACTCTGGCGCTCATGCTTTGAGCAGGGACAGCACCACTGATACTGCGCCGATCCTTTTGTCAAGTGCTGTGTGCACTTTATTAAGGGTGGTAAGTATATCCTGTAATGTGACCTCTGGTGTCTCTCCAGAGGTCACGTCTGGTACGTGCCCAGTTGGTTGTTTTGTTGAGTCTTGCTGATTGTTAGTGTAGGCATATTTTTCTAGTTTGGATTGCTGCGTGGTACACTGCCCTCTGCCTCCCATCTTGCAATCAGGGGTTGTGCACACTACCTTATATACACACGGGCGGTAGTACTCGACGCTGCCTGCCTAGGGGACAGCTTGTCACCTGCGGCCTGTCGGGTTTCCTACCCCCGGGCAAGTCCACTAATACTTCCCCTTATGCGTGGAATCGTCTGCTTCACTGCTGTACCGTTGTGTGCCACCAGTGCGTCTTCTTACGCCGTACTTTACTTTAAGCAGTCCAATCCGAATATACCCCCCTCCGCTATGCTACTCCACCCAAGCCGAGGCTTGCGACGCCTACACCAATGCCCCTCACTTTTGCCGCTCTCTGCGGGTGTACGCCATCTATGTGATGCTCTAGTGGTAGTGAGACTTGCAGAGTGGGCACCTGGTGTCTGGAGGGAGCTCAAAGTCTTTATTTTGTGGTTGGGGGCATGTGAGGGGGGGGAGGAATGAATCAGGCAGTCCCGAAAGCCTTCTTATGCCCCTCAGGGCTCTCGCCTGTGTCCGCTACGGGCCAGTGCTTCCGTGTGCACTGTTTCCCTGATGTGTAGCCGCGCTTCAGGTGGTGAACGTATAATCAGGTTGGGGGAGGGGAGTCCCCAGGGATGTATCCGGGTGTCGCTGCCCCCGCCAGCCCTACTGGATGGATCCCGGTCACTTTGTGTGGGGTGCTAGGACATTGTCGAGATCGCGCTGACTAGGGATCTTGCCCCCACGGTTCCTCTGCTTATGTGAGGTCACGGCTTCCTCCCCTCTCGTAGGCCGCAAATCTTGCACACAGCGCCACCTTCACCCAACGCGTTCTTTTTTAGGTTTTGGACGGCCCCTATGTGCCGCTGTTTTCACTGGTCCGCAGCGCCGTTCGAGAACTGCCGGTGTGCTCAGATTGTTATGCGGATCATCAGAGACTTCTGTCGGGGGTATGGAGCTCAGTTAGGCGGCGGCTATTTCGGTTGGCTGCAAGCCACGCCGCCATGAAGATCGATTTTGATTAAAATTAGTAAACCCCAAGGTGGGCGGCCGTCTTTGTTGGTGGTCGCAGCGCGATGAAATGTGATATAACCAGGGATAAAAGTGGGGGAAGGGGACCACATTTCTTGTAGAAAACAGATATTGTGCTTTTCTATGTATTGGGTCCAGTGGGCAAGTGCGACTTTTGTTCTCACCCCGACAACATTCCATGACAGTATGGTGAGTTTAGGTGCATGATCTCTATTGTCTGAAAAAAAGAGGATTTTCACCCTCTCCCCCACCTCCTTCCTGAGATCCAGTCCAGTGTCCAATGGGACTGCCCCTTACTGTGGTCCCTGGATCAGACATGGTGTCAAGGTTAGAGGTATGCATGAAGCATCAGGGTGGGTGGTCTCAGGAGGATAAGAAATTGAAATGGAAGGATGTAATGTGGGACCTGGTGACAAAGTGTGGTATGCAAGACAGACATTTACATCAAGAATAGAACTAGAAATCTGCTGCTGTTCTAGGCTGTGAGTAGTTGTTAGCAATGGACGCATTAATGGGCGATATTTCATCTGTATCCCAGTATAAGTTGAGGGATTGAACCTAGCTTCCAGTGAGATTAAATAATGGGCAAGGTTCATATCACCAAAAAGCAGCTCTATGCAGTCAGTCAGGGAATTAACTCCTTTAATCCTTTTGGCCCGTAGATGTCCTCTCTGATGAGTGAGCTACACCCACTCACATGACATATCCAGTGTATTCATTTGTTGATAAGGGAGTCCTCATTTTAGTGGCACGTGGTTGAGGACAATCTGGGGACGTTAGCCAGGAAAATGCTCTTGTTGGTGGGGGGGGGGGGGGGGGGGGGGGGGCTTGCGAGTGACTTGCCTGCCAGGTAAGACTTGACGAAAGCAATCATCAATGGGGGGATGGATTGTGATGCTGCAAGTTGGCAACAGGCCTGAAGTACGACGGTGGACAATATTAGCATAGGACATAGTATTGTTAGGCATAGTGTCAGAGGGATTCTTGCAAGTGGGGTTTACAGCCAATCCTGGAGTTGAGCAATTGGGCTATAACAAATAGTGGTGCAGGCCAAAGTTTTTACGGGGTCTGATTAAATGGTTGGGCTTCAGTAACACCTTTTTTTATTAACAGTTTTATTTGCTCTGTTAGCTCTGGATATGCCTTTCTGAGAAAGTCTACCTCAGATCTGCTATACTCTTAAGTGTAAATTGACCCTTTGAGACCTGGTCCGTGATGGCAGGCTCTCATACGGACTGCACTGGAATGTCTAGAGGCCCTAGGTCGACTCTTAATTCCTGCCTCCCTCGTCTAGGCTGTGAGACTCACCAAGCCCCACCCCCACTACCACCGGGAACTCATGCATGGGCTGGAGTGGGAGAGACCTATTGGAGAGGGTAAGATCGGTTATTAGATTAGTACCAGCTGAAGAGGTGTCTAGAGCCTTAGTAGAGAGGTCAGAACTTATCACCCCCTTTACCTCTTCTGCACCATTATTTGAAGTGCAAGAGACTAATGAATGGTTGGGAGAACAGTTTTTTGCACTGCGTGTTTTAGGTTTTCTAAACATAGATGGAATGCGTTTTGGCTGATGAGACTTTGCTCTTTTAGACTGATTTATTGGGCAAGGGGTCACAGATAGGTCGGCTGACGGTATTAGAATATCTTTCTGTAATAAAACATAGGTGTAGGTAGATAAGCAATCATCAGGCAAACATCAAACAACCCAAAGAACCCATGGAGCCCAAAAACAACCCAAGAAGCAATTAGGTCAGGGCCAAATGCTCAACTAGAAATGGCAGCCAGGGTGGACCAACGGTAAAGTCAAAGTCAGAGTCAGAGTTAAGATGGTTTGTATCTCACAGTTTAAAATCCCACAGATCAAAAGGGGAGGCCCTGCCCTGCATCTTCCTGGTAAGGATGGGCCCTCCCTTCGTCGGGGCACAACCTGTGCCCCCCTGTTTGTCCTGCGCTGCGGGACCCCTGCCGCGAATTTGAGCACCTCCTGGTGCGGTCTGATGACATGGTTGGCCCACAAAGGATGCGGAGCAGTGTAGTCCTGGCCCCGGATGTGCGGGAAGCGGTGGCAGCAGGGATCTGCAGAATTGGGTGTCCCACCCTGCTGGAACCCTACTGCAAATTTGAGCGCCTCTTGGCGCCCTCTGGTGACATAGTTTGCCCCCAAAGTTTGCTGGGCACTGTAGTCCTGGTCCGAGAAGTACGGGAAGCGGTGGCTGCAAGGATCTGCAGAATCGGCGTGCCATTATTTGCCCCCTGAGAACCACTTTCATAGCCTCCCAAAGTATCACAGGATATATATTCAAGGTAGAATTAACCTTCAAGTAGAAATCTAGTTTTTCTTGCACATAGTCCTGGAACTTAGTATCCTTCAGCCACTCTGTGTGCAGGCCCGATGTGAGTTCAGCCTGCGTGTATTCAGCCCCATCTCAATTTCAATAGGTGAGAGGTAGGACAATACCCTTGAGTGAATCATATCCCCAGACACCTTAAGGATATCCAAGAAAAGGAGGAAATGTAGTTTAACCATGAATGTGATATGTGAGGTTACAAGTAATGTGTATATTCACATGCAGCTGGGTTATGGATCTTCCATATATCGCAGAGGCAAAGAGAGCCGGCCAAAGACTCCAGGGCCATTTGTCGCCCCACTCTCGCTCCATTTTGTATGTCCACATGTGGGTGCATAACTTCATTGAATTCATCCCCAAACATATGCCCCCCTACAGGGGCTGCTGCAATAATCCTCTTCAGCTCTTTATCGAGGCCACCCGCAGGGTTGGTAGACATATGGGTTGGCTTCAGTCCATGGTCTCTTAAACAGGAAGCCCAATACAAAGGTGTAAAAACCCACTGTATCCTGGATGACTTTGTTGACCACTAAAGGGGCCTTTTTATGCAGAGTGTAGAAACTTCTAGATCCTCAGTAAATCCAGCATGACACATCTGGTTGAAGCCATATTGGGCAAAGAAAGTACATCTGTACACGAGCAGATGAATCTCTTGCAGCAGGAGTAGGGGCACTGGAGACAATCTATTCATGTATCTAAGAATTGCTCTCCACTTGACAATATTCAGCAGACCATTTACATTCTATGACACAATCTTACATTGTATCTAGCTCTCTAGTATGGTTGTGGCGGGTAGTCAGTCATATGTGTCTGAAATATAGCAAAAGACAGCTGTGGATATCACCTGTGTGTGACAAGATCAAAACACCCGAACCTCAAACAATCTCCCATCCATGCAATATTTCAATTGTTTAATCATCAACCAAAAAAACAGCACATCCATTAGAGACAAATATCAAAGTCTTATTTAGCAGGTATAACAGGATGATGTATCAGACTCTGCCACAGAAGTCTTGGTATGTTGGTGTTTATCGGTATAAAGCTGATTAACATTCCAATATGGTCGAACTATTAGGTGTCTTGATTTTCTCCTTGTCCTTTCGCCTGGTTTCCCTAGTCTTTCATCTGGTACCTCAAGCAGGAAATATCCTCAGGGAGAAAAGGACACAAGTCTTAGTGGGCACACTATTAGGCTTTCGTCAACCTGCCACCACACCGGGTTTGTGCTTTCCCGAACTATTTTTTTCTTATTTTATTTCTGTAATTATTACACTATCCCAGTTGAGATATAGAACATTAGTGAAAGGTGTTGATATACATATTGGGAAGTGAGACAGACTGAATGGTATTTTCAAGACAGTGGTGCAGCTAACAGAGCATCTTGTGGTGAAGGAAGAGATTTGTAACAAGAAAGTGGGACAGGCAGTGAATACCTGGCAAAAAAACATTTGTGCAACCACCCACCGAGACACTCCCTCCATGTCCCTGGTAACCACTTGCCTGAGTCTGTGCTCTGGTCTACAGCAGCGGCCGCCTGGTCCAGAACTCCTCTCCCCGGGGACGACCTTCGCTTCTTGCCTCCTGCCGGATACCACGCTGCCTCCTCCTCTGTGTCAGTAGGGGCTGTCTCCACTTCTTGCTGGTCCATCCTTGGAAATGGGAATCCCTGCGAATGATGTGCCAGTCTTGCAGAGGTCCTTCAGAGCCCGTGGCTCCCTTGCGACACCCGTTTTCTCCTCCTCACGCCATTCACCTCCACTTCCCATTTATGGCTGCAGCTCCTCTTCCAGAACGGTGCCGACATCTCCTCCGACGTCACCGTTTTAATTCTGACTGGAGGGAGGAGAGCCGGCCACTAGAACGCTGACTCCTTTATTTCCAATACTCCTGGGGCACTGAGTGTCATTGCTTACAGTGGGCTCAGTGGTAATTTCGTTAAAGTACCTCCCTTCCAAGCATGTCCGACTGGGACATGGGGAGGCCGGAGACCGCTAAGAAAATATGCAATACACGGCAACTTGCCAGCTAGCTGACAGGTTTGGAACAAAAAGGGTTGAATAGCTAAAAACCAGCAGAGTACACTTGCATTAGTGTTCTTGTTCCTAGCAAGCGAGACAAGAGGAGCATGGTCAGTTAACAACATGAAAGTTCTACCCAGCAAACAATATTTTAGGGCTTCCATAGCTCAGTTAACTGCCAAGCACTCCTTCTCAATGGTTGGTAATGTTCCTCGCTGGGTAGAAGTTTTCTACTGACGTACACGATGGGGCACAAGCTACCATCCACATCAGGCTGGGAAGTACAGCTGCAAGTCCCCTATCAGAGGCGTCCATTTGAAACACAAACGGGAAGCTGAAATCTGGACACCTCAACACCAGATCATCACAAAGGGCCCTCTTATGAGCCTCAAAACTCTCCTGGTGTACCTCAGACTACTCTGTTATCTTGTTGGGACTTGTTTTGAGCAATAGATCGGTTAATGGTGCTGCCAGTACTGCAAACCTTGGCACGAATTGCTGACAATATCCAACTAACCCCAAGAAGGACAAAACACCCTTTTTATCATGAACAGGCTTCGAAAAATCCTAAAAATGCTACTAGACCTGTGGGTCTAGGGCTAGATGTAGGTAAATCAGATTTACCGATTCATAAATACCGAATTTTACCGATTCGGTATTCATGAATCGGTAAATCTGATGTAGGTAATTATTCGGTAACAAATACCGAATCGGTAGGATTCGGTATTTACAGATTCGGTAATTACCGAATCGGTATTTGCCATTGATTCCAATGGGCCTTGAAGCCCATAGGAATGTGTGCCATGTGACACACATACATGCCATAAGGGCATGTATGTGTGTCACATGGCACAGGTGTACATGCACAGATGTGCATGCACACAGGAATTCGTTATTTACCATGCAATAGTATTACATGGTAAATAACAAATTCTTAGGGGCCTGTGCCACCTACATCTGGATTTACAGAATCGGCAAATTTACCGATTCTGTATTTTACCGAATCAGTAAATTTACCGAATCGGTAAATTTACAGATTCTGTAAAATAAAGGCCCCCTATATTTCAATACTCAAATACCGGTCGGTAACGGCCGAAATCAGCCGTTACCGACCGGTATTTGGTCTCCTACATCTGGCCCCTAGTGACTTAAATAATCAACTCGGCCTAGCTATATTGCTCTTGACCCACCAATTTGTTTAAAATTATGTGATCCTGGACAAGAATTTTAATTCACCGAGACGCAATTTTCTTCTTGATCATATATGAGAACATCTTCAAATACACGAGTTCATCATGTCTCCTTTACAGAAAACTCATTTGTTTGATTTAATAGACTGAACTTATGCTGCATATATAATGCAAATCTAGCCACATGTAGGATACACATGACCACTGACTTGCCTCAGTTTATTAACCGCATTGTCATCAGCGCGGGGCAGGAATGTTTTTCAAATCATGTTTAAAAACTGTCACTTTTATTAAAAACATAACTCAAGTATAAACTAGCAACACACTGTCATTTGGAATCAGCAGATTTTACATTGAAATGGCCACAGAATTTTCTAATCACATGTGGTTTTAAAACTATATACTATACAATGTCTGGAAATAGAGTTTCTGCAAATATTTGTCATTTGCACATCACCAAGTAAAGTGTGCTGGTTTGTTTTGCTCCAATTTAAATCTTCATTTGCATCACACTTCTGAATTACAAAAAAAATTGTTGTTTCATAGTTCCTGCTATACTTTGAAATTCTTGTACTAATTATTTACAAGCTGTTTAAATGTTGCGTTAGAAAAAACACATGACATTTTGCAAACTTTTTTCACAATTATTGTCAGATAACTTAATTAACAGATAGCACTAACTATACTAAGAGAAAGAAAATTAAACACAGTTTTCAGGAACAGATAAGCAACAATTAGTAAAGACGAACTGACATTTGACCTCTGTCCTTGTGAACAGACTGCAAATGTGTCACAACAAAAACAAGATTTAAAGGTGTCTTTAATGCCCATTCACTTTCTGAAAGAACAGAAAACCTGTTCCATGCAGATGAAGTTAAGTCGCCAAGCACTGACTAGCAAATTCTAAAAATAGCACTACCTGATAAAATCTCACTCGCTTTCGCGAGTGGGCGAGTGGGTTTTTCGAGACCTGATGAGGCCTTGGTAGATCTCTGATGACCTGTACTTTGTCTCCCTGGGGACAGATAACACCCTTCTTCTATGGTAACCCAAATATCAGATGGAGCTCATGGCCATTGTACACTTTTCAGGGTTTGTAGTCAGACTTGTTTCCCTAAGAGACTGAAAGACGGCATCCAAATGTCATAGGTGTTGTCCCAGGTGCAGCTCTGTATTACAATATTGTCCAAATAGGCTTTCCACACCCTTTATGGGGACAAAGGATCATATCCATAAGTCTTTGAAAGGTTGCTGGGGCCCCATGGAGTCCAAATGACAAATCCTTAAAGTGAAACAAACAGCTAAGGGTTAAAAAGGCATTTCTTACTCTGGCCCCTGGATGGAGTGGGAGTTGCTAATATCCTTTGGTCAAATCAAGGGTGGTAAGATACAAGATTGACCCCAGAATCTCAACTAACTTATCCATCTGAGGCATAGGGTATGTATCAAATTTGTATCTACTTTTTCAATTGGCGGAAGTTAAAACACATCTGATAGAGCCGTTGGGTTTTGGTACTAATAATAACAGGGAGCACCAAGCGCTGTTGGAGGGTTCAATAATTCCACATTAAAGCATCTCCAGTATCTCTCTTTCTACTACATGTCTGAGTGCTTCATGGATCCGATAGGGACATTGTCTCACTACCCTTTTACCCTTAGTTACAATATTGTATGTGATAAGGGAGGTGTGTCCTGGAGTGGTGGAAAACACATCAGAATAGTGACCTGTCAGGTTGTGTATTTGATATTTTTGGGTAGTCTCAAGGTTTCACCTGGACAAACAGAATTCCCCTCAAGATCCCTGGTTCGTGGGGGAAAGATGATAACTAGTGGATGGGAATTGGTTACTAACATATTGATTGGCAGCACTCTCCCGACCTCCTTCGCTGTTAGTTTCCCATTTCTTGAGCAGATTGATATGGTATATCTGTTCTGCTTTTGTTTTGATGGGGCATGGCTATCTTGTAGGTAACCGATTTTTGCGATCACTTTGTATGGACCATCCCACCTGGCCAGGAGTTTGTTATCTGACTAGGGTAGGAGTACCAAGACCTACCGCTAGATCCCTGACTTAGCTGTTTTTATCAAATACTTGTTTTTGTTTAGACTGTGTGCTTTTCATCTCAAACCCTCACTTCCTTCCATAGACTGTGGATTTTTTCTTTGAGGTCTGAAGCATATTCCAAAAATCCCAACCATTCATCTTCTTCTTCCTTTCCCTCCCACCTCTCTGGCACCATATCTAACAGCATTCAGCGTTGTCTCACAAAAACAATTTGAAAAGGAGTAAAGCCTGTGGATGTCTGGACATGGGTGCAGATTGCAGATAAGACAAGGGAAAGCTTCCGCACCCGGTCTCTCCGGGTGTCAAACACTAGTTTTTTCAAAATGGTTTTAATGGTTCTGTTATAGCGTTGCAAGAGGCTATCTATTTGTGGATGTGTAGTGACTGAGCTATTTTTATGGATAAGTGGCTTGATTATAACCATTGCCCACTACCATCTCAGTATATTTTAGCCTAATATAGTGATATGTAGGCCTGTTTCTGACTTTACCTTGTCTTATGGCAGTGCTGACTATTGCCTTTGACATGCCTTCATGTTATCTTGCTTCGCAATTATATTATCACATAACATAGTGATGTGTAGGCCTGCATGGTATGAATACGCTACAAAGTAGGGTTTGATTATGTCCCTTTCTGTTTCTGACTTTATCTTGCTTAATGGAAGGGCTTGCCTAGTGGCTTTGGCATGATCTTATCCCTTCTTGCATACTAATTTTGTTCTTTTGTGGGAACTAAGGCCTATACTCGAGCAACTCCATATTCTGAGCTGTCGCCATCTTCTGAGCCTCTCGAGGTGAGAGGCTATGTTTTACTTTCCACTTATTGTTCACCCTTCTTAAACTAGAGAGGACGGTTCTTGTCAAAGGAATGTGCTCACTCTATTCCGAAGTCATAACAGAGGTTTGGCCAGCCGAAGCTGTGGCCTTGGTACAGGAATCTGATGGGAAAGGAGGCGAGGCTTGCTAGAAGCTTCGACTAACGCTTCCATTTTGTACTAAAGGGGGTGTCTGAGCTCTGATCTCTGGTAGTTCATCACAGTACAGACGTGTAGCTGTGACGGTGGAGCAGAGAATCCTGTTTTGGCTGGAGAAACGGACTCCCCTCTAGCGAAGTGGAAATGGGATGTGCAGATACTTGGTGAGGTGTTCCACTAATCTCTAATTTTCCTACTGTTCTTGCTTACTATTGCTTTCTGTTTTCAGGTTCCATACATGTATATACATATATTTCTACATATATGTTTGCCTTGATTCTGTTTCAATCGTTCTATTGATATGTTAGAGTCTGCTATGATAGATGTATTTGGCTTACCGTGTGGTGTTATTATAATGTACTAATAAAGGTATACAAAATATACCAATTTGCCTTTTCCTTGTAGCAGGAGGTGTGGACTCTTCTTGACCAAGTGCTTATGTTGTAGAAGGATGGGTGAATTCCCTTCTAGCAGGTAATTGTGTTATAGAAAGTTGTTCTACTCCTGGCAAGTGATGTGCAAATTCTAAGTATTTCACCCCCAGAATATACTGACTGGTTCCTTTCTCTTGTGGTGAGGGGTATTGTGTCTGTTGTATGTGGTTCTGTAGCAGAGAGGATCGGCTAATTGCCTCATGCACAGTGCCTGTCGCTAGGAGGATTGTTGTTGTAGAAATCCTCTCAGCAAGAGACAAGGTATAAGTGGTGTTCCTACCTTGGGTAAGTATTGTAGAGTATTGTAGAGTTTGGTATTTTTGGGTCCCAAGGGTGCATATGTCTGCATGACCTGATCATTGGCAAAAAAGAGATCATTACAGGATGATATACTGATGTTCTAATTTAAGTAATGATTCAGAAAAGGGGGTGGTGATGAACAGAGTGTCTGAATTAAGCAGACCACTCTTACCCAGTCCAAAGATCAGGGCTTGATCCATCACCGTTATTTATCTCACTGCACCATCCCAGTTCAGAACCTGGCTATATGCAAATCAGTCTGTCCCTGGCCCAGTGCATCATGGGAACAGGGCAGACTAAACTACCAAGCCAATTCTTCACCAGAAAGGAGACAAGCTACCGGGGACCGGTTTCTGGCATGGGTGAAGAATTGGCTTGGTAGTTTAGTCTGCCCTGTTCCCATGATGCACTGGGCCAGGGACAGACTGATTTGCATATAGCCAGGTTCTGAACTGGGATGGTGCAGTGAGATAAATAACGGTGATGGATCAAGCCCTGATCTTTGGACTGGGTAAGAGTGGTCTGCTTAATTCAGACACTCTGTTCATCACCACCCCCTTTTCTGAATCATTTTTGTCCACCATAAGCGTGGAAGGGTATACTCAGATGTGAGTCCCTAGCTCGTTGCACCATCAGGATTCAAGCAAGCCGGGCCGAAGACGGCTGAAATGCCAGAAACCGGTCCCCGGTAGCTTGTTTCCTTCCCAGTATAAGAATTGGCTTGGTAGTTTGGTCTGCCCTGTTCCCATGATGCACTGGGCCAGGGTCAAACTAATTTGCATATAGCCAAGTTCTCAGCTGGGATGGTGCAGTGAGCTAAAAAACGGTGATGGATCAAGCCCTGATCTTTGGACTGGGTAAGAGTGGTCTGCTTAATTCAGACACTCTGTTCATCACCACCCCCTTTTCTAATTTAAGTAATGTCAAAAAGGCGGGGTTTGGGACCAGGAGTCGGTATTTTAATAGGTCCTGCACACAAGACTCCTAGTTACTAGTGCTACAAGAGGTATGCAGTTCCTAGGGGGACGGGGAAGACAAGTTTTTCTTCGTGATGCCCTCACACACCCCGAAGGATGTTATGCTTCATCATTGGGCTTTGCTCCTCGTTGGGCCGGCGCTGCGATGCCCAACGGGCTTACCGTAAACGGGGCTCTTTGGCGGAGATCTTTTTGAAGAAGCCGTGGGGTGTGTGCGGGTAAGAGGGCAACGGTAGTGCATGGGTAGTGTGTGTTTAAAAATAAGTCTGGAGCAGTCCTAGCCAAAGATTTAATGTTAAGGTAGTTCCAGCTTGATTAAAAGCATGTGGATGCAATGTGTGGATGTAATCATCCTAAGGGACTATCGCTGTGAGATGGGTCGACATGTTTTGTGCCTCTATCGCTCCTAACGAGTTATGTGGCACTTCTTCAGGACCTAAGTGAATAACATGGTGCACTACTAGAAGTCTGGTACCAACATTATTGGGTGGTGGCCAGACCACATAGAGTGGCGCCCTAGTAGACCTATACTGGGCGGCAGAGAAAGACCCTCAGTATAGAGGTCTAGGGCTTGACGGGGAGTCACAGAGTAGTAGTTGCTCTGATGGACTGGGTAGAAGGCAACTAGCCGTTATCCTACCCTTGCTCTGGGCCCCGTCAGGCATTGCAGCGCTGGCCCAATGAGGAGCAAAGTCTAATGATGAAGCATGACATCCTTTGGGGTGTGTGAGGGCATCACGAAGAAAGACTTGTCCTCTCTGTTCCCCTAGGAACTGCATACCACTTATTAAAGTAATCCCTAGCAATACACAAACCTGTTTCATAAGGTTTGACATGAATGGGGTGCCCTGGTCTGTGAACAATTCCCGTGGAATTCCCACCCTTGGGAAAAATTTGATCACAGTGTCTGCAACAGTAGTTGTTGTCATGCTGGACAAGGGAATAGGTTCTGGATAACGTGTTGCGTAATCAACCAACACGAGGATGTATTGGTATCCCTGGACAGAAGTCACAAACGGACGAACCAAGTCCATCCCTACTCGAGTAAATGGGACATCAATGACTGGCAAAGGTCGCAAATGGGCTCGGGTTATATGAGGGGGATTGGTTTGTTGACACGGCTTACAGGCAGCACAGAATCTCCGTATGTCGGAATACACCCCAGGCCAATTGAACTTCCTCAACAGATATTCCACCATTTTCCCTCGACCGTAATGTACTGCTCCAACTTGGCTATGGGCCAAATGTAACACTTGTTGCTGGAACAGAAGGTGTTCAAACAACTGTCTCACTAGTGTGTCTCCTTTTTTCAATAATCTGTACAATAAACCATTGGTAATCAAAAGATAAGGCTTACCTGACCAGTAGGATCCGTAACGGCTTGTCCCCAGCCTTGGCTGAAATTAGGGTCCTTTTTTTGCGCTGCCCTGAAGCTACATGTCGTATTTCCATTCTAAGCTGTAGAGGAAGAAGTAGAAGTAGAATCAGAAGAGGAAGAAGTTGGGGCAGAATCAGAAGAGGAAGAAGTAGAGGCAGAATCAGAATCACCAGCCAAGTCTATTGTGTTGTTGTTTCTCTCTTTTTGCAATACTCCAATGTTTCTTACCCGCCTCTATCCCCACGTCGTGGAAAGGGGTCTCCCTTAACTAGGATGTATTCTTTGATAATTCTACCATAGAGGAGAGCAAAAAGGAACACTCTACATAATCAATCCCAACGATAATTTTTTCTACCATCTTGGGTATTATCCCCACCCTAAGACCTTCTGGATGTCCTCTCCTCATAATAGTGACTTGGACCACTGAATAGGGTTTACTGCTGCCAAGCACACGATTACCACTTTTTCTCCGGGGACCAATGATCAGGATATACCATTTCTTGACTGATCCTATACTGTACCCACACCCTGAATCAATTAATACCATGAGGTTCTTTCTGTTCACCTCCATAGGTCTGCAATATTTACCTGGGCTACTCCCGCACAGAGGACTCTCCCACAGGAATACCCAATCTCCACGGGTTCCGCCTGGGTCGAATTCTGGGGACAATTACGAGCGATATGTCCCTATTTGCCACAATGGAAGCATTGGGTCCCTGGTTTAGCTCCTTCCCTGGTGTTCTTATGGGAAGTCTAGGCTTGGGCATGGGTCATGTAAAACTTTTAGGTGGGGGATATCTCCAACTACTGTCAACAGAAGAAATAACCCTTAGGTGTGACACCCTGAAATCCAGGGATCTGTGAAAGGCACAGGCTAGCTCAACTGCAGAGGTAACTGTAATGTTAGAGTGTTGTCTGATCCAAACCCTTGTTGACCCTGGAAGGACATTCAGGAATTGTTCCAAATAGTTCTTATCTAGAACATATTCAAGAGTGGCCAGCTGGGGTTAAAGCCACCTGGTCCCCAAATCCTAGATAAGATAAAAAAGGGCCCTTGAATTGTCTTGAGGATTCCATATTTTCTTTTAAATTCTGTACGATAATATTCTGTGTCAAAACCTAGACGCTCTAGAATGGCTCTTTTGACCCCTACATATGGAGTGTCTCAGGATGGATTTGCTGCCTGATCTGCATGGAGAAGTCTTAAAACTGTCAGCGTAACCACATGGACCCAAAGGGTGAAAGTTTTAAGACTTCTCCATGCAAATCTTTCGTCTCCCATAAAGAATTAAATTAAAGCGGAAGACATTCTGCAACATCTTTTTGCGCAGCCAACATTTACCAATTATTTATATTAAATTTGGAGAGCACCTAGAGTCGAATCTACCTGAATTAACTTAAGCGGAAGATTTCCTGTGACATTTTTTGTGCAGGCATCATTGATCGCCTTTTTAAACATCATTATTTTTTTAAGACAACAAAACTTCATTCTACCAGGGTTTTCAAGATATGATTCATATGTCCTGAAGATGGTCTCATCAACTCAAGATTAGAGACCGAATCGCTGACATATACGCTTTGTCTGCTTAACTAATATATCAACTGTGAACAGGCGGATAAGCGCATACAATTGTTATAGAGATTTTTCTTTTGATTGCTGTTTCTGAAATATTCTTCCTATAACATTGCTATTTATTCTGTACCCTTTTTTTTTCAAATCGATTTTTGAGTATTAAATACAATTTTTCATACACACCCTCTCCCTCTCTTCCATTTTGATCACTTGAAGTGACTTACGTAAATTGACTGAACGTTTGTGGTTGTTGCTTTGCACTATCGGTCTTATGTGTACAAAGCCATCAAGTACTGTTTGAAATTGTGTTTGAAATACATAATAACAAAATCCCTTGAAGGTACTTATACCATATCATATCCTTTGCCCAAACCCTCAAGGGTATATTGGGTTGCTTGTTTCTGGTTACTATCATTTATAGCACAGCAGATGTTTACATTAGGTTAAAGTCTGTGCTTCTAAGCAGAACACACAGTGATAATGTAACAGCATCTTACTGTGACATTTTGACTATTCATTTTGCACCTTCCTTGATCCAGGGCACTGATATATCATAAATCTACATCCCAATGACAGTGAGTCTTTGATATGTGTTTCCTCCTTTCAACCCTATTGAAGTCCCAGGGACTCTATAAACATTGGAACAGATATGAGAGACTTTAACTCATCATCAAATAACTTTATTTCGCATTGAAAAAATGCATAAAAGTACATAAAAAGAGAAAAATTAGAATACAAAACCATGTACCTATAGCTTTTTCTTAAAATCCTAAAACAAGCATCATATAAAATTAATTTACGTTACAATGAACTGAGCTTGCTCTTTCTGGTCTTATTTCAAAAGGATTCAAATTGATCTCATATTAGCTAAGCTACGAGTTATTAAAGCTGCACATATAAAACGAGGCCATCACAAAGCATAGCATAGCAAGTGTCTCTAGCTGTTGCATATCAGACAATGCTGTAATATCATTAGGCAAGTTAAATTTCCTTAGAAAAGGGATAATACATATTTTTCTCTCCTTCACATAAAATTGGCAAAAAAATAAAATATGTACAATCGATTGTTTTGAGATGGTATCAAAGGGGCAACATTCCAATTGATTCAGAGAAATCACATTTGCAGGATATCCCAACATTATTGTCACATAATTTAGGCAAAATCTTGTCAGGATATATCGATGGGGGTTATTTACGACAAAAGTAAGATGTGAAGATTATCCGTACAACAAAGGGGTTATATTAATATATCTAATTACTGTGGCTGTTTCTTTATTTCTATTCCAACATTCTTGTGCACATTTCTCTAGGAAAAGATTTTTTTGTCTTGCCTTAGGAAAGGTTTCAGAATGAGCAGGGTGGTCATAAAGGTCCCCTAGACCCAGAGACTTAAGAGAGCACCTTATATAGGGCAGCCATGATATTTTAGGTGCATGCTCCAATTTCATAATATCCTTTAAAATACATTGGTTTGGCTGGACCACCTTCCGTTTCCAAATAGACAACCATAGTAGCAGAGGAGCTGGTTTAATTGTATCAGTAATATAAGGTAAACCTAGTTCTTTGTGGGGGATAACATTTGTACAAGCCTTTGGGACAGACAGTAATCTTTTAGCAAACCCATCCTCTATATTTTGGAGGCCATCCACATTGGCTATACCCCAAATTGCTGCCCCATGCGTTGCCACAGAAATTGCATTTGCCAAGTAAATTTTAACCACCACATGTATTACTTTATTACCCAGCTTCATAGCAAACCTAAAAATTGCAGCTATGCTTTTGTTCATATGTGTGGCCCATGCTGTCACCAATATTTTCCAATTTAATTTAATGTCAAAAGCAATGCCCAGGTATGAAAAATTATCTACACTTTCAATTTTCTTGTCCTCATTAACATAATTTACTATCTTTTTACTTCTTTTTCCAACAGACATGATAACAGACTTTTTTTATTAACATGTAAATCTAAATTCTTCATAAACAGTACATCATTTGTGATGCACTCTTGTAAGGATAGGGGCGTTCTTGCCAAAAGAACTGCATCATCTGCGTACAGCAAGATGGGGAATGGAGTTGAAGTTGCGTTTGGAATATCTATAGTCTTTTTTACCAGAATCTCATCAAATTTATTAGTGTAAAGTGAGAACAAGAAGGGAGCAAGTACACAACCCTGTCTTATTCCATTTGCAATGTTAAAGGGACCTTCGCAGTAGCTCCTTGATACAATTGGCTGAATAAACAGATTATTGCGGCATCCACCACCATTAAATCCATAATATGCCACAACTTATTGTGGTTAATGCAGTCAATAGTGGATGAAAGATCCATAAACGGCATATAGAGGTTCTCTTGCTTGGCCTGTGTGTATTTTTCTGCTAAAAGGGCCAGATTCAAACATTGGTCCACCGTTCTTTGGCCCTTTCATAACCCATATTGTACCTCTGCAAGGATCCCCTTTTCGGTTGGACAATCTTGCATTCTATTTAATAATAACCGTCCCATTACCTTAGCCGTACTATTGATTAAGGCAATAGGTCGATAAATATCGGTACAAATATAGATTATTTAAAGGGCCCTTTCACGTGAAAGGGCCCATTATACTAATGGCGTTGAAAACTACTGTGAGTAAGGGGACCCAGAAGGATTTGTTGTTTAAAAATATATCAACAGGGACCACTGTGTGGTCTGGCCACCTTTAGGGACGATCGTTGTGCCACGGAAAGGTCTACCTCATCCATTTTAAAAATCAAAGGAGAGGTGACTCTAGGAAGTTCAGGCAGCTCATCATTAGTGGCTTTATTATGCTTTTGGAAGATGTTTTGAAAATGGTTTACCCACGTGTTTCATGTAGATGGACCTCCCTCCTCTTGCAGGAAGGAAATGTTAACCACTTCCCAGACTGCTTTGCTATTAGCAGCTGCCCTTAATTTCTCCCAGGCTTCGGATCTCAATCCTTTTTTCCGCTCTTCTATAGATGTTTTATAAATTGCTATCAGATTTTTAATTTGTGTCTTAACCCTTGGTTTTTCCTTTAGAGCATTGCGAAGATTAGTTGAAGCTTTTGAGAAGCTTTTATCAAACCAGCGAATTTGTTCCTGGTTTTGTACACTGGATGGGCGGGTTATTTTAATTGCAATATTTTTTAAAAATGTTCTAAATGATTTGACTACTTGTGGCTTGTTTGTTAGAAGATCTAAGCAAATCAGGACCTCATTGTAGTTGATCAGTATTAAACGGGAAGAATGAAGCCTTTCATCAATTTTATTCCACCTTAAGGAGTATCCATTTTGTCTGGCTAAAATAGACTTAGGAGTCATAATGCTCTTTCTACTTATCCATTGATCTTTCCATGGGAGCATTGTTAAAATAATTGCGTGGACACTAAATTCCGTCATCCTGATGTTTATCTCAGTGGGAGTATTTTAGTGATTGTTAGATGTTATTATGTAATCTATTGATGAAGTAGTCCCCGCCCTACAAAAGGTGGGAATCATTTGTACATTAGTATGAGCTCTCTAGGTAGTAATTGCTAACTGTCAGTCCATTAGTAAATTGTTTAAAGCATTTCCATAAGTGAAATGAGTAAAAATGATCTTTTAGGTCCTTAGACTGCATGATTTGTTGGCACATAGGGTGGTCTTCATTCATACATTTGGTTATAATAAAATCGTCTGCCCATATAAAAATAAATTGGTTTTGCCTGCGTGAATATTATATCCTCCAGTACTCCTTCGAGTTCCTTTACCACATCGATGGGTTCTCGAAGTTGTTATTACAGTAGTTAATTATCATCCAGTTTGTACTGTGATTACTATTTATCAGGCTAATATGGAAATATGGCAATTTATTAATAAAGCCCACCAGTTTAAAGGAAATTATATTATATATACACATTAATAAGCCCCCTTTTGCTCTCCCTCTAATGGATGGCAGGGCTGGGGTATGAAAACATCGACACCAATTTAAATAAATAGAGTCCACTTCCCATGTCTCTTGGAGGCATAGGATTTGATGGTTTGAAACTTCATTATACCACTCATTATTATGTTTTTTGTTTTTGTAATCTGCTATATTCCAGGAAAGCAAGGTATGATGAGCATTACTTACAAGAGTATTACTTATTGACTCTGTGCTAACTGTCAAATCCTTTAGAATGCAGAGTTGTGCTCAAAGAAGGGACAGACTTTAACTCATGGGTCAATCAATTCCTTCCCTGACAGACCTATAACTCTTCTAGCCTGGCTTCTGACCTGATAATGAAGACCATCAGTCCCTGAAGGTGCTGCACCCTTCAGTTACTCTATGTGTACCTTCCTCAAGGAGGCACCATCCTTCATGCTCTAAGTGTTCTTGAACAGCATTTCTGCAACAAGCATTAGATGGCAGTAAGTCTGTTCCAAAGCTACACTCCAGCCACTGCTTATCTTTATCTTGATCTTGGTACTACTGCCTAATTTGTTCGTGCACTTCAGTCAGTGCCTTGAACCTTCTTTCCTAGAGGTAGCTTATATAAATGTTTAACAAAGTATTGTGCACCAAAAGGAGAAATGGACATCTCGTATCACTTCGACCCTGCTCATTGAAGACTACGCTGCCAAGGTACGAAGTAGTCTGCTTTTTCCTTTTTCCGATACAGGCTTTTTCTCATGAGTTGATTTGTCACCCTTAACTCCCATGGGGGAAACAACCTTTACAACGCAACTTTTACAACGCACTACCATTACAACAAAACTTTTACAACGCAACATCCATTACAACGCACACATTTACAACACAGTCATTACAACGCATGACACTACAACGTACACCACTACAACGCATGCCATTACAACGCAGTCATTACAACGCATACCATTACAACGCATAGCATTACTAACCAACACTTACCGTACTGTTGCACCCCCTGGAGTTAGAATAGTAATTTTAACCCCTACACTATCCAACACTTACCCTACTGTTGCACCCCCTGGAGTTAGAATAGTAATTTTAACCCCTACACTATCCAACACTTACCCTACTGTTGCACCCCCTGGAGTTAGAATAGTAATTTTTACCCCTACACTATCCAATACTTACCTTACATGCAATGTAATGTTATGTGTTGTAATGGTATGCTTTGTAAATGTAGTATGCGTTGTAGTGGAATGCGTTGTAAAGGTAGTTTCAAAGAATTTGTTGTAATGGCATGCGTTGTAATGGTATGCGTTGTAATGGATGTTGCGGTGTAAAAAATGCGTTGTAAAGGTAGGCGTTGTAAAAGTATGCATTGTAACGTCATACATCCCTCCCACGGTCATTAGTTTATGCTTGCTGGACTGCCTTCAATTTGATAAAGTGTAAAATGCCCCCGAAGATGACCCATTCGGCACACAATCACATGTAATTTAGTCACTACATCAATTTATTTATTGCAGCCACTTTCATTTGAGATTGTAGATGGTCAATGTTCATCTCAATGGAAACAGAAGTCCTTTAACCTCTTATGGATCCAGAAGTGCAGTGACTCTGGAATTAGTGTATGAGTGGAAGCTTTCTGGAGCCCAAACACTCTTTACTGGGAACATAAGTTCAAAAACCTTTTTGTTAAGGGATCTTAGATTATTTAAAATAGTTATCAGTTTACTTTTGTTCTTAGCAATGCATCTTTGATGAAGTCCAAGACGTCTATTCTGACAGACAGAAAAGTTACTTTAGGTTAAGTAAATGAAAATGTCTATATTGCCCAACCTTAAAACTCCCCTAGAAGCTAGGTGTTTAGTCTGCCACTAAAAGACATTTCTCTGTCAAGGTAAAGACGGAACTGTGGCTACTGATGCCCATCGTGGATCAACATTGAACACTCTCTTCCATACCCTGTTGCATCAGCTGTATTCTTATCCACTAACATCTGGAAACCTAACAAGAAACTCATCCTCCTTGCTTCAACTACAAGAATAATATGCAAACACAGTAAATGCCCCTGACAAACCAAATCCGTTTCGTGTAGTAATTCCCAGAAAAATAACTCTCTCTCCAATCTGGGGCATGGGATAGGCAAAGGCATCTTTATTGTCAATTTTATTTTAAAAGGGATTCTTTTAGTTATTTCTGGGATATCAATCCAAAGATAAACTATGCTGTATGAAAGAAAGAAAAACTCCAATATATTAAAATGTTCTTAGTCACATTTGCCTCCTCTGTGTTTCTCACCCTTATGCTAAATCCTTTCGCACCTCATGTCCACATAATTTCCCTTTACTCAAAAGACTGGTGGTAAGAAGTGCAGCCTTTGGTGCCACTGCAGACCAGTAACATCTTTGCTTCCTCAATTGAACGGTGCTGCCTTACTACCACTTTTCTCTCATGTTGTGACATCACTGGTTCTTACCAAGGTGAAATGCCATTGTGACAACATAGACTCTTCAGGGTCGCTAAGGCGCTAGTGTGTCAACACTTATTTTGTAATTTATTTATTTTAAAGGTTTTATGCAGCAATGGCTAGGCCGGGAGGTATCAGAACGCTTTACATGAGTGTGGAGATAGTAACGGTATAAAACAATATTTCAATGGCGCGGAATTCCAACAGATTAATAAAGGAGAAACAGCTTACACTTACACAGGACGAATATACACTCAGATAGAACAAAAGCTATGTACATATATAACATGGATATGGCAGATCGAATTTTGTAATATGATACTAGCTGGAGATAGGCATGAAGGGCTACAGGTAGTAAGTAGTAAGACGTTAATCTGGGGGTGGGAAACAGATGGGGGAAGGGGGTATTTTGGATGGGAGGGGGTATGGGAGGCGATTATACAGACTGGGAGAAGGCGCAGAGATGAACAATGGGGGAGGGAGCAAGTGAGCCAGTGGAATATAGAGTTAGTGGAGGGGGGAGGAGGGAGACAGTAGGAGAGAGGAAGGGAACATTAATAGTGAAAGGGGGAGAGGGAATTCAGGGCACCGTTTATGACCCCCAATATTTATGGAGTAGATGCATTTTGAGTTTTTATTACAGCTAATGTAGGAAGGGTTACATCACAGGTCTTTGGGGAGGGCATTCCAGATGTTTGGGGCATTTCCGGAGAAGGGGCGAGATTGTATGGATTTCTTTTTTAGTATGGCTGCGACAAGGGGGAGAGCGTTGGTGCTTCTTATCGGCCGTGAGCGGCCCGCTTTGTTGAGTTTATTGGAGGGGTATAGAGGGGTATTTTGAAGGAGGGCTTTGTGCGTGATGCAAGCAGTCTTGTAGGAGGATCTGCCTTCAATGGGAAGCCATTTAAGAGTTTTGAGAACTGGGGTGATGTGGTCAAAACATTTGCAGTCGGTAATGAGCCTAGCTGCAAGGCTGAGCACAGATTTGAGTGGGGCTAGGTGGACCTTGGGGATTCCTGTGAGGATGGCATTGTCGTAAACAATTTGCGAAAGGACCAGTGATTGGACTACTAATTTAAAGTTATCAGTTGGAATAAAGGGTTTCATTTTCTTGAGATGACAGAGAGTGAAGAGGGCTCCTTTAGCCAAATTTTTTATGTGGACATTGAGAGTTAGGTTAGTATCAATGGAGATCCCAAGATATTTTACTGAGTTAGACAAGGAGAGTGAACAGTTGAGGGCATTAAGGTCAGAGATCCAGGTTTGGATGGGGAAAGGGTTATTTTTAGGGAAGAAGAGAATGATTTCAGTTTTTTTAGGGTTGAGTTTGAGATGATTTGAATGGAACCAGGATTGGACCTTAGTCAGGGTGTTGTTAATGTGTAGGACATCCGAGTGGGATTTAATCTTATAGTAGAGTTGGGTGTCATCAGCATAGAGGTGGTAGTTGTTTCCATCTTGTTTTAGAATGAGGGTGAAAGGTTCCATAAAGGTTCCATAAAGAGATTGAAGAGAGAGGGAGAAAGAATAGATCCCTGGGGGACCCCCTAGGGAGACCGGTGTAGGCAGTCGTGGAGTTTGATTTGTTGTGTTTGGTGTTGGAGATAGGAGACAAACTATTTATGGACAGGACCACTAGGGCCAAAGCGATCTCTGAGCACATCAAGTAGGGCAGAGTGGTTAACTGTATCAAACGCTGCAGAAAGATCGAGGAGGATAAGTAGGCAGGTCTAGCCATTGTCGAGGGAGTGGTGAATGTCATTAACTATGTTTAGCATGGCAGTTTCGGTATTGCATCCTTTTCTGAAGCCTGATTGTAAAGGGTCCAGTAAGTTGAAATTTTAAATGTGTTTGTCTAGTTGGAGCAGGGCACATTTTTCAAGGGCTTTGGAAAGAAGGGGGAGGGTAGAGATGGGGCAGAGATTGTTTAGGTCATTAGGGTCAGCATTGGGATTTTTAATTGTGGGAGTGATTTGTCCAAATTGGAGGGAGATAGGGACACAGCCCGTTGCATGGGAGGTGTTGATGATTGTAGTCCAAGATGGGGCAATGATGTGCTTTAGGTCTTGGATAAGGTTAGAAGGGAGAGGGTGTTTAGTTTGAGAAGACAGTTTTAGTTTAGCAATGATGTTAAAAACTTCAAGCTCAGTAACAGGGTGGAAATTATGCCAGGAGGCATTGTTTTTTAGATGTGAGTTAGAGTCGTTGGTTACGAGAGGTGTAGCTGTGGGTAAGCGTGGGGAGTAGTCATGGGGAGGTGTAGTAGTAGGTACGTGTGAGGGGTATTTAGGGGTAGGTGTAGTAGTGGGCAAGGGTGAGGCAGGATCAGGGCAGATGGACAATAATGTATGAGCTTTTGATGTGATGTAGCAGTATATTGGAAGTTGGTTGGGATCTGAGTTAAAAGGAAGGATGGTCAACTTTGGCAATTTTTTCGCAGAATTTGGCTATTTCTGCGCATTTAGCAGTTGAGGCAGTTGGCTTTGGAAGGACGGCGGATATTTGGCTACAAAAAATGTTGAACAGTTCTCTAGGTCTATTTTTGGCCCAATCAAGTTGTGTACGGAAGTAGGATGCCTTTTCATTAAAAATGTGTTTTTTGTATGAATATCTGGCTAATCTGAGGAGTGCCAGATGCGAGGGAGATGGATGCTGTCTCCATGTTCTTTCCATCAGTCTTAGTGAGCATCTTTTGTTGTTGAGCTCTGAGTTGAACCATGATTTGGATGGGATACTTCTTTGACTTTTTAGTTTAAGTGGGCCATTTGGTCTAGGACATCAGTGACAGCTTTATTAAAGTGTTTGGTAAGCTCATTAGCATTTTGGGAGGGAGAGCTGAGAATAAGTTGGGCTTGGAGTTTAGACTCCAGGGGGGATAAGATTTAGATTTCTGGTCCATTTTATATGTTTAATGATTTTAATGGGGGGTGAGGCCATGGTAGTGATGGTGAATAGCATGAGGTGGTGGCCGGACCAGTCGATGGGGCTCATGTTGGACAGAAAGGCCAAATCATTGTTGGTAATAATAGTGCCAAGAATGGCTCCTTTGATGTGAGCTGGAGAATGCCACAGTTGTTTGAGGTCAATATTCTCAAGAAGATTGGTGAGGACGGTGATTGTGGGATCATTAATATACCGGTCCAGTGGAGGTTAAGCTCTCCAAGGAAGAGATTTTTTGAGTTAGATGTGGAGGATTGTGTCAGAAGGTCGGATAGCTTCTCAGCGAAAGGAAGAGGATCTCCAGGAGGGTGGTAGATATTATGTAGACGAATTGGGTGGGAACCCTGTACTTTTAGTTCAGCTTCAAGGTATTCAAAGGTAGAGTGATCGGAGTTTTTAACATGGGAGAACTGAAGTTAATTTTTGAAGATTATGGCTAAACCGCCTCCTATTCTGTCGGGTCTATCTTTTCTGATGATCCAGTTAACCGGGATGGGGGGGGGGGCGTGCTGGCAGCTGTAGCCAAGACTTTGACCCCATCTTTGTCAAAGTTTTTACATCCTACAGAATTTGTTTCCGGTTTAGAGATTTTTACAGACTTTTACCTACATAATTACAATATCTGTTCAGAGTTACATCTTTGTGACGTGACAGGTAAGGAATTCTTTGGTTTACATTTTAAATGGCTCATCTGTTGCCCTGCATATGCCTAGATTAGATAAAAGTCTGGAATTTCTGGAAGAGAATTGCAGTGATTTTTTTGTAATCTGTTTTTATTTTTTTAAACTTTATTTTTGTCGCATATTCATATAGTAAACATACAATTGTGCCGACAGTTCCATTATTGATCCTTATACTCAATAGTTCTATAAGCATTCTTTACACAGCCCATCATCCCACATCCAGAAGGCCGGGCGGCAGAAGGTGGCATCGTATCCAATCTGAGGAAGGATATCTTCAGGCTTCTGTACGGCAGGATGTCCTGATCTGCTTTTGACTTTTCTCCCCCAATTATTTCCCCCCAACTCCCCGATAGACCTCCCCCCAACTTGGCATCATGAAATAAGAACACGTGTACACAGTCCGTTCACCTCATTATGACACTCCCAGGGACAGATACGACAGTAATACGCGACAATACTGAAAGAGAGAAAAACTTCTAGGCAACATATCTCAATGACTATCATGGTGGAACATTTATGTGCGTGTCAGGCTAGGCCCTACCCCAGATCAGTGCCCCCTCCTTCCTCCCCCCCACCCTCGCTGTCAGACCCCGAGTCCTCAGGGGTGAATAGCTCCGCACTCGTGCCATCTGAGTCCACGGCAGACGCCCCCAGCACTCTCATCATTCTCCACGCAAGGTGGTCGTCCTGCAGTTTCTCATCCCTACGCACACGCTGCATGAAAGTTTCCTCTGCCAGGGACCATTCTCCCACATCCCGAAGCCATTGTGTAACCTCCGGAGCCCTCTGCCCCATCCATGTGATTGCGACCCTTCTCCGCGCCAACACTAACAACAGTTGCAACATTTTATACGGGAGCTTACACTTCCTAAGTTTGGGGACCAAGGCCAACAAACAGTGAAGGGGAGTCAGCTCCATCCGGATCTCGGTAATTGTGCAAATGTGCTCCACCACCGATCGCCAGAAGGCCTGAACTAAAGGGCAGTCCCAGGCCAGATGGAGGAAGGTTGCACCTCCCGCACCACACCGAGGACAGTCGTCCCTATGTTCCGGGGAAATACGCCTCAGAGAAACCGGGGTCACATACGTATGATGCATAAAGTTGAAATGAGTTCATTTAAATCGCGCATTACACGATACTTTCCGGGTAAGGGTGCCCACTCGTTTGCGCTTCTCCGGTTCTAATGCCATCCCCAGGTCAGCCTCCCATGCCGCCCAGGCCGGTGGGACTGGCGGAATGGAGTCCTGCTGCATGGCGGAGTACAATAAAGTTATTAGCCTCTTACCCCAACCGCAGGTGAGGATGATATTGAGTGTGTGGGACGTCGGTGGTGCCTCGGGAAATTATGGCCAAGTATCTCGTGCCATTTCATGAAGGCCCCCATACTGTAAATACTGGCCCCCACTGAGCCTGAAGGTCTCCGTAGCCCGTTCCACGGACACAAAAACGTCATCCGGGTAGAGGTCCGCCAACAACTCACAGCCACCCGCTCTCCATTCACAGAATGACATGTGTTCCTCCAGGGCCACCACTGGGGCCAGAATCCATAGTGGCAGCTCCCTATGAAAGGGGGCCCTCCGTAAGATTCTTTCCACAAATCGCTGCCATATGGCCGCGGTGTGGCGCACTATATACCGCAGTGCCCCATCCGCACCCCTCCCATGCATCAGGGCCAATTGTACCGTTCTCTCGTCGGCTCTACCGGCCAGGAGTTGCATCTCCCAATTGTCCGAGTCGGCGAACCACCTGGCAGCTGGCAATAATTGGGCCGCGTAGTAGTATAGGTCGAATCTCAGTGCCTCCAGCCCCCCTTCCTCCCAGCTCCGGACAACCGTGTGTAGGGCAACTCTACTACGCCTGCCCGCCCACAATAAGGATGTAAGGAGCATATTAAGGGTGCGAAAGATCCGGGCTGGAAGCGGACACAGGGAATTTTGCAGGACGTAGAGCATCCTCGGTAGCATCACCATTTTAGCCACCGCTAGGCGTCCCATCAAAGAGAGAGGCAATGTGTTCCAAAAAGACACAGACTGTCGTATGGCATTAACCACCCGGTCCGCATTACGGGCCAGTAATTGCTTATCAGATGGCTCCACTTGGATCCTCAAGTAGCGGAAAGCCTCTAGTTCCCATCGTAGTCCCAGGTGTGGGAGATCCCCATGTTTTTCCACCCCAAATCCCGCCAATGGGAAGATCAGGGACTTCTCTGCGTTAATGCGCAGGCCTGAGGCCGAGCCAAAGCGGTCCAGCAGCTGTAGTAACACCGGCAGCGAATCCTGCGGGGAAGTCAAATAAAATAACGCATCGTCGGGTACAGGGAGACCGTGTGTACAGTGTCCCCCACTTTGATCCCCCATTGAGACATCGTTGTACGGACCGCAACCGTCAGTGGTTCAATCGCCAAGGCAAACAGGAGTGGGGAGAGGGACACCCCTGGCGGGTGCCCCTCCCCAATGCCCAATCGGCCGAACGTGCGGCCCCTAGTTTAACCCTAGCTCGAGGTGACTTATACAGTATCTCGATCCATTTGCAAAATACAGGCCCCAATCCAACTCCCCGGAGCACCTCCTGCAAGTACCCCCAACTGTCTGGGTCAAAAGCTTTAGCCAAGTCTATTGAGACCAGGACCTGGGGTCCTCCCTGTCACGCACTTCGTGTAGGATATGATTTAACCGCCGCAGGTTCATCGCGGTGTTGCGGCCGGGGATAAACCCACACTGATCCTGGTGAACGAGTTGTGCCATGCGTGGTGCCAGGCGAGCAGCAAAGAGTTTGGTCAGGATTTTCACGTCCATGTTGATCATTGTTATAGGGCGGAACGCCGCGGGATCACAACCTTCTCCACCCGTTTTTAGGAGCATGCAAATCTCCCCGTCATACATTGTGGGCGGGGAAGGAGCCATTCCTCCAATGCCTTAAGAAAGACCTGCAGGAGGAGGGGGGCGAGTACATCCCCGAACGTCTAGTAGAATTCGGGGGGAATCCATCCCTACCCGGAGACTTGGCCCCCGACAGGCCAGCCATGGCCACTCTTAACTCATGCAATGTCAGAGCCTCATCTAGTTCCTTCGCCTCCTCCCTCGATAGGGTCTGAAGAGGCCGTCCCTGAAGATACTGGTTGATAGGCGGCTTCCGTGACCATGGGATCCGCCGCATATACCTGTTGCAAGTGGGGTCTGTAGGACATGGAGAATATCCGTCTCCGAGTGAACCATTACTCCGTCCAGACCCCTCAGAGCAACTATCCGTTCCGGGGTCGATTCCCTCCTCAAAATCCAGGCCAACAATCGGCCCGACTTGTCCCTTCCCGGTGGAGACGCTGCCCAAATTGGCCCAAGGTAAACCTATCCAGTCTCATAAGTATGTCGTGCACGCGCTCCCGGGCCTCACGCTCCGACGCCAGTTTCTGGTTCCCCAGGGTCTGGAGAGGCCTGACGAAGCAGCAGGGGGTTCCTCCGCTTCCCGGCAATCATGGGTTAACTGTGGTCGGACCCCGTAAGTGAGGCCCATGCATACACCCCGCACCACGGCTTTCAATGCATCCCACCTCATAGAGAGGGGCGCGTCATCCCTTCCCAGTTCAACCCAATATAGTCTGTGGGGGCCGTCTGTACGCGATCCCGTCCCACTTGGTCCTGTAAAAGGTCTGTTGGCATCCGCCAAGTGCGGGGGCGGCAAGGCCGGTCAGCCCACTGCGTAGCGCACATCACAGGAGAGTGGTCGGACAAGAAACGGGCCAGGTGTGTGATTGTTAACGAAAACGATGCGTCAATGTTCGCCGCCAGGACTCTATCTAGTCTGCTATAGGTGTTGTGCGTCGGAGTGTAGCAGGTATATAGTTTCTGTGAGGGGTGGCCCCTTCGCCAAACATCTATAGGCCCCTAAATTTGACATTACCTCGCGCAGCTTCGCCGTCATGCGAGGCTTTGTACCCACCCGGGGGGGGGGGGGGGGGGGGGGGGGGGTGCCTGTCCAGGACGGGGTCTAACACACAATTAAAATCTCCAAACCAGAGGAGAGGGCCATCTATATCTGACACTAGGACCTCCTGAATTTGGGAATAGAAGGCCGCCTCATCAACATTGGGCGCATATGAATTAAGCAGCGTAAGGTCTCTTCCATCCAGCTTCACCCTCAACAACAGGTACCTGCCCTCAATGTCAGCCTCAACATACTGCACCGCTAGGGGGACACCAGGAGCCACCCAGATCAAAATCCCCCGAGCATACGTAGAAAAAGAGGAGTGAAACACCTGACCCCTCCATTTTTTAGACAGCTTTTGCGCCCCTTCCTCGTTCAGGTGCGTCTCTTGTAAACATGCAATAAAAACGCCATGCCTCCGGAGGAAGGACAATACCCTGTGCCTCTTGGTGCAAGTGCCCAACCCACGCACGTTCCATGTCAGGAATTTGTATCCCATGTTTCCTGTGGTCGCCCTGCCGGGCCAAGAAGTCCACTGCCAATATACTGCCTCCTAAGGGCCCGAACAATTGTGCACATGATGCTCATAACAACACTTTGATTCTTAACCTTCAAGGAACCCACCCCCCCACCCCCACCCACGAGCAGGATAACGACAACAACCCAACATGTCACCCCGCCCTTTCCCTGCTGGTGCCAGGACGTGCACAGCCACCCCACACATCCCACACAACACATCACACCCCCTCACAAACCACAACACACAAACCACCCCCCCCCCCCCCCAGCTCCCCGCGTGACCCAACGCGAATGTAAAATACACCCGGCTCTGCATGAAAAGTCCCAACAACAAAACCAGTCTAATGTCGATCCCACACGCCCCATCCCAAACAATGGATCCCCCAGGGCGAGAGACTCCCCGCCCCCCCCCCCCCCCAGCAATGCGCAGACAGGTACTTCGGGTCACAAAGTCATTCAAAGTACATCCAGTCTCCAGTGCCTGCCCAGGGGCCTCTCCGGCAGGACAGAGACGATAACATACATGTAGAGAAAACAGTTTCCATATCACGTCAGGATGAGACTCACTCCTCCAGGGCAGTTGCTCCGCCCGTCTCCGGCACCACTAGGGTCGATCGCGTCGTGCTCCACCGGCTGGATCGTATCCGGGACCAGGATTTCCCTTGGTCCCAGAGGGCTCGGGGCGTCCGACCCAGCCCCCAACAGCAAAGGTTCCAGGAGCATGGTGCCATCCGCCCCCACAGTGACTCTAGGTTCCTCTGTACTTTCCGTCGCAGATCTGCGTCTCCGCCTACTCCGGTGCCACCTCCGGGACCGGGTCCCCCACATCTCCTTGGGCCCTCCACGTTCTCCCGGTGGGATGCCGTCTCCTCGGACCGCCAGCCATTCCCACACCTCCTCGGGAGATTCGAAAAAGTGCGCCTTACCCTGTCCGAGCACCTTGAGTTTGGCAGGATACAGCAGCATGTATTGCAGTTCCATCGCACAGAGTTTCTGTTTAACCCCCAGAAAGGACTTCCTCTGCTCCTGAACTTGATGCGTATAGTCTGGGTATATAGATATCCGACTGTTCTCAATGGCTAGATTCAGTGTTTCCCTAGCCGCCCGAAGGATGCAGTCTCGGTCCTTATAATTCAAAATTTTGGCGATCAGTGCTCGTGGGGAAGCCCCCGGGCGCGACGGAGGGACCAGGGCTCGGTGCCCTCGTTCGATGACAAAGACCTCCGAGAGATCTCGTGGGCACAGCTTCGTTTTGATCCACGTTTCTAGGAAGCGTTCAGGGTTGCCAGCCTCCATCCTCTCTGGAACCCCCAGGACCCTGATGTTACTGCGATGCACCCTCCCTTCTGCATCCTCCGCTCTCCGTTCCAGGGCACTTGTCGCAGCCGTAAGGTGTGTGACTGTCTTCTTGAGGGAGGCCACCTCCCCCTGTAGTTGTTCAATATTCCCCTCATCATCCGTGACCTTGTCCGCCACCTTCCAGAGGTCCGTCCGCAGGAGGTTAACGTCAATGGAGACCGTCTCTATTTGTCTTTCCAGTGCTGAGTGGGAGCCCTGGATTGCCTTCAGCAACTCCGCGCGCGAGGGTTCACCAGTGTCCTCCGGCTCCCCGTCTTGGCCCGTTTGGCGGGTAATCCTCTGGGACGATGGCCTTTAAGTGGTATATTGCGTGATCGTGTTGGGCTGGGTCGAATGGGACATCCTGTCCTTACGCATCGCCGGTGTGCCCCCAGCAATTTGACAGCCCGTCAATGGCGCAGCGGCAGGCGGACCCCGACTGGGCCCCAGCCGCAGGCAGTTCCGTGCAGCACCCTCACTCTGTCCCCCACCTGTGGCCGTTCGGTCCCTCTGGTTCCGTCAACTCGTCCGCCAGGCAGTCGCCCGGCATCTGGCACAAGGAAGTGTCTTGGACCAATGAAGTAGGCCGGCACCCCCACGCTATCAGTCGTGCCGCAGAACACCCTTAGGTACCCAAGGCCGTCAGCCACTCCTTCAGGACCCCTCCGGGCAGTTGCCGGGCCTCTCCGCCCCGGGTCGGCGGCCTCAAGAAGGTACTCGGCCCTTCCCCGTGTGTAATCACTCCAGACTGACCACCAACCTCAGCTGTGATGCGGCGGGGGGTCCCAGGACCGCGGGGAGCACCCACCTGTCTCTGAATACAAAAGGATCCACAAGGGCGCCGTGTCCCACTCCGTGGCTACAGGTCCAGGGCCCACAGGCGAGTCAGTCCAACTCTTTGTGCTGCCAGCTGTGGAAAGGCTCGGGTCTCACAAGGGCCGGCCCGCATGCGCAGCCCAGGGCCCGATGACCAGGTATTTACCGCCAGAGCCCCCCAGGGCCACCACTCCAGACTATCGGTGTGCGTGCTATTTGGCCCCTGCCACCGCAGCTCCAGGGCCTCCCCACGCCGTCCCGCAGGCCCGGCCTTCCCTCACCAGAATTCAGGCCTCAAGATTGCGGCCCAGTGGGGGAGGGGCGCACCCAGGAACCGGGCACCCCGCCGCTCCTCCTCTGGACACGGGCGACCCCGCATCCACTCCAGGGGCAATGTGTCCGGGCAGGGTGCCAAAGGAGTCCAGTCTCGGAGCGCCCACACGGCCGTACAGGCCCCTCCCCTCTCACCGAGGCTTGTTAAAGCTCCGATCCGCGGCGCCCCATGCCGCTGCTCCGGGCGTCTGGCGCCGCCCCCTGGATCCTCAGTCCACAGCCCTGTGCCGGGGGACAATCAGCCAGCTATAGGGGGCCTCTACCTTCCCGCTTCTTCTTCCCGGCGGCGCTCAGGGCCTCCCCAGGAGAGTTCCGTTCTCCCGCTCCTATGCCCAGACCGCGGGCTCGCTTGATGCACCAGCCGCTCTCCGGACTCCGGGACCTTACACCCGCGGAGCTGCCGAGTCCGTCGGCCGTTTTTTCGTGCCGGAGGGTCCCCCGGCCACCGCAAAGTCTCGGCACACCAGTGGTAGGACTGCAGAGCCCGGGCAGGATGTAATTTAAGGATTTTGCGGGTCCGCCAGGCGGGACTTGGTAGAGCTCACGCCCTGCCGGCCATGCTGCTTGGCCACGCCCCCTTTGTAATCTGTTTTTATTAGGCTTTTGCAGATTAACAAGCATTTATGGTTTGTACAATTGGCTCGTTTAGTTGTTCCCTCTGTTCCGACGTGGCCTCTGGCAGGTGTATCGGCTCTAAGAACAGGGCAATTCGATGGTCTGCTGTGTTCCCCTGGATTGGTATAGTGTTGTGTAGTGGTTCGTCAGTGGCTCATGTATCACGTGTTGCGTGTATACAGTCAGCCCCACTTTGGTTCTCAAGGCGACATAAGGTGACGTGTCTGCTCCTAATGTAGCAGCCATGCTGGCATTCTGCCCATGCGATCTGCAGAGGCGTGCGTACGCTTCAAGTGTGCTGCATGGGTGTGGCATCAGAGCTGTTCTAATAGGTCGGTATGTTCTGGTTGCAGTTTATCTAGTTTCCTTCCATTCCCACTCCCTTCTGCCTGTTTAATCTCTGGATCCAATAGCTGCCTTTCGACTCTGCTGAGTGCAATGTTTAGTTGTTTGCTTTTACTCCAGGTGGCCCATAAGCAATGGCCTCTCAGAGTTACCTTGAAGGCGTCCATTTCAAGGAGACGGTCATTAGTAGAGTGATCATTAATCTTGAAATGCTCGAGTATTGCTCCTCATAGTGAGGAGTGGAATGCTGGATCTTCTAGCGCTGCTGGCTGCTGGCGCCTTATAGAGATCGGGGGCGTCCTATGTCCCATGTGAGCTGTAGTAGTTGGGGATTATGGTCTGAATGTGTGCAACCTAGGCATTCTGTTTGTTTGATAAGTGGGAGAAGAGCTGCTGACCCCACAAAAATTTCCAGCCTGACATGCAGATCATGTACGAAAGAGTGAAATGAGTAGATGCATAGCGTGGGGTTAAAGGTGCACCAGATATCTATCAGCGCCCAGTTCGCAAGCCAGTCCGACAGGACTTGCGCTTAGGAGGTTGCTGTTGTGACGCCAGGGGCAGATATGATCTATCTAGTTCTACATTTAGACAAGCATTGAAGTCCCCTCCAAATAACCAGGGGAGTCCACTCCATTTGGCAAGCACCCCCTTCAGCTTTCTAACAAACGCGGCTTTGTCTACATTTGGCGTGTATATGGTGCCCATTAGCATCTCCTGTCCGTTTAGCTTGCCTCTCACAAAAACGCATCTCCCCTCCATCTGTGACCACCTCTTCTGCTGTGTGTGGGATGCCTGCCTTAATCCATATCATCACCCCTGTGCCTCAGAAGAGTAATTTGTACTGTATACTTGCCCCCACCATCGCCTACGGAGGCGGTCTGCTTCAATCTGGGTTAGGTGTGTTTACTGCAAGAAACCAATATGTGTATGCCTGCGTTGCAGGTATGCATATACTGAGTTCCTGCAAGCAGGTTTGTGCATGCCTGTCACGTTACAATATTAGTCTGTACCATGTGTGCAACGTGTGTTTCCCCGCATTTGGAGAGTCGAGAATATGGGGAGCAAGTGGGGTGCCAGGTAGCACATCCAGTGGTAGGGTCAACAAAAAGGGGTTGAAGATACAACTGGGTTGCGTGTAAATTCATGAGGGCGAGCACCTGGACGAAGCTCGCCCAAACTGCAAGGCCTAAAAGTGGCAACTAACATGTGTCACATGTTTAAACAGGGGGTTTCGTGGTACATAGCCATGTGTTCTGGTATGCACGTCGGTGGGCGCTTGGAGCAGGTGCAAGGTCCTACCTCATTGTGCTTCAAGTGTAC
Source organism: Lissotriton vulgaris (assembly GCF_964263255.1). Taxonomy (NCBI): domain Eukaryota; kingdom Metazoa; phylum Chordata; class Amphibia; order Caudata; family Salamandridae; genus Lissotriton; species Lissotriton vulgaris. Next base: position 836,910,851 of record NC_141696.1, on the reverse strand, counting down.
AATATTCTACTCCATGTATGTCTGGAGAGATAGAGGGGGGAGCGCTATGAGCTGGGCGTATGGGGAGTCTGCAGTGTCCGTTGGGCATCACTTGTGTTAAAGCATGAGCCTATGGGAGTTATGTGCACAACTGTGGAAGCATGCATAGTGTTCATTAGTAGTAAAAAAGGATACATTTAGTTAAACAATTGTCCATTGTTTAGATGATATCATCAGATGTCTGTGGCATGATGCTTGGCCTCTGGAGGGAGTCCGGGTTCTCAGATTTCGATAGTGAAGACCCAGCTGGGTTCTGTGAGCAGAGTGATAGTGATTCAGGTTCAGGGTTCGAGGAGTTTGCACAGATGGTTTCTGCTACGTTGAGGGCTTCTTGGCATTCCAGCATCCTTTGTTCTATGTCGGATACCATTGCCGGTGGGTGTACCTGTGTAGGGCGTTTCCCCCTGCCCCGGCATCGATTTCACCTGCCCCAGCGTAGCACTTACCCTTCTGGAGGCCGCTTGGATCCTGTTAGGAGTTGTGCCTCTTCTAGCCAGTCCCAAGCTTCAGTTGGCGTTTCAAAAAATCTTGTTTGCCTCTTGACGACTATTCGCAGCTTTGATGAAAACATGAGTGAGTATTGTATATCCAGGGTCCCCAGCTGGCGCTTAACTTCTGTGAAGGATTCGTGTCTTCTTTGTAGCTGCTCCGTGTAACCAGGGAACATCATTACCAGCTGATTCTGTTCTCTTATTTTAGTGAGCTTGCAGGCTTCCCTGAGTATTGTGTTCCTGTCCCTGTAGTTGAGCAATTTGAAGAGCAGCGGCCTGTGTCTGGCTCCAGGCGGTGGCCAACAGGCCCTTACCCTGTGCGCCCGCTCCTCTACGAATTGGGCCGAGAGTTCGACTTCTAGGAGAAGTTGTTTTAGTCCACGTTCCACGTATGTGACTGGGTATTGCCCTTCCTCTCCCTCTGGGAAGCCCACCACGAGTATGTTGTTGTGCCTCAAGCGGCAGGGTGGCTACTCTGTCCATAACTTACTGTAGATCTGCTGCATGACTGTGGAAGATTGGAGTCAGTTCAGTGGTCTGCTCGTTTGTTTGGACTTTCTCAACTAGCTTTTGGTGGTACGCTCTTGGTAAGGTGAAGTCTGATGCAACCCTGTCGATTTTAGATTTGAGCGAGGTGGGAGTGTGGTCCACTGTAGCTCCTATTTTTTCCAATGTCTCCAACCCTGAGTCAAGTTTTGTGGAAGGGCTAAGTTTGGGGTCGCGCCTGTTCTGTCTTCCTCCGCATGTTGGGCCCCCAGTGTGCCAAGGTGTGCAGCGTGACTACTGTGTGTTGATTCGCAGGTGACCAATGACCAATTGCTGGGCAGAAGGCATTCAGCAGGGCTGGTGTCTGCAGTCTGTTGATTGTGCCTGGTCTGTTATCAGCAATGAGTAGGGAGAGGCAACAACAGTTGGTTGGGGCCTCTCTCTGCTGTTGTCAGTTGGTTGGGCGACATATATGTGTTCATTATTTTTGGTCTTTACATCGCGTTGACTCTGCCTGCTTTAGGCGCTAGTTCTGTACCCAAGAGGAAGCAGGCGGCTTTCGCAGCTTGTGCTGTGTGTTCAGCTGTTTGTCTTTGGTGGTGCGCCCTTCATAATCCAGGGGGAGGTGAAAAAGAAAAACAGAACCTGAGAGTCTACAACTATCATCTGCGCAGCAGGGTCTCAGGAGCCTCACGTGTAAGCACTATGCTTCTCTTCGGGTGCCTTGCACCTAACTTTCGGTCCCCGTCGAATGTCTTTCAACACGTCTGTTTGGGCGACATAGAGCGTGTTATCTGTGGTGGGTGCTTGATTGGCTAGGTTTTGCGCCCGTGGGGTCCTCGGGTCTGTATATTCTCCTCTGCGCTGTGTCTTGTGCTTGCTGCACATGCCTTGTTTTTGTAAGCCGTTGGGTGGTTCGCTGGGTGTTTCTCTTTTTTGGGGGGATTCCTCCCCACAGGAAATCCGGAACACTGGGTCGTTGCCCGGCGCGTCAAACATGATGTGTCTATCTCGTTGCACACCCCTTGTTCTTGGTTGGGATTCTCACTTGTCAGCAGCGGGCTCAGGATGTCATGTGCCTTGTGTGAGTTCCTGCTTGTCCGTTCTTTTGGGCTTGCGCCTTGCTGTGTGCGGCATATGTCGCTCCTGTCTGCCTCTGCCCACCTGGCCGGACGGTGCTTCGCTCTGAGAGCGTGCCACAGCCGTCGCGGTTTACTCCACCAACACCATCGGTGCTTGTGTCTTGGGCAGCTGTGGTCTTTGTTTTACCCGATCGTGAAGGCTGGCCGGCCCCAAACACTCAGCTGCTCCCCAGTGAGTGCGGGTGCTTTTCTCCCGTCTTGTTGGCGCGCTGTACTTTAAGGCTGGAAGGGGGGAAGTTGTCTCGCTCTGAGGCACTGACTTGCTCAGGCAACTCCCCTATGGCGTCCGGTGGCATCTCTTACCTGCGGGGGCCGGCAACCCGTTGTCGATGCCGTAGAGTTTCTCTAATCCCCCGCAGGGTTCCTCTCCCGCGCAGTGTGTGAATCTCTATTCCTTGCGCCTTCCGTAGTCCTCCAGTGCACGGCGTACAGTGCTGTACGGTGGCCCAACAGGACCCCGCGGGCTCTTCCACATCCAAAGCTCACCCCATGAGATGTGTGTCCACACAGCGTAGGCCTGGGCTTGGGCCATGCTCACGTGCCTGGTGTTGCAGATTTCCCTGACGCCGTTGTTTTCAAGATGTTCTGTGTACAAGCATTTTAAGGATTGACTCCACTGTATTTCAGGGTTGCGGGCAGGATTACATGATACGTTTCTCAGGATAATGGGGTGAGATGAGCAGAGCCTTACATATTCACGTCCACAATTTTAGCTGGTTCCAGAGAATTGCAGTGATAATGTGACTTGATATTAATGTCTCGTTTTGCTCCTTCATTTTGTAACCTTCTACACCAGTAGCAAAGACATATGAATCAATATCCAAAACTTATGAGAGTCTTTGATATAATCCACCTCATTCCCACCTTATCTCAGTACTTTACATACAGAAATAATGATTCAGCACTCCAACATGTGAAGGAATTATTAAATTCTACAAATACAAATCAAGTGAAAATTCCGCAGGTTCCTATTTCTTTGTTTCTTTATTGGAAAAAATGTTCTTAAAAACATCTGTAGCCAACGCGTTTCGACCGAGAAGATCTTCTTCAGGGCAATAACAATAGTCACTCTTAGTTCATTAAGATTTCTTATTTTTTCTTATTTTCTTTCTATTTATTCTTTTTTCTCTTTCACCTTTTCCCAGTCAGCAACTTAGTCCCTCACTCCAAATGCGAGTGCCCATTAGACCTCTTATTCTTTTAGGTGCACCAACAAACAAACAACAAATTAATTATCACTTGTTCACTTATTTCTTTGTGGCCTATTGTGAATAGTTAATTTTGGTGCAGACTTTGGTAGTTAGACATGTCAATTTTTTGTCTGTATGCAAGCGCTCCCACCGCGTAGTCAAAACCGTCACCAATGTCTGCACCGAAATGAACTATTCGCAATAGTCCATACTGTGTTTCCAATGATAAGCACATTTTGTAAAGCTAAGTGCTAATTTTTTAGGACACCAATAACTCTAAACTCTTCTATGACATAACTGCACGGCCAATAGAATCAGAAATGGGAGTGAGATACTAACGAAGGTACTAAAGACAGAAATAAGAAATGAGGAAAATGTTGTCATTAAAACACTCTCAATCTGATCAGAGGATCAGGATGGTGCACACTTCAGGCCAATATACAACAGAGATGACTTTCCATTCTATAGCCACAATTGTAAGTCTGGCCTCTAAGGGGCAATACTATGGGAGATCTTTCGCCAGCACCCAGTATTTGACTAGCGCATGCCGAATTTGTAGATAAAGGAAAAATTGTGATTTATGCAAATCATATTTGACAATTAGTTGTTCGTAGGAAATCATGTGTTTAGACCGCTAGACATCCCCCAGGTTCGACATTTGTAGAATATTCAATTTCTGGACACCTTGAAGCACTGTTGATTTGGAAAGTCACTTGTCCATCAATAACAGTGCCTCACTGATGAACTCCCTGTTCCAGCCGATCCACTTTAATGCGGCTCTACAGCTCTAGATTGGGATGGCAGTAAGCACTGGAAGGTCTTGGGGAGGGCCTCCTTCAATGGTGAGGATCACAGGGCTTCCCTCTCAGGGGGGTGCGTTCAAATATTGTACGCTGGTTGTCCAGTTTCCAAATAACCAGTAATTAGTTAAGAACAACTGAGCTGCCCAATAATACAGTTTGAGGTTCACCGTTCACAGGCTGCTGTTGTAAGGGGATTGAATGTACTTCATGTGGGAGACTCTCGGTGTCAGCCCTCCTCCCCAAATGTAGGTGTAAGTACTTGTCTGCAAGTCAGTGAACCAGTGTGAAGGGACCTTAAAGGGGTACTTCTATAGAACATAAAGCATCTGTGGAAGTGCCACCATTTTAAAGAGTGTGATACGCCCCAACCTATTCAGGGGGAGGGTGCTCCACCTAGCCAAATGTCCCTTGATTTTCCAGAGGAGAGAAGTAATATTGCTATACCAGCAGACCTTATGGTCTCTATTTATGTACTCCCCAGATATTTCAATGGCCCTGGTACATATGGGAGATTCTGGAATCCCTAGGGTGGCTCTGGAGGGGCTCCCACTAATGGGATTACGGCTGACTTGTCCCAGTTTACTCTCAGGCCTGCTGTTTATCCGTAATTCTCTGGCATGTGCATCAGGCGTGGGATCGATTGGTTCAAGTGTTAGATGTATACCAGGACATTGTCCGCTTATAGGGAGATTCAAACCTTCATATCAGCCCTCATCTCACTCCCCAGATTTGTGCATCTCTCCTGATCCATTCCAGCAGCTGTTCTAATACCAGGGCGAAAGGAAGGGGGAAAAGAAGACAGCACTGCAAAGTTCCACTGTTGATGCAAAACTGTTGAAACATTGTGGCACTTTCACAGCAGCTATTAACAAAGCATGAAGGTGCGGAAACACAGTCCATGCAACCTTTTGAGGAATTCGGTTGGGTAGCAGTTCAGACCTAGTGATTTTCCAGGTTGCATATCCTGTAGGGCGGCGAGGAGCCCTTCCGCTGTTAAAGGCTTATTCAGGTCAACCCTGCCCTCTGGGGCAAGTAGTGACACTACAGGATAAGCTACTCTTGGAGTCTGTAATTCAGCCTGGTTCTGCGAGATTGCTTGGTAAAGATGCTCATAGTATTACGCAAAGGTTTCAGCTATTTCAGATACATCCTGAGTTGCCCTGCCTGACTGTGTGCATACCTGAGGGACAAACCTGTCTTTCATAGCTTTGGTTGTAAGTCTATGGATCAGCTGTCCATGTTTTGTCCCCAAATTCGTACAATCTATTTTGCATTTCTGTAAGGGCTGCTTTAGCTCCTTGCAGCATCTTCTGTTTAAGGGCCTCTTATGGCGCCTCAAGGTGGCAGAACTCATCTTCATCCCTTCTCTGGGCACTGATTATTTCTATCTCTTTGAGTTTACCTTCCAATTCCCAAATTTCCTCCTCCCTTTTTCTTTTTCTACCAGCTATAAATGCAATTATTTTCCCCCTGAGAACCGTTTTCATGGGCTCCCATAGCATCACAGGAAACATATCTGAGGTGAAAGCAACCTTGCAGTAGAAATCTACTTCTTCTTGTACATAGTGCTGGAACTTAGTATTCTTCGGCCACTTTGCCTTCTAGCCCAATGTGACTCCAGCCTTCATTTATTCACCCCCATCTCAATAGGTGAGAGCTTGACAATATCCTTGGGTGAATCCTATCCCTTGACACCTTAAGGATATCCAAGGAAGGGAGGAAGATAATGTAGTATAACCATGAATGTGATTTGTGAGGATAAGATTAATGTGTATATTCCCATGCAGCTGGGATATGGATGCTCCATTGATCGCTGAGTTAAGAGAGTCGGCCCAAGATGCCAGGGTTGTGTGTCATCCCTCTCTCGCCCCATCTTCTATGTCCATATGTGGGTGCATTTCATCGTGAAATTCACCCCCAACTATAAACTACCTACTACCTATGTGGGATGATGCAATATTTCTAATTTGCTCTGTCATCATGGCCACAGTCTCCGAAACAGGGGCCTGATACCCATATGTACCTACCCACTGTATCCTGGATAGTTTTGTTCACCACTAAGGGAGGTTTTTATGAAGAAGGGTATCCACTGCTCTTGATACTCAGTAAATCCAGCATGAGACACCCGGTTGAAGCCACATCGGGCTGAGAAGGTACATTAGGCCCCAAGAAGATGAGTCTCCTACAGGAGTACTAGAAAGCGACATACACTGTAAGATAGTGCCATGCAATGTAAATGGTCTGCTAGATATAGTCAAGTGGATGGCAATCCTAAGATACGTGCATAGGTTGGCTCCAGCAGGCCTGCGTACAGTGTATGTCACTTAATAGTCTGTTCAGGCAATTAGGCAGTCATATGTGTCTGAAACATAGGGCAAGAGTGCTGTGTACAGCACTGATGTGTGACACAATCAAAACCAACTTAATGATCAACAAACGCATCTCCACCCTCCACCCAATACTTCAATTATGGAACATCTGTCACCTAAAAAACAAAATATCCATTTGAAATGATAAACTAACATGAAAGACAAATACTAAAGTTTGATTTTGCGGGGTTAGCCTTCCCTGTGCCAGCCACTTGTTGCAGGAGCAATGGAGCCCCAGACAGCCATATCAGAAGTGAAGAAGATTGGGGTGCGGGGCGAGAGTGGGTACGGGAGTACTGGAAGAAGCATCAAGACTCCCCCTGTGGGTAACTAAAGCCAGGCGGCAGGGTAGTCTGCTATCTGGCCTTGGTAGGATCCATCCGATGAGGTGGCCTCCCACCTCTCTAATGCTGGGCTTTTCTTCTGGTACGGTCCATCTGCCCTCAGAGCGTCAGTGGATTCACCTGCCTTTTTGGCAATTGCTTTCTCTCAGCTGCCCAGTACAATGCTGTTTGTTGACTTTCAAAGAATAGTGATTTGACTTGGAACAGCACTTTGAGTTTAGCAGGGTAGATAAGCACATACTGAATGTTTATGGCCATGAGCTTCCTTTTTACCTTCAAAGAGATATTTAAATGTATGCTCTCCCTTGGCGGTGTAGTCAGGGAATAGCATCACCTTAGAATCTGTACAGCGAATATAACGTAGGCAGTAATCCTGCTACAGTGCAGCATCCCTATCCGCATAGTTCAGTAGCTGCATGATGATGGATCTGGGCGTGGCACCAGGCAGCAGTCTAGGGGAGAGTGCTCTGTGAGGTGAACACTCTCTAATATGATGCAGGAGAAAAGCACCCCATCTGGGATTCATACCCTCAACCTGTCTGTAAAGAATTTTTCTGGTTGCTATTCCTCTATGCCCTCCAGCAGACCTACCAACAAACAGGTTATTTCTGCATGATCGTCTCTCCACATTCTCCATTCGGTGTTTGAGGAGTGCAGTTAGTTCTTTCAGTATTTCAAGCTCCTTACTGGTGGTGCGTGACACATATCTTCTAGACAGGAGATGCACTCTCTGCCCCAGTAGTTCTCACTGATAAATCTCATGAGTCCTTGCAAAAGAGGGAGACCTCCAACCCCACCCCACCAATCTTATCATTGAGATCTTTATGAGAGTGCTTAATTGCCTGCAGTATAATGTCTGGGGAAATTGGCTCTTCTTGCAGGTGGGGAGCTGATTCCAATTCCCCATCCCCTGCCATCTCCGGAGATGCCAATGTTTCACATACTTGTCTATTCAGCCTTAGCCTGTCACCTTGCTTTCACCATTTTGGCGGTCCAGACAGAGTACCTCTTCACCCCTGTTTCTCCAGGGCAGGAAGGTATCAAAAGTCAAAAAAAAGTCAAAAAAAGTTTATTTGTACTGGTACTCAACTGAGGACCACAAATATTTATCTACATGTTACATATTTAAAAAATATTCAGTTTCTCAATACAAAGATAAAAACGATTTCAAGAATTTATACAAATTATAGCAGACGAATTCATTCGGGGGTTGTTTACACAGACTTATAAGGTCTCTCACCGTCAAGATTCTACTGGAACGATATATGGGCTCTAGAAATCTAGTACGGGCTAAAATTACATTCTGATTCGGACATACAGATAGGACATGCTCCAAAGTCTGATCACCCCCTGCGCACAAAGTACATAAAGGAGATCCTCCCGGAAGCCATCTTGAGGTATATGAAAGTACGGGAAGGATGCCCAGTCGAAGCATAGCAATTGTTCTCCTTGCGCCGTGAGTCAGGGTTAGACCGATGTAAGACCGACTTTGTTTATATTCTAATAGGTCAACAAAGGGTTTATAGGTGGGTAGTTTATTGCAGTGCCTAGAGTCCATTTCGTAGCTTAATTTTGGAGTGAAGCATTTTAAAAACAGTTTTAATTGTGCTGGTGACCATGTAAGCAACACTTCAGTACCAATGTTTGCAATACGAAATGCTTCGGTCATGTTCTCTTGGAAAACTTGCTTTTTAGTATCAGACCCAAAGGTTTCTTTTTTCAGCAGTGACCTTAATGTATTCTCTTTTGCATGCAATAGATAGTAGGCCCACCTAATGATATTTGCAATTGCTACAGCATATGAGCTTGTGACAGATAATTCCAATCTTAGTGCTTGAACTGGTACTGCATCTGACAGTTTCAAAATTTTCCTCAATACCTTTCCCTCTTTGCGGTCCATAAAAGCCCATTGTTTGATGGGTATATACTCCGTCGCGTAGGATAGTACAGGTGGTATTTTTGTTCTGTAGATATTTATCAGTGAGGAAAAATGTCTGTTTCCTGTTGCGCTATAGAGTTTCTGAAGGACCGCAGTGTGTATATCTGTTTTCCTTAGTAGATTATTTATCTGCTTTACATTAGTAAGATTTTTAGAAAGGGTCCTGCCGAGGTAGGGATAATCCAACACCTCTTCTATTTTATCTCCTCCTAAGTTCCAGAAGTATCTTGCGCTTTGTTTCCTCCCAGAAAAAGCTAGCACTTTTGTTTTTTTGATGTTTGGAACTAAATAGTTCTCTTTGGAGTAGTTGTGCAACAGATCCAGAGATGTTTGTAGGCCAAAGGGGGTAAGGTCCAGCAACACGATGTCGTCCGCGTATAGCAGTGCATTTATTTTGTGATTTGCTATTTTCGGAGGTAGGTTGGAACCCGATTGCAGGTAATGACACAAGTCACTTAAATAGAGGGAGAATAGGATTGGGGCTAAAAGGCACCCTTGCTCTAGTCCATTTTCGGTTTTAATTTTTTCCGTATAACCTTTTTCTCCTCCCATTTGGACTTGGCACCAAGTGTTGGTGTGTAGGCTTACAATAGATTGAAGCAGCTGTTCCTGTATACCAAGCTTCTTCAGTTTCCTCCACAGCGTTGGTCGGTCTACTCGGTCAAACGCTGTAGAGTAATCTATGAAGGCAGCGTAAACAACCTGGCTTTTTTGGGTTACGTATTTGTCAAGAATGACCTGGATAACTGCGATGTTATCTGTTACCGAATGATTGGGTCTAAATCCTGCTTGAAACATCGGGATCAGGCCTGATGAAAAAGCCCATTCTTTCAGACGGTGTAAAATTTCTGCAGCGAATACTTTGCCCACGGCATCTATGAGTGCTATTTGGCGGTAATTACATGCATGGGTTTTACTTCCCTTTTTGTGGATGGGGATGATGATGCTTCCCTGCCATGATTTTGGAACCTGGCCAGTATCTAAAATATAATTAAAGAGGGGATATAGCAATCGACTCCATTCCTTCGGGGCAATTTGCAGTGCTTTGATTGGAATCTGGTCAGGGCCAGAAGCACCCGTGGTTCTTGCTTTGCGTATGTTTAGTTCAACCGATAATGCTGTTGTTTTATATATTGGACTTTTGTCTTTTCCTTTGTTATTATCCTCGCTACTTTCAGATAGGGCAGTTGGGTTTGACTTATAAAGATCTGACAGGAAAACTTCCCAGTCGTTTGGAGGGACCGGGATTGGTTGTAAGTTCTTTTTTGATCCAGTGAGTTTTCCTATTAGATACCAATATTTGCGTTGGTTGTTATTTTTCGCTGCGATCTGAATGTCGACCCAATTGCGATCCTGTAGAGTTTTTTTATTTCTTTGATTCTCGCGTCTCAGTTGATTTTTTAGTTTGTTTATTTCCTTTTTTAAGTATGGTGTGGGACTCATATATTGGGCGCGTATGTATTTATTTAATTTTTTCTTTACTTCAGTGTTCTTAGAGGTGCGCCTATTGTTATCATCTTTCTTCTTACTGGTACCAGCTACGTCCTTTGTTGTCATATTTAGAATAAGAGTTCTAAAGTCTTTTATGATGTATTCAAAGTTTTCAACAGGATTTTCAGAAAATGTTTTCGTCAAAATTTGGGAGTGATCAATCTGTGATGTGATTTTGTCGATGGTCGAAGAATTCCAGAAAATACGTCTTTTTTCTCTGTTTATCACTATATTGCTTTTGTGGAAGATAATGTGACGGGCTGCAGAGGATTTAGGAAGCCAATCTGTTGTCAAATGCATTAGAGCGTGGTCGCTTTCTTGGCAAAACTGGCTAAACAAGTGTGTGACAGAGTCTAGCAAATCCGCACTGCTGATTATGTAGTCAATAATAGATGGAGTCCCATTGCCCCGCCTGATGTAGTTTGCTGGAGTATCCCCTTCCATGTTACCATTCACTATTACTCCATTAAGTTTTGTCAATGTTGACAATAGTAGATTCCCTCTTTTATCGCTAAGTATACCCTCCGGGAATTGCGGGGTTGTGATTTCCTTGCCTTCTTCTAACTGTTGTTTTGCCCAATTATTTATTGCTAAGTTCGAGATTTTACTATTGAAGTCACCGACAATTAAGAAGGATGAGTGAGGATGATTTTCGGTTATAGATTCGATTTTTTCCATGATGTTTAGGAATGTTGTGTCATGCTTTTTACCCGGGGGAGCGTAAACGTTGAAGAGTAGAATTGTATTGGGGTGGGCCGTACTGTGTTTCATAGTGGAGATCTTAATGCACTGTAGATTTTCTAGGTTAGTTTCAACTAGTTCCTGTGCCCAGAGAAATTCTTCACTCAGTAGAATGGCCAAACCACCTTTAGCATGACCTCTATAAGAATTTGTTGCCGGGATTTCGTAAACAAAGTAATTTTTGCAAGTGATAGATTCGACTGCCCACGTTTCTTGTAAGAACAGGATATCCGGAAGACTTCCCATAGCTGTGGACAGTTTGTTCTTTATGCCACCTGCGATATTCCAGGAGGTTATTTTTATGCCAGTGCTAAACAGAATGTTGATGAGTGTTTTTGGTTTTGTTACTGTTCAGAGTTTCTGACACCCAAGCCCAGGATTTAATATTATTGTCATTGTCGGATTTTTTTGGAGCTTGGTACCATACTGCTCGTTGACCTTTATTCACCAGAATTTTTAGTTTTTCTTGCCCTATAGAGTGTAGATCGGGATATGTCGTTACTTGATCTGCTGTCGCCTCAAAATTTCTTTGGAATTGCTTCCCTTGTGAGTTGGAGAGTGCATAAATTTGAGCATTGTACCCAGTTATATCTTTACAGACCATTTGTTCCTTTTTTTCCACTACATCATAGCCGTGTTTGTGTAGTGTCTCCTTTTCCTTAAGTATGATCTCTGGTAGAACAGACAACCAGAATATTACCCTTGTTAGTTTAACATTGTCTTTGCAGGGAAAGGAGACTAGATCTAGTTCATTACTGTTCAATGAGTGTAATGGCTCAATGTGTCGTAATAAATGTATTAACCTTCCTCTATTAAGCGGAGCTGGATCGCTTGGAAAAAGTTCCTCAAATTGTAGGATTTTGGAGGAAGGTTCTTTATATCTTTGATTGTACCTATTTATAGCTTCCCTACTTTTTTTGTTATTAGTTTGATCTAATTCCTCTGGGTGTTTGATGGGGACATATTCTTTAGCTCTTGGATCCAATTGTGGTGTTTTTTCTGCGAAGTTTTTGCTGGAGGCTAACTTTTCCGTGTTTTCGGATGCTGTTATATTATCAACTTGATCCTCTTCTAGATTTTGTGTTATGACTGGTTTTTGAAATTTTAATTTGTAAGATTTCTTTTTCTGAATCCTTCTTAGTGGTTTTTTCCTCCTTCTTTCCCTTCCTTCTGAGTTATTTTCCTGTTTCATTTTGGTTGTCCTTTCTCCTTCTTCTTGATTTTTTATATTGGGAGTGTGGATTTCCTGAATTTCGAGTATAGTATCTTTAACAGGAGTCTTTGTTACACTTCTTTTTGAAAATATTGGATAATGCGTGATTTTTTGTTGATGTTTTTCTTTGAAGAGTTTTTTTAGGGAATATACAACTGAGTCGTTTGAGTTATCCGGATTTTGTATTTGTTGTATTTGAGTCTTGGAAGTTTGAGTACCAGAATCGCGTGTTCTATTCTTCTGATCTTTATTGTATTCTTTTAATAAGTCGTTTTGTTCGTAATTGATTGTCACTGAGCTTTTGTTTTCCCCTGCTATGAAGAGATCTTTTTTCTTTTTCTCATCTACTAGATGTTTTAAAATCCCTATTTGAACATTCAAGGTTTGGTCGGAATTTTCTAGGATGTTTCCCAGGAAGGAGAGGACTGATTCCAAAATCTCTTGCAGCGAAAACAAGGCTTTAGATATGGGTGAAGTTGTATTAATATTGTTATTGTTTGTGTTAAGGTTGAAAGGGTCCAAAGAAAGATCAGGTAAAGTAATGGGAGGAGATATTTTTTCCTGCGTGTTATGGCTTGTTGTATGCTCCGAATTTTGTGAGCCTTGGTTTGATTTGGTAACTTTTGAGTCTCCAAATAACATTGAAGTCCCTCTATTTTTTAAAGGTGTTGAAGTTATTAGGGTAGACGGTTCCCGTTCGAGGTTTTGTAGATCTTTTGGGGTATGTAATAATTTGTTACTTAAGTCGGGGTCCAGTTGACCCACTTGGGATTGTGCATTAGGCAACTTTGGAGTGCTTTCAGTTTCCTTAGTATTTGCGGAAGCATTGAGAGAGTTTTCTTGGGCTGTGGTATTCAATGTTTGCGTGACTTTAGCTGTAAGTGAAGTGAAGTATGTACTGATTGCCGGCGTTTGAATTATACGACCGGGTTTTATGGCTTTGTCGGTGGATTTCCGTATAGCGTTTTCGGTCCCCATTCTTTTCATAAAGATTGTACGGGAGCGTAGTTTTTTGAAGCCCATTTATTAATCTTATTGTTGTTTTTATGTAAGTTGTCACGAGCGAACAGTTATAATTTCTATTGTTAGTTGTAGGTAATTTGAGATTGCTCTGATTTCTTACCATGAAGTCGTGGGTTACTGTACAGGTGGGCAAGATTAAAGAGGGGGGGCCCGTCCCGTCCACGTGCGTCCACGGACGGCCACAGACGGCCCGCCCTTTGCCCGGGCTTAGCCCGGCGTCCCGCACGCGTCCCGCTATGCGTCAGCTGGATATATTTATTGAAGGAGCAAGGGGCGGGAAGAGACTCCAGGTGCGCTCTGGTGGTCCTGCGCTGCAGCCTGGGTCTCGCAGTCCCAGCCCTTGCTAACGAACAGCCTCACACGCGCTTTCAATATCTTCTTGACCCCTTAGGTCGGCAAACAGGCTGGAAAGCTGTAGAAGCACAAATCACACGGAGGTAAACTTCAGCTACGAGCGGCTCCCGCGAAGCGGGGGCCGCGAGCTGTTGAGGTGGTGGGCAGCCAATCACAGGCCACTCTGATGCAGACAGCCAATCAGTGAGGAGCAAGGGCGGGAAGAGACTCCAGGTGCGCTCTGGTGGTCCTGCGCTGCAGCCTGGGTCTCGCAGCCCTTGCTAACGAACAGCCTCACACGCGCTTTCAATATCTTCTTGACCCCTTAGGTCGGCAAACAGGCTGGAAAGCTGTAGAAGCACAAATCACACGGAGGTAAACTTCAGCTACGAGCGGCCGGGCAGGAAGGTATAGTTATTGTAGAGTAAGGCAGGGGCACAGACTCCAAGATGGAAGTCCCCTATGTTGGGTCGCTCCCCTAGCTTGGTCTTCCCCAGGGGCCAGTCTAAAAGCCTCATTTTAATTCCCCATTGTGATTTTCTGCAGTCCGCAGGCATGGTTCAGTCCGCATGGAAGGTGGACAGTGAGGGTGGGTAGTTGGAGGGCCCTTACATTCGGTTTCAACTCTCAATGCCACATCACAATTTCTAGAGACCTGCCACCTGAACAGGGTCTCACCCCAGCCGCTCCTCGCCTCCTGGCACTTAGTCTGTGCTGTAGCTCCTATTGATGGCTCCCGGTCTTGCACCACCTCAGGGTAATAGCTGAATGAACAATGGATTTAGGCCCACATCTCTGTAAAGAGGGGGAATGTCTGACATTGTTCAACATGCTGTCCATCAATTTATTTTTTTGCATATTTTTCACCCCGAGTGGGACAGGTATGCCCAGATGTGGGTCCCATGCTCTCCATGACACTGGACTCAAGCTATCCTGGCTGATGAGGGGTGACACCCTGAAACCAGTCCTAGAATGCTTGTTTCCAGGGAGGACCTGGTCTGGCAATTCGGGCAGGACTGTTCCCGTTGGGAGCTGGAGCAAGGCTGATTTGCATATGGCTGGGTTTAAACTAAAATGACATGGGGAGCAAAAAAACATGGATTTAGGCCCGATCTCTGTCCTGGGGTGAATGTTTGACATTGTTCAACATTCTGTTCATCAATTGTTGTTTTTGCATTTGTCACACCAAGTGGGATGGGTATGCCCAGACGTAGGGCCCATGCTCTCCATGCCACTTAGAGTCAAGCAGCCTGGCTGATGAGGGGTGAAACCACGAAACCGGTCCTAGGATGCTTGTTTCCAGTCCAGGTAGGACCTGGCCTGGCAGTTCGGGCAGGGTTGTTCCTATATTGGGAACAGGGTCAAGACTGATTTGCATATGGCTGGGTTTTTACTTGAATGGCATGAGGAGAAAAAAATTATGGATTTAGGTCCAGATCTCTTTCCTAGGCTGAATGACTGAAATTGTTCGAAAGTCCGCCCATCAATTGTTTTTTTTGCAATGGTTCAGAAGCTGCCACAGCCAAACAGGACATCCCAGTGTCCTGTGAGGGGCAGGTCAAGAATCAGGAAGAGGGGGCAAGCACTGGGAACAAGCAGACAGTCCCCCATGGGCTGTCTCCTCCTGGATGGGGCTGGATGCTGCAGAATCCAGCTTCACCACTTCTGCCTTGTACCACAATTCCCAAAAATGTTACAGCTTGCTCCAATCCCCAATATTCTCGATCTATTCTCTCACATGCATCTTTAGTCCCTTCAACTTTAACAGCTTTAAATCCTTGTCCCCATCAAGTTCCTGACATTCTTTCTCAACTTCCTATTCTGTGTTAGAACAAATCTCCATTAATCTGACACTTGTTCTATTTTCACGTATGCCTCGCTTACCAAGCTTGCAGCTTCCTTGCTCATGTAAAGTAATTTTTCTCTAATTGTTATGCCTTAAGTCCATTCCTACATTGTGTTTCATGATTTCCTCAAACTCTGTTCCAATTGTGCAACAAGTCTCTGCTGCTTCAGTCCTTTGCTTCGTGAGGTGATGTTTAGAGTCATATTAGTCATGGCCCATTCTGAAAAAGGAGTTGTAGAAGTCTCTCCCTGTGGGTTGCATGGAGCTACTGTACTGGATATTTCTGACAGGTTCTGTGAGACACTCAAATTGGGGAGATAACTATAGTATCTGATGATTGTGATTTACCCAACACACTTGTTGTGCTTAAATCTTGGGGGGGGGGGGCATGGCTAACAGCAGATAGAGTAAATAGCAATCTCTGGCACTCCTGCGGGAAATAACCCCCATCCAGTGCCATCCTACTCAAAATCCTGGTCCTGGGTCCAGCAGTGTGATGAGCTAAGAACATGAACCCCTAGGTGTCCTAATTTCAACCTGTTGAGCAGCCAGGCATTGTAACGTTGACCCATAACCTGCCCTGAGTGGAGCGGTGAGGCTGCTAACACAAAACGGTGGCAAAGCTCTATATAGGTGGACTCCTGGTGTGATTGAGTCTCTTGCTGGGGCCCCAAGGACTAGTTTGTTTCTGCTGCATTACAAGGGGCCAGGGACAGACGGAGACTGCTGGGCCGACAAAGACATTGATATGTGGTCCTGGAGGGCAAACAATCCAGCGCTACAATAGTCTCGCCGTCACGGAGCGCTGGTAAGGAGAACTGCTTCAGCAGTGACTGAGCAGTACCCCTGCGTGTCAGTTGGTGGCGTCGGTTGACTCTGCATCCGTCGTCGGCATCGTGGTCACCGGGATCACATTGCGTTGTTTACTTAGATGCCATCACTGCATGCTGATGTTAGTTCTGACATGACTTTCCACACCAAGAGACTATTAGTTATAGATTCCTTACCTTAGAATTGATACCCCAGCAATAACAACTCCGGAGGTAGATCTGCGAACTAAGTTCACTCCAGGAAGAGCTGGAGAACAGAACGGCTGAAAAAGATGTCTCTCCGGACTTGGCTGTCCAGGCAGTAGTGCTTAGTAAATGTGTGCAGGGATGCCCCTTTATCTCTTTTGTGCGATCCCGCTTATGGTGGGGGAAAGTGTGGTAAAATCTATTGAATCAGTTTTTATAAAATGTATCTGGCAGTACGGGAACACAAGAAGATCTCTTAAATACCTGTCTTTACCGCAAGAAAGAGGAGGACTAGGGGTCCCGAATATTCGGTTTTATTTGGTGGCTTGTCTTTTTAGTCAGATGGTGATCCTTCTGAATACTGCCACAGATATGACGAATAGTGCACTTGGGAATATCTACCCCCATCTATATTTGAACTATTGCTAGGAAAGGAAGCATTGGGGCTCCTACTGCGTAAAACAGATCGATTATATTATAATAAAAAAAGATACAAGGTACTGGATAGCGTTTGGAGGGTGTGGAAGGTGATCCAGAAAACTTTAGGAATTCCCAAGTATAACTATTACACACCTCTCTGGAAATCAAATCTTTTTCCTCATTTGAGTAGTGATAGATCCTGGACATCCTGGGAGGTCCAAGGGATTAGGAGTATCGGGAATCTCTGGGAAGGAACCGCCTGATGAGGTTCGCAGATATACAGCAGAAATTTGGAATAGCATTGAAGCAAAGCTTTAAGTATTTACAAATTTACCAAACCCTAGTAAGTATCAGGCCCCGGATCACCCCAGGAGGTAAAATCAATATTCTAGAGAATATGTTGGCAGGGGGTACTAAGATTGGTACGATTTATGGAGGCCTGATCCCAATGTTACGGGATGATATGGATAAGGTGGAGGCCTCCTGGGCCCTGCAACTAGGTGACCCTGATATCGATCTTGATAGAACATTATTGATGGCAGGCAATCTATTTCATTCCTCGAACCTCAGGGCTCAACATTACAAGACATTATATAATCTATATTATACTCCACCCAATCTCTGTGAGTGGGGGAAAAAAGATGATGATAAGTGTCCAAGATGTTCCCTGGGGCTGGCAAACTTGGTACATATGTTTTTTCAATGTAGTACACTTAGGAAGATAGGCATAGAGATCAAGAAATTCTGAGAGGGGCTGCTAGTGGTTAAAATCACCCTATCCCCGGTTTTAATGATTTTGGGCACTGATTCTAACTTTAGATTGAAAAAGGAGGATTTATCTGTGTGGCTGTTTTAAAAATAATATTGGCTGTGGGCTGGAAAGACTCTACGGCTCCCTCATTTCACATGTGGTTGTCAAGATTGTTGGGGATTCATAATATGGAAGCAGCTTTATATTCCCGAAGAGGTAAAAGGATGAGGGAGCTATGGCAGAACATCTGGGCCCCCCTCAAAAATTGGAGGTAAGCTAGAGTATAAATTCCTTTTAATGGCTTTTATTCAGCCTTGGATAATGTAAATCTCTGTATATTGCTGTGTATTATTGGCTGATGAATTTATTGCTATATATCTTCAAATGTTCTGTATTTTAAACATAGGGATGCTTAAATGTAATATTGTTTAACTAATTAACTTTTGTATGCACCAGGAGCCAGATGTAGGTGTCAAAATATCGGTCGGAAAAACGACCGATTTTCGGCTGTTTCCGACCGGTATTTGGACATTGGTATGTAGGGGTTTGAAAAACTTACAGATTCGGTAATTTTACTGAATCGGTAATTTTACAGAATCAGTAAAATTACAGAATCAGTAAATTTACCGATTCTGTAAATTTTACAGATTCGGTAAAATTACCGCTCGGTAAAAATACCGAATCTGTAATTTGCTATGTAGGTAGCACTGTTAACAGTGCTACAGGCCATTCAGGATTCAGTATTTACCATGTAATACTATTACATGGTAAATAACGAATTCCTGTCTACATGCACATCTGTGCATGTACACCTGTGCCATGTTGTGTGTCACATGGCACACAAGCCTGAAACAGGGGTGCAACAGGGTGTCAAAGTGACACCCTGTTCCCCCTGTCAATTCGGTAAATTTACCGATTCGGTAATTACCAAATCGGTATTTGCTATTGATTCCTATGGGCTTCAAGGCCCATAGGAATCAATGGCAAATACCGATTCAGTAATTACAGATTAGGTAAATACCGAATCTTACGGAATCAGTATTTTTTACCGATTTTTTACCTACATAGGTTTTACCGATTCTTAAATACCGAATCGGTAAAATTCGGTATTTAAGAATCGGTAAAACCTATTTACCTACATCTAGCCCCAGATATTTAATTTAATAATAAATAAAAAAAAATTAAAAAGGAAGACCTGGAGAACAGAAATGCTGATAAAGCTGTCTCTCCGGACTTGGATGTCCAGGCAGTAGTGCTTAGTAAATGTGTGCAGGGATGCCCCTGTGGCTGCCTGGCAGAAGTCTTTAGTGCGGTCAAGGTGGAAATACAGCAATACAGCACACGTTTTGGGTCCAGATGGTGGAGCTCTCCTCCTTTTTGGAAGGGTGCGGAGGCGGGTAGAAGGTGGTCATGTGATGGTCTGACCTATGTGTAAAGAGGTTACCACTTTGGGCAGAAAAGAGGGCCTAGTGCAAAGAACCACTTTGTCCGGATGGACAGCAAGAAAGGGTGGTTTGGAACATAAAGCTCAAAGCTCACTCACCCTGCGAGCAGAGGTGATAGCAAGCAAGAAAGCAGTCTTTAAAGTAAGTAGATGAAGAGGACAATTATGTAGTGCCTCAAAGGGAGCACACATAAGATAAGTAAGGACAAGATTCAAGTCCCACTGGGGCATTACGAAAGGAGAAGGAGGAAAGAGGTGAGTAATGCCTTTCAGAAATCTGTTAACAATAGGGGACTTGAAAAGAGAAGGCTGATAAGGAAGGCAAAGAAAATCCAAAAAGGACAAAAGATAGCCTTTAGGAGTGCCCAGAGCAAAGCCCTGCTGGGCCAAACAAAGAATGAAAGAGGGGCAGAAAGGGGATCCACAGCCTTTGCTGTGCACCATGCCACAAATTAGTTCCATCTACAGGCATATACTGTTTTAATGGAGGGACACCTGGCTGCCAAGATGACATTACAGACTTCAGGAGGAAGGTCGAAAGCTGTCAGTTGTCACCGCCCAATCTCCACTCAAGGAGGTAGAGGCTGGACGGGTTAGGGTAAAGGACCGTCCCCTGCTGCTGCGACAGATGATCCCCCTGAAGAGGCAGTCTGATCGGAGGATCGATGGGCATGCTCAAGAGCTCGGGGTCCAAGACTCTTAGTACCCAGTCCGGAGCCACAAGAATGACGGGCTTGGTCGCACTTGATCTTCTTCAGCACTCTGGGCAGAAGTGGTATAGACGGAAAGGAGTACAGGAGGCCGCAATTCCACTCATGACGAAAAGCGTTGCTGAGCAAGTGCTGCCTTGGAAACTCTAACGCGCAGAACTGCTGACACGGCATGTTCTCTTCAGTAGTGAATAGATCTACCCAAGGCTCTCCCCACCGCCAAGTGAGTGCTTGCACCATCTCCGAGTGAAGGAGCCATTCCTGATCCTTGATGCAACAGCGGCTGAGTTCGTCCGCCCTGGAATTCAGAGAACCTGCCAGGTGTTGAACCACCAATTTCATGCCCTGATGTTCCAGCCATGTGCAAAGGTGAAGAGCCTCTTGACATAGGGTTCATGACCGCACCGCGCATTGTTTGTTGAAGTGGCCGCAAGGAAGCGGTGTTGTCCGTGAACACCTGCACTACTCTTCCTTTGACATAAGGAAGGAATGCTTTCACTGCAAAATGAATCGTCAGGGTGCTTCAAAAGGTTGTTGTGACTCCGGACTCCACCGGAGACCAGCGGCCTCTGATCTCCGCCTCTCCCATGTGGCCGCCCCATCCCAGGAGTGATGCATCCATCACTACTATAAATTCTGGTTGGGGAAGGGAGAGGGATCTGCTGTTGAGCCAATCCTGCTTCATGAACCACCACTGCAATTGCAGTCCCATCCGAGATCTGGATGACATGTTAAAGATTCCCCTGATGCTGCCCCCACTGGAACTTAAGGTCCCACTGTAGAGCCCGCATATGCCATCTGGCATGATCGTCCAGAAGGATGCAGGAGACCATGAGGCCCAGCAGCCTCAGGATCATTCTCACCGAAATACAGGATAGAGGCTGAAACATCAGTATCATAGCCCGAATATCCCGGACTCGCTGCTCGGGAGGATAAGCCCAAAACTGCGCTGTATCCAGAACTGCTCAGATGAAAAGGAGCCTCTGAGAGGGAATCAGGTGCGACTTCAGCAAGTTGATAGTGAACCCCAGCGAGTCCAGGAAGTCCGTCGTAGTCTGGAGGTGGGAGACGACAACCTGGGGTGAGACCACCATCAACAGCCAGTTGTCGAGACAGGGAAGATTGGAACCCCTGATCTACGCAGATGAGCTGCTACCACCGCCATGACTTCTGTAAACACCGAGGGGCGCTGCTAAGGCCAAAGGGGAGCACAGTAATCTGAAAATGCTCGTGGCCTACCATGAACCGTAGGTAACGTCAGTGGGCAGACAAGACAGGGATGTGAAAATTAGCGTCTTGCAAGGCTAATGCTACCATCCAGTCTCCAGGGTTGAGGGCAGACAAGACCTGAGTTAAGGTTAACATTTTGAAGTTCTCACCGGAGAAAGCGGGTGACGTCCCTGAGG
Organism: Lissotriton vulgaris; assembly: GCF_964263255.1. Classification (NCBI taxonomy): domain Eukaryota; kingdom Metazoa; phylum Chordata; class Amphibia; order Caudata; family Salamandridae; genus Lissotriton; species Lissotriton vulgaris. The sequence continues at coordinate 836,889,654 of NC_141696.1, read as the reverse complement.
TCTAAGATAGAATGCAGGCCTTTGTCTTTCTTAGGTACTAGGAAGTAGTGGGAGCAACCACAACCTAATCCTGGCACAGGGACCTGTTCGATAGCTCCCTTGGCCAAGACAGCCGCAACTTCCTGGCGGAGAAGGGCAAAATGATGCTCCGATATGCAATGGAATGTTGGTGGCATGGATGGAGGAGGTGTCTCAAAGGGGAGGGAGTAGACCCTTCGGACTATCTGCAAAACCCACCTGTCCGATGTGATGTTGTGCCAGTGGGGGAGTTGATGGCAGATCATGCCACCCACTGGCAACTGGTGGCCCTGAAAGGACGGACTAGGAAGGTTTGAAAGCTGCTGCAAAAGGGCATTGGTTAAATGTCCCACAGGCTGGCCCCCAGACCTGCAACACTGGGTCCCACGTCGTCCCGGGCCACACATAGGCTGGGTAGCTTCCACAGCACAGTGGCTCTGGGTGGAACGTGGTGGGGTACCCCTTCCGTAGCCACAAAAGGGCGAAAAGATGCATTGCATGAGGTGAGAAGATGCTGCGAGGCCCAAAGATCTGACCGTAGCCCTAGAGTCCTTGAAACAATCGAGCGACGGCCATCAAAGGCCATGTCCAAAAGACTAGATTAGACAGCCCCAGAGAGGCTAGACGTTCTCAGCCAGGCGTAGGGCCTCGGGCTACCGACGTGGAAAACCTTTCTACCTAGTGAGTTGGCGGTATCCAGCCCACTGCGACAGTACTTCCTCAACTGTATCCCACACCGTTTGTGTGTAGCGGCTCAAAAAGACATGCAGTGTTCACAGACCGCAGTTCCAAGCTGGCGGAAGAAACATCTTCTTCCCAAGATGGTCCAGCACCTTGGATTCCCTATCTGGTGGAGCAGTAGGGAATGCGCTTCTTGAGGACTAGCCTAGGACCATCAAGCTCTCAGGGGTAGGGTGTTGAGAGAGGAAAAGGGTTTACCTGGGCCAGGCGGTGGAGTTGGACAATCATCTTGTCCACAGGAGCCCCTGTGTTAGGCTTGGACCAAGTGACCCGAATTACATCAGTGAGGGCCTCATTAAAAGGCATCAGGGGCCCCGAAGAGGCTGCTGCTGGCTGAAGCACCTCAGTCGTGAGGTTAGTCTTGACAGCCACCATAGGAAGCTCAAGGCCCAGGGACTGAGCCACCCTACGCAACACAACAGCGTAGGAGGCTCTCTACTCCATAGCCACAACGGGGGAGAAAGCATACCAAGGCCTGGGGAGGTATCCAGATCACAGGCATCACCCAACTCCTCTCTCCAGTCCAGCTCCTCAAGTTGGTCTGCTAGAGGGTCAAAGACCCCTCCCAGTCCTCCTCACCCTCCTATGGCTTCCAGGCAGGGTGGTAGGGAACACCAGGGATGAACAGTGGTACAAACGTACCCTCCGGTGCCAGCAGCACCGTGTCCCTGTAGGAGGTGAAGCTTGAGTCAACGCCGGTTTGGGACAAAACTGGCGTCGGGGTGTCACCACTGAAATTGGCGCCGGGGTAGGTACCATGAGGTTGACCAGCACCAATCTGGAACCAGATCTGAATCCTTGGGGCCCTGCGGAGCCGGGCGAGAGCCACTGGCATCGAAGGCTCAGGGCACCCAACCGAGTCCATAGGGCCCAAAGCTGTGCCTGCATACCATGTCGGGCTGACCTAAAAAGGCTGTGCAATGTTTCGTATAATTGACAAAGGTGGGCAGGGGATGCTACGGGAAAGGAAAGGGAGGGAATCTTGCAGCCGTCCCCACCTTCTCCAAGGATGGAGTCAGAGAGGGATGACTCTCCAGGTCCCGTGTCACGTCGGCCGATGGACGAGGAGAAGGCAATGATCGTCGATGCTTTTACTTACCCAAGGTTGTGAAGACTTCGATAATGAGCAGTGATGGCTCAGCGGCAGCTCCCGCAACCTTGCCTTTGACTGGGGCCTCCAGCGGCGTGAAGCAGACTGCCGGGCCTCCAAAAGTTTTCGGGACTGCTCCTGCAGCGACTTCTGCTTCAGGGCCCAGCATCAGCTTGTGAGAGGAGTCACACAGGGCTTGAAACCGGGCCGATGGCTGGACATCCATTATGCTCCAGAAGTCGAAGATTCAAAAGACGTCAACAAAAAGTCAAAAAAAGTTTGTCAAAAAGCAACTAAGGGGCAAGCTCTCTCAGGATCTGGACTGGCTGGCATGGAAAAAAAAAGAACTGGCGTCAGTGCGCAGGGGCGGCATGTAAGTAAAAACCGCGACGTCATCCCGGTGACCACAACGCCGCCTACAGACACGGATTTGACCAATGCCACCTACAGAAGCACAGAGGTACTGCTAAGAAAAAAGATCTCTGGATCCAGTCTGACGTATACCCAGACATGGGTCCCTTCCTCACTTTGCCACTGGATTCAAGCTAGCTTGGCTGATGACGGGTGATACCCAGAAACTGGTCCCAGGATGCTTGTTTCCGGTCCAGGGAAGACATGGCTTGGCAGCTCAGGTTGGACTGTTCCCATGACGCACAGGGTCAAGACTAATTTGCATATGGCTATGTCTGAACTGGGGTGGTAAAGTGAGCTAAAGAATGATGATGGATTCAACCCAGATCTGTGACTGGTGTGAGTCTCTGAAAAGTTTCAGTGCTCCGTCCATCATCTCCTGGTGTTTGCTTTTTGGGGCTAATTCTAAGGCAAGGAATCTATAACTAATAGTCTCTTTCAGACAGGTATGATTTGCGTGCATTGGTAACAGCAATGTCTGAACCCTATCACCAAACACTGCCATTACATGGTAAGGTTGGTGGGCACTATAAAGACAATCACTTGCCTACATAGAGCGATACAGGAGTATACACTACAGCAACTTAAGACTTTGAAGTCTCACTGGGAGGAGGACCTAGGGATCCCCATTACAGAAACAGTTTGGGGTAATTTTTTAGCAAGAGTACCAAAAGTCTCCATAAATGCTTGATTTAAATTGATTAGAGACATTTCCCTACACAGACAATACATGTTACAAGGCCATATCAACAAATATTTCCATACATTGGAGGTGGCCTGCCTGACATGCGGAACAGTGGGAGTGGCGTTCAAACACAAGATCTGAGAATGCCCAACATTGGTATCTTATTGGGAAGACCTCACAGCAGTAGTAGCGAAAACAATTTCCAGGTCGGACCCTTGCACAATGGGCCACTGCATAGTAAATTGTTTCCCCCACACCACCAAGGCGAAGGTAACAAGCCGATTACAAGACTTGTTTTCATCCTAGCAAAACAAGAGATTATGAGAAATTGGAAAGCCCTGGGAGGGCCCAGAATAGCAGGGTGGCGAAAGGAGCTAGAAAAATGGGGCGGTTACTTAAGGAGGCCATGAGGAGCAATCGCTCCATTGAAATAGAGAGGGATTCGGAGATACTAATGGAGTTATTGAGAGACCCAGACCAAGATACACAAGACCCCATCCTGGAGGGCTCACCAACAGCAACTCCCCCTCTGTCTGGAGAGTCTTGGTTATCGTTATATTCATGATGACCCACATTGTATGTGCATCTCTCTCCAACTGTGTGCGATTCGCGGTTCGCATCAAACTATTATAATATGTGATGAAAAGTAAAGATGTCTGACTTATGAAAAGGCCTATGAGGTGACATTGCCTCAAAAAGTAGTCTGCTGTATAGTTGACAAAAGCCTAAATAAAATCTGTTTACAAAAAAAACAAGTGTTGAGGTCTGAACACGGGGGCTAAATAGCAATCTCAGTGTAACTTAGAGGTGAACTAGCTTCTGGAAGGCTTGCGCTGGCCGCTCCCTTCTTAGTAACTGCCTGATATGTTGGAGCCTGTGCCCGTGTTGCCTTATACAGGGATGGTCATATTCTAAGGAGTTTGTCTATGAAGGGGTCTTCCTCTTCACTCTCTGATTCTGCCTTATCCTTCCGTTTCTTTTTTCCAATATGTTTTTCTTCTCAGAGTCCTAGCTTTATATCAGTGAGTAGATTCCTATTGTTTCAATCACTTCTGCCCTTCTTCTCTTCTGCCTCTCATCATCTTGCATGCTTATCCACTAATAAGCCTTTTTGAGTACCTTGGATGCAAGCTTCTTCCTTTTCTTTTCGTAGGCATGGTCTGGTCTGGGGGCTAAAATCGTACCTGTAGGAAGCTGGCTCTGTATATACTATACCAAATTGAAGTGTAGTGTGCACAAAGTCCAGTGGAACCCCAAAGGTAGGCAGAGGTAAAAGTAGATAGCACCTTAATCTCTATTTGTGGTAGGGTGGGCGAGCAGTAAGGCTTTATCAGAGGGTAGTGTTAAGCATTTGTTGTACACACTCAATGAGCAAATGATGTTATACACTCAAAGACTGAACTCAGACCAATTTTGTTTGTATACAAATATTATCAAGGTATTTTCGTTCTAGAACCAAGCCAAACCTGACACAGGTAAGTGAAATAAATGCTTTGCAATATATTATGCAGTGTTTACAAGTGAATGCAAGTCCAAATGCAGTTGTTTGAAATACAAGTAAGACAAGGTATTGAAATCACTGTACGGATTACTTTTTAGTTACTCTTTAGATTACTTTTTCTGCTCAGTGTGATATGCCTAGATATCACACTGGGACAGTTCCTAGAGAAAAGGTAAGTAAAATCTGTTTTCCACAATTCTTATTTTTCAGGTTTCCATACAAATCAAATTAAAAAAAGTCAAAAAGTAGCTTTATTTGATTTAAATTAAAAAAATCACAAACGCACAACTAGATACACAAAGTAGACATTAATAAAATTCATTTAAAACTGAGAAATACAGAGAAGCATTCATAATAAAATTTCAATTAATTGTTGATCTACATCTGATTACGTTTTTTAAAAACATGGCAACTAAGTACATAGACATCTCATCTTCTAACATCCGCAGTTTCAATAATGCCGGTCTACATTGTCTCAGACCCCATTGCTTCAATAAAAGTATTACATATTTATTCCTTGGCAATGTGTAAAATTTACAAAACAGAGTACAATGTATCAGTGACTGCTGTGATATGTCGTCACAGGGGCAGAGTGTCAAGTTTTTCGACCAGGTGTTAGGTTCGGGGAATGTAATTAGTCTAAAGAAGTTCCCCTCCCTGAAGCGTGTCAGTAACATCCGAGAATAACAACTCTGGGTATGTATTAAATATTTCTGGATACCCTGTCCCTGTAAAATTATTTGATTCTCCATCACAGAGACCTTTTTACCCTCTAGCTGCCACCGTTAGTTCTCTAGCAGAACAAGGCAAATATCTTTCAGTTTTTTTCTTGAAATTTTTGCTAGCAGGGTGGGAGAGTCAAAAAATTCAGGGTGTCCAATCTCTTTAAGAAAGCCCTTAACATATATAAACCATTCAATTTTTAGGACCCCTGATGCTTAAGGCAATCCTGAATTATATTCCTATTTAGTTCAGTTTCGCTCGAGGTCCATACCTTATGCCACATCAAAACAGGACTCAGTTTAATAAGGTCTGTGACATAGCCCAGGCCTAGTTCCTTGTGGCAAACATACGTGGAGGTTGACTTAGGGACAGCTAACAGATATCTGAGGAAAGCATTTTCACATAGCTGAATGTCAGGGGTATCTGCAATCCCCCATATTCCTAAGCCATATATTACAGTAGAAACACATTTTGATTCATAGATATCCACCAAAATGTGTACGGGTCTGCCCCCCAGTTTATTTGCAAAGTTTGTACTGCCCCAATTGCACGGGAAAACGCTAATTTCCTCGTGTTAGCAGCTACCGACCATGTCCCATTCCTATCGAAACTAATCCCCAGGTAGGAAAAAGTGTTAGTTAGTTCTATCTTTGACTTTGCTAGGCAGATATTGCACTGGACGTTTCTCTTTTTCGTGCAGCACATACTAAAAGTTTTTCCAATGTTGATTTTTAAACCTCTGTAACCCATGTAGTCTGAGAAAGAACTAAGCACTCTCTGTAGCCCTATCTGGGTCCTGGCCATAATTACTGCGTCGTCGGCGTAAAGTACCGACAATTTGAGGGAAGTTCTGTTTTTCTTTCATTAAATGTGTTGCCACACTATTTATATAAAGATTAAATAAAAACGGCGCTAATATGCAACCTTGACGTACTCCTTTTTTAATGGGAAATTTTGAAGTGCATTGGCCCTCATTTCGAAAGCGTACTTTTGCACCAGCCCCCCCGGTATAGTTCTTTAATAAAGTTCAGGATATTAGATTCCATGCCTAATTGTAACAAGGTATCCCACAAAATTTCGTGGCTCAGGCAATCAAACGCCGAACTTAAATCGACAAAAGTTAGAAATAGATTGCCTTTTTTTGCTACTACGTGTTTGCCTATAATTATTTCCAGGTTCAACCCTTGTTAAACAGTGCCCAATCCTGCTTTAAAACCATACTGAAACTTTGAGAGGGCTCCTGTGTCTTCTGCCCATATCTGCAGTCTGTTTAATATGACTCTCCCTGCCACTTTCATCAGAGAGTCTGGTAAAGAGATTGGCCTGCAACATTTGGGATTGTTTCGGTCCCCCTTCTTAAAGATGGGGACCACGATTGCCTCTTGCCATGAATGTAAAAACCCTTCTTTGTTGCAACTGTTTAAAACATTGGTCAGAAGGGGTGCCCATAAATCCATGTTTGTCTTATAAATGTCTACGGGGACCCCATCTGGCCCAGGGGCTTTACCTGCCGCACTTTCTGTAATGGCTGTTTCAACTTCGGATAACATAAAATAGATATCTAATGGGAATGATCCCTCTAAATTCTTCTCAGGCGTCGCAGCTATTTCTACATGGCCACTCCCTGCTAAATCATCTCTTTTATATAATTCAGTAAAGTGGGTTACCCAAGAACCTTCATCAATGGCCATCTCTATAGTATCTGTGTTCCTGTCTGCGAAGAAAGGTGCATTCACCGCCTTCCAAAACCCAGTGTTGTCTTTCAAGATACAGGTTTGGTGTAGAACTCGCCACGCTTCCTGCTTCAATACCTTCTTCCGTTTTTTTATAGCTATGTAATAAGTGGCTCTAGTCTTTCTTATTTCAAGAGGGTTTTTCGGTTCTCTTTTGAGTGTTTGCTTCAAGACTGCATGTGCTTCCCTACACTCTGAATCGAACCAACCCTTAACCTTTTTGCCAGAACTCTTCTTCAGAGTTCCTGAAAGGGCTTTGCTTATTTCTTCGGAGATACCACGAAAGGCCGTAATGACTGAGACGCAGTCATTATTTTCTGCTAAGCAGATCATAAAATCTTTATAGATATTTTTTACTAAGCCTTCAAGGAAGGCAGTGGGCTCCACTCTGTTCCATTTTATAGAATAACCATTTAATTTAGCTAGGGTTAACCTATAGCTATATAGATTGTCTATAACGTAATTTTTCTTACTATTTTAGAGGTAAAGTTTAAGGACAGGATGATAGGAAAATGGTCACTTAATGCGATATCACCTGTTTCAAATTTAAGGACTTTACAAAGATGACTATTTGATACCAGAATGACATCGATCAGTAAGTTACATCCCCTACCAATAAAAGTGGGTTTAAAAACCACTTGTGGGTAACATAGTTCATTAGCAAATCCCAGATCTAGTTGAAAAAGTAAGGTGTTTAAAAGATTCCCTGTAATAGTGTGTGCAAAGTGAGTGCAAGGGTCACCTTCTAGGTTTTCCAGCCCACACACGCCTGAGTGACTATTTGTGCACAAATAACAATTAAAATCCCCCGCCCAAACCACACAGTTCCCCTTCAAGCAGTCATCACATGTATTTTGCATGCATCGTGAGAGATCATCTAGAACATTTATTAGTTCTGCCTTTAGAATATTATTATAAAAAATGATCAAGTTATTACTTTGATTTCCTCCCACATTAAGTATCAAAGATTGATAATAATTTGGCCCCATATTATGTTTTTTGACCATGATGTTTGCAGTGTTTGATATATAGGTGCAAAGTCCCCCTGAGTTTCTGCCCCTCATTGTATGCTTAGCAGGTGTGTGGAAGGTTCGAAATCCATTTATATGAATGGCTTCCCGCTCCCAACACTCCTGAAAACAAATAATAGAGTATTTATTTATGAAGGGCATGAACATTGGATCATTTAGCTTACTGGATAGAAGAGTTAGAAATCGCCCTTATCTGTAAACTTACTTAAGGCTTTGTCCCTCTTGGAGGAGACTAAACTGGTATCACAAGCTATGGGATCCAGGCAGACTTCTGAGTCCTGTTGTTGGTTTGTCGTGACTTGTTCTTGATCGACGACTAAGTGTAAAGGGAGCGAGTTACAGGGGGTGCCTACCGTATACTTGTCGATGTTAGGGACTCGCCTCGGACCCCCTTCGCCCATTATAACATATGTATTTTGGGTACCCTCCTGAGTAATAACCATTGGATCACATTTCTCTCTTATATTGTGGCCATTTGGGGGATTTGATGTCCTCGCCCCACTTCCTTATTTATTTTATGTTCTCTGATCGAATGTAGTCAGTCCACCAAATCTAAACTACTGAACCTATTTTGAGTGGGTATGTCTCTCCAATCAGTTGATAATGCGTACTCTCTATTTTCCCTTCTGTCACAAGCGTATTTCGTGGCCCGTGTCCAGTCACCACCAGGGTCAGGTAAGTTAGTTGATGGATAAAAATACAAAAGTGGTCGAGGTTCTATAGATGATCTTGTATTTTGGTTTCTCCAGGTGCAAATGTAATCCACCGTACAGGGATCCCTGAAATTTACCAGCACACAATCCCCTGGGATTGTTTTTGGGCTGTTTCCCACCCATGCAATTCTCCATACCATCAATATTTCGCTTGTGATGTATGGAGGTAAAGATCGATTTGTATTAAGGCAATGTGTCACTTTGTTTTTCAGAGACATATAAGATTCATGAATGGAGTTATCTAATTCTGGGACTCCGGTCAGTACAACCAGGTATGGGCTAGTTTCTGGTGGTAAATTAAAACTACAGCCCTCCTGGAGTTTCCATCCCGGTAAGGCCCCTCGAGACTCTCTGTAATGGGCTTTAGATGTTATAATTCCTCCCGTAGAATGCAGGGTGGGTTTAGCAGGTTCTACAGCCGGTGTTATCATTGGCACGGTAGGAGTATTTGAATTTGGTTGCTGGACCAGGGGAGGAGGTTTGTAAATTACTTGTTCTTCAGGTACCATGTTTAACTGGGCGGTACCCAAACATGGCGTCTTTGCATTTGTGACATCTAACATGCCCCTAGTAGTCAGTTCCAGCGGAGAAAGCTGTTTCTCGATACGTAAAAGTCTGGATTCTAAAGGTTCAAGGGAAAATTTTAACAAGGCCCCCAGTTTTTTTAATAAGGGATCGTCTTCCACCTCGATTCTGCCCACAGTGTTATCATCACCTCTGGAAATTAAATCTTGGTTTAATGTGACCGAAGACTGAGGGGCGTGCCTAGTCGGGGTCTTCCGACCACTATCCCCCTTTGGCTTGGAGGAAATATCGCTCTTACCCGTACCTTTAGCTACCTTAGATTTCCTATCTCCAATATTTGTTGTGTAGGCCCACTTTCTCTTTGGAATAGCGCCCTCACGTCTCCCTTAATTTTCTAGTGTTCAATATCTCAGGTGAATTAACACTCGTTGGAGTTAAAACAGCCTCTAGTGTTTCAGATATTTGTGAGTTATTCATAGGCAGAATGTTTGATTGTTCAAGGGGGGTAGGAGGACAGTTTATGAGTGCTTGGGCTTCGGTAGGATTAGCTTTTGAGGTATGGTCGGGTGTACAGGCGGTCGCAAAATGGCCCATGGAGGATCTTTTAGCCATCGCCAAATCTTGTGACACACGTCGTTCCATTAAAATTATTCCTTGGTCAACTACCGAATTAGCTCTTATTATAAAATTATCCAGGGCACCAGTTAGTAACGTCCCTGCACTTGCAGCTTTGCTTCTGCTCTCACGTGCAGGCATAATATTGTCAAGATCTATAGGCGGGATTACTGTTATACCAAGACAAGCACCAGTTACCGGAAGCAAATGACGAGGGTGGGCCCGGTCCGGTCTCTCTCGGGCTCGAACGGGCTAAAACGGTCCCGCCCTTGGCCCGGGCTTCGCCCGGAGCGCCCGTGCGCGTCCCGCAGAACGAGGAATTGGGTGCGGCTAAATACAGTGAGGAGTGGGCGGGAAGAGTCTCAGGTGCCGGCAATGATCTTGCGCTCGGGCTGCTAGTCCTCGCAGTCCCGCAGCGCGACTCCCAAAGCGATGGCAAGCCCACGAGTTAAAAATCCAGGGTGTTGTAAAAAGCAGCAGAGTTGCAGCCCACAAAGAAACTGCTACGAGCAGCTCCCGCGAAGCGGGGGCCGCGAGCAGTTATATGGTGCAGTCAGGAGTGGGCGGGAAGAGTCCCAGGTGCCGGCAAGGATCTTGTGCTCGGGCTGCTGGTCCTCGCAGTCCCGCAGCGCGACTCCCAAAGCGATGGCAAGCCCACAAGTTAAAAATCCAGGGTGTTTTAAAAAGCAGCAGAGTTACAGCCCACAAAGAAACTGCTAAGAGCGGGTCCCGCGAAGTGGGGGCCGCGAGCAGTTATATGGTGCAGTCAGGAGTGGGCGGGAAGAGTCCGAGGTGCCGGCAATGATCTTGGGCTCGGGCTGCTAGTCCTCGCAGTCCCGCAGCGCGACTCCCAAAGCGATGGCAAGCCTACAAGTTAAAAATCCAGGGTGTTTTAAAAAGCAGCAGAGTTACAGCCCACAAAGAAACTGCTATGAGCGGCTCCTGCGAAGCGTGGGCCGCGAGCAGTTATATGGTGCAGTCAGGAATGGGCGGGAAGAGTCCCAGGTGCCGGCAATGATCTTGCGCTCGGGCTGCTGGTCCTCGCAGTCCCGCAACGCAACTCCCAAAGCGATGGCAAGCCCACAAGTTAAAAATCCAGGGTGTTTTAAAAAGCAGCAGAGTTACAGCCCATGAAGAAACTGCTACGAGCGGCCATACAAATCAACTCCACACTTAAAACATTTTTCCGAGAAAAACAGTCAATTGCTTCCTAAGAGAGAAATTAAGTTAACGGTAACCAGGTACGTAATCAGTCTTTGGGGTTGAGCTTCTGGAGTTAGAACAAGGGTTCCCCCAGGGTTCCCCCATGCATTTTTGTTACACCCTCAGCGGCACAAGGGCGGCCGGGTGCCGAGTGCTGACGCCCAATGTTATCCAACAGGGGATAGAGGGCCTCCGGTTGGTGGCTGATTATGAGCAGGCCACTGGGTTTTAGGAGCAAAGCTCCTGGTGTTAGGCTTAGGGCAAAGGGGGATCCGGTTTAGCATACAAAGTGCACCCGCAGTGGCGCAGGGACGTCTGGGTGCAGGGTGCTGTTTTGGCGTTGGGTTCCCTGTTGTTTTCAATGGGGACTTTCGGTTTTGGTTTACAGCTGCAGGCTTGGTCCAGGAAGACTTCCAGGAGGAACCAACAGCTCGAAAGGTAAATTGGAGGGCTCGGGGACGTAGGTGCACCTCGGATTCTCTTATCCAGGGTTCGGGGTGGCTGGATGCAGGGGTGCCTTTTGTTGTCGGATTTCACCTTACCAAACCAGTCGCTGTTGGGGGGTCTCCGTGCAGAGGCTGCAGGGGAAGTCGGGGAGTCCTAGAGGGATCAAATTACTGTGGTCATGCGCTCTGGAGCGCTGGGGGGCTCGCTGGGACCTGTGGGCCAATCGAACTTGGGCAGTAGGCGAAGGATGCAGTGGTGGTTTCAGGCATTGCGTTTCTTTGTCTTCAGCAGGCTCAGACTCTGTCTTGGGAGGTTTGTTTTGAAAAGAGCTGCTGTTCACAGGAGATCTGGTCTTTGTTGAAGGCAGTCCGCCTTCCCAGGGTTCTGCAGTCTCCTCTGCTGGGCGTCTTCTTTCGTCCTTTTTAGGTCACGCATTTGAGAGCTCTTGTATATACTTTAGTATATACTTATTATATACTTACATGCACTTTGTGGGCTCTGGAGATCAGCCCTAGAACTTGTCTGCTTCCGCTTAAGGACTTTTATTTCTGTTCAACTGCCTCTATTGAACTGTCTTGATAAAAACCGACCAGCAGAGGTCAGTAAAATACCAGATTTAGCATTCTCTAAATTCCAGTCTGTAGAAATTGTCTTACACGAGCACATGTAGACAATAATATTTTTTTCAAATCTTGAATTTTCAGTGATATGACCACCGTAGGCCCTCATTTTATATTAAAAACAATGCTTTGGACTATACCATTTTCTGATGAAAGGCAATATTTCTTCCCATATGTTCCCATACCTGGCATGTCAAACAGTTTGGTGCTTACTTTCCCTCCATGTTGAAGAACAATAGATGTTTCAGCACCCAGGCTAATGTGCTGCATAGCTAAATACATATAAGGTCCCAAAGGCGAGACCCAGAGATTTACGTGGGCCGGGTATCACCGGTGCTGAGCACCAGCAGTTTTTTAAAGGGGGCCTCGAAATGGGTCTCTATTGGGCTCGTTTTTGTGCCCTGGCACAGCCTGTCCGTTTTTTTGCGGACTGCAGTGACAGCAGGCACAATAATGTGTGCATACTCACACTGCTCACTAGTGTAAAAGTTATGGCATGACGTCATGTCAGGTGAGTGTTGTAGAGGAAGGGAAATCATTTAAAGAGAGTCATTTTCTCTCTGGATTTCCCCTCTCCTTTTGAAACTCAGGAGCAGCAAAGTTGTTGTGGTGTCACCAGGGCTTTAAGTGGAAGCTTTTCAATATTATACAAGCCATAGTTGCTGCTTATTTATCTTATGCAACTAAGTCAATAGTCCTGACTTCTTGTAGGTATAATGTTACTTGTATTTTATCTGGCGGCAATGACAGAAACAGCAAAATACAAGTCGGGCGGCCCACTATGCTAAACACAGATTTTTAGCTAACGTGTTTTAAGCCACACCCTTAATTACATTGGCCACGCCCCTTTATGAGACCCTCCTAGTTTTTTCATCCAATGTAAAGCCCTGGCGAGACCAATTGCATTGAAAATGCTTGTGTTATACTGTTGCTTCATTATGTTGTCATTTTTAGGTCAAGCCTATAGCGGCAGAAAGCATGTGCTGTTCGCTTTGCGATTCATGGAGTATGGAGTGGAAGCTCTGCCCACTTCCACGCCCACCTTTTGTATTGGCTTGTGTCTTTGTCCTTTCTAAATGCTGCCTTCCGATTGGTTTATAGGCTTTTAGTCCCTCCTCATGATGGCCATGTCCTCATTTATATCCTTACATGGCTACTGGTCCCATTCCTTTGTGTGTTAAATGGTATGTGTTATTTAGATTGTGAGCACTATTTTCTTTCAATGCTCTCCCCTCCCACTGCAGTCCATTCCTTTTTGCTCTCCTGCCCTTTGCCCGCCTTCCCGCTGGCCGTGCCTTCCTGCCCCCCTGCCTACTCCCCACTTCAGTTTGCAATGCAATAGGTCTCGGGTAAATGGAAGTCCTATTGCATTGCAAATGCTTGTTCTTCTTTGGTTGCGGGAATCTGTCTTCTTGGTTCAGGGATGCCCCCTAAATACTGTATTTAGGGGTGTTTTAGGGGTCTCAGGGTCAGTAGCCATTGGGCTACTGACCTTAGGGCGGGTACACCCTTGGTGTGCCTACCCCACATGGGGGAGTGAGCACAATCCCTAATCCTGATTGGGGAGTGCCTGCCATCTGCAATATGGCGGGCACTTAGAAGTGGACTTCACCTCGCCTCCCCCACCTGAGGGGTGGGGTTGGCAGAGGTGGGCACACCTTCTGGGCTGGCTAATCCTTCCCTCCTGGGGGTCGCATTACAAAGGCTGCAAGTCCTTTGAAGCTCCCCTGCCACAGATGGCTCTTCCTGGACTGGGGAGGTGTGAACACCTGCACCCAGGAAAGGCTTTGTTTCTGGGCTCAGGGAGCAAAGGCTCCCACCCCATGGGTCCACAAACGTGTCTTGTGGTGGCAGGCTGGAGTGTACCAGTCAGGAAACCCACCAGAGGCTGGTCATTTTTCAGGGGGCATCTTTAACATGCCCTCTGAGTGCATTTTTCTTTGAATTCCACACTGACATCAGTGTGGGTTTAATGTCCTGAGGAGTTTTATACCAAACTTCTCGGTTTTCATTGCAGCCATTATGTTGCTGTGGAGGTTGTAATGACAACCTCCCAGTACCATATACTCTTAATGGCAGCACTGTACTTACAATGTCTAAGAAAGGACTTAGACACTGTAGGGATACATGACTCATGCACCTGTACCCTCACCACTGGTATAGTGCACCCAGTTAGAGTGGTGGATGATCTATGCCAAGGCAGTGGGTTGTAGGCATGGCACACAGGGATGTGTAACAAGGGACAACTGGGAAAGGCTTGGGTCCTGTCACTGTCCGGCCTGGACCACTGTTTATGAAGTAAACAAAAAAAGTGGCCGGACAGCTTGAGTCTCTATGATCATGCACCACCTAGTTTGATCAGTTACTAGGTTGGACAAACATGTGTCTTGAATCACTTTTTTATTTTATAAAAGGTTTAGAAAAAGTATTTTTTGGCGTGAAAAGACACACCGCAACAATGGGCTGTCCCTTCGCACCGGAGATGGCTATATTATACATGGCCCAGTATGAGGAGAAGTTTGTGTACAATGACAACCCGTACAGAGCCCATATAGGGCAGTGGCTGAGGTATATAGATGATGTGTGGTGTATCTGGAATGGTACACCACAATCTCTAGAAGAATTTCATGACTGGCTGAACAACCGAAGTCCAGATATCAAATTCAGTTTGACGTACGACTGCAAAACCATGCCATTTTTGGACGTTGAGATTAAGTCCACGCCGGAAGCCCTCAAGTCAACTCTGTTCCAGAAAAAAACTGACAAGAACAATTCCCTGCACTATAAAAGTTATCATCCTAAAAGTTTAAAGAACAATCTCCCCTACGGCCAATTCCTTAGGGTGAGAAGGAATTGCTCTACAACAGAAGACTTTGTTACGCATGGTGAAGCTCTCACGGACAAGCTGAAAGAGAGAGGGTACCCGGCCAAACTGCTGAAACATTCAATGAACAGGGCCAGATGGACACCCCGGGAACATCTCCTGCAGAAGAGAGACAAAACAAAAATGGAACGGATGGTATGTGTATCCACTTTTGGACCCCATACCACCCCGGTGCAGAAGATCATCCGGAACAACTGGCATCTAGTCGAGGAAATTATTCCTGAGATCGGCAAACCATTGTTTGCTTTGAAAAAAAAACGCAGTATTGGACAACAGATCTCTTCTACTCGAGGCACAACCAAAAGAGAAACACAGAGTACACTCTTCAATATGGGCCCAGTGAAAGGACATCACAAATGTGGTACATGTTCGGTATGCAGCCTCACGATGGAAGGCACTCATTTTACGGATGGCAAAAAACATTGGCGGCACGAAGACTTCACAAACTGTAAAACCAAATACGCAGTATATGCCATCACATGCCCCTGCGGAAAAGTCTATATAGGCAAAACAACCCAAGAAGTGCGCCAACGCATAATCCAACACAGATCAAGGATAAATAACAAAGTACTGACAGCACCCCTTGTGTCCCACTTCCTGAAGAAAGAACATTCGGTCAATGACCTTAAATGGACGATTTTAGCAAGTATTAAAAACATCTTAGGGGCCGGTGGAGACCCAGATATACGACTGGCACAAAAAGAGGCCTACCTCATCCTAAAATTTAATACTGCCATGGCTGGATTGAATGATCTGAACGAATTCAGTAACCTCTAAAACTCTGCATGCCCGCTACGTGGTTCTGCTTCTGCTTGCTGTGGCTCATGTGACTGTGGCATACTAAATCTGAAAGTTCTATAGCTAAAGGACTTTCCTTTTTATCAAGTTATAACAGATCTATAGTTGCCTCCACGCAACACTCTTCCTTTGTTGCACCGCATATTCTCACCTCTTTCCATAGAGAAATGAGTTTCCCAAGATACACTGCAAACACGGCGGATTCAAATACAGGTAGACACGCCCCCTCGAGTCACAAGCTGTCTTTTCACAACGAGTTGGGTGCCAGACTGAAGCGCTTTTAAACGCTATATAGAAGTAAGTCACCGCATTTGAATAGATTCCACATTAAGAGAGTGGAATATTATGCTTCACTAAAACGCCCGCTTTGTGTCTTAACAGCGCACAAGCCCAGGCGGCGGCTGCCGCTTGTACACGCGTGCAGCGAGGAGATTATTGCCCGAAAAAAGAAGGTAGGACCTATTTTCGTTTAAATTTTTTCCAGCACCACCAAGTCTTAACGGGCTATACTAATAGGTGCCCCTGCTTTTTTTAGTTTTCTAGATCTGCACACCGAACAACTGACGTGTGCCAGCCCCCTCCTTTGTAATCGCAACCTTTGCGCATCCTCGAGGTATGTCTCGGACGTTGTAGTTTATAATTGCAGCATAATAGGGACACTGGAGGCACGATTTTAATTTAGATCTTTATACTTTTTTCAATTGTAGGTAGTGATCTGAACCCCCCGTCAAAAAGGTACCTTTATCTTTAAAGTGTGTGAGTCCATGCAAGAAGTTTATATTAGCCAGCCCTTCTCTGATACCGTTTTTTAATTACTTCATAGTGACAACGACCCCCCAGTCCATGTCCTGAGGAGAACCCGTCAAATACAGTTGGGTTCGAAACGCGTCGACGTTCTTACCTGCAAGATACCAATGAATTAAGGCTCAATAGGAATGTAATTAATACACGTGCAAATTGCTGAGCAGCTTCTGTGTAATTCCTATTTTCTAGCACTTGGTGATAAATACACTGTGTATCTTTTGTAGGTGGTAACAAGTAGGCTAGTATTTCATCTTGTTAGTCCACTTGTTCATTCTGTATTCAGGATTGGTGCCTCAACGATTGATTAACCCGAGGCATAGCACAGTTGTCCATGTAAATTGTTTGTTAGAATTTCTCTGGTTTAAGTTTTCATTTTCGATATGTTGTTTTCAATCTATTGAATGTATTGCTTGTAAATTATGTAAATGTTGCGGTGTGTCTTTTGACGCCAAAAAAACCTTTTTCTAAACCTTTTATAAAATAAAAAAGTGATTCAAGACATATGTTTGTCCAACCTAGTAACTGATCAAACTAGGTGGTGCATGATCATAGAGACTCAAGCTGTCCGGCCACTTTTTTTGTTTACACAGGGATGTGTGTCATGTCGACTCTTCACTTTGTTCTGCACCAAAACACGCAGCCTGCAAAGGCAGTGTGTGAGTGTAAAGGTAAAGGGCCTCTAAGGGGGGCACAATACGTGGTGCAGCCCTTAGAGACCTTCCCTGGTCACATTGCTCTGGGTACTTGGGGTACCATTTACCAGGGGCTGACTTGTGGCCAGGGTGCCAATTGGGTTTGGTACAGTTTTGGAGAAAGATCACAGGCCCTGGGAACCTGATTGGGAGGGACCCAGGCCACATCAAGTCAAAGTGCATCCGTAGTTCTGGCAACAAGTGGGGGCGTTACTGCAACAGAAATCCAGCTTCTCACAGTACCGCTCAGTGGGAAGCACAGACCTTTCTGGAGCCCCAACACTCTTTCCAGAAAACATATGTTCAAAAACTTCATAGTGAAAAAGGGATCATAGATCATTATAAATATTCTTCAGTTAACTTTTTTCTTAGCTGTGCAACTTTCATGAAGTCCAAGCAACGTATTTTGACAGACAGAAAAGTTAATTTCGGTTAACTTCATAAAAATGCCTAGATGGTCCTGCTTTAAAACTCCCCTAAAAGCTGGGTGTTTAGCCTGCCACTAAAAGAAATATCCCTGTCACGGTAGAGATGGAATGGTGAATAATGCCTATTGTGGATCAACATAGAGAACTCGCTTCCTTACCATGTTCCATCAGCTGCATTCTTATCCACTAGCAACTGAAAACCTAACAAGGAACTCACCATCCATGCTTCCACTAAAAGAATATTACAAAAATGCAGTAAATTCCCCTGACAAACCAAATCTGTCTAGTGTATTAATTCACAGAAAAACTGCTCTCTGTCCACTCTGGAGGATGGAATAGACAAAGGCATCTTTATTCTTATATATTATTTTCAAAGGGATTCTTTTTGTACTTTCTGGGATACCAATCCAAAGACAAAAGTATGCTGTATGGAAGAAAGAAACATTCTAATATATTAAAATGTTCTATGGCACATTTTCCTCCTCTATGCTTCACATCCTTATGCTATATCCTTTAGCACCTCACATGTTCACATAATTTAGCTTTTCACGAATGGCTGATGGTGGGAAGTGCTGCTTTTTGAGCCACTGCAGACCAACAACATCTTAGCTTCCTGAATAGAACTGTGTTGGCTTGCTACCATCTTTTTCTCAGATTGTGACATCATTGGTTCTTACCAGAGTGAGATGGCTTTGTGACATCAAAGAATCTTCAGGGTCGCTAAGGCGCTGGTGTGTCTACATTGGCAGCTGTAGTCAAGACTTGGCTGCCATCTTTGTCAAAGTTGTTACATGGTACAGAATTCGTTTCTGGTTTAGAGATTTTGTCAGGCCTCAACCTACGTCATTATAATATTTCTTCACTGTTACATCTTTGTGAAATGACAGGTAAGGAATTCCTCATTTTATATTTTAAATGGCTCATTTATTCCCATACATATGTCTAGATTAGATTAAAGTCTGGACTTGTTGGCAGAGCATTGCAGTGATAAAGTAACTTGATGTTAATGTCTCATTTTGCCCCTTCATTTTGTGTCCTTCATCATCAGAAGCAAAGACATATCAAAAATCAATAGCCAAACATCAGAGTCTTTATATGTTCCTCCTAATTCGCACCTTATCTCAGTACTTTTAGCTCTGTTAGCACTTTAGTACTGAAGACTTTTTACCTTGACTTGACATGTAAACACAACGTAGCTAGAGAGCCAAGATAATCACTGAAAAAATCCTCATCTCTGTCCATACTGTGTTTCCAATGATTAACACACGTTGTAAAGCTAAGGGCTACGATTTTGGGACATCTTTAGCTCTAAGCTATTCATTGAAATAACTACCAGGCCTATAGAATGAGAAATGAGAGTGAAACCCTAAAGAGAGTACCATAGACAGAAATAAGAAATGAGGAATATGTCGTAATGAAACACTCTCTTAAACTGATTAGCGGCTTAGGGACATAGTACACTACTGACCCATATAAACCAGAGATGCATTTCCCCTCTATAGCCACAATTCTAAGCCTGTCTCAAGGGGGCTATACTACGGAAGCGCCCTCGCTGGTAGCTAGTAATTGTCTAGTGCATGTCGAAGTTGTAGATAAAAGAAAAGTTGTGATTCTTGCAAATCATATTCGGCCATTAGTTCATAGAGAGCCATGTGGTCAGAAATCCGACAGTTCGGAAATTCATGGCATGCCATTAATCTGACACTTTCTATTTTTGCATATGCTTCGTGTACTACCCTGGCAGCTTCCTTGCTCATGTAAAGCAATTTGCTCTCATTGGTATGCCCTCAGAAGTCCATCCCTACATTGTCGTTCATGATTTACTCAAATTAAAAAAAATTAGAAACAAGTGGGGCGTGGCCAAGCCTCCGATGGAGTAGGACGCACCTTGCAGTGTCTCCCTCCTCCAGCGGCCAACCTAAAGAAACTAGCAGCAGTGGGGCCTTGGGGGCACAAACGGGCCCCTTCCTAAACTCCACCAACTCATTTACCCCGTATCTGTAACCCGCTTTGTCTTCCAGGCCCGAGCTGGGTGCTGATACATAGTGGGCAACGGGGAGAGCGGCTTCGCCCACCATATTGGGCCCGGGGCTCGTGGAAGAGTCCGAACCGGTGGGGACCTGGGACCCCATTGTGGGGGCCCTAGCCAACGATTATTGGTGACCGGGGAGTGGTGCCTGAATTCCATGGGCATGGACGGGCCTCCGACGCCCCCACTTGGGGGGCTTGATTGCCAGATCGCTGGACTGGTGGGGGGGTCAGGACGGGCCTCGCCTGCTCAGCGCCCGGTGGGTCCCACCTTCTCGGATCTCTTTGGGACCCAATCTGTGTGGTGGTATCAGCAGGGATGTGTCCTCAACGATTGGACTGTTACCTGGGGGGGCCTCTGTCATTCGAGGCCGGCGACGTCTTCATCGGGCAGCCATCTTGCAGGCTTCCTCCCCATGACTAACCGGGTGAGGAGAGGCTAAAACGCCCTACCTGTGCTGCCTGAGTTGAACTGGGGCATCCCCCAGCGGGGAAAGAGGAGTGATCCCGCTGCCCCCGAGTGGAGGTGCTCCATTCAGCAGGTTCCTGCCTTGGGGAGTCCCCGCTAGCGTGGGTATTGGAGAGAAAGACGCCGGCCCTCATCGGAGGCCATGATGTTTATCGAGCTGAGTGTGGAGACTGGAGTGAATCTGCGCCACGCACAGACGGAGCTGAGGCGACCAGCTGTGCATTCGGCCAGCGAACCCAACCCCATACATCTGCCCTCCAGTCTTTGACGTTCAGTGGCCAGTGAGGCGGGGCTGGATCCTTTGCCGTTAATCTGTCAAGGCCTTGGGGTGATCGACCTGGTTGGGACCACCACGCTATGGGGTTGCAATTGTTTGAACTAAGGGGGCTACGGGTGACCGGCTTTGCAGTCGGACAGCGAGCCTGACCCCTATCCTGTGTCCTCCATGTTTGGCCTCAGGTGAGACCCTGTCTTGAGGGTTGGGTGCTTATTTGATTGCTCTTTGCCTAACTCAGAAAAAAGTGCAAGAGCGACCCAGAGAACACTGGTTCTGGGGGCAATTCCAATCCAGGGAATAATACAATGAGAAACAAGAACAAAAGGCGCCACTACAAACAATATGAAAGGGCAATAGCTCCAAATGTGAAAATGTCACCCACCAAAAAGCTGATATCACAATTATTTATTCATCGTATTTTTGGTAGCGATGTGTTTGTAAGAGACATTTATTAGTAATAGATTCCTTACCTTAAAATTACCCCAGACGTCAGACTGGATCCAGAGAAATTCTATCTTAGCAGTACCCATGCTCGTCAGTTGGTGGCGACGGCTGACTCTGCACCCGTCATCGGCATAGTGGTCGCCGGTATCACATTGCGTTGTCTACTTAGATGCCACCACTGCATGCTGAAGTCAGTTCTGACATGACTTTCCACACCAGAGGCGCAAAGCTATGCAAGACCCTGACCCCTTGCGCACAAACCTAGGGCCCTGTAAGGGAGTCCCTATCCCTATGTTATGTTATGATTTCTTGTATAGCGCATGACTCACCCGGGGGCATCTCAGCGCTTCCCTAGAAGTCAGTTCGCAGAACAGGAGGGATGGGTGGGACGGTAAGGAATCTACAACTAATGCATTTTTTTCTTAGAGATACATCGTTACCGAAGAAGAAGGTGGTCATGTGATGGTCTGACCTATGTTGAAAGAGGTTACCACTTTGGACAGAAAAGAGGGCCTAGTGCAAAGAACTACTTTGTCTGGATGGACAGCAAGAAAGGGTGGTTTGGTACATAAAGCTTAAAGCTCACTCACCCTGCAAGCAGAGGTGATGGCAAGCAAGAAAGCAGTCTTTAAAGTAAGAAGATGAAGTGGACATTTATGTAGTACCTCAAAAGGAGCACACATAAGATAAGTAAGGACAAGATTCAAGTCCCACTGGGGCATTACGAAAGGAAAAAGAGGAAAGAGATAAGTAAAGCCTTTCAGAAATCTGTTCCTAATAGGGGACTTGAAAAGAGAAGGCTGATCAGGAAGGCAAAGAAAAGCCGAAAAGGCCAAAAAATAGCCTTTAGGAGTGCCCAGAGCAGAGCCCTGCTGGACCAAAGAAAGAATGAAAGAGGGGCAAAAAGGGGATCCACAGCCTTGGCTGTGCACCATGTCACAAATTAGTTCCATCTACAGGCGTATACCGTTTTAGTGGAGGAACACCTGGCTGCCAAGATGACATTACAGACTTCAGGAGCAAGATCGAAAGCTGTCAGCTGTCGCCACCCAATCTGCACTCAAGGAGGTAGAGGCTGGACAGGTTAGGGTGGAGGGCCATCCCCTGCTGCTGCGACAGAAGATCCTCCTGAAGAGGCAGTCTGATCGGAGGATCGATGGCCATGCTCAAGAGCTCAGCGTACCGGACTCTTCGTACCCAGTCCGGAGCCACAGAATGACGGGCCCGGTCGCGCTTGATCTTCTTCAGCACTCTGGGCAGAAGCGGTATAGGCGGAAAGGCGTACAGGAGGCCGCAATTCTACTCATGACGAAAAGCGTCGCTGAGCGAGTGCTGCCTTGGAAACTCTAACCTGCAGAACTGCTAACACTGCGTGTTCTCTTGATTGGTGAATTGATCTACCCAAGGCTCTCCCCACCACCAAATGAGCGCTTGCACCACCTTCGAGTGAAGGAGCCATTGGTGATCCATGATGCTCCAGCGACTGAGTTATTCCCCCCTGGCATTCAGAGAACCTGCCAGGTGTTGACCCGCCAAGGTCATGCTGTGATGTTCCAGCCATGTCCAAAGGTGAAAAGCCTCTTGACATAGGGTCCACGACTGCACTGCGCCTTGTTTGTTGCAGTGGCCACAAGGAAGTGGTGTTGTCCGTGAACACCTGCACTACTCTTCCTTTGACAGAAGGAAGGAATGCTTTCACTGCAAGAGGAATCATCCGGAGCTTCAAAAGGTTGTTGTGGAGCCCGGACTCCACCGGAGACCAGCGTCTTCTGATCTCCGCCTCTCCCATGTGGCCGCCCCATCCCAGGAGTGATGCATCCGTCACTACTGTTAATTCTGGTTGGGGAAGGGAGAGGGATCTGCCGTTGAGCCAATCCTGGTTCGGGAGCCACCACTGCAACTGATTTGCAGTCCCATCTGAGATATGGATGACATCGGAAAGATTCCCCTGATGCTGCACCCACTTGAACTTCGGGTCCCACTGCATAGCCGTATATGCCATCTGGTATGATCTTCCAGAAGGATGCAGGAGACCATGAGCCCAGCAGCCTCAGGATCATTCTCACCGAAATCCAGGATAGAGGCTGAAACATCAGTTTCATAGCCCGAATGTCCTGGACTCGCTGCTCGGGAGGATAAGCCCGAAACTGCGCTGTATCCAGAACTGCTCCGATGAAAAGGAGCTTCTGAGAGGGAATCAGGTGCGACTTCGTCAAGTTGATAGTGAACCCCAATGAGTCCAGGAAGTCCGGCGTAGTCTGGAGGTGGGAGACGACAGCCTGGGGCGAGCCCACCATCAACGGCCAGTCGTCGAGAGAGGGAAGACTGTAACCCCTGATCTACGCAGATGAGCTGCAACCACCGTCATCCCTTCTGTAAACACCGAGGGGCGCTGGTAAGGCCAAAGGGGAGCAGAGTAAACAGAAAATGCTAATGGCCTACCGTGAACCGTAGGTAACGCCAGTGGGCAGACAAGACAGGGATGTGAAAATAAGCGTCTTGCAAGTCCAATGCTACCATCCAGTCTCCAGGGTCGAGGGCAGACAAGACCTGAGCCAAGGTTAACATTTTGAACTTCTCCTTCCGGAGGAAGCGGATAAAGTCCCTGAGGTCTAAGATAGGATGCAGGCCTTTGTCCTTCTTGGGTACCAGGAAGTAGTGGGAGCAACCACTACCTACTTCTGGCACAGGGTCCTGTTCGATAGCTCCCTTGGCCAAGACAGCCGCAACTTCCTGGCGGAGAAGGGCCAAATGATCCTCTGACATGCAATGGAGTGTTGGTGGCACGGAGGGAGGAGGGGTCTCAAAGGGGAGGGAGTAGCCCCTTCGGACTATCTGCAAAACCCACCTGTCCGACGTGATGTTGTGCCAGTGGGGGAGTTGATGGCAGATCATGCCACCCACTGGCAATTGGTGGCCCTGAAAGGTCAGACTAGGAAGGTTTGAAGGCTGCTGCAAAAGGGCATGGGTTAAATGTCCCACCCGCTGGCCCCCAGACCTGTGACACTGGGTCCCCCGTCGTCCCAGGCCACACATAGACTGGGTAGCTTCCACAGCACTGTGGCTCTGGGTGGAACATGGTGGGGTACCCCTTCAGTAGCCACAAAAGGGCCAAAAGACGCACTGCATGAGGTGAGAAGATGCTGCGAGGCCCCAGGATCTGACCGTAGCCATAGAGTCCTTGAAACACTCGAGCGACGACCATCAAAGGCCATGTCCAAAATACTAGATTAGACATCCCCAGAGAAGCCAGACATTCTCAGCCAGGCGTAGGGCCTCAGGGCTACCGACGTGGAAAACCTTTCTACCTTGTGAGTTGGCGGTATCCAGCCCACACCGGACGGTAAACTTTGCTGCGCCTCGACCCACACCAACAGTGTGGGGGAGCACAGCCCGGGCCTCCTCCGGGCACTGCGGCAGTACTTGCACAACTGTATCCCACACGGTTAGTATGTAGCGGCTCAAAAGAAATGCAGTGTTCAACGACCGCAGTTCTAGGCTGGCAGAAGAAATGTCTGCTTCCCAAGATGGTCCAGCACCTTGGATTCCCTATCTGGTGGAGCAGTAGGGAATGCGCCTCTTGAGGACGAGCCTAGGACCACCTAGCTCTCAGGGGTAGGGTGTTGAGAGAGGAAAAGGGTTCACCCAGGCCATGCGGTGGAGTTGGGCAATCATCCTGTCCACAGGAGCCCCTGTGTTGGGCTTGGACCAAGTGCCCCGAAGGACATCAGTGAGGGCCTCATTAAAAGGCAGCAGGAGCTCGGAAGAGGCTGTTGCTGACTGAAGCACCTCAGTCATGAGGTTAGTCCAGACAGCCATCGTAGGAAGCTCGAGGCCGATGGACAGAGCCACCCTACGCAACACAACAGCATAGGAGGCTCTCTACTCCACAGCCAGAGTCGGGGGAGAAAGCATACCAAGGTCTGGGGAGGAATCCAGATCACTGGCATCACCCAACTCCTCTCTCCAGTCCAGCTCCACAAGTTGGTCTGCTAGAGGGTAAAATACCCCTCCCAGCACTCCACACCCTCCTATGGCTACCAGTCAGGGCGGTAGGGAACGCCAGGGATGAACAGTGGTACAAAAGTACCCTCCGGCGCCAGGAGCACTGTGTGCCAGTAGGAGGTGAAGCTTGAGTTAACACTGGTTTGGGAGAAAACCGGCGTCGGGAGTCACCACTGAAATTGGCATCGGGGTACGTACCATGAGGTTGATCAGCACCAATCTGGAACAAGGCCTGAATCCTTGGGGCCCTGCGGAGCCAGGCAAGAGCCACTCGCATCGAAGGCTCAGGGCACCCAACCAAGTCCGTAGGACCCAAAGCTGTGCCTGCATGCGGTGTCAGGCTGATCTAGGATGCGAGCGGCGCGGAGCAGACTGCCGGACCGCCAAAAGCTTTTGGGACTGCTTCCGCAGCGACTTCTGCTTCAGGGCCCGCCAGTCGGGGCATGAATTTGGGTCGCTGTCATGCTCCAGGCACCAACGGCACACGAGGTGTGGATCGGTGACCGACATCAACTTGTGACACAAGTCACACAGGGCTTGAAACCGGCCAATGGCTGGACATCCCTTATGCACCAGGAGTCGAAGACTCAAAAGACGTTGACAAAAAGTCAAAAAAAGTTATTCAAAAAGTAACTAAGAGGCAAGCTCTCTCAGGATCTGGACTGGCTGCCACGGAAAAAGAAAGAACTGACGTCAGTGCGCAGGAGCGGCATCTAGGTAGAAACCGCAACGTCAAATTGTACATTCTAATTTCTCATACTCTCTATTCTGCAGAAAGTACCTGTAGAAAACTGGCTCTGTATACACTATACCAAAATGAAGTGTAGTGTGCATAAAGTCCAGTGAAACCCCAAAGGTAGACACAGGTAAGTGAAATAAATTATTTGCAATACATTATGCAGTGTTTACAAGTGAATGCAAGTCCAAATGCAGTTGTTTGAAATACAGCTAAGACAAGGTATTAAAATTACTGTACAGATTACTTTTTAGTTACTTTTTGGATTACTTTTTCAGCTCTGTGTGATATGGCTAGATATCACACTGGGACATTTCCTAGAAAAAAGGTAAGTAAAATCTGTTTTCCACAATTGATATTTTTCAGGATTCCATACAAATCAACTCCACACTCAAAATATTTTTCAGAGAAAAACAGTCAATTGGTTCCTATGGAGAGAAATGAAGTTAACAGTAACCAGGTAAGTAATCGGTCTTTGGGGTTGAGCTTCTGGGGTTAGAACAAGGGTTCCCCCAGGGTCAAGAATGCATTCTTGTTACACCCTCAGCAGCACAAGGGCGGCCATGTGCAGAGTGCTGACGCCCAATGTTATCCAACGGGGGATAGAGGGCCTCCGGTTGGTGGCTGCTTACAAGCAGGCTACAGGGTTGTGGGAGCAAATCTCCTGGTGATAGGCTCAGGGCAAAGGGGGATCCGGTTTAGCTTACAAAGTGCACCCGCAGAGGCGCAGGGGCGGCTGGGTGCAGGGTGCTGTTTTGGCTTTGGGTTCCCTGTTGTTTTCAATGGGGACTTTCGGTTTTGGTTTACAGCTGCAGGCTCGGTCCAGGAAGACTTCTGGGAGGAAGCAACAGCCCAACAGGTAAGTTGGAGGGCTCGGGACGTAGGTGCACCTTGGGTTCTCTTATCCAGGGCTCAGGGTGGCTGGATGCAGGGGTGCCTTTTGTTGTAGGATTTCACCTTACCAGGCCACTCGGTGTTGGGGGGGTCTCCGTGCAGAGGCTGCAGGGGAAGTCAGGGAGTCCTAGAGGGGTCAACTCACTGTGGACATGGGCTCTGGAGCACTGGGGGACCTCCCTGGGACCTCTGGGCCATTCAAACTTGGGCAGTAGGTGACGGATGCAGTGGTGGGTCCAAGTGTTGCGTTTCTTTGTCTTCAGCATGCTCAGACTCTGTTTTGGGAGTTTTCTTTTGAACAGAGCTGCTGCTCACAGGAGAGCTGGTCTTTGATGGAGGCAGTAAGTCCTCCCAGGGTTCTGCAGTCTCCTTTGCTGGGCGTCTTCTTTCGTCATTTTTAGGTCACGTATTTGAGACCTCTTTTATATACTTTAGTATATACTTATTATATACTTACATGTACTTTGTGGGCTCTGGAGATCAGCCCTAGAATGTGTCTGCTTCTGCTTAGGGACTTTTATTTCTGTTCAACTACCTCTATTTAACTGTCTTGATAAAAACCGACCACCAGAGGTCAGTGAAATACCAGATTTAGTATTCTCTAAATTCCAGTCCATAGAAATTGTCTTACACGAGCACACGTAGACAATAATATGTTTTTCAAATCTTGAATTCTCAGTGATATGACCACCGAAGGCCCTGATTATATATTATAAACAATGCTTTGGACTATACCATTTTCCGCTGAAAGGCAATATTTCTCTCTATATGTTCCCATACCTGGCGTGTCAAACAGTTTGGTGCTTACTTTCCCTCCATGTTGAAGAACAATAGATGTTTCAGCACCCAGGCTAATGTGCTGCATAGATAAATACATATAAGGTCCCAAAGGCGAGACCCAGAGATTTAAGTAGGCCGGGTATCACCGGTGCTGAGCACCAGCAGTTTTTTAAAGGGGGCCTCAAAATTGGTCTCTATCGGGCTCGTTTTTGTTCCCTGGCACAGGGTGTCCGTTTTTTTGAGGACTGCAGTGACAGCAGACACAATGATGTGTGCATACTCACACTGCTCACTAGTGGAAAAGTTACGGCATGACGTCATGCCAGGTGAGCGTTATAAAGGAAGGGAAATCCTTTAAAGAGAGTCATTTTCTCTCTGGATTTCCCCTCTCAATTTGTAACTCAGAAGCAGGAAACATTGTCTTGGTGTCACCAGAGCTTTAAATGGAAGATTTTTCAATAATAAATACAAGCCATAGTTGCTGCTTATTTATCTTATGCAACTAACAAACATTGACAAAGCCAATAGTCCTGACTTCTTGTAGGTATGATGTTACTTGTTTTATATCTGGCGGCAATGACAAAAACAGCAAAATACAAGTCGGGGTGCCCACTATGCTAAACACAGCCTTTTAGCTTACGTGTTTTAAGCCACACCCTTAATTACATTGGCCACGCCCATTTATGAGACCCTCCTAGTTTTTTCATCCAACTTAAAGCCCTGGTGAGACCGATTGCTTTGCAAATGCTTGCGTTATACTGTTGCTTCATTATTTTGTCATTTTTAGGTCGAGCCTATAGCGGCAGAAAGCATGTGCTGCTCGCTTTGCGACGCATGGAGTATGGATTGGAAGCTCTGCCCACTTCCATGCCCATCTTTTTCATTGGCTTGTGTCTTTTCTAAATGCTGCTTCGCGATTGATTTATAGGCTATTAGTCCTTCCTCATGACAGCCATGTCCTCATTTATATCCTTCCATGGTTACTGATCCCTTTACTTTGTGTGTTAAATGGTATGTGTTATTTAGATTGTGAGCACTATTTTCTTTCCATGCTCTCCCCCCTACTGCAGTCCATTCCTTCTCGCTTTCCTGCCCCTCGCCCGCACTCCTGCTGGCCGTGCCTTCCAGCCCCCCTGCCTCCCCCCCAATCCAGTTTGCAATGCAATAGGTCTTGGGTAAATGCAAGTTCTATTGAATTGCAAATGTTTGTTCTTCTTAGGATGCGGGAATCTGACTTCTTGATTCAGGGCTGCCCCCTAAATACTGTATTTAGGGGCGTTTTAGGGGTCTAGGGGTCAGTAGACATTGGGCTACTGACCTTAGGGTGGGTACACCCTTGGTGTGTCTACCCCACATGGGGGAGTGACCACAATCCCTAATCCTGATTGGGGAGTGCCCGCAAACTGCAAGATGGTGGGCACTTAAGAGTCGACTTCACCTTGCCTCCCCCACCTGAGGGGTGGGGTTGGCAGAGGTGGGCACACATTCTAGGCTGGCTAATCTTTCCCTCCTGTCTTCCTGCCGAAAAGGAGGGGAGACAGGAATGGGGCCTGCTCCTGATAGCAGGAGAGGCTGGGGGTCGTATTACAAAGGCTGGAAGGCATTTGAAGCTCCCCTGCCACAGATGGCTCTTCCTGGACTGGGGGAGGTGTGAACACCTGCACCCAGGAAAGGCTGTGTTTCTGGGCTCGAGGAGCGAAGACTCCCACCCCACGGGTCCACAAAAGTGTCTTGTGGTGGCAGGCTGGAGTGTACCAGTCAGGAAACCCACCAGAGGCTGGTCGTTTTTCAGGGGGCATCTTTTTTTTTTTTTTTGAAAATGTCTTTATTAGCAGGATATATGAAGTTATAGTAAGCAGTGCACAACAGTTCGGTACATAAGTCACATATTTGCATCATATGGTCGTACTGACAGGATATACACATTTTTCTTTATGACACTATAACACCCAAACTAAACTCCCCCCACCCTCGCCCTCCCCCCTCCAGGCACTTCCTATTCATATTTATACCAGCCCGTGGTGTCGGACATTCTTACACGTATATATGGCGTGTGTTACAGTATCCCTGTTGTACGCGCACTAGGGGCATGTGGGGTTAGACACTGTCGTGTTAGTGCCGTCTGTGGCTGTGCACCTGTAGGTTCGTGCGATGGGTCCTACCTATTGGCGGGCGCCGCATAAGTGTCAGTCTATGATGTGGAAATACCCTCATTCCTGGTGTCCCAAGTCTACGGTGTGTTCTGAGTCTGAATCATTCCCCGACTCAAAGGACCCCAGCAAAGCATTCCAGTCTAGGGAGATGGGGTGTCTCCTAAGCCCTCTGCGATCTTCGCGCTGCAACGTCGTACTTTCAGCCTTTCCCCACCTCACTAGCTCCGCCCTCCACATCTCAGGGTCTGGTGGCTTGGGGGACTTCCACCTCATGGTGATCGCACGCTTCGCTAATATCATGGCTAAGTCTGTGAAACGTGTGCCTACGCTCTTCCTCCGCTCCACAGGGCCCAGTCCCAGGAGGGTATATTCCCATTTGTTGTATGGTTTGGAAGGGACTAATCTAGCCAGGTCAGACTGTACTGTGGTCCAGTAGTACCCCAGCTTAGGGCAAGCCCATAGCATGTGAACCAGTCGGGCATCCTCCCCCCCACACCTTGGGCATGTATTAGGAGTGTCTGGGAACATAGTGTGCAGGCGGTGAGGCATCAGATATGCTCGGTGGAGGAGCATGAGCTGTATGAATTTAAACTTCTGGTTCCTCAATACCTTTTTGGGGTATTTCAAGATCCTGTCCCACTCCTTATCTCTGAGCGTTCTCCCAATGTCGTGTTCCCACTTATCTCGTAATGGTTGCAGCGAGATGGAAACCGCAAACTGCAAGATGGTGGGCACTTAAGAGTGGACTTCACCTCGCCTCCCCCTCCTGAGGGGTGGGGTTGGCAGAGGTGGGCACACCTTCTGGGCTGGCAAATTTTTCCCTCCTGTCTTCCCGCCGAAAAGGAGAGGAGAAAGGAAGGGGGGCTGCTCCTGATAGCAGGAGAGGCTGGGGGTCACATTACAAAGGCTGGAAGGCATTTGAAGCTCCCCTGTCACAGATGGCTCTTCCTGGACTGGGGGAGGTGTGAACACCTGCACCTAGGAAAGGCTTTGTTTCTGGGCTCGAGGAGCGAAGACTCCCACCCGACGGGTCCACAAACGTGTCTTCTGGTGGCAGGCTGGAGTGTACCAGTCAGGAAACCCTCCAGAGGCTGGTAGTTTTTCAGGGGGCATCTTTAACATGCCCTCTGATTACATTTTTCTTTGAATTCCACACTGACAGTGTGGGTTTAATGTCCTGAAGATTTTTATACCAAACTTCTCGGTTTTCATTGTAGCCATTACGGTGCTGTGGAGGTTGTAATGACAACCTCCCAGTACCATATACTCTTAATGGCAGCACTGTACTTACAATGTCTAAGAAAGGACTTAGACACAGTAGGGATACAAGGCTCATGCACCTGTACCCTCACCACTGGTATAGTGCACCCAGCTAGATTGGTGGATGATCTATGACAAGGCAGTGGGTTGTAGGCATGTCACACAGGGATGTGTGCCATGTCACCTCTTCACTTTGTTCTGCACCAAAACACGCATCCTGCAAAGGCAGTGTGTGAGTGTAAAGGTAAAGGGCCTCTAAGGGTGGCACAATACATGGTGCAGCCCTTAGAGACCTTCCTGGTCACATTGCCCTGGGTACTTGGGGAACCATTTACCAGGGGCTGACCTGTGGCCAGGGTGCCAATTGGGTTTGGTACAGTTTTGGAGAAATCCATCTTCTCACAGTACCGCTCAGCGGGAAGCACAGACCTTTCTGGAGCCCCAGCACTCTTTACAGAAAACATATGTTCAAAAACTTTGGAGTGAAAAAGGGATCTTAGATCATTATAAATATTCTTCAGTTAACTTTATTCTTAGCTGTGCAACTTTCATGAAGTCCAAGCAACCTATTGTGACAGACAGAAAAGTTAATTTCGGTTAACTTAATGAAAATGCCTAGATGGTCCTGCTTTAGAACTCCCCTAAAAGCTGGGTGTTAAGCCTGCCACTAAAAGAAATATCCATGTCACGGTAGAGATTGAATGGTGGTGAATGATGCCTATTGTGGATCAACATACAACACTCGCTTCCTTACCCTGTTCCATCAGCTTTATTCTTATCCACTTGCAACTGGAAACCTAACAAGGAACTCACCATCCATGCTCCCACTAAAAGAATATTACATAAATGCAGTAAATGCCCCTGACAAACCAAATCTGTCTGGTGTATTAATTCACAGAAAAACGTCTCTCTGTCCATTCTGGGGCATAGAATAGACAAAGGCATCTTTATTCTTATATATTATTTTCAAAGGGATTCTTTTTGTACTTTCTGGGATACCAATCCAAAGACAAAATTATGCTGTATGGAAGAAAGAAACATTCTAATATATTAAAATGTTCTACGGCACACTTGCCTCCTCTGTGTTTCACACCTTTATCCTAAATCCTTTAGCACCTCACATGTTCACATAATTTAGCTTTCCTCCATTGGCTGATGGTGGGAAGTGCTGCTTTTTGTGCCATTGCAGACCAGCAACATCTTAGCTTCCTGAACAGAACAGTGTTGCCTTGCTACCATCTTTCTCTCAGATTGTGACATCATTGGTTCAAGGCGGTGGTGTGTCAACATTGGCAGCTGTAGTCAAGACTTTGCCACCATCTTTGTCAAAGTTGTTACAAGCTACAGAATTTGTTTCTGGTTTAGAGATTTTGTCAGGCCTCAACCTACGTCATTATAATATTTCTTCACTGTTACATCTTTGTGACATGACAGGTAAGGAATTCCTCATTTTATATATTTGAAACGGCTCATTTATTTCCATACATACGGCTAGATTAGATTAAAGTCTGGACTTGTTGGCAGAGCATTGCAATTATAAAGTAACTTGATATTAATGTCTCATTTTGCCCCTTCATTTTGTGTCCTTCATCATCAGTAGCAAAGATATATCAAAAATCAATAGCCAAACATCAGAGTCTTTATATGTTCCTCCTAATTCGCACCTTATCATAGTACTTTTAGCTCTGTTAGCACTTTAGTACTGAAGACTTTCTACCCTGACTTGACATGTAAACACAACGTAGCTAGAGAGCCTAGATAATCACTGAAAAAATCAAATCCTCATCTCTGTCCATACTGTGTTTCCAATGATTAACATGCGTTGTAAAGCTAAGGGCTAAGTTTTTAGGACATCAATAGCTCTAAACTCTTCTTTGACGTAACTGCCAGGCCAATCGAATGAGAAATGAGAGTCAAATATTAAAGAGAGTACCAAAGACAGAAATAATAAATGAGGATGATTTCGTAATGAAAGACTCTTTTAATCTGATCAGCAGCGTAAGGACATTGTACACCACAGACCTGTATAAACCAGAGATGTATTTCCCCTCTATAGCCACAATTTTAAGCCTGGCTCTAGGGAGCTATACTACGGAAGCGCCCTCGCTGGCAGCTAGTAATTGTCTAGTGCATGTCGAAGTTGTAGATAAAAGAAAAATTTTGATTTCGGCAAATCATATTCGGCTATTAGTTGTTCGTAGAGAGGCATGTGGTCAGACATCCTTCAGTTCGGAAATTCATGGCATGTACCACTTCTTTCTTTTACCTCAATTCAAAAACATTTTCTAGCTCGCTACATGCCTAATATTCTCAATCAATTCTCTCACATGCATCTTTAATATCTTCAACTTTAACAGCTTTAACTCCTTATTCCCACCAACATCCTGACATTCTTTCTCAACTACCTACTCTTTGCTAGAACAAATCTGCATTAAACTGAGGCTTTCTAATTTTTGCACATGCTTTGTGTACTACCTTGGCAGCTTCCTTGCTCATGTAAAGCAATTTGCTCTCATTGTTATGCCCTAAGTAGTCCATCCCTACATTTTCTTTCATGACTTCATCAAACTTAAAAAATTAGAAACAAGTGGGGCGTGGCCAAGACTCCAATGGAGTAGGACGCCCCTTGCAGTGTCTCCCTCCTCCAGCGGCCGACCTAAAGAAACTAGCAGCAGCGGGGCCGTGGGGGCACAAACAGGCCCCTTCTTAAACTTCACCAACCCATCTACCCCGTATCTGCAACCTGGTTTATTTTCCAGGCCTGAGATGGGGGCTGATACATAGCTGGCAACAGTGGAGAGCGGCTTTGCCCACCATCTTGGGCCCAGGGTTCGTGGAAGTGTCCAGACCTGTGGGGACCTGGGACCGCATTGTGGGGGCCCTGGCCAACGATTATTGGTGACCGAGGAGTGCTGTCTGAATTTCAAGGGCATGGGCAGTCCTCTGACGCCCCCACTTGGTGGGGCTTGATTGCCAGACCCGGCTGGAGCTAAGCAGATCGCTGGACTGGTGGCGGGGTCCGGACGGGCCTCACCTTCTCGTATCTCTTTGGGACCAAATCTGTGTGATAGCATCAGCGGGGATGTGTCCTCAAGTGATTGGACTGTTACCTGGAGGGGCCTCTGTCATCTGAGGCGGGCTACGCCATCATTGTGCGGCCATCTTGCAGGGTTGACTCACCGTGACTAACCGGGTGAGAAGAGGCGAAAACGCCCTACCTGTGCTGCCTGAGTTGAACGGTGGCATCCTCCGGCGAGGAAAGAGGAATAATCCCGCTGCCCCCGAGTGGAGGTGCTCCATTCCGTAGGTTTCTGCCTTGGGGAGTCCCCGCCAGCGTGGGTATCGGAGAGAAAGACGCCGGCCCTCATCGGAGGACCTGATGTCCATCGAGCTGAGTGTGGAGACTGGAGTGAATCTGGGCCAAACACAGACGGAGATGAGGCAACCAGCTGTACATACAGCCAGCGAGCCCAACCCCATCCATCTGCCATCCAGTCTTCGACGTTCAGTGGCCAGTGAGGCAGGGCTGGATCCTTTTCCGTTAATCTGTTCAGGCCTTGGGGTGACCGACCTGGTGGGGGCCACCACACTATGGGGTTGCAATTGTTTGAACTAAGTGGGCTCCGGGAGACCGACTTTGCAGTCGGACAGCGAGCCTGACCCCTATCCTATGCCATCCACGTTTGGCCTCCGGTGAGACCCTGACTTGAGGGTTGGGGGCTTATTTGATTGCCCTTTGCCTAACTCAGAAAAAACACAAGAGGGACCCTGAGAACACTGGTTCTGGGGGCTATTCCAATCCAGGTCATAATACAATGAGAAACAAGAACGAAAGTCCCCCCCTACAAACAATATGAAAGGGCAATAGCTCCAAATGTAAAAATGTCACCCACCAAAAAGCTGATATCACAATTTATATATACTGATATTATAATTATTATTATTTATTCATCGTATTTTGGGTAGCGATGTGTTTGTAAGAGACATGTATTAGTTATAGATTCCTTACCTTAGAATTACCCCAGACGTCAGACTGGATCCAGAGAAATTCTATCTTAGCAGTACCCCTGCGTGTCAGTTGGTGGCGTCGGTTGACTCTGCATCCGTCGTCGGCATCGTGGTCACCGGGATCACATTGCGTTGTTTACTTAGATGCCATCACTGCATGCTGATGTTAGTTCTGACATGACTTTCCACACCAAGAGACTATTAGTTATAGATTCCTTACCTTAGAATTGATACCCCAGCAATAACAACTCCGGAGGTAGATCTGCGAACTAAGTTCACTCCAGGAAGAGCTGGAGAACAGAACGGCTGAAAAAGATGTCTCTCCGGACTTGGCTGTCCAGGCAGTAGTGCTTAGTAAATGTGTGCAGGGATGCCCCTTTATCTCTTTTGTGCGATCCCGCTTATGGTGGAGGAAAGTGTGGTAAAATCTATTGAATCAGTTTTTATAAAATGTATCTGGCAGTACGGGAACACAAGAAGATCTCTTAAATACCTGTCTTTACCGCAAGAAAGAGGAGGACTAGGGGTCCCGAATATTCGGTTTTATTTGGTGGCTTGTCTTTTTAGTCAGATGGTGATCCTTCTGAATACTGCCACAGATATGACGAATAGTGCACTTGGGAATATCTACCCCCATCTATATTTGAACTATTGCTAGGAAAGGAAGCATTGGGGCTCCTACTGCGTAAAACAGATCGATTATATTATAATAAAAAAAGATACAAGGTACTGGATAGCGTTTGGAGGGTGTGGAAGGTGATCCAGAAAACTTTAGGAATTCCCAAGTATAACTATTACACACCTCTCTGGAAATCAAATCTTTTTCCTCATTTGAGTAGTGATAGATCCTGGACATCCTGGGAGGTCCAAGGGATTAGGAGTATCGGGAATCTCTGGGAAGGAACCGCCTGATGAGGTTCGCAGATATACAGCAGAAATTTGGAATAGCATTGAAGCAAAGCTTTAAGTATTTACAAATTTACCAAACCCTAGTAAGTATCAGGCCCCGGATCACCCCAGGAGGTAAAATCAATATTCTAGAGAATATGTTGGCAGGGGGTACTAAGATTGGTACGATTTATGGAGGCCTGATCCCAATGTTACGGGATGATATGGATAAGGTGGAGGCCTCCTGGGCCCTGCAACTAGGTGACCCTGATATCGATCTTGATAGAACATTATTGATGGCAGGCAATCTATTTCATTCCTCGAACCTCAGGGCTCAACATTACAAGACATTATATAATCTATATTATACTCCACCCAATCTCTGTGAGTGGGGGAAAAAAGATGATGATAAGTGTCCAAGATGTTCCCTGGGGCTGGCAAACTTGGTACATATGTTTTTTCAATGTAGTACACTTAGGAAGATAGGCATAGAGATCAAAAAATTCTGAGAGGGGCTGCTAGTGGTTAAAATCACCCTATCCCCGGTTTTAATGATTTTGGGCACTGATTCTAACTTTAGATTGAAAAAGGAGGATTTATCTGTGTGGCTGTTTTAAAAATAATATTGGCTGTGGGCTGGAAAGACTCTACGGCTCCCTCATTTCACATGTGGTTGTCAAGATTGTTGGGGATTCATAATATGGAAGCAGCTTTATATTCCCGAAGAGGTAAAAGGATGAGGGAGCTATGGCAGAACATCTGGGCCCCCCTCAAAAATTGGAGGTAAGCTAGAGTATAAATTCCTTTTAATGGCTTTTATTCAGCCTTGGATAATGTAAATCTCTGTATATTGCTGTGTATTATTGGCTGATGAATTTATTGCTATATATCTTCAAATGTTCTGTATTTTAAACATAGGGATGCTTAAATGTAATATTGTTTAACTAATTAACTTTTGTATGCACCAGGAGCCAGATGTAGGTGTCAAAATATCGGTCGGAAAAACGACCGATTTTCGGCTGTTTCCGACCGGTATTTGGACATTGGTATGTAGGGGTTTGAAAAACTTACAGATTCGGTAATTTTACTGAATCGGTAATTTTACAGAATCAGTAAAATTACAGAATCAGTAAATTTACCGATTCTGTAAATTTTACAGATTCGGTAAAATTACCGCTCGGTAAAAATACCGAATCTGTAATTTGCTATGTAGGTAGCACTGTTAACAGTGCTACAGGCCATTCAGGATTCAGTATTTACCATGTAATACTATTACATGGTAAATAACGAATTCCTGTCTACATGCACATCTGTGCATGTACACCTGTGCCATGTTGTGTGTCACATGGCACACAAGCCTGAAACAGGGGTGCAACAGGGTGTCAAAGTGACACCCTGTTCCCCCTGTCAATTCGGTAAATTTACCGATTCGGTAATTACCAAATCGGTATTTGCTATTGATTCCTATGGGCTTCAAGGCCCATAGGAATCAATGGCAAATACCGATTCAGTAATTACAGATTAGGTAAATACCGAATCTTACGGAATCAGTATTTTTTACCGATTTTTTACCTACATAGGTTTTACCGATTCTTAAATACCGAATCGGTAAAATTCGGTATTTAAGAATCGGTAAAACCTATTTACCTACATCTAGCCCCAGATATTTAATTTAATAATAAATAAAAAAAAATTAAAAAGGAAGACCTGGAGAACAGAAATGCTGATAAAGCTGTCTCTCCGGACTTGGATGTCCAGGCAGTAGTGCTTAGTAAATGTGTGCAGGGATGCCCCTGTGGCTGCCTGGCAGAAGTCTTTAGTGCGGTCAAGGTGGAAATACAGCAATACAGCACACGTTTTGGGTCCAGATGGTGGAGCTCTCCTCCTTTTTGGAAGGGTGCGGAGGCGGGTAGAAGGTGGTCATGTGATGGTCTGACCTATGTGTAAAGAGGTTACCACTTTGGGCAGAAAAGAGGGCCTAGTGCAAAGAACCACTTTGTTCGGATGGACAGCAAGAAAGGGTGGTTTGGAACATAAAGCTCAAAGCTCACTCACCCTGCGAGCAGAGGTGATAGCAAGCAAGAAAGCAGTCTTTAAAGTAAGTAGATGAAGAGGACAATTATGTAGTGCCTCAAAGGGAGCACACATAAGATAAGTAAGGACAAGATTCAAGTCCCACTGGGGCATTACGAAAGGAGAAGGAGGAAAGAGGTGAGTAATGCCTTTCAGAAATCTGTTAACAATAGGGGACTTGAAAAGAGAAGGCTGATAAGGAAGGCAAAGAAAATCCAAAAAGGACAAAAGATAGCCTTTAGGAGTGCCCAGAGCAAAGCCCTGCTGGGCCAAACAAAGAATGAAAGAGGGGCAGAAAGGGGATCCACAGCCTTTGCTGTGCACCATGCCACAAATTAGTTCCATCTACAGGCATATACTGTTTTAATGGAGGGACACCTGGCTGCCAAGATGACATTACAGACTTCAGGAGGAAGGTCGAAAGCTGTCAGTTGTCACCGCCCAATCTCCACTCAAGGAGGTAGAGGCTGGACGGGTTAGGGTAAAGGACCGTCCCCTGCTGCTGCGACAGATGATCCCCCTGAAGAGGCAGTCTGATCGGAGGATCGATGGGCATGCTCAAGAGCTCGGGGTCCAAGACTCTTAGTACCCAGTCCGGAGCCACAAGAATGACGGGCTTGGTCGCACTTGATCTTCTTCAGCACTCTGGGCAGAAGTGGTATAGACGGAAAGGAGTACAGGAGGCCGCAATTCCACTCATGACGAAAAGCGTTGCTGAGCAAGTGCTGCCTTGGAAACTCTAACGCGCAGAACTGCTGACACGGCATGTTCTCTTCAGTAGTGAATAGATCTACCCAAGGCTCTCCCCACCGCCAAGTGAGTGCTTGCACCATCTCCGAGTGAAGGAGCCATTCCTGATCCTTGATGCAACAGCGGCTGAGTTCGTCCGCCCTGGAATTCAGAGAACCTGCCAGGTGTTGAACCACCAATTTCATGCCCTGATGTTCCAGCCATGTGCAAAGGTGAAGAGCCTCTTGACATAGGGTTCATGACCGCACCGCGCATTGTTTGTTGAAGTGGCCGCAAGGAAGCGGTGTTGTCCGTGAACACCTGCACTACTCTTCCTTTGACATAAGGAAGGAATGCTTTCACTGCAAAATGAATCGTCAGGGTGCTTCAAAAGGTTGTTGTGACTCCGGACTCCACCGGAGACCAGCGGCCTCTGATCTCCGCCTCTCCCATGTGGCCGCCCCATCCCAGGAGTGATGCATCCATCACTACTATAAATTCTGGTTGGGGAAGGGAGAGGGATCTGCTGTTGAGCCAATCCTGCTTCATGAACCACCACTGCAATTGCAGTCCCATCCGAGATCTGGATGACATGTTAAAGATTCCCCTGATGCTGCCCCCACTGGAACTTAAGGTCCCACTGTAGAGCCCGCATATGCCATCTGGCATGATCGTCCAGAAGGATGCAGGAGACCATGAGGCCCAGCAGCCTCAGGATCATTCTCACCGAAATACAGGATAGAGGCTGAAACATCAGTATCATAGCCCGAATATCCCGGACTCGCTGCTCGGGAGGATAAGCCCAAAACTGCACTGTATCCAGAACTGCTCAGATGAAAAGGAGCCTCTGAGAGGGAATCAGGTGCGACTTCAGCAAGTTGATAGTGAACCCCAGCGAGTCCAGGAAGTCCGTCGTAGTCTGGAGGTGGGAGACGACAACCTGGGGTGAGACCACCATCAACAGCCAGTTGTCGAGACAGGGAAGATTGGAACCCCTGATCTACGCAGATGAGCTGCTACCACCGCCATGACTTCTGTAAACACCGAGGGGCGCTGCTAAGGCCAAAGGGGAGCACAGTAATCTGAAAATGCTCGTGGCCTACCATGAACCGTAGGTAACGTCAGTGGGCAGACAAGACAGGGATGTGAAAATTAGCGTCTTGCAAGGCTAATGCTACCATCCAGTCTCCAGGGTTGAGGGCAGACAAGACCTGAGTTAAGGTTAACATTTTGAAGTTCTCACCGGAGGAAGCGGGTGACGTCCCTGAGGTCTAAGATAGAATGCAGGCCTTTGTCTTTCTTAGGTACTAGGAAGTAGTGGGAGCAACCACAACCTAATCCTGGCACAGGGACCTGTTCGATAGCTCCCTTGGCCAAGACAGCCGCAACTTCCTGGCGGAGAAGGGCAAAATGATGCTCCGATATGCAATGGAATGTTGGTGGCATGGATGGAGGAGGTGTCTCAAAGGGGAGGGAGTAGACCCTTCGGACTATCTGCAAAACCCACCTGTCCGATGTGATGTTGTGCCAGTGGGGGAGTTGATGGCAGATCATGCCACCCACTGGCAACTGGTGGCCCTGAAAGGACGGACTAGGAAGGTTTGAAAGCTGCTGCAAAAGGGCATTGGTTAAATGTCCCACAGGCTGGCCCCCAGACCTGCAACACTGGGTCCCACGTCGTCCCGGGCCACACATAGGCTGGGTAGCTTCCACAGCACAGTGGCTCTGGGTGGAACGTGGTGGGGTACCCCTTCCGTAGCCACAAAAGGGCGAAAAGATGCACTGCATGAGGTGAGAAGATGCTGCGAGGCCCAAAGATCTGACCGTAGCCCTAGAGTCCTTGAAACAATCGAGCGACGGCCATCAAAGGCCATGTCCAAAAGACTAGATTAGACAGCCCCAGAGAGGCTAGACGTTCTCAGCCAGGCGTAGGGCCTCGGGCTACCGACGTGGAAAACCTTTCTACCTAGTGAGTTGGCGGTATCCAGCCCACTGCAACAGTACTTCCTCAACTGTATCCCACACCGTTTGTGTGTAGCGGCTCAAAAAGACATGCAGTGTTCACAGACCGCAGTTCCAAGCTGGCGGAAGAAACATCTTCTTCCCAAGATGGTCCAGCACCTTGGATTCCCTATCTGGTGGAGCAGTAGGGAATGCGCTTCTTGAGGACTAGCCTAGGACCATCAAGCTCTCAGGGGTAGGGTGTTGAGAGAGGAAAAGGGTTTACCTGGGCCAGGCGGTGGAGTTGGACAATCATCTTGTCCACAGGAGCCCCTGTGTTAGGCTTGGACCAAGTGACCCGAATTACATCAGTGAGGGCCTCATTAAAAGGCATCAGGGGCCCCGAAGAGGCTGCTGCTGGCTGAAGCACCTCAGTCGTGAGGTTAGTCTTGACAGCCACCATAGGAAGCTCAAGGCCCAGGGACTGAGCCACCCTACGCAACACAACAGCGTAGGAGGCTCTCTACTCCATAGCCACAACGGGGGAGAAAGCATACCAAGGCCTGGGGAGGTATCCAGATCACAGGCATCACCCAACTCCTCTCTCCAGTCCAGCTCCTCAAGTTGGTCTGCTAGAGGGTCAAAGACCCCTCCCAGTCCTCCTCACCCTCCTATGGCTTCCAGGCAGGGTGGTAGGGAACACCAGGGATGAACAGTGGTACAAACGTACCCTCCGGTGCCAGCAGCACCGTGTCCCTGTAGGAGGTGAAGCTTGAGTCAACGCCGGTTTGGGACAAAACTGGCGTCGGGGTGTCACCACTGAAATTGGCGCCGGGGTAGGTACCATGAGGTTGACCAGCACCAATCTGGAACCAGATCTGAATCCTTGGGGCCCTGCGGAGCCGGGCGAGAGCCACTGGCATCGAAGGCTCAGGGCACCCAACCGAGTCCATAGGGCCCAAAGCTGTGCCTGCATACCATGTCGGGCTGACCTAAAAAGGCTGTGCAATGTTTCGTATAATTGACAAAGGTGGGCAGGGGATGCTACGGGAAAGGAAAGGGAGGGAATCTTGCAGCCGTCCCCACCTTCTCCAAGGATGGAGTCAGAGAGGGATGACTCTCCAGGTCCCGTGTCACGTCGGCCGATGGACGAGGAGAAGGCAATGATCGTCGATGCTTTTACTTACCCAAGGTTGTGAAGACTTCGATAATGAGCAGTGATGGCTCAGCGGCAGCTCCCGCAACCTTGCCTTTGACTGGGGCCTCCAGCGGCGTGAAGCAGACTGCCGGGCCTCCAAAAGTTTTCGGGACTGCTCCTGCAGCGACTTCTGCTTCAGGGCCCAGCATCAGCTTGTGAGAGGAGTCACACAGGGCTTGAAACCGGGCCGATGGCTGGACATCCATTATGCTCCAGAAGTCGAAGATTCAAAAGACGTCAACAAAAAGTCAAAAAAAGTTTGTCAAAAAGCAACTAAGGGGCAAGCTCTCTCAGGATCTGGACTGGCTGGCACGGAAAAAAAAAGAACTGGCGTCAGTGCGCAGGGGCGGCATGTAAGTAAAAACCGCGACGTCATCCCGGTGACCACAACGCCGCCTACAGACACGGATTTGACCAATGCCACCTACAGAAGCACAGAGGTACTGCTAAGAAAAAAGATCTCTGGATCCAGTCTGACGTATGCCCAGACATGGGTCCCTTCCTCACTTTGCCACTGGATTCAAGCTAGCTTGGCTGATGACGGGTGATACCCAGAAACTGGTCCCAGGATGCTTGTTTCCGGTCCAGGGAAGACATGGCTTGGCAGCTCAGGTTGGACTGTTCCCATGACGCACAGGGTCAAGACTAATTTGCATATGGCTATGTCTGAACTGGGGTGGTAAAGTGAGCTAAAGAATGATGATGGATTCAACCCAGATCTGTGACTGGTGTGAGTCTCTGAAAAGTTTCAGTGCTCCGTCCATCATCTCCTGGTGTTTGCTTTTTGGGGCTAATTCTAAGGCAAGGAATCTATAACTAATAGTCTCTTTCAGACAGGTATGATTTGCGTGCATTGGTAACAGCAATGTCTGAACCCTATCACCAAACACTGCCATTACATGGTAAGGTTGGTGGGCACTATAAAGACAATCACTTGCCTACATAGAGCGATACAGGAGTATACACTACAGCAACTTAAGACTTTGAAGTCTCACTGGGAGGAGGACCTAGGGATCCCCATTACAGAAACAGTTTGGGGTAATTTTTTAGCAAGAGTACCAAAAGTCTCCATAAATGCTTGATTTAAATTGATTAGAGACATTTCCCTACACAGACAATACATGTTACAAGGCCATATCAACAAATATTTCCATACATTGGAGGTGGCCTGCCTGACATGCGGAACAGTGGGAGTGGCGTTCAAACACAAGATCTGAGAATGCCCAACATTGGTATCTTATTGGGAAGACCTCACAGCAGTAGTAGCGAAAACAATTTCCAGGTCGGACCCTTGCACAATGGGCCACTGCATAGTAAATTGTTTCCCCCACACCACCAAGGCGAAGGTAACAAGCCGATTACAAGACTTGTTTTCATCCTAGCAAAACAAGAGATTATGAGAAATTGGAAAGCCCTGGGAGGGCCCAGAATAGCAGGGTGGCGAAAG
Source organism: Lissotriton vulgaris (assembly GCF_964263255.1). Classification (NCBI taxonomy): domain Eukaryota; kingdom Metazoa; phylum Chordata; class Amphibia; order Caudata; family Salamandridae; genus Lissotriton; species Lissotriton vulgaris. The sequence continues at coordinate 836,846,662 of NC_141696.1, read as the reverse complement.
GAGCTAGAAAAATGGGGCGGTTACTTAAGGAGGCCATGAGGAGCAATCGCTCCATTGAAATAGAGAGGGATTCGGAGATACTAATGGAGTTATTGAGAGACCCAGACCAAGATACACAAGACCCCATCCTGGAGGGCTCACCAACAGCAACTCCCCCTCTGTCTGGAGAGTCTTGGTTATCGTTATATTCATGATGACCCACATTGTATGTGCATCTCTCTCCAACTGTGTGCGATTCGCGGTTCGCATCAAACTATTATAATATGTGATGAAAAGTAAAGATGTCTGACTTATGAAAAGGCCTATGAGGTGACATTGCCTCAAAAAGTAGTCTGCTGTATAGTTGACAAAAGCCTAAATAAAATCTGTTTACAAAAAAAACAAGTGTTGAGGTCTGAACACGGGGGCTAAATAGCAATCTCAGTGTAACTTAGAGGTGAACTAGCTTCTGGAAGGCTTGCGCTGGCCGCTCCCTTCTTAGTAACTGCCTGATATGTTGGAGCCTGTGCCCGTGTTGCCTTATACAGGGATGGTCATATTCTAAGGAGTTTGTCTATGAAGGGGTCTTCCTCTTCACTCTCTGATTCTGCCTTATCCTTCCGTTTCTTTTTTCCAATATGTTTTTCTTCTCAGAGTCCTAGCTTTATATCAGTGAGTAGATTCCTATTGTTTCAATCACTTCTGCCCTTCTTCTCTTCTGCCTCTCATCATCTTGCATGCTTATCCACTAATAAGCCTTTTTGAGTACCTTGGATGCAAGCTTCTTCCTTTTCTTTTCGTAGGCATGGTCTGGTCTGGGGGCTAAAATCGTACCTGTAGGAAGCTGGCTCTGTATATACTATACCAAATTGAAGTGTAGTGTGCACAAAGTCCAGTGGAACCCCAAAGGTAGGCAGAGGTAAAAGTAGATAGCACCTTAATCTCTATTTGTGGTAGGGTGGGCGAGCAGTAAGGCTTTATCAGAGGGTAGTGTTAAGCATTTGTTGTACACACTCAATGAGCAAATGATGTTATACACTCAAAGACTGAACTCAGACCAATTTTGTTTGTATAAAAATATTATCAAGGTATTTTCGTTCTAGAACCAAGCCAAACCTGACACAGGTAAGTGAAATAAATGCTTTGCAATATATTATGCAGTGTTTACAAGTGAATGCAAGTCCAAATGCAGTTGTTTGAAATACAAGTAAGACAAGGTATTGAAATCACTGTACGGATTACTTTTTAGTTACTCTTTAGATTACTTTTTCTGCTCAGTGTGATATGCCTAGATATCACACTGGGACAGTTCCTAGAGAAAAGGTAAGTAAAATCTGTTTTCCACAATTCTTATTTTTCAGGTTTCCATACAAATCAAATTAAAAAAAGTCAAAAAGTAGCTTTATTTGATTTCAATTAAAAAAATCACAAACGCACAACTAGATACACAAAGTAGACATTAATAAAATTCATTTAAAACTGAGAAATACAGAGAAGCATTCATAATAAAATTTCAATTAATTGTTGATCTACATCTGATTACGTTTTTTAAAAACATGGCAACTAAGTACATAGACATCTCATCTTCTAACATCCGCAGTTTCAATAATGCCGGTCTACATTGTCTCAGACCCCATTGCTTCAATAAAAGTATTACATATTTATTCCTTGGCAATGTGTAAAATTTACAAAACAGAGTACAATGTATCAGTGACTGCTGTGATATGTCGTCACAGGGGCAGAGTGTCAAGTTTTTCGACCAGGTGTTAGGTTCGGGGAATGTAATTAGTCTAAAGAAGTTCCCCTCCCTGAAGCGTGTCAGTAACATCCGAGAATAACAACTCTGGGTATGTATTAAATATTTCTGGATACCCTGTCCCTGTAAAATTATTTGATTCTCCATCACAGAGACCTTTTTACCCTCTAGCTGCCAGCGTTAGTTCTCTAGCAGAACAAGGCAAATATCTTTCAGTTTTTTTCTTGAAATTTTTGCTAGCAGGGTGGGAGAGTCAAAAAATTCAGGGTGTCCAATCTCTTTAAGAAAGCCCTTAACATATATAAACCATTCAATTTTTAGGACCCCTGATGCTTAAGGCAATCCTGAATTATATTCCTATTTAGTTCAGTTTCGCTCGAGGTCCATACCTTATGCCACATCAAAACAGGACTCAGTTTAATAAGGTCTGTGACATAGCCCAGGCCTAGTTCCTTGTGGCAAACATACGTGGAGGTTGACTTAGGGACAGCTAACAGATATCTGAGGAAAGCATTTTCACATAGCTGAATGTCAGGGGTATCTGCAATCCCCCATATTCCTAAGCCATATATTACAGTAGAAACACATTTTGATTCATAGATATCCACCAAAATGTGTACGGGTCTGCCCCCCAGTTTATTTGCAAAGTTTGTACTGCCCCAATTGCACGGGAAAACGCTAATTTCCTCGTGTTAGCAGCTACCGACCATGTCCCATTCCTATCGAAACTAATCCCCAGGTAGGAAAAAGTGTTAGTTAGTTCTATCTTTGACTTTGCTAGGCAGATATTGCACTGGACGTTTCTCTTTTTCGTGCAGCACATACTAAAAGTTTTTCCAATGTTGATTTTTAAACCTCTGTAACCCATGTAGTCTGAGAAAGAACTAAGCACTCTCTGTAGCCCTATCTGGGTCCTGGCCATAATTACTGCGTCGTCGGCGTAAAGTACCGACAATTTGAGGGAAGTTCTGTTTTTCTTTCATTAAATGTGTTGCCACACTATTTATATAAAGATTAAATAAAAACGGCGCTAATATGCAACCTTGACGTACTCCTTTTTTAATGGGAAATTTTGAAGTGCATTGGCCCTCATTTCGAAAGCGTACTTTTGCACCAGCCCCCCCGGTATAGTTCTTTAATAAAGTTCAGGATATTAGATTCCATGCCTAATTGTAACAAGGTATCCCACAAAATTTCGTGGCTCAGGCAATCAAACGCCGAACTTAAATCGACAAAAGTTAGAAATAGATTGCCTTTTTTTGCTACCACGTGTTTGCCTATAATTATTTCCAGGTTCAACCCTTGTTAAACAGTGCCCAATCCTGCTTTAAAACCATACTGAAACTTTGAGATGGCTCCTGTGTCTTCTGCCCATATCTGCAGTCTGTTTAATATGACTCTCCCTGCCACTTTCATCAGAGAGTCTGGTAAAGAGATTGGCCTGCAACATTTGGGATTGTTTCGGTCCCCCTTCTTAAAGATGGGGACCACAATTGCCTCTTGCCATGAATGTAAAAACCCTTCTTTGTTGCAACTGTTTAAAACATTGGTCAGAAGGGGTGCCCATAAATCCATGTTTGTCTTATAAATGTCTACGGGGACCCCATCTGGCCCAGGGGCTTTACCTGCCGCACTTTCTGTAATGGCTGTTTCAACTTCGGATAACATAAAATAGATATCTAATGGGAATGATCCCTCTAAATTCTTCTCAGGCGTCGCAGCTATTTCTACATGGCCACTCCCTGCTAAATCATCTCTTTTATATAATTCAGTAAAGTGGGTTACCCAAGAACCTTCATCAATGGCCATCTCTATAGTATCTGTGTTCCTGTCTGCGAAGAAAGGTGCATTCACCGCCTTCCAAAACCCAGTGTTGTCTTTCAAGATACAGGTTTGGTGTAGAACTCGCCACGCTTCCTGCTTCAATACCTTCTTCCGTTTTTTTATAGCTATGTAATAAGTGGCTCTAGTCTTTCTTATTTCAAGAGGGTTTTTCGGTTCTCTTTTGAGTGTTTGCTTCAAGACTGCATGTGCTTCCCTACACTCTGAATCGAACCAACCCTTAACCTTTTTGCCAGAACTCTTCTTCAGAGTTCCTGAAAGGGCTTTGCTTATTTCTTCGGAGATACCACGAAAGGCCGTAATGACTGAGACGCAGTCATTATTTTCTGCTAAGCAGATCATAAAATCTTTATAGATATTTTTTACTAAGCCTTCAAGGAAGGCAGTGGGCTCCACTCTGTTCCATTTTATAGAATAACCATTTAATTTAGCTAGGGTTAACCTATAGCTATATAGATTGTCTATAACGTAATTTTTCTTACTATTTTAGAGGTAAAGTTTAAGGACAGGATGATAGGAAAATGGTCACTTAATGCGATATCACCTGTTTCAAATTTAAGGACTTTACAAAGATGACTATTTGATACCAGAATGACATCGATCAGTAAGTTACATTCCCTACCAATAAAAGTGGGTTTAAAAACCACTTGTGGGTAACATAGTTCATTAGCAAATCCCAGATCTAGTTGAAAAAGTAAGGTGTTTAAAAGATTCCCCGTAATAGTGTGTGCAAAGTGAGTGCAAGGGTCACCTTCTAGGTTTTCCAGCCCACACACGCCTGAGTGACTATTTGTGCACAAATAACAATTAAAATCCCCCGCCCAAACCACACAGTTCCCCTTCAAGCAGTCATCACATGTATTTTGCATGCATCGTGAGAGATCATCTAGAACATTTAATAGTTCTGCCTTTAGAATATTATTATAAAAAATGATCAAGTTATTACTTTGATTTCCTCCCACATTAAGTATCAAAGATTGATAATAATTTGGCCCCATATTATGTTTTTTGACCATGATGTTTGCAGTGTTTGATATATAGGTGCAAAGTCCCCCTGAGTTTCTGCCCCTCATTGTATGCTTAGCAGGTGTGTGGAAGGTTCGAAATCCATTTATATGAATGGCTTCCCGCTCCCAACACTCCTGAAAACAAATAATAGAGTATTTATTTATGAAGGGCATGAACATTGGATCATTTAGCTTACTGGATAGAAGAGTTAGAAATCGCCCTTATCTGTAAACTTACTTAAGGCTTTGTCCCTCTTGGAGGAGACTAAACTGGTATCACAAGCTATGGGATCCAGGCAGACTTCTGAGTCCTGTTGTTGGTTTGTCGTGACTTGTTCTTGATCGACGACTAAGTGTAAAGGGAGCGAGTTACAGGGGGTGCCTACCGTATACTTGTCGATGTTAGGGACTCGCCTCGGACCCCCTTCGCCCATTATAACATATGTATTTTGGGTACCCTCCTGAGTAATAACCATTGGATCACATTTCTCTCTTATATTGTGGCCATTTGGGGGATTTGATGTCCTCGCCCCACTTCCTTATTTATTTTATGTTCTCTGATCGAATGTAGTCAGTCCACCAAATCTAAACTACTGAACCTATTTTGAGTGGGTATGTCTCTCCAATCAGTTGATAATGCGTACTCTCTATTTTCCCTTCTGTCACAAGCGTATTTCGTGGCCCGTGTCCAGTCACCACCAGGGTCAGGTAAGTTAGTTGATGGATAAAAATACAAAAGTGGTCGAGGTTCTATAGATGATCTTGTATTTTGGTTTCTCCAGGTGCAAATGTAATCCACCGTACAGGGATCCCTGAAATTTACCAGCACACAATCCCCTGGGATTGTTTTTGGGCTGTTTCCCACCCATGCAATTCTCCATACCATCAATATTTCGCTTGTGATGTATGGAGGTAAAGATCGATTTGTATTAAGGCAATGTGTCACTTTGTTTTTCAGAGACATATAAGATTCATGAATGGAGTTATCTAATTCTGGGACTCCGGTCAGTACAACCAGGTATGGGCTAGTTTCTGGTGGTAAATTAAAACTACAGCCCTCCTGGAGTTTCCATCCCGGTAAGGCCCCTCGAGACTCTCTGTAATGGGCTTTAGATGTTATAATTCCTCCCGTAGAATGCAGGGTGGGTTTAGCAGGTTCTACAGCCGGTGTTATCATTGGCACGGTAGGAGTATTTGAATTTGGTTGCTGGACCAGGGGAGGAGGTTTGTAAATTACTTGTTCTTCAGGTACCATGTTTAACTGGGCGGTACCCAAACATGGCGTCTTTGCATTTGTGACATCTAACATGCCCCTAGTAGTCAGTTCCAGCGGAGAAAGCTGTTTCTCGATACGTAAAAGTCTGGATTCTAAAGGTTCAAGGGAAAATTTTAACAAGGCCCCCAGTTTTTTTAATAAGGGATCGTCTTCCACCTCGATTCTGCCCACAGTGTTATCATCACCTCTGGAAATTAAATCTTGGTTTAATGTGACCAAAGACTGAGGGGCGTGCCTAGTCGGGGTCTTCCGACCACTATCCCCCTTTGGCTTGGAGGAAATATCGCTCTTACCCGTACCTTTAGCTACCTTAGATTTCCTATCTCCAATATTTGTTGTGTAGGCCCACTTTCTCTTTGGAATAGCGCCCTCACGTCTCCCTTAATTTTCTAGTGTTCAATATCTCAGGTGAATTAACACTCGTTGGAGTTAAAACAGCCTCTAGTGTTTCAGATATTTGTGAGTTATTCATAGGCAGAATGTTTGATTGTTCAAGGGGGGTAGGAGGACAGTTTATGAGTGCTTGGGCTTCGGTAGGATTAGCTTTTGAGGTATGGTCGGGTGTACAGGCGGTCGCAAAATGGCCCATGGAGGATCTTTTAGCCATCGCCAAATCTTGTGACACACGTCGTTCCATTAAAATTATTCCTTGGTCAACTACCGAATTAGCTCTTATTATAAAATTATCCAGGGCACCAGTTAGTAACGTCCCTGCACTTGCAGCTTTGCTTCTGCTCTCACGTGCAGGCATAATATTGTCAAGATCTATAGGCGGGATTACTGTTATACCAAGACAAGCACCAGTTACCGGAAGCAAATGACGAGGGTGGGCCCGGTCCGGTCTCTCTCGGGCTCGAACGGGCTAAAACGGTCCCGCCCTTGGCCCGGGCTTCGCCCGGAGCGCCCGTGCGCGTCCCGCAGAACGAGGAATTGGGTGCGGCTAAATACAGTGAGGAGTGGGCGGGAAGAGTCTCAGGTGCCGGCAATGATCTTGCGCTCGGGCTGCTAGTCCTCGCAGTCCCGCAGCGCGACTCCCAAAGCGATGGCAAGCCCACGAGTTAAAAATCCAGGGTGTTGTAAAAAGCAGCAGAGTTGCAGCCCACAAAGAAACTGCTACGAGCAGCTCCCGCGAAGCGGGGGCCGCGAGCAGTTATATGGTGCAGTCAGGAGTGGGCGGGAAGAGTCCCAGGTGCCGGCAAGGATCTTGTGCTCGGGCTGCTGGTCCTCGCAGTCCCGCAGCGCGACTCCCAAAGCGATGGCAAGCCCACAAGTTAAAAATCCAGGGTGTTTTAAAAAGCAGCAGAGTTACAGCCCACAAAGAAACTGCTAAGAGCGGGTCCCGCGAAGTGGGGGCCGCGAGCAGTTATATGGTGCAGTCAGGAGTGGGCGGGAAGAGTCCGAGGTGCCGGCAATGATCTTGGGCTCGGGCTGCTCGTCCTCGCAGTCCCGCAGCGCGACTCCCAAAGCGATGGCAAGCCTACAAGTTAAAAATCCAGGGTGTTTTAAAAAGCAGCAGAGTTACAGCCCACAAAGAAACTGCTATGAGCGGCTCCTGCGAAGCGTGGGCCGCGAGCAGTTATATGGTGCAGTCAGGAATGGGCGGGAAGAGTCCCAGGTGCCGGCAATGATCTTGCGCTCGGGCTGCTGGTCCTCGCAGTCCCGCAACGCAACTCCCAAAGCGATGGCAAGCCCACAAGTTAAAAATCCAGGGTGTTTTAAAAAGCAGCAGAGTTACAGCCCATGAAGAAACTGCTACGAGCGGCCATACAAATCAACTCCACACTTAAAACATTTTTCCGAGAAAAACAGTCAATTGCTTCCTAAGAGAGAAATTAAGTTAACGGTAACCAGGTACGTAATCAGTCTTTGGGGTTGAGCTTCTGGAGTTAGAACAAGGGTTCCCCCAGGGTTCCCCCATGCATTTTTGTTACACCCTCAGCGGCACAAGGGCGGCTGGGTGCCGAGTGCTGACGCCCAATGTTATCCAACAGGGGATAGAGGGCCTCCGGTTGGTGGCTGATTATGAGCAGGCCACTGGGTTTTAGGAGCAAAGCTCCTGGTGTTAGGCTCAGGGCAAAGGGGGATCCGGTTTAGCATACAAAGTGCACCCGCAGTGGCGCAGAGACGTCTGGGTGCAGGGTGCTGTTTTGGCGTTGGGTTCCCTGTTGTTTTCAATGGGGACTTTCGGTTTTGGTTTACAGCTGCAGGCTTGGTCCAGGAAGACTTCCAGGAGGAACCAACAGCTCGAAAGGTAAATTGGAGGGCTCGGGGACGTAGGTGCACCTCGGATTCTCTTATCCAGGGTTCGGGGTGGCTGGATGCAGGGGTGCCTTTTGTTGTCGGATTTCACCTTACCAAACCAGTCGCTGTTGGGGGGTCTCCGTGCAGAGGCTGCAGGGGAAGTCGGGGAGTCCTAGAGGGATCAAATTACTGTGGTCATGCGCTCTGGAGCGCTGGGGGGCTCGCTGGGACCTGTGGGCCAATCGAACTTGGGCAGTAGGCGAAGGATGCAGTGGTGGTTTCAGGCATTGCGTTTCTTTGTCTTCAGCAGGGTCAGACTCTGTCTTGGGAGGTTTGTTTTGAAAAGAGCTGCTGTTCACAGGAGATCTGGTCTTTGTTGAAGGCAGTCCGCCTTCCCAGGGTTCTGCAGTCTCCTCTGCTGGGCGTCTTCTTTCGTCCTTTTAGGTCACGCATTTGAGAGCTCTTGTATATACTTTAGTATATACTTATTATATACTTACATGCACTTTGTGGGCTCTGGAGATCAGCCCTAGAACTTGTCTGCTTCCGCTTAAGGACTTTTATTTCTGTTCAACTGCCTCTATTGAACTGTCTTGATAAAAACCGACCAGCAGAGGTCAGTAAAATACCAGATTTAGCATTCTCTAAATTCCAGTCTGTAGAAATTGTCTTACACGAGCACATGTAGACAATAATATTTTTTTCAAATCTTGAATTTTCAGTGATATGACCACCGTAGGCCCTCATTTTATATTAAAAACAATGCTTTGGACTATACCATTTTCTGATGAAAGGCAATATTTCTTCCCATATGTTCCCATACCTGGCATGTCAAACAGTTTGGTGCTTACTTTCCCTCCATGTTGAAGAACAATAGATGTTTCAGCACCCAGGCTAATGTGCTGCATAGCTAAATACATATAAGGTCCCAAAGGCGAGACCCAGAGATTTACGTGGGCCGGGTATCACCGGTGCTGAGCACCAGCAGTTTTTTAAAGGGGGCCTCGAAATGGGTCTCTATTGGGCTCGTTTTTGTGCCCTGGCACAGCCTGTCCGTTTTTTTGCGGACTGCAGTGACAGCAGGCACAATAATGTGTGCATACTCACACTGCTCACTAGTGTAAAAGTTATGGCATGACGTCATGTCAGGTGAGTGTTGTAGAGGAAGGGAAATCATTTAAAGAGAGTCATTTTCTCTCTGGATTTCCCCTCTCCTTTTGAAACTCAGGAGCAGCAAAGTTGTTGTGGTGTCACCAGGGCTTTAAGTGGAAGCTTTTCAATATTATACAAGCCATAGTTGCTGCTTATTTATCTTATGCAACTAAGTCAATAGTCCTGACTTCTTGTAGGTATAATGTTACTTGTATTTTATCTGGCGGCAATGACAGAAACAGCAAAATACAAGTCGGGCGGCCCACTATGCTAAACACAGATTTTTAGCTAACGTGTTTTAAGCCACACCCTTAATTACATTGGCCACGCCCCTTTATGAGACCCTCCTAGTTTTTTCATCCAATGTAAAGCCCTGGCGAGACCAATTGCATTGAAAATGCTTGTGTTATACTGTTGCTTCATTATGTTGTCATTTTTAGGTCAAGCCTATAGCGGCAGAAAGCATGTGCTGTTCGCTTTGCGATTCATGGAGTATGGAGTGGAAGCTCTGCCCACTTCCACGCCCACCTTTTGTATTGGCTTGTGTCTTTGTCCTTTCTAAATGCTGCCTTCCGATTGGTTTATAGGCTTTTAGTCCCTCCTCATGATGGCCATGTCCTCATTTATATCCTTACATGGCTACTGGTCCCATTCCTTTGTGTGTTAAATGGTATGTGTTATTTAGATTGTGAGCACTATTTTCTTTCAATGCTCTCCCCTCCCACTGCAGTCCATTCCTTTTTGCTCTCCTGCCCTTTGCCCGCCTTCCCGCTGGCCGTGCCTTCCTGCCCCCCTGCCTACTCCCCACTTCAGTTTGCAATGCAATAGGTCTCGGGTAAATGGAAGTCCTATTGCATTGCAAATGCTTGTTCTTCTTTGGTTGCGGGAATCTGTCTTCTTGGTTCAGGGATGCCCCCTAAATACTGTATTTAGGGGTGTTTTAGGGGTCTCAGGGTCAGTAGCCATTGGGCTACTGACCTTAGGGCGGGTACACCCTTGGTGTGCCTACCCCACATGGGGGAGTGAGCACAATCCCTAATCCTGATTGGGGAGTGCCTGCCATCTGCAATATGGCGGGCACTTAGAAGTGGACTTCACCTCGCCTCCCCCACCTGAGGGGTGGGGTTGGCAGAGGTGGGCACACCTTCTGGGCTTGCTAATCCTTCCCTCCTGGGGGTCGCATTACAAAGGCTGCAAGTCCTTTGAAGCTCCCCTGCCACAGATGGCTCTTCCTGGACTGGGGAGGTGTGAACACCTGCACCCAGGAAAGGCTTTGTTTCTGGGCTCAGGGAGCAAAGGCTCCCACCCCACGGGTCCACAAACGTGTCTTGTGGTGGCAGGCTGGAGTGTACCAGTCAGGAAACCCACCAGAGGCTGGTCATTTTTCAGGGGGCATCTTTAACATGCCCTCTGAGTGCATTTTTCTTTGAATTCCACACTGACATCAGTGTGGGTTTAATGTCCTGAGGAGTTTTATACCAAACTTCTCGGTTTTCATTGCAGCCATTATGTTGCTGTGGAGGTTGTAATGACAACCTCCCAGTACCATATACTCTTAATGGCAGCACTGTACTTACAATGTCTAAGAAAGGACTTAGACACTGTAGGGATACATGACTCATGCACCTGTACCCTCACCACTGGTATAGTGCACCCAGTTAGAGTGGTGGATGATCTATGCCAAGGCAGTGGGTTGTAGGCATGGCACACAGGGATGTGTAACAAGGGACAACTGGGAAAGGCTTGGGTCCTGTCACTGTCCGGCCTGGACCACTGTTTATGAAGTAAACAAAAAAAGTGGCCGGACAGCTTGAGTCTCTATGATCATGCACCACCTAGTTTGATCAGTTACTAGGTTGGACAAACATGTGTCTTGAATCACTTTTTTATTTTATAAAAGGTTTAGAAAAAGTATTTTTTGGCGTGAAAAGACACACCGCAACAATGGGCTGTCCCTTCGCACCGGAGATGGCTATATTATACATGGCCCAGTATGAGGAGAAGTTTGTGTACAATGACAACCCGTACAGAGCCCATATAGGGCAGTGGCTGAGGTATATAGATGATGTGTGGTGTATCTGGAATGGTACACCACAATCTCTAGAAGAATTTCATGACTGGCTGAACAACCGAAGTCCAGATATCAAATTCAGTTTGACGTACGACTGCAAAACCATGCCATTTTTGGACGTTGAGATTAAGTCCACGCCGGAAGCCCTCAAGTCAACTCTGTTCCAGAAAAAAACTGACAAGAACAATTCCCTGCACTATAAAAGTTATCATCCTAAAAGTTTAAAGAACAATCTCCCCTACGGCCAATTCCTTAGGGTGAGAAGGAATTGCTCTACAACAGAAGACTTTGTTACGCATGGTGAAGCTCTCACGGACAAGCTGAAAGAGAGAGGGTACCCGGCCAAACTGCTGAAACATTCAATGAACAGGGCCAGATGGACACCCCGGGAACATCTCCTGCAGAAGAGAGACAAAACAAAAATGGAACGGATGGTATGTGTATCCACTTTTGGACCCCATACCACCCCGGTGCAGAAGATCATCCGGAACAACTGGCATCTAGTCGAGGAAATTATTCCTGAGATCGGCAAACCATTGTTTGCTTTGAAAAAAAAACGCAGTATTGGACAACAGATCTCTTCTACTCGAGGCACAACCAAAAGAGAAACACAGAGTACACTCTTCAATATGGGCCCAGTGAAAGGACATCACAAATGTGGTACATGTTCGGTATGCAGCCTCACGATGGAAGGCACTCATTTTACGGATGTTATGTTATTTTATGTTAAAATGGGACTTTTATAGCGCAACGGCTACTCCAAAGGAGTGTCCCGGCGCTTTGAGCTCCTGACCATGAAAAGGGCAAGAAACATAACAATAACAGAAAAGGGGCACCCAGAGGGGAAAATTATCCAGCAAACAACCAAGTTTTCAAGTCTTTCCTAAAGACAAGCAGATTAGAGGTATTTCGCAGAGACAACGGTAGCGAGTTCCATAGCTGAGGAGCAAGGAAGGTGAACGACCGGCCGCCTAGCCGAGCCTTTTTAATGCGTGGTACCCGAGCCAAGGCCAAGGTTTCTGACCTGAGGGATCGTGCAGGTCGATAGAAGTCCAGCCTCCTCTGAAGATACTTGGCACCAGTGCCATGTAAGGCCTTATGGGCAAGAGTCATGGTCTTAAACAGTATCCTCTTCCGCACCGGAAGCCAGTGGAGGGATACAAGAAGATTAGAGGCGCTAGTGCGACGATGAAGGCCAAAAATGGCACGCGCAGCCGCGTTCTGGGTGATCTGCAGACGTTGGAGGAGATATTCAGGCAGGCCCAGATATAGAGCATTGGCGTAGTCCAATCTGGACCCTATGAGGGCCTGAACAGTAATCCTCCGATGTTGCTGCGAAAGAAGGGGAAAAAACTTGCGCAATATTCTGAGGATCCCAAAACAAGTTCCCGTAAGGGTAGAGATCTGGGATTTGAGCGACAGCTCATTATCAATTTTGACTCCCAGGTTCTTGGCCCACTTAGAGGACTGTGTGGGAGGGAACATGTCGGCAGGCCACCATCCTCGCCAATCTGGTTCAGAAGGACATCCGAAGAATAGTATTTCGGACTTGTCCGAGTTGCACTTGAGGCTGTTTTGTGAAAACCAGCTGAAAACAGCCCCAAGGCACTCGCGAATCCCTTCGCCATCAAACTCTTCACCCTTGCGACAGGTGAAGAGGAGCTGAGTGTCGTCAGCATAAGAGACGATCCGGGCCCCATAGGACTCCGCCAATGTCGCCAGAGGGGTCATCAAGATGTTAAAAAGAGTGGGACTCAGGATGGAACCCTGAGGCACTCCGACTCCCAATGGCGGCATCTCGGCGGATCCGGGTGGGACCCAGACCGTCTGGCGGCGGTTGGCCAAAAAGGAAGAAAACCAATTGAGCACCGTCCCCCCTAGCCCGATGTCATGGAGCCTAGTGAGGAGGTCCTCATGGGGGACGGTGTCAAACGCCGCCGACAGGTCTAGCATGACTAACAACACCCTGCCTCCCGTGTCCAGCACCTCTCTAATGATCTCCGAGACTTCCAAGAGCGCCGTCTCGGTACTTAAGTTGGAACGGAATCCCGATTGGGATTCATGGAGCAGATCATTAGACTCCAGAAAGTTGGAAAGCACGCTGTGCACGTGCTTTTCCAAGATCTTGGTCAGTGCTGGAAGGAGCGAAATTGGTCTGTAGTTGGAGGGTGCCTCTGGGTCAAGATTGGGTTTCTTGATCAGAGGGATGACCATGGCTTGCTTCCAGGTCTGAGGCAGAAAGCCTTCGCTCAGAGATAGATTAAGGATGGGGTTGGCTATAGGGTTTATGGCATCTGCCACTTTTGCCAGAAATTTTGCCGGGCAAGGATCTAATGGTGAGCCGGACTTGAGATTCCTCATCAGGGTTAAAGATGTAGCAGCCGAGAGAGGAGGAAAATCGAGCAGAGCTGGGCCCGGGGGAGACAGAGACGCTGCCTCAATCGGCGTCTCAGACACATCATCTGGGTCTCTCTGCGGGAAAGAGACCTGGATTTGCCTAATTTTGGTGGTAAAAAAATTGGCAATAGTGTCAGCCCAGGTCTCTGCCGGAGCACTCTGAATAGAGATGGACCGGGGGCTAATGAATTCACGCACGATTGAGAAGATCTCCTTACAGGAGTTAGCAGCATCGTCAATCCTATTGGCAAGATACCGTTTCTTGCTCTGAAGGACAAGTTCATGGTATGACTTCATCGTTGTTTTATATCGTTGTTTGGCCTCGGGCTCGTACTGGGCTCTCCAGGCACGCTCTACCACTTTACATTGCCTACGGGCAAGGGCTAGTTCCTCCGTGAACCAGGGGGCAGAAACCCGCCGAGCGGCGTACCTGGGTGGCTGTAAGGGAGCGAACTCATTTAGTCTGGCAAGAAGCCAGGATTGCAAGCTCTCCAGATCTTTCTCCAGATCCCCAGTGCAGACCACAGGGTGATCAGTCAGAGCATGTGTGAGCATATCTGAGGTCACCCGGTGAAGTGTCCTATAGCTGCTGCCCTGCTGTCTCGTGGCGCTGGCGAGGGGGGCCGCGATAGAATGTATTTCGAAGTGGGCCAGAAAGTGATCGGACCAAACGATTGGCAGAAGTGTCACATTCATGATAGGTATGGTGGAAAAAACCTGATCAAGTGTGTGGCCTTTATCGTGGGTTGGACCAAAAAGATAAGGGGAAAGACCCAGGGTAGATGCGATATCCAGCAGTTTGATGGCATTTTGGTCATTGTGGTCGTCCATATGGAAGTTGAAATCTCCCGCAAGTAAGCATTGCTCCGATCTCAGGACAAGGACCGACATGACCTGTTGAAGGTCATCAAGAAAAGAGCCCACAGGGCCCGGGGGTCTATAAACAATCATGCCCTTCAGTGCTTGTTGCGGCGATAAGGAGATGGTGAAGGCTAATGAATCAGCCCCTTCGATGGTGTGAGTATGCGTGACCGTGCATGGAAGAGAGTTCTTCACAACCAAGGCAACTCCTCCTCCTCTACCCTTGTCTCTGTCCTGTCGATGGATGGTGTAGTCAGTGGGAATAGCAGCCACTATGTCCGGGTTGGAAGAATCATTAAGCCAAGTCTCGGTGAGCATCAGACAGGTGGGACTGGTAGTTGACAAGAGATCGAAGATCTCTTGAGTGTGGCGATGCAACGACCTCGTGTTGAGGAGTAAACAGAGGTGTTTTGAGCTACTCTCCTTAACAGGGAGAGGGGAAGGGAGGGAGCGGACAGGGTGCCAAAGACAAGCAGGGCACTTATGCTTACCCCTATGTCGGCCTGGGAAGACTGATAGGCATGACGCATTCCAATTGCGCAACGAAAGGAGCTCCTGAGCGGAGTAAGAAAGCATAGTGGCCAGAGGTACCTGCCACGCCGAACGCCTCCGGGACGCTGACGGGCGCAGACGGGCAGGACTCTGGCACGACTCCGGCGCAGATCCGGCGCGGCCGCTAATCGCGTCCGCTGCGCGGAGGAGGGGGTGAGCTTTTTGAAGCGCTGCTAGAGCGCGAGGGTGGAAGTCCTACCCCCAAGATGGCGGCCAAAATGAGATCCCAGCCCTCGGCGTCAATACTCAGCCGAGGGCGGTCTCAGAGTCCCAGGCAAGGGAGGGGGGGGAAGCGAAGCGCTTACAAGCGCTGGGAGATCAAATAACAAGCAGCGCTGTGCTCCTACACGCTTTTAACACAAGCGCGAGCACGAGCTGCAAAAAGCACACAATAAAATAGTAATTTTAAAATACACGAGTCAAGTGTTCAAAGTAAAAGAAAAGTGGAGAGACCTCCCGGCTTCCGCCTCAGGAGGGGAGAAGTAGGTTAGTAGCAGATGGTAATCACCTGCTAGATGATCCGGTTCCCTTTTGTAGCGCTGCTAGAGCGCGAGGGTGGAAGTCCTACCCCCAAGATGGCGGCCAAAATGAGATCCCAGCCCTCGGCGTCAATACTCAGCCGAGGGCGGTCTCAGAGTCCCAGGCAAGGGAGGGGGGGGAAGCGAAGCGCTTACAAGCGCTGGGAGATCAAATAACAAGCAGCGCTGTGCTCCTACACGCTTTTAACACAAGCGCGAGCACGAGCTGCAAAAAGCACACAATAAAATAGTAATTTTAAAATACACGAGTCAAGTGTTCAAAGTAAAAGAAAAGTGGAGAGACCTCCCGGCTTCCGCCTCAGGAGGGGAGAAGTAGGTTAGTAGCAGATGGTAATGGCAAAAAACATTGGCGGCACGAAGACTTCACAAACTGTAAAACCAAATACGCAGTATATGCCATCACATGCCCCTGCGGAAAAGTCTATATAGGCAAAACAACCCAAGAAGTGCGCCAACGCATAATCCAACACAGATCAAGGATAAATAACAAAGTACTGACAGCACCCCTTGTGTCCCACTTCCTGAAGAAAGAACATTCGGTCAATGACCTTAAATGGACGATTTTAGCAAGTATTAAAAACATCTTAGGGGCCGGTGGAGACCCAGATATACGACTGGCACAAAAAGAGGCCTACCTCATTCTAAAATTTAATACTGCCATGGTTGGATTGAATGATCTGAACGAATTCAGTAACCTCTAAAACTCTGCATGTCCGCTACGTGGTTCTGCTTCTGCTTGCTGTAGCTCATGTGACTGTGGCATACTAAATCTGAAAGTTCTATAGCTAAAGGACTTTCCTTTTTATCAAGTTATAACAGATCTATAGTTGCCTCCACGCAACACTCTTCCTTTGTTGCACCGCATATTCTCACCTCTTTCCATAGAGAAATGAGTTTCCCAAGATACACTGCAAACACGGCGGATTCAAATACAGGTAGACACGCCCCCTCGAGTCACAAGCTGTCTTTTCACAACGAGTTGGGTGCCGGACTGAAGCGCTTTTAAACGCTATATAGAAGTAAGTCACCGCATTTGAATAGATTCCACATTAAGAGAGTGGAATATTATGCTTCACTAAAACGCCCGCTTTGTGTCTTAACAGCGCACAAGCCCAGGCGGCGGCTGCCGCTTGTACACGCGTGCAGCGAGGAGATTATTGCCCGAAAAAAGAAGGTAGGACCTATTTTCGTTTAAATTTTTTCCAGCACCACCAAGTCTTAACGGGCTATACTAATAGGTGCCCCTACTTTTTATAGTTTTCTAGATCTGCACACCGAACAACTGACGTGTGCCGGCACCCTCCTTTGTAATCGCAACCTTTGCGCATCCTCGAGGTATGTCTCGGACGTTGTAGTTTATAATTGCAGCATAATAGGGACACTGGAGGCACGATTTTAATTTAGATCTTTATACTTTTTTCAATTGTAGGGAGTGATCTGAACCCCCCGTCAAAAAGGTACCTTTATCTTTAAAGTGTGTGAGTCCATGCAAGAAGTTTATATTAGCCAGCCCTTCTCTGATACCGTTTTTTAATTACTTCATAGTGACAACGACCCCCCAGTCCATGTCCTGAGGAGAACCCGTCAAATACAGTTGGGTTCGAAACGCGTCGACGTTCTTACCTGCAAGATACCAATGAATTAAGGCTCAATAGGAATGTAATTAATACACGTGCAAATTGCTGAGCAGCTTCTGTGTAATTCCTATTTTCTAGCACTTGGTGATAAATACACTGTGTATCTTTTGTAGGTGGTAACAAGTAGGCTAGTATTTCATCTTGTTAGTCCACTTGTTCATTCTGTATTCAGGATTGGTGCCTCAACGATTGATTAACCCGAGGCATAGCACAGTTGTCCATGTAAATTGTTTGTTAGAATTTCTCTGGTTTAAGTTTTCATTTTCGATATGTTGTTTTCAATCTATTGAATGTATTGTTTGTAAATTATGTAAATGTTGCGGTGTGTCTTTTGACGCCAAAAAAACCTTTTTCTAAACCTTTTATAAAATAAAAAAGTGATTCAAGACATATGTTTGTCCAACCTAGTAACTGATCAAACTAGGTGGTGCATGATCATAGAGACTCAAGCTGTCCGGCCACTTTTTTTGTTTACACAGGGATGTGTGTCATGTCGACTCTTCACTTTGTTCTGCACCAAAACACGCAGCCTGCAAAGGCAGTGTGTGAGTGTAAAGGTAAAGGGCCTCTAAGGGGGGCACAATACGTGGTGCAGCCCTTAGAGACCTTACCTGGTCACATTGCTCTGGGTACTTGGGGTACCATTTACCAGGGGCTGACCTGTGGCCAGGGTGCCAATTGGGTTTGGTACAGTTTTGGAGAAAGATCACAGGCCCTGGGAACCTGATTGGGAGGGACCCAGGCCACATCAAGTCAAAGTGCATCCGTAGTTCTGGCAACAAGTGGGGGCGTTACTGCAACAGAAATCCAGCTTCTCACAGTACCGCTCAGTGGGAAGCACAGACCTTTCTGGAGCCCCAACACTCTTTCCAGAAAACATATGTTCAAAAACTTCATAGTGAAAAAGGGATCATAGATCATTATAAATATTCTTCAGTTAACTTTTTTCTTAGCTGTGCAACTTTCATGAAGTCCAAGCAACGTATTTTGACAGACAGAAAAGTTAATTTCGGTTAACTTCATAAAAATGCCTAGATGGTCCTGCTTTAAAACTCCCCTAAAAGCTGGGTGTTTAGCCTGCCACTAAAAGAAATATCCCTGTCACGGTAGAGATGGAATGGTGAATAATGCCTATTGTGGATCAACATAGAGAACTCGCTTCCTTACCATGTTCCATCAGCTGCATTCTTATCCACTAGCAACTGAAAACCTAACAAGGAACTCACCATCCATGCTTCCACTAAAAGAATATTACAAAAATGCAGTAAATTCCCCTGACAAACCAAATCTGTCTAGTGTATTAATTCACAGAAAAACTGCTCTCTGTCCACTCTGGAGGATGGAATAGACAAAGGCATCTTTATTCTTATATATTATTTTCAAAGGGATTCTTTTTGTACTTTCTGGGATACCAATCCAAAGACAAAAGTATGCTGTATGGAAGAAAGAAACATTCTAATATATTAAAATGTTCTATGGCACATTTTCCTCCTCTATGCTTCACATCCTTATGCTATATCCTTTAGCACCTCACATGTTCACATAATTTAGCTTTTCACGAATGGCTGATGGTGGGAAGTGCTGCTTTTTGAGCCACTGCAGACCAACAACATCTTAGCTTCCTGAATAGAACTGTGTTGCCTTGCTACCATCTTTTTCTCAGATTGTGACATCATTGGTTCTTACCAGAGTGAGATGGCTTTGTGACATCAAAGAATCTTCAGGGTCGCTAAGGCGCTGGTGTGTCAACATTGGCAGCTGTAGTCAAGACTTGGCTGCCATCTTTGTCAAAGTTGTTACATGGTACAGAATTTGTTTCTGGTTTAGAGATTTTGTCAGGCCTCAACCTACGTCATTATAATATTTCTTCACTGTTACATCTTTGTGAAATGACAGGTAAGGAATTCCTCATTTTATATTTTAAATGGCTCATTTATTCCCATACATATGTCTAGATTAGATTAAAGTCTGGACTTGTTGGCAGAGCATTGCAGTGATAAAGTAACTTGATGTTAATGTCTCATTTTGCCCCTTCATTTTGTGTCCTTCATCATCAGAAGCAAAGACATATCAAAAATCAATAGCCAAACATCAGAGTCTTTATATGTTCCTCCTAATTCGCACCTTATCTCAGTACTTTTAGCTCTGTTAGCACTTTAGTACTGAAGACTTTTTACCTTGACTTGACATGTAAACACAACGTAGCTAGAGAGCCTAGATAATCACTGAAAAAATCCCCATCTCTGTCCATACTGTGTTTCCAATGATTAACACACGTTGTAAAGCTAAGGGCTACGTTTTTAGGACATCAATAGCTCTAAACTCTTCATTGACATAATTGCCAGGCCAATAGAATGAGAAATGAGAGTGAAATACTAAAGAGAGTACCAAAGACAGAAATAAGAAATTAGGAAGATTTCGTAATGACAGACTCTCTTAATCTGATCAGAGGCTTAGGGACATTGTACACCACAGACCTATATAAACCAGAAATGCATTTCCCCTCTACACCACAATTGTAAGCCTGGCTCTAGGGGGTTACACTACGGAAGTGCCCTGGCTGTCAGCTAGTAATTGTCTAGTGTATGTCGAAGTTGTAGATAAAAGAAAAATTGTGATTGTTGCAAATCATATTCGGCCATTAGTTGTTCATAGAGGGTCATGTGGTCAGACATCCTACAGTTCGGAAATTCCTGGCATGTACCAATTCTTTCTTCTACCACAATTCCAAAACATTTCCCAGCTCGCTACATGCCTAATATTCTCAGTCATTTCTCTCACATGCATATTTAATCCCTGCAACTTTACCAGCTTTAACTCCTTGTCCCCACCCACATCCTGACATTCTTTCTCAACTACCTACTCTGTGTTAGAAAAAATCAGCATTAATCTGACACTTTCTATTTTTGCATAGGCTTTGTGTACTATCCTGATTCTGAAAAGGGGGTGGTGATGAACAGAGTGTCTGAATTAAGCAGACCACTCTTACCCAGTCCAAAGATCAGGGCTTGATCCATCACCGTTTTTTAACTCACTGCACCATCCCAGCTCAGAACCCGGCTACATGCAAATTAGTCTGTTCCTGTCCCAGTGCATGATGGGAACAGGGCAAACCAAACTACCAAGCCAATTCTTATACTGGGAAGGAAACAAGCTTCCGGGGACCGGTTTCTGGCATTTCAGCCGTCGTCGGCCCGGCTTGATTGAATCCTGATGGTGCAATGAGCAAGGGACTCACAACTGAGTATACCCTTTCACGCTTATGGTGGACAAAATGATTCAGAAAAGGGGGTGGTGATGAACAGAGTGTCTGAATTAAGCAGACTACACTTACCCAGTCCAAAGATCAGGGCTTGATCCATCACCGTTTTTTAGCTCACTGCACCATCCCAGCTCAGAACCCGGCTACATGCAAATTAGTCTGTTCCTGTCCCAGTGCTTGATGGGAACAGGGCAAACCAAACTACCAAGCCAATTCTTATACTGGGAAGGAAACAAGCTTCCGGGGACCGGTTTCTGGCATTTCAGCCGTGGTCGGCCCGGCTTGCTTGAATCCTGATGGTGCAATGAGCAAGGGACTCACATCTGAGTATACCCTTCCACGCTTATGGTGGACAAAATGATTCAGTAAAGGGGGTGGTGATGAACAGAGTGTCTGAATTAAGCAGACCACTCTTACCCAGTCCAAAGATCAGGGCTTGATCCATCACAGTTTTTTAGCTCACTGCACCATCCCAGCTCAGAACCCGGCTACATGCAAATTAGTCTGTTCCTGTCCCAGTGCATGATGGGAACAGGGCAAGCCAAACTACCAAGCCAATTCTTATACTGGGAAGGAAAAAAGCTTCCGGGGACCGGTTTCTGGCATTTCAGCCGTCGTCGGCCCGGCTTGCTTGAATCCTGATGTTGCAATGAGCAAGGGACTCACATCTGAGTATACCCTTCCACGCTTATGGTGGACAAAATGATTCAGAAAAGGGGGTGGTGATAAACAGAGTGTCTGAATTAAGCAGACCACTCTTACCCAGTCCAAAGATCAGGGCTTGATCCATCACCGTTTTTTAGCTCACTGCACCATCCCAGCTCAGAACCCGGCTACATGCAAATTAGTCTGTTCCTGTCCCAGTGCATGATGGGAACAGGGCAAACCAAACTACCAAGCCAATTCTTACACTGGGAAGGAAACAAGCTTCCGAGGACCGGTTTCTGGCATTTCAGCCGTCGTCGGCCCGGCTTGCTTGAATCCTGATGGTGCAATGAGCAAGGGACTCACATCTGAGTATACACTTCCACGCTTATGGTGGACAAAATGATTCAGAAAAGGGGGTGGTGATGAACAGAGTGTCTGAATTAAGCAGACCACTCTTACCCAGTCCAAAGATCAGGGCTTGATCCATCACCCTTTTTTAGCTCACTGCACCACCCCAGCTCAGAACCCGGCTACATGCAAATTAGTATGTTCCTGTCCCAGTGCATGATGGGAACAGGGCAAAACAAACTACCAAGCCAATTCTTATACTGGGAAGGAAACAAGCTTCCGGGGACCCGTTTCTGGCATTTCAGCCGTCGTCGGCCTGGCTTGCTTGAATCCTGATGGTGCAATGAGTAAGGGACTCACATCTGAGTATACCCTTCCACGCTTATGGTGGACAAAATGATTCAGAAAAGGGGGTGGTGATGAACAGAGTGTCTGAATTAAGCAGACAACTCTTACCCAGTCCAAAGATCAGGGCTTGATCCATCACCGTTTTTTAGCTCACTGCACCATCCCAGCTCAGAACCCGGCTACATGCAAATTAGTCTGTTCCTGTCCCAGTGCATGATGGGAACAGGGCAAACCCAACTACCAAGCCATTTCTTATACTGGGAAGGAAACAAGCTTCCGGGGACCGATTTCTGGCATTTCAGCCGTCGTCGGCCCTGCTTGCTTGAATCCTGATGGTGCAATGAGCAAGGGACTCACATCTGAGTATACCCTTCCACGCTTATGGTGGACAAAATGATTCAGAAAAGGGGGTGGTGATGAACAGAGTGTCTGAATTAAGCAGACCACTCTTACCCAGTCCAAAGATTAGGGCTTGATCCATCACCGTTTTTTAGCTCACTGCACCATCCCAGCTCAGAACCCGGCTACATGCAAATTAGTCTGTTCTTGTCCCAGTGCATGATGGGAACAGGGCAAACCAAACTACCAAGCCAATTCTTATACTGGGAAGGAAACAAGCTTCCGGGGACCCGTTTCTGGCATTTCAGCCGTCGTCGGCCTGGCCTGCTTGAATTCTGATGGTGCAATGAGCAAGGGACACACATCTGAGTATACCCTTCCACGCTTATGGTGGACAAAATGATTCAGAAAAGGGCGTGGTGATGAACAGAGTGTCTGAATTAAGCAGACTACTCTTACCCAGTCCAAAGATCAGGGCTTGATCCATCACCGTTTTTTAGCTCATTGCACCATCCCAGCTCAGAACCCGGCTACATGCAAATTAGTCTGTTCCTGTCCCAGTGCATGATGGGAACAGGGCAAACCAAACTACCAAGCCAATTCTTATACTGGGAAGGAAACAAGCTTCCAGGGACCGGTTTCTGGCATTTCAGCCGTCGTCGGCCCAGCTTGCTTGAATCCTGATGGTGCAATGAGCAAGGGACTCACATCTGAGTATACCCTTCCACGCTTATGGTGGACAAAATGATTCAGAAAAGGGGGTGGTGATGAACAGAGTGTCTGAATTAAGCAGACCACTCTTACCCAGTCCAAAGATCAGGGCTTGATCCATCACCGTTTTTCAGCTCACTGCACCATCCCAGCTCAGAACCCGGCTACATGCAAATTAGTCTGTTCCTGTCCCAGTGCATGATGGGAACAGGGCAAACCAAACTACCAAGCCAATTCTTATACTAGGAAGGGAACAAGCTTCTGGGGATCGGTTTCTGGCATTTCAGCCGTCGTCGGCCCGGCTTGCTTGAATCCTGATGGTGCAATGAGCAAGGGACTCACATCTGAGTATACCCTTCCACGCTTATGGTGGACAAAATGATTCAGAAAAGGGGGTGGTGATGAACAGAGTGTCTGAATTAAGCAGACCACTCTTACCCAGTCCAAAGATCAGGGCTTGATCCATCACAGTTTTTTTTTAGCTCACTGCACCATCCCAGCTCAGAACCCGGCTACATGCAAATTAGTCTGTTCCTGTCCCAGTGCATGATGGGAACAGGGCAAACCAAACTACCAAGCAAATTCTTATACTGGGAAGGAAACAAGCTTCCGGGGACCGGTTTCTGGCATTTCAGCCGTCGTCGGCCGGCTTGCTTGAATCCTGATGGTGCAATGAGCAAGGGACTCACATCTGAGTATACCCTTCCACGCTTATGGTGGACAAAATGATTCAGAAAAGGGGGTGGTGATGAACAGAGTGTCTGAATTAAGCAGACCACTCTTACCCAGTCCAAAGATCAGGGATTGATCCATCACCGTTTTTTTTAGCTCACTGCACCATCCCAGCTCAGAACCCGGCTACATGCAAATTAGTCTTTTCCTGTCCCAGGGCATGATGGGAACAGGGCAAACCAAACTACCAAGCAAATTCTTATACTGGGAAGGAAACAAGCTTCCGGGGACCGGTTTCTGGCATTTCAGCCGTCGTCGGCCGGCTTGCTTGAATCCTGATGGTGCAATGAGCAAGGGACTCACATCTGAGTATACCCTTCCACGCTTATGGTGGACAAAATGATTCAGAAAAGGGGGTGGTGATGAACGGAGTGTCTGAATTAAGCAGACCACTCTTACCCAGTCCAAAGATCAGGGCTTGATCCATCACCGTTTTTTAGCTCACTGCACCATCCCAGCTCAGAACCCGGCTACATGCAAATTAGTCTGTTCCTGTCCCAGTGCATGATGGGAACAGGGCAAACCCAACTACCAAGCCATTTCTTATACTGGGAAGGAAACAAGCTTCCGGGGACCGATTTCTGGCATTTCAGCCGTCGTCGGCCCAGCTTGCTTGAATCCTGATGGTGCAATGAGCAAGGGACTCACATCTGAGTATACCCTTCCACGCTTATGGTGGACAAAATGATTCAGAAAAGGGGGTGGTGATGAACAGAGTGTCTGAATTAAGCAGACCACTCTTACCCAGTCCAAAGATTAGGGCTTGATCCATCACCGTTTTTTAGCTCACTGCACCATCCCAGCTCAGAACCCGGCTACATGCAAATTAGTCTGTTCTTGTCCCAGTGCATGATGGGAACAGGGCAAACCAAACTACCAAGCCAATTCTTATACTGGGAAGGAAACAAGCTTCCGGGGACCCGTTTCTGGCATTTCAGCCGTCGTCGGCCTGGCCTGCTTGAATTCTGATGGTGCAATGAGCAAGGGACACACATCTGAGTATACCCTTCCACGCTTATGGTGGACAAAATGATTCAGAAAAGGGCGTGGTGATGAACAGAGTGTCTGAATTAAGCAGACTACTCTTACCCAGTCCAAAGATCAGGGCTTGATCCATCACCGTTTTTTAGCTCATTGCACCATCCCAGCTCAGAACCCGGCTACATGCAAATTAGTCTGTTCCTGTCCCAGTGCATGATGGGAACAGGGCAAACCAAACTACCAAGCCAATTCTTATACTGGGAAGGAAACAAGCTTCCAGGGACCGGTTTCTGGCATTTCAGCCGTCGTCGGCCCAGCTTGCTTGAATCCTGATGGTGCAATGAGCAAGGGACTCACATCTGAGTATACCCTTCCACGCTTATGGTGGACAAAATGATTCAGAAAAGGGGGTGGTGATGAACAGAGTGTCTGAATTAAGCAGACCACTCTTACCCAGTCCAAAGATCAGGGCTTGATCCATCACCGTTTTTCAGCTCACTGCACCATCTCAGCTCAGAACCCGGCTACATGCAAATTAGTCTGTTCCTGTCCCAGTGCATGATGGGAACAGGGCAAACCAAACTACCAAGCCAATTCTTATACTAGGAAGGGAACAAGCTTCTGGGGATCGGTTTCTGGCATTTCAGCCGTCGTCGGCCCGGCTTGCTTGAATCCTGATGGTGCAATGAGCAAGGGACTCACATCTGAGTATACCCTTCCACGCTTATGGTGGACAAAATGATTCAGAAAAGGGGGTGGTGATGAACAGAGTGTCTGAATTAAGCAGACCACTCTTACCCAGTCCAAAGATCAGGGCTTGATCCATCACAGTTTTTTTTTAGCTCACTGCACCATCCCAGCTCAGAACCCGGCTACATGCAAATTAGTCTGTTCCTGTCCCAGTGCATGATGGGAACAGGGCAAACCAAACTACCAAGCAAATTCTTATACTGGGAAGGAAACAAGCTTCCGGGGACCGGTTTCTGGCATTTCAGCCGTCGTCGGCCGGCTTGCTTGAATCCTGATGGTGCAATGAGCAAGGGACTCACATCTGAGTATACCCTTCCACGCTTATGGTGGACAAAATGATTCAGAAAAGGGGGTGGTGATGAACAGAGTGTCTGAATTAAGCAGACCACTCTTACCCAGTCCAAAGATCAGGGATTGATCCATCACCGTTTTTTTTAGCTCACTGCACCATCCCAGCTCAGAACCCGGCTACATGCAAATTAGTCTTTTCCTGTCCCAGGGCATGATGGGAACAGGGCAAACCAAACTACCAAGCAAATTCTTATACTGGGAAGGAAACAAGCTTCCGGGGACCGGTTTCTGGCATTTCAGCCGTCGTCGGCCGGCTTGCTTGAATCCTGATGGTGCAATGAGCAAGGGACTCACATCTGAGTATACCCTTCCACGCTTATGGTGGACAAAATGATTCAGAAAAGGGGGTGGTGATGAACAGAGTGTCTGAATTAAGCAGACCACTCTTACCCAGTCCAAAGATCAGGGCTTGATCCATCACCGTTTTTTAGCTCACTGCACCATCCCAGCTCAGAACCCGGCTACATGCAAATTAGTCTGTTCCTGTACCAGTGCATGATGGGAACAGGGCAAACCAAACTACCAAGCCAATTCTTATACTGGGAAGGAATATAGCCAGGTTCTGAGCTGGGATGGTGCAGTGAGCTAAATAACGGTGATGGATCAAGGCCTGATCTTTGGACTGGGTAAGAGCGGTCTGCTTAATTCACCACCCCCTTTTCTGAATCGTGTACTATCCTGGCAGCTCCCTTGCTCATGTAAAGCAATTTGCTCTCATTGTTATGCCCTAAGGAGTCCATCCCTACATTGTCTTTCATGATTTCCTCAAAATCAAAAATTTAGAAACAATTGGGGCGTGGCCAAGACTCCGATGGAGTAGGACGCACCTTGCAGTGTCTCCCTCCTCCAGCGGCCGACCTAAAGAAACTAGCAGCAGCGGGCCTTGGGGGCACGAACGGGCCCCTTTCTAAACTCCACCAACCCATCTACCCCGTATCTGCAACCCGCTTTGTCTTCCAGGCCCGAGCTGAGGGCTGATACATAGTGGGCAACAGGGGAGAGCGGCTTCACCCACCATCTTGGGCTCGGGGCTTGTGGAAGAGTCCAGACAGGTGAGGGCCGGGGACCCCACTGTGGGGGCCCTGGCCAACGATTATTGGTGACCGGGAAGTTGTGCTTGAATTCCAAGGGCATGGATGGGCCTCCAACGCCCCCACTTGGGGGTGCTTGATTGCCAGACCCGGCTGGAGCTAAGCAGATCGCTGGACTGGTGGCGTGGTCCGGACGGACCTCGCCTGCAGGGCGCCCAGCGGGTTCCACCCTCTCGGATCTCTTTGGGACACAATCTGTGTGGTGGTATCAGCGAGGATGTGTCCTCAAGCGATTGGACTGTTACCTGGTAGGGCCTCTGTCATCTGAGGCAGGCGACGCCGTCATCGGGCGCCCATCTTGTAGGCTTCCTCCCCGTGACTAACCGGGTGAGGAGAGGCAAAAACGCCCCACCTGTGCTGCCTGAGTTGAACTGTGGCATTCCCAGGCGGGGAAAGAGGAGTGATCCTGTTGTCCCCCGAGAGGAGGTGCTCAATTCCGCAGGTTCCTGCCTCGGGGAGTCCCCACCAGCGTGGGTATCGGAGAGAAAGACGCCGGCCCTCATCGGAGGCCCTGATGTTCATCGAGCTGAGTGTTGAGATTGGAGTGAATCTGCGCCAAACACAGACGGAGCTGAGGCGACCAGCTGTGCATTCGGGCAGCGAGCCCTACCCCATCCATCTGCCATCCAGTCTTCGACTTCCACTGGCAAGTGAGACGGGGCTAGATCCTTTGCCGTTAATCTGTCCAGGCCTTGGGGTGACCGACCTGGTGGGGGCCACCATGCTATGGATTTGCAATTGTTTGAACTAAGGGGGCTCCGGGAGACCGGCTTTGCAGTCGGACAGCGAGCCTGACCCCTATACTGTGCCCTCCATGTTTGGCCTCCGTTGAGACTCTGACTTGAGGGTTGGGGCCTTATTTGATTGTCCTTTGCCTAACTCAGAAAAAAACACAAGAGGGACCCTTAGAACACTGGTTCTGGGGGCAATTCCAATTCAGGGAATAAAACAATGAGAAACAAGAATGAAAGGCCCCACTACAAACAATATGAAAGGGCAATAGCTCCAAATGTGAAAATGTCACCAACCAAAAAGCTGATATCACAATTGTTTATTCATTATATTTTCGGTAGCGATGTGTTTGTAAGAGACATTTATTAGTTATAGATTCCTTACCTTAGATTTACCCCAGACGTCAGACTGGATCCAGAAAAATTGTATCTTAGCAGTACCCATGCGCGTCAGTTGGTGGCGTCAGTTGACTCTACATCCGTCGTAGGCATCGTGGTTGCCAGTATAACATTGCATTGTCTACTTAGATGTCACCATTGCATGCTGATGTCAGTTCTGACATGACTTTCCACACCAGAAGCGAAAAGCCATGCAAGACCCTGACCACTTGCGCACAAACCTAGGGCCCTGTAAGGGAGTCCCTATCCCTAGAAGTCAGTTCGCAGAACGGGAAGGATGGTAGGACCTTAAGGAATCTACAACTAATGTATTTTTCTTAGAGATACACTGTTACCAAAGGTAAGTTACTTGCTCATCTGAAAGATACTATTAGTTATAGATTCCTTACCTTAGATTAGATACCCCAGCAATAACAACCCCGGATGTGGGTCTGCGAACTAAGTTCACACCAGGAAGAGCTGGAGAACAGAACCTCTGAAAAAGCTGTCTCTCCGGACTTGGCTGTCCAGGCAGTAGTGCTTAGTAAATGTGTGCAGGGATGCCCCTGTGGCTGCCTGGCAGATGTCAACCAGCGGAACTCCATGTCCCAAAGCAGTAGTCGCAGCTGTCGCCCTGGTAGGGTGGGCACGAGGCCTACGGAAGGTTCCTTTTTAGCCAAAGAATAATATATCTGAATGTATAATGCGCCCCTAGAGAGATGTACGTTGTGCACTGCCCAACCTTTCTTGGCGCCCACATAACCCACAAAAAGCTGATCGTCCACCCAGAAGTCTTTAGTGCTGTCAAGGTGTAAATACAGCAATACAGCACACGTTTTGGGTCCAGATGGTGGAGTCTCTCCTCCTTTTTGGAAGGGTGTGGAGGCGGGAAGAAGGTGGTCATGTGATGGTCTGACCTATGTGGAAAGAGGTTACCACTTTGGGCATAAAAGAGGGCCTAGTTCAATGAACCACTTTCTCCTGATGGACAGCAAGACAGGGTGGTTTGGAACATAAAGCTTAAAGCTCACTCACCCTGCGAGCAGAGGTGATGACAAGCAAGAAAGCAGTCTTTAAAGTAAGGAGACAAAGGGGACAATCATGTAATGCCTCAAAAGGGAGAACACATAAGATAAATAAGGACAAGATTCAAGTCCCACTGGGGTATTACGAAAGGAGGAGGAGGAAAGAGATGAGTAATGCCTTTCAGAAATCTGTTAACAATAGGGGACTTGAAAAGAGAAGGCTGATCAGGAAGGTGAAGAAAAGCTGAAAAGGCCAAAAGATAGCCTTTAGGAGTTCCCAGAGCAGAGCCCTGCGGGGCCAAATAAAGAATGAAAGAGGGGCAGAAAGGGGATCCACAGCCTTTGCTGTGCACCATGCCACAAATTAGTTCCATCTACAGGTGTATACCATTTTAATGGAGGGACACCTGGCTGCCAAGCTGACATTACAGACTTCAGGAGGAAGGTCGAAAGCTGTCAGCTGTCGCCCCGCAATCTCCACTCAAGGAGGTAGAGGCTGGACAGGTTAGGATGGAGGACCGTCCGCTGCTGCTGCAACAGAAGATCCTGCTGAAGAGGCAGTCTGATCGGAGGATCGATGGCCATGCTCAAGAGTCCGGGATACCAGACTCTTCGTACCCAGTCCGGAGCCACAAGAATGACGGGCCTGTTCGCGCTTGATCTTCTTCAGCACTCTGGGCAGAAGTGGTATAGACGGAAAGGCGTACAGGAGGCCACTCATGATGAAAAAGGTCGCTGAGCGAGTGCTGCCTTGGAAACTCTAACGCGCAGAACTGCTGACACTGCGTG
This sequence comes from Lissotriton vulgaris, assembly GCF_964263255.1. Lineage (NCBI taxonomy): Eukaryota > Metazoa > Chordata > Amphibia > Caudata > Salamandridae > Lissotriton > Lissotriton vulgaris. Next base: position 836,816,868 of record NC_141696.1, on the reverse strand, counting down.
TTCTCTTCAGTGGTGAATAGATCTACCCAAGGCTCTCCCCACCGCCGAAAGAGAGCTTGCACCACCTCTAAGTGAAGGAGCCATTCGTGATCTATGATGCACTGGCAGCTGAGTTCATCTACCCTGGCATTCAGGGAACCTGCCAGGTGTTGAACCACCAAGGTCATGCACTGCTGTTCCAGCCATGCCCAAAGGTGAAAAGTCTCTTGACATAGGGTCCACAACCGCGCCTTGTTTGTTGCAGTGGCCACAAGAAAGCGATGTTACACCTGCACTACTCTTACTTTGACAGAAGGAAGGAATGCTTTCACTACAAGATGAATCGTCCCGAGCTTCAAAAGGTTGTTGTGGACTCCGGACTCCACCGGAGACCAGCGGCCTCTGATCTCTGCCTCTCCCATGTGGCCGCCCCATCCCAGGAGTGATGCATCCGTCACTACTGTGTATTCCGGTTAGGGAAGGGAGAGGGATCTGCATTGAGCCAATCCTGGTTCATGGGCCACCACTGCAACTGACTTGCAGTCCCATCCGAGATCTGGATGACATAGGAAAGATTCCCCTGAGGCTGCACCCACTGGAACTTCAGGTCCCACTGCAGAGCCCGCAGATGCCATCTGGCATGATCTTCTATAAGGATGCAGGAGACTATGAGGCCCAGCAACCTTAGGATCATTCTCACCGAAATCCAGGATAGAGGCTGAAACATCAGTATCATAGCCCGAATATCCTGGACTCGCTGCTCGGGAGGATGAGCCCGAAACTGCGCTGTATCCAGAACTGCTCTGAGAAAAAGGAGCTTCTGAGAGGGAATCAGGTGCGACTTCGGCAAGTTGATAGTGAACCCCAGCGAGTCCAGGAAGTCCGTCGTAGTGTGGAGGTGGGAGACGACAGCCTGGGGCGAGCCCACCATCAACAGCCAGTCGTCGAGCAAGGGAAGACTGGAACCCCTGATCTACGCAGATGAGCTGCAACCACCGCCATCACTTCTGTACAGTCGCGGCTGGTGACATTTGAAAGTGGCGGGGCGTAAGAGTTGTGGACGGCGCACTGTGGCGAGCAAGCGCAGCCAGCAAGCATGAACGCATCAAGGGTGCACCTCGCATTTCTTAACATGACCCTTCTCCTGATGCCTGGTGGGACAGACACATTAAACAGACTCAAAATAACCTCGAAATAAAGCCTTGACTTGCAAATGTATAACCGTGATCTATAAAGGCAGAGACCTGGGCGCCAGGCACGAACAAGACTGGGACTATAATCACGATTATGGTTTGCCAGTCATGCTTGACAGCACGACGCGACACTCAATACAAAATTAGGCATCTGTATTTTTCCTTTTTCAAAAATAAATCCCGGCATGGCACACATTGTTTTCTGTATATATTTATATGTAAATCGCCGCAACAAAAACACGGAAAACTTGAAGCCTTAAACACAGCAATTCACACTCAGTACACAGACGCGGTCTTACTGTGAATAAGGACCTTGATTCTCCACAATAGGTCTGAACTTTTTCCTTTGCAATGTGCGCACCTAGGAACCGAGGGAATTATCATTTTGCCAATATTTTATTACTAATGCAAAAAAAGTGTAAGCATTATTATTGCAAGCAATTCCTATGGGCTGGGCGGTCTAGTGACGTACAGAGCAGAGGATTGAGAGGTGATCTCGAGCCTTCATAAACAGGCCCTGTTTGCCTAAATACGCATGAGAAAATTCCGGGGCAACTGGCAAAGTAACTAGATGAATTAATATAAATAAAAGAGGGGCGTGTGCCTACCGACGTGTATTCTATGTATATGTGCCTTTCTGTGTCTTGTCTATATGGGACAGTCTACATCTGTCCGCGTGTGTGCTTACACAAACTATCGACAGAACTCCGGGGCTGTTAAGGCCAAATGGGCCGTGTTAGCCATGCCTGGTATACATTAGAGCGGAGGACCCGCATCCATCCATAAATAAACAGTGCATGGCGTTGTTGTACCGAAACAGTTAACGCTTAAGGCAAATTTCCTTTTCCCGTTTTGTTTTTCTCAAAATCTGTTTCTGGGCCTCCACAGTTCTGAACGTTGATTCCTTGTAGGAGCTATGCTGATAGGTGCCTCATTGATACTCAGCATTGCTTCTTGTCGAAAATGCTCCAAGAAATTGGCGACTTCTGAAACTGACGAGTGAAACAATTGAAGAGGGTAAAAAGTCACTGTACATTTTCCTATCCGTTTACCCCTGGATATGGTGCAAGTGCGATGTGCGTGCTCGTGTGAGAGAGACCTACGGGAAGGAGACACTTTCAATACATGTGAGCCCCTGTTAGTGTATTTGTCAATTTTACCACACAAACAGTCGCAGCCAGCAATATGGGGGGTGGGGGTAGAAATGGTGTTGCCGCACTGCTGAGGGGAGGGATGGGGGGGAAGCGGGATAATTTTAAATAAAATAATAAAACAACGAAGTCAATAAACGTAACTTACCTTACCTTCCCGCTGGCGCCTTCAAGTTAGTTCCGACTCCCGCCCTCCTGTTCTACTCGTCACGCAGGAAGCCAGGCAGCCTCCCTCCCCTCCAACACAGCACAGCGCTGTGATTGGTTTGGCCGGCTGCCTCAACACCACGTGATTTCTCTGTATGCTGCAGCATACAGAGAACAGTAGAGTGGGAGGGGTTACTCGAGGGCAGGGGGGAGCGGCTTGCCCGCTGTTATTATTACAGTTAATACTGTCTGTTTGAACAGCCTCTCAGGCTGCCCAAACAGACAGTATTAACAACAGTGGGGAAAGCCACTCCCCCCTGCCCTCAAGTAACCCCTCCCACTCTCTCATGCTGGAACTTCTGCTTTCTCGCCGTTCGAGAAGGCAGAAACAAATGGTAGTTCTCTACTATTTGTTTCTGCCTTCTCGCACGGCGAGAAAGCAGTGGGGCGGCGCCCAAACGCCCCCATGAAGGATCCGCCACTGCTTCTGTAAACACCGAGGGGCGCTGGTAAAGCCAAAGGGGAGCATAGAAAACTGAAAATGCTTGTGGCCTACCGTGAATCGTAGGTAACGTCAGTGGGCAGACAAGACAGGGATGTGAAAATTAGCGTCTTGCAAGTCTAATGCTACCATCCAGTCTCCAGGGTCGAGGGCAGACAAGACCTGAGCCAAGGTTAACATTTTGAACTTCTCCTTCCGGAGGAAGCGGATGACCTCGCTGAGGTCTAAGATAGGATGCAGTCCTTTGTCCTTCTTGGGTACCAGGAAGTAGTGGGAGCAACCACAACCTACTTCTGGCACAGGGACCTGTTCGTTAGCTCCCTTGACCAAGACAGCCGCAACTTCCTGGCGGAGAAGGGCCAAATGATCCGCCGACATGCAATGGAGTGTTGGTGGCATGGAGGGAGGAGGGGTCTCAAAGGGGAGGGAGTAGCCCCTTCAGACTATCTGCAAAACCCACCTGTTCAACGTGCTGTTGTGCCAGTGGGGGAGTATATAAACCGGATCATGCCACCCACTGGCAACTGGTGACCCTGAAAGGTCGGACTAGGAAGGTTTGAAGGCTGCTGCAAAAAAGCATTGGTTAAATGGTCCACCCGCTGGCCCGCAGACCTGCGACACTGGGTCCCACGTTGTCCCGGGCCACACATAGGCTGGGTAGCTTCCACGGCACTGTGGCTCTGGGTGGAACGTGGTGGGGTACCCCTTCCATAGCCATAAAAGGGCCAAAAGACGCACTGCATGAGGTGAGAAGATGCTTCGAGGCCCAAGGATCTGACTGTAGCCCTAGAGTCCTTGAAACGCTCGAGCGACGGCCATCAAAGGCCATGTCCAAAACACTAGATTAGGCATCCCGAGAGAAGCCAGACATTCTCAGCCAGGCATAGGGCCTCAGGGTTACCGATGTGGAAAACCTTTCTACCTAGTGAGTTGGGGGTATCCAGCCCACACCGGACGGTAAACTTTGCTGCGCCTCGACCCTCAGCACCAGAGTGGGGGAGCACAGCCCGGGCCTCCTCGGGGCACTGCGGCAGTACTTACACAAGTGTATCCCACACCGTTTGTGTGCAGTGGCTCAAAAGACATGTAGTGTTCACCGACCACAGTTCTAAGCTTGCAGAAGAAACATCTTCTTCCCAAGATGGTCCAGCACCTTGGATTCCCTATCTAGTGGAGCAGTAGGGAATGCACCGCTTGAGGACGAGCCTAGGACCACCAAGCTCTCGGGGGAAGGGTGTGGAGAGAGGAAAAGGGTTCACCCGGGCCAGGCGGTGGAGTTGGACAATCATCCTATCCACAGGAGCCCCTGTGTTGGGCTTGGACCAAGTGCTCGAAGGATATCAGTGAGGGCCTCAAAAAAAGGCAGCAGGGGCTCCGAAGAGGCTGCTGCTGGCTGAAGCACCTCGGTCAGGAGGTTAGTCCTGACAGACACCGTAGGAAGCTCGAGGCCCAGGGACTGAGCCACCCTACGCAACACAACAGCGTAGGAGGCTCTCTACTCCATAGCCACAGTCAAGGGAAAAAGCATATCAAAGTTTGGGGAGGTATCCAGATCACTGGCATCACCCAACTCCTCTCTCCAGTCCAGCTCCTCAAGTTTGTCTGCTAGAGGGTCAATGACCCCTTCCAGTCCTCCTCATCCTCCTATGGCTACCAGTTAGGGCGGTAGGGAACGCCAGGGATGAACAGTGGTACAAAAGTACCCTCCGGCGCCAGCAGCACCGTATCCCCGTAGGAGGTGAAGCTTGAGTCCTTGCCGGTTTGGAACAAAGCCTGAAATTGGCGTGGGGGTAGGTACCATGAGGTTGACCAGCACCAATCTGGAACCAGGCCTGAATCCTTGGGGCCCAGCGGACCCGGGCGAGAGCCACTGGCATCGAAGGCTCAGGGCACCCAACCGAGTCCGTAGGGCCCAAAGCTGTGCCTGCATGCGGTGTCGGGCTGACCTATGATGCTGTGCAACGTTTCGTAAAATTGACAAAGCTGGGCAGGGGGTGCTACGGGAAAGGGAGGGAATCGAGCAGCCGTCCCAGGAGGCTCAGAGGAACCAGTCAGAGAGTGATGAATCTCCGGTTCCCGTGTCGCGTCGGCCGATGGACGGGGAGGAGGCAAAGTTCATCGATGCTTTTACTTATCCAAGGCTGTTAAGGCTTCATAACGAGCTGTGTTGGCTCAGCGGCCGGTCCCGGAACCTTCCCCTTGACTGGGGCCTCGAGTGGCGCGGAGCAGACTGCTGGGCCTCCAAAAGCTTTCGGGACTGCTCCCACAGCGACTTCTGCTTCAGGGCCTGGCAGTCGGAACACAAATTTGGGTCGCTGTCGTGCTCCAGGCACCAACGGCACCCGAGGTGTGGATCGGTGACCGACATCAACTTGTGACTGGAGTCACACAGGGCTTGAAACCGGACATCCCTTATGCACCAGGAGTTGAAGACTCAAAAGACGTCAATAAAAAGTTGAAAAAAGTTAGTCAATAAGCAAATAAGGGGCAAGCTCTCTCAGGATCTGGCTGGCAAGTAAATAGAAAGAACTGACGTCAGTGCGCAGGGGCGGCATCTAAGTAGAAACCGCAACATCATCCCGGTGACCACAACGCCGCCGACAGACGCAGATTTGACCAATGCCACCTACAGAAGGACAGAGGTACTGCTAAGAAAAAAGATCTCCGGATCCAATCTGACGTATGCCCAGGCATGGGTCCCTTCCTCACTTTGCCACTGTATTCAAGCTAGCTTGGCTGATGACTGGTGTTACCCAGAAACCGGTCCCAGGATGCTTGTTTCCGGTCCAGGAAAGACATGGCTTGACAGTTCAGGCTGGACTGTTCCCATGAGGCACAGGGTCAAGACTGGTTTGCATATAGCTATGTCTGAACTGGGATGGCAAAGTGAGCTAAAGAATGATGATGGATTCAACCCAGATCTGTGACTGGCGGTGAGTGTCTGAAAAGTTTCAGTGCTCCGTTTGGGGTAATATTTCAGCAAGAGTACCAAAGGTCCCCAGAAATTACAGGCTTAAATTGATTAGCAACATTTCCCTACACAGACAATACATGTTACAAGGCCATATCAACAAATATTTCCACAAATTGGAGGTGGCCTGCCTGACAAGCGGAACAGTGGGAGTGGAATTCAAACACATGGTCTGATAATGCCCAACATTGGTATCTTACTGGGAAGACCTCACAGCTGTCGTAGCGAATACAATTTCCAGGGAGGTCCCCTGCACAATGGGCCACTGCATAGTAAACTGTTTCCCCCACACCACCAAGGGGAAGTTAACAAGCAGATTCCAAGACTTGTTTTTATCCTAGCAAAACAAAAGATTATGAGAAATTGGAAAGCCCTGGGAGGGCCCAGAATAGCAGGGAGGCGAAAGGAGCTAGAAAATGGGGCGGTTACTTAGGGAGGCCATGAGGAGCAATCGAGCCATTGAAATAGAGAGAGCTTCGGAGATACTAATGGAGTTATTGAGACCCAGACCGAGATACACAATACAGCATTCTGGAGGGCTCACCAACCCCAACTCCCCCTCTGTCTGGAGAGTCTTGCTTATGGCTATATTCATGATGACCCACATTGTATGTGCATCTCTCTCCAACTGTGTGCGATTCGCGGTTGGCACCAGACTAGGCGACCAGTAGTATGCTTACCCTCATTACATATCTCTTGTAAAATAGAACCGACTTATGTAGTAGGGAGTGTGGGAGAATTGGGATTATGGCAGTTGCCTATATTATAATATGTGATGAAATGTAAAGATATCTGACTTATGAAAAGGCCTATGAGGCAACGTTGCCTTAAAAAGTAGTCTGCTGCATAGTTGACAAAAGCTTCAATAAAATCTGTTTACAAAAAAAACAAGTGTTGAGGTCTGAACACGGGGTTAAGTAGCAGTCTCAGTGTAACTCAGGGGTGAACTAGCTTCTGGAGGGCTCGATCTGGCCGCTCCATTCTCAGTAACTGCCTGATCTGTAGTGCCTTGTGCTTGTGTTGCCTTTTACAGGGGTGGTCATATTCTAAGGAGTTTGTCTATGAAGGGGTCTTCCTCTTCACTCTCTGGTTCTGCCTTATTCTTCGGTTTCTTTTTTCAAAAATGTTTTTCTTCTCAGAGTCCTCGCTTTATATCAGTGTGTAAGCTCCTATTGTTTCAATCACTTCCTCCCTCCTTCTCTTCTGCCTCTCATCATCTTGCATGCTTATCCACTAATAAGCCTTTTTGAGGACCTTGGATGCAAGCTTCTTCCTTTTCTTTTCATAGGCAACCTGCTCCCAAAGATTTAGGGCCTCAAAGTGTGAGGGTCTGGTCTGGGGGCTCAAATCGTGCATTCTCATTCTCAAACTCTCTATTCTGCAGAAAGTACTTGTAGGAAGCTGGCTCTGTATATACTATACCAAAATGAAGTGTAGTGTGCACAAAGTCCAGTGGAACCCCAAAGGTAGACAGAGGTAAAAGTAGATAGCAGGCTTTATCAGAGGGTAGTGTTAAACATTTGTTGCACACACTCAATGAGCAAATGATGTCACACATTCAAAGACTGAACTCAGACCAATTTTGTTTGTATGAAAATATTATCAAGGTATTTTATTTCTAAAACCAAGCCAAGCCTGACACAGGTAAGTGAAATAAGTGCTCTGCAATATATTATGCAGTGTTTACAAATGAATGCAAGTCCAAATGCAGTTGTTTGAAATACAAGTAGGACATGGTATTGAAATTACTGTACAGATTACTTTTTAGATTACCTTTTCTGCTCAGTGTGATATGCCTGAATATCACATTGGGACATTTCCTAGAGAAAAGGTAAGTAAAATCTGTTTTCCAGGTTTCCATACAAATCAACTCAACACTTAAAACATTTTTTAGAGAAAAACAGTCAATTGCTTCCTAAGGAGAGAAATTAAGTTAACGGTAACCAGGTAAGTAATCGGTCTTTGGGGGTTGAGCTTCTGGGGTTAGAACTAGGGTTCCCCCAGGGTCAAGAATGCATTATTGTTACACCCTCAGCGGCACAAGGGCGGCCGGGTGCAGAGTGCTGACGCCCAAAGTTATCCAACGGGGGATAGAGGGCCTCCGGATGGTGGCTGCTTACGAGCAGGCCACTGGGTTGTGGGAGCAAAGCTCCTGGTGTTAGGCTCAGGGCAAAGGGGGATCCGGTTTAGCATGCAAAGTGCACCCGCAGAGGCGCAGGGGCGGCTGGGTGCAGGGTGCTGTTTTGGCGTTGGGTTCCCTGTTATTTTCAATGGGGACTTACGGTTTTGGTTTACAGCTGCAGGCTCGGTCCAGGAAGACTTCCAGGAGGAACCAACAGCTCGACAGATAAGTTGAAGGGCTTGGGGACGTAGGTGCACCTCGGGTTCTCTTATCCAGGGCTCAGTGTGACTGGATGCAGGGGTGCCTTTTGTTGTCAGATTTCACCTTACCAGGCCACTCGATGTTGGGGGGGTCTGCGTGCAGAGGCTGCAGGGGAAGTCGGGGATTCCTAGAGGGGTCAACTCACTGTGGACGTGGGCTCTGGAATGCTGGGGGACCTCGCTGGGACCGGTGGGCCATTCGAACTTGGGCAGTAGGCGACGGATGCAGTGGTGGGTCCAGGCGTTGAGTTTCTTTGTCTTCAGCAGGCTCAGACTCTTGGGAGTTGTTGGACAGGCCACATGAAGGGCCACTCTCCCCCGGCCCGACCAGGCCCGAGCCCGGTCACGCAGGTACCACACACCACCATTACACGTCCTCCGTCCCCTCCGGGACCCCTACCCTCGAACATGTCGACCTCGTGGGCCTGATCCACTGCCGGCCTGCGCGCCCATCCTGGGCGCCATCTTGGACACTCCACCACGAGGCCGCCTGGCCCCCGATCGACCTCAACCCTGGGCCTGGCCAGGTCTCAGACATCCCGGCACCACCATCCACCCAGGAGGTGAGCGGGCTACTTGGCAAGTCACTGGGGGAAAGAGGTGTCGATGGCTCTCCCCCGCCAGGTGCCGCTCGCCCATCGCCTCCCCGGGCGCTGGCTCCACCCCCCTGCTGGGTGTCTGAACTCCCTCATCCCGGACCTCCCGACCTCCAAGTGCGAGGGTCCGGACATCAAAGAACACCAGCCCTATAACTGGGGCAGCTCCAGAGCAGGAAGGCAGTTGTATCTTGGAGTCGAGAGACGCAGAGAAGAACTCATCCTTGACGGACTACTGGCGCTGCCATAGCTCTGTCTCGTGCACCATCGTCTTGCCTGCTGGCGCTGCCGCAACCTTCGTAACCTTCATATCCTTCATCGTCGTCGGGACCTGCTGGCGTGGCCGCGGACCGTTTGTAACCATCATCTTCATCGGGACCTGCTGGCTCCGCCGCGGACCGTCGTTTCCTTCGTCCATCTCGGGACCTGCTGGCTCCGCCGCGGCCCGATCATCTAGAACGCTGAGCTCGAGGATTGAGAGCTAGTTTCATCTTTTGGTAACAAGACTGTCCCGCTACCCCTTTTCCCAAACCAGAGACCAGAACCGAGGGGACCCCTGAGTCCAGACCTCCTTGTACCATTCCATCGTAACTTAAAGAATTGCCTATAAAGTCTCGTTGAACTTTAACCTTGTGTGGTGTCCGTCTGTGGGGGGGGAGTTACGTGTCTGTACGATCGCTGGAGACGGCTCTCCCCAGAGACCTCTCCCCTTATCCTCGGCCGACCCTCCCGGTCCGTCTAACATTGGTGGCCAGCGGCGCGATCCGAATCACCGCATAACCGTACAGAGAGTAGCTCACCCCACGGCGAATCACGATGTCAACTAAAGAAAGCGGATCAACGGAGAAATTCCAGATGGAGAAATTGGACGAGTACAGCCATCGTGAACTAAAGCAGTTCTGCATCGAACTAGGTATCGCTACCACCGGTCTCAGTACCAAAGACGATTTTAAGCAGGCCCTAGAATCTTGGGCAGAAACCGGGGCGGCCGGAACCCCCGATCAAAGCATCGCAGCAAAAACCACCACGACCCCTGAAGAGCGAAGAACGGGTCTCTCGCAAGACGAGATCCAGGAACGTGAGAAAACCCGACTACACGAGCTGGAAATGGCCCGGCTCAAAATGGACATTGAACTTAAATTGGCCGAACAAAAAATCAACTTAGAGCACCTGCGTCTCCGAGAAGAAAGAGAGGAGAAACAGAGACAAAGGGAGCTCGAGGAAAAGAAACTGGCATATGAGCATGAGCGGAAACTAGCTGAGATCGACCTACGCAAGAATAAAGAAGTAGGGGTGTCCGAGCAACCACACACCCCAGGGGCAACAGAGAAAAAGGTACACATCCCCAAGGATGTCGTTCGAGAGTACTTCCGAGAGGACGACATCCAGCAATGGTTTAAGGCCTATGAAATCGCTATGACTGCACACCGGATCGATAGAAGCGATTGGGGAGCCGGTCTATGGGGGAGATTCCTCAATGAGGGCCGCGACGCCCTGCTGCAACTCCCGGACCACCAGATGACCTCCTATGACCATATGAAAGCTGCACTCCTCACCCGCTATGGCCTCACACCCGAGATGTACCGTCAGAGGTTCCGAGACTGCACCCGCATCCCGGGTACAACTTGGGTGGACTATGTAAACTACTTTAGCCGAGCCTTCGAAGGCTGGATCAAAGGGAGCAAGGTCACAACCTACGAACAACTGTTCAATCTTATGGTCTGGGAGCATCTGTCGAACAATTGCTTCATTGAACTCCGCCAGCACCTCCTCGACAGCAAGTTAACGGATCCCCGGCAGCTCGCAGCCGAAGCTGACCGGTGGGAAATCACCAGAGTAGGCCGAAATGGGTCCTACGAACAAAACCGGAACAACAATGGTCAACACCGTCCCCGAGGAGGAGGAGGAGGCCAAGGACGCGGAAGAGACAACGCTCCGGTCGCCCCCGCTACAAGCACCACCCCCCCGGCCAACCGGGGCAGCACCCCGGCGCGACCGGGATATCGAGCCAATGTTACGTGCCATCGATGCCAACGAATCGGACACTATGCAAACGACCCAAACTGCCCCCAGTACCAGAGCCCAAGACCCCGCCAAGTAGCCGCTGCGGCTCTAGGGGAGGAACAGATCTCAGAGGAACAGGAGGAATATGAACAGGAACACCAAGAATGGGAGCCAGCCGCCATGGCTCTAGCCTGCTTAGGGGGGAGAGACATGGTCCTGCGGGTCCCCCTACCCGCTAACACCCAGAAGTACAGTCAATGGGTGAGCATCAATGGACGCCGGGCCGAAGCCCTTCGTGACACTGGGGCCAGTGTAACAGCCGTCCGCTGTCACCTGGTGACCCCAGAACAATATCTACCGAACATTCTCTGCCCTGTACGTTCAGCCGATAACTCGGAAAGTCTGTGTCGGATGGCCTGCGTCCCCTTCGAATGGGGAGGGGTCTCCGGCATGTTGAAGGTAACGGTCCGAGACGATGCCCCCGTAGACTGCCTCCTGGGGAATGACCTTGAAAGCTCTCCGTGGGCAGCCGTAGAACGAAGAGAACACCTGGGGATGTTAGGCGTCCCGGACTGGGCGTGCGTCACCACCCGGTCCATGGCCGCCCGTGCCAACCCCCGCCCAGAGGAACCCGAATGGCCGGCGCCACCGCCTCCGGTCGCCCCAGCCGAAACCACCGACCGTGACGTCCCCCCAGAACCAGCTCAACCTCCAGACCTCGCTAACCTCGACCAGTGGCCTCAAGAGGGGGGGCCCACGCAAGAACAATTTCGCCAAGAACAGAAGACCTGTCCCTCCCTCGAGGGACTCCGCCAACAAGCGCTCGCCCAAAGCGCAGGGGATACCTCCGGAACGCACTGGGTCTACTGGGACAATGATCTGCTGTACAGTGAGCAAAGGATCGCGGAGCTGGGGGCTAGCCGAGTACTGGTGGTGCCCCTCCGTTTTAGAGACTTTCTGCTAAACCTGGCCCACGATGTCCCCCTGGCGGGACACCTGGGTCAAGATAAAACCTATAGTCGTCTGGTGACCCACTTCTTCTGGCCCAAAATGAGGAACGATGTACACCAGCATTGCCGATCTTGCCCCACGTGCCAAGCCAGTGGAAAGAGCGGCCGCAAACTAAAAGCCCCCCTGCAACCTTTTCCCGTGGTCACCACCCCGTTCGAGAGGGTCGGGATAGACATCGTGGGGCCCCTGGACCCGCGCACCAAACAAGGCCATCGATTCATCCTGGTGCTAGTGGACCACGCCACCCGCTACCCCGAGGCTGTTCCCCTGCGAACTGTGACAGCCCCGGTAGTCGGCCGGGCTCTGATGGGGGTCTTCTCCCGTGTGGGCTTCCCCCGAGAAGTCGTCAGCGACAGAGGCACGAACTTTATTTCTAAATATATGAAGTCCCTCTGGCAACAGTGCGGGGTTACCTACCGATTCACGACCCCCTATCACCCTCAAGGAAACGGACTCGTTGAGCGGTTCAACCGCACGCTCAAAGGGATGATCGGGGGGTTGGAAGAGCCCCTCCGTCGCCAGTGGGACGTGCTGCTGCCGTGCCTCCTCTTCGCCTATCGAGAGGTTCCCCAGAAGTCCCTGGGCTTCAGCCCGTTTGAACTACTATATGGACACCCAGTGCGGGGGCAGCTCAGCCTAGTCAAGGAAGGCTGGGAGATGCCCCCTCTAAAGAACCCACCAGATGTCTTCCGATACCTCCTAACCCTCCGCAACCAGACCCGGCGGTTCAGAGAGCTGGCAAAAGCCAACCTAGAGGCCAGTCAAGAGGACATGAAAAAGTGGTATGACCGGAATGCCTCCTCCATCGAATTTGAACCTGGGCAACAGGTATGGGTGATGTCCCCCACCGAACCCTGCGCCCTGCAAGACAAGTGGACGGGGCCCTTCAAAGTAGTCGAGCGCAAGGGTCCTGCCACCTATCTCATCGACATGGAATCTTCCCGGAACCCCCTCCGGGTCCTCCACACCAACAGACTGAAACCCCACTTTGTGCGTTCAGAACTCAGCCTCCTGATGGCCACAGACAATGGGGCTGAAGAGGACTCCGAGCCCCTCCCTGACCTCCTACGGACTCAGGAGAAAGACGGCTCCGTGGATGGGGTCCGACTCTCGGAGGCCCTCACCCGAGAGCAACGCCAGGAGTGTCGAGTCCTCCTGTCACAGTTCGCCAGCCTGTTCTCCCTCGCCCCAGGTGTCACTTCCTGGTGTGTGCACGATGTGGACACAGGGGACAGCCCCCCTATCCGCCACCGGGCCTACCGCGTGCCAGATCGGGTACGGGCCTGCATCCAGGAAGAGGTAGCAAGAATGCTCACGCTCGGGGTCATCGAGCCCTCAGATAGCCCCTGGGCCAGTCCTGTAGTACTGGTCCCCAAAGCAGCCGCCCCTGGCACCACGCCGGAACTCCGGTTCTGCGTCGACTACCGGGGCTTAAATGCGGTCACCAGAACAGACGCACATCCCATCCCCCGGGCAGATGAACTAATCGACCGCATGGGAGCTGCCCGCTACCTCAGTATTTTCGACCTGACGGCGGGCTACTGGCAAATCGGCCTCACACCCCGGGCCCAAGGACGTTCTGCCTTTTCCACCCCCGATGGCCATTACCATTTCAAGGTCATGCCCTTTGGCATGAAGAATGCCCCAGCAACCTTTCAGCGGCTCGTCAATCAGGTCCTGGCGGGGCTCGAAGGGTTCAGCGCCGCCTACCTAGATGACATCGCTGTATACAGCCACCATTGGACCGAGCACCTCCACCACCTCCAAGCAGTGCTACAAGCCCTTCAGCGAGCTGGCCTCACGATCAAGGCCAGCAAATGTCAAATTGGTCAGGGGTCTGTAACCTACCTCGGACACCAGGTGGGAAGCGGCCTGGTGGCCCCTCTGCAGCTCAAAATTGCCGCCATCCAGTCCTGGCAGCCCCCCATCACCCAGACCGAGGTACGAGCCTTCCTGGGCCTCACGGGCTACTACCGAAGGTTCGTGAAAGACTATGGTACTATAGTGAGTCCCCTCACGGAACTCACGTCAAAAAATCAACCCAAGGAAGTCAACTGGACCCCAGAGTGTCAAACAGCATTCGAACAATTGAAAGCCGCCATGTGTTCCGCCCCTGTGCTCCAGGCCCCCGACTACAGCCGGGAGTTCGTCGTCCAGACGGATGCCTCCGACCATGGCATCGGGGCAGTCCTGTCTCAAGTGAACACCGAAGGCCTTGATCAGCCAGTGGCCTTCATCAGCAGGCGACTCCTACCACGAGAACAACGCTGGAGCACCATTGAGAGGGAGGCCTTCGCCGTGGTATGGGCCCTCAAGAAACTCCGGCCCTACCTCTTTGGCACACACTTTCGGGTGCAGACCGACCACCGACCCCTGCAGTGGCTGATGCAGATGCGGGGAGAAAACCCGAAGTTACTACGTTGGTCCATCTCCCTCCAAGGGATGGACTTCACAGTTGAACATCGGCCTGGGCCAGATCACGCCAACGCGGATGGCCTGTCCCGGTTCTTCCGCCTCGACGAGGAGAGTCCCCAAGAGGATGGGTAACTCTCCCCGCCTTCAGCTGGGGGGGACGCATGTTGGACAGGCCACATGAAGGGCCACTCTCCCCCGGCCCGACCAGGCCCGAGCCCGGTCACGCAGGTACCACACACCACCATTACACGTCCTCCGTCCCCTCCGGGACCCCTACCCTCGAACATGTCGACCTCGTGGGCCTGATCCACTGCCGGCCTGCGCGCCCATCCTGGGCGCCATCTTGGACACTCCACCACGAGGCCGCCTGGCCCCCGATCGACCTCAACCCTGGGCCTGGCCAGGTCTCAGACATCCCGGCACCACCATCCACCCAGGAGGTGAGCGGGCTACTTGGCAAGTCACTGGGGGAAAGAGGTGTCGATGGCTCTCCCCCGCCAGGTGCCGCTCGCCCATCGCCTCCCCGGGCGCTGGCTCCACCCCCCTGCTGGGTGTCTGAACTCCCTCATCCCGGACCTCCCGACCTCCAAGTGCGAGGGTCCGGACATCAAAGAACACCAGCCCTATAACTGGGGCAGCTCCAGAGCAGGAAGGCAGTTGTATCTTGGAGTCGAGAGACGCAGAGAAGAACTCATCCTTGACGGACTACTGGCGCTGCCATAGCTCTGTCTCGTGCACCATCGTCTTGCCTGCTGGCGCTGCCGCAACCTTCGTAACCTTCATATCCTTCATCGTCGTCGGGACCTGCTGGCGTGGCCGCGGACCGTTTGTAACCATCATCTTCATCGGGACCTGCTGGCTCCGCCGCGGACCGTCGTTTCCTTCGTCCATCTCGGGACCTGCTGGCTCCGCCGCGGCCCGATCATCTAGAACGCTGAGCTCGAGGATTGAGAGCTAGTTTCATCTTTTGGTAACAAGACTGTCCCGCTACCCCTTTTCCCAAACCAGAGACCAGAACCGAGGGGACCCCTGAGTCCAGACCTCCTTGTACCATTCCATCGTAACTTAAAGATTTGCCTATAAAGTCTCGTTGAACTTTAACCTTGTGTGGTGTCCGTCTGTGGGGGGGGAGTTACGTGTCTGTACGATCGCTGGAGACGGCTCTCCCCGGAGACCTCTCCCCTTATCCTCGGCCGACCCTCCCGGTCCGTCTAACAGGAGTTTTCTTTTGAACAGAGCTGCCGTTCACATGAGATCTGGTCTTTATTGAAGGCAGTCAGTCCTCCCAGGGTTCTGCAGTCTCCTCTGCTGGGCGTCTTCTTTTGTCCTTTTTAGGTCACGCATTTGAGACCTCTTGTACATACTTTAGTAAATACTTATTATATACTTACATGCACTTTGTGGGCTCTGGAGATCAGCCCTAGAACTTGTCTGCTTCCGCTTA
Organism: Lissotriton vulgaris; assembly: GCF_964263255.1. Taxonomy (NCBI): domain Eukaryota; kingdom Metazoa; phylum Chordata; class Amphibia; order Caudata; family Salamandridae; genus Lissotriton; species Lissotriton vulgaris. The sequence goes on along the minus strand of NC_141696.1, from coordinate 836,801,073 downwards.
GGGACTTTTATTTTTGTTCAACTGCCTCTATTTAACTGTCTTGATAAAAAACGACCAACAGAGGTCAGTAAAATACCAGATTTAGCATTCTCTGAATTCCAGTCCATAGAAATGTTCTTACACGAGCACACGTAGACATTAATAATTTTTTTTCAAATCATGAAGTTTCAGTGATTCCCTGATTTTATATTAAAAACAATGCTTTGGGGGCGTGGCCAAGATGGCGACCTGAGGAGACGTCTGATCGTGAGGCTCCTCGTCCCAAACCCCCATTAGCGCCCTTTTATTGCTCATTTAACCCCCCAATCACCTTGTTTGATGCCTGCTTTTAGAGAGCACACAGAGGAAGCCTCGGAGCGGCCGGACACGAGAACGTGAAACGCCCGAGCCCTTTGGCGGCCGAGAGCGCTGTCCCCGGTCCGCGGAGTGAAACATGGCAGCCGGGCCCGCCGAGTGATCACGGACGGCTTGGTCCCCTGAAGCAGGCCGCCACACGCCGCGGAACAACATTGCAGGGGACGCCACTCCACCACTACGGGAGGTGAGAAGCGGAGGAGTGAAGGGCGAACCGCGAACCCATCAGTGGGAGGCCTGCGGCGAGGTGTGGCCGAGCCGACCGGGAGAAGAAGCACTCCAGGCCCCAGTCTAGGCCTATGCGGAGCCTGATCGACGTGCCCCCCAGCGCCTCAGGGGGCGGAGAGAGGGGCGGCCGGCGGAATCACGGCCCACAAAGGACCCCAAAGAGGTGAGGACGGCTGCGCTGGGCTGATCTGGGTCAGGAGCTTGGGGGGCGTCCACTCGAGCCCCCGGTGGGAGGCCTAGCAGGGCCCATCAGTCGCGGTCCTCTGGCGGGGCCGGGGAGCATGCCACCCCACGCCCAGGCAGGTGCAGTGTCAGCGGCCGACCCTAAGGACCCCTTCAGGGCACTGTTCGCGCTTCAGCACAGGGAGCCCCGGGCAGGGGAAGAGGGCTGCACCAGGCCGGAGAGGGCCAAAAGCTCAGGGGGCGAAAATCGAGCCCCCAGTGTGGGCCCGACGTGGAGGGGCAGACTGAGCTGTAGCACACAGGGCCCCCCTGCGCAGGAGAGAAGAGCGGCACCAGACTATCGAGAGACGTAAGCCTGGGGGGAGCTTACCGTGCCCCCGGTGAGGAGCCTGGTGAGGCCCACCAGAACTGGGGCTTCAGCGCAGCGGCAGAACAGCGGTGCGCGGCGAGGGAACCCAGTCCACCTGAGTGTCCTGCCTTGGGGACGACTTGTCCTCCTCCCCTGAACACATTGATTCCTGCTTGGGCCCGCTCTCGACAGTGAACCCACTGGAGGAGGGGGCTGACGGGACGGGGGCACTGGGACCACGCGCGCGATAAATCATGTCTATCACGAACCGCAGAGCGGGCCGCACCATCCACGACATGCTGGCTAAAGGCCACCCGAAAGGAGAGAAGAGCCCCGACACGCCAACACCAGCGGACCACCCCAAAGAGAAGGAGCGAGAGGGGGGAGAGGCCCCCATCACAAAAGCTTTCATGGAGTCCCTATTCAACTCCCTCAGAGAGGACTTCCAAACCCTCAAGCAGGAAATGGCGGGAGAACTCAGAGTGCTACGTCGCAATGTTGACGGCCTCGGAGAGCGCGTAGCGGCTATTGAAGACACTGAGCACGCTAGGAGCGAAGAGGTTGACTTCCTGCAACAAGAGATTATCAAGCTCCACGAACAACAGACAGACTTGCAAGCACACGCTGAGGACCTCGAGAACCGTTCCCGACGTAATAACATACGGGTCCGGGCGTGCCACCCAAATCGGAAGGGGACAGTGTTACGATCTACCTGCAGCGATTGTTTCGGGAAATACTGGGTGAGCCAGAGGATTTCGAGATCCGAAAAGATAGAGCACATAGGGTGGGCCAGGCGCGGCGCGCGCCGGCTCCTCCACCCGACATTTTGGCTTTCCTGCCCGACTACCCCTTAAAGGAATGTATTTTGAAAGCAGCGCGCCAAAAGCAACCCCTTCAATTCCAAGGACACCCGGTGGGGCCATTCCAAGACTTGTTGGTGATCACACTACAAAAGAGGAAGACGTTCAAAGTGGCCACAACCTTCCTGCGAGACAATGGAATCCCATACTCCTGGGGCCACCCCTTCATGCTCATTTTCAAATGGAAGGGGGCCTTCCACCAGCTCAGGTCCCTACGGGAAACGTGTGAACTGTTGGGCATCGACAATGAGGGAGACGCTACGGAAGAGGGTTCATCCAAGCAAAATTCCCAGCTGAGATCCCAGCGGACGTCGGGGGAAGGATGCCAGCGTGTGGTGCCCCGGCGCTCACCTAGAAGCAGCCTCAAGCCGGACCCCAAGACCATGGCTCAAGAACATGCAGCAGTGATACAGGAAGTCTCCAAAGACACAAAAAATGGGACTTGATGCGGCATCTATGGGGGAACCAACATGCACCATCTTAGCACTGGGCTGGGGGGGCGGGACAGGGGCCTATGGGGTCGCCACTGCCACACACTTCCTTAACTCATAATTCTACTACAGGCCTGGACTGAGATTGCATAGGCCTGGGACAATGACCGTTTGTTGGGGATTCAAAGTGGGGGAGGGGGGAGCGGGGGAGAGGTGGAGGGGGTACAGGAAGTTCGGGAGTTGGGGAGGTCGGGCAGTTAGGGGGATGGAAGAGGGTTTGCGTTTGGGGGGGGAGGGCTCCGGTGTGGGGCATTGCAGGCAGTGCAGGAGAGGGGACACAGCTCATTATGGCTAGGTGGGATGGGATGACCACTAACACTTCCCAGGCAGCGGAACCCACTATGCAGATTCTTTCCCTCAACGTTAAGGGGCTGAAGAATCCCATTAAACGCAGGGCGGTCCTATCCTTTTGGAGCACTCAGGGACAGAGGTCTGTCTCCTCCTGGAAACACACTTATTGCCCAGGGGCTGGCACCGCATGCGATCTAGGGCATTTCCAACACAACACCACTCATCCACCACGGAGAAGAAGGCGGGGGTGGCCATTTTGTTTGTGCGTCACTTTACGGGCATGGTGGGGGACAAAGTTGAGGACATTAAGGGGAGGCTCCTTGCGTACAAAATACAGGTGGGAGGGTGGTCGGCCATGATAGGCTCCATATATGCATCCAACACCAAGCAGGAATCCTTTCTCACCTGGGCCTTAGCAGATACACTCGCTCCCAACATTGCTTCCACGCTCGTCGGGGGGGACATCAACTTAGTAATGGACACCCACAAAGACAGGTCGGGACAGAGATTCGGTTCCACAGGTGCAATCTCCACAGAAGGGGGGCAATGGCTGGAGGGCAGGGGGTTCGTAGATGTCTGGAGATCAAGGTACCCCAACACCCCAGGATATACGTTCTATTCCCATGTACACCACACATACGCCCTGATAGATCATTTTCTGGGATCGGCGGAAGTGGGCCTTGATCACAGACATCGAGATTGTCCCTGCTGCATTATCTGACCACGATGCGCTAACGGTACATGTTCGGATCCCCAAACCAAAATCACGGAAGGGCAAATGGCGCCTTAAAGAGGCTCTATTACACCACAAAGGGGTGACGCACCAAATCAACGCGCACATTACAGAGTACCTGGCCACGAATGACACGGCAGAAGTATCCCTGGCGGCATTGTGGGGGACGTTGAAGGCGGTGGTGCGAGGGGAGCTAATAGCGATCGCGGCGGACGAGGCGCGGGAGCGACGAGATAAGAGGCAAATGCTATCCGACCAGGTGCTTGAACTCAAAAGAGCCCATAGTAGAACTGGGGCCCGAGAATATGGCGCAAGCTCAAAGCAGCCAGAGCCCAACTAGCGAGCCTCGACCTGGATCGGGCTGAATACGCGGCATTGCGTCTACGACACACTTATTACGTGGGTGGAGACAGGACGGGCCGCCTACTAGCTAGCAAACTTAAGGCCAGGGTCCTGCGCTCGACCATCGCAAACATCCAGGACAGCACGGGGCAGAACCACAAAGACGACGAGCAGATAGCTGTGACGTTCCGGACGTATTACGCATCACTATATGCCACGGAGACCGCCCGGGAGGGAGGGGCTGCGGAATCCTATATCGCCACAGCCGATGTCACGGCCCTTAACGAGGCGAACGCGTGCTCCCTCGAGCCGCCGCTCAGGACGGACGAGGTAATCTCTGCGAAAGCGCGCCTCAAGCCGCTCAAATCTCCGGGACCTGACGGCTTCTGGGTGGGTTTTTATGAAACATTTTGCCCTCTGTTAGCCCCGATCCTGGCCAGATTGTTTAACTCTTTTGGGGGCCCTGGCTCCATCCCCCGCGATATGCTGGAGGCCGATATCATAGTTTTACCGAAGCCCGGTAAAGATCCGGCCACCTGCGCGGCCTACAGGCCCATATCTCTGCTCAATCTGGACCTCAAGCTCTTTACTGGCATCCTGGCTGCGAGACTCGGCCCTTGCCTCCCTGGCATCATCGAACCGGACCAAGCGGGTTTTGTCCCTGGCCGACAGTAGGCAGACAATACGAAACACCTACTGCATGTCATCGATAAGACCCACTTCAACGACTCGGACGCGGTTCTGCTTTCGGTCGACGCAGAGAAAGCGTTTGACCGGGTCGACTGGGGGTACCCGGAAGCCACTCTGACGCGCTTCCGAATCGGAGAGCGCTTTCGCGCCTGGTTGGCTGGATGTTACTCTGCCCCACAGGTGGTCATCAGGCCCAACGGGGTGTGCTCCATGCCATTTACCATCCAACGAGGGACGAGACAGGGCTGCCCCCTCCCCCCCCCGTTGCTCTTTGCGCTTTACATAGAGCCATTCGCACAGATGGTCAGGGACAACCCCGCGATTGCTGGTGTCAGGTTTGGGGGGGAGGCGCAGACCATAAGCCTCTATGCGGAAGACGTCCTCGCAGCACTGGAGGACCCTCTAAAATCGGTCCTGGCCTTCTTGTCGGAAATGGAGACATTCGGGAAGGTTTCGGTGTTCAAGATGAATGTTGGGAAGCCGCTGCTCCGGCCGCTTGGATGCAACGCCAGGGCGACCAGCACACTTCCCCGCAATCTGGGGGGCTTTCCTCCAGCATGTCCGTGCCATACTTGGGCATCTCCCTAACGCCGTCCACGGCGCAAACCGTGGAGCAGAACTACTCTGCCCTCCTAAGCCAAGTACTGGGCGACCTCACAAGATGGCGCCAACACTCACTTTCCTGGCTGGGACGGTTGGCAGCAATCAAAATGTCTCTCCTACCGAAGGTCCTATATCTATTCCAGACGCTGCCAGTCACCCCCCCTATAGGCCTACTCACAAAACTCCAGGACGCTGTCCGACAGTTCGTCTGGGCGGGCAGACGACAGGGACCTCACAAGCCACGCCACGTCGGTGGGAGGCCTGGGAGTTCCGGACCTCCTCCGATACTTTCAGGCGACGCAACTTAGATAACTCCTGGAATGGAACCACCCGAGTCTGAGAGGCAATGGCTTTTTCAGGACCGCGCAATGGCCCAGAAGCCACTGTGGAGGATTCGTTCCTGAGGCGACGGGACCGTCGAGCATACATGAAAAAATTGCCCATCACTCGCACTACCTTGCAGGTGTGGGACAGAGTGGCGGTGGCCCGAGGCCTCACCACATACCCCTCACCTCTGACGCCCCTTTTTGACAATCTGACCTTTACACCGGGCATGGTTTGCGGATCCTTTCCCCGATGGTGGTCGTCCGACTGCAGATCTGCTGGTCACCTGTTCGACCCGAGGGCTTTATGACGCTGCCGACACTGCAAGACGCCTATGCGCTCCCACAGCTCCCACACTTCAATTACTTCCAAATCGGTCACTGGCTCACGGGCAAGGACATGTTACCACAGGTTAGCAGACACCTCACCCCGTTTGAAAAGTGGTTCCACACCAAGAAATCGGATAAGCAGGTGATCACGGAACTGTATGCTATGTTATGCCCCCTAATACCCTCCACATCGTGCTCTGCGGGTCAGAGGAGATGGGAACGGGAACTGGGGCGCACCCTCACTAACAGGGAGTGGCAGGACGTATATTACAGGGCACACCACACTGCTAAGAACGTTGCTAGCAAAGAGTCAGCAGTCAAGATAGCTTATTATTGGCACCTAACGCCAGCACGACTGCATCAGGGTAATCTACGCCGAGACTCCTTGTATTGGAGAGGGTGTTGTCATCCGGGCACTCTGACCCACATACTATGGGACTGCGTAGAGGTGCAGGAATTTTGGGTCCACGTGCTTAGGGACATCGACAAGTATTTTGACACTGAAATCCCTCGTTTCACGGCATACACACTGCGAGGCCTGCCGATCAAAATCACTTTCCCACTTTTCCACTATTCCTTCTCGCTCTCCTGCCCCCTGCTTCCCCCCCACTTCAGTTTGCAATGCAATAGGTCTCGGGTAAATGCGAGTCCTATTGCAATGCAAATGCTTGTTCTACTTAGGTTGCGGGAATCTGCCTTCTTGGTTCAGGGCTGCCCCCTAAATACTGTATTTAGGAGCGTTTTAGGGGTCTTGGGGTCAGTAGCCATTTGCCTACTGACCTTAGTGTGGGTACACCCTTGGTGTGCCTACCCCACATGGGGGAGTGACCACAATCCGTAATCCTGCAATATGGCGGGCACTTAACAGTGGACTTCACCTCGCCTCCCCCACCTGAGAGGAGGGGTTGGCAGAGGTGGGCACACCTTCTGGGCTGGCTAATTTTTCCCTCCTGTCTTCCCGCTGAAAAGGAGGGGAGACAGGAAGGGGGGCTGCTCCTGATAGCAGGAGAGGCTGGTGGTCGCATTACAAAGGCTGCAATGCCTTTGAAGCTCCCCTGTCAGAGATGGCTCTTCCTGGAATGGGGGAGATGGGAACACCTGCACCCAGGAAAGGCTTTGTTTCTGGGCTCGGGGAGCAAAGGCCCCCACCCCACGGGTCCATAAACGTGTCTTGTGGTGGCAAGCTGGAGTGTACCAGTCAGGACACCCAACAGAGGCTGGTCATTTTTCAGGGGGCATCTCTAACATGCCCTCTGGGTGCATTTTTCTTTGAATTCCACACTGACATCAGTGTGAGTTTAATGTCCTGAGGAGTTTTATACCAAACTTCTTGGTTTTCATTGTAGCCATTACGGTGCTGTGGAGGTTGTAATGACACCCTCCCAGTACCATATACTCTTAATGGCAGCACTGTACTTACAATGTCTAAGAAAGGACTTAGACACTGTAGGGATACAGGGCTCATGCACCTGTACCCTCACCACTGGTATAGTGCACCCAGTTAGAGTGGTGGATGATCTATGCCAAGGCAGTGGGTTGTAGGCATGGCACACAGAGATGTGTGCCATGTCGACTCTTCACTTTGTTCTGCACCAAAACACGAAGCCTGCAAAGGCAGTGTGTGAGTGTAAAGGTAAAGGGCCTCTAAGGGTGGCACAATACACGGTGCAGCCCTTAGAGACCTTCCATGGTCACATTGCCCTGGGTACTTGGGGTACCACTTACCAGGGGCTGACCTGTGGCCAGGGTGCCTATTGGGTTTAGTACAGTTTTGGAGAAAGAACACAGGCCCTGGGAACCTGATTGGCAGGGACCCAGGGCACAGCAAGTCAAAGTGCATCAGTAGTTCAGGCAACAAGTGGGGGCGTTACTGCAACAGAAATCCAGCTTCTCACAGTACCGCTCAGTGGGAAGCACAGATCTTTCTAGAGCCACAACACTCTTTCCAGAAAACATATGTTCAAAAACTTCATAGTGAAAAAGGGATCTTACATCATTATAAATATTCTTCAGTTAACATTTTTCTTAGCTGTGCAACTTTCATGAAGTACAAGCAACGTATTTTGACAGACAGAAAAGTTAATTTCAGTTAACTTCATGAAAATGCCTAGATGGTCCTGCTTTAAAACCCCCCTAAAAGCTGGGTGTTTAGCCTGCCACTAAAAGAAATATCCCTGTCACGGTAGGGATGGATGGTGGTGAATGATGCCTTTTGTGGATCAACATAGAGCACTCGCTTCCTCACCCTGTTCCATCAGCTGTATTCTTATCCACTAGCAACTGGAAACCTAACAAGGAACTCACCATCCACGCTCCCACTAAAAGAATATTACATAAATGCAGTAAATTCCCCTTGACAAACCAAATCTGTCTGGTGTATTAATTCACAGAAAAACGGCTCTCTGTCCATTCTGGGGCATGGAATAGACAAAGGCATCTTTATTCTTACATATTATTTTCAAAGGGATTCTTTTTGTAATTTCTGGGATACCAATCCAAAGACAAAAATATGCTGTATGGAAGAAAGAAACATTCTAATATATATGAAAATGTTCAAAGGGACATTTCCCTCCTCTGTGCATCACACCCTTATGCTAAATCCTTTAGCACCCCACATGTTCACATAATTTAGCTTTCCTCGAATAACTGATGGTGGGAAGTGCTGCTTTTGGTGCCACTGCAGACCAGCAACATCTTAGCTTCCTGAATAGAACATTGTTGCCTTGCTACCATCTTTCTCTCAGATTGTGACATCATTGGTTCTTACCAGAGTGAGATGGCTTTGTGACATCAAAGAATCTTCAGCGTCGCTAAGGCGCTGGTGTGTCAACATTGGCAGCTGTAGTCAAGACTTTGCCGCCATCTTTGTCAAAGTTGTTACAAGCTACAGACTTTGTTTCTGGTTTAGAGATTTTGTCAGGCCTTAACCTACGTCATTATAATATTTCTTTACTGTAACATCTTTGTGACATGACAGGTAAGGAAATCCTTATTTTATATTTTAAATGGCTCATTTATTCCCATACATATGGCTTGATTAGATTAAAGTCTGGACTTGTTGGCAGAGCATTGCAGTGATAAAGTAACTTGATATTAATGTCTCATTTTGCCCCTTCATGTTGTGTCCTTCATCATCAGTAGCAAAGACATATCAAGAATCAATAGCCAAACATCAGAGTCTTTGATATGTTCCTCCTCATTCACACCTTATCGCAGTACTTTTAGCTCTTTTAGCACTTTAGTACTGAAGACTTTCTACCTTGACTTGAATTGTAAACACAACGTAGCTAAAGAGCCTAGATAATCACTGAAAAAATCCTCATCTCTGTCCATACTGTGTTTCCAATGATTAACACACGTTGTAAAGCTAAGGGCTACGTTTTTAGGACATCAATAGCTCTAAACTCTTCATTGACATAACTACCAGGCCAATAGAATGAGAAATGAGAGTGAAACACTAAAGAGAGTACCTTAGACAGAAATAAGAAATGAGAAAGATGTCGTAATGAAACACTCTCTTATTCTGATCAGCGGCTTAGGGACATTGTACACTACAGACCTATATAAACCAGAGATGCATTTTACCTCTATAGCCACAATTGTAAGCCTGGCTCTAGGGGGCTATACTACGGAAGCGCCCTCGCTGGTAGCTAGTAATTTTCTAGTGCATGTCGAAGTTGTAGATAAAAGAAAAATTGTGATTCTTGCAAATCATATTCGGCCATTAGTTGTTCATAGAGGGTCATGTGGTCAGACATCCTACAGTTCGGAAATTCATAGCATGTACCACTTCTTCTACCTCAATTCCAAAACATTTTCCAGCTCGCTACATGCCTAATATTCTCAATCAATTCTCTCACATGCATCTTTAATCCTTTCAACTTTAACAGCTTTAACTCTTTGTCCCCACCAGCATCCTGACATTCTTTCTAAACTACCTACTTCTACCTACCAAATCCGCATTAATCTGACACTTTCTATTTTTGCATATGCTTCGTGTACTACCCTGGCAGCTTCCTTGCTCATGTAAAGCAATTTGCTCTGATTGTTATGCCCTAAGAAGTCCATCCCTACACTGTCTTTCATGATTTCCTCAAACTAAAATTTTTTAGAAACAAATGGGGCATGGCCAAGACTCCGATGAAGTAGGACGTACCTTGCAGTGTCTCCCTCCTCCAGTAGCCAACCTAAAGAAACTACCAGCAGTGGGGTCTTGGGGGCACAAACGGTCCCCCTTCCTATACTCCACCAACCCATTTACCCCATATCTGCAACCCGCTTTGTCTTCCAGGCCCGAGCTTGAGGCTGATACATAGAGGGCAACCGAGGAGAGCAGCTTCGCCCACCATCTTGGGCCCGGTACTCATGGAAGAGTCCAGACCGGTGGGGACCTGGGACCCCATTGTGGGGGCCCTGGCCAACGATAATTGGTGACCGGGGAGTGGTGCCTGAATTCCAAGGGCATGGACGGGCCTCCGACTCCCCCACTTGAGGGGGGGCTTGATTGCCAGACCCAGCTGGAGCTGAGCAGATCGCTGGACTGGTGGGGGGGTCAGGACGGGCCTCGCCTGCTCGGCGCCCGGTGGGTCCCACCTTCTTGGATATCTATGGGACCCAATCTTTGTGGTGGTATCAGCGGGGATGTGTCCTCAAGCGATTGGACTGTTACCTGGGGGGGCCTCTGTCATTTGAGGCCGGCGACGTCATCATCGGGCGGCCATCTTGCAGGCTTCCTCCCCGTGAATAACCTGGTGAGGAGAGGCGAAAACGCCCCACCTGTGCTGCCTTAGTTGAACTGTGGCATCCCCCAGCAGGGAAAGAGGAGTGATCCTGCTGCCCCCGAGTGGAGGTGCTCCATTCAGCAGGTTCCTGCCTCGGTGAGTCCCCGCCAGCGTGGGTGAGAGAAAGACGCCGGCCCTCATCGGAGGCCATGATGTTTATCGAGATGAGTGTGGAGACTGGAGTGAATCTGCGCCACGCACAGACAGAGCTGAGGCGACCAGCTATGCATTCGGTCAGCGAACCCAACCCCATACATCTGCCCTCCAGTCTTTGATGTTCAGTAGCCAGTCAGGGGGGCTGGATCCTTTGCCGTTAATCTGTCAAGGCCTTGGGGTGACCGACCTGGTGGGGGCCACCACGCTATGGGGTTGCAATTGTTTGAACTAAGGGGGCTACGGGAAACCGGCTTTGCAGTCAGACAGCGAGCCTGACCCCTATCCTGTGTCCTCCATATTTGGCCTCAGGTGAGACCCAAACTTGAGGGTTGGGTGCTTATTTGATTGCTCTTTGCCTAACTCAGAAAAAAGTGCAAGAGGGACCCTGAGAACACTGGTTCTGGGGGCAATTCCAATCCAGGGAATAATACAATGACAAAACAAGAACAAAAGGCCCCACTACAAACAATATGAAAGGGCAATAGCTCGAAATGTAAAAATTTCACCCACCAAAAAGCTGATATCACAATTATTTATTCATCGCATTTTTGGTAGCGATGTGTTTGTAAGAGACATTTATTAGTAATAGATTCCTTACCTTAGAATTACCCCAGACGTCAGACTGGATCCAGAGAAATTCTATCTTAGCAGTACCATGCTCGTCAGTTGGTGGCGATGGCTGACTCTGCACCTGTCATCGTTACTGAAGGTAAGTAACTTGCTCATCTGAAAGAGACTATTTGTTATAAATTCCTTACCTTAGAATAGATACCCCAGCAATAACAACCCCGGAGATGTGTCTGCGAACTAAGTTCACACCAGGAAGAGATGGAGAACAGATCTGCTGAAAAAGCTGTCTCTCCGGACTTGGCTGTCCAGGCAGTAGTGCTTAGTAAATGTGTGCAGGGATGCCCCTGTGGCTGCCTGGCAGATGTCAACCAGCAAAACTCCATGTCCCAAAGCATTAGTCGCTGCCGTCGCCCTGGTAGAATAGGCGCGAGGCCTACTGGAGGTTCCTTTTTAGCCAAAGAATAATATATCCGAATGCATAGGGCGCTCCATAGAGAGATGGTACGTTTGTGCACTGCCCAACCTTTCTTGGAGTCCACATAACCCACGAAGAGCTGATCGTCCACCCAGAAGTCTTTAGTGCGGTCAAGGTGGAAATACAGCAATACAGCACACGTTTTGGGTACAGATTGTGGAGTCTCTCTTCCTTTTTGGAAGGGTGCGGAGGCGGGAAGAAGGTGGTCATGTGATGGTCTGACCTATGTGGAAAGAGGTTACCACTTTGGACAGAAAAGAGGGCCTAGTGCAAAGAACTACTTTGTCCGGATTGACAGCAAGAAAGGGTGGTTTGGTACATAAAGCTTAAAGCTCACTCACCCTGCAAGCAGAGGTGATGGCAAGCAAGAAAGCAGTCTTTAAAGTAAGAAGATGAAGAGGACATTTATGTAGTGCTTCAAAAGGAGCACACATAAGATAAGTAAAGACAAGAAACAAGTCCTACTGGGGCATTACGAAAGGAGAAGGAGGAAAGAGATGAGTAAAGCCTTTCAGAAATCTGTTACCGAAAGGGGACTTGAAAAGAGAAGGCTGATCAGGAAGGCGAAGAAAAGCCGAAAAGGCCAAAAGATAGCCTTTAGGAGTGCCCAGATCAGAGCCCTGCTGGACCAAAGAAAGAACGAAAGAGGGACAGAAAGGGGATCCACAGCCTTTGCTGTGCACCATGCCACAAATTAGTTCCATCTACAGGCGTATACCGTTTTAGTGGAGGGACACCTGGCTGCCAAGATGACATTACAGACTTCAGGAGCAAGATCGAAAGCTGTCAGCTGTCGCCACCCAATCTCCACTCAAGGAGGTAGAGGCTGGATAGGTTAGGGTGGAGGGCCGTCCCCTGCTGCTGTGACAGAAGATCTTCTTGAAGAGGCTGTCTGATCCGAGGACCGATGGCCATGCTCAAGAGCTCGGGATACCAGACTCTTCATACCCAGTTTGGAGCCATAAGAATGACGGGCCCGGGTGTGCTTGATCTTCTTCAGCACTCTGGGCAGAAGTGGTATAGGCGGAAAGGCGTACAGGAGGCTGCAATTCTACTCATGACGAAAAGCGTCGCTGAGCGAGTGCTGCCTTGGAAACTCTAACGTGCAGAACTGCTGACACTGCGTGTTCTCTTGAGTGGTGAATAGATCTACCCAAGGCTCTCCCCACCAACGTAAGAGCGCTTGCACCACCTTCGAGTGAGGGAGCCATTCGTGATCCATGATGCACCAGCGACTGAGTTAATCCGCCCTGGCATTCAGAGAACCTGCCAGGTGTTGAACCGCCAAGGTCATGCCCTGATGTTCTAGCTATGTCCAAAGGTGAAGAGCCTCTTGACATAAGGTCCACTAATGCACTGCGCCTTGTTTGTTGCATTGGCCACAAGGAAGTGGTGTTGTTAGTGAACACCTGCTCTACTCTTCCTTTGACAGAAGGAAGGAATGCTTTTACTACAAGACTAATTGTCCGGAACTCCAAAAGGTTGTTGTGGACCCCGGACTCCACCGGAGGCCAGCGGCATCTGATCTCCACCTCTCCCATGTGGCCGCCCCATCCCAGGAGTGATGCATAAGTCACTACTGTGAATTATGGTTGGGGAAGAGAGAGGGATCTGCCGTTGAGCCAATCCTGGTTCGTGAGCCACCACTGCAACTGACTTGCAGTCCCATCTGAGATCTCGATGACATCGGAAAGACTCCCCTGATGCTGCACCCACTGGAACTTCAGGTCCCACTGCAGAGCCCGCATATGCCATCTGGCATGATCTTCCAGAAGGATGCAGGAGACCATGAGGCCCAGCAACCTAAGGTTCATTCTCACCGAAATCCAGGATAGAAGCTGAAACATCAGTATCATAGCCCTAATATCCTGGACTCGCTGCTCGGGAGGATAAGCCCGAAACTGCCCTGTATCCAGAACTGCTGGAATCAGGTGCAACTTCGGCAAGTTGATAGTGAACCCCAGCAAGTCCAGGAAGTTCGCTGTAGTCTGGAGGTGGGAGACGACAGCCTGGGACGAGCCCATCATCAATAGCCAGTCGTCTAGACAGGGAAGACTGGAACCCCTGATCTACGCAGATGAGCTGCAACCACCCCCATAACGTCTGTAAACACCAAGGGGGGTTGGTAAGGCCAAAGGGGAGCACAGTAAACTGAAAATGCTCGTGGCCTACCGTGAACCGTAGGTAACGGCAGTGGGCAGACCAGACAGGGATGTGAAAATAAGCGTCTTGCAAGTCAAATGCTGCTATCCAGTCTCCAGGGTCGAGGGCAGACAAGACCTGAGCCAAGGTTAACATTTTGAACTTCTCCCTCCGGAGGAAACGGATGACGTCCCTGAGGTCTAATAGGATGCAGGCCTTTGTCCTTCTTGGGTACCAGGAAGTACTGGGAGCAACCACGACCTACTTCTGGCACAGGGACCTGTTTGATAGCTCCCCTGGCCAAGACAGCCGCAATTTCCTGGCGGAGAAGGACCAAATGATCCTCCGACATGCAATGGAGTGTTGGTGGCATGGAGGGAGGAGGGGTCTCAAAGGGGAGGGAGTAGCCCCTTCGGACTACCTGCAAAACCCACCTGTCCGACGTGATGTTGTGCCAGTGGGGGAGTTGATGGCAGATCATGCCACCCACTGGCAACTGGTGGCCCTGAAAGGTCAGACTAAGAAGATTTGAAGGCTGTTGCAAAGGGGGCATTGGTTAAATGGCCCACCAATTGGCCCCCAGACCTGCAACACTGGGTCCGTGGTCGTCCTGGGCCACACATAGGCGGGGTAGCTGCCACTGCACTGTGGCTCTGGGTGGAACGTGGTGGGGTACCCCTTCCGTAGCCACAAAAGGGCCAAAAGACGCACTGGATGAGGTGAGAAGATGCTGCGAGGCCCAAGGATCTGACCGTAGGCCTAGAGTCCTTGAAACGCTCGAGCGACGGCCATCAAAGACCATGTCCAAAAGACTAGATTAGACATTCCCAGAGAAGGCAGACATTTTCAGCCAGGCTTAGGGACTTTTATTTCTGTTCAACTACCTCTATTTAACTGTCCGACCAGCAGAAGTCAGTAAAATACCAGATTTAGCATTCTCTAAATTCCAGTCCATAGAAATTGTCTTACATGAGCACAGGTAGACAATAATATTTTTTTCAATTCTTGACTTTTCAGTGATATGACCACCGAAGTCCCTGGTTTTATATTAAAAACAATGCTTTGGACTATACCATTTTCCGCCGAAAGGCAATATTTCTCTAAATATGTTCCCATACCTGGCTCTCCTGGAAGCTAAGAGCTGCATATCTGGACATGACCTGTGGAGGGTCAACTGACACAAGGGGAGACTCAGAGTTTCCTCCTTTGTCTGACATGCTTTTCTAGTGTGGTGTAAGTGATGCACCTACCTACACTATTTGTTTGCCTACTGATCCCTTGCTAAGAGTTGTAGTCAGGGTGTGCTAGGCCCTGTTGAACTACAACAGCTGGTTCAGTAGAACTCAGAGTGTTCTAAGCTAAGTTATATGTACCTAAGTACTTATGTGATCTTTCACAATGATATTCTTAGGATACGTGTGGTAAAACAACAGCAAGCTCAAATCCCACCGCTGCCACCAATGTGAGAAGTTGGCCTGATATGCAGTGCTCACTATTCTAGTGATCACTACGTATCAGTCCAAACAACCCTTATTGATGATTGGTTGTAAGTCAACTTTATAGACCAGCTATCCTAGTAGCATGGATACGAGCAGTCTTCGGGCTAAACTCTAGAGGGCGTGTTAAGCCAGCTGTTATACCATCACATATACCCCTTGAACACCAAGTGAAAGGACACCACACAAGTGTTATAAAAATAAACAGTGTATTTATTTAGATCACAACAGCCCTGTACTCTTTATGAGGACAGGGTACTAAGCACACAACAAAACTCTTACGAAAATACTTTAAGTTGCACAATTTACAGAAATGCCCGAGGTGCACGAAAAACCATATACTACAAAAGTGGAATGCGAAATTACTAGCAGGTAAGTACTGTACTAATAGGCTTTGGAATCGCTAGGACTGGACTACTGAACCTTCAGATTACTAGCAGGAGGCCTAGGGGACTCGGGTGCAGAGTGTGCACTCTCACGCGGGATGCGGGACAAAGTCTATGGTTGCTAGGAATTACAAAGTTAGTGATATCGGACGAATCCGACTAGGTAGAGCTGAAACGAAAAAGGATCTGGATCCTTGGATAGTGAGGCTATGCTGGGGCACCGAAATGCCGAAGTTACCTAGCCCAGGGGCTGCGGCTGCATAGGTCGGGAAAGACGTCGGGAATCCTCGTTGCAGTCTATGGAGCCTGAAAGAAGAAGTTGCTGGCAGGCGACCAGTGAAGAAGTTCGAAGTGATCGAAGCCTGGATCGGAGATGGAAGACACCTGTAAGCAGAGGGGACCAAGTTCTGAATCACTAGCCAGTGATTAGATGGGCACCAGGATGGCACCAGCTGAAGTCACCTCGACCAGGTGAGTGGGCGACGCTGGGCTCTGCAGTCTCATGGACCAGGAGGCGTTGTCGGCGACCAGGATGGAGGTGCGAGCTGTCCCACGATGGTTGCTGCTGTCGACGTCGCTGGACCCAGGATTGGGGCAACAAGTCTTGGCAAATTAAAGCCCACGCGGTGGACTCAAAATGGCGTCTGGAGTGGACCAGGAGGGTCCGGGGTGCTCCTCTTTTGGAGGGGAGCAAGAGCCAGTCTGGAGCAACCAGACCAGCAGTGTTGATGTCGTCGTTCGTCGTCGGGAAGGCCACAAGCCAGCGGGCTAGTAGCCAGACAACGCGGTGAGCAGCAAAAAGCAGAAGGGCCCCACGCAGATCTGGTGGATGCTGGAGGGCTGAACTTCGGTGCTGGAGCTGCTCAGGGTTGGGGCTTCTCAGACCCCAAAGCACTCACACGAGGATTCCTCGGCGGTCGTGCTGGGCAAGCGTCGTGTAGTCTTGAAGATGGCCGGTCCCTCGAGGTCTCGTCGCACCCACGGATCTCAGCTGAGCTGACGATGTGGGTAGAGGTCAGGGGTGCCAGGGAAGCCGGGTCTCGTCGTGCTGGTCAGTCGGATTCCGGAGGAAGGACGTGCAGCAAACCGCAGTGTTCTTGGATGGTGCCTGCGGGTGCAGGGTGACTACTCCTTAGCCACAAGGGAGAAATCTTGAGAAGAAGTCGAGAGTTCCTTTCGTAGAAAGTAGTTTCAGGATTCAAAGATGATCTAATTTGGAAGGGGGCCCGCTCCTATCTTTATACTAGGAAAAGGGGCTGGCACGCGACTAGCTCCTGCTCATGGGTGGGACCAGGAAGGGGGGTGGTTACACCCCTCTCCCATGCCGGACTTTCCCCAGCTCAGGGGCTGGTGTGCCCCTGGAACTGGTTCTACCCGGCAGATGCATAGTGAGCACCGGGGTGCCACTTGCAGTCACCTTCCTCTAAAGCCCTGCCTACCCAGGATACACAAAACCCTATCTGGGATGGTGCTAGCACCGCCCCTGACAGGAAACCCTTTGTCCAAGCTCCCCTCGCTGGAAGGACTCCCAGCTGCAGGGGGTCAGACTTGTGTCTGTGGTGGCAGCATCCATTTTGTGATGCTGAGGCTTGAGTTAACTTTAACCGGGGTTCACAGTTACATACATGTCGTGTCCCTCTAGAAGGGTGGAATGCTAACCCCGTCGCCAGAATTGGCGAGGGGTTAGTATTCCAATTCGTATGACACCTTACTCGACATGTTTTGATAAAGCGATACCAAAGATAGCATATAACCGCGAGGATTATAATGCATTTAAGAGTATATGGTACGCGTTATCATGAAACAGCTATTAGGACTTGGTTCCGCAAGCTGCAAACGGGCTCACCTCATGCCAGAGCACCATCTCACACGATTCCAAGCACTCTGCCTTCAGGATTGTCAAGGCCTGCCATAGGAGTGACTGATAGGAATCTGTGTGTCCATTTTAGGGTTAGATATAAGTATACTATATCTAAAGCAAAGGGTGATTACACCACCTTGCCCCAGCTGTCGTGCAGCCAGTTGTGTCAGATTTAGGTGGCCAGCCAGGGGTGGCATAATACATGCTGCAGCCCCTGGTAGGCCCTGGGTACACCTATGCCCTGAGTTACAGGGTCTGATAAGGTGGCCCAGTTCCAATTGGATATGTACCTAAGTACATGGAATCCATTTTAGAGAGAGAGCAGTAGGCCTGGGGCCCTGAATAGCAGGGTCCCAGGTCAACTAAGTCGAAAAACCAGCAAATCACCAGGCAAAAAGTTGGAGGTAACCATAGTCAGGTATCCACCTTCCTACACTGAGCACCAGCAGTTTTTTAAAGGGGGCCTCGAAATGGGTCTCTATCGGGCTCGTTTTTGTGCCCTGGCACAAGTTGTCCGTATTTTTGCGGACTGCAGTGACAGCAGGCACAATGATGTGTGCATACTCACACTGCTCACTAGTGGAAAAGTTACTGCATGACGTCATGCCAGGTGAGTGTTGTGGAGGAAGGGGAATCCTTTAAAGAGAGTTATTTTCTCTCTGGATTTCCCCTCTCCCTTTGAAACGCAGGTGCAGAAACATAGTTGTGGTGTCACCAGGGCTTTAAGTGGAAGCTTTTTCAATATTATGTACAAGCCATAGTTGCTGCTTATTTATCTTATGCAACTAACAACCATTGACTAAGCCAATAGTCCTGACTTCTTGTAGGTATGATGTTACTTGTATCATATCTGGCGGCAATGACAGAAACAGCAATATACAAGTTCGGCGGCCCGATATGCTAACACAGACTTTTAGCTTACGTATTTTAAGCCACACCCTTAATTACATTGGACATGCCCCTTTATGAGACCCTCCTATTTTTTTCATCCAACTTAAAGCCCTGGCGAGACTGATTGCATTGCAAATGCTTGTGTTATACTGTTGCTTTATTATTTTGTAATTTTTAGGTCGACCCTTTTGCGGCAGAAAGCATGTGCTGCTCGCTTTGCGAGGTATGGAGTAGAAGCTCTGCCTACTTCCACGCCCATCTTTTTCATTAGCTTGTGTCTTTGTCCTTTCTAAATGCTGCCTTCCGATTGGTTTATAGGCTGTTAGTCCATCCTCATGATGGCCATATCCTCATTTATATCCTTCCATGGCTACTGGTCCCTTTACTTCGTGTGTTAAATTGTATGTGTTATTTAGATTGTGAGTACTATTTTCTTTCCATGCTCTCCCCCTGTACTGCAGTCCATTCCTTCTGGCTCTCCTGCCCCCCGCCCGCACTCCCGCTGGCCGTGCCTTTCCGCCCCCCTGCCTCCCCCCACTCCAGTTTGCAATGCAATAGGTCTCGGGTAAATGCGAGTCCTATTGCAATGCAAATGCTTGTTCTTCTTAGGTTGCGGGAATCTATCTTCTTGGTTCGGGCTGCCCCCTAAATACTGTATTTAGGGGCGTTTTAGGGGTCTCGTGGTCAGTAGCCATTAGGCTACTGAATTTAGGGTGGGTACACCCCTGGTGTGCCTACCCCCCCATGGGGGAGTGATCACAATCCCTAATCCTGATTGGGGAGTGCCTGCCATCTGCAAGATGGCGGGCACTTAAGAGTGGACTTCACCTCGCCTCGCCCACCTGAGGTGTGGGGTTGGCAGAGGTGGGCACACATTCTGGGCTGGCTAAATTTCCCCCCTGACTTCCTGCCGAAAAGAAGGGGAGACAGGAAGGGGTCCTGCTCCTGATATTAGGAGAGGCTGGGGGTCGTATTACAAAGGCTGCAAGGCCTTTGAAGCTCCCCTGCCACAGATGGCTCTTCATGGACTGGGGGAGGTGGGAATACCTGCACCCAGGAAAGGATTTGTTTCTGGGGTGTGGGAGCGAAGGCTCCCACCCCACGAGTCTACAAACGTGTCTTGTGGTGGCAGGCTGGAGTGTACCAGTCAGGAAACCCACCTGAGGCTGGTCGTTTTTCAGGGGGTGTTGGACCTGCGATGGGCAAGCCCAGCACAAAGGGGGTAGCTTGGCTCAAGTGTCACGGCAAGTGAAGGCTATCGTGTTAAGCCGGCTTTGACCCAATAATATCTCCTTGTACAACCACCAAAAAGAAGGACACCACACCACTGTTGTAGAAAAATACGAATCCTTTATGTAAAAATTCTCTGTTGTGAATGGGGATCAATTAGGAAAGCACATTTACATTTCTTTTGGCCACAATTTGCTGGGTTTCGATTTTGGAATAAATACAATAAATAAGCTCAGGATTACATATCATCAATAAATAGAATAAATATCAGGAATAAATATCTTCAATGAATAGAATAAATATCGGGAATAAATATCTTCAATAAATAGAATAAATATCACTTTCTGTTTAGCAGAATAAATACTGGTTCAGTTAAATAAACAACCACAGGTTCATTCTGGTATCGCTGCCACCATTTAAATACTTCAGGAACACTACATTTGCAAATACATTTCAGGTTGGAAAGATAACTCTTACAGTTTCTGACGATTTCACCAATAATGTACACAGGCTTCTCTGGGCACAAAAGGAGTGTTGGGACTCTTTAAGAACCACACAGGGGTTATGCGCGTGAATCTAAAAGGCAAGGAAAGACAGTGAACACTTCATTTACACTCGGCTGCCACCGGGTTGGGATCTCTGTTTGCCGGTGGGGTCTAAGCGCGCCTAGGGCTTTACCACTGCTAGCACTCATGCGGCACCAGTTCAAAGTCTTTAGACTGACGAACGGGGCTGCCGAAAAGGTCACACAATCTTCGCGCTCAGTCAAATAAATGCCGGTTCACAGTTCCTTTATATCACCGCTTCCCACCTGAAGAAACGGGCCCACCTCACATCGGCTGCAATTGGAAAGCGATTCAGTCGGGGTCAGCATTTCTCTCGCCAGCGACGGGTTCTCAGGGGCTCCACGGACCTCCCTCCGACTTCCTCAAACAGGGATGGTTCCCACCCACAGCTACAGCCGCCGATTCACTGGGGAGGGGCAGAGACAGTAGTCCCGCCCAACGAAGGCCGGCCTTTCCCCGCCCCGGCGCACCACCTCACCTCAGTCTGCGCAGGAAGCACTCTTCGCCGGTGGGGCTCGGAGACGTCCGAGCTCCTCGCTGGAGGCGCCTGTCACAAAAGGGGCACAGAAGACGCTCGCGGTCGCGGCGAACTTGCTCTCGCCTCGTGACCCGAGTCTGTCGTAATTCACCACCGGGGGGGCGGGGAGGCACACAAACACGGCCACAGTCTCTTGGGGGTGACGAGGCACTCGCTGGGCAGGCGCTGTAGGCGCGAGGTCACCGCACACACAGCTGACTGGAACGCCAGTCAGGATCCACGCCAGTGACCCTTGCTGCTCTACTGCCCGCGCTACCAGCCACCTCAGGGGTCAACAGGGCAGGTGCCAATCTGGTGTCAAGTCTGGAATCTCTTTCTTCACCTAGATCTGGAACATCATTAACCTATATAGTCTTCTGGTCATCTAAAATGGCCGCCAGGGACTGGACCTTATATAGCCAGTGCCCTGAGGTGCTGGCTCGTGCCAGTAGGTTCTAGAACCTTCTTTGGGCTAGGCCAATGACATGGCACTTCGAAGAGGTATTTGGGACCCTAACAGCCACCATACTGGGGTTCTAGAGCAGCCATTTTGTGTACCTGAGGGAAATAAGGAAATTCCTGTCAGGAATGCGCGCCAAGTAAAAGAGCGCCAAAACCTTGAAAGGTCAAGGTTCATGGAGGCTCCAAGGGGAGTCACTCACATGAGGAAAAAGGATGGCCACCATTTTGAGGCCTTTCATACAGGTTGCCAATCCCAGTCTATAATGTCACAGGTTTCGCCAGGTGCCTTGTAAATAGGTGCCAAAATCCTTGTGAACAACAGGGCGTCAAGGAACATCTAGCCCCATGAAACAGCACACAAAAGTCCTGGTAGACAAAGAAAAGCGACAAATTTTAGGAGGTACAGGGGAACAAAAGAAATCATAGTGGTGAGGGGACTCTCAGAAGCAGACGGGTCTAACACGCGTCCCCCCCAGCTGAAAGTGGGGAGAGCTACCCAACCCCTTGGGAGTTCTCAACACTAAGGTGGAAATACCTGGAGAGACCGTCTGCATTGGCGTGGTCAACTCCGGGTCGGTGTTCCACCCGAAAGTCCATTCCCTGTAGGGAGATAGACCACCTCAACAGTTTGGGGTTTTCCCCCTTCATCTGCATGAGCCAGCGAAGGGGTCGGTGGTCTGTCTGAACAAGGAAGTGTGAACCAAACAAGTATGGTCGCAGCTTCTTCAGTGCCCAGACCACCGCAAAGGCTTCCCGCTCAATGGTACTCCACCTCTGTTCCCGGGGAAGCAGTCTCCGTGACAGAAAGACCACGGGTTGATCCAGACCCTCTTCATTGAGTTCCGATAACACCGCCCCAATACAATGTCGGATGCATCTGTCTAGACAATGAATTCCTTCGTGAAGTCTGGAGCCTTCAAGACGGGAGCGTTACACAATGCTTGTTTCAGAGTGTCGAAGGCTCGCTGACAAGCCTCCGTCCAGATGACTCTCCTGGTTTGCTTCTTGGCCATGAGTTCAGTAAGGGGTGCCACGATAGTGCCATACCCCTTCATGAACCGTCTGTAGTAACCTGTGAGGCCCAGGAAGGCTCGGACCTCAGTCTGGGTCTTGGGGGGTTTCCAGGCCATGATTGCCTCAATCTTCGCCTGAAGGGGCTGTACCTGTCCCCTGCCCACCAAGTGACCTAAGTACACTACTGACCCCTGTCCAATCTGACATTTGCTGGCCTTGATCGTCAAGCCAGCCCTTTCCAGGGCTTGGAGAATGGCTTGCAAGTGCTGCAAGTGATCCTCCCAACTGCTACTGAAGACAGCTATGTCATCCAAGTAGGCAGCAAAGAAGGACTCCATCCCGGTGAGGATCGTGTTCACCAACCGCTGAAAAGTGGCAGGAGCGAACTTGAGCCCAAAGGGCATGACGCAGAATGGGTAGTGTCCATCAGGTGTGGAGAAGGCTGACCTTTCCTTGGCTCCATCAGTCATGGGAATCTGCCAGTACCCTGCAGTGAGGTCAATGGTACTGAGATATTGGGCAGCTCCCAACCGGTCAATCAGTTCATCCGCTCGAGGGATCGGATGATCATCCGTTTTGGTTACCGAATTTAGTCCTCGGTAATCCACACAGAATCGCAATTCTGGTGTGGCGCCAGGTGGAGAAGCTTTGGGCACCAAAACCATCGGGCTAGACCAAGGGCTACTTGAAGGTTCGATGACTCCTAGCTCCAGCATCTTAGCTACTTCACTTTGAATGCTGGCCTTCACCTTGTCAGACAGCCGGTAAGACTTGGACTTCACAGGTAGGCTGTCTCCTGTGTCCACATCATGGGTACACAGGTGGGTCTTACCCGGGACAAGGGAGAACAGAGGAGCGAATGACCACAAGACCTGGCGACATTCCTCCTGCTGCTCAGGAGTCAGGGATGGCGAGAGTTTCACTCCCTCCACCGACGCATCCTTTTCTTGAGACGCAAAAAGGTCAGGGAGAGGCTCGGTGTCCTCTTCCTCTGATCCGTCAGTCACCATAACCAACATGACCAACAAGACACTTCTCGCGTAGGTGTTCCTTAAGTATGAGATTGTACAACCCTCGATAGTCTTCCACCTCACTACCTTGGACCCAACCATCCAGGGCTTTCTTGGCATAATCCAGGAAGTCAACCCAATTCTGTGAGCTCAGTTTGTGGCTGCCCCTAAACCTCTGCCGGTATTTCTCGGGGGTCAACCCAAACTTTCTGATGAGCGCCACCTTCATGGCGGGGTAGTCTACCTGATCCTCCCGATCTAGGGCCAATAGGGCATCCCTACCTGTGGGAGGCATGTAGCGATACAATCCACCACCCCAATGCTTCTCATGGATCCCATGGGCTCTTAAGGAGACCTCATAGGCTGCCAGCCACTTAGCTATGTCATCACCAGCGGTATAACTGGCGACCACGTCCTTGGGTAAGTGAGGCCTGAGCTCCCTGGCAAATTCCTTAAACTCGACACCCTCCGGAGTGATGTTATGGGCCCTGAGGTCGAGCTCTCGTAGCTTGAGCTCGTGTTCCATACTCTTCCCTTCCATCTCCAGATTGGCTAACTCCCACCTCAATTGTCTTTCCTCTCTTCTGTCAGCTAACTCGGTCTCTGACAACCCTCCTGTTGATGCACTGCTGCCCTCCCGTGAGGCTACCTTGGGGCTGATTATCATATCACCCACCCCCAGGGGACATTCAGCAGTCCTCTCAACGACAGTACCCCTGTATGACTCCTCCTCCTCTACCGTTCCCTCCGGATGCGCTTCCACCCAGGCTCGCACACTAATACGGAGCTCCTCTCTTTTGGCCCCTCGTCTAACAAACACTCCCCTTTCCTGACAGAACTCCTTGAGCTGTGCCACAGTATAGGTCTCCAGCTCTGACATATCGAATTCCATCTTGTCAGTGAAAAGTGTGGACAACCACCTCGAAGTAGGTTACAAGGATAGGAACTCTGAGGGTCACCTCCACCCACCTCCAGAAGAGAATTTGGAAAAAGCAAAATATTGAATTGGAGGGCCGCTGGGAGAAAACTCCGGGTGTGTACCTGTGGCGCACACTGAATTATTATTGGGTCCAAAACAAGCACAGCTCGTAATCCCACCCGCTGAGCACCAATTTTATGTTGGACCTGCAATGGGCAAGCCCAGCACAAAGGGGGTAGCTTGGCTCAAGTGTCACGGCAAGTGAAGGCTATCGTGTTAAGCCGGCTTCGACCCAATAATATCTCCTTGTACAACCACCAAAAAGAAGGACACCACACCACTGTTGTAGAAAAATACGATTCCTTTATGTAAAAATTCTCTGTTGTGAATGGGGATCAATTAGGAAAGCACATTTACATTTCTTTTGGCCACAATTTGCTGGGTTTCGATTTTGGAATAAATACAATAAATAAGCTCAGGATTACATATCATCAATAAATAGAATAAATATCAGGAATAAATATCTTCAATGAATAGAATAAATATCGGGAATAAATATCTTCAATAAATAGAATAAATATCACTTTCTGTTTAGCAGAATAAATACTGGTTCCGTTAAATAAACAACCACAGGTTCATTCTGGTATCGCTGCCACCAATTAAATACTTCAGGAACACTACATTTGCAAATACATTTCAGGTTGGAAAGATAACTCTTACAGTTTATGACGATTTCACCAATAATGTACACAGGCTTCTCTGGGCACAAAAGGAGTGTTGGGACTCTTTAAGAACCACACGGGGTTATGCGCGTGAATCTAAAAGGCAAGGAAAGACAGTGAACACTTCATTTACACTCGGCTGCCACCGGGTTGAGATTTCTGTTTGCCGGTGGGGTCTAAGCGCGCCTAGGGCTTTACCACTGCTAGCACTCATACGGCACCAGTTCAAAGTCTTTAGACTGACGAACGGGGCTGCCGAAGAGGTCACACAATCTTCGCGCTCAGTCAAATAAATGCCGGTTCACAGTTCCTTTATATCACCGCTTCCCACCTGAAGAAATGGGCCCACCTCACATCGGCTGCAATCGGAAAGCGATTCAGTCGGGGTCAGCACTTCTCTCGCCAGCGACGGGTTCTCAGGGGCTCCACGGACCTCCCTCCGACTTCCTCAAACAGGGATGGTTCCCGCCCACAGCTACAGCCGCCGATTCACTGGGGAGGGGCAGAGACAGTAGTCCCGCCCAACGAAGGCCGGCCTTTCCCCGCCCCGGCGCACCATCTCACCTCAGTCTGCGCAGGAAGCACTCTTCGCCGGTGGGGCTCGGAGACGTCCGAGCTCCTCTCTGGAGGCGCCTGTCACAAAAGGGGCACAGAAGACGCTTGTGGTCGCGGCGAACTTGCTCTCGCCTCGCGACCCGAGTCTGTCGTAATTCACCACCGGGGGGGCGGGGAGGCACACAAACACGGCCACAGTCTCTTGGGGGTGACGAGGCACTCGCTGGGCAGGCGCTGTAGGCGCGAGGTCACCGCACACACAGCTGACTGGAACGCCAGTCAGGATCCACGCCAGTGACCCTTGCTGCTCTACTGCCCGCGCTACCAGCCACCTCAGGGGTCAATCTGGTGTCAAGTCTGGAATCTCTTTCTTCACCTAGATCTGGAACATCATTATCCTATCTAGTCTTCTGGTCATCTAAAATGGCCGCCAGGGACTGGACCTTATATAGCCAGTGCCCTGAGGTGCTGGCTCGTGCCAGTAGGTTCTAGAACCTTCTTTGGGCTAGGCCAATGACATGGCACTTCCGAGAGGTATTTGGGACCCTAACAGACACCATGCTGGGGTTCTAGAGCAGCCATTTTGTGTACCTGAGGGAAATAAGGAAATTCCTGTCAAGAATGCGCGCCAAGTAAAAGAGCGCCAAAACCTTGAAAGGTCAAGGTTCATGGAGGCTCCAAGGGGAGTCACTCACATGAGGAAAAAGGATGGCCACTATTTTGAGGCCTTTCATACAGGTTGCCAATCCCAGTCTATAATGTCACAGGTTTCGCCAGGTGCCTTGTAAATAGGTGCCAAAATCCTTGTGAACAACTGGGCGTCAAGGAACATCTAGCCCCATGAAACAGCACACAAAAGTCCTGGTAGACAAAGAAAAACGACAAATTTTGGGAGGTACAGGGGAACAAAAGAAATCATAGTGGTGAGGGGACTCTCAGAAGCAGACGGGTCTAACACGGGGCATCTTTAACATGCCCTCTGAGTGCATTTTTCTTTGAATTGCACACTGACATCAGTGTGGGTTTAATGTCCTGAGGAGTTTTTTTTACCAATTTTCTCTGTTTTCATTGTAGCCATTATTGTGCTGTGGAGGCAGCAATGACACCCTCCCAGTACCATATACACTTAATGGCAGCACTGTACTTACAATGTCTAAGAAAGGACTTATACACTGTGGGGATACAGGGCTCATGCACCTGTACCTCACCACTGGTTTAGTGCGCTCAGCTAGAGTGGTGGATGATCTATGCCAAGTCAGTGGGTTGTAGGCATGGCACACAGGGATGTGTGCCATGTCGACTCTTCACTTTGTTCTGCACCAAAACACGCAGCCTGCAAAGGCAGTGTGTTAGTGTAAAGGTAAAGGGCCTCTAAGGGTGGCATAATATGTGGTGCAGCCCTTAGAGACCTTCCCTGGTCACATTGCCCTGGGTACTGGGCGTACCATTTTTACCAGGGGCTGACCTGTGGCAAGGGTGCCAATTGGGTTTGGTACAGTTTTGGAGAAAGAACACAGGCCCTGGGAACCTGGTTGGCAGGGACCCAGGGCACATCAAGTCAAAGTGCATCAGTAGTTCTGGCAACAAGTGGGGGCGTTACTGCAACAGAAATCCATCTTCTCACAGTACCGCTCAGTGGGAAGCACAGACCTTTCTTGATCCCCAACACTCTTTCCAGAAAACATATGTTCAAAAACTTTGTAGTGAAAAACGGATCTTAGCTCATTATAAATATTCTTCAGTTAACTTTTTTCTCAGCTGTGCAGCTTTCATGAAGTCCAAGCAACCTATTGTGACGGAAGAAAAGTTAATTTTGGTTAACTTCATGAAAATGCCTAGATGGTCCTGCTTTAAAACTCCCCTAAAAGGTGGGTGTTTAGCCTTCCACTAAAAGAAATATCCCTGTCAGGGTAGAGATGGAATGGTGGTGAATGATGCGTATTGTGGATCAACATAGAGCACTCGCTTCCTTACCCTGTTCCATCAGCTGTATTGTTATCCACTAGCAACTGGAAACCTAACAAGGAACTCACCATCCATGCTCCCACTAAACAAATATTACATAAATGCAGTACATGCCACTGACAAACCAAATCCGTCTGGTGTATTAATTCACAGATAAACGTCTCTCTGTCCATTTTGGGGCATGGAATAGACAAAGGTATCTTTATTCTTATATATTATTTTCAAATAGATTCGTTTTGTAGTTTCTGGGATACCAATCCGAAGACAAAATTATGCTGTATGGAAGAAAGAAACATTCTAATATATTAAAATGTTCTACAGCACATTTGCCTCCTCTGTGTTTCACACCCTTATGCTAAATCCTTTAGCACCTCAAATGTTAACATAATTTAGCTCTCCTCGAATGGCTGATGGTGGGAAATGCTGCTTTTTGTGCCACTGCAGACCAGCAATATCTTAGCTTCCTGAATAGAACAGTGTTGCATTGCTACCATCTTTCTCTCAGATTGTGATTGGTTCTTACCAGAGTGAGATGGCTTTGTGACATCCAAGAATCTACAGGTTCGCTAAGGCGCTGGTGTGTCAACATTGGCAGCTGTAGTCAAGACTTTTCCGCCATCTTTGTCAAAGTTGTTACATGCTACAGAATTTGTTTCTGGTTTAGAGATTTTGTCAGGCCTCAACCTACGTCATTATAATATTTCTTCACTATTTCATCTTTGTAACATGACAGGTAAGGAATTCCTCATTTTATATTTTAAATGGCTCATTTATTCCCATACAAATGGCTAGGTTAGATTAAAGTCTGGACTTGTTGGCAGAGCATTGCAATGATAAAGTAAGTTGATATTAATGTCTCATTTTGCCAATTCATTTTGTGTCCTTCATCATCAGTAGCAAGCAAAGACATGTCAAGAATCAATAGCAAGTCAAGTCAAGTCAAGTCAAAGATGCTTTAATCAAGTTGATCTCATAAAAGCACTTACAATCTCAAATATAAAAACACACATTTTTTTTTAAAAAACACTTCAGTTAAAAATAAGACTTGATTAGCCACTTTTTTAGTTGGGAATGAGGCTCCCACTGGGTTTTCCCAAAGCATTTGAAGACCGAGATCACCCAGCGTTGCTCTAAGTACATTCAACCAGGCAATTTTGTGGAACACATCCACTTTAATGATATCTAGAAACCCCTCAGCATAGTATAAAAGCTCAGGTGTAGTCCAGAGCCTCGGCCAATATAAAATTGGATGAAGCCTGGCCAGATCTACAACAGCCTTCCTGCCCAGATCGTACCTAAGTGGCAGCAATGGAGTACTTTTAGGGAGACCAGTAATAGTCCGGAAAAACGTATTTTCCGATGTTTGTAGTGACTGAAGCTTCTCAAAGCCCCACAGCTCAGCACCGTAAAGTGCAGAGCCGAGGACTTTGGCCTCGTACACCTGCAGTGCTGGTTTTATTGGTTTGATCATAGATTTTCTATGCTCTGAACCAAGAACACCAGCCAATTGTCTATGCCTTAGAACTGCGGTATCTATATGCTGGGACCATCTAAGATCATTTGATACATGGATACCCAGATACGTAAAGGCATTAACTATCTCTAGAGGGCGATCATTCATGACTAGCTTAGATCTAAAACTTTGATGGAGATTAAAAACCATGAGCTTAGTCTTAGCCACATTAACTTCTAAGCCGTGCTCCCCACAGAATTGGTCAAAAATACATAGTGCACGCTGTAGACCACTCAGAGTCTTTGATAAAATCAAAATATCATCTGCAAACATTAAAATCGGTATCTTAGTACCAGCTAATGAAGGAGCATCCACATTTGCAGACAACATACAAGCCACGACACCATTAATATACAGAGTGAAGAGCGTGGGAGCCATCGAACACCCTTGCCGAACTCCCTGCTCCACCGGGAAGTCTGCGGTAACCATTCCCTGCCCCCCACTGGATCTTAGCAAAATTTGCTTCGTGTAGCCTCATTAACATTGAGAATAGTTCTTCTGGTAAGCCCAAGTTCTTCAATACCAACCACAGCTTAGACCTAGGGACCAGGTCAAAGGCAGCCCACAAATCGACAAAAGCCGCATACAGGCTGCCCTTGCCCAGCAACACAGTCCTCCACTGCAATAAAGTAAAACGGAAGACCTGGTCCACCGTACTGGTTGATTTTCGAAACCCCGCTTGAAATGGAGACAAAGCGTTATTCTCATCTGCCCAGTCCAGGAGCCTATTGACAATCATCCTCCCGACCACCTTTTGGATGGTGTCAATTAGGCTTATGGGCCTATAGTTCCCTGGTTGGGATCGATCTCCTTTCTTAAATACAGGTATTATGACTGCACCTTGCCAAGATGTCAGTACAGGTGCGCCCTGTGCAACTGCATTGACAAGAAGAAAGATGTACTTACTCCAGCGCTCTTTATCATTAATAAAGACGTCCGCCGGCACCCCATCTAAGCCTGGGGCTCTACCACTAGTCACTGTAGTAAGGGCCATCATTACTTCATTGCTGCTGAAAGAGTTTTCTTTGTAGTAAACCGGCCTAAAACCAACCATCAGGTTGCCGGGATGTGTTTCAGCATACTGGGGCTTAAAATAGTTGACCCAGTCCTCCTCAGGTACGTTGTTATTAGGAGGGTCGGATACTCCCCCCCTACCCCACTTTACAATATTCCAAAAGTGCCTAGAGTCTTTTTTTTCACTAGCATCCTTTATCTCTTGCCAGTGGAGCTCGTCCCACAATTTCTTAGTGTTAGATATACTTTCCTTATACTCTTTTCTGGCAATACGAATGGTCGTCAATTCTCTCCCCTTGATCGCAGAGCCTAAAGCTAAACGGGCATTCCTGCACTGAGTATTATACTACTTTGCCGGCTTGAGGATTACCCTTCTACTCCTCTTTGCAGGTTTCAAAAAATGATTCCTGATGACAGAGAAGAGGTTATCATGGATTTTGGTTACATTGTTCATTCCAGGTACGGTTGTATTAGCTTGCTCGATAGCCATTATGGCTCTATCCACCTCAGCGTTAATATTATAAATGGCCTGTTGGTTGGTCACAACGTATGCCCATTTTAACTTACGCATATCATTTGTAGGGACAATCAAAGGGGCGCTATCCACCTCAAGAATCGGGGTCACATTGTCAGATGTCCACCATTTGTGCTCTACGCACAGCGGATTGTGGTCACTGTAGGAAGGTAAATCCTGACTATGGTTGCCCCCAACTTTTTGCCCTGTGTTTTAGATGGTTTTTGACATAGTCGACCTGGGACCCTGCCCATCAGGACCCCAGGCTTACTGCTCTCTCTCTAAAATGGATTCCATGTACCTTAGGTACATTTCCAATTGGTACTGGGCCACCTTATCAGACCCTCCTACCAGGTCGGGTTCGCCCGAGAACACTAACTTTGTGAAATCTAGCTACCATAGACTTTGTCCCGCATCACGCGTGAGAGTGCACACTCTGCACCCGAGTCCCCTAGGCCTCCTATTAGTAATCTGAAGGTTCAGTAGTCAAGTCCTAGCGATTCCAAAGCCTATTAGTACAGTACTTACCTGCTAGTAATTTCGCATTCCACTTTTGTAGTATATGGTTTCCCGTGCCCCTCGGGCATTTGTGTAAATTGTGCGAACTCAAGTATTTTCGTAAGAGTTTTGTTTTGTGCTTAGTACCCTGTCCTCATAAAGAGTACAGGGCTGTTGTGATTCTAATAAATACATTGTTTATTTTCATAACACTTGTGTGGTGTCCTTTCACTTGGTGTTCAAGGGGTATATGTGATGGTATAACAGCTGGCTTAACACGCCCTCTAGAGTTTAGCCCGAAGACTGCTCGTATCCACGCTACTAGGATAGCTGGTCTATACGGTTGACTTACAACCAATCACCATAAGGGTTGTTTGGACTGATACAAAGTGCTCACTAGAATAGTGAACATTATATATCAGGCCAACTTCTCACATTGGTGAGCAGCGGTTGGGATTTGAGCTTGCTGTTGTTTTACCACACGTATCCTAAGAATATCTTGTGAAAGATCACATAAGTACTTCAGGTACATATACCTTAGCTTAGAATACTCTGAGTTCTACTGAACCAGCTGTTGTAGCTCCTCAAGGCTTAGCACACCTTGGCTGCAACTCTTAGCAAGGGATCAGTAGGCAAACATATAGTGTAGGTAGGTGCATCACTTACACCACACTAGGATCAGCATGTCAGACAAAGGAGGAAACTCTGAGTCTCCCCTTGTGTCAGTGGACCCTCCACAGGTCACTTCCAGATATGCTGCTCTTAGCTTCCAGGAAATGAGACAAGGGTGTACCTCCAGGAAGCTAAAACAGGGTGCAAACCCTACCATTCCCTTTCTGATTGGTCTCTTAGAGACTTATGATGCCAGGAGGTCTGCCAACACAGATCCTTCTCATCCAGATGGGAGTATGCCCTCCTTACAGGGTCCCTTTGATAACCATGACCATCCCCTCCAGGAGGCAGATGATGCTGATGCTGAGGATGAGGATGAGTTGTCAGGGGATGAGGCAGACAAAGGTCCAGAAGTAGTTAGCCAGCTAACTAGGGACAACTTAAGCAGGCATGAGAATGGTACTAGGAGATCCCTGGGGCCCCTCTCAGGTCAGCTTAACATTGGGAATGGACGAGTTAGGTCTCTATCCAGAGGCTCTAACAGATCCATTCGAACCAATGGCTCTCAAGGCTCTTCTCAAAGAGGGATGACATCCCCTCAGAGGAGAGTTTATGAAGCTAAAGTGAGGGAAGTCAATCTGAGGATTGAAAGGGAAGAACTTGCCCTGGCCAAAGAAAGACTTGCCTTTGCTAGAGAGCAAGAATTGAGTGGGACAAATCCCACTGGTGGCAGCATTCCCCCAAGGGAAAACAGGAGTTTAGACACTAGACACCTGAGTAAGATAGTGCCCCCCTTTAAGCAAGGGGATGATATCCACAAATGGATAACTGCTTTGGAGAGGGCTTGCACTGTACAGTGTGTCCCCCAGAGTCAGTGGGCAGCTATCTTGTGGCTCTCCTTGTAAGGTAAAGGTAGAGACAAGCTCCTCACTACTAGAGCTGAGGATGCTAACAATTACCAAGTCCTGAAGAGTACACTGATTGATGGGTTTGGTTTAACCACTGAACAGTACAGGTTGATGTTCAGAGATACCCAGAAAACTCAGTCTCAGGATTGGACTGACTTTGTTGATTGTGCCACTAAGGCTTTTGAAGGCTGGCTACTGGGTAGTAAGGTTACTGATTTTAAAGGATTGTACAATCTAATTATGAGGGAGCAAATCTTAAGTAATTGTCAGAACCAGTTATTACAACAGCACCTGGTAGACTCTGATCTGACCTCTCCACAGGAATTGGGTAAGAGGGCAGACAAATGGGTCAGAACCAGGGTCAGGCCTAAGCACCAGGGTGGTGACCAAAAGAAGGAATCAACCAAGCCTCAAGAGAAGGGTGGGGATAAATCCACAGAGAAGACTTCCCAAGGGCCCCAAAACTCCAACAAGGGTGGTGGGTCCCAGAACACTCCTTCAGAACAGAAGAAACCTTATTTCCATACCTGTAAACAGGTGGGCCATTACAAAAGTGATGTCAGTTGCCCTAAAAATAGCAATAAGGAAAACATACCCCCAGGTAATACTCCCAGACCTCCTGTTACCACTAGTGGTAATCCCCCAGGTGGTGGGAGTGCCCCCAAGAATGTGGTGGGCATTACTTTGGGCAATCGGGTGGATTATGGCCTAGCCAGATCCCCTGACACCACTCTTGTCTGTGAGACTGGCATGGGGTTTGCCAACTTCACTACTGGTCCCCACATTTTAGGAACGTATAGACAAGAGCTCCTAGTCAATGGTCAGAAAGTTGAGGCATTCAGAGACACAGGGGCCAGTGTCACCATGGTGATTGACCATCTGGTCCCCTCTGCTCAACTGACCCCTGGTTTTACTTATCAGGTGACAGACATTCATGGAGTGAAAAGAAGGCATCCCATGGCAGTAGTCAAGCTCAGCTGGGGTAATGTCACAGGGCCCATGAGAGTGGCAGTGACAGATAACCTACCTGTAGATTGCTTACTGGGGAATGACCTGGAACTCTCAGCATGGGCTGAGGTGGAGCAAGAAACCCACTCCAGGATGATAGGCCTATCCAGAAGGGTTAGTGGGGCAGTAATAGCTGCAGCCCCAGTCCAAGCACCAGTCCTCCCTGAAAAGGTTGGAAGGACAGTGGTAGCCACTGCCCAGGCTCAGACAGACTTCCCAGAACAGGATACGAGGGCTGTGACAGTCACAACCCAAACACAAACTGAGTGCCCTCCTGAAAAGGTTGGCAAGGCTGTAATGGTCTCAGCCTCCACTCAAACAGATAGTGTTGTGAAGCCTGAAACAATAGATCACTCCACTCAGACAGAGAGCATTGAGGAGGAAGAGAAATCTCCCTCCCACCAGACTCTAGGAAAGGATCAGCCTCCTCAGGGAACTGATCTGACCCCTTGTGAAGGAACTGCCCCAGAGGTAGTCAGGCCTAGCCTGGCAGAGCCCCTGATGTCAGTGGACCCTTCCAAGGTGGGACCCAGTCTGGAGCAGGTAACCTGCCCCTCTCTACCCTGCCTCAGTCAGCCCAGGGCTGAAGAGGTCAGGGAGGCCAGTGGTGGACCCCAAGGGACCCCCTGTCCAACAGAACTCCTTAATCAACAGATTAGGATCACTGAAGCTGGTAAACCTAGCCAAGTGAAAATAAATCAGACTCATGAGGGATCCCCCTTAAAAGTAGTTAGGGACCTCCCACAGCTGGACACTGTTGGGCACAGCCAAACATGGGGCCTAAAAACCCCAAACCTGACCTGTCCCTCCAGTAATCCAAACAGAGGGACTCAGCCTCCAGCTTTAGGTAGCCAGAGGCTGACCCTGAGAGCACAGTGCATCTCAGCTAAGGAAAGAAAGGCACACATGATGGATGGTGATTGGAGGAAGTTGAGCCCAAAGGTAGAGGAGCCTCACTTCAGCACTCCATCCCAGCATCAGCCTTTTTCTTTCCCAAGACACACCAAAGACAGAGATTCCCTATGGTGGAGACCCTCAGATACCCTTAGGGTGAGGGGTTGCTTAGTAGACCATGATACAGGGGGAAACCAAGCCAGAGCTGGTCCTTCCTTATATGGCCACTTAGGTAATAGAGGCTTACCTGGACAAGAATAGCCTCATCTCCTTTCGTTTGGGGGGGGGGGGGGGGGGGGGTTGTGTAGGAAGGTAAATCCTGACTATGGTTGCCCCCAACTTTTTGCCCTGTGTTTTAGCTGGTTTTTGACATAGTCGACCTGCGACCCTGCCCATCAGGACCCCAGGCCTACTGCTCTCTCTCTAAAATGGATTCCATGTACCTTAGGTACATTTCCAATTGGTACTGGGCCACCTTATCAGACCCTGTAACTCAGGGCATAGATGTACCCAGGGCCTACCAGGGGCTGAAGCATGTATTATGCCACCCCTGGATGGCCATCTAAATCTGACACAACTGGCTGCACGACAGCTGGGGCAAGGTGGTGTAATCACCCTTTGCTATGGATATAGTATACCTATATCTAACCCTAAAAATGGACACACAGATTCCTATCAGTCACTCCTCTGGCAGGCCTTGACAATCCTGAAGGCAGAGTGCTTGGAATCGTGTGAAATGGTGCTCTGGCATGAGCTGAGCCCGTTTGCAGCTTGCGGAACCAAGTCCTAATAGCTGTTCCATGATAACGCATACCATATACTCTTAAGTGCATTATAATCCTCGCGGTTAAATGCTATCTTTGGTATTGCTTTATCAAAACATGTCGAGTAAGGTGTCATATGAATTGGAATACTAACCCCTCACCAATTCTGGCGACGGGGTTAGCATTCCACCCTTCTAGAGGGACACGACATGTATGTAACTGTGAACCCCGGTTAAAGTTAAACGAAGCCTCAGCTCCACAAAATGGATGCTGCCACCACAGACACGAGTCTGACCTCCTGCTGCTGGGAGTCCTTCCAGCGAGGAGAGCTTGGACAAAGGGTTTCCTGTCAGGGGCGGTGCTAGCACCATCCCAGACAGGGTTTTGTGTATCCTGGGTAGGCAGGGCTTTACAGGAAGGTGACTGCTGAGTGGCACCCCGGTGCTCACTACGCATCAGCCGGCTAGAACCAGTTCCAGGGGCACACCAGCCCCTGGCCTGGGGAAAGTCCGGCATGGGAGAGGGGTGTAACCACCCCCCTTCCTGGTCCCACCCCTAGGGCAGGACCTAGTCGCGTACCCACCCCTTTCTTTAGGATAAAGGCAGGAGCGGGGACCCTTCCAAATTAGATCATCTTTGGAATCAAGACACGACTTTCTACGAAAGGACTTCAAGATTTCTTCTTCAAGATTCTCCCTTGTGACTAAGGAGTAGTCACCCTGCATCCGCAGGCACCATCTTAAGAACACTGCGGTCTGCTGCAAGTCCTTCCTCCGGAATCCGACTGCCCAGCTCGACGAGAACCGGCTTCCCTGGCACCTCTGACCTCTACCCACCTCTACAGCAAAGCTGGGAACCGTGGGTGCGACGAGACCTCGAGGGACCGGCCATCTTCAAGACTGCACGACTTCTTTCCAGCACGACCGCCTAGGGATCCTCTGGTGAGTGCTTTGGGGTCCGAGAAGCCCCGACCCTGAGCAGCTCCAGCACTGAAGTTCAGCCTCCCAGCATCTCCACGATCTGCGTGGGGCCCTTCTGCTTTTTGCTGCTCACCGCGTTGTTTGGCCACTAGCCCGCTGGCTTGTGGCCTTCTTAACGACGCCCGACGACATCACTGCTGCTGGTCTGGTTGCTCCAGACTGGCCCTTGCTCCCTTCCAAAAGAGGAGCACCCTGGACCCTCCTGGTCCACTCCAGACGCCATTTTGAGTCCACCGCGTGGGCTTGAATTAGCCAAGACTTGTTGCCCCAATCCTGGGTCCAGCGACGTCGACAGCTTCATCCATCGTGGGACAGCTCGCTCCTCCATCCTGGTCGCCGACAACGCCGCCTGGTCCGTGAGATCTGCAGAGCACAGCGTCGCCCACTCACCTAGTCGAGGTGACTACCATCCGGTGCCCTCCTGGTGCCACCTGACTACTGGCTAGTAGTCACGAACTTGGTCCCCTCTGCTTTCAGGTGTCATCCATCTTCGATCCAGGCTTGGATCAACCCGAACTCTCTTCACTGGTCGCCTGCCAGCAACTTCTTTCTTCAGGCTCCTGGTCCGTCTACGAGGATTCCCGAC
This sequence comes from Lissotriton vulgaris, assembly GCF_964263255.1. Taxonomy (NCBI): domain Eukaryota; kingdom Metazoa; phylum Chordata; class Amphibia; order Caudata; family Salamandridae; genus Lissotriton; species Lissotriton vulgaris. Next base: position 836,764,287 of record NC_141696.1, on the reverse strand, counting down.
GTCTTTTGAGACCTATGCAGCTGCAGCCCCTGGGCTAGGTAACTTCGGCATTTCGGTGCCCCAGCATAGCCTCACTATCCAAGGGTCAGAATCCACTTTCGTTTTCCTCCTACCAGGTCGGGTTCGCCCGAGAACACTAACTTTGTGAAATCTAGCTACCATAGACTTTGTCCCGCATCACGCGTGAGAGTGCATACTCTGCACCCGAGTCCCCTAGGCCTCCTATTAGTAATCTGAAGGTTCAGTAGTCAAGTCCTAGCGATTCCAAAGCCTATTAGTACAGTACTTACCTGCTAGTAATTTCGCATTCCACTTTTGTTGTATATGGTTTCCCGTGCCCCTCGGGCATTTGTGTAAATTGTGCGAACTCAAGTATTTTCGTAAGAGTTTTGTTTTGTGCTTAGTACCCTGTCCTCATAAAGAGTACAGGGCTGTTGTGATTCTAATAAATACATTGTTTATTTTCATAACACTTGTGTGGTGTCCTTTCACTTGGTGTTCAAGGGGTATATGTGATGGTATAACAGCTGGCTTAACACGCCCTCTAGAGTTTAGCCCGAAGACTGCTCGTATCCACGCTACTAGGATAGCTTGTCTATAAGGTTGACTTACAACCAATCACCATAAGGGTTGTTTGGACTGATACAAAGTGCTCACTAGAATAGTGAACATTATATATCAGGCCAACTTCTCACAGTCACTTTCAATCCTCCATTTGACTTGTCACAAACTAGGTTCCAAAGTTTCATGCTCCACAAAACATAGTCAATTCTGCTCCTATGACGCCCATTATCGAAAGTGCATGCCCCTGTCTTGTCACTCATGGTCCTCCCATTTAGTGCCCTTAGACCCCTTTCGTAGCATATAGCATTTAAACAGATAACATCCTCGGACCAACGAGTAACAGGATTTAAATCTAATTTGGGGACTCCCCATTGCCTGTCCTCTTCATCCCCAGCAAAATCATCACAAATGGCCAGTGGTTCAAAGGTTCGGTTCAAGTCACCAGCTATAACAATATTGTTGTCCAGAGAGTGGTTTTCAAGGAGGGAACCCAAAGCCGCTAGAACTTTTGACCTTCCACCCTTGTTACCCCTGGCATAGACATTGTAGATGTCAAGCCATCCCAGAGGGCCCAGGTCCACTCTAATACGTTGGATGTCATTACTTCCAATATCTACCACCTTGACAATGAGCGACAAGCTCTGCCGGACCCAAATAGTCAAGCCACCCATAGGACGCCACTTGGGACCCTTTATTGCTGGAACAGAATAATTCAAATATCCCTGAGCAAAAGAAGGTTCACACAGCCTCCTGGAAAATACACACATCAAAGCTATTTACAAAATTTAGCCAATCCTGGGATTCCTGCTTGAAGGACATCCCAGCAATATTCCATGAGACTAGCTTGCCCACACCATCCCTAATGCTGACAATTGATCTTGGGGGAGTGGCTACAGGGGAAGTAGTAAGAACAATGGTGTTAGAGATAGCTGCAACGGAGTTGGTATTACCATTCACCAAGTTAACCCGAGGTAAAGGATAAACAGGCAAGATGTTGATGAGGTCCTGCAGGGGACAGCTAGTTGAGTTACCACCCAGTCAATCGCAGTCGTTGAGGCCTGAAAGAGCATTAAATCTGTTTGTGACCTCAACATCTGAGATATCTCCTGGGCCACCTTGTGTCCAGGCTCCGTTGGATTTCATAGGTATTGTGGGGCATATTACCAAGCAATAGCGATAATTATCGCTATTGCTTGGTTAGAGACAAAAATGTATCGCCGACCTGCGGCGATTTTTATCGCAGATAAACCTTGGTATTACCAACGTTTATCGCAAATGCGATAAAAATCGGCCGCAATGCATGAATATCGCTGAAAAGTCAGCGATATTCATGCATTGGCGAGCTAATGCTCTTAGCCATGTCATCCACCTCCCATTGGATAACATGGCTAAGAACTGCTCAGGGCAGGGGTTAGCTTTTGGAGATATTCGCGCTTAGCGCAAATATCTCCAAAAGTTGGTAATAGGAGATAGCGATGATAGCGACAGTTCCAGTCGCTAACATCTTGGCACGCCCACTTTGCATGTCATTAGTGATAAATATCACTGACATGCAAAGTGGGGCCCAAGATGGTCGCTATCTCCTACTAGCTGTCGCTAACTGGTGTTAGCGACAGCTAGGTAATAGGGAGATAATTTTATCTCCGCTTTCTTGGCTTTTAAAGCCAAAAAAGAGGAGATAAACCCCCTTGATAATATGCCCCCGTGTTCCACCCTCCTGGTCCCCTGGGAAAATATGGATTATTAACAGACATCCTGTTCATATAGTTCAGGTTGCTGGGGGTGCCCTGATTTCCTGGTCTGTAGAAGAACCCGAGGGGCAATATTTCAATGCCCCTCGGGTCCCCCCATCAAGGTGCTTTGCTCTACATCCCTGAGGATCCTAGCTACTGGTGTTGGGCTGCTAAAGTTTATGACTATACAGTTACCATCTTTAGTCTTCCTAGAGTGTCCCAACCATGCAACTCGGCGGGCCATAATTATGTTATGAGCTACCATATGGCCACGTGGAGTATTTCGAGAGAGCCAGTATGTGACCTTATTTTTCAGTTGGGAAAAGTCCTCTCTTTCTCCTTGGCGGAGTGGGGGGACATTGCCCAAAATTATCACTAGAGGAGTACTTTGTGGGGGTAAATCTAGGGTGGATCGGTTACCGATACCCTGGACCGGCTTGGGAATGAATAGGACCAGTCGCCAGTAAGGCTGGCTGTATGCCATCCTGCTGATGTAACTGCTGAACCCCCAAGCGGCACTGGCTTCCCTCAATGCTCAGGGATCTACCCCTTGAGTCTGTTGATCTATTATAACTATTAGTCAGGGGCCCTTTGACTGTGGGAAATGCAAGTTCACGTGAAATTGATGCAGGGGGTTCGTTATTATCTACCCGTTCCCTTGCATGTGTAGTATGTACTCCCGCCTTCTTATTATCTGTTAGAGAATGTAACATTTTAGTATTGTCAATGGTGGCCTGTTGGAGCTTACCTAAGTTATCATTAATTATTTTCAATCTCTCAATAAGAGGGAGTATTAGGGATTTAATTATCTGTTCTACCTGCCCTATCAGTGCACCATCTCCTTGTGCAGCCGTTGTAGGTCTTATCTAAGCATGGGCGAATTTTGCGAATCTTGGGTTCGCGAATTAGCGTATTTGCGAATTCGCAATCCGCAAAATCCGCGAACTCTTGCGAATTTGCTGATTTTTTTTTGTGTTCGCAAGGGTTTCTGCCAGTTCACGAGGGTTTTGTACCAGTTCGCAATTGCAAACTTACTTGTCGGCTCGCAACGGTCGCAACTTTGTTGTTTCTATGTCTGGGTCATCATCACAGGTTCACAGCACCCTCTGTTTCACCACTGCCACCCTCTCGTTGACCCATGCAACCCTCTGGTACATCACTGCCACCCTCTGATTCATCACTGTAGATTATGGGGGGGGGAAGCAAGCACACCTGCGCTGCTTCAACTGACATGAATTAATTTCTGGTTCATCACTGTAGATTATGGGGGGGGGAAAGCAAGCACACCTGACCTGCTTCAACTGACATGAATTCATTTGGGGTTGATTAATGTGTCACTGAATTTAAACTTCCTGTCTGGCACCTGCTTCCTTATCTGTAATTTGCTTTCTGTTGCAGTGCAATTTTTTTCCCAGGACCTTTGTGGCCTACTTGTAGCTATTCTATGAGCCTGCTGTGAGGGTCAGAGCAGGGTCATAAAATAGTTGCAAGTAGGCAACTGAACTCTGGAAGGGGCCCCTCAGGGAGCACTACAGGGAATGGTTACTAATGATGAGTTTGAACTTTTGCACCTGCTGAGTGCTTTCAGTTTTGCAAAACTTGTTTTTCTGTGGGGCACTTCCTTCCTCCACCCCCCTGCCCCCCAAAATGGACTCCTTGCAAAAGAAATGCAGGCAAATGTCAACCTGAGGAGTTATTCTGATAAAAATCATCATTTTCAGAAGGTTTATGCTGCTTGCTGGTGGATTTCTTGTGCAGAATTGCAAATTTTGAAATTTCGCGAGTGCGAGATTGTTGCTGCCTGCCGCATCTACATGTTCCTAATTGCGAACTCTCGCGATGCTTCGCCAAACTCCTGCGGGATCCCGCAGCAAGATCCAAAATGGCGTAGCACTCGCAAAATATCGAGAAAAACAACTCGGCAAACGCTGAATGACGGTAAGTGAACGCCGCACGCCGCAATATTGTATCACCAAGCAAAAAAATCTGCTGCGTGCGAATTTGCGGATTTTCGGTAAATTCGCGAGAGTTCGCAGATTGCAAATTTACCGAAAATCCGCAAAATCCACGAGCGGAACGGATTTTCCGCCCATGCTTAGTCTTATCATTGGGTGTGATTGGCCATTTTTTAGCAGGAAGGGTATACTCTTATTATTCTGTGCAGGAGTGTCAGTCTGTATATGGTTCTGAACACCCAGAGATTTGGCCCCTTTGTTCACTAATTTGGGGATCTACCTTGTCTGTCTTACTCGCATGTTGTTCCCCTACGCGCCAGGACAGTCTTGACTAACAGTGCGCGATACAAATCTAAATATAACATAACATAATATCTTTGCTCGTTTACCTTTCTGTCCCCCCCCTCGCTTTCTTTTTCCTATGGGCATTTTACTTGAGGATGTCGAATTAGTGATATGGCAAGCGGGTTTAGTCGGGGGGGTATCTTGCAAGGCACATTTTCCTCCTGAACAGCGCTACCTATCTGTGTGTTCTGTGTGCTATTCCCCAGGGAGATGTTGCTGAGTGAATCTGACCCTATGCTAATCTCTGGCAATCCTAAATCACTTAGACGTTGACTTAAATGATTCTCAGGGGTTGTACAGAGCTGGATTAATCCCAGAGAGGACCGTTTAGAGAATATTTCAGTTGAGAGTCTTTTTTCGACATCAACTATCTCTTGGTCCCGGGCGGCTGAGACCCGAGTGATATAATTGTCTAGTGTTCCCATAAGACTTCCACTGATGGATTGAAATCCTGGCTTGAATGAATGAATGAATGAATAAGAATTTGTATTGCGCAACTTTACCAGAAGGCATCAAGGCGCTTTCCCCCTTTGTCCAGCTGTGCGGGCATGCTTGTAGGATCAGATCCCTGAAGGAAAAGATGGCCAGGTACGGAATAATAAACGAAAATCAGGTTAGCCCTTTATGGTTATCAAAGCGACCAGATCACCTATGGGTAGAGACACTACGTTGTACAGGATCTTGGGGGGGTGGCCCAGCCCGGCCTCTTCTGGCCCCGGACGGGCTTCTCCCGGGACGCTCCCGCACACCGGGCGTCTGGATCACTTATGTATCACGTGTGGCAGCCGTGGGCGGGGCTCAGAGCCGAACGCGGGACCAGCGGAGCGGGTGCAGCGAGAAGTAACATTCAAATCCTGGGTCTCCTCTCGTGGCAACAGTAGCAACAGGACTCCACTCGCAGGTAAGTACACAAACGCACAACAATCCCAATGAAGCAAGGGCAGCTGGACTTTAAGCGAGAGGCGGCCGTGGGCGGGGCTCAGAGCCGAACGCGGGACCAGCTGGTTCAGGTCGGGCAGGGACTCCTGGAACTTGGAGTCCCTGCTAGCGTTCAGCGTAATCTTTCTTCAGGCCCCCTAGCCCCACAGCCAGCACAAGCAAACTGCCTGGTGGCCAAAGCTCCCTCCACCAGCTTCAAGCAGCGAAGCGGCACCTGCGAAGCGGGTGCTGCGAGAAGTAACGTTCAAATCCTGGGTCTCCTCTCATGGCAACAGTGGCAACAGGACTCTACTCGCAGGTAAGGACACAAACGCACAACAATCCCAATGAAGCAAGGGGCAGCTGGGCTTTAAGCGAGAGGCGGTCGTGGGCGGGGCTCAGAGCCGAACGCGGGACCAGCTGGTTCAGGTCGGGCAGGGACTCCTGGAACTTGGAGTCCCTGCTAGCGTTCAGCGTTATCTTTCTTCAGGCCCCCTAGCCCCACAGCCAGCACACGCAAACTGCCTGGTGGCCAAAGCTCCCTCCACCAGCTTCAAGCCAAAGAGCTGGTGCGGCGAGAAGTAACGTTCAAATCCTGGGTCTCCTCTCATGGCAACAGTGGCAACAGGACTCCACTCGCAGGTAAGGACACAAACGCACAACAATCCCAATGAAGCAAGGGGCAGCTGGGCTTTAAGCGAGAGGCGGCCGTGGGCGGGGCTCAGAGCCGAACGCGGGACCAGCTGGTTCAGGTCGGGCAGGGACTCCTGGAACTAGGAGTCCCTGCTAGCGTTCGGCGTAATCTTTCTGCGGCAACAGGACTCCACTCGCAGGTAAGGACACAAACGCACAACAGAATGTTGTTGTTACCTATCCAAATTTGAATTTTGAATTTTAATAAGAAGTGCACGGGCGAAGACCTTTTGGGCACTGTTGATCAGGCTAATTCGTCTGTAATTTGAAGGCAATGAGCGATCACCCTTATTAAACTCTGGAATCACCTCAGCTCCTTTCCATGAGGATGGAATTGCAGAGCCAGAGGCTATTCCGTTGGCAGGCCAGAATATACAATGACCAATTGTCGACGTTAATGAGAAATACGTCGTCAGGAATGGCACCCCGACTGGGGGCTTTAGATCTCATAATTGCGTTAATACTGAATCTTAAATCAGCTAAGTAGAAGAACCCATCAATCTGAGAACAATCATAAGCGACTCTTTGGTCTTCATTAGCATGGTCAGGTTCTCCAGTGTATAGTGATGAGAAGTGGTGATGCCATGCCTCAACAGCAATAATATTGTCAGGAGACTGGAGACTATTTCCATCACCCCTAGTCACAAGAAGCTATAAACGTTGTGTATAATTTTTTACACAAGCTTCGCTGATCAAAGACCAATGCTCCACTTCCTAACCCTATTAGCCATGAGAATCGTTTTCTTATAGGATTGCCTAGTTTCCCTCACTTGAATGAATAAATTGCAGTGGCCAGTTGGGTTCTAAAGTTCCTGCACTCCTGTGTAAACCAAGCAAACTGTGTTTTTGAGCTTTTTGTTCCACCCAGTGAGCATTGTTGTATTTTAAAATAAGAAGCTAAGAAGTTAAAAAAGTTAGTATGACAGTCAGCAATCTTCGTAAGATCACCCTGGAGTTGTAGCAGACTAAGCATCTGACTAATGCTAGCCTCCAAGTTGGTTCTGATTTAGTCTAACTTTTCCAGGTGCTACACATGCCCATTTAGGACGCCTATTATCGTTGGTGGGATATACCACCCTGGTGGTGAGAGTAGTATCTGTAGAATTTGAGCGTCTGACCCAAGGAGAGATTAGAATTAGCTAAAGGGGATTATGATCATTGTCCGGAGTAGACCCTACAACCATATAAATAACTTTGGGACATAGTTCCAGCAAAAAGTAATCAATTTGGCACATGTTAGTTGTCCGGTTAAAAGTACTTGCTCTTAGCTTATTAGAGTTGGTTCGCCCATTAGTGGCCCTCAAGCCAAATTCGAGAGTTGATGCATTAAGCAGCAGTGCCATTTGGGACCATTTTGTGGTAGGAGTACGGTCCAAAGGGGGAATACGCCATAACTCCTCCTCCTCCTCCCTACTTCCACATTAGTCCTCCTGCCCAAGTGGTTCGAAAGTGACATTGAAGTCACCTGCGACTATTAATGTTAATTGGGTATTTCTAGCATCTACGAGGTTCTCCAACTCCTGGAGGATGCATGATATGCTACCCGCTTTCGTCCTTTTGCCATACACTTTAAAAAGATCCAGCTCCAACCCATACTTTGCCCTTATCTGGACTGCTAGTATATCTGGACTGTTGGTCTTGAGTTCTTCGACAGAACAATGAAGATCGCTTTTTTTAATTTTTAACTTTTATTTATGTAAGTGTGAAAGGCATACTCATCAATTCTTTGCATATATCAAATATAATAGATACAGTCCATACAGTTTACATTCTTTGTTATCTTCTAAGTACATTGTAAGAGCGTTTGCATTTTGTCGTTTGCATAGATAGCGTTACAAATTAGTGTCATTTTCATTTTGTTATTTCAATTCTTGAGACCAGAATCAGTATGGAGCGAAAGAGGAATTTGTGATCCAACCAATTTCCTAAGGTTATATATTCTGATCAGGAGGGGGAAGGATCACTTGTCCTGGATAACTTTGGGTATGCCATAACTGTTCTGAGTAGTCCCAATAAAAAACCCTCATGCACGTGCTGGTAAATATTGCGGTGTTAAGCGGTATATCTTGTTTCTCCGCCGTCCATCGCACGTGTGTGCATAATCATAGGGTTAGTTTTTTATGCAACCTCCATCCAGGAGGCATTACCCATTGTTAAAAACAGTAGTGATCAGTGATTGTGACTGTGACGTGAAATAGTGAAAAGATAAAATGTCTCTCTTAATCAGAAAAATTATTTTTATTAGTTCTGTTTTGGAGGCAAAGACTTAAAAAATTAAATTGGTGAACTAGAGTGTTTATGACTCGTTCACCCTCAATAAGTGGTATAGGTCGACATATTTCAGCCCTTATTATGCCAGGTGGGTCCTATGGGCTTTCTTCAGGACCACAGTGCAAAACAAAGACCTCTCACGTCTCTGTTGGTGAAAAGGAAAAGTTCTAATGGAACATATCGTTATGTTGCTCCTAGTGAGGTCAAATAGTACCTCTGTTTTTGGCTATATTAAGCCTCTTCTAGGTTTTCCGGGACTAGAGGTGGCAGAGTCAGCACAAGCAACTGACGGAGAGCCAGAGAGTGCCTCCCTGACCTACCCTGATCCCGAAGAGGCTTAATATAGCCAAAAACGGAGGTACTATTTGACCTCACTAGGAGCAACATAACGATATGTTCCATTAGAACTTCTCCTTTTCACCAACAGAGACGTGAGAGGTCTTTGTTTTGCACTGTGGTCCTGAAGAAAGCCCATATGACCCACCTGGCATAATAAGGGCTGAAACATGTCGACCTATACCACTTATTGAGGGTGAACGAGTCATAAACACTCTAGTTCACCGATTTAATTTTTAAAGTCTTTGCCTCCAAAACAGAACTAATAAAAATAATTTTTCTGATTAAGAGAGACATTTTTATCTTTTCACTATTTCACGTCACAGTCACAATCACTGATCACTACTGTTTTTAACAATGGGTAATGCCTCCTGGATGGAGGTTGCATAAAAAACTAACCCTATGATTATGCACACACGTGCGAGGGACGGCGGAGAAACAAGATATACCGCTTAACACGGCAATATTTACCAGCACGTGCATGAGGGTTTTTTATTGGGACTACTCAGAACAGTTACGGCATACCCAAAGTTATGCAGGACAAGTGATCCTTCCCCCCCTGATAAGAATATTTCAATTCTTGAGTCACTAGAGGCAATTTGCAGATATCCCCTCTATATGTGTTCCAGCCTCCCCATTTTTTATCCATTTTTTGGGACAGGCCCCATGAATGTATACGGTCTTTTCCGCTACCATGGCCGTGTCCATATCCCTGCACCACTCTGTGAGTGTGGGGGTGGTTGCCACACCCCAGCGCCTAGCAATATTCCTTTTGGCTAGCATAATACCTAGGGTAGCCCAGGTCTGTAATGTCGAATTGAGGTCTTTCGTTTCCCAAGCATTAAATAAACAGCATTTGGGCTCTGCAGGGACTAGATTCCCACTCACCCTTGTGATAAGAGACATAACTGATTCCCAGCATGACGCAATTGCAGGGCATGCCCATATAGTATGAAAGAATGTACCGACCTCCCCACATTTAAGCAGACAGAGCTAGGTGTCATCTTTTCCAATCTTGTAGCGAGTAGTTCTAGTGTAGTAGATCCTATTGAAGATCTTGACTTGTACTAGGCGTAATTTAGATGCGATCCCCACTTCTCTATGAGATGCTAGTGCCTCCTGCCAATCCGTATCATCTAACTCTCCCAGGTCTGCTTGCCACTTGTCTTTGAGCTTCTGCACAGGATCTGGCATGTTGTTGATAATTTTCCGATAGGTCTCAGAGATTGCTTTCTTTTCCATGTGATCCATCAGTAGCCTGTCCTCTAGCGGGGAAGCCTCAGGCAAGGTGGTGTTGGGGGGAGATTGCCGCTTCAAGGGCGTGTTTAATTTGTCGGTAGCAGAAGTGATCTTTTGGCTCCATCTCATACTGCGTCTGGAGCCGTGCAAATGGAATCCATTTCCCCTTACCCAAAGATCACCCACCTTGGATATTCCAATATGGTCCCAGTGATTAAAGCCTTTGCTTTTTCCCAATCTTCCCAGCCTGTCCGTGATCCAGAGCGGTGTTGCCTGTGTGATTTTGTTGTGCCACCCTAACTTTTTTTACACTATATTCCATACCCGGAGTGTGTGGTTTGTGGGGCCCATTAAGGTCAGAGTCTTGTTATATAGCGCCCGGTATGGCCCCTCCTGACCCAGTTGCAAGCGGTCAAGAATATTAGTTGGGTCTGTGTGGGGGACATGAATCCAGTGGTAAACCACTATCAGTTGGGAGGCCCAATATTATGTTTGGATGTTCAGGATTGTGATGCCCCCATCATACCAGGTGCGATATAGTTTTGTCATAGCTATGTGAGCGGTTCTTTGTCCCACAGGAGTTTAGTGACATCTGCCTCAATGGCACGGTAGTAGGATTGTGGAACCAGGAAGGGTGCATTTTGAAGGGCTTAGAGAAATCTTGGTAATGCCATCATTTTGAAAAGCGCTGCCTTTCCCAGGAGCGACAATGGCAGCGACTGTCCGTGCTTGGTGTCTCTTTGCAACCGTTTCAAAGGGGCTTGAAGAGTCATAAATATTTCCAGGTCATGGGTGATGTGAATCACAAAATATTTGAAAGTATCCTCGACAATTGTTACATCTTGCCAGCCGGGAGAAGTGGCGGGAGGCCTTTCAAGACATAAAAGTACTGATTTTGTCAAATTAATCGTGTACCCTGAATAACGTCCATATGAGCCACAGATATCTAACAGGCAGGACAGGGAGTCTCTGGGAGTGGCCATATATAACAGGATATTGTCTCATACAAGGATATCCAATCCTCACATCCCACAGGCCATCGAAGCCCTTGGACGACCGGGTCCTGTCTCTCCAAGGCCGCCAGAGGCTCCAGCACCAGGGCGAAGAGATGCGGCGACTGCAGGCAGCCCTGTCTATTGCCTCGGTGCAATAGAAACTCTCTGGATCTATGCCCATTGGCAACTACGTGGGCCAGGGGAGCAGTGTATAGTAACCTAACCCAGGAGCAGAATTTCGGTCCCAACCCCTATTTCACAAGAACGGTGAAGAGAAAGGGCCATTCGACAGTGTCGAAGGCCATCGCGTGTCTAAGGACAGCACAATGGCTTCTTCTTGAATGGTATGCTTCCGGCCCAGCACGTTGTAGAGGCGTCTCAGAATTAAGGCTGTATTCCTCCCAGGCATAAACCCGGATTTATCCAGATGTATCAACGTTGCTGGGTGTGGCGTAAGTCTGTTGGTCAGGGTTTTGGCCAGTATCTTGGCCTCAGCGTTGATCAGAGATATGGGTCTGTAGGAGGAACACTCCTGCACGGGTTTGCCGGGTTTGTGAATGGCCACTATTGTTGCCGTTCTTTGATCTCGGGGTAGTTCCCCCCTGTTCAAGCTGGCCTCATACATAGCTACAAGATACAGTGTGAGTGTTGTTGCGTTACGTTTGTACCACTCTATGGTAATAACGTTTGGGCCCAATGCCTTTCCTGACTGGAGTTTACCGATTGCTGCCGCAATTTCCTAAGTGGAGAGTTCTGCCTCTAATAATTCAATACAATAAGCATCTTTATTCGATTCACAGAACCATCAAAGCAACATTAAATACAAAACATTATCAATAAAAATAAATATATACAAATCATTAATCCTCGTTTCAGTTGCAATACAGTACTTAAGATATAATTTTACAGTTTTGGCAGCATATGCATAGAAAATATAAAGTGCAGAGTGCCTGAAAACCTCATATTAATTTCAATATCTTACATACTATGCGATTTTCACAACTTGCGAATATTCGAACATTCTTCTGATAGCTAGACGGGAGAAATAACCATCAGTAAGACAATTAACACTTGAGTTTCGCTGTTAGTCATAAGTGTTGATATTAACAGTCCGCGACAAAATATTAATTTCATAAAGTGCAAGTGCTACGTGCAAATATATCATAAGCGTTGGTTTTAACAGTCAGCAACGGAAGATTAATTTCATAAAGTGCAATTGCTACGTGCAAATATATCTAACTGACTGTAGTATCACAAAAAGAAAATGATAATTTGCCCTTTTCCTCCTTTTAATTAAAACTTTAGCCCTCGCTTTATCCTAATAAAATTAACTGCCAGTAAGAATCTACTAGTGCCAAATACTGTTATCTTGGAACTACCAGACTTTAAAATATGCAACATTTCAGTGTATTTTCTAATGCACAAGTTCCTGCCCAGAGGTTTTATCCATTTCTTTCTGGGGATTTCATATACCGGACAAAAAAATAGCACATGTGCAACAACCTCTTCACTTCCCAAGTGGCACTGGGTACATTTGGAATCATTTCCCTCAACCTGCTTTTTCCCCCACCTGAATGTGAACGACTTAATTTGAAGTGTACCGTATCTGAATTTCAGATACAATACTTTAGTAAGTAAGGGTTTGATCTCATCTAAAAATTATTCAAAGCAGGGGGTTATTTTAAACATCAAAAACTGGGTTGTGAGTGTACCGGATCTACAATTTAGGGTAGCACTATGCTTGATAAAGTTCCAGTAAATGGTTTTGAATTCCCGTTTAGATTCAGGAGTTAACAAGTTTGGTTGTTCCCAGAACCTGCTCAAACCCAAGTCCAAGAACCATTTACAGGTGTGAACCAACCATGGAAAAGTAACGTGAGTGTCAAGAACCATCAATTCACTCAGTGCTTGTCTATAGGTTTGCAATCCCTCAGTGGTCCATATTCTTATCCAGTATGCCAGGGTCATTCAGATTGCCCTTTGTTCTATCTGCTTAATTCCCAAATAGAACATTAGGGGGATCACAAGTGTATTTTGTGGTAGGGCAGTAAACCTCCTCAACATCCTATTTTCCCCCATAGTTAGAGGTAAGAGTAGCCCTCCTCCCCCTCCCCCCACCAGCTCTGAGCCATATAAGGCGGCGGTTTGGGCCCAGGATTTGTAAACTTCAAGGGCTGGCGTAACAGTCTTTGTCGTGGTAGACATTTTTTTTTTATAACTGGTGCTGCGTTTTGTATTAAAATTGATCTAGATTTCATTATCTGGAGGTTCCATGAAAGTTTAGAATCAATGGTTACCCCCAAGATAAACAAAGTTAGAAACACGCTCCAAGGTTACTCCATTCAACTTCACAATATTCTTAAAACCTTTATGGGGCCTAATGGTCATATATTTAGTTTTTAATGGATTTATTTCTTTTTTGTCTGCAATATTGGTCCAGTGTATTTAAAAGGTTTTGCAGGCCATTTGGTGTTTGGGACAGCAGGATGGTATCAACAGCAAATGATAGTGCACAAATATGTTCCCCTTCTAATTTCGGAGAGTCATGATTGGCTTTTAGGAGAAACTCATCATATCATTAACATACAAGAGAAACAGAGTTGGCGCCAGGACACAACCCTGGCGCACACCTCGCCTAACAGGTATCTCTTCCGTCAATTCACCCCCTTTTCCCCAGCGCACTTTCGCAAATGTATTCTCATGAAGCCTAACCAACTGGACTATAATATTTTTTGGCACCTCTTGCTGTAATAGGTTTAACCATAATAAATCTATAGGGATTGAATCAAATGTGGCCTTTAAATCTATAAAGGCCACATATTAATGGCCAGATCTTAACCTTGTGTATTTCCATGCTATGATTATCAACCTGAAGACCTGGTCTACGGTACTTATTCTCTTCCTAAAGCCCACCTGGCATGGGGAAAGTACATCATTATCAAGAATCCAATCATTTAACCTATCTAGGATCTGCTTTGCGTAGACCTTTTATAATATATCTAACAAACTGATAGGTCTATAATTAGCGGGGTCGTCCCTGCACCATTTCTTATAAATCGGGACGATCTCCGCTCCTTTCCATGATTCTGGAATGGGCTGGCCTCTGGGCCATGTTTGAAAAGATCACCCGGGATCTTAACAGGGCCAGGAGCTTTAGATGGTTTAATAGTAACAATTGCCTCTGTATTGTCTTCCACACTAAATTGTAGTGGTGTGATTTCATTTGATGATAAAAGTACTTCAATGCTATTTAGTAATCTCTAATCAGTGGGGCCGGAGGGGCATATAGATGGGCAAAATGGTCATGCCAAGACCTAGGGTCCAAATTATAGTCCTGGGGGGATATTTGCTTTGGTACCATTTGCAATAATCTGCCAAAACAGAAATTGGTCACCCTTCTTTGAAGCTGTTATCAGTTCTTCCCAGCTTTCATCTTCCCACCTTCTGCGAGCTACTTTCTGGACTTTGTTATACGTGTTCCCTAATTGCCTGATCAAAGTAATGTCCTTGGTTTCCAAGGCCTTAACTAAGCTTTGTTTAGCTAGTACGCATTCTTTATCAAACCATGGACTAGACTGTCCGATCTTACTATTATATTTGGCTTAGTTAAATAAGGTTTAATACTTTCCGTCAACTTTTGATGGATCTGGGTTATGGTTAAGCCTCTAGGACACTCTTTTATCTAATAATTGAGACTCAGTCTCCGTAAGTCCGGGAAGTTTGATATCACAGAGGAACTCCTCTGCATCCGTTTGTGTTATTGTTAGTGTGGAAGTATAAACTTGTTCGTAGTAATGTGACAGGAGGTCTACTATGCATTGGGGTTTCCGTGTGGTGTCACCCATAGGAAGTTGGGGTTCTGCGAACCACCTATCTGCCTTTTCCGCTTATTAAGCCAGGCCAATAGCCTGCCGGCCTTATCACCGCTTTCATATATGGTGTGCTGGGTTTTGGAGAGTCACGTTTTCCCTGCCTCCCAATGATGGTCTGTATACTCCTGCTTTTTAAGATGCAATAAGTGAGTGTTCGAATCGGAGGGGTCCTGACTGTGGGCTCTCTCTAGGTCATCTACGTCCTGTTCAAGGGTCGCTACTGACCTAACTTTCTATCTTTTTTTGAGGGGTTATGAGTGAGACTGCCTGCCCACGAAGCACTGTCTTGTACGCCTCCCAGAGGACGAGTGAAGAGGAGACGGAAGGCGCATTTTTGCTAAAATAGTATTTGGTAGTATCAGTCAGTCCTTTCCAGATCGGCAGGGGTCCTGAGGTATCCGGGATATATAGGGAATATTCGGCTATGTGCTGTGGAATGCTAGGTGTATAGAGCGCTCACCGGGGAGTGATCAGAGATGCCTCTTGGTAAGTGTGCTACAGTTAAAAAGTTTCCAAGTTCGACTGCTGGCGCCAGTATGTGGTCTATTCTGGAGAGGCTGTTGAGTGCATCCGAGTGATATGTATATTGTCATGTCCGTGGAAAACGGGATCGCCAGATGTCTACCAGGCCTATGGTGTCTAGGAAGTCCATCAGGACAGAGTGTGTCTGGTGGTGTTGTCAAGGGGTGTGTGATCCAGAGTGTCATCTAGTTTGGCGTTGAAGTCGTCTCCTATTATTAAGTTGCCTTGTGGGAGCCTAAGTAGGAATTCACGGAGCGCCTGAAATGCGAAACCTGCGCTATACGATCTGGCTTGTTTTGTAGTAGTGCACGAATAGCTTGAATGGACCTACGATGTGCCATTTAACATACTCTTAGTGCGCTTTGACATTGAAAAAGCTGTGGTCGTGTGTAATGAGGAATCCTATATGTGGACCGGGTTTGGGAGGAGACATGTGCATCGATTCTTATACAGACTCTAGGTAATTGTTTGCAGGTTTTCAACAATACTAACATAAACAAAGAAAAAACATTCCTAGAATTTTGTCATCCCTTATGAATCTTCCCTCCCCCCTCCCTGTATGACAGACTTAAAACTATCCGCCTTCCCAACATTGCAGTATGCTTATATCCCATTACCTGTTACCTCGGTGGGGCCGGCTTCTTAAGCAATCCCCCCCAGTTCGTCTCTTCGTCAATATGTTAAAATTACAAAAAGGTTCTGAAATGGGGAAAAAAATCCAATAAAGAAATTTTAAAAAAAGGTTCTCAACATTCAATTAGGTGAGCAGGTGATGGTTTTGGCGTTTATATAGTTATCATTCAGTCTGTGAACTGCTGTCCCATCTAAGTGCATCAGCACGCCATGTGCGCCATTGGTGTTAAGTTGCTGCGGGTCAACAAGTGATGGAGACCGGTCTTAGCCTTTGTGTTTGGTCCGTTCTTGGTTATAGTGCCTCATTCCTTCAACATCCTGCTGGTGGATCTATTTGCGTTGTTTCTGCTTCCTCCGTTCCAGGCCTGGTGTTAGCTGTCTGCGGTTGGCTCAATCACCCGTTGTGCCTCCCTGACGCTTTGGCTGGGCGCAACCCTTCCAGTCAGTCTTGTGCCTCTTCTGCTGCATTGAAGAACCGCGCTTTTCCCTCCGCTTCAACTCTCAGTCTCGCCGGGAATAGCATGGAGTATTTCAGTTCTCTCTTTCTCAATTCTTTCTTGACCTCCAGGAACGTGCGCCGTTGTTTAGTCACTGATGCTGTGTAGTCGGGAGAGAAAGTAATGGTTTTATCTTCGAAGCGGACTGCTGGGGAGACTCTTGCAGTCTGTAGGATTATGTCCCGATCTCTGAAATTAAAAATGTGGGTAAAGATGGGCCTGGGTGGTGCACCTGGTCGTAGGTTGCCTCCAGGAACTCAGTGCGCTCTTTCCACTGAGAAATAATTAGAGAAGGCTTTAAGTTGGAGGTGCTGCTTAATAAGATCTTCCACGAACAGGTCCACTGCTCTTTCTTCCGCTCTTTCCGGCACCCAAATTATTCTGACATTATTACACCGTGACCGGACTTCATAGTCATCAAGTTTATCGGTTAGTAGTTTAGTTTCTGTCTCCAGTTGATGTGCTTGGCGTTGTAGTTCTTTGGACTCCTCGCACAACGTTTCAGTGGTCTTCTCTACATCTGTGACTCTGGCGCTCATGCTCTGAGCAGGGACAGCGCCACTGATACTGCGCCGCTCATTTTGTCAAGTGCTGTGTGCACTTTATTAAGGGTGGTAAGTATATCCTGTAATGTGACCTCTGGTGTCTCTCCAGTGGTCGCGTCTGGTACGTGCCCAGTTGGTTGTTTTGTTGAGTCTTGCTGATTGTTAGTGTAGGCATATCTTTTTAGTTTGGATTGCTGCGTAGTACGCTGCCCTCTGCCTCCCATCTTGCCATCAGGGGTTGTGTACACTGCCTTATTCACACACGGGCGGTAGTACTCGCCGCTGCCTGCCTAGGGGACAGCTAGTCACCTGCGGCCTGTCGGGTTTCCTACCGGGGGGCAAGTCCACTAATACTTCCCCTTATGCGTAGAATCGTCTGCTTCACTGCTGTACCGTTGTGCGCCACCAGTGCGTCTTCTTACGCCTTACTTTACTTTAAGCAGTGCCAATCCGAATATACCCCCCTCCGCTATGCTACTCCACCCAAGCCGAGGCTTGCGACGCCTACACCAATGCCCCTCACTGTTGCCGCTCTCTGCGGGTGTGCGCCATCTATGTGATGCTCTAGTGGTAGTGAGACTTGCAGAGTGGGCCCTGGTGTCTGGAGGGAGCTCAAAGTCTTTATTTTGCGGTTGGGGCATGTGAGGGGGGGGGGGGAGGAATAAATCAGGCAGTCCCAAAAGCCTTCTTATGCCCCTCAGGGCTCTCGCCTGTGTCCGCTACGGGCCAGTGCTTCCGTGTGCATTGTTTCCCTGATGTGTAGCCGCGCTTCAGGTGGTGAACGTATAATCAGGTTGGGGGAGGAGAGTCCCCAGGGATGTATCCGGGTGTCGCTGCCCCCGCCAGCCCTACTGGATGGATCCCGGTTACTTTGTGTGGGGTGCTAGGACATTGTCGAGATCGCGCTGACTAGGATCTTGCCCCCACGGTTCCTCTGCTTATGTGAGGTCCCGGCTTCCTCCCCTCTCGTAGGCCGCAATTCTTGCACACAGCGCCACCTTCATCCAACGCGTTCTTTTTTGGGTTTTGGACGGCCGCTATGTGCCGCTGTTGTCACTGGTCCGCTGCGCCGTTCGAGAACTGCTGGTGTGCTCAGATTGTTATGCGGATCATCCGAGACTTCTGTCGGGGGTATGGAGCTCAGTTAAGCGGCGGCTATTTCGGTTGGCTGCAAGCCACACCGCCATGAAGATCGATTTTGATTAAAATTAGTAAACCCCAAGGTGGGCGGCCGTCTTTGTTGGTGGTCGCAGCGCGATGAAATGTGATAAACCCAGGGATAAAAGTGGGGGAAGGGGACCACGTTTCTTGTAGAAAACAGATATTGTGCTTTTCTATGTATTGGGTCCAGTGGGCAAGTGCGACTTTTGTTCTCACCCCGGCAACATTCCATGACAGTATGGTGAGTTTAGGTGCATGATCTCTATTGTCTGTAACAAGAGGATTTTCATCCTCTCCCCCACCTCCTTCCTGAGATCCAGTCCAGTGTCCAATGGGACTGCCCCCCTTACTGTGGCCCCTGGATGCAGACATGGTGTCAAGGTTAGAGGTAAGGTTGAAGCATCAGGGTGGGGGGTCTCAGGAGGATAAGAAATTGAAATGGAAGGATGTAATGTGGGACCTGGTGACAAAGTGTGGTATGCAAGTCAGACATTTTTACATCAAGAATCAAACTAGAAATCTGCTGCTGTTCTAGGCTGTGAGTAGTTGTTAGCAATGGACGCATTAATGGGCGATATTTCATCTGTATCCTAGTATAAGTTGAGAGATTGAACCTAGCTTCCAGTGAGATTAAATAATGGGCCAGGTTCATATCACCAAAAAGCAGCTCTATACAGTCAGTCAGGGAATTAACTCCTTTAATCCTTTTGGCCCGTAGATGTCCTCTCTGATGAGTGAGCTACACCCACTCACATGACGTATCCAGTGTATGCATTTGTTGATAAGGGAGTCTTCATTTACGTGGCACGTGGTTGATGACAATCTGGGGACGTTAGTCAGGAAAATACTCTTGGGGGGGGGGGGGGCTTGCGAGTGACTTGTCTGCCAGGTAAGACTTGACGAAAGCAATCATCAATGGGGGGATGGATTGTGATGCTGCAAGTTGGCAACAGGCCTGGTGTACGACGGTGGACAATATTAGCATAGGACATAGTTTTGCTAGGCATAGTGTCAGAGGGATTCTTACAAGTGGGGTTTACAGCCAATCCTGGAGTTGACAACATGAAAATTCTACCCAGCAAATAGTATTGTAGGGCTTCCATAGCTCAGTTAACTGCCAAGCACTCCTTCTCAATTGTTGGTAATGTTTCTCGCTGGGTAGAAGTTTTCTACTGACGTACACGATGGGGCACAAGCTACCATCCACATCAGGCTGAGAAGAACAGCTGCAAGTCCCCTATCAGAGGCGTCCATTTGAAAGACAAACGGGAAGCTGAAATCTGGACGCCTCAACACCAGATCATCACAAAGGGCCCTCTTATGAGCCTCAAAACTCTCTTGGTGCACCTCAGACTACTCTGTTATCTTGTTGGGACTTGTTTTGAGCAATAGATCGGTTAATGGTGCTGCCAGTACTGCAAACCTTGGCACGAATTGCTGACAATATCCAACTAACCCCAAGAAGGACAAAACACCCTTTTTATCATGAACAGGCTTCGAAAAATACTAAAAATGCTACTAGACCTGTGGGTCTAGGGCTAGATGTAGGTAAATCAGATTTACCGATTCATAAATACCGAATTTTACCGATTCGGTATTCATGAATCGGTAAATCTGATGTGGGTAATTATTCTGTAACAAATACCGAATCGGTAGGATTCGGTATTTACAGATTCGGTAATTACTGAATCGGTATTTGCCATCGATTTCTATGGGCCTTGAAGCCCATAGGAATGTGTGCCATGTGACACACATACATGCCCTAAGGGCATGTATGTGTGTCACATGGCACAGGTGTACATGCACAGATGTGCATGCACACAGGAATTCGTTATTTACCATGCAATAGTATTACATGGTAAATAACAAATTCTTAGGGGCCTTTGGCACTGTTTGCAATGCCACCTACATCTGGATTTACAGAATCGGTAAATTTACCGATTCTGTATTTTACCGAATCAGTAAATTTACCGAATCGGTAAATTTACAGATTCTGTAAAATAAAGGCCCCCTACATTTCAATACCCAAATACCGGTCGGTAACGGCCGAAATCAGCCGTTACCGACCGGTATTTGGTCTCCTACATCTGGCCCCTAGTGACTTAAATAATCAACTCGGCCTAGCTATAATGCTCTTGACCCACCAATTTGTTTAAAATTATGTGATCCTGGACAAGAATTTTAATTCATTAAATAATCAACTTTATTTCGGTTTACAAAAAAACATAGAAGTGCATATGCATTAAAATAATTAAAACACATACATTGTTAACACATTTCATAACGTGCCATAAGTTAAAAAGTACAGTATCATCTTTACATCGGGAACAAAGTGACAAGTGCATTCAGCTGAGTAAACCATTACATATCCAAAAAATTTCTTAACCTTACAGTCAATTTTAAAAATTCAGTAATGTGGAGAAAACTGTCATTGTGCAAGAGGGATTAGTTACTTACCTGTAATCCTAGTTCTCTTCCAGGGGTATCCTCATCAAAGTCATAAACTTCAGAATATTCCCGCCCATGTGCCGGACCCAGGAAACACTATATTATATGTGCCCCACATATATATACATATATATATATATAAATCATATATATATAAAAACATGCAATAGCAGCCAAATAACATAGAGCTGAAATATGCTGTGAAGAATTTCCACCATACATGAATAATAAGCATTAGAAACATGAGAAACAACACCAAAGATTGTTTAGAAATTGTTTTAATGCTCAGAAAGCAGTAGAAATTCTCATAACTCACTGGAAGCATAGGAAGCTCCCAGGCTGCATTGCAAACACACAGTCTAAAAAGACTGAAAAGCTAACCTGTAGCTGAATAGCAATAAACTGACACCGTGCCTTTAAGGCACTCATGACCCCCTGTATCCCATCATGCCCCAGGGGTGACAGTTAGGTCAGTTGTTCTTTTCGGAGACTGAAAAACAAACCCAATAACAAATAGGTTAACAATATCTCCTTATTAAAGAGTATCCTTTGCCCGGGGAGGCGGGAGGGTTGCTTATGACTTTGATGAGGATACCCCTGGAAGAGAACTAGGATTACAGGTAAGTAACTAATCCTTCTCTTCAAGGGGATCCTCATCAATAGTCATAAGTATTAGAATAGAATAGCGAGCCTCTCCTCATCCCTGCGGGCAAAGGAAAGATAAGACAGTAATCTCATCAACAAGTCCGAGTAGACTATAAGCTACCCAAACAGATTCCTCAAGGAGGCTTGCCCTACTTGAGTATCGGCCCTGGAATTAGATTCGAGACAGTAATGCCTCGTAAAGGTATGAACCGATTTCCAGGTTGCAGCCTTGGAATGTCATGTAAGAAAGCTACTGTAGTGGCCTTCCCTCTAGTGGAATGCGCTTTTGGAGACATCAACAAAGGCTTGCCTGCAAGCTGATAGGCCAATTTAATTCAAGAGACAATCCATCTGGAGATGGACCTCTTGGCCGCTGGAAAACCTGTTCTCATTGAACCATAGTTCACAAACAGTTGGTCCGTTTTCCTGATCCCTTTAGTCTTTTCCAAATAATCTTAAGCACTCTCTTAAGATCTAAGGAGTGAAGTGACCGTTCGGCTGGGGTCGTAGGATTTGGAAAAAAGGTAGGGAGGGAAAAGACTGATTTATATGAAAATCAGAGATGACCTTAGGCAAGAAAGATGGATGAGCCCTTAGGACTACCCTGTTGAGGTGGAAAACAGTATATGGTTCCTTCGCACAGAGCGCTTGTATCTCACTTACTCTGCGCGCAGAGGTAATCGCCACCAAAAAGGCTGCCTTCCAAGAGAGATGTTGCAAGGAGGCCTTGTGGATGGGCTCGAAACCTGGCTCGAAACCTGGATAGGACTAGGTTTAATTCCCAAGGAGGAGAAGGATTTTGCACAGGGGGATACACTTTCTTTAACCCCTGGAGGAAGTCCTTAACCCCTGGAACCTGAAAGAAAGACATCTGATCAGGTGATTTTCTGTATGCTACAATGGCTGACAAATGCACTCTAATAGAAGTGTACTTCAAACCAGCAGTTGCCGGGGAAAGGAGGTATGGTAAAATGACGTCCTCCTGCCCCTTAGTCGGATCTAAGTGATGATCCCTACACCACAAGTAAAACCTTTTCCACTTGAACGCATAGGACGCTCTCGTGGAAGGTCTCTTAGCCTCTTTTAAAATGTTCATGCAGTCGGGAGGCAAGTTCAAATGTCCATATTGCAGGACCTCAGGAGCCATGCTGTTAGGTTCAATGATGGGAGGTTGGGATGCATTATCCTCCCGTTCATCTTGCTCAACAGGTCCGGCCTGCAAGGGAGCCGTTTGTGTGGACACACAGACAGATGTAGAAGGTCTGGGTACCACCACTGCCGAGGCCAATCCGGAGCAATCAGGATAATTTCCATGTTCGACCTGAGGAGCTTGGAATCTACTCTCGGAATCAGAGCCAGGGGAGGAAACGCGTATGCGAACATCCCTGACCAATCCATCAGTAGAGCATTCCCCTGTGTTCCTGGCCGGTGGAACCTGGATGCGAAGACGTGGCATTTGGCGTTTTCGTCATCTGCAAACAAGTCTATGGATGGACGACCCCAGCAACGAAAAAGTTCTTCTACTACTTCGTCGTTTAGCACCCAGTCTGGCTGATCTTCGAAGTGCCTGCTGAGTGCATCTGCTTTCGCGTTCAACTCGCCCGGAAGGTGCACTGCCACTACTGTGAGCCCTTGAGAGGGAAGCCAATGCCAGATTGTCTGAGCCTCTCGAGAGAGTGTGCGAGATCTTGTGCCCCCTTGTTTGTTGAGATAGAACATAGTGGTCGTATTGTCCGTCTGAACCAGGACTGAGTTGGATTCGATCGCTGGTAAGAAAGCTTTGAGAGCCAGGAATACCGCTCTGAGTTCCAGCATGTTGATGTGGTATGTCTGCTCCAGCGCAGACCACTGTCCTTGAATTTGAAGCGGACCCATGTGTGCTCCCCAGCCTTGCAGGGAGGCATCTGTCACTATAGACTGGGTAGGAACGGGTTGGTGAAACGGTACCCCCACCAGCACATTCTTTCTCCGAGTCCACCATTTGATGGCATCTTTCGTTGCCTGGGAAAGAGTGATATGATCTTCCCAGCGTCCCGTCGCTTGGTCCCACTGATCCTCCAGACCCTGTTGTAGAGGACGCATTCTCAACCTGGCGTTTGGGATGAGAAAGATGCAGGACGCCATGGAACCCAGTAGGGAAGCTACTTGTCGGGCTGTTGGAAGCCGAGACTCCAGCAGAATCCCACATTTCTGACTCATGGAAAAAAGTTTCTCCTCCGAAGGAAACGCTTTTCCCAAGCTTGTGTCCAGAACGGAGCCTAGGTAGTGGATGGACTGTGTAGGCCGCTAGACTGACTTCTCCAGGTTCACATGGAGGCCGAGCCTGTGTAGCTGGTGCAGGCACAGTTGTAGATCGTGCGTCACTTGTACTGGAGATGGACCTTTTAGGAGTCAGTCGTCCAGGTATGGGTAAATGAAGAGACCCTTTTTGTGCAGAAAAGCCGCCACCACTGCCATGCATTTGGTGAAGACTCGTGGTGCGGACTTGAGACCGAAGGGTAACACCTTGTTCTGGTAGTGTTTGTTCCCTACGACAAACCTCAAGTACTTGCGATGTTGTAGAGCAATTGGGATGTGAAAGTACGCATCTTGCAGATCCACCGAACACATCCAATCTCCGGCTTGAAGATGTGGACATATTTGGTGAAGCGCTAACATGCAGAACTTTTCTTTGACGATGACTTTGTTTAATAGTCGTAGGTCGAGTATTGGTCTGAACTAGTCCTCCTGATCTTTTTTGGGGTCAATGAAGTATCTGGAGTAAACCCCCTTTCCTCTTAGAGCGGGAGGAACCTCCTCTATCGCTCTTTTTTGCAGTAGGACTTGCACCTCTCTTCGGAGCAAGCTTAGCTGATGAGGACAAGAGCTCTTTGGAGGGATGCTCTTCGGAGGAGTCCGGAAACGTATCTTGTATCCATTGCATAGTATATTTAGCACCCACTGATCTTTTGTGATGCTGACCCACTCTGCCAGGTGTTGTGAAGCACTTCCTCCCACTGGAGTGGGTAACGACGCCATAGGAAGCCACTGTTCAGGCCTTTCCTCCTCTTGTGGTATTGGAGGATTGTTGGTGACCTCCTCTACCTCTGCTGGGCTTGCCTCGAAACTGGGGTTTCCCTTGGTTCTTATTTTGGGACCACTGAGGGGTTTGAACCCTCTGTTGAGCCCCTCTCCCCCTGTTGGACTTGAAGCGGCGCTTGAATTCTTTTTTCTTCTCCAAGCCCACCGCCTTCACCGTGTCCAGTTCCGTCTTCATTCGGGTCATCTCTTCGTCCGCATGTTCCCCGAAGAGAGCGGAACCCGAAAAGGGGAGATTAAGGATGCGATGCTGAGCATCCGGCTTCAGACCTGTAAGGCGCAACCAGGCCGATCTTCTGGCACAGACCCCATGTGAATAGGAATGAGCCGAAAGCACTGCACCATCCGCAGCCGTGCTTATCATCTGATTCGCCACCAGACACCCCTCTGTAACAGTCCCTTCAAAGTCCTGCTGGTCTTCTTTTGGCAGTTTGGCTTTGAATCTTTCCATAGAGTCCCATAAGGCTCTGTCGTATCGACCCAGAAGCGCAGCTGCACTCGAAACCTTAAGAGTGGAAGCAGCTGAGTTGCAAACCTTTCGACCCCAGGAGTCTTGAGCTTTGCTGTCCTTATCTGGCGGGACTGAAGAGGAACCAGCGACAGCGTGCGTCTTCCTCGCCGCTGCCACAATTACAGAGTCTGCTGGAGGGTCAGATTTTACAAACACCGGGTCAGAAGATGCCGGTTTGTACTTCTTCTGAATGCGGGCTGGTACCGCCCTGATCGCCGCTGGAGTTAGGAAAACCTCCTTGACGGGATCCATAATCCCCGGGACCAAAGGCAGCAGAGGCCGGGAGATGGCTTTCTTGTGTAAAGTCTCAAAAATGACTGTCGTTGTTACTTGAGGGACAGACATTTCAATGTTCAGCTTCAGTGCTCCTCTTTGCAGTACATCCAAATACGTGCCAATGTCATCCACTGGGGAGGACCTGGACGTAGGACTGTCCGTCAACGTAGGGGAGTAGTCCCTCTTGGATGACCTGGTGGAAGAGGTAGATGAAGTAGACGGTGAGCACTGTGTCTCCGCTCCCGCGATCTTTTTGAACGTTCCTCCCGTCTAGGAGAGCGAGACCTGATCCGATCTTCTGTCCGAGGTTCCCTTCTAGGAGATCGGGATCTTCTGGGAGATCTGGCTGCTGGTCGCACAGGTGAGTTTCACCTGGGAGGGCTACGCTTGTCCATCTCCTCCAACAGATCCTGAAGAGGAGACCTGTGCTGTGGGCTGGCAAATTCCTGCATACGCTTGGTAGCCCCAGAATCTCGCCAATGGTCCAAAGATTTGTACCATCTAGGTGATAGTCTGATTTGCTCGGCCGAAGGATCTGGCCGACGCTCATGAGATCTGTGTACCGGACTTCTGGACCTTTAAGGTTCAGTTGAGGAGCCAGAGGAGCGTGAAGATGAATGACGGGAAGCAGACTCCGTCACCATGATCGCATCTGAATGCCTCAACATCGAGTGTTCTTCCCTCACCGTCGAACGCCTTCGAGGAGTTGGCGGATCAAACAATCTCGACCTCAAATGTCCATGAGAGGGTCTGTGGTCTCTCGACGTCGAGCGGCGATGAGCAGCTGTCGATGGAGTCCTCTGTTTCTACGTCAAACGGCGATGACCGGCCGTTGACGGAGCTCTCTGCCTCGACGTCGAACGGCGATACCCGCCCGTCAACGGAGCCCTCTCTCTCGACTTCGAGCGACGATGTCCAGTCGTCGACGGAGGCTTCTCTCTCGACGTCGAACGACGATGTCCAGTCGTAGACGGAGCTTCCTGCCTCGACTTCGAACGGCGATGACCGCCCGTCAACGTCGAGAGCCTGTGCGACGACGGCGGTGGGGTATTGGGCACCCTCGACGCTGAGCGCCAACGAGGCACTGACGGAGACTGCGGCCTCGACGCCGATCGACGAGCTACTGTCGACGGCGGAGGGGTCTTGGTCCTCGACGCCGAACGCTGCTTCTTGGACGACGGCGGAGGGGTCACACTTCTCGACGCCGGTCGTCGCCTGGATGACGACAGCGGAGGAGTAACCTCCCTCGACGCCGGTCGTCGCCTGGTTGACGACGGCGGAGGGGTTATGGATCTCGATGCCGACCGTCGCCCGGTTGACGGTGGCGGAGTCTTCCTCGACGCCAATCGTCGCCCGGTTGACGCCGGTGGAGGGGATTTGGACGATGGAGCTGGATCCTTCGACGTCGTCGACGTACCTGGTCTTCTCTTCGACGGCGAGCCCGCCGTCGACGGTAGTTTAGAAGAGAAAAACTCCACCGGTGGTTCTTTTCTCAGCGTCGAGCCCCACGCTGAAGTAAAAGGGTATGAAGACTTCTTTTTTGAAGATGTATGAACCTTCTTGGAGCCCTTCTTCACCGGTGATCTTCCTCTTGAAGGCCTGTGAGCCAGACCATAAATGAGAATCCTCTCCCTGTCTTTGAGAGTTCTTCCTGACAGGTGCTCACAATGAGGACAGGTGCCTGGATCATGATCTTCAGGCAGACACAGGATGCAGACGTCATGGTTGTCTGATTTTGCCTTCTTGTTGCCACAAGAAGGACATTTGTCAAAGAGTGAAGGCATTCTCAGAAGAAAATGTTCACCAAACTGACTGAAAAAAGCAGTATCTTACTTGACTAGATATTAATTGTCAAAGTAAGAGTAAAAATTGTCAAAAGTGAAGTATTTTTCTGTCAAAAACCAAAAAATAGTGGAGCTGTGTAACCAGGGTCCTTCTCTGAAGGAGCCGGAAAGAACAACTGACCTAACTGTCACCCCTGGGGCATGATGGGATACAGGGGGTCATGAGTGCCTTAAAGGCACGGTGTCAGTTTATTGCTATTCAGCTACAGGTTAGCTTTTCAGTCTTTTTAGACAGTGTGTTTGCAATGCAGCCTGGGAGCTTCCTATGCTTCCAGTGAGTTATGCGAATTTCTACTGCTTCCAAATCATTAAAACAATTTCTAAACAATCTTTGGTGTTGTTTCTCATGTTTCTAATGCTTATTATTCATGTATGGTGGAAATTCTTCACAGCATATTTCAGCTCTATGTTATTTGGCTGCTATTGCATGATATATATATATATATATATATATATATATATATATATATATATATATATATATATATATATATATATGTATATATATATATGTGGGGCACATATAATATAGTGTTTCCAGGGTCCCGCACATGGGCGGAAATATTCTAATGCTTATGACTATTGATGAGGATCCCCTGGAAGAGAATTGTAAATACATTAATGCCGGTTTTATCTGGGTAAAATTACGTTTTTTTAAAAGGGTTACCAGATAGCGCTTGCGTGGATATTCATAAAATCTACATAAAAATATCAAATGCAGCATATCCTGTGGAGACTTTCCGTCGCAGCCACAGGATGCTGCGAGTGTATTAAAAACATCAGTTTTGGGTCTAATAAGCAGATGATGGAAAAGATTTATCCTGAACCTTGTTAGCAGGAATTTTTCATGCGTGGTCAGTGTGCCCAACAAATACGACTCTGCAGTTTCACACGTTTTCAACATGACAAATTTTCATACGCTTTGTTTCTGGAGTTCCACTTCTTCCCTCTGGGTCTTCCTAACCACGAGGAAGTCCTGTTTAATTACCTCCAGATCGCCCCTAACAATCTTACTCAGATGTTCTAACAGTCCCGAGCGACCAAGCCTAACAAAGCTGAATTTCACATATTTAACCATGGCGAACCCATTGCCTTATCCTGGGTCATAAAATCATTCAAAATCAGATGTGTCAATGGTATATCCTGATTTAACCACAGTTTTAGGCAACAGGTCAAAGGACGTAAGGAAAAAATGTCACTTAGATATTGCATCCTTAGCTCTTCATGTACCGGGAGATTTCAATAGTATTACATGGTAAATAACAAATTCTTAGGGGCCTGTGGCACTGTTTGCAGTGCCACCTACATCTGGATTTACAGAATCGGTAAATTTACCGATTCTGTATTTTACTGAATCAGTAAATTTACCGAATCAGTAAATTTACATATTCTGTAAAATAAAGGCCCCCTACATTTCAATACCCAAATACCGGTTGGTAACGGCCGAAATCAGCCGTTACCGACCGGTATTTGGTCTCCTACATCTGGCCCCTAGTGACTTAAATAATCAACTCGGCCTAGCTATAATGCTCTTGACCCACCAATTTGTTTAAAATTATGTGATCCTGGACAAGGATTTTAATTCACTGAGACGCTATTTTCTTCTTGATCATATATGAGAACATCTTCAAATACACAAGTTCATCATGTCTCCTTTACAGAAAACTCATTTGTTTGATTTAATAGACTGAACTTATGCTGCAATATAATGCAAATCTAGCCACATGTAGGATACACATGACCACTGACTTGCCTCAGTTCATTAACCGCATTGTCATCGGCGCGGGGCAGGAATGTTTTTCAAATCATGTTTAAAAACTGTCACTTTTATTAAAAACATAACTCAAGTATAAACTAGCAACACACTGTCATTTGGAATCAGCAGTTTACATTGAAATGGCCACAAGATTTCCTAATCACATGTGGTTTTAAAACTATATACTATACAATGTCTGGAAATAGAGTTTCTGCAAATATTTGTCATTTGCACATCACCAAGTAAAGTGTGCTGATATGTTTTGCTCCAATTTAGATCTTCATTTGCATCACACTTCTGAATTACGAAAAAAATAGTTGTTTCATAGTTCCTGCTATATTTTGAAATTCTTGTACTAATTATTTACAAGCTGTTTAAATGTTGCGTTAGAAAAAACACATGACATTTTGCAAACTTTTTTCACAATATTGTCAGATAACTTACTTAACAGATAACACTAACTATAATAAGAGAAAGAAAATTAAACACAGTTTTCAGGAACAGATAAGCAACAATTAGTAAAGACGAACTGACATTTGACCTCTGTCCTTGAACAGACTGCAAATGTGTCACAACAAAAACAAGATTTAAAGGTGTCTTTAATGCCCATTCACTTTCTGAAAGAACAGAAAACCTGTTCCATGCAGATGAAGTTAAGTCGCCAAGCACTGACTAGCAAATTCTAAAAATAGCACTACCTGATAAAATCTCACTCGCTATCGCGAGTGGGCGAGTGGATTTTTTCGAGACCTGATGAGGCCTTGGTAGATCTCTGATGACCTGTAATTTGTCTCCCTGGGGACAGATAATGCCCTTCTTCTATGGTAACACAGGTATCAGATGGACCTCATGGCCATTGTACACTTTTCAGGGTTTGTAGTCAGACTTGCTTCCCTAAGAGACTGAAAGACGGCATCCAAATGTCATAGGTGTTGTTCCCAGGTGCAGCTCTGTATTACAATATTGTCCAAATAGGCTTTCCACACCTATTATGTGGACAAAGGATCATATCCATAATTCTTTGAAAGGTTGCTGGGGGCCTATGGAGTCCAAATGACAAGTCCTTAAAGTGAAACAAACAGCTAAAGGTTAAAAAGGCATTTCTTACTCTGGCCCCTGGATGGAGTGGGAGTTGCTAATATCCTTTGGTCAAATCAAGGGTGGTAAGATACAAGATTGACCCCAGAATCTCAACTAACGTATCTATCTGAGGCATAGGGTATGTATCAAATTTGTATCTACTTTTTCAATTGGAGGAAGTTAAAACAAATCTGAGAGAGCCGTTCGGTTTTGGTAGTAATAATAACAGGGAGCACCAAGCGCTGTTGGAGGGTTCAATGATTCCACATTACAGCATCTCCAGTATCTCTCTTTCTACTACATGTCTGAGTGCTTCATGGATCCGATAGGGACATTGTCTCACTACCCTTTTACCCTCAGTTACAATATTGTATGTGATAAGGGAGGTGTGTCCTGGAGTGGTGGAAAACACATCAGAATAGTGACCTGTCAGGTTGTGTATTTGATATTTTTGGGTAGTCTCTAAGGTTTCACCTGGACAAACAGAATTCCCCTCAAGATCCCTGGTTCGTGGGGGAAAGATGATAACTAGTGGATGGGAATTGGTTACTAACATATTGATTGGTAGCACTCTCCCGACCTCCTTCGCTGTTAGTTTCCCATTTCTTGAGCAGATTGATATGGTATATCTGTTCTGCTTTTGTTTTATGGGGTATGGCTATCTTGTAGGTAACCGATTTTTGCGATCACTTTGTATAGACCATCCCACCTGGCCAGGAGTTTGTTATCTGACTAGGGTAGGAGTACCAAGACCTACCGCTAGATCCCTGACTTAGCTGTTTTTATCAAATACTTGTTTTTGTTTAGACTGTGTGCTTTTCAACTCAACCCTCACTTCCTTCCATATCCTGTGGATTTTTTCTTTGAGGTCTGAAGCATATTCCAAAAATCCCAACCATTCATCTTCTTCTTCCTCTCCCTCCCACCTCACTGGCACCATATCTAACAGCATTCAGCGTTGTCTCACAAAAACAATTTGAAAAGTAGTAAAGCCTGTGGATGTCTGAACATGGGTGCAGATTGCAGATAAGACAAGGGAAAGCTTCCGCACCCGGTCTCTACGGGTGTCAAACACTAGTTTCTTCAAATTAGTTTTAATGGTTCTGTTATAGCGTTGCAAGAGGCTATCTATTTGTGGATGTGTAGTGACTGAGCTATTTTCATGGATAAGTGGCTTGATTATGACCATTGCCCACTACCATCTCAGTATATTTTAGCCTAATATAGTGATATGTAGGCCTGTTTCTGACTTTACCTTGTCTTATGGCAGTGCTGACTATTGCCTTTGACATGCTCTCATGTTATCTTGCTTTGCAATTATATTATCACATAACATAGTGATGTGGAGGCCTGCATAGTATGAATACGCTACAAAGTAGGGTTTGATTATGTCCCTTTCTGTTTCTGACTTTATCTTGCTTAATGGAAGGGCTTGCCTAGTGGCTTTGGCATGATCTTATGCCTTCTTGCATACTAATTTTGTTCTTTTGTGGGAACTAAGGCCTATGCTCGAGCAACTCCATATTCTGAGCTGTCGCCATCTTCTGAGCCTCTCGAGGTGAGAGGCTATGTTTTACTTTCCACTTATTGTTCACCCTTCTTAAACTAGAGAAGACCGGTTCTTGTCAAAGGAATGTGCTCACTCTATTCTGAAGTCATAACAGAGGTTTGGCCAGCCGAAGCTGTGGACTTGGTACAGGAATCTGATGGGAAAGGAGGCGAGGCTTGGTAGAAGCTTCGACTAACGCTTCCATTTTGTACTAAAGGAGGTGTCTGAGCTCTGATCTCTGGTAGTTCATCACAGTGCAGACGTGTAGCTGTGACGGTGGAGCAGAGAATCCTGTTTTGGCTGGAGAAACGGACTCCCCTCTAGCGAAGTGAAAATGGTATGTGCAGATACTTGGTGAGGTGTTCCACTAATCTCTAATTTTCCTACTGTTCTTGCTTACTATCGCTTACAGTTTTCAGGTTCCATACATTTATATACATATATTTCTACATATATGTTTGCCTTGATTGTGTTTCAATCATTCTATTGATATGTTAGAGTCTGCTTGATAGATGTATTTGGCTTACCGTGTGGTGTTATTATAATGTACTAATAAATGTATACCAAATATACCAATTCGCCTTTTCCTTGTAGCAGGAGTTGTGGACTCTTCTTGACCAAGTGCTTATGTTGTAGAAGGATGGGTGAATTCCCTTATAGCAGGTAATTGTGTTATAGGAAGTTGTTCTACTCCTGGCAAATGATGTGCAAATTCTAAGTATTTCACCCCCAGAATATACTGACTGGTTCCTTTCTCTTGTGGTGAGGGGTATTGTGTCTATTGTATGTGGTTCTGCGCAGAGAGGATCGGCTAATTTCCTCATGCACAGTGCCTGTCGCTAAGAGGATTGTTGTTGTAGAAATCCTCTCAGCAAGAGACAAGGTATAAGTGGTATTCCTACCTTGGGTAAGTATTGTAGAGTATTGTAGAGTTTGGTATTTTTGGATCCCAAGGGTGCATATGTCTGCATGACCTGATCATTGGCAAAAAAGAGGTCATTACAGGATGATATACTGATGTTCTCATTTAAGTAATGTCAAAAAGGCGGGGTTTGGGACCAGGAGCCATTATTTTAATAGGTCCTGCACACAAGACTCCTAGTTACTTGTGCTACAAGAGGTATGCCGTTCCTAGGGGGACGGGGAAGACAAGTCTTTCTTCGTGATGCCCTCACACACCCCGAAGGATGTTATGCTTCATCATTGGGCTTTGCTCCTCGTTGGGCCGGCGCTGCAATGCCCAACGGGCTCACCGTAAACGGGGCTCTTTGGCGGAGATCTTTTTGAAGAAGCTGTGGGGTGTGTGCGGGAAAGAGGGCAACGGTAGTGCATGGGTGGTGTGTGTTTAAAAATAAGTCTGGAGCAGTCCTAGCCAAAGATTTAATGTTAAGGTAGTTCCAGCTTGATTA
The DNA here is from genome assembly GCF_964263255.1 of Lissotriton vulgaris. Classification (NCBI taxonomy): domain Eukaryota; kingdom Metazoa; phylum Chordata; class Amphibia; order Caudata; family Salamandridae; genus Lissotriton; species Lissotriton vulgaris. Next base: position 836,731,412 of record NC_141696.1, on the reverse strand, counting down.
AAAGTATGTGGATGCAATGTGTGGATGTAATGTTCCTAAGGGACTATCGCTGTGAGATGGGTCGACATGTTTTGTGCCTCTATCGCTCCTAACAATTTATTTGGCACTTCTTCAGGACCTTAGTGAATAACATGGTGCACTACTAGAAGTCTGGTTCCAAAATTATTGGGTGGTGGCCAGACCACATAGAGTGGCGCCCTAGTAGGCCTATACTGGGCGGCAGAGAAAGACCCTCAGTATAGAGGTCTATGGCTTGACGGGGGAGTAGTAGTTGCTCTGATGGACTGGGTAGACGGCAACTAGCGGTTATCCTACCCTTGCTCTGGGCCCAGTCAGGCATTGCGTTGGCCCAATGAGGAGCAAAGTCCAATGTTGAAGCATGACATTCTTTTGGGGTGTGTGAGGGCATCACGAAGAAAGACTTGTCCTCTACGTCCCCCTAGGAACTGCATACCACTTATTAAAGTAATCCCTAGCAATACACAAACCTGTTTCATAAGGTTTGACATGAATGGGGTGCCCTGGTCTGTGAACAATTCCAGTGGAATTCCCACCCTTGGGAAAAATTTGATCACAGCGTCAGCAACAGTAGTTGTTGTCATGCTGGACAAGGGAATAGGTTCTGGATAACGTGTTGCGTAATCAACCAACACGAGGATGTATTGGTATCCATGGACAGAAGTCACAAACGGACGAACCAAGTCCATCCCTACTCGAGTAAATGGGACATCAAAGACTGGCAAAGGTCGCAAATGGGCTCGGGTTATATGAGGGGGATTGGTTTGTTGACACGGCTCACAGGCAGCACAGAATCTCCGTATGTCGGAATACACCCCAGGCCAATTGAACTTCCTCAACAGATATTCCACCATTTTCCCTCGACTGTAATGTCCTGCTCCAACTTGGCTATGGGCCAAATGTAACACTTGTTGCTGGAACAGAAGGTTTTCAAACAACTGTCTCACTAGTGTGTCTCCTTTTTTCAATAATCTGTACAGTAAACCATTGGTAATCAAAAGATAAGGCTTACCTGACCAGTAGGATCCGTAACGGCTTGTCCCCAGCCTTGGCTGAAATTAGGGTCCTTTTTTTGCGCTGCCCTGAAGCTACATGTCGTATTTCCATTCTAAGCTGTAGAGGAAGAAGTAGAAGCAGAATCAGAAGAGGAAGAAGTTGGGGCAGAATCAGAAGAGGAAGAAGTAGAGGCAGAATCAGAATCACCAGCCAAGTCTATTGTGTTGTTGTTTCTCTCTTTTTGTAATACTCCAATGATTCTTACCCGCCTCTATCCTCACGTCGTGGAAAGGGGTCTCCCTTAACCAGGATATATTCTTTGATAATTCTACCATAGAGGAGAGCAAAAAGGAACACTCTACATAATCAGTCCCAATGATATTTTTTTTCTACCATCGTGGGTATTATCCCCACCCTAAGACCTTCTGGATGCCTTCTCCTCATAATAGTGACTTGGACAACTGAATAGGGTTTACTGCTGCCATGCACACAATTACCACTTTTTCTCCGGGGACCAATGATCAGGATATACCATTTCTTGACTGATCCTATACTCTACCCACACCCTGAATCAATTAATACCATGAGGTTCTTCCCGTTCACCTCCATAGGTCTGCAATATTTACCTGGGCTACCTCCCGCACAGAGGACTCTCCCACAGGAATACCCAATCTCCACGGGTTCCGCCTGGGTCGAATTCTGGGGACAATTACGAGCGATATGTCCCTATTTGCCACAATGGAAGCATTGGGTCCCTGGTTTAGCTCCTTCCCTGGTGTTCTTATGGGAAGTCTAGGCTTGGGCATGGGTCATGTAAAACTTTTAGGTGGGGATATCTCCAACTACTGTCAACAGAAGTAATAACCCTTGGGTGTGACACCCTGAAATCCGGGGATCTGTGAAAGGCGCAGGCTAGCTCAACTGCAGAGGTAACTGTAATGTTAGGGTGTTGTCTGATCCAAACCCTTGTTGACCCTGGAAGGACATTCAGGAATTGTTCCAAATAGATCTTATCTAGAACATATTCAAGAGTGGCCAGCTGGGGTTAAAGCCACCTGGTCCCCAAATCCTAGATAAGATAAAAAAGGGCCCTTGAATTGTCTTGAGGATTCCATATTTTCTTTTAAATTCTGTACGATAATATTCTGTGTCAAAACCTAGACGCTCTAGAATGGCTCTTTTGACCTCTACATATGGAGTGTCTCAGGATGGATTTGCTGCCTGATAGGCGGTTTGGAACTCCCCAGCTAAGAGAGTGGCAACATACTGGCTCCAGAGCTCCGGTTATCAAATAGCAGAAGTAGCTACCCTCTCAAAATTTGTAAAGAAGAAGTCGGGTCTTGTCCTGGCTGATATTTTTGTAACACCGAGCTGGGTACATTAGGGTGAACTTTTGTGCTTTTTAATGTTTCTGCCAAGCGTTGGATGGCTGTGTCCTGAACCTGCTGATTAGTAGCAATCACGGTTGCTTGTGTTGTTAGGGCTGTATGAAGATCCACTCGCTCTTGCTGAGCGGCCTTTGTTTGTTGGTCCAGTACTAGTTGCAAATGTCGTTGACCGTCTGCCAACTGCTTAACCATGACCTCCACGTTATAGGTGTGCCAATATCAATCTCCTGTTGTATTGTCAGTGAAATCTCACTATTGACACCACTGCAACAGGATGATGGATCCGACTGAGCCACAGAGTCTTATTGGTATATTGGTGTTTACTGTTATAATGCTTATTAACATACCAATATGGCTGAACTATCGGCTGTCTGGAATTTCTCCCTGTCCTTTCTTGATATATATATATATTTGTGAGTGAAACAGACTGACAGATATTTTCAAGACAGTGGTACATTTAACAGAGCGTCTTGTGGAGAAGTAAGAGGTTCATAACAAGAAAGCAGGACATGATGTGAATGGATTAAAACCCAGTAAAAAACATTTGTGCAACCACCCACGAAGACCCTCCCTCTGCGCCCCTTGTTACCACTTGCCTGAGACCACAGCTCCGGTCTAGAGCCGAGGCCGCCTGGCCCAGAACAGCTCTCCCAGGGAAAGAACTTTGCTCCTCGCCTCCTGCTGTATACCACGCCATCTCCTCCACTGATTCGGTAGAGGATTCCCCTTCCAAGGACTCTGGTCCGTCCTTGGAAGGGGAATCCCTGCGAATAATGTGCCGGTCCTGCAGAGAACCTTCGGAGCTTGCGGCTCCCTTGTGACGGCCGTCTTCTCTTCCTCACTCCTCGTTCCATGCTGCAGCTCCTCTTCCAGGTCTCTGCCATCTCCTCCGACGTCATTGCTAGTATTCTGATTGGAGGAAGCGAAGCCGGCTACTGGCACACTAACTCCTTTATTCCCTATACCCTAGAGCAGGGGTCTTCAAACTGTGGGGCGCGACCCCCAGGGGGGCCGTGAAACGATGCAAAGGGGGTCGCGCCTTCACAGTGTCACTTCTGCCTCCAGGGCTTCAGCCCCCCTCCTCCCCCATCCTGTGTCTCAGCCCGGGCTGCTGCAGTGCAGCTCGCGCTCCTGGGACCTCGGCTGGGCAGTGTCTGGAGTCTTATCTCCGGTCTGAGTTTTTCACAGGTCTTTAAAGACCATTAGCATATTTACATGCGTTTGTTAACTGATTACTAAAGATTCGTTTTTTTATGGTTCCAGTATCCCCTGGGCCCCCACTCTGCCTATTTCTTACATTTGTATTTTTACACTTACTGCTGTAGTGTGAGAATGCATTTAATGAAAAAAAATATAAAGTTGGGTTGCCAAAAGAAACATGCCTGCTATGTGTTGTTTAAAGATCCTGCAGAGGCCTGCTCTTGACACTAAATTGAGTTATAAATAAAAAAGTATGTATTAATTAGGTTTGTGACTGTTCTGTCTTTATTCTCTTTAATTATTAGTCATGGATCATTAAGGCATCCCTAGAACACAATTAAAAGTGCTTTCTATTTATATTTGCTGTTCTAAGTATTCACAGATAAGTGCAAAAAATACAGCTGTAGGTGACTGCTTATTTCTGGGCCATCAAAATAATGAGCTGGTAACCCTAATCATTAGACTGGAAGTTTGTTGCAGGATCAGCACATTATTTATTTCCTCCACCCTCGAACCCTGATTAATGCCAATATAGCAATAATGTAACTTATATCTGAAACCCTACGCTTCAAGTTTTTGGGAATGCACCCTGCTTTCAGACTACTCACTTCTCATTCTCGCCTTCACTTTCACGTTCACCCTGCACTTCCAACGATCACAATGCACTCACACTGATCACCATGCACTCACAGCGATCACCATGCACTCATAGCGATCACCATGCACTCACACTGATCACAATGCACTCACACTGATCACAATGCACTCACACTATTCACCCGCTCACCCTGCACTCACACTATTCACCCGCTCACCCTGCACTCACACTATTCACCCTCTCCCCCTGCACTCACACTGATCACCATGCACTCACACTGATCACCATGCACTCACACTGATCACCATGCACTCCCACTGATCACCATGCACTCACACTGATCACCATGCACTCACACTGATCACCATGCACTCACACTGATCACCATGCACTCACACCGATCACCATGCACTCACACCAATTACCATGCACTCACACCAATCACCATGCACTCACACCAATCTGCATGCACTCACACCAATCACCATGTACTCACACAATTCACCCGCTCACCCTGCACTCACACTGATCACCATGCACTCACACTGATCACCATGCACTTACCCTTGCTGCTCCCGGCCATGGCCAGGTGAGCTTTTAATGTGGCAGCGCGTATTCCTGCGGATTGGGAGGCCCTTCACAGAGGTTGACTAGACATCTTTCTGATGTTAATTGCTGTATTTTGGTTATAAACTGGTACTGATGGGGTGAAATCTTTACTCAGTATTACTGTGTTTAAAAGAATTCTAAATAATAAAGCAATGCTACCCCAAAATACGCAGCATCACAGAACATTATTTACATTTTCTACTCACACAATTTAGTCAAGCCTGTCGCATAATTTGGTCCTCGCCTTCCTCATAACCTAGAGGTTTAGAAATTTTTGTCAGGAGGGGGTCCTTACGCTTGATAATGTTGACAGGGGGGTCTCGGCATCCAAAAGTTTGAAGACCTCTGCCCTAGAGGCACTGAGTGTCAAGGCTTTCAGGGGGCTCAGCGGTCGTTTCGTTATAGCGAGGTTAGCTGTTCCCACGCCGGCCACTTGTTGCAGGAGGAATGGAATGCCAGACAGCCATCCTAAAAACTGTATTGGTGGGGGAGTCAGCTCTCTGTACTTGGTAGGATCCATCTGATGAGGTAGTCTCTCACCACTACTCTGCCGAACTTCTCTCCTTGGGCGATTCGTCCACTCTCTGAGCGTCAGTAGTTTCGCCTGCATTGTTGGCAATAGCTTCCTCTCAGCTGCCTAGTCCCAAGCTGGCATGGGACTTTCAAAGAATAGTGGACGGTAGGAGCAGACGGATGTGCTTTTCCGGTGGAGTAATACATACGCACAGGGTTGCTGACTTATTATGGTCGCACCCTGTTTCTTTTGCAACTTACTAAACAGTTGCAGCAGATTTTAAGGACAACGTTTTTGGAGATTCAACAATACATTACTACTACACAATCCACAGCATACATACAACTTGTGGGGCGACACTCCTGAAGTGCGCAGCTGATATATTGAAACTCTAAATCGCTGACATCATGCACTACAATGCATTCTTCTGCTTTTTTTGGGCCACCAGGTACAGTGCATAACCTTGCTTGGGATGGCGAACATGCTTCCTGACGTGCCTCGTGAACAAACTCATATTGGAGTTTGTTGTTCCTCATTCCCAACATTACCTTGTAAAAGTCTGAGTACAGACAAAACACGTGTCGGCTGAGTCGTGTGCTGGGAACTCTTAAGAAATAATAAAATATTTTTCTACTAATGACTCGTGTGGACCATCTGAATGCTCTTCATATTACTTATCTCTTTGTATTATCCTCATATGTCTAGTACAATTTTGACATAATTTGTAACTAATAATTGTCCAAAACTAATTTGGAATGATTTACATGGTAATGGGTGTGCTGCAACAAGCCTCTTTTCTTGTATATTTTTATGCATGTTAGTTTATAATGTGTTGATAGCTCCTACAGGTAGTAGGTGTTTGAGGTTACATAGGCGCCCCGCTGTACTGACAGCCACTAATAATAACTATCCACGCTGATTACTGTTAGTTATAGATACAATATTTGTTTGATTTCCGGTTATTTCCCATTTAGGGAACACTACTACCTACCTATTATATATTCAAAGAATAGTGCTTTGCCTTAGAACAGCACTTTGAGTTAAGCTGAGTAGATAAGCGCATAATTAAATGTTTAAGGCCCTGCTTCCTTTTCACTCCAAAGAGGATTTACACAGGAGCTGCACCTTGGCGGTGTACTCTGGAGAATAACAAAAATTTGAAGAGTCTACACAGTGAATATCTTGTTGGCAGCGGTCCTGCCTCAGTATAGCATCACTTTCCACATAGATTAGTACATACATGATGATGGGTTAGGGCGGGGCACCAGGCGGCAGTCTAAGAGCGAGTACTCTGTGAGACCTCTCTAGTATGGCAGGAGGACAGCGCCCTGTACGGGATCCATGCCTTAAATTAATCTCTAAAGAACTTCTATGATTGCTGTCCCTCTGTACCCCACAGAAGACCTACTAAATGCTGGTTATTTCTGCGTGATCGGCCATCCGCATACTCCATTCGATGTTCGAGAAGTGCAGTCAGTTTCTTCAGAATTTGGATCTTCTTGCCGGTGGTGGCCACCACATCTTCCAGACAAGAATTGAGCCCCTCCACCTTTAATAGTCCTTGCTGAAAAAAGTTTGTAAGCCCTGGGATAAGAGGGAGACCTCCAACCATGCCCCACCAATTTTGTCATTGAGATCTTTGTGGGGTTCCTTAACACTATGGCTGCTAAGGCAATTCCCCTCCTGTGCTGGAAATTGCCATTTTGCTGGTGTCATGACGAGCTCAGCTCGTCATGAGCACAGCTCCAGGCTACTGAGCATGGAAGGGGTTAATCGCTTGTACTATAGTGGCCAGTGAAACTGTGTCCTCCTGCTCCTGGGGAGACAGTTCCTGTGCCCTGTCCCCTGCCATCCTAAGAGGAGCATTTCTACACTTAGGTGGTAAAAGTTCCTCTGAAGTAAAAAGAAAGGTAAACCAAATGATGGTTTGTAAGGAAGAGAGGTAAGAGAGAAAGAGAAAATGCTTGTTAGTCACACTCTTGGTTGGTTGGTGTTAAGAACCTGGTATCCTGTCGTGAACGCATGAAAAAAGGGCGTAATAAACCAAATGATGGTTTTGTGAGGTAGAGGTTAGTGCTCTATCTATGTACATAACATGCAAGTAGAATGCATACAATTATTATTATGCTCGTTAACTGCAAGTGGAAGGAGCAGTCATGGTATATACCGCCAATGATGACCGGGTGTTGTGCATAAAAAACTCACTGAGAAGTGTCTACTGGACCCACCAAAAAAGGAGCCCCCACACACGAGTCATGCGTAACACACACTGACTGTGAAGTGAACCATCGCTATTCCAACTCAGACATGACGAGTGGCCCAGCTTGAGGCTTAAACTTAAATGTGCCCTTGTAATATTGCTGGGTCAACCGTTTGGTTATTTTAATTCACTTAATTTCCTTAGGCCCTCACACCCACAAGCACAACTGCGGCATCCCCTTAAAAGATCCCTCCTAAGGGCCCGTGAGGGACTGGAGCGCCACCCACATGAGGAGCAACGCCCTATGATGATACATGACACTCGCAAGGGTGTCTGAGGGCACTATAGACAAAAGGAGGCACTTCCTTACTGCACTTCTTAACATCAACCAACCAAGAGTGTGACTAACAAGCATTTTCTCTTTCTCTCTGAACTCTCTTCCTTACAAACCATAATTTGGTTTACCTTTCTTTTTACTTCAGAGGAACTTTTACCACCTAAGTGTAGACACGTTTATCTGTGGGAGCTCTGGTACTGGACCTCGATTTTCTAATTTGGCTCCCTGTCCCCCATCTTTTTTGTGTTAGGATCCTAAGAGGAGCCACTGATTTGCCATACTTGTCTATTCAGCCTTGGCTCATCGCCTTGTTTTTCACCATTCTGGTGGTCCAGCCAGAGTATCTCTTCATCATTGTGTCTACAGGGCATAGAGGCAGTGTTATCACAGAGCAGGGCCGGGTCAACAGACTAGAAGGGGGAAGTCCATTATGTTTGGGTGTCTCCCCCAGCACGCTGTTTCCCAGGGAACAGTCTAAAAGCCTCAGATTTAACACCCCACTGTGATCCCCTGCAGTCTTCCTACAGGGCTTAGTTCTCATTAAAGATGGGCAGTGGGTGTGGGTAGTGGGAGGGCCCATACCCCCGGTCTCACCTCTTCATGCAACACCACATTGTCCCAGGAACCTCCACCGCCACAGGGCCTCTCTCCGTGCCCACAACTGCATCAGACCAGCTACTCCTCCTCTAATGGCAGCTTGTCTGTACTGCGGTTCCCTTCGATGGCTCCCGGTCCTGCCCCATCTCATTGTAACACCTGAATCCCCTTTGGTCAGCAGCTATCACAGCCGGAGGAGCCCAGTGAGTGTCCACTGAGGGGAAGGTTCTAACAGCAGGTCAAGAATCAGCTCCTTGAACATGCTTGGGCCCCCGGCACCTGCCGCTGCGGCCACAGCTGAAACCTGATCATGTTGGTGGCATACCCACCCCGCCCGAGGGATCTCAAGGGACCTTAAAGTAATCTGCTCTCATTATAATGTCCTAAGAACTTCATCCCTAAGTTGTCTTTTATTATTTCCTCAAATTCTGCTATTAATTGAGCGAAAAGTCTCTGAGGGGGTCTGCCTCTAGCCTTGTGAGGTGATTTGTGCAGTCAAAATAGTCATGCAAACAAAACAGGTGATGGACAGAATGTGGATCAATGTCACACATTCACCCCAGTCAAAAGATCTGGGCCCAAATCCATCGTTTTTTTGCACTCCACACCACCCTGGGTTAGACAATGGCGATATGCAAATCAGCTCTGACCCTGTGCCCCATGGGAACAGTCCAGTCCGAACAACAAAAGCCACGTCCTTCCCAGAACGGAATCAAGCATCCGAGGACCGGACCGGTTTCGAGGTAACACCTCTCATCAGCCCGGCTAGCTTGACTCCAGTGGTGTGGAGTGCCTGGGACCCACGTCTGAGCATCCCCAGCGCACTTAGGGCGGAATTTGCAAACAAAACAGGTGATGGACAGAATGTGGATCAATGTCACACATTTACCCCAGTCAAAAGATCTGGGCCCAAATCCATCGTTTTTTTGCACTCCACACCACCCTGGGTTAGACAATGGCGATATGCAAATCAGCTCTGACCCTGTGCCCCATGGGAACAGTCCAGTCCGAACTACAAAAGCCATGTCCTTCCCAGAACGGAATCAAGCATCCGAGGACCGGACCGGTTTCGAGGTAACACCTCTCATCAGCCCGGCTAGCTTGACTCCAGTGGTGTGGAGTGCCTGGGGCCCACGTCTGAGCATCCCCAGCGCACTTAGGGCGGAATTTGCAAACAAAACAGGTGATGGACAGAATGTGGATCAATGTCACACATTCACCCCAGTCAAAAGATCTGGGCCCAAATCCATCGTTTTTTTGCACTCGACACCACCCTGGGTTAGACAATGGCGATATGCAAATCAGCTCTGACCCTGTGCCCCATGGGAACAGTCCAGTCCGAACTACAAAAGCCATGTCCTTCCCAGAACGGAATCAAGCATCCGAGGACCGGACCGGTTTCGAGGTAACACCTCTGATCAGCCCGGCTAGCTTGACTCCAGTGGTGTGGAGTGCCTGGGACCCACGTCTGAGCATCCCCAGCGCACTTAGGGCGGAATTTGCAAACAAAACAGGTGATGGACAGAATGTGGATCAATGTCACACATTCACCCCAGTCAAAAGTTCTGGGCCCAAATCCATCGTTTTTTTGCACTCCACACCACCCTGGGTTAGACAATGGCGATATGCAAATCAGCTCTGACCCTGTGCCCCATGGGAACAGTCCAGTCCGAACTACAAAAGCCATGTCTTTCCCAGAACGGAATCAAGCATCCGAGAACCGGACCAGTTTCGAGGTAACACCTCTCATCAGCCCGGCTAGCTTGACTCCAGTGGTGTGGAGTGCCTGGGACCCACGTCTGAGCATCCCCAGCGCACTTAGGGCGGAATTTGCAAACAAAACAGGTGATGGACAGAATGTGGATCAATGTCACACATTCACCCCAGTCAAAAGATCTGGGCCCAAATCCATTGTTTTTTTGCACTCCACACCACCCAGGGTTAGACAATGGCGATATGCAAATCAGCTCTGACCCTGTGCCCCATGGGAACAGTCCAGTCCGAACTACAAAAGCCATGTCCTTCCCAGAACAAAATAGTCATGGCACGTCCTGCACCCGAAGTTGCAGAAGCATCTTCCTGTGGGTGGCGTGGGGCTATTGTACTGGATATTTCTGCCAGATTCAGTGAGACACAAAGGGAAAATAACTAAGGTAACTGATGAGTGTGATTTACCCAACACAACATCACATGTGTTGAAGTCTGAACAGGGGGTGAAGAAGCAGTCTTAGTGAAACTCAGGAGTGCACTAACTTCTGGAGGCCTTGTGATGGCTGCTTCATTCTCTGTACCTACCTGAGCTGTAGTGCCTTGTGCCAGAGCCGCCTTACACAGAGGTGGTCTATTTCTAAGGAGTGTGCCTATGAAGGGGTCATCCTTTTCAGTCTCTGCTTCTGCCTCATCCTTTAGATTTTTTTTTCAATTGCCATTTTCTTCCCTGTGTCATTGCTTTGTATCAGTGAGCAGGCTCCAATTGTTTCATTCACTTTCTACCTCCATCTCTTTTGCCTCTCGTCATCTTGCATGCTTATCCAGGTATGAGCATTATTGCAGACCTTGGATGCAAACTTCCTCCTTTTCTTTTCACTGGCAACCTGCTCCCAAACATTAATGGCATCAAAGTGTGAGGGTCTAGGCTGGGGTCTCAAATTGTACATTCTCCTTCTGAAATTCTCTATTCTTTGTATGTAGACAGTGCAATTCAGTGGGAAGCGCAGTTCCCCATCTTCGGCTAAAATATGGTTTACTCAATTAAAAGCTTCTTTTAAGATGTAGATATTCTAGGACTTTTACTCCTTTCTGTACCTAGTTTCTCCAACCAGCATCTGACAAGGCTTTCAAATAGTTGCTATGGCTGTCTGGAAGCTGCTGGTGGATATATTTTAAGGAAATGAGCAGACGTCTACTTGGCAGAAGTGGGGAATTGTGCTGTTCATTCGTTTCCATTGGAGATTTGTCCTAGCCATTGACAGGGCTCTCAAAATGCTTTGGTTACACAGTTTTATGCATAAATAGCATTCTCTTCTCAATCAGATTTCTCAATCAGCTTACCGATAACTGAGGTTTTCTATCAAAACTGCAGCAGACTAATGCTCTCCCAGTTTCCCATCAAGAAATTGACCACAGGTTTGGTTAGGCATTCTAGTCATACCAATTAGAGCATGAACCAACTAGGAATGTTTACCAATGACGCTGCCTTAAGCTGCTTCAGGAACTTTTGAGCCATGACTGTGAGTCTTCAGAGAGACAGTCAAAAAAATTAGGAAATTCTAAATGCAGACGTTGCAGCCATAGCGCCAAGTTGTAGGCTCTGAGCATTGTGTCTATGGGGCACACCACGTTCATTTCAGATCAGGATGACAATTTATTTGCAGTGGTGCAGTTTTAACTACATCTTCACTTCCTTCTTTGAACACTTGATCACACTGCAATTCTATGTGTATAGCAAAAGCTAGGTCACATATGGACACATCATTAGTTCTTAGGAAAGAGAGAATTTTTGTGACATCGCAGATCTCCAGGGCTACTGTGGGGCTGATGTGTCAACAGTGAAAGCTCTAGCAAAGGCTTTGCCACCATCTCTGACATAGGTGGTAACTAGCTACAGGATTTGTTATTGTTTCCTGATTTTGAAAGTCTCCACATTACATACAAACTTTATTCTTTTGTTTTAACTTCTTTGTGAGTTGACGGGCAAGGTATTTCTAATTTCATACTTTAAAGGACTCATTTATAGCACAGCAGATGATTACATTAGGTTAAAGTCTGCGCTTGTAAGCAGAACGCACAGTGATAATGTAACAGCATCCTACTGTGACATTTTGATTACTCATTTTGCACCTTCCTTGATCCAGGGCACTGAAATATATCATAAATCCACATCCCAATGACTGTGAGTCTTTGATATGTGTTTCCTCCTTTCAACCCTATTGAAGTCCCAGTGACTCTATAAACATTGGAACAGATATGAGAGACTTTAACTCATCATCATCATCAAATAACTTTATTTCGCATTGAAAAAATGCATAAAAGTACATAAAAAGAGAAAAATTTAAGTAAATTAGAATACAAAACCATGTACCTATAGCTTTTCTTAAAATCCTAAAACAAGCATCATATAAAATTAGTTTACGTTACAATGTTCTGAGCTTGCTCTTTCTGGTCTTATTTCAAAATGATTCAAATTGATCTCATATTAGCTAAACTACGAGTTTTTAAAGCTGTACATATAAAACAAGGCCATCACAAAGCATACATACAGTGTCTCTAGCTGTAACATAACAGACAATGCTGTAATATCACTAGGCAAGCTAAATTTCCTTAGAAAAGGGATAATACATATTTTTCTCTCCACATAAAATTGGCAAAAAAATAAAATATGTACAATCGATTGTTTTGAGATGGTATCACAGGGGCAACATTCCAATTGATTCAGAGAAATCACATTTGCAGGATATCCCAACATTATTGTCACATAATTTAGTCGAAATCTTGTCAGGATATATTGATGGGGGTTATTTACGACAAAAGTAAGATGTGAAGATTATCCGTTCAACAAAGGGGTTATATTAATATATCTAATTATTGTGGCTTTTTCTTTATTTCTATTCCAGCATTCTTGTGCACATTTCTCTAAGAAAAGATTTTTTTGTCTCGCCTTAGGAAAGGTTTCAGAATTAGCAGGGTGGTCATAAAGGTCCCCTAGACCCAGAGACTCAAGAGTGCACCTTATATAGGGCAGCCATGATATTTTAGGTGCATGCTCCAATTTCATATTATCCTTTAAAATACATTGGTTTGGCTGGACCACCTTCCGTTTCCAAATAGACAACCATAGTAGCAGAGGAGCCGGTTTAATTGTATCAGTAATATAAGGTAAGCCTAGTTCTTTGTGGGCGATAACATTTGTACAAGCCTTTGGGACAGACAGTAATCTTTTAGCAACCCCATCCTCTATCTTTTGGAGGCCATCCACATTGGCTATACCCCAAATTGCTGCCCCATGCATTGCCACAGAAATTGTATTTGCCAAGTAAATTTTAACCATCACATGTGTTACTTACCCAGCTTCGTAGCAAACCTAAAAGTTGCAGCTATGCTTTTGTTCATATGAGTGGCCCATGATGTCACCATTATTTTCCAATTTAATTTAATGTCAAAAACAATGCCCAGGTATGAAAAATTATCTACACTTTCAATTTTCTTGTCCTCATTAACATAATTTACTATATTTTTACTTCTTTTTCCACCAGACATGATAAAAGACTTTGTTTTATTAACATGTAAATCTAAATTCTTCATAAACAGTACATCATTTGTGATGCACTCATGTAAGGATAGGGGCGTTCTTGCCAAAAGAACTGCATCATCTGCGTACAGCAAGATGGGGAATGGAGTTGAAGTTGCGTTTGGAATATCTATAGTCTTTTTTACCAGAATCTCATCAAATTTATTAGTGTAAAGTGAGAACAAGGAGGGAGCAAGTACACAACCCTATCTTATTCCATTTGCAATGTTAAAGGGTCTGATGCATTCTCCCTGCTTGCCATGGTGGACCTTCGCAGTAGCTCCTTGATACAATTGGCTGATTAAACAGAATATTGTGGCATCCACCACCATTAACTCCATATTATGCCACAACTTATTGTGGTTAATGCAGTCAATAGTGGATGATAGATCAATAAACACCATATAGAGGTTCTTTTGCTTGGCCTGTGTGTATTTTGCTGCTAAAAGGGCCAGATTCAAACATTGGTCCACCGTTCTTTGGCCCTTTCGTAACCCATATTGTACCTCTGCAAGGATCCCCTTTTCGGTTGGACAATCTTCCATTCTATTTAATAATAACCGTCCCATTACCTTAGCCGTACTATTGATTAAGGCAATAGGTCGATAAAATGCAGGGTCCGAGCCATCACTTTTCTTAAATATCGGTACAAATATAGATTATTTAACGGGCCCTTTCATGTGAAAGGGCCCGTTATACTAATGGCGTTGAAAACTACTGTGAGTAGAGGGACCCAGAAGGATTTGTTGTTTAAAAATATATCTGGTCTGGCCACCTTTAGGGACGATGATTGTGCCACCGCAAGCTCTACCTCAGCCATTTTAAAAATCATAGGATAGGTGACTCTAGGAAGTTCAAGCAGCTCATCAATAGTGGCTTTCTTATGCTTTTGGAAGATGTTTTGAAAATGATTTACCCACGTGTTTTCATCTATGAATACATCTGTAGATGGACCTCCCTCCTCTTGCAGGAAGGGAATGTTAACCACTTCCCAGACTGCTTTGCTATTAGCAGCTGCCCTTAATTTCTCCCAGGCTTCGGATCTCAATTTTTTTTCCGCTCTTCTATAGATGTTTTATAAATTGCTCTCAGATTTTTAATTTGTGTCTTAACCCTTAGTTTTTCCTTTAGAGCATTGCGAAGATTAGTCGAAGCTTTTGAGAAGCTTTTATCGAACCAGCGATTTTGTTCCTGGTTTTGTACACTGAATGGGAGGGTTATTTTAATTGTAATATTTTCTAAAAATGTTCTAAATGATTTGACTACTTGTGGCTTGTTTGTTGGAAGATCTAAGCAAATCAGGACCTCATTGTAGTTGATCAGTAATAAACGGGAAAAATGAAGCCTTTCATCAATTTTATTCCACCTTAAGGAGTATCCATTTTGTCTGGCTAAAATAGGCTTAGGAGTCGTAATGCTCTTTCTACTTATTCATTGATCTATCCATGGGAGCATTGTTAAAATAATTGCGTAGACACTAAATTCCGTCATCCTGATGTTTATCTCAGTGGGAGTATTTTAGTGATTGTTAGATGTTATTATGTAATCTATTGATGAAGTAGTCCCCGCCCTACAAAAGGTGGGAATCATTTGTACATTATTATGAGCTCTCTAGGTAGTAATTGCTAACTGTCAGTCCATTAGTAAATTGTTTAAAGCATTTCCATAAGTGGAATGAGTGAAAATGATCTTTTAGGTCCTCAGACTGCATGATTTGTTGGCACATAGGGTGGTCTTCATTCATACATTTGGTTATAATAAAATCGCCGGCCCATAAAAAATTATTTGGTTTTGCTTGCGTGAATATTATATCCTCCAGTACTCCTTCGAGTTCCTTTACCACATCCGATGGGTTATCGAAGTTGTTATTAAAGTAGTTAATTATCATCCAGTTTGTACTGTGATTACTATTTATCAGGATAATATGGAAATATGGCAATTTATTAATAAAGCCCACCAGTTTAAAGGAAATTATATTATATTTACACATTAATAAGCCCCCTTTTGCTCTCCCTCTAATGGATGGTAGGGCTGGGGTATGAAAACATTGGCACCCATTTAAATAAATAGGGTCCACTTCCCATGTCTCTTGGAGGCATAGGATTTGATGGTTTGAAACTTCATTATACCACTCATTATTATGTTTTTTATTTTTGTAATCTGCTATATTCGAGGAAAGCAAGGTATGATGAGTATTACTTACTGGAGTATTACTAATTTCTCTGTGCTAACTGTCAAATCTTTTAGAATGCAGAGTTGTGCTCAAAGGAGGGACAGACTTTAACTCATGGGTCAATCAATTCCTTCCCTGACAGGCCTATAACTCTTCTAGCCTGGCTTCTGACCTGATAATGAAGACCATCAGTCCCTGAAGGTGCTGCACCCTTCAGTTACTCTATGTGTACCTTCCTCAAGGAGGCACCATCCTTCGTGCTCTAAGTGTTCTTGAACAGCATTTCTGGAACAAGCAGTAGATGGCAGGAAGTCTGTTCCAAAGCTACACTCCAGCCAATGCTTATCTTTATCTTGATCTTGGTACTACTGCCTAATTTGTTCGTACACTTCAGTCAGTGCCTTGAACCTTCTTTCCAGGATGTAGCTTATATAAATGTTTAACAAAGTATTGTGCACCAAAAGGAGAAATGGACATCTCGTATCACTTCAACCCTGCTCATTGAAGACTACGCTGCCAAGGTACGAAGTAGTCTGCTTTTTCCTTTTTCCGATACACGCTTTTTCTCATGAGTTGATTTCTCACCCTTACCTCCCACGGGGAAAACAACCTTTACAACGCAACTTTTACAACGCACTACCATTACAAGGAAACTTTTGCAACACAACATCCATTACAACGCAGTCATTACAACGCATGACACTACAACGCACACCTCTACAACGCATGCCATTACAATGCAGTCATTACAACGCATACCATTACAACGCATAGCATTACTAACCAACACTTACCCTACTGTTGCACCCCCTGGAGTTAGAATAGTAATTTTAACCCCTACACTATCCAACACTTACCCTACTGTTGCACCCCCTGGAGTTAGAATGGTAATTTTAACCCCTACACTATCCAACACTTACCCTACTGTTGCACCCCCTGGAGTTAGAATAGTAATTTTTACCCCTACACTATCCAATACTTACCTTTCATGCAATGTAATGTTATGCATTGTAATGGTATGCGTTGTAAATGTAGTATGCGTTGTAGTGGAATGCGTTGTAGAGGTACTTTCAAAGAATTCGTTGTAATAGCATGCGTTGTAATGGTATGCGTTGTAAAGGGATGTTGCGGTGTAAAAAATGCGTTGTAAAGGTAGGTGTTTTAAAAGTATGCGTTGTAACGTCATCCATCCCTCCCACGGTCATTAATTTATGCTTGCTGGACTGCCTTCAATTTGATGAAGTGTAAAATGCCCCCGAAGATGACCCATTCGGCACACTATCACATGTAATTTAGTCACTACATCAATTTATTTATTGCATCCACTTTCATTTGAGATTGTACATGGTTAATGTTCATCTCAATGGAAACAGAAGTCCTTTAACCTCTTATGGAGCCAAAAGTGCAGTGACCCTGGAATTAGTGTATGAGTGGAAGCTTTCTGGAGCCCAAACACTCTTTACTGGGAACATAAGTTCAAAAACCTTTTTGTTAAGGGATCTTAGATTATTTAAAATAGTCATCAGTTTACTTTTGTTCTTAGCAATGCATCTTTGATGAAGTCCAAGACGTCTATTGTGACAGACAGAAAAGTTACTTTAGGTTAAGTAAATGAAAATGTCTATATTGCCCAACCTTAAAACTCCCCTAGAAGCTAGGGGTTTAGTCTGCCACTAAAAGACATTTCTCTGTCAAGGTAAAGATGGAACTGTGGCTACTGATGCCCATCGTGGATCAACATTGAACACTCTCTTCCATACCCTGTTGTATCAGCTGTACTCTTATCCACTAACATCTGGAAACCTAACAAGAAACTCATCCTCTTTGCTTCAACTAAAAGAATAATATGCAAACACAGTAAATGCCCCTGACAAACCAAATCCGTTAGTGTAGTAATTCCCAGAAAAATAACTTTCTCTCCAATCTGGGGCATGGGATAGGCAAAGGCATCTTTATTGTCAATTTTATTTTAAAAGGGATTCTTTTAGTTATTTCTGGGATATCAATCCAAAGATAAACTATGCTGTATGAAAGAAAGAAAAACTCCAATATATTAAAATGTTCTTAGTCACATTTGCCTCCTCTGTGTTTCTCACCCTTATGCTAAATCCTTTCGCACCTCATGTCCACATAATTTCCCTTTACTCAAAAGACTGGTGGTAAGAAGTGCAGCCTTTGGTGCCACTGCAGACCAGTAACATCTTATCTTCCTCAATTGAACGGTGTTGCCTTACTACCACGTTTCTCTCAGGTTGTGACATCACTGGTTCTTACCAAGGTGAAATGCCATTGTGACAACGTAGACTCTTCAGGGTCGCTAAGGCGCTAGTGTGTCAACACTTATTTTGTAATTTATTTATTTTAAAGGTTTTATGTAGCAATGGCTAGACCGGGAGGTATCAGAACGCTTTACATGAGTGTGGAGATAGTAACGGTATAAAACAATATTTCAATGGCGTGGAATTCCAACACATTAATAAAGGAGAAACAGCTTACACTTACACAGGACGAATATACACTCAGATAGAACAAAAGCTATGTACATATATAACATGGATATGGCAGATCGAATTTTGTAATATGATACTAGATGGAGATAGGCATGAAGGGCTACAGGTAGTAAGTAGTAAGACGTTAATCTGGGGGTGGGAAACAGGTGGGGGAAGGGGGTATTTTGGATGGGAGGGGGTATGGGAGGCGATTATACAGACTGGGAGAAGGCGCAGAGATGAACAATGGGGGAGGGAGCAAGTGAGCCAGTGGAATATAGAGTTAGTGGAGGGGGGAGGAGGGAGACAGTAGAAGAGAGGAAGGGAACATTAATAGTGAAAGGGGGAGAGGGAATTCAGGGCACCGTTTATGACCCCCAATATTTATGGAGTAGATGCATTTTGAGTTTTTATTACAGCTAATGTAGGAAGGGTTACATCACAGGTCTTTGGGGAGGGCATTCCAGATGTTTGGGGCATTTCCGGAGAAGGGGCGAGATTGTATGGATTTCTTTTTTAGTATGGCTGCGACAAGGGGGAGAGCGTAGCTGCTTCTTATCGGCCGTGAGCGGCCCGCTTTGTTGAGTTTATTGGAGGGGTATAGAGGGGTATTTTGAAGGAGGGCTTTGTGCGTGATGCAAGCAGTCTTGTAGGAGGATCTGCCTTCAATGGGAAGCCATTTAAGAGTTTTGAGAACTGGGGTGATGTGGTCAAAACATTTGCAGTCGGTAATGAGCCTAGCTGCAAGGCTGAGCACAGATTTGAGTGGGGCTAGGTGGACCTTGGGGATTCCTGTGAGGATGGCATTGTCGTAAATAATTTGCGAAAGGACCAGTGATTGGACTACTAATTTAAAGTTATCAGTTGGAATAAAGGGTTTCATTTTCTTGAGATGACAGAGAGTGAAGAGGGCTCCTTTAGCCAAATTTTTTATGTGGACATTGAGAGTTAGGTTAGTATCAATGGAGATCCCAAGATATTTTACTGAGTTAGACAAGGAGAGTGAACAGTTGAGGGCATTAAGGTCAGAGATCCAGGTTTGGATGGGGAAAGGGTTATTTTTAGGGAAGAAGAGAATGATTTCACTTTTTTTAGGGTTGAGTTTGAGATGATTTGAATGGAACCAGGATTGGACCTTAGTCAGGGTGTTGTTAATGTGTAGGACATCCGAGTGGGATTTAATCTTATAGTAGAGTTGGGTGTCATCAGCATAGAGGTGGTAGTTGTTTCCATCTTGTTTTAGAATGAGTGTGAAAGGTTCCATAAAGGTTCCATAAAGAGATTGAAGAGAGAGGGAGAAAGAATAGATCCCTGGGGGACCCCCTAGGGGGACCGGTGTAGGCAGTCGTGGAGTTTGATTTGTTGTGTTTGGTGTTGGAGATAGGAGACAAACTATTTATGGACAGGACCACTAGGGCCAAAGCGATCTCTGAGCACATCAAGTAGGGCAGAGTGGTTAACTGTATCAAACGCTGCAGAAAGATCGAGGAGGATAAGTAGGCAGGTCTAGCCATTGTCGAGGGAGTGGTGAATGTCATTAACTATGTTTAGCATGGCAGTTTCGGTACTGCATCCTTTTCTGAAGCCTGATTGTAAAGGGTCCAGTAAGTTGAAATTTTAAATGTGTTTGTCTAGTTGGAGCAGGGCACATTTTTCAAGGGCTTTGGAAAGAAGGGGGAGGGTAGAGATGGGGCAGAGATTGTTTAGGTCATTAGGGTCAGCATTGGGATTTTTAATTGTGGGAGTGATTTGTCCAAATTGGAGGGAGATAGGGACACAGCCCGTTGCATGGGAGGTGTTGATGATTGTAGTCCAAGATGGGGCAATGATGTGCTTTAGGTCTTGGATAAGGTTAGAAGGGAGAGGGTGTTTAGTTTGAGAAGACAGTTTTAGTTTAGCAATGATGTTAAAAACTTCAAGCTCAGTAACAGGGTGGAAATTATGCCAGGAGGCATTGTTTTTTAGATGTGAGTTAGAGTCGTTGGTTACGAGAGGTGTAGCTGTGGGTAAGCGTGGGGAGTAGCCATGGGGAGGTGTAGTAGTAGGTACGTGTGAGGGGTATTTAGGGGTAGGTGTAGTAGTGGGCAAGGGTGAGGCAGGATCAGGGCAGATGGACAATAATGTATGAGCTTTTGATGTGATGTAGCAGTATATTGGGAGTTGGTTGGGATCTGAGTTAAAAGGAAGGATGGTCAACTTTGGCAATTTTTTCGCAGAATTTGGCTATTTCTGCGCATTTAGCAGTTGAGGCAGTTGGCTTTGGAAGGACGGCGGATATTTGGCTACAAAAAATGTTGAACAGTTCTCTAGGTCTATTTTTGGCCCAATCAAGTTGTGTACGGAAGTAGGATGCCTTTTCATTAAAAATGTGTTTTTTGTATGAATATCTGGCTAATCTGAGGAGTGCCAGATGCGAGGGAGATGGATGCTGTCTCCATGTTCTTTCCATCAGTCTTAGTGAGCATCTTTTGTTGTTGAGCTCTGAGTTGAACCATGATTTGGAT
This sequence comes from Lissotriton vulgaris, assembly GCF_964263255.1. NCBI lineage: Eukaryota > Metazoa > Chordata > Amphibia > Caudata > Salamandridae > Lissotriton > Lissotriton vulgaris. Next base: position 836,710,502 of record NC_141696.1, on the reverse strand, counting down.
GGGATACTTCTTTGACTTTTTAGTTTAAGTGGGCCATTTGGTCTAGGACATCAGTGACAGCTTTATTAAAGTGTTTGGTAAGCTCATTAGCATTTTGGGAGGGAGAGCTGAGAATAAGTTGGGCTTGGAGTTTAGACTCCAGGGGGGATAAGATTTAGATTTCTGGTCCATTTTATATGTTTAATGATTTTAATGGGGGGTGAGGCCATGGTAGTGATGGTGAATAGCATGAGGTGGTGGCCGGACCAGTCGTTGGGGCTCATGTTGGACAGAAAGGCCAAATCATTGTTGGTAATAATAGTGCCAAGAATGGCTCCTTTGATGTGAGCTGGGGAATGCCACAGTTGTTTGAGGTCAATATTCTCAAGAAGATTGGTGAGGACGGTGATTGTGGGATCATTAATATACAGGTCCAGTGGAGGTTAAGCTCTCCAAGGAAGAGATTTTTTGAGTTAGATATGGAGGATTGTGTCAGAAGGTCGGATAGCTTCTCAGCGAAAGGAAGAGGATCTCCAGGAGGGTGGTAGATATTATGTAGACGAATTGGGTGGGAACCCTGTACTTTTAGTTCAGCTTCAAGGTATTCAAAGGTAGAGTGATCGGAGTTTTTAACATGGGAGAACTGAAGTTAATTTTTGAAGGTTATGGCTAAACCGCCTCCTATTCTGTCAGGTCTATCTTTTCTGATGATCCAGTTAACCGGGATGGGGGGGGGGGGCGTGCTGGCAGCTGTAGCCAAGACTTTGACCCCATCTTTGTCAAAGTTTTTACATCCTACAGAATTTGTTTCCGGTTTAGAGATTTTTACAGACTTTTACCTACATAATTACAATATCTGTTAAGAGTTACATCTTTGTGACGTGACAGGTAAGGAATTCTTTGGTTTACATTTTAAATAGCTCATCTGTTGCCCTGCATATGCCTAGATTAGATAAAAGTCTGGAATTTCTGGAAGAGAATTGCAGTGATTTTTTTGTAATCTGTTTTTATTTTTTTTAAACTTTATTTTTGTCGCATATTCATATAGTAAACATACAATTGTGCCGACAGTTCCATTATTGATCCTTATACTCAATAGTTCTATAAGCATTCTTTACACAGCCCATCATCCAACATCCAGAAGGCCGGGCGGCAGAAGGTGGCATCGTATCCAATCTGAGGAAGGATATCTTCAGGCTTCTGTACGGCAGGATGTCCTGATCTGCTTTTGACTTTTCTCCCCCAATTATTTCCCCCCAACTCCCCGATAGACCTCCCCCCAACTTGGCATCATGAAATAAGAACACGTGTACACAGTCCGTTCACCTCATTATGGCACTCCCAGGGACAGATACGACAGTAATACGCGACAATACTGAAAGAGAGAAAAACTTCTAGGCAACATATCTCAATGACTATCATGGTGGAACATTTATGTGCGTGTCAGGCTAGGCCCTACCCCAGATCAGGGCCCCCTCCTTCCTCCCCCCCACCCTCGCTGTCAGACCCCGAGTCCTCAGGGGTGAATAGCTCCGCACTCGTGCCATCTGAGTCCACGGCAGACGCCCCCAGCACTCTCATCATTCTCCACTCAAGGTGGTCGTCCTGCAGTTTCTCATCCCTACGCACACGCTGCATGAAAGTTTCCTCTGCCAGGGACCATTCTCCCACATCCCGAAGCCATTGTGTAACCTCCGGAGCCCTCTGCCCCATCCATGTGATTGCGACCCTTCTCCGCGCCAACACTAACAACAGTTGCAACATTTTATACGGGAGCTTACACTTCCTAAGTTTGGGGACCAAGGCCAACAAACAGTGAAGGGGAGTCAGCTCCATCCGGATCTCGGTAATTGTGCAAATGTGCTCCACCACCGATCGCCAGAAGGCCTGAACTAAAGGGCAGTCCCAGGCCAGATGGAGGAAGGTTGCACCTCCCGCACCACACCGAGGACAGTCGTCCCTCTGTTCCGGGGAAATACGCCTCAGAGAAACCGGGGTCACATACGTACGATGCATAAAGTTGAAATGAGTTCATTTAAATCGCGCATTACACGATACTTTCCGGGTAAGAGTGCCCACTCGTTTGCGCTTCTCCGGTTCTAATGCCATCCCCAGGTCAGCCTCCCATGCCGCCCAGGCCGGTGGGACTGGCGGAATGGAGTCCTGCCGCATGGCGGAGTACAATAAAGTTATCAGCCTCTTACCCCAACCGCAGGTGAGGATGATATTGAGTGTGTGGGACGTCGGTGGTGCCTCGGGAAATTATGGCCAAGTATCTCGTGCCATTTCATGAAGGCCCCCATACTGTAAATACTGGCCCCCACTGAGCCTGAAGGTCTCCGTAGCCCGTTCCACGGACACAAAAACGTCATCCGGGTAGAGGTCCGCCAACAACTCACAGCCACCCGCTCTCCATTCACAGAATGACATGTGTTCCTCCAGGGCCACCACTGGGGCCAGAATCCATAGTGGCAGCTCCCTATGAAAGGGGGCCCTCCGTAAGATTCTTTCCACAAATCGCTGCCATATGGCCGCGGTGTGGCGCACTATATACCGCAGTGCCCCATCCGCACCCCTCCCATGCATCAGGGCCAATTGTACCGTTCTCTCGTCGGCTCTACCGGCCAGGAGTTGCATCTCCCAATTGTCCGAGTCGGCGAACCACCTGGCAGCTGGCAATAATTGGACCGCGTAGTAGTATAGGTCGAATCTCGGCGCCTCCAGCCCCCCTTCCTCCCAGCTCCGGACAACCGTGTGTAGGGCAACTCTACTACGCCTGCCCGCCCACAATAAGGACGTAAGGAGCATATTAAGGGTGCGAAAGATCCGGGGTAGAAGCGGACACAGGGAATTTTGCAGGACGTAGAGCATCCTCGGTAGCATCACCATTTTAGCCACCGCTAGGCGTCCCATCAAAGAGAGAGGCAATGTGTTCCAAAAAGACACAGACTGTCGTATGGCATTAACCACCCGGTCCGCATTACGGGCCAGTAATTGCTTATCAGATGGCGCCACTTGGATCCTCAAGTAGCGGAAAGCCTCTAGTTCCCATCGTAGTCCCAGGTGTGGGAGATCCCCATGTATTTCCACCCCAAATCCCGCCAATGGGAAGATCAGGGACTTCTCTGCGTTAATGCGCAGGCCTGAGGCCGAGCCAAAGCGGTCCAGCAGCTGTAGTAACACCGGCAGCGAATCCTGCGGGGAAGTCAAATAAAATAACGCATCGTCGGCGTACAGGGAGACCGTGTGTACAGTGTCCCCCACTTTGATCCCCCATTGAGACATCGTGGTACGGACCGCAACCGCCAGTGGTTCAATCGCCAAGGCAAACAGGAGTGGGGAGAGGGGACACCCCTGGCGGGTGCCCCTCCCCAATGCCCAATCGGCCGAACGTGCGGCCCCTAGTTTAACCCTAGCTCGAGGTGACTTATACAGTATCTCGATCCATTTGCAAAATACAGGCCCCAATCCAACTCCCCGGAGCACCTCCTGCAAGTACCCCCAACTGACTGTGTCAAAAGCTTTAGCCAAGTCTATCGAGACCAGGACCTGGGGGTCTTCCCTGTCACGCACTTCGTGTAGGATATGATTTAACCGCCGCAGGTTCATCGCGGTGTTGCGGCCGGGGATAAACCCACACTGATCCTGGTGAACCAGTTGTGCCATGCGTGGTGCCAGGCGAGCAGCAAAGAGTTTGGTCAGGATTTTCACGTCCGTGTTGATCATTGTTATAGGGCGGAACGCCGCGGGATCACAACCGTCTCCACCCGGTTTTAGGAGCATGCAAATCTCCCCGTCATACATTGTGGGCGGGAAGGAGCCATCCTCCAATGCCTTAAGAAAGACCTGCAGGAGGAGGGGGGCGAGTACATCCCCGAACGTCTGGTAGAATTCGGAGGGGAATCCATCCCTACCCGGAGACTTGGCCCCCGACAGGCCAGCCATGGCCACTCTTAACTCATGCAATGTCAGAGCCTCATCTAGTTCCTTCGCCTCCTCCCTCGATAGGGTCTGGAGAGGCAGTCCCTGAAGATACGGTTGATACGCGGCTTCCGTGACCATGGGATCCGCCGCATATACCTGTTGCAAGTGGGTCTGTAGGACATGGAGAATATCCGTCTCCGAGTGAACCATTACTCCGTCCAGACCCCTCAGAGCAACTATCCGTTCCGGGGTCGATTCCCTCCTCAAAATCCAGGCCAACAATCGGCCCGACTTGTCCCCTTCCCGGTGGAGACGCTGCCCAAATTGGCCCAAGGTAAACCTATCCAGTCTCGTAAGTATGTCGTGCACGCGCTCCCGGGCCTCACGCTCCGACGCCAGTTCTGGTTCCCCAGGGTCTGGAGAGGCCTGACGAAGCAGCAGGGTGTCCTCCGCTTCCCGCAATTCATGGGTTAACTGTGGTCGGACCCCGTAAGTGAGGCCCATGCATACACCCCGCACCACGGCTTTCAATGCATCCCACCTCATAGAGAGGGGCGCGTCATCCCCTTCCCAGTTCAACCCAATATAGTCTGTGAGGGCCGTCTGTACGCGATCCCGTCCCACTTGGTCCTGTAAAAGGTCTGTTGGCATCCGCCAAGTGCGGGGGCGGCAAGGCCGGTCAGCCCACTGCGTAGCGCACATCACAGGAGAGTGGTCGGACAAGAAACGGGCCAGGTGTGTGATTGTTAACGAAAACGATGCGTCAATGTTCGCCGCCAGGACTCTATCTAGTCTGCTATAGGTGTTGTGCGTCGGAGTGTAGCAGGTATATAGTTTCTGTGAGGGGTGGCCCCTTCGCCAAACATCTATAGCCCCTAAATTTGACATTACCTCGCGCAGCTTCGCCGTCATGCGAGGCTTTGTTCCCACCCGGGGGGGGGGGGGGGGGGGGGGTGCCTGTCCAGGACGGGGTCTAACACACAATTAAAATCTCCAAACCAGAGGAGAGGGCCATCTATATCTGACACTAGGACCTCCTGAATTTGGGAATAGAAGGCCGCCTCATCAACATTGGGCGCATATGAATTAAGCAGCGTAAGGTCTCTTCCATCCAGCTTCACCCTCAACAACAGGTACCTGCCCTCAATGTCAGCCTCAACATACTGCACCGCTAGGGGGACACCAGGAGCCACTCAGATCAAAATCCCCCGAGCATACGTAGAAAAAGAGGAGTGAAACACCTGACCCCTCCATTTTTTAGACAGCTTTTGCGCCCCTTCCTCGTTCAGGTGCGTCTCTTGTAAACATGCAATAGAAACGCCATGCCTCCGGAGGAAGGACAATACCCTGTGCCTCTTGGTGCAAGTGCCCAACCCACGCACGTTCCATGTCAGGAATTTGTATCCCATGTTTCCTGTGGTCGCCCTGCCGGGCCAAGAAGTCCACTGCCAATATACTGCCTCCTAAGGGCCCGAACAATTGTACACCTGATGCTCATAACAACACTTTGATTCTTAACCTTCAAGGAACCCACCCCCCCACCCCCACCCACGAGCAGGATAACGACAACAACCCAACATGTCACCCCGCCCTTTCCCTGCTGGTGCCAGGACGTGCACAGCCACCCCACACATCCCACACAACACATCACACCCCCTCACAAACCACAACACACAAACCACCCCCCCCCCCCCAGCTCCCCGCGTGACCCAACGCGAATGTAAAATAAACCCGGCTCTGCATGAAAAGTCCCAACAACAAAACCAGTCTAATGTCGATCCCACACGCCCCATCCCAAACACTGGATCCCCCAGGGCGAGAGACTCCCCGCCCCCCCCAGCAATGCGCAGACAGGTACTTCGGGTCACAAAGTCATTCAAAGTACATATAGTCTCCAGTGCCTGCCCAGGGGCCTCTCCGGCAGGACAGAGACAATAACATACATGTAGAGAAAACAGTTTCCATATCACCTCAGGATGAGACTCACTCCTCCAGGGCCGTTGCTCCGCCCGTCTCCGGCACCACTAGGGTCGATCGCGTCGTGCTCCACCGGCTGGATCGTATCCGGGACCAGGATTTCCCTTGGTCCCAGAGGGCTCGGGGCGTCCGACCCAGCCCCCAACAGCAAAGGTTCCAGGAGCATGGTGCCATCCGCCCCCACAGTGACTCTAGGTTCCTCTGTACTTTCCGTCGCAGATCTGCGTCTCCGCCTACTCCGGTGCCACCTCCGGGACCGGGTCCCCCACATCTCCTTGGGCCCTCCACGTTCTCCCGGTGGGACGCCGTCTCCTCGGACCGCCAGCCATTCCCACACCTCCTCGGGAGATTCGAAGAAGTGCGCCTTACCCTGTCCGAGCACCTTGAGTTTGGCAGGATACAGCAGCATGTATTGCAGTTCCATCGCACAGAGTTTCTGCTTAACCCCCAGAAAGGACTTCCTCTGCTCCTGAACTTGATGCGTATAGTCTGGGTATATAGATATCCGACTGTTCTCAATGGCTAGATTCAGTGTTTCCCTAGCAGCCCGAAGGATGCAGTCTCGGTCCTTATAATTCAAAATTTTGGCGATCAGTGCTCGTGGGGAAGCCCCCGGGCGCGACGGAGGGACCAGGGCTCGGTGCGCTCGTTCGATGACAAAGACCTCCGAGAGATCTCGTGGGCACAGCTTCGTTTTGATCCACGTTTCTAGGAAGCGTTCAGGGTTGCCAGCCTCCATCCTCTCTGGAACCCCCAGGACCCTGATGTTACTGCGATGCACCCTCCCTTCTGCATCCTCCGCTCTCCGTTCCAGGGCACTTGTCGCAGCCGTAAGGTGTGTGACTGTCTTCTTGAGGGAGGCCACCTCCCCCTGTAGTTGTTCAATATTCCCCTCATCATCCGTGACCTTGTCCGCCACCTTCCAGAGGTCCGTCCGCAGGAGGTTAACGTCAATGGAGACCGTCTCTATTTGTCTTTCCAGTGCTGAGTGGGAGCCCTGGATTGCCTTCAGCAACTCCGCGCGCGAGGGTTCACCAGTGTCCTCCGGCTCCCCGTCTTGGCCCGTTTGGCGGGTAATCCTCTGTGACGGTAGCCTTTGCGTGGTATATTGCGTGATCGTGTTGGGCTGGGTCGAACGGGACATCCTGTCCTTACGCATCGCCGGTGTGCCCCCAGCAATTTGACAGCCCGTCAATGGCGCAGCGGCAGGCGGACCCCGACTGGGCCCCAGCCGCAGGCAGTTCCGTGCAGCACCCTCACTCTGTCCCCCACCTGTGGCCGTTCGGTCCCTCTGGTTCCGTCAACTCGTCCGCCAGGCAGTCGCCCGGCATCTGGCACAAGGAAGTGTCTTGGACCAATGAAGTAGGCCGGCACCCCCACGCTATCAGTCGTGCCGCAGAACACCCTTAGGTACCCAAGGCCGTCAGCCACTCCTTCAGGACCCCTCCGGGCAGTTGCCGGGCCTCTCCGCCCCGGGTCGGCGGCCTCAAGAAGGTACTCGGCCCTTCCCCGTGTGTAATCACTCCAGACTGACCACCAACCTCAGCTGTGATGCGGCGGGGGGTCCCAGGACCGCGGGGAGCACCCACCTGTCTCTGAATACAAAAGGATCCACAAGGGCGCCGTGTCCCACTCCGTGGCTACAGGTCCAGGGCCCACAGGCGAGTCAGTCCAACTCTTTGTGCTGCCAGCTGTGGAAAGGCTCAGGTCTCACAAGGGCCGGCCCCGCATCCGCAGCCCAGGGCCCGATGACCAGGTATTTACCGCCAGAGCCCCCCAGGGCCACCACTCCGGACTATAGGCGTGCGTGCTATTTGGCGCCTGCCACCGCAGCTCCAGGGCCTCCCCACGCCGTCCCGCAGGCCCGGCCTTCCCTCACCAGAATTCAGGCCTCAAGATTGCGGCCCAGTGGGGGAGGGGCGCACCTAGGAACCGGGCACCCCCGCCGCTCCTCCTCTGGACACGGGCGACCCCGCATCCACTCCAGGGGAAATGTGTCCGGGCAGGGTGCCAAAGGAGTCCAGTCCCGGAGCGCCCACACGGCCGTACAGGCCCCTCCCCTCTCACCGAGGCTTGTTAAAGCTCCGATCCGCGGCGCCCCATGCCGCGGCTCCGGGCGTCTGGCGCCGCCCCCTGGATCCTCAGTCCACAGCCCTGTGCCGGGGGACAATCAGCCAGCTATAGGGGGCCTCTACCTTCCCGCTTCTTCTTCCCGGCGGCGCTCAGGGCCTCCCCAGGAGAGTTCCGTTCTCCCGCTCCTATGCCCAGACTGCGGGCTCGCTTGATGCAGCAGCCGCTCTCCGGACTCCGGGACCTCACACCCGCGGAGCCGCCGAGTCCGTCGGCCGTTTTTCGTGCCGGAGGGTCCCCCGGCCACCGCAAAGTCTCGGCACACCAGTGGTAGGACTGCAGAGCCCGGGCAGGATGTAATTTAAGGATTTTGCGGGTCCGCCAGGCGGGACTTGGTAGAGCTCACGCCCTGCCGGCCATGCTGCTTGGCCACGCCCCCTTTGTAATCTGTTTTTATTAGGCTTTTGCAGATTAACAAGCATTTATGGTTTGTACAATTGGCTCGTTTAGTTGTTCCCTCTGTTCCGACGTGGCCTCTGGCAGGTGTATCGGCTCTAAGAACAGGGCAATTCGATGGTCTGCTGTGTTCCCCTGGATTGGTATAGTGTTGTGTAGTGGTTCGTCAGTGGCTCATGTATCACGTGTTGCGTGTATACAGTCAGCCCCACTTTGGTTCTCAAGGCGACATAAGGTGACGTGTCTGGTCCTAATGTAGCAGCCATGCTGGCATTCTGCCCATGCGATCTGCAGAGGCGTGCGTACGCTTCAAGTGTGCTGCATGGGTGTGGCATCAGAGCTGTTCTAATAAGTCGGTATGTTCTGGTTGCAGTTTATCTAGTTTCCTTCCACTCCCACTCCCTTCTGCCTGTTTAATCTCTGGATCCAATAGCTGCCTTTCGACTCTGCTGAGTGCAATGTTTAGTTGTTTGCTTTTACTCCAGGTGGCCCATAAGCAATGGCCTCTCAGAGTTACCTTGAAGGCGTCCATTTCAAGGAGACGGTCATTAGTAGAGTGATCATTAATCTTGAAATGCTCGAGTATTGCTCCTCATAGTGAGGAGTGGAATGCTGGATCTTCTAGCGCTGCTGGCTGCTGGCGCCTTATAGGGATCGGGGGCGTCCTATGTCCCATGTGAGCTGTAGTAGTTGGGGATTATGGTCTGAATGTGTGCAACCTAGGCATTCTGTTTGTTTGATAAGTGGGAGAAGAGCTGCTGACCCCACAAAAATTTCCAGCCTGACATGCAGATCATGTACGAAAGAGTGAAATGAGTAGATGCATAGCGTGGGGTTAAAGGTGCACCAGATATCTATCAGCGCCCAGTTCGCAAGCCAGTCCGACAGGACTTGCGCGTTGGAGGTTGCTGTTGTGACGCTAGGGGCAGATATGATCTATCTAGTTCTACATTTAGACAATCATTGAAGTCCCCTCCAAATAACCAGGGGAGTCCACTCCATTTGGCAAGCACCCCCTTCAGCTTTCTAACAAACGCGGCTTTGTCTACATTTGGCGTGTATATGGTGCCCATTAGCATCTCCTGTCCGTTTAGCTTGCCTCTCACAAAAACGCATCTCCCCTCCATCTGTGACCACCTCTTCTGCTGTGTGTGGGATGCCTGCCTTAATCCATATCATCACCCCCGTGCCTCAGAAGAGTAATTTGTACTGTATACTTGCCCCCACCATCGCCTACGGAGGCGGTCTGCTTCAATCTGGGTTAGGTGTGTTTACTGCAAGAAACCAATATGTGTATGCCTGCGTTGCAGGTATGCATATACTGAGTTCCTGCAAGCAGGTGTGTGCATGCCTGTCACGTTACAATATTAGTCTGTACCATGTGTGCAACGTGTGTTTCCCCGCATTTGGAGAGTCGAGAATATGGGGAGCAAGTGGGGTGCCAGGTAGCACATCCAGTGGTAGGGTCAAGATACAACTGGGTTGCGTGTAAATTCATGAGGGCGAGCACCTGGACGAAGCTCGCCCAAACTGCAAGGCCTAAAAGTGGCAACTAACATGTGTCACATGTTTAAACAGGGGGTTTCGTGGTACATAGCCATGTGTTCTGGTATGCACGTCGGTGGGCGCTTGGAGCAGGTGCAAGGTCCTACCTCATTGTGCTTCAAGTGTACAATATTCTACTCCATGTATGTCTGGAGAGATAGAGGGGGGAGCGCCATGAGCTGGGCGTATGGGGAGTCTGCAGTGTCCGTTGGGCATCACTTGTGTTAAAGCATGAGCCTATGGGAGTTATGTGCACAACTGTGAAAGCATGCATAGTGTTCATTAGTAGTAAAAAAGGATACATTTAGTTAAACAATTGTCCATTGTTTAGATGATATCATCAGATGTCTGTGGCATGATGCTTGGCATCTGGAGGGAGTCCGGGTTCTCAGATTTCGATAGTGAAGACCCAGCTGGGTTCTGTGAGCAGAGTGATAGTGATTCAGGTTCAGGGTTCGAGGAGTTTGCACAGATGGTTTCTGCTACGTTGAGGGCTTCTTGGCATTCCAGCATCCTTTGTTCTATGTCGGATACCATTGCCGGTGGGTGTACCTGTGTAGGGCGTTTCCCCCTGCCCCGGCATCGATTTCGCCTGCCCCAGCGTAGCACTTACCCTTCTGGAGGCCGCTTGGATCCTGTTAGGAGTTGTGCCTCTTCTAGCCAGTCCCAAGCTTCAGTTGGCGTTTCAAAAAATCTTGTTTGCCTCTTGACGACTATTCGCAGCTTTGATGAAAACATGAGTGAGTATTGTATATCCAGGGTCCCCAGCTGGCGCTTAACCTCTGTGAAGGATTCGTGTCTTCTTTGTAGCTGCTCCGTGTAATCAGGGAACATCATTACCAGCTGATTCTGTTCTCTTATTTTAGTGAGCTTGCAGGCTTCCCTGAGTATTGTGTTCCTGTCCCTGTAGTTGAGCAATTTGAAGAGCAGCGGCCTGGGTCTGGCTCCAGGCGGTGGCCAACAGGCCCTTACCCTGTGCGCCCGCTCCTCTACGAATTGGGCCGAGAGTTCGACTTCTAGGAGAAGGTGTTTTAGTCCACGTTCCACGTATGTGACTGGGTATTGCCCTTCCTCTCCCTCTGGGAAGCCCACCACGAGTATGTTGTTGTGCCTCAAGCGGCAGGGTGGCTACTCTGTCCATACCTTACTGTAGATCTGCTGCATGACTGTGGAAGATTGGAGTCAGTTCAGTGGTCTGCTCGTTTGTTTGGACTTTCTCAACTAGCTTTTGGTGGTACGCTCTTAGTAAGGTGAAGTCTGATGCAACCCTGTCGATTTTAGATTTGAGCGAGGTGGGAGTGTGGTCCACTGTAGCTCCTATTTTTTCCAATGTCTCCAACCCTGAGTCAAGTTTTGTGGAAGGGCTAAGTTTGGGGTCGCGCCTGTTCTGTCTTCCTCCGCATGTTGGGCCCCCAGTGTGCCAAGGTATGCAGCGTGACTACTGTGTGTTGATTCGCAGGTGACCAATGACCAATTGCTGGGCAGAAGGCATTCAGCAGGGCTGGTGTCTGCAGTCTGTTGATTGTGCCTGGTCTGTTATCAGCAATGAGTAGGGAGAGGCAACAACAGTTGGTTGGGGCCTCTCTCTGCTGTTGTCAGTTGGTTGGGCGACATATATGTGTTCAATATTTTTGGTCTTTACATCGCGTTGACTCTGCCTGCTTTAGGCGCTAGTTCTGTACCCAAGAGGAAGCAGGCGGCTTTCGCAGCTTGTGCTGTGTGTTCAGCTGTTTGTCTTTGGTGGTGCGCCCTTCAGAATCCAGGGGGAGGTGAAAAAGAAAAACAGAACCTGAGAGTCTACAACTATCATCTGCGTAGCAGGGTCTCAGGAGCCTCACGTGTAAGCACTATGCTTTTCTTCGGGTGCCTTGCACCTAACTTTCGGTCCCCGTCGAATGTCTTTCAACACGTCTGTTTGGGCGACATAGAGCGTGTTATCTGAGGTGGGTGCTTGATTGGCTAGGTTTTGCGCCCGTGGGGTCCTCGGGTCTGTATATTCTCCTCTGCGCTGTGTCTTGTGCTTGCTGCACATGCCTTGTTTTTGTAAGCCGTTGGGTGGTTCGCTGGGTGTTTCTCTTTTTTGGGGGGATTCCTCCCCACAGGACATCCGGAACACTGGGTCGTTGCCCGGCGCGTCAAACATGATGTGTCTATCTCGTTGCACACCCCTTGTTCTTGGTTGGGATTCTCACTTGTCAGCAGCGGGCTCAGGATGTCATGTGCCTTGTGTGAGTTCCTGCTTGTCCGTTCTTTTGGGCTTGCGCCTTGCTGTGTGCGGCATATGTCGCTCCTGTCTGCCTCTGCCCACCTGGCCGGACGGTGCTTCGCTCTGAGAGCGTGCCACAGCCGTCGCGGTTTACTCCACCGACACCATCGGTGCTTGTGTCTTGGGCAGCTGTGGTCTTTGTTTTACCCGATCGTGAAGGCTGGCCGGCCCCAAACACTCAGCTGCTCCCCAGTGAGTGCGGGTGCTTTTCTCCCGTCTTGTTGGCGCACTGTACTTTAAGGCTGGAAGGGGGGAAGTTGTCTCGCTCTGAGGCACTGACTTGCTCAGGCAACTCCCCTATGGCGTCCGGTGGCATCTCTTACCCGCGGGGGCCGGCAACCCGTTGTCAATGCCGTAGAGTTTCTCTATTCCCCCGCAGGGTTCCTCTCCCGCGCAGTGTGTGAATCTCCATTCCTTGCGCCTTCCGTAGTCCTCCAGTGCACGGCGTACAGTGCTGTACGGTGGCCCAACAGGACCCCGCGGGCTCTTCCACATCCAAAGCTCACTCCATGAGATGTGTGTCCACACAGCGTAGGCCTGGGCTTGGGCCATGCTCACGTGCCTGGTGTTGCAGATTTCCCTGACGCCGTTGTTTTCAAGATGTTCCGTGTACAAGCATTTTAAGGATTGACTCCACTGTATTTCAGGGTTGCGGGCAGGATTACATGATACGTTTCTCAGGATAATGGGGTGAGATGAGCAGAGCCTTACATATTCACGTCCACAATTTTAGCTGGTTCCAGAGAATTGCAGTGATAATGTGACTTGATATTAATGTCTCGTTTTGCTCCTTCATTTTGTAACCTTCTACACCAGTAGCAAAGACATATGAATCAATATCCAAAACTTATGAGAGTCTTTGATATAATCCACCTCATTCCCACCTTATCTCAGTACTTTACATACAGAAATAATGATTCAGCACTCCAACATGTGAAGGAATTATTAAATTCTACAAATACAAATCAAGTGAAAATTCCGCAGGTTCCTATTTCTTTGTTTCTTTATTGGAAAAAATGTTCTTAAAAACATCTGTAGCCAACGCGTTTCGACCGAGAAGATCTTCTTCAGGGCAATAACAATAGTCACTCTTAGTTCATTAAGATTTCTTATTTTTTCTTATTTTCTTTCTATTTATTCTTTTTTCTCTTTCACCTTTTCCCAGTCAGCAACTTAGTCCCTCACTCCAAATGCGAGTGCCCATTAGACCTCTTATTCTTTTAGGTGCACCAACAAACAAACAACAAATTAATTATCACTTGTTCACTTATTTCTTTGTGGCCTATTGTGAATAGTTCATTTTGGTGCAGACTTTGGTAGTTAGACATGTCAATTTTTTGTCTGTATGCAAGCGCTCCCACCGCGTAGTCAAAACCGTCACCAATGTCTGCACCGAAATGAACTATTCGCAATAGTCCATACTGTGTTTCCAATGATAAGCACATTTTGTAAAGCTAAGTGCTAATTTTTTAGGACACCAATAACTCTAAACTCTTCTATGACATAACTGCACGGCCAATAGAATCAGAAATGGGAGAGAAATACTAACGAAGGTACTAAAGACAGAAATAAGAAATGAGGAAAATTTTGTCATTAAAACACTCTCAATCTGATCAGAGGATCAGGATGGTGCACACTTCAGGCCAATATACAACAGAGATGACTTTCCATTCTATAGCCGCAATTGTAAGTCTGGCCTCTAAGGGGCAATACTATGGGAGATCTTTCGCCAGCACCCAGTATTTGACTAGCGCATGCCGAATTTGTAGATAAAGGAAAAATTGTGATTTATGCAAATCATATTCGACAATTAGTTGTTCGTAGGAAATCATGTGTTTAGACCGCTAGACATCCCCCAGGTTCGACATTTGTAGAATATTCAATTTCTGGACACCTTGAAGCACTGTTGATTTGGAAAGTCACTTGTCCATCAATAACAGTGCCTCACTGATGAACTCCCTGTTCCAGCCGATCCACTTTAATGCGGCTCTACAGCTCTAGATTGGGATGGCAGTAAGCACTGGAAGGTCTTGGGGAGGGCCTCCTTCAATGGTGAGGATCACAGGGCTTCCCTCTCAGGGGGGTGCGTTCAAATATTGTACGCTGGTTGTCCAGTTTCCAAATAACCAGTAATTAGTTAAGAACAACTGAGCTGCCCAATAATACAGTTTGAGGTTCACCGTTCACAGGCTGCTGTTGTAAGGGGATTGAATGTACTTCATGTGGGAGACTCTCGGTGTCAGCCCTCCTCCCCAAATGTAGGTGTAAGTACTTGTCTGCAAGTCAGTGAACCAGTGTGAAGGGACCTTAAAGGGGTACTTCTATAGAACATAAAGCATCTGTGGAAGTGCCACCATTTTAAAGAGTGTGATACGCCCCAACCTATTCAGGGGGAGGGTGCTCCACCTAGCCAAATGTCCCTTGATTTTCCAGAGGAGAGAAGTAATATTGCTATACCAGCAGACCTTATGGTCTCTATTTATGTACTCCCCAGATATTTCAATGGCCCTGGTACATATGGGAGATTCTGGAATCCCTAGGGTGGCTCTGGAGGGGCTCCCACTAATGGGATTACGGCTGACTTGTCCCAGTTTACTCTCAGGCCTGCTGTTTATCCGTAATTCTCTGGCATGTGCACCAGGCGTGGGATCGATTGGTTCAAGTGTTAGATGTATACCAGGACATTGTCCGCTTATAGGGAGATTCAAACCTTCATATCAGCCCTCATCTCACTCCCCAGATTTGTGCATCTCTCCTGATCCATTCCAGCAGCTGTTCTAATACCAGGGCGAAAGGAAGGGGGAAAAGAAGACAGCACTGCAAAGTTCCACTGTTGATGCAAAACTGTTGAAACATTGTGGCACTTTCACAGCAGCTATTAACAAAGCATGAAGGTGCGGAAACACAGTCCATGCAACCTTTTGAGGAATTTGGTTGGGTAGCAGTTCAGACCTAGTGATTTTCCAGGTTGCATATCCTGTAGGGCGGCGAGGAGCCCTTCCGCTGTTAAAGGCTTATTCAGGTCAACCCTGCCCTCTGGGGCAAGTAGTGGCACTACAGGATAAGCTACTCTTGGAGTCTGTAATTCAGCCTGGTTCTGCGAGATTGCTTGGTAAAGATGCTCATAGTATTACGCAAAGGTTTCAGCTATTTCAGATACATCCTGAGTTGCCCTGCCTGACTGTGTGCATACCTGAGGGACAAACCTGTCTTTCATAGCTTTGGTTGTAAGTCTATGGATCAGCTGTCCATGTTTTGTCCCCAAATTCGTACAATCTATTTTGCATTTCTGTAAGGGCTGCTTTAGCTCCTTGCAGCATCTTCTGTTTAAGGGCCTCTTATGGCGCCTCAAGGTGGCAGAACTCATCTTCATCCCTTCTCTGGGCACTGATTATTTCTATCTCTTTGAGTTTACCTTCCAATTCCCAAATTTCCTCCTCCCTTTTTCTTTTTCTACCAGCTATAAATGCAATTATTTTCCCCCTGAGAACCGTTTTCATGGGCTCCCATAGCATCACAGGAAACATATCTGAGGTGAAAGCAACCTTGCAGTAGAAATTTACTTCTTCTTGTACATAGTGCTGGAACTTAGTATTCTTCAGCCACTTTGCCTTCTAGCCCAATGTGACTCCAGCCTTCATTTATTCACCCCCATCTCAATAGGTGAGAGCTTGACAATATCCTTGGGTGAATCCTATCCCTTGACACCTTAAGGATATCCAAGGAAGGGAGGAAGATAATGTAGTATAACCATGAATGTGATTTGTGAGGATAAGATTAATGTGTATATTCCCATGCAGCTGGGTTATGGATGCTCCATTGATCGCTGAGTTAAGAGAGTCGGCCCAAGATGCCAGGGTTGTGTGTCATCCCTCTCTCGCCCCATCTTCTATGTCCATATGTGGGTGCATGTCATCGTGGAATTCACCCCCAACTATAAACTACCTACTACCTATGTGGGATGATGCAATATTTCTAATTTGCTCTGTCATCATGGCCACAGTCTCCGAAACAGGGGCCTGATACCCATATGTACCTACCCACTGTATCCTGGATAGTTTTGTTCACCACTAAGGGAGGTTTTTATGAAGAAGGGTATCCACTGCTCTTGATACTCAGTAAATCCAGCATGAGACACCCGGTTGAAGCCACATCGGGCTGAGAAGGTACATTAGGCCCCAAGAAGATGAGTCTCCTACAGGAGTACTAGAAAGCGACATACACTGTAAGATAGTGCCATGCAATGTAAATGGTCTGCTAGATATAGTCAAGTGGATGGCAATCCTAAGATACGTGCATAGGTTGGCTCCAGCAGGCCTGCGTACAGTGTATGTCACTTAATAGTCTGTTCAGGCAATTAGGCAGTCATATGTGTCTGAAACATAGGGCAAGAGTGCTGTGTACAGCACTGATGTGTGACACAATCAAAACCAACTTAATGACCAACAAACGCATCTCCACCCTCCACCCAATACTTCAATTATGGAACATCTGTCACCTAAAAAACAAAATATCCATTTGAAATGATAAACTAACATGAAAGACAAATACTAAAGTTTGATTTTGCGGGGTTAGCCTTCCCTGTGCCAGCCACTTGTTGCAGGAGCAATGGAGCCCCAGACAGCCATATCAGAAGTGAAGAAGATTGGGGTGCGGGGCGAGAGTGGGTACGGGAGTACTGGAAGAAGCATCATGACTCCCCCTGTGGGTAACTAAAGCCAGGCGGCAGGGTAGTCTGCTATCTGGCCTTGGTATGATCCATCCGATGAGGTGGTCTCCCACCTCTCTAATGCTGGGCTTTTCTTCTGGTACGGCCCATCTGCCCTCAGAGCGTCAGTGGATTCACCTGCCTTTTTGGCAATTGCTTTCTCTCAGCTGCCAGTACAATGCTGTTTGTTGACTTTCAAAGAATAGTGATTTGACTTGGAACAGCACTTTGAGTTTAGCAGGGTAGATAAGCACATACTGAATGTTTATGGCCATGAGCTTCCTTTTTACCTTCAAAGAGATATTTAAATGTATGCTCTCCCTTGGCGGTGTAGTCAGGGAATAGCATCACCTTAGAATCTGTACAGCGAATATAACGTAGGCAGTAATCCTGCTACAGTGCAGCATCCCTATCCGCATAGTTCAGTAGCTGCATGATGATGGATCTGGGCGTGGCACCAGGCAGCAGTCTAGGGGAGAGTGCTCTGTGAGGTGAACACTCTCTAATATGATGCAGGAGAAAAGCACCCCATCTGGGATTCATACCCTCAACCTGTCTGTAAAGAATTTTTCTGGTTGCTATTCCTCTATGCCCTCCAGCAGACCTACCAACAAACAGGTTATTTCTGCATGATCGTCTCTCCACATTCTCCATTCGGTGTTTGAGGAGTGCAGTTAGTTCTTTCAGTATTTCAAGCTCCTTACTGGTGGTGCGTGACACATATCTTCTAGACAGGAGATGCACTCTCTGCCCCAGTAGTTCTCACTGATAAATCTCATGAGTCCTTGCAAAAGAGGGAGACCTCCAACCCCACCCCACCAATCTTATCATTGAGATCTTTATGAGAGTGCTTAATTGCCTGCAGTATAATGGCTGGGGAAATTGGCTCTTCTTGCAGGTGGGGAGCTGATTCCAATTCCCCATCCCCTGCCATCTCCGGAGATGCCAATGTTTCACATACTTGTCTATTCAGCCTTAGCCTGTCACCTTGCTTTCACCATTTTGGCGGTCCAGACAGAGTACCTCTTCACCCCTGTTTCTCCAGGGCAGGAAGGTATAGTTATTGTAGAGTAAGGCAGGGGCACAGACTCCAAGATGGAAGTCCCCTATGTTGGGTCGCTCCCCTAGCTTGGTCTTCCCCAGGGGCCAGTCTAAAAGCCTCATTTTAATTCCCCATTGTGATTTTCTGCAGTCCGCAGGCATGGTTCAGTCCGCATGGAAGGTGGACAGTGAGGGTGGGTAGTTGGAGGGCCCTTACATTCGGTTTCAACTCTCAATGCCACATCACAATTTCTAGAGACCTGCCACCTGAACAGGGTCTCACCCCAGCCGCTCCTCGCCTCCTGGCACTTAGTCTGTGCTGTAGCTCCTATTGATGGCTCCCGGTCTTGCACCACCTCAGGGTAACAGCTGAATGAACAATGGATTTAGGCCCACATCTCTGTAAAGAGGGGGAATGTCTGACATTGTTCAACATGCTGTCCATCAATTTATTTTTTTGCATATTTTTCACCCCGAGTGGGACAGGTATGCCCAGATGTGGGTCCCATGCTCTCCATGACACTGGACTCAAGCTATCCTGGCTGATGAGGGGTGACACCCTGAAACCAGTCCTAGAATGCTTGTTTCCAGGGAGGACCTGGTCTGGCAATTCGGGCAGGACTGTTCCCGTTGGGAGCTGGAGCAAGGCTGATTTGCATATGGCTGGGTTTAAACTAAAATGACATGGGGAGCAAAAAAAACATGGATTTAGGCCCGATCTCTGTCCTGGGGTGAATGTTTGACATTGTTCAACATTCTGTTCATCAATTGTTGTTTTTGCATTTGTCACACCAAGTGGGATGGGTATGCCCAGACCTAGGGCCCATGCTCTCCATGCCACTTAGAGTCAAGCAGCCTGGCTGATGAGGGGTGAAACCACGAAACCGGTCCTAGGATGCTTGTTTCCAGTCCAGGTAGGACCTGGCCTGGCAGTTCGGGCAGGGTTGTTCCTATATTGGGAACAGGGTCAAGACTGATTTGCATATGGCTGGGTTTTTACTTGAATGGCATGAGGAGAAAAAAATAATGGAATGGATTTAGGTCCAGATCTCTTTCCTAGGCTGAATGACTGAAATTGTTCGAAAGTCCGCCCATCAATTGTTTTTTTTGCAATGGTTCAGAAGCTGCCACAGCCAAACAGGACATCCCAGTGTCCTGTGAGGGGCAGGTCAAGAATCAGGAAGAGGGGGCAAGCACTGGGAACAAGAAGACAGTCCCCCATGGGCTGTCTTCTCCTGGATGGGGCTGGATGCTGCAGAATCCAGCTTCACCACTTCTGCCTTGTACCACAATTCCCAAAAATGTTCCAGCTTGCTCCAATCCCCAATATTCTCGATCTATTCTCTCACATGCATCTTTAGTCCCTTCAACTTTAACAGCTTTAAATCCTTGTCCCCATCAAGTTCCTGACATTCTTTCTCAACTTCCTATTCTGTGTTAGAACAAATCTCCATTAATCTAACACTTGTTCTATTTTCACGTATGCCTCGCTTACCAAGCTTGCAGCTTCCTTGCTCATGTAAAGTAATTTTTCTCTAATTGTTATGCCTTAAGTCCATTCCTACATTGTGTTTCATGATTTCCTCAAACTCTGTTCCAATTGTGCAACAAGTCTCTGCTGCTTCAGTCCTTTGCTTCGTGAGGTGATGTTTAGAGTCATATTAGTCATGGCCCATTCTGAAAAAGAAGTTGTAGAAGTCTCTCCCTGTGGGTTGCATGGAGCTACTGTACTGGATATTTCTGACAGGTTCTGTGAGACACTCAAATTGGGGAGATAACAATAGTATCTGATGATTGTGATTTACCCAACACACTTGTTGTGCTTAAATCTTGTGGGGGGGGGGGGCATGGCTAACAGCAGATAGAGTAAATAGCAATCTCTGGCACTCCTGCGGGAAATAACCCCCATCCAGTGCCATCCTACTCAAAATCCTGGTCCTGGGTCCAGCAGTGTGATGAGCTAAGAACATGAACCCCTAGGTGTCCTAATTTCAACCTGTTGATCAGCCAGGCATTGTAACGTTGACCCATAACCTGCCCTGAGTGGAGCGGTGAGGCTGCTAACACAAAACGGTGGCAAAGCTCTATATAGGTGGACTCCTGGTGTGATTGAGTCTCTTGCTGGGGCCCCAAGGACTAGTTTGTTTCTGCTGCATTACAAGGGGCCAGGGACAGGCGGAGACTGCTGGGCCGACAAAGACATTGATATGTGGTCCTGGAGGGCAAACAATCCAGCGCTACAATAGTCTCGCCGTCACGGAGCGCTGGTAAGGAGAACTGCTTCAGCAGCGACTGAGAGCAAGACGTCCACAGCGGTACACCGGCAGTGACCGGGTGGAGCAAAGACCTGACCCTGGGGAGATGGCTGAGATGGGCAGATACAGCGGAGGCCACCGGGAGCAGGGCTATGCTGTATGAGGTACTTGGTGCTGCTGGGCAGGGGATGCCACTGAACACCACCCTCACCGATGAGTGGCAAGCCAATGGTGAGATTGCAGTGGGAGCGAGGGAAACTGTTGTGCCCTTGTGAAGAGGCAAGGGTGCCTGGAAGTAGCTGCATAAGAACAGGGCCCACATACAGTAAATGGGGAGACCCCTCATGGACACTGATTAATTTGGGGAGGAGAAGAGCGGCTATAGACAAGGGGGAGAATAACCAGAGAAAACGACAGCCCCCAAACACCTCCGCCACCGACTGGATGCAAGATAGGGCTCAGACGTTGTGTGGCACTGCGCGCTGATCCAGGGCCTTGCTGGTAGGGTCCTTGAGTATTTGTCCCCCCATCGCCTCCTGCTGTACATATTAAGGGCCTTTAGGAAATTTGTAGAAGTTCTCATAAGGGAGTAGTGACTGGAGTGAAGAGAGCTTTGAGGGACATCATGAAGGGCAGACTGCGTACAAGCCGTGAGTACAAACCCAACTGGTACAATCACCCAGAGAATGACGGAGCTTGAGGGCCCCATCTGGTAGGCTGTAGGCAGCTAGTATTTGCCATACATCCAAACTTGTGGCTCCCTCGTGCCCTTGAAAGGAGAAATGCTGCCTGTGAGGGCCCATTGACAGCTGGTAATCTGACTCCTGACTACCAGCACATAATTGGGTCTATTGGACTTCCGGCTCCTACATAGGTATCATAGCTCTGCATAGAGTGAACTGTGGGAAATACCTTAGATTATCGAGTGGCTGTGATGGTGAAGACCACCAGATGGAGAGACCCCGAAGCATGAGGGCCAATGACAGAAAAGGGAATTGACCCCCAGACTATCTCCTAAGGGGGCCCCTCTTTACAAGACATTATGAATGCAATAACCACCTCTAGCGAAGCATTGAAAGCCAAAATAGACATGTTGGTTGCAGATTTGTGTCTAATGAGAGCGGACCATCGTCGATTGGCAGCGCGGGTCACCACAACAGAAAATACACTGACTGAGATGCCTCTGGCACTGGCCGACATGACTGGGCAAGTGGCTATAATGGAGACCAATGTTCAGATGCTGGAGACCCGTGCAGAATATGCTGAAAATAAATCACGGTGTAACACAATACGCATCGTGGGTGTTCCAGAGCGCGTGGAGGGGAGAAGCATGGTAGACTACTTGGAGAAGTGGATCTGAGAAGCAGTCGCAGCAGAGGGTCTCTCCCAGCACTTTGCCCTACAACAGGCACACAGGGTCCCGATGAGCCCTCACTGCCAGGAGCCCCACCGTGCCTGGTGGTGAACACATTGCTTCACTATAAAGATCGGGACTTTATTCTGCACAAAGCCAGGCTGAATGGCAAACTCACAGTGGAGAATAGAGTGGTCCGGATTTCCCCAGATTTTTCAAGGGAGGTACAGCAATGCCGATCAACATTTTCAGAAGCTAGGGCCGACTCCAGCAGATGAATGTGCCAGACACAATGTTGTTCCTGGTTGGCTCCGAGTAGTGACACAGGGTGGAACTCCATTTTTACAGACCCCAGAGAAGTTATGGAGCTGGATTAAATTGCAATTGCGGCAGGGTCCATATTATTGACACAGGGGCCCCCACACTGATAGAACCAGCTCATGGCGAAGTATAAAAAAAACACCATGGCAGCTCCATCCCAGGCAACAGTGCAGCAAAAATGAGAGAAGGCAGTGCAGGTGGTGGCATCTTTGAGCAGTGGCAGGAGCAGCTCCCAGTCCAATGAGGATCAAAGAACCCAAAGCCAAGACTCGAACCGCAGACAGCTCCTGCAGCAAATCGGAAATTGAATTGCTGAACGTGACACCAGGAACATCGGATGAGTTAATCTGAACCCATCAGCATACTGCTATTGTTGTTTAAGGCTGATTATGTGAAAGAATGTTTGTGCTCAGAGTTGCCTGGGATTTTGGTGTACCGGCCTGGTCACTGGGAACATACTTAGTCTATTTTTTATGTTTGCTAGATGGGGGAGACCCTAGCAGATTGCACGACATTGCCACACCCCTATTTCCGTGTCACCTGTGAATTCTACTGCAAGTGATTGTTTGATTGATTGACTGTTTGGATGAGAGGTAGTTGCCTGCTTCTCCTGGGTAATGGGAGTTGGGGTGAATGTTTTAAGTTGATTTCACGGGGACACATTAATCAAATCTTGTTTGCTTATTCTTCAGGGCAGGCAACAGTGGGTCGCTATAGTATTATGATAAAGATGAGAATGCAGGCTGGCTACGGCTGGGTGACAGTAATATTACGGTATGAATGCTCCCGGAACGTATACACTGTTAACTTGGAATATCTGAGAGATGCACTCGATGGTGGAGCAATACAAGGTGTTTTCTTACTTAAATCGAAGGGGGATATATATTGCACTACTGCAAGAGACACTCCTCACACTGAAGGGGCAGCACTGGATAAACGCTGGAGAAGCCAGGCCTAGTACGCCACATATTTGGCCTTTGCAAGAGGTGCACTGGTTTGGATTAGTTCTGGGTTGCATTTCCAATACACAGGAAGCCTGATAGCCACTATGGGAGGCATGTGGTGGTGAAGGGCCAGATGGCTGGCAGACAAGTAGTGCTCATTAACATATAAGCCCTGAAAGTTGATCAGGGAACATAGTTGGATCGCCTTTCGAGCACACTGACCTCCTACCTAGAGCAATCAGTTGTGAAGGGAGGGAACCTTAATAGTATAGTGGACCCGCAAGCTCATCGCTCCCATCCTCCACTGCGGGAGTCCCCAATAATTAGAACGGCCAGGTGCTTTGTAGATTCACAGGTGCAGTGGGGGCTTCTGGATTCCTGGCGGAGACTATAGTCATAATTGAGGAATTATTCCTTCTACTCCAGCCTGCTTGACCTTCATGTGCAGCTGGACACATTCCTGCATACCCCTGACCTACACTGGCAGTTAAAATATGTGGAATACTTAGCAGGCACCATCTCTGATCACAATGCGGTACTATTACATCTAAAATGGGAGGGCCCCATCACGAGTATCCCCACCTGTCATTTGAACCCAGAGGTATTAGAGGATCCAGTGTTCTGAGAAGAAATCGTGGCTAGTCTCTGACACTACTCCAAGGACAACAATGGATCTGCATCTTCTCCATTAGTGGAATAGGACACCTTTAAATCTGTAATAAGAGAATGGTGCATTCCAGTGGAGGTGGGAGACAGGAGTATGCTGTTGTGCGAGGTCACACAATCAGACCAAGAATTGCAGGTAAAAGAGAAGGCCAGACCGGTACATCCAGAGGTCCACCAGACACTATTAGATACTAAGGAAAAAGTGGCAGGACTGGTACAAAGACTACGATGCTTTGAGTTTAAGCAATATATGGTGATAGCCCATGCAGAGCGCGACTGTACAGTTTCCCTACTAGGCTTGCTGGTCAATCGGGAAAAAAGCGGCTCAACTGTTGTTGAGCTTGACTCAGAAGATGCTGGTCGACAAACAACTGGAAGAATAACGCGCATTTGCTGCAATACTCATCAAGATTGTATACGAGCCTGGTGGTACCGATCGGTATTCCCAGAGCAGTCTTCAGGGAGCTGGACTCTTTAGTAACGTTATTCCTCTGGGGCTCAGGTCACAGAAGGGTGGCACTAGCTACATTTCATTGCCCATTTAACAATGGAGGGCTGGCAGTGCCAGACTTCGAATCCTATTACTTGGCGGCGCAACTCCAACAGTCCACTCAATGCTAGTGAGCAGACAGTCCCCAGATCACGTAAACTGACAATTTGTCCCAGAACTCCCCAGGATAATGGGAGCATGTGTAAGAATTCTGCAAACCTCAGATGAAGATATGTCATAAATCAAAGTGGTGCTCCAGTGTTGGACCCGTTGCTTACAAAAAACAGACACAAAGACCCCCACTGCCCAGCCATCCCCTTGAAGATGCTGCACTGCTTACCTTATGGCAGGCATTGGAAGGGCATGAACAAGTGGGTGGAGGCAGAGTGGAGAAGATGGGTGACCTGTTTTGTGAAGGCAAGCTTCTCTCATTTGAGGATTTTTGCGACAAATTTGAACTTCTCCAAGGTCATCTCCTACTGCATAGAGTGGTGACGAACAAGTTACTTACCTGTGTTTGTAAGAGACATGTATTAGTTATAGAGTCCTTACCTTAGAATTACCCCAGATGTCAGACTGGATCCAGAGAAATTCTTTATTAGCAGCACCCATGCACGTCAGTAGGTGGCGTTGGTTGACTCCGCATCCGTCCTCAGCATCGTGGTCGCTGGGATGACATTGCGGTGTCTACTTAGATACCACTCCTGCACGCTGATGTCAGTTCTGACACGACTTTCCACGCTAGAAGCGCAGAGCCATGCAAGACCCCGACCGACCAATTGTGCACAAACCTAGGGCCCTGTAAGTGAGTCCCTATCCCTAGAAGTAAGCTCCCAGAACGGGAAAGATGGGTGGGACGGTAAGGAATCTACAACTAATATATTTTTCTTACAGATACATCGTTTCCGAAGGTAAGTAACTTGATCATCTGAAAGAGATTATTAGTTATAGATTCCTTACCTCAGAATAGATACCCCAGCACTACCAGCCCTGGAGGTGGGTCTGCGAACTAATTTCACACCAGGAAGAGCTGGAGAACAGAACGGCTGAAAAAGCTGTCTCTCCGGACTTGGCTGTCCAGGCAGTAGTGCTTAGTAAATGTGTGCAGGGATGCCCCCGTGGCTGCCTGACAGATGGCAACCAGCGAAAAACCATGTCTCAAAGCAGTAGTCTCTGCCAGCGCCCTGGTAGATGGTACATTTGTGCACTGCACCTTTCTTGGCGCCCATATAAGGATGTATGTCGTTACTACGCATGCTTTTACAACGCATGCCTTTACCATGCAGGTTTTACAACGCAAGTCGTTACAACGACTTGCGTTGGGGGGCGCTGGATAGTGAATAGTTTAATTTAGTATTCCAAGTCCAGTCCCCGTGGATAGTAGGGAATGTTTTGGATAGTAAATTAAACTATTCCCTATCCTACAGCGCCCCCCAGTGCAAGTGGTTGTTACGACTTGCGTTGTAAAAGTTGCGTGGTAAAGGTACTGCGTGGTAAAAGTTGCGTTGTAAACTCTGTTCCCCCCATATAACCCACAAAGAGCTGATCGTCCACGCAGAAGTCTTTAGTGCGGTCAAAGGTAGAACTACAGCAATACCGCACATGTTTTGGGTCCAGATGGTGGAGTCTCTCCTCCTTTTTGGAAGGGTGCGGAGGCGGGAAAAAGGTGGTCAATGTGATGGTCTGACTTATGTGGAAAGAGGTTACCACTTTGGGCAGCAAAGAGGGCCTAGTGCAAAGAACCACTTTGTCCGGATGGACAGTATGAAAGGGTGGTTTGGAAGATAAAGCTTAAAGCTCACTCACCCTGCGAGCAGAGGTGATGGCAAGCAAGAAATCAGTCTTTAAAGTAAGGAGACGAAGAGGACAATTATGTAGTGGCTTAAAAGGAGCACACATAGGGATAAGTAAGGACAAAATTCAAGTCCTACTGGGGCATTATGAAAGGAGAAGAGGAAAGAGATGAGTAATGCCCTTCAGAAGTCTGTTAACAATAGGGGACTTGAAAAGAGAAGGCTAATCAGGAAGGCGAAGAAAGGCCGAAATGGCCCAAAGATGGCCTTTAGAAATGCCCAGAGCAGAGCCCTGCTGGGCCAAAGAAAAAATGAAGAGCAGACCCTCTGAAAGAGGGCAGAAAGGGGGTCCACAGCCTTTGCTGTGCACCATGCCCCAAGTTTGGTCCACCTACAGGCGTATACCGTTTTAGTGGAGGGACACCTGTCTGCCAAGATGACATTACAGACTTCAGGTGGAAGGTCGAAAGCTGTCATCTGTCACCACTCAATCTCCACTCAAGGAGGTAGAGGCTGGACAAGTTAGAGTAGAGGACCATCCCCTGCTGCTGCGAAAAGAAGATCCTCCTGAAGAGGCAGTCTCATCGGAGGATCGATGGCAAGAGCTCGGGGTACCAGACTCTTCGTACTCAGTCCAAAGCCACAAGCATGACGGACCCGGTCACGCTTTAACTTATTCAGCACTCTCGGCGGAAGTGGTACAGGCGGAAAGGCATACAGGAGGCCGCAATTCCACTCATGACGAAAAGTGTCGCCGAGCAAGTGCTGCCTTGGAAACTCTAAAGAGCAGAACTGCTGACACTGCACGTTCTCTCCAGTGATGAATAGATCTACCCCCACCGCTGAAAGAGACCTTAGACCGAGGGAAGGATCCATTCGTGATCCATGATGCACCGCCAGCTGAGTTTGTCCGCCCTGGTGTGCAGGGCACATGCCAGGTGTTGAACCACCAGGGTCATGCCCTGATGTTCAGCCATGTCCAAAGGTGAATAACCTCTTGACATAGGGTCCATGACCGCACCGCGCCCTGTTTGTTGCAGTACCACATGGCAGTGGTGTTGTCCGTGAACACCTGCACTACTCTACCTTTGACAGAAGGAAGGAATGCTTTCAGTGCAAGATGATTCGCCCGGAGCTCCAGAAGGTTGTTGTGGAGCCCGGACTCCACCGGAGACCAGCGGCCTCTGATCTCCGTCTCTCCCATGTGGCCGCCCCATCTCAGGAGTGATGCATCCGTCATTACTGTGAATTCTGGCTGGGGAAGGGAGAGGGATCTGCCGTTGAGCCAATCCTGGTTCGTGAGCCACCACTGCAACTGACTTGCAGTCCCATCCGAGATCTGGATGACATCGGAAAGATTCCCCTGATGCTGCACCCACTGGAACTTCAGGTCCAACTGCAGAGCCCGCATATGCCATCTGGCATGATCTTCCAGAAGGATGCAGGAGGCCACGAGGCCCAGCAACCTCAGTATCATTCTCACAGAAATCCGGGATAAAGGCTGAAACATCAGTATCATAGCCTGAATATCCTGGACTCGCTGCTCGGGAGGATAAGCCCAAAACTGCACTGTATCCAGAACTTCTCATATGAAAAGGAGCTTCTGAGGGGGAATCAGGTGCAACTTCGGCAAGTTGATAGTCAACCTCAGCGAGTGCAGGAAGTCCGTTGTAGTCTGGAGGTGGGAGACGACAGCCTGGGGTGAACCCACCTTCAATAGCCAGTCGTCGATCTAGGGGAAGACTGGAACCCCTGATCTACGCAGATGAGCTGCAACCACTGCCATCACTTCTGTAAACACTGAGGGGCACTGGTTAGGCCAAAGGGGAGCACAGTAAACTAAAAATACTCATGGCCTACCGTGACCCATAGGTAACGCCGGCGAGCAGACAAGATGGGATGTGAAAATAAGCGTCTTGCAAGTCCAATGCTATCATCCAGTCTCTAGGGTCGAGAACAGACAAGACCTGAGCCA
Organism: Lissotriton vulgaris; assembly: GCF_964263255.1. Taxonomy (NCBI): domain Eukaryota; kingdom Metazoa; phylum Chordata; class Amphibia; order Caudata; family Salamandridae; genus Lissotriton; species Lissotriton vulgaris. Next base: position 836,682,738 of record NC_141696.1, on the reverse strand, counting down.
AGGTTAACATTTTGCAATTCTCCTTCCGAGGGAAGCGATTGACGTCCCTGAGGTCTTAGATAGGATGCAGGCCATTGTCCTTCTTGGGTACCAGGAAGTAGTGGGAGCAACCACGACCTACTTCTGGCACAGGGACCCGTTCGATAGCTCCCTTGGCCAAGAGAGCTGCATCTTCCTGGTGGAGAAGGGCCAAATGATCCTCTGACATGCGATGGAGTGTTGGTGGCATGAAGGAAGGAGGTGTCTCAAAGGGGAGGGAGTAGCCCCTTCCGACTTCTGCAAAACCCACCCTTCCAACGTGATGTTGAGCCAGTGGGGGAGGTGATGGCGGATCCTGCCACCCACTGGCAACTGGTGGCCCTGAAAGGTCAGACTAGGAAGGTTTGAAGGTTGCTGCAAAGGGGGCATTGGTTAACTGACCCACCCGCTGGCCCCAAGACCTGCGACACTGGCTCCCACGTCCCGGCCACACATAGGGTGGGTAGTTTCCACAGCACTGTTGATCTGGGAGGAACGTTTTGGGGCACTCCTTCCGTAGCCACAAAAGGGTCAAAAGTCAGACTGCATGAGGCGGGAAAATGCTGCAAAACCCACGGATCTGGCCGTAGCCCTAGAGTCCTTGAAAACGTCGAGCGACGGCCATCAAAGGCCATGTCCAAAAGACTAGATTAGACATCCCTAGAGAAGCCAGACATTCTCAGCCAGGCTTAGTGCCTCAGAGTTACCGATGTGAAAAACCTTTCTACCTGGCGAGTTGGCGGTATCCTGCCCACACCAGATGGTGAACTTTGCTGCACCTCGACTCTCAGCAACAGCGTGGGTGAACATGGCCCGGGCCTCCTCCGGGCACTGCAGCAGCACTTGCGCAACTGTATCCCACACCGTTTGTGTGTAGCGGCCCGAAAGCAAGCAGTGTTCGCCGACCGCAGTTCTAAGATGGCCGAAGAAACATCTTCCCAAGATGGTCCAGCATCTTGGATTCCCTATCTGGTAAAACAGTTGGAAATGCGCCTCTTGAGGACGAGCCTAGGACCACCAAGCTCTCAGGGGTAGGGTGTTGAGAGAGGAAAAGGATTCGCCCGGGCCAGTCGGTGGCGTCCGGCAATCATCCTGTCCACAGGAGCCCCTGTGCTGGGCTTGGACCAAGTGCCCCGTAGGACGTCAGTGAGGTCCTCATTAAAAGGCAGCAGGGGCTCCGAAGAGGCTGCTGCTGGCTGAAGCACCTCAGTCATGAGGTTAGTCCGGACAGCCACCATACGAAGCTTGAGGCCCACGGACTGAGCCGCCCTTCACAACACAACATCGTAGGAGGCTCTCTACTCCATAGCCACAGTCGGGGGACAAAGCATACCAAGGTCTGGGGAGGTATCCAGATCACTGGCATCACCCAACTCCTCTCTCCAGTCCAGCTCCTCAAGTTGGTCTGCTAGAGGGTCAATAGACCCTCCAAGTCCTCCTCACCCTCCTATGGCTACCAGTCAGGGCGGTAGGGAACGCCAGGGATGAAAAGTGGTACAAAAGTACCCTCTGGCGCCAGCAGCACCGTGTCCCCGTAGGAGGTGAAGCTGGGGTAAACGCTGGTTGGGGACAAAACTGACATCTGGGCATCGCCACTGAAATTGGCGCTGGGATATGTACCTTGAGGTCGACAGGCACAGATATTGAACCAGGCTGGAATCCTTGGGGCTCTGTGGTGCAGGGGCCAGAGCTGCTGGCATCGAAGGCTCAAGGCCCCCAACCGAGTCCGTAGGGCCCAAAGCTGAGCCTGCATGTGGAGTCGGGCTGCCCAAAGATGCTGTGCAGCGCTTCGTAAAATTGAGGAAGCTGGGCAGGGGATGCTATGGGAAAGGGAGGGAAGCGTGCAGCCGTCCCAACAGGCTCTGAGGAAGGAGCCAGAGAGTGACGACTCTCCGGGTCCCGCGTCGCATCGGCCGATGGATGGGGAGAAGGCGAAGATCGACAATGCTTTTACTTACCTATGGTTGCAAAGACCTCGATAACGAGTGGTGGTGGCTTAGCGACCGGTCCAGCAACCTTCCCCTTGACTAGGGCCTTGAGCGGCGCGGAGCAGACTGCCGGGCCTCCAAAAGGTTTCAGGACTGCTCCCGCAAAGACTTCGGGTTCAGGGCCCGGCAGTCGGAGCACAAATTCTGGTTGTGGTCCTGCTCCAGGCACCAACGGCACACGAGGTGTGGATCGATGACCGACATCAACTTGTGACAAGAGTAACACAGGGCTTGAAACCGGGCCAACGGCTGGACATCCCTTATCCACCAGGAGTCAAAGACTCAAAAGACGTTGACAAAAAGTTGAAATATTTGAGTCACAAAGGTACTAAGGGGCCAGCTCTCTCTGGATCTGCACTATCTGGCACGGAAAAAGAAAGAACTGGCGTCAGCACGCAGGGGCGGCATTTAAGTAAAAACCACAACGTCATACCAGTTACCACGACAATGCCAACAGACGTGGACTCGACTGACTCCACCTACAGAAGCGCAGAGGTACTGCTAAGAAAAAAGTTCTCTGGCTGATGACGGGTGTTACCCAGAAACTGGTCCCAGGATGCCTATTTCCGGTCCAGGGAAGACATGGCTTGGCAGTTCGGGCTGGACTGTTCCCATGAGGCACAGGGTCAAGACTGATTTGCATATAGCTATGTCTGAACTGGGGTGGCAAAGTGAGCTAAAGAATGATGATGGATTCAACCCAGATCTGTGACTGTAAAATTTCAGTGCTACGTCTATCATCTCCTTGTGTTTGCTTTTTGGGGGTAATTCTAAGGTATGGAATCTACAACTAATAGTCTCTTTCTGACAGGTGTGATATGCGTGCATTGGTAACAGGAATGTCTGAGCCATACCACCAAACAATGCCATTACATGGTAAGGTTGGTGGGCACCATAAAGACAGTCTCTTGCCTATATAGAGCGATACAGGAGTAAACATTAGCCACTGAAGACTCTGAAGTCTAACTGGGAGGAGGACCTGGGGATCCCCATTATAGAAACAGTTTGGGGTAATATTTTAGCAAGAGTACCAAACGTCTACAGAAATGCATGATTTAAATTGATTAGCTATATTTCACTACACAGACAATACATATTACAAGGCCATATCAACAGATATTTCCACACATTGGACGTGGCCTGCCCGAAATGCGGAACAGTGGGAGTGGAGTTCAAACACATTATCCGAGAATGCCCAACATTGGTATCTTATTGGGAAGACCTCACAGCAGGAGTAGCAAATACAATTTTCAGGTCAGTCCCTTGTACAATGGGCCACCGCATACTAAACTGGTTCCCCCACACCACCAAGGCAAAGGTAACAAGCAGATTCCAAGACTTAGTTTTCATCCTAGCAAAACGAGAGATTATGAGAAATTGGAAAGCCCTGGGAGGGCCCAGAATAGCAGGGTGGCGAAAGGAACTAGAGAAATCGGGCGGTTACTTATGGAGGCCAGGAGGAGCATTCGCTCCATTGAAATAGAGAGCGCTTCGGAGATACTAATAGAGTCATTGAGACACCCAGACCGAGATACATGAGACCCCACCTCGGAGGGCTCCCCAACACCAACTCCCACTCTGCCTAGAGAGTCTTGCTTAACACTATATTCATGATCACCCACATTGTAGGTGCATCTCTGTCCAACTGTGTGCGATTCGCGGTGCGCATCAGACTAGGCGACCAGTAGTATGCTTGCCCTCATTACATAGATCTTGTAAGATGGAACCGATTTATGTAGTAGTGAGTGTGGTACAATTGGGATTATGGCAGTTGTTTATATTATAATATGTGATGAAATGTAAAGATGTCTGACTTGTGAAAAGGCCTATGAGGCCACATTGCCTCAAAAAGTAGTCTGCTGTATAGTTAACAAAAGCTTCAATAAAATCTGTGTACAAAAAAAAGCAAGTGTTGAGGTCTGAACACGGGGTCAAGTAGCAGTCTCAGTGTAACTTAGGGGTGAACTAGCTTCTGGAGGGCTCGCGCTGGTCGCTCCATTCTCAGTAACTGCCTGATCGGTAGTGCCTTGTTCTAGTGTGCCTTATACAGGGGTGGTAATATTTAAAGGAGTTTTTCTATGAAGGGGTCTTCCTCTTCACTCTCTGCTTCTACCTTATCCTTCGGTTTATTTTTTCTAAAAAGTTTTTCTTCCCAGTGTCATCACTTTATATCAGTGAGTAAGCTCCTGTTGTTTCAATCACTTCCTCCCTCCGTCTCTTCTGCCTCTCATCATCTTGCAAGCTTCTTCCTTTTCTTTTCGTAGGCATCCTGCTCCCAATGATTTAGGGCCTCAAAGTGTGAGGGTCTGGTCTGGGGTCTCAAATCGTAAATTCAAATTCTCAAATTCTCTATTCTGCAGAAAGTACCTGTAGGAATCTAGCTCTGTATATACTATACCCAAATGATAAGTAGTGTGCACAGAGTCCAGTGGAAGTCCAAAGGTAGGCAGAGGTAAAAGTAGATAGCACCTTACTCTATTTGTGGTAGTGTTGGCGAGCAGTAAGGCTTTATCAGACGGTAGTGTTAAGCATGTGCTGTACACACTCTATCAGCAAATCATGTCACACACTCAAAGACTGAACTCAAACCAATTCTGTTTGTATAAAAATATTATTAAGGTATTTTATTTCTAGAAACAAGTCAAGCCTGACACAGGTAAGTGAAATACATGCTTTGCAATATATTGTGCATTGTTTACCAGTGAATGCAAGTTCAAATGCAGTTGCTTGAAATACAGGTAAGACAAGGTATTGAAATTACTGAGACTGATTACTTTTTAGTTACTTTTTAGATTACTTTTTCTGCTCAGTGTGATATGCCTAGATATTACACTGGAATATTTACTAGAGAAAAGGTTAGTAAAATCTGTTTTCCACAATTGTTATTTTTCTGGTTCCCATACAAATCATCTCCACACTTAAAACATTTTTCAGAGAAAAACAGTCAATTGGTTCCTATGGAAAGATATGAAGTTAATGGTTACCAGGTAAGTAATCGGTCTTTAAGGGTTGAGCTTCTGGGGTTAGAACAAGGGTTCCCCCAGGGTCAAGAAGGCATTCTTGTTACACCCTCAGCTGCACAAGGGCGGCCGGGTGCAGAGTGCTGAGGCCCAATCTTATCCAACTGGGGATAGGGGGCCTCCGGTTGGTGGCTGCTTACGAGCAGGCCACTTGGTTGTGGGAGCATAGCTCCTGGTGTTAGGCTCAGGGCAAAGGGGGATCCGGTTTAGCATACAAAGTGCACCCGTAGCGGCGCAGGGGCGGCTGGGTGCAGGGTGCTGTTTTGCGTTGGGTTCCCTGTTGTTTTCAATGGGGACTTTCGTTTTGGTTTATAGCTACAGGCTCAGTCCAGGAAGACTTCCGGGAGGGACCAACAGCTGGATAGGTAAGTTGGAAGGCTCGGGGACGTAGGTGCACCTAGGGTTCTCTTATCCAGGGCACATAGTGGCTAGATGCAGGGGTGCCTTTTGTTGTCGGATTTCACCTTACCAGGCCACTCGCGGTTGGGGGGGTCTTCGTGCAGAGGCTGCAGGCGACGTTGGGTAGTCCTACAGGGGTCAACTCACTGTGGACCTGGGCTCTGGAGCACTGGGGGACCTCGCTGGAACCGGTTGGCCACTCGAACTTGGGCCGTATGCGAAGGATGCAGTGGTGGTTCCAGGCGTTGCGTTTCTTTGTCTTCAGCAGGCCCAGAGTCTGTCTTGGGAGTTTTCTTTTGAACAGAGCTGCTGTTCACCGGAGATCTGGTCTTTGTTGAAGACAGTCAGTCCTCCCTGGGTTCTGCAGTCTCCTCTGCTGGGCGTCTTCTTTCGTCCTTTTTTGGTCGAGCATTCGAGACCTCTTGTATATATATACTTTAGTATATACCTATTATAAACTTACATGTACTCTGTGGGCTCTAGAGATCAGCCCTAGCACTTGTCTGCTTCCACCTAGGGACTTTTTTTTCTGTTCAACTGCCTCTATTTAACTGTCTTGATAAAAACCGACCAGCAGAGGTCAGTAAAATACCAGATTTGCTTTCAGCTGAGGACCTTACTTTTTTTTTTCTGGCAACTGCCTCCATTTAACTTTCTTGATACAAAACAACCAGCAGAGGTCAGTAAAATACCAGAATCACTTTAGCATTCTCTAGATTCCAGTCCATAGAAATTGCCTTCCACGAGCATCCGTAGACAATAATATTTATTTCAAATCTTGAATTTTCAGTGATATGACCACCGAAGGCCCTGATTTTATATTTAAAACAGAGCTTTGGAGTATACCATTTTCCGCTGAAAGGCAATATTTCTCTCCATGTGTTTCCATACCTGGTGTGTCACACAGTTTCGTCCTTACTTTCCCTCCATGTTAAAGAAAAATAGATGTTTCAGCACCCAGGCTAATGTGCTGCATAGCTGAATACATATAAGGTCCCAAAGGCGAGACCCAGGGCTTTAAGTGGGCCGGGTATTACCGGTGCTGAGCACCAGCACTTTTTTAAAGGGGGCCTCGAAATGGGTCTCTATTAGGGCTCTGTTTTGTGCCCTGGCGCAGGCGGTCTGTTTTTTTATGGACTGCAGTGACAGCAGGAACAATGATGTGCACGTACCCACACTGCTCACTGCTCACTAGAGGAAAAGTTGCGGCATGACGTCATGCCAAGTGAGGGTTGTAGAGGAAGGGAAATCCCTTAAGGAGAGTCCTTTTCTCTCTGGATTTCCCCTCTCTTTTTGAAACTCAGGGGGCAGCAACATTGTTGTGGTGTCACCAGGGCTTTAAGTGGGAGCTTTTTCTATATTATATACAAGCCATAGTTGCTATTTATTTATCTTATGCAACTAACAACCATTGACAAAGCCAATAGTCCTCACTTCTTGTAGGTATGATGTTACTTGTATCAATTCAATTCAAAAAGACTTTATTCAAATTTTAAAAAATTCATAAAAGCAACCTCATAACAGAGTATCATAAAATTCCATTTCAAAACTTTATAAATACCTTTACAGACTTTCACATTTTAGGCAACAGATTATTATGGCAATTAAGACGAAATAACAGTTCATGGGTTTTCCATCATTTTGCGAGTACAGATAATAAGTCTAAAAAAAGTGCTAGTGCGGAAGACTAGTTCTTCAGTGTCCAGAGAAAGCAACATCAAGTAGGATTCCCCCAGGGAAAGGGGTCTATGTTTTCTAAAATACGGAGTTAAAAACCATTTGACATATTTTAAGTAAAATTTGCAGAAGAAGAAATAATGCCGACCATTTTGTGTGCTCACTCCATCTCAAGGACATGGTTTGCAGTGTGATTTTGAACAATAGCCCAAGGGAAAACATAACAGAACTCTTACATTTCCAGTCCTTAAGCGAAACAGGAAGGATCTTTCCCAATTAGTCATTGGCAGGGTGGGGTAAAGTGGTAAAGGATACCTATACATCTCATTACTCATATATGCAGCCTCAGAAGATTTGGTGAGTACCTTTTTTGTCCTATCTAGATTGTAAAGTGCATATAGTGCAAATTATAGCTCCTTCTTATCACCAGGCTCAATTCTAGTGGGGTCCAGAAAAAGATGGCCTTTATCCACGCTACATAGGCTCTTGTAGACTCCTGAGAGCCAGGGGATCTGCATATCTTTATCACAACTGAGACAGTCACTTATAATTTCTTGCGTCAGAGTGGCTGAGTTATTCCTCCAAATGGAGAGCCAGAATGACGCTGGTCTTGCCCCAATAAAATCACAAATAAAATGCAAATTTAGTTCCCTGTGACAGATATACTCAGAAGTAGAGATCGGTGCACCCAAGATTTTTTTGCAGAATCGATTTTCTTCTAATTGGATGCAGTGATTTTTTGCCAGGCCCCAGATCTCCGCCCCATATGTAACTACTGGAGCGCATTGCAATTTACATTTTTTTTAAATAGCCTTACTGGCACCTATTTTCCTTGGGCGTGGTAGACTGAGGATTGAATTGATGGCCTTTGAGAACTTGCTCGTGGAGTGGGCCAAGTGTCCAGTCCACGAGTCGTTCGCAGCATAGACCATCCCTAAATATGGGAATAAGCCGGTAGAGTATAATCTATCAGCCCCCACTGAAATAGAGTTAAGCTGTCGTTTCCCTGGCCCGCATGACATAATAAAAGATTTTTTTAAATTCACGCGTAGGTCCAGGTCATCCATATATTGTACAAAGGTTTTGACCAAAATACGCAGGGAATTAGGAGTGCGGCCCATAAGGACTGCATCGTCTGCGTAGAGTAGTGTTGGAAGTAATTTCCCTTTGATTATTGGAACATCTGAAGTTTCCTGCCTTAGGGAATTGCTCAACCCATTAATATAAATAATAACAAGCATTTACAATGCCATTAGCTTAATCTCTCGCAAATGTGAGACCTATTGTGCCCTACGGACGAGCTCAGCAGACAGCAATTACTACCACACACACACCCAGAGCCAGCCACACACACCCAGAGCCAGCCACACACACCCAGAGCCACACACCCAGAGCCACACACACACACACCCAGAGCCACACACACACACACACCCAGAGCCACACACACACACCCAGAGCCACACACACACACACCCACACACACCCACACACACCCAGAGCCACACACACACACACACCCAGAGCCACACACACACACACCCAGAGCCACACACACACACACACACCCAGAGCCACACACACACACACACACACACCCAGAGCCACACACACACACTCCTACACGTGTTACCATCCTTGTGGGGACTATGTGTGAACAACACACACACACACACACACCCAGAGCCACACACACACACACTCACACACCCATAGCCATGCACACACACACACACACCCAGTGCCACACACACACAGAGACACACACACACCCAGAGCCACACACACACACGCCCAGAGCCACACACACACCCAGAGCCACACACACACACACACACACACACACACACACATACACACACCCACACACACCCAGAGCCACACAAACCCAGAGCCACACACACACACACCCAGAGCCACACACACACACACACACACACATACCCAGAGCCACACACACCCACCCAGAGCCACACACACCCACCCAGAGTCACACCCACCCACCCAGAGCCACACACACACTCAGGAGAGCAAGCACAGCGAGGGGGCAGGGAAGCAAGCACAGCGAGGGGGCAGGGAAGCAAGCACAGAAAGGGGGCAGGGAAGCAAGCACAGCAAGGGGGCAGGGAAGCAAGCACAGCGAGGGATCAGGGAAGCAAGCACAGCGAGGGGGCAGGGAAGCAAGCACAGCGAGGGGGCAGGGAAGCAAGCACAACCAGGTGGCAGGGAAGCAAGCACAGCCAGGTTGCAGGGAGCAAGCACAGCCAGGGGAAGGGGAACCAGGGGGCGGGGGAGCAAGCACAGCCAGGGGGCGGGGAAGCAAGCACAGCCAGAGGGCAGGGAAGCAAGCACAGCCAGGGGGCAGGGAAGAAAGCACAGCCAGGGGGCAGGGAAGCAAGCACAGCCAGGGGCAGGGAAGCAAGCAAGGGCACGGAAGAAAGCACAGCCAGGGGGCAGCGAGGCAAGCACAGCCAAGGGGCAGGGAAGCAAGCACAGCGAGGGGGTAGGGAAGCAAGCACAGCGAGGGGGCAGGGAAGCAAGCACTGCGAGGGGGCAGGGAAGGAAGCACAGCGAGGGGTCAGGGAAGCAAGCACAGCGAGGGGGCAGGGAAGCAAGCACAGCGAGGGGGCAGGGAAGCAAGCACAGCCAGGTGGCAGGGAAGCAAGCACAGCCAGGTTGCAGGGAGCAAGCACAGCCAGGGGAAGGGGAACCAGGGGGCGGGGGAGCAAGCACAGCCAGGGGGCGGGGAAGCAAGCACAGCCAGGGGGCAGGGAAGCAAGCACAGCCAGGGGGCCGGGAAGCAAGCACAGCCAGGGGGCAGGAAAGCAAGCACTGGCAGGGAAGCAAGCACAGCCAGGGGGCAGGGAAGCAAGCACAGCCAAGGGGCAGGGAAGCAAGCACAGCTTAGAATGTCACAGTTCTTTATAAAGGGGTGCCACAGTTCTTTATGGAAATATTTAGGGCCTTCTGCCCACTTCCCTGACGGTTTGGTGCTCCTTAGTCCCTCTATGCACTTCGTAGCGCTCTAGTACGCTTTGTGCTGCTTCGTGGTAGGTGCCCTGCTAAACCTCACGCATCTCGCGTGAGACGGCGTACCACGCGAACACTGAACTCAGCAGTACGAGGCGTACAAGCCTCAGGAGAGCCAGCGTACGCTACAAACAGGTGCCCACTGAAGAGCGAGGCGTACCAGAGTCCGGGGTACACAAGGAGGCGTACCAGCCTCGGGTGCACAGGCGTACGTGGCGAACTAGCTCGGAGGACACAGGGAGGCGTACCAGCCTCGGGTGCACAGGCGAACGTGGCGAACTAGCTCGGAGGACACAGGGAGGCGTACCAGCCTCAGGTGCACAGGCAAATGTGGTGAACTAGCTCGGAGGACACAGGGAGACGTACCAGCCTCTGGTACACAGGCGAACAATGCCACTCAGTTGAAAGCGCACTATGAGGCGTACCAGCCTCCAATACACAGGCGTAAGTGGCAAGTCAGTCTTAAAGCGCACAATGAGGCGTACCAGCCTCCGCTACCCAGGCGTCCGTTGAGAGTTAGTTTTAAGGGCATAATACCTTTTCTTGCGATGTCGGATTCGGTGCGGACGGCTCTAGGCGGACCACGCCATCAACTGCCCGGCCGCCATCTTCAGATAACTGACCAAAACAAACCAAACAAAAAAAATAAAAAATAAACCACCGCCGCAATGACGTGCTAAAAGGGACTGGATGAGAAAAAATCGCCGGAACGCCCACGAGTCGCCTCGCAGAATGACGGACGCCTCTCTCTTCCAATGGCTAGCCTCCATTTATGGAGCTAGCCAATGGAAGACAGAGGCGGGACAAAGCCCACATACTTGTAAACAAAAGATTTTGCCTGCGCGAAACGCTGCTGCGCAGCTTTCGACAGGCGAAACCTAAAAAGCAGGGGTGCTAAAACGCACCCCTGTCTAACACCTCTTCCCACCCTAACAGCGCCCAAGATCTCCCCACCCATCCCAATCCTGACTTGTGCTTTAAGGTCGGTATGTAGGAATGCCAGGAAGTGTACCAGGGCTTTGTCTAATCCATAGTCCAAAAGAATGGACCAGAGTTTGGCCCGGTTGACTAGATCGAATGTGGACGATAAGTCCATAAAAGCTAAGTAGATCGGTGAGGATCGAGCAATGTTATACTTGCCAATTACTAGTTTGAGATTCAAGCATTGCTCAACCTTACCGACTTTACTTCTAAATCCCATCTGGCAAGGGTCCAATATTCCACTTTCCTACGTCCATTCCAAAACCCTGTTGTAAAGTACCCTCCCCAAAATCTTCAGCGTATTGTCCAACAGCGAAATCGGCCTATAATTGATCGGGTCAGATCTATCTCCCTTTTTATATATCGGCACGATAATGCTAGTTGTCCAAGTGTCAGGCATGGGAGCTGAGGGCAGGCTGTTAAAAACATTTAATAAAATTGGGGCCCCGGTGACACAGTTGTGGTGTCACCAGGGCTTTAAGTGGAAGCTTTTTCAATATTATATACAAGCCATAGTTGCTGCTTATTTATCTTATGCAACTAACAACCATTGACAACGCCAATAGTCCTCACTTCTTGTAGGTATGATGTTACTTGTATCATATCTGGGGGCAATGACAGAAACAGCAAAATACAAGTCAGGCGGTACACTATGCTGAACACAGACTTTTAGCTTAGGTGTTTTAAGCCAAACCTTTAATTACATTGTTCACGCCCGTTTATGAGACCCCCCCCCCCCCCTAGTTTTTCATCCCACTTAAAGCCCTGGCGAGACCGACTGCATTGCATATGCTTGTGTTATACTGTTGCTTCATTATTTTGTCATTTTCAGGTCGAGCCTATAGAGGCAGCACAAATGTGCTGCTTGCTTTGCGAGGCATGGAGCATGGAGTGGAATCTCTGCCCACTCCCCCGCCCATCTTTTTCATAGGCTTGTGTCTTTGTGTTTTCTAAATGCTGCCTTCCGATTGGTTTATAGGCTGTTAGTCCCTCCTTATGACAGCCATGTCCTCATTTATATCCTTCAATGGCTACGGGTGCTTTTACTTCGAGTGTTGCATGGTATGTGTTATTTAGTTTGTGAGCACTAAATCTTCCCATGCTCTCCCCCCCTACTGTAGTCCGTACCTTCTCGCTCTCCTGCCCTTTGCCCACACTCCCGCTGTCCGTGCCTTACTGCTGCCTCCCCCCACTCCAATTTCAATGCAAAAGGTCTCGGGTAAATGCGAGTCCTATTGTATTGCAAATGCTTGTTCTTCTTAGGTTGGGGGAATCTGCCTTCTTGGTTCAGGGCTGCCCCCTAAATACTGTATTTAGGGACATTTTAGGGGTCTTGGGGTCAGTAGCCATGCGGCTACTGACCTTAGGTTGGTTACACCCTTGGTGTGCCTACCCAGCATGGGGAAATGAGCACAATCCCTAATCCTAATTGGGGAGTGACTACCATCTGCGGGGTGGGGTTGGCAGAGGTGGGCACACCTTCTTGGCTGGCTAATTTTTCCGTCTGCAAGGCCTTTGAATCTCCCCTGTCACAGATGGCTCTTCCTGGACTGGGGAGGTGTGAACACCTTCACACAGGAAAGGCTTTGTTTCTGGGTTCGGGGAGAAAAGGCTCACACCCTACGGGTCCACAAACATGTTTTTTGGTGGCAGGCTGGATTTTATCAGTCAGGGAACCCACCAGAGGCAGTTCGTTTTTCAGGGGGCATCTTTAACATGCCCAATGACTATGTTTCATTACATTTCACACTGACATCAGTGTGGGTTTAATGTCCTGAGGACTTTGATACCAAACTTCTCAGTTTTCAGTGAAGCCATTACGGTGCTATGGAGGTCGGAATGACAACCTCCAAGCACCATATAATCTTAGTGGCAACACTGCACTTACAATGTCTAAGAATGGGCTTAGACAACGTAGGGATATAGAGCTCATGCACATGTACCCTCACCATTGCTATTGTGCACCCAGCTAGAGGGGTGGTTGATCTATGCCAAGGCAGTGGGTTGTAGGCATGGCACATAGGGATGTGTGCCATGTCAACTCTTCACTTTGTTCTGCACCACAACACTCAGTCTGCAAAGGCAGTGTGTGAGTGTAAAGGTACAGGGCCTCTAAGGTGGCACAATAAGTGGTGCTACCCTTAGAGACCTTCCCTGGTCACAGTGCCCTTGGAACTAGGGGTACCATTTACCAGGGGCTGACCTCAGGCCAGGGTGCCAATTGGGTTTGGTACAGTTTTGGGGATAGAACCCAGGCCCTGGGAACCTGACTGGCAGTGACCCAGGGTGCATCAAGTCAAGTGCATCAGTAGTTCTGGCAAAAAGTGGGGGGGGGGGTACTCCAATGGAAATCCAGCTTCTCAAAGTACCGCTCAGTGGGAAGCACAGACCTTTCTGGAGCCCCAACACTCTTTCCGGAAAACATATGTTCGAAAACCTCGTAGGGAATAAGGTATCTGAGATTATTATAAATAGTCTTCAGTTAACTTTTTTCTTAGCTGTGCAACTTTCATGAAGTCCAAGCAACCTATTGTGACAAAAAGAAAAGTTAATTTCGGTTAACTTCATGAAAATGCCTAGAGAGTCCAGCTTTAAAACTCCCCTAAAAGGTGGGTGTTTAGCCTGCCACTAAAAGAAATATCCCTGTCAAGGTAGAGACGGAATGGTGGTGACTGATACCTATTGTGGATCAACATAGAGCACTCGTTTCCTTACCCTGTTCGGTCAGCTGTATTCCTATTCACTAGCAACTGGAAACCTAATAAGGTACTCACCATCCATGCTCCCACTAAAAGAATATTACACAAATGTAGTAAATGCCACTGACAAACCAAATCTGTCTGGTGTAGTAATTCACAGAAAAACAGCTCTCTGTCCATTCTGGGGCGTGGATACACAAAGGCATCTTTATTTTCAAATATTATTTTCAAAGGGATTCTTTTTGTACTTTCTGGGATACCAATCCAAAGACAAAACTATGCTGTATGGAAGAAAGAAACGTTCTAATATATTAAAAAATTCTAAGCAACATTTGCCTCCTCTGTGTTTCACACCTTTATGCTAAATCCTTTAGCACTTCACATATTCAAATAATTTAGCTTTCCTCCAATGGCTAATGATGGGAAGTGCTGCTTTTTTGTGCCACTTCAGACCAGCAACATCTTAGCTTCCTGAATTGAACAGTGTTGCCTTGCTACCATCTTTCTCTCAGATTGTGATATCATTGGTTATTACCAGAGTGAGATGGCTTTGTGACATCAAAGAATCTTATGGGTCGCTAAGGCGATGGTGTGCCAACATTGGCAGCTGTAGTGCTGCCATCTTTGTCAAAGTTGTTACAAGCTACAGAATTTGTTTCTGGTTTAGAGATTTTGTCAGACCTCACCCTACATCATTATAATATTTCTTCACTGTTACATCTTTGTGAAATGACAGGTAAGGAATTCCTCATTTTATATTTTAAATGGCTCATTTATTCCCATACATATGGCTAGATTAGATTAAAGTCTGGACATGTTGGCAGAGCACTGCAGTGGTAAAGTAACTTGATATTGTCTCATTTTGCCCCTTCATATTGTATCCTTCATCATGAGTAGCAAAGACATATCAAGAATCAGTAGCCAAACATCAGAGTCTTTGATATGTTCCTTCTCATTCACACCTTATCTCAGTACTTGTAGCTCTGTTAGCACTTTAGCATTGAATACTTTCTACCTTGACTTGACAAGTAAACACAGCGTAGCTAGAGAGCCTAGATAATCATTGACAAAAACCCTTATCTCTGTCCGTACTGTGTTTCCAATGATTAACACATTGTAAAGCTATGGGCTACGTTTTTAGGACATCAATAGCTCTAAACTCTTCATTGACATAACTGCCAGGTCAATAGAATGAGAATTGCGAGTGAGATACTACAGAGAGACCAAAGACAGAAATAAGAAATGAGGAAGATTTAGTAATTAAATATCACTTCTTTCTTCTACCACAATTTCCAAACATTTTCCAGCTCGCTCCAATCACTAATATTCTCAATCAAATCTCTCACATGCATCTTTAATCCCTTCAACTTTAACAGCTTTAACTCATTGTCCCCATTAACATCCTGACATTCTTTCTTAACTACTTAATATTTGTTAGAACAAATCCGCATTAATCTGACACTTTCTATTTTTGCATATGCCTCGTGTACTACCCTTGCAGCTTCCTTGCTCATGTAAAGCAATTTGCTCTCATTGTTATGACCTAAGAAGTCCATTCCTACATTGTATTTCATGATTTCCTCCAACTCTGTTAAAAGTTAGCAACAAGTGGGGCGTGGCCAAGACTCTGATGGAGTAGGATGCACCTCGCGTTGTCTCCCTCCTCCAGCGGCCGACCCGTAGAAACTAGCAGCAGCAGGACTTGGGGTCACAAACGGGCCCCTTCCTAAACTCCACCAACTCATCTAAACCAAATCTGAAACCCTCTTTGTCTTCCGGGCCTGAGCTGAGGGCTGATACATAGTGGGCGACCGGGGAGAGCGGCTAGGCCCACCATTTTGGGCCCGGGCCTCGTGGAAGAGTCCAGACCAGTGGGGACCTGGGACTCTGCCTGTGGGGGCCCAGGCCAACGATTATTGGTGACCGGGGAGTGGTGCCTGAATTCCGAGGGCGCGGAACGGCCTCCAACGCCCCCACTTAGGGAGGCTTGATTGCCAGACCCGGCTGGAGCCGAGCAGATCGCTGGACTGGTGGCGGGGTCCGGACGGGCCTCGCCTGCTGGGCGCCCGGCGGGTCCCACCTTCTCGGATCTCTTTGGGACCCAATCAGTGTGGTGGCAGCAGTGGGGATGTGTCCTTGTGTGACTGGACTGTTACCTGGAGGGGCCTTTGTCATCTGAGGCCGGTGACACGCCATCATCGGGCAGCCACCTTGCAGGCTTCGTCCCCGTGACTAACTGGGTTAGGAGAGGAGAAACCGCCCGCCTGTGCTGCCTGAGTTGAACCGTGGCATCCCCCGGCGGAGAATCTCACGTCCCTGAAACCACCCCATACCACACTTCAATTGTGCCGCTAGGTAGTAGGATTCAAAGTCAGGGATGTTTATCACCCCATCAGTGGATAATTGCTGCAACGTAGCTAGTTTAACATGCCAAAGGCCCTTGGTCCATATTAAGTCAATCAGGATCGTCTGCAGGTCCCGATAACATACTCCTCGGCACCACGACCAGGAAGGCGGCAAAAAAGTACAGAAGGTGGTGCAATGCTATCATCTTAGCTATGGCTATCTAGCCCACCACTGATAGTGGCACTGTCTTCGAAATCATGACCTCAGCTAGAAAGCTGTCACTGCGGTACCCACATTGCCCTCCAGTTGTTCAGGGAACGTGCAATATGTTCGGAGCCCCAGGTATTGCACCACGTCCACTCACACCTCATGCCACATAGAGTCGGGGTGGGCACCTGTCTCCCAAAATCGGGAACAGGCAAGTTTTGTGCCAATTCACACATAGGCCAAAGGCCTCTCCAGAGTCGTGAGGAGATGCACTGCTCTCTCAGGTTCTGCTGTGCACAGAGTACCCAGGTAAAGTACCATGTGATCTGCATCGAGGGAGATGTAATGTGAAACTCCGCTGGACTGAATGCCAGCATAGAGCAGTTCGCCACAGGCCCTAATGGCAAAAAGCAGGGGAGATAACAGGCTTCCTGTAGGTTGCCTCTTTCCATGTCACACTACTGGGAGATCGTCCGCCCAGTTTGGATCTCTACCACAGGGTTCAGGTAGAGCAAGAAAGTCCATTCCACAAAGTGATGATGCCCCAGCCTCATACAAAGCATGACAATGCGGAGAAATTCCCCATCCCGACTATCAAAAGCCTTTTCAATGTCTACAAACAAGAAGCCAGCCCATTCTGGCAGGGAATGGCCATCTCTCGGATCTTGAGTGACATTCTACGGCTAGGAAAAAATGGATCAGGCCCAATATGTGGGGCAATAGATACAGTGCTAGGATACCAATGAGGAGTTTATAATCAATGTTCTGAATCGACAACAGCTTGTAAGCCATCACATCAATATCAGGCTTCCAGGAGTTGAGTAGAGGTCAATAAGTGCCTCCTGAAGGGTAGGCTGCAAGACACAAGTCATCAGTCCCTCCCGGTACAATGGAGCCAAGTGGGGAGCCAGCAGATAAATGTAAGATGCATAGAACTCCACCGGGAGGCCATCTGTCTCTGGAATTTTCCTGTGGGCCATATGGCACACTTTAGCACGGATCTCCTCTGAGACGTCCCCTCCTATCGCCTCCCCCAACAGCGGAGCCAGTCTGTAAAGCGGGAGGTAAGTTAACCAGTGAAAAATTGTCTATTAGTCTTTCACACCACTACTGCACTACAGTCTGACATGATAATTGGAGAACGATCGATTTATCTCGGCCTATGTATATAGTCTGGCCCCCACAGGCATTACCAACTCTAGAGTCGGAGAACCACACATAGCAAGATTGGCGAACCATACCAGAGGGGCCCCATTTTGTCCCTCTTGGTGTGTGTGGCAAACCATATATGCTTTGTAGTCTAGACGGCGGAGGCACACAATATATTCCGCCACCTTTTCCTTTGCCTCTAGTAGGGCATGTTGTAGGTCTGGCCTCACTGGTCACAAAAGCTCTATATCTCTGATGGCCTGTTCCTGAGTAACAATCCCCCCCAAGATGATTGTCAGCGCTCCTACTGTCTCAGATATGTATTGTCCTTGGTGGACAACTTTGAAGGCCTCCAATGTAGTGAGCAGTGAAGAGGCAGTACCCTCATTCTCAGCGAAAAAGCGCCAGATCCCCTTTCTAATAGCCTCACAGAACACAGGGTCTCCGCAGCTGACAGCCTTCAGACACCAGCATGATGCGTGTATGCGCACCACCACATTGTAGCATTAACAGAAGGGAGATGTGATTCGAAATGGTTCTGGACAAATATTCTATGCCCGTGATTGCCCCTTGCACTTCAGGCTAGCATAAAAAGGTATTGAGGTGGACATGTAGCATATGTGTGATCAAACTAAATGAATAGTCACAGTCTTGCGGGTGGCGATGTCGCCATCCATCCACAAGACCCCAATGGTGCTGCCAGGCAGAGAATCTCTCAGCTAAATGGACGGTGAGGGAATCCCCGAGTGGGGGTGGGAGAGATCTAGGTCAATATCGGTGACACAATAAAAGTCGCTGCCAACAATATGCGCTAATGGCAGGAGACGAGCCAAAACATGGGACAACATGTTGAGAAACAGGAATTGGTCGACGATGGGTGCGTAAATATTAACAAAATAAAGATTTCAGGCATACAAACTGCCTGTGAGGATGGCACAACATACCTCAGCGTCGGCTTTCTCACTGATGACTTGAAAGGGGACGCCCCGTCGCACCCAAATTAATGTTCCCCTAGCAAAAGATGAAAATGTGGAGTAAACCCTATGACCCCTATATCACTTGCACAATGCAGCCTCCTCCCGATCATTCAGGTGAGTCTCCTGTCACATCGCTAGGTGGACTCCCCTTTGCTGCAGGTATGCTTCCAAATTAAAGCAGTAAACAATGTTATTCAAGCCCCGCACTTTCCAGGAAAGACGTTTGTAGGCATTACCATTATCCCATATCTCCAAAGCATCACTGTCCAACAGAAACGCACCTGCTCGTAAGAAGTAGGCAGTGGTGTTTGCCCCACAGCCAGAAGAAATCAAAGAAAGAAGACATCCGCTAGAACCCAAAAAACCAACATCCCACCTCCCCCTCCCCAAGACAGCAAGGCAACATCCTCCAACCCAACTAAGACATGCAACCAAACAAACCAGTAAGCCAGGGATTCATCTACACCACTCCTCGTGGAGTGTCAGAGGCAGGATGCAGTCCCCATCAAGAGGAGGGAGCCCCAGCGAAGCAACCCCACACCCAGCCATGCAGTAAAACGAAGAAAGCACACACCCATCAAAGTGGCCTTCAAGGCAGAAGATGAGAATAGACACCCCCCTTCTAGGTGTATCATCAAAACCAAAGAGGTCAGTGGGTATCATCAGCAGTCTGCAGGTTGACATGAGACAACTCTCCACTCCTGGCAGTGTCAAGTGTGGATTACGACTCAGGGCCCGAATCCAAACCACCGGCAGCATCCCCAGCTGAAATCGGTTGCCACTCCAAGTCCGCAGATTGTGATTTTAACAGCTGCCTCCACTGCTTTTTACTGGTCACGTTGTGCCTCTGCTATTGTTGTAGTGTCACTCTGTCCCTGTCTGTGCCGAGGCCGGGGTCACAGGATACTCCTCTGGGCTCAGCTCGAGCCAGTCCCACAGACTGGAGATTTTTACAGACTTCAACCTACGTCATCACAATATTTCTTCACTGTTACATCTTTCTGACATGATACGTAAGAAATTCTTCATTTCAGATTTAAAATGGCTCATTTATTGCCATTCATAATGCTAGATTAGATTAAACCTCAAGAATCAAAAGAGGGAGGGAGAAGTTAAAGTGCCACTCAACTTCCCTTGAAGGAACATGCAAAATCAGACGGCATGGAAGAGTTGTGTTGAGACGGGGCAAGGGGGGGCAACACGAAAATTAATTGTTGTGAGACCCTCAATAGTGTTATTCCGCCAAAGGCATGTTCTCTGTTGCCGTACTTAGCCACTGATCGTTACATCATTGGGTCTTTTCCTCCACCAGGAAGGATTGTCTCTTGAATCTGAGACCATATATGATGCACCATGTGAGGAAAAAAAGTTTGAACATACCTCCCACCTTTAGAAAGAACACATTTTATTGGATCAAAGGTAGTGGTATTTGTAACAAATTCAAGATGTGAAAAGAGAGGTATTAGGTGTCTCTCACACCTATCTCTGGAAGAACCAGGTCAAAATGTATCAGCCAACTTTGCGCCCTGTGGGACAATGGCTTTTGTGAGGACCTTAGGGTTATTTTATAGGATCCCTTCATGAAGTCAAGTTAACTCAAACGGGACACTTGCTTTCCTTCCAACTTTTGAAGTTTTTACTTCTTTTTTGGTCATAAGGGACTATTTGTCCGGTGCTAGCAGGAGGCAAAAAGGCATGGAGAACAATGTGTTATGTATCAGAATCTAGTACTGAGGTTGTCCCATATTTCTAATAATGCATACACCCAATGATTTCTATAATCTGTATTTTTGCTCCATTAAATGAGAACATCTTCAACACTTTTGGGGTTGTTCGTCTATGTGAGCAAATGTAATAATAATTGCTCATGTGTTCCATGCTAGGGTGGATCTTAATTTGGGGGGCTCTATTATCAAAGTTTCCTCTATGCACATTTTGGGCAACTTATGCTGTGTAGATCTCACTGTATTTTGAAATGATAAGGAGTTTGAGTCTAGGTAGATGTAAACATAGACATTGCTTTGAAAATGAACAGTAAGGGTAAAGGAATCTGTGACCGCAATGTTATGTATGTAGTTTTTTAAGGGAGTGAGGTAGTAAAAAATGTCTAATTAGTGCCCCTTTAGAAACTGGTTGACAACTGTCTTGTAAGGCTTCTTACCTTTTTTGACTCTCTTGTTGTCTATTAACTTATAAACATCTGGGGAAGTATGTAATCTAGATGGGCACCCATTTCAAATGACTAATGCCCAAGTAATATTGTCATTGAGTCCTTTGTGGGCTGTGCCTAGACGGTACATGGTTCTTTTTGTAGTAAGTTTCTTTCAGCATTTGTGTCTACATAATCTAGGGTTTCCAAAATCCCCCACCTCAAATCCTCAGTTAAGTGTATTGCGGTGATAAAATGGTTGCTCTGATGCACCTTATGTTGCTTCTCTGCTCACAAATGCGTATCTTGACTTTTTTCATGGCATGTCTACATATCTTAAGCCGCAAGGGCAGGTGATCATGTAGCTAGGGTGTGATATATTACAATTTGTGTGTCTCTTCAAAGTCCATATGACATTTGGTGTGAACTGTAGTGCTTTTGTAGTTATGGTTAGAGAACAAACTGAGCAAGTGCCACATGGATAGTTTCTTGTAATGGGAGAAAGTCCTAGCACAGTTGAAATTGTTCCTGCCTTACAACTTTCTTCTTTGGTTGTGGTGAATTAGATGATCCCTAAGGTTCTTTTGTCTTTTATGGGCAAAGCGTGGCATAGGCCTATTCCAACTGCCCGAGTTTACTATTCTCCAGTACTTATGTGCTAGGTTTTTTAAGCGATTGAATGCTGCATTAAAGGTTATTACACATGTCAGTGTTTCCTATACTTAAGGTTCTTCTTTATTTTACACGTTTTTATATTACTCTGTGTTGGTTCTTTGATTTTTTATAACTTTTTTTCAAGATGGGTTTAAGATAGTTCCTGGATTCTAGTTTTTTGGTTAGAGCCTCTGCTTGGCTTTGAAAATATGTCTTCTTAGTACAGTTACGTCTCAGGTGGAGGTATTGGCTGTAAGGCAGGTTTTGTTTTAAAGACCGAGGGTAGAAACTGTTGTATAGTAACAGAGTGTTCTTATCTGTCGGTTTGTAATATGTCCTGGTGCCGATCTGATGATTCTCTGCAAAGAGGGTGATGTACAGGAAGGGAAGAGTGGTGTTGCTTATCTGGCTAGTGAACTTTAAAAACCTGTTGCATGTATTCAGCCAGGCTACAAAATCATGTGCAGATGTTGTATCTCCTTCCAAGATCATTAAAACATCATCAATATAACATGTCCATAGTTTTATCCAATGCTGGTATGGACTGGTGTTTGTTAGGACATTCTGACGTAGAGTCTGGCCAGGCTTGGGGAAAAGGTACTGCCAATCAAAGTCCTGTGGACCTGAAGGTACAGTGTGTTTTCGTACTCAAAGTAGTTTTCAGTTAATGCCAGTCTACAGCATTCCATGACAAAATGAGTTGGAGTTCTGTATTGCCATTCTGTTTTGTAGAGTATTTGCTCTATGCTCTCTACTGTGGTATTCTGTGGCAAGCTGATATACAAGCTTTTGATGTCAAGTCAGATGAGTGAATTAATCTCTGGGTCAAAAGGAATACCTTGTAGTTTCCTCAGATCATCTGAAGTATCATTTAGATACGTGGGTGTCTTTTGGAATATTGGCCTGAGAAAA
The DNA here is from genome assembly GCF_964263255.1 of Lissotriton vulgaris. Classification (NCBI taxonomy): domain Eukaryota; kingdom Metazoa; phylum Chordata; class Amphibia; order Caudata; family Salamandridae; genus Lissotriton; species Lissotriton vulgaris. The sequence continues at coordinate 836,660,532 of NC_141696.1, read as the reverse complement.
TGGTCTGTGAACTGTGAAAGTGGCTCCAAAATGGAGCTAATACCTGAGACGATCGGGCAAACTGGTGGGGATCTCGGTTCTTGTGCATTTCAGGAGGAAGTAAAAGTATGGTGTGCGTGGTTCTTTTATGCACAAGAACTCAGACTCTTTTTTTAGATATCCAGCTCATTACTTCAGCCTCTTCTACCATGATGCTGATAGTTCTCCTAAGTCACTCTGTCGGGTCTTGTGTGATGATACTATGGTGTCTTGTGTCACTGAGACGGTCCCAGCATTGTTTGCTGCAATATGTTTTTGTCAATAAGACTATTCTACTACCTTTGTCTGCTGGTTTTATTATAATACTCTCCTCTTGGGTCAGACCTGTTAGGGCCTGTCTTTCTGCTGTAGTCATGCTGTTTAATGGTCTCATTGAGGAGGTGTATATGTTTTCGATTTCCTTAAAGATGGTTTGCTCAAAAGTCTGAATTTCTACTGGTATTGTGGAATTAGGAGGGTTAAAAGTGGACTTAACTCTCAGATTAGTGACTCCATCGTCTGAGGGTACTTCCCTATAGAAAAGAAGGCTTTTAATTTCATTTTGCGTATAAATTATGCCATTTCGCCTTGTAGGTGAAAGTTATCTAATTTTGGTGTAGGGACTGACCCCAATCCTTTGTTTAAGACAAAAATGTGGGTGTTGGCTTTGATTAAAGGCTGGACTTGTTGTCAGAGCATTGCAGTGATAATGTAACTTGATATTAATGTCTTGTTTTGCTACTTTATTTGTAACCTTCTCTATCAGTAGCAAAGACATATCATGAATCAATATCCAAACTTCTGAGAGTCTTTAATAGGTTCCTCCTCATTTTCACCTTATCTCAGTACCTGTAGCTCTGTAAGAACTTCAACACTAAAGACTTTCTACTTTGACTTGACATGTAAACACAACATAGCTAGCCAGCATAGCTAATCGCTGCAAAAATGGCAGGAGGTGTGGAAGCCTCTTCCTGTGGGTGGCCTGCAGATACTGTACTGGATATTTCTGCAAGGTTCCGACTGAGATACTCAAAATGGGGAAATCACTAAGGTATCTCAAGATTGTGATTTATCCAACACAACAAAACAGGTGTTGAGGTCTTAGCAAAGGGTGAAGTAGCATTCTCAGTGTAACTCAGGAGTGCACTAGCTCCCGAAGGGCTCGCTTTGGCTGCTCCATTCTTGGTAACTGCATGAACTGTAGCGCCTTGTGCCAGTACTACATTATACAGAGAATAAGCTCCTATTGCTTCAATTACTTCCTCCCTCCATCACTACCTCTTGTCATCTTGCAAAGCTAACCAGGAATAAGCCTTATTGCGGACCTTGGTTGCAAACGTCTTCCTTTTTTTTGCGTTGGCAACCTGCTCCCAAAAATTTAGGGCCTCAAAATTTGAGGGTCTAGGCTGGGTTCTCAAATCCTATATTCTCCTTCTCAAATTCTCTATTCTTGATATGTAGAAAGTAGAGCTCATTAGGAAGCACAGTGGCCCATCTTTGGCTAATTATGGTTTCCCCAAAAAAACTGTTTCCTTTAAGATGGAAAAACTTTATGAATCTCACTCAAATATAAACTATGTTGTATAAATGAAACTTTCTAATATTGTAAAATGTTCTAAGCCACCTTTGCCTTCCCTGTGCTTTTTATCCTTATGTTAAATTCTTTAACACCTGATATGTTCACATCATTTCCCTTCACTCCAATGATTGGTGGTGGGAAGTGCTGCTTTTGGTGCCACTGCAGACCAGCAACATATTAGCTTCCTGAATAGAACAGTGTTGCCTTGCTAGCAGATTTCTCTCAGATTGTGACATCATTGGTTCTTACCAGAGTGAGATGGCTTTGTGACATCACAGAATCCTCAGGGTTGCTAAGGCGCTGGTGTGTCAACACTGGCAGCTGTAGCCAAGAATTTGCCGCCATCTTTGTCAAAGTTGATACATGATACAGGATTTGTTTCTGGTGTAGAGATTTTGACAGACCTCAACCTACGTCATTATAATATTTCTTTACTGTTACATCTTTGCAACATGACAGGTAAGGAATTTCTCATTTTATATTTTAAACAGCTCATTTATTCCCATACATATGGCTAGATTAGATTAAAGTTTGGTCTGTTGGTAGAGCATCGCAGTGATAAGGTAATTTGATATTAATGTCTTTTTTTGCCCCTTCATTTTGTAACCTCCTCCATCAGTAGCAAACACATATAATGAATAAGTATCCAAAGTTCTGAGAGTCTTTGACATATTCCTCCTCCTTCCCACCCTATCCCAGTACCTGTAGCTCTGCAAGCCCTTCAACACTAAAGACTTGCTACCTTGACTTGACCTTTAATCACAACCTAGCTAGCAAGCATTGCTGATCACTGGCAAAATCTTCACCTCTGTACCTAATGTGTTTCCAATGATTTGCACATGATGTAAAGCTAAGTACTAAGCCCTTAGGACATTAACATCTCTAAACTATTAAATTGACACAAATGGCAGGCCACCAGAATCAGAAATGGGAGTGAGATACCGAAGAGAGTACCAGAGACAGAAATAAGGAAGATTTAGGGCCCGATGTAGGTGAAATAGATTTACCGATTTTCAATGACCGAATTTTACCGATTCGGTAATTAAAAATCGGTAAATCTATGTGGTGGACATGTAGGTATTCCAGATGTGCTGGAATACCGAATCGGATGATTTCGGTATTTACCGATTCGGTAAATACCGAATCGGTAATGCCAATTCATTCCTATGGGCTTTGAAGCCCATAGGAATGAATGGGCATTACCGATTCGGTATTTACCGAATCGGTAAATACCGAATTTCACAAGGGTGCAGGGGGTGTCACTTTGACACCCTCTGGCACCCCAAAACAGGCTCAGGTGCCATGTGGCAGGCATACATGCCCTAGGGGCAGGTCTGCCTGTCACATGGCATAGGTGTGCATGCACACATGTGCATGCACACATGTGCATGCACACCGGAATCGGTATTTTACCATCAAATTGGATTTGATGGTAAAATACCGATTCGGTAAGGCCTTTGGGACTCTGAAGAGTCCCACCTACATCTGGGTGGCTCACATTCGGTAAATTTACTGATTTTTTATTTTACCGAATCGGTAAAATTACCGATTCGGTAATTTTACCGATTCGGTAAAATAATGCCCCCTACATAGCGAACACCTATTTACCGATCGGTAACGGCCGAAAATACCGATTTTCGGCCGTTACCGACCGACCTACATCTGGCCCTTAGTTATTAAAACATTTCATTGTAATCTGGTTGGCTGTGGGTTCACTAGAAGGCTGTGGTGTTTCATATCCTTGCTATTTAGATAGCATGGAAGAAAATGAATATAATGTTTGCCTCCAAGTCGTAAATTCATAGACCCAACAAGTACCAAAGGACTTTGGGTTGCTGAAGCTGACCGAAACAACTTTAATGTGTTACCAGGTGACCCATTTTTCACTAAATTATTTTGTAATGGTTGAAGCATGGATAAATGACTGCAGTATTATTATTCCCTTGCAACAGCATACCTCAATGATTGATTTCAGGTTCATTCACTTGAATCAGCTGTTTGATGATACTCTGGAAGAATAGCACAATTTAAACGCTCCTCCATCTATTACTATGTAGTTGTCATATGAGTATGAAAAAAATAATTTCCTATGTGGTGTAAAGCAGGAGAGTCTTTAACTGTCATGGTTTTTCTTACATTTTTTCTAGATCCTATTCGACATCCCCTTGTGCCTAATGTTCAGCCACAAAATCTTCAGTCAGCAACGAATGCCAGGCCTGCACTTATGATTCCACCATGGGCCTCTGGTACCCATCCCATCCAAGCGAATGTTCCTGGGTATATCTATACGCCTCAAGATATGCCTGCATTCCATGTAATCAATGAACCTTTGCTTCATTCGTCACAGCAGCCCCGTATGCTGTTGAGCTACCCTCAAACCGTTGAATTCCTGTCACCTGTCACCCAATCACACGTTGGAAGCAGAAACCCTAAGCCATTTGGTGAACAGCTCTTCCAAGTGAGTAAGCCACAGGAAGCAGCAAATCTCCTTTTGCCTGCACCACATATAACTTCCTCCAACCAGAACAAGGCTAGTTCAGCCAGTTTAAATCAACACCTTCTCCCACTTACAAGTGTACAGATGTTAAGGATGCAGCCTCCACACATGATTCAACCTTGGAACCACTACACCCCAGGCCAGCAGATTCCTTTCAACAGTGGAAAAGAACAGCTTCTACCACTTACAAGCGTACAGATGCCAAGGATGCAGCCTCCACATATGATTCAACCTTGGAACCACTACACCCCAGGCCAGCAGATTCCTTTCAACAGTGGAACTGGTGTCTACGTTTACAACCAGCCCATTATGGGGCAGCTGGTCCTGACTGAGAACAGACCCATCTTACAGTCCTCTCAAGTTGTTCTCCCTCCTGTGGGCATCAGGGAAATTAAAGGAGCGGAACACACTGCTCCTCATAGTGGCATGCCCCTTGTCTTGAAGGGAATTCAGCAGACGAGCAGCCAAATATCTACACAACAAAATATTACCTACTGTCCCATTGCCTCCTCATCAGGAAATCTCAAAACATATTGTCAAAGAGCAACTGGGTTACAAAGTAAGTATTGCACCATGGAATGAGTGGGTAAGTGGAGAGCCATGGATGGCTATGAGATAGGAGATCAAGTATAAGGGTCGGATCTAGAGTTCAGAGGATGGTATTTACTCCATCAAGGTGAGGGAGTAAAATACTCAGTCACCCAGATGGCGTACCCATCCTCTGAATTTTGAGTCATCTGTTGGGTCAGCTTACAAATCTAGTCATTGACAGGAACCTTTGTCACTGTAGTTTCTGTCAATGAGTTAAAGGTTTGACTGACAGCTCTGTCAAACAAGACAGCCGCCTGTCAAACTTTTAACTTTTAATTCGTTTTTTTTCCTTCAAAACGTGATCCCAAAGCTGGATTTGTTTTTGAAAAAACAAACCTAATGTCCATCACATCATGGAAGTTTTCTCACGGTGTGTGCGAGACATCGAAATGTTTTTACCGTCCCTTACTGGCATATTTTTCACATCGCTTAGCAATAGTAAAAACTGGGGAGGTGCCACCCTAAATAGAGGCAGGGAGTCAATTGGCTAAGCGTCTGACGTCCCTTACTCTGTCTCACTGTCGGAGCAGTATATTACTGATGAAGATGCAGTAGGCTTCATCACCCACATTTTTACAGTCTTGCCTCCTGTAATCCAGGTGGCGGACCCTCAGAGTATAGCAGAGTACCCTCTCTACCAAACTCTGAATCAGCCTCTATGATGAGAGCTACTAGTAACTTGTAGCTGTCTTTACCTCATTCACCTCTAGGGCACGAGAACAAAAATTTCCTTGATTTTTGGAAATTCATAGGCATTCGCCAATGTGCTGCTTTTTATAAAGAGCCACTGTCTGTCTTACCTATCACTTCACATCCATGACGAGTCTTTCAACATTTATCTACTTAAACTCTTTATATATGTATATAGTTGACTGCTAGATTTGGAATGGCTTCATTTTTTTGTAAAACAGAGTCCCATCTCAATTTCATCAAGTTTCTCTGTATTACCTCATTATACCCATCTTCTATTTCCGTCCTGTCTTGCTGAGGAGACATTTATTATCAACTATCTTTATATTTGGTTTGGCAGCATCATTTTTTCTGAGAAACCTCATTTTGCAATCCTCGCATTGCAAATGAAATACTGAAAAGTGAAACATCCAAATCATTGTTCTTGTTTTTTCCTATCAACATTTTAGTTGGGCATTGCTAACACAGTAACTTTTAACATGCTATGAGTTACTTTTAGCAATGAAAATTCCAATACTGATAATTCTTTCTAAACATGAGTTGTACAACGGCGCATGACCACTTGTCACTGGCAGCCTCGAATATTAAATAATTTTTATTTTCAACTTTTTTGTTGTATCAATGCAATCTCTTTTTGTGATTTCACAATTCACCAATTATATACACAAATTACAACATCACGACCACATTTCTTCATGAAAAACAACAATTAAACAAGAAGCTCAACAAAACAGACTCATCTCACAAATTCATTCGCACCAAATCAATCACCCACAAACAACACTGGTATCATACCACACATACACACTTTTCAAAAACACAACCTTGGCCTCGTACCACCTATGTGACTTTCATGGACCAAGGTACCACACCAAACAACATCTATCTCAGATTACTACTTTCTGTGCATAAACCAAATATAAAAAAACTTCTGATTTGAACAATGGTAACTTTACATTAATGCACAGAAACAAAGACGTTACACAAAATGTTTGTTTGGGAATGAACAACGCCTGGTCGACGCGTTTCAAACCATTTTCAATGTGGGGTTCGCATCAGAACCAAACAGCACATTTCTTTAAAATTCAGGTTCTTCTAGTATCCAATGAAAAACTGGTGCAGCTTTTTTTAAAGAACAAAGCTGGGTCGTGTTTCCAAGATAAAGACCTGCGAAGCTGATGAATGGCCGCTTCTCAAATAACCAGAGTGCAGTTTGAAGAGGTAATTCGACTCTTTGAAAGCACTTTTTTAGGTGGCTTTAGACCCCACTAGGTCTCCAGGTTGGGATCGGTGGAGTCAAGATCTCGAGTTTGTTGTAAATTCGAATCTGAATTCCTGGCAGAACATTTACCAGACGGCTTCTCCTGTGTCTCTTTTGTCAGGCGGCCTCGCGGTCAAACCGCCTGACGAAATTACCTCTTCAAACTTCACTCTGGGTAATTGAGAAGCGGCCAATCATCAGCCTCGCAGGTCTTTATCTTGGAAACACAACCCTGCTTTGTCCCTTAAAAAAATCTGCACCAGTTTTTCATTGGATGCCAGAAGAACCTGACTTTTAAAAAAATGTGCTGTTTGGTCCTGAGGAGAACCCCACATTGAAAAGGGTTTAAACGCGTCGACAGCGCGTTGTTCATTCCCCAACAAACATTTTGTTTAACGTCTTTGTTTCTGTGCATTAATGTAAAGTTACCATTGTTCGAATCAGAAGTTTATTTTATTTGTGGTTTATGCACAGAAAGTAGTAATCTGAGATAGATGTTGTTTGGTGGGGTACCTGGGTCCACGAAAGTGACATAGGTGGTATGAGGCCAAGGTTGGGTGTATGTGTGGTATGATACCAGTGTTGTTTTTGGGTGATTGATTTGGTGCAAATGAATTTGTGAGAAGAGTCTAGTTTGTTGAGGTTCTTGTTCAATTATTGTTTATTGTTTTTCATGAAGAAATGTGGTCGTGATGTTGTAATTTGTGTAAATAATGGTGAATTGTGAAATCACAAAAAGAGATTGCCTTGATAAAACAAAAAAGTTGAAAATAAAAATTATTAAAAATTTCCGGCTGCCGGTAATAAGTGGTCATGTGCTGTTGTACAACTCGTGTTTATAAAGAACTATCAGTATTGGCATTTTCATTGTTTTTCTGTCTAATGGGCTCAGCCTTACTGATTAGAGGCAAAAACATTGTTGTTTTGCGATGAGTTACTTTTAGGCATAATGATTTGAGGATTTGTTCTTTGCATTGCGAGCAGAAATAACTATAAGCCAATGTATGATTGATTACATGGATATGTTTTTAATTCTCTTTGTTCTGCCTTCCTTTGTGTTCCAGCTCTGCAGAACCCTGGTGTAATTGTCCAGAGCCAAAGGGCACATCTAATTGACCAAACCCCTGGTCCGCCTGATCTTGAAGGCAGAAGTGATGCCTCCATCCACCCGACTGTTTGCCAGGACAACAGCGTGCTCCTATGCCCAGCTCCCTGGGACATCCAAACAACAGCAACACATTTCTCCTCCTATCCCCCTCAGCCTGTGATCCATGAGTATCGACAACAGAAGAACAACGTTTCTCTTCTGGGACAAAAACAAAGCGGAAGTGTATTTACGAACACACTGAAAGGAAAGCCTTTGCAGCATGAGAGCACTCCTAGAAGTCCCCAGGACTCTCTGGAGACTCCGTTGTTGCAAATAAAGATTCCAGATATTCAACACCTATTTTCTAACACGGATCCCCTGCACAACGTCATACCTGGGGCAAATCCTAACAAACCTTTAATTACCCAAGGGCATTTTTCAAACGAAAGCTTGAATATTATGCCACAGTCTTCAAAGGACATGTCTGCTTTAACTGGATCGCTGCCCCAGAGCAGCAAGGCAAGAACAACCCCCAGACATCCAATTCCAAGTGAAAGAGTCCATACAACAGTGGAGAGATCCAGCAGGGTCACTGAGGTCACATATTCAGAAATCATTTCATCTTCCCTGGAATTGCATGAGACAACAACACTGGCTCTGAATGATGCTATCAAAGAAAAGCAAGGCATACCTGATATGTTGATGCTAAATGAGATTTTATACACTTCAGTATCAGAAGAGCTCAAGGTAAAGCAATCTGATGACAAGGATTCCCTGTGCAAAGAGGCTGCAACGTTTCCACTCAAAAAACCCCTGGACGCTCCTAAACCGCCGAAGAAAGCTGATACTAGAAATGTTTCTAAAACTGGAGCTCTGGGGAGTGATTCTGGTGCTGATGTGAGCGCAGCTACCAAAAGGAAAAAGAACAATATTAAGGAGCAGCCCACCAAGAAGGAGAAGCCCACCAAGAAGGAGCAGCCCACCAAGAAGGAGAAGCCCACCAAGAAGGAGAAGCCCACCAAGAAGGAGCAGCCCACCAAGAAAGCAAAGAGCCAGACGATTGTGCCTAACAAAGAAGAATCCTTGCAAAAGTACAAATGTGCTTCTCTAGGAAGTGAGAATGACAGCACAACAGATTGCTCAGTAAAAAAACAAAACGTAAAACAGCAAAGCAAGAAAGCACAGGGCAAAAGAAAGGCACCATGTAGCGAAAAAGAACAAGAGTCATTTAAACGTCAAAGTAGTAGCCTCACCTTGCACATGCTTGAATCTATTCAGGTTTTCCATCCACTTGGAAAAAAAGAACAGGCCACTGGTGCAGCTCGTGCTTCTGGGAATTCTGCCGCTCCACTTTCCACAGAAAGCCATCCAAGCAGCACTGGACGCTTGATTGCAAAGTCTCTCGAAAAGCCACCGGTGGGTGCCCAAAGAGATCAAAAAATATCTGAAAAGGCCAAGAGCTCCACCCAGACAGTTTTGCCTGTAATCAGGAAAACTATAGCTGACAACCGATCGATCCCGCTTGATTCCACTGACAACACAACAGATTGCTCAGCAAAACAACAAAACGTAAAACAGCAAAGCAAGAAAACACAGGGCAAAAGAAAGGCACCATGTAGTGAAAAAGAACAAGAGTCATTTAAACGTCAAAAGAGTAGCCTCACCTTGCACATGCTTGAATCTATTCAGGTTTTCCATCCACTTGGAAAAAAAGAACAGGCCACTGGTGCAGCTCATGCTTCTGGGAATTCTGCCGCTCCACTTTCCACAGAAAGACATCCAAGCAGCACTGGACGCTTGATTGCAAAGTCTCTCGAAAAGCCACTGGTGGGTGCCCAAAGAGATCAAAAAATATCCGAAAAGGCCAAGAGCTCCACCCAGTCAGTTTTGCCTGTAATCAGGAAATCTATAGTTGCCAACCGATCGATCCCGCTTGATTCCACTGACAACACAAGGTCAGAAGTGAGACTAGTGCCTGGAGAGGAAACAAGAAAAGGGGGTGAAAATAGAGTCTCTACAATGAACATGGCGAAATTCAAATGTCTGGAAGACAGACAACCCCTTTTGGAAGAGAGGGCTAAATCTCTAGCTGGTAATGGAAAGCCTTGTCCAAAAGATCATTGGGTAGGAACTAAAAAAGGGAACGAAAACAACAAAGCTGTACAGCTTCCTTCAAAACACCATCCTTCTGCTGCTCTCAAGGTGCCAATTGAACCAGCTCTAAATCAACTTGCTGCTCGAGCTGCTCCTCCCACAAATCATGCAGCAGCATTCTGCGGCAGAGGCCAGATGCCCGGAAGATTGCCACTGTCACACTTGCCTGCTTTACCATGTCCCCCCCAGGAGCTGGAGGAGTCTATCCCCATATCAAAGGAGCAGAGGCCAGAGAGGGAGGCCATGAAGCGCAAGGCACAGTTGGAGAGAGAGAATGCCTGCCTCTACACCTCATTGGGGAAGCTGCAGTTTTTTGTTCAGCGCTTCAAGGACCACCAGTACGCAAAAGACTTTGGCTATCCCGATATACTGTTAACGCTCTCTAAGAGCTACCTACTGCCTGACTGACTTGTATATTCAGATATGTATTGTTAGTTATTTGTAATTATGTACATTTTATAATAAACCTCATACAATTTCCATTTGACATCTGTCTTTTTTATGCTGCAAGCTGTTAGGTTAAGAGAGTAGCCAGAAAATTAAAATAAATCCACTTGAACCACACCTCTAATTACACTAAAGACTCTAAGCAAGCTCTGTTTAAGCTGCAGTTGTAGTGGTATGGGTTCACAATGCCATTGCAGCAGGTAGAAAGAAAAACACACCAGATTAAGGTCATTTTCTAATAGGTGATATCTTTTTTTAAAATTTTTTTTATTGAAGTCTTAGATAATCAAGCAAAATCAAACACTAACATATCATATGCTAGGCAAAATATACAGATAACAAAATGAAATCAGAAGACACACAACAGGCCATCTCATAAAGATGAATCACAGAAAAAAGAAAAGGAACCAACATAATCAATTTGAATCATTAAGATCGAAGTATGAACCCCAGATTTTCTCAAATTTACGAATCGCCCCAACTCTTTGAGCATACAAATGTTCACTATTTCTGACTTTTTGCATTTTATAGCACCATTCATATAGATTGGGGCAATATTGTGAACGCCAGTTTTGTAGAATTAGCGATCTCGCTACAGCCATAGCTATGTAGATTAGTTTAACTAGTTGCCCCTCTAACATCAATTCAGGATCAAATCCAAACAAAATCAATTTAACATTAACCGAGATTGATATTTTACACTGGTTTTGTATATATGCAAATATTTCTTCCCAAAAAGGTACAATTTTGGTACAATAAGCAACAATATGAGACCAATTAGCAGGATTATAATGCAGACATCTATAACAGTTGGAAGAGCAGTTAGGATACATTTTACTAACCATTGCCGGAGTGAAGTACAGAAGCCATTTACTAAAAAACAGCATTCTGCGCCAATTGGCACCTCTTAATACGGAAAAATTCAGAACATTAATTCTCTTCCATATAGCTGGGGTTAATACCATGTTTTCCTGCCCTTGCCACTTATTGATTGCTTTTAGACACAAATCCGGGTCCCTATTCACGGTTAAGCATCGTTTCCACTCCCCCGGCTTTCTTTCTTGCATTAAACAAAATAAATCATTAAATAACGGAGCAGGGGAAAAGAGGAGTGAAGGGTCTAGTTGGATCAAGATTCCATAAATCAACTTATATGATCCCAGCAATAGGAAATTACCTTGAACCAAAGTTGACATATCAGACATCCTAATCCAAGCGCCATCTTTCATAAAATCGCTTAATATCTTAAACCCTATCTTCTGCCATTTTTCTAGTAGATCCATGCTGATATCCACTCCGAAGAATGAAAAAGCCGAGCAGAGGGAAGAGGATGTATTAAAAAACGAAAGGGAGTATCTCTTTAGGAGTGCTGAGCGTCTCTTAAAAAACCAGTGCAGCACCTTATACCTGACTGTTTTTGGAGATTTAAATAATTTAAGTGGGGAGGGAATCTGGGATTCTTCACAAATCAAATCAATGAAAACATTTATAAAGAGTTGCTGATTATTATCTGATTATTATCCTTGAATCTAGTCATGAATTGAGCCAAATATGCATTGTAATAGTCTTTAAGGTTGGGAAGGGCCAGCCCACCTTGTCCCTTATCTTCGAATAACGTATTCAATGCAACACGAGGCGTCTTTTTGGCCCAAATAAATGAAGAGAACAAGGCTTCAGTTTTGGAAAAAAAAGATGCCGGCAGAGCACAAGGAATTGTTGAAAATAAAAAATTAAATAAAGGGAGGACCGACATCTTAATTAATGCGACCCTGCCAATAATAGTTAATGGTAGGGGATTCCATCTTTCGAACATTGCTCGTACCTTTTGCAGCAATGGTATAAAGTTCAAGCTGTAAAGATCTGAAACTGCGGTAGAGAACATAACCCCCAAATATCTATTCGGTTTGTTATTAATGCATGATCTTAACTCAGGGGGAATTACAGGATTAATACCCCCGCATACTAAGATTTCGTTTTTTTTTTTGTTTATCCTATAGCCCCCCAACGCCTCAAACTCTTCAAATATTTGAAGTGCAAGTGTTTGGCATTGCAATTCCGGCTTAATTAACAAAATTATGTCGTCTGCATAAAGTTTGATTTTAGGCATCAAATTAATTGGGGGGAATAAAAGAGGAGCTTTCCTAATTGCAGTTGCTAAGGGTTCGATAAAAAAGGCAAATAAAACCGGAGACAGTGGGCAGCCTTGTCTAGTACCGCGTTTAACCGATACTAGCCTCACAGACTCTGCATTGATTATAATATTAGCCTTAGCCCCTGAATAGAGACTCCGAATTAAGTTTATAACTACCTTTGGGATAGCGAAGTGCTGTAAAATAATAAAAAGTGTCTCCCATACCACCAAATCAAAAGCTTTTTCGGCATCAAATAATAAAATTAAAGCGGGGATCTTACGTGACTCAAAAAAATCCAAAGCCTCTGCTAAAAAATGAGTGTTAGTCAAGAGCTGCCTGCCAGCAACAAAGCCATTCTGGTCTGCATGAATCAAATCTGAAGAAAAAGAGTTAAATCGTGTAGATAATAATTTAGTGGTAATTTTGTAATCTGTGTTAAGAAGCGTGATGGGTCTATAATAATTTGGGTCGTTGGGGGGTTTACCTTTTTTAAGAAAACTTACTACTGTACCTTCCCTGAAAGAATCCGGGATATATCCACTCAACAACATAAAGTTTAATAATTGAACGAAAACATCTGAGAACGCAGTAAAAAAAACTTTAAAAAACTCTGAGGGAAACCCGTCCGGTCCGGCCACTTTCCCTAGTGGAAGCTGTTGTACAACTTTCTCTACTTCCTCTCTAGTGAATGGAGATGCCATACTAAATTGATCTACAGGGGAAAGAGTGGGAAGAGAGTACTTTTCCAGATAATTCAATAATTTTTAATAATCTATCGTCGATTGAGTATTATAGATCCTTTTATAGTGAGCGATCATTATTTCTCCAATTTCAGCTGGGACCGATGTATCCCTAAGAGTGTCTGGAGAATATAGGGAGTGTATGAGATTAGTCGAGGCTTGCTCTCTGGCCTGCCACGCAAAGGATTTCGCCAGTGTAGTTACTCTCTTCATAAATTTTTTGTGAGCTCTTGTGAAAGATCTCATCACTCTGAGTATAGAGTTCCTGAGAGAGCTCACGTTTGGCCGCATTTAATTGATCTTGAACCGATCTAGCAGAATTTTGTTGCCTGAGTTCAGTCAAAGCCTGAATTCATGCTATGATCATTATGGAACTGGGATTGGCAGATAGGGCAAGAACCCCTAAACGTTGGGTCTTTAATAAAAAATTCTTGACTGATGACACTCGGGTGGAGGCTATTAAAACTGAGATTTCAGCCTTTTTTTCTCGGAATATAGGAACTGCCCCCCTCAATTTTGTGTGGGACTCGTTTAAGGCATATATTCGCGGCCTAGTGATTGGTAGAGATGCAGCAGATTTTTCAGCAGTTAAGAATAAAAATAAATTGCTTCAACAAAAAATTCAGGCTTTGACTAAACTCAGGCAACAAAAATCTAATAGGTGATATCAAGTCAAAATTAATACACTCAACTGCATTTTTTTGTTAAGTAGAAAATAAACATCTTCAATTAGCATCAGGTAGATCAGAGCAAACTAACTGCAGCATTCGTCAGCTTCCGCCATTGTTTAAGGTGATCTCAATACTCAGTGAGTGATTGTAGAAGGGAGCACAAATCAGTCTGAAACAACTCAGTCTACTACTACTAAGTAGTAGTAGAGCACACAGTAATTCTTGGCAACTAAAAAAACTATTATCGTAGCATGTAAAGGAATGCTTAGGATGCTTTGAGTAGTCATCTTACTCGGTAATTGTCAGGGACCTGCCCAATATCAAATCTGGAAAATTAATTGGGTCTAGTATTACACTAGAGCAAATCAAAAGGCACTGGTCATCTACTGCATGTAAACTTGTATTGTATGGACTAGTACTTGGGGGAGAGGGACTAAAAACTCGTCACAAAAAATTACTGAAATTGCATATATCGACTTTGCGACCAGTGTTTATTTTGCATTTCAACTTATGAGCTAATAGGCCCCCTCCCAAAATGTTCCAAATATAGGGGTTGCAAAACAAATTGCCTAATAAATATTAATTAGCCAGGTGGCCATTGGAAAACCCCTGTGATTGGCTGCAAACACAGGGATGAAAGCCTGCAAGAAACAGCAGACCACTATCCCTGTGTCTGCTGCTTTCCCAAACAGGAAACCTTTTTATGTTCAACGCCTTCTTATTTGATTTTTCATGTCTAATTTACTAGGTACAAGAAATAAAGGAAATCTGCAGAAACCAACGCCATACCCCTCCTCGCCATAACAACTGTGCATAACCCCAGTTTTTAGCGAACACATCATTCTGTCCACACAGTTCCAATGTATCAAAAAACGATTACAATGGGGATGGAAGTGCCTGATACCTATTAAGGAAAGGGGATTCCGATACCTGCATATCTACATCACTAGTGATCTGCTGCTCTTTTTTGAGAATAACCTAAGCAGAATCCTAGAAAAATATAAGCAAGACTTTGCTGGCCCGTGCAGCCCTATAAAAAAATGATATATCTCAAGGAATTCCTGTATGTACTTCAAAAATCTCTGTTTCAGGTCCAGGGCAGTTTATCAGGCAGGCTAATGCCACCACCAGACTGCTGCTGTGGAAAGGTAGTGCTACATGGATAGCGCTGACAACACTCACGAGGATGAATTTCGATGACGACCCACTAATGAGAATGACCCAACTGGTAGTAATTTATGATTGGTCCTTCAGGGAGCCCACACTGCTGGCCCACAGGGGTATGTCTGACTGCTTTATGGGAGGGGAAAACTAGACCCAATATCACCCCAATAGTGATGGTGATTAAAGCTTGGTGAGAAGCAACCAAAACAATAGGTTGGGCAGGCTAAATCACACTGAAGCCCCACATCCACACCGGTATTACGCAAAGGCCCTGGCCCGGTTACAGATCGTGGAGGACACAAGAAAGTGGGATTTATTGGGTATCTGAAAAGTGGGGGACATATGGTCGGAGGGGATCGTAATGTTATTCGCAGACCTTCAGATGCAATATGGGCTTACAGGGGCCCAATACCTGCAGTATCTGTGAGTTAAGCACATTCTTTAACAATATATAGATGCCCCTGAGGGCATACCAAATAAAATCCCCCTCGAACATAGAGTACTAGGGGCACCTCAGCATCACCATGCTATCTCATTGGTCTATAGAACTTTGCCAGGCAACATATGGCACCCTTGAAGGCATTGCAGGACAAGTGGGAGGGTGATCTGGAAGTCATCAAGGATGACGAATGGGGTGATGCCTGTAGATACCCACAAGAGGTCACAATCTGTGATGGGTTCAGGGTCCTTCATTTAAAAAATCTTGCACAGAGCATACTACATACAACATGATCATTTGCAATGGGCAAGGCAACAATGTATCGATGCCTGCGGGGGGTGCACAGAACAGGGTGTCTTAAGAGATACACTGTGGGACTTCCAGAAACCGTGTTGTTTTGGAGAGGGTTCCAGAATAGGCTATCGCAAGCCCTGGAGCAGCCACTGGAGCCAACCCCAAATTGACCCTCCTGGAATCTGGGGAAGCAAACGCTGGGTAATTAAGCGCATCTATTTTTTTATGGTGCATTGATAGTGGCCAGGTGGGACATTGTTCAATTGTGTGGGGCACCCAATGTACTGGCAGTGGTCACGTGGGAGACTAACATGGACTGGTGCATGCAGCATGAGGGTGAGTGGCAAATATACAAGATCAGATCATGCCTGGACAAGTTTAACAAGGTCTGGGGCCACCGGCAAGGCCTGATAGAAGACATGAACTAGGTGGCCTATCAACGGCTCCTCGGATGGAACTTGAACATGGCAAAAGGGGCCTCTGTATCCTATGACTACACCTAGATGTTAAGGTGCATGTTCATACACCCCGCCTCACTGAGGGAATCCCCAGAGGAAAGCCAATTATTGTGGGACTTATCCTTTAATTAATATTTCTAGGAGTCTGGTGCTTTCCTTATACTGTGCAAGGGGGCTTATAATAGGGGAGTCGTTCTGTTATTGCATGTAATGTCGACCATTGAAAAAAAGAGTTTAAAAAAAGTTTACAATGGTCAACTTTAAAAAAAAATCATTATGCTTCCTTTAAGAAATTAAAGAAGATTCCAGTTTAATAAAAGTTTTCCAATTGGGAAAATATTGGCGGCTACCGGCAGTGGTATTCACAAGGCGATTGACACCATTTATAAATTAGACTGTGTCCTAAGAGAACACCTTCCACTTTACAAATCAATTTCCACCTTCTTTTTGGTGCCAGTAAGTGATAAATTAAACCTTAAGTACATAAAATACACAACCAAAATTAGAAGGGAATGACCCTTCCACGTCCTTTACTAATATCGTTTCAGTATGGGTCTGTAAAAATAATTGCGAATCAGAAATTCCTGATGATTCTGCAAACTGTGGTGTTTGCGATTGCAAAATGGCTTAGTACATCTGGTCTTATATCTTTATGGAGGCTGTAATTGCAGAAAATCAAGAGACTGGGGGCCCAGTTCTGCAATAGGTAATAAACTAACAGAAAGAATAAATGAAAACCTACCTCCACTGAAAAGGAAAGTTATTTTGGTAGTAAAGATATTAAAGCTAAGTTCATTACTAAAATAGAAGTTCTGCAGTAGCTTCTGTTCTGTAACCTCAGAGACAATTTCATAAAGACATTTTTAGGTTTATATTTATACATAATACATAAGATGGTAGAGCGCCTCACTCCCAAGACCAGGCTCAGGCGCCTTAGGAACCCCCTTTCCAAGCCATGGTTCTCTTGCTTCCTGAAAGTGCAGAAAGAGCAATGTACAAGGCTGGAACGTAAATGGAGACAAGAGTACTGCCCACAGCTAGAACAGCCATTAAAAAGGCACAAAAGACTTATTATGCCACCATTGCTCGAGCCAAAAGCCTCTACTATGTGGAGCAAACTTCCCAATCAGGTAACATAGCCAAATACATTTTTAACATCGTTCAAAGTTTCCTCTCCCCTATAGCAGAGGGCAGCACCCATGCCTCTTTGCTTGCTTGGTGTGAGGAACTCTCCAGTTTCTTTAATTATAAGGTTTGAGCACTTCAATCCAACTTTGGTATTGGGGATAGCCAGTGGCTACTGTTCCTCCCTGGCAGTCACCTCCCTCTACTTCTGCCAAATTGACAGCTTTTGATCCTATACTGGTGAGGGACTCTTTAGCAGTTCTGAACACCCTTAAATCAGGCTCGCCTTCTGATCTATGCCCTGCTAAATTGCTGGCTGGGGCCTCAGAGGTGATTAACCCGGCGATGAACACCCTGATCAACCTACCTTTAACATCAGCTACTGTTCCTTCTGCCTAGAAACGGGCGATGATTGTCACGTTACTTAAAAATCATACTCTGGATTCCAATCTCCTCTCTAGCTATCGCCCTATTTCCCTTCTCCCAGCTGTGGCTAAGCTCTGTGCAAAGCTAGTCATTGAACAGCTGTCCGATTACGGGGAACAACATGATCTTCTCCACACAGCCCAATCAGGCTTCAGAGCATCTTACAGCACTGAATCTCTGCCCTGGTGGAAATCTCTGAGGCAATCCGGGGAACTTTAGATGAAGTGGGAAGAGCTGACCTGGTCCTTTTGGACCTGTCTGCAACGTTTGATACCGTGCTGCATGCCCTGCTCCTGTCCGTCTTCAGGAACTTGGAGTAATAGAGTCTGCATGGATGTGGCTAAAATCTTACCTTGAGGGAATAACTCAGCAAATCTGGATTCCTCCATGTATATCCAACCCCAGAATCTGATAACAGGGTTCCACAAGGGTCTATATTGAGCCCTCTGCTATTCAACATTTGTGTGTCTCCCCTTATTTGGTTGGCAGTAGGCATGAACGGATTTTGCGGATTGGCAATCCGCGAATTTGCGGATTTGCGAATTTGCGGATTGCGAAAATCCGCAAAATCCGCGAATCCGCGCGGATTTTTTTTTTTATGTTCGCACGGGTTTCTGCAAATTCGCGAGGGTTTTGTACAATTTCGCAAATTGCGAAATTGTACAAAACGCGTGCGAACTTGCAGAAACCCGTGCGAACACAATGTGCTGCCCAGTAGGGTATGTGCCTCTTGTGTGAATGAAAGGTCAGAGAAAGATCAGTTCAGCAGATGAAGAGAAAGAAGCTCCTGGTCACAGGAACAGCACGGGTATTGCGCTCGTGAAAGTCAAGGATGCAAAGCCTATCCAGCATCACAGCTGATTTTCCACGGTAGATTTGGGAAGAAGGCACACCTGTCCAGCCTCGACGACGCTCACGATTGTTTTTGGGCTAATGAATGAGTCACTGAATTTGAGCATCAACTAGTTCGAGCGACCATGTGTGTGTTACTATGCAATCGCCCCGAAGGGCGCAGGGGTCCCTTGAGTGAGCTGCAGACCTGTGCCCAGCCATGCAACTATTTTACAATGGCGCCAGCAAGCTGCCAGCGCCGTTGTAAAATAGTTACAAAGTTAGCTTGCACACGAAGCACTTAGATAAAATAAAGCAGCACCTGCTTCGTTTTATCTAGTGGTTCCTGTGCAAGCTAACTTTGTAACTATTTTACAACGGCGCTGGCAGCTTGCTGGCACCATTGTAAAATAGTTGCATGAGTGGGGGTTCAACTTTTGAACCCGTTACGTTCGCGGATTTTTTTTTGCGGATTTTGCGGGAAATCCTCAAAATTCGCGGATTGCGGATTTCCCAAAAATACGCAAAATACGCGAGCGTAACGGATTTCCCGCTCACACCTAGTTGGCAGAGGAACAGCCTGGCTGATGAAGGGTGATGCCCTGAAGCTGGTACCAGGATACTTGTTTACAGTCCAGGGAGGACTTGGCTCAGCAATTCGGGCTGGACTGTTCTCATTGGGCGCAGGGTCAAGGCTCCAAACTGGAAAGGCATGGTGAGGAAAAAACCGATGGATTAAGGCCCAGATCTCTGTACTGGGGTGAATTATTACAATGTTCTGCATTCTGTCCATCAATTGTTATTTTTCCATTTTTCACCCCGAGTGGGACAGGTTTGCCCAGACGTGGGTCCCGTGCACTCCATGCTAATGGAGTCAAGCTATCCCGGCTGATGAGGGGTGAAACCCTGAAACCAGTCCTAGAATGCTTGTTTCCAGTCCAGGGATGTCCTGGCCTGGCAGGTTGGGCTGGACTTTTTCCCATTGGGCGGAGGGCCGAAACTGATTTCCATATGGCTGGGTCTAAACTGGAAAGGCATGGTGAGCAAAAAAACTATTGATTCAAGCCCAGATCTCTGTACTGGGGTGAATGTATGACATTGTTCTGCATTCTGTCCATCAATTGTTCTTTTTGCATTTGTCACCCCGAGTGAGAGGGGTATGCCCAGACATAGGTCCCGTGCTCTCCATTCCCTGGAGTCAAACTATCCTGGCTGATGAAGAGTTGTAGTGTAGTTCCTATATTCCAATAGGCTCTGTGCATTGGAATAATATATCCTATAGATTTGATGTAGGACTTATGTCGACTAGGTCTCTATCGAATATATTAGACTTAATTGTGAGTGCCAGCTGAGCTCAGAGGTCACTAGAAACTTTCTCGAATTCACAAGAAGGGATTAGTTTCTGACAACCACATAAACATGAAAACTTTGTTTCCCAAGAATAAGAAATCAATCTCTAGGGTCGCGGAAACAATAGATAGCTATTTGACTCAGTCAATTGTGCATGCTTCGTTTCACCAGAGGTGCTGAGAAAACAGAGAGACGGGCGTTTTCAATAAAAAGTATTTATTGAACAGTCTTCTTTCTCAAGCATAAGAAATGTACTGCTACAATCGTAATACTGGTTATAAAGTACAGAGTATATATTATGATAAGTATTATAAAATAGTACTGTAAAAGTATGATATGATTTCTAAGCCATAAAATACCTAAAATGGATCACTGAAACAATATCGGCGGACCGAATATCGACTACAAAAATTATCGACGTAATTATATCGACTACAAAAATATCGACTCCCTATACTTAAACATAAAACTACTAAAATATCGACTCTAAAATAGCAATACTAAAAAACATCGAAAACAACATTATCGACCCTTAAAAATATCGCAATCAAAATATATCGACTTTCAATACACATAAAGAAATAATCAAAAATATCGAAAACTAAAATATAGACCACTAAAAAATATCGACTGCAATATACATAATAAATATAGGAATATATCTATAAAAATACACTTTAATCATAACATAAATCAGCATACTTATATGACATATAACATACTACAATTAAACAATAAATAAACAGCAACATTTAACACATATAAAACATTTTTATAATACAATAAGTTCACATGATATAATCATATAAAACATTATACAGGTCACATTACAAAACTATATTAAATAATAAGAAATAACTATAAATGCACAACAATATAAAATCATTACCTACCATCTACAAAACGATTCACTGAACTACCAAAAAAATTAAAAATGTCTCAAACAACCAATAAAACCCACCAAACAATTACATCGACCAATGAGATCAACCAACACATAATTCAAACACTATATAAAGAAAGAAAACACACAATTAGATACCATTTGGTGCCACAAAACATGAAGAAGGGGAACTCTGCCAAATTTTCACCAGAACAGAAAACTGCTACCATCAAACTAAAGGATAAATAATACCTAAGTAAGTACCTGACATTAACTACTAGGCTTAACACTACAAACTACAAATAATAAATTAAACAATAAACTAATCAATTTCTTTCATTTTTACCATTTATTGCAGATACACCACAAGTAAAGAAAAAAAGGCCAACATTTACAAACCTATCAACTCTAAAAACAAAGTAAGTATAGAAACTGAAATAACAGAGACAAGTTATAAAAAAACTTAGAAAGAAAAAGTCCAAGTGAAAAGGAATCCAATACTTGAGAACAAAACATATACAATAAATTATTTTTCTTTTACCAACAGAGCCATCTACAAAAGAAACAGAGAAGAAAACCATCTAAACACAGAGCACAGCCCTCCAAACAACTGAAAAACTGGTAAAGTTACTATGCAAATGTGATAAATGTAATGATAAACGTAAAACAAACCTAAATTTCTCTATGTAACATTTATTTACTGTAGAATGAAACCAGAACAATGACAGAAGCTACATTTGTAACTTCACAGAAAGGGAAAATGCTTCTTTGTTATATGGGCTACACATATACCCAAGAAAAACAACATCAATTGAAAGTGTTTTGGAAATGCAGTAAATATTACAGTAATAAATGTTATGGACGTGCTGTAACTAATGAAACAACTGTAACTAATACAACAGAACATAACCACTCTCCCAACGTTACAGAAATAGAAATTAGACAAATGCTTGACTCACTAAAAGAAGCAAGCACTAACACAGGCCGCCCATCTACAACTATTCTTAAAGACCATCTAAGAACTCTCCCCCAACATGCATCAAGTCAAGTCCCTTCTATAGATTTTCTAAAAAGGACAATAGCTAGGCAAAAAAGAATAACTACAGCTACACCACCTGCCCCAAAAACATTTGAGGAAGTCCAAATACCCCCTGAACTAACAATAACCCATAATAATGAACCTTTCATCATATATGACAATGCATGTAAAGAAAAAAGAATTATAATGTTTGCTAAAGCTAACAATATGGTGAAATTACACCAATGCGATACATGGATGATGGATGGCACATTCTCAGTCTGCCCAAAACCATTCTACCAATTATACACCATCCATGGACACTATCAAAACTGCAATATGCCCTTCATATATGCCCTACTACCCTAAAACAGCAAGCAACATATACTGAGGTACTAAATAAAATAAAAGACCTAACAAATAATTACTTCCCCCAAAAAATGATCACTGACTTTGAGAAAGCAATGATGAATACTATTCTAAAAACCTACCCTCACAAAGCAATCCAAGGTTGCTACTACCACTTTAACAAATGTATATGGAAACGTATACAAAAATCTGCCCTAAGCACCCAAAACTGCACTGACAGTACTTTTGCCTACCAGGTAAAAAAATTGATTGCACTGGCCTACGTTCCAGTTACAGACGTAGCGGAACATTACAACTTATTAATAGACAGCCCCTATTATAAAAAAAATGAAACTAAACTAAGCCCTCTCTTAGATTATTTCGAGGATACATGGGTACAGAGACTACACAGATCTGGACACAGAAGGCAACCCAAATTCCAAATCCCCTGGTGCAACGTCTATCTAAGTACACTAAATAAACAAGCTAAAAACAACAACGCTGTCAAAGGATGGCACAATGCTTTCCAAGCAGGTACAGGCAGAGGTTCCCTAACCCTACATAAACTCCTTCAAGCATTACAAAAAGAGCAAAGCTATCAAGAACTCAGAATGGAGCAATCTATAACACAAATAGGCCCAAAACTAACTAAAGAAACTAAAAAAATTAACACCACCTCACAAAGCCAAGTAACCCTATACCCAACTACCAGAGACCTACCATACCTATCTACCATAGCTAAAACAATTCTTTAAACATAATTCACATACCTACAATATTCAAATAGTAAACATAAAATATAGATAATAAACACATGTTAGAAACTGTAACAAAATTATTGAAATATATTTAATATATTTATTTATATATACCTAAATAATTTCCTGAAAATTATTAACATATACCATAAAATTACATAAAATTTAACATAACAAACCCACCCAATAAAAAAATGAAAAATACTTACTCACTTTGTTGCTGAAGAAAAACCTTTGTAACCAAATAAGTAATTCCTTCGAAATAATCCACCAAAACAATCCAAAAGGGGTCATCCAAAAATAACACGAAATCCAAAAATATATGCTCCAACACAATCCACTCCGAAACCCTTAAAAACCTGAAAATAGTTCACAAAAATATAAAAAACGCTCCATGGAAATGAAATAGAAATAAAATTAAAAAAACAGATCCATAATGATTCTTCTCCATAATGGATCCAGCGATAAGCCATTAAAGACCCGAAAATAGTGTAAAACATAAAAAACTCTCCAGGAAAAACTGAAAATGGTAGAAAGTGTGTCTCTAATATATAAAAAAAATAGAGACCCTTCTTACGAAAAAAACTGCAATCTTCTCCCAAAAACAAAATCCACATAAAGTACCTGTAAAATAGAAAAAATACATACCCACCCGCACACAATACACCCCATCATACAATATAAAACATTATTAAACACAATACAAAATATAACGTTGCATTTCTAACACTATTCCTACCTCATCAACATACTAACCCAAAATTAGTAAACCGGAACCACAACGAAAACCGTAACTACCTCCTAAAAACACAGACATCTTACAACTACAAAACAATAGAAAACTTACACACACTCCACAAACACTCAAACTAAACATATAACTTATATAAAGTACTTAAAATTAAACTTACCCTTCCACACGCGAAGCAGGCTCCAACCGCGAGCTCTTCCAAGTGGAAATGACCCAAAATAACATGGCGCGGTCACAAAATAGGCCCAAACAAACAAATAGTCCCATTTCTGTTAACATTAAATAACATTTTAAAATTATTTTACACATGTTACAATATACATTATGTAACTTTTGTATTTTTTTCAAATAAATAAAAATGTAACATTGTTATAAATATTATTCAAATGTACTATATGTTATTTTCAATGACTTTATATTAAAAACAAAAACCTTTTTTTTCTTTTTTATTTCCACAGTTGTGCCAAGTGACAATATACAAGATATTCATTCGAAGCAAATACAATTGTAAACAAAAAAAAAACTAAAAAAAAATAAAAATAAAAATGTCAATTCAGGAATTTCTTAACATTGGAACGGCAAATGACTGAATAATTCACTCATCACTCCTCCATATGATCTTTGATGACACCCCAAATTAACATACCTAGTCGTTTTTTTCTAACCCCCTTCAGTGCATACAGACTCCATTCCATTTCATATATATTATACAGTTTGGCTCTCCAAAATTGAAATGTAGGTGCCTCGGGTTGAAGCCATTCGGTTGCAATACATAAACGCTCTACAGTCATAGCCAGAAATATAAAATATTTATACTTATATAATACATTGTCATTTACCAGATTTTGCCCCACTCCTAACAACATAAGCGCGGGAGAGATCCTGAACGGATTATGTAGGGCATTAGTGATAAAGGTTTCCACGCTAGTCAGAAACAAAGTTAACTTAGGGCAATTAAAAAATATATGCAGAATATCTGCATCCGCCCCACCACAGCGGAAGCATTTACCGTCATGTCCTGTGCCCCAAGTTGCCATCTGTTTTGGAGTATAGTATAACCTGAACACTGTCTTATATACTTGAGCCTTTAAATTAGCTGACAAGCATACCTCTTTAGCCATAAATATAGTATTTTGAATGTCGATTTCTGATTCTCCTAACTGATTCTGCCAATACACGTTATATTTGTGCATATCATCGATTCAAAATCTGATATAGCGTACCAATCCTTTTCCTAAGGCGAATACCCTCCACTAGTTTATTGGGGGTGGGTTTGATTACCTTCTTTAAACAAAAATCACAAATTTGGAGATATTTAAAAAAGGAGGATTGGGGCAACTTATATTTAGCAACTACATTTCCATAGGTAGCGAATATCGCATCAGTTTCATATAAGTCCCCAATTTTGCCTAAACATTTCTTTGACCAATCTTTTGCCATCCTATCCCAAAACACAGAGGGAAGCAATTTATCAGCGCTAAAGGGGGTATAATATGTGATTCTACCAAGCTTTATAAGGTTCCGTACCCTTCTCCCTTCTTTAAAGGCCAAGTCTAATACATTAAAGCGTGTATGTTTGTGATAGTTCCCTTCCAACTCCTTTAATAAACACCCCTTTGCGTGCTCCCCTAATAAAAAAAGAAATATCGATGGAGCTTCCGCTTCTTCTTCAATTGGCTCCCCTGTAACCATAAATCTCATTCTTTGCAGAAAACATACATAATAATAAATCCGGTATCCCTCGCCCTCCCCGTTCCTCTGGTAGCGTCAACCATTTCATTGCACGTCTGATTTTCCCCGGAGCCCAAAGAAATTTCGAACATAAAGACTGAAGTTGTTGTATATATTTCAATGGAAATTCCAACGGGACACTACGAAATAAGTACAGTATCTTGGCTAAAACGTTCATTTTAATGATGTTCCCCCTACCGACCATAGAGAACTGCAGCCGCAAACATTTTTCTTATCACAAATTACTTACATGACTGTATGAATATACAATACTGTTATTAATATTACTATTATTTACTGTTTGTATAAAGCAATGTTTTACCTAAAAACATTAGCAATGTATCTGTAAAAGTTATTATTATTAATATTTTATATATTAATAATAAAAATGTATTTCAAAAATATACAACTGTAAATATTATAATAATGTTAACAAAACCTACCTTTTTATATTAATGTTTATAAATATGTGTACTACAAAAAATTATAAAAATACTACCACAATGTTAGAAAATTCTAAAAAAAGTTGTTAGATATAAAGTGTCAAATAAATTGTTTTTTTACAATAAAATCTGTGAAATAAACAAAAAAATGTACACTGAATAAATATTACATTACTTCAAAATAATTGTAATAAATTATGTTTGCAAGACTTTTTTCAGACAAATGTACAACTGTGATGAAAATGTGAATATGTTTTATTGATTTAATGACATTAAAATGTACAGATAACATTTAAAAATGTCAATAAAATTATTTTCTGATTTCTTATTTTACAACCACACTTTTGAAACTAATAAAATATTTTAAACATGCTGTGACTCTAATTAATGTTTTTTTAATTACTAACAATTACAAAAATAAATTAATATTGTAATAATAATTTTACCATACAACATGAGTTCAACATAGTTAATATCATTATATGTACTTTCACAAAATACAAAACATTCATATATTATAATTTACTATTCCCACTCCACCAAGCACAAACTCAAAGAAAGTGCTGGACACAAAATCCATATAATTTACTATTCCCACACCACCAAGTACAAAGTCAGGGAAGGTGCTGGACACAAAACCCATATAAGTTACTATTCCCACTCCACCAAGTACAAAGTCAGGGAAGGTGCTGTACACAAAACCCATATAACTTACTATTCCAACTCCACCAACTATAACCTCTGGGAAGGTGCTGGACACTCAAGCAATGTAATTTACTATTCCCACTCCACCAAGTAGTAACTCATGGAAGGTGCTGGATACCAAACCCATATAATTTACTATTCCCACTCCACCAAGTACAAACTCAAAGAAATTGCTGGACACAAAACCCATATAATTTTCTATTCCCACGCCACCAAGTACAAAGTCAGGGAAGGTGCTGGACATAAAACCCATATAATTAACTATTCTTACTCCACCAAGTACAAATTTAGGGAAGGTGCTGGACACAAAAAACATATACTTTACTATTCCCACTCCACCAAGTACAAAGTCAGGGAAGGTGCTGGACACAAAACCCATATAATTTACTATTCCTACTCCACCAAGTACAAAGTCAGGTAAAGTGCTGGACACAAAACCCATATACTTTACTATTCCCACTCCACCAAGTACAAAGTCAGGGGTGGTGCTGGACACAAAACCCATATAACTTACTATTCCAACTCCACCAACTATAACCTCAGGGAAGGTGCTGAACACTCAAACAACGGTAATTTACTATTCCCACTCCACCAAGTAGTAACTCAGGGAAGGTGCTGGATACCAAACCCATATAATTTACTATTACCACTCCACCAAGTACAAACTCAGGGAAGGTGCTGGACACAAAACCCATATAATTTACTATTCCCACTCCACCAAGTACAAAGTCAGGGAAGGTGCTGGATACAAAACTCATATAACTTACTATTCCAACTCCACCAACTATAACCTCAGGGAAGGTGCTGCACACTCAAACAATGTTATTTACTATTCCCACTCCACCAAGTATTAACTCAGGAAAGGTGCTGGATACCAAACACATATAATTTACTATTCCCACTTCCCCAATTAGAAACTCAAGGAAGGTGCTGGACACAAAACCCATATAATTTACTATTCCTACTCCACCAAGTACAAACTCAGGGAAGGTGCTGGACACAAAAACCATATAATTTACTATTCCTACTCCACCAAGTACAAAATCAGGGAAGGTGCTGGACACAAAAACCATATAATTTACTATTCCTACTCCACCAAGTACTAATTCAGGGAAGGTGCTGGACACAAAAACTATATAATTTACTATTCCCACACCACCAAGTACAAAGTCAATGAAGGTGCTGGACACAAAACCCATATAATTTACTATTCCCACTCCACCATATAATTTACTATTCCCACACCATCAACTACAAACTCAAGGAAGGTGCTGGACACAAAACCCATATAATTTACTATTCCCACTCCACCAAGTACAAAGTCAAGGAAGGTGCTGGACACAAAACCCATATAATTTACTATTCCCACACCACCAAGTACAAACTCAGGGAAGGTGCTGGACACAAAACCCATATAATTTACTATTCCTACTCCACCAAGTACAAATTCAGGGAAGGTGCTGGACACAAAAACATATAATTTACTATTCCCACACCACCAAGTACAAACTCAAGGAAGGTGCTGGACACAAAACCCATATAATTTACTATTCCCACTCAATTAAGTAAAAAGTCAAGGAACGTGCTGGACACAAAACGCATATAATTTACTATTCCAACTCCACCAAGTACAAATTCGGGGTAGGTGCTGGACACAAAAACCATATAATTTACTATTCCCACACCACCAAGTACAAACTCAGGGAAGTTGATGGACACAAAACCCATATAATTTACAAATTCCACACCACCAAGTACAAACTCAGGAAAGGTGCTGGATACAAAATCCATATAATTTACTATTCCCACTCCACCAAGTTCAAAGTCAAGGAAGGTGCTGTATATAAAAACCCATACAATGTACTATTCCCACTCCACAAAGTACACAGTCAGAGAAGGTCCTGGACACAAAACCCATATAATTTACTATCAGCACTCCACCAAGTAGTAACTCAGGAAAAGTGCAGTGCAGTGTATCCCCCATATTACTATGGGCAACAGCCCTAGAGGTAGGAGATTTGTCTAGTTTTGGATCTAGAACAAGGTTGAAATCTCCAACCCATATTATGGGATCTGAACAGGTAATCAGATGGTTCTGCAGGATGTTTAAATAGGAAGTGTCGTCCTGGTTAGGACCATAATAGCTGATAATGGTAACCCCCTTCGAGTGTAATTAGGCATTGACTATCAACCATCTACTGCTCACATCTGTTTTCCAACTCGTGATCTGGGCCCTTGCTGCTTTTTTGAAAATAATAGCAATGCCACGAATACTGGTATTGTGGTCCGTAGTTATAAATTTATCGACCCATTTGAGCTTTTTAAGTATATCTGTGATTTCCTGTTTATTCAAATGTGTTTCCTGGATTGCAATGATCTGCGCGGGTGAATCTCGTAAATATTGTAAGATTCTATTTCTCCTAGCCCTAACACGCAGACCATTTACGTTCCAGGATAGGAATTTAATATCTGACATTAATTTTTAACATGGTTTCCAAACCCTCAACCCTAATACTTTTTTTGCAGGAGTACCTGTCATTAACTATATCTCTTTTTATTTTGGCCAGACAGCCACTTTGAAACACTGCTGGATCCATATTCTTCGTGATTATAGAATTCGGTTTATGAGGACTTTTATTTTTTTCCTTTCCCTTCCCACCCCTCCCTCCCCTGGAAACCCCCCCCCAACTTACTCTGGCATGATGTATTGCCAGCTTGTCGTCTCTGACGTGTTCCTGCACCATGCCCTAATATCTATCTTATCAGTCATTATGCTTAGAATATAAGCAGTGGTGATTCATGAGCCGTATTTTAAATCCCTTATCTAGTAGTTTTTTTATTACATATTATTACTATTGATGATCCTCAGATAACGAAGGATAGGATTTAGGCGATGGTGTGGGAATTAAAGATAGGCGCCATTGCAGCCTAGTAACTCCCCCAAATATTTTTTGAGAAGGATTGTACTGGGGATTAAAAACTATAGTAAGCTTCCCAAGTTGATAAGCAATTATTTATTTATCACCTAAGTTATGTTCCCTCACCCAAGTGTTCATAGTTACGTGTTTTTTTATTTATTTATATATATATATATATATTTTTTATTATTATTTTTTTTTTCCTATCTTTACCTTTATTCTTTTCCCTTTACACCTCTTTCTTTTCCCTTTTCCATTCTCCCTATCCTTTTTCTTCCCTCTTTTATTTATTTTCCCGCATTATTTCCTCTTTTTTTTTTCCCTTTTCTTTACCCCTTTTTTCCCTTTTTTTCCCCCCCCCCCTTTTTCTCCTTTTTCCTTCCTTGACTCATTTTACAGATTACTCTATTTTTTACGCGCAATCCGGAGGATTTGCGTGTTCACTAATAGTAACAAGTAGCTCGGCAGCTTCAAAGGGAGACTTGACATTATACATTTTATTATTGTACATTATCCTTAGAAAGGCGGGAAATCTCATTTGCACGGTAGCTCCTAGGCTTCTGAACTTTTCCATCCGTTGACCTAGTTCCCACTGCCTGTCCAGTGTGGTTTTGGACAGGTCTGATCTCACTTCAAAAGAGAAATCTAAGGCTTTCAGAGTTTTGACTTTCAAGGCTGTGGTCAAGATCTTCTCTTTCAAAGAATATGTTAAGAAATTCACCAGAATCTTCCTTGGTTTATCTTTGCCCGGTTTAAGGCGGAACGGATCCCGGTGTACCCTCTGAATATCTGTTTCTATTTCGGACAGGGGTTCATCCAGTTTTAAAGAGTCTTTTAGTATGGTTGTAACAAAATTCTTTAAATCTCCTCCTTCTTTTCCCTCCGGTATTTTTAGGAGCCTCAAGTTGTTCCTTCTAGAGAAGTTTTCGAGGGTCTCGACCCTCTCTTTGACTATATCACCTTCCCGTTGTAATGTCTGAATCTTCCCCTCAGCAAACACCAGTTTTGCCTTGAGGGTTTCAAAACTATTCTCCAGGCCTCCGGTTCTTAATGAGAGACCATCTACTTTAGACTCTAGGTTTTCACACATTGTGGGGATCTCTGATTGAGTGTGTCTGGACTCCTCGAAACATCTCTTTGACTCCTCAAACCCATTTCTTATCTCCTCCCTCATGCTGAGAAGTATGGCTTGGATAGTATCGTCACTGCCATTATCTTCGCAACCCCCACTGCATTGACCCGAGTCTTTTGTCTCGCTTCCCGCTCCTTCGGTGAGAGCTTGCTGGTCTGGAGGAGAAGTTGCATTTGCGACTCGTTCTACTGGGTCCCCCATCTCTGGTCCTCTATCTGGCTCTCCCACCTCTAATACTTCTCCTTCCTTATCTCTCAGATTACTAAGAATAGTTGTAGAAGATGTAGGAGATGTAGAAGTAATTGTAAGTCCAATCTCTTCGACTTGTGTGCAAGAAGATTTCTGGGACTCTTGATTTATATTTAAGACCTGGGGGAAGACCTTAAAATAAGACTTCAGTGAGGGTGTGATTCTGGAGATTTTACTAGCTTTTGTTTTAGGACCCCCTTTACTCAGACTAGCCTTATGCGGTAGCTCCTTCGGAGCGGTATACCGTAACTGATGTTGCTTACCCCTTTTCAATATCCTTAAAACAGGGGGTTGTAATGTATCAAGTACAGCCTCGTGCTCAGATTCCGGCTCTGACTCTGTAAGGGGCTGCTCCCCTGGGCTTCTTTCTGTTACTTGCGTCTGGCCTGTATCCCTAGGACCTGTAGGGGCAACTGATTCTTTATCTTTATTGCTGCCTTTTCCTTTCCCTTTAGCTTTCCGCTTCCCCAGGGTTCTGGCGGTTGTTATGTATGAGGTCTCACTCAATATCTGGCTAGAGGTTTGAGATTGTGCATTAAATCTATAGACTCTAGGTGTTGGGTCTAACCTTTGCAAGGAGTGGCACCCCTGTATATCTATAGGGTCCTGGTTATCAGTAGACTGAACCTCACCTCTCAAAGCACTCAGCGCCCTCCCCCTCTGCTGAACCCCCTTACCGCACCAAATAGTTGTTGCCGCTCTTTTTGTAGAGATGCTGTATGCTGCTGCCCTTCTGCTTCTTCGGAGCTCCACGGCTGCGTCGCCCCAACGATAGGGTACGGGGAGAAAAAACTGCCCCCAACACATTGGCAGTTCTATCCACTTATATTTCACTTATGTTTCAATGCAGCGCCGATATTGTTCTGTTGCTTTCGAGAGAACCCAGGCTGGCCAGGCGGCCCCCACACCACTGCTATCACTGTCCTTTCAGTTTCTTTCTAGGTAAAGCCCAGCATAGGGAGCAACACGTCTCAATCCCGCATGCACAGCCCGACCTGGCCCGTGCCTGAGCCTGCTTCACTCGTCACACTCTCCAGGCAGGGTCTCAGTATCTCAAAAAATATCGGCAGCACTAACCGGCACTCCGCCCGCGAGCCTCGGGAGCTCCGTGTCCCAGGTTCTTCTGTTTTCTGTATACGGTGTTTCTTAGCACGACCACAAAGCGCTGCGGGCTCCCGGGGCTCCGCCTACCGGCTCGCTCTCTCTCCCCCTCCTGAGCCTGATCCTGCACACCTGATCGGCACATGCCGCTTCTCAGAGCTGCTCAGCGGCAGCTGAACTCAACGCCCTGCGGGCTCCCGGAACTCCGCCTGTCTTCTCGCTCGTACTCGGTTCGCAGAACCTGCTCCAAACCACCACTCGAGTTCAATGTTTTCCGCGATTATTAACGTCTCTGCATTCCGACTCCCGCGGTCCGAGGTGACCGATGCAGCTACCTCGCCTACTGGAGCATGTCGGCAGGAGCTTCGCCAATGACGAGCGCACCGCTCTAGCTAGCGGCCGCCATGTTTCCCCCTGTGCTGCACAATCAACCTATATAATTTACTATTCACACTCCGCCAAATATTAACTCAGGGCAGATGCAGGATAATTAAACAATATTCTTAAGTAATCCCACTCCACCAACAACAAACTCAGGTAATATAATGTACACAAAACCATTATATTTTATTATTTTTTTTAAATATTTATTTACATTCAATTTAATTTTAACATTTTAATAAAATATTATACTATTTCAAAATGTTAAAACACTCCACATCCTATACCCATAAATACACACATCCCACACTTAAATTTAAATTTAAATTTTAGAAATGTTGATCTACTAATTAAATATTTTAAAAATGTTAAAATAATTTTTGAAAAAATCAAAATTTTAAGGTAAATACTGTCCATATTCACATAAAAACACACATCACATTTCTAAATCTAAGTATACATTTAGAAAAAAATGTAAAAATTTAAAAAAATGTAAACAATTATTTAAACTTTATTAATAATTAAACATTTTACAATATTCACAACCCTATTCCCCTAAAAGCCCACATAGCCCTCCTAAATGTTTTCAATTTTATTTTTTATTTTATTTTTTTATTGTAAAATATATAATTTATTAATGAAAATACAAATTTTTAAACAAAATACCACCCAAACTCCTTAAAAACTCACATCCCACTCCTAAATTTTTTAAAAACAATTTAAATATTTAACTTTTTTTTTTAAAATAATGTATTTCTTAAAAAATCTAATTTTTACTACACTCCCCACCCTATTCACCTCAAAATAAGACATGCCGCTCCCAAAATATTTTCAATTTTATTTTTAAATTTCAAAATTTTTTTTACATTTTTTAAATTTATAAATGTGATATCTTTTTTAAATACACTCCCCACCCTATTCCCCCAAAAACCCACATCCCACACCTAAATTTTATTATACATTTATTAAATTTTTTTAAATTATTTAATTGAAGAAAAAAAATATCTAAAATCACTTTTTTTAAACACACCCCACCTTTTCCCCTAAACACCCACATCCCGCTTCTAAATTTTATTATACATTATTTTATACATTTTAAATTAAATGTAAAATTTTACATTTTTTTAAGGAAAATTACATTTTAAAATACAAATTTTTAAAACACGCTGCACCCTATTCCCCTAAAAACCCACATCCCGCTCCTAAATTTTGTTATAAAATATATATTTTTTTAAATTAAATGTAAAATTTTCAAATTTTTTTAAATAAATTAAATTTAAAAATACTAATTTTTAAAACACTCCCCACCCTATTCCCCTAAAAACCCACATCCCACTCCTAAATTTTATTATACATTATTTAAATTTTTTTATTTAAAATTATTATTTTTTTTAATTAAAAAAATTATAAAAATAAAAATCTAATTTTTAAAACACTCCCCACCCTATTTCCCTAAAAACCCACATCCCACTCCTAAAATGTATTATACTTTTTAAAAAATATATATATTTTAAAATATTTATTAAAAATTATATAATAATATATATATATTTTTAAATAAATTACATTTAATATTTAAATAACTAAAAAAATTATAAATATTCTTACACTCTATATTTATATCGATATTTTAAATTTCTATATTTTTACATTCGATATTGTCATACTCGATATTTTTACTTTCGATATTCTAACATTTTATATTTTTACAATCGATATTCTGACACTATATTTTTACAGTCGATATTCTAACACTCGATATTTTTACTTTTGATATTAATTAATTACTTACAAAAACGATATTTTACACACTCGATATTCACAACTCGATATTACTACCTTCGATATTTTTTTCTCACTATTATAATCGATATTACTTACCTCGATATTACTTACCTCGATATTATTGCAGACTCGATATTCCAGACTCGATATTATCTCCATTCGATAAAAAAAACTCGATATTTAGACTGTATACCACCTAAAATACATATAATACATACAGTGATAAAATAATGACTAAAAGTACTCAACTGGTGCTTCTAAAATATGCCTACCCCGGTGTACCTAACCTAAGTCTAGTACAAGGGAAGAATGCTGGAAGCTGGCTGTGGTTTCTCCACTTCTAAAGAAGAAAACTTAGGATACCACTTGCCCAGCAAACTACAGGCCTATTTCTCTACTGCCATTCCCAATTAAAATTCTGGAGAAACTGGTCACAAAACATCTGTCCCGCTTCCTTGAGACCAATGACTGCCTGGATGAGGCTCAATTTGGCTTTAGACCAGCCCATGGGACAGAGTCAGCTTTGGTGACTGTTCTAGATGATCTTCGGACGCGTGCCGACCAGGGTCGAGCAGCCTTTTTAGTGCTGCTCGACATGTCGGCCGCGTTCGATACGGTCAGCCATGCGATCTTGATAAGGAGATTGGAGGAGGTTGGGGTATCTGGCTTGGCCCTTGATTGGCTGGTGTCTTACCTTGGTAATAGGCACCAGGTGGTGGCCCTGCCACCTTTTAAGTCTAACATCAGAAGGGTCGGACAGGGCGTGCCTCAGGGGGCGGCCATCAGCCCTTTTCTATTCAATCTATACCTCCGCCCCCTGATCAAGCTGATAAAATCCTTTGGCATAGCAGTCACCAATTATGCTGACAACACCCAACTTATCTTCTCGTTTGAGGGTAAGGAGGCTGTGTCACAGGAGACCTTCCACCGCTGTATGATCACCACGGCGGAATGGTTGAGCCACAACTCCTTGCAAATTAACAGCTCCAAAACCGAGGTGCTGCACTGCTCCATGGATCGCACCCCTAGGCCTCTTCCACAGGATTTTTGGCCTCCTGTTTTCCAGGGCACTAGCTTGCCGGCTGAATCAGTTCGAAACCTGGGGGAGATGTTCAGCTCCAGCCTGCAGCTAGACGTATTCGTGAATAAAACGGTGGCCACTTGTATGGCACTGCTTTGCTCGCTGCGGAAGATTCTACCCATGCTCCCTGTGCAGGTTAGACCAGAGGTAGTGCGGAGCATAATTTTAAGTAGGCTTGACTACTGTAACGTACTACTCCTAGGGGCGCCTGCGACCTTGGTGGGAAAATTGCAGCTTGTACAGAATTTTGCCGCCAAATTGGCACTTTCGCGCCAATGTTCTGACTCTTCAGCTATGGCACTCAGGGACCTTCACTGGCTGCCAGTTCCTCAGCGGATTGATTTTAAAGCTCTGTGCTTGGTATTCAGGGCTCTCCACAGACAAGGTCCGTCCCCATTGCAGGACTTGTTCTCTTGGTATATCCCATCCAGATCACTCCGCTCGGCCTCGGCTTGCTTGGTAGTAGTGCCCAAGATTCTGAGGTCCCGGGTGGGAGGTCGGTCCTTTAGGTTCACCGCAGCGAGACTGTGGAATTCTCTTCTGTTGTGTTTGAGAGGTATGGGAGATCTCCCTTCCTTTAAGAAAGCCTTAAAAACACACCTTTTTCCTAGAATATTGTAAACGGATCAGTAGCCGGAAACATCATGTATGGTTTACAACAGTCTAAAGCGCCAGGATACCCGATGGGTGACAGCCATTTGCGCTATATAAGTATGCCAATACA
This sequence comes from Lissotriton vulgaris, assembly GCF_964263255.1. NCBI lineage: Eukaryota > Metazoa > Chordata > Amphibia > Caudata > Salamandridae > Lissotriton > Lissotriton vulgaris. The sequence continues at coordinate 836,624,570 of NC_141696.1, read as the reverse complement.
TACATACATACATAGCTTAAGTTTAGTATTTCTCTGCCAAGAATATATCCAAGAATTCTCTAAGGGTCTAATCAGCTCCGTACCTTGGTTTAGAATGAAGGAGGTCTTGTATCTCTCTCTCTCAGGACTCAATCTTCCAGCAACCCGCAAGGGCAGCCTGGAAACACTGGAACTGGATTTCTCGGCAGGAGAAAAGACAGAGTCTCTCAGTGCGTCTGCTGGAGGGTCGACTTCCTTCAGCACTTGCTGCTGTAGGGCGTGTGGCAAGTAGTTAGTCGATCTGATCCAAACCACCTTGTCTTTGTCTGGGCAAATGTAGGCATATTTAGACCTTGAAGGTGCCGAGTTTGACGTATGATTGGACTTAATAACGCCATCAAAGACTCAGTTATTCGAAAACGCCATGATTTCCTAGATAAATTAGTATTCAAGCAAGGGGAAGTCCCTAGCTGCTGAAGGCGGGTTTATCTAAGAAATCGTTGTTGATTCTCGGAACTTAGTGGAAGTAGCCATGCCGTATTTGGACTGCATAGGCTCTGTCTAAATATGGAAATGATTTTTATGCCTATATAAGAATCGGGTAATTTATACCTATATAAGGGCAAGAATCGGGAAAATTACACTAGGGTCCTAGATTCATTTACAACACCCACTCTCGATATTAAGTTCAATAAAACTAAATGTATAAGCACTGAACATATCTAAGGCTAGTGTTTACAATCCCACCAAAAATACAATTTGCATTTGAATAGGTTCGTTCACATGAAATGAGTATAAACTGTATGAAAAAACAAGTCTCAACAGATATGAAGCATATTATGAAAGTATACATTCTAACTTCATGAAACATGAAATTACATTCATGAAATGTCTCTTAAGGTACAGAAAAAAAAGTCGAGACCATCCCATAGCATAATATTTAAATTGTTTTGTTTTTAGGACAAGGCCAAATATTGTCATTAGGAAGTTTTCAAAAGAAATCTTGTTCTCTAAGAAGAGTTCTACTTTAAGCAGATTACTCTATGCCAAAAGTTCTATTTTGGAAAAAATTCAAATTGTTAGACAGTTTGTTTTGAAAAAACAAAGGCCGTATTTCAGAGTTCAGGGAACGCTGTGTGCATGAATCAAAAGTTATTCTCGGTGTCAGGAGAAAACATAAGATCGTGTAGGCTGGCAAAAAAACTGTCTAGCATAGTTGGTGAAAGTGGAGCCACTTCAGTTAGCAGGTCAAATGTGCATAGATGAGGATCATCGCTGTCAGCGTTTGATGCATTAGCAATGTCCACAGTGGAAGGTACCTGTGTGCCTGTAGTGTCATGTATCTCACCCTCAGTTAGACTTGCCGGTGAGACCTCAATGAATGCCGTCATCAGAATTGGCAGCCATTGGGGGCAACACGATGCATGAGTCGTTACGGGACTTAGCAAAGCATCAACATCCGATGGCAGGACTGATGGAAGTGTAAGACAAATGTCCAACACGCATTCCTCTCTGCAAAGTAGGCATCGCAGAACAGGTAAGATGCAATCTTGCCAGATTCGTCTGAACGATAGAAACCAAGTTGTGTTCAGATCTCTTAAACTAGCCAAGCCAAGAATCTGTGTAATTCGCTCACGATACATCATGGCAAGGAGGGCTTGTTCCATGTTAGCCTGGGTATTGCTGGTGACTGGACTTGCCATATCAGAGCAGAAGGAATAAAAATAGAATTCCTGCTACGAGTCCCAAGATAAGAGGTAGGCTGCCGAACACAGAGTGCACGAAATTTAGAAAAATGCCAAGGACTGCTTCAAATGGTGTTAGCAGTCCCGAAAAAACTTGTCTTAAATACATGTGCGATGCCACTGGTATCAGACATGTTTAAGATTTGACTTAACATTTTTGCGAAATGTACTGGGCAGTTTGCTGATCATAATGCATGTATCTCTGCAGAAGTCCTTGCAACTTGCAGATCATATGTTTCTTTAGACAAGGTCAGTGGCACAGTTTTTTGCAAGAGAATGACTTTCATTCTGCTTAAAGTTTCAATTCATATAGAAGAGATATTCAGTGAAGGCCATAACGCCGTCTCCCTGTCTGTCTTGCTCTTTGGATACAATACTTGCATACAGCAAGTGACCCTGGATGACACACTTACTATATACGCTTTTCCTGGCAACATGCCACAACAGCTGTGGTCATTGAGCATAACGTAGCTGCCATTGGATAGCTGCCTGAAAATTGGTTCTATCACTGTGGAGGGTGTACCGTGCAGGTGGCAAGAGAGGTTATTTGCAGAACCTTCACAGGCTCCATGTAAATTAATACCTTGGCACAAAATTGTACCACTTAGTGAGTTCTTACAATTTGTACCACTAAGCAATACCTCTTTTCCCCCATTCCTACATTTGTGTGTGTAAGGTAAAGTCCAGGTTGACTTGATGTATTCTTTACTCAACCTTTCATACAGGCCAGCTAGTATATGCTGTAGACAATACTGAAATTGGAAAATCGTCACTAGTATTGTGATGGTGCCATGTATTATCCATTCAATGACAGACTTCTCAGAAACTGTCAATGGTAATCTTTCCAGTTTTTCAATGCTCAGCAGTGTATAGTCTGCTCCTCTTTGTGCTAAAGAGATTTGTTTATCTGTAAGGTTAAATACAGCAAACAATGACGTTGTGTTGATTAGACGCCATGGCACGTAGCCTGAATGAAGATTTTGTAACGTCCAGCCCAGCTGCATTATAGAACGTAATTGAGACTGGCCATGTTGTAACATTAGCAAGTCCTGTTCTATTATGTCGATTTCAGAGGATACAATGCAGTCCAATGAATATATTCTGGAGGACAGAGTTGTTAACCCATTGTCCACTACGGAGAGAGCTTTCTCTAAATGAATACAATCAATTTCTCGTATTCTTTCTTCAGTTTCCGTTTGCATTATTTTCCAAGCTTTGTTGTACGCAGCGTATATACCGGCGTATATGAAACGTTTTCGATGTGGTTTGCGAGGCCCCATTAAGAAATCTCGCAAATCATTGCCTTCTTTAACCCCTTCGGTGCTCATGACGGAACGGTTCCGTCATGAGCGTCGGTTGGCCTGTGCTCATGACGGAACCGTTCCGTCATGAGCCCGTTGGGTCATTAGAACCTTCAGCACAGCGTGACAATTCGCGCCGTGCTGAAGGGGTTAAGTAAAGATAAGTGTTGTTTGATTTCTGGAAGTGTAGTTTTCTGTAGCCATTCAAGGCATAGCTTCCCTACATTGTAAGTAGTTACTATCCCTGGATGATGTCTCTGGGAATATCTTGGATCTGGCCTATTTACTGTGAACTTTTGTGTTTTGTTCAGGAATCTATCTTGACAGGTATTCGTGTCTGCGGGCCAGATTAACAATTTTTTCCAATCAAGATTAGTTCTGTTTTGTTGTAAAATCTGTTTTACGTCTACCTCCTCATCCGGAGTGTTATTATTGTCAGGTGCGGGCTTTGGTATGGACGGTTTGTTTAAATCTTTTATCTTAGCCAGGCCAAGACAAGTAGTTTGTTGAACAGTGTCATTTAAAAACATTATTTGTTCTGGTATAATGCAGGCTCTGAATAAGGCTTCTAAACCTTGCACCTGCCCGTCTTTTGTGCCCCAGACAGATTTTGTCTCAATGTTGTCTTTCCAAAAGTCAAAACCTAATGTAGACAGCTGAGCTTAAAAGTTTGCAGAATAAATTAGTTTAGTATTGGTCAACATTGTTTTCATTCCTGTCTTATTCACATTTTTGAAATAAAACGTTTCTGGATTTTTAACCTTGAACCCTGAGAAGTACGGAAACTTTTCATAAAATGTTTTTGAGCTGCGCTTTGGCTGCGTTGGACAATGTTCCCCTTGATTATAAGTACAAACATTCCTAGGGTTTGCAGATTTATGCAAATAATGGCGACCATAGTGATTAAAACAATACATTTGTTCATAATCTTATGCACCTTCTAAGTATTCATGATCTGTAAATTTAGCTGACATTTCTAAGTCTGTCATCATGTTATTAACGGTTCCAAAGTCCCAATCATCAGAAAATGTGCTGAGTGATACAAAGTCACTCAAAGAGACCTTAAACTGGTGTGGAATCTTCAGTAGTTCCACCGGGCTATAGATGCCATAATCAGTTCTGTCCCATGCTATACGACCGGTAGAGGAACGGCTGTGATGTTTACTGATGGGAGGTCTCTTCGTTCACGATGAGATGATTTGTGAGGTTTCAGGAGCAAGTTGATTTTCGTACTTGCTGTGTCCATTGTACTGTATTTTCCATCTATCATTTGTCCCAAGCTTAAAACCAGAATGAGCCAGAGCAGGAGGAACAGTACACCAAACACAATCCAAAATTCAATCCATGGTGAAACAAGATATGTTTTTTCAAGTTGATGAAAGAGTTCTATTATTTTTTCTTTGAAAGTTGTATTTGCTGGCGTATTTTCAGGTTCACTTGGATCCTCATAAAATGTATCAAAGTTGATGAAATAGCCAGAGCCAGTTCTGGGAATTGTTGGAATTGCATCTGTCATATTCATATTGTCAGATGCTACATCATTGAAGACAGGAGTTTCTTGACAACTGTTATTTGGGTTTCCAGAGGCACAAGTTCCATGGCTTTGTGGCATAGTCCTACTTTTCTTACTGCAGGTTTATCAAAGGTGATAAGTCTTTCAGTTTGAACCTCTTGGATTGTAGCAAGATGTGGTCTGCTACATCTTGGGAGTCCACTTGGCCTACTACTTATTATTGGCCACATGATGTGGTTTGACCAGGTTGATGGACACAACTCTGTTCTCCCTTTTACCAGCAAAGGGCGGTAGTACTACTGATCTTGTTCCGTGGATTGCTAAAACAGGTACTGTAAGAAGGCCCAAATTCCTTCAATACCGCAATCTTTTCCCTGACTAGATCCCCAATATTTGGAATCCAGACAGGTCTTGCTGGGACAGGTGGTTTTTCTTCAGTGGTCGTTGGCTTCTGTATCGTGTTACTCAGACTTCTTCTTGTTTCATTTAAGTCCTATAAAACAGCCAAACGATCTTTGACATCAAAGGGTTTTTGTTCCACCACTGAAGTTTGACAATCGAGGTCTTCGATTATCATTCTAGTACCAAATAGTAATTCAGATGGAGTGATTCCACCCAGAGAATTTCTTGGTGGATTGTTAAGACTATGCTGGACACTTATTAGATGTTTGACCCACCCATCACTCGAACCTAATATCTTAGCTGTTATGGATTGCTTTATGTCACGTTTTTTCTTTCCACTACTGCATTACCCTCAGGATGGAAGGGACTAGAATACCGCAATGCAACGCCCAAGCTAGCCATGGCCTCTTTGTAAGCTCAAGAGCTAAACACAGGACCCTGGTCAGAATGTAGCGTGCCAATTGCATATGTACCGATAAAGACTCGCAAATCGTTTATAAAAGTTCTGGCGTCAGCCGAGCGCTGGGGCTACATCCAAATAAATCTTGTGCAGGAATCCACTGCAACCATGATATATTTATAGTTGCCATCCCTTGTTAAGGGACCACAGTGGTCCAGGTAAACGCATGCTAGTGGTTTATCTGAAATCAGAAGGGGCATCTGTGCAGGTCGCTTCACTGTAGAAACTTTCATTTTTTGGCAGATTTTACATTCTAGAACATAGTTTCCTCATGCGTGGCCACCAATATCTCTGTATTAATAATGATACTGTGGCAGAAACTCCTGTGTGTGCAGAGGCCAGTCCTTCATGTGCTGCTGAGATTAGTCCTAACCTATGTTCCATGTTTGGAATTGCCCTACCCCCCACTCCAGGGATTTGAGCAAAAGGAACATTATTTGCATCAGTTATATATGAGTACTTTACTGGAAAGCCTTTCGGGTGTGTCTTACCACTGTCTTTGACTGAAGCAGTGACAGCTTGCATTATTTCGCTGTCTATTTTTCTTTTTGACTGAATGAATGCTGCTACTGAAGCAGTTTGTACAGCTGCCTTCGCGGCCTCATCAGCCAATGAATTCCCTGCAACGTGAACGCCATCACGCTGATGACTCAGTGTATGAATCACTTGAGTCTTTTGTAGTTCTTTCTGTAAAAGAACTATTTGTTCCCAAAGCATTTTGTGCTTAATTGTGCCACATTTCGCGTCTTTGAAAGCATTTTGAACCCAGTTTTGCAGGTATCCGTTGTGAGACTGGACGCAGTAATATGAATCGCACACTATTAGTGTGGGGAATTCGCGGTCGGTATATTCACGCACCATCTTGAAAGCCTGTAGTTCAGCTCGCTGAGCTGTACAGTCTGCAAATGATTGAGTTTTAGTGACCATTGGTCTAAATTTACCTTCGTGCCAGCGACCTTTCACAATCGCGCACGCAGCACTATAGGCCTGTTTACCCCCAATTGCGGGCTGTGCTGATCCGTCTGTATAGATTCTACATCCATAATGTTCTAGAGGCAGAATTTTGGTCGGCAGGGGACATTCGTGTTCGTATTGTAGGAATTCTTGTGTCTTCAAGTAGGGGTCAAAGACGTATTCAACGTCTGTTGCAGCAAGAGAGTTCACCCATTGAATCCATCCCAGATGTAAAGCTTAAGCATTCGGAATGCTCGCTTTCGTCACTGCTTCTAAAGCAGGTACAGGTGTAACAATCATTATGCGTTTACTCTGTGCTAGGGCTCTCTTCTTTGCTACTGCAGTTTGAGCCGCTGTCAGAATTTTTTCTGTTGAAGTGAATTTTATTTCAGCTTGTGTGTACAAGTGTGATTTGTAAGCTATTGGTACCTTTTCATCTTCATTAAAGGTCAGGTACGTGAATCCGCATCTCCCTGGGATGATTCGGATCACAAGATTGCGCACATTGTCGCGGGTCTCTGTGTTTTTGCTAAAATGTCTGTTTGCACTGGATGCAAAATCTCTGTGTGTGTTTGAATACAATTGGTTGGTTTGAAATCAGGTTTGATTAGTTCGTAGAGAGGTTTAACCCTTTCTGCGTACTTTAGAACATAAGTTCTTCCAAAATTCAGGAAACCTAGAATTGACTGTAAGTTTTTCAGCGTCTTTGGAGGCTGGAGCAGTGCAAATTTCTCTAGAAAGTTCGCTGCCAGGCTTTTGCCTTCACTTGAAAGTTCGTATCCTAAGAATAGGAAATTGTGGTGGGCAATTTGTGATTTCTTAAAATTGAATTTGTACCCTTCCGAAGCAAACACAAGTATTATGGTGATCACTCTTTTCAAGTGCACGTCCAAGTATTATAATGCTGGAGCCTGGGCTAAAGCCCATTTTCTCGCAGAGGTGTATTTTTGTGAATAGGAATGTGATTTGAGAAGGCTGGCATAATTATCTCTTCTTTGCTTATATGTGAGTCTAGGGAAAACCCGTGACTGAAAGCAATACACAGCCTAAAGGCACTGAGGCCTAAATTTTATAAACAAACATTTTGCAATTTATTGAACAAATTCATATTTTTCAAAGTTCTCAAAAACCTCCATTGTAATTCATAAATCAAAATTAAACTCAAATATTAATACATGTCAAAAAATCTGATCCATTTCTCAGTATTAAGACATACATATCACTTTTTGGTTAATGTATCAAATAAAACATTCATAAACAATTCATGAACAACCCAATTCATTTCGGGTTCATCCCGAACCCTTCATCAGGGGAAATCACGTTTACAAATATCCACATGTATGTGTAGTTAAACTCCTCGGAGTCAGTCAGATTGCGAATCTACAACAAAGACATACAATAACCTTAGTTTCAGTGAAAAAAAGAAATAAGATGTCAGTAGAATACAATTATATTCAGCATGATTCATATTCCTGTAGGTTTTTGCATGCTAGAAAACGACACAAATACCATGAAGTGTTCAGTAAGAGAATTCCAAGTTGTGAAAATCCAAAGATAAAGGTGTAAAATGTGCCCACATCACAACACCCAAACACCAAAAGACTGCCTAACACAAAAAATGAACGAAGAAGACTCGAACCGTGTATTCCATGTGTTAGTTCATTAGCTACACACCAGTGTAACCAGAAAGCAACTTTCGCCATATAGTGCACCTAGAAAACTCTTAAGATATACCTTCAATGTCCTGCTGGAGCACAATGATATATCTTGTGTATGCAAAAAGTTTTTTGCCGTTCTTCCTATTGAAATAAATAGGGTTATATTAGTGTGCCTACCTTATTTGACCAAAAGAATCCAATGGTAACATCGAACTGAATACTCACAAAGGTGTTTTGTATCAAATCCAGAATGACAATTAGAGACGATGATGATCGCATGTATCACAAAAAAAATAGTAATGGTAATAAGCCAGTCATTATGGAAGTGCCGTCCTGTTCAGACAGTCGAAATGCGTTCTCTATACATTCAAACCACAGCGTCTTAATCTTACCTCCAAAGCACAATTAATCTCCCCCTCCGTATTTCTTATCTCAAAGTCAAAGAAGTGTCTGAAAACCAAGATAAATCCTCCATTAGGACAAAAACTACTCATAGTGAGAGAGTGGAGAGTTACAGTTTTAAATTAAATTGTCCCTACCTTCCAGTGTACTAACGCCGTCCAAACATCTAACTGCTCTTCGTGTACGTGCTACACCTTATAACCAGCTCCAATTTGTAGTCTTTCAGGAGGGACGGAACACCGCCCTCCTCATGCCATTAACATCAAAAAAGGACTGTAAATACTGAAAGCTACCCTTATCAAAGATGGCGCTCGTAAATATAAACATAGAAAGCCAAGGGAAATAGAATGATCTAGTGAATAGAATATAAAAAGAGAATAAAAAGTGTAAAGATGATACTGATAATAATGATAAATAGTAGGTGATAACTAGTAAATAAATGAATGAATGTAATGATAAAGGTAAAAATAAAACTAAAAGGAAAGGGAAATGGAAATGAGTGCAGTTTAGTATAATGTCGTTTCGGAGTTTGCAAAATACCCCTCACATTCTAGAGTAACAGGGGGTGACCCTTATAAAAAACATAGAAGTTCGTAGTGGTCATTAAGACCCCCTGGGATTACGGTCCCTAATTTTTGGATCCATTGTGTCTCTTTCCGTGAAAGTGTGGTATTAATGTCCATGCCTGTGTGTGGTACTATACACTCAAGAATCGTGTATCTGAGTTGCAGAATGGTATGGCCTGCACTAATCTAATGGACTGCTAGTGCAGAATTCATGTTTTTATTGCGTATTCGACTTTTGTGCTCCACTATCCTTGTTTTAATTTTTCTACTTGTTCTTCCCACGTAAATCAGTCCACAGGGACACTTTATGGCATATATGACATTCTCAGTCGCGCAATCTGACGTGTGTCTTAGAGGAATTGCTTTCCCAGTTTGAGGATGTCGAAATTCCTTCCCAATGATAACATTCCCACATTGACCACAGTTGTGGCACTTCCTCATTCCCTTGAATACTTCCAGTTTATCTGTTCTTGGTGCTTTTAACAGTTCTCGAAGATTCTGAGCACGAGTATGAGCAAACAGAGGTAATCCTGTTATGATTCCATGAAAATCAGGTTCATTCTCAATCAGTTCCCATCTCTTCCGGATGATAGCTTTAATTTTAGGGGCTTGATTTGAATATTTTAAAACAAACACCTCCTTGTTTTCTCTTGGTTTGTTTTGTTTCTGTAATAGATCTTCTCTTTTTTTACACAATACTGTCCTTCTCGCTTCAATTAAAGTAGACTCTGGATAACCTCTAGATTTGTACCTCATCACTTGATCCTCCATCAATTTTTCGCAAATTTCCTCTCCTGTTGTTATTCTTTTTATTCTCATAAGTTGAGAAACAGGTAAGTGTTTTTTTAAGGAAAAGGGATGGGCACTTGAGAAGTGCAGTGCACTATTCACATCAGTGGGTTTTTTGTAACCACATCAATGGTACAAAGCAATACATCTTGAGTGAACATTTCTTTGATGGAATCAAGTTTTAACAGGCAATCTGTTGTGTCTTTCACATAAGTTGACCAAGTCTGAACAAGTGGTTGCAAATAGAAGTCCAAGAAAAATCCTAATGTATAGATCCACACCCAGCTACAATGGGGCGGAAGAGGGGAATATTTCTGCCCTTATGTACCTTAGGTAGCATGTAAATCAAAGGAGTCTTGGGATGTTGGTTATACAAGTACTGTTTTTCTTTGTTAGTTATCACTCCCATTTCTACTCCTTTTTCCAAAGTGGTACTCAAAACCTGTTGTAATTCTTTAATAGGGTCTTGTGGTAGTTGAAAGTATGTGTCTTCATTCGAAACATGCATGTTCACGCTTTGCTCGTAAAAGTCAGTATCAAGAACCACTAGGGCTCCTCCCTTGTCAGCCGGTTGAAAAGTTATTGAGCGATCTTGTCGCATATTGTTTAAAATCCTCCGATCTTCAGATGTGAAATTAGAATAAGATGTTGAATATTTCACCTGTTCCAAATCTTTCTTCACCAAAGTTTCAAAATTATCTAAGGTTTTATGGGATGTGGGCGAGATAAATTTGCTTTTGGGTTTGAAATGAGTTTTGGTTGTTTGTGTATGCAATATTGACCAACTTGAAAAGAACCATCTTAATCGCAATTTTCTCATGAACTTAAATAGGGACACTTCTGTCTCCAAAGCGTTTGAGGTGTATGATGGTACAAACGATAATCCCTTATTGAGTATTCTCAATTCCTTTTGACTAATTTTTTTTCCTGAGATGTTAATCACCAAGGATTCATCCATGTCTATTTCTTCAAGTCTCGTCTGGGTCTGCCCATTTCCACTGGTGTTACTTTTTTGTTTTGTCCCCTGCAATCCTCACGGGTTTTCCCTAGACTCACATATAAGCAACTTTCCCGGGGGATAGGTACTTTCTCCCATAGCACTGCACGCTAATAGTGATAACAGTTGCATTAATTCACTGCACTAGTGAGATAAATAGGTGTGCAGATCCACCCACATCTACATAATTATCTCTTTGCCATGTGGGCACTCCCTGACAAATTCAGGTGGCCAGTCTTGTTCAGCTAGAAGAATGTCATAGCCCTTAGAGAGCTTCTCCCAAAAGAGTGGTCTTATTTTTCTATTTATGTCCCCCTCTATCCGGAGTGTTACCTCATATAACTTGTGGGGTACACTAACCCTGGTGTCGGCAGTTTCAACTTGGATGCATTCATTCAAGTCCACTGTCTCCAGATGATCCTTCAAGATCTTGCGAACTTCTTCTGCTGCGCTGTCTAGCATTGTCTGGGCCCACTCCCCGATCCTGATTTGTGTCCTCAAGATCCTCGGTTTGGCTGATCGTTATGCTTGCTACCTTCTTCTTTGTAAATTGCGTTTTCTTATTTTTTGGAATGTGCTGTTTGTCTTTGGACGTTACTCATTCTTCCTTCTGTTCTGATCGTCCTCTTCTTTCGGATTTCTGTGAGGAAGTCTGAAAGGTACGAGAGGAACGTGTATCAGTATCTTGATATCTATCAGGTTTTCACAAAGTATCCCTATTCTTAAGGTTATATCTTTTTTCAGAGGGCTCCCGTTGTGGAGACCTACCTCCCCGTTGGGGAGATCTTCCTCTGGACTGAGAACCCTTCTCTTTAGGAAGTGTATGTTTAGTATTTTCCACTTTCCACTTCTTTTTAGGAGTAGTGAGATTATTTTTAATAAAAACCTTTTCAGGATTTTCTGTTAGTTGGGGTTTTAATGGTTTTCCACCCAAAGTGTCTCTACCTAGTTCTTCATATGATTTTTCAATAATTCTTGCAAGCTCATATGGTTTGTCCGGTATATCTGTTTCTTTTAATTTTTGGTGGATTGCCACTGATGCTGCGTCACCTTTAATGTTGGCTAATAGTATAGCCGAGACCGGTTTAAAATCTTTTAGTAATTTCATACCAAGATTTAAAGCAGGTTCTGATCCATATTCATTTTGAATCTGTATCAGAACATCTGGTATTACCGCCATAGTGTTTTTGTGTAGATTGAAGCAAAGACTGTACCCCAAGTGTCACAGTCCTCTACATGTGGTGCTATCACCATTGGTAAACAGATTGTCAGAATTCTGTGTTTCTCATGAGGTGTACTATCAGGGAATACTGTCTCTATCTGGATAAATTTTTGTGCTAACCAAAACGGAATTTGTTCCCTTTTGGCCTGCAATTTACCAATGACTGATTGTGTAGTCTGTGGTGTGATATTATTTTTGTTCCCCTGGTGAGGGGTGTGCTGTGGAATCCTCACAGTAGGTTGGACTGTTAAGGTCCGCATGACATATTGAACCAATTGTCTATGTACTTTAATTAACTGTTTTAGTTGTACTAACAGTTCTGGACCTGTCATTTTTTCAATGTCAGGATGTGGTGTATAGCTGGCTAGTACCAGCCATGTCGCTCCTGGTCTACCTAGTGGACTGAGCCTGGTTATGTGATTTTCATGTTGTAGGGCCACTTTAAACCAGAGCTGATGCTCTTGGTAAGTTAATGGAATTTCAACGTCCTCATAAGGAACGCATTCCTCTGGAGGTTCCTCTACTTTGTAGTAGTGGAACTCGTGTGTCCCTCCATTTGCTGGAGGAAAGTGAATCCATGAATAGAATACCTCTGTTTGCCGATATTCATGTGCCTCTATAACAAAGATTACTTTACCACCTCTTGATGATACTCCATTATTTATGAGTTTGTAAGTTATAGTTTTTCTTACATTTATTGGGATGATTATAACACCGGGGTCATTTTGTAGTTATCTATTATCTAAAGCTTCCTGAGCTGCTGCTGCAGCTCTAATCAATTCCTCGTCAGTATTCATCATTATGTTGACCGAAAGTTTTCAGAGCAAGTTTCAAGGAAACAAAGATTAGGTGCACAATATTTTGAAACACTGTATCCTTCAACGTTGAACAAACCAAAAACTAATACATAGGATTGTTGTCTTACTTAGTTTCGGCGGATATTATCCTTTTACCCACTCCAGACGTCTATTGGAGTATTTACGGGTAAAAAAGGGGTCTGTGTGAAAAGTACGACTGAGTTACTCTAGTATCTAGCGTTAAATTATCGCCTTACCAAACGTTGGGTGCCATGTAGTGTAGTTCCTATATTCCCAATAGGCTCTGCACATTAGAATAACATATACTATAGTTTAGACTTAAGACTGCAGTCGACTAGGTCTCTATCGAATATATTAGACTTAATTGTGAGTGCCAGCTAGCTCAGAGGTCAATAGAAACGTGATCGAATTCACAAGAAGGGAATAGTTTCTGACAAATGCATAAACATGACAACTTTGTTTCCCAAGAATAAGAAAAAACTCTCTAGAGCAGCATAAACAATAGATAGCTATTTGACTCAGTCAATCGTGCATGCTTCCTTTCACCAGAGGTGCTGAGAAAATAGAGAGACAGGTGTTTTCAATAAAAAGTATTTATTGAACAGTCTTCTTCCTCAAGTATAAGAAATGTACTGCTACAATCGTAATAATGGTTAAAAAGTACAGAGTATATAATACGATAAGTATTATAAAATAGTACTGTAAAAGCATGATATGGTTTCTAAGCCATAAAATACCTATAATACATATAATAAATACAGTGATAAAATAATGACTAAAAGTACTCAACTGGTGCTTCTAAAATACGCCTACCCCGGTGTACCTAACCTAAGTCTAGTACAAGGGAAGAAGTAAGTGAGGAGTAGCTTAAGTTTAGTATTTCTCTGCCAAGAATCTATCCAAGAATTATTTTGTGTCTAATCATCTCCGTACCTTGGTTTAGAATGAAGGAGGTCTTGTATCTCTCTCTCAGGACTCGATTTCCCAGCAACCCGCAAAGGTAGGCTGGAAACACTGACGCTGGATTTCTCGGCAGGAGAAAAGACACAAGTCTCTCAGTGCATCTGCTGGAGGGTCGGCTTCCTTCGGCACTTGCTGCTGCAGGGCGTCGGGCAAGTAGTTAGTCGATCTGCTCCAAACCACCGTGTGTTTGTCTGGGCAAATATAGGCATATTTATACCTTGAAGGTGCCGAGTTTGACGTATGATTGCACTTAATAACGTCATCAAAGACTCAGTTCTTCGAAAACTCCATGATTTCCTAGATAAATTAGTATTCAGGCAAGGGAAAGTCCCTAGCTGCTGAAGGCGGGTTTTTCTAAGAAATCGTTGTTGATTCTCGGAACTTAGTGGAAGTAGCCATGCAGTATTTGGACTGCATAGGCTCGTTCTAAATATGGTAATGATTTCTATGCCTATATAAGGATCGGGTAATTTATACCTATATAAGGGCATGAATCGGGAAAATTACACTAGGGTCCTAGATTCATTTACAACAGGTGCACCCCACCGCTGGGCGATATTCCTCTTACCCAGCATTAGCCCCAGCGTTACCCACTACGTCATGCAAACATTTAAATCAGTTGGCTCCGAAATGTTCAGGAGACACCTACGGGCCTCTACTCTGAGCTGCACAGACAGAACGGTGTTGATAATGTTGTGAATTTCGCGCCAGAAGGGTTGGATGTCTGTGCAATCCCAAACAATGTGAAGAAAGGTACCCAGCTGGACACATCCCTGCCTGCAGCTGCCTTCATCTACCATTCCCATTCATACCAGTTGGGGCCCGTTACATAAATACGATGGAGAAGTTTTAGCTGGACAAGGCAGAGGCGAGCTGGTATTACTACGACTCGGGGGGAGGAGACTGCCTCCTGTCATTCCTCGTCATCCATTTCTATGCATCCCTGATCCATTTCTCTCGGAGAACCTTGAGAGGGTTCGAGGTGTTATTGACCAGCTTCATATATATCAGGGAGATGGTGCTATCAGGGAGATGATCATCCAGCACTCTATCTTCTAATGGGGATGATTCCGGCAACGTGGTCCCCGACTTAAGGTGTGTGCGAAGTGCATGTCGAACCTGTGTGTAGCGGAAGCGTTTCGATTCACCCATGTGATATTGTTTTTGTAGTACTGCAAAGGGCTTAATATCAGTTATGTTCCACATATCCCCGATGCAGGTGATACCTATAAGATCCCATCTGTCGAACCCCTTACTCTTCCACAGGTCACCCAGTTGCTTGGAATCCTATAGTGCTGTTGCGAGCGTTAGCCTTCGAACCCAACCTAAACGGGAGGTAGCAACGTGCCAAAGGTGCACTGCATGTTTAGTGGGGCCCTTTAGTAGATAGCGCTGGGGCCTAGAGTAGAGGGCTCTACTGAAGGTCACCCCTGACAGAAGCCACCTATCCATATTGTATCCCGGGTTACAGGGCTGGGCATAAGTGCAATGGTTAATGGAGGACAGGTGAGATGCCCAGTAATACAATGTTATATCCGGGAGGCTAATGCCCCTGTCGTACCAGTTCAATGATAGTTTGGCGAGGGCAATACGAGGTTTACCATTCCATAGTAGATACCACTGGAGTCTCTCGTCCACCTGGAAATATGGGGCAGGTATCGGATCCATTGTGTTCTGGAGTGCATATAGAAATCTGGACAGGGACATCATCTTAAAGAGGGCAGCCTTCCCCAACAGGGAAAAGGGAAGAGTCTTCCACCTGGCAATATATTTGTGCAGTTGGATCAGTGGGGGCTGGAGGTTACGAGAATAGTGGAGAGAAGGATGCAAAGATAGGAAGATACCCAGATACGTAAACCCGTCGGTACGAGTCTGTAGGGGGCCCCCACGCGGCAGAATCGGAGGCTCGCCCGCCACTAGGAACATGAGGGATTTGCTCCAGTTTATGTAATAACCAGAATACCTTCTAGAAGTTGTAAAAATGTTCAAAACCACACTCAGGGATGTCCTGGTGGAGGTCAATACAAGAAGATGTCATCCGCATAAAGGGAAATCCGGTCTTCCCAATCTAAGGACCAACGCATGCCCCTAATCATCAAGTCCTGACGAATCCAAGCTGCCAGTGGCTCCAACGCTAAAGCAAATAACAGGGAGGACAGAGGGCAGCCCTGACGGGTCCCTCTGCCCAGCCGGAAAGTAGCTGAATTCTTGTTGTTAACCATCACTTGGGCCAGGGGGCGTGGCCCGGTGATCGGAATGGCTGCTTCGCCGTGAAGCTCCTCCATGCGGGCTCCCAGCGGGGGCAAGTAGAATGTGATCCGCTGCTCCTTTTCCCCACATCGTCTGCAGATCCATCAGAGGAAGCCACTCCGATCACCGGGGTGGCTCCGGAGGCCCAGGGAACGTCATTAGAGGTGTCGACGGCGGAGGGGAATTGAGGCCTTCCGGGCCTCGGAGCCATCTTCCCTCTCTGAGCCGGGTGAGTGCTGTGCGGGGCTCCCCTGCCGGGCCTGCTGCCCTCTCGCGCGCAGCCCGCGAGCTCTCGTGCGCAGCCCGCGAACTCTCGCGCTTGTTGCCGGTCTTTCGTGGGCTACTGGGTGGGGGCGCCAGGCTCCTGGGTAGGGTCGGGGCCTTTTGGCCTGGACGCACACTGGGGCCGGGGCCTCGATTTGCGGGCTTGCGGCGGATCTGGGCTGCGAGCAGGACCGTCCGTTCGGTGGCTGCGGAGGTGGAGGGCAGTGGCGATGGGGGCACCGGGGAGCGCTCCCTGCTGATCAGTGGTGGCCCCGCCTTAGACCCACACGGGGGGACCATTGTTTCCCTCCCAACTTCCGCATAAGGCACATGGAGAGGGGCGCTCCCCCATACTACTGCCAAAGCGAGGGACACTCATACATCGGACACTGCCCCTCAAAGAAGCAGTGGTGCGCCCGTTGGATGTGGCTTGCTGACCGGGCGGCTGCTGCCCTCCAGGCCCTGGCCGGAACGACTGCCTGACGCTATTGGCGCTTGGACGCGTGACTAGGGCGCAGTTTACTCCACCTTGGCGTTGCATGGCCCGGATTTACGCCATACACTGAGACCAGTCTGTGCATACATCTGCCTGGCAACTAGCATTGCTCTGCCTCAGCTATATCTTCCCTCGCTGTCTGAAGCCACACACTGTTTCCCCGGGGCAGTGCACTTTCCACAGCTTTGGCCATGGGGAAAATAGAGACCCGAACCAGAGGAAGCTGAGCTTCGACAAAACTTCCCTCCTCACGACAGACCCTCCACCTGGTTCATCTACTGGAGCTGCAGTTCTGCGGACATGTGGGACATGTGGGACACCACTGCCATGGTCGCCCCCATGCTGGGCGAAATGTGTGCAGGATTTAAGGCGCTTGATGCCCGCTTCGACAGCCGCGAGCAGAAAATTGCTGATATGAGTACCAAAGTGCAGGCCCATGACCGACGCCTGGACGTGGCGGAATCCAGAATATCGGATGTGGAGGATGGTGTCGCCAAAGCGCTAAAAAGGCTGGAACGCGTCGAAAAAATTCTCAAGGACGTGGCCATTAAAAAAGAGGACTTGGAAGCGCGTAGTCGGCGCAACAATATACGTATACTTGGTGTGGTGGAGACGACAGCGACGGGACGTTTTGACACTTTTGTTGAACATCTCCTCATTGAACTGTTCGCAAGGACACCTTCACTGATGGCTTCGTGGTCGAACGAGCCCACAGAACGCTGGGTCCTAGACCTCGCCCCGGGCAGCCCCCACGGCCCATTATCACCAGAATCATGAACTTCCGCGACCGGGATGCCGCTCTTTGCGCTGCGCGAGAGGCGGGAGAAGTGCGGTGGCAGGGCGGCATTTTGTCCTTCTTCCCAGACTTCACGCTGATGGTTCAGGAGGCGCGCCGCAAATATACTGGCGTCAAAGCAACTCTACTCAATCTGAGTTTAAAATACGGAATGCTGTATCCGGCCAGGTTAAAAGTTGATGTGGATGGCAGATACCGCATCTTTGACTCCCCCACGGAGGGACAGACTTTTGTCAGGGCTATAAACGACAGGGTTCACCATCGGCTTCCAAATCTGCACCACGATCTCCACCCCGTGACGACACGCAGTCCAGTGCTGACTGGCCATTTTGCTGAAACCGGCCAGGGCTGACCGCTTTTTATTGTTTAGTCCCTGGGCTTTGCTAATGGTATTGCTTAATAGATGTGGATTCTCCAGCGATTTGTTACCTTGACATCACTTCTGGGGTCGCTTTAGTTGGGATGCCCGCATGGCGTGGCATTGCTACCCCCTATGGCGAATGCCTTCTTGTCTTCCTTCCTTGGGGTTTTATTTTTTTGGAAGCGCCATTGTTTCATTGTATGGTTATTGTCTTTGGTATTTTGCACTTTCAGTCCGCGAATGTACAAGGATTGCCTCTCTGGGGATGCTGGGAGGCTGGGTGGTGGGTGGGGGGTGGGGTGTGTTTTGTTTTTATGGTAATTTATTTTTGTGAGTAATTGCGATGCCGGTGAAAGTGGATTGACGGATACACACCTGTTTGTATTTTTTCTTAGTCTAGTGCTATGGCCAGGGTAGGTCTGCAGTCTGGACCGTCCAGACTTACGTTGATGTCTTTGAATGTTCGTGGTTTGAGCACTACACGAAAGCGTAAACAGGTATTAAATTATGCAGCACGGCACAAGGTAGTTGTTCTTTTTCTTCAAGAAACACACTTGGCACCGGCGGATGCAGCCTCCGTTGCTAGGGGCTGGGGTGCGCACAGAGTTTTTTCAAATTTTAGCAGATATGCCAGAGGCGTTGCAATTCTTGTACACAGGCGTGTTCCCTTTGTATTAACTAGTAGTACCAGAGATGGAGAGGGTAGATATGTGATGATTATCGGAGTTTTGATGGGGTACAAGATCGCCATGGTGGGAGTCTACGGTCCCAACATAGATTCCCCCGCTTTTTTCCAAGACCTTCAACTGACGCTGCTTCACTCCGACATAGATCTGTTAGTGATGGGCGGCAACTTTAATTTGCTAATGAATCCTGACAGAGACAGTACTTCTCCTTCCCCGGACTGCAAGGCCCGATCCCGTTCAGTGCTCGCAGTTATTTGTTCGCATTTCTCCCTAATAGACATAGAAGCTCGGCTGCACCCAAACGCACCCGATTATACACATCATTCCGGGTTCCACAACACTAGCACTAGGATAGACTATTGGCTCCTCTCCCCAGGCGTCGCTGGCTGGGTGGATGGCCTTTCCACCCTTCCGCGCACGTTATCGGACCATTCCCCCATTGTGTTAACTCTATTAATTCCCAGACAAGGTGGCTACGAAAGGCAGTGGCGGTTTCCTGGTAGGGCCCTGTTGGATCCGGTCTTTAAAGAAGAAATCCGCAGCACTATTGACGACTATTTTGACATTAATACCGGCTCTGTAGACTCCTGGGCCACGTTATGGGAGGGATTCAAAGCCACTATTCGCGGGGTTTGTATTGCTAAACATGTCGGAGCTCTACGGGAGATTCGTTCCACCTTAACCCACATTGAAACTGACATCTCTAGGATAGAGAAGGAAATACTTACAGCCCCATCTGAGTCTAGGGAAGCCAAACGCCTGGAATTGCTATTGGAATTTCGAGACACTGCAGACAGGGAGCTACGGTTTATGGGCAAACATTATACGGCGCGTCAGTATGGAGGTGATAGGCCGGGCAAATTGCTTGCGCAACTGCTCCATCCTCCTCACCAGACGGCCTACATCACTGACATTGTAGACGCACAGGGCACACGACACCACTCCACTCCCGATATATGTAGCACTTTCTTGTCATACTACAAAACTCTCTACACATCCACGCTTTCAGAGGGACAGCGCGACCCCGGCCCTTATTTGAATGAGATCGCCATGGTATTCCTCGAGAAATAGATGCAGGAATTCCTTGCCAGACCCATCACTCCAGATGACATAGTTGAAGCCATTGATTTATTGAAGGGCTCCTCGGCACCGGGTCTTGACGGTTTCTCTGCTGATTTCTATAAAGAATATAAAGAGGAACTTGTACCACGGCTAGTCGAGGTCTACGCAGAAGCTCTAGTCCGGCGTTTTGCCACCCACGCTCAGGGAAGCGGTAATCATTCTTCTTCCCAAACCAGGCCGTGACTCCTGCTTATGTGGCTCTTATAGGCCCCTGTCCCTATTAAATTTGGACTACAAGATTTTGGCTAAAGTTTTCGCAATCCGCCAATCACTATTAATGGAATCCATCATTTCAACGGCTCAGTCCGGATTCGTTCCGCACAGGTCCACCTCCTTCAATCTGAGGACGTTGTTCTCTGTGTTGCATAAGATTGACCTCTCTACCCCAGCTGCAGCAGTGTTTTTGGACGCGGAGAAAGCGTTCGACACGCTGGGGTGGCCCTTTTTTTTATCGGTCATGAGGCGAATGGGCATGCCGGAGATGTTTGTGGCTACAGTTGAGTTACTGTATACAGCGCCTACTGCTCAGCTGCGTTTGAATGGCACCATCTCTGAAGGCTTTACACTTTCGCGTGGCACCCGTCAAGGATGCCCCTTATCCCCTCTGCTGTTCATCCTCGCGATGGACCCTCTGGTTCGCCATTTTCAAGAGAAGCACCTCCACAGAGGGCTTCAGTTTCGCACTGGGCCTCTCCTCGTCTCTCTATACACTGACGACACGATTTTGTATGTCCGGACGCCTCGGACCAATCTGGAACCTCTGTTACTGGAAATAGCCCGTTTTGGCGAATATTCGGGCCTTCGAAAAAATTGGCACAAATCTGTTATTTTTCCGCTTACCCCCTCCACCTCACAATTTACCGTGTGCTTTTCCTCTAGAGTGGAACACGGATTCCGTGAAATCTCTGGGAATTCATGTCCACCTTGACACGGTGTCCATTATTTGCTTAAATTACGGGCATGCCCTGGATTTCTTGGAGGACCATATGGAGCGTTGGCTTCGCCTCTCCTTGTCCATGGCTGGCCGGATTGCCATAATTCAAATGATCGTGCTTCCTCGGTTTTTGTGTTTATTAAACAATATCCCGATTCCTCTAACCAAGATTTTTTTTCTCGCAACTTCGTTCCTTGTTGTTGCGTTTAGTATGGGGCGGTAGAAACTCGCGAGTGTCCTGGCGTACCTTAACGCTTCCTTATGAGAGAGGTGGCTTTGGCGTGCCCGACTTTTTTCTTTATTATTTAGTCGCACAATGCTCGTATGCATATTCCTGGATTCACCCGGACGCCAGAATTCTATATTTGAAGCCTGAGGCTGACCTAGTGCTACCTGTGCCCCTTAAGTCCATCCTTCCCAGAGGGCTTCCTCGGGACCCACAAGATATACAAACAGTCTCCACCACGTGCTGGGCTTGGGAAAAACTACACAGACTACTTCAAATTGAGACATTATACTCTCCCGCCCTTCCGTTGCCTAATTCCCATTGGCTCCCTATCACCGGCGAATCGGTGGTACAGTGCACGTTATCCAAATACCAACTAGACACGGTCGGGGACCTCTTCCCGGAAGGCCATGTGTTCTCCATGACAGAGGATCAGCGTTTGGCTGACTGAACATTTATGGACTCTTTCACACTGACTAGACTCAGATCCATGCTCCGTGCTGAGTTTCGCACATTTCCACTTCCCCCTGAGGACGCTACCATACTCACATTTATAATACAGAGTCAGACAGGATCGCATGTTGTCTCTAAGCTATACAAACTATGTCTAGCCTCGCTTCCTTCCTCAGACACTGCGGTGCGCGCCGCGTGGGAGGGCGATCTGGGTAACCAGATAACTGACAACCAATGGGCGGCGTGCTGTGCGGCCACTAGGGACGTGCCCATTAATAGCAGACATAAGCTTATACACTTTAAGTTTTTGAGACGGATGTATCATACTCCTGCTCTTGCTTATAAGTAGTATTTTATTTGTTGATTAATTAAAATCATTACAAACAAGAATAGATAAAAGCAACTCACATAAACAAACATATACTATGCACAAAGTTATAATCATATTAAAATAATCATCTAAAATTGCATTAATACAGTCAATTCCATAATAATGTTTAAGCGTTTACACACTATTAAAATACAGGTATTAACTAGAGTACAATATATTAGCAGCAATCACTATTATAGCAGCATTTAACTTAAAGTGACAGTGTTAGCAGTAGGAAATACTAGTATAATACATTTTTTGCTATTTTCCATTTGCTAGCTATAGTAAAGTGCAATATGCATAACTATAGTAAATTAAACTAATAGCCCCTTCAACTGGCATACATTTTGATTTAAACAATTCCTAAAATAGGTTTCATTTTTTTTTTTTTTTACTTTGGATCACAATAAACCGTTATTTACTTGTTCTTCGTCTTTAAGTTTCTTCTCAACAATAATAATGAACTTAACAAAGTGGTAGGTAACTTTGATGTTGGCCCCACTCAAACAGGTAATAATTGCTTGCCTGCATGTTCTAATTCCTAATTCATTAAAAATTGGTTTTAGGATCAACTTCCGAGCCTCTGCCAAAGCTGGACATAAGGTTACGATGTGTGTTAGTGTTTCCTCCCTTTGACTACAAAGCCTGCAAATGCTAGATTCCCATTGATTTTCCCATTTTGGTATACCATCCTTTGTCGGATATCTTCCCAGCCTTAAATACATAAATTTATTCTTAAACCTAGGTTTTAAATGATAAGACAAGTAAGATTGAGGTGACAGCCTACCGAAAGAGTTTGCAACTGTCCAGAAATGACTTCTTTTTCTTAATTCCTCCTTGTCCGCTATAGTCGTTAATAATGCGGCCATTTGGTTCATCTCTTTTTTAAAAACGATCCTGCTCCTCAGTTCATCAGCCAAATTAGAGCAGTCAAATTTACTTATACATTCATTAAAATACAGCTGCCAATTTTTTGAATATTCCCCTTCTGAGATTTCAAGCCAGCATAACTTTGCCAGTGAGCCTTCCTCTGAACGGACTAATGTTAAAAGAGACTTCAAGAATGTAGATTGACGCGCCAGAGATTGTTTTTTCAAACCAAATTCCAGTCTTATGTTTGCTCGACTAATATATTTGGGGATTTTAAAAACAGTTTTATATATTCTAATCTCTATATCATCGAGCACTTTGGCGTCTTTGCCCCTGAAGATGAATGAGCAATATTCCAAAGATGGCATTAATTTTGCTCGCATCACCTTTATCAGATGGTCGTAATTGGGGCATAATAGTTTGTCTCTTAATTTTCTAAAAGCAAATGCAAGTGAGCAACCCCTAGCTTCAAGACTATTAAAATGCTGTCTAAAAATCAAACCATCGTCAAACATGATTCCAAGGTATTTGTATAATTTCACATTTTCAATTATCATACCGTTAATATTCCACTCATTAATCCTAGGCTTCCCTTTTCCCATAGTCATTATCTTTGTCTTTTTTATATTAATTGTCAGACCATTTTGTGTAACATAACCATTAAAAGAGTTAATTAATCTTTTTAATCCTATTTCAGTTTGGCTCATTAAGATCGTATCGTCTGCATATTGCATATATTTGATTTCCTGGCCATGAATAGAAGGCGAATGCGAATTTATATTGTTAAAATGGGCTGGTAAATCAGCCATAAAAAGATTAAAAAGGCAAGGAGCCAAGACACACCCCTGTTTTAGTCCCACATTTGTAGCTAAACGTTGGGTCATGTGTTTGCCATCGCCTATTTTGATTTGCACCCAGGTGTTGGAGTATAGCAATATAATCATTTTTAATAGAGATTCTGGAATACCCCAGTTCTTTAGCTTCCTCCAAAGTCTATTTCGTGGTACAGAATCAAAAGCGGCTTTTAAATCAATAAAACAAACATATAATCTTTGCTTCCTACTTTTGGCTCTCTCACCTAGTAACGTTAATAAAATCAAATTTGTATGGGTTGATTCGCCCCTTCTAAACCCTGTTTGAAATTTAGGAATCAGCTCCTCCTGTGAGGCCCAAGTCTCTAACTCTTCCAGCAAACAACTAGCAAATATTTTTGCCTCTACGTCAGTGAGTGTAATTAAACGGTAATTAGCCGGATTATCCTGCGGGCCACATTTGTAGATCGGCTGTATAATGCTCCCGTGCCAGGATAACGGAAGAAGACCTGATTTAAGAATCTCATTAAATAAAAGCATTAATAACTCAGGCCAATTACTCAATTCAGCCTTAAATATTGCATTTGGGATACCATTTGGACCCGGTGCTCCGTTGGATTTGATCCTTTTTATCGCCTTTTTTACTTTATTGAGCGACCAGGGTTTCGTATCCACTGTACAATGAGGAGGAGAGATACCACCCCCACTCCCCCTATCTTTTACTTTATGCATGTCATCTAACCTATTATTACTATATTTATCATCATCTAAATATTCTGTATCCATTTTTTCATTAAAAAAGCTCACCCAACTCACTTCATCAACATTAGCACTGCTGCCTCTATTATTACCATTCTCAATATCATTAATGATACTCCAGAATAACCGAAGATCTTTGGATTTACATGCATGATGGACCTTTGCCCAAATTGATTCATAATAGGCTTGTTTTGCTATCCATATTTCCTTCTTGTATCTCTGTTTTAACTCTCTAATTTTACATGATATATTGAGACGTGGTAGCCTGGTATTATTCCTGTAAAGTAATCTTATTTCTTTATTAAGTTTTCTTTTTTGTTCAAGTAAGTGGAAAGAATACCATCCTGGTCTCCGGGGATTTAGTGTTATACCCTTACAGGGCTCATCTCTAGCAAATTTAGCTACTAATTTATCACACAAATGAGACCAAAGCTCAACCATAGACTGCCCTTCAGCATAAGCAGAGTGCATATCCTGAATTAAACAGCCAAGAACACCCAGAATTTTATCCTCAGTTTTTCCATTCCAAACTAACCTTTTAAGATTAAAGGCTGTTGGAACTTTTATCATAGTCCTAGTTTCTGGCAGATACTCCGGTTCAATGTCAAAGAGAATGACTTGTGGATTATGATCGCTTTCGATCCTCGGGACAATCTCGTAATTTTTTACTAAATGATTTAATTTCTCAGACAGTATAGTATAGTCTATTACAGAGGAACATTCACCCTTGTTAAATGTAGGAATATTATCAGAATCATGCAGAATCTTTAAGTTGTATTTTTTGAACTCATATTCTGTCCATTGAGCTAACCGTTTTAAGTCAAGAGTCTGCCCATTTAAAGGATCAAAGTGCATATTAAAATCACCTGAAATAATAAATACTGAATCCAAATGCTCATAATATAAAGTTTTTACCATTCCCCAAAGCAGGATTATTTGAGAAGATCTAACTTTCTTTTTACAACTTAAGTACACATTTAATAAGATAATTGAATGACTGGCTATTAGTTTAACACACTGGAGCCATTTAACATGGAGGTCAATTTCAAAGTGAGATGCTTTAAGATTTGTAGAGATGTATATAGAAAGACCCCCACGTGGGCGACCTGAGTTGGCTTCATGTGTTGCATTATTACAGTATTCTATGTAGCCGATAAGGGGTTCATTAGACATCGACCAGGTTTCCTGCAACATTATTATACTAGACGCTTTCAGGAAATCCATTACCCCTTGGTCTTCAATTAGTGATTTTAAGCCATTGGTGTTCCAGGAACATAGAGTCAGAGGATTTGAACTACATCAATCCTTCTTTTCATGATTTTGCTTAATTAATATTCCTGGAAGCCAACTCCAATCGTCTTGTAACTCTGGGACTTTCTTCAATGTTTCACAGGTCCGCAAACCAGATTGGCTACTCCTTATCTTAATGCCGTATGCTATGTTTAATTCCTTAGTTGCGCCTGGTGCATTTTTTAAAACTCTAACCTGTTCTGTTCTGGTTGTTTTTTTATCATCTCGTTTTTGACTAGCCAGACATATTTTATTCTCATCACTTTTTTGCTGCATTATATCATGGGGCTCATTTGGAATCAACACCATTGGATAACAAGATTCTTGTGGTCTCCAAACTTTAATACCCCATTTCTCAAATACACTAACATTCGCTATTATTTTGTCTGCAATGTCTCTGTTTAGCCAAGTTGTAATTGTTATCTCCTTATCGGAGTATGCATCTTCTTCCTTAAATTCCACTGAATCGAGATCCGTAGTTACCACATCTTTAAGATCTTTAATAACACGTAGTAATTTCAAAATATTACCACGGTTTAAAATATCGTGCGGGCCTCTAGATATGTATTGGGGGCTGAAGGCTACTTTCCTTGTTTTGGGCGACTGGTTTAAATATTCACTATTTTCTTTCTTCATAATAACAGGGGGGCATATATTTTCCATTACTGGCGACCCATCTCTTTCCGTCGGCAAAATGCCTTCTTTGACATCCTTGATTAATAGCTCTTGTGTCCCTAAATGGACCTCTTGAATAATTTTATTATCACCTCGCTGGACAGTGTGATTTACTAGTATCTGCTTAACAATGTTGTTTTGGTCTTCTTGGTCAACCTCTAATTCATTACTTGATATACGTCTTAAATCAATACCTCGATCATTACTCTGGCTTGTTAAATAACTGTTAGACTTAGCTGGATTCCTAATTTGGCCAAATTGCAGATTATGGACTTCTGCACTTACACTTATCATTTTATCGGATACTTTTTCCTTTATTATTATTGGTGCATCGACTATGGGGACTGCACCGGATGTGCCCTCTACCTCCTCTGGGTTTTTTGTACAACACTCCAATAATTGGCTTTCATTTACAATAAGTCCTGATTTTTTATTGGGGCCAAAGATCGGAAAGTATGAATTTATTTCAGATCCCTTTACTTTCAATGGGTTAGGATCTATACTCACTTTTTTACTAAGCGTTTGTAGTTCATAAGCTTTTTTATTGTGAGTTTTCCTTAGCCTTTTCCTAGCCCTTTTTGACAAGTTTGTCATTTTTGGTGGAGCCCTTGATTCTTTGCATTGTTTCGAACATGCTTTTTCCAGATTACTTGAGTCATTGATTCCACCAGAGACATCACAGCTCCCCCCTTCTATTGCCAAGCTGTCTTCTAAAGAAACTAAATGATGGACTTCAGTTTTAGCTTGTGGATTGCTAACATCTTTCACAGATTGAGATATAACATCATCACTCAGTCTGCCTAGAATATTAGAAGGTGCAGTCATTTCATCCCTACCTTGCCCATTTCTACCCGACAATGCTTTTACTTCTTGCACCATGGAACTAACTACTGAAGGCAGATCCGAGATCTTATCAATCAACTGTGCACATGTGCAGGTTATATATGACGTATTCTTATCTGCTTGAACTTTCGTAACAAGATTGGTTAAGTGCAGGAGTTTTGTGTCAATACCCGGCACGTGGTTTGCTAGAGTGTTTAATATATCCACCTGAACATCCAATTTATCTGAGTGGAAATTCAGCGCATTAGTAATTGAACCCATGGTATGTATTAAACAGTCCCATAAGCCCTGTTCTGTGCTAACCTCACCCTTTGTTTGATTGGCCTCAACTTTAGATGATGACGGTATATTCTCTTTAAGGTCTGAGCTACATCGATCGATTGTACTAATATTCTTCTCAGAGCTACCAACATCTTGATTGTAAAATGATTTATTAATAGTGAGGCTATTAAAGCTATTCTCCATTTCAATACTTGATTGATCCAGATTAATCAAGCTGACATTGCCATCTTTAATTAAACGACTATTTGGGACAGGCTGTAAATCCTCTGTAACTAGAAAGGATTCGCTGGATCCGTATTTAAGAGCAGGAATTCCAACATCAACTCCTTCTCCAGCTTCAGGTCCTTGTACATACATATTACCAAGCACACTTTCGTATTTATTTTCAATCGGTGCCTTCAGCGGAGACAAATGGCACCCTACATTCACCCCCTCAAAACTCAACTCTTGACTGACCATTTGAAAATCAATAGCCTGCCGAGGCTCCACCTGCGCTGTAAAGGCACAGTCATGAATTTGCGCCTGAGCTTGTAACTGCCCTGCTAAAATTAAGGGATGGGGTGAGGTTGAGGGTGCAAGTGTGGGTGTCAGCGCTTTTTCTGTCACAACCTCTGCGACTAGAATGTTCATGTCCTGCTTAACCAATACAACATCCACTTTTTCGGACAGCATAGTTTTGGTCAGATCATTAACAGGGCAACTTTCTTTTTCTTTTTTACACAATGGGGAGGGCAGGGGAGAGGATAATGTGCACTCACTAAACCCCCCGCTAAGTTCGTCCCTCTCAGAAAACTTTCTTTTATGGTTTTCTTTGTGAATATCTTTATCTGATTGTATTTGATGGTACTTAAGGAAGTAGTTCTTTATAGACGTCTGCGCCACACATGGAGACTTCATATGAACATGGTCTTTACATAGGGTAGCGGATAGAGCCCTTTCCTCGGCTGGGATAAGCATATTCTCCTCTGAACGGGCACCTCTTCCATTATTTAACACGTCTCCCTCCTGTTCTCCGTTTCCCTTTTCCCAGCTAAGTCCAGCTTGGTTTTCTCCAGTCCCTACCATCACTTCTTGTTTCACCTCAGTCGATTTAATTCGCTTAGAGCCTTGCGGGGCTCCACGCTGGAAACCAGACCTCATCATCATAAAACACACAAGATCACACAAGGACCGCTCAACACCACCTCTTCTCTTTGAGATCTTTTGAGTTACTGAGCTTGCATAGGGTTTTGCAACTCTCTTGGAGCTCTATTGCAAGATCTCACTAACAACCAGTGTTTCCTAGTCTCTTTAAGTCTCTGTAAGCTCAAACCCTCACCACCCCGCTCTATTTACTCCTCCTCCTCCTCCCAAGCCTGTCTGCCCCCTTAAGTAGGAACACCTGCCGTCAGGGAGGAGAAACGAGGATATTGCGTATTTGACGTGGCGTGATGTCTACTCACTCTGGCGTTGAAAAGATAGTTAAAGATAGTTAAAAATAGATAGTTAAAAAGTTGAAAGGTGCTTGGATTTTTATTTTTCACTAGGGATTATAACTGCCAGTGCTTGCAGCAATAACAATGCCAGTTCGCTATGTTCGCTATGTTATTAGTATATACTAGTTATACTCCAGTTATACTCCAGTCTCCTGTATCCACAGTGTACGGCAAACGACCACGAGATTCGGGCCACAAACTGCCAGGAAACCCACAGCAGGGGAACCACAGAGTTGTCCCTGGAGGCCAAAGCGTGTCGAGTTCAGCACAAACAAGCGGCAGCACTCGGGGAGTGAAGGCGAGCAACTCCTCCTGACACTGCCTCGCTCACCTCACTCACTCGCTCACCAGCTGGCGCCGCCTCTCGATAGCATTCTTGGCCACTTGACCGCTTGAACAGTGCGGAACACTCCGCAACACACCCCCAGACTTGGGCTCAGGTTCCACACCTCCACTCCTCCAGTGTCTCCCCTGGTCTCTCCCGGTTTCTCTGGGTTCCTCAGGGCTCCACACCTCCTTGCCCCCTCCAACGGGCTCCTTCAGACTTTACTCGCCCGCCCCCCTTACCTCAGGCCGGGCTCCCAGCTCCTGAAAGGGGTTATGGGCTACGGATTACTCAGATTACTCCTGCAGAATTATTCGCACACCAAGCACAGCTGCTGCTGCTCGACCCTAATCGCTCCGCCTCTCTCTCTGTGGTTCGAGTCTCTCCAAGCCCACAGATAAGCCACAGCCTCCGGTCAGCGACGGGAGAGCAGGCAAGCGCAGAAGGAGGACGGCTGTTTTTCGAGCACCTAACCTCACCTCACACCTCACATGCACAAGCACACTCGTGCCAGTGCCCAGAACAATTCAATCCAAAGCTCCGCAGTTCTCAGGACTGCGGGTGGGCGGCGGGCGGGCGCAAGCCGGGTGCAAGCTGGTGCAGGTGTGATTACGGAGCGGAGCGGAGCAGACCGCAACCTTACACCGAAGATGGCGTTTTGGCGTTCTGGCGTCTTGAGCAGCTCACGAGCTCCCTCTGGTGGCCGCAATGAAACTCGACTCGACTCGATGTTTAGGTCATCATGTTTAGTGTTGCTTATAAGATCGACGCTAGCAGGCCACATTGTTGCCCTAAATGCCGAGCCCCACAGGCTGATTTCGCCCATCTTTCCTGGACGTGCCCGCTTTTGCATGACTTCTGGCTTCAGATACAACGTATTTTGGGTGACATATTGGACTTGGAGTTGCTGCCCACTCCTGAAATAGCGCTACTGGGCTATGTCGTCAATTTCCTGCGTTCTTCCCGCAAATTGGCGGCCATTGGCTTTCTATTGGCCAAATTGAGAGATAGCACTGCTCTGGTGCACTAGACGCGCTCCCAGCGCTCAAGCTTGGCGTCGCAGCATGGCCTACTGCAATGTCAACAGTGTGGAATACTCCGATCAGACTCCGTCTGCTTCCCGACCAGTAGACATATGGGGACCATATCGCACGTATATTGCAAAACTTACTCAGGAAAAACAGTCTCAATCGATTAACTCTATTGTACCGGATGGGGTGGGCTAGATTGGCTTGCATGGCTGCTCTGTGGCCGATTACACCACTATTATTGTGTCAGATACGTTGGCACTGCATAACAGGCCAAGCTGTTTGTTGCACTCACTGATTGTATGGGTGTTTCATAAGATGACATGTACTGTGACTGTGTTCTTGTAGAAAGATGTTTCTTCTCACTGCGACCTGGCCTGATACAAAATGTAATGGTGTTTGCCCTTGTCAAATGACCGTACTATTCTTGGGACATTTGATGTACTAATTGATCTGCTCTCTCACTCTCGCGAACTTGCACATATGATTGTTTTTTTTAATATCTTTTATTTGTTTTTGTTTGCATTACATTATTATACTTATGGTTTGGTTAAGAGCAAAATTACAAAATTGCAATGTATCATATATAGCGTCCGAAATCCCTCTGCATGACTGTTTGTTTTCCAGATAGCGCTCCAACTGTTCCTTATCATATATTTGCATGATTCTTGTACATGAAAGAGTGGATTGCTTATTTGTTCAATAAAGAGATTTAAAAAAAAAAAAACATCAGTTGGGCCATAGGTAGGGAGTACAATAACTGCACCAATTGAATGTACTTTGGACCAAATCCCAGTTTCTCCAACACTGCCTACAGGTATAACCACACAATGGTGTCAAAGGCCATAGCTGAGTCCAGGGAAACTATAACTGCTGGTTCCAATATAGAAGACACCCTGCTCAATACCCGTGAACTCTGAGCAGGTGCAGCACTGTGTTACTGTGCGGTATGAAACCTGACGCTCTTAGCCAAGGAATTTAGGGAAGTGACCTGCCCTAGATATCTACGCCTGCTGCGACTATCGCAAAGCGATGTAACAGACTCATCTAGTTAGACGATAGTGCTCAAGTGGATGGCATTGGACCTGGAACAGGGGTGGTGGGTGGGTAGTTCGGGGGGCGGAGGGGTTTGGGGTAAAGTGTTTAATTGTTGTTTTCTTTAATGGACACCACAATGAAGCATTACATGGACCTGGCCTGCATAACAACTGGCTCGTAATGATATTGTACGCACTTTACACTGCCTCCAGCTGTATTCCGGAATTCTTTTCTCCGCACTTGGTACATATGTTATGGTCCCGGAAAATGCAACTAACTGATTATGTCTGTTCTTTAATGTCAATAACCTGATTTAATACTAAAAGCTGTATAAGCGCTGGGTGGGCCGAATGTTGATGCTAACCCAGTATGTAAAGTGTATTTTGAACTGGACTTGCAGCACAATAAACAAAATTTACACATAAAACACTAGGTGGCTCATTGACTGGAAGTGAAGGGCAAGATAATGATGGTCTTTATAATTTGTTTATGAAAGAACACATATTAAGTAATTGCATTGATGAAAAGTTGCATCGGTATGTGGTAGACCTTGTTCCAATTTCTCTCTAAGAATTGGGGAAAAAAGGCAGACCACTCGGTCAAGGCAAGGGTAACTAGGACTTCCACTGGGGGTGACCAAAAGAGTGGGTTTACAAAACCATCCCAGAGAAAAGACAGTGAACCTCTTAAAGATAAAAGTAAGGAGTCCCAGGTAGCCCCCCAAAAACCCTGTCCAGGAGGGTGGGCCTAAAGACACCTCACAAATTATAACTGGGTACCAAGGTAAGAATTGGGATGCCAACCAGGTATGGTTTTACAACTGTCAAAAGGCAGGTAACCACACCAAGGACCCTAGCTGTCCAAAAAGCAAAGCCCCTAGTGTAGGTCCATGGGTTACCAGTATAGCTTTGGAGGATGGTTTCTCAGATGAGGGAGTCTTCCTAGCCTTCAACTGGTAAATGGGCCCAAAAGGTGAGTTGGAAATTCCAGAGGGGAGTAGAAACTTCCACCACCTACTGGTGAATGGAATCCCAGTCACTGCCATGAGAATTAACCTGTGCCGGCCACACTGTGTTGCATAACACGTTGGTACTCTCAAACCAGCATGACCCAGGGGAAATAAAACGAGTAAGGACTGACCCAGGAGAGGTCACTGTGGCTGTAGTTCTCCTAGACATAGCTGGGTCCCTTAGTTGGAGAAAGGTGGTAGTCAGTAAATACCTCCCCCTTGACTGTCTCCCTCGGGTGAACACCCAGAGGATGGTCTGAGCCAAAGAGAGGTACTAGTCCAATGCTAGACTTCATTCAAGAAACCTGGGACGGCTGAACCTGCAGTTAGTGCAGATAAGCCTCAATAGAAATAGAAAAAACAGTGTAGGAAATGTTAGCCACAGTTACTGGGGGCCAGGGAGGGTATATCCCAGTAAGGGAGAACTCCAAAGTTGGCACTGGTAAAGTCCCCCCTAGCCAAGAAAAAGACCTGACTAGTCAGACAACTGTCTAGCCTGAGTTGGTGGCACCTCAGCTGACTGAACAGAGGGTGGAAGAAGGGTGTTCACTACCAAGTGTAGTGGCCTCCCCACCCTAAAACAGCAGACATGCCACAAGAACACAAAAAGCCTGTAAGGCAGCCCTTTCACTTACCGGTGAGCTAAAGGTGTGGTTCTGGGCACTGACAGCTGTCAGTAACCTCTGCTGGGCTGAACCTTCATGACAGCACTGTCCTTGGCATGGTGCGTAGCCCCCTGCCAAATATCAAGTTAGGCCCCCTGACCCTATTGGTCATGGCGGGATTACTCATGCTGTGGGTAACCTCTGCGGGTAAGCTAAGTTTTGCCCTAGCTAAACTAGAATTTTCAGAGGTTGGCACCTCTGAACCCAAACTAAAAAGATGGGGTAAAGACACTGAAGAGCTAGGAAAGAAGCATTGGGAATTAGGTCCTGAAACTGTTGAGGTAGGCCACCTCCCCAATGGGACTGACCCGGACAGAAGGATGTAAGGCAGAGTTGGCTCTGCAACTTTCAACCCACCTTCTCTACTGTTCCTCGCCTGAAAGCCTATAAAGACTCTCCCAGGTTTGGCTGAGTCTCTTGGCCTTTGGCCTGGGGGGAGGCTTGTGTGAGAAGCTGGGTTTCTTTTGCAGTAACCCCCCACTTTTTGCCAGAACTAGTGATGCACTTCGACTTGATGTGCCCTGGGGGCCTGTCAATCAGGTTCCCAGGGCCTGTGGTCTTTCCCCAAAACTGTACCAAACCCAATTGGCACCCTGGCCACAGGTCAGCCCCTGGTAAAAGGTACCCCAAGTACCCACGGCACGGTGACCAGGGAAGGCCTCTAAGGGCCTCAGCACTTATTGTGCCACCCTTAGAGGCCCTGTACCTTTACACTCACACACTGCCTTTGCAGGCTGTGTGTTTTGGTGCAGAACAAAGTGAAAGGTCGACATGGCACCCATTCCTGTGTGCCATGCCTACAACCCACTGCCCTGACTTAGATAAGTCACCCCTCTAGCTGGGTGCACTATACCAGTAATGAGGGTACAGGTACATGAGCCCTGTATCCCTACAGTGTCTAAGTCCATTCTTAGAGATTGTAAGTGCAGTGCTGGTATTAACAGTATATGGTGCTGGGAGGTTGTCATTACGACCTCCACAGCACCATAATGGGTACACTGAAAACCGAGACGTTTGGTATCAAACTCCTCAAGACATTAAACCCACACTGATGCCATTGTGGGATTTAATGAGAAATGCGCTCAGAGGGCATATTAGATATGCCCCCTGAAAAACGACTATCAGGAGCAGGCCACCTTCCTGTCTCCCCTCCTTTTCAGTGGGAAGACAGGTGGGGAAAATTAGCCAGCCCAAAAGGTGTGCCCACATCTGCCAACCCCACCCCTCAGGTGGGGGGGCGAGTTGAAGCCCACTCCTAAGTGCACGCCATCTTGCAGATGGCAGGCACTCCCTAATCAGGATTAGGGATTGTTCACTCCCCCTTGTGGGGTGAGCACACCAAGGGTGTACCCACCCTAAGGTCAGTAGCTCAATGGCTACTGACCCTGAGACCCCTAAAACGCCCCTAAATACAGTATTTAGCGGGCAGCCCTGAACCAAGAAGGCATATTCCAGCAACCTAAGAAGAACAAGCATTTGCAATGCAATTTATTTATTTATTTATTTATTTGTTGAGATTTATAGAGCGCAGCGAATACCCTTGGGCGTCTTGGCGCTAGTAAATTCCACCAGTCCACACTCGTTGCATGAGGCTCATTGGTTGAATAACCATGTTTTTAAGAGTTTCCGGAATTGATAGAGGGACGAGCTCGTCCTGATGTTGTGCGGGAGGGTGTTCCAAAGTTTGGGGGCAGCCACTGTGAAGCGACGGTCACCCCAGGAAACTTTCTTTGATCGTGGGATAACTAGGTGGTGCAAAGAGGAAGAGCGGAGCTGCCTTGAAGGTACATAAAGTTTCAGTTGGTTTTTAAGCGAATGTGGTCCTTGATTGTTTAAAGCCTTGTAAACTATACACAAAGACTTGAACTTAATTCTATTTTCGATTGTAAGCCAATGATACTGCCTGATTATTGCTGATATGGATTCAAACTTTGAAGTTCCTGAGAGCAGACGTGCCGCCGCATTTTGAATTGATTGTAATTTGTTTTTGACCCTAACCTGAGCGTTGAGGAAAAGACCGTTACAATAATTCATCGCTGTTAGAACTAAGGAACTCACCAAGGTTTTGATTAAGGTCTCCGGAAGAAAGGGTCGAATCTTTCTGATCATTTTCAATCTAAAGTGTGCCGTTGAAGCCACTTTGTTTGCGTGGTCCATGAAACTGAGTCCATCATCGAAAATGACGCCTAAGTTCCTGACTTTTGATGTGGGGGTGGGAGGGGAACCAAAGGCAGCTGGCCACCAGTAGGAGGACCATGCTGGAAGAAGCGGACCAAAAATAACTACCTCGGTCTTCTCCGAATTAAGTTTGAGGCAGTTAATTGCCATCCATTCTCCGATTGCGAGCAGACCGTTTTTAAAGTTTTGCGCTACTTCTCCTCCATCACCCTTGATAGCCAACACCAACTGCGTGTCATCCGCGTACGATGTTAGGCTCATCCCATAAGCCCTGATGACATTGGCAAGGTCCGACACGTAGATATTGAATAGTGTCGGACTAAGGGATGAGCCTTGGGGGACACCGCATGGCAGCGAGAGTTGGGCAGATCGAAAAGGTCCAAGGGTGACCGCTTGCGTTCTATCTGCAAGGAAGGAGGCAAGGAGATTTCTGGCTGAGTGACAAATGCCCAGTTTTTCGACACGGTCGATCAGGATGTTATGGTCGACCGTGTCGAAAGCTGCTGATAGATCTAGCAGTACTAAAATTGCAGTCCCGCCTTGGTCACGAATGGCCCTGACATCATCGGCGGCCTTTATAAGGGCGGTTTCAGTCCCATGATGTCTGCGAAAGCCAAATTGAGAGTCGTCTAGCAGTCGGTGTTTCTCGATAAAGTCTGAAAGTTGGAAATTCATGGCTTTCTCGACTACTTTAGCTAAAAACGGTAGGCTCGCAATTGGCCTATAGTTTTTAAGCTCGCTTTTATCCAAGCCGGATTTTTTTAATAAAGGTTTCAGCAATGTTTTTTTTAAGGCATTTGGGTAGGTCCCTGAGGACAGGATGGCATTACAAACTTCAGTCAGCACCGGTATAATGGAATCCATGACTGAGGTTAGTGCTGAAACTGGACAGGGATCAAAGGCGGAGCCTGATTTAATGGTTGAGACAATGGTCTTCGTTTGGTCGTCTGTAAGTTTGTGGAAACTTGACAGTGTAGTGGCTAGGGATGGACAAGGAGAGATGGTGTTCGTCCTGGATGTTTTGGAGGTGAAGGCTTGATAAATGTCATCCACTTTGGTGAAAAAGAAATTCGCCAGTTCATCGCAGAATTCTTGGGAGGGAACCGGGGCAAGGTCAGAGATATTACCTGCCAAGATTTTAGTTATTTCATATAGGCGTTTACTTGAATTTATGGCTTGGTCAATTTGGTTAGAGTAATATGATTTTTTTGCCTTGGTGATCATAGCTTTATAAAGTGCCAAAGCTTCTTTATATTCTTTCTTACTGGCCAGGTCATAATTTTTTCTCCAAATCCTTTCCAGATTCCTATTACTTTGTTTTTGCCGCCTCAGCTCGTCAGAGTACCATGGGGCAGTCGGATTGGCTCGGTTTCTGGACAAAGATTTCGAACACACTGTTCGTTCGGTAGCCTGGGCGAGCCAGGTATGGAATTTTAACGTAGCTTCATTGGGATTGTTGGGCACCGTAGGACGCATATTGTCCAGCTGCATTTTCAGCTCTATCTGGTTTATATTCTTCCAATCTTTAAAGCAGCTTTGCTTTAAGGTGGAGTTGTTATTTTGGACAGTTTTCATGGAAATTTCCCCACATATGGCGTAATGATCAGTCCATGGCATTGGTACAATGTCCGTTATATGGAAACAGTCAACATTGGAGAAAACACCGTCTAAAATATGACCTGCTGTGTGTGTGGCCGAGGTGACTAATTGTTTTAACCCTAAGATCTCCAAGTCCGATATCAGGGTGGATGTGTCAGCCTGGTCAAGCTGGTCTAGGTGAAAATTTAGATCACCTAGCACTGTAAACGAGTTTTCCATTGCTACTGTTTCCAGCATGTTGCTGATACTGGCGAGAAAAGCTGTCCTAGTTCCCGGAGGACGATAAATCAGTATTCCCTTAAAGTTAAAAAGGGGGCTGAGTTGTATTCCAAATTGCATTGCTTCGCATGAGTTAGAAGGAATAAGGGTGGTTCTAACAGGAAAACACTCCCTGGCTATAATAGCCAAACCGCCTCCTCTTTCCCGTACTCTATCCTGCCGGTGAACCTTATAACCAGCTGGTACTGCAATGACCATATCTGGTTCGGATGACTCATTAGTCCAGGTTTCAGTGATGAAAAGGATATCGAGTTTATTATCTATAATGAGGTCCGCAACTTCCTGGCTGTGTTTACACAGTGAACGGGCATTGATAAGTGCCATCAGTAAAGTGACGTCCTTAGTGTTAATCCGCTGAATGGCTTGGGCAGACACCGACTGTAAAGGGATACATTTTTTGCACTGTGGACAGGGCACATTTGTGTTATAAAAAGTCATATAGGGGTCTACTATCGGGCAAGACAACAATGGCGATGGTCTGAGGTCCAATAAGGTTGTGCGAGAATAGGATAAGATATGAGCGCCTAACGGCAGACCACGGGTCGTGGCCCTGGGCCCGGTCCCGGCGCGGACGGGCGCAGACGGGCTCGCCTTTGGCGCGCCTTCGGCGCGCCGCCGGCGCGCCCGCTGCGCCCGCCCGCTGCGCGGTCGGGATGGTCTGGTACCTTTATACATTGGAGGATGAGGAGGGTGGGAGGGGTCCAACCACTGCACCGCCACCCTTACCTCGCTCAAGATGGCTGCTGAGGTGGGTGGAGTGCTGTGTCAGCGCGAGGAACAAGCGCTGTGCCCCAGAGAGCCTGTAAATCACCTCCGGCGGACGCTAATCTCACGCCGAGGTGAGGGCTGCAATGTTAAGACCTAGCTGTCTAAAATATGTACAAACAATTAAAAGCGCTCTTCGTAATCAATGCGCGTAATTGCAGCACTTAAAAAGACCTATTGCATTGCAAACTGGAGTTGGGGGGAGGCAGGGGGGCGAGAAGGCAAAAACTGCGGGAGTGCGGGCGAGTGAAGCAATGCGAGAAGGCACGGACTGCATGAGGTGGGGGAGAAGGCATGGGAAGAAAATAGTGCTCACAATCTAAATAACACATATCATGCAACACTCGAAGTAAAGGGACCAGTAGCCATGGAAGGATATAAAGGAGTATATGGCCGTCATAAGGAGGGACTAACAGCCTACAAACCAATCAGAAGGCAGCATTTAGAAAGGACAAAGTCACAAGCCAATAAAAAAGATGGGTGGGGAGTGGGCGGAGCTTCCACTCAATACTCCGTTACTGCATGCCTCGCAAAGAGATCAGCGCATGCACGCTGCCGCTATGGGCTGGACCTAAAAATGAAAAAACAATGAAGCAACAGTCTAAAACAAGCATTTGCAATGCAATCGGACTCGCCAGGGCTTTAAGTGGGATGAAAAAACTAGGGCGTCTCATAAAGGGGCTTGGCCAATGTAATTAAGGCTGTGTGCGGCTTAAAACACGTAAGCTAAAATTCTGTGTTCAGCATAGTGTGCCGCCTGACTTGTATTTTGCTGTTTCTGTCATTGCCCCCAGATATGAGGCAAGTAACATCATACCTACAAGATGTCAGGACTATTGGCGTTGTCAATGTTTGTTAGTTAGATAAGATAAATTAGCAGCAACTATGGCTTATATTTAATATTGAAAAAGCTTCCACTTAAAGCCCTGGTGACACCACAACAATGTTGCTGCTCCTGAATCTCAAAAAGGGAGGGGACATCTCTACTACGCTCCCTGGCATGACGTCATGCGGTAACTTCTCCACTAGAGAGCAGTGTGAGTACATGCACATCATTGTGCCTGCTGTCACTGCAGTCCGGAAAAAAGCGGACCGCCTGTGCCAGGGCACAAAACAGAGCCCGACCAGTTTGAGGCCCCCTTTAAAAAACTGTTGGTGCTCAGCACCGGTGAAACCCGGCCCACTTAAAACCCTGGGTCTCAGCTTTGGGACCTTATATGTATTTAGCTTTGCAGCACATTAGCCTGGGTGCTGAAATATCTATTGTTCTTTAACATGGAGGGAAAGTAAGCACCAAACTGTTTGACACGCCAGGTATTGGAACACATGGAGAGAAATATTGCCTTTCAGCGGGAAATGGTATTATCAAAAGCTCTGTTTTTAATTTAAAATCAGGGACTTTGGTGGTCATATCACTGAAAATACAAGATTTTAAAAAAATATTATTGTCTACTAGTGCTCGTGGAAGACAATTTCTATGGACTGGAATCTAGAGAATTGTAAAGTGATTCTGGTATTTTACTGACCTTTACTGGTGGTTTTCTATCAGAAAAGTTATATGGAGGAAGTTGCCAGAAAAATAAAAAAAAGTAAGGTCCTCAGCTCAAAGCAATTCTTGTATTTTAGTGACCTCTGCTGGTCTTTTTTTATCAAGAGAGTTAAATAGAGGCTGTTGAACAGAAAAAAAAGTCCCTAAGCGGAAGGAGATAAGTCCTAGGGTTGATCTCCAGAGCCCACAAAGTACATATAAGCATATTTAAGCATATAATAAGTATATCCTAAAATAGATCCAAGAGGTCGCAAATGCTCAACCTAAGAAGGACAAAAGAAGACGCCCAGCAGATGAGACTGCAGAGAACAACTGACTTTGCCGCAGCCCTACCGGCCCAACTGCAGTTTTCAGAGATCTTGCGCCAAAAGGCGCCTTGTCCTGCAGAACCCTGGGAGGACTGACTGCCTTCAACAAAGACTGGATCTTCTGTGAACAGCAGCTCTGTTCAAAAGAAAACTCCCAAGACGGACTCTGAGCCTGCTGACGACAAAGAAACCCAACGCCTGGAACCACCACTGCATCCGTTGCCTACGGCCCAAGTTCGAGTGGCCCACTGGTCCCAGCGAGGTCCCCCAGTGCTCCAGAGCCCAAGTCCACAGTGAGTTGACCCCTCCAGGACTCCCCAACTGCGCCTTCAGCCACTGCACGGAGACCCCCTGAACTGCGAGTGGCCCAGTAAGGGGAAATCTGACCACAAAAGGGACCCCTGCATCCAGCCACCCTGTGCCCTGGATAAGTGGCTTCAGATACAACGTATTTTGGGTGACATATTGGACTTGGAGTTGCTGCCCACTCCTGAAATAGCGCTACTGGGCTATGTCGTCAATTTCCCGCGTTCTTCCCGCAAATTGGCGGCCATTGGCTTTCTATTGGCCAAATTGAGAGATAGCACTGCTCTGGTGCACTAGACGCGCTCCCAGCGCTCAAGCTTGGCGTCGCAGCATGGCCTACTGCAATGTCAACAGTGTGGAATACTCCGATCAGACTCCGTCTGCTTCCCGACCAGTAGACATATGGGGACCATATCGCACGTATATTGCAAAACTTACTCAGGAAAAACAGTCTCAATCGATTAACTCTATTGTACCGGATGGGGTGGGCTAGATTGGCTTGCATGGCTGCTCTGTGGCCGATTACACCACTATTATTGTGTCAGATACGTTGGCACTGCATAACAGGCCAAGCTGTTTGTTGCACTCACTGATTGTATGGGTGTTTCATAAGATGACATGTACTGTGACTGTGTTCTTGTAGAAAGATGTTTCTTCTCACTGCGACCTGGCCTGATACAAAATGTAATGGTGTTTGCCCTTGTCAAATGACCGTACTATTCTTGGGACATTTGATGTACTAATTGATCTGCTCTCTCACTCTCGCGAACTTGCACATGATTGTTTTTTTTAATATCTTTTATTTGTTTTTGTTTGCATTACATTATTATACTTATGGTTTGGTTAAGAGCAAAATTACAAAATTGCAATGTATCATATATAGCGTCCGAAATCCCTCTGCATGACTGTTTGTTTTCCAGATAGCGCTCCAACTGTTCCTTATCATATATTTGCATGATTCTTGTACATGAAAGATTGGATTGCTTATTTGTTCAATAAAGAGATTTAAAAAAAAAAAACATCAGTTGGGCCATAGGTAGGGAGTACAATAACTGCACCAATTGAATGTACTTTGGACCAAATCCCAGTTTCTCCAACACTGCCTACAGGTATAACCACACAATGGTGTCAAAGGCCATAGCTGAGTCCAGGGAAACTATAACTGCTGGTTCCAATATAGAAGACACCCTGCTCAATACCCGTGAACTCTGAGCAGGTGCAGCACCGTGTTACTGTGCGGTATGAAACCTGACGCTCTTAGCCAAGGAATTTAGGGAAGTGACCTGCCCTAGATATTTACGCCTGCTGCGACTATCGCAAAGCGATGTAACAGACTCATCTAGTTAGACGATAGTGCTCAAGTGGATGGCATTGGACCTGGAACAGGGGTGGTGGGTGGGTAGTTCGGGGGGCGGAGGGGTTTGGGGTAAAGTGTTTAATTGTTGTTTTCTTTAATGGACACCACAATGAAGCATTACATGGACCTGGCCTGCATAACAACTGGCTCGTAATGATATTGTACGCACTTTACACTGCCTCCAGCTGTATTCCGGAATTCTTTTCTCCGCACTTGGTACATATGTTATGGTCCCGGAAAATGCAACTAACTGATTATGTCTGTTCTTTAATGTCAATAACCTGATTTAATACTAAAAGCTGTATAAGCGCTGGGTGGGCCGAATGTTGATGCTAACCCAGTATGTAAAGTGTATTTTGAACTGGACTTGCAGCACAATAAACAAAATTTACACATAAAACACTAGGTGGCTCATTGACTGGAAGTGAAGGGCAAGATAATGATGGTCTTTATAATTTGTTTATGAAAGAACACATATTAAGTAATTGCATTGATGAAAAGTTGCATCGGTATGTGGTAGACCTTGTTCCAATTTCTCTCTAAGAATTGGGGAAAAAAGGCAGACCACTCGGTCAAGACAAGGGTAACTAGGACTTCCACTGGGGGTGACCAAAAGAGTGGGTTTACAAAACCATCCCAGAGAAAAGACAGTGAACCTCTTAAAGATAAAAGTAAGGAGTCCCAGGTAGCCCCCCAAAAACCCTGTCCAGGAGGGTGGGCCTAAAGACACCTCACAAATTATAACTGGGTACCAAGGTAAGAATTGGGATGCCAACCAGGTATGGTTTTACAACTGTCAAAAGGCAGGTAACCACACCAAGGACCCTAGCTGTCCAAAAAGCAAAGCCCCTAGTGTAGGTCCATGGGTTACCAGTATAGCTTTGGAGGATGGTTTCTCAGATGAGGGAGTCTTCCTAGCCTTCAACTGGTAAATGGGCCCAAAAGGTGAGTTGGAAATTCCAGAGGGGAGTAGAAACTTCCACCACCTACTGGTGAATGGAATCCCAGTCACTGCCATGAGAATTAACCTGTGCCGGCCACACTGTGTTGCATAACACGTTGGTACTCTCAAACCAGCATGACCCAGGGGAAATAAAACGAGTAAGGACTGACCCAGGAGAGGTCACTGTGGCTGTAGTTCTCCTAGACATAGCTGGGTCCCTTAGTTGGAGAAAGGTGGTAGTCAGTAAATACCTCCCCCTTGACTGTCTCCCTCGGGTGAACACCCAGAGGATGGTCTGAGCCAAAGAGAGGTACTAGTCCAATGCTAGACTTCATTCAAGAAACCTGGGACGGCTGAACCTGCAGTTAGTGCAGATAAGCCTCAATAGAAATAGAAAAAACAGTGTAGGAAATGTTAGCCACAGTTACTGGGGGCCAGGGAGGGTATATCCCAGTAAGGGAGAACTCCAAAGTTGGCACTGGTAAAGTCCCCCCTAGCCAAGAAAAAGACCTGACTAGTCAGACAACTGTCTAGCCTGAGTTGGTGGCACCTCAGCTGACTGAACAGAGGGTGGAAGAAGGGTGTTCACTACCAAGTGTAGTGGCCTCCCCACCCTAAAACAGCAGACATGCCACAAGAACACAAAAAGCCTGTAAGGCAGCCCTTTCACTTACCGGTGAGCTAAAGGTGTGGTTCTGGGCACTGACAGCTGTCAGTAACCTCTGCTGGGCT
Organism: Lissotriton vulgaris; assembly: GCF_964263255.1. Classification (NCBI taxonomy): domain Eukaryota; kingdom Metazoa; phylum Chordata; class Amphibia; order Caudata; family Salamandridae; genus Lissotriton; species Lissotriton vulgaris. Next base: position 836,581,756 of record NC_141696.1, on the reverse strand, counting down.
GAACCTTCATGACAGCACTGTCCTTGGCATGGTGCGTAGCCCCCTGCCAAATATCAAGTTAGGCCCCCTGACCCTATTGGTCATGGCGGGATTACTCATGCTGTGGGTAACCTCTGCGGGTAAGCTAAGTTTTGCCCTAGCTAAACTAGAATTTTCAGAGGTTGGCACCTCTGAACCCAAACTAAAAAGATGGGGTAAAGACACTGAAGAGCTAGGAAAGAAGCATTGGGAATTAGGTCCTGAAACTGTTGAGGTAGGCCACCTACCCAATGGGACTGACCCGGACAGAAGGATGTAAGGCAGAGTTGGCTCTGCAACTTTCAACCCACCTTCTCTACTGTTCCTCGCCTGAAAGCCTATAAAGACTCTCCCAGGTTTGGCTGAGTCTCTTGGCCTTTGGCCTGGGGGGAGGCTTGTGTGAGAAGCTGGGTTTCTTTTGCAGTAACCCACCACTTTTTGCCAGAACTAGTGATGCACTTCAACTTGATGTGCCCTGGGGGCCTGTCAATCAGGTTCCCAGGGCCTGTGGTCTTTCCCCAAAACTGTACCAAACCCAATTGGCACCCTGGCCACAGGTCAGCCCCTGGTAAAAGGTACCCCAAGTACCCACGGCACGGTGACCAGGGAAGGCCTCTAAGGGCCTCAGCACTTATTGTGCCACCCTTAGAGGCCCTGTACCTTTACACTCACACACTGCCTTTGCAGGCTGTGTGTTTTGGTGCAGAACAAAGTGAAAGGTCGACATGGCACCCATTCCTGTGTGCCATGCCTACAACCCACTGCCCTGACTTAGATAAGTCACCCCTCTAGCTGGGTGCACTATACCAGTAATGAGGGTACAGGTACATGAGCCCTGTATCCCTACAGTGTCTAAGTCCATTCTTAGAGATTGTAAGTGCAGTGCTGGTATTAACAGTATATGGTGCTGGGAGGTTGTCATTACGACCTCCACAGCACCATAATGGGTACACTGAAAACCGAGACGTTTGGTATCAAACTCCTCAAGACATTAAACCCACACTGATGCCATTGTGGGATTTAATGAGAAATGCACTCAGAGGGCATATTAGATATGCCCCCTGAAAAACGACTATCAGGAGCAGGCCACCTTCCAGTCTCCCCTCCTTTTCAGTGGGAAGACAGGTGGGGAAAATTAGCCAGCCCAAAAGGTGTGCCCACATCTGCCAACCCCACCCCTCAGGTGGGGGGGGCGAGTTGAAGCCCACTCCTAAGTGCACGCCATCTTGCAGATGGCAGGCACTCCCTAATCAGGATTAGGGATTGTACACTCCCCCTTGTGGGGTGAGCACACCAAGGGTGTACCCACCCTAAGGTCAGTAGCTCAATGGCTACTGACCCTGAGACCCCTAAAACGCCCCTAAATACAGTATTTAGCGGGCAGCCCTGAACCAAGAAGGCATATTCCAGCAACCTAAGAAGAACAAGCATTTGCAATGCAATAGGACTCGCATTTACCCAAGACCTATTGCATTGCAAACTGGAGTTGGGGGGAGGCAGGGGGGCGAGAAGGCAAAAACTGCGGGAGTGCGGGCGAGTGAAGCAATGCGAGAAGGCACGGACTGCATGAGGTGGGGGAGAAGGCATGGGAAGAAAATAGTGCTCACAATCTAAATAACACATATCATGCAACACTCGAAGTAAAGGGACCAGTAGCCATGGAAGGATATAAGGGAGTATATGGTCGTCATAAGGAGGGACTAACAGCCTACAAACCAATCAGAAGGCAGCATTTAGAAAGGACAAAGTCACAAGCCAATAAAAAAGATGGGTGGGGAGTGGGCGAAGCTTCCACTCAATACTCCGTTACTGCATGCCTCGCAAAGAGATCAGCGCATGCACGCTGCCGCTATGGGCTGGACCTAAAAATGAAAAAACAATGAAGCAACAGTCTAAAACAAGCATTTGCAATGCAATCGGACTCGCCAGGGCTTTAAGTGGGATGAAAAAACTAGGGCGTCTCATAAAGGGGCTTGGCCAATGTAATTAAGGCTGTGTGCGGCTTAAAACACGTAAGCTAAAATTCTGTGTTCAGCATAGTGTGCCGCCTGACTTGTATTTTGCTGTTTCTGTCATTGCCCCCAGATATGAGGCAAGTAACATCATACCTACAAGATGTCAGGACTATTGGCTTTGTCAATGTTTGTTAGTTAGATAAGATAAATTAGCAGCAACTATGGCTTATATTTAATATTGAAAAAGCTTCCACTTAAAGCCCTGGTGACACCACGACAATGTTGCTGCTCCTGAATCTCAAAAAGGGAGGGGACATCTCTGCTACGCTCCCTGGCATGACGTCATGCTGTAACTTCTGCACTAGAGAGCAGTGTGAGTACATGCACATCATTGTGCCTGCTGTCACTGCAGTCCGGAAAAAAGCGGACCGCCTGTGCCAGGGCACAAAATAGAGCCCGACCAGTTTGAGGCCCCCTTTAAAAAACTGTTGGTGCTCAGCACCGGTGAAACCCGGCCCACTTAAAACCCTGGGTCTCAGCTTTGGGACCTTATATGTATTTAGCTTTGCAGCACATTAGCCTGGGTGCTGAAATATCTATTGTTCTTTAACATGGAGGGAAAGTAAGCACCAAACTGTTTGACACGCCAGGTATTGGAACACATGGAGAGAAATATTGCCTTTCAGCGGGAAATGGTATTATCAAAAGCTCTGTTTTTAATTTAAAATCAGGGACTTTGGTGGTCATATCACTGAAAATACAAGATTTTAAAAAAATATTATTGTCTACTAGTGCTCGTGGAAGACAATTTCTATGGACTGGAATCTAGAGAATTCTAAAGTGATTCTGGTATTTTACTGACCTTTACTGGTGGTTTTCTATCAGAAAAGTTATATGGAGGAAGTTGCCAGAAAAATAAAAAAAAGTAAGGTCCTCAGCTCAAAGCAATTCTTGTATTTTAGTGACCTCTGCTGGTCTTTTTTTATCAAGAGAGTTAAATAGAGGCTGTTGAACAGAAAAAAAAAGTCCCTAAGCGGAAGGAGATAAGTCCTAGGGTTGATCTCCAGAGCCCACAAAGTACATATAAGCATATATAAGCATATAATAAGTATATCCTAAAATAGATCCAAGAGGTCGCAAATGCTCAACCTAAGAAGGACAAAAGAAGACGCCCAGCAGATGAGACTGCGGAGAACAACTGACTTTGCCGCAGCCCTACCGGCCCAACTGCAGTTTCCAGAGATCTTGCGCCAAAAGGCGCCTTGTCCTGCAGAACCCTGGGAGGACTGACTGCCTTCAACAAAGACTGGATCTTCTGTGAACAGCAGCTCTGTTCAAAAGAAAACTCCCAAGACGGACTATGAGCCTGCTGACGACAAAGAAACCCAACGCCTGGAACCACCACTGCATCCGTTGCCTACGGCCCAAGTTCGAGTGGCCCACTGGTCCCAGCGAGGTCCCCCAGTGCTCCAGAGACCAAGTCCACAGTGAGTTGACCCCTCCAGGACTCCCCAACTGCGCCTTCAGCCACTGCACGGAGACCCCCTGAACTGCGAGTGGCCCAGTAAGGGGAAATCTGACCACAAAAGGGACCCCTGCATCCAGCCACCCTGTGCCCTGGATAAGTGAACCCAAGGCGCACCAACGTCCCCGAGCCCTCCAACTTACCTGTCCAGCTGTTGGTTCCTCCCGGAACTCTTCCTGGACTGAGCCTGCAGCTGTAAACTAAAACCGAAAGTCGCCATTGAAAACAACAGGGACCCCAAGGCCAAAACAGCACCCTGCACCCAGTCGCACCTGTGCTGCTGCGGGTGCACTTTGTATGCTAAACCGGATCCCGCTTTGCCCTGACCCTAACACCAGGAGCTTTGCTCCCACAACTCAGTGACCTGCTCGTAAGCAGCCACCAACCGGAGGCCCCCTATCCCGTGTTAGATAACATTGGGCCCCAGCACTCTGCACCCGGCCGCATTTGTGCCGCTGAGGGTGTAACAAGAAATCATCCTTGACCCTGGGGGAACTCTTATCCTAACCCCAGAAGCTTAACCCCAAAGACCAATTACTTACCTGGTAACCGTTAACTTCATTTCTCTCCATATGAACCAATTGATTGGTTCTTTTCTGAAAAATGTATTGTGTGGAGTTGATTTGTATGGAAACCTGAAAAATAACAATTGTGGAAACAGATTTTACTTACCTTTTCTCTAGGAAATGTCCCAGTGGGATATCTAGGCATATCACACTGAGCAGAAAAAGTAATCTTAAAAGTCACTAAAAAGTAATCTGTACAGTAATTTCAATACCTTGTCTTACCTGTATTTCAAACAACTGCATTTGGACTTGCATTCACTTGTAAACACTGCAAAATATATTGCAAAGCATTTATTCCACTTACCTGTGTCAGGCTTGGCTTGGTTCTAGAAATAAAATACCTTAATATTTTTATACAAACAAAATTGGTCTGAGTTCACTCTTTAAGTGTGGGACATCATTTGCTGATTGATTGTGTACAACAAATGCTTAACACTATCCTCTGGTAAAGCCTTACTGCTTGCCCACACTACCACAAATAGAGAGTACTTGTCCCCCTCCCCTTTCGCAATTAGAGACAGCTTCTCCATTTCCAAGACATTCCAAAGATGGTGCAGCCAGCCCTAAAAGGTGGGAATGGGCGTTGTGCACCAATAAGTGAGAACATTCTGCAGCGCGGAGCCCAGGGCTATGGCCATCAGTCTACCCCGATGGGAGCGTAGGGGATAGGTAATGGGATTAGGTAAACCCAGCAGCACATAAGCAGGGAATCTCGGAAGTGTTGTGTCAAAGTGTGAGTCCACCTCATCTAATACTTGTTTCCAACCCTGTAAGTGAGTACAGTCCCAAAATAGGTGCACCAGTGTACCTCTCTCTCCACAGCCACGCCAACATAGTGTGTCGCGCGTGCGATCCATCTCATTGAGCTTCTCTGGGGGGTAGTACCAATATGTAGCGATTTTAGTGAGGGTGTCTGTCAAGCCCATGTAATGGGCGGAGTGACGGGCCCTGTAACAGATGCCTTCCCATTCTTTATTACTGAGTGTGCGTCCCAGGTCCCTTTCCCACCTCGCTCTCCCTGAATTGTGGACATGTGTATCTACCTAACAGCATGCGATATAGATCTGATATTAATTTTCGGTCAGACTTCCTCGAGATCAGCCAATACTCGTACTCACTGAGACTGCGGTTTGCTCCGCCCTTAATACGTGCATAGAGTGCCCCGTGTCGCACCTGAAAATAGTGGAGGCGTTCCTCCTCGGGCAAGTCATATTCTCGTCGGAAGGCGTCAAAGGGAATAGCCTCTTCTGCTGCATACATGTGCAAGAGCACCCTACATCCCGCCGGACCCCATCGTGCAAACGCCACTGCATCCATACCAGAGCCAAAGTCTGGATTGTTCAGTAAGGGTGTCAGTGGAGACGGGAAGGATGTCAGCTCGTGTGCGACACCCACGAGGTCCCACATCTCCAGAGGCGTCCTCGTGATAAACAAAGCGTAGAGGTTAGGGGGTCGATGTTGCCGCCGCAGGAAAGGAACCTCCTGTAGTGTGCGGCCCGCTACTGCCTGGTCTTGAAAGAGCCAGTGCTTCTCGGACTCCCATTTGCTCCATTCCACCATTGTTCGCAGTTGCGCTGCTTGGTAGTACAACAACAAATCTGGTAGGCCCAGTCCCCCATTCTCAGGAGGCAGCATAGCCAAGCGAAGCTTCATCCGTGGCCGGCGCCCGTTTCAGGTAAATTGTGCTAATTCGGATTGGGTCTGACGTATCCATCCCTCTGGGGGTCTCATAGGGATGGCTCGGAACACGTAAAGGACCTGTGGTAGGATCGTCATTTTGATAGCCGCCACCCTACCAAGCCAAGATAGCGGAAGGTGTCTCCATCTGCCCAGTTCTGACCGGATCGTCTGTCGGAGTCGTGTATAATTGAGGCGGACCGTGCCCTGTAGGGTGGCCGCCAGTTGAACACCTAAATAGGGGATAGCTTCCGAGGCCCACAGGAAGGGAAAGAGCCCCTGCAGGTGCGCCCTCGTGGGCGTCTCCAGGGAGAGGTCGAGTGCCACTGACTTGCTCAGATTGACTTTAAAGCCTGCCACCTCAGCGAAGGTGTCTAGTATAGCCACACAGTCTGGTAGCGACTCCCTGGGAGGGGATAGCGATAGCAGAACATCGTCCGCATATAAGCGAATATGTTCGAATGCTCCCATTTTGATTCCATGGATCTCGGGAGCGAGTCTCACGGCCTGTGCTAGGGGCTCCATATAAAGGGCAAAAAGCAAGAGCGACAACAGGCATCCCTGTCTCGTGCCCCGCTCTATAGGGAAGCGGGGCGAGGAGCACCCATTTACACGGACCGTCGCTGATGGCCTCGAGTAGCAATTCAGGATCCAGGTGCGGAATCGGTCTCCCAGTCCGGCCCTCACCAAGACCTGCTCCAGATACGGCCAGTGGACTCGATCGAACGCCTTTTCCGCGTCGATTGCGAGCATCATATATTCCCCTTCCGTACGTGTGAATTTCTCAATTAGGTGTAGCGCCCTCTTTGTTTTATCTACGGTTTGCCGCTCCGAGATGAATCCGGCTTGTCCGGAACAATTAGTCTCGGCATAAGCGGGGCAAGTCTCGCCGCAAGGATGCTTGTGTATAATTTCAAATCAATGTTAAGCAGCGAGATAGGTCGATGCGCTTCGCACCTTGAGTGGTCCTTCCCTGGTTTGGGGATCACGGAAATGGTGGCGTCCAGTAGATCCCCCGAGATCGCGCCCGGCTCCGAGAGGGAGTTAAAGAGAGTGGTGAGCAGCGGCATTACCTGTGCGCAAAATGTTTCATAAAAAATGGCAGTAAAGCCGTCAGGCCCCGGGGCCTTTCCTAGCTTGAGCCTGGAAATGGCTGAGATAACCTTCTCGGGTCTGATGTTGCATTCCAGGGCCGCTGCCTGATCTGGTGTGAGTACTGGTAGTCGGGAGGAACCAGGAAGGCTTCACCCGCTGCATGGTCCAGTGTTGACCCCCCATATAGAGAAGTATAGAAGTCGCCGAAAGCGGCTGCGATCTCACCATCCTCTGTCGCCAGGCTCCCTCCCGGTGTTCTGATTTCTTTCACCGTGTGACGCTGCCTCTTCTCCCTGAGCGCTCGACCCAATAAACGTCCGCACCTGTCCCCCCCCCATGTAGTACATGTGTCGCACCCTCAGAGCAGCGAATTCCGCCCTATCTTGGTCTAGCGCGCTCAACTGTTTCCTAACCACTGTTAGTTGCCTCCATATCCTGGGGGCGCACGTCCTTTGGTGCATGCCTTCCAGCTCCTTAACCTTTTGTGTCAGCTCGTCCCTTTTCTCCGCCCGCGCTCTGTTCTCAGCTGCAGACAACGCTATGAATTCTCCTCTAAGCACTGCCTTCAACGCAGCCCAGTGTGTCGCCGGGGAGGTGTCAGAGGTGTCGTTATGGAGCAAATAATCTTTTATCGTGCTTATTATTTTTTCAGGTACCTCTTTGCGGTGTAGTAGCGTGTCCCTGAGTCGCCAGCAACAAGATGGTCGCTGCACGGGGGGGAAAGGGAAAGTCGCGGAAATAGGGGCATGATCAGAAAGAGACGCAACCCCTATATCCACAGTAGATGTCAGTGCCTGGAGAGAGGTAGAAGCCAAAAAGTAATCCAATCTGGCGTATGTGCGATGTGCGCTCGAGAAATATGAGTATGCCCTAGTGCCTGGGAGGTCTACCATACCTAGTTCCCCAAGTCTCGCCAGCTCCCCCCCCCCGATAAGGTCCCGGCCTGTGTAGTGCGCAGCGCCAATCTATCTAAAGTATTGTCTAATACAAGGTTGAGGCCCCCTCCCACAAGGATGTGTCTATCTTCGGAAGCTGCCACTACGCTGAGCGCCTCGTGAAGGAATCGTTCCTGACCCTCCTTAGGGAAGTACACTGAGCAGATCGTGAATTCAGACCCTCCCAAAGAGAAGTGGTAAGATAACAACCTCCCCTTTATTTCCGCTCCCTTCCCTAACACCTGCCCTCAAAACTTCTGTGCAACTAAGATCGCAACCCCAGCTTTCTTGTTCGGGCGGATGAAAAGAACTGTTGTGGAAAGTTACGCGCCCTCATCCTTGAGCAGTCCTTCCGCAATAGATGCGTTTCTTGTAGGAGGCAAATGTCAGCCTGCGTGTGTTCAAGGCAAGATAGCACCGCTCTCCGTTTGACTGGGTTGTTGAGTCCTCTCACATTCAGTGAGATGATGTGCAATTCAGTAGGGCCCATGTTTCACCCTCACCCCCTCCCGCTCCATATTCCCGAGGCCAACACCTGAACCTGTACCCCCCAGTATGGCTCACCCACCCGTTCGGATCGTAACCTGACACGACCTGCCTCAAAATGTTGGGAACTCCTGTCGGCCTTCCGTAGTGGACCCCCCAGGACCTGGAACCCCTCCCCCTCCCTCCCACATAATTGTGCACCCCGATCTCTACCCTCTTTCTGACCCCAACTCCCCTCCCATCCCCCACCCCTACCCCCTCACCAAAACCCCTGAACTATCAACTGAAAGACAAAAAGACAGAGAAATACCCAATTGTCCATCATCTCTCACAGATGACTGGTCACACCGTATCACGGGGAAATTGAAGTCTAGTCTCTCATTCGTCCCCCCCGCCGTCGACCTCTAAAAGAGCACATGAGACCCCAGGCAATGCAAATCTTCAACTGATAATCAGCCCTGCTGCTGTGAGGTTAAGTCTGTGGATACTGCTTCCAACGCCGCCCTGCGGCCGCTTTCGATCTCCGTCTTCGGGGGCTTCTTGACGCGGCGCCGATTCCGTTGTTGGCGCCATTGAGATGAAGATTCTCCCGCTCCTCCTTGGCGAGATGGGTGCTCATCCTCCTCTTTCGGCAGGTCTATACCCAGCACCTGGCAGGCTTCCTTTAGGGAGCGAAGTTGATGAAGCTTGTTATTTAGTTTGAACACGATCCTGAACGGGTGCCCCCAACTGTACGGTATAACCTGCTGTTGGAGATAGGCCGTGACTGGTTGAAGCAGCGTTTCTGCAGTGTAAGTGCAGAGAGATCCTGGAAAAGTGTCGGAGAGTGACCGCGAAAGGAGATGGGATGCATCTGCCTCGCCTTCTGAAGGATCTCTTCCTTAGTGCGGAAATCCTGGACACACACCAGAATGTCTGCGGGGAAGCGGGACCCAGATCGCTGGGGTCCAGCCCTGTGTGCCCTGTCAATCAGGAGTGCTGTGTCTTCCGGCCGGCCCAGGACATGGTTGAAGAGCTCCCTGGTGAATTTGAAAAGGTCTTTATCTTCGTCTGAGCGAGGCACTCCCCGAATACGCACGTTATGCCGCCTTGAACGATTTTCTAGATCCTCTAAGTGTGTCTGCAGATCCACTTGTTGGTCACGTAAGCGTATAATTTCCTGTTGGAGCGCCTCTGTTTCGATGTCGCGGTTGTCCTGTTTCGTATCGAGCTCTGCCACCTGCTCTCCAACGCCATCCAGCACTGCTCGGATCTCATCCGTAAATTCTTTTTTGAGGGTGTGTATGTCCCCTCTTAACCCCTTCGGTGATCATGACGGAACGGTTCCGTCATGAGCGTCCGTTGGCCTGTGCTCATGACGGAACCGTTCCGTCATGAGCCCATTGGCTCATTAGAACCTTCAGCACAGCGAGAAAATTTGCGCCGCGCTGAAGGGGTTAAGGACGTGAAGAGGGACTCGAGGAAGGCCTTTGTGATGGGCTCCGTGCAGTCCGTCTCCGGCGCGCCCCGCCTTGCTCCAGCCGTCGAAGCGTCCTTAGCCGTCGTGGGCGATTGGGCTTTAGCGAACATTTCTTTCATCGTCCTGTCCTTACGGATTTTTGATCCCTGCAACATGGCAGTATCTCAGCGGCAGGCTCCCCTCTGGGAAAGTCACCAAAACCGGTGTCAGGGCGTATGAACACCCCGATAGTAGTATGTATAGGCTGCACCAGCTGCCAGGCTGCGTATAAATGGCCGACTCTTATCGCTCAACAAAATGGCGCCAAACCAGGCCCTCCTCCTGGCAAATCTCGTTGGGACTACACTTCACTCTGTCACGGGCCCCGTCGCAGGCCCCGTCAGTAGGACCCTCTCAGGTTCCAATGAGCTCTATCTGCTCCGGGCAGGGACCGCGTCCCCTCTGTTATTTACCACGGCCCGGTTCCCTCCTCTTCCCTGTGGCCGCCTCCCTGCCGGTACTCTTAGTCGTATCCTCCGCTCAACACCCAAGCACACGGCCCCCACCACAGGTCCCCCTGTGTGGCCCAGTCAGGGGTCGCCGGTATGCCTGGCGGTGAACACTATGGGCAGCGGCGTGGCCCTCTCCGTAACACCGGGCTCGGGCTCTGCGTTCGCATTCACCCCAGGGCAGTCCTCGCGGCAGGCCCGCCGCAGCAACAGACGAGGCTCCTGTCTGCCGCCTCACGCAATGCTCATGCGCGGGCCGGGCCCACCGTAGACTCCCCAGGCTGTGTTGATGGGCCTCAAGTCCCGGGTTCTCAGCCCCAGTGTCTCTGGAGGGATCCCCCCTCCGGCAAAATCCGGCCCCGGACCCTGCCTTAACTCGCCACCGGATGGGCCTCAACGGTTAGTGCGGGTCCTCGTTCACGGCTGCCGATCCCGCCTCATCACTTCCGAGGCCCCTTGAGTTCTACCACCATGCACCGCACTCTTGCCTGGGCGGCGGGTCTGCAGAAGCAATCGAACGGTGGTGCCGCCGATGCCTCGCGCCGAGATAGGCGCGGGTCAGACCCGCCGGGGACTCACCGGTTCAGTCGGAGGGTCGCGTCTGATCTCGGGCCTCCGGCTCGGTTGCTGCTTCTCTGACCGGTCGTTCCTCCCCCAGCGCCGGCCGCAAATCCAGGCCGCGCCACAGGCAGATCGGCAGTCGGCCACACGGGCGTTCCCCGCGGTCCAGGAATGTCCCTGCTGATCCCCGGCAGTACCGGGACACCGGGCAGGCTAGTGGGGTCGCTAATAGGGGGCTCCGTGAGGCCGGAGCCCGTGCTGGAAAAGGCCAACGGCGGGAGCTCCGGAGAGTGCGTCTCCCTACCCCGCCATCTTGGCCACGCCCCCCCCCACCTAGTGTTTCAATCAACAAAGTCAATCCATGATTGGTTGTGGGTTTTGTGAGCCCTTCCTGACTCTAATTCTGTATTCCTCAGTTGTGAGTCCAAATCCCTCAATCAGAGTTCTCTTCATGCGATCATAAGACCCAGCGTCTGACCCACTAAGGGTCATCAGTCCGTCTCTGTACTTACCAGAGAACAGTTCCCAAAGGAGTGTCCCCCAGTGAGTTTTCTTCACCTTTCTGGCTTCACAAGCCCTCTCAAAGGCTGTGAACCACATGGCGATATCATCACGGTCCTCAAATTTAGGGACAATCCCTTTGGGGATTTTGGGATCATAGGATCCTTTTTTTCTATATTTTTTAAATTGCTGCCACCATTAATGGGTCATATCTCTGCTCTTTCTTTTTCTAGAGCCAGGAGTCTAGTCACTAGGTCAAATCTTTTGGTCAACCGTTCTAGCAGGAAGCCCTGCTCATTGAGGCTATCCTCAATAGTACCTGATCCATCTGTGTGGCTTCTCGGTACTAAGAGGTCTACTCTTGGAGTCAGGGGCACTTTGAGGTACCGGGTTTTTAGGAACACGGCGGTGCCAGGGGGAACACCCAGAGACCTCTTGAGTTCTTCCTGTTCTGGACCACAGAAACACAGAGTCTTCTAGGTGATGTCAAGGATCGAGTTTTATTGGCTGCAACCAAGTAACAAGCATCCTAGAAGTACAACAGCATGGTGTGTATATTCTCAGGAGACTGTTCGTTTTTACAGAACCAGCCTTCTCCTTTTATACAAAAATATCAGCTTCAAGCAAGAATTCTTTGGTTTACAGTATGGTCATATACATATTTCCAAAACAATGAAAAAGCAAAGTCATGATGGCAAGCCCACATTTTCGTATGTCCAGTTTGTGATAGATGACCCAGCCAGGCCCAGAACTTCCATCAGATATCGATGAAACCTCAATAAAATCAGGCACCTCCTCCTTGTAAAACTAGCCATAAAGAAGAAACAGGGACAGGTGTGTGTATGATAAAGCATGGTTTGTATGTGGTAAACGGTTTATGACATGTTGTGCCTTGATGCTAATCTCGCTCGGCCATTGGGTTGGGGACTGCCCGAACAGGTTTGGCTAGAGGCAGTGGAGGCAGCTTGCCCAGGTCACAGAGGAGTCAGCAAAGGTGGACGTGTCCTTTCAGCTCGAATTCGGCCTTGGTCAATTGACTATGTAAGGGCAACCACAAGATGGATGCCGCTCACAAAATGGAACCCGAGGGTTCAAGTCAGAAATTACGATTTAAGGATGATTGCATCATTCGATCATGACGCAAATACATAGGTGTAATGTCCTGATCATTACCGGTCTGCCGATACCAAATTCATCATGGTATGATGATATTTTCTGACACGAGTGTTGGGCTTCGGTACCACATTATAGCAGGGTCCAGAATTTTCAGAACCACAGACCCTCCTTTTGCCCTTATATAGGCAATAACTCATGCTAATCTGAGTCCAAATCTGTATTCATGAAGTCATTAAGATGCTGCTGTAGCATCATCCTGTTGCTCAGTTCGTCCCTTGACACAGGCTTCCTTACACATGATGTAGCACCGAGGCCACATATTGCAGGAGCGCACTGCACACACAGGCAGAACATGAACAGAATGGCTAAGATCATTCCAATGAATATCAGAGTTTTCCATCCCCAGGCAGATATCAGTTCCCAGAACCACCCCATTAAGGACCAGTCCCCTTTATCCACGTGAATGGAATCAGAGATCTTGTGCAGTTTGGAGATGGCCTGGTATACCGTTGGAGAATTGTCAGGGATGAAAATGCAGCAACTGGATTGGATCACTTACATACCCCACCACGGTCTGCAAGTATGACATCTACGGCAACCCTGTTCTGGAGAGTCATAAGGCGGTCCGACTCGAGCTCCGCAGTCAAGTTACTAAGGGCACCAGCCGTTTCAATCACGGCGGATTCAACTACCCTCGTCAATTGGCGAATGTTCCTGCTGTTCACCATAGGCCCCCAAAATGGCAGAAAACCCTTTGCGAAATCTCCAAACTCCTGTTCCGCAGTGTCGTTTTTAGTCACAACACCTCTAACTGTCCTTGACCGATGGTAATCTGCCTCGGCCGTGTAGGTGGGTGGCAGCAGAAACGAGACAAAACATGTGCCCGAAAAGTCAGGGGGCAACCATGTATATGCTCTATCGTGGCAGACGAAGTAGGTACCCTTAGCTGCTAGGAATGAAGGGGAGGTTTGAGACGAGAAAACGTAAGTCTCAGTACAGACACTCTTCCCTAACTGAGCTCTAGGGTTTTTGCCATTTCCCTGCAGACATAGGTGACCTTGATGGGGTACTATCCAGATTGGGGATGATTTCTTTTCTCGCTTGCTCTCACTCAAGGAAATCCCATACTTAGTTATGTTCCATCTACTGTATAACTTAAACTCGTCTTTGGGAATCGTTCGATACGTGTCGATATCCCTGCTCATATTTCTGATTCCTGCCACTAGTGCCATGTTGCTTGAATTTCTTCCTGTGGGACGCGAGGGATATGGTTCTATGGCAAACAGGAACATGGTTTGGAAAGCCCACAGAGAACCATAGTAACTAAATGGCAGGACAAAATATGGGATACCCTTATCTGTCGTGTGTGGCATAAGTCCACATACCCAACAATTTGTTGTGTTCATTACAGACTGGTGCTGGTGTAGAAGCTGGACGAATGAGTTATTTACAAATTCTAATCTTCTGGCAGACTCGTGTTCCGTTAGAGGGTGAAAAGAGTGCGGGGAAATAGTAGGAGGAGGTGTGGGCTGCGTGGTGTGTATAAATGAGACTCGAAAGGTAAATAAAAGATAGCCAATCAAAAACACCATTATATTGCACAACATAAGGATTGATATTATTAAAAATTGTTTTTTCGCCATCACAGCGCATACTCTCTTTTCAAAGTTCGTAGATCTGGCAGGTCTCTCCATCTTGGGAAACTCCATCCTCTAAGTTGCTGCCCGCGGTGGGAGATTGATTCTGCTAAGGAGTGCTTCTGTCAATCCTAGGGTAATTCCCTGGAACCAACAGAACTGTCTACCTAACCGTCTCCAGCTGCACTCCAAAGGATGTGGCAATCGCGACCCTAGCAGCAGAACCGGATGGCGGTTCGAAAATCAAAAATGAGCAAGTTTTCCTAAATGAGAGAGCTGCGCTATAAAAAATAGTACTTGGGGGAAAGAAAAACTTTTATTAGTTCATTTTTATTAGTTCGTTTTTCTTGGCCTCAGATTATACCGTTGTTTTCCTGGTATGGTATGGTCTTGAAACAAGACTTCAGGTTCTGTAGTGTCCAACTGCATTGACGGTGGCACAAATCCTTGCAGAATGTTATCGCTCTCCTTTTCTGTAGCAGTGCCTTTCAAACGTGCATCACTGAAGGGTAAGAAGCGAGGCACAGTCTCGGTTTCTGAGTCGGCGACACCCTCCTGGGCCCACCGGTCATAGGGCAGAGGCAGAGGGATCCGTTTGCAGTGGATCCCGTGGATCCAGTTCTTCTTTCCTTCCACACGAACGGCTGATCTTGTGGAAAGAAGGACAAGGTGTGGGCCGGTCCACCTGGGCTGTTCGTTCTTTGTTCGCTGAAAGTTTTTCACCAACACGCAGGATCCAGGATCGATTTGATGTCCTGGAGCTTCAGAGACCGGAGGCAGAGAGTCATGGACCTGTTGGTGTAAAACACGCAATTTAGCCGTCAATTCGTACAAATAGTCAAGCAGTACAGGATGCTCTATCTACTCAGAGCCTTGTGGGCCTTGGCACTCCCCATATGTTGGCCGGGTGGCCGAACACTATTTCATGAGGACTAAGTCCCACTCTAGAGTGGACAGTCATTCTGGTAGATAGGAGTGCCAAAGGCAGGGCGTCAGGCCATTTAAGACCTGTGCTTGCTTGAATCTTGGCCAATTTCAACTTTAGAGTGCCGTTATAGCACTCTACTAATCCAGCTGATTGGGGGTGATTTGCAGCGTGGAACTTCTGGTGTATATCTAGGCTCTCACACACTCTCTTCATCACTCGTCCCACAAATTCACTCCCATTATCACTCCAGATCATTCGAGGCATTCCAAACCTAGGGAAGAATTCTTTGACAAGGGATTTTGCTGTGGACAAGGCAGTATTGTCCTTAAGGGGATATGCCTCCACCCACCTGGAAAAGGCACAAACAACAACGAGTACGTATTTCAGATTGTTGCACCTCTCCATGTGGATGAAATCTAGCTGCAAAACCTCGAACGGATACGTTGGAGGCGCAAAATGACCAGCTGGAGTTGGAGTTCCCTTACCAGGATTGTACTTCAGACACACCATACAGTTCTTGACCACATTCTCTGCACATTTAGGGATTCCGCTATTCTGCCATACTGGAGCCAACAACTTACAGATTCCTTTCACACTGAAGTGAGCCATTCCATGAGCCATTGTCACCACTGCAAGCACATACGCATCGGGTAACAGCCATCTCTGATGCTCTGACAATTCGACCCAACAACCATTCGCATCCAATTTACCCTTGCTTTCTCTCCATTCATTCACCTCTTTCTCTGTGGCTTCGGATTGGATGGATCTCACACTCTCAATCGTATTTTCACACATGCCAACATCACCAATCCATCTCGCAGGACCTGCAACATACATTCGACTCATTACGTTCCTTGCAGTTTCTTTCGCAACTTCATCCGCAAATGCATTCCCACGACCAACATCATCTTGAATCTTTTTGTGTGCACTGCACTTCACAATCGCAACTTGTAGTGGCAAGGTCAGTGACTCGAGAAGCTCATTTACTAGCTGACCATGCTGGATTTTTGTGCCATGCGATGTCAAGAACCCACGTTCACGCCACAATCGTTCAAAACTGTGAGCTACGCCAAAGGCGTATTGGCTGTCTGTGTACACATTCACTCGTTTTCCTTTTGCCAACACACATGCTCTTGTAAGTGCAATCAACTCTGCTGCTTGCGCAGAATTGTGTGGGATACGTGCAGTTTCAACAATCGTATGCAATGTCCTCACAGCATATGCTGCAGTCGTATCACCATTCGGCAACTTGAAACATGAACCATCAACCCATAAAGCATCATTACATTCAGGAAGGGGAGTATCCTGTAACTCTACTCTCCCTTTTGTCTCTTCTTCTGTCCTAAAGCAGCAGTCATGTTGTTCGACCTCATCTGTCTCTACTGGAATGGGCAATAACGTCGCTAGGTTTAATGTATCACACCTCTTTATGTGTATGTGACTCGCTAACAGTGTCAGCTCATAACTTGACAGTCGAGCACTAGTTGAGTGCTGTGTCTTTGTTCTGTTTAGCAAAATGTCTACTGCATGTGGGACCATACCTATTAGTGTATTGTTCATTACTAACCCAGCAGACTGTCGAATACAGACAGCTGCTGCCGCAGTGGCCCTCAAGCAACTTAGCAATGCCTTAGCTACGGGATCTAGAGTTGCTTAAAAGTACGCGCATGGACGCTGTTTGCCCCCAAAAGACTGTGTCAGGACTGATAATGCGCAACCTTCCTTCTCATGGACATATAACGTGAAAGGCTTACTGTAGTCAGGGGTACCCAACACAGGATCTGAACACAACGCATTGCGCAACTCGTAAAAACTTTTTTGACAATCTTCAGACCACGGAATGGGTTTCGGTGTATCCTTGCAAGTTAATGCCACCAAAGGTTTGACCAACAAGGAGAAATTTGGTATCCATTGTCTGCAATATGATGTAATGCCCAAGAAAGCACGCACTTCTCTCTGTGTCCTTGGGACACCCAATTCCGCAATTGCCTGTATTCTCTCTGGGGTCAGCTTCCTTCCCTCCTTCGATAAGATGTGACCTAAGTAGGCCACTTCTTGTCGACAAAATTGCAATTTCGAAAGAGAGAATTTGTGCTTCATATCACATAAATGACGCAACAATGACAATGTGGCATGCTTGCAAATCTCCTCAGTATCTGCAGCGACCAGTAAATCATCGACGTACTGAATAAGAGTCGCACCATCAGGTAGAACAATCGTGTCAAGTTGTGATTTCAGAGCCTGGCTAAATATAGATGGACTTTCACAGTAGCCCTGAGGAGCGCGTTTGAAGCAGAAGCTTCGGCCTCCTAAATTGAAGCCAAAAATATCTCTGCTCTCCTCGGCAATCGGGATGCTGAAGAAAGCATTCTTCAAGTCAATCACCGAGAACCAAGTGGCTGAAGCTGGAACCATAGTCAATAGGGCAGTTATATCAGGAACAACTGGAAACTGTGGCACAACAATCTTGTTCACTTCTCGAAGATCAATTACAAATCTATAGACAGGTGATTGGGAAGGATCAGTACGCTTTAGAACTGGCAGAACAGGACTGTTACAAATGTTGCCTGTTGTCTCTTCATTGACATCTTTCTCAATCAGATCGTAAATGATTGCTAACAATGCCTTTTCAACTTCGCTAGAGATCTTGTATTGGGGAATACGTGGCAACCTAACATTGGCCTTCAATGTTATGACATATGGCGCTATTTCCAAAAGACCCACATCATTAGAACCAGTAGCCCAAAGTATATCTGGAAGAGAAGACAACTCTGTTGGAATATTTTCCCTTGACAAATATATTGGAGAAACCACTTTCTTACCTAGGGTAAGTTGTACTCCCGAAGGAGAACAGTACAAAGTCGCATATAGTCTCTTTAACAGATCCAATCCCAACAAATTATCACCACATCCTGTTGTAAGAATGAGGGGTGCTTCTAATTCACATGGCCCAACAGAAAGGGACATAGGACTAGAAATCGGGTTCCTAACCGGGGCGCCAGAAAAACCTACTGAAACATTCGTTTCGCCAGACAAAGGTGCGCCAGGAAGTTTTGAGTGCATAATAGAACTCTTTGTAGCACCAGTATCCAGCAGAAAAGGTTCTGACACACCTGATGTAATCACCTCAACATAAGGTCCATTCTGATCTGCTGGAACCG
This sequence comes from Lissotriton vulgaris, assembly GCF_964263255.1. Taxonomy (NCBI): domain Eukaryota; kingdom Metazoa; phylum Chordata; class Amphibia; order Caudata; family Salamandridae; genus Lissotriton; species Lissotriton vulgaris. The sequence goes on along the minus strand of NC_141696.1, from coordinate 836,563,648 downwards.
AAACAACTCCCTCTCTTTGTCCATGGCTGTCCTAGCATTCATTACCCTCATTCTCGTTTTCTGCATAGTAGTCATCAGCATAGTACTGAGCTGTCCTAGAAGACGCATTATTCTGTTGGTCAAAACTTGTCATGGAATTCTGTGGCGGAAAAGAAGTAGCATTCTGGGGGGAAGTTTCCACAGCCCCTACCTCTAGGAGCCTGTTGAACACCTCTACCTTGTGCACCAGAAACCCCATTCAAGCGTTGTAACAAAGCCGGACAACTGTTCCTGAAATGACCCTCTTCCTTGCAATACGCACACTGATTCGGACCATATGGTAAACGCTGTTGAGAAGACTCGTTTCTTTGTGAGTTTCTCGAATACTGCTGAGGTTGCTGATAATCGTGCTGACTAGCAGTACGAGGCGGATAAGCTTGCTGGAGAAGGACTTTAGTTTTCAATTCCTTAGTCTTTTTATCTGCCTTCTCTAGCCCGTCTTTGCGCCTATTCTCATAGTACTGGGCTGTGGCTAAAATCTGCGCTGAGCCCAAGCATTCTCTGAATCTTTCAACTTATTACATAATTCAGGAAGCAAATTATGCACAAACTTGTCTACAAACAATCTTTGGCCACCCTCAGTAGCCATATCCTGACCACTATGATCGACTAAAGTCTCTTCAAACCTCGTGAAAAAGTCAGACACATTTTCATCTTTCTTCTGCTTGCATGCAGACTACTTGTCCCAATTTACACGCAATTCAGGCATTAAAGTCTTCATATACGTGATAATTCTACCAGGAAGTTCCGCTACCAAAGGCTCGGGTTTAGAGCCACCAACTTGTCTAGCATCAGCAGCATCAATATTAACCCATGTATCACCTAATTCTTGATCATGATCTGCATGACGAATCTTTCCCCATAAAGGCTGTGGAACAACATTTCCAAACAACATGTCTACATCCGCTAGATTCATTATACATGAGCTGGCAGTCTGTGATAACTCCTTATAATACCCTGCAGGATTTTTACGGGGATCAGGCAATGTCTGTTTGAGCGCTAAAACCTCAGATCTTTTCCAGGGAACATGTACCCATACACGCTGGAAATGCGGGGGAATTGCTGGATTCGCATTCGCATCACCTTCCCTCCAAACCGGAGGAACTTCTCTCATGGGGTACTGTCGCGCCTTTTTCTTACCTGGCATGTCATACTCAGATAGTAATCGGGAATTGCTTCCCTTGCTTCTATATGACAATAACATCTCAATTGCTTGTTCAATATCGGCACCTACAATCATGCCTTCTCCAAACTTGAACCGTACACGGAATAATTCATTCATGTCATATTCTGGATCATTTCCCTTCAAATCTTCACAGAGATATACACACATTTGCTCGAATACATATCTCTGTGTAGATGCTTCCCACTGACGGAAGACTTCCATAACGGTCTGAACATCATACTTCACAGTATCAGTAACCCATTTACGTGTTAACTCATTCAGCACTTCTCTTTCCTGATAATCAGGCAGTCAACTCCGCAACTGGCTACGTTCTGTATTAGGGGTCGTCTTAGGCGACCCAAAGAAAGGTGAGAAAAGACCAGTATGGATATCAAAAGGAGACTAGCTCTAGAATGGGTTAATCTGACATTAATATGATAGATTACTATTAATTACATAGCGACTCAGTATTGTCTTGCCAAGTGGCAGTGGCACCTGTTGGGTGTCTTTAGAAAGCCCTCACCCACCAACCTAGTTGGTGGCATGCTTCATCATCGGGCCCACCCAGTGACACCTAGCGTGTCCCGGGTGTGCTTCGACGCCTGATTACAGCGGAGCAGGTATGTCACTGTGTGTGCGGTGTAGGGTGTTAAGGTATGTGAAATTAAAACGGCTTGGCGGATGGTCCCTGGGGTGAGGATACTTTATTAAAAGGGCCTCCGTCAGCGGTTAAAAATAAGGCTGTGGGACGTTAGAGGCGGGTTACGACCTCCTACGTCCTTAAGTTGTCAACATGTTTCAGCCAGTGCCTTATACTAATCTGGCTTTCTTCAGGACAATAAAATATGTGTAGGTTAAAATAGGGGTTGTGTAGTGTAGTCTATGTGTCTACACGCCCTAAAGTGTATCTAACTGTGAGAGGGGGGATTCCCTTCTCAAGATCACCTGTACATTTAACATTGAGGACAGGTACAAGACAAACATAGGAGAAACAGAGTCACTAGAAGGTATTGTTCATATGTTATGACAGCCGACTTAAATAGCGAATAGTGCAGGCTATGAGCGGCTCAAGTGTAATGATACTGGTGGTATCATTAATGTGGAATCGCACTAGAACTTCGAGGGTGAAGTGATTAAAACAGCGGTAAAAATTACTGCAGTGAAAGGTGAAGAATTGTGGCGCAAGGAACATTTCTTACGCTTTCAATGCTTGTTTTTAGCTCCAAGGTTATTGAAGTGGCAGGGTGAAGCCCTAGTAGGGAGAGAGAGGTAGGACCATTGGGATTAGGGAACCTGTAGGAAAAAAAGTAGGGAGCGCTTACCCATTGTAGTGATACTCAGCATACTCACAGGATTTCTGGCCAGCACCAGCGTGGGACCTGTTGTGCCTCCTTCGCAGAACCGGTAGTGAATGGCTGCTGTTGCCGGTTTTTATACTGTCATAGATAGGATAATTGAGGGCACCTGTTGGAAGAGCAATGGTAGAGAGACTCGCTAGGCGGGTCTAGATAGCGCTCAGGTGTGTTGCTTATTAGCGCGCTGAAATGCCCGGTCTGAAGCGCCTGTGTGGGCGTATATGGCTGCCGGGTGCCGGGGCGGCTGTGTATAGCGCATGCGCGGCCGGGAAGTGGTCCGCGCATGCGTGGACGGCAGTTAGCAGCTCATGCGCGGCCGAGAAGTGGTCCGCGCATGCGCCGTAGGTAGTATTCCGGTGCGCGAATGGGAGAGTATCCCTGTTCGCGCTACCGATCGATTGCCTGTTGCACTGGCTCTAGTTGCGTGGCGGGGGCAGCAAGTAGTGGCCATACGTGGAGCGATTAAGCCCCAGAGTGCTACAGTATGTAGAAAATAAAAATAAAAATAAAAGGGGGTAAAATACCTCTCCATTACCTACTGCCCGGGCTCATGTGAGAGGGGCATTTTAGTGGGACATAATGGATAGCGCTTATGGCCCTGGGTGTTTTCAGGTGCTGGTATATGCAAGTGGCAAAGGGAAATACCGCTATGGACACCAGATTGGTCTCAAGTGCCAGGTTGGCACAATGTCATGCGGTGGGACCTTCCGGGGGGTGATAGAGACCAGAGGACGTTATATCCTGGGTGGTGGGTGTTTGGACAGGTCCATATGGATATATGGCCGGGTGATGTGATTGCCATCATAGGGTCACGGAGTTCCAGGGGATAGCATCATTAAGCCCATCAGTGGCTGTGGATAGACGGTATATCCATCTTTGTTCTTTGTTTAGTAGTTTTTTATCATTGTTGATGGGACTGACTGGTATTTGCTCAATGACTGTCCAGGTGAAGTCATTGGGGGTGTGCCCGTGGGTAATGAAATGGTTTGTCAACTTGCTAATGTTTTTCTTGCATCGCATTGTGCTGCGGTGCTCTGTGATCCTGGTTCTCACTTTGCGAGTGGTCATGCCCACATATCTGAGTCCACATCTGCAGGTTATTAAGTAGATCACATTCTGCGAGTTGCAATTAGTGTGGCTCCTTTGGGACCACACTTTATTCGGTTCCAAGTTCAGGGTTTTCGTGTGGGATGTCAAATGACAGACACTACAGTCATTGCATGGGTAGTGTCCGGTTACTTTGGGCATTCCCCACGCATTGAGGATGGTATTGTCGGGTTTAGGTGGTGGTTTGGGTCTGGTACTGACCAGTTGGTCTCTGAGGTTATGACACCTTTTATAGGCGAACCTTGGGGGTTCCCATTTCCTTTGCCCTGAATTAATGATTCTCCAGTGCTTTTTTATTATTTTAGCCACGTCATTGGAGGTGTCATAACCTCAGAGACCAACTGGTCAGTACCAGACCCAAACCACCACCTAAACCCGACAATACCATCCTCAATGCGTGGGGAATGCCCAAAGTAACAGGACACTACCCATGCAATGACTGTAGTGTCTGTCATTTGACATCCCACACGAAAACCCTGAACTTGGAACCGAATAAAGTGTGGTCCCAAAGGAGCCACACTAATTGCAACTCGCAGAATGTGATCTACTTAATAACCTGCAGATGTGGACTCAGATATGTGGGCATGACCACTCGCAAAGTGAGAACCAGGATCACAGAGCACCGCAGCACAATGCGATGCAAGAAAAACATTAGCAAGTTGACAAACCATTTCATTACCCACGGGCACACCCCCAATGACTTCACCTGGACAGTCATTGAGCAAATACCAGTCAGTCCCATCAACAATGATAAAAAACTACTAAACAAAGAACAAAGATGGATATACCGTCTATCCACAGCCACTGATGGGCTTAATGATGCTATCCCCTGGAACTCCTTGACCCTATGATGGCAATCACATCACCCGGCCATATATCCATATGGACCTGTCCAAACACCCACCACCCAGGATATAACGTCCTCTGGTCTCTATCACCCCCCGGAAGGTCCCACCGCATGACATTGTGCCAACCTGGCACTTGAGACCAATCTGGTGTCCATAGCGGTTTTTCCCTTTGCCACTTGTATATACCAGCACCTGAAAACACCCAGGGCCATAAGCGCTATCCATTATGTCCCACTAAAATGCCCCTCTCACATGAGCCAGGGCAGTAGGTAATGGAGAGGTATTTTACCCCCTTTTATTTTTATTTTTATTTTCTACATACTGTAGCACTCTGGGGCTTAATCGCTCCACGTATGGCCACTACTTGCTGCCCCCGCCACGCAACTAGAGCCAGTGCAACAGGCAATCGATCGGTAGCGCGAACAGGGATACTCTCCCATTCGCGCACCGGAATACTACCTACGGCGCATGCGCGGACCACTTCTCGGCCGCGCATGAGCTGCTAACTGCCGTCCACGCATGCGCGGACCACTTCCCGGCCGCGCATGCGCTATACACAGCCGCCCCGGCACCCGGCAGCCATATACGCCCACACAGGCGCTTCAGACCGGGCATTTCAGCGCGCTAATAAGCAACACACCTGAGCGCTATCTAGACCCGCCTAGCGAGTCTCTCTACCATTGCTCTTCCAACAGGTGCCCTCAATTATCCTATCTATGACAGTATAAAAACCGGCAACAGCAGCCATTCACTACCGGTTCTGCGAAGGAGGCACAACAGGTCCCACGCTGGTGCTGGCCAGAAATCCTGTGAGTATGCTGAGTATCACTACAATGGGTAAGCGCTCCCTACTTTTCTCCTACAGGTTCCCTAATCCCAATGGTCCTACCTCTCTCTCCCTACTAGGGCTTCACCCTGCCACTTCAATAACCTTGGAGCTAAAAACAAGCATTGAAAGCGTAAGAAATGTTCCTTGCACCACAATTCTTCACCTTTCACTGCAGTAATTTTTACCGCTGTTTTAATCACTTCACCCTCGAAGTTCTAGTGCGATTCCACATTAATGATACCACCAGTATCATTACACTTGAGCCGCTCATAGCCTGCACTATTCGCTATTTAAGTCGGCTGTCATAACATATGAACAATACCTTCTAGTGACTCTGTTTCTCCTATGTTTGTCTTGTACCTGTCCTCAATGTTAAATGTACAGGTGATCTTGAGAAGGGAATCCCCCCTCTCACAGTTAGATACACTTTAGGGCGTGTAGACACATAGACTACACTACACAACCCCTATTTTAACCTACACATATTTTATTGTCCTGAAGAAAGCCAGATTAGTATAAGGCACTGGCTGAAACATGTTGACAACTTAAGGACGTAGGAGGTCGTAACCCGCCTCTAACGTCCCACAGCCTTATTTTTAACCGCTGACGGAGGCCCTTTTAATAAAGTATCCTCACCCCAGGGACCATCCGCCAAGCCGTTTTAATTTCACATACCTTAACACCCTACACCGCACACACAGTGACATACCTGCTCCGCTGTAATCAGGCGTCGAAGCACACCCGGGACACGCTAGGTGTCACTGGGTGGGCCCGATGATGAAGCATGCCACCAACTAGGTTGGTGGGTGAGGGCTTTCTAAAGACACCCAACAGGTGCCACTGCCACTTGGCAAGACAATATTGAGTCGCTATGTAATTAATAGTAATCTATCATAATAATGTCAGATTAACCCATTCTAGAGCTAGTCTCCTTTTGATATCCATACATATAAACCGGGGATCTGGACTAGCTTTCTGGTCCTCTCTCTCCCTCTTGATTCTCGCGAGAAAAGACCAGTGACAGTACTTGCTACTCTCTGTCGAACAGAAGGAGAAACTGGTGGAAAGGCAGATACGCCCGAAAAGACAGGCTGATGAAAAGCAGAAGTCGAGGCAGTAGCAGAAGGAGCATTAGGATAAATAGTCGGATCAGTAGGCGAAGTCGTAGAAAAAGCAGATGGAGTATGTAGCAAAGGCGGCGGCCCTTGAGAGGGCTGCGCCGGAGGAGTATAAACCAGCTGAAGAGGAGCTGGTGCTTGTGGAAGAACTGGTGTTCGTGTGGCGGGGCGCGGTATAACAAAGCGTTGCGGGGTTGTAATAGCATTTTGTGCATAGGGGGTGGAGAACTCAGTAAATGGGACATTAAAGGATCCTTCTCAGGTGTCCCTTTTGATCCTTGTCCTTCACGTGGCAACACTGGGTAGCATTTATCTACCGCTAACTTCCTACTTCTAAGCATTTGTTCACTCTCTTGCTCTTCCTCATTATCCCTGTATGCAACGGCAGCTTGTACCATTGACACACCTCTTTTATTTTTCTTTGCTAATTTCATTTCTTTCTGTTTGGCTTCTTTACGCCATAGGCGAAAGGAGTCAAACATCGCCGGCCGGGCTTTCTTCTTGAACAGTTTCACCTCTAGATTATCTAAAATCTCTGTATCAAAGCTACCATATTGAGGCCATTTTAAAACACCATCATTCCTGGTGTATCGGATCCATACTTCATTATATGTGATAGGGCCTACGCTGTGCTTTACATAGAGCTCATATGTTGGAGTTCCAATCGGAGGAACCGGACACGAATCCTCTAATCGGGAGTCCTTACTACAACCAAGACAAAACAAATTTCCAAGTCTGCTAAGACCAGGCATCTTCGCTCTCTAGTCTAGCTTTAAACTTTAAAGGATTATCGAATACGATAGTCTCGTGAATACACGAGTCCCTTGGTTTTGGCGTTTGCAAGTTCCAAACAAAGCGTATCTCAAGGATACCAAAACTAAGAATCAAACTAAGGACTGGGAGACGCTCCACTTATACTTAACTGAAGTATTGATGATCGATGACGTCACTAGAAGACTCGTCTACGTTTCGCTCTACCAAGCATCAATGGGTCCAAAACAGGGCAATAGTCAGGGCAGCAGTCCTTCGTAGCCATCGAGACGCGGGGAACCTCGCAGCAAAGACCTTCGGAACCACGTCGATATACAGGGGTCGCTGAAGTGGCTGGCTGTCCTCTGGAATTTTCACACGAAGCTCCTCACGAACATCTGGCTTGGACCGACACCGCTTGATACCGCCCCGAGTTGGGCGCCAGCTGAGGTACCGGGTTTTTAGGACCCCGGCGGTGCCAGGGGGAACACCCAGAGACCTCTTGAGTTCTTCCTGTTCTGGACCACAGAAACACAGAGTCTTCTAGGTGATGTCAAGGATCGAGTTTTATTGGCTGCAACCAAGTAACAAGCGTCCTAGAAGTACAACAGCACAGTGTGTATATTCTCAGGAGACTGTTCGTTTTTACAGAACCCGCCTTCTCCTTTTATACAAAAATATGAGCTTCAGGCAAGAATTCTTTGGATTACAGTATGGTCATATACATATTTTCAAAACAATGAAAAAGCAAAGTCATGATGGCAAGCCCACATTTTCGTATGTCCAGTTTGTGATAGATGACCCAGCCAGGCCCAGAACTTCCATCAGATATCGATGAAACCTCAATAAAATCGGGCACCTCCTCCTTGTAAAACTAGCCATAAAGAAGAAACAGGGACAGGTGTGTGTTTGATAAAGCGTGGTTTGTATGTGGTAAACTGTTTATGACATGGTGTGCCTTGATGCTAATCTCGCTCGGCCATTGGGTTGGGGACTGCCCGAACAGGTTTGGATAGAGGCAGTGTAGGCAGCTCGCCCAGGTCACAGAGGAGTCAGCAAAGGTGGACGTGTCCTTTCAGCTCGAATTCGGCCTTGGTCAATTGACTATGTAAGGGCAACCACAAGATGGATGCCGCTCACAAAATGGAACCCGAGGGTTCAAGTCAGAAATTATGATTTAAGGGTGATTGCATCACTCGATCATGACGCAAATACATAGGTGTAATGTCCTGATCATTACCGGTCTGCCGATACCAAATTCGTCATGGTATGATGATATTTTCTGACACGAGTGTTGGGCTTCGGTACCACATTATAGCAGGTCTAGAATTTTCAGAACCACAACTTGGGCCCTTTTCTCCCTATGAAGTGGGAGGTGAGGGGGTTGGTCTACCTCCTCATCCCCTCCATCTTCTTCCTCATCTGATTGGTCTTCACCATTTTCAGATGGGTGGTCCTTGACATACCAAGCCAACAGCTCCTGGAGCTTTTGTTTGGCAGGATGGGACCCCATTTTTTTAATATCTTTATTGCATTTTATCTTTACATTACAGGTACATTAGTCCACACACATCTATACATATCATTTTGGCAAAAATATCACTTGTTTCATAACACTATGCACATAAATCAAAACATTTCCTGCATTTTGCTTCAGTGTCAGCCATGTCTGGAGTGTGGGGTCGCATATATGTATACAGCTCTCTTCGGGCTCCTACGGCCAAAACTTTCTGTCATCTCCAGTGGAGGGCTAGGGTGAAGGTGCTAAGTACCACTTGCCATGGCAGCTATGGTAATGCATAAGGACATCAATGAATTCAGGTAAGTACATTTCACAATGGGATCCAACTCTGGAATTGCATCATATAACGTGTCATTAGTAAGTAGATCAATGTACGTTCCAAGGTCCAGTCCGTGCATTAGATATTATTTTTTAGAACAACAGTTTAACGGCATTTTAACAACAGTAAAAATAATTCAAAACAAAAAGAGAGACATCAAATTACTGAGGTTGTATGCATCAAGTGTCTAGGGTATCTTCCGGGCAGAGTCGCAACTAGAATGGCGTGCGAGTATGGTGTAGGTGCTGCTACTTAAATTTTCTGTATGATTGCGTGGTTGTGGAGGTGACTCGCTGTAGGAGCTGCTTTCGCGTGGTGTTTATTGGGGGGGGGGGGGGAATGTGAGGTATCTGCCTAGACCAGCGATTGCAGTTGGGGTGGCATGTAAAAACAGCACAGTGTCGGCGACTAGGTGGCTCTTTAGGTGTCAGTCCTGCTTATTGCACCGGGGGTATCTGCCGCGTGGCATCCAAGCGTGTGAGATTTGTCAGCATTTCTGCCCAGGTCTGCGCAATGGGATACTTTGGCAACCCTGCCATTTATTCCCTGTGTAGGGTGGTACCCTCCGCCCGCGCCCAGACTTCAAGGGATTTCACCCAGAGTGATACCTCTGGCGGATCCTTGTGTTTCCACCTCTTAGTTATGAGGCGCTTCGCTGTAATGAGGCCCAGGTCCCGAAACCTGGAGCCTGCATTATTGGCCTTGGTTCTCTTATAGAGCTCCAGGATGCAGACCTCCCACGTGGAGGGTATCTCATCGTTCATGCAGTTGGCGAGTGTTTCCAGTATCGCGCACCAGATTATTTTCACTAACAGCTGGGTTCTTGTTAAGAGACCTAGTTAAAAAAGTTCTAACCCCTCTTATGCCTAGCTAAAGTGACTTTTTATTTTCTAAAATTCTAAAGGTACTTAACCAAGACCCTAACAAGACTTTTAGGGGCATATTATCAAGATGCAGAGATAATTATCGCTGAACGCGCTTAGAGTGTTTTTTACTATCACCGACTATTGCTGGAATATTTCGCCATGATAGAGCTGTATTAACAACGCTTAGCGCATTGGCAATATAAAGTTCAAGCGATAGCGGGGAAATAGGCGACATCGCTGACATAAAAAGCGAAAATCAATGTGAAACTGTGTTAAGCTTGCTAATATGAGCATGTGGCCTTAACCCTATGATCCACCTCCCATTTTAGGTATGCTTTAGTCAGGTTTCAATCAGGCATACAATTCCTGCATTGATTGGGTTTAGCGCCACTTTTGGTATCGCAGGACATCTTTGCTAATAAGGCGAAGATGTTTAAGAGACCTTTCCCTTGTGCTTTATGTAAGGAACGCCAACCTTGCATGTCATTAGCGATACGTATCGCTGACATGCAAGGTGATAGAAAGAGCGACAGCGAACGCCTGAACGCTTGTGCTAACGCATGTTAGCGCAGGCTTGATAATAGGGAGATAAAAATATAGCCGCTTTTTGGCAAAAAGGGCCGCAAAAGCGGCAATATGCCCCTTAGTAGTTTAGCAAAAAATGCCAATTTGAAAAACCTACCTAACTTTTTGGGTGCACTACTACCACCTGGGAGATTACGACTTGTAGTACCAGGAGGAGTGGTAGTACTGCTGGGAGGAACATTTTCCTTATTGCTGACCTTAGGGCAAATGGGGTAATTTTTCCAGTGGCCAGGCTTCTTACAGACATGGCAATGAGGTTTCCTTTCAGGAGAGGAATGTGTTTGGGACCCACACCCAGAAGAAGACTTTGTGGCCCTGTAGGGGATTTATCTTTTGATTTGTCCCCACCTTTCTCTAGGTTCTTGGAAGAATCTTTCTTCTGGTCACCACCCTGATGATTTGGCTTTACTCTGGTTCTGACCCATTTATCTGCCTTCTTGCCCAATTCTTGGGTAGAAGTCAGATCTGAGTCCACCTACTGGCGTAAAAGCTGGTTTTGATAATTATTGAGGATCTGCTCCCTCATAATCAAATTTTACAATCCTAAAAAGTCATGCAACTTGCTGCTATGTCTCCAGCCTTCCAGTGCCTTAGTAGCACAATCTACAAAGTCAACCCAGTCTTGAGACTGTACCTTCTGTGTGTATCTGAACTTAATCCTTTATTGTTCAGTGGCTATGCCAAACCCATCAATGAGAGCACTCTTCAAGACTTTTTAATTATCAGCATTATCTTCTCTTATAGTGAGGATCATGTCTCTAACATTGTCTGCAAAGGTGAGCCAGAAGATAGCTGCCCACTGCTCTTGAGCGACCCTCTCTAGTGCGGTTATCCATTTATGGATGTCATCCCCACTCTGATAGGGAGAGACTATCTTGTTCAGGTTCCTATGGTCATGAGTACTTTCTCTACCTCTAGGGACACTGTTGCTGCCACCTTGGGGCTCTAGCCTAAACATTCTGGAAGCTCTCTGGAGCTCTAGGGATTCCCTATCTAAGGCCAATTGCTGTCTCTTTATTCTGAGCTTAGTTCTCTCAGACTCAAGCAGTTGGCACTTCTTATCATGAGAGGATTCGCTCTTTTGAGAAGCAGAGGTCCCTACAGAAGTACCAGATTGATTAGATTCCTGAGAAGGAGATCTTGATCTTCTTGGTAAACTGCTAACTCTTCCTAGTGGGGTAAAGAGAGGGTCACTGGGGCCTTCTCCCCCTCCTGAGGGAAGAATTGGAGTATCCAGGTTAGAATCATCTTGATCCTCCTGGCCAGGGTTTGAGTCCAGATCATAGAAGTGTTCACTTCCTGCTTTGTCCTCATCTCCTGTCCCACCCAACCTACCTGCCTCATCAGACCCTGAAGTCTACCTGAGGTCATCTAGAAGTATTATCTCTATGAGACATTGAGTGCTAGCACTTCTCCCGGTCCTCAGTTTCCTAGATGCACACATATTTCTCAATTCCTGAAATGAGAGACGGTCATACTTAGTTGGCAAGGAGCCACTGGCTTCAGGCCTGGAATACATACTAGGGTTATATGGTGTAGGCACCTAACTAACCTAGTGGGAACTGAAACTCTCTTGAGTTGGAGAAAGGGTGTGCTAGATCCTTGACTACCCAACTCCAAGTTCAGTAGAAATTACTTATTCTAGTCTTGATTTATATGTACCTAATACCTTTAGCGGTTTTCAGTTAATCACTTGAGATTTATCTGGTAAAACAATAGCAAGCTTGAATCCCAACTACTGCAAACCAATGTGAGAAGTTGGCCTGGTATATGCTGACCACTAATTATAGAGGGCACCTTGTACCAGTACAAACAACCCTTATTGATGATTAGGTTAAAGACAACCTTTATTGAAAGCTATCCTAGTGGTAGCTATGGAGAACAGCCTTCACGCTAAGTCTTGAAGGAATGTAAAGCAGCTTGTTTTACCAGATCAGAACTTCCTGAATGACCAAATGAAAGGAGAACCACACAAAGAACATATAAAATAGATGTATTTATTACTAAATTCTCTCTACTAACCTCTTTATGAGATTAGAGAGTAAAGCAAACAATATTAAATCACTAGAACGATAGTAAATAGCACAATACAAACCGGGGGGTCCAGGAGGAGACCGAACCATATACTAAGAAAGTGGTATAACAACCACAACTTGACTAGATACAGTGCCTAGAGCACGTAGAATCACTGGAACCATAAGGGGCCACACAAAGTAGTGACACAGGGGACCCACAGAGGACGGGTGAAGTTCAAGAAAACAGGCGCGAGCTCCGTACAACTCAATGGGAAAGTCGCGGTTGGAATTTTAAAGATTAAGGACACTTCGGAGAGGACTTCGAGCAAACCCTTTCAAACATAGAAGGTTCTAAGGCCAGCACTCTTGTGAGCACCAGAATACCCGTGTTACCTAACCCAGGGAAGCCGGGTGCAAAGGTGTCAAGTGATGTTGGTAATCTTTGTCGTGTTTAATGGCGTGATGCGGAAAAGTGCTGCTACCGGGAAGATGAAAAGTGTCCGGTGGAATACAACTACAAGAAACTCAAGAGAGTCCCTGGGATACTAGATGGAGGGAGAGGAAGCAGGGAAAAAACAAGAACAAACACAAAAACCTCTCCCTAACCATAAATCACTAGAAAGGTCATAGATCCTAGATGGAAAAACAGTAATATTGTCCCACAGTTTGGTATTTATGAAGTTATTTTTTTTATTCTTATTATATCAAAAGTTATCATTTTATGAAAATAATCGTGAATATATTATGTACAAGTAACTATCATTCTGAAAATAAGCACAGCAGGACCCCAACATAGAATACACAAATTCAAAAAATAACAAGAATCAACTACAAAATAACACCACACATCATACAACATTCAATCATTCCATGCACGACCCACCAAAACAAAAAACAATTGAAATAACACAATGACTAACAAAAGACACAGATATTGCATAGACATTATACAAGAACAATAATCATATACAATACACAAAAATACATTATTTGAGTCTGAGAACAGCGCCGACCCGTGTTTCGGAGTGGAACCTGTCCACCAATTCCTTTGTCAGAGCGCAACTGATACAATGGAGTTATACGATCAAAATTCCGTCATAGAATCAGAAACAATATCTAATAGAACGGTGGCGAGGGGTCTTTGAAACATATCAGTCAGAGGTACCAATCTGTGGGATCAATGAAAACAACATATGATTGATGAAACTCTATAATTACATTTGATGAGGGACACAAAAAGGAAACATATAAAATTAAAAAATAAGGTAAAGGATATAAATAGGACCAAGTGTGAAATAGACATAGAGTCCATAAAATCAATGTGCACAGTGAAGACATTCAATGTGTGAATGAATGTGGATACCAGTAATAAGAAAAAACTGAAGAACAACTCCAGGTAAGAAATAGGAAGACGATGGAAGAAGTCCAATAAAAACCTACTCTTCAATTTGGCGATCTACGCAAGCTCAAATTCACAAAAACATGACTCAGAAGATTAATACTGGGGATCATAGGCTTCACAATCTATATAGAAGAATATATAACAGACACTAAGGAAGGTGGAGAAGAATAGCCACAACCTTAATCTGGGCGTACAGTTAAGGACTAAGATACTGCTGACAGAAGCATAGTGCGATGGAATGCCCAAAAATGCAATATGGGGGTAGATATACAGCAGACCTCAAATACATACAAAATAAATGTCTTAAAATGCTCATTAAGTGGGGTTGTAAGTCTAAGGTCTAGATGACTGTATGTGGTTCTAAGGATGACCAAAAATGAGGTAATACTTACCCCTCCAATTATAGTGCCAGAGGACAAAATGGACACCACATGGGGGCTTTTTCTGGTAGATACAAAGGTGGCAAGCCTGGCCAAGGTCCTAAAGTTAAGGAAAAAGCTTAGGGACCTAATACGTAAAGAACACCACAACTAAGCTGTAAGTGGCCTGACAAGATGGAAAACATAGACAAAGAATAAAAACGTAAGAAGTACAAAATGAAACATAATATGTACTTACACGAGGATACATGAAGAAATGTAGAAAATAATACAGGCGATGTTACAGAATATATCCTTAACTGGTCTTTAATAATATGAGCTTGCCAAGAGCGACCCAGATACCAACATTATGCGCTTCTGTGTTACGGCATGGTGAAGCTAGCAATGAAAAAACGGAAACATGAGATAACTCTGAAGTGAAACGCCCAGGCTCCAAACCAAAACCCGGGTGGACATAAAAGGTCCAGAGTCCCACATACCTAATTTAGCCCAACGGATCGCTTGAACAGGGGAACACGTCCTTCGATGTACTCCGCAAAGGCAAAGGGCTGAAAAAGTCTGCATATAAAGCCAAGATAAAAAGCGCTAAATAAGTGGCACCTGAAAACGTTTATCTAAGGGAGAGCATGGTGCCGGACTGAACGCTCCAAAGAAGGGAGATTAATGGGCACCATGTTGGAACTAGAATAGTAGAGGGTAACCGGTGGCCATAATGGAATGGCGCTGCCGGGACTATTCAAACGATGTCTAAACAGCATCAGATGAAAGGGTACTGTAAACAATAATACAGAAGCAAAGTAAGAGCCACACAAGATATGTGGCTAATTAGTGGAGGAGGCCGGGGGGGGGGGGGGGGGGCGGGGGGGGTCCAACACTATCACAATTATCGGAGAAAAAAGAAGAAATAAGCTGAATAAGTGGAGACTATGTATAAAAAAGCAGAAATGGAAAGCCTTATGACAATCTGGGCGCTAAAATACCAGATTAAATCTGAAAGAACGACAAAGCGACCGGTAAATAAAGAAAGTACAAAATAGAGAGGGCTACATCTCATGACAGGGGCATACGACACCTAGTGGTGAGGAACCAAAATATCACAAGGAAACCAAAGAGTCCAACAATGAGAACGAAAAATTACCACAGCACCGGCTTGGGGCAGGGCAACATCCCAAAAGTGTGGGCTAAGCCTAGACACGTGCGAGTGAGATTGAAGAGAAGAAACAAATGTAAAACAATTCACTAACTGGGAACTGGGAACTGGGAAAAGGAGGGGAAGGATGAGGGAGACATTGTACAACCAATAAAACATACAAAAAAGCAAAAAGTCTGCCGAATTCCAAGAAGAATACAAGAATAGACTGGGTTACGGTCAACGGCTAACCATGAAAAAATTCATAAAGTCAAGTTATAATAATACATTTTGCCATGGTATATGTTCATTCAATCCTGTCATGGCCGTTTGGAGAGTGTATATCCAATACACTTCTCTCTTTCTTCTGAGGCCATTGATGTTATTGTCTTTGGGGTTATGTACCTTTTCGAGAATAATCCATCTGATATCAGAATCCAAATGGTGCTTCTCTTGCCAGTGTTCTACGAGAGGAGCCCTTCTCCTATTGTTCTTTATGCTGGATTTATGCTCACTCAGCCTGGTTCTGAATTCTCTGCTGGTCTCACCTACATAACCGTTCGAACAGGGGCATAGTATCAAATAAGTGACGTTGGCAGATCGACAGTTTGTCATTTCCTTGAAGATTAATTTTTTTTGTCCCATTGTAGCTCAGCTGACAATATAGCTGAACTACATGCATGACAATTGCCACATTTGTGTGTGCAGACTACCTATGATGGATTTCTGGAGACATTGCTTGGAGGTGTCAAACTTAGATTTACTAAGATATTGCACAGATTTCTATGTCTACGAAATGCAAAAACTGGTCTGAGTAATGGGTTGGAGTTTTCTCCAGAGTTTAGAATATGCCATTGTGAGCACATAATTTGGCGAGACTGATTATTAAAATTCGAGTGGCGAGTGACACACACCAATTTGTGATCTTCAATGGTATTCTTGTCCTGTAATAGGGCATCTCGGTTGTAGTACTTCGCCCTCTTGTAAGCCTCCTTGACCAGTCTGTGGGGATATCCTCGATTGAGCAATTTGAGTCTGAGTTGTTCGGCATGAAAATCAAAGTTTCTGAGACTAGTACAATTCCTGCGCAGTCGTAAAAATGGACTGAATGGTATGCTATCTTTTTGACTGCGCGGATGGAAACTATGGTACTGGAGAAGAGTGTTTCTTGCCATGGGTTTAGTGTATAGTGAAACCTCAATAATGCCTTCAACAGCTAGAATCCAGATATCTAAAAATTCTATCTTCTCCTTGTATAGACAGGCTTTTTGGCCCTATTTGGGGGTGATATAGACTTTAATCTTGCTCACATCTAGGATATGTATTCCTAGCTTGTGTTGGCCCTTTTAAGCCCTTTCTTCCAGACCTAGAAGAGGTCATCTATTGCCTATTGGCTTTGGCCTGTCATTATTGCTTATAGTAGAGGTTGGATCCTGTGGTCCTGACTTTATATTACACATTGGTTTGGTTTATGTAGGTACTCTGACAGAGCTAAGGGTTATTTCATCCTTCTTAGGCCTACAAGGTCCAGAACTAGAGAGACTCCATTTTGATGGAGCTGAGAGGCTTCAGGGGTAAAGGTAAAGTTTATAGTTAAGGCTGTAGACTGCTAGGAGAAAACCAGTCAGGACTGCTTCTTATCCGAGGAAAGTGTTTGTCTCTTGGGCCCAGACGTAACAAGCAGCTGGCCACTGCGGTTGCGCAAAGAGCTCTGGAGCTAGCACAGGAATTCGGTGGGAGGCAGCCCTCTGTTGGAAATTTCCATGAGGGGAGAGGAATCCATATTAGCGAACTGCAGGAGAGGAGGAGTGGTCAGTTCAGTTTGGTTCTTGCAGAGGAGAGAGCAGGATGTCTGCTGGAGCTGCAGAATGCAGTGCAGTTCTGGAATGGAGAAAGAAGGCAGATGATTGCTGAAGCTGAAGAGAGAGCAGTGCAGAGAGCATCAAAGCAGATGGAGGAGCTAAGGCTGTCAGCTGGAGCAATTGAACCAGAGGCGTGTAGCTGTGGTGACGGAGGGAGAGACAGAGAGAGCCCTGATCCCACCAGAGACAGAGAGAGCCCTGATCCCACCAGAGTCAGAGAGTAATCTTTCTTCTAATAGGTGAGGTAGTCCAAACTAGTTCCCTTTACACTTACACCTTAATCTTATCCTTATTCCCTAGGCTATTGTATATCTAATCCTTTTCTTTCAGCGGTGTGTTAAAGTTCCTGTTAGTCATAGAGACCCCGCAGATCTGTGTATGTGTATTTCATCATTGTTAAAATAAAGATACTCCAGTTCTTAGTGAACTAGTGTGGTGTATATCTTTTGTCCCCATACAGTGGAGGTAACCTTGTCTCCTAGTCCGGTATTACTGTTTGAACAGATGTTACCCCTGATCAGGTAAGTGATAGTTGAATAATTAGGGAGATAGGAGACCTGCAACTAAGGGATAAAGTTTATACCAAATAATTTGGCCATCCCATAATATTATTGTAGTAGCGAACCCTTAGTGAATAGTGAGAGAGACTTCCCAACATAGAGACAGAGAGCTGAAGGTATTCATAGGAAAGTGGTCGTCATTGGTAAGTGGCGTTAATGAGAGCACTGGGAAGGAGACCAGTGTTTTGATCTGCCGGATTGCAGATCAGATTGTTAGTGAGTGAGCACCAGGTAGGAGACTGGTGTGTAAGTCCCGCTGGATTGGGGACACAATAGAAAGAGAGTGAGCACTGGGGCTGCAGCCCAGTGTATATGGCACGCTGGATTGTGTGTCGAGTGAGCACTGAGGGTGAGCAGTGTGTATACCCGCAAGATTGCGGCTTGAGTGAGCACTGAGGGTAATCAGTGTGTAATGGTAGATAATCAGAACTGCCCCAGGGTAGATTAGTCTGGACCCATGAGGTCGCGAGACTATGAGGTATGAGTGTGGTGTAGGGCATGGATGTCATTAGTAATCAGTGAGTATTCTTAGTATCCCTATAGATTTAGTGGTGTTTCTGATGATATGAGCTTGTATATTGCGAGTTCCCCATCCTCAGGTAGGTACCCAGGTGCCTGGATAGATGGTCCTGAGGAGGGAGGTGGTTACGTTCCGGCTGGGTTGGAGGGGCTCTCAGGAGCTGATCCCATCTGGTCCAAAAATCCAGTCGTTACATCTGGCGTAGTCTTGCAGTTTATGAAGCCTGTGTGACCTATGGGCTTGAACAGTTGCAGTGTGAGGCGATTGCAGTACATCATGGCATTTGGCTTATGCAGGGTGGAAGAAATGCTTTTCATCTTGGTGTTTGACCTGTCAGGATTGAAGGATGACATTACATGAGGGAGCCAATAACATCTTTGTGATGATCCAATTGTACAAAAGTGTATGAAAAATGCTTTTAAATTGCCCATTAAATTGCTTGCTGCGTCTGCTTATGCTGTGCAATGTGAAATGTGTTTATTGTAATATGACTTGTGGAGTTCCTTGTAAATAGCTCCTTGTAAATATGGCTTGTGAATAGCGCCATGTAATTGTGGCTTGTGAGGAGTATGTTCTCATTTTGACTTGCTGTGTTCCTTGTGAATTGCGCCTTGAATATATTCCTTGTGAGGAGCATGTCATTTTTTGAACTTGTTGACTTTCTTGTAAATATGGCTTGTGAATAGCGCCATGTGGTTATGGCTTGGACAGAGCATGGTATTGTTGCGTTAGGTAGGAGAGAGCTGGATCTCTTTCAAATGCTTGGGGGATTTGTTTTGTAGATGTGTGCACGTGTTATGTGAAAACGTGGAGAGATGAGTTCATGACTTTCCCATGTACTGCAGTCATAGGGGAATGATTGTGCTTGAGCTGCCAAAGGGTTAATATCTTGAATTGAGATGGCAGTATTTATTTTAACATGCTGTTTAACATGCATGGTTAGTTGAGCTGACATTAAAAGTCAGTGAGTGTTTAGATGAATGATGGTTTGATTTGACTTTCATTGGTTGCTGGGTTCTGCCTATGTGCTTTGTCAGCGTGGGTTTGCCTTGGAACTGATGTTTCATGTGTCTGACTCTTAGAGGTCGGTAAGTTATTAATCAACCAGTCGGATTGAGATAAGGGTTTGCACGGAGGGAGCAGTGTTCTTTTAAATGTGCTACTTGATATGCATCCACAGACGTGTGGAGAATTATTTTTGAATGCATGATTTAAAATGAGTGAAAGATTAAAAAAATGGCCCAGTTAGAGTGCACGCTACGGGCTGTTTTCATTAATTATTTCGTAGAGGGTTTTCCAACTAGAAAGAAATATGCCAACCGGTGTTTTGGAATGATCACAGATTGTGAATAATTACTCTTGCCCAACAGTGCACGGTAACATGTGCTTTTAATTAGTGAAATGCAACCGTGTGTTTTTAAAACAAATGTGTTCTCATTATTATTTTCCCATTGCAAGCTGAACCTTTTTCAAATGCAAATGTTTCTGATATGTAGCAGACCATTTTCTGAGTGTACCCACTCAGTTAGAAAAATGACTATTTGAAAAAACTGATGAATCTGGCCTGCAATGCAAAATTATGGTGTTTCACATGTTATTTTCCAATACTAGACTGTGATGTGTCTGCTAATATTTTTTCCTTTGCAGCAAGTAGCAGTACTGAATTATTTTCAAATGCTAGCATGTCACTTAGTTACAAAAAATATATGCCCTTATTAATTATTAATATTAGGATGCTTTTCGTCACGTTTGAAATTAATTTAGTTAGTTTCAGAACAGTGGTTCTTGCCTGGGAACAGATCCAGAGAATGTGTTTTTCGACCTTGACTTAGCCTCACTCTCAGAGAAAAGCTGTTTTGTGAAGGGAGGGCCTTTTCCCTCTGGGAGCGCCGAGCAGTGCCTGTCTTGTTATCATTGGCCAACCTCCAATTTCTTCCGCGAAAGAAATGTTTATGTAAGGGAGGGGTCAAGTCGCTCTTCCTTGCTGTCGGCGCAGACAGCTTCATTGCCTTCAGATAAGGGATCCTTGTACATGCAGAATAGTTGGCAGACTCTTGGCCCTTGGAGTTAGATAAATATAGTAGGCCTGGGTGAGCTTCCCTGATTAGAGACTAGAGATGCTTGAACCGAGTGCTTGGCAGCGCCTTGCTCCTGCAATGAGATCAGCACTTGGCAGTGATTCAAATTACATCACACTGTAGCCTGGCTTCTGCGTATTTTTTGGAGCGGATTCAAAACTCTGAGCACGAACATCTTTCTGAAGGGAGGGGCTGTCTCACAGAGGATTAGGGTGTTATTAGGCCCCAGCCCTTCTGGCTGTGTATGAAAAAATTAGATTTTGCCCAAACAAATTTAAAAGTATATGATTTTCATTATTTCTTGACTTCAGAATAATGTTTTTTATTAATTAGGATGTTTTTTTTTTCGACAATGAAAAGCACTTGGGGTGCTTTTTAAATGGAAACTTTTATCTTGCTAGATTAATGATACTGGTTTTCTCGTTCTAGGTTGCTGGGTTGTGGTGTTTGGTGTGTGCGTCGGCCCACCCCCCTCCCACTCCCTTTATTATTTTCCTTTTTTGTTTTCATTTTTTTATGTTAGTTTGTTATTTTTGGAAGATGGAACCAGACCAGACCGGATTGGTGGTGGATGAACGGCGACAGCTGATGTCTGCATCGGAGGAAGTGCTTCCTTGGTACTGGATACAGATGAAGATGCAGGGTGGTGACCTACACTGATGTACCCACAATTGACTGCCTTGAACCCCGAAATTATGCTAAAAGAACTCTGAACTCTTGATATTAGGCTTACAACCTGCAGTTGGCTGACAAAGCCAATAGTCATCTTTAAAAAAAATTTTTTATAATGTTTCCCACAAAAGGAATTTGTTATGTAGTTCCTTGGCCTGCATTATTCCCATGTTTTTCTTTGGAATCACCACGAACAAGCCCCATACGAAAAGAGTATAGTCCTGTTTATGTTTTAATGTTTATGCAGTGCCACATGACTGAAATGTTTCATATATATTTAGCTTTTACTCTGTTGTGCTATTTTACACTGGTTTATCTTTCACATATTATAGTTTTCCTGTTTTCTGCAAAACAGTCTTGCCAATGGAGAAACGGAAAAAAAAATGGTGGTGCACACATGTGTTCCACAGTGTGATACAGTGAGAAACTAGGTGCTAACTGTTTTGTGATATTATGTCTTTTAGATATGCACCACATTTAGATACATTTCTTTGATTCATTACCTAATATGCATAGTGCTACACCAGCTATTTTGTAGGAATGGGGTTACCTTTATTTTCCTGTTATTACACTTACACTTTTATTGATCCAAGGGTGGTTACCCTAGACTTTCAGTTGTCCTAGGAGGTGTGTCTTTTAGTATGGTTATGTCCTACATTTATTATTAATGTTTGCCCAGACCTTGAGAACCGTTTGTCATGTTTATTTCTCAGATTTCCCCACATTTTTTCTTAAGTTGACCAAAGTAGGTAGGCCTCATTTAGGCCCATTGTTATTTTTATCCCACAAACAAGGCCCTACACCAATAGATTTCATGAGTTATCCTTAGCTTAAGTTGTCCGAAGTAGGTAGGCCTCATTTAGGCCCTTTATTGTTTTATCATCAGAAGTTGAAGCACATTTGGTTCTTAAGTTGTCCGAAGTAGGTAGGCCCCATTTAGGCCCCTTGTTGTTTTCATTAAACAAATACGTCCCTACATCAATAGATTTCACTAGAAGTTGAGGCACATTTAGTTTGAGGATGCTTTGGTTAGTTTCTGTTGTTATCAGATCAAATCTTAGATATGTTTCAGCATTCAGGTCAAGGGTGCTTTGATTTGTTTTCAGTTGGTTGTTAGATTTGTATTCCCTACATTAAGTTTCAGGTGGAATTTCCTTAAGTTGTCATTCATTTTAGAGAGTTTTTTTTGGTTTTTGGTGTTGTTGATAGATTATGTTGATGTTTGTTTATTTGGATGTTGTTGTTTATAGATGTTCGCAAAATAAAGTCTAAGGGTGGAATGTATAGACAGGCTTTTTGGCCCTATTTGGGGGTGATATAGACTTTAATCTTGCTCACATCTAGGATATGTATTCCTAGCTTGTGTTGGCCCTTTTAAGCCCTTTCTTCCAGACCTAGAAGAGGCCATCTATTGCCTATTGGCTTTGGCCTGTCATTATTGCTTATAATAGAGGTTGGATCCTGTGGTCCTGACTTTATATTACACATTGGTATGGTTTATGTAGGTACTCTGACAGAGCTAAGGGTTATTTCATCCTTCTTAGGCCTACAAGGTCCAGAACTAGAGAGACTCCATTTTGATGGAGCTGAGAGGCTTCAGGGGTAAAGGTAAAGTTTATAGTTAAGGCTGTTGACTGCTAGGGGAAAACCAGTCAGGACTGCTTCTTATCCGAGGAATGTGTTTGTCTCTTGGGCCCAGACGTAACAAGCAGCTGGCCACTGCGGTTGCGCAAAGAGCTCTGGAGCTAGCACAGGAATTCGGTGGGAGGCAGCCCCTTGTTGGAAATTTCCATGAGGGGAGAGGAATCCATATTAGCGAACTGCAGGAGAGGAGGAGTGGTCAGTTCAGTTTGGTTCTTGCAGAGGAGAGAGCAGGATGTCTGCTGGAGCTGCAGAATGCAGTGCAGTTCTGGAATGGAGAAAGAAGGCAGATGATTGCTGAAGCTGAAGAGAGAGCAGTGCAGAGAGCATCAAAGCAGATGGAGGAGCTAAGGCTGTCAGCTGGAGCAATTGAACCAGAGGCGTGTAGCTGTGATGACGGAGGGAGAGACAGAGAGAGCCCTGATCCCACCAGAGACAGAGAGAGCCCTGATCCCACCAGAGTCAGAGAAAAATCTTCCTTCTAATAGGTGAGGTAGTCTAAACTAGTTCCCTTTACACTTACACCTTAATCTTATCCTTATTCCCTAGGCTATTGTATATCTAATCCTTTTCTTTCAGCGGTGTGTTAAAGTTCCTGTTAGTCATAGAGACCCCGCAGATCTGTGTATGTGTATTTCATCATTGTTAAAATAAAGATACTCCAGTTCTTAGTGAACTAGTGTGGTGTATATCTTTTGTCCCCATACAGTGGAGGTAACCTTGTCTCCTAGTCAGGTATTACTGTTTGAACAGATGTTACCCCTGATCAGGTAAATGATAGTTGAATAATTAGGGAGATAGGAGACCTGCAACTAAGGGATAAAGTTTATACCAAATAATTTGGCCATCCCATAATATTATTGTAGTAGCGAACCCTTAGTGAATAGTAAGAGAGACTTCCCAACATAGAGACAGAGAGCTGAAGGTATTCATAGGAAAGTGGTCGTCATTGGTAAGTGGCGTTAATGAGAGTACTGGGAAGGAGACCTGTGTTTAGATCTGCCGGATTGCAGATCGGATTGTAAGTGAGTGAGCACCAGGTAGGAGACTGGTGTGTAAGTCCCGCTGGATTGGGGACACAATAGAAAGAGAGTGAGCACTGGGGCTGCAGCCCAGTGTATATGGCACGCTGGATTGTGTGTCGAGTGAGCACTGAGGGTGAGCAGTGTGTATACCCGCAAGATTGCGGCTTGAGTGAGCACTGAGGGTAATCAGTGTGTAATGGTAGATAATCAGAACTGCCCCAGGGTAGATTAGTCTGGACCCATGAGGTCGCGAGACTATGAGGTATGAGTGTGGTGTAGGGCATGGATGTCCTTAGTAATCAGTGAGTATTCTTAGTATCCCTATAGATTTAGTGGTGTTTCTGATGATATGAGCTTGTATATTGCGAGTTCCCCATCCTCAGGTAGGTACCCAGGTGCCTGGATAGATGGTCCTGAGGAGGGAGGTGGTTACGTTCCGGCTGGGTTGGAGGGGCTCTCAGGAGCTGATCCCATCTGGTCCAAAAATCCAGTCGTTACACTCCTTACGCATGTTAGGGCTGAATTTAAGATGAGGGTCGCACAAATTAAGCAATAGAATAAATTCAGCAAGTTGTTCATCAGGGCCGCACCAAATGAAAAAAATGTCATTGATTAAACGATGCCAGTGTTGGATATTTTAAAAAAATGGAGCGATCTCATTAAAAATAAAATGATCCTCAAATTTGCCCATATATATATTCGCGACATTGGGGGCACAAGCTGCGCCCATGCTAACGCCCTGGATTTGTTTGTAAATGAACGTATTAAATTCAAAGTAATTCTCTTGTAATACCATACTTAGACATTCAAGGATAAACAAATTGTCCTCATGGTAGTTGTTTTTCTCAAGGGCGCTTTTGACTGCTTCTAAGGCCCTCCTCTAGGGGATATTAGTATAAAGCGCCTCTATGTCCATAGAGACCAAGGTATCAACTTGGGAATTTCATGCCAATTCCTCGTTTTAACTGATGAGATGGCCAGTATCTTTGATGTATGCTGGAAGGATATCAACCATGGATCTAATTTGTTGACATAATTCGACATGGGTTCAGTAATAGAACCAATGGTGGATACGATTGGTCAAAAGGCGGTTTAGTAGCACTTTTGTGCTCAGTCTCAAATAATGTATTTTTGTGTATTGTATATGATTATTATTCTTGTATAATGTCTATGCAATAGCTTTGTCTTTTGTTAGTCATTGTGTTATTTCTATTGTTTTTTGTTTTGGTGTGTCGTGTATGGTATGATTGAATGTTGTATGATGTGTGGTGTTGTTTTGTAGTTGGTTCTTGTTATTTTTTCAATTTGTGTATTATTCTATGTTAGGGTCTCACTGTGCTTATTTTCAGAATGATAGTTGCTTGTACATAATATATTCACAATTATTTTAATAAAATGATAACTTTTGATACAAGAATAATAATGAAAATAACTTCATGAATACCAAACTGTGGGACAATGATACTGTTTTTACATCTAGGATCTATGTATGACCTATCTAGTGATTTATGGTTAGGGAGAGGTGTTAGTGTTTGTTCTGGATTCGAGTGAGAAGAACCTGGAATTCAGGGGGGGGGGCGGAGCTTGCTGGTGTCCATGCCGGACGTGTAAGCGAGGAGCTCCCGGCTAAAGCCCCGGCATTATCCTACAATCTATCCTTCACGGTGCCCAAAAAGCTGCAGCGGAGGTGGAGTGCTCCCCTGCTACACCTTAAGCACACGGACGATCCGGAATTGTGCTGAACGGCCGTCGCGCGGAGTCCCCTGGAGAAGATCGATCGGAGTGGCGGACTAGGCCTGCAGCCGCGGGCTTTCCTGGCGGCGTGGCCCGCCGACGTCACCCGACGTGCGGCCTGGGGGGACCCGTTCGGTCCGGAGGCCCGGACCGGGCTTCAGAGACTTGAAGACCGGCCCCCTGCGCCAGATGGTGCCATAGATGTGGTACGCACTGACGGAGATGATCTGCTGCTTGGCGGCTCTGGACCCGGGTTTGTGAAGCTGCCGGCGCTGCACCCAACCTCGCGGGGGCATTCCTTCTGGCGCTCCGCTTTGTCCCTTGTGCACGCACCGTCCTCCCGACCTACCTGTGCAGAGTGGACTGCTGGGTGGACATTTGCGACTCTCTGGGTTGGCCGCGCCCCGTGCTGCTGATAATTTGTGCTTGGCCCCAGCCCTATTGTGAGTATCCGTGAAACTGGACTCGGCCCTGTGGCGCTGTTCAGCTGGTGCCCCCCAGCACACTCACACACCGCCATTTTGCAGCCAGGACTGGTGCTGCGGCGGCCATTTGCCCTCTGCTTGGTGCTGTCTACGACAACGCTGCCGTGATAAGCCAAGTGGACAGTTCGTGGTGGTTGTTGGCTACTGGAGGAAGGCCCGGCTCCTGCATTTGAGGTACTTGGCTAACGTTTGTCTGCAGAGAGGCTGTGCGACGTTGTTGACCCCTTGCCCGGCTCACCATAGGGGCCCACTACAGGCCGGGCCGCACACGTGGGGGACGCATCGCCTAAGTCTGACGGTCTGTTCATGTGCTAGGGCCCTGGGAGGTACTGTTATCTACTTGAGCTGTGTGGAGTACATCGTTGCGTGCGTCTCCTCTGCCACCCAGACATAGAGAGTCAACTGCGTACCACCGCCTGGAACTCGGGGAGCACGCGGAGACCAAGAAGACCTCGAGCCCGTTGCGGCGACTTGCGGCCGCCAGCGGTGAGGACCGCTTACATGTCCACCAGACTGACCATGGGCAAAAACGACAAGTCACAACCTAAAATTACCTTTGAGCAGCGCCGGACTAAGGGGACCGAGATGCTGGCCCAGGCGGCTTCCCCGAAGGGGGCAACACCTGAGATCTCCATCAGTGCGGATATTCGTGAACTGCTGGTTGCAATGGAGAAGGGGATACAAGACAGCATCGCAACAGTTGGGTCCAAGATTGACGCCCTGTCCTATCGCATGGACCGCATGTCGGAGCGTGTGGACAAGCACGCTGAGCGCCTAGACATGGCGGAGCGTAGACTGACCGAGGCGGAGGAAGCCCAAATGGAGTGGGATAAGGACCGCAAGCAATTTGGCAGGCTCTTACAGGTGATCCAAGATAAGTCGGAGGACCTGGAGGCGAGGTCGCGAAGATCCAACATCTGCATTACCGGTATTGCGGAGTCTACACAGACTGGCAAGATGGAGCTTTTTGTGGAAAAACTACTGAAAACTCTGCTCGGGGACGAGGTCTTCTCCCCGACGTTTATTGTGGAGAGAGCGCACCGCATGCTGGGGCCCAGACTTAAACTGGGGGCAAACCCGAGGCCCATCATAGCGAAGCTCCTGAACTACAGGGACAGACACTGCGCTTCGCCTGGCCAGGGACAAGGGTAAGCTGCAATACGAGGGGATGGATTTCTCACTCTACCCGGACTTTACGGCAAAGGTCCAAGAGGAGAGGAAACAATTCGCACCTTACAAGAAGCAGTTGCGCGAACTGGAGTTGGACTACGCGATGCTGTACCCAGCCAAGCTCCGTATTAACAGACAAGGGCATTCACATTTTTTCACTGACCCCAGGGAACTGCAGAAAACACTGAAGGAGTGGTCCAAAGAGCGCAGAACCAGTCCGTGGAGAGACCAAGGGGACCATGATTCCTCCTCAATGTTGGAGGAGCAAGACTGAGTATTTTGCGCCTGCCCGACCCGCTCTCTGTCCAGCAGCGGCCTACGTGCTGCTACCTGTGGGTCGTTGCTAGTCACCGTGGCATACACGGTACGGAGATGGTGCCCCGAACCCTCTGCATGGTTTGAGCCCGAACACTGTCTCCTGAATCTCCAGCTGGGTGAGACTTTACTGGTTTGACTTTGGGGGCGAGGGGAGCCGTGTGTTCCTACACTAAAAAGGCGGCAAACTGAGAAAGTAACTACTGGCCTCGCAGGGGGATGGCGCTGCTGCCAGGCCTTGAAGTGGGGCGTCACCCTTGAGGGTGGAGGGGAGCCACACTATGTTATTTGTGCACGATTTTTGTTTTTGGCACGGAACGCTAGTAAGGGGCTAAGGGCTGGGGTGCAGTAGCGGAGCAGATTTGGTTTGTTAGATTTCTGTTAAGCCAGCAACGTCTGCCCCTGCGCTTCTGGCTCTCGGGCTCAGGAGAGAGCTGATTTGGGGATTGCCTCTGTGGGTAGGCGGGGGTGTGGGGGTGCGGTAGGGAGTTCTGTTGCTACAGGGAGGGAGCAGGTCCTGTCAGGCCAGGTTGGGGGAGGTCTGCTGTGGGAGGGGGGGGACAATGCTGGGAACTGTTGTGGTTTCACTCCCCATGGAACCAGTGTTTTGGGGCGAAGGGGGTACTGTGTTGGGGGTTGTTTTTGTTGTCGTAACAGCGGGATTTTGAACCTAATGCCAAGCAAAGTGTTGCCTGACTCTCAGTTAGGAGTGAGTACTTGGAAAGGTGAAACAGCTTACTGCGCCCTATGGTTGTTGCCGCTGGGATGACTGATACGAATGGTGGGAATGCCTCGCACGCCCTGCAGGAACTGAAAATGTTGACATGGAATGTGAGGGGGCTCAATGACCATTGAAAATTGCGGAAGGTACTCAGTTACTTGCATAGACACCGAGTAGATCTAGCTCTCCTCCAGGAGACTCACCTCCCGCTTAATAGCAAGATGCTGCAGGCCAGGGGACTTGGGGGACACATAGTGGCAGCTGGGTTTACAACACACTCCAGGGGTGTACTTACTTGGGCCAACCCGACCTCTCAACTAAAACTGGTGCTGCTGGTGTCAGACCCGGAGGGTCGTTTTGTCGTCACTAGATGCGTAGGCAGAGGTCTAGATTTGCTTGTGGTTAATGTGTACGGACCAAACTATGATTGCCCTGACTTCTACACAAACCTCTCGACACAGTGCAGAACATACACTCCCACGAGAATGCTATGGGGGGGAGATTTCAACTTTATATTTGACCCTGATCTGGATAGATCGAGGGGTCCGGTTCGGAGGCCGGTGGCCTCAGCGCTACACATGAAGGCTGAAATTATTAAATTGGATTTGGGGGATGTTTGGAGGCACAAGCACCCCACGAAAGGTGGTTTTACACACTACTCTGCTTTCCATAATACCCACACTAGAATTGACCACTGGCTAGTGTCTCACGCCTTACTGGGTAGTGTTAGGAGATGTGAGGTGCTCCCCCGTACCCTGTCGAACCACTCACCCGTACTGATCCACCTGGTGATCCCAAAGAAAGTAATTCCCCCTTTCACCTGGAGATTTCCCCCCTACTCCCTACTGGATGAGGCTTTCCGCGGAGAGCTAGCTGCTGATATAGACATGTTTTTTTAAGCAAATGTGGGTTCAGTTGACAGTTTTCAGACTGTGTGGGACGCTTTTAAGTCCTACATCAGGGGCATGGTGAAGTCTAAGCACTCAAGTGTGCTTAAATCCATTAGACGTGATTTGAAACTACTTGAATCCCGACTGTCCAAGATGGAGGGTCATCTGCTGGTTGGGCCCGACACTAACGCTGACTCCCAAATTAAACTTCTACTGACGGAATATCATGAGCTAGCTGACAGGGAAGTGCAGCACATGGGCAAATACGCTACGGCGCGTACGTACGGGGAAGGTGAAAGGCCGGGTGCGTTGCTAGCTAGAATGGTACATAGTACCAGGAAACCTCTGGTTGTGGATGAACTGCTTACGCCAGAGGGGGAGGTAATCTCCGAGGATGAGGAGATCCTCCAAACGTTTCGGCTGTACTATGCGGAGCTGTACAAGTCTAGATCACTGCACGTTGAGGAGGAGATAGATGACTATCTTGAACATATAGCTATGCCGTTCTTGCCAGACACAGACAGGGAGTTCCTGAGATCTCCCATACAGGAAGACGAGATTCTAGAAGCGCTGGCAAGCATGAGATCGGGTAGTGCCCCGGGAGCGGACGGTCTGACGGTTGGCTTTTATAAGTCATTTAAGGATAAGCTGGTCCCGCATCTGATTTCCCTCTTTGATGATATCTGTGAAGAGGGAAGTATGCCCCCTTCGATGAGGGAGGCACTGCTTGTCACGATTTTAAAGCCCGGGAAACCTCCGGAATGTTGCAGTTCTTACAGGCCGCTTTCGCTATTAAACGTTGACGCAAAAATCTTTGCCAAGGTGTTGGCCACGCGGTTGGCGCTCCTAGTACCGGACCTAGTAGCCCCGGAGCAGGCGGGCTTCGTTCCCAACAGAAACTTGACATACAACATACGCACAGTGCTTGGGACAATGCAGCACGTGCGCCAAGAAAATACTGCCTTGACAGTTTTTCTAGATATGGAAAAGGCTTTTGACTCTGTGGAGTAGCCTTTCATGGTCAGAGTCCTCAGGAAGCTGGGTTTGGGAGAGCCCTTCTTGCAGATGTTAGGGGCTTTGTATTACCAACCCACAGCGAGACTGAAGATAGGAGACAGGGTAACGGACTTGTTCGCTATTAGCCGAGGTACTAGACAGTGCTGCCCCCTTTCGCCCCTACTATACGCGCTGGTGGCGGAGCCCCTGGCTTGTGCAATTAGGGAATATCACAGCCTGGAAGGCATTAGCTTTCCGACGTACAAAATAGGCATATCAACGTATGCTGATGACACTCTTTTATATGTCCGTAACCCGGAGACAAATCTCTCATCCGTCCTGCGTGAGGTCGTGCGCTTCGGCGCTCTCTCTGGGCTGAAAGTGAACTGGGATAAGTCTACTGCCTTCCCACTGACACCCGTAACTCAGCCCTTTGACATGGAGTATCCCTTGAAATGGACCACTGACCCGGTTAGATACCTCGGCATACAACTACATACTGACCCCGAGGTTTTAATTAGAGAAAATTATGGTGTGGCCTTCGCTAGGCTAGAGGAGGATGTGGACGCTTGGTGTAAACTGCCACTCTCTGATGGGCAGGATAGCTCTCATGAAAATGATAGTGCTGCCTAGGTTTCTCTTCCTATTTAACAACATACTGGTGGTCCTGTCAAAGGCCTTCTTCAAACAGCTCACGCAGGTGCTCATCAGGTTGGCGTGGGGCGGTAAACAACCTAGAGTTAAGTGGACGACTCTGATGCTTCCTTGTGAAAAGGGAGGGCTGGGGGCCCCCGATATGGAACAATACTACCGTATTGCTCAGGCAGCCCACCTGCACTCGTGGATCCACGGGGACCCGCGTATACCTCACGTGACTTTGGAACGCCTGTTTGCGGAACCCCTTCCCCTACCGGCCACAGTCTGCCTCCCGGAAGACCGTACTGTTGGCCAATTAGACTCTCTTAAATCTACTAATCATGCATGGCATGCTCTGTCCCGAGCACAAGGCAATCGTTTCCTGTACTCACCGCAAATGCAGATCGACTGGGCTCTGTGGCTGGGTCCACTTAGGGAAAAGGGAGTTACGGAGGCGCTGCGCGCACTGGGCATCTCGAAAATGGAAGATCTTTTCACTACAGGGGTCGCGAAAACCTGGGAACAACTCTCCCCTGTTACAACGGGTTCTACGCTCTTGCAGCGGTTCCAGTTTCACAGAGTCCGAAGCGCACTCAAGGATGTGCTGGGCCTGGACATGGAGGAACCCCCTGAGGTACCGGAGCTCACTTATGTCATTAAATCCGTGTCGTCACGTAAACTGATCTCCAATATGAACAAACTGGGAGTCGCACATCAGCAATTCCAGTACTCCAAAGCTAGGGACGAGTGGCATAGAGATCTGCAAATGCAGATTGATGACGACATGTGGAGGTACTGCTGTGCAAACACGAGAAAGCTCTCCCTTAATGGTAGGCATAGGCTGGTGCACTTTAAGTTTCTTCAGCGGGTGTACTACACTCCGGAGAGGCTGCATCGTTATGGACTCAGACAGTCCGCAGAGTGTGAACGTTGTCATGCGTCGATAGCAGATTTCATCCATACTGCATGGTACTGCCCTGGAATTCAGAGTTTTTGGGCAGAAGTCTTCTCAGAGCTCCACACGATCCTGGGCTTGGAATTGGCCAACGGGCAAGCACTGGCGCTACTGGGATACTCTAATCTGCTTCCGACCACTCAGCGCCGTCCTGTAGATATGGCGCTGCAAGTGGCCCGAAGGTTAGTTGCCCAGTGCTGGATGAGGGGACCACTCCCCACCAAGAAGAGATGGGCGGGCGACTTGCTCTTTTGCTGTACCCAATCGGAACTCTACAGCGAGTTACTCCCTCCTAGGAGCAGGCCAAAAAACTTCTGGGACCTCTTCCAGGCACACGCACAACAGACTGAGGAGGCGCACTCGGACGTATACGACATATTGGACATCCTGGATTCTCCGGGGGGACAGGTAGAACAGTTGATGTAGGTCACTCGGGGGAGGGCTGTGGACGAGGGGGGTGGGGATTTTAACAATGGCACCTGCGTGGTCCCCACTGGGTCTCCTGGGTCACGGTTTAAGTCTCCAGGGGTGATAGCTGTAGGCAGTGCAGACTGAACACGTTGGCAACACTGGTTGGTAGACTACATTGGGTACATATTCGCTGGCACACGAGGGAGGGTTAGGGTAGGTTGGGGTTGTTCGATAGTTTCTAGACCTTTCACACGTCAATGAGGCTCTGGGGCACGTGTTACACTCTGTTACTTGCAACACTTAAGGTTATGTGCACTTTACAATTGAAATGAGTCTAAGCACTGTTGATTCTGTTGCTTGCTGCACTATGCGCCACCGGGCCCCCGGGATGCCGGCTGAATGGCTGTGTTCAACATCTCTAAGCTGGAAGAACAGGATGTGATGTGCTGTTCCACTATATACTGTTATGTGCCATGTACTACTTGCTCTTTGCTCTGTGAATAAAGGTCTTTAAATAAAAAAAATAAAAAAAGAACCTGGAATTCAGAGGGGGCAGAGTCTGGGTCACTTCAGGGTGACCAGGGCTCGGTAAACGAATGCCCACCGATGTCGGGTGCTTCAGGTGAGTTGACGCGATGCTTAATTCTGCAGCCACGGGGACCAGGAGATGCCGACGACAACCAAAGTCCACAGGAGAGCTGTCCCACGAAGGATGTTGAGTGCTGGGGCGGGGGGTCAGTATCCAAATGGAACACCAACAAGCCTTGGCAACTGCAACCCACGCGGTCAGAGGAAATTAGCTTCGGTGAGAACCAGCAAGGTCCTGGGGACTCTCCAAGCAATGGAGAGTCAGGGCACATATGGAGCAACCAGGAAAGCCCTCAGAAGTTAAAGTTATCTTCACAGGGACCCACAGGCCAATGGACCAGGGATTGCAAAGGGACCTCAAGATGAATCACGAAATACCAGCCAACGGAGCACTCGTGGAGTGTAGGCCGGAAATCTTCAGTCGAAACACTGCAGAGGTCAGGAAAACAAGAAGCCCAAAGAACAGCTTCAGGGGTCGCCGAAAAGCATATGCTGCTGCAAAAGTACACAGTGCACAGGGGTTCAGGTTGCACGGTCTCCCGAGGGATATGGGCCTCAGAATTGTTGAGAGCGCAGATCAACGTCAGAGACCTCGGGAACATACCTCCTGTGTTGCAGAAATCTTCGGAGTCCTCAGGAGCTCCGGAGTTGCAAACTGGTCAGATGCGTTTAGGTGCCTGCCTTGCAGGGGAGTAACTGTGAGCAGAGTGATAGCGATTCAGGTTCAGGTGTTGAGGAGTTTGCACGGATGATTTCTGCTATGTTAAGGGCTTCCTTGCGGCCCAGCATCCTTTGTTCTATGTCGGGTACCGTTGCCTGTGAGTGTACCTGCGTACAGCTTTTCTCCCTACACCGGCAGCGATTTCTCCTGACCCAGCGGGGCACTTGCCCTTCTGCAGGGCACATGGATCCTGTTAGGAGTCGTGCCTCTTCTAGCCTGTCCCAAGCTTCAGTTGGCATTTCAAAAACTCTTCTTTGCCTCTTGATAACTATTCGCAGCTTTGCTGGGAACATGAGAGAGTATCGAATATCCGGTATCCGCAGGTGGCACTTAACTTCTGTGAAGGAGCTGCGTCTTCTTTGTAGCTGCTCCGTGTATTCAGGGAACATAATTACCAGCTGATTCTGTACTCTTCTTTCCATGAACTTGCAGGCTTTCCTGAGTATTGTGTTCCTGTCCCTGTGATTGAGAAATTTGTAGAGCAGCGGCCTGGGTCTGGCTCCGGGCAGTGACCGACAGGTAGTTACCCTGTGCGCCCGCTCCACTACGAATTGGGGCGAGAGTTCGACTTGCCTAGAGAAGTTGTTTTAACCCATGTTCCACATATGTGACAGGGTCTTGCCCTTCCTCTCCCTCTTGGAAGCCAAACACCCATATTTTGTGGTGCCTCAAGCAGCCCTCAGCGTCTTCCAGGGTGGCCACTCTGTCCATAACGTCCTGTAGAGCTGCTGCATGACCGCCGGTGATTGGAGTCAGTTCAGTTCAGTGGTCTACTCGTTTGTTTGGACTTTCTCAACTAGCTTTTGGTGACACGCTCTTAGTAAGGTGAAGTCCGACGCAACCCTGTCAATTTTAGATTCGAGCGAGGTGCGAGTGTGCTCCACAGTTGCTCCTATCTTTTCCACTGCCTCCCCTCCAACACTGTGTCAAGTTTTGTGGAGAGTGCTAAGTTTGGGGTCACAACTGTTTTGTCTTCCTCCGCACGTTGGGCCCCCTGTGTGCCAAGCTGTGCGGCTGACAGCTGTGTGTTGGTTCACAGGCGACCCATGACCAATTGCTGGGCAGTAGGCATTCGGCAGGGCTGGTGTCTGCAGTCCGCTGATTGTGCCTGGTCGGGTATCAGCTATGAGTGGGGTGCGGAAACAACAGTTGGTCGGTGCCTCTCTCTGCTGTTGTCAGTTGGTTGGGCGACGTATATGTGTTCAATATTTTTGGTCTTTACATCGAGTTGACTCTGCCTGCTTTAGGCACTAGTTACGTACTCAAGAGGAAGCAGGCGCTTGTGCTGTGTGTTCAGCAGTTTGTCTCTGGTGGTGCGCCCTTCATGATCCGGGGGAAGGTGAAAAAGATAAAGAGTACCTGAGAGTCCGCACCTTTCACCTGTGCAGCAGGGTCTCAGGAGCCTCACGTGTAAGCACTATGCTTCTCTTGGGGTGCCCTGCACCTAACTTTCGGTCCCAGTCAAATGTCTTTCAACACGTCTGTTTGGGCGATTTAGAGCGTGTTATCTGTGGTGGGTGCTTGAATGGCTGGGTTTTGCCCCCTGAGGGGTCCTCGGGTCTGTGTATTCTTCTTTGCGCTGTGTTTTGTGCTTGCTGCACACGTCTTGTATTTGTAGGCCATTGGGTGGTTCGCTGGGTGTTTCTCTTTTTTGGGGGGATTCCTCCCCACAGGACCTCAGGCACACAGGGTCCCCTCACGGCGTGGCGAACACAATGTGCCTATCTCGGTACACGTCCCCCGTTCTTGGTTGGTATTCTCACTTGTCAGCAGCTGGCTCAGGATGCCGTGTGCCTTGCGTGAGTTCCCACTCGTCTGTTCTTTTGGGTTCATGCCTTGACGTGTGAGGCATATCTCACCTCCTGCCTGCCTCTGCCCACCTGGCCAGATGGTGCTTTGTTCTGGGAGCGTGCCAGAACGGTCGCGGGTTACTCCACCAACACCATCGGTGCTCGGGTCTTAGGCAGCTGTGGTCCTTTTTTTACCTGATCGGCTGCTCCCCAGTGAGTGTGGGTGCTTTTCTCCCCTCTTGTTGGTGAGCTGTTCTTTAAGGCTGGAAGGGTGAAGCTGTCTCGCGCTGAGGTACCAACTTGCTCAGGCAGCTCCCTATAGCGACCGGCGGAATCTCTTACCTGCGGGGGCTGGCAACACGTTGTCGATCAAAAGAACAAAGAGTGGTGGAGGGCCAGAGGGGAAAGTGTTTTTATAGACCTACTGGTACCTTGTCCCCCAACTAGACAATTAAACACACGGAAGATACCAGAAGTCTGAATTAGTTAGAGTAATTAATTGGAACCTATATAGTGTCCCACATGGATGATAAGACCAAAAGGTTAATCCAGAAGAAAGACGTTGATACAGAAAAGGCCAGGAGAAAGGATACAGAGTACAGAACTGGAAAATGTACCCATCAGCCCACTCATTAGTGGAACTAAACAGTCCAAAGAGTATTTCAACAGTGATACTCTTTGGACTGTTTAGTCTGAACTTTAAGATGAACTAAAACTAATGCTCTATTTTGTAGTGCGTGGCCTCCTTTATCCTGAGCGGTTGCCAGGTGAGGTGAGGTTTTTCCTCCCTTCAATTTGGGTGAGTTGAATGTGACAACATTATGTAATAACCAATTTATATAGGTGTATGATAGTTGTTAAGGACACTTTAACTTTTTCTTGTTTTGTTTCCTTATTACATATACAGGAGAAGATACACCAATTTTCATTGAGAATTGGACATGGTCTGTAGATTTTCAATCACAGCACGATAAGTAAGTGTTGCAGTAGTGCATCATAGGTCCTGACGAAAGCCTATAAAGGCTGAAACATGTTGACCAGATAACACTCATGGTGAATAGCAATTCCTTGCATGCTATTATCACTCTGCTTTTAATCATACCACCTTGATGGACAGACCTAATAAAGTTTCCTTATGACATCAAGATAGGTATTTTTAACCACTTGGATTATGTTTCTTTCCTTTTCATTTTTCACAAATTTTGAGCACTGCAACTTTGCCCCTCTAGCCTATACACTGTCATCTTCTTTGGTTGAGGGTTCAACCATTGGGTCCAAGATCTGCTAGCCTCAGGTTTGTCCTGAGGAAGGGCATATTGGACACCAGTTTTCAACGAAAAAAAACCAGATGACGAAGTTCCACTAATGAGTGGGCTGATGGGTACATTTTCCAGTTCTGTACTCTGTATCCTTTCTCCTGGCCTTTTCTGTATCAACGGCTTTCTTCTGGATTAACCTTTTGGTCTTATCATCCATGTGGGACACTATATAGGTTCCAATTAATTACTCTAACTAATTCAGACTTCTGGTATCTTCTGTGTGTTTAATTAAACACGTTGTCGATGCCATAGAGTTTTTAGGCTCCCCTGCAGGGTTCTCTCCCGCGGTGTGTGCGAATCTCCACTCTGTGCGCCGTCTGTAGGCTTCCGGGTGCACCCAAGTCATCCAGTGCATGGCGTACCGGGCTGCACGATGGACAAACAGGATGCCGCAGGCTCTACCACATCCTCAGCTTACTCCCAGCGATGTGTGTCCATACAGCGTAGGCCCGGGCTTGTGTGCGTGGTGTTGCAGCTTTCCCTGCCGCCATTGTTTTCAGGCTGCTCCGTGTACCAGCGTTTCAAGGATCGACTACACTGTATTTCAGGGTGGAGGGGTAGGATTACATGATACGTTTCTCAGGATAATGGGGTGAGATGAGCAGAGCGTTAGAGGTTCACGTCCACAATCTTGGCTGGTTCCAGAGAATTGCAGTGATAATGTAACTTGATATTAATGTCTTGTTTTGCTCCTTCATTTTGTAATCTTCTCTATCAGTAGCAAAGACATATGAATCAATATCCAAATCCTATGAGAGTCCTTGATATATTCCACCTCCTTCCCACCTTATCTAGGTACTTGTAGCTTTGTAAGCACTTCAGCACTGCAGACTTTCTACCTTGACTTAACATGTAAACACAACATAGCTAGTAAGCCTAGATATTTGATGGAAAAATCCCCTCCTCTCTCCATTCTGTGTTTCCAATGATAAGCACACTTTGTAAAGCTAAGTGCTAATCTTTTAGGACACCAATAACTCTAAAGTCTTCTATGACATAACTGCCAGGCCAATAGAATAAAAATGAGATTGAGATACTAACGAAGGTAATAAAGACTGAAATAAAAAATGAGGAAGAATTTGTCATTATAACACTCTCTTAATCTGATCAGAGAATTAGGGACGTTGCACACTTCAGGCCAATAATAATATTCAACAGATATGACTTTCGACTTTATAGCCGTAATTGTAAGTCTGGCCTCTAGGGGGCAATACTATGGGAGCCACTTGGCCAGCACCTAGTATTTATCTTTAGCATGTCGAAGTTGTATATAAAGAAAAAAATGTGATTAATGCAAGTCATATTAGTTGTTCGTGGGAAATCATGTGGTTAGACCACCAGACATCCCCAGGTTCGAAATTTGTAGAATATTCCAATTCTGGGAACCTTGAAGCACTGCTGATTTGGAAAGCCACTTGTCCAGCTGTAGATGGGGATGGCAGTAAGCACTGGAAGGTCTAGGGAGGGCCTCCTTCAACGTCCAGGATCACAGGGCTTCCCCCTTAGGGCGGTGCATTCAAATATTGTGGCCGGGCTGGCCAGTTTCCAAATAACCAGTCATTAATTGGGAACAACTGAGCTGCCAAATAATACAGTTTGAGGTTCACCGTTCCCAGGCTGCCGTTTAGGTGGATTGAATGTACTTCATGAGGGAGACTCTCTCTGTCAGCCCTCCTCCCCAAATGTAGGTGTAAATACTTGTCTGCAAGTCAGTGAATCAGTCTGAAGGGGTACTTCTGTAGAACATAAAGCAACTGTGGAAGTACCACCATTTTAAAGAGTGTGATACGCCCCAACCTGTTCAGGGGGAGCGTGCTCCACCTGGCCAAATGTCCCTTGATTTTCCAGAGGAGAGGAGTAATATTGCTATACCAGCAGGCCCTAAGGGTCTCTATTTATGAACTCCCCAGGTATTTCAATGACCCTGCTACATATGGGAGATTCTGGAATCCCTAGGGTGGCTCTGGAGGGGCTCCCACTAATGGGATTACGGCTGACCTGCCCCAGTTTACTATCAGGACTGCTGCTTCTCCGTAATTCTCCAGCATGTGCATCAGGCATGGGATGGATTGGTTAAAGTGCTAGATGTATACCAGGACATCGTCCACTAATAGGGAGATTCAATCCTTCATATCTGCCCTCATCTCACTCCCCATATTTGTGCATCATTCCTGATCCATTCCACCAGCTGTTCTATTACCAGGACAAATAGAAGGGAGAAAAGGGGACAACACTGCAAAGTGCCACTGTTGATGCAAAACTGTTTAAACATTGTGCCACTTTCTCTGCAGCTATTAACAAAGCATCAAAGGGGCGAAATAAGAGCCCATGCAACATTTTTAGAAATTCGGTGGGGTAGCAGTTCAGACCTGGTGCTTTTCCAGGTTGCAAATCCTGTAGGGTGGCGAGATACCCTTCCACTGTCAAAGGTTTATTCAGGTCTGCCCTGCCCTCCGGGGCGAGTAGTGGCACTACTGGATCAGCTACTCTTGGGGTCTGTACTTCAGCCATGTTCTGCGAGATTGCTTGGTAAAGATGTGCATATTATTACGCAAAGGTTGCAGCTATTTAAGATCCATCCTGAGTTGCCCTGCCCGCCTGTGTGCATACCTGAGGGACAAACCTTACTTTCAGAGATTTGATTGTAAGTCAATGGATCAGCTGTCCATGTTTTTTCCCCAAATTCGTACAATCTATTTTGCATTTCTGTAAGAACTGCTTTAGCTCCTCGCAGCATCTTCTGTTTAAGGGCCTCTCATGCCGCCTCAAGGTGTCAGAACTCATCTTCATCCCTTCTCTGGGCACTGATTCTTTCTATCTCTTTGAGTGTTCCTTCCAATTCCCAAATTTCCACCTTCCTTTCTCTTTTTCTGCCAGCTATAAATGCAATTATTTTCCCCCTGAGAACCGCTTTCATAGGCTCCCATAGTATCACAGGAAACAAATCTGAGGTGGAATCAACCTTTTAGTAGAAATCTAGTTCTTCTTGTACATAGTGCTAGAACTTAGTATTCTTCAGCCACTTTGCCTGCTAGCCCAATGTGAGGCCAGCCTGCATGTATTCAGCCCCATCTCAATAGGTAAGTGCTTGGACAATACCCTTGGGCAATGTTCCCATCTAATTGGTTTCCTCTGCGTGCAGCAGTATAAGCTCTCTGTGCGCTGCAGCCAAGGCTATGTACGCCAAGAACCCAACCGCGTATGTGGGCGCAGCACCAATTATCAGTGCAAATATCACTCAAACATTTGCATAATAAAGTGAAAAGACAGTTATCTCTACACATACAGCACCACATGAAGGGTCTCAAGGCACGTTTGCAACATACAACAAACATAAAAAGGATACAGTATTCAAAAGCATTTCTCCATTGAAGGTCTTTTAATGTAGCAATGTGTCCCTTACTGTCCCTTGTCAAATGTGTGCTACATCCCTGAGAAGTGTCTGTGTTATTCAAGATAGCACCACAATGGAATCTGTAAAAATGCATTGCTGTGCCCTATCCTCAGCCAACCACTGAACATTCCTTATATGCATTTTATCTCCTGCTGCATTTCTTGCATGCCTTTCGCAGCCCTGCCTAGTACCATGCATCAGGCTTAGACTAATGCATTTTAGTGTCGTGGTCTGCATCACTGCACTAAAATGCATTAATCACACATTTTTAGCGCCTTGACAACACCTGCATGCTGTGAGGGAGAAGCTGGAACTGCAGCTGCAAAATGCACGTCATGTGCTCAATTGCAGTTGATAACCGTGCTATATTCAAGCTACAAGTTTGTGGTCTCATTGTGCAACATACTTTTGATCATCCGGATATACTTCTGCTACTGACACTTCTAGACCAGCAGGCATAATCGGAAACAATTAAACAAATGGTAGCTGTATCTAACCACCAGCATATTTCTGTCTTTCTTCTAAATCACACAGAAAACATACTGGCTGTTCGATTGCAGAAAATGCTGCTAAAATTATGCGCTGGGGTGACATTTGCAAACAAAGGAAGATGCTTCGGCATGGTTGAGACCTAATCTCTTTCTGCTCTGGACGTGTGGGTAGGTGGGCCTTGCTTCTGCTTGGAGGACACTTGTTCCTGTCTGAAAGGGTAGTTAGTGTCCTGCAACACTGGAGGCATCGTGCAACAAATACGTGAGAGGTAGTGTTGCAGGACAGGGACCCCACTACTGTGCGGGAAGTGGTGGCCTGTCGCTTGGGGGTGCTCAGTGAGTGAAGGGGCCCAGGTCCACTGGGGCCTGCTCTTGGCGTGAGTTAGAATGGAAGGACCCATCAAACATTCCACTCACCTCCTGGGCACAGTACCCAAAAACAGCTTAGCTGTCTGCTCATTTCCAGCAACGCTGTTGCCGGGAACACTCAGCTGCAGTGCTCCACTTTGTTTGGGGACAATTTGAGTTGGCCATTGTCGTGACCACCTGGGGAACTGGCAGTCTTTGGAATGAGCGATTGCTTAATAGCCTCCTAGTGAGAAAGCAACAAGGAGCCCAGTACTATTTTTCCACATGAGGAAGAAAAACACACAAGGAAGATAGCAAGAGGAGCACGGAGGATGGAGCGTTTCAAGAAAAGAGAAATACAGGACGGAGAAAGCAGCATGGAGCAGATGGGATGGCAAAGAAAAGCACAAGAGGCTCAGAGAGCATCACTGAGAGCAGGAGTGTTTTGCATCTGGAGAAACCCACAGAGAGGAAAGCAACATGGAGCAGGGAAGCATACAAAGGAAAGAGCAACACGGAGTGCAGGAGGTGGTGCCTCGGTGACTGCTTCAAAATGTGCTTTTAAATTTTATTAATAGATCTAGCACACCACAGTAGTGCAGGTCCAATTACCTCATACCTTGATTTTGCTTGCGAGAAAGTGTCACTCATAGTCATTGAAATGGCACTCATAATACACTGAAATTAAGAAAACGTCTCACGTAGCAATCTGAAACCTTGGTAGCTATGCATTTGTTAATAAAGCGTGGCAATTTGGGTGCCTTTTTGAAAATGTTTATGTTAATTTCAGCGCCCTTCTTGCCTATACACAGCACTGCAATTAGCTTGAATACTTTAAAAAAGGCACCTAATCTACACCGCTCTATCAATAGGTTGACCATACTTCACAGATTTGCCAGGATAGTCCCTGTTTTTTACCAGCTGCCCCGGTAGATTTCAGTAAATTTGGCTCATATCCTGGTTTTTAGAGTGGGTTGACTGAAAACGGTGGCAGGTGCCTTTTTATGTTTTCCAAAGCAGTGATAGTTAGCACCTGTTATAAAAAATCAATGTAATTAACTGGCATGATACTGGCTTTAAAATCTTTATTTTATCAATGTTTTTACTACCTCTTCTGTCATTCTATGCTGATGAGCAATATTATTCTGTGTGCTCCATTTAAGTAAAAAATTGAGCCAGTTCTGCCAAGTACCACGCATCAGGCGTTAGACTAACGCATTTCAGTGTGGTGGTCCGCATCACCGAACTGAAATGCGAAGTCACGCATTTATAAAGCCTCCTCCGATGTCAAACCCAGTGCCAGCTGGTAATTAGAACTACTTACAGAAAGCTGGCAGCGCCCGGTCAGCCCTGCTTGCGCATACTTGGGGGTTGGCTCAGCGCTCAGCTAGGTTTGGGCTCGTTTCAGGGGCTACAATGTAGCAACTTCACCCGTAGTGGGCTGGCGCCGCATTCAGCTTCACTGACCTCGAGTGACAAAGCGAGCACATCATTTTCTGCATGATTTGCCCTTGGGCCAATGTCTGATAGATTGAGTCTGACTAGGCTCCTAGCTATAGGCGCCCTATTGCCTTTTTTTTTTTTGTTCTTTTATGGAGTTTTCTATAGTGCAAACTTGACCCAAAGGTATCGGGTATCAGAGCGCTTTACACAAGTACTAGTTGCGTTACTTGTGGACACATTCATTTTTTTGTTAGGTACAGGGAGATTAAGTGATTTGCCCAGAATTACAGGATTTTGCGCATCCTTGCAGAGACTCGAACCTGGTTCCACAGATTTGAGGTCAACCACCCGTGCCGTTAGGTCAACTCCTCGCCTGTGGTGCGAGCGTGCAGCATGACAGCCAGTTACATTTGGCAGTGGGCACCGCGCATTGTTGTGCCGATCCGGGCGGCCCTAATGTGCCTATCGCCACCCGCGACCCAGCCCAGACTGCGGCTGATGCAGCAGTGGTGCTATTTCATGTTTAGCAGCTAGCCTGCATGAGTCGTCGCGTCCTGGACCATTGCATCTGCCCATAACCTGGCACGTGCAGGGGGAGCTGTTGCGGCGGTCTGCTGGCATCTTCAGAAGTCACAGGTGAGACCCCGGGGTGAACAAGCCTTGAGTCAGGTGTGTTGATAGTAAACCCTGCCAACCCATATGCATGCTAGACATGGTGTTGAAGCTGCCTAACTACGTCGGCCGTGACGCAGGCTGTGCACATCGAGGACTGTGCTAAAACTATCCCAGCATTGTTGCATTTAAATAAAGAAAGCGCACTTATGAATGCTACTTCCTGTACAGCCTTCCTTGGTAGACTGTGCTGGAAACTGTGAAAGTGCGGCGCAGCCTAGGATGGCGATATGAAATAATTTAATTTAAATCTTACCTGCTAATTTCCTCAGTCCCCTGCAGCCTGACAGATAAGTTAATTTTGCTGAATATCGTTCAGTTGTTGACTGAAGAACCGTTGACCACATGCCCTTTTTCAATTGCGTGACACAGTTACAATGTACTGGCACCAGGGTTATCATCACGGCCCGGGTGACAGCGAGCTGCGACTTAGAGCAACCCTGTGCAGTTTACGTTAGGACTTGCATTCTGTGCAGCCCCTAGGACACACAGGCAGCAGCCCCTCTTTGCTGACACAGACCAAAGGCTGCATGTAATACCCATAACGGAGCACCATACAATCTGAGGCCAGTCCTGAGAGTCGGCCTCTCTCCTGCAATAATCAGCAAAGCAACGCCAATGACCCCTAGCCCCATCT
Source organism: Lissotriton vulgaris (assembly GCF_964263255.1). Taxonomy (NCBI): domain Eukaryota; kingdom Metazoa; phylum Chordata; class Amphibia; order Caudata; family Salamandridae; genus Lissotriton; species Lissotriton vulgaris. The sequence continues at coordinate 836,520,145 of NC_141696.1, read as the reverse complement.
CAACCTGGCCTGAGTCTTGCTTGGAACAGGTGAGCTGAACACTGTGAATGAGGTAAAGATAGACTGTGAAGGAGCAGGTTGGTTCTGGTGGATATGATTGGAGTTGGTTCTAATGGCTGTGGGGTATTTGAATGTACTGAGTGGGGCAGGTTGGTTCATAATGGGAATAGCGTTAGTGTACTTGAGTAGAACCAGGCTGATTTTGCTCTCAAGTAAGTGTCACTCATAGTTGTTGAAATGTCACTCATAATTGCACTGAAATGATTTAAATGTCACAGATAGCAATCTGAAACCTTGACAGCTATGTGCTGTCCCTTTTCTGCTTGGATAATATGTCCCGGTTTTTGGCTTTAAAATTCTGGTCACCCTATCTTTCAACAAAAGGCACGTAGCAAGCCTAACAGCACGACGCGCGCTTTCACAATCCCTAATATATTATGGATTGTAAAAGCACACGTCGTGCTGTTAGGCTTGTTGCATACCTTTTGTTAATAGAGCGCGGCAGATTGTGTACATTTTTTAGAGTGTTCACGTTAATTGCATCTCCCGCTTGCACTCGGGCTGCATTTAGCATGAAAACTTAAAAAAAGTACACAAACGACTGTGCTCTGTTAAGAAAAAGCAAGCAGTAAGCCCCACAGCACCACGTGTGCTTACACAATCACTAATACATATTAGTGATTGTGAAAGCACATGTTATGCTGTTAGGTGCTGTTGGGCTTGTTGCATACCTTTTGTTAATAGAGTGAGGCAGATTGCGTGCCTTTCTGAAAGTTTTGATGTTAATTGCTGAGCCTGACATGCTTACACAGGGGGTTGCATTTAGCATGAAAACTTTTTTAAAAAGGCACACAAACTGCTGCACAATTTTAAGAAAAAGCATGCAGCAAGCCCAACAGCACCATGTGTACTTTCACAATCACTAATACATGTTAGTGATTGTGAAAGCACACGTGGTGCTGTTAAGCTTGTTGCATGCATTTTCGTAGCTGTCAACGTCTCAGATTGCTTGTGTGTGACATATTCATGATTTCAGTGTAATTATGAGTGATTATGAGTGACATTTAACAACTCTGAGTGACACTTTCTGGAGAGCAAAATCAAGTAAGGAGGACGAGTGAAACAAACACACACACACACACACACACACACACACACACACACACACACATATATATAAAGAATTACACTCATTTGAGCAAATAGAAACTATAAGAAGATTCTAAAACTGCTGGCAAACACCAGAAATGGAAGGGCATTAGGCTAGCAAAAAGACGTTTTTTTTAAAACCTTTATTTTCGGTATGCACAGTACACAGCGTCTGCCTACAACCCGAACGGGCCGGCTGCTATGACAATGAACATCAGGACAGTAGGTATAGAGGCAGTACAGGCAGTACGGAAAATAGCAACTAATCAGTGTACAGGCACATGAAACAGAAAAAGCAGAAGGATAAAATAGGTTTCATTTTAAGATTTTGGTGAAAAACATCAAACGAAACAAACCAAACAAGCACATGGCAAAGAACAATTCCAGGGGCTCAAGTGGAGGGGGCAAGGGAACCAATTGCTAAAGAATATTGTGACATATGTCCAAGGACGGGGGAGTGGTAAACAGAACGATGTAAAATATTACTATAGACAAACATCCGGAACGTCAACTACGGGGACAATGGGATATCAGTAGTGTAATGAAATGGAGGAGTACAAATATCCCCACGATATGCGTTCCACTGGGACCAAATCCTGCCCCATTTCTTAGGACAGCCCCGAGCTATATAGACAGTCTTCTCCCTGAACATGCACCAGTCCATGTTCTCCTTCCAAGCTGTTATCCCAGGTGGTCTATGGGAACCCCAAAGTTGAGCAATATCCCTCTTGGCAACCATGTTACCAAGAGTGACCCAGAAAGTCTGAGCAGCAGTACAGTCCGTGGGCTCCCAAATGTTGAGCAAGCACCGTCGGGCCTTAGGCAAGAGAGAGACCCCGGTTACCCTTTCCATTATTGCATGCACTCTAGACCAAAAAGCGGACACCACAGGACATTCCCAAATTATATGTAGAAAGGTACCACTCATGCCACAACCACGCTTACACAGCCCATCAATCGAGTAACCCATCCGCACCAGTCGCGTACTGGTCATGTATACTCGGTGGAGGATCTTCAGTTGTACAAAACGAAGGCGAGCCTGAATGGCCACCTCCTTAGGGGAGGCGACGGCCATCTGCCAGTCCTCGTCATCTAATTCCAGGACGTCGTCGGTCCAGTAAGCCCTGAGTCGCACAAGGAGGTCAGCCCAGTTATTAATAAGCTTTTTGTAGATCAGAGAGATTGTGCTGCCAGGCACATGGCCATCTAGAATCCGATCCTCGAGCGGAGACGACTGGGGAATCTCTGTCCCCGGAGGGAAAACCGAGATCGTCACCAAGTTCATATTCAACCTTGAGGGCATCAAAGGACTTAACCGTGCCCTTGGACCAGAGATCCTCCACCTTGCTGATACCAATCGTATCCCATTTAGCAAACCCTTTCGTTCTCCACAAGCTACCCAATCTATCAGAGTCATACAATGGCGTCAGTCGTGTCAACCTATCGCCCCAGCCCATAGCAACATTCGCATCCCTCCACACGCGCACAGCACATTTTGTGGGTCCAGTCAGAACGCGGAATGGCTCCTTGGAATACAGTGCCCTGTTGAAATTCCCGCCCGGCAGGAGGAGCTTGTCCATCGCGAAAGCAGGAGCAGGACCTGGGGAATACGTTACCTGGTTAACCGCGCTCAACTGGGAGGCCCAGTAGTAGCGCCTGATGTCCGAGAGGGCTATGCCTTCATCGTACCACGGCAAAGTGAGTTTGGGTAAGGAGATACGCGCCCGCCCATCCCAGATCAGTTGTCTCTGAAGGCTCTCAACCTCACGGAAATATCCAGAGGGTATAGGATCGAAAAAGTTTTGCAGTGCATACAAGAATCTTGGGAGCGACATCATCTTAAAAAGAGCTGCACGCCCCAATGGGGATAGGGGCAGGCGGCGCCACCGCTGGACGTCCAATTTAAGTCGCCTGAGAGGAGCATACAAGTTGCGATCATAACGGACAGAGGAGTCCAAGGAGACATGAATCCCCAGGTACTTGAAACCCGTCTCAACCACCTGGATCGGGAATCTACGAGGCAGTGGAGGAAGCTCCCCCGCTATGACATGCTCTTTGTCTTCCTATGTAAAAGTAGTGTTAGTAACTTCATACATAATCCTGAATATAGAAGCAATTTAATAAACTATGGATGTTGTTTTATTCTCGTTTCCAGCTTCCAGTTAAGCTGAATAGGGCTGCTAATTGTCTTTTATTTTTTACTGTACTTCTTTGATGTTTTGTATTATACACAAGTTGGACTTTAAGCTTCCTGACGTGTGTGTGGGTTTTTATTTTAACAGAAAGTTGACAAAATTGTAACATTGGTTCAAAATGGGTGTTAAAGGAGGGATATAATGAAGAAAAGTGAGAGAGTAGTAGTAAGGATGGGTAAGGCCACAGATTAGTACATGTGACCGGAACACTACATTTCCCAACTTAAAATGCATTTAAGTCTCTTGCTGTGTCTCTTCTTCCACGGTGTGTCCAGTATGCTGTGACTGTTGGTCTGCGGTGTTTTTATTGTGGTCGTGTTACTCTGGCTTCCAAAAAAGGGGACACTGTTCCTTGTGCAGGGTGCAAAAGTCACCAATGCATGAAGGTGCAAAAAGTCACCTATATATGAAAAAAGAAAATAAAAAAGAGAGAAACAGAATCCCTAGGTAAAGAGACCCACAGAAAACAGGGAAACCATTTTGTGTCCTCTGTTGCCCTCACACACCTCGAAAGGTGTCATGCTTCATCATTGTGTTACTCTGGCCACATCCACCGACATTAAACATGTCTCCACTTCAAGTGCCCTCCAGATGGTTGGTGGAAGCAGGTCACACCCAACTCAACCACACAAAATGATTATATTTGAAGTCAAACAGTGAAGCTGAGGAGTAAAACCCCTGCAGGTCTATTGGACTGATTGGCCTGCGTGTGGAGCGGTGCAGCGTGTGCTTCACTCCAGAGGTGGCACTCTTACATTTTGAAATAGAGGGCTGCCTACTACTCATATGTTCTGAACTAGATCTTCTGTCGTCATGTATTAGTGACCATGGTATGCAGGGGCATTATTTACGGATCTCCTGGACTACTCTTTCTGCCAATAACATCACAGTAAGTTAAAACACAAGCACATTGTGATAACAATTATCATCTTAGCAGGATTCGTTGTTATCATGCTAGGAGCTAACCCGACTGCATGCCGGGCCAATTGTATTAAGGAAGAATCTGTGTAGGTGCTCTAATCACAGAGTTTTGACCCTTAAAATTAACAGGCTTTCTTTAAGCTACTTCCTTCCTTGCACCTGCTCTGTTTTCGCAAGTGTTGTCTGCAAAGAATAAAGTGTGGATTTTCTTTGCCATTTCGTACTAGTTTCCTATCCTCAACTTTTCAGATATTCCTTAGAGCTGACTGTCTTTTTTTTATTTTTTTTATAAATTTTTATTGTTTGCAAGCATGAAGAGGAGAGTAGACAACAAAAAAAAGATAATAGCAGTACACAAAACACAATACATATATATAATGGCTGTCATGCACAACAGATACACAATTAGTTCGGTATTGCAGTTGAAGGCAAAAGGAAGGCAAGAAGGGGGAGGAAATTAAAAAAAAAAAAAAAAAAAAAGGGGAAAAAGTAATTTCATGTTCACAATCTCCAAGCACTATGAAAGTTGTCAAATTTTACAGCTTTTCCAAAAGTGTGATATCAGCGTTCTATAAAAGTACCCCAGTTTTTTTCATAGTTTTTCGTTGCTTTTGTGCCCCTAATGTTTGCTAAAGCAAGCTCCATTGAGTGTATTTCTGTTACCAGTGCCCACCAGTCCCAGATTTTTGGTGTTTCTGAGCTAATCCAAGCTCTTGCCACCGTTAGTTTGGCACAGGACATTAATATTGTAATCAGGGCGGCATGTGGAAGTGGATGTGGATAAATGTCTAATAGAACTGATACAGCTGTTAGAGCTGGTATCTGTATCTTCTTCATATGCAAGATTTTTTCCACTTCGCACCAGAAGATTTTCAGGTTCGGGCATGAGAACAGCATATGTGTCAGGTCTGCCGCCTCAGTAGAGCATTTAGGGCATTTAGTTCGATCGCTCTGAATGTTGTTATGAGACCATTTTGAAATTTTTTCGGGGGTATAATATAGCATACATGTTGTTCTAAATTGTTGGAGCCTTAAGCTGGATGATCTTGCTCGTTTATTGATATTCATCTGGGGTAAGAGCTAGGGGGGTGGGGGGCGGTGGGAGGGTGTTCTCCGCACTTTGGGGGGTTGAGGGTGGGGGAGGTAAAAATAAAGAAAATAGTTTGCAGGTTGAAGGGGAGGAACTAAACAATGATATTGGAACTTTTTTGTATATCAAACGAATTAGTAGAACACAAAACAGGAGACCAAACCAATGCTTCGATAAATATAAGCTAAACCTCAAGAGCAGAGCCTTAATTTTGTTTCTTTTTTGGGTTAAACTGAAATATAGATGTATGAAATAAAATGCCTAGCCTGGAACGTTGCTGGGCTAAATAGCAAGAATAAACGAATGCTGATAAAAGAAGAATTAAAACTACATAACTCACATGTTGCTCTTCTATCTGAGACACATATTACATGGAAGGATAGAAAACTACTCAATCATCTAGGATACGAAGTTATCATCAGCTCATTCTATTGCCAACCTACTAGAGGAGTAGCTATACTTAAAGATAAACGATTTAAGGCCGAGACAATTCAAACATCTTGTGACAAAAATGGCAGATGGGCTATAGCGCAGATACGGTTGGAGAATGCTTATTATGTTTTATGTGTGGTTTATGGAAGCAATGTAGATGAGCCTACTGTCTTTGACGAACTGAACATTAAACTTCTAGATTGGACGGGAGAACTTATTGTTATGGGAGACTTTAATTGCATCATGGATTATAGAATAGACACTACTAGATCTGGGGGACGTCAAACAATGCATAAAACAAGGGCTTCCATATTGGATATTTGCCGTATACATAACTTAAAAGATGCTTGGCGATACTTATATGCTAGCAAGCCAGGATATACGTACTATTCGGCACCCCATAAACTATGTTCAAGGATTGATATGGCATTTATAAGCGACAACTTACTGAATACAAGCTCTATGATCTTATGTCCACGCATCTCCTCTGACAACAACGCCATAATTTTATCATTTAAAACAATAGAGAACAGAGTTACGCCTAGGCCCTTTTCCTTCCCAAGACACCTTATATCAGATATAGAATACACAACACAGCTAAAACTACATCTTACAGAATTTATGAATATAAATTTAAATACAGCATCACCAGCAATAGTTTGGGATGCTTGTAAAGCTAGCATTAGAGGCTACACTCAAACTTATTTGATTAGACAGAATATAGAATTAAAAAAAAGAATGAAACTCTGATGTCAAAAATAACTATCCAAGAAGAACTTTTATCATCATCCCTCCAGGCCAATTTGACATCAAGTATAGAAATAGGGCTTAAACTTACGTCACTAAAGAATGAAGCAAAATCCAAATTTATTCAAAAGAACATTAACAGCCTACATAAATTCAAAATAAATCAATATGAAGGGGGGGATAAAATTGGGAAAATTTTGGCTTATAAAACCGCGGAAGACAGAGCAAGTGCTGCAATCACTAGTATTCGGGGAAGAGGGAACAAAATATATAATAAACCTCAAGACATCTTAGAACAATTTGCTGACTACTACAAGAATCTATATACCCCAGAAGCAACCCCCAACATAGATGATATACAGAAATATATTGAAAAGCATACTATAGACACTCAAAATATCACTGAAATAGACTCGCTGTCTGATGAGATTACTATGCTAGAACTTCATCAAGCTATTGCTTCATTACCCTCAGGAAAAGCAGCAGGGGAAGATACTATACCATTAGAAATATACAAAATATGCTTAAAAGAGCTGGAACATCCCTTGTTGAAAGTAATTCAATTGGTAGGCCTTGAAGGGAAAACACCACCGTCTTGGAACAGGGCTAAAATAATATTTTTTCTGAAGAAGGGCAAACCAAAAGAAGAAAGAGGTTCTTATCGTCCTATTTCATTGATAAATACAGATGCCAAAATTTTCGCCAAAATTTTAGCCCTAAGACTGGCCCCCATTATGCCCATGATTATCCATCCACAGCAACATGGCTTTATTATTGGGAGAGATACTACCATACACGTCAACACGGCCATAACAGCATTTGATGTCGCGGAGACTGACTCCATCCCACCCGGTATGATTTTGTTAGATGCTGAGAAAGCTTTCGACCGAGTGGGATGGGAGTTTCTCTGGTGCGTACTATCTAAATTAAGGTTTGGCGGGGATTTCTTGAAATGCATTAAAGCACTATATGACAAACCAACTGCATTCACTAGCTATGGGGGGTTGGTATCTTCAGATTTCAGGATTTTACGAGGAACTAGACAAGGCTGCCCTCTTTCACCTCTTTTATTTGCACTTTCTTTGGAACCCTTTCTGCTAGCTCTTCAATCTCAAACCCAGATCATACCGTTTAAATCAGGACACCAAGAACTAAAAATAACAGCATATGCCGACGACATAGCGGTCTACACGGAAGATGCTGTAGAGGCTCAAAAAGGAATAATCTTAGAAGCTGAGAAATATGGCAAAGTAGCGGGCTATAAATTAAATCTGCAAAAAACACAAATAATAGTTAACTATGCCCCTCCTGTGGTAATGCCTGAGATATGCAAAATAGCTATTTATTTGGGAATAAGAATAACAGCTAATATACAAGACATCAATAAAATAAATTACGATGAATTAATTAAAGCTACTAGGTTACTATTAAAGAAATGGCACAGGCTGCCTCTCAATATAATTGGCAGAATTATTTTGATTAAAATGAAGGTACTACCTAAATTCCTATACCTATTTCGATCTATACCACTAGCACTAAATAATCAATTCTTTAAGAAATTGGATGGAATATTTAGCAGTTTTATATGGGGATATAAAAAGGCGAGAAGATCATTGAACCTTATGAAAAACGACATATCTGAAGGTGGGCTTAACTTTCCTGACTTTAAATTATATTTTTGGTCTGCCTTCACTAATCGGTTACGTTCATTACTTAACGAAGGAAGGGTTTTATTTTTTCATTATTTCATGTTAAAATCTGATTCCAATGTATTCTTATTTAGAACTAATGATCCCAATTACTACAAAAGAGTCAAATTTAAGACAGCTAGAGATATAACAAAGATATGGGGTAATATTTTATCTTTTTGCGACACTAACTTTTTCTATTCAAATCTACCACTTTGGGGAAACCCAGGCCTGCCAAATGTTTTTAATGACAATACTGGTCACCGATGGTCTAGACTAGCTATTAATACCCTAGGGGACTTATAAAATGCACAGGGCTTCATGGAATTTGATACTATTAAACAACTATACGGCTTATCCGAAAACATGAGATACAAATTCCTACAGATACATGACTTCCTGATCAATAAAAAACAAATCTTGGAAGTTCCAGAACCCCCAGAATCTGATATTTGGACTTGTCTACATTCATCAAAAAACAAATCTGTTATAAGTGAGACATATAGTATTCTTGTCGCTGTCAAACCTAACGATTGCAGCAAGCTCGCTAATAAATGGAGCAGATTATTGGGATCAAATATAACTCCTACACAGAGCTGACTGTCTGATGTCTGGTATAATCAAGTCATAATACTTGCACAGAGTTTCAGAAACGTATATTGCACAAATATTCACCATGCACCAACTTAAAAAAGCGGTACAAAAGGGGGTGGTGATAGACGGAGCATCTGAACCAATCAAACACTCACACCCAGTCAACAGATCTGGGTTTAATCCATCTCCGTTCTTTAGCCCCCTCTGCCAAACCCAGTTCAGACATGGCCATATGCAAATCAGTCTGACCCTGTGCCTCATGGGAACAGTCCAGCCCGAACTGCCAAGCCATGCTTTCCCTGGACCGGAAACAAGCTTCTTAGGACCGGTTTCTGGCATTACAGCCAGGCTTGCTTGAATCCAGTGGCAAAACAGCTAATCAAATAGGTGACACCTAATGCATTTACCAATACCTTTTTTTTATAATGCGCTCTGCCTGGAACACAGGAGGAGCTCGAGAAGTCCCACAGCCGTGGCTGCAGGGAAACCAAAGTAGCCTTGGAGGAGAAAGCGCACCTGAATGAATGAAATAATGAAATACTACTTTTGGGGGAGCCTGGGAGCCCAAAATCCACTGCACCCCAAAATCTAATTGTGTCCGGATTTACCTCAATTGAACCTACTCCACAATCCTTGATCTGGACGTAGAATACTGCAGCCTCGCCCCAATACAAAGGTTCCCCATTAATATGATTAGATCATGAATGGATCAGGACAATCAATAACTGAGTTCTAGTGCAGGAGGAATTTTAAACGCTTCTTTACATACAAATAAAATGCGGTAAAGAAATATTATTTTGTCATGAAGACAATAATGCAGCATGAAATATCAAATTAGAATAGTCCCAAAATCCCGTGAATACAACACATTTCTAGTGCATTATTGAGATGGGCTTGAATCAGCAAATAGAAAATCAGGTGTTCCAAAAAAGAGCCATTAACATCCTGTCCAAAGGGAAGGGCGAGTCCGGAAACAATCTGAGATTATCAGCGTGATCTCAGGAAGTCTCTCTTTAAATGGACAGGCTCGGGAGTCTACCCGTCTCCAGCAATATTACAGCATTCCCAATTTCATGAAACGCTAATCCTAATTTGACGAAATGGCCCATTTAAATTACGGAAATATTATTTAGGTACCCGATGACAATTCGTTCGGCACTGTCACTTTTAGCAACAGTTACCTGGAAGAGGAGCATGTCCGCCTCTCCCATGAACACCAACTCAACCGAAAACAATGACAAAAATTCCACCGCAAAAACAAACAAGCATTTGCAATGCAATAGGTCTCGCATTAGGAAAGTGTGAGCTATTGGTATTGTAAATTACAATTTTTTTAAATATGTGTTGGCTTTGAAAATATATAAATTAATAGCATTGTTATTCACAAAGCCAATAGCTTACACTTTCCTAATGTGAGTCCTATTGGCTATGGCAATGCTTGTTGGTAGCAAGCTAGGATAGTGCTGTTGTGGTGCTGAGTGATGATTTGGTTGGGCTGAGTGATGTGGTGGTGTATTAGAGTGATGTGGTGGTGTTCCTGAGTGATGTGGTGGTGTCTCTGAGTGATGTGGTGGTGTCCCCGAGTGATGTGGTGGTGCCCCTGAGTGATGTGGTGGTGTCCATGAGTGATGTGGTGGTTTCCCCGAGTGATGTGGTGGTGTCCCCGAGTGATGTGGTGGTGTCCCTGAGTGATGTGGTGGTGTCCCTGAGTGATGTGGTGGTGTTCCTGAGTGATGTGGTGGTGTCCCCGAGTGATTTGGTGGTGTCCCCGAGTGATGTGGTGGTGTCCCCGAGTGATGTGGTGGTGTCCCCAAGTGATGTGGTGGTGTCCCAGAGTGATGTGGTGGTGTCCCTGAGTGATGTGCTGGTGTCCCTGAAAGATGTGGTGGTGCCCCTGAGTGGTGCCCCTGAGTGATGTGGTAGTGCCCCTGAGTGATGAGGTAGTGTCCCTGAGTGATGTGGTGGTGTCCCCGAGTGATGTGGCGGTGTCCCCGAGTGATGTGGTGGTGTCCCTGAGTGATGTGGTGGTGCCTATGAGTGATGTGGTGGTGTTCTGGAGTGATGTGTTGGTGTCCCCGAGTTATGTGGTGGTGTCCCTGAGTGATGTGGTGGTGTCCCCGAGTGATGTGGTGGTGTCCCTGAGTGATGTGGTGATGTCCCTGAGTGATGTGGTGGTGCCCCTGAGTGATGTGGTGGTGTCCCTGAGTGATGTGGTGGTGTCCCCGAGTGATGTGGCGGTGTCTCCGAGTGATGTGGTGGTATCCCCGAGTGATGTGGTGGTGCGCGATGTGCATGTGGGGGGCGGGGAAGCGGCAGCCTTTGAAGTCTGATGCCGAGGCACTGACAAATGGTGGTGTGTTATGTGGCTGGCGATGGTGTGCACGTGAATAGATCGGATGAACTGTATGCAATCCGCACCCATTTTGGTAGACTGTTCTTTTCCGCTTACTATAATCTCGCCGGAGTGATGTGGTGGTGTCCCTGAGTGATGTGGTGGTGCTCCTGAGTGATGTGGTGGTGTTCCTGAGTGATGTGGTGGTGTCCCAGTGTGATGTGTTGGTGTCCCCGAGTGATGTGGTGGTGTCCCCGAGTGATGTGGTGGTGTCCCAGAGTGATGTGGTGGTGTCCCTGAGTGATGTGATGGTGTCCCCATGTGATGTGGTGGTGTCCCTGAGTGATGTGGTGGTGCCCCTGAGTTATGTGGCGGTGTCCCCGAGTGATGTGGTGGTGTCCCCGAGTGATGTGGTGGTGTACCTGAGTGATGTGGTGGTGTTCCTGAATGATGTGGTGGTGTTCCTGAGTGATGTGGTGGTGATCCTGAGTGATGTGGTGGTGTTCCTGAGTGATGTGGTGGTGTCCCCGAGTGATGTGGTGGTGTCCCTGAGTGATGTGGTGATGTTCCTAAGTGATGTGGTGGTGCCCCTGAGTGATGTGGTGGTGTCCCTGAGTGATGTGGTGGTGCCCCTGAGTGGTGCCCCTGAGTGATGTGGTGGTGTCCCTAAGTGATGTAGTGGTGTCCCCAAGTGATGTGGTGGTGTCCCTGAGTGATGTGGTGATGTCCCTGAGTGATGTGGTGGTACCCGTGAGTGATGTGGTGGTGTCCCCGAGTGATGTGGTGGTGTCCCCGAGTGATGTGGCGGTGTCTCCGAGTGATGTGGTGGTGTCCCTGAGTGATGTAGTGGTGCCCCTGAGTGATGTGGTGGTGTCCCTAAGTGATGTGGTGGTGTCCCCGAGTGATGTGGTGGTGTCCTTGAGTGATGTGGTGATGTCCCTGAGTGATGTGGTGGTGCCCCTGAGTGATGTGGTGGTGTCCCCGAGTGATGTGGTGGTGTCCCCGAGTGATGTGGCGGTGTCTCTGAGTGATGTATTGGTGTCCCTGAGTGATGTGGTGGTGTCCCTGAGTGGTGCCCCTGAATGATGTGGTGGTGTCCCTGAGTGATGTGGTGGTGTCCCCGAGTGATGTGGTGGTGTCCCGGAGTGATGTGGTGGTGTACCTGAGTGATGTGGTGGTGTTCCTGAGTGATGTGGTGGTGTCCCTGAGTGATGTGGTGGTGTCCCTGAGTGATGAGGTGATGTTTCTGAGTAATAGAGAGGTGTGGCTCACTGGTTAGAGGCGGCAGACCCGAGTGCAGAGAACGGCCCGGGACCAGGGTTCGATTCCCGACGAGGCAGGGTCTTGGACCAGGATCAGCGGACTGATAATTCTCGCATCGGTGCCTACTCCGACCAGGGAGCACACTCGGCAACTCTGGGCATTAGCTTGCCTCATCTCCACAACGGCCCCACACAAACGCCGGGGATGCCTGGTTTCACCTTGGAGACCCCCAGGAGGGACTATCTCACAGGGAAAGCCAGGACGGGTTCCCCAGCGGTCTATAGCGCTACGAGGCCTCCGGGTAGCAGTGCGCTTTACAAGACTTTACAATTTACAATTTACAATTTACAATATGGTGGTGCCCCTGAGTGATGTGGCGGTGTCCCTGAGTGGTGTGGTGGTGCCCCTGAGTGGTGCCCCTGTGTGATGTGGTGGTGTCCCTGAGTGATGTTGTGGTGTTCCTGAGTGATGTGGTGTGTGAGGGTGAGGGTGTTTGGGGGTGTGAGGGGGTGAGTGTGAGTGAGGGTGTGTGAGGGTGAGGGTGTGTGAGGGTGAGGAGGTGTGAGGGTGAGGGTCCGAAGTAAATGGTGGCAGGGCAGACATCATAAGACAGAGAGAAGAGACTGCATTGTGACTGCGTTGGTCAGTTTCAGAATGAGGAGGGGCAGAGTCAGCACAGTCTGCGAGGGATCGACGTGTTTAGAGGCAAAGCATAGCGGATGTAGCATTGTAGTTAGCAAGTCGAGTGTTATCAAGCTGAGTATCCCTAGAGAAATGGCAACACAGCAACTATCAAGGCTACTGTAAACAAGCACGGTAGGCTTTCACTTTCATACAGAAACAAGCTCTCGGCATTGCTGTTTCGGGGCGGTGGGTGGGCGGGGGAGCCGCAGCCTTTGAAGTCTGATGCCCAGGCACAGACAAATGGTGGTGTGTTATGTGGCTGGCTCTGTGCACGTGCATAGATCACATGAACTGTATGCGATCCGCAGCCGTTTTGGTAGACTGTTCTTTTCCGCTTACTATAATCTCGCCGGAGCAATGCGCAAGGGCATTGGCTCAGGCGAGACCTTAAAAACGTGTTATTGGTGTGATGGTCAAAAATATCAAAATCGCAAACTTTTGAGGCCGGTCATCCCTCACATGTCCTCTAAAAAAAAGTTTTCTTAACCACCAAAACGCAAAAAAAAAAAAGCTGCTTAATTCAAAGATCAGGGTACAAAATTATACACAACACTGAATACACTGGGTGCATCATGGAACACGACTACAGCAGCCTCGAGCCACTTGACTTTATGTTCAGCAACATCCTTCAGTCACTTTGTCCCAAAATTTAAGAGAAGAGCAAGTCAATGCATAACTAAAATGTCACATTTTCTTAATTAACTAAGTTTAAAAATCGCATCCCTTATATATTTGCGAAGCAGGGGTGAAATAAAATGAACTTCCTTTGCCCTAGGCTCTCACAGAAAAATAAAAATGCGGAAACATTAATATAGTTTATGAAAGATGTTAAAAAGCACACAAATAGATCATGGAGAAAAAAAAGAAAAAAATACTGCGGTTCAAATTTTTTCATGTTTATCTTCAGTGGTTTCCTATCCTACACAGCGGGGTGAAGCAGCTCCCGACATGCTTACACACGGGGCTGCATTTAGCATGAAAACTTTCAAAAAGGCAGGCAAACTGCAGCGCAACAAGCCCAACAGCACTGACCACGTGCGCGTTCACAATCACGAATATATGTTAATGATTGTGAAAGCACACGTTGCGCTTTTAGGCTTGCTGCATGACTTTGCTTAAGACAGCGCAGATGGGGGCAGATTGTCTGCTTTCCGTCAAGAATTCATGTTAATCGCAGCGCCCATCATGCTTTGAAACGGCGCTGCGATTAACATGAATAATTGCCTCTTGTGGTGTGTGTGCGCGTCAAAGAGGACAGTGCGCGCCCAGATTCACATAGGAGTGCGCTCACACATGCACGCAGCTTAAAAGGAACAGTGCCCTTGGGCGAATCCTATCCCTTGACACCTTAAGGATATCCAAGGAAGGGAGGAACATTATGTAGTCTAACCATGAATGTGATTTGTGAGGATAAGAGTAATGTGTATGTTATGGATGCTCCATAGATCGCTGAGTTAAGAGAGTCGACCCAAGATGCCTGGGTCGGTTGTCATCCCTCTCTCGCCCCATCTTCTATGTCCATATGTGGTGCATATCATCTTGGAATTAAACCTCCAACTATGAGATACCTACTCCCAATGTGGGATGATGCAATAATTCTAATTTGCTCTGTCTTCATGGCCACAGTGTCCGAAACAGGGGCCCGATACCCATGTGTACCAGCCCACTGTATCCTGAATGTTTTTGTTTACCACTAAGGGGAGGTTCTTTATGAAGAAGGGTATCCCCTTCTCTTGATACTCCAGCATGAGACACCCGGTTGAAGCCATATCGGGCTGAGAAGGTACATTTGGCCCCAAGCAGATGAGTCTTCTGCAGTAGTACTAGAAAGCGACATGCACTGTAAGATAGCGCCTTGCAATGTAAATGGTCTGCTAGATATAGTCAAGTGGACAATCCTTAGATACGGGCATAGGTTGGCTCCTGCGGGCCCGCTTACAGTGTATGTCAATTAATAGTATGTTCAGGCAGGTAGGCAGTCATATATGTCTGAAACATAGGGCAAGAGCGCTGTGTACAGCACTTGTGTGTGACACAATCAGAAACAACGTAATGAACAACAAACCCCTTTCCACTCTCCACCCAAAACTTCAATTATGGAGCATCTGTCACCGAGAAAACAGAATATCCATTTGAAATGTTAACCTAACATAAAAGACAAATACTAAAGTTTGATTTTGCGGGGTAAACCTTCCCTGTGCCCACCACTTGTTGCAGGAGCAATGGGCCCCAGGCAGCCATATCGAAAACTGATATCAGTAGTGAAGAAGATTGGGGTTTGGGGCGGTAAGGGGTGCGGAGAACTGAAAGAAGCATCATGACTCCCCCTGTGGGTAACTGAAGCCCAGCGGCAGGGTAGTCTGCTCTCTGGCCTTGGTAGGATCCATCTGATGAGGTGGTCTCCCACCTCTCCTCTGCTGGCCTTTTCTTCTGGTGCGGTCCATCTGCCCCATAAGCGTCAATGGATCCGCCTGCCTTTTTGGCAATTGCTTCCTCTCAGCTGCCAAGTCCCATGCTGTTTGTGGACTTTCAAAGAATAGTGATTTGACTTGAAACAGCACTTTGGGGCATATTTACAATTACTGGCGCATCCCTGCAAATTAGCAGGGATGCGCCAGTAATTGTGCGCCATGCCTCCGCCACCCATGATGCGCCGCATTTACAACGCAGCGCACCATGGGGCAAAAACGGCACAGATGCGTCACGCATCTGTGCCGTAAAGGTATCGTATTGCTGGAGTTGCGTGGCATGCGCGACGCAGTTCCAGCAATGCTCTGGGGGGCCCATTCTACTAATGCTACATCAAGCCCTACGCCCGCAGGGTTTTGACGTAGCATTGGCCTAAAAGTGACTGAGTGAAATCTTGTAGATTTCACTCAGCCACTTTTAAGAGGCGTTCCTGCGCTGGAAACCCCCCCCCCCCTGCACCAGAACGCCTCTTTAAGGCGCAGGGCTTTACAACGTGACACATCTCCCAGATGCGTCACGTTGTAAATAGCCCGCACCATGGTGCATCTTTTGCGCCGCCGCTGCGTCATAAAAGTGACGCAACGGCGGCGCAAAAGAGGCGCAAGGGGCTTGTAAATCTGACCATTTGAGTTTAGCAGGGTAGATAAGCACATACTAAATGTTTATGGCCATGAGCTTCCTTTTTACCTTCAAGGAGATATTTACATGTATTCTCTCTCAATGGCGGTGTAGTCAGGGAATAGCATCACCTTAGAATCTGTACAGCGAATATAATGTAGGCAGTGATCCTGCTGCAGTGCAGCATCCCTATCTGCATAGTTCAGTAGCCGCATGATGATGGATCTGGGCATAGCGCCAGGCAGCGGTCCAGGGGAGAGTGCTCTGTGAGGTGAACCCTCGCTAGTATGATGCAGGTGAAAAGCACCCCGTCCGGGATTCATACCCTAAACCTGTCTGTAAAGAATTTTTCTGGTTGCTATTCCTCTACGCCTTCGAGCAGACCCACCAACAAACAGGTTATTTCTGCATGATTGACTCTCGGTATTCTCAATTTGGTGTTCGAGGAGTGCAGTTAGTTCTTTCAGTATTTGAAGCTCCTTACTGGTGGTGCGTTACACATCTTCCAGACAGGAGATACACTCGCTGCCCCAGTAGTTCTCACTGATAAATCTCATAAGTCCGGGCAGATGAGGGAGACCCCCAACCCCACCCCACCAATCTTATCATTGAGATCTTTATGAGAGTGCTTAATCGCCTGCAGTATAATGGCTGGGGAAATTGGCTCTTCTTGCAGGTTGGAGCCGATTCCTATTCCCCATCCTCTGCCATCCTGGAGATGCCAATGTTTCACATACTTGGCTATTCAGCCTTAGCCTGTCGCCTTGTCTTTCACCATTTTGGCGGTCCAGACAGAGTACCTCTTCACCCCCGTTTCTCCAGGGCAGGAAGGTATAGTTATTGCAGAGTAAGGCAGGGTCACAGACTCCAAGATGTAAGTCCCCTATGGTGGGTCGCCTCCCCAGCTTGGTCTTCCCCAGGGACCAGTCTAAAAGCCTCATTTTATTTCCCCACTGTGATATTCTGCAGTCCTATAGCATGGTTCAGTCAGCATGGAAGGTGGACAGTGTGGGTGGGTAGTGGGAGGGCCCTTACACTCGGTTCAACTCTCAATGTCACATTCAATTTCTAGAGACCTGTCACCTGTACCGGGCCTCACCCCAGCCGCTTCTCACTTCGTGGCACTTTGTCTGTGCTGCAGCTCCTATTGATGGCTCCCGGTCTTGCACCACCTCAGGGTAACAGCTGAATGAACAATGGATGTAGGCCCAGATCTCTGTAAAGGGGGGAATGCTTGACATTGTTTAACATGCTGTCCATCAATTTTCGTTTTTTTGCATTTGTCACCCGAGTGGGACCGGTATGTCCAGATGTGGGTCCCATGCTCTCCATGCCACTGGAGTCAAGCTATCCTGGCTGATGAGGGGCAAAACCCCGAAAATGGTCCTAGAATGCTTGTTTCCACACCCGGGAGAACCTAGCCTGGCAATTCAGGCTGGACTGCTCCCCTTGGGAGCTGCATGAAGACTGATTTGCATATGGCTGGGTTTAAACTAGAATGGCTGGGGGAGCAAAAAAAACATGGATTTAGGCCCGATCTCTGTCCTGGGGTGAATGTTTGACATTGCTCAACGTTCTGTTCATCAATTGTTTTTTTTGTATTTGTCACACCGAGTGGGACGGGTATGACCAGACATGGGTCCCATGCTCTCCATGCCACTAGAGTCAAGCTAGCCTGACTGATAAGGGGTGAAACCCCTAAACCGGTCCTAGGATGCTTGTTTCCAGTCCAGGTAGGACCTGGCCTGGAAGTTTGGGCTGAGTTCTTCCATTGGGAACAGGGTCAAGACTGATTTGCATATGGCTGTGTTTAAACTTTAATGGCATGAGGAGAAAAAAACCGATGGATTTAGGTCCTGATCTCTGTACTGGGGTGAATGATTGAAATTGTTCAAAATTCCGTCCATGAATTGTTTTTTTTGCAATGGTTCAGCAGCTGCCACAGCCAAACAGGACATCCCAGTGTCCTGTGAGAGGCAGGTCGAGCATCAGGAGGAGGGGCCAAGCACTGGGAACAAGCAGACAGTCCCCCATGGGCTGTCTCCTCCTCGATGGGGCTGGATGTGCAGGATCCACCTTCACCACTTCTTTCTTGTACCACAATTCCCAAACATTTTCCAGCTCGCTCCAATACCTAATATTCTCAATCAATACTCCACCTGGATGAGGCTGGATGTTGCAGAATCCAGCTTCACCACTTCTTTATTGTACCACAATTCCCAAGCATTTTCCATCTCGCTCCAATCCCCAATATTCTCGATCAATTCTCTCACATGCATCTTTAATCCCTTCAACTTTAACAGCTTTAACTCCTGGTCCCCATCAATATCCTGACATTCTTTCTCAACTTCTTATTCTGTGTTAGAACAAATCAGCATTAATCTGACACTCGTTCTATTTGCGCCTATGCCTCGCGTACCACGCTTGCATCCTCCTTGCTCATGTAAAGTAATTTGCTCTCATTGTTATGCCTTAAGAAGTCCATCCCTACACTGTGTTTCATGATTTCCTCAAAATCTGTTCAAATTGAGCAATAAGTCCCTGCTGGTTCAGTCATTTGCCTTTTAAGGTGATGTGTAGAGTCATATTAGTCATGGCCCATTCTGCAACAGGAGTTGTGGGAGTCTCTCCCTGTGGGTTGCATGGAGCTACTGTACAGGATATTTCTGACAGGTTCTGTGAGACACTCAAATTGAGGAAATGACTATAGTATCTGATGAATGTGATTTACCCAACACAACACTTGTTGTACTTAGGTCTTGGGGGGGGCGGGGGGGGGGATGTCATGGCTAACGGCAGATAGAGTAAATAGCAATCTCTGGCACTCCTGCGGGAAATAACCCCCATCCAGTGCCATCCTACCCAAAATCTTGGTCCTGGGTCCAGCAGAATGATAAGATGAGAACATTAACCCCTAGGTGTCCTAATTTCAACCTGCTGAGTGCCCAGGCATTGTAACTTTGGCCCATAACCTGCCCTGAGTGGAGTGGTGAGGCTGCTAACACAAAACGGTGGTAAAGTAGCGGGCTGCACCTGCCGACAATGGGGCTTTGAAGCGGAGGGTCGAGAAACTAGGCATGGAGCCCCTGAGCTCTATATAGGTAGACTCCTAGTGTGATAGAGACACTTGCTGGAGCCCCAAGGACTGGGTTGTTTCTGCTGCATTACAAGGGGCCAGGGAAAGGCGGAGACTGCTGGGCCGACAAAGACATTGGTATGTGGTCCTGGAGAGTGAACTCTTCAGCGCTACCATAGTTTCGCCGCCACGGAGCTCTGGTAAGGAGAAATGCTTCAGCTGCGACTGAGAGCAAGACGTCCACAGGGGTACACCGGCAGCGACTAGGTGGAGCAATGACCTGACACCGGGGAGATGGCTGAGATGGGCAGAGACAGCGGAGATCACTGGGAGCAGGGCCATGCTGTATGAGATACTTGGTGCTGCTGGGCCGGGGATGCCACTGAACACCTCACTCCCCCATGAGTGGCAAGCCGATGGTGAGATTGCAGTGGGAGCGTGGGAAACTGTTGTGGCCCCTGTGGAGAGGCAAGGGTGCCCGGTAGTAGCTGCATAAGAACAGGGCCCACATACAGTAAATCGGTAGACCCCTCACAGACACTGATTAATTTGGGGCAGAGAATAGCAGCTATAGACACGGGGGAGAATAAACAGAGAAAACAACAGCCCCCAAACACCTCTGCTGCAGACAGGATACAAGCTGCAAGATAGGGCTCAGGCCTTGTGGGGCACTGCACTCTGAGCCATGGCCTTCCTGGTAGGGCCCTTAAGTATTTGTCCCTCCATCGTCTCCGGCCCTACATGTTAAGGGCCTGTGGGAAATTTGTAGAAGTTCTCATGAGGAAGTATTTTCTGGAGTGGAGAGAGCTTTGAGGGACATCATGAAGGACAGACTGCACACAAGCCGTGAGTACAAACCCAACTGGCACAATCACCCAGATAATGATGGAGCGGGAGGGCCCCATCTGGTAGGCTGTGGGCAGCTAGTATTCACCATACAACCAAACTTATAGCCCCCTTGTGCCATTGAAAGGAGAAATGCTGCCTGTGATGGCCCATTGACAGAGGGTCATCTGACTCCTGCCTGCCAGCACATAATTGGGTCTATTGGCCTTCCGGCCTCTACATAGCTCTGCATAGAGCGAACTGTGGGAAATACCTTAGATTATCTAGTGGTTGCGATGGTGAAGACCACCAGATGGAGAGACCCGGAAGCATGAGGATCAATGAAAGAAAAGGGAATTGATCCCCAGAAAAAGCAACATGGTGTGCTAGGGCAGACTAGTTCCCAAGGGGGCCCCTCTCTACAAGACATTGTGAATGCAATAACCACATCTAGAGAAGCATTGGAAGCCAAAATAGACATGTTGGTTGCAGATTTGTGTATACTGAGAGCAGACCATCGTCGATTGGCAGTGCGGGTCGCCACAACAGAGAATACACTGACGGAGATGCCGCTGGCATTGGCCGACATGACTGGGCGAGTGGCTATAATGGAGGCCAATGTTCGGAGGCTGGAGGTGCGTGCGGAGGATGCTGAAAATAAATCACGGTGCAACACTATATGCATTGTGGGTGTTCCAGAGCGAATGGAGGGGAGAAGCACGGTAGACTACTTGGAAAAGTAGATCTGAGAAGCAGTCGCAGCAGAGGGTCTCTCCCAGCACTTTGCCCTACAACAGGCACACTGGGTCCCGATGAGGCCTCCGCTCCCGGGAGCACCACCGTGCCTGGTGGTGGCCACATTGCTTCACTATAAAGATCTGGTCTTTATTCAGCACAGAGCCAGGCTGAATGGCAAACTCACAGTGGAGAATAGAGTGGTCCGGATTTCCCAAATTATTCAAGGGAGGTACAGCGATGCTGATCAACATTTTAGGAAGCTATGGCCAACTCCAGCTGATGAATGTGCCAGACACAATCTTGTTCCCGGCTTGGCTCCTAGTAGTGACAAGGGTGGAACTGAGTTTTTTCAGACCCCGGAGGAGGTATGGAGCTAGAATAAATAGCAATTGCGGCAGGGTCCGGATTATAGACCCAGGGGCCCTGACCCTGATAGAACCAGCTCATGGCGAAGTATAAAAAACGCATCATGGCAATGGAGGGCAGTGGAGGTGGTGGCATTTTTGGGCAGGGGCAGGAGCAGCCCCCAGTCCAAGGAGGATTAAGGAACCCAAAGCCAAGACTCGAAAAGCAGACACACCTCCTGTAGCAAATCGGACATTCAATTGCTGAACATGACACCAGGAACATCGGATTAGTTAATCAGAACCCATCACCCTACTGCTAGTGTTGTTTAAGGTTGATTATGTGAAAGAATGTTTGTGCTGAGAGTTGCCTGGGAGTTTGGTGCACAAGCCTGGTCAACGAGAACATACTTGGTCTATTTCTGATGTTTGCTAGATGTGGAGACCCAAGGGGAAGCCAGGCCTACTACGCCACATATTTGGCCTTTGCAAGAGGTACACTGGTTTGGATTTGTTCTGGGGTCCATTTCCAACACACAGGAAACCTGATAGCCACAACGGAAGGTATGTCGTGATGAAGGGCCAGATGGCTGGCAGACACGTAGTGCTCATTTACATATATGCCCTGAATGTTGATCAGGGAAGTTTTTTGGGACTGACCACCTACCTAGTGCAATCAGTTGTGATTGGAGGGAACTTCAATTGTGTAGTGGACCCTCGGTTCCATCCTTCACTGAAGGATTCCCCAATATTTACAACGGCCAGGTGCTTTGCAGATTTACAGGTGCAGTGGGGGCTTCTGGGTTCCTGACGGAGACTATAGTCATAATTGAGGAATTATTCCTTCTTCTTCAGCCTGCTTGAACTTCATATGCAGCTGGACACATTCCTGCGTACCCCTGACTGAGATTGGCAGGTAAATTATGTGGAATACTTAGCACGCACCATTTCCGATCACAATGCGGTTCTATTACATCTAAGATGGGAGGACCCCATCACGAGTATCCCCGCCTGTCATTTGAAGCCAGAGTCATTAGAGGATCCAGTGTTCTAAGAAGAAATCGGGGCTAGTCTCCGACACTACTCCAAGGACAACAATAGATCTGCATCTTCCCCATTAGTGGAATGGGACGCCTTTAAATCTATAATAAGAGAACAATGCATTCCTGTGCCGGTGGGAGACAGGAGAATGCTGTTGCGCGAGGCCACACAATCAGAACAAGAATTGCAGGTAAAAGAGAAGGCCAGACCGGTACATCCAGAGGTCCACCAGACACTATTAGATACTAAGGAAAAACTGGCTGGACTGGTACAAAGACTACGATGCTTTGAGTTTAAGCAATATATGGTGATAACCCAGGCACAGCGCGACTGTACAGTTTCCATTCTAGGCTTGCTGGCCAATCCGGCAAAGAGCGGCTCGACTGTTATTGAGCTTGACTCAGAAGATGCTGGTCGACTATCGACTCGAAGAAAGTAACGCGCATTTGCTGCAATACTCTTCAAGATTGCATACGAGCCTCGCTCAATATCTGGATGATGAATTGTGTGCTTACCTTGAATCGTTTCTATTTGCAGCCTTCACCCATTAGGAAGCGGATGAACTGGGGTGCCTGATCACAGTGCAAGACATCAGGGACGCAATAAAGGGATTGGGGCATGAAAAAAAAACGGGATCAGGCGGATTCCCGGCTGAATTTCATGTGGCATATGCCGCCGACCTGGCCCCAAAATTGGAGGCTGTTTATCAGTCGACAAGAATCATTGGCCACTTACCGGACAACATGAGGGAAGTATTTGTGATCCCCTTGTTGAAGCAGAGGAAGCCTGAGCAAGACTGCAAGTCTTATAGACCACGATTGATGCTCAACCTTGACTATAAAATATTAAGTAAAATACTAGCCTATAGGTTAATCTAATCCATGCCCAAATTACTGCAGCCTGACCAGGCAGGATTTATACCTGGCTGGAACACAGCACTCATTATCAGGCGACTTATCTCATTTCTAGAATCTGAGGTCTATGACCATAACAGTCCGCAGCAGTCTTTGTGACCGATTTCTAAAAGGCCTTCAATAGCCTAGAATGGAAGTTCCCATATGGAATGATGCCCAAGATGAAACTGGGATGGGACTTTCTGGCATGGACTAAGCTGCTGTACACAGACCACATAGCTAGGCTATGAACAGGGCAGACTATCTTGGAGGGTTCCAGAGTAGGCCATGGGGCTTGACAAGGGTGCCTATTGTCACCCTTGCTGTTTGTCCTGGCGATGGAGGTCCTAGTCTGTCTGGCGTGAGAAGGGAACAAGTACAGGAGTATCCAAGTTGGCAACAACGGACAGCAAATAGCTCTGTATATGGATGACCTCATATTATTTATCAGAAGCATGGCAGTGCACCTGGAAGGAGCTAGGACTATGCTAGAAGCATTTGGAGACTGGTCTGGCTTAGAGTGAAGTGGCATAAATCACAGTGGCTCTTCTACCAGAGGGGCTGAAGGATCTTTGCTGGGAGCCTAACTGCCTACCATATCTGGGGGTAAAGAGATACCATGACAGCAGATCCTTCTGGATGATAGCACAGGACTCGCTATCATATCCTTACACGCCTGCATTGAGTTCTTGCGAATGTTCCCACTCTCTGTTAAGTAGTGGTGCTTCTTAAAATGGTGGGCCTCCCAGTCTATTGTACTACTTCATGGTGGTACCGATCGGGATTCCCAGAGCAGTCTTCAGTGAGCTGGACTCTTTAGTAATGTCATTCCTCTGGGGCTCAGGTCACAGAAGGGTGGCGACACTAGCTACATTTCATTGCCCATGTAACAATGGAGGGCTGTCAGTGCCAGAATTCGAATCCTATTACTTGGCGGCACAACTCCAACAGTCCACTCAATGGCTAGTGAGCAGACAGTCCCCATATTGCGTAGTAGGACAATTTGTCCCAGAACTCCCCAGGATAATGGAAGCATTTGTAAGAATTCTGCAACCCTCAGATGGAGATATGCAATAAATCAAAGTGGTGCTGCTGTGTTGGACCCGTTGCTTACAAAAAACAGACACATGGACCCCCCACTGCGCCGCCATCCCCTTGAAGATGCTGCACTGCTTACCTTACGGGAGGCATTGGAAGGGCATGAAAAAGTGGGTGGAGGCGGCGTAGAGAAGATGGGTGATCTGTTTCGTGAAGGCAAGCTTCTCTCATTTGAGGATTTTTGCGATAAATTTGATCTACCCCAGGGTCTTTTCTTACTGCATAGAGTGGTGACAAACAAGTTACTAACCTTTGGTAGCGATGTATTTGTAAGAGACATTTATTAGCTATAGATTCCTTACCTTAGAATTACCCCAGACGTCATACTGGCTCCAGAGAAATTCTATCTTAGCAGCACCCATGCGCGTCAGTTTATGGCGGCGGTTGTATCTGCATCCGTCGTCAACATCGTGGTCACCGGGATCACATTGCATTGTCTACTTAGATGCCACCACTACATGCTGATGTCACTTCTGATATGACTTTCCACACCAGAAGCGCAGAGCCATGCAAGACCCTGACCACTTGCGCACAAACCTAGGGCCCTGTAAGGGATTCCCTATCCCTAGAAGTCAGTTCACAGAGTGGGAAGGATGGGTGGGCCGTTAAGGAATCTACAACTAATGTACTTTTCTTAGAGAAACATTGTTACCGAAGGTAAGTAACTTGCTCATCTGAAAGAGACTATTAGTTATAGATTCCTTACCTTAGAATATATACCCCAGAAATAACAACCCCGGAGGTGAGTCTGCGAACTAAGTTCACACCAGGCGGAGCTGGAAAACAGAACGGCTGAAAAAGCTGTCTCTCCGGACTTGGCTGTCCAGGCAGTAGTGCTTAGTAAATGTGTGCAGGGATGCCCCTGTGGCTGCCTGGCAAATGTCAACCAGCGGAACTCCATGTCCCAAAGCAGTAGTCGCTGCCGTCGCCCTGGTAGAGTGGGCGCGAGGCCTACGGGAGGTTCCTTTTTAGCCAAAGAATAATATATCTGAATGCATAGGGCGATCCATAAAGAGATGGTACGATTGTGCACTGCCCAACCTTTCTTGGCACCAACATAACCCACAAAGAGCTGATCGTCAACCCAGAAGTCTTTAGTGCGTTCAAGATGGAAATACAGCAATACAGCACACATTTTGGGTCCAGATGGTGAAGTCTCTCCTCCTTTTTGGAAGGGTGAGGGAAGAAGGTGGTCATGTGACGGTATGACCTATGTGGAAAGAGGTTACCACTTTGGGCAGAAAAGAGGGCCTAGTGCAAAGAACCACTTTGTCCGGATGGACAGCAAGAAAGGGCAGTTTGGAACATAAAGCTTAAAGCTCACACACACTGCGAGCAGAGGTGATGGCAAGCAAAAAAGCAGTCTTTAAAGTAAGGAGACGAAGAGGACAATTATATAGTGCCTCAAAGGGAGCACACATAAGATAAGTAAGGACAAGATTCAAGCCCCACTGGGGCGTTACGAAAGAAGAAGGAGGAAAGAGATGAGTAATGCCTTTCAGAAATCTGTTAACAATAGGGGTCTTGAAAAGAGAAGGCTGATCAGGAAGGCGAAGAAAATCCGAAAAGGCCAAAAGATAGCCCTTAGGAGTGCCCAGAGCAGAGCCCTGCTGGGCCAAAGAAAGAATGAAAGAGGGGCAGAAAGGGGATCCACAGCCTTTGCTGTGCACCATGCCACAAATGAGTTCCATCTACAGGCGTATACTTCAGGAGGAAGGTCGAAAGCTGTCAGCTGTCGCCGCCCAATCTCCACTCAAGGAGGTAGAAGCTGGGCAGGTTAGGGTGGAGGACCGTCCCCTGCTGCTGCGACAGAAAATCCTCCTGAAGAGGCAGTCTGATCGAAGGATCGGTGGCCATGCTAAAGAGCTCGGGGTACCAGACTCTTCGTACCCAGTCCGGAGCCACAAGAATGATGGGCCCGGTCGCGCTTGATCTTCTTCAGCACTCTGGACAGAAGTGGTATAGGTGGAAAGGCGTACAGGAGGCCGCAATTCCACTCATGACGAAAAGCGTTGCTGAGGGAGTGCTGCCTTGGAAACTCTAACGCGCAGAACGGCTGACACTGTGTTCTCTTCAGTGGTGAATAGATCTACCCAAGGCTCTCCCCACCGCCGGAAGAGAGCTTGCACCACCTCCGAGTGAAGGAGCCATTTGTGATCCATGATGCACAGGCGGCTGAGTTTGTCCGCCCTGGCATTCAGAGAACTTGCCAGGTGTTGAACCATCAAGGTCATGCCCTGAAGTTCTAGCCATGTCCAAAGGTGAAGAACCTCTTGACATAGGGTCCACGACTGCACTGCGCCTTGTTTGTTGCAGTGGCCACAAGGAAGTGGTGTTGTCCGTGAACACCTGCACTACTCTTCCTTTGAAAGAAGGAAGGAATGCTTTCACTGCAAGAGGAATCGTCCGGAGCTTCAAAAGTTGTTGTGGAGCCCGGACTCCACCGGAAACCAGCGGCCTCTGATCTCCGCCTCTCCCATGTGGCCGCCCCATCCCAGGAGTGATTCATCCATCACTACTGTTAATTCTGGTTGGGGAAGGGAGAGGTATTTGCCGTTGAGCCAATCCTGGATTGTGAGCCACAAGTGCAACTGACTTGCAGTCCCATCCGAGATCTGGATGACATCAGAAAGATTCCCTAATGCTGCATCCACTGGAACTTCAGGTCCCACTGCATAGCCTGCATATGCCATCTCGTATGATCTTCCAGAAGGATGCAGGAGACCATGAGGCCCAGAAGCCTCAGGATCATTCTCACCGAAATGCAGGATAGAGGTTGAAACATCAGTAGCATAGCCCGAATATCCTGGACTCGCTGCCAGAAACTCCGCCGTATCAAGAACTGCTCCGATGAAAAGGAGCTTCTGAGAGGGAATCAGGTGCGACTTCGGCAAGTTGATAGTGAACCCCAGCGAGTCCAGGAAGTCCGGCGTAGTCTGGAGGTGGGAGACGACAGCCTGTGGCGAGCCCACCATCAACAGCCAGTCGTCCAGACAGGGAAGACTGTAACCCCTGAACTAAGCAGATGAGCTGCAACCACCACCATCACTTCTGTAAACACAGAGGGGCGCTGGTAAGGCCAAAGGGGAGCACAGTAAACTGAAAATGCTCGTGGCCTACCGTGAACCCAAGGTAACGCCAGTGGGCAGACAAAAAAGGGATGTGAAAATAAGCGTCTTGCAAGTCCAATGCTACCATCCAGTCTCCAGGGTCGAGGGCAGACAAGACCTGAGCCAAGGTTAACATTTTGAACTTCTCCTTCCAGAGGAAGCGGATGACGTCCCTGAGGTCTAAGATAGGATGCAGGCCTTTGTCCTTCTTGGGTACCAGGAAGTAGTGGGAGCAACCACTACCTACTTCTGGCACAGGGTCCTGTTCGATAGCTCCCTTGGCCAAGACAGCAGCAACTTCCTGGCGGAGAAGGGCCAAATGATCCTCTGACATGCGATGGAGTGTTGGTGGCATGGAGGGAGGAGGGGTCTCAAAGGGGAGGGAGTAGCCCCTTCGGACTATCTGCAAAACGGGTCACTGACAAAATATTGACAGTCAAAATATCGACTTGCCAAAATATCGAAGTAAAAATATAGAATGCCAGAATATCAACTTCCTATCTACAAACAGGTAAGTACAAAAATATCGACTCCAAAATATCGATAGGAAAAAATATAGACAGTCAAAATATCAATTTTTTTAAATATCTTAAAAGTAATTTAAAAGTAATATAATAAATATAATTAATTTAAACATACTTAAAATACTTAAATAAACTTAAAATTAATAAATAATCAATGTAACTTAAAAAAATATATATATTTTAAAATATATATATATATATGTATATACATATATATATATATATATATATATATATATATATATATATATATATATATATATATGCATATTATTAACAAAACATATAGAATATTTTTTCCGTAGGATAGCGAGAGGGTTAAATTTACTATTCACACTCCAGAGAGTGCAACAGTAAGGAAAGTGTTGGATTGCGTAGGGGTAAAAATTACTATTCCCACTCCAGAGAGCGCAACAGTAGGGAAAGCGTTGGATAGCGTAAGTTTAAAAATTACTATTCCCACTCCAGTAAGCGCAACAGTAGGGAAAGCGTTGGATAGCGTAGGGGTAAAAATTACTATTCCCACTCCAGTGAGTGCAACAGTAGGGAAAGCGTTGGATAGCGTAGGAGTAGAAATTACTATTTCAACTCCAGAGAGTGCAACAGTAGGGCAAGCGTTGGATAGTGAGAGGGTAAAAATTACTATTACAACTCCAGAGAGAGGAACAGTAGGGAAAGCGTTGGATAGCGTAGGGGTAAAAATTACTATTCCCAATCCAGAGAGCGCAACAGTAGGGAAAGCGTTGGATAGCGTAGGGGTAAAAATAACTATTCCCACTCCAGAGAGTGCAACAGTAGGGAAAGTGTTGGATTGAGTAGGAGTAACAATTACTATTCCCACTCCAGTGAGTGCAACAGTAGGGAAAGCGTTGGATAGAGTAGGGATAAAAATTACCATTCCTACTCCAGAGAGTACAACAGTAGGGAAAACGTTGGATAGTGTAGGGATAAAAACTACTATTCCCACTCCAGTGAGTGCAACAGTAGGGAAAGTGTTGGATAGCGTAGGAGTAAAAATTACTATTCCCACTCCAGTGAGTGCAACAGTAGGGAAAGCGTTGGATAGCGTAGGGATACAAATTACTATTCCTACTCCAGAGAGTGCAACAGTAGGGAAAGCGTTGGATAGCGTAGAGATAAAAATTACTATTCCCACTCCAGTGAGTGCAGCAGTAGGGAAAGCGTTGGATAGCGTAGGGGTAAAAATTACTATTCCAACTCCAGAGAGTGCAACAGTAGGGAAAGCGTTGGATAGCGTAGGGGTAAAAATTACTATTCCCACTCTAGCGAGTGCAATAGTAGGGAAAGTAAATACTTCATATATAAATATAAATAAAATAAATATTAATACCAATTACAAAATAATTAAAATATTTTACAATTTTATAAAATATATTAATTATTCAATTAAAATTACAAATAAAAATTAACTAATAATAAAAATTACCTACTAATACTAATTATTTACCAATTACCAATAAATTCATCATCATCATTAATTCTTTATTTCGGCAATTTGCCTTAAAAGATTGCACAATACATACATAAAAAATGCTTATAAAAAAAAAGAGAACATGCCAATTTTACTAATGTACAATCATTTAAAATTTGATACAATAAGCAATATTAATAAAAACACATGCCTGCACGGTTAGATGTGCTACCGTGGATCATGCAAGTAAATGGTAATACATTTTTACAATATAAAAATAAATAAGAAATTAGACACAAACAAATTTTTAAAAAATGTAATTACTTACAATTAAATTACTTCCCAAGCTTTTCCCCTATAAACACACAACCCACTACAGAAAATAATATAATAAAAGTAACATATTTATCAATTAATCAATTACAATAAATTACAAATTATATTTTTATTAATTACCAATTATTAATTAATTAACAATTAATTCTAAATAAATAACAATAAATAAAATAACATATTTAATTAATTATTTATAATAAAATTACTTCGCACCCTATTCCCCTATAAACCCATAACCCGATACAGAAAATAAATTACTAAAATTAACATATTTATCAATTAATCAATTAAAATTATTTACCAATTATATTTTAATTATTTACAAAGTAATAATTAGTTATTAATTAATTTTTAATACATACCAATAAATAAAATAACATTTAATTCATTATAATTAAATTACTTCCCACCCTATTCCACAATAAACCCACAACCCACTACAGAAAATAAATTACTAAAATTTACATATTTATCAAATAATCAATTAAAATTAATTACCAATTATAGTTTAATTAATTACTAATTAATAATTAATTAACAATTAATTCTAAATAAATGCCAATAAATAAAATGACATATTTAATTAATTATAATTAAGTTTCTTCCCACCCTATTCCCCTATAAACCCACAACCCGCTAAAGAATTATATTACACAAAAATTAAAAATTAATATTAACTTACCTACAATTCGATATTTTTGTTGTCTATATTATGTCTAGTCGATATTATGTCCATTCTATATTTTTGATTTGATATTATGTCCATTCTATTCGATATTAAAATGTTCTAGTTGATATTTTGGTAGTCTATATTATGTCTAGTCGATATTATGTCTATTTCAAATTTTTTACTCGTTATTATGTCTAGTCGATAATAAAAACTCAATATTTTGACTCTATACCCTGCAAAACCCACCTGTCCGACGTGATGTTGTGCCAGTGGGGGAGTTGATGGCAGATCATGCCACCCACTGGCAATTGGTGGCCCTGAAAGGTCGGACTAGGAAGGATTGAAGGCTGCTGCAAAAGAGCATTGGTTAAATGTCCCACCCGCTGGCCCCCAGACCTGCAAAACTGGGTCCTACGTCGTCCCAGGCCACACATAGACTGGGTAGCTTCCACAGCACTGTGGCTCTGAGTGGAACATGGTGGGGGACCCCTTCGGTAGCCACAAAAGGGCCAAAAGACGCACTGCATGAGGTGAGAAGATGCTGCGAGGCCCAAGGATCTGACCGTAGCCCTAGAGTCCTTGAAACACTTGAGGGACGACCATCAAAGTCCATGTCCATAAGACTAGATTAGACATCCCCAGAGAAGCCAGACATTCTCAGCCAGGCGTAGGGCCTCAGGGCTACCGACGTGGAAAACCTTTCTACCTAGTGAGTTGGCGGTATCCAGCCCACACCGGACGGTAAACTTTGCTGCACCTCGACCCTCAGCAATAGCGTGGGGGAGCACAGCCCGGGCCTCCTCCGGGAACTGCGGCAGTACTTGCACAACTGTATTTCACACCGTTAGTGTGTAGGGGCTCAAAAGACATGCAGTGTTCACCGATCGCAGTTTTAAGCTGGCTGAAAAAACATCTTCTTCCCAAGATGGTCCAGCACCTTGGATTCCCTATCTGGTGGAGCAGTAGGGAATGCGCCCCTTGAGGACGTGCCTAGGACCACCTAGCTCTCAGGGGTAGGGTGTTGAGAGAGGAAAATGGTTCACCTGGGCCAGGCGGTAGAGTTTGGTAATCATCCTGTCCACAGGAGCCCCTGTGTTGGGTTTGGACTGACATCAGTGAGGACCTCATTAAAAGGCAGCAGGGGCTCCGAAGAGGCTGCTGCTGGCTGAAACACCTCAGTCATGAGGTTAGTCCTGACTGCCATCTTAGGAAGCTCGAGGCCCAGGGACAGAGCCACCCTACGCAACACAACAGCGTAGGAGGCTCTCTTCTCCACAGCCACAGTCGGGGGAGAAAGCATGCCAAGGTCTGGGGAGGTATCCAGATCACTGGCATCACCCAACTCCTCTCTCCAGTCCAGCTCCTCAAGTTGGTCTGCTAGAGGGTCGAAAACCCCTCCCAGCACTCCTCACCCTCCTATGGCTACCAGTCAGAGTAGGAAGGTGGATACCTGACTATGGTTACCCCAGATTTTTTGCCTAGTGTTTAGCTGGTTTTCGACTTAGTTGGCCTGGGATCCTGCTAACCAGGCTCCCAGGCTATCTGCTCTCTCTGTAAAATGGACTCCATGTACTTTAGGTACATCTCCAATTGGGTATTAGGTCACCTTATGAGCCCCTGTACAGTGTACTATAGGTACCCAAGGCATAGGTGCATCCAAAGCCTACCAGGGGCTGCAGCATGTATTATGCCACCCCTGGCTGGCCACTTACATTGACACAACTGGCTGATCACTCAGCTGGGGCAAGGGCGTGTAATCACCCCTTGCTTAGATATAGTATTCCTATATCTAACCTCATATTTAGACACATATATACCTATAAGTCACTCCTATGGCAGACCTTAACAATCCTGACAGCAGAGTGCTTGGTTTTATGTGAGATGGTGCTCTAGCATGAGCTGAGCCTGTCTGCAGCTTTCGGGACCATGTCCTTATAGCTGTTCTAGGATATAGCCATACCATATACTCTTAAGTGCATTATAATCCTCACGGTTATTGCTAACTTTGGTTTTGCTTTATCAAAACATGTCGTGTAAGGTGTCATACGCTTTGGAATACTACCCCCTCGCCAGTTCTGGTGAGGGGGGTAGCATTCCACCCTTCTAGAGGGAGAAGACATGTTGTTCCTACTAATCCCGGTTAAAGTTAACCAGAGCCTCAGTGTCATGAAATCTTGATTCACACACAACACAATGTAATGGAACTAAACGTTAATCACATGCTGTAAAATGTAATGGAACCTTGACTTTAGAAATGCTTGTTTATTGCATTGGGACGTGCCTGTTGTAACTACAAACTGAAGGGCGTCATGAATATTCATATAAGAACACGTTGAGCAGGTGTGCTCAACAGACGCTTTCTACACGTGCAAACAAGCCTATAAAAGGCTTGCCGACTGGGGATGCGACGCTTCGCTTCTCAGTCAAAGCGCCGCTTCAAGAGCTCCAGCTCCTGACTCTTCATCGACTCCCTGCCCCGCCCTCTGGATGCAACCTTCGAACAACTCCTTTTTACCCACCTGGATTTTCCCTTCGGGAGGTCTGCAGCCGGAATTTCCCTGTCGCCTGGAACCACTCTTCGATCCTCGAGCGCAACCACGGTCTAATCCCGGACTTCCGGTTTCTCCGTAGAAGCGCATTTGCTGCCGGACCAACCAGTGCTTCATCTAAAGCGGTCCCCCGGATTCAGGTTCCGGTTTCTTTCAAGTAAGACTAGATTAGCTTGCAAGAGACTTGGAACAAGCCTTGGCAAAACTTTTAAAAAACGAGTAACATTGTTTAGAGGAAGACGTTGTTCTGAAAGGGATTCTTTTTTTTTTTTTTTTTTGAAAACCTTTATTCAAAAAATAAGGAGATACATGCGCAAGCCCACAACCATCATGGCCGGCCGCAAAGACAGTCAATAGAAACAGGAGAAACTTAGGCCAATCAGCAAGCAGGATATGTTAAGATACACCAGACGTGGTTGTGAGGCTCGCAACACAGGATATGAGGTTTTCATTTTTAAATTTTAGAAGAAGAGTAGGGGCTGCAACAACAAGGACATCACACCTTACAAGAGAGATACACAAAAGAGACAAGGGGGTCGTACCGCAATTACAGTCGGAGATAGGCTATGACTATAGCAACTATATATTCTAGGCAGCCGCGGTGGTAATACTGGACAATAGGCAATATTACAATAAACAACATTGCGAAATATCACCCCAGAGAGCCCACCCCCCAAGAACGGAGAAACAGAGGCTTGTTGAGATGCCAGAAAAAGAAAAAAGGTGTAAGACCAAGAGACAGCCAACCCTACGAAAGAGGAAAGAACCCTCCCAAAGCAGGAAAAGAGCGATAGGGACCATAGAACAAAACAAACTAAAATAACAAACCCCCCCCGCACCCGCCACCCTGCACCCCTGTAATGGCTACGGCCTAACCCACTAACAGCGTGCCTGTCGCCCCGGAACTGCCCCACAGAAGGGAAAAAGTACAAGAAGTGGAGGAGGAGAGAAACAGACACACCCCCGGACACCCGGTACCCCCCGCCGGCAGTGACCCCCCCAAGACATATTCATCATCAATCAAAGCAAACATTCAGCATTATCACGGGGAGGACAGTCACCAATAAAAATCCCCCCACCCCACCCCTGGCCCGGTGAGATACTTGGTGCAGTCCCGGCAAAGGTGAACTGAGCTATCCTAGGAAAGTAGATGTCAACCCTGCAAGCTGCACGTGGAGATCCATCGCCAAAGTCATAACATGCAATCAAAGGGAGCGTCTCAGGTGATCCGAAGCAGTGGCAATGAGCAAGAACAACTCAAAGTCAAAGTCAGCCCTGACCAGTGCGAATCCGTTCCGGAGCACATTCCGACCAAGCCACATCCGACCAGAGGCAGACAAAGCGAACATGGCAATCCGAGGCAGTGAAGATGGAACACAGTCCGGACACAAAATGGCGGTATCCGTTATACAGACGGGCCGGGACGAAGAAAAATGGCAATCCCCTTCGACAGGACCCCAAGACTCGGCGTTGACGAACAGGACCTCCAGCGACGATACACCATCGGATAGGAAACTTGAAGGGAAGACCAGTCACTGTAGCGGATGAAGGAGAAGTGAGGCCGACTCCCGAAGGAGCGAAGTCGGGCTGCTGCTCGGGCATCTTAAGATGGCGGGTCAAATCGCTCGACTGGACCACAAACTGCTGTTCAGGTGTTGCAGCGTCAGTGGCCGGTCGCGAGCAGACATCATCCAGCTTTGCCGCCAGGGAGACACATGCGACGGTGAATTGCGAGCGGAGCGCCCCAATCGCTGCCATTACGGAACTCAATGAATGTGCGCTATCCGTCCCCTCCATCCCGGGGCCCAAAGGATGGAGGCGGACCCAATCTCCAGCCCACATCGCCGGGCTCCGGGCACACATTTAGCGATCTCAACAACAGGGGCGCCCCGAACTGGCACACTTAACACAGTCACCGGCCGTGGGTGCAGCCCGTCTGCCCCTGGACCGGGAAACGAGGGTCAGGCACACAGCCCCCAGCCACGGTGCAGGAGAATCGCAGCACGTCACAAAGTCTCTTCTCCGGCACCATCCATCAACGAGGTCACAAGTCGAAGGCGGAAAGAATTATTCAAATCTGTAAGACCGGCCACAGTCGCGGTCTCCCAGCCGATGTTGATCAGTTCCCCCTCGGACAGTTCAAAAATCGAGGTCCCGGCGGCAGCCCAGGAGTAGGCCGAAGATGGGACACGACATAACTCCGTCGCTGAATAAGTTAGAAAGTCTGGGACAGCACCGTTGGCATCAGGTAACCTCCATACACCCAGGCACAGGGCGTGGGTAGAGGATAAACAACAGGATAGACGAGCCGTCGGCGGAGGTCGGCGGAGCCGGGAGCTTACACGGCCATCTTGGTTCGCGGCGTAGCTCCTCCCTCAAAGGGATTCTTAAGGTTATAATCCTCAAACAAACCTTGGCCAAAACATTTTCTTGACTTATTGTGAATCAAGGTTAAGTCTTTAAGTCTTGTTTTTTGTGAGGCAGTGTACACATAGGAATAGAGAACAGTGTCATTTAAACTGCTAACTACTCAGACAAGTGTGTTTCTTGTGCATTGGTTTCCTGGGTCTGTGTTCTCTTTCTTTGTTGTTTCTACAGGAGCCAGTTAACGATCAACACTTTGGTGCAAGGTAAGCAAGCACCTTGCATGCCAAAAGGTTCTGTTCTGTTGTACTAACCAGTTACTTGGTTTAGAGGACAATTCGAAAAATGTGATAACAGTTTAGTTTAATAAATAAAGCTTAATCTGTTTAGATTTCAAGGTGAAGTAAGAAAGCAATATCATTACTGAAGCCCATTGAACTTGCACAAGAAGTATGGGAATGAGCTTTGCTTGTGATCGGTATGTACATTAGCTTTCTCTATAAGAACTAATAGTAGCATAGAAAGAAGACACTGTAATGCTGAAATTAGCCTTATTTAATGTTGTTCTCATGATTGTTTAGCTTGTTAAAGATTTCACAACTGGTCAAAGAAAGCTCAGAATACTTCAGGAGAGATCAGATAATCTTCTCAGAAGAGATCCAGTGTTTGTTGTTTCTCTCTCTCGCTTTCCCTTCCCCCATCCACTACCCTTTCCCTCCCCCACTTCCCTTTCCCTTTGGGGATTAACCAGTTGTGCCAAGTGTTACATTCCTTGTCACGCTTGTTAGTCTTTAGAGGTATTGGGACTAGTCATCTTGGAGACGGAACACCTGGACTCTTGCAGTGGCATCCTGACAGAAAGCGAAGCCCAAAAAATTGTCCAAGTTCCCTCTCGAAGTTGACTATCTCGTGGATACTGAGTCAGAATGGATATAACTCAGTTGACTGAGTTGGTGCGTAAAATGAACGATGGAATCCAAGATTTACGTCTAGAAAACCAATCCCTCAGACAAGAGTTGGATAATTCTAGGGAAGAGCTTGATAACACAAGAGATGGGTTCACGTCTTGGAGAGATAAAGGGGAATTCAAAAGACCTATTCTGTCACCACCTAAATTCGAGGTTCCATTTCAGGGCCAAACTCAAACATCAGGTTTAGGTCAAAATCCTCCAGCTCAGATTACAGTTGTTTCCCCACAACCTGTCCCTTTAGCTAACCCGGAAGGTTTTACTGGGGATAGCTCACATTTTACTACTTTTATGAGTCAATATCAGCTACACTTCTTGTGCAAACCTCATATTTTTACTACAGACACTACCAAGGTAGCTTTTATCATCTCATATCTGGGAGGTGTGGCGGCAAGTTGGGCTCTCCCCTTGGTCGACAGAAACGACCCATTACTGCATAATCTTATACATTTTAAAACTGCTATGTCCAGCTTATTTGCAAAGCATGTTTTCCTCCAAGCATCCGATAATGAGCTGTTAAGTTTGCGTCAAGGC
Organism: Lissotriton vulgaris; assembly: GCF_964263255.1. Taxonomy (NCBI): domain Eukaryota; kingdom Metazoa; phylum Chordata; class Amphibia; order Caudata; family Salamandridae; genus Lissotriton; species Lissotriton vulgaris. Next base: position 836,483,461 of record NC_141696.1, on the reverse strand, counting down.
CCTCGAGATTTAATTTCCTATGTAACAACTTTTAATCGTTTGTTAGCTGAAACACAGTGGCCAGAGGGAAAGAGAATATCATTGTTTTATCGAGGGCTTAGAGATAAGTTAAAAGACTCCCTAGCACACATTGTCAACCTACCAGATGACTTTGCTGAGTTTCAGGATCTTGTAGTTAAATTGGATCATCGGTTAGGCGAAAGAAGGACAGAAAGACCAAAATCAGATATTAGAAACTTACAATTTAGGATAGAAAAGAAAAATAGTGAAGATAAGAATTCGCAGGTAGAGCCAATGCAAATAGGGGGTGTTAAAGGACCCTTATCACAGGATGAAAAGGATAGAAGAAGAAAAGCCAATCTATGCTTATATTGCGGAAAAGCTGGTCATTTTGCTAAAGAGTGTCCTAATAGACCAGTTAAAAAGAAGCTCATGGCCACAATTCAAGACCCTCTTCAGGAGTCGGAAAAATAGAGTTCTCGAGGGTTGCAGAGATCGTCCCCTCGGGAGAAAATACCTTAGAGATCTCACAGTATATAACCAGTATAACTAATCAGATACCTCGACATTTTACAATAAGAGTAGTGTTGATCCTAACTAATCAACAAAGGCATAGCATACCGGTTCTGATTGATTCAGGCAATACAGGCAATTTCTTTGATTTGGAATTTGCAAGAAAATTGAATCTTACTAAAGTCCCAAAGAAAGAACCAGAAAAAGTGAGAGCGGTTGATGGTTCAGCACTTTCGTCTGGTTTAATACGGTTCCATACTCAACCATTACTTCTCGTGTCTGATAATGGACATACAGAACGGACTGTTTTTGATCTGATAGACACACCAGCCTTTGGGGTAATTTTAGGTATTCCTTGGTTAGAACTCCACAATCCAAAAATCGATTGGGTAAAACGCACAGTAACTCTAGATTCAACATATTGCAAATCACATTGCTATCAAGAGCACCGAGATCCTAAGCAACCACTTCTTTGTGCTCTCACCCAGCCAGACTCACTAGAATTGCCATCCGAATATCAGGATTTCTCCGATGTGTTTGATCCTGTTAAAGCTACCACTCTGCCTCCTCACAGAGTTTACGATTGCAGGATAGATTTAATTCCTGGAGCGGTTCTACCCTGCAGTTGCATTTACGCTCTGACAGAACCTGAGAATCAGTACTTAAAAACTTATCTAGACGAGCTTTTGGAATTGGGCTTTATTCGCCATTCCACCTCCCCTGTCTCGTCTCCGTTATTTTTTGTAGCTAAAAAGAAAGGAGACTTGAGAGCCTGCATTGACTATCGAGCAGTGAATAAGGCCACTATTAAAAATCGATACCCATTACCATTAATACCAGTACTACTAAATCAAGTCAAAGGGTCGACTATTTACACCAAATTAGATCTTCGCGGGGCATACCATTTAATCCGTGTAAAAGAAGGAGATGTATGGAAGACTGCTTTTCGTACGAAATTTGGTCTTTTCAAATACACAGTGATGCCTTTCGGTCTTTGCAATGCCCCGGCAGCATTTCAATATTTTATCAATGAGGTGTTGCATGACCTTTTAGACATCTGTGTCATTGTGCATATCGATGACATTCTGATTTTTTCAAAAACTCCTGAAGAACATGTGCTGCATGTGAGATCAGTCTTACAGAAATTAAGAGATAACTCCCTGTTTGTCAAACTGGAGAAATGTGTGTTTAACACACCCAAAGTAGAATTTTTAGGTTATTGGTTATCTCCAGAAGGCATAGTTATGGACCCAAAAAAGGTAAAAGCAATCTTAGACTGGCCAACCCCTACTTCTGTCAAAGAAGTGCAAAGAATTCTAGGATTTGCAAACATTTATAGGAGATTTATCTCAAAATTCTCTGAAATAGTGGTACCCATTACAAGTCTATTGCAGAAGGGAAAGAAGTTTCAGTGGAACACTGAAGCTGAGCAAGCATTTGACATTCTAAAACAGGCCTTCACATCTGCTCCTATTTTAAAGCATCCAGACCCAGACAGACAATTTTTTGTCGAAGCAGATGCTTCACAATCTGCAATTGGAGGAGTTCTTTTGCAAAAGGATTTAGACTCTGGACATTACTATCCAGTAGTTTTTTACTCTAGAAAGCTATTGCCTGCAGAACAGAATTACACAATTGCTGAGCGTGAGCTTTTGGCAATCAAGGCAGTCTTTCAGGAATGGAGGCACCATCTCCTGGGAGCAAAACATACGATAACAATCTTTTCCGATCATAAGAATCTACAGTTTTACTCCACTGTGAAAGCATTCACACCCCGACAGATGCGGTGGTTGCAATTTTTTAGTGAATTCGACTTTATTATCACTTATCGACCAGGAACCAAGCAATTACTGTCTGACACTCTTTCTCGTTTAGTTTGCAATAAGGACAGGGCATTGGGTAAAGTGCAACAGAGCATTATCCCTGAAGAAAAAATCTGCGCAGAAATTGTTCAGGAAGATTTTTTGTCCATACTTAGGGATCAGACTAGGGAGTTAAGTCAAGATGAGGGGCTTACACAAAAACAGACTTCTGTATCTGATGGGTTGTTTTATCTAAAAGACAAAATATTCATTCCAAAGGAAGATTTGAGGGAACAAGTGATAAAGTGGAATCATGATCTAGCTATGGTGGCCCACCCAGGAATCAGTAAAACAGTTGAATTGTGTCAAAGATATTTTTGGTGGAAAGGCTTGAAAGAAGATGTGCAACGATATGTTCAAGCTTGTCCGGTGTGTGCTCCACAAAAAAGTCTCCATACTTTTCCAATGGGCTTATTGCAACCATTGGAAGTGCCCCCAACGCCCTGGCATACTATCAGTTTGGATTTTATAACAGATTTGCCAAAATCATCAGGGATGACTACTATTCTGGTAGTCATAGATCTGTTGTCAAAAATGGGGCATTTCATTCCGTTACCCAAACTTCCTTCGGCAGTTGAATTCAGTAACGTGTTTTTAACTAATATAGTGAAACTACATGGCTTGCCACAAAAAATAATTTCCGACAGAGGCCCACAATTCCTGTCTAGGTTCTGGAAGCAACTGAGTGGTCAGTTAGGAATCGATCTGGCGTTATCATCAGCCTTTCACCCTCAAACTGACGGGCAAACTGAAAGGGTCAATCAATATTTGGAACAAAGCTTGCGTTGTTTGACCACAACCTTATCCTCAGAATGGACCGAAGCTCTGCCCTTAGCTGAATTCACTTACAACAACACAGTACATTCAGCCCTTGGTTGTTCACCATTTTATTTTCTCACAGGTCAACATCCCAGAACACTACCAGTCATCTTTCCAGAAAAGAAAAGCAATTTGCCAGCAGTTACTGAAAGATTAGACAGTTTGCGTAAATTCCAAAAACAAGTAAAATTAACACTAACAAAGCAGAAAAATAAAATGAAAATGTATGCAGATAAACATAGGAAACCAGCACCTACCTATAAACCCGGGGATCAGGTTTGGTTATCAACTAAAAACATACAAATAGAAGGGCCTAGAAAACTAAAACCACGATTCATTGGACCATTTCCCATTGAGAGAATCATAAACCCAGTGTCCATACAATTACAACTTCCAGAAGAGTACAAAATCCATCCAGTATTTCATGTATCTCTGCTTAAGCCAGTACAACCAGGCACTCGACCCGATACACCACCTCCCCCAATCATAATAGGGGATCATGTAGAGTATGAAGTCAGGAAAATTCTAGATTCTAGGAGGATTCGGGGGCGTTTGTATTATTTAATTGATTGGAAGGGTTTTGATAGTTCAGAAAGGTCTTGGGAACCAGAAAACAATGTGCATGCTCCTCGTTTAGTTCGATCTTTTCATGCATTGTATCCAGACAAACCACGCCCTCTGAGGAGGCCTTTGGGGGGGAAACTGTCATGAAATCTTGATTCACACACAACACAATGTAATGGAACTAAACGTTAATCACAACTTTAGAAATGCTTGTTTATTGCATTGGGACGTGCCTGTTGTAACTACAAACTGAAGGGCGTCATGAATATTCAAATAAGAACACGTTGAGCAGGTGCGCTCAACAGACGCTTTCTACACGTGCAAACAAGCCTATAAAAGGCTTGCCGACTGGGAATGCGACGCTTCGCTTCTCAGTCAAAGCGCCGCTTCAAGAGCTCCAGCTCCTGACTCTTCATCGACTCCCTGCCCCGCCCTCTGGATGCAGCCTTCGAACAACTCCTTTTTACCCACCTGGATTTTCCCTTCGGGAGGTCTGCAGCCAGAATTTCCCTGTCGCCTGGAACCACTCTTCGATCCTCGAGCGCAACCACGGTCTAATCCCGGACTTCCGGTTTCGCCGTAGAAGCGCATTTGCTGCCGGACCAACCAGTGCTTCATCTAAAGCGGTCCCCCGGATTCAGGTTCCGGTTTCTTTCAAGTAAGACTAGATTAGCTTGCAAGAGACTTGGAACAAGCCTTGGCAAAACTTTTAAAAAACAAGTAACATTGTTTAGAGGAAGACGTTGTTCTCAAAGGGATTCTTAAGGTTATAATCCTCAAACAAACCTTGGCCAAAACATTTTCTTGACTTATTGTGAATCAAGGTTAAGTCTTTAAGTCTTGTTTTTTGTGAGGCAATGTACACATAGGAATAGAGAAGCAGTGTAATTTAAACTGCTAACTACTCAGACAAGTGTGTTTCTTGTGCATTGGTTTCCTGGGTCTGTGTTCTCTTTCTTTGTTGTTTCTACAGGACCCAGTTAACGATCGACACTTTGGTGCAAGGTAAGCAAGCACCTTGCATGCCAAAAGGTTCTGTTCTGTTGTACTAACCAGTTACTTGGTTTAGAGGACAATTCCAAAAACGTGATAACAGTTTAGTTTAATAAATAAAGCTTAATCTGTTTAGATTTCAAGGTGAAGTAAGAAAGCAATATCATTACTGAAGCCCATTGAACTTGCACAAGAAGTATGGGAATGAGCTTTGCTTGTGATCGGTATGTACATTAGCTTTCTCTATAAGAACTAATAGTAGCATAGAAAGAAGACACTGTAATGCTGAAATTAGCCTTATTTAATGTTGTTCTCATGATTGTTTAGCTTGTTAAAGATTTCACAACTGGTCAAAGAAAGCTCAGAATACTTCAGGAGAGAACAGATAATCTTCTCAGAAGAGATCCAGTGTTTGTTGTTTCTCTCTCTCGCTTTCCCTTCCCCCATCCACTACCCTTTCCCTCCCCCACTTCCCTTTCCCTTTGGGGATTAACCAGTTGTGCCAAGTGTTACATTCCTTGTCACGCTTGTTAGTCTTTAGAGGTATTGGGACTAGTCATCTTGGAGACGGAACACCTGGACTCTTGCAGTGGCATCCTGACACTCAGCATCACAAAATGGATGCTTCTGCCACAGACACAAGTCTGACCTCATGCTGCTGGGAGTCCTTCCAGCGAGGGAGGCTTGGACAATAGGTCTCCTGTCTTTGGAGGTGCTAGCACCACCCCAGACAGGCTCTTGTGTATTAGGGCAGGGAGGGCTGAAAGAAAGGAGACACTGCCTGGGGCACACAAGGTGTCCCATGCATAGTCCAGTTCAAACCGGTGCTGGGGCTTCCCAGCGCCAGCTCTGGCCCGAAACTGGACAAAGGGAAAGGGATGTAACCACCCCCTTCCCTGGTCCCACCCATAGGTGAGACCTAGCAGGTAAACCAGCCCCTAGATTTGGTATATAGGTAGGAGCTGAGTCCCAAGACTTTAGATTTATTCTGACTGAAACTCTGAAATGAAACTCTGGACCTTCGGCGATCTACTTTGAAAGAAGACGACTGAAGAATCTCCCTTGTGGTCAAGGAGTGACCACCCTGCACGAGCAGGCACCATCCAGCGATCAACGGCTTGCTTTGTCGACGCTCCCGTCGGAGCCCGAGCACAGAGCCTGACAAGAACCGGACTTCCAGACATCCTACAGCCCGATCCACAGTCCCAGTAGAGCTGAGACCCGTGGAGGCGACGAGAGACTTGGTTCCTTCCTGGTCAGTGGCTAGTGACCCAGACTCTGTCCCCTCTGCTTTCAGGTCTTCTTCATCTTCGATCCACCCTTGGATCCACCCGGACACTTCTCTCCTGGTCGCCTGCAGCATCTTTCTTCAAGGCTCCATAGGATTTGACGACGAAACCCGACACACTTTGACACCTATGCACCCGCTTCCCGTGGGTGAGGTAACGCGAGTACTTCGGTAGTAACTTTCCCCGAGTCCAGTCAGAAGTGCCCTAAAAGAACTAGTTTACCTCTTTTACGTTCCCATCCATTCTCCATGGTAACTCGCGTGTGTGTTCAGACACTGCACACGCATTCCGAGGGTCTCCTGCTTCCTAACTCTTGGTAGCTCAGCGTAGCCCCAGCGATTCCCTAGGCCCTAGGCCTATTGACTTTTCGTTAGGTGGTTCTTATACCACTATTTCAGTATATGGTTTAGCGTGCCCCTTGGTGCCCTACTGTATTTTGTGCAACTTATTGTATTTTAATTAAATATCTTGTATTGTGCTTGTGCCTCTGACCTCATAAAGAGTTCTGAGGGTTTGTCTAGAAATAAATAACATATATATTTTATATATATCCTGTGTGGTGTTCTTTCATTTGGTATTAAAGGGGTTACATATGGTAAAACAGCTGGCTTCACATTCCCTCGTGAGTTTAGCCTAAGACTGCTCTGTCCATGCTACCCCTAGGATAGCTGGTCTATAAGTTGACTTTACAACCATCACCATAAGGGTTGTTTGGACTGGTGCAAGGTGCTCACTAGAATAGTGAACATCATATACCAGGCCAACTTCTCACATTGGTGTGCAGCGGTTGGGATTTAAGCTTGCTGTTGTTTTACCAATTGTAATCTTTGCAATATCATTTGAAAGATCATACAGGTACCTATAGGTACATATAAAACAAGATTAGAATACTTAAGTTCTACTGAACTTAGTTGTTGTAGAGCAAAGGGACTAGCACACCCTGGCTACAACTCCTAGAGAAGTTTAGTAGGAAAACACCTAGTGTAGGTAGGTGCATACACCCACACCTCACTAGAGCAATGTCTGGCACAGGAGAGCCCAGTGGACTCCAACCTGTGGAGAGTGCCCTCCCAAGGTACCATCCAGATTTGCTATCCTCAGTTTCAAGGAACTGAGACACTTGTGTACCACAAGAAAGCTGAAACAAGGGTCTAACCCTACACTTCAGCAACTCCTAGAGCTCTTAGATGAGTCTGAAGCTCTAAAGCCTCTGGCACAGACCCTACAGGGAATGCAGATGAGGTCCTACCCTCTTTAGATGATACTACTGACCCCCTGTCCTAGAAGAGAAGGAGGAAGAGGTAGAGGAAGAGTCTGGGGAGGAGGATGGTAGCCATGTCCAAGTTAGGCGACTTAGCCAGGCTAACCTAAGCCAATTTGGGGCTGAGAATGGGGCAGCCCCATTCAGGCCTTTAAGTAGGCTTAGCCAGAAGTATAGGAGGGATAGGTCTCACTCGAGATTCCCATCACTCCAATGCTTCTAGGGGTTCTCAGAGGGGAATGACATCTCCTCAGAGGAGAGAACACAAGGCTAGGATGAGGGAAGTCAATGTCAGAATTGGGAGAGAGCAACTTGCCCTAGCCAAGGAAAAACTTGCTTTTGAGAGAGAAAGGAAGATAGGTGGGCTAGAGCCCACTGGTGGCAGCAATATCCCTAAGGATAAAGAAAGGTCCTATGACAATAGACACCTGAGTAAGATTGTGCCCCCCTCACAAAGATGGGGATGACATCCACAAATGGATAACTGCTTTGGAGAGGGCCTGCAAAGTACAGCAGGTACCCCAAAGTCAGTGGGCAGCAATCTTGTGGCTCTCCTTTTCAGAAAAAAGTAGAGATAAGCTCCTCACAGTTAGCGATGATGATGCTAACAATTACACTGTCCTGAAGAGTGCTCTGATTGATGGGTTTGGCTTAACCACTGAACAGTACAGGTTGATGTTCAGGGATACCCAGAAGACACAGAATCAGGACTGGACTGATTTTGTAGATTGTGCTACTAAGGCTCTGGAAGGCTGGTTATTGGGCAGAAAGGTACATGACTACAAAGGATTGTGTAATTTGATTATGAGGGAGCAGATCCTAAGTAATTGTCAAAACTAGCTTCTACACCAGCACCTGGTGGACTCAGATCTGACCTCTCCCCAAGAATTGGGAAAGAGGGCAGACAAATGGGCCAGAACCAGGATTAGGCCTAGAAATCAGGGTAATGACCAGAAGAAAGATTCTATTAAGCCTCAAGAGAAAGGTGGGGATAAATCTAAAGACAAGACTTCCCCAGGGCCCCAAAACTCCAATGATGGGGGTTGGTCCCAAAACACTTCCTCTAACCGGAAGAAACCTTATTGCCATGACTGTAAAAAGCTTGGCCACTGGAAGACTGACAGCAGTTGCCCAAAGGCCAACAATAAGGAGAACATACCCCCAAGTAACACTCCCAGACCTCCTGTTACTATTAGTAGTAATCCCCCAGGTGGTGGGAGTGCCCCCAAGAATTTGGCTGGGTTTACTTTGGGAATTCATGGGGACTCTGGCCTAACCAGGTTCCCTACCTTAGCTACTCTTGTCTGTGAAAATAGCATGGGGTTTGACAACTTCACTGCTTGTCCCAACACTTTGGGCAAGTACAGATAGGAGTCCCACATCAATAGCCGGAAAGTTGAAGCCTACAGAGACACAGGGGCTAGCATCATTATGGTGACTGACAGTCTGGTCCCCTCAGGACAACTTTTACCTGGGTTCACCTATCAGGTGATCAGCATTGATGGAGTGCAGTGCAGAAAGATCATCCCATGGCAGTAGTTAATCTCAGCTGGGGAGGTGTCACTGGCCCCAAGAGAGTGGCAGTGTCCACAAACTTGCCTGTAGATTGTCTACTAGGGAATGATCTAGAGATCTCAGCCTGGGCTGAGGTAGAACAAGAAACCCATTCCAAAATTGTAGGCCTTCCCGAAAAGGTTAGTGGGGCTGTGATGGCCACATCCCCAGCCCAAGCAGAATTCCTTCCTAAAGAGGTTGGAAGGGCTGTGATGGTCACCGCCCAAGCTCAGGCAGACTTCCCTGAAAAGTTTGGCAGGGCTGTGATGGTCACAGCCCATACCCAAACAGAGTTCCTTCCTTAAAAGTTTGGTAGGGCTGTGATGGTCACAGCCCAAACTCAAACAGATTTTCGTGTTGTGAAGCCTGAAACTATGGATCACTCCACTCAGACAGAGAGCATTTGGGAGGGAGAAAAGTCTCCCTCCCACCAGACATTAGGTGAGAGTCAGCCTCCTCAGGGAACTGACCCTACCCCTTGTGAAGGAACTGCCCCAGAGGTAGTCAGGCCTAGCCTGGCAGAGCCCCTGATGTCAGTGGACCATTCCAAGATGGGGCCCAGTCTGGAGCAGGTAACCTGCCCCTCTCTACCCTGCCTCAGTCAGCCAAGTACTGCAGAGGTCAGGGCGGCCAGTGGTGGACCCCAAAGGGACCCCTGTCCACAAAAACCACCCCATCAGCAGATTAGGGGCACCAAAGCTAGCAGCCCTAGCAAGGTTAACATTTCAAAAACTCCTGAGGGATCTCCCTTACACTTAGTTAGGAACCTCCCCCAGATGGATTCTGTTGGGCACAGCCAAACCTGGGACCTAAGGGCAACAAACCTGACCTGTCCCTCCAGTAAGCCAACAAAAGGGACCAAGCCTCCAGCTGTAGGCAGCCAGAGGTTGACCCTGAGAGCACAGTGCAACTCAGTCAAGAAAAGAAAGGCCCACATGGTGGAGGATGATTGGAGGAAGCTGCACCCTACATTAGAGGAGCCTCACATCAGTACTCCATCTCAACACCAGCCTTTTACTTTGCCAAAACACACCACAGGTAGAGATTCCCTATGGTGGAGACCCTATGCTACCCTTAGGGTAAGGGATTGCTTAGTGGACCATGAGACAGGGGGTAACCATGCTAGTGTAGGTACTTCCTTATATGGCCACTTAGGCAATATAGGCTTACCTGGTCAAGGATAGCCTTATCTCCTTTCGTTTTGGGGGGGGGGGGGGGGGTTGTGTAGGAAGGTGGGTACCTGACTATGGTTACCCCAGATTTTTTGCCTAGTGTTTAGCTGGTTTTCGAATTAGTTGGCCTGGGATACTGCTAACCAGGCTCCCAGGCTATCTGCTCTCTCTGTAAAATGGACTCCATGTACTTTAGGTACATCTCCAATTGGGTATTGGGTCACCTTATGAGCCCCTGTACAGTGTACTATAGGTACCCAGGGCATAGGTGCATCCAAGGCCTACCAGGGGCTGCAGCATGTATTATGCCACCCCTGGCTGGCCACTCACATTGACACAACTGGCTGATCACTCAGCTGGGGCAAGGGCGTGTAATCACCCCTTGCTTAGATATAGTATTCCTATATCTAACCTTATATCTAGACACATATATACCTATGAGTCACTCCTATGTCAGGCCTTAACAGTCCTGGAGGCAGAGTGCTTGGTTTTATGTGAGATGGTGCTCTAGCATGAGCTGAGCCTGTCTGCAGCTTTCGGAACCATGTCCTTATAGCTGTTCTAGGATATAGCCATACCATATACTCTTAAGTGCATTATAATCCTCACGGTTATTGCTAACTTTGGTTTGGCTTTATCAAAACATGTAGTGTAAGGTGTCATACGCTTTGGAATACTACCCCCTCTCCAGTTCTGGCGACGGGGGTAGCATTCCACCCTTCTAGAGGGAGAAGACATGTTGTTCCTACTAATCCTAGTTAAAGTTAACCACAGCCTCAGCATCACAAAATGGATGCTGCTGCCACAGACACAAGTCTGACCTCCTGCTGCTGGGAGTCCTTCCAGCGAGAGAGGCTTGGACAATAGGTTTCCTGTCTTGGGAGGTGCTAGCACCACCCCAGACAGACTCTTGTGTATTAGGGCAGGGAGGGCTGAAAGAAAGGAGACACTGCCTGGGGCACACAAGGTGTCCCAAGCATAGTCCAGTTCAAACCGGCTTCCAAGCCCCAGCTCTGGGGCGAAACTGGACAAAGGGAAAGGGGTGTAACCACCCCCTTCCCTGGTCCCACCCATAGGAGGGACCTAGCAGGTAAACCAGCCACTAGATTTGGTATATAGGTAGTAGCTGAGTCCCAAGACTTTAGATTTATCCTGACTGAAACTCTGAAATGAAACTCTGGACCTTCGACGCTCTACTTTGAAAGAAGACGACTGAAGAATCTCCCTTGTGGTCAAGGAGTGACCACCCTGCACGAGCAGGCACCATCCAGCGATCAACGGCTTGCTTTGTCGACGCTCCCGCCGGAGCCCGAGCACAGAGCCTGACAAGAACTGGACTTCCAGACATCCAACAGCCCGATCCACAGTCCCAGCAGAGCTGAGACCCATGAAGGAGACAAGAGACGTGGAACCGGCCATCTTGAAAAGTCTGTGACTTGCTAATTGTGCAGCACCCGAGACACCCTCGAAGCTGTGCATTGGGGATTGAGAAGCCCCATCCCCGAGCATCATCTGCACCGAAGATCAGCCCTGCACCCTCCACGAGTTCTGTGTGGGGCCCTTCTGCATTTTCCTGCTTGACGCATCTGTCGGGTCACTTGCCCATTGGCTAGTTGCCATCTTGACAACGAATCTTTGAATTTCCACTGCTGGTCTGGTTGCTATAGACTGGCCCTTGCTTCCCTCAAAAGAAGCAGCCCATCAGACCTTGCTGGTCTGATTAAGAAGCCAACTTTGATTCCTGCATGGGTTGCCTTTGCCAAGGCTTGTTGACTCCAATCCGGAAGCCGACACTGCCGACAGCGAGAGCCTCCGTGGGACAGTCCGTGCCTGACTCCTGGTCGTCGTCGATGCCTCCTGGTCCACGTGGCTGCAGAGACAAGCTTCACGACAGCACCTGATTGCTTCGCGACATCGCCTGGTTCCTTCCTGGTTCCTTCCTGGTCACTGGCTAGTGAACCAGACTCTGTCCCCTCTGCTTTCAGGTCCTCTTCATCTTCAATCCATCCTTGGATCCACCCGGACACTTCTCTACTGGTCGCCAGCAGCATCTTTCTTCAAGGCTCCATAGGATTCGACGTCAAAACCCGACACACTTTGACACCTATGCACCCGCTTCCTGTGGGTGAGGTAACGCAAGAACTTCGGTGCTCCTGTGGGTATTGACTATCCAACTGCCTAGGTTTCAAGTAACTTTCCCCGAGTCCAGTCAGAAAAGCCCTAAAAGAACTAGTTTACCTCTTTTACGTTCCCATTCATTCTCTATGGTGACTCGCATGTGTGTTCAGACACTACGCACGCATTCTGTGGGCCTCCTGCTTCCTAACTCTTGGTAGCTCAGCGTAGCCCCAGCGATTCCCTAGGCCCTAGGCCTATTCACTTTTTGTGTGGTGGTTCTTATACCACTATTTTAGTATATGGTTTAGCGTGCCCCTAGGGCCCTACTGTATTTTGTGCAACTTATTGTATTTTAATTAAATATCTTGTATTGTGCTTGTGCTTCTGACCTCATAAAGAGTTCAGAGGGTTTTCCTAAAAATAAATAACATATATATATATATCCTGTGAGGTGTACTTTCATTTGGTATTAAAGGGGGTACATATGGTAAAACAGCGGGCTTCACATGCCCTCTTGAGTTTAGCCTAAGACTGCTCTGTCCATGCTACCCCTAGGATAGCTGGTCTATAAGGATGACTTTACAACCATCACCATAAGGGTTGTTTGGACTGGTGCAAGGTGCTCACTAGAATTATGAACATCATATACCAGGACAACTTCTCACAGTCAGGGCGGTAGGGAACGCCAAGGATGAACAGTGGTACAAAAGTACCCTCCGGCACCAGCAGCACTGTGTGCCCGTAGAAGGTGAAGCTTGAGTTAACGCTGGTTTGGGACAAAACCGGCGTCGGGCGTCACCACTGAAATTGCTACCGGGGTACGTACCATGAGGTTGACCAGCACCAATCTGGAACCAGGCCTGAATCCTTGGGGCCCTGCGGAGCCGGGTGAGAGCCACTGGCATCGAAGGCTCAGGGCACCCAACCGAGTCAGTAGGACCCAAAGCTGTGTCTGCATGCGGTGTCGGGCTGACCTAAGATGCGAGCGGCGTGGAGCAGACTGACGTGCCTCCAAAAGCTTTTGGGACTGCTCCCGCAGCGACTTCTGCTTCAGGGCCCGGCAGTCGGGGCACGAATTTGGGATGCTGTCGTGCTCCAGGCACCGACGGCACACGAGGTGTGGATCAGTGACCGACATCAACTTGTGACATAAGTCACACAGGGCTTGAAACCGGGCCGATGGCTGGACATCCATTATGCACCAGGAGTCAAAGACTCAAAAGACGTTGACAAAAAGTTTTAAAAAATTGTCAAAAAGGGGCAAGCTCTCACAGGATCTGGACTGGCTGCCAAGGAAAAAGAAAGAACTGACGTCAGTGCATAGGGGCGGCATCTAGGTAGAAACCGCGACGACAAATCGTACATTCTAATTCTCCTACTCTTTTTTCTGCAGAAAGTACCTGTAGGAAGCTGGCTCAGTATACACTATACCAAAATGTAGTGTTGTGTGCATGAAGTCCAGTGAAACCCCAAAGGTAAAAGTAGATAGCACCTTAATCTGTATTTGTGGTAGGGTGGGCGAGCAGTAAGGCTTTATCAGACGGTAGTGTTAAGCATTTGTTGTACACACTCAATGAGTAAATGATGTTACACACTCAAAGACTGAACTCAGACCAATTTTGTTTGTATAAAATATTATCAAGGTATTTTATTTCTAGAACCAAGCCAAGCCTGACACAGGTAAGTGAAATAAATGCTTTGCAATACATTATGAAGTGTTTACAAGTGAATGCAAGTCCAAATGCAGTTGTTTGAAATACAGGTAAGACAAGGTATTAACATTACTGTACAGATTACTTTTTAGTTACTTTTTATATTACTTTTTCTGCTCAGTGTGATATGGCTGGATATCACACTGGGACATTTCCTAGAAAAAAGGTAAGTAAAATCTGTTTTTCAAAATTGTTATTTTTCAGGTTTCCATACAAATCAACTCCATACTTAAAAAAAAATTCAGAGAAAAACAGTCAATTGGTTCATTTGGAGAGAAATGAGGTTAACAGTAACCAGGTAAGTAATCGGTCTTTGGGGTTGAGCTTCTGGGATTAGAACAAGGGTTCTCCCAGGGTCAAGAATGTATTCTTGTTACACCCTCAGCGGCACAAGGGCGGCCATGTGCAGAGTGCTGACGCCCAATATTATCCAACGGGGGATAGAGGGCCTCCGGTTGGTGGTTGCTTACGAGCAGGCTACTGGGTTGTGGGAGCAAAGCTCCTGGTGATAGGCTCAGGGCAAAGGGGGATCCGGTTTAGCATACAAAGTGCACCCGGAGAGGCGCAGGGGCGGCTGGGTGCAAGGTGCTGTTTTGGCATTGGGTTCATTGTTGTTTTCAATAGGGACTTTCAGTTTTGGTTTACAGCTGCAGGCTCGGTCCAGGAAGACTTCCGGGAGGAACCATTGTAGTGTAGTTCCTATTTTCCCTATAGGTCCTGCGCATTGGAATAACATAAACAGCAGTGTAGACGTAGAAGTGCGGTCTTCCAGGTCTCTACTGACTATGCTTAACTTAATTGGGTTTGTACCAACTAGCTCAGAGGTCACTGGAAACTTTCTTGACTGAATTGGAAGTGATCAGCTCCCCTGGCTCAGACAAGAAGGGATTCAGTTTTCCAACAACCGCATAAACATGACAACTTTGCTCCTTAGAATAAGAGTCAATCTCTAGAATCGTGTGAAACAATAGACAGCTATTTCACTCAGTCAGTTGTGCAAGAATTACTTTCACCAGGATGCAGAGAATAGAGAGACGGGAGTTTTCAATAAAAGGTATTATTTATTGAACAGTCTTTCTTCTCATGCAAGAGAAATGAATTGCCACAATTGCAAGACTTGTTATTATAAAAAGTGCGTACAGTAAAAGGAGGATTGCGAAATAATACTGTAAAAGCATTGATATGGTTTCTTAGCCATACAATGGTTAAAATGAATAAAATATATACATTCATATATACATTTGACTAACATACTCAACTGGTGCTTCTAAATACACCTACCCCAGTGTACCTGACCTAAGCCTAATACTTGGGAGGGAGTAAGTAAGTAACAGTTTAAGTTAAGTTGGTTTTGCCAAGGGTTTGCTTCAAGAATTATCTCTAAGGGTTTAGTCAACACTGTACCTCTTGAATAGAATGTTGGAGGTCTTGTATCTCCTCTCAGGACTCGATATTCCAGTTACCCGCAAGGGTAGGCTGGAAACGCCGGGGCTGGATTTTCTCGGCAGGAGAAAAGACAGCGTCTTTCTCAGCGCGTCAAGGAGGAGGAGGGGCAGCGTCCGTGGGCTTCTCGCATCTGCTGGGCTCTGCAAGGGACAGCTGTTCTGCTCCTGTATTCTCTATCACCACCGCTGTGTTTGCTTAAGGCAACGTTGGTATTATTTATACCTGGAAGGTGCCTTGTTTGACGTAAGTTTTTGGACATAAGACGTCAATAAAGATGTCACTAAGAGCCGGTCGTTCTTACAGTGCTCATTAGAGTTCTATTACTAATCAAAACATAGCAAGCGGCGCTTTCCCAGGTTGCTGGGGGTTTTATCTGTTGAAAGAACTCGGTGTGTAATCTAGGAATCTAAGATGGTGGCTTCTGCTGTGTCATATACTGTAATGAGCTGCAGAGGTGAGTTTCTGAAATATGGCTCTGATCGTTTATGCCATTATAGGGGTATGGATGGATTATAGCCGTATTGGGGCATAAGGTCACAATATTGAGCGGGGTCCTAGATAAAACACGACACCCACTCCACGAATTTATATCCATCAAATTACTAAAAACTAAAGCAATAAGATGCGTGTGTAATACTTCCCACCCCAAAATACATATTGCATTTGAAATGGCGTATTTGAAATACATGAAAATATAGGTACTGTACGTCTTTAAGCATAGAAATGATTACAAAATAATAGCATATGTAATCAGTTGAACGATTTTGCGAAAAAATTACACATGAAATGTCTCTGAATACAGAAAAAAAGGCGAGACTATTTCATCACATATAAATGCAATTGCTGTAACATGTGCTAGAGGCTGAGGTAAAGTTATTATGTCTCTAGATCTACCTAAAAATAGAAGTTCTGTTCTTTATGAATAGTTCTACTTTAAGCAAAGGGTTTTGTGCCAGAAAAAAGGTAAATATTTTGAAAAAGTGTTCAATTAAAAAAAAAATGTCATGGTGAACGGTGGAATAGAGTTCCAAACGCTTTTTAGTAGTTTTTGTTGATCAAAACTGAAGGCCAAAATCAGAGTTCATGGGAACGCTGTACGCCTGAATGCATTTTCCCAAAATTCATTGTTGTTGTTCAGGGGAGAACATCATATCAGACAGGCTCTTAAAGAATAGGTCCACATATTCAGGTGACAGTTCGACCAAGTTCGATAATGCTGTAACTTGGCAGGTGTGAGAGTGATTGCTATCATCGATATTTGGATCAGCAATGCTCACAGAAGGCCGTACCTGGGTGATGTTGCTTTCATGTATCCCTTCACTGCCGCCACCTAGTCGTAGCACAGGAGTCTCAACGAATGCCGTCATCAGGATTGGTAGCCGCTGGGGACAACACGATGCGTGAGCCGTTACAGGACTTAGCAAAGTATCGATATCCATTGGTACTGCTGATGGTAGTGCAAGACAGGTGTCTAACACGCATTCTTCTCCGCATAGCATACATCGAAGCACAGGTAAGATGCAGGTCTGCCATATAGGTCTGAATGGAAGAAACCAGGTCATGTTCAGATCTCTTAGCCGGGCCAATCACAGGACTCTAGTTATGCGGTCCCGGTAGCGTACTGCTAGGATCGTTTCTTCCATCCTTGCCGGAGTCATGTCTGTGTTTTGGCTTGCCATATCGAAGCAGGAGGGTCAAAAATAAAATGCCTGCTACAAGTCCCAAAGTCAGGGGTATGCCGCCAAAGACTGAATGGACAAAATTAGGAATAATTCCCAGAATTGCTTTGAATGGTGTTAACAGTCCCGAAAAAATCGTCTTAAATACGCCTGAGATACCTACGGCATCTGACATATTTAGAATTTGGCTAAGCATTTCTGTGAAATGCACGGGGCAATTTGTTGATAAAAGGTCATGTGTCTCCGATGTTGTCCTTGCAACTTGGAGATCATACGTCTCTTTTGATGATGTTATGGGCACTGTTGTCTGTAAAAGCACAGACTTCATTCTGCTTAAAGTATCAATTCGTATAGAAGAGACATTCAAAGGAGGCCAAATCGGCGTCTCTGAATCTCCAGGGCCGTTTGGAAACAATGCTTGCATACAGCAAGTGACCATGGAAGTTACGCTTACGAGATATGCTTTCCCTGGCATCAAGCCACAACAGCTGTGATCCGTTATTAGAATGTAACTCCCGTTAGAAAGTTGCTTAAAGAAAGGCTCTATCTGTGTTGCAGGTGTGACAAGTTGGTGGCATGAAAGGTTGTCTGAAGTTCCTTCACAGGCCCCGTGTAAATTAATACCCTGGCACAAAAGTATACTGCTTAGTGAATGTTTGCAATTTTCACCACTAAGAAATACATTTTTGTTGCTGTCACTATAACATGTGTGTGTATATGGTAATTTCCATGCTGACTTAATGTACCCTTTACCCAATCGTTCATACTGGCCAGTCGGTATATACTCAAGGCATTTTTTAAATCGGAAAGTTGTTATCGGAATTGTGATAATCCTGTGTATTATCCATTCAATGACAGGTCTTTCCGACATTGTCAATGGCAATCTCTCAAGTTTTTCGATGCTCAGGATTGTATAGTCTGCTCCTTTCTGTGCCAAGCTGATTTGTTTATCAGTAAGGTTAAAGATGGAAAACAATGACGTTGTATTGATTAAACGCCATGGAACATAGCCTGAACGAAGATTTTGCAGCGTCCAGCCTAGCTGTACAATAGAACGCAATTGCGACTGACCATGCTGTAACATTAGCAAGTCTTTATCTATTATATCGATGGCAGATGATACAATACTGTCCAGTGAATATATTCTGGAGGACAGAGTCATTAACCCATTGTCCACAACAGAAAGTGATTTTTCCAAATTAATACGATCAATTTCTTGTATTTTTTCAGCTGTTTCAATTTGAGTTACTTTCCAAGCCTCGTTGTATGCCGCATATATGCTGGTCGCTATGAAGCGTTTTTGACGCTGTTTGCGTGGTCCCATAATAAAATCGCGCAAATCAGCACCATCTTTAAGTAAAGATAAGTTTTGCTTATTTTCTGCCAGTGTGGATGATTCTAGCCATTCAAGGCACAGCTTCCCTACACTGTATGTTGTTACTATCCCTGGATGTTGTCTCTGGGAGTATCTAGGGTCTGGTCTGGTCATTGTTAACCCCTGTGTTTTGTTCAGGAATCTATCTTGACAGTTATTTGTGTCAATAGGCCAGATTAACCACTTTTTTCAATCAGGATGTGTTCTGTTTAGATGTAAAATTTTTGATACGTCTATTTCAACTTCTGTTGTTGCATTATCAGGTATTGGCTTTGGAATAGACGGTTTGTTAAAGTCTTTAATCTTAGCTAGGCCAAGACAGGTAGTTTGGTGAATTGTGTCATTTAAGAACATTATTTGTTCTGAGATCATGCAGGCTCAAAATAATGCTTCTAGGCCTTGTACCTGCCAATCTTTCGTACCCCAGATTGTCTTTGTTTCAATGTTATTTTTTCAAAAATCAAAACCAAATGTCATCATTTTTTCATAAAATGCTTCTGAATATATCAATTTAGTATTTGTCAGCATTGTTTTCGACCCTGTTTTATCCAACAGTTTATAATAAAACGTTTCTGCATCACTTGTGTTAAACCCTGAGAAGTACTGGAATTTCTCATAGAATGTTTTCGAACTGCTTTTAGGTGGAGTAGCACAATGTTCCCATTGGTTATATTTAAAAACATTTCTAGGTTGTGCAGATTTATGTAAGTAATGGTCAGCGTAATGTGAGAAGCAGTACATCTGTTCATAATTAGACGAACCTTGTAAATAATCATGTTCTGTAAATCTTGCTGACAACACTAAATCAGACATCATATTATTTATACTTTCAAAATCCCAATCATCAGAAAATGTACTTGGTTTAACAAAGTCACTTAAGGAAACCTTGAACTGGTGAGGATATTTCAAGATCTCGACTGGGCCATATACTTCATAGTCAGTCTTGTCCCATACTACCCCGCCGGGTATTGGAATGGCTGTGGCATTTACTGATGATAGTCCTCTTTTCTTCACGTGAGATGATTTGTGTGGTTTTAGAACTAAGTTGATGTTCTGACTTGCTGTGTCCATTGAACTGTATTTGCCTTCAATGAATTTTCCCAAACAAAGTATCATGATGAGCCAAAGCAGGAGGGAAAATAAACCTAGCCCAAACCAAAACTCTAACCATGGAGAAATAAGGTAAGTTTCCTTGAGTTGATGAAAGAGTTTTGTTGCTTTTTCTTTAAAAGTCTTTGTTTCTGGCGTCACTTCAGGTTCGTTTTGATCTTCAGAAAAGGTATCGAAGTTGATGAAGTAGCCAGAGGCAGCTCTGTCAATTGTTGGAATTGTTTTCTCAATTTGTCTTTCGGTAGCACATTCTGATGCCACATCATTGTAGACTGGTGTTTCATGATGAACTGTTTCAATCTGTGTTTCAAGAGGCACAAGTTCCATGGCATTATTGCATAGTCCCTCTCTGTGCACTGCAGGTCTATCAAATGTGATTAGTCTTTCAGTTTGAACCTCTTGGATTGTTGCAAATTTGGGTATTCTGTTGTTTCTTGGGAGTCCACTTGGCCTACTGTTGATTACAGGCCACATGCTTGTGGTTTTACCAGGTCGATTGATACAACTCGGTTCTCCTTTTTACCAGCAAGAGGCGGTAGTACTACTGATCTTGTTCCGTTGATTGCCAAGACAGGTACTGCTTTTCTGTAAGAAGGCCCAAATTCCTTCTTCACTGCTATTTTCTCTCTGACTAGATCCCCAATCTTTGGAATCCAGACAGGTCTTGCTGGGACAGGTGGTGTGTCTTCAGTGGTAGTTGGCTGTTCCTTTATTTTTATGTTGCTTAAGGATTTTCTTGTTTCATTCAAGTCCTTTAAAACAGCCAAACGATCTTTGATGTCAAAGTCTTTATTCTTATCTTTTACCACTGAAGCCTGACTATCGAGGTCCTGAACATGCATTCTAGTTCCAAACAATAGTTCGTACGGGCTGAAACCTTTTAGAGAATTTCTTGGCAAATTATTTAGACTAAGTTGGACACTTATTAAATGTTTGACCCACCCATCACCCGAACCTAATACCTTCGCCGTTATAGATAGCTTTATGTCTCGGTTTTTTCTTTCCACTACACTGTTCCCCTCAGGGTGTGATGGACAAGAGTATCGCAACCCAACGCCCATACTGGCCATGACCTCCTTATAAGCTCGAGAGCTGAAAGCAGGACCCTGGTCAGAATGGAACTTGGCAATTGCGTATGTGCCGATAAAGACTCGCAGATCTTTTATAACAGTTTTGGCGTCAGCCGAGCGCTGGGGCCACATTTTATAAGTGAATGTAGTCTTAAACAATTAATAGGACGCTGGATTGCAGATAGACAGCATTACGCTTCCTACATACCAGGCCATGGCATTACTGCGCTTGACTCATTGCTGCAATCTCTGTCGCAGTCCGGACAGTTCTTCACATATTTATAGTGGTGCAGGCTCATCCCCGGCCACCAGTACTCTGATTGTAATTCAGTCAGAGATTCCTTCATCTGTTTGCGCCTTGGACCTTCCCCCATGTGTGCGTCTGCTATTAATAACTTTCTCCGGTTCGTGTTTGGAATTACCCTATCCCCCACTCCAGGGATTCGAGCAAAAGGAACGGAGTTTGCATCAATTACGTATGCATAATTGAGTGGATAGTTCACGGGTAGTGCTGCACAGTTGCTTTTTGAGGATGTTTTTACTGCCAGCATGGTTTCCCCGTCTATGTATTTTTCTGAACGCTTTTTTGTGGCGACGGAAGCTGGTTTAGTTGCTTCCGCTGTGGCTGTAACAGCCAATGAATTCCCTGCAACGTGAACGCCATCACGTTGATGACTCAGAGTGTGTATCACGTGAGTCTTTTGTAGTTCTTTCTGTAAAAGAACTACCTGTTTCCAAAGCATTTTATGCTTGATTGTGGCACCTGTGTCATCTTTGTAATCATTTTGAATCCAGCTCTGCAACTTATTATTGTAGGAGTTGACGGAAAAATGCGAATTGCACACAATTAGTGTCGGGAATTCACTTTCTGCATTTTCAAGCGCCATCTTTAAAGATCTGATTTCAGCTCGCTGAGCCGAACATTTCCTCAGGGTACACAGTCAAAATATCGAGTTGGAAATATCGACCTACCATAATATCGAGTTTGAAATATCGAAGGAGCATAATATCGAAGGCAAGAATATCGTAGGACAGAATATCGACCCAAGGTAAGTAATATCGAAATACTTAATATCGATGTAAGTAATATCGAAGTTAGTAATATCGATAGCATATATATCGATGTTACTAATTTCGATGACACTAATATCGATATTTGTATTATTTTATAGTTTTTTATTATGTATGTGTTATATGTTTAATTTAAGTATTTAAAATAATTACTATTATATGTGTATACATTTTCTATAATAATATATAAATTTATAAGGAAATGTTATGTTTTAGTACCGGAGCGGGTTGTGGGTTTATAGGGGAATAGGGTGGGAAGTAATTTAATTATGGTAAGTTGATTAATAATTAGTAGGATTAATTAATTAATTATAATTATTTGCTAATTAATATTGATTAATTGGGAAACAATTAATTGATTAATTGATATATTTTTTCTGTAGCGGGATGTGGGTTTATAGGGGAATAGGGTGGGGAGTAATTTAATAATAATTAATTAATTAATATATGTTTTAAAATATTTATAACTAATTAATTGGCAAATAATTAATATTAATTAGTTAATTAATTAATATAATTTTGTACATATTTTAAATTAGTAATTAATTGGTAATTAAATAATATTAATTAGTTAATTACATTAATTAGAGTAATTTATTTATATATATAATTTTTAGTTACTGTTAATTAATTAATTGGGGAAAAATGATATTAATTATTAAATTATATTAATTATAGCTAATGTGCTAATATATTTACTTTATTGTTATTGTTAATTAATTATTAATTGCTAATTAAATAATATTAATTAACTTTGGGTTAAGGAGTATTTTTAGGGTTCAGGGTCAGTTTTGGGTTTTTGGGTAAAGGGGTATTTTTAGTGTTCAGGGTCAGTTTTCAGTTTTTGGGTAAAGGGGTATTTTTAGGGTTCAGGGTCAGTTTTCAGTTCTTGGGTAAAGGGGTATTTTTAGGGTTCAGGGTCAGTTTTCAGTTTTTGGGTAAAGGGGTATTTTTAGGGTTCAGGGTCAGTTTTCAGTTCTTGGGTAAAGGGGTATTTTTAGGGTTCAGGGTCAGTTTTCAGTTCTTGGGTAAAGGGGTATTTTTAGGGTTCAGGGTCAGTTTTCAGTTTTTGGGTAAGGGGTATTTTTTGGGTTCAGGGTCAGTTTTCAGTTCTTGGGTAAAGGGGTATTTTTAGGGTTCAGGGTCAGTTTTCAGTTTTTGGGTAAAGGGGTATTTTTAGTGTTCAGGGTCAGTTTTCAGTTCTTGGGTAAAGGGGTATTTTTAGGGTTCAGGGTCAGTTTTTAGTTTTTGGGTAAAGGGGTATTTTTAGGGTTCAGGGTCAGTTTTCAGTTTTTGGGTAAAGGGGTATTTTTGGGGTTCAGGGTCAGTTTTCAGTTCTTGGGTAAAGGGGTATTTTTAGGGTTCAGGGTCAGTTTTTAGTTCTTGGGTAAAGGGGTATTTTTAGGGTTCAGGGTCAGTTTTCAGTTCTTGGGTAAAGGCGTGTTTTTTGTGTTCAGGGTCAGTTTTCCCTACTGTTGCACTATCTGGAGTGGGAATAGTAATTTTATCCCTACGCTATCAAACGCTTTCCCTACTTTTCCACTCTCTGGAGTAGGAATAGTAATTTTTACCCTTACGCTATCCAACGTTTTAAATCATTAATTGTTAAAATATCAAATGTTTATTTTATTTTTTATATTACTTACATTTTATTCATGTTATTGTTTTATGTTTGTAAATGTATTAGTAAATTAGAATATATTTCATTAATTTATAAATTAGTAAATTACTTATTAATACTTATTGTTCAGTACATATATATTATATATTTACTGTATATATTTAATTAATGTATTATTAATATATATGTATTATTTATTAATTTTAAACATTATTAGATACTTTTAAATATGTATATTTTTTTATTAGTGTTATATACTTACTTTTACATTTATATATATAAAAAAAATCGATATTTTTAACATCGATATTTTTTACATCTATATTTTTTTTTCGATATTTTTGTACTTACCATGTTGTAGATAGGATGTCGATATTTTTGCCCTCGATATTGTTGACTCGATATTCTTGTAGGTCGATATTTCTGATGTCGATATTCTGTCAGTGATCCTTTCCTCAGTGATTCAGTTTTTGTTATTTTCGGTCTGAATTTACCGCACAGCCAGCGACCTTTAACAATCGCACAGTCTGCATCGTAGGATTTATTTTCTACATTGTAGTGCTGTACAAATCTGTCTGTGTAGATTATACAGGAGTATTGTTGTAGAGGAAGAATTTCGATTGGCAGAGGATATTCTTTTTCATAAGTTAAATCATTCAGTTTTTTCATGTGCGGGGCGAAATAGTATTTCCCGTCGTCCGCAGCAAGAGAATCTTCCCACTGTATCCATTTCGTATCCAGTGACACTGTAGGCAGGTTTACTGGGCTGAATAGCGCCTCGAAGGCGGATTCCGCTGTGAGGACATTGATCCTTTTGCCATGTGCTAGTTCTCGTTCTTTAGCTATAGCAGTTTGCACTGCTTTCCCAGTAGTTTCTGTGAGACTGAATGTTTTTTCTGCTTGTGTGTACAAGTGAGATTTGTAAGCTATTGGTACAGTTTCTCCCTCATTAGAGGTCAGGTACAGGAATCCACATCTTCCTGGGATGACTCGGATTACAAGGATTCGTGTATTGTCACGTGTATCTAATTTTGTTTTTGCTAACATGTCTGTTTGCAGTGATCTCAAAATTTCTGTGTGTTTTTGAGTCCAGTTAATTGGTTTAAAATCAGGTTTAATTAGTTCGTAGAGAGGTTTAACCCTCTCCGCATAATTTAGAGTGTAAGTTCTTCCGAAATTCAGGAAGCCTAGAATTGATTGTAAGTTCCTCAGCGTTTTTGGTGCTTGGAGTACAGCGCACTTCTCTAAGAAGTTGTCCGCCAGGCTTTTTCCTTCACTTGATAATTTGTATCCTAAAAATAAGACTGTCAGATGGGCAATTCAAGACTTTTTAAAGTTGAATTTGTAACCCTCTGCAGTGAACCCAAGTATTATGGTGTTCACCCTTTTCAAGTGAGTCTCCAAGTCGTCGTCTGTTAGATAGATGTCATCGACGTAAGATAATGCCTCATCATCATATGTTTGTAGTAACTCTGTTACTCTGGCTGAGAATAGTCCTGGGCTATTTCTTGAATCCCTGTGGGAGCCTATAGAAATTTTTCTGTGACCCCATTACTGAGAAAGCGGTCAAGTACCTGCTTTCTGGTGCAATATTTTGACAAAAGAAACCATTAGATATGTCTAATGTCGTTTTATATTTTTTGCGAACAATGTTACTCATTAGTGCAGCACTATGCGAATTTTGTACTGCAAATGTTTTGCAACATGATTTTAGGTGTCTGTAGTCCAAGACTAGACGATATGAATCGTCCGGTTTGGAGACAGGAAACAAAGGATTGTTCATTTGAGAGGTACATGTTTCAATCACCCCCTGGTATTCAAGTTGATCTAAAATCTCCCTGACTTGTTTTTTAGCTTCTTGCTTAATGGGATACTGCCTTTGTGCAGTCGGTTGACTTTTCAACTGGATTTTGTGAGGAGGAGAGTACTCATCCCATCCTACATGATTTTTATATAATGCTGGTGCCTGGGCCACTGCCCATTTCCTTGCATATATATATTTAGTGTGAATTGGAATGTGATTCGAGAAGGCAGGCATAATCATTTCTTCGCCACGAGGGCACTCCCTGACAAACTCCGGGGGCCAATCTTTTTCAGCTAACATGATGTCATAGACTTTTGAGAGTTTATCCCAGAATAGACCCCTTATTTTCCTAGTCTTATCTCCCTCTATACGCAGTGTTATTTCTTATATCTTATGAGGTTCGCTAACTCTGGTGTCGGCAGTTTCTACTTGAATGTATTCATTCGTGTCCACTGTCTCCAGATGACTCATCCGGATCTTGCGAGCTATGGTGATTTCTGCTGCACTGTCTAGCATTGTCTGTGCCCACTTCCCGTTTTTCAGCTGTGTCCTCAGTATTCTCGGCATGTTCGATTACTCTAATACTGGCTACCTTCTTTCTTGGAAATTGTGATTTTTTTACTTTGAGCAGGTTCCTTGTCTTTGGACTTGGTGGGCTCTCCTGGGTCTGACCGTCCTCTTCTTTCCGATTTCTGCGAAAAAGATCGAGAGGGACGTGTATCAATACTTTGATATCTATCAGGCTTCTTCAAGTTATCCCTATTTCTAAGGTTATATCTTTTTTCAGAGGGCTCCCACTGGGGAGACTGGTGTTCTCGAGTCGGAGTTCTTTCCCTCGGTCGAGGAGACCTTCCTCTGGACTGGAAAACTTTTTCCTTGGGAGTGGATTGTTTATTTCCATCCCAGTTCTTTTTCGGAGTGTTTGAATTATTTTTAATAAATAATTTTTCAGGATTTTCGAGTAGTTGGGGTTTTACTGGTTTCCCACCCAAGCTGTCTCTACCTAATTCTTCATAAAATTTTTCTATAATTCTGGCAAGCTCAATTGGTTGATCTGTTATATCTGTTTCCTTCAACTTCTGGCGGATCGCCACAGATGCTGCATCTCCTTTTATATTGGCTAGTAATATAGCCGAGACCTGCTTGAAGTCTTTCAGTAATTTCCTACCAAGAGTTAAAGCAGGTTCTGGACCGTATTCATTTTGAATCTGTTTCAGCACATCTGGTATTACCGCCATTGACGGAACACCATGTGTTTTTGTGTAAATGGAAGCAAAGACTGTACCCCAAGTGTCACAGTCCTCCACGTGTGGTGCGACCCCCATTGGAAGGCAGATGGTCAGAATTCTGTGTTTCTCAATAAGGCTAGTATTCGGAAATACTGCCTCTATTTGAGTAATTTTCTGTGCTAACCAGAAAGGAATTTGTTCCCGTTTTATGGGTGTTTTACCAAGACATGATTGTATGTTCTGTGGTGTAATTTTATTTGTGTTCCCCTGATGAGGGGTCAGCTGTGGGACATTAACAGCTGTTTGGACTGTTGCAGTCCGCATTACATATTGGACTAATTGTCTATGTATTTTAATTAATGTTTTTAGCTGTGCTAAAAGTTCTTCTTTCGACATTTTTGCAATGTCCGGATGTGGTGTGTAGCTGGCTAGAACCGGCCACGTTGCTCCTGGTCTACCTAGTGGACCGAGCCTGGTAATATGATCATTATGTTTTAGGGCGCCTTTAAACCAGAGCAGGTGCTCTTGGTATTTTAATGGGATTTCAATCTCCTCGAAAGGAGCGTACTCTTCCGGAGGTTCCTCTATTTTGTAATAGTGGAACTCGTGTGCTGCAGCGTTTGCCGCTGGAAATTTTATCCAAGAATAGAATACCTCTGTCTGCCGATATTCATGTGCCTCTATCACGAAGACGACTGTGTCACCTTGTGTGGTCAGTCCATTTTCTATAAGTTTTAACGTTATAGTTTTTCTTATGTTGACAGGGATGATTATTGCACCCGGTTCATTAACATCTGCGTCCTGTTGATTCGCATCTACTGCGGCTTCAGCGGTCCCGTTGTCTAGTACTGACATTGTATAAATGAAAGTTTTTCAGAGCAGGTCTCCAAGGAGACAAAGATTAGGTGCACAATATTTTGGAACACTGTATCCTTCAACGTTGAATAAACCAGAGCTTTACATAGGAATCTCTTCCTACTAAGTTCGGGCGGATTTTAACCTTTCAACCACTCCAGACGTCTATTCGAGTATTTACGGGAGAAAGGGTCTGTGTGAAAAAGCACGACTGAGTTACTCTAACGTCTTGCGTTAGTTTTATCTCCTTACCAAACGTTGGGCGCCATGTAGTGTAGTTCCTATTTTCCCTATAGGCCCTGCGCATTGGAATAACATAAACAGCAGTGTAGACGTAGAAGTGCGGTCTTCCAGGTCTCTACTGACTATGCTAAACTTAATTGGGTTTGTACCAACTAGCTCAGAGGTCACTGGAAACTTTCTTGACTGAATAGGAAGTGATCAGCTCCTCTGGCTCAGACAAGAAGGGATTCAGTTTTCCAACAACCGCATAAACATGACAACTTTGCTCCTTAGAATAAGAGTCAATCTCTAGAGTCGTGTGAAACAATAGACAGCTATTTCACTCAGTCAGTTGTGCAAGAATTACTTTCACCAGGATGCAGAGAATAGAGAGACGGGCGTTTTCAATAAAAGGTATTATTTATTGAACAGTCTTTCTTCTCATGCAAGAGAAATGAATTGCCACAATTGCAAGACTTGTTATTATAAAAAGTGCGTACAGTAAAAGGAGGATTGCGAAATAATACATAAAAGCATTGATATGGTTTCTTAGCCATACAATGGTTAAAATGAATAAAATATATACATTCATATATACATTTGACTAACGTACTCAACTGGTGCTTCTTAATACGCCTACCCCAGTGTACCTGACCTAAGCCTAATACTTGGGAGGGAGTAAGTAAGTAGCAGTTTAAGTTAAGTTGGTTTTGCCAAGGGTTTGCTTCGAGAATTCTCTCTAAGGGTTTAGTCAACACTGTACCTCTGGAATAGAATGTTGGAGGTCTTGTATCTCCTCTCAGGACTCGATATCCCAGTTACCCGCAAGGGTAGGCTTGAAACGCCGGGGCGGGATTTTCTCGGCAGGAGAAAAGACAGCGTCTTTCTCAGCGCGTCAAGGAGGAGGAGGGGCAGCGTCCGTGGGCTTCTCGCATCTGCTGGGCTCTGCAAGGGACAGCTGTTCTGCTCCTGTATTCTCTATCACCACCGCTGTGTTTGCTTAAGGCAACGTTGGTATTATTTATACCTGGAAGGTGCCTTGTTTGACGTAAGTTTTTGGACATAAGACGTCAATAAAGATGTCACTAAGAACCGGTCGTTCTTACAGTGCTCATTAGAGTTCTATTACTAATCAAAACATAGCAAGCGGGGCTTTCCCAGGTTGCTGGGGGTTTTATCTGTTGAAAGAACTTGGTGTGTAATCTAGGAATCTAAGATAGTGGCTTCTGCTGTGTCATATACTGTAATGAGCTGCAGAGGTGAGTTTCTGAAATATGGCTCTGATCGTTTATGCCATTATAGGGGTATGGATGGATTATAGCCGTATTGGGGCATAAGGCCACAATATTGTTCGGGGTCCTAGATAGAACACGACACCATCAGCTCGACATGTAAGTTGGAGGGCTCGGGGACGTAGGTGCACCTTGGGTTCTCTTATCCAGGGCTCAGGCTCGCTAGATGCAGGGGTGCCTTTCGTGGTTGGATTTCACCTTACCAGGCCACTCCCTGTTGGGGGGGTCTCCGTGCAGAGGCTGCAGGGGAAGTCGGGGAGTCCTAGAGGGGTCAACTCACTGTGGACGTGGGCTCTGGAGCACTGGGGGACCTCGCTGGGACCGGTGGGCCATTCGAACTTGGGCAGAAGGTGACGGATGCAGTGGTGGGTCCAGGCGTTGCGTTTCTTTGTCTTCAGCAGGCTCAGACTCTGTCTTGGGAGTTTTCTTTTGAACAGAGCTGCTGTTCACAGGAGATCTGGTCTTTGTTGGAGGCAGTCAGTCCTCCCAGGGTTCTGCAGTCTCCTCTGCTGGGCGTCTTCTTTCGTCATTTTTAGGTCACGTATTTGAGACCTCTTTTATATACTTTAGTATATACTTATTATATACTTACATGTACTTTGTGGGCTCTGGAGATCAACCCTAGAACTTGACTGATTCTGCTTAGGGACTTTTATTTCTGTTCAACTACCTCTATTTAACTGTCTTGATAAAAACCGACCAGCGGAGGTCAGTAAAATACCAGATTTAGCATTCTCTAACTTCCAGTCCATAGAAATTGTCTTACACGAGCACACGTAGACAATAACATTTTTTTCAAATCTTGAATTTTCAGTGATATGACCACCGAAGGCCCTGATTATGTATTAAAAACAAGGCTTTGGACTGTACAATTTTCCGCTGAAAAGTAATATTTCTCTCTATATGTTACCATACCTGGCGTGTCAAACTGTTTGGTGCTTACTTTCCCTCCATGTTGAAGAACAATAGATGTTTCAGCACCCAGGTTAATGTGCTGCATAGATAAATACATATAAGGTCCCAAAGGGGGAACCCAGAGATTTAAGTAGGCCGGGTATCACCGGTGCTGAGCACCAGCAGTTTCTTAAAGGGGGCCTCGAAATTGGTCTCTATCAGGCTAATTTTTGTGCCCTGGCACAGGCTGTCCATTTTTTTGAGGACCGCAGTGACAGCAGACACAATGATGTGTGCATACTCACACTGCTCACTAGTGGAAAAGGTACGGCATGATGTCATGCCAGGTGAGCGTTGTAAAGGAAGGGAAATCCTTTAAAGAGAGTGATTTTTTCTCTGGATTTCCCCTCTTCATTTGAAACTCAGAAGCAGCAACATTGTCTTGGTGTCACCAGAGCTTTAAGTGGAAGCTTTTTCAATATTATATACAAGCCATAGTTGCTGCTTATTTATCTTATGCAACTAACAACCATTGACCAAGCCAATAGTCCTAAATTCTTGTAGGTATGATGTTACTTGTATTATATCTGGCGGCAATGACAGAAACAGCAAAATACAAGTCGGGGTGCCCACTATGCTAAACACAGACTTTTAGCTTACGTGTTTTAAGCCACACCCTTAATTTCAATGGCCACCCCCTTTATGAAACCCTCCTAGTTTTTTCATCCAACTTAAAGCCCTGGTGAGACCGATTGCTTTGCAAATGCTTGTGTTATACTGTTGCTTCATTATTTTGTCATTTTTAGGTCGAGCCTATAGCGGCAGAAAGCATGTGCTGCTTGCTTTGCGAGGCATGGTGTATGGGGTGGAAGCTCTGCCCACTTCCATGCCCATCTTTTTCATTGGCTTGTGTCTTTGTCCTTTCTAAATGCTGCCTTCCGATTGGTTTATAGGCTGTTAGTCCCTCCTCATGACGGGCATGTCCTCATTTATATCCTTTCATGGTTACTGGTCCCTTTACTTTGTGTGTTAAATGGTATATGTTATTTAGATTGTGAGCACTATTTTCTTTCCAGGCTCTCCCCCCCTACTGCAGTCCATTCCTTCTCAATCTCCTGCCGCCCACCCGCACTCCCGCTGGCCGTGCCTTCCCGCCCCCCTGCCTCCCCCCCAATTCAGTTTGCAATGCAATAGGTCTTGGGTAAATGCGAGTTCTATTGAATTGCAAATGCTTGTTCTCCTTAGGATGCGGGAATCTGCCTTCTTGATTCAGGGCTGCCCCCTAAATACTGTATTTAGGGGCGTTTTAGGGGTCTCGGGTCAGTAGACATTGGGCTACTGACCGTAGGGTTGATCCACCCTTGGTGTGCCTATCCCACATGGGGGAGTGACCACAATCCCTAATCCTGATTGGGGAGTGCCCGCAAACTGCAAGATGGTAGGCACTTAAGAGTGGACTTCACCTCGCCTCCCCCACCTGAGAGGTGGGGTTGTCTGAGGTGGGCACACCTTCTGGGTTGGCTAATTTTTCCCTCCTGTCTTCCCGCCTAAAAGAAGAGGAGACAGGAAGGGGGTCTGCTCCTGATAGCAGGAGAGGCTGGGGGTCGCATTACAAAGGCTGGAAGGCATTTGAAGCTCCCCTGCCAGAGATGGCTCTTCCTGGACTGGGGGAGGTGTGAACACCGACCCCCAGGAAAGGCTTTGTTTCTGGGCTCGAGGAGCGAAGACTCCCACCACACGGGTCCACAAACATGTCTTGTTGTGGCAGGCTGGAGTGTACCAGTCAGGAAACCCACCAGAGGCAGGTCGTTATTCAGAGGGCATCTTTAACATGCCCTCTGATTGCATTTTTCTTTGAATTCCACACTGACATCAGTGTGGGTTTAATGTCCTGAGGAGTTTTATACCAAACTTCTCGGTTTTCATTGTAGCCATTACGGTGCTGTGGAGGTTGTCATGACAACCTCCCAGTACCATATACTCTTAATGGCAGAACTGTACTTACAATGTCAAAGAAAGAACTTAAGACACTGTAGGGATACAAGGCTCATGCACCTGTACCCTCACCACTGGTATAGTGCACCCAGCTAGAGTGGTGGATGATCTATGTCAAGGCAGTGGGTTGTAGGCATGTCACACAGGGATGTGTGCCATGTAAGCATGAGCGAATTTTGCGGATCTCGCGTTCGCGAATTTTGCGGATTTGCGGATTCGCAATCCGCAAAATCCGCGAATTCCCGCAAATTTGCGGATTTTTTTTTTTTGTGTTCGCCCGTGTTTCTGCCAGTTCGCGAGGGTTTTTACAATTTCGCAATTTGCGAACTTACCTGTCGGGTCGCAAGTTTTGCGAACTTGTTGTTTCTACGTGTCCAGCCTGTTTGGGACACTCTTCTTCATCACTGCCACTCTCTGTCACCACTGCCACTCTCTGACTACTCATGCCACCCTCTGGCCCACCCATGCCACCCTCTGTTTCATCACCACACCCTCTGGTTGTCCAGTGTACATTATTTTCGGCAAAGCAAAGCACACCTTCCCTGCCTCAAGTGACCTGAATTAATTTGGGGCTGATTAATGTGTCACAGAATATTTTTTTAGCTGGCACCTGCTTCCTTAGTGCGCCCTGATTAGTGATCTTTTGCACTTGCTAAGTGCTTTCATTGTTGCAAAATTAGTTACAACACCTGCCCTGCCCCAACTGACAATAATGAATTAGGGGCTGATTAATGGATTTTAACTTCCAGCCTGGCTCCTGCTTGTCTCCCTTAGCTGTAATTCAGGACCTTTGTGGCATATGTGTAACTATTCTGAGGTTCAGAGCAGGGTCACATAATAGTTTCAACTGGCAACTGAACTCTGGAGGGGCCCCTCAGGAAGCACTACAGGAAATGGCTACTAATGATGAGCCTGAACTTTTGAACCTGGTAAGTAGTTACTTTCAGTTTTGCTAAGATCGTATTTCTGCAATTTTGCACTTATTCGCGGGGCGCGAACTCACGCGAACTCACGCGAACAGTGCGAGCAGTGCGAGCAAAATCCGCTGCTCGCGGATTTGCGGATTTTGCGGGAGATTCGCGAATCTCGCGGATTGCGGATTTCCCGAAAATCCGCAAAATCCGCGAGCGGAACGGATTTTCCGCCCATGCCTAGTGCCATGTCACCTCTTCACTTTGTTCTGCACCAAAAGACGCAGCCTGCAAAGGCAGTGTGTGAGTGTAAAGGTCAAGGGCCACTAAGGGTGGCACAATACGTGGTGAAGCCCTTAGAGACCTTCCCTGGTCACATTGCCCTGAGTACTTGGGGTACCATTTACCAGGGGCTGACCTGTGGCCAGGGTGCCAATTGGGTTTGGTACAGTTTTGGAGAAAGAACACAGGCCCTGGGAACCTCATTTGCAGGGACCAAGGGCACATCAAGTCAAAGTGCATCAGTAGTTCTGGCAACAAGTGGGGGCGTTACTGCAACAGAAATCCAGCTTCTCACAGTACCGCTCAGCGGGAAGCACAGACCTTTCTGGAGCCCCAACACTCTTTACAGAAAACATATGTTCAAAAACTTCGTAGTGAAAAAGGGATCTTAGATCATTATATATATTCTTCAGTTAACTTTATTCTTAGCTGTACAACTTTCATGAAGTCCAAGCAACCTATTGTGGCAGACAGAAAAGTTAATTTCGGTTAACTTCATGGAAATGCCTAGATGGTCCTGCTTTAAAACTCCCCTAAAAGCTGGGTGTTTAGCCTGCCACTAAGGAAATATCCCTGTCACGGTAGAGATGGAATGGTTGTGAATGATGCCTATTGTGGATCAACATACAACACTCGCTTCCTTACCCTGTTCCATCAGCTGTATTCTTATCCACTAGCAACTGGAAATCTAACAAGGAACTCACCATCCATGCTCCCACTAAAAGAATATTACATAAATGCAGTAAATGCCCCTGACAAACCAAATCTGTCTGGAGTATTAATTCACAGAAAAACGTCTCTCTGTCCATTCTGGAGCATAGAATAGACAAAGGCATCTTTATTCTTGTATATTATTTTCAAAGGGATTCTTTTTGTACTTTCTGGGATACCAATCCAAAGACAAAATTATGCTGTATGGAAGAAAGAAACATTCTAATATATTAAAATGGTCTACGGCACACTTGCCTCCTCTGTGTTCACACCTTTATGCTAAATCCTTTAACACCTAACATGTTCACATAATTTAGCTTTCCTCCAATGGCTGATGGTGGAAAGTGCTGCTTTTTGTGCCACTGCAGACCAGCAACATCTTAGCTTCCTGAATAGAACAGTGTTGCAGTGCTACCATCTTTCTCTCAGATTGTGACATCATTGGTTCTTACCAGAGTGAGATGGCTTTGTGACATCAAAGAATCTTCAGGGTTGCTAAGGCGCTGGTGTGTCAACATTGGCAGCTGTAGTCAAGACTTTGCCGCCATCTTTGTCAAAGTTGTTACATGCTACAGAATTTGTTTCTGGTTTAGAGATTTTGTCAGGCCTCAACCTACGTCATTATAATATTTCTTCACTGTTACATCTTTCTGAAATGACAGGTAAGGAATTCCTCATTTTATATTTTAAACGGCTCATTTATTTCCCTACATATGGCTTGATTAGATTAAAGTCTGGACTTGTTGGCAGAGCATTGCAATTATAAAGTAACTTGATATTAATGTCTCATTTTGCCCCTTCATTTTGTGTCCTTCATCATCAGTAGCAAAGACATATCAAGAATCAATAGCCAAACATCAGAGTCTTTGATATGTTCCTCCTCATTCACAACTTATCTCAGTACTTTTAGCTCTGTTAGCACTTTAGTACTGAAGACTTTCTACCCTGACTTGACATGTAAACACAACGTAGCTAGATAGCCTAGATAATCACTGAAAAAATCCTCATCTCTGTCCATACTGTGTTTCCAATGATTAACACACGTTGTAAAGCTAAGGGCTACATTTTTAGGACATCAATAGCTCTAAACTCTTCTTTGACATAACTGCCAGGCCAATAGAATGAGAAATGAGAGTGAAATACTAAAGAGAGTATCAAAGACAGAAATAATAAATGAGGATGATTTTGTAATGAAAGACTATTTTAATCTGATGAGCAGCTTCAGGACATTGTACACGACAGACCTATATAAACCAGAGATGCATTTCCCCTCTATAGCCATAATTGTAAGCCTGGCTCTAGGGGGCTATACTACGGAAGCACCCTGGCTGGCAGCTAGTAATTGTCTAGTGCATGTCGAAGTTGTAGATATAAGAAAAATTTAGATTTTTGCAAATCATATTCGACCATTAGTTGTTCGTAGAGAGTCATGTGGTCAGACATCCTCCAGTTCGGAAATTCATGGCATATACCACTTCTTTTTTCTACCTCAATTCCAAAATATTTTCCAGCTCGCTACAGGCCTAATATTCTCAATCAATTCTCTCACATGCATCTTTAATATCTTCAACTTTAACAGCTTTAACTCCTTGTCCCCACCAACATCCTGACATTCTTTCTCAACTACCTACTCTGTGCTAGAAAAAATCCGCATTAATCTGACGCTTTCTAATTTTTGCATATGCTTCGTGTACTACCTTGGCAGCTTCCTTGCTCATGTAACGCAATTTGCTCTCATTGTTATGCCCTAAGTAGTCCATCCCTACATTGTCTTTCATGATTTCATCAAACTCAAAACATTTAGAAACAAGTGGGGCGTGGCCAAGACTCAAATGGAGTAGGACGCACCTTGCAGTGTTTCCCTCCTCCAACGGCCGACCTAAAGAAACTAGCAGCAGCGGGGCCTTGGCGGCACATATGGGCCCCTTCTTAAACTCCAACAACCCACCTACCCCGTATCTGCAACCCACTTTGTCTTCCAGGCCTGAGCTGGGGGCCGATACATAGTTGGCAACCGGGGAGAGCGGCTTCGCCCACCATCTTGGGCCCAGGGCTCATGGAAGAGTTCAGACCGGTGGGGACCTGGGACTGCATTGTGGGGGCCCTGGACAACTATTATTGGAGACCGGGGAGTGGTGTCTGAATTCCAAGGGCATGGGCGTGCCTCTGATGCCCCCACTTGGGGGGGCTTGATTGCCAGACCCGGCTGGAGCTAAGCAGATTGCTGGACTGGTGGCGGGGTCCGGACAGGCCTCACCTTCTCGGATCTCTTTGGGACCCAATCTGTGTGGTAGCATCAGCGGGGTTGTGTCCTCAAGCGATTGGACTGTTACCTGGAGGGGCCTCTGTAATCTGAGGTGGGCAACGCCATCATTGGGCGGCCATCTTGCAGGCTTCCTCCCCGTGACTAACCGGGTGAGGAGAGGCGAAAACGCCCCACCTGTGCTGCCTGAGTTGAACTGTGGCATCCCCCGGCGGGGAAAGAGGAATGATCCCGCTGCCCCCCGAGTGGAGGTTCTCCATGCCGCAGGTTACTGCCTCGGGGAGTCCCTGCCAGCGTGGGTATCAGAAAGAAAGACGCCGGCCCTCATCGGAGGCCCTGATGTCCATCGAGCTGAGTGTGGAGACTGGAGTGAATCTGCGCCAAACACAGACGGAGCTGAGGCGACCAGCTATGCATTCAGCCAGCGAGCCCAGCCCCATCCGCTTGCCATCCAGTCTTCGACGTTCAGTGGCCAGTGAGGCAGGGCTGGATCCTTTGCCGTTAATCTGTCCAGGCCTTGGGGTGACGACCTCGTGGGGGCCACCACACTATGGGGTTGCAATTGTTTGAACTAAGTGGGCTCCGGGAGACCGGCTTTGCATTTGGACAGCGAGCCTGACCCCTATCCTGTGCCATCCATGTTTGGCCTCCGGTGAGACCCTGATTTGAGGGTTGGGGGCTTACTTGATTGCCCTTTGCCTAACTCAGAAAAAAAATGCAAGAGGGACCCTGAGAACATTGGTTCTGGGGGCAATTTCAATCCAGGGAATAATACAATGAGAAACAAGAACAAAAGGCTCCACTACAAACAATATGAAAGGGCAATAGCTCCGAATGTAAAAATGTCACCCACCAAAAAGCTGATATCACAATTATTTATTCATCATATTTTCGGTAGCGATGTGTTTGTAAAAGACATGTATTAGTTATAGATTCCTTACCTTAGAATTACCCCAGACGTCAGACTGGATCCAGAGAAATTCTATCGTAGCAGTACCCCTGAATGTCAGTTGGTGTCGTCAGTTGACTCTGCATCCGTCGTCGGCATCGTGGTCACCGGGATCACATTGCGTTGTTTACTTAGATGCCATCACTGCATGCTGATGTTAGTACTGACATGACTTTCCACACCAGAAGCGCAGTGCCTTGCAAGAGACTATTAGTTATAGATTCCTTACCTTAGAATAGATACCCCAGCAATAACAACTCCGGAGGTGGATCTGCGAACTAAGTTCACACCAGGAAGAGCTGGAGAACAGAACGGCTGAAAAAGCTGTCTCTACGGACTTGGCTGTCCAGGCAGTAGTGCTTAGTAAATGTGTGCAGGGATGCCCCTTTATCTTTTTCGTGCGATCCCGCTTACGGTGGGGGAAAGCTTGGTAAAATCTATTGAATCAGTTTTTATAAAATGCTTCTTGCAGTATGGGAAAACAAGAAGATCTCTTAAATACCTGTCTTTACTGCAAGAAAGAGGAGTACTAGGCGTCCCTAATATTCGGTTTTATTTGGTGACTTGTCTTTTTAGTCAGATGGCGATACTTCTGGATACTGCCACAGATATGACGAATAGTTCACTTAGGAATATCTACCCCCTATCTATATTTGAACTATTGCTAGGAAAGGAAGCATTGGGGCTCCTACTGCGTAAAACAGATCGACGATATTATAATAAAAAAAGAAACAAGGTACTGGATAGCGTTTGGAGGGTGTGGAAGGTGATCCAGAAAACTTTAGGAATTCCCAAGTATAACTATTACACACCTCTCTGGAAATCAAATCTTTTTCCTCATTTGAGTAGTGATAGATCCTGGACATCCTGGGTGGTCCAAGGGATTAGGAGTATCGGGAATCTCTGGGAAGGAACCGCCTGATGAGTTTCGCAGATATACAGAGGAAATTTGGAATAGCATCAAATCAAAGATTTAAGTATTTACAAATTTACCAAACCCTAGTAAGTATCAGGCCCCGGATCACCCCAGGAGGTAAAATCAGTATTCTAGAGTATATTTTGGCAGGGGGTACTAAGATTGGTACGATTTACGGAGGCCTGATCCCTATGTTACGGGATGATATGGATACGGTGGAGGCCTCCTGGGCCCTGAAACTAGGTGACCCTGATATCGATCTTGATAGAACATTATTGATGGCAGGCAATCTATTTTATTCCTCGAACCTCAGGGCTCAACATTACAAGACATTATATAATCTATATTATACTCCACCCAAGCTTTGTGAGTGGGGAAAAAAAGATGATGATAAGTGTCCAAGATGTTCCCTGGGGCTGGCAAACTTGGTACATATGTCTTTTCAATGTAGTACACTTAGGAAGATAGGCATAGAGAATAAAAAATTCTGGGAGGGGCTGCTAGGGGTTAAAATCACCCTATCCCCGGTTTTAATGATTTTGGGCACTGATTCTAACTTGAGATTGAAAAAGGAGGAGGAAGCCTCTGTATTTATCTGTGTGGCTCTTTTAAAAATAATATTGGCTGCGGGCTGGAAAGACTCTACGGCTCCCTCATTTCATATGTGGTTGTCAAGATTGTTGGGGATTCATAATATGGAAGCAGCTTTATATTCCCGAAGGGGTAAAAGGATGAGGGAGCTCGGGCAGAACATCTGGGCCCCCCTCAAAAATTGGAGGTAAGCTAGAGTATACATTCCTTTTAATGGCTTTTATTCAGCCTTGGATAATGTCATTCTCTGTATATTGCTGTGTATTATTGGGTTTCTGATGAATTTATTGCTATTTATCTTCAAATGTACTATATTTTAAACATAGGGATGCTTAACTGTAGTATTGGTTAACTATCTAACTTTTGTATGCACCAGATATTTAATTTAATACAAAATAGAAAATAAAATTAAAAAATGAAGAGCTGGAGAACAGAAATGCTGAAAAAGCTGTCTCTCCGGACTTGGCTGTCTAGGCAGTAGTGCTCAGTAAATGTGTGCAGGGATGCCTCTGTGGCTGCCTGGCAGAAGTCTTTAGTGCGGTCAAGGTGGAAATACAGCAATACAGCACACGTTTTGGGTCCAGATGGTGGAGTCTCTCTTCCTTTTTGGAAGGGTGCGGAGACGGGTAGAAGGTGGTTATGTGATGGTCTGACCTATGTGGAAAGAGATTACCACTTTGGGCAGAAAAGAGGGCCTAGTGCAAAGAACCACTTTGTCCGGATGGACAGCAAGAAAGGGTGGTTTGGAACATAAAGCTCAAAGCTCACTCACCCTGCGAGCAGAGGTGATAGCAAGCAAGAAAGCAGTCTTTAAAGTAAGGAGACGAAGAGGACAATTATGTAGTGCCTCAAAGGGAGCACACATAAGATTAGTAAGGACAAGATTCAAGTCCTACTGGGGCATTACGAAAGAAGAAGGAGGAAAGAGAGGAGTAATGCCTTTCAGAAATCTGTTAACAATAGGGGACTTGAAAAGAGAAGGCTGATCAGGAAGGCAAAGAAAATCCGAAAAGGCCAAAAGATAGCCTTTAGGAGTGCCCAGAGCAGAGCCCTGCTGGGCCAAAGATAGAATGAAAGAGGGGCAGAAAGGGGATCCACAGCCTTTGCTGTGCACCATGCCACAAATTAGTTCCATCTACAGGCGTATACTGTTTTAATGGAGGGACACCTGGCTGCCAAGATGACATTACAGACTTCAGGAGGAAGGTCGAAAGCTGTCAGCTGTCGCCGCCCAATCTCCACTCAAGGAGATAGAGGCTGGACAGGTTAGGGTGGAGGACCGTCTCCTGCTGCTGCGACAGATGATCCTCCTGAAGAGGCAGTCTGATCGGAGGATCGATGGCCATGCTCAAGAGCTCGGGGTACCAGACTGTTCGTATCCAGTCCAGAGCCACAAGAATGACGGGTCCGGACGCACTTGATCTTCTTCAGCATTCTGGGCAGAAGTGGTATAGGTGGAAAAGCGTACAGGAGGCCGCAATTCCACTCACGACGAAAAGCGTTGCTGAGCGAGTGCTGCCTTGGAAACTCTAATGCGCAGAACTGCTGACACTGGGCCCGATTCACAGAATGAACTTACTACTTTTGGCATTCACAGAATGCACTTACTACTTTTGGTATTCACAGAATGAACTTACTCATTTCGGTATTCATAGAAGTTGGGACTACTAACTTTAGGACTCCTAAGTGCCTTCTGTGAATACCGAAAGTCTTAAAATTACGATTTTTCTCAATTTAGTAGTAGTAAAGTTAGGACTACTAACTTTAGGACGCCTAAATGCCTTCTGTGAATACCGAAAGTCTTAAAATTAGGATTTTTCTCAATTTAGTAGTAGTAAAGTTAGGACTACTAACTTTAGGACGCCTAAATGCCTTCTGTGGATACCGAAAGTCTTAAAATTAGGATTTTTCTCAATTTAGTAGTAGTAAAGTTAGGACTACTAACTTTACTACTACTAAATTGAGAAAAATCGTAATTTTAAGACTTTCGGTATTCACAGAAGGCATTTAGGAATCCTAAAGTTAGTAGTCCTAACTTCTGTGAATACCGAAATGAGTAAGTTCATTCTGTGAATACCAAAAGTAGTAAGTGCATTCTGTGAATGCCAAAAGTAGTAAGTTCATTCTGTGAATCGGGCCCATAGCGTGTTCTCTTCAGTAGTGAATAGATCTACCCAAGTCTCTCCCCACCGCCAAAAGAGTGCTTGCACCACCTCCGAGTGATGGAGCCATTCCTGATACGTGATGCAACAGCGGCGAGTTTGTCCCACCTTTCATTCAGAGAACCTGCCAGGTGTTGAACCACCAATTTCATGCCCTGATATTCCAGCCATGTCCAAAGGTGAAGAGCCTCTTGACATAGGGTCCACGACCGCACAGCGCCTTGATTGTTGCAGTGGCCACAAGGAAGTGGTGTTGTCCGTGAACACCCGCACTACTCTTCCTTTGACAGAAGGAAGGAATGCTTTCACTGCAAGACGAATCGTTGGGATGCTTCAAAAGGTTGTTGTGGACTCCGGACTCCACGTAGACCAGCAGCCTCTGATCTCTGCCTCTCCCATGTGGCCGCCCCCTCCCAGGAGTGATGCATCAGTCACTACTGTGAATTCTGGTAGGGGAACAGAGAGGGATGTGCTGTTCAGCCAATCCTGGTTCATGAGCCACCACTGCAACTGACTTGCAGTCCCATCCGAGATCTGGATGACATGGTAAAGATTCCCCTGATGCTGCACCCACTGGAACTTCAGGTCCCACTGTAGAGCCCGCATATGCCATCTGGCATGATCTTCCAGAAGGATGCAGGAGACCATGAGGCCCAGCAGCCTCAGGATCATTCTCACCGAAATACAGGATAGAGGCTGAAACATCAGTATCATAGCCCGAATATCCCAGACCCGCTACTCGGGAGGATAAGCCTGAAACTGCTCTGTATCCAGAACTGCTCCGATGGAAAGGAGCTTCTGAGAGGGAATCAGGTGCGACTTCAGCAAGTTGATAGTGAACCCCAGCGAGTCAAGGAAGTCCGTTGTAGTCTGGAGGTGGAACACGACAAACTGGGGCGAGCCCACCATCAACAGCCAGTTGTTGAGACAGGGAAGACTGGAACCCCTGATCTATGCAGATGAACTGCAACCACCGCCATCACTTCTGTAAACACCAAGGGGGGCTGGTGAGGCCAAAGGGGAGCACAGTAAACTGAAAATGCTTGTGGCCTACCATGTACCGTAGGTAACGCCAGTGGGCAGACAAGACAGGGATGTGAAAATAAGCGTCTTGCAAGTCAAATGCTGCCACCCAGTCTCCAGGGTCGAGGGCAGACAAGCCCTGAGCCAAGATTAACATTTTGAACTTCTCCTTCCGGAGGAAGCGGATGGCGTCCCTGAGGTCTAAGATAGGATGCAGGCCTTTGTCCTTCTTGGGTACCAGGATGTACTGGGAGCAACCACAACCTACTTCTGGCACAGGGACCTGTTCGATAGCTCCCTTGGCCAAGACAGACGCAACTTCCTGGTGGAGAAAAGCCAAATGATCCTCCGACATGCAATGGAGTGTTGGTAGCATGGAGGGAGGAGTAGTCTCAAAGGGGAGGGAGTAGCCCCTTTGAACTACTTGCAAAACCCACCTGTCTGACGTGATGTTGTGCCAGTGGGGGAGTTGATGGTGGATCATGCCACCCACTGGCAACTGGTGGCCCTGAAAGGTCGGACTAGGAACGTTTGAAGGCTGCGGCAAAAGGGCATTGGTTAAATGGCCCACCCGCTGGCCCCCAGACCTGCAACACTGGGTCCCACGTTGTCCCGGGCAACACATAGGCTGGGTAGCTTCC
Source organism: Lissotriton vulgaris (assembly GCF_964263255.1). Taxonomy (NCBI): domain Eukaryota; kingdom Metazoa; phylum Chordata; class Amphibia; order Caudata; family Salamandridae; genus Lissotriton; species Lissotriton vulgaris. Next base: position 836,441,492 of record NC_141696.1, on the reverse strand, counting down.
ACGGCACAGTGGCTCTGGGTGGAACATGGTGGGGTACCCCTTCCGTAGCCACAAAAGGGCCAAAAGACGCACTGTACTGCATGAGGTGAGAAGATGCTGCGAGGCCCAAGGATCTGACCGTAGCCCTAGAGTCCTTGAAACGCTTGAGCAACGGCCATCAAAGGCCATGTCCAAAACACTAGATTAGACATCCCCAGAGAAGCAAGACATTCTCAGCCAGGCGTAGGGCCACAGGGCTACCGACATGGAAAACCTTTCTACCTAGTGAGTTGGTGGTATCCAGCCCACTGCGGCAGTACTTGCACAACTGTATCCCACAAGGTTTGTGTGTAGCAGCTCAAAAGACGTTCAGTGTTCACAGACCGCAGTTCTAAGCTGGCTGAAGAAACATCTTCCTCTCAAGATGGTCCAGCACCTTGGATTCCCTATCTGGTGGAGCAGTAGGGAATGCACTTCTTGAGGACGAGCCTAGGACCACCAAGCTCTCAGGAGTAGGGTGTTGAGAGAGGAAAAGGGTTCACCTAGGCCAGGCGGTGGAGTTGGGCATTGTATCAAGGGGAGGGAACAGGGGGAGGACGATTTTTACCGGGGTCCAGTGTACATGTCCTATGACGTGAGAATCAACAAAAAGGTACAAAGTTCCCCACTGGGATTAACTAGAGTAACTCACAGTGGCCTCTCTCTTACAGGGTGTGACAAATCAGGGAGTAAAGTACTACCTTTTCGGAATCTAGGGTGCCTCACACATACCAAAGGTTGAATGGCTGTTGTCATCCCACCCGATGAATGTCCAGTATCATCATTGGCACCCTGCTCCAACGGCAGGCTGGCGGTGCAATGCCCGTCGGGCAGCACAAGAGTGCTGCTCTTTCGCGGAGATCTTTTATTCCTTATGCCAGTGGGTGCATGTGTGTGAGGGACCTAGAAAGTGCAAAAGTGAGCGTGGGTGAGGTTAAAACAGGTCAGTAGAGTCCAATAGGGGAACCTTTAATAGCATGGCTCACTGCCTCATTAAAATACGTGAAGAGGTGAGGGGTACTGAGGCATGATGGTTAGGGTAATCAAGCCTCATTCAACCCTCATTCCAAGTGCGGTCGACATGTTTCATGCCCAACAAGGCAATTCATCAGGACCAAAGGTGCTCATAAATTGCTATAGTATTCCTCAATAATTAAGGAGCTGGGGATACGACCTGGCTTGTGTCGCAGGATCAACCCTTCATTGAAGCCCTCCCTGGGACTAGAGAAAGGGACAAAAGAAGGGTACAGTCAATAGTTATATTATTACTATAGACAATTATGCATGAAATCATGACATGCAAGTGATTGAGTATTAAAAGGAGTCACACCCCGGTGAAGAACTAACACACAGAGAGGGTGAAAAGGAATGTAATGCGGGACCAAGTAAGTACAATGTCTGTCCTGCTATCATGCGCCATTGGGAATTATCAATTAGCAAGCATTAATTGGTTAAGTTTGATCACAGGTATCATGTGCACCACCTCATAGAGTAACACATGTGTGTCATGCGGGTTCGAAAGGGTGTGTGTCTACACATCAAATTTATGGAACTAGGCAAGGTTACCACTCAAATGCACAAATTATTTCAGGTAGAGCAAGGCTCCCACAGTAATGTCGTCAGTACTGAAGCCTCCCAATAGATGGTGAATGCTAGACGGTTAATCAGGGGGAAGCGGACGTGCAAAGCTTACCCGCAATCCCTGGGCGGTGATCCTCCCGGCAGACCTGGTGGGGTCAGTGCTGGTAAACTAGCACCTGGAAAAGGGGAAAACGGGTCACCGATCATCACGGACTCAAGTAGCGATCATGCTTACCGTTAGCCAGAATCACCCAGGTAAAGGCTCATGGCGATCGTCAGTCCCAAGCCTCGGGAGGGTCGCGCAGCACGGGAACACGCCTTACCTGACTTACTGCTGTCTCAGGCGTGTAGACACCTACTCCGCCCACGTCGGTCTCGCCGCAGGAAAGCCGGTGTAAGCGGTCCGTGTTTCCACCGCTAAACATAGCGGGTTGCGTACGCGCCAGGAGGGGGCGTGTCTAGCAAGTGTTGCTAGGACACGTGGCGCGTTCAGGGCATGGAAAGAGAAGACTCCCAAGCCTCCATGGGATTGCGACAGTGGGCGCCATCTTTAAACGGATTGGGAGTCGGTGGACCAATACTGACAACTAGGGACTCGATTGGTATCATGTGGGGAATTTAACTAGTTTAGACAGTAAGCCCATAGAAGATATCATCTGAACAACATAGTCCAAGGCACCGCATCGTTCAGGCCATATTCATCCGTGTGGAGGCGATGTACCCATCTTTGCTCTAATTTAAAGAGGGTTTGTTGGTTCATCGATGGATGGCATTCCAGTACAGTCCATTGCAGATTTTCAGCCCCGTGATTGTGTTCTCTGCAGTGCTCATATAGTTTAGTGTGAGTCTTCTGACATCGGACGTTACTATTGTGCTCCATGATGCGCAGTTTGACCGGGCGCATAGTCATCCCGATGTAGAGCATCTTGCAGGGGCATATGAGGACATAGATGCACCTAGAGCTGTTACAGTTAGTGTGTCTGTTGAAAGTCCAAGTGAAGTCCCTAGGTAGTACAATAGTTTTGCCCTGGATGGTTTGGGGGCACACCACACACGACCCACACCGATAATGCCCAACGACTGGTGGAAGATCCCATAGGGTATTAACTGGTCGGGTGCTTGATTGATTCGGGCGGGTGTGGATCAGGGTATCTTTAAGGTTCGTTGTCCTCTTAAATGCAAAGCGCGGGCGAGGAAAATCCATGCCAGCCGTATTGAGAATCCCCCAATGTGAATTCACGACCTTTTTGATGAACGTCGAATGACTTGTGTAGGACGTGACACAGGTGATAGTCTCATCCTTTTCTTTTGTGTGGACTTCAAGTAGCGACTCTCTGTTGTTATTGAATGCTCGTTTGCATGATGTCTTCAGGAGTTTTGTAGGGTACCCTCTGTCTTGGAGCTTGTGTTGTAGAAGACTCGCTTCATGTTTGTAGTCTTGGACAGAGCTACAATTTCTCTGAATCCAGAGGAATTGGCCAAAGGGCAAATTCTCCCTCAGCGCTCTCGTGTGATGGCTGTTGAATAGTAGCAAACTGTTTCTATCAGTTTTCTTCTTGAACAGAGTAGTGCTGAACGTTGACGGATCCAGTTGGATCGTTAGATCCAGGAAGGGTATAGAGGTCTCCGAGATCGTGCCTGTAAATTTTAAGTATGAGTCCTGCTGGTTGATCCATAGGCAAAAGGCCTCGCAGCTAGGGCGGTCACCTTTCCAGAATATCAAGATATCGTCGATGTATCGACGCCAGAGTGAGAGGTTATCTCGAAACGGATTCTGTTCTGGAGGGTAGATGTGGTTCTTTTCAAAAGACTCTTAGTTAGCTTTCAACATTTCAATTCTTGTTTAATCCATTATTTATATGTTATATTGCAACTGTATATCAATCATATTCATGATATACAGTTGCAATATAACATATAAATAATGGATTAAACAAGAATTGAAATGTTGAAAGCTAACTAAGAGTTTACTCATTTAAGAGTGCACCCAAGAGTCCTGGCAGCCATTTGGTGCCAGGCTAAATACATGTTTCAATAGGTGTTGCAGGCACTAATCGAAGGTAGCACTCGTACCGGATTAATTTTGTCAAAAATTGTAATACAGAGTGCAGTACCCACACACATTCATTCTTTTCAAAAGACGCCATATAGATGCAGGCTAGGCTAGGAGCAAAAGTCGAACCCATTGAAGTCCCACTGACCTGATGGTAAAGTTGTGATTCGTACCGAAAAAAGTTTTCGGTCAGGGCTATATGGGCAAGTTCCATGATGAAAGCAATGGGGGTAGGGGAGGTCCATTCTTCCTCTCGCATCAGTGATTCCACAGCCTCCAGTGTGGCTTGTTGCGGAATGTTCGTGTACAACGCTTCAACGTCTAGGGTCAGGAGTAGATCAATGTCCTCCCTACCATCGATGTCATCGATCACGCGTAAGACGTCCCTGGTATCTGGGTTGGGCAATCATCCTGTCCACAGGAGCCCCTGTGTTGGGCTTGGACCAAGTGCCCGAATGACATCAGTGAGGGCCTCATTAAAAGGCATCAGGAAGAAAGAGGCTCAGAAGAGGTTGCGGCTGGCTGAAGAACCTCAGTCATGAGGTTAGTCCTGACAGCCACCATAGGAAGCTCGAGGCCCAGGCACTGAGCCACCCTACGCGACACAACAGCGTAGGAGGCTCTCTACTCCATAGCCACAGTCGGGGGAGAAAGCATACCTAGGTCTGGGGGAGGTATCCAGATCACAGGCATCACCCAACTCCTCTCTCCAGTCCAGCTCCTCAAGTGGGTCTGCTAGAGGGTCAAAGACCCCTCCCAGTCCTCCTCACCCTCCTATGGCTACCAGTCAGGGTGGTAGGGAACACCAGGGATGAACAATGGTACAAAAGTACCCTCCGGCGCCAGCAGCACTGTGTCCCTGTAGGAGGTGAAGGTTGAGTCAACACCGGTTTGGGACAAAACCGGCGTCGGGGTGTCGCCACTGAAATTGGCGCCGGGGTAGGTACCATGAGGTTGACCAGCACCAATCTGGAACCAGGTCTGAATCCTTGGGGCCCTGCGTTGCTGGGCGAGAGCCACTGGCATCGAAGGCTCAGGGCACCCAACCGAGTCAGTAGGGCCCAAAGCTGTGCCTGCATGCCGTGTCGGGCTGACCTAAGATGCTGTGCAACGTTTCGTAAAATTGACAATGCTGGGCAGGGGATGCTACGGGAAAGGGAGTGAATCTTGCAGCCGTCCCAACCTTCTCCAAGGAAGGAGTCAGAGAGGGATGACTCTCCAGGTCCCCTGTCACGTCTGCCGATGGACGGGGAGAAGGCAAAGATCCTCGATGCTTTTACTCACCCAAGGTTGTGAAGACTTCGATAACGAGCTGTGTTGGCTCAGTGGCCGGTCCCGCAACCTTCCCCTTGACTGGGGCCTCCAGCGGCGCGGAGCAGACTGCCGGGCCTTCAAAAGCTTTCGGGACTGCTCCAGCAGCGACTTCTGCTTCAGGGCCCAGCATCAGCTTGTGACAGGAGTCACACAGGGCTTGAAACCGGGCCGATGGCTGGACATCCATTATGTTCCAGAAGTCGAAGACTCAAAAGACGTCAACAAAAAGTCAAAAAAAGTTAGTCAAAAAGCAACTAAAGGGCAAGCTCTCTCAGGATCTGGACTGGCTGGCACGGAAAAAGAAAGAACTGACGTCAGTGCGCAAGAGCGGCATCTAAGTACAAACCGCAACGTCATCCTGGTGACCACAACGCCGCCTACAGATGCGGATTTGACCAATGCCACCAACAGAAGCACAGAGGTACTGCTAAGAAAAAAGATCTCCGGATCCAGTCTGACGTATGCCCAGACATTGGTCCCTTCCTCACTTTACCACTGGATTCAAGCTAGCTTGGCTGATGACAGGTGTTACCCAGAAACTGGTCCCAGGATGCTTGTTTCCGGTCCAGGGAAGACATGGCTTGGCAGTTCAGGCTGGACTGTTCCCATGAGGCACAGGGCAAGACTAATTTGCAAAAAGCTATGTCTGATTTGGGGTGGCAAAGTGAGCTATAGAATGATGATGGATTCAACTCAGATCTGTGACTGGGGGTGAGTGTCTGAAAAGTTTCAGCGCTCCGTTCATCATCTCCTGGTGTTTGCTTTTTGGGGGTAATTCTAAGGCAAGGAATCCATAAATAATAGTCTCTTTCAGACAGGTGTGATTTGCGTGCATTGGTAACAGCAATGTCTGAACCCTACCACCAAACACTGCCATTACATGGTAAGGTTGGTGGGCACTATAAAGACAATCACTTGCCTATATAGAGCGATACAAGAGTATACAATCCAGCAACTGATGACTTTGAAGTCTCACTGGGAGGAGTACCTGGGGATCCCCATTACAGAAAGAGTTTGGGGTAATATTTTAGCAAGAGTACCAAAAGTCTCCATAAATGCACGATTTAAATTGATTAGCAACATTTCCCTACACAGACAATACATGTTACAAGGCCATATCAACAAATATTTCCAAACATTGGAGGCGGCCTGCTTGACATGCGGAACAGTGGGAGTGGCGTTCAAACACAAGATCTGAGAATGCCCAACATTGGTATCTTATTGGGAAGACCTCACAGCAGTAGTAGCGAATACAATTTCCAGGTCGGTCCTTGCACAATGGGCCACTGCATAGTAAATTGTTTCCCCCTCACCACCAAGGCGAAGGTAACAAGCAGATTACAAGACTTGTTTTCATCCTAGCAAAACAAGAGATTATGAGAAATTGGAAAGCCTGGGAGTGCCCAGAATAGCAGGGTGGCGAAAGGAGCTAGAAAAATGGGGCGGTTACTTAAGGAGGCCATGAGTAGCAATCGCTTCATTGAAATAGAGAGGGCTTCGGAGATACAAATGGAGTTATTGAGAGACCCAGACCAAGATACACAAGACCCCATCCTGGAGGGCTCACCAACACCAACTCCCCCTCTGTCTGGAGAGTCTTAGTTATCATTATATTTATGATGACCCACATTGTATGTGCATCTCTCTCCAACTGTGTGCGATTCGCGGTTCGCATCAGTCTAGGTGACCAGTAGTATGCTTACCCTCATTACATATCTCTTGTAAAATGGAACCGACTTATGTAGTAGGGAGTGTGGGAGAATTGGGATTATGGCAGTTGTCTATATTATAATATGTGATGAAAAGTAATGATGTTTGACTTATGAAAAGCCCTATGAGGTGACGTTGCCTTAAAAAGTAGTCTGCTGTATAGTTGAAAAAAGCTTCAATAAAATTTGTTTACAAAAAAAACAAGTGTTGAGGTTTAAACACGGGGTTAAGTAGCACTCTCAGTGTAACTTAGAGGTGAACTAGCTTCTGGAAGGCTCGCGCTGGCCGCTCCATTCTCAGTAACTGCCTGATATGTAGTGCCCTGTGCTTGTGTTGCCTTATACAGGGGTGGCCATATTCTAAGGAGTTTGTCTGTGAAGGGGTCTTCCTCTTCACTCTCTGGTTCTGCCTTATCCTTCCGTTTCTTTTTTCAAAAATGTTTTTCTTCTCAGAGTCCTCGCTTTATATCAGTGAGTAAGCTCCTATTGTTTCAATCACTTCCTCCCTTCTTCTCTTCTACCTCTCATCATCTTGCATGCTTATCCACTAATAAGCCTTTTTGAGGACCTTGGATGCAAGCTTCTTCCTTTTCTTTTCGTAGGCAACCTGCTCCCAAAGATTTAGGGCCTCAAAGTGTGAGGGTCTGGTCTTGGGGCTCAAATCGTACACTCTCATTCTCATACTCTCTATTCTGCAGAAAGTACCTGTAGGAAGCTGGCACTGTATATACTATACCAAAATGAAGTGTAGTGTGCACAAAGTCCAGTGGAACCCCAAAGGTAGGCAGAGGTAAAAGTAGATCGCACCTTAATCTCTATTTGTGGTAGGGTGGGCGAGCAGTAAGGCTTTATCAGAGGGTAGTGTTAAGCATTTGTTGTACACACTCAATGAGCAAATGACGTCATATACTCAAAGACTGAACAGACCAATTTTGTTTGTATAAAAATATTATCAAGGTATTTTCTTTCTAGAACCAAGCCAAGCCTGACACAGGTAAGTGAAATAAATGCTTTGCAATATATTATTCAGTGTTTACAAGGGAATGCAAGTCCAAATGCAGTTGTTTGAAACACAAGTGAGACAAGGTATTGAAATTACTGTACGGATTACTTTTTAGTTACTTTTTAGATTACTTTTTCTGCTCAGTGTGATTTGCCTAGATATCACACAGGGACATTTCCTGGAGAAAAGGTGAGTAAAATCTGTTTTCCACAATTCTTAGTTTTCAGGTTTCCATACAAATCAACTCCACACTTAAAACATTTTTCAGAGAAAAACAGTCAATTGCTTCCTAAAGAGAGAAATTAAGTTAACAGTAACCAGGTAAGTAATCGGTTTTTGGGGTTGACCTTCTGGAGTTAGAACAAGGGTTCCCCCAGGGTCAAGAATGCGTTCTTGTTACACCCTCAGCGGCACAAGGGCGGCCGGGTGCAGAGTGCTGACACCCAATGTTATCCAATAGGGGATAGAGGGCCTCCGGTTGGTGGCTGCTTACGAGCAGGCCACTGGGTTGTGGGAGCAAAGCTCCTGGTGTTAGGCTCAGTGCAAAGGGGGATCCGGTTTAGCATACAAAGTGCACCCACAGGGGCGCAGGGGTGGCTGGGTGCAGGGTGCTGTTTTGGCGTTGGGTTCCCAGTTGTTTTCAATGAGGACTTTCGGTTTTGGTTTACAGCTGCAGGCTTGGTCCAGGAAGACTTCCGGGAGGAACCAACAGCTCGACAGGTAAGTTGGAGGGCTCGGGGACGTAGGTGCACCTCGGGTTATCTTATCCAGGGCTCGGGTGGCTGGATGCAGGGGTGCTTTTTGTTGTCGGATTTCACTTTACCAAGCCTGTTGGGGGTCTCCGTGCAGAGGCTGCAGGGGAAGTCGGGGAGTCCTAGAGGGATCAAATCACTGTGGAAGTGGGCTCTGGAGCGCTGGGGGGCCTCGATGGGACGTGTGGGCCAATCGAACTTGGGCAGTAGGCGACGGATGCAGTGGTGGTTCAAGGCGTTGCGTTTCTTTGTCTTCAGCAGGCTCAGACTCTGTCTTGGGAGTTTTCTTTTGAAAAGAGCTGTTGTTCACAGGAGATCTGGTCTTCGTTGAAGGCAGTCAGCCCTCCCAGGGTTCTGCAGTCTCCTCTGCTGGGCGTCTTCTTTTATCCTTTTTAGGTCACGCATTTGAGACCTCTTGTATATACTTTAGTATATACTTATTATATACTTACATGCACTTTGTGGGCTCTGGAGATCAGCCCTAGAACTTGTCTGCTCTCGCTTAGGGTCTTTTATTTAATTTCAACTGCCTCTATTTAACTGTCTTGATAAAAACCAACCAGCAGAGGTCAGTAAAATACCATATTTAGCATTCTCTAAATTCCAGTCCATAGAAATTTTCTTACACGAGCACACGTAGACAATGATATTTTTTTTCAAATCTTGAATTTTCAGTGATATAACCACCGAAGGCCCTCATTTTATATTAAAAACAATGCTTTGGACTATACCATTTTCTGCTGAAAGGCAATATTTCTCTCCATATGTTCCCATACCTGGCGTGTCAAACAGTTTGGTGCTTACTTTCCCTCCATGTTGAAGAACAATAGATATTTCAGCACCCAGGCTAATATGCTACATAGCTAAATACATATAAGGTCCCAAAGGCGAGACCCAGAGATTTAGGTGGGCCGGGTATCACCGGTGCTGAGCACCAGCAGTTTTTTAAAGGGGGCCTCGAAATGGGTCTCTATCAGGCTCGTTTTGTGCCCTGGCACAGGCTGTCCGTTTTCTTTGCGGACTGCAGTGAAAGCAGGCACAATGATGTGTGCATACTCACACTGCTCACTAGTGGAAAAGTTACGGCATGACGTCATGCCAGGTGAGCGTTATAGAGGAAGGGAAATCCTTTAAAGAGAGTCATTTTCTCTCTGGATTTCCCCTCTCCTTTTGAAATTCAGGAGCAGCAAAGTTGTAGTGGTGTTACCAGGGCTTTAAGTGGAAGCTTTTCAATATTATATACAAGCCATAGTTGCTGCTTATTTATCTTATGCAACTAACAACCATTGACCAAGCCAATAGTCTTATGCAACTAAGTCAATAGTCCTGACTTCTTGTAGGTATGATGTTACCTGTATCATATCTGGCGGCAATGACAGAAACAGCAAAAGACAAGTTGGGTGGCCCACTAGGCTAAACACAGACTTTTAGCTTACGTTTTTTAAACCCCACACCCGTAATTACATTGGCCACGCCCCTTTATGAGACCCTCCTAGTTTTTTTATCCAACTTAAAGCCCTCGCGAGACTGATAGCGATGCAAATGCTTGTGTTATACTGTTGCTTCATTATTTTGTCATTTTTAGTTTCAAAAGTGTTTTATTAAAGATTTCAACAGGCATATATTGAGACATGCGCGCGTGCGAGAATCAAGAGGGAGAGAGAGGACCAGATAGCTAGTCCAGATCCCCGGATTATATGTAAGCAAATCAAAAGGAGACTAGCTAGAAAGAGGTTAGTCTGACATTATTTTGTTATTGTCATAGCGACTCAGTGTTATTGGCGGTGGCACCTGTTGGGTGTCTTTAGAAAGCCCTCACCCACCAACCTAGTTGGTGGCATGCTTCATCATCGGGACTAACCTCTTTCTAGCTAGTCTCCTTTTGATTTGCTTATATATTGAGACATCACAGCAGAAAAAAGCAAGCTCAAGGTACATATAGCGAGCGGGACAGACAAGCATGTCTTCCCTAGTATTCTAGAATAAGCAAGATACATATGCCCGAGAAGCTGTTTGACATCATGCGTGTAAAGGCAAAAGAGTGGTATAAGGAAGATAACAAAAACTAGGAACTCCCTCACCTTCCCCCCCAGAACCCCCCACCCCCCACCCCGACCAGTGTGCTCTTGAATGTCAGAGTGACCAGGAACGTGCCGCAGAGGTGCGGTGAGACCAGATGTAAAGTCACCGAGAGTTATCGGTGGCGCTGGTGAGACGTAGGACTCTAAGGTACTTAGGACAGGTAATTTCATAAAAACTCCTTGGACAGGAGAGTCAGCAAAGGAAGCCACGCTTTTCGGAAGGCGTCGCTTGAGTTAGTGAGAGTGGCATAGATGCGCTCCATGCCAAGGGTGAACCAAAGTTTGTGGAGCCATCCCGTGTGTGTAGGCTTAGTCGTGGACCCCAGAGTGATAATATATGCTGCGTGGCTGCTTGCACGGCAATGCCCATCTGTCGACCACGCAGTGATTTTAAGGGGAACGTTAATGCGTTGGGCAGGCCTAGTACAGTGTATGCAGGGAACCTCAGGATCTCAGTTTCAAAGGTGGAGTCGATCTCATCCAGGACTAGTTTCCAGAAATCTCCCAGTTCCGGACAATCCCAGAGGATATGAGTCAGGGTGCCCTTCTCCCCGCACCCCCTCCAGCACAGTTCGCTGCGCGCAGGATTCCCTTTGTGTAGTCGGACTGGGGTAAGGTTCCCGTATATGGCAAGTTTTACTGCCGTCTCCCTTGCCTGAGTGTTGCGCGTAGTGTGGGAAGCTCTATAGTATATGTATCCCCATTCTTTGGGTGACAAGGCCCTCCCCAGTTCAGCCTCCCAGCGCCTTTGGCTTGGTGATTTAGCTGGGGCAGGTGGAGGTGTAAGTATTTGATAGAGTTCGGAAATAAGGTGTTTGTCTGTAGTTTTAGTAAGCAGCCATTTCTCAAAGGTCGTCATGGGGCGGCTCACTAGGGCAGTGATGTCAGGGTTAGTGAGCCAGTGCCAGAGTTGAAGGTATTGAATAAGGTGAGGATGTTCTATACCATACCCTTGTTTAATGTCTGCGAAGGGAAGAAAGCCCTGCAAATCAAAAAGGTCGCCCGCAGCCCGACATTCCGTGCCTCGCCATTGAGGGAACGCGCCCGCGCCATCGCCTGGGGGGAAGTCAGGGTTGTCCAGTATGGGGGTAAAAGGGGAGGGGAAAGTGGTTAACTCATGTCTAAGCGCCACCCGATCCCATACCTGTAGAGTCGTGCGGGTGATAGGGGATCGGGACATGTATCTCGGTCTGTGGTGCTTAGCTAGGAATGGAATCTTCCACAGCGACGTTCGCGCCATGGCCCTGTCTTGGAAGAGCCATCTCTTCTCCGAATCGGGCCGGTACCATTCCACTAGGTATCGAAGCTGGGATGCCTGGAAATATCGCAAGAGGTTCGGGACGCCGAGACCGCCTTCGTCCATGCTCTTATATGTCAGTAACTTGTGAAGTCGTGCCCTCTTCCCTCCCCAGATAAAGCTAGAAAGTAAGTCCTGTAGGGTTTTCAAAGTGCCTGCTGGGGGCATAATTGGGATCGTTTGGAACAGGTATAAGATCCGCAGCAAAATGGACATTTTCACTGCTGCCACTCTCCCCAGTAGAGAAAGAGGTTGTTTGGACCATTTCGCCAGGTCCGATCGGATCTGAGTAGTGAGAGTGGCGTAGTTGGTGGAAACTGTGAGGTCCGTCGAGGGGGTTAAGGTGATTCCCAAGTATGGTATTTGGGTGGTCAGCTGAAGGCCGCTACCGTGCCCTATTGCCGGGGCCCGTGGACGTGCATGTTTACCTAGCGGTAGGATTAGGGATTTGTCGACGTTGATGCGGAAGCCGGTGATCGCCCCAAATGAGGCAAGTTCTTCCATAAAGGCGGGTATAGAGGAATCAGGACGGTTCAGGGTGGCTATGACGTCATCTGCGTATAAACTGATAGGATGGGGTTCGCATCCGAAATCGATGCCCTCGATCCTCGGGTTGTCCCGGATTTTCTGGGCTGGCGGTTCGATATACATCGCAAATAGGAGGGGGGAAAGGGGGCACCCCTGCCTGGTGCCACGCTGGATTTCGAACGGGAGTGAGTGCAAGCTACCTAAGCGGACCTTGGCCTGCGGGCGATGGTAACAGCTCGCTATGCGTGAGCAGAATCTGTCGCCAAGGCCAAACCGGCTGAGTACATGTTGTAAGTAGGTCCAGTTCACGCGGTCGAACGCCTTTTCTGCGTCGATAGCGAGCAGTGCAGAGTCCGAGGTTTGAAAGTGTGATTTATCGATGAGGTGGAGCACCCGTTTAGTGTTATCGCTACATTGGCGGCCAGGGACAAAGCCAGACTGATCTGGTTCCAAAATACCGGGGAGGCACGGGCCAAGGCGTGCGGCAAGGATACCTGTAAAGAGCTTCAGGTCCAGGTTTAATAATGAGATAGGGCGGAATGCGGAGCAGTGTGTGGGTTTCTTCCCGGGTTTCAGCAGAACCACCCCCTCAGCGGCCAACATGTCCGGAGGTATAGCTCCCACCCCCTCCAAGGAATTGAAAAGGCGGGCAAGCACCGGGGCCAGTTGACGGTTAAAAAGCTTGTAAAAGCCTGCTGAAAAGCCATCCGGTCCCGGGGATTTGAGTTGGCGCAGTCTAGATATAGCGGCCAGAACTTCATCTTGGCGGATAGGGGCGTCTAGAGCCTCCGCAGTAGACTCGGAGATTGCGGTGATGGCCGTCGTGGCTAGATAGTTTTCGATATTCCTGGACGAGGTCTTCTCCTCCCCGTATAGGGAAGCATAGTAGGAACAAAATGCTTCGGCTACCTGTCGTCAGTGAGCACCGCACCGTCAGTGCCTACCAAAGTATTTATTTTGGCCCGTTGGGTCTTGGCCTTCAGGGCGCTAGCCAGTAAGCGACCCGTTTTGTTTCCTCCGACATAATAAGTATGTCGTAGGCGGAGAGCTGCGAACTCCGCTCTATCTATATCGAGACTAGCTAGCTGGGCCCGAGCCGCTTTTAGCTGTTTCCACACACGAGGGGGGCGTGTGCGGCTGTGCACTCGCTCCAGTTCCGCTACTTGCGCCGCAAGGTCCTCCCGTTTGCTCTTGCGGTCTTTGGCCTCCGCTGCAGCGATAGCTATAAGTTCGCCCCGTACGACTGATTTCAAGGCTCCCCAAAGAGCTGTCACCGAGACATCTGGTGTGTCGTTGGTGGACAGGTAGGCATCAATGCATTCACCAATACGTTTAGTGACATCAGGCCGCTGTAGCAAGGTTTTGCGGAGGCGCCACGGGCCTCAGGGACGGCGGGGTGCCTTGAGAGTGAGGGAGAGTTCCACTGCGTCATGGTCAGAAATGGCTGCGGGTACTATAGCAACCTCCTCAAGGATCGGAAGGAGGTCTGAGGTGCCCAGGAAATGGTCAAGCCTGGCGTAGGTACGGTGCACATGGGAGTAGAATGTGAACTGTGAGGCGGTCGGGTGGTGGGCTCTCCAGAGGTCGATCAAGTCCCTATCTGACAGCCAATCACGACTGGTGGATGACAAAGCCCCAGTATTCCCGTAGCGATGTCCAGATCGATCATTGTGTGTGTCCATAACGACATTAAGGTCCCTCCCCAGTAGTAGGGACGCATGCGGAAATGGCGCTTTTCAGGAAAGTCTCCTGACCTGTGTTTGGGGCGTAAAGGGAGCCAATTAAGTGTTGTGTCGCCCAAATAGAAAGTGTGTACGAGGAGGCGGCCCTTGATCTCCCCCACTTTGTTACCTACCTTCCCTCGGAAGGATCTAGAGATTAAAATTGCAACCCCAGCAGTCTTTGTCGGGAGTGAGGAAAAGAATTGCTGTGGGAAGACTCGCGAGCGCATCCTATGCCAGTCCTTCTGCAGAAGAAGCGTCTCCTGTAATAGGCAAACATCCGCCCCAGAGTTTTCCAAGTAGGAGAGGACAGCTCTCCTCTTGATCGGGTTGTTTAGCCCTTTCACATTAAGCGTTAGAACCTTAAGGGTACTGTCAGTCATCGCGCAGGGGGCATGTGACACAGCGCAGAGTGGACTGTAGTCGCGCTAAGGGAGCATGTGGTGGCATATGGCAAGCAATGTATGACGCGGTCTCGTAATGTAACTGGTCGTGGACATTGTGCGTGGGCGCGTGCCCCATGTCGGCATTGGCATTCCGGTAAAAAGTCTCTTGGTGCAAAGACAGAGCTAGCTTGGCACACTGGTCCCCTCCCCGGATCCCTCCCTAACCCAACATCCCCTCCCAAAACAACCCACGGCCACCAAAGTATGCAAGGCAGTACATATAGTTAGAATAGCAGCGGGCTGTGGCACTATAACAAAACCCCCGATTCCACTCCCCCCCACCCATTCCCAACATCCGTGAAACCTGTAGTCCCAATCCTGTCGAGGCACACAGGATCGTGGTTAAGAACATTGAGGGGGTCATCTCCAGTGGCGGCTCCTCCGGACCCCCCACCCGACCCACCCGCCGTTGGGGCAGAGTATTTGCGATGTATAGTCTCCCTAGCAAAAGTGTTTATCACTCTGGGGAAGAGGTCTCCTTGATCACCTCCGCCACAGCAGTCTCACGCTCCTGGGAAATGACAGAGGCATCTGGTTTGAGGCGCCGGTAAGGGGATCGTTTGTGGTGTACAGTCTGCCAGCCCCCCTGGAAGAGCCCTGCGAGCTTCTGAATACCGGCTCAGTGTCGACTTGGTCCAAGCCCAGGAGGTCACACGTGTCCTTAAGAGATCGCAGCTGCTGCAGTCTTCCGTTCCATTTAAATATTATCCGGAAGGGATGTCCCCAGGAGTACGGAACCTCTTTTTCCTGCAAAAAGTCAGTCACTGGCTTGAATTCTTTCCTTTTCTGGAGAGTGATGGAAGAAAGATCCTGGTAGAGGGCAATGGGATGGCCCTGAAATTGAATGGGCTGAGCTCGCCGGGCCTCCCGGAGGATCCGTTCTTTTAACGGGAAGTCTGGAAGGAAAGCCAGGATGTCTGGCGGCGGGGCCGGGGCTCTACGGGGCAGCCCCACCCGATGTGCCCTGTCGATGCGGATGGGAAAGTCCTCTGCCTCTCCCAGGATGCTCCTGAAGAGGGCTTGCAGGTATGCGGCGACGTCAGCCCCCTCGTCCTTCTGAGGGACCCCCCGGACCCGTATGTTGTTTCGACGGGAGCGGTTTTCAAGGTCCTCAGCATGGGCCTGGAGGTCCAGTTGCTGGTCAGTGAGCCGCAGGACTTCTTGTTGAAGTTGTTCGATTTCGGCGCTCTTGGTTTGGTCAGCTTCCTCGACCGCGACCACGCATTCACCGAGGTCCTCCACATCGCGCCGGAGTTCCTTAATTTCCCCCGCTACCTCTTGCTTCAGAGATTTGAAGTCTTCCCGGAGCGAGTTGAAGAGTGTCTCGAAGAAGGATTTGGTGATGGGCACCTGGTCATCTAGGGCTGCAGGCGGTGTCTTCCCCGTCCCGGGGGACGGTGGGTCTTTGCTAGACCTGGGCTGTGATTTAGCCAACAGTTCAGGGAGGGTTTGCGACCCTTTCTTGCTTCTTTGTCCCGCCATGGCGCGGGTGGACGTGTGCCTCGGAGGGGAATTGCGAGGTGGCGGAAGGGGTGCAGAGGGTATGGAAGTGTCTAGGCGGCTACTCCCGTCGGCACGCGGGCAAGGACCGTTGTCTCAAGGCAATCCCACGCCAATTGGGGGAGCGGTGAAATGGCGACCAGCCGGGTCAGTGGCAGACTGGGGTGTAGGGAGTGTGGCCCTACCGCCCTGTGAGGCGCTCCAGGGACGACGTCTAGTATCGTGCAATGCTGGCCCACACAGGCGGTCGTTCACCGGAGGCTCGATTGTGCCCCCGAGTTCTCCCCGCTCCCTCCTTATCTCTCCTCACCTGTGAAAGGATGGTGTGGTCGGGGTTCACTGCTCTCCAGTCCGGTCCAGCGTCTGGGGAGTGGCCTGTCAGCACTCCAGGGCTGTGCTGTTATGCCCCGGGCTGTTGGGGGCCGCCAGGAGATGTGGGGAGGCGGTATCCAGGGCCACGCCGGGTGTGGGACCTTTCTGGGTCTCAGGCCGGCCTCTAGCGGGGACTAGGCCCGAAGCCGGGGCCTCAACTTCCACAACCACCGGCCGGGCCCCCAATCGTCCACCGGGCCGCCGGACGGCGGCCGCTGCTTCCTGCAGTGAGTGTGGCCGCAGGGGAGGACAGTCCGGTGCGCCGGTAGTCGCACTGATGGGCCGCTATGGAAAGCGCCGACGGTTCGGTAGTAGGCCCGAAGCCGGGGCCTCTCGTTGCACTGCCGCCGGATCAGGGTGGTCTCAGGCCCGGGTGGAAGTGTCGGTGGGGCGGGCAGCACTCTGAAGCTCTGGATGTGCAGCGGCGGTGGCGGAGCCCAGCAGGGCGCCGCTGGGTGCACAGGAGTGCTCGCACCCCGCAAAGAAGCCACAGACCGCTGGTGACCGCCAAGGGAACCCCCTCTCGCTCGCCGCCACAGCCGCCGTCACAAGGCGCCAAATCCGGTCCCTCGGCGATTCACCGCAGCAGGCACCAGGGGCCGCGGTATTTCGGCAGAATCTACGCCAGCGGGCAGTTTCTATCACCCCCGTGTGCAATTTGGGGGAGTTATATGGCGTTTCGTGGCGAAATGGCGGGATCGGGCAGGGAGCTCCGGAGACCTGCGTCCGATCACGCCGCCATCTTAGACACGCCCCCCTATTTTCTCATTTTTAAGGTCGAGCCTATAGCGGCAGAAAACATGTGCTGTTCGCTTTGCGAGGCATGGAGTATGGAGTGGAAGCTCTGCCCACTTCCTCGCCTATCTTTTTCATTGGCTTGTGTCTTTGTCCTTTCTAAATGCTGCCTTCCGATTGGTTTATAGGCTGTTAGTCCCTCCTCATGATGGCCATGTCCTCATTTATATGCTTACATGGCTACTGGTCCCATTCCTTTGTGTGTTAAATGGTATGTGCTATTTAAATTGTGAGCACTATTTTCTTTCAATTCACTCCCCATCTACTGCAGTCCATTCCTTTTCGCTCTCCTGCCTACGCCCGCCTTCCCGCTGGCCGTGCCTTCCTTCCCCCCTGCCCCCCCTCCCCAATTCAGTTTGCAATGCAATAGGTCTCGGGTAAATGCGAGTGCTATTGCATTGCAAATGCTTGTTATTCTTAGGTTGCGGGAATATGCCTTCTTGGTTCAGGGATGCCCCCTAAATACTGTATTTAGGGGTGATATAGGGGTCTCGGGTCAGTAGCCATTGGGCTACTGACCTTAGGGTGTGTACAATACAATCGAAACAACAGCTACCCTACCAGAGTATATTTCAAGGTCCCAAGGGGATCTTTAAGTATAGGTAAATGGTGACAAAAAATATGTATCAGAGCCAATTATACATCAAACAGAGTTAATTTTCCCTTTTTTTAAAGATTTATTTATTGAATTCATATAAAAGGTTCATATAAGTGCTTAGGATTAACACAGATTAGTTTAGACTCAACATATCATAAAGGATGGAGAAAAAGGATTGTTTTTGTAGTTTTTACATGATCCATTGGTTGAACCAAGCAAGATGCATACATACATGTCCCACACACTCCCAGACTCATCCACTAAATTCACACTTACTTTCAAACTCACTAATTACAAATATACACAGTCACATACATAACATTCATAAAGGAACATCAAGGCCTGCAGAAGGGATATCTTATGGCGGCTTAGGCTACAGTCAAATTGTGGAGGCACGTAGATGGAGGAGAAATAGTTTTACAAAGACTACACTTTGGGCCATCCACAATAGTCACGCCGACGCGCGTTTCGGTGTTGGGCCTATTTAGGCTGCACCTTCATCAGGGCGGTGATGACCAGGGGGCGGGGACTCACACACTGTAGATAAAAAAGGTTCTATTAAAATGACATATAGATATAAAAACGTATAATCAATGAACATTTTTACAGTTTACATGGCAAGTATTCCTCCATAGTGTACAAAAACATAATGATGAACAATTTTTCTTTTTTTTTTGGGTGTAAGATGTTTATTGCACATTTCACAGAGGTAAAATACATATGTGCGCCTACAACCTTATTAGGCCGGCTATACATTTGTTCAATTTACATATAACTTTGATTTCTGTACACAGCCCATCAGCCGACATCGTTGGGACCGGTGGCGCAATATGTAAAAGCATTCGTACTGTCAAACAGTGCTGTACACGCTACAAAGCATGTCCATGTTCTTACAATTTTATATTCTTTTTTTTTTTAAATAGTTCAGAAACCTTTAACTATAATAAAACAACCTGAGATTTAATATCAACAGTCACTGTGTCACAGCATTCTTCCTCTCCATTAAGAACTGTGCATGATTTATCCCTATGCACTATGTCGCAGTTCATCTACGGTCCCTCTATACTGTTTGTTCTGGTGTGTGCTTCAATAAGTAGTCACGAAGGTACATCCAATAGTCCTTGGGGCGTGAACCTAACAGCAGTTCCTCTTCATAAGTGGCCAGTGTGTCACGGCAGTACGTCAGATCTTCCAGCCAGGTTTTCATTTTCGGCCCTATCTTACTGTTCCAATGTAAGGAAACCCTTCTTTTCGCCATTAAAAGTGCTACCACGCAGAACCTACGCCGCATCGCCCTTAGTTGCGGGACAATACCCAACAAACATATCTTGGCCTTACATTCCAGAGTTATCCCTAGCATGTCACCTATGGCCTTTGTCACCTGCTCCCAGTATCTCGCCACAGAGCGACAATGCCAAGCTAAATGCATGAAGTCTGCATCTTCCTGCTCGCGTCTTACACATCTGGAGTCTTCCCTCAACCCGTATCTCTGAAGCCTCTGAGGGGTGTAGTACATTTGGTGCACATATTCATAATGGATGATCCTCAGGTTACCATTTGCAGTTAACATGCCAGTGAGTAGGCATGTAGTTGCCCAGTCTTCCTCTGACAACGTATCATCCAAGACCTCGCTCCATTTACCTCTCATCCCTTCTGTGTTTCTGCCAATGTCATTCTGCATGGTTGTGTAAAGTTTCGACACTAGGTGGGAGGCGGTGGGCGTGGTGAGAACTAGTTGCAAGGAAGTCAAAGTCTGGGGTTCTTCAGGGAACGTAGGAAAGTGCTCTTTTACCGCCCTCTGTAACCTGTAATAGTTAAAGCTGAATAGTAGTGTCGGATTGCTAATGTAGTCCAATTTGTCTAGGGATTGAAAGACCCCATCTTTATACAAGTCTCCCATCCTATCAATGCTTGCTCGTCTCAGTAACTCCATCCCAATCTGCTCTTGTGTAACCGAAAGCGCCGGGTGATGTGCCAGTGGGAGCGCTGGTGCATAGAGCGGGAGGCGATTGGTCACCTTGCCCATCAGCCTCCACGCTTCCGCGGTGGTGTTTACTGGATTTATGTCCCGCTCGTGTAATCTAGCTCGTTTATGCAGCAGTCTTCCCTCAACCCGTATCTCTGAAGCCTCTGAGGCGTGTAGTACATTTGGTGCACATATTTATAATGGATGATCCTCAGGTTACCATTTGCAGTTAACATGCCAGTGAATAGGCATGTAGTTGCCCAGTCTTCCTCTGACAACGTATCATCCAAGACCTCGCTCCATTTACCTCTCATCCCTTCTGTGTTTCTGCCAATGTCATTCTGCATGGTTGTGTAAAGTTTCGACACTAGGTGGGAAGCGGTGGGCGTGGTGAGAACTAGTTGCAAGGAAGTCAAAGTCTGGGGTTCTTCAGGGAACGTAGGAAAGTGCTCTTTTACCGCCCTCTGTAACCTGTAATAGTTAAAGCTGAATAGTAGTGTCGGATTGCTAATGTAGTCCAATTTGTCTAGGGATTGAAAGACCCCATCTTTATACAAGTCTCCCATCCTATCAATGCTTGCTCGTCTCAGTAACTCCATCCCAATCTGCTCTTGTGTAACCGAAAGCGCCGGGTGATGTGCCAGTGGGAGCGCTGGTGCATAGAGCGGGAGGCGATTGGTCACCTTGCCCATCAGCCTCCACGCTTCCGCGGTGGTGTTTACTGGATTTATGTCCCGCTCGTGTAATCTAGCTCGTTTATGCAGCAGTATGCTGGACAACTGGACCGGGTCGGCATCACCAGCTTCCACCGCCACATGTGTCAGGAAAGGAATCTCGTGGTACCAGTAGTGCGCGAATTGCGCTTGTGCGCATAAATAATACAGATATAGATCTGGCACTTTGAAACCCCCCGCAGCATATGGTAGTGACATCGTCTGTAAGTCCAACCTGGCTTGTTTTCCAGCCCAAATCATATTTAGTACCAATTTTTTGATATTTCGGAATACCTCCGCAGGAGGTTTAATTGGGATGTTATTAAACAAGTACAGGAACTTGGGCAGGAGCACCATTTTCACAATTGCCACCCTGTCCGCCAGTGATAACGGTAGCTTATTCCATCGTTTAATCTTCTCATCTAATGATGAGATTGCTCTCCCATAGTTGGTCCGGATAACTAGTTCCGGGTCCCTGTGAAACCATACTCCCAAGTATCTGGTCGGCTCATCCTGCCACTCTAGTGGATAGTCCATGGCCGTTGGGTGTGTGCCGTCCGTTAACGCCAGGACGAGGGACTTAGCCCAGTTGATCTGGAGACCTGAGTGCTGGCCAAATTTGATGTATTCGCGTAGTAGTGGGTTAAAATGCTGCTCCGGATTTTTTACGTAGAGCACCATATCGTTCGCGTACAGGGAGATGTGTATCGGACGTGTCGGTAGCTGTATGGCTGAGTAGTGGTGGTGTTGTCGAATTTTACAAGCTAGGGGTTCTAGTACTAAAGCAAAAAGCATCGGGGAGAGTGGACACCCCTGCCTAGTGCCACGACATATAGCAATAGGGTCCGAGATATGTCTGTTCACCCTAATGCGTGCTGTCAAATTTGTGTAGAGCATCGTGATCCAGCCTATGAAGATTGGAGGAAACCCCATACGTATCAGGACTGCGTGTAGAAATGGTCAATCTATCGTGTCAAACGCTTTGGCCGCGTCTAACAGAACCACCACTGCCTTTACTTCCGGGGCCAGATAATGTGCCAGCGCAAATAAGGTGCGTGTGTTATGTGTTGTTAACCTGTCTGGTATGAATAGTATAAAAAAGGGGGGTGGTCCTTGACTATGAATTGGTACCAAACTTATAAAGTTGTCATTTGTTTCTCAATGATGCGATTAGATCTGCATATGTTGATTAAAGCAACATGGGGGAGATATATTCAAGGGCTATTGGTTGTATGCACATTGACTGCAAGCATAGACAGTACCCAAGCTATAGCAAAATCAATTTGTGAAAAGAAGCATTGATTATAACGACACTCTGATTTCTCGTTATATCAAAATTCACGTATTTATTTACAATACCATAAAACAGTTCTAAACGGCGCAAAGGACTATCAGGGTATAGTCCGTGAAAAAGGGGAAAGGGGTGCTCTTAGTGATGTAGAGAAGAAAGGGGAAAGGAGAGCAAGTGTAATATACAATTGTACTATTTACAGAAACCAAAGCGGGACAGCTTCCGCTATCATAACAGCCTGTCCACAACAATTGAAAAGGGGAAGGAACTTAAACTAGACAGGGTACAGGCATCCAAAATGATAAGCGTCGACGTTTTGACCCCAGTGCTCCTGGGGTATTTGGGACCTCAGCTGCGGGTCTTCTTCAGGACAAGGTGATGGGATGGGGGCGAACGGGAGGGGGAAGACTTGGCCGTATTCCAAAGGGTGATCTGAATTGAACACCTGTAGTACAAGAATGAGGTAGGTGTTAAGACTATAATAAAAAAGAAGTCACAAGAGTGTAGTTAATGTGGAGTAATGGGTACATTACCAATAATACTGCTCAGGTTGGACCTCCGTTCAAGCTTGTAGGGGGTTGGTCACCTATTGGATAGAAAAAGGATACTGGGTCAGAGCCCATCTCCCAAGGGCGACTGATTCCAGATATCCAGTCCATTCATATTTATCTATGAAACTAGACTCACCTAGTATCTTGTTGGTGGTCTAATGGTTCAACTTAACATTCAATCAGGTAGATCTTTCATGTTGGGCCTGTGAAGAGTGGAATGGTTAATTAAAACCCGA
This sequence comes from Lissotriton vulgaris, assembly GCF_964263255.1. NCBI lineage: Eukaryota > Metazoa > Chordata > Amphibia > Caudata > Salamandridae > Lissotriton > Lissotriton vulgaris. Next base: position 836,418,967 of record NC_141696.1, on the reverse strand, counting down.
TCCATATGTCTTGAATACTAAACCTGTTGGTTAATGTTTAGCGAGACTTACCACTAAAAAGTAGCTAGTAGGGAAGTCCTACCGGTGCCCCCTCGGGCCTACTGGTGGTGGTACCACTCAAAGATGCCAACGTGGCCTCGGTCGGGTAATTCAAGGTTTCACTTCAATTTTAATATCGAGTCCCCAATTGACCTGGTGTGGGGAAGAAAGTTGGACCGTGTGTTAGAAAACACTCTTTGTCCTAATGCGGCCAAAAGACAGACTGCTCGCATGTTAGTGAGCAAAAGCGGCTCACCCACAGGAGTGAAGATCACTCCAATCTTATCTTGGGAAGACTTAAGGCAGTTGCTACGTGCCGTGGAACGACCTTCGCCGGTATCTGTTCAGTATCGGGACCGCGTCCGCGCTAACCAGATACTTCCGTGGTTTGGCGTCACGTGGGCTTGTGTAAGCCAATCACTGTGCAATAGGTCAAATAGTGGACATTAAGGAAGGACTATCATCTTGGGTCCTTCAATGTAATCAACAAGGGACTAACTATTTCTCCCACATTCGGGTAGTGTGAATATTTCTTATTAAATTACACTGTTGCTGTCAGGAAACAGGCGATTTATTTATAATTAATATTATTTCAGGGGATGACCGTATATTATTGAAGGATTGCTGAAGGTCATTCATCTGTGTTAGATCACTTGTAAACTCGTAATGGACATTTCATTAGAAAAACAAATTTACATTTTCAATAAAACAAAATCACATTTGATAGACTAAATATGTACAGAAACAGTAGCACAGACAATCTATACAGAGACAATTTCACAGAGTCATCACATAATTGCATATCTATGCATTACATATATTACATAGTATAGAGATTCCGAATCATACATAAGGTACTGTGATGTACAACATTACTACATTCGGTGTAAAGCGATGAAGTGTACTTCACAGTTGCCTTGTTGCAACTACTATGAGGAGGACAAACTGGCTAGTGTGTGGACGTAACCAACAGGGTAGTGGATTGGTATGATGGAATTGTCAACCATTTCGAATTGCCACCATTTGTCTGAGTACCTCCTCCCGATCGTTCAGGCCGCGATTCACAGTATCGAAGAGATGCATCCAGCGGCATTCTCGGGTGCTAAGGAGTTTGGTATAATTCCCTCCCCGGGGGTTTTTTACAACCTTCTCTATTATCCACCATTTCAGACTTTCAGGATGGTGATTGAATTTCAGAAAGTGATCCACTAATGGGGCCCCTTGTACCTTGCAGCGTATCTTGCTGCAATGTTGTAGAATACGGGTCTTGGTTTTTTGAGTGGTTTGACCAATATACATAAAGCCACATGGGCACATTTTATAGCATATATGGCCCCCATCGTGTTGCAATTGGTATGTTGTTGCATTGTGTGGGTGTAATCATTGTAGGTGCACGTTTTTAATTCTGATACCATTGTGCATGCTTTACAACTGCCACATTTCGAATGGCCCAGTACAGGGGGAATGTTCCATAGTGTAGTTTGACTTGCGCTTCTTTGTTGGTTAAGCATAGAATGTACTACAAAGTCCTTCACACTTTTGCCTTTACGAAAGGCGTGCATAGGGGGTTCAGTTACACCTATCTCTTCCGCTACTAGATGCCAGTGTGCATTGATAGTTTGTTTAATCTCTGTGCTGCGTGTGTTGAAGGTGGTGACACATATTAATCTACTCTCGGTGGAATCAGATTTGTGTTTGGGTTCTAGTAGGGACTCTCTGTTATTAAACCATGCCCTTTTGCGCGCTTTCCTAACTAGACTTCTTGGATATCCTCGCTCTATCAGTCTTTTGATTAGGACATCAGATTCATTGAAGTAGTCGATTTTCTTGGTGCAATTCCGTCGCAACCTCAGGAATTGGCCATATGGCAGGTTATCCCTGAGGTTGCGAGGGTGATGGCTAGAGTATCTGAGGAGTGTGTTTTTCCCAGTGGGTTTTTTGAAAAGTGTGGTGTATAAAACACCACTTTCCTCTTTAATGGTCAGATCTAGAAAATTAATGGAATTGTTACTACTCTAAACTGAGAACTGTATATTGTTGTTTCTTTTATTTAACCATGTGTGGAAGGTCATTAATTCCTCCTGTGTGCCCCTCCAGATGAGGAGCACGTCGTCGATGCATCGACGCCATTCTGCAATTTTTGATCTGTGAGGGTTGGTGTTGTGTAGGATCCATTTGTGTTCAAAACCGTCCGTGAAGATAATGGCAAGGTTTGGAGCGAAGCTCGCTCCCATTGCCACTCCACTCGTCTGTTCATAGAAATGCCCATCAAAGATGTAGTTATTTCTTTTCATCGCTACTTCCAGGAGTGATAGGATGAAACTAGTTGGAACCCTATGTCGGCGTATTCTGCTATCTAAGGCCTTTTCAATCACAACCATTGCTGCTTGTTGAGGAATGCTGGTGTATAGGGACGTGATGTCCATGGTCACCAGCAATTCCTGTGTAGGGTCAAATCCACTCCCATCTATGATTTGGATTACCTGCATGGTATCCCGTAGGTAGCAAGTTGTGGTTTCCGCAATGGGTTTTAAAAAGGTATCAATGAACTTGCACAACAGTTCCAAGATCGAGCCACATCCTGAAATGATCGGCCTCCCAGGAGGTGAGGCCAGATTTTTATGTATTTTAGGTACAGTGTATATCGTTGGGATACAGGGATGGGCATTATTGAGGTATTCGCTTTCCAATTTGGTGATTATGCCTTCCTGATGTGCTTTGTCAGTTAGCCCTCTGATTTGTATGGCTATGTCATTGGTGGGGCCTTGTGGTAGTTTCCTGTAGTTACCCTCTTTAGCTAACTGTGAGAGAATTTCTGTCTTGTATGCCTCTCTGCCCTGAATGACTATGCCCCCCCCTTGTCTGCAGGTTTTATCACTATCTCATGGTTTGCATTCAGGTTATGTAATGCCTGTCGTTCAGTTTTAGTAATGTTGTATTTGACATACTTTCTGTCCGTACGTAATTTGGTAATGTCTCCCATCACCATTTGTTCGTAAGCTAGAATCCTAGGTGGCATCATATGTGTTGGAGGGGTGAAGGTCGAGGGTGGTCTTAGGCCTGTGTTGCTGCTCAAGTTGGTATTAGGTAACCTATTGAAATGGTATTTTAGGCGAACCTTACGAAAGAACTGAAAAAGTTCTAGTTTTAGGTTGAAGCTATTGGGTAAGCTAGTTGGAACAAACGATAATCCTTTTTCCAACACTTGTTGTTCCTCACATGTCAGGTTGTAATTAGATAGATTGATCAAGGGGCTGTTTTGTTTGAGTACTGTGGTTGTGTCTACCATCTGTAGTGTTGCGAGCATGTCCGTATGTCGCCATGGGATTCCTGTCTGAAATGTACTTGTTTCCCGGGTTTGTCTCTCCCTTGATTCCAAGTCTGCTGTCCCCTGTTCTGTTTCCAAGACGCTTGGCCACGCCCCCTGGGTTGTCCCGAGGGGCGTCCCCGTCCACGTTGGTCTACCCATGGGTCCTGTTCTAAAAAATTCTGGTATGAAGCCAGATTGGTCGGGTCTTATCAGTGGTGGCATGAGTGGCTTTAGTCTGTCTGCCAATAAACTAGCTATAATTTTGGTGTCCACGTTTATGAGAGATAGTGGGCGGTATGAGTCGCAATGTTCCCCATCTTTGACTCGTTTTAGTAACGCTGTTAGCAAGGCTTCCCTCATAGATGTCGGAAGCTCTTGCGCCTCGTGCGCCTCCCCATATAGCCTCACTAAGTGTGGGGCGAGCAGGTCCGCAAATGTTTTATAGAATTCTATCGTGAAGCCGTCTGGCCATGGTGCTTTGCCATTTGGGAGACGTTTTATGGTGTCTACTACCTCTTCTACCGTGATTGGGCGAGCCAGGTATTCTCTGTGCCCATCAGACAGCCACGCTATTTCTACATCCGCCATGTACTCTAGTAATTCCTCTTGTGGTAGTGAGGGGCGTGCCTCATAGAGTGTGCCGTATGTGTCCATGAATGCACCCAGTATCCCTTTTATATTGTGTGTCATGTTACCCTCTTTGGTTTTGATAGCCGTAATGTTTTGTGGCTGTCGCCCGGTGCATATTTTCTCAGCTAGAGCTATACCTGGTCAACCCCCTCTCCATACCTCCTTGCCGTTTTTCGTTTGGAGATATATTTAAGCTCATCTTCTGCAAATTGTCTATGTTCTGTTAGGAGAACCTGTATTTCCCCTTAATAGTGCCGTGTCTTTTGTTTGTGTATATCTGTGTTCCAGTGTGTGTATGGCGCTTTCGCGTGTTTTTAATTGTTGTCTTATATCTTTTAATATGCCCGTGGTCGTGCTAATGCACACCCCCGCAATGTAGCCTTGAAGGCTTCCCACAGTAGGCAAGGGTCTTCTGTCATGGGGCTGTTTAATTCAAAGTAGTCTAGTATTGCTTTATGTATAGTGTCGACGTATAATGGGTCTCGTAAGGCTGTAGCATTAAATCTCCATGGGAAGGGTGGGGGCACATAGCGCGGTATGTCTATCTCCAACAGTACAGGACTGTGATCCGAAAGTGTTCGTGGGAGATGTTTTATGCGGACGGCCCATGACATCACTTCCTGTGTACCTAGCCAGTAGTCTAGCCTGGACCAACTTTTATGTGCAGCATTAATGTGCGTTGCTTCTAGCTCTCCAGGGTGTTGGACTCTCCATATGTCCCCCATTTGTAGGTCTTGCAGAATGTTCTGGAGTGTCGCCCTCGCCTGTACGTGTGGTTCCAGTGTGTTTGGCGATCTGTCAAGCCCCTCCTTTAACGCTATGTTGAGGTCACCTCCCCATAAAATATGTTCGACCTGGATATCTGCCAATGTGTTCCATACTTTCTCAAAGAAACCCGGGTCATCTATGTTTGGGCCATATGTGTTCACCAATGCCATCTTGTGTTGCCTCACAGTGCCCACCACCACTACACTCCTGCCCCCGGAGTCCCTGTGTGTGTCCGAGATATCGAAATGCACCCCATTTCTGATTAAGATGCTAACCCCTCGAGAGTAGGAAGAGTAGTTAGAGTTGGTGACCGATTCTGCCCATCTGGCTCCCAATGTGGATGTGTTGGCTGCCGCTATGTGCGTTTCCTGCAGGAAGGCTATATCCACATGCAATCTGTCAAAATATGCAAACATCTGCTGAATTTTCTTCGGATTGCCCAGGCCCCTGACATTCCACGTGATAAATTTCAACGTGGTGGCGTGCGTCACGTCTGCAATTGTGGATTCGCTGGCTGTTGCTTGAGCTCCCCTACCCACACAGTAGGGTAGCTGTGTTTTCCATCCCGCATGTGAGTGTACCCGCTCTGGCAATGAGCATAACTTTAATTACAGTGCATTCAGTAGATAAAGAGGTCGCAATGCTTCTCAGACACAGTGAATTAATCCGAACAATTCCCAATTCCCCCCTCCACCCCCCTCCCACTTTAGCACCCCAACTTTGCCAAAGCCATCCCCATGTGGTAACAAAACTAGTAGCAAAACTTGAATTGGGGCGCACTCGCTTGGGGGTGTCACCAGGTGCACACGTCTCCATCCACATAGTGGATGTGGACGGGTGCGTTCGCTAATGTCATAATATTCGACTTTGTTTTCACCTCTCTTCCCCCGCCATAGTCAGTTAGCAATCTAATGTATCACAACTACAAGTGTACAGGGTCCCACTTTACATTGGTATGTCTGAAATCAGAAATGGTACTTGAGTTCACAGCAGTTCCCTCCCCACTGATTTCATAGTGGTCCTCACCTTCTCAGTTGCGCAAGTTGGGCCCAGTGTTCGCCAGCCAGTATGTACGGATCCGCAACATTTCGCCACCCCCATGCGGCCTCGCGCACATGCTCCAGCACCGTGGTTCCTTACTTGTCCCACAGCCTGTTAGGACTGTCAGATTACTCACTATGCGGAACTCTGGTTCACAACCAAAATGTCAACAGTTCCTATTCGTGCACCTTCCTCTGTTTCACAGGTGTTGCTATCTCACTCTGTGGGTGACGTCTGTAAGTCTCTAATTGCCGCAACGTAGACCCGCAAAATTTCAGTGTGGTTTGAGTTCGGAGGCGTCACCTTTATCATGTAGTTCTGTATACATCGGTGACATATGTTTTTTCAGCGGCTCAATCGTTATCGCTGGTCCGGTCATCTCTGTCTTGTGTCTTGCGCCGTTTGCCCATCTTCTTGACATATTCCTGCGCTGCTTGCACCGTTGGAAGAACCACGGGTTTGCCCGCATTTGTGATTTTGAGCTTCGCTTGATATAACATTGCATATTCAACATCCAGCTCTCGCAGCTTCTTTTTAACTGGTGCGAATTCCTTGCGTGCCAGCTGCACCGCCATTGTATGGTCAGGGTAGATTTCCAGGGCATTGCCTTGATAAGTGATTTTACCCTTTTCTCTGGCCAGTCTGAGGACTGTGTCCCTGTCTCGGTAGTTGAGTAGGCGGGCAATTATCATGCACGGAGTTGCTCCTGGTTTTGGAGTTGGCGCCAGGGAGCGGTGCTCACGTTCGACGAGGAACACAGAAGATAGGTTTTCAGCACCAAATAGTTCTGTCAGCAATGTCTCAATGTAGCTTTCCATTCTGCCAGTGTTTGTGGATTCCGGCAGGCCTGATATGCGGACATTATTTTGTCTCGATCTCGCTTCTTGGTCCTCCACCTTAGCTTTGAGGACCTCCAACGTTTTTTCCATGCTGTCGCACACCTTCGTCGTGTTTCTGGAGTCGTCCTCTACTCTGGAGATCCTTTGTTCCGCCTCCACAATCCGCTCGTCGTGCTTTTCAATTTTCGCCGCCATACTGTCTACCCGTTGCACCACATTGTCTAGCTTGTTATTCATCTCCTGTAGACTTTGTTGGATCGCCCTTAGGACTGCCTCCATGCCGGTCCCCTCATTGGCATCTTGCTCCCCTTCCACATCTGATGTGGTCGCATTGGTTTTGTTTTGCTTCCTGGCCTCAAAGGGCAGTTTAGTTTGCTGCTTGTCCGGTTTTCCCATGGTAGTGGTGTACTTTAGGGGGCTTTGTCACTGGTTCCCTGGGTTTACCGGTGTTGCTGCTCGCGTGGTGGCGAGAGTGCGTATTTGGGGTGTTTTCGCCGTCCGCTGCGATGTAGAGTTATGCATCTGCTAACCCGTTCATCTGCATGGTCGCCTTATAGTCGTACTACATGAATTCTGGGGCTGAGATGGCAGCTGTAGTGCCCCTCATTAGCTGCACTGCGCTTCACTATGTTGGCTCTGGTTATGTCCGCAGCGCCTTGTGGAAGATTTGTTGCCCGGGAGCGTTAGGACTATGGTTATTGCCTGTCTGCACCACCATACTGAACGCTCACCCACAGCCCGCTGATGTCACGCATGCAGTCCCCTGTGCATCACCCACCTCGCTAGTAGCCTGTGAGGTTTCGTCGTGCAGCCTGCCTTATCCTCACGTTTTCCCCCGTGTCTGGTGTGCGGGCTTTAGCGGGTTACTCACGGTTCCTTTTGGCAGTCAATCCGCTGGGTTGTTCACTCGGCTCCGTCAAAGAGTGATAGGCGCCATTTTTTTTTCATATCTCTTCTGATTCCGTAGGTTGGCAGCTCGTCCCCTGATTGAGCAGGAGTTGTGCACGAGTCCGTGATGGTCTACCCCTTCATGCCGCTTCAGTCGCGTTGCTGGCTGGATCACCTGGAGTATCCCTGCCCTCATGCGTCCCCACAGCAGCTCACCATCGCCGTGTACATTTTGCGTTCCATTGTCACCGCCATTTTGACCGCCGTGGAACGCACTGCTTAATTTTCTCTGCTTACGTTTCCTTCAATGCTGCACATTACCGTTTTGGCATCCTGCAGTCTAACTACTGTGAGGTCGCAATTTAGTCAGCGCATCTCTCAGTCCCGTTTGTGGTTGCAGGCTTATGCCCAGCAGAGTCGATCACCGGGAGCGGCCATCTTAGTTCGCCCCTCGCCTCCGCTCCGTTTTTCACCTGTTCGACCAACATCAACCATCAGGTAGGAATTTTGACACTGCTAGTGTATGTGGGTCATGTTCTGATTGCCAATGGTATCCTTATCTTCGCACTGGGGGTATTTTCAGAGGTGCAAATCCGCTTTTGTTTGCACCCGTCCGGCGGAGCTGACTGACTAGCCAACCATCCCGCAGTGCGCCCTCTAGCGCCCCCTCCATAATGATGATCAATTTCATAATATTTATACTGAATACTTCAACATAATGTGTATTACGGCTCTGATATCATATAGTCACTCAGTAAATCTAGGTTCTTTCTCAATGGGAACGAACACAGAGTCAGATTTGATAGACCAAAGGACAGACCAGGCAGAAGACCAGTGAAAAAAAAACATCCATTCGATCATGAACATTGTACCTAGGACTCAATCAGGACAACTATTTCTGAACAACTCATTGAGACGGAGATTCTCTCATATTAGCACCCCCTAACAGAAGCGTTTGGAGGGGAAGCATATTTTGGTAAAGGGATTTCTATCAAAGGGATATGTCTGAATCGTGGTAAGGTTATTTTGGCAAAAAAGGGGAGCAAATACTTACCAGTTTCCACGCTACACGAAAGGGAGCGGTAAATAGGTTTCACAGTGGTTTACATGTTCTCTCTGCGTCAGTAAATAGTAGATATCTGGGGGGCAGAGAAGTCATACCTCATAATGGACTGAATCTGCTCTTTTAGGGGGAGGGTTTTTTTTTGTAAAAAAGAGAAGGAGGAAAAGATGAAGGATAGCTAGTCCCAGTTTATCGTATAACGGATTCAGTACCTGTGAGGACAGGGTCTTCCCCAGCAGGTCCGGCGACAAGAGTTCTTAGTGTGCTCGGGGTTCAGGAATCAATAATCAGGTTGGGTATCCTATGTGCTTGAAGAAATTGGAGCGGGTCTAATAGAAGAGAGGATACAGTTCTAAAAATATGTAAAGCCTAGTCATCCGCCGTTTGTTAAGTGAATAATGCTAAGTGCTATCCAGTCCTAATGCGATAATTTTTATACAGTGCACAAGCAAACGTGTACCTTTTCTGACGTAGTAGATATACAGAAAATGTTCAATCGGAGGCTAGTGCTTCTCTTTATGCAGCCTTCAATTGGATCGGTGGTGGTCTTCCGTAATTAGGATGGATATTCTGCAAGAGATCATGATACACTTTAAGCGGTATCTCTAATGTAGTGCCGAGTGAATTTAGGTCTATGGCCCTATTTTGTCAAGAATGTGCCGGGTAGGAACAAAAATAGGAAATGGCATGGGGAAGGTCCCGTACAGATTAAAAAGGCATCGTATAGAGTAATGACCAAAGAAACTAGTATAGGGATGCGAGGAGGGACAGAGGATATAATCACGTCCTCGGGTTAGGGACGGGAAAATCCAGGGAGAGGAAAGGAGGGCTCGTAGGACCAAGGTGCTTAGCGTAAAGCTTAGCTAGCATAGCCTAAAAAGAAGTGCTCTTACCTAGTTCGCAAGATAATGGGAAGACCGCTTTGCAGCCAAAGCTTCTGCGATAGAATATGGTAGGCTGCTAGTCAGGGGCAGGACACGGGCAGAGTGAGTAGATAACGAAATGACGCCCTGCAACAAGTATGAACATTTGAATTAAAAGGAGCAAGTCCGGCATGGCAACAAACCATGTCACAAACGGGTGGTGGGGTGGGCGAAGAGGTTAAGGGGTGCCGTGCATAATTTACCTGAGTAGTAGGGCTCCACATGGACCGCGGGGCGGCGTCCTCTCTCAGGGAAGAATTTAGCAGGACTGCAGAGCCAGCTAGTGGGCATTATAAGGCTCCGTCCATAATGGATATCCGGTGTGTTCGAAGAAACAACAAAGAGGACAGACACTGGATGGCTGATAGTCACGGCAGCGGCCATCTTGAAGTGGATAAGACTTTGAGAGTAAATATGTGGATGGAGTATCAACTCTGGAGGGGGGCAATGAGGGGAGTCCTAATCACAGCAAGGCATGGGATGGGGGGCATTCGGAGGAAGTGGCCGTTTTCAACAAAATGCTGTCAGGCATGGCAGAAGGAATGAACAATTAATGGATCATGATTACAGAGAGCGGCCATCTTGGAGAGGGGAAACCTCTCGGGCAGATGTAGACAAAAAGGCGCGTGTTCATGAGATTTAGAGCGGGTGGTGGGTTAATACTTATAATTGATGGCTGTGGTTACAGGAGCGGCCATCTTGGAGAGGAGAAACCTCTCGGGCAAATATAAATACAAAGCGCGTGTTCAGGGAATAGAGAGCTGGCGGGGGGTTTACTCAGCCAGTCACATAGTGAATATGTGGATACATTTTTCAGTCGTGAAACTCTCTGATAGGAGATGACGGGGAAATAATCTAATTCACAGGAGGGCATTAGACCATGGGCATTCTTCATTGTGGCCTTTTTGCACAGAATTAAACATAAATATCCAGAAAACCTCCCTTTTTTTACGCAGACTGGTGGGGTCAACCCCCGGTTTGGCCATTATTTTCTCCAAAATAAACCATTGGAGTTCTCTTTCAGTGTGGCTTTAATCCAGCCAATGTGTGACCAGGGGGGCAGATGTTTTCTTGTTCCGGATATTCGACTTGTGTTCACCGATCCTAAGATGGCATTCCCGTCCAGTTTCCCCAACATATGGGAGATCACAAGGACATAAGATGACATAAATGATATTTGCAGTACGGCAGTTATTCATTTTTTTGTTTCGTGCCACCGATATGGTGCGCTCAGTGGTACTCACTGAGTCGCCTAATATGGCGTGGGGGCAAGCATGGCAAGTGCCACATCGATGGTTACCGAGGATAGGGTCCAGATTGGTAATGGCGTTTGAATACTAGGGGGGCCTCCGGCATTTTGCCCATGACAAGATCGTTTCCTAGATTTCTGTTCCTTTTAAACGCGAATATGGGTCGGCCAAGGGGCGTTTTGTCTTTCTCCAAGTTAAGGAGATGCCAACTGGAGTTTATGATCTGTCGTACTTTGTGATTCATATTAGAGTGGCGGGTGATATACACCAGTTGTTCCATGGGTTCAGTGTGTTTAGGTAGGAACATAAGGTCTCGATTGGCATACCTGGCTCTTTTGAATGAATCCTTAATGAGTTTTCTGGGGTAGCCTCGGTGTAACAATTTTTCTTTAAGGGTGTCTGATTGCGATAGATAATCACATATGTCCATACACTTCCTTCAAATACTAAGGAACTGACTGTAGGGAATACTTTCCTTTTGGCTCCTCGGGTGAAAGCTGGTGTATTGCAGTAGGGTATTCCTAGCTGTGGGCTTGGTATATAGGGATACTCCTAGGATGTTTTCCTGATGTTCAACCCAGATGTCTAGGAATTTGATTCTTTTGTTGCTGTGGTGACAAGTGAAGCGTAAGTTGGAATCCGCTGGATATATGACGGTACCACGCGTACTTTTACAACGCGTACTGTTACAACGCTACTTTTACCACGCAAGTCGTTACAACGACTTGCGTGGAGGGGCGCTGGATAGTAATTTTTTTAATTTACTATTCCAACTCCAGTCCCCGTGGACTCTAGGGAAGGAGTTAGATAGTAAATTAAATTATTTACTATCCTGGAGCGCGCTCCAGCGCAAGTCGTTGTAACGACTTGCGTGGTAAAAGTAGCGTGGTAACAGCACCGCATTGTAAAAAATGCGTGCTAACCGCTGTATACCGAATCCGCTGCATTCAGCCAGATAATGAATTCCTCCAGAGATATATGGTCCCCCTTCCAGATAAAGAAGATATCGTCGATAAATCGACGCCAACCCCTAACATTTGCATAGAAGGGGGCCATTTCATTGAATATGTTAATACGTTCAAATTCACCCATGTATAGACAAGCGATGCTTGGGGCACAACTGGTCCCTATACTGACACCGTTAGTTTGTCTGAAAAGGGAGTTGTTGAATTCAAAGTAATTTTCATAGAGTACCAATTCAAGGCACTGCAATATGAACTCAGATTTGGTAAGGTCAGGTCTAGTAATTAGTATGTTTTCAATAGTGTCATATGCTCCTCTCTGCGGGATGTTAGAATAGAGCGATTCGACGTCGAGAGTGACAAGCAACTCCCGGTTGTCGAAATACGGGGTACCTTCCACCAGGCTGATGATTCAAGTTCAATGACCATAGGTTGGAGAAATTTGTCTATGTACTTGGACAGGGGTTCAGTGGCTGATCCTATGTCTTATCTTATCTTAGGGGATTCTTATATAGCGCACTGACACCGAAAGGTTTCCTGGCGCTGGCTGAGTGCCAATGAGATGAAGAGACGGGGGTCTAGCCAGTCTGTGTGAAGAGGTGAGTTTTCAGGAGTTTTCTGAAAGCCAGAAGGGAATTGGCAGATTTAAGAGGGAGAGGCAACTGGTTCCAGAAGGCGGGGGCAAGGTAGGCAAATCTGCGACCGCCGTTTTTTTTTAGTTTGGTAGCAGGGACAGCTAGCAAAAGGCGATGGGAGGAACGAAGATTGCGTACCGGACGGTAAGGAATGACCAGTGATTTGAGAAAGGCAGGGGAGGTCCCGAACACAGCTTTGAAGGTCAGGCAGCCGATCTTAAATGCAGTCCTCTGCTCCACCGGCAACCAGTGGAGTCTGTGAAGCAGTGGTCTCGCGGATTGCCACTTCGGGGTTTTATAGGCCAGCCTTGCTGCTTGGTTCAGTACAATCTGGAGCCTATTAAGGAGGAATTTAGGTAGGCCGTAGTACAGGGAGTTTGAAAAGTCCAGGCGGGAGAGCACCAGGGCAATCAGGACTTGTATCAGGGCCTCTGGTGTCAGGAGATGGGAAACTTTCCTGATTTTTCTGAGCTGGAACATACATGAGGACACAACCGCGCCAACCTGAGGCTTAAGAGAGAGCTCCGAGTCAATTATGACCCCGAGGCTCTTTGCTGACTTAGCCGGGATGGGCGGGGAGCCGAGCTCAGTTGGCCAGAACTGTGGGCCCCAGTGAGTGAGACTGTTTCCTGGAAGGATTAACTCAGTCTTCCCCGGGTTCAATTTAAGCTGGTGGGAGTTCATCCAATGTTGGATGTGTAGCATCACTGCTTGACAATCGAGGGCTGCATTGGGGGTGTTAAGCGGGAAAATGATTTGCAGATCGTCTGCATAGTTGAATACGGTGATATTCCACCTCTTCAAGGAAAAAATGAGCGGCTGAAGATAGAGATTAAAAAGCAGAGGGGACAGGGACGATCCCTGAGGCACTCCGCAGATGGATGGGACCTGTGCGGCTGTGAAGGGACCAAGCCGGACCGCCTGCATTCTGCCCGACAAGAAGGATTTTAGCCAGGCAGAGGCCAGGCCTCGGATGCCAGCTTGCTCGGCACGGTGGATAAGGATGTTGTGGTCCACTGTGTCGAACGCAGCCGACAGATCCAATAAAACGAGCGCCTGTGATGTCCCTTTATCTGCATTAGCCCTAAGCGTATCCATGACTGCCAAGATCACAGCCTCGGTGGAATGGGCTGGTCTGAACCCAGCCTGATTAGGTTCGAGAAAGTTGGAACGCTCGATGAATTCAGATAGGCAGCTAGTAACATGTGCCTCCAGGAGTTTGGATAGGTAGGGCAAGAGGGAGATAGGCCGATAGTTGGAGAGATCGTCCGGGTCAGCTCCAGGCTACTTTAGTAAGGGCACAAGGACAGCCTCCTTGAAGGAATTAGGTACTACTCCTGCCTCCAATGAGGCGTTTAATAAAGGCAGGATGCAGTCCGGCATGGACAGGCAGATGTCGCGAAAGACAGAGTGGGGACAGCAATCATTAGGAGAGCCAGATTTGACTCGAGCAACAAGTTTTGCCAGAGTGCTGGGGTCGAGGGCAGGGAAAGAAAGCAAGGAGAGCGGGTTTTCAGGGGGGGAAGCTGGCATATCATCAGGAAGGACTGAAGGAATCGTATTCTTGATCTTGGCAATTTTTTCAATAAAGAAATTATTTAAGGCATTACAAGATTCTTGCGTCGGGGTCTGAGAAGGAAGAGTCCTTGCATCAGACGTAAGCTCCCTCATGATTGAAAAGATCTCCTGAGATTTGTTATGAGCAGTGAGAATCCTTTCCGAGATGTGAAGAGCTTTTGCTGCAATAATAGCATCTTTATATTTTTTTCTCGCAGCGATGTATAGCTCTCTGTCGATGGGCAGATAATTGCGTCTCCACCTACGCTCCGTTTGGCGCAGTTCGAGTTGCTGAGCTTTCAGGGTGGAGTTGAACCACTTGTGGGACTTACTGTGCCGGGAACGGGGGAAGCTGGAGGGAGGGGCAAAGCGATCACTGGCTTTGATGATCCAGCCAGTAAGATCTTCCTCCAGAGTGTGGACAGTCGCAGTTTTAGATAACGAAGGACGAGTCTCAGCCAAGAATGAGAGGAATGCCTGAGAGTCAAGAGTGCTCCATTTACGGGCAGTCCCACCGGCCATGGGAGGGACCTTAATGCAACCTCTGACTGTGATCACTGTGTCGATCAAGTAATGGTCAGACCAGATACAAGGGGTGATCACAGGATAGGAGAGAGTGAGATTATGAGTCCAGATGTGGTCTAAAATATGACCCCCAGTGTGAGTGGGGGAAGTGACGTGTTGGTTCATGTTGAAGCTGGTGAGGACTTCAAATAGCTCAGCCGCATGAGGGCCAGCTTCCTTGTCATTATACCAATAGTTGAAGTCGCCAAAGATGGCGACTCGAGCAGATGAAATAAGTAGATTGGCTAGCTGTTCACTGAGGGCAGCAGGGAACGAAGGCATAGGGTAGGGAGGGCGATAAAGAATGATGATGGTAAGAGCGCCCTCTCCGGTCTCTAGCTTAATGATGAGATTGTCCACGTCAGTGAGAGTGAGAGAGGATGTGGAGGTAAATTTAAGCTCCTTACGGATGACAGCTGCCACCCCGCCACCGGTGTGGCCAGAAGGTCGGTTGGTAGAGACTATCGGCCATAGAGGAGGATCAGTGCAGTTCTTGTGGGTTTTGGGGACCCCATATATAATAGGTATTCTGGTGATTTTAGGGGTCAAGAATTCTGCCTCAGATTCACAGATCCAGTTAAAGTCCACAGCTCTTTGTACCATGGTCAAGATTCGTTGTTTGAGTGGTTGTTCAGGATTTAAGGTGATCTTTTGGTAGTGACCCGAGAGGGAGAGGAGGTCATTCATTTTGTTGGTGTAGTCGGAGGTCTCAAAGACATGGGGAAGTGACCACAATCCCTAATCCTGATTGGGGAGTGCCTGCCATCTGCAAGATAGCAGGCACTTAAGAGTGGACTTCACCTCGCCTCCCCCACCTGAGGGGTGGGGTTGGCAGAGGTGGGCACACCTTCTGGGTTGGCTAATTTTTCCTGCCTGGGGGTCGCATTACAAAGGCTGCAAGTCCTTTGAAGCTCCCCTGCCACAGATGGCTCTTCCTGGACTGGGGGAGGTGTGAACACCTGCACCCAGGAAAGGCTTTGTTTCTGGGCTCAGGGAGCAGAGTCTCCCGCCCCACGGGTCCACAAACGTGTCTTGTGGTGGCAGGCTGGAGTGTACCAGTCAGGAAACCCGCCAGAGGCTGGTCGTTTTTCAGGGGGCATCTTTAACAAGCCCTCTGATTGCATTTTTCTTTGAGTTCCACACTGACATCAGTGTGGGTTTAATGTCCTGAGGAGTTTTATACCAAACTTCTCGGTTTTCATTGTAGCCAATATGGTGCTGTGGAGGTTGTAATGGGAGAAAATTACAAAAAACAATTTGATGGACAGAATGTAGATCAATGTCTTACATTCACCCCAGTACAAGGATCTGGGCCTAAATCCATCGTTTTTTGCACTCCACACCACCCTGGGTTAGATAATGGCTTTATGCAAATCAGCTCTGACCCTGTGCCCCATGGGAACAGTCCAGTCCGAACTACACAGCCATATCTTTCCCAGACCGGAATCAAGCATCCGAGGACCGGACCGGTTTCGAGGTAACACCTCTCATCAGCCCGGCTAGCTTGACTCCAGTGGTGTGGAGGCTCTGTGACCCACGTCTGAGCTACCCCAGTACACTCAGGGAGAAAATTACAAAAAACAATTTGATGGACAGAATGTAGATCAATGTCTTACATTCACCCCAGTACAAGGATCTGGGCCTAAATCCATCGTTTTTTGCACTCCACACCACCCTGGGTTAGATAATGGCTTTATGCAAATCAGCTCTGACCCTGTACCCCATGGGAACAGACCAGTCCGAACTACACAGCCATATCTTTCCCAGACCGGAATCAAGCATCCGAGGACCGGACCGGTTTCGACGTAACACCTCTCATCAGCCCGGCTAGCTTGACTCCAGTGGTGTGGAGGCTCTGGGACCCAAGTCTGAGCTACCCCAGTACACTCAGGGAGAAAATTACAAAAAACAATTTGATGGACAGAATGTAGATCAATGTCTTACATTCACCCCAGTACAAGGATCTGGGCCTAAATCCATCGTTTTTTGCACTCCACACCACCCTGGGTTAGATAATGGCTTTATGCAAATCAGCTCTGACCCTGTGCCCCATGGGAACAGTCCAGTCCGAACTACACAGCCATATCTTTCCCAGACTGGAATCAAGCATCCGAGGACCGGACCGATTTCGAGGTAACACCTCTCATCAGCCCGGCTAGCTTGACTCCAGTGGTGTGGAGGCTCTGGGACCCACGTCTGAGCTACCCCAGTACACTCAGGGAGAAAATTACAAAAAACAATTTGATGGACAGAATGTAGATCAATGTCTTACATTCACCCCAGTACACGGATCTGGGCCTAAATCCATCGTTTTTTGCACTCCACACCACCCTGGGTTAGATAATGGCTTTATGCAAATCAGCTCTGACCCTGTGCCCCATGGGAACAGTCAGTCCGAACTACACAGCCATATCTTTCCCAGACCGGAATCAAGCATCCGAGGACCGGACCGGTTTCGAGGTAACACCTCTCATCAGCCCGGCTAGCTTGACTCCAGTGGTGTGGAGGCTCTGGGACCCACGTCTGAGCTACCCCAGTACACTCAGGGAGAAAATTACAAAAAACAATTTGATGGACAGAATGTAGATCAATGTCTTACATTCACCCCAGTACAAGGATCTGGGCCTAAATCCATCGTTTTTTGCACTCCACACCACCCTTGGTTAGATAATGGCTTTATGCAAATCAGCTCTGACCCTGTGCCCCATGGGAACAGTCCAGTCCGAACTACACAGCCATATCTTTCCCAGACCGGAATCAAGCATCCGAGGACCAGACCGGTTTCGAGGTAACACCTCTCATCAGCCCGGCTAGCTTGACTCCAGTGGTGTGGAGGCTCTGGGACCCACGTCTGAGCTACCCCAGTACACTCAGGGAGAAAATTACAAAAAACAATTTGATGGACAGAATGTAGATCAATGTCTTACATTCACCCCAGTACAAGGATCTGGGCCTAAATCCGTCGTTTTTTGCACTCCACACCACCCTGGGTTAGATAATGGCTTTATGCAAATCAGCTCTGACCCTGTGCCCCATGGGAACAGTCCAGTCGGAACTACACAGCCATATCTTTCCCAGACCGGAATCAAGCATCCGAGGACTGGACCGGTTTCGAGGTAACACCTCTCATCAGCCCGGCTAGCTTGACTCCAGTGGTGTGGAGGCTCTGGGAACCACGTCTGAGCTACCCCAGTACACTCAGGGAGAAAATTACAAAAAACAATTTGATGGACAGAATGTAGATCAATGTCTTACATTCACCCCAGTACAAGGATCTGGGCCTAAATCCATCGTTTTTTGCACTCCACACCACCCTGGGTTAGATAATGGCTTTATGCAAATCAGCTCTGACCCTGTGCCCCATGGGAACAGTCCAGTCGGAACTACACAGCCATATCTTTCCCAGACCGGAATCAAGCATCCGAAACCGGTCCGGTCCTCGGATGCTTGATTTCGTTCTGGGAAGGACATGGCTTTTGTAGTTCGGACTGGACTGTTCCCATGGGGCAACAGGGTCAGAGCTGATTTGCATATCGCCATTGTCTAACCCAGGGTGGTGTGGAGTGCAAAAAAAACGATGAATTTGGGCCCAGATCTTTTGACTGGGGGAGTGTGTGACATTGATCCACATTCAGTCCATCACTTGTTGTTTTTGCAATTGCCGCCCTAAGTGCGCTGGGGATGCCCAGACGTGGGTCCCAGGCACTCCACACCACTTGGTGTCAAGCTAGCCGGGCTGATGAGAGGTGTTACCTCGGAACCGGTCCGGTCCTCGGATGCTTGATTCCGTTCTGGGAAGGACATGGCTTTTGTAGTTCGGACTGGACTGTTCCCATGGGGCAACAGGGTCAGAGCCGATTTGCATATCGCCATTGTCTAACCCAGGGTGGTGTGGAGTGCAAAAAAACAATGGATTTGGGCCCAGATCTTTTGACTGGGGGAGTGTGTGACATTGATCCACATTCAGTCCATCACTTGTTGTTTTTGCAATTGCTGCCCTAAGTGCGCTGGGGATGCCCAGACGTGGGTCCCAGGCACTCCACACCACTTGGAGTCAAGTTAGCCGGGCTGATGAGAGGTGTTACCTCGAAACCGGTCCGGTCCTCGGATGCTTGATTCCGTTCTGGGAAGGACATGGCTTTTGTAGTTCGGACTGGACTGTTCCCATGGGGCAACAGGGTCAGAGCTGATTTGCATATCGCCATTGTCTAACCCAGGGTGGTGTGGAGTGCAAAAAAACGATGGATTTGGGCCCAGATCTTTTGACTGGGGGAGTGTGTGACATTGATCCAAATTCAGTCCATCACTGGTTGTTTTTGCAAGTGGAGGTTGTAATGACAACCTCCCAGTACCATATACTCTTAATGGCAGCACTGTACTTACAATGTCTAAGAAAGGACTTAGACACTGTAGGGATACATGGCTCATGCACCTGTACCCTCACCACTGGTATAGTGCACCCAGCTAGAGTGGTGGATGATCTATGCCAAGGCAGTGGGTTGTAGGCATGGCACACAGGGATGTGTGCCATGTCGACTCTTCACTTTGTTCTGCACCAAAACACGCAGCCTGCAAAGACAGTGTGTGAGTGTAAATGTAAAGGGCCTCTAAGGGTGGCACAATACGTGGTGCAGCTCTTAGAGACCTTCCCTGGTCACATTGCCCTGGGTACTTGGGGTACCATTTACCAGGGGCTGACCTGTGGCTAGGGTGCCAATTGGGTTTGGTACAGTTTTGGAGAAAGAACACAGGCCCTGGGAACCTGATTGGCAGGGACCCAGGGCACATCAAGTCAAAGTGCATCAGTAATTCTGGCAACAAGTGGGGGCGTTACTGACATGAAATCCAGCTTCTCACAGTAAAGCTCAGTGGGAAGCACAGATCTTTCTGGAGCCCCAACACTCTTTCCAGAAAACATATGTTCAAAAACATAGTGAAAAAGGGATCTTATATCATTATAAATATTCTTCAGTTAACATTTTTCTTAGCTTTGCAACTTTCATGAAGTAAAAGCAACCGATTGTGACAGACAGAAAAGTTAATTTCGGTTAACTTCATGAAAATGCCTAGATGGTCCTGCTTTAAAACTCCCCTAAAAGCTGGGTGTTTAGCCTGCCACTAAAAGAAATATCCCTGTCACGGTAGAGATGGAATGGTGTATGATGCCTATTGTGGATCAACATAGAGCACTCGCTTCCTTACCCTGTTCCATCAGCTGTATTCTTATCCACTAGCAACTGGAAACCTAACAAGGAACTCACCATCCACGCTCCCACTAAAAGAATATCACGTAAATGCAGTAAATTCCCCTTGACAAACCAAATCTGTCTGGTGTATTAATTCACCGAAAAACGGCTCTCTGTCCATTCTGGGCATGGAATAGACAAAGGCATCTTTATTCTTATATATTATTTTCAAAGGGATTATTGTTGTAATTTCTGGGACAGCAATCCATAGACAAAAATATGCTGTATGGAAGAGAGAAACATTCTAATATATATGACAATGCTCTAAGGCACATTTGCATCCTCTGTGTTTCACACCCTTATGCTAAATCCTTTAGCACCTCACATGTTCACATAATTTAGCTTTCCTCGAACAGCTGATGGTGGGAAGTGCTGCTTTTTGTGCCACTGCAGACCAGCAACATCTTAGCTTCCTGAATAGAACAGTGTTGCCTTGTTGCTACCATCTTATTCTCAGATTGTGACATCATTGGTTCTTACCAGAGTAAGATAGCTTTGTGACATCAAAGAATCTTCAGGGTCGCTAAGGCGCTGGAGTGTCAACATTGGCAGCTGTAGTCAAGACTTTGCCGCCATCTTTGTCAAAGTTGTTACAAGCTACAGAATTTCTTTCTGGTTTAGAGATTTTGTCAGGCCTCAACCTACGTCATTATAATATTTCTTTACTGTTACATCTTTGTGGCATGACAGGTAAGGAATTCCTCATTTTATATTTTAAATGGCTCATTTATTCCCATACATATGGCTTGATGAGATTAAAGTCTGGACTTGTTGGCAGAGCATTGCAGTGATAAAGTAACTTGATATTAATGTCTCATTTTACCCCTTCATGTTGTGTCCTTCATCATAAGTAGCAAAGACATATCAAGAATCAATAGCCAAACATCAGAGTCTTTGATATGTTCCTCCTCATTCACACCTTATCGCAGTACTTTTAGCTCTGTTAGCACTTTAGTACTGGAGACTTTCTACCTTGACTTGACATGTAAAAACAACGTAGCTATAGAGCCTAGATAATCACTGAAAAAATCCTCATCTCTGTTCATACTGTGTTTCCAATGATTAACACACGTTGTAAAGCTAAGGGCTACGTTTTTAGGACATTAATAGCTCTAAACTCTTCATTGACATAACTACCAGGCAAATAGAATGAGAAAGGAGAGTGAAACACTAAAGAGAGTACCAAAGACAGAAATAAGAAATGAGGAAGATGTTGTAATGAAACACTCTCTTAAACTGATCAGCGGCTTAGGGACATTGTACACTACAGACCTATATAAACCATTCTTTCTAAACTACCTACTCTGTGTTAGAACACATCCACATTAATCTGACACATTCTATTTTTGCATATGCTTCGTGTACTACCCTGGCAGCAATTTGCTTTCATTGTTATGCACTAAGAAGTCCACCCCTACATTGTCTTTCATGATTTCCTCAAATTAATTTTTTTTAGAAACAAGTGGGGCGTGGCCAAGACTCCGATGGAGTAGGACGCACCTTGCAGTGTCTCCCTCCTCCAGAGGCCAACCTAAAGAAACTAGCAGCAGTGGGGCCTTGGGGGCACAAACGGGCCCCTTCCTAAACTCCACCAAACCATTTACCCCGTATCTACAACCCGCTTTGTCTTCCAGGCCTGAGCTGGGGGCTGATACATAGTGGGCAACCGGAGAGAGCGGCTTCGCCCACCATCTTGGGCCCGGGGCTCGTGGAAGAGTCCAGACTGGTGGGGACCCTGGCCAACGATTATTGGTGACCGGGGAGTGGTGCCTGAATACCAAGGGCATGGACGGGCCTCCGACGCCCCCACTTGGGGGGGGCTTGATTGTCAGACCCGGCTGTAGCTGAGCAGATCGTTGGACTGGTGGGGGGTCAGGACGGGCCTCGCCTGCTCAGCGCCCGGTGGGACCCACCTTCTCGGATCTCTTTGGGACCCAATCTGTGTGGTGGTATCAGCGGGGATGTGTCCTCAAGCGATTGGACTGTTACCCGGCGACGTCATCATCAGGCGGCCACCTTGCAGGCTTCCTCCCCATGACTAACCAGGAGAGGAGAGGCGAAAACGCCCCACCTGTGCTGCCTGAGTTGAACTGTGGCATCCCCCAGCGGGCAAAGAGGAGTGATCCTGCTGCCCCCGAGTGGAGGTGCCCCATTCAGGAGGTTCCTGCCTCGGGGAGTCCCTGCCAGCGTGGGTATCGGAGAGAAAGACGCCGGCCCTCATCGGAGGCCATGATGTTTATCGAGCTGAGTGTGGAGACTGGAGTGAATCTGCGCCACGCACAGACGGAGCTGAGGCGACCAGCTGTGCATTCGGCAAGCGTACCGAACCCCATACATCTGCCCTCCAGTCTTTGACGTTCAGTGGCCAGTGAGGCGGGGCTGGACCCTTTGCCGTTAATCTGTCAAGGCCTTGGGGCGATCGACTTTGTGGGGGCCACCACGCTATGGGGTTACAATTGTTTGAACTAAGGGGGCTACGGGAGACCGGCTTTGCAGTCGGACAGCAAGCTTGACCCCTATCCTGTGTCCTCCATGTTTGGCCTCAGGTGAGAACCTGACTTGAGGGTTGGGTGCTTATTTGATTGCTCTTTGCCTAACTCAGAAAAAAGTGCAAGAGGGACCCTGTAAACACTGGTTCTGGGGGCAATTCCAATCCAGGGAATAATACAATGAGAAACAAGAACAAAAGGCCCCACTACAAACAATATGAAAGGGCAATAGCTCCAAATGTAAAAATGTCACCCACCAAAAAGCTGATATCACAATTATTTATTCATCGTATTTTCGGTAGCGATGTGTTTGTAAGAGACATTTATTAGTAATAGATTCCTTACCTTAGAATTACTCCAGACATCAGACTGGATCCATAGAAATTCTATCTTAGCAGACCCATGCTCGTCAGTTGGTGGCGATGGCTGACTCTGCACCCGTCATCGGCATTGTGGTCGCCGGTATCAAATTGCGTTGTCTACTTAGATGCCGCCACTGCATGCTGAAGTCAGTTCTGACATGACTTTCCACACCAGGGGCCTCATTTATGAGGCCATGCGTCACTTTTACGCTGCCGGTGCGTCACTTTTTGTGACGCACCAGCAGCGTAAAAAAATGTACCTTGTTGCACCATATTTACAAAGTGACGCCTCTAGGTAGATGCGTCACTTTGTAAACCCCTGCGCTACATTATACCTGCGCCAGGTATAATGTATGCAGGGAGGCGTTCTGACGCAAGAAAAGGTCATAGAAGTGACGCAGTGAAATCTATGAGATTTCACTGCGCCACTTCTAGGACGCAAATGCGTCTATTTCCTACGCCTGCCTAACAGCAGGCGTAAGACTGACGCAGGCCCTTTCACATGGGTCTTGCCCCATGTGAAAGGACACATTGCTGGAGTTGCGTCACTTTTGTGACACACTCCAGCAATGCGTCACTTTTGCGCCATACCGATACGTCAGAAATACTGACGTATCTGTAACTCCTTGCGCAATGATTCGTCATACTGTAAATATGACGAATCATTGGTGTCGCAAGGAGGGCGAAATGAAAAGTGACGTACCGCTGTTTACACGCAGCGATGCGTCACTTTTCATAAATGAGGCCCCAGAAGCGCAAAGCCATGCAAGACCCTGACCACTTGCGCACAAACCTAGGGCCCTGTAAGGGAGTCCCTATCCCTATGTTATGTTATGATTTCTTGTATAGCGCATGACTCACCCGGGGGCATCTCAGCGCTTCCCTAGAAGTCAGTACGCAGAACGGGAAGGATGGGTGGGACGGTCAGGAATCTGCAACTTATGTATTTTTCTTAGAGATACATCGTTACAGAAGGTAAGCAACTTGCTCATCTAAAAGAGACTATTTGTTATAAATTCTTTACCTTAGAATAGATACCCCAGCAATAACAACCCCGGAGGTGGGTCTGCGAACTAAGTTCACACCAGGAAGTGCTGGAGAACAGAACCGCTGAAAAAGCTGTCTCTCCGGACTTGGCTGTCCAGGCAGTAGTGCTTAGTAAATGTGTGCAGAGATGCCCCTGTGGCTCTCTGGCAGATGTCAACCAGTGGAACTCCATGTCCCAAAGCAGTAGTCGCTGCCGTCGCCCTGGTAGAGTGGGCGCGAGGACTACTGGAGGTTCCTATTTAGCCAAAGAATAATATATCCAAATGCATAGGGCGCTCCATAGAGAGATGGTACGTTTGTGCACTGCTTAATCTTTCTTGGCGTCTACATAACCCACAAAAAGCTGATCGTCCACCCAGAAGTCTTTAGTGCGGTCAAGGTGGAAATACAGCAATACAGCACAAGTTTTGGGTACAGGTTGTGGAGTCTCTCCTCCTTTTTGGAAGGGTGCGGAGGCGGGAAGAAGGTGGTCATGTGATAGTCTGACCTATGTGGAAAGAGGTTACCACTTTGGACAGAAAAGAGGGCCTAGTGCAAAGAACTACTTTGTCCGGATGGACAGCATGAAAGGGTGGTTTGGTACATAAAGCTTAAAGCTAACTCACCCTGCAAGCAGAGGTGATGGCAAGCAAGAAAGCAGCCTTTAAAGTAAGAAGATGAAGAGGACATTTATGTAGTGCCTCAAAAGGAGCACACATGAGATAAGTAAGGACAAGATTCAAGTCCCACTGGGGCATTACGAAAGGAGAAGGAGGAAAGAGATGAGTAAAGCTTTTCATAAATCTGTTACCAATAGGGGACTTGAAAAGAGAAGGCTGATCAGGAAGGCGAAGAAAAGCCGAAAAGGCCAAAAGATAGCCTTTAGGAGTGCCCAGAGCAGAGCCCTGCTGGACCTAAGAAAGAATGAAAGAGGGGCAGAAAGGGGATCCACAGCCTTTGCTGTGCACCATGCCACAAATTAGTTCCATCTACAGGCGTATACTGTTTTAGTGGAAGGACACCTGGCTGCCAAGATGACGTTACAGACTTCAGGAGCAAGATCGAAAGCTGTCAGCTGTCGCCACACAATCTCCACTCAAGGAGGTAGAGGCTGGACAGGTTAGGGTGTAGGGCCGTCCCCTGCTGCTGCGACAGAAGATCCTCCTGGAGTAGCAGTCTGATCGGAGGATCGATGGCCATGCTCAAGAGCTCGGGGTACCAGACTCTTGGTATCCAGTCCGGAGCCAAAAGAATGACGGGCCCGGTCGTGCTTGATCTTCTTCAGCACTCTGGGCAGAAGTGATATAGGCGGAAAGGCGTACAGGAGGCTGCAATTCAACTCATGACGAAAAGCGTTGCTGAGCGAGTGGTGCCTTGGAAACTCTAACATGCAGAACTGCTGACACTGCGTGTTCCCTTGAGTGGTGAATAGATCTACCCAAGGCTCTCCCCACCACCGAATGAGCGCTTGCACCACCTTCGAGTGAAGGAGCCATTCGTGATCCATGATGCACCAGCGACTCAGTTAATCGGCCCTGGAATTCAGAGAACCTGCCAGTTGTTGAACTGCCAAGGTCATGCCCTGATGTTCCAGCCATGTCCAAAGGTGAAGAGCCTCTTTACATAGGGTCAACGACTGCACTGCGCCTCGTTTGTTGCAGTGGCCACAAGGAAGTGGTGTTGTCCATGAACGCCTGCACTACTCTTCCTTTGACAGAAGGAAGGAATGCTTTCACTGCAAGAGGAATCGTCCGGAGCTTCAAAAGGTTGTTGTGGAGCCCGGACTCCACCGGGGACCAGCAACCTCTGATCTCCGCCTCTCCCATGTGGCGGCCCCATCCCAGGAGTGATGCATCCGTCACTACTGTTAATTCTGGTTGGGGAAGGGAGAGGGATCTGCCGTTGAGCCAATCCTGGTTTGTGAGCCACCACTGCAACTGATTTGCAGTTCCATCCGAGATCTGGATGACATCGGAAAGATTCCCCTGATGCTGCACCCACTGGAACTTCAGGTCCCACTGCATAGCCCACATATGCCATCTGGTATGATCTTCCAAAAGGATGCAGGAGTCCATGAGGCCCAGCAGCCTCAGGATCATTCTCACAGAAATCCAGGATAGAGGCTAAAACATCAGTATCATAGCCCGAATATCCTGGACTCACTGCTCGGGAGGATAAGCAAGAAACTGCACTGTATCCAGAACTGCTCCAATGAAAAGGAGCTTCTGAGAGGGAATCAGGTGCGACTTCCGCAAGTTGATAGTGAACCCCAGCGAGTCCAGGAAGTCCGGCGTAGTCTGGAGGTGGGAGACGACAGCCTGGGGCGAGCCCACCATCAACAGCCAGTCGTCGAGACAGGGAAGACTGTAACCCCTGATCTACGCAGACGAGCTGCAACCACCGCCATCACTTCTGTAAACACTGAGGGGCGCTGGTAAGGCCAAAGGGGAGCAAAGTAAACTGAAAATGCTCGTGGCCTACCTTGAACCGTAGGTAACGCCAGTGGGCAGACAAGACAGGGATGTGAAAATAAGCGTCTTACAAGTCCAATGCTACCATCCAGTCTCCAGGGTCATGGGCAGACAAGACCTGAGCCAAGGTTAAAATTTTGAACTTCTCCTTCCAGAGGAAGCGGATGACGTCCCTGAGGTCTAAGATAGGATGCATGCCTTTGTCCTTCTTGGGTACCAGGAAGTAGTGGGAAAAACTACTACCTACTTCTGGCACAGGGTCCTGTTCGATAGCTTCCTTGGCCAAGACAGCCGCAACTTACTGGCGAAGAAGGGCCAAATGATCCTCTGACATGCGATGGAGTGTTGGTGGCATGGAGGGAGGAGGGGTTACAAAGGGGAGGGAGTAGCCCCTTCGGACTATCTGCAAAACCCACCTGTCCGACGTGACGTTTTGCCAGTGGGGGAGTTGATCGCAGATTATGCCACCCACTGGCAATTGGTGGCCCTGAAAGGTCGGACTAGGAAGGTTTGAAGGCTGCTGCAAAAGGGCATTGGTTAATTGTCCCACCTGCTGGCCCCCAGACCTGTGACACTGGGTCCCACGTCGTCCCAGGCCACACATAGACTGGGTTAGCTTCCACAGCACTGTGGCTCTGGGTGGAACATGGTGGGGTACCCCTTCGGTAGCCACAAAAGGGCCAAAAGATGCACTGCATGAGGTGAGAAGATGTTGCGAGGCCCAAGGATCTGACCGTAGCCCTAGAGTCCTTGAAACACTCGAGCGACGACCATCAAAGGCCATGTCCAAAAGACTAGATTAGACATCCCCAGAGAAGCCAGACATTCTCAGCCAGGTGTAGGGCCTCAGGGCTACCGACGTGGAAAACCTTTCTACCTAGAGAGTTGGCGGTATCCAGCCCACACCGGACGGTAAACTTTGCTGCGCCTCAACCCTCAGCAACAGCATGGGGGAGCACAGCCCGGGCCTCCTCCGTGGACTGCGGCAGTACTTGCACAACTGTATCCCACACCGTTAGTGTGTAGCGGCTCAAAAGACATGCAGTGTTCACCGACCGCAGTTCTAAGCTGGCGGAAGAAATATCTTCTTCCTAAGATGGTCCAGCACCCTGGATTCCCTATCTGGTGGTGCAGTAGGGAATGCGCCTCTTCAGGACGAGCCTACGACCACCTAGCTCTCAGGGGTAGGGTGTTGAGAGAGGAAAAGGGTTCACCCAGGCCAGGCGGTGGAGTTGGGCAATCATCCTGTCGACAGGAGCCCCTGTGTTGGGCTTGGACCAAGTGCCCCGAAGGACATCCGTGAGGGCCTCATTAAAAGGCAACAGGGGCTCTGAAGAGGCTGCTGCTGACTGAAGCACCTCAGTCATGAGGTTAGTCCAGACAGCCATCATAGGAAGCTCGAGGCCCAGGGACAGAGCTACCCTACGCAACACAACAGCATAGGAGGTCCTCTACTCCACAGCCACAGCCGGAGGAGAAAGCATACCAAGGTCTGGGGAGGTATCCAGATCACTGGCATCACCAAATTCCTCTCTCCAGTCCAGCTCCTCAAGTTGGTCAGCTAGAGGGTCAAAGACCCCTCCCAGCACTCCTCACCCTCCTATGGCTACCAGTCAGGGTGGTAGGGAACACCAGGGATGAACAGTGGTACAAAAGTACCCTCCGGCACCAGGAGCACTGTGTGCCCGTAGGAGGTGAAGCTTGAGTTAACGCTGGCTTGGGACAAAACCGTCGTCGGGCGTCACCACTGAAATTGGCACCGGGGTACGTACCATGAGGTTGACCAGCACCAATCTGGAACCAGGCCTGAATCCTTGGGGCCCTACAGAGCCTGTTGGGCCCCAAGGCTAGAGCAACTGGCAACGAATGCTCAGGGCACCCAACCGAGTCCGAAGGACCCAAAGCTGTGCCTGCATGCGGTGTCGGGCTGCCCTAAGATGCGAGCAGCGGGGAGCAGACTGCCGGGCCTCCAAAAACTTTTGGGACTGCTCCCACAGCGAGTCCTGCTTCAGGGCCCGGCAGTCGGGGCACGAATTTGGGTTGCTGTCGTGCTCCAGGCACCAACGGATCATGAGGTGTGGATCGGTGACCGACATCAACTTGTGACATAAGTCACACAGGGCTTGAAACCGGGCCGATGGCTGGACATCTCTTATGCACCAGGAGTCGAAGACTCAAAAGACGTTGACAAAAAGTCGAAAAAAGTTAGTCAAAAAGTAACTAAGGGGCAAGCTCTCTCAGGATCTGGACTGGCTGCCAGGGAAAAAGAAAGAACTGACGTCAGTGCGCAGGGGCGGCATCTAGGTAGAAACCGCGACGGAAATCATACATTCTAATTCTCATACTCTCTATTCTGCAGAAAGTACCTGTAGGAAGCTGGCTCTGTATACACTATACCAAAATCAAGTGTAGTGTGCATAAAGTACAGTGAAACCCCAAAGGTAGGCAGAGGTAAAAGTAGATAGCACCTTAATCTCTATTTGTGGTAGGGTGGGCGAGCAGTAAGGCTTTATCAGAGGGTAGTGTTAAGCATTTGTTGTACAAACTCAATGAGTAAATGATGTCACACACTCAAAGACTGAACTCAGACGAACTTTGTTTGTATAAAATATTATCAAGGTATTTTATTTCTAGAACCAAGCCAAGCCTGACACAGGTAAGTGAAATAAATGCTTTGCAATAAATTATGTAGTGTTTACAAGTCAATGCAAGTCCAAATGCAGTTGTTTGAAATACAGGTATGACAAGGTATTAAAATTGCTGTACATACTACTTTTTAGTTACTTTTTACATTACTTTTTCTGCTCAGTGTGATATGGCTAGATATCACACTGGGACGTTGCCTAGAAAAAAGGTAAGTAAAATCTGTTTTCCACAATTGTTATTTTTCTGGTTTCCATACAAATCAACTCCACACTTAAAATATTTTTCAGAGAAAAAAAGTCAATTGCTTCCTATGGAGATAAATGAAGTTAACAGTAACCAGGAAAGTAATCGGTCTTTGGGGTTGAGCTTCTGGGGTTAGAACAAGGGTTCCCTCAGGGTCAAGAATGCATTCTTGTTACACCCTCAGCGGCACAAGGGAGGCCGGGTGCAGAGTGCTGACGCCCAAAGTTATCCAACGGGGGAAAGAGGGCTTCCAGTTGGTGGCTGCTTATGAGCAGGCTACTGGGTTGTGGGAGCAAAGCTCCTGATGATAGGCTCAGGGCAAAGGGGGATTCGGTTTAGCATACAAATTGCACCCGCAGAGGCGCAGGGGTGGCTGGGTGCAGGGTGCTGTTTTGGCGTTAGGTTCCCTATTGTTTTCAATGGGGACTTTCGGTTTTGGTTTACAGCTGCCGGCTCGGTCCAGGAAGACTTCCGGGAGGAACCAACAGCTCGACAGGTAAGTTGGAGGGCTCGGGGACGTAGGTGCACCTTGGGTTCTCTTACCCAGGGCTCAGGGTGGCTGGATGCAGGGGAGCCTTTTGTTGTTGGATTTCACCTTATCAGTCCACTCGCTGATGGGTGGGTCTCCGTGCAGAGGCTGCAGGGGAAGTCGGGGAGTCCTAGAGGGATCAACTCACTGTGGACGTGGGCTCTGGAGCGCTGGGGGACCTCGCTGGGACCGGTGGGCCATTCGAACTTGGGCAGTAGGTGACGGATGCAGTGGTGGGTCCAGGCGTTGCGTTTCTTTGTCTTCAGCAGGCTCAGACTCTGTCTTGGGAGTTTTCTTTTTAAAAGAGCTGCTGTTCACAGGAGATCTGGTCTTTGTTGGAGGCAGTCAGTCCTCCCAGGGTTCTGCAGTCTCCTCTGCTGAGGCGTCTTCTTTCGTCATTTTTAGGTCACGTATTTGAGACCTCTTTTATATACTTTAGTATATACTTATTATATACTTACATGTACTTTGTGGGCTCTGGAGATCAGCCCTAGAACTTGTCTGCTTCTGCTTGGGGACTTTTATTTCTGTTCAACTACCTCTATTTAACTGTCTTGATAAAAACGGACCACCAGAGGTCAGTAAAATACCAGATTTAGCATTCTCTAAATTCCAATCCGTAGAAATTGTCTTACACGAGCACACATAGACAATAATATTTTTTTCAAATCTTGAATTTTCAGTGATATGACCACCGAAGGCCCTGATTATATATTAAAAACAATGCTTTGGACTATACCATTTTCTGCTGCAAGGCAATATTTTTATCTATATGTTCCCATACCTGGTGTGTCAAACAGTTTGGTGCTTACTTTCCCTCCATGTTGACGAACAATATATGTTTCAGCACCCAGGCTAATGTGCTGCATAGATAAATACATATAAGGTCCCAAAGGCGAGATCCAGAGATTAAGTAGGCCGGGTATCACCGGTGCTGAGCACCAGCAGTTTTTAGGTTTCGCCTAAGTGAAAGCTGCGCAAGCAACTTTTCACAAAGGTGAAAACCTAATGAGAATAATATGTTGGTTGGGAATCCGCCCCTCTGTTCCATTGGCTAGCTCCATAAATGGAGGCTAGCCATTGGAACAGAGATCTGTCCGTCATGGTCGGACCAGATTTGTGGGCGTTCCCGCGATTTCTTCCCTCTCCACCCTTTTCGCATCGTCGTTGCGGCCATGGGCGGGGTTTATTTTTTGTTGTTGTCCAGGTTTGTTTTGGCCATTCCGCGGCCGACCGCCAACGGAGGAAGCCTTCCCGACCCCCTTCCCGCCCACCCCCCCCCCTGTCCGTGTGCTTCATGTTTTTCCTGCGGCCAGGAGGATCAATACAGACGGAGCCTGAAGGGCTCTCAGAGCGCACATTACTGTATATTCTACTGGCCCTGGCCGCCTGCACCGAATGCCACTGGCTGCACAGTTTGCAAGGCCACTTGTCTGCACTGAGAGGAACGTACATCACTCATGCAGGCCCCCTCCCGCTGTTCGTGTCCCCGTTCCCGCCCCCCACCTGCTGTCCGTTCCCGCCCCCCTCCCGCTGTCCGTGTGCCTGCCCGCCCCCCTCCTGCTGTCCGTGTGCCTGCCCGCCACCCATAGCTCTTAAAAGTCGTGCTTTTTTTTTAGGCGCTATCTTTTCCACGAACAAGCTTAATCAAAACAATGTGGAGCAATCGGTGAAAATACTGGTTATGTTTGGTCTTTTTGTGGCATAGTTGTCAAAATCTAATCATACAACATGACCCCTCGTTAGCCATGCTGTTTCCTGGCAAAAAGCGTGAAATGTGTATTTCTTTGTCAGTTTCTGACAAGGTGTGTCCATCCTTCGCATCTTCCGAAGACCCCGCCTGAACTGTTATTTATCTGTCTTTAAAACCCCGCAGCCTGCTCCCTGCAGAAACTGCTGGCGGGGTTTAATGGGAAGCCAAGTGTCTGGCTGGCCCCAATTAACACCCCGTGATTAGCTGGCATTCCTCCGCAGCGTGTCAGACACCATCGAGGCTGGGTTTAAATAAGGACATGAGCTGGTTTAATTTGAAGATTTATACAGCACCGCTTAACCCCAGTGAGGGCATCCAGGCGCGGTACATGACTCTCAGGCTGTTGCGAGATTCGAACCGGGACCCGGCTCCCGAGACTGCAGCTCTGGTCACTGCGCCACACCCAGTGCCCGATCATAATCGGTGCAAGAGTCATTACAGGGTTTGGAAAAGCCACTGCACATATAATGCAGTATTTGCGGGTACCGTTTTGTTTATTTTTGTGTGTGTGTGGTGGGGGGGTTACAAATTCTATCTCCTTTAAATCGACTGATATTTTTAATATGCACTATGTCTTTCCGTTTTTTTACAGATATTGTGATATTAATGCTCTGCACTTGCCGGAATGAGTGCTCAGTGGAAAGGCTTTTTCAAACACTCAACTTCCTTTTTATCTGAAGGTTTTGCTTTTAGCAGAAATGCCAATATGACACTAAGTTATAGATATTTTCTATCGGCTGTGCAACGCCTTTCTTCAACCCTTAGAAGGATGAACAGCAGCATCAGCCCTGCTGGGCCATGATTCTGTGCTCTGAGGATTGCACACTGACCTCCGAAGCACGCTCTCAACCCACCGAGCCTCTGCAAGTGAGCACTCTTGCTAGAAATTCGGTCATATCGTCTTTATGTTGCTACCACTGGTTCTCCAGGGATTATACATGAGTTTGTGAAGTGCAATGAAAAGTAAACGATAATCAGTTACTTGATGGACTCAGAAGTAATGTTTCATTCACAGGCAGGGTGGAAAAATAAGATTAAATGACATTTAGTGTAATTTAAAAAATGTTAACCTCGGACAGCCAGTTAGTGATATTACGCAGAGTGAGTGTGCAGAGTGAGTGTGTAGAGTGTGAGTGCAGACTGAGTGTGCAGAGTGCAGAGTGAGTGTGCAGAGTGCAGAGTGAGTGTGTAGAGTGAGTGTGCAGAGTAGTGAGTGCAGAGTGAGTGTGTAGAGTGAGTCTGCAGAGTAGTGAGGGCAGAGTGCAGAGTAGTGAGTGCTGAGTGCAGAGTAGTGAGTTTTTCAGAGTAGTGAGTGCACAGTAGTGAGTGTGCAGACTAGTGAGTGCACAGTAGTGAGTGTGCAGACTAGTGAGTGCAGAGTGTGAGTGCAGAGTGCAAAGTGAGTGTGCAGAGTAGTGAGTGTGCAGAGTGTGAGTGCAGAGTGTGAGTGCAGAGTAGAGAGTGCAGAGTAGAGAGTGCAGAGTAGAGAGTGCAGAGTGGTGAGTGCAGAGTGCAGAGTGACTAGGGAGTGTAGAGTGACTAGGGAGTGTAGAGTGACAGCAGAGTGCTAGGGAGTGCTAGGGAGTGCAGAGTGACTAGGGAGTGTAGAGTGACTGCAGAGTGCTAGGGAGTGCTAGGGAGTGCAGAGTGACTAGGGAGTGTAGAGTGACTGCAGAGTGCTAGGGAGTGCTAGGGAGTGCAGAGTGACTAGGGAGTGTAGAATGACTGCAGAGTGCTAGGGAGTGCAGAGTGACTAGGGAGTGTAGAGTGACTGCAGAGTGCTAGGGAGTGCAGAGTGACTAGAGAGTGCTAGGGAGTGCAGAGTGACTAGGGAGTGCTAAGGAGTGCAGAGTGCATAGGGAGTGCAGAGTGCAGAGTGCATAGGGAGTGCAGAGTGCATAGGGAGTGCAGAGTGCAGAGTGCATAGGGAGTGCAGAGTGCATAGGGAGTGCAGAGTGCATAGGGAGTGCAGAGTGCATAGGGAGTGCAGAGTGCATAGGGAGTTCAGAGTGCAGAGTGCATAGGGAGTGCAGAGTGCATAGGGAGTGCAGAGTGCAGAGTGCATAGGGAGTGCAGAGTGCATAGGGAGCGCAGAGTGCAGAGTGCATAGGGAGTGCAGAGTGCAGAGTGCATAGGAAGTGCAGAGTGCATAGGGAGTGCAGAGTGCATAGGGAGTGCAGAGTGCAGAGTGCATAGGGAGTGCAGAGTGCAGAGGGAGCGCAGAGTGCAGAGTGCATAGGGAGTGCAGAGTGCAGAGTGCATAGGAAGTGCAGAGTGCATAGGGAGTGCAGAGTGCAGAGTGCATAGGGAGTGCAGAGTGCATAGGGAGCGCAGAGTGCAGAGCGCATAGGGAGTGCAGAGTGCAGAGTGCATAGGAAGTGCAGAGTGCATAGGGAGTGCAGAGTGCATAGGGAGTGCAGAGTGCATAGGGAGTGTAGAGTGCATAGGGAGTAATAATATATGCTAATATGCTGTTTTGTAGCGCGCTCAATTACTACCGGAGTATCCTGGCGCGGAAGACCGCTGGGGAACCCGTCCTGGCTTTCCCTGTGAGATGGTCCCTTTCTGGGTATCTCCAAGGTGAATCCAGGCATCCCCGGCGACTGTGGGGGGCCGTTGTAGAGATGAGGCAAGCTTAATGCCCAGAGTTGCCGAGTGTGATCCCTGGTTAGAGTAGGCACCGAGGCGAGAATTATCAAGTACGTTGACCCTGGTTCACGACCCTGCCGCGTCGGGAATTGAACCCTGGTCCCGGGCCATTCTCTTCTTCTGGGTCTGCCGCCTCTAACCAGTGAGCCACACCACTCCACTCTAACCAGTGAGCCACACCACTCCGCAGAGTGAAGAGTGCATAGGGAGTGCAGAGTGCATAGGGAGTGCAGAGTGCATAGGGAGTGCATAGGGAGTGCAGAGTGCAGAGTGCAGAGTGCAGAGTGCATAGGGAGTGCAGAGTGCATAGGGAGTGCAGAGTGCATAGTGAGTACAGAGTGCAGAGTGAGTAGGGAGTGCTAGGGAGTGCTAGAGAGTGCAGAGTGAGTAGAGAGTTCTAGGGAGTGCTAGAGAGTGCAGAGTGAGTAGGGAGTGCTAGGGAGTGCTAGAGAGTGCAGAGTGACTGCAGAGATTAAGCTAATGGCAATATAAATGACAATGCCATTTATTTATCTGTTTTCAAAACCAACACATAAATGCAAATTTTGTCATTTACAATGCCAATAACTCTAACTTTTCCTAAGGCGAAACCATTGCATTGTAAATGCTTGTTTAAAGGGGGCCTCGAAATTGGTCTCTATCAGGCTCATTTTTGTGCCCTGGCACAGGCTGTCCGTTTTTTTGGGGACTGCAGTTATAGCAAACACAATGATGTGTGCACACTCACACTGCTCACTAGTGGAAAAGTTACGCCATGACGTCATGCCAGGTGAGCGTTGTAAAGGAAGGGAAATCCTTTAAAGAGAGTCATTTTCTCTCTAGATTTCCCCTCTCCATTTGAAACTCAGAAGCAGCAACATTATCACCAGAGCTTTAAGTGGAAGCGTTTTCAATATTATATACAAGCTATAGTTGCTGCCTATTTATCTTATGCAACTAACAACCATTGACAAATTAATAGTCCTGACTTCTTGTAGGTATGATGTTACTTGTATTATATCTGGCGGCAATGACAGAAACAGCAAAATACAAGTCGGGGTGCCCACTATGCTAAACACAAATTTTTAGCTTACGTGTTTTAAGCCACACCCTTAGTTATATTGGCCACGTCCCTTTATGAGACCCTCTTAGTTTTTTCATCCAACTTAAAGCCCTGGCGAGACCGATTGCTTTTCAAATGCTTGTGTTATACTGTTCCTTCATTGTTTTGTCCTTTTTAGGTCAAGCCTATAGCGGCAGAAAGCATGTGCTGCTCGCTTTGCGAGGCATGGAGTATGGAGTGGAAGCTCTGCCCACTTTCATGCCCATCATTTTCATTGGCTTGTGTCTTTGTTCTTTCTAAATGCTGCCTTCCAATAGGTTTATAGGCTGTAAGTCCCTCCTCATGACGGCCATGTCCTCATTTATATCCTTCCATGGTTACTGGTCCCTTTACTTTGTGTGTTAGATGGTATGTGTTATTTAGATTGTGAGCGCTATTTTCTTTCCATGCTCTCCCCCCCTACTGCAGTCCATTCCTTCCCGCCCCCCTGCCTCCCCCCAATCCAGTTTGCAATGCAATAGGTCTTGGGTAAATGCGAGTTCTATTGAATTGCAAATGCTTGTTTTTCTTAGGATGCGGGAATCTGCCTTCTTGATTCAGGGCTGCCCCCTAAATACTGTATTTAGGGGCGTTTTAGGGGTCTCGGGGTCAGTAACATTGGTCTACTGACCTTAGGGTGGGTACACCCTTGGTGTGCCTACCCCACATGGGGGAGTGACCGCAATCCCTAATCCTGATTGGGGAGTTCCCGCAAACTGCAAGATGGTGGGCACGTAAGAGTGGACTTCACCTCGCCTCCCCCTCCTGAGGGGTGGGGTTGGCAGAGGTGGGCACACCTTCTGGGCTGGCAAATTTTTCCCTCCTGTCTTCCCGCCGAAAAGGAGGGGAGAAAGGAAGGGGGGCTGCTCCTGATAGCAGGAGAGGCTGGGGTCGCATTACAAAGGCTGGAAGGCATTTGAATCTCCCCTGTCACAGATGGCTCTTCCTGGACTGGGGGAGGTGTGAACAACTGCACCTAGGAAAGGCTTTGTTTCTGGGCTCGAGGAGCGAAGACTCCCACCCCACGGGTCCACAAACGTGTCTTGTGGTGGCAGGCTGGAGTGTACCAGTCAGGAAACCCTCCAGAGGCTGGTCGTTTTTCAGGGGGCATCTTTAACATGCCGTCTGATTACATTTTTCTTTGAATTCCACACTGACAGTGTGGGTTTAATGTCCTGAAGATTTTTATACCAAACTTCTCGGTTTTCATTGTAGCCATTACGGTGCTGTGGAGGTTGTAATGACAACTTCCCAGTACCAAATACTCTTAATGGCAGCACTGTACTTACAATGTCTAAGAAAGGACTTAGACACTGTAGGGATACAAGGCTCATGCACCTGTACCCTCACCACTGGTATAGTGCACCCAGCTAGATTGGTGGATGATCTATGTCAAAGCAGTGGGTTGTAGGCATGTCACACAGGGGTGTGTGCCATGTCG
Organism: Lissotriton vulgaris; assembly: GCF_964263255.1. Classification (NCBI taxonomy): domain Eukaryota; kingdom Metazoa; phylum Chordata; class Amphibia; order Caudata; family Salamandridae; genus Lissotriton; species Lissotriton vulgaris. The sequence goes on along the minus strand of NC_141696.1, from coordinate 836,382,562 downwards.
GCGCTTCACTTTATTCTGCACCAAAACACGCAGCCTGCAAAGGCAGTGTGTGAATGTAAAGGTAAAGGGCCGCTAAGGGTGGCACAATATGTGGTGCAGCCCTTAGAGACCTTGCATGGTCACATTGCCCTGGGTACTTGGGGTACCATTTACCAGGGGCTTACCTGTGGCCAGGGTGCCAATTGGGTTTGGTACAGTTTTGGAGAAAGAACACAGGCCCTGGGAACCTGATTGGCAGGGACCCAGGGCACATGAAGTCAAAGTGCATCAGTAGTTCTGGCAACAAGTGGGGGCGTAACTGCAACAGAAATCCAGCTTCTCACAGTACCGCTCAGTGGGAAGCACAGACCTTTCTGGAGCCCCAACACTCTTTACAGAAAACGTATGTTCAAAAACTTCGTAGTGAAAAGGGATCTTAGATCATTATAAATATTCTTCAGTTAACTTTATTCTTAGCTGTGCAACTTTCATGAAGTCCAAGCAACCTATTGTGACAGACAGAAAAGTTAATTTCGGTTAACTTCATGAAAATGCCTAGATGGTCCTGCTTTAAAACTCCCCTAAAATCTGGGTGTTTAGCCTGCCACTAAAAGAAATATCCCTGTCACAGTAGAGATGGAATGGTGGTGAATGATGCCTATTGTGGATCAACATACAACACTCGCTTCTTTACTCTGTTCCATCAGCTGTATTCTTATCCACTAGCAACTGGAAACCTAACAAGGAACTCACCATCCATGCTCCCACTAAAAGAATATTACATAAATGCAGTAAATGCCCCTGACAAACCAAATCTGTCTGGTGTATTAATTCACAGAAAAACGTCTCTCTGTCCATTCTGGGGCATAGAATAGACAAAGGCATCTTTATTCTTATATATTATTTTCAAAGGGATTCTTTTTGTACTTTCTGGGATACCAATCCAAAGACAAAATTATGCTGTATGGAAGAAAGAAACATTTTAATATATTAAAATGTTCTACGGCACACTTGCCTCCTCTGTGTTTCACACCTTTATGCTAAATCCTTTAGCACCTCACATGTTCACATAATTTAGCTTTCCTCCAATGGCTGATGGTGGGAAGTGCTGCTTTTTGTGCCACTGCAGACCAGCAACATCTTAGCTTCCTGAATAGAACAGTGTTGCCTTGCTACCATCTTTCTCTCAGATTGTGACATCATTGGTTCTTACCAGAGTGAGATGGCTTTGTGACATCAAAGAATCTTCAGGGTTGCTAAGGCGCTGGTGTGTCAACATTGGCAGCTGTAGTCAATACTTTGCCGCCATCTTTGTCAAAGTTGTTACATGCTACAGAATTTGTTTCTGGTTTAGAGCTTTTGTCAGCTACATCATTATAATATTTCTTCACTGTTACATCTTTGTGAAATGACAGGTAAGGAATTCCTCATTTTATATTTTAAACGGCTCATTTATTTCCATACATATGGCTAGATTGGTTTAAAGTCTGGAATTGTTGGCAGAGCATTGCAATTATAAAGTAACTTGATATTAATGTCTCATTTTGCCCCTTCATTTTGTGTCCTTCATCATCAGTAGCAAAGACATATCAAAAATCAATAGCCAAACATCAGAGTCTTTGATATGTTCCTCCTCATTCACACGTTATCTCAGTACTTTTAGCTCTATTAGCACTTTAGTACTGAAGACTTTCTACCCTGACTTGACATGTAAACACAACGTAGCTAGAGAGCCTAGATAATTACTAAAAAAATCCTCATCTCTATCTATACTTTATTTCCAATGATTAACACACGTTGTAAAGCTAAGGGCTATGTTTTTAGGACATCAATAGCTCTAAACTCTTCTTTGACATAACTGCCAGGCCAATAGAATGAGAAATGAGAGTCAAATACTAAAGAGAGTACCAAAGACAGAAGTAATAAATGAGGAAGATTTCGTAATGAAAGACTCTTTTAATCTGATCAGCAACTTAGGGACATTGTTCACCACAGACCTGTATAAACCAGAGATGTATTTCCCCTCTATAGCCACAATTTTGAGCCTGGCTTAGGGAGCTATACTACGGAAGCGCCCTGGCTGGCAGCTAGTAAATGTCTAGTGCATGTCGAAGTTGTAGATAAAAGAAAAATTTCGATTTTTGCAAATCATAATCGGCCATTAGTTGTTTGTAGAGAGTCATGTGGTCAGACATCCTTCAGTTCGGAAATTCATGGCATGTACCACTTCTTTCTTTTACCTCAATTCAAAAACATTTTCCAGCTCGCTACATGCCTAATATTCTCAATCAATTCTCTCACATGCATCTTTAATATCTTCAACTTTAACAGCTTTAACTCTTTGTCCCCACCAACATCCTGACATTCTTTCTCAACTGCCTACTCTGTGCTAGAACAAATCCGCATTAATCTGAGGCTTTCTAATTTTTGCACATGCTTCGTGTTCTACCTTGGCAGCTTCCTTGCTCATGTAAAGCAATTTGCTCTCATTGTTATGCCCTAAGTAGTCCATCCCTACATTGTCTTTCATGATTTCATCAAACTCAAAAATTTTTGAAACAAGTGGGGCGTGGCCAAGACTCCAATGGAGTAGGACGCACCTTGCAGTGTCTCCCTCCTCCAGCGGCCGACCTAAAGAAACTAGCAGCAGCGGGGCCGTGTGGGCACAAACAGGCCCCTTCTTAAACTCCATCAGCCCATCTACCCCGTATCTGCAACCTGCTTTGTATTCCAGGCCTGAGCTGGGGGCTGATACATAGTTGGCAACCGGGGAGAGCGGCTTTGCCCACCATCTTGGGCCCAGGGCTCGTGGAAGTGTCCAGACCTGTGGGGACCTGGGACCGCATTGTGGGGCCCTGGCCAACGATTATTGGTGACCGGGGAGTGGTGCCTGAATTTCAAGGGCATGGGCAGGCCTCTGACGCCCCCACTTGGGGGGGCTTGATTGCCAGACCCGGCTGGAGCTAAGCAGATCGCTGGAGGGGCCTCTGTCATCTGAGGCAAGCGACCCCATCATTGGGCGGCCATCTTGCAGGCTTCCTCCCCGTGACTAACCGGGTGAGAAGAGGCAAAAACCCCCCACCTGTGCTGCCTGAGTTGAACTGTGGCATCCTCTGGCGGGGAAAGAGGAATGATCCCGCTGCCCCCCGAGTGGAGGTGCTCCATTCCGCAGGTTTCTGCCTCGGGGACTCCCCGCCAGCGTGGGTATCGGAGAGAAAGACGCCGGCCCTCATCTGAGAACCTGATGTCCACCGAGCTGAGTGTGAAGACTGGAGTGAATCTGGGCCAAACACAGACGGAGCAGAGGCAACCAGCTGTACATACAGCCAGCGAGCCCAACCCCATCCATCTGCCATCCAGTCTTGGACGTTCAGTGGCCAATGAGGCAGAGCTGGATCCTTAATCTGTTCAGGCCTTGGGGTGACCGACCTGGTGGGGGCCACCACACTATGGGGTTGCAATTGTTTGAACTAAGTGGGCTCCGGGAGACCGACTTTGAAGTCGGACAGCGAGCCTAACCCCTATCCTATGCCATCCATGTTTGGCCTCCGGTGAGACCCTGACTTGAGGGTTGGGGGCTTATTTGATTGCCCTTTGCCTAACTCAGAAAAAACACAAGAGGGACCCTGAGAACACTGGTTCTAGGGGCAATTCCAATCCAGGGAATAATACAATGAGAAACAAGAACGAAAGGCCCCCTACAAACAATATGAAAGGGCAATAGCTCCAAATGTAAAAATGTCACCCACCAAAAAGCTGAAATCACAATTTATATATACTGATATTATAATTATTATTATTTATTCATCGTATTTTGGGTAGCGATGTGTTTGTAAGAGACATGTGTTAGTTATAGATTCCTTACCTTAGAATTATCCCAGACGTCAGACTGGATCCAGACAAATTCTATCTTAGCAGTACCCCTGCGTGTCAGTTGGTGGCGTCGGTTGACTCTGCATCCGTCGTCGGCATCGTGGTCACCGGGATCACATTGCGTTGTTTACTTAGATGCCATCACTGCATGCTGATGTTAGTTCTGACATGACTTTCCACACCAAGAGACTATTAGTTATAGATTCCTTACCTTAGAATAGATACCCCAGCAGTAACAACTCCGTAGGTGGATCTGCGAACTAAGATCACACCAGGAAGAGCTGGAAAACAGAACGGCTGAAAAAGCTGTCTCTCCGGACTTTGCTGTCCAGGCAGTAGTGCTTGGTAAATGTGTGCAGGGATGCCCCTTTATCTCTTTCGTGCGATCCCGCTTATGGTGGGGGAAAGTGTGGTAAAATCTATTGAATCAGTTTTTATAAAATGTATCTGGCAGTATGGGAAAACAAGAAGATCTCTTAAATACCTGTCGTTACTGCAAGAAAGCGGAGCACTAGGGGTCCCGAATATTCGGTTTTATTTGGTGGCTTGTCATTTTAGTCAGATGGCGATCCTTCTGGATACTGCCACAGATATGACGAATAGTGCACTTGGGAATATCTACCCCCCATCTATATTTGAACTATTGCTAGGAAAGGAAGCATTGGGGCTCCTACTGCGTAAAACAGATCGACAATATTATAATAAAAAAAGATACAAGGTAATGGATAGCGTTTGGAGGGTGTGGAAGGTGATCCAGAAAACTTTAGGAATTCCCAAGTATAACTATTACACACCTCTCTGGAAATCAAATCTTTTTCCTCATTTGAGTAGTGATAGACCCTGGACATCCTGGGAGGTCCAAGGGATTAGGAGTATCGGGAATCTCTGGGAAGGAACCGCCCGATGAGGTTCGCAGATATACAGCGGAAATTTGGAATAGCATTGAATCAAAGCTTTAAGTATTTACAAATTTACCAAACCCTAGTAAGTATCAGGCCTCGGATCACCCCAGGAGGTAAAATCAATATTCTAGAGAATATTTTGGCAGGGGGTACTAAGATTGGTACGATTTAGGGAGGCCTGATCCCTATGTTACGGGATGATATGGATAAGGTGGAGGCCTCCTGGGCCCTGAAACTAGGTGACCCTGATATCGATCTTGATAGAACATTATTGATGGCAGGCAATCTATTTCATTCCTCGAACCTCAGGGCTCAACATTACAAGACATTATATAATCTATATTATACTCCACCCAAGCTCTGTGAGTGGGGGAAAAAAGATTATGATAAGTGTCCAAGATGTTCCCTGGGGCCGGCAAACTTGGTACATATGTTTTTTCAATGTAGTACACTTAGGAAGAATGGCATAGAGATCAAACAATTCTGGGAGGGGCTGCTAGGGGTTAAAATCACCCTATCCCCGGTTTTAATGATTTGGGGCACTGTTTCTAGCTTTAGATTGAAAAAGGAAGATTTATCTGTGTGGCTGTTTTAAAAATAATATTAGCTGCGGGCTGGAAAGACGCTACGGCTCCCTCATTTCACATGTGGATGTCAAGATTGTTGGGGATTCATAATATGGAAGCAGCTTTATATTCCCGAAGGGGTAAAAGGATGAGGGAGCTAGGGCAGAACATCTGGGCCCCCCTCCAAAATTGGAGGTAAGCTAGAGTATAAATTCCTTTTATTGGCTTTTATTCAGCCTTGGATAATGTAATTCTCTGTATATTGCTGTGTATTATTGGCTTTCTGATGAATTTATTGCTATTTATCTTCAAATGTACTGTATTTTAAACATAGGGATGCTTAAATGTAATATTGTTTAACTATCTAACTTTTGTATGCACCAGATATTTAATTTAATTAAAAAAAAAAAAAATTAAAAAAGGAAGACCTGGAGAACAGAAATGCTGAAAAAGCTGTCTCTCCAGACTTGGCTGTCCTGGCAGTAGTGCTTAGTAAATATGTGCAGGGATGCCCCTGTGGCTGCCTGGCAGAAGTCTTTAGTGCGGTCAAGGTGGAAATACAACAATACAGCACGCGTTTTGGGTCCAGATGGTGGAGTCTCTCCTCCTTTTTGGAAGGGTGCGAAGGCGGGAAGAAGGTGGTCATGTGATGGTCTGACCTATGTGTAAAGAGGTTACCACTTTGGGCAGAAAAGAGGGCCTAGTGCACAGAACCACTTTGTCCGAATGGACAGCAAGAAAGGGTGGTTTGGAACATAAAGCTTAAAGCTCACTCACCCTGCGAGCAGAGGTGATAGCAAGCAAGAAAGCAGTCTTTAAAGTAAGGAGACGAAGAGGACAATTATGTAGTGCCGCAAAGGGAGCACACATAAGATAAGTAAGGACAAGATTCAAGTCCCACTGGGGCATTATGAAAGGAGAAGGAGGAAAGAGGTGAGTAATGCCCTTCAGAAATTCGTTAACAATAGGGGACTTGAAAAGGGAAGGCTGATCAGGAAGGCAAAGAAAATCCGAAAAGGACAAAAGATAGCCTGTAGGAGTGCCCAGAGCAGAGCCCTGCTGGGCCAAACAAAGAATGAAAGAGGGGCAGAAAGGGGATCCACAGCCTTTGCTGTGCACCATGCCACAAATTAATTCCATATACAGGCGTATACTGTTTTAATGGAGGGACACCTGGCTGCCAAGATGACATTACAGACTTCAGGAGGAAGGTCGAAAGATGTCAGCTGTCACCGCCCAATCTCCACTCAAGGAGGTAGAGGCTGGACGGGTTAGGGTGAAGGACCGTCCCCTGCTGCTGCGACAGATGATCCCCCTAGATAGGCAGTCTGATCGGAGGAACGATGGCCATGCTCAAGAGCTCGGGGTACCAGACTCTTAGTACCCAGTCCGGAGCCACAAGAATGACGGGCCCGGTCGCACTTGATCTTCTTCAGCATTCTGGGCAGAAGTGGTATAGGCGGAAAGGAGTACAGGAGGCCGCAATTCCACTCATGACGAAAAGCCTTGCTGAGCAAGTGCTGCCTTGGAAACTCAAACGTGCAGAACTGCTGACACTGCGTGTTCTCTTCAGTAGTGAATAGATCTCCCCACCGCCAAATGAGTGCTTGCACCACCTCCGAGTTAAGGAGCCATTCCTGATCCTTGATGCAACAGCGGCTGAGTTCGTCCGCCCTGGCATTCAGAGAACCTGCCAGGTGTTGAACCAGCAATTTCATGCCCTGATGTTCCAGCCATGTGCAAAGGTGAAGAGCCTCTTGACATAGGGTCCATGACCGCACCGCGCATTGTTTGTTGCAGTGGCCACAAGGAAGTGGTGTTGTCCGTGAACACCTGCACTACTCTTCCTTTGACAGAAGGAAGGAATGCTTTCACTCATCAGAGTGCTTCAAAAGGTTGTTGTGGACTCCGGACTCCACCGAAGACCAGCAGCCTCTGATCTCCGCCTCTCCCATGTGGCCGCCCCATCCCAGGAGTGATGCATCCATCACTACTATGAATTCTGGTAGGGAAGGGAGAGGGATCTGCTGTTGAGCCAATCCTGCTTCGTGAGCCACCACTGCAACTGACTTGCAGTCCCATCCGAGATCTGGATGACATGGTAAAGATTCCCCTGATGCTGCACCCTCTGGAACTTCAGGTCCCACTGCAGAGCCCTCATATGCCATCTGGCATGATCCTTCAGAAGAATGCAGGAGATCATGAGGCCCATCAGCCTCAGGATCATTCTCACCGAAATACAGGATAGAGGCTGAAACATCAGTATCATAGCCTGCATATATCCCGGACTCGCTGCTCGGGAGGATAAGCCTGAAACTGCGCTGTATCCAGAACTGCTCAGATGGAAAGGAGCTTCTGAGAGGGAATCAGGTGCGACTTCAGCAAGTTGATAGTGAACCCCAGCGAGTCCAGGAAGTCCGTCATAGTCTGGAGGTGGGAGACGACAACCTGGGGCGAGCCCACCATCAACAGCCAGTTGTCGAGACAGGGAAGACTGGAACCCCTGATCTACGCAGATCAGCTGCCACCACCGCCATGACTTTTGTAAACACCGAGGGGCGCTGCTAAGGCCAAAGGGGAGCACAGTAATCTGAAAATGCTTGTGGCTTACCATGAACCGTAGGTAACGCCAGTGGGCAGACAAGACAGGGATGTGAAAATTGGCGTCTTGCAAGTCTAATGCTACCATCCAGTCTCCAGGGTTGAGGGCAGACAAGACCTGAGTCAAGGTTAACATTTTGAACTTCTCCTTCCGGAGGAAGTGGATGACGTTCCTGAGGTCTAAGATAGAATGCAGACCTTTGTGGTTCTTAGGTACTAGGAAGTAGTGGGAGCAACCTCAACCTACTTCTGGTACAGGGACCTGTTTGATAGCTCCCTTGGACAAGACAGCCGCAACTTCCTGGCGGAGAAGGGCAAAATGATACTCCGACATGCAATGGAATGTTGGTGGCATGGAGGGAAGAGGAGTCTCAAAGGGGAGGGAGTAGCCCCTTCGGACTATCTGCAAAACCCACCTGTCCGATGTGATGTTGTGCCAGAGGGGGAGTTGATGGGGGATCATGCCACCCACTGGCAACTGGTGCCCCTGAAAGGACGGACTAGGAAGGTTTGAAGGCTGCTGCAAAAGGGCATTGGTTAAATGTCCCACACACTGGCCCCCAGACCTGCAACACTGGGTCCCATGTCGTCCTGGGCCACACATAGCCCCAGGGGAGAAGACAACAAGCGGTAATATGGTCAGGCGGCTCCTCCTCACCAGGCAAGGACAATGTGTTGGCAGTATCCCACGATGGCTTCAAGCACCACATGTTTTCAGTCTTCGAGGTCGGGGGGCGGGGCAAGCAGGGAGAGCGGACCAGGTGTGGCAGATTGGTCGTGCAGGGACTCCTTAGAGATGGAGTCCCTGCGGCACAGCTCGCAGCCCAGCTGCAGATCGAACCCTCGCCTTTGAGCCTCACGCTCTAATCCCGGTGCAGACACTTCCTTTCCTCACACCGCGAAGCGGGACCCGCGAAGATGGTCCGGCGAGGAGTAGGCAGCCCCAGGGGAGAAGACAACAAGCGGTAATCCGGTCAGGCGGCTCTTCCTCACCAGGCAAGGACAATGTTTTGGCAGTATCCCACGTTGGCTTCAAGCACCACAGCTTTTCAGTCTTCGAGGTTGGGGGGCGGGGTAAGCAGGGAGAGCGGACCAGGTGTGGCAGATTGGTCGTGCAGGGACTCCTGGGAGATGGAGTCCCTGTGGCACAGCTCGCAGCCCAGCTGCAGATCGAACCCTCACCTTTGAGCCTCACGCTCTAATCCCGGTGCAGACACTTCCTCTCCTCACACCGCGAAGCGGGTCCGGCTAGCAGTAGGCAGCCCCAGGGGAGAAGACAACAAGCGGTAATCCGGTCAGGCGGCTCCTCCTCACCAGGCAAGGACAATGTTTTGGCAGTATCCCACGATGGCTTCAAGCACCACAGGTTTTCAGTCTTCGAGGTCGGGGGCGGGGCAAGCAGGGAGAGCGGACCAGGTGTGGCAGATTGGTTGTGCAGGGACTCCTGGGATATGGAGTCCCTGCGGCACAGCTCGCAGCCCTGCTGCAGATCGAACCCTCGCCTTTGAGCCTCACGATCTAATCCCGGTGCAGACACTTCCTCTCCTCACACCGCAAAGCAGGACCCGCGAAGTGGGTCCGGCGAGCAGTAGGCAGCCCCAGGGGAGAAGACAACAAGCGGTAATCCGGTCAGGCGGCTCCTCCTTACCAGGCAAGGAAAATGTTATGGCAGTATCCCATGCATAGTAAATTGTTTCCCCCACACCACCAAGGCGAAGGTAACAAGCAGATTACAAGACTTGTTTTCATCCTAGCAAATCAAGAGATTATGAGAAATTGGAAAGCCCTGGGAGGGCCCAGAATAGCAGGGAGGCGAAGCGAGCTTGAAAAATGGGGCCGTTACTTAGGGAGGCCATGAGGAGCAATCGCTCCATTGAAATAGAGAGGGCTTCGGAGATACTAAAGGATTTATTGAGAGACCAGGACTGAGATACACGAGACCCGATTCCGGAAGGCTCACCAACACCAACACCCCCTTTGTCTGGAGAGTCTTGCTTATGGCTATATTCATGATGACCCACATTGTATGTGCATCTCTCTCCAACTGTGTGCGATTCGCGGTTGGCATCAGACTAGGCGACCAGTAGTATGCTTACCCTCATTACATATCTCTCGTAAAATAGAACCGACTTATGTAGTAGGGAATGTGGGAGAATTGGGATTATGGCAGTTGTCTATATTATATTATGTGATGATATGTAAAGATGTCGAACTTATGAAAAGGCCTATGAGGCTATGTTGCCTTTAAAAGTAGTCTGCTGTATAGTTGACAAAAGCTTCAATAAAATCTGTTCACAAAAAAAAAGTGTTGAGGTCTGAACACGGGGTTAAGTAACAGTCTCAGTGTAACTTAGGGGTGAACTAGCTTCTGGAGGGCTCGCGCTGGCCGCTCCATTCTCAGTAACTGCCTGATCTGTAGTGCCTTGTGCTGGTGTTGCCTTATACAGGGGTGGTCATATTCTAAGGAGTTTGTCTATGAAGGGGTCTTCCTCTTCACTCTCTGGTTCTGCGTTATCCTTCTGTTTCTTTTTTCAAAAATGTTTTTCTTCTCAGAGTCATCGCTTTATATCAGTGAGTAAGCTCCTATTGTTTCAATCACTTCCTCCCTCCTTCTCTTCTGACTCTCACCATCTTGCATGCTTATCCAATAATAAGCCTTTTTGAGGACCTTGGATGCAAGCTTTTTCCTTTTCTTTTCGTAGGCAACCTGCTCCCAAAGATTTAGGGCCTCAAAGTGTGAGGGTCTGGTCTGAGGGCTCAAATCGTGCATTCTCATTCTCATACTCTCTATTTTGCAGAAAGTACCTGTAGGAACCTGGCTCTGTATATACTATACCAAAATGAAGTGTAGTGTGCACAAAGTCCAGTGGAATTCCAAAGGTAGGCAGAGGTAAAAGTAGATAGCAGGCTTTATCAGAGGGTGTTAAGCATTTGTTGTACACACTCAATGAGTAAATGATGTCACACATTCAAAGACTGAACTCAGACAAATTTTAGCAATAATTATCGCTATTGCTTGGTTAGAGACAAAAATTTACCGCCGCGCTGCGGCGATTTTTACCGCAAATAAACCTTGGTATTTCCGAGGTTTAACGCAAATGCGGTAAAAATAGCCGCAAAGCATGAATATCGCTGAAAAGTCAGCGATATTCATGCATTAGCGAGCTAATGCTCTTAGCCATGTTATCCACCTCCCATTGGATAACATGGCTAAGAACTGCTCAGGGCAGGTGTTAGCTTTTGGAGATATTCCCGCTTAGCGCGAATATCTCCAAAAGTTGGTAATAGGAGATAGCGATGTTAGCGACTGTTTTCAGTCTCTAACATCTTGGCACGCCCACTTTGCATCTCATTAGTGATAAATATCACTGACATGCAAAGTGGGGCCCAAGATAGTCGCTATCTCCTACTTGCTGTCGCTAACTGGTGTTAGCGGCAGCTAGGTAATAGGGAGATAATTTTATCTCCGCTTTCTTGGCTTTTAAAGCCAAAAAAGCGGAGATAAACCCCCTTGATAATATGCCCCTCTGTTTGTATAAAATATTATCAAGGTATTTTATTTCTAGACGTCCAAAAGAAGGGGAGGTAGTGGATCAGGATATGATCCAAGGGCTCAAATTACCATTCACGCAAAATTGAGAATGGGAGGTCCAGCCACAGTCAAAGCCCCAAAGACAGCAACTGACAAAAGCGACTTGGCCATTCCTAGAAGAGGAAAGAAGGGAAAGAAAGTGGTCACGGGAAGGGCAGGGAAAGTGCTCGGTGGAGCGCTACCCTGGGTATCCAATTTGTTGGATGTAATGGCCTCACACACAAATACATACATATAATACATATAATGTCTCAAAGGCGAGACCCAGAGATTTAAGTGGGCCGGGTATCACCGGTGCTGAGCACCAGCAGTTTTTTAAAGGGGTCCTCGAAATGGGTTTCTATCGGGCACGTTCCTGTGCCCAGGCACAGGCTGTCCATTTCTTGCGGACTGCAGTGACAGCAGGCACAATGATGTGTGTATACTCATACTGCTCACTTGTAGAAAAGTTACGTCATGACGTCATGCCAGGCGAGCGTTGTAGAGGAAAGTTAATCCTTTAAAGAGAGTCATTTTCCCTCTGGATTTCCCCTCTCCTTTTGAAACTCAGGAGCAGAAACATTGCCGTCGTGTCACCACGGCTTTAAGTGGAAGCTTTTTCAATATTATATACAAGCCATAGTTGCTGCTTATTTATCTTATGCAATTAACAACCATTGAAAAAGCTAATAGTCCTGATTTCTTGTAGGTATGATGTTACTTGCATCATATCTGGCGGCAATGACAGAAACAGCAAAATACTAGTCGGGCGGCCCACTATGCTAAACGCAGACTTTTAGCTTACATGTTTTACGCCACACCCTTAATTACACTGGCCACGCCCCGTTTATGAGACCCTCCTAGTGTTTTCATACAACTTAAAGCCCTGGCGAGACCGATTGCATTGCAAATGCTTGTGTTATACTGTTGCTTCATTATTTTGTCATTTTTAGGTCAAGCCTATAGTGGCAGAAAGCATGACCTGCTCGCTTTGCGAGGCATGGTGTATGGAGTGGAAGCTCTGCCCACTTCCACGCCCATCTTTTTCATTGGCTAGTGTCTTTGTCCTTTCCAAATCCTGCCTTCAAATTGGTTTATAGGCTGTTAGTTCCTCCTCATGACGGCCATGTCTTCATTTATATCCTTCCATGGCTACTGCTCCCTTTACTTCGAGTGTTTAATAGTATGTGTTATTTAGATTGTGAGCACTATTTTCTTTCCATGCTCTCCCCCCTACTGCCGACCATTCCTTCTCGCTCTCCTGCCCCTTGCCCGCACTCCTGCTGGCCGTGCCTTCCAGCCCCCCTGCTTCCCCCCAATCCAGTTTGCAATACAATAGGTCTTGGGTAAATGCAAGGTCTATTGAATTGCAAATGCTTGTTCTTCTTAGGATGCGGAAATCTGCCTTCTTGATTCAGGGCTGCCCCCTAAATACTGTATTTAGGGGCGTTATAGGGGTCTAGGGGTCAGTAGACATTGGGCTACTGACCTTAGGGTGGGTACACCCTTGGTGTGCCTTCCCCACATGGGGGAGTGACCACAATCCCTAATCCTGATTGGGGAGTGCCCGCAAACTGCAAGATGGTAGGCACTTAAGAGTGGACTTCACCTTGCCTCCCCCACCTGAGACCTGAGGGGTGGGGTTGGCAGAGGTGGGCACACTTTCTAGGCTGGCTAATTTTTCCCTCCTGTCTTCCCGCCGAAATGGAGGGGAGACAGGAAGGGGGCCTGCCCCATGATAGCAGGAGAGGCTGGGGGTCGCATTACCAAGGCTGAAAGGCATTTGAAGCTCTCCTGCCACTGATGGCTCTTCCTGGACTGGGGGAGGTGTGAACAACTGCACCCAGGAAAGGCTTTGTTTCTGGGCTCGAGGAGCGAAGACTCCCACCCCACGGGTCCACAAACGTGTCTTGTGGTGGCAGGCTGGAGTGTACCAGTCAGGAAACCCACCAGAGGCTGGTCGTTTTTCAGGGGGCATCTTTAACATGCCCTCTGATTGCATTTTTCTTTGAATTCCACACTGACATCAGTGTGGGTTTAATGTCCTGAGGAGTTTCATACCAAACTTCTCGGTTTTCATTGTAGCCATTATGGTGCTGTGGAGGTTGTAATGACAACCTCCCAATACCATATACTCTTAATGGCAGCACTGTACTTACAATGTCTAAGAAAGGACTTAGACACTGTAGGGATACAAGGCTCATGCACCTGTACCCTCACCACTAGTATAGTGCACCCAGCTAGATTGATGGATGATCTATGTCAAGGCAGTGGGTTGTAGGCATGTCACACAGGGATGTGTGCCATGTCATCTCTTCACTTTGTTCTGCACCAAAACACGCAGCCTGCACAGGCAGTGTGTGAGTGTAAAGGTAAAGGGCTGCTAAGGGTGGCACAATATGTGGTGCAGCCCTTAGAGACCTTCCCTGGTCACATTGCCCTGGGTACTTGGGGTACCATTTATCAGGGGTGACCTCAGGCCAGGGTGCCAATTGGGTTTGGTACAGTTTTGGAGAAAGAACACAGGCCCTGGGAACCTCATTGGCAGGCACCCAGGGCAAATCAAGTCAAAGTGCATCAGTAGTTCTGGCAACAAGTGTGGGCGTTACTGTAACAGAAATCCATCTTCTCACAGTACCGCTCAGTGGGAAGCACAGATCTTTCTGGAGCCCCAACACTCTTTACAGAAAACATATGTTCAAAAACTTTGGAGTGAAAAGGGGATCTTAGCTCATTATAAATATTCTTCAGTTAACTTTATTCTTAGCTGTGCAACTTTCATGAAGTCCAAGCAACCTATTGTGACAGACAAAAAAGTTGATTTCGGTTAACTTCATGAAAATGCCTAGATGGTCCTGCTTTAAAACTCCCATAAAAGCTGGGTGTTTAGCCTCCCACTAAAAGAAATATCCCTGTCACAGTAGAGATGGAATGGTGGTGAATGATGCCTATTGTGGATCAACATACAACACTCGCTTCCTTACCCTGTTCCATCAGCTGTATTCTTATCCACTAGCAACTAGAAACCTAACAAGTAACTCACCATCCATGCTCCCACTAAAAGAATATTACATAAATGCAGTAAATGCTCCTGGGAAACTAAATCTGTCTGGTGTATTAATTCACAGAAAAACGTCTCTCTGTCCATTCTGGGGCATAGAATAGACAAAGGCATCTTTATTCTTATATATTATTTTCAAAGGGATTCTTTTTGTACTTTCTGGGATACCAATCCAAAGACAAAATTATGCTGTATGGAAGAAAGAAACATTCTAATATATTAAAATGTTCTACGGCACACTTGCCTCCTCTGTGTTTCACACCTTTATGCTAAATCCTTTAGCACCTCACATGTTCACATAATTTAGCTTTCCTCCAATGGCTGATGGTGGGAAGTGATGCTTTTTGTGCCACTGCAGACCAGCAACATCTTAGCTTCCTCAATAGAACAGTGTTGCCTTGCTACCATCTTTCTCTCAGATTGTGACATCATTGGTTCTTACCAGAGTGAGATGGCTTTGTGACATCAAAGAATCTTCAGGGTTGCTAAGGCGCTGGTGTGTCAACATTGGCAGCTGTAGTCAAGACTTTGCCGCCATCTTTGTCAAAGTTGTTACATGCTACAGAATTTGTTTCTGGTTTAGAGCTTTTGTCAGCTACGTCATTATAATATTTCTTCACTGTTACATCTTTGTGAAATGACAGGTAAGGAATTCCTCATTTTATATTTTAAATGGCTCATTTATTTCCATACATATGGCTAGATTAGATTAAAGTCTGGACTTGTTGGCAGAGCATTGCAATTATAAAGTAACTTGATATTAATGTCTCATTTTGCCCCTTCATTTTGTGTCCTTCATCATCAGTAGCAAAGACATATCAAAAATCAATAGCCAAACATCAGAGTCTTTGATATGTTCCTCCTCATTCACACGTTATCTCAGTACTTTTAGCTCTGTTAGCACTTTAGTACTGAAGACTTTCTACCCTGACTTGACATGTAAACACAACGTAGCTAGAGAGCCTAGATAATCACTGAAAAAATCCTCATCTCTGTCCATACTTTGTTTCCAATGATTAACACACGTTGTAAAGCTAAGGGCTACGTTTTTAGGACATCAATAGCTCTAAACTCTTCTTTGACATAACTGCCAGGCCAATCGAATGAGAAATGAGAGTGAAATACTAAAGAGAGTACCAAAGACAGAAATAATAAATGAGGAAGATTTCGTAATGAAAGACTCTTTTAATCTGATCAGCAACTTAGGGACATTGTTCACCACAGACCTATATAAACCAGAGATGTATTTCCCCTCTATAGCCACAATTTTAAGCCTGGCTCTAGGGAGCTATACTACGGAAGCGCCCTGTCTGGCAGTTAGTAATTGTCTAGTGCATGTCGAAGTTGTAGATAAAAGAAAAATTTCGATTTTTGCAAATCATATTCGGCCATTAGTTGTTTGTAGAGAGTCATGTGGTCAGACATCCTTCAGTTCGGAAATTCATGGCATGTACCACTTCTTTCTTTTACCTCAATTCAAAAACATTTTCCAGCTCGCTACATGCCTAATATTCTCAATCAATTCTCTCACATGCATCTTTAATATCTTCAACTTTAACAGATTTAAATCCTTGTCCCCACCAACATCCTGACATTCTTTCTCAACTACCTACTCTGTGCTAGAACAAATCCGCATTAATCTGAGGCTTTCTAATTTTTGCACATGCTTCGTGTTCTACCTTGGCAGCATCCTTGCTCATGTAAAGCAATTTGCTCTCATTGTTATGCCCTAAGTAGTCCATCCCTACATTGTCTTTCATGATTTCATCAAACTCAAAAAATTTAGAAACAAGGGGGGCGTGGCCAAGACTCCAATGGAGTAGGACGCACCTTGCAGTGTCTCTCTCCTCCAGCGGCCGACCTAAAGAAACTAGCAGCAGCGGGGCCGTGTGGGCACAAACAGGCCCCTTCTTAAACTCCACCAACCTATCTACCCCGTATCTGTAACATGCTTTGTCATTGTAGGCCTGAGCTGGGGGTTGATACATAGTTGGCAACCGGGGAGAGTGGCTTTGCCCACCATCTTGGGTCCAGGGCTCGTGGAAGTGTCCAGACCTGTGGGGACCTGGGACCGCATTGTGGGGGCCCTGGCCAACGATTACTGGTGACCGGGGAGTGGTGCCTGAATTTCAAGGGCATGGGCAGGCCTCTGATGCCCCCTTTTGGGGGGGCTTGATTGCCAGAAGCAGATCGCTGGACTGGTGGCGGCGTCGGGACAGGCCTCACCTTCTCGGATCTCTTTGGGACCCAATCTGTGTGGTAGCATCAGCGGGATGTGTCCTCAAGCGATTGGACTGTTACCTGGAGGGGCCTCTGTCATCTGAGGCAAGCGACCCCATCATTGGGCGGCCATCTTGCAGGCTTCCTCCCCGTGACTAACCGGGTGAGAAGAGGCAAAAAACCCCCACCTGGGCTGCCTGAGTTGAACTGTGGCATCCTCTGGCGGAGAAAGAGGAATGATCCCGCTGCCCCCCGAGTGGAGGTGCTCCATTCCGCAGGTTTCTGCCTCAGGGACTCCCCGCCAGCGTGGGTATCGGAGAGAAAGACGCCGGCCCTCATCGGAGGACCTGATGTCCATCGAGCTGAGTGTGGAGATTGGAGTGAATCTGGGCCAAACACAGACGGAGCAGAGGCAACCAGCTGTACATACAGCCAGCGAGCCCAACCCCATCCATCTGCGATCCAGTCTTGGACGTTCAGTGGCCAGTGAGGCAGAGCTGGATCCTTTGCCGTTAATCTGTTCAGGCCTTGGGGTGACCGACCTGGTGGGGGCCACCACACTATGGGGTTGCAATTGTTTGAACTAAGTGGGCTCCGGGAGACCGACTTTGAAGTCGGACAGCGAGCCTGACCCCTATCCTATGCCATCCATGTTTGGCCTCCGGTGAGACCCTGACTTGAGGGTTGGGGGCTTATTTGATTGCCCTTTGCCTAACTCAGAAAAAACACAAGAGGGACCCTGAGAACACTGGTTCTGGGGGCAATTCCAATCCAGGGAATAATACAATGAGAAACAAGAACGAAAGGCCCCCTACAAACAATATGAAAGGGCAATAGCTCCAAATGTAAAAATGTCACCCACCAAAAAGCTGATATCACAATTTATATATACTGATATTATAATTATTATTATTTATTCATCGTATTTTGGGTAGCGATGTGTTTGTAAGATACATGTATTAGTTAAAGATTCCTTACCTTAGAATTACCCCGGACGTCAGACTGGATCCAGACAAATTCTACCTTAGCAGTACCCCTGCGTGTCAGTTGGTGGCGTCGGTTGACTCTGCATCCGTCGTCGGCATCGTGGTCACCGGGATCACATTGCGTTGTTTACTTAGATGCCATCACTGCATGCTGATGTTAGTTCTGACATGACTTTCCAAACCAAGAGACTATTAGTTATAGATTCCTTACCTTAGAATAGATACCCCAGCAGTAACAACTCCGTAGGTGGATCTGCGAACTAAGTTCACACCAGGAAGAGCTGGAGAACAGAACGGCTGAAAAAGCTGTCTCTCCAGACTTTGCTGTCCAGGCAGTAGTGCTTGGTAAATGTGTGCAGGGATGCCCCTTTATCTCTTTCGTGCGATCCCGCTTATGGTGGGGGAAAGTGTGGTAAAATCTATTGAATCAGTTTTTATAAAATGTATCTGGCAGTATGGGAAAACAAGAAGATATCTTAAATACCTGTCTTTAATGCAAGAAAGCGGAGGACTAGGGGTCCCGAATATTCGGTTTTCTTTGGTGGCTTGTCATTTTAGTCAGATGGCGATCCTTCTGGATACTGCCACAGATATGACGAATAGTGCACTTGGGAATATCTACCCCCCCATCTATATTTGAACTATTGCTAGGAAAGGAAGCATTGGGGCTCCTACTGCGTAAAACAGATCGACGATATTATAATAAAAAAAGATACAAGGTACTGGATAGCGTTTGGAGGGTGTGGAAGGTGATCCAGAAAACTTTAGGAATTCCCAAGTATAACTATTACACACCTCTCTGGAAATCAAATCTTTTTCCTCATTTCAGTAGTGATAGATCCTGGACTTCCTGGGAGGTCCAAGGGATTAGGAGTATCGGGAATATCTGGGAAGGAACCGCCCGATGAGGTTCGCAGATATACAGCGGAAATTTGGAATAGCATTGAATCAAAGCTTTAAGTATTTACAAATTTACCAAACCCTAGTAAGTATCAGGCCCCGGATCACCCCAGGAGGTAAAATCAATATTCTAGAGAATATTTTGGCAAGGGGTACTGTGGTAAATAAAATTACCGGACTATTTTTCTATACATTAAATGACAATAAAGGATAGCTCAATAAATGAGAGGCAGAGTCCGTGGTATCTGAGTCATACGGGCTTTAATTAATGATTCTCGAGAACCAGGACATCGAGTTCCATCACCACTAAGGTTCAGGAAGGGACATTCAACATTTTATTAGCATCACACATTATATATAGTAAAACAGTATAATTGAAATGAATACAGTAGGTGTAACAAGTGGAAAGAGAGAGATAAGAACACATGGGCGTAAAAGAAGGCGTGTACAAGGGCGTACACGGAGGTGTGTACTGGAAACGTCACAGAAATGTCATAAGTGGGTGGATGCATAGAGAAAATTCTGCAGGATCAGCAGAAACCTTTGGCATGGGTGCGTGAGCAACTGAGCATGACGTGTAACTGGGGAAAGCTGGGGGCCTGACTTTTAGCTCTAGTAGAAGAGTCTGGTGTCTGGGATGTCAGAACGACCTGTACCTATAGCATATCTGGTATCTTATGTTTGGAGGATGTATTGTCTGAATTAAAAGGTCTCTCGGGCAGAGGCCGTTCAATACTGAACGCTAGTGCGTGCATACGTGTCTAGGTGCAATGCGAGGGGCCATGGGCCTACCATGGTAACGGGTTCTGTAAATCACTTGCAAGGAGGACAGGAAAGCCGGGCCCTTTGCTCTGCAGTCGGGAATATGTTTACCTATTTCACTAGACTGGAATGTGTTTTCGAGGAGGCTGAGCAGATAACTGTAGGCAAAATACTGTCTTGGCAGACAGGCCAGGCCGAGCCGGGCACCGCTTCGCTGGGTAGAAGGTAAGGTAGAGGTCAGGGATGCATACCTAAACTGCAGTTTTCAGAGACAGAAGAGACTCGGAGTCTCAATTAAGGGCCTGGCTCGACTGAGCCAGAAAACGTGGAAAAGGTGTGCTTCGCGTTATTGAAAAGTGCACCATGTAAAGACGTTGGCACCATAGGCCTAAAAGCCAAATTAACGTGGTTTTCATGGAGGACTGGATAACTGACATGTTAACGTTGGACGCAAATGCATATGCGTCTTGGTGGCATGCACGGAAAAGAAATTACACGACATACATGGAACATGGGTGCATGGATAGGGTGCGAGTGGGGGACACATTGATTACCTAAAAAATTCTATTTCCTCATTCCCTCCTTGGCCCCTACTACACCCTTGAGGATATGTCTATCTTCATGAGACTATCTATCTGTTCGTATAGCATCATTTGTTCATCTTTTTTCATTCGGGAACGGGAACGTACACTTGGACGGGGAATACAAGCTGTGGCGCACAAGCCGCAAATCGCTGGCCCACATTGCAGACAGAGACAACAACTGAATACTATGAGCAGTATTATTCCTAGGAATGACAATACTTTCCATCCCCAGGCGGATATCACACTCCAAAGCCAACCGGACCAAGTCCAGGTGTCAGGATTCTGGTGCATCTGCTGAGCTATATTATGAAGCCTTGTTATTGCTTTGTACACTGATGGCGCGTTATTAGGAATGAAAATACAACAACTGGATCCGATGACTCTACAAGCCCCGCCCCTATCGCCCAGGATGACGTCAAGGACAAGGCGGTTTTGAAGAACAACAAGTCTCATAGCAGACTGCTCTTCGGTCAGGTTACCTAAAGCAAAAGTAGTTTCGTTCACTACTGCTTCCAAAGTTCCGGTCAATCTTCCTATTATCTTACTATTTTGGACGGGACCTATGAACCAGAAGTATCCTTTAATATAATCCTTATACTGGTCCCATGCTGACTCAGAATAATCGATAACTGGAGGAAGGTCTCTTTTATGTCTTTCATGCACAAGATGTGAATTTCGATGATAATCAGGTGGGGCTAGGAAAACAGGTGGCAATAGGAACGCGATATAACACGTTCCATCCCAGTCTAATGGCAGACGTACATAAGCTGTCTGACCACATATAAAATATGAATGGCGGGAAGCTTTGAAAGTAGACTTTCCTTTATCACTGAATTCGACCACAGTATTACAATCACTGTGTCCTAAATGTATTGAACCATTCTTTCTGACGCATAATTCACCTTTTACTGGTAAAACGGTAATAAACGGCAAGTCCGAATCGGTCTCGGATTGAACGTTCAGAATCATGAGGTTAAGCGTAAAATTACCTAGTCCATACACTTCATTTTCTAGATCGGTCCCTGTCCTTTGGGGAAGACCTTCCTTGTCTGGGAAACATATTTTATTCATAACTGTATTAAGGTTCCCCCATATCCAATTGCCTTGGGAAACCGTGGACTTACTGTCTAGGGAGGACATTAAAGTGAACCATGCACCGCACGAACCATTATGTGTAAACGGATAAGGAAAGAGGGGCAGAGCTCCCTTGTATTTCTGATAGGGAGGGAGTCGGCCACATACCCAGCAATTAGTGGCATTGCTGGTCTGGTGAGAATGGTGTAACATACGGATAAAAGTATTGTTGCGCATTGCTAATCGATAGGACAGCTCGTGAGGGGGCAGGTCACTGAAAGTGTGCTCTACAGTGTCATTAGAGGAAATATGTACATGTGAACCAAGAGGGAAGAAAACATGTAACATTAAACTCATGCATATAATCGTAAGACTCAGAAAAAACATAAGAATCAAAGTAATGACGCATCTGCTGTGCAGATTCTTGCAATATTTTTCTCTCTTTTCGATTCGCCTATCTCTCTGACTACTTGGGTCTATCTTATACATGTCAGAAACCTGTCTAACCGCTTCACCCGAGGGGGACTTAAACAATTAAACGCTGTCTGACTTACTAGACCTCAACTTGGCTCGGTACTCCTGTTGTGGAGTTTTCTCTAACAGGGGGAGTTTAGAGTCTGTAGCGGGGCAGTCCTTGGGAACAGTCTTTGGACACAGTCCATAAAATCTCTTAACGTGGCTGGAGTGTAGCCACCCCTTCCTGCCTTCGATCTTCACAGCGGTCCTCGTGGTCATCAACACCAATTTGGGTTCCTTCCACCTGGGCTCCAGAGGGCTCGATCGGTCGAAGTTGCGGACCAATACCAGGTCTCCTGGAACGATTTCATGCGGTTTCACCTGGGTATTGTCCGGGAAGGCAGCCACGACCTGTGAACGACAAGATAGTAGTGCAGACATCAAGGAAGCCAGGTAATCTGTCAGCATAGTACTTTCAACATCTGTGATTTTTCGGGGCATAGGCGTACCCCACATATTTGGGGGACGTCCGAAGACTACTTCATACGGGGACAATCCGGTCCTGGAATGGGCTACCATTCGCATGTAAAAGAGGGCAACCGGCAAAGCTACCATCCAATCTACTCCTTTTTCTGCACAGACCTTCGCTAATCGTGTTTTCAGGGTTTGATTATGTCTCTCAACGAGACCGGCGGCTTCGGGTGTCGTACGCAGTGGAATTTCCACTGGTACCCTAACAGGAGTGATACCTGTTTCATAAGCTCGGACGAGAATGGCTGACCGTTGTCAGAGTACACGACACGGGGCAAACCGTATCGCGAGAAAAATTCACGGACCAGCTGTTTGGCAGTGGTTACAGCAGTGTAATCTGGGACTGGGTATGCTTCTGTCCATCGGGAAAGGGCACATACGACTACGAGGACATACTTGAATCCTCGGCATCTGTCCATCTGGATATAATCCATCTGGAGGACTTCAAAAGGATGGTCAGGTGGGTGAAATCCACCTTGTTCCACGGGAATACCTTTGCCTGGATTGAACTGACAACAGATCATGCAGGTACGCACTTTCTGTTTCGCTGCTGCACGTAAATGCTTGTTGAACCAAAGATTCTGAATGCTGTCTAACATGGCTTTCTCTCCTAAATGAGCTGGACTATGTGCTGTATTAAAGATAACTTGAACCATAGAGTCGGGGAGGAACCATGTGGCTCTTCCCTTCGTCATCCATCCCTGATCTGTCTGGATCCCTCCTTGTTCAGTCCATTTCTTGATTTCATCCGGGGTTGCATGTGTCTGTATGTCGAGTACATCTAGTGTGGGATCCTTAACTGTCATGCAATGTGTTGGTGTTACTTCAGTCTTTGTTGTATCAGTCGGAATGTCTGTTTGAGTCTGAGCTGTGAGTTTGGCTGTTCGATCTGCCAGGTCGTTACCCTGGGAAATGGTGTCGGTGACTTTAGTATGTACTTTACACTTCATGATGGCTATGGCAGTAGGCAAATGTATTGCTTCTAACAGGGCTTGAATGAGAGGACCATGTTGTATCTTAGCACCGTGGGAGGTCAGAAAACCTCTTTCCTGCCAGAGAACGCCGAAGTCATGAACGACTCCGAACGCGTACTGTGAATCTGTGTATATGTTTACTTTCTTGTTCTTAGCTAGTATGCAGGCTTGGGTCAGAGCGATAAGCTCTGCTGCTTGAGCAGACAGTGTATCAACACAATGTGTTTCTATGACTTCAATTTCAGTGGTCACTGCATATGCGGCTACTAACTCTCCTGTACTTGTTCTCATACATGAACCATCCACGTAAAGTGTCAGGTCTGGGTCGGGCAATGCAATATCCGACAAGTCTTGTCTGGGCTTTGTCACGGTATTAATGATGTCCACACAGTCATCAATCAATCAATCAGTGACACTTATAGAGCGCGCTACATACCCGTAGGGTCTCAAGGCGCTGGGGGGGGGGGGGGGGGGGCGCTACTGCTCGATCAGCCAGGTCTTCAGCTTCTTCCTGAAGGAGAGGTGGTCTTGGGTCAGGCGCAGGTCGGTCGGGAGGGAGTTCCAGGTCTTGGCGGCCAGGTAGGAGAAGGACCTTCCTCCTGTAGTCGCTCTTCGGATGCGGGGGACGGCGGCGAGGGCGTGGTTGGTTGATCGGAGGTGGCGTTTGGGAGCGTAGAAGTTGATCCGGCTGTTGAGGTAGCTCGGGCCTTGGTCGTGTAGGGCTTTGTGTGCGTGGGTGAGGAGGCGGAAGGTGATTCTTTTGTTGAGGGGGAGCCAGTGAAGGTCTCTCAGATGTCCGGTGATGTGGCTGGTTCGTGGGATGTCGAGGATGAGTCTGGCTGAGGCGTTCTGGATCCGCTGGAGTCTCTTCTGGAGCTTGGCGGTGGTACCGGCGTAGAGGGCGTTGCCGTAGTCCAGTCGGCTGGTGACGAGGGCCTGGGTGACGGTCTTCCTGGTCTCGGTGGGGATCCACCGGAAGATCTTCCGTAGCATGCGTAGGATGTTGAAGCACGCCGAGGAGACGTTGTTGACTTGCCTGGTCATGGAGAGGGAGGAGTCCAGGATGAAGCCCAGGTTGCGTGCATGGTCTGTCGGTTTGGGTGCGGTGCCCAGGGCGGGGGGCCACCAGGAGTCGTCCCAGGCGGAGGGAGAAGAGCCCAGGATGAGGACCTCCGTCTTGTCAGAGTTCAGTTTCAGGCGGCTGGTCGTCATCCACTCGGCTACCTCTTTCATCCCTTCGTGCAGGTTGGCTCTGGCGGAGGCAGGGTCGTTGGTCAGGGAGAGGATCAGCTGGGTGTCGTCGGCGTAGGAAATTATGCTGAGGTTGTGTTTGCGTACGATGGCCGCGAGGGGGCTCATGTAGACGTTGAAGAGGGTGGGGCTCAGAGATAATCCTTGAGGGACGCCGCAGATGACTTCGGAGGCTTCTGACTTGTACGGTGGTAGGCGGACTCTCTGTGTTCTTCCGTCGAGGAAGGAGATGATCCATTCCAGCGCCTTGTCCTGGATTCCGATGTTGCTGAGGCGCTGTACTAGGGTGCGGTGGCAGACCGTGTCGAATGCCGCGGAGAGGTCTAGGAGGATGAGGGCCGCTGTTTCTCCATTGTCCATCAGGGCTCGGATGTCATTGGTGGCGGCGATGAGGGCGGTCTCGGTGCTGTGATTGGCTCGGAAGCCGGACTGTGAGGGGTCGAGGGATCCGTTCGTCTCGAGGAAGGCGGCCATCTGCTTGTTGACGGTCTTCTCGATGACATTGGCTGGAAACGGGAGGAGCGAGATGGGGCGGTAGTTTTTGAGTTCGGTGGGGTCCGCTGTTGGTTTCTTGAGTAGGGCGCTGAGTTCGGCGTGTTTCCAGCTCTCAGGGAAGGTGGCGGTGTCGAATGATGTGTTGATGATGTCTCGCAGGTGGGGTGCGATGACAGCGTCGGCCTTGTTGAAGACGTGGTGAGGGCAGGGGTCGGTCGGTGATCCGGAGTGGATGGAGTTCATCGTGCGGATGGTGTCTTCGGTGCTGATCGGGGTCCAGGCGTGGAGGGTGGTGGTGGGGGGTGATTGGTCGGTCATGGTGTGCGTTGGTTGGTTGTTGAAGCTGTTGTGTATGTCCGTGATCTTGTTGTGGAAGTATGAAGCGAGGGAGTTGCAGAGGTCTTGCGATGGGGTGATGTCGTTGTTTCCTGCGCTGGGGTTGGAAAGCTCTTTCACGATGTTGAAGAGTTCCTTGTAGTTGTGTGCGTTGTTGTCCAACCGTTCCTTGAATGCTGTTTTCTTGGCGGCGCGGATCAGCTGGTGGTGCTTCCGGGTGGCAAGCTTGAAGGAGGTCCTGTTGTCCGGTGTAGGTTCCCTTCTCCAGACTTTCTCGAGGGCTCGGCAGTTCTTCTTGGAGCTCTTGAGTTCGTCGGTGAACCACGGGGCTTTCTTGCTTCCGGGTCTGCTGGGCGGGGTCCTCAGCGGGGCGAGCTCGTCCGCGCAGATGCTGATCCACTTCGTGAGGTTGTCGGCGGCCTGGCTGGGGTTCGCTGAGCTGGCAGGAGGGTGCTGGCTCAGGGAGGTGGCGAGCTGGTCTGCTGTGATCTTGTTCCAGCTTCTGCGGGCGGCCTGTTGCTGGAGGTGGTGGGTCGTCGTTCTCTTGAAGGTGAAGTGGATGCAGCTGTGGTCCGTCCATTGGAGCTCTGTGGCGTGGCTGAAGTCGATGTCTGTGCTGGAAGAGAAGACTGCGTCGAGTGTGTGTCCGGCGAGGTGGGTGGGGGTGGACACCAGTTGCTTGAGTCCCAGGTTGGCGAGGTTGTCCAGCAGGGTGGTGGTGTTGCGGTCATTGTTGTTCTCCAGGTGGAAGTTGAGGTCCCCCAGGAGGATGTAGTCAGCGGAGGGGAGGGCATGCGGGCTGACGAAGTCGGCGATGTCCTCGCTGAATTGTGTGCGTGGTCCAGGGGGTCGGTAGATCAGGGTGCCTCTGAGGGTGGTGTTCGGGTTGGTGTGGATCTGGAAATGCAGGTGTTCGGCGGTGGTCAGGGTGTTGTCGGTGCTGGTTGTGAGACGGATGGTGTTCTTGTGGATGATGGCGATGCCTCCTCCCATCTGGTTGGCGTTGCGGTCCCTCCGGACGATCTTGTAGCCCTCTGGGATAGCGATGGCGATGTCGGGAGCTGAAGAGGCGTTCATCCAAGTCTCCGTGAGGAAGGCAACGTCAGGGGCTGTGGCGTCTAGGAGGTTCCAGAGTTCGATGGCGTGTCTGTGGACGGAGCGGGTGTGTGGTAAATATTTGATTTACCGTCTTAATTTCTATGCAGGTAAGTACTTAATTAATAATAACTCAATCGGAAAGAAAAAAACAGAGTCCGTGGTGTTAGAGTTCTTAGGGGTTTTTATTCCTCAAAAAGGAATCGTTCTAGAACTGGATATCATGTTCCTGCAACCACGAGGGTTCAGGAAGGGATAGAGCATTATTTTATCGACAATACATAGCTTATATACTTAAATCGTACAATAGAAACCAATACAGTAGGCGTAACAGCTGAGAGAAACAAGATAACAGCATCCACGTGGTAGTGATACGTAATTAGAAGGCGTGAACATAGAGGTGTGTGCTAGAAACGTCACAGATAGGTGTCATAAGTGGGTGGCACAAAGCAGAAATCTTGTAATGTCAGCAGAAATCTGAAGCTGGGATGCGCGCGCAGCTGCATGACGTGGGATCGACGTGGAAACTAGAGGGTGCAGGGGGCTTGACATTTACACTGGCGGAAAGAGACAGAAGTCTGGCATGTCAGATCAACTCGTACTTCTATCATATCTGATATCTGATGTTTGGGAACCATATTATCTGGACGGAAAAGGTCTCTGGGGCAGAAGCTATTCTATACTGACTGTGAGTGCGTGTATAAGCGCCTAAGTGTCTGCATGAGAAGCGTGGGGCATGGGCCTTCCATGGGAGCATGGTAACAGAGGCTATGAATTACTTGCATGGAGACAGTGAGGCCGGGCCCTTTTGCTCTGCAGCTGGGGGAATGTTTACTTAAGCTAGTAGGCAGGAATGTATTTTCGAGGAGCGGAACAGATAATTTGAAGGTTGAAGTCAGTCTTGGCAGGCAGCAGGCTGAGCTAAGTGCCGGGAGCCGCACAGAAAGTAAGTCAGAGGTCACGGGTACAGAGGCTGCCTGGGCTGAGGCTCTCGGAGTCAGAAAGCAGAAAAAGAGGCTCGATGGCAGAATTCAGGGCCTACTTTGCCAGAGCTGAAAAACGTGTAAAGTACACCACAAAAAGACGTTGGCATAGCATACTTAGGAACGGGCTATTCAACCCATTCAGGGTGGGTCTGAAAGAGGACATGTTAACGTTGGACGCAAATGTATTTGCGTCTTCATAGCTGGCACAGGAGGGAAGTTACATGCACTTCAAGCTGGTACATGGAGACGGTGAGGTACACGATAGGGAACACAACTTGACCAAAAATTTATATTTCCTCATTCCCTCCTTGTTCCCTACGGACCCTTCATGATATATCGATCCTCATGAATCGATCAGTTTGTTCTTGTAACATCATTTGCTCTTCTTTCTTCCTCTCACGTTTTGAGAGAAAACTGGAATGTTTAATACATGATGTGGCACACAGTCCACAGATCGCTGGCCCACACTGTAGGCACAGGCAGCAACTGAATACTATGACAAGGCCAATACCTAGGAAGGATAGGATCTTCCATCCCCAAGCGGTTAACGTTGTCCAGAACCAACCGGACCAAGTCCAGGTGCCTGGATTCTGATGTATCTGATCTGCAATTTTATGAAGACGTGTAATAGCTTGATATACCGTTGGCGCGTTATCTGGGATGAAAACACAGCAACTTGACCCGATGACCTTACAAGCTCCGCCTCTATCTGCCAAGATGACGTCAATAACAAGACGATTCTGAAGAACAACAACCCGCATGGCGGACTGCTCCTCTGTTAGGTTACCTAGGGCGGAGGCAGTTTCATTCACTACTGCTTCAAGTGTTCTAGTTAATCTGCGTATTAATTTACTATTTTGAACGGGGCCTAGGAAGAAAAAGAATCCTTTATTAAAATCTGTGTACTGCTCCCATGCCGTTTCTGTGTAGTCGACAATCGGGAGATCTCTTCGGAGCCTATTCTTTACTAGATTTGTATTTCTGTGATAATCAGGAGGAGCTAGGAAAACAGGTGGCAGAAGGAATGCAATGTAACAGGTACCATCCCAATCTGGAGGTAAGCGTATGTATGCGGTATGGCCACAAACAAAATAGGAATGACGGGTAGCTCTAAAGGAAGATTTGCCTTGGTCACTGAATTCGACCACAGTAGTACATTTACTATGACCTAAGTGTACTGAACCTTTCTTACTGACACATAATTCACCAGTGACTGGTAATACTGACATAGCAGGGAGGACTGGTGCAGCTTCGGATTCAACAGTAAGAATCATAAGGTTAATTGTATAGTTACCTAATCCATATACTTCATTTTCTAGATCAGTTCCTATTCTCGTGGGGAGTCCCTTCTTGTCAGGGTAACAGACATTAAGTAGAACTAAGTTCAAGTTTCCCCAAACCCAGCTCCCTTTGAAAACAGCAATATCAGGATCTAAGGAATTAATTATTCTAAACCATGCACCACAGGAGCCATTGTGAGTGAACGGGTACGGAAAGAGGGGCAGAACTCCCTTGTATTTCTGGTAGGGAGGGAGTCGGCCACATATCCAGCAGTTTGTAGCATTGTTAGTCTGATGGGAATGATGTAACATACTAATGAATGTGTTGTTGCGCAGCGCGAGTCTGTAAGAAAGTTCGTGTGGAGGTAATTCACTGAAAGAATGTTCAGCAGAAACATTGTAAGCAGATTGTTCACGCTTGAAAATAGGGTAATAGATAGGAAGCAGTATACTGGCAACAATAATCAGAAGACTTAGAAAAAACATAATCAATAATGTCACTATACAGTGACTGCGGAGTGATTTGCAATATGTACGTTTCTTGAGTTGTCTCTCTCTCTCTCTATCTCGATCTAGGGGATACATGTCAGAAACTATTTAACCGATTCACCTAGGGGAGGACTTAAACAATTAAACTGTCTGACTTGCTAGATCGGAGTTTCAGTTTATACTCCTCTTGGGGAGTTTTCTCTCGTTCGGGAACTTTAAAGTCACTAGGTTCGATACAGTCTTTGGAGGGGGTGGACGAGTCTGGGTCTGGTTTTAGTTCATTGCACTTTTTAACATGACTCGTATGTATCCACCCCTTTCTGCCTTCCACCTTTATCGCGGTCCTCGTAGTAAGAAGGACGGTCTTCGGCTCCCTCCAGCGGGGCTCCAGCGGACTTTTCCTGTCAAAGTTCCTAATCAAGACCAGATCCCCAGGACGGACATCATGCGGCTTTACATCAGTGTTGTCAGGGAAGGCTGCGGCAACCTGTGAACGACATGATTGGAGTGCAGACATCAAGGAGGCAAGGTAATCTGTCAACATGTTACAATCAACATCAGTAATTTTCTTAGAAATGGGCGTCCCCCACATATTCGGTGGTCTGCCAAAGACCACTTCATACGGGGATAGTCCTGATCTCGAGTGGGCGACCATCCTCATATAGAACAGTGCAACTGGCAGGGCGACTATCCAGTCGACCCCTTTCTCTTTACAAACTTTTGCAAGGCGGGTCTTTAATGTCTGGTTATGCCTCTCTACAAGGCCTGCGGCTTCGGGATGTCGGACACAATGGAATTTCCACTGATATCCTAGCAGCAAGGAAACTTGTTTCATTAATTCGGATGAGAATGGCTGTCCGTTATCTGAGTACACGACACGAGGCAAGCCGTACCGTGGGAAGAATTCTCGAACCAGCTGCCTGGCAGTGGTCGGAGCAGTGTAGTCTGGGACTGGATATGCTTCGGTCCAACGGGAAAGTGCACAAACAATTACGAGGACATATTTGAATCCTCGACAACGATCCATCTGGATATAATCCATCTGGAGGACTTCAAAAGGGTGATCGGGAGGATGAAATCCACCTTGCTCTACAGGGACGCTTTTACCTGGATTGAACTGACAACAGATCATGCAAGTACGCACTTTCTGTTTTGCTGCTGCTCGTAAGTGTTTGTTGTGCCAAAGATTCTGTAAACTGTCTAACATCGCTTTTTCTCCTAGATGTGCAGGACTATGTGCTGTATTGATTATGACTTGAACCATTGAGTCAGGGAGAAACCATGTAGATTTTCCCTTCGTCATCCAACCTTGATCTGTCTGGATCCCTCCTAGTTCAGTCCATTTCTTTATTTCATCTGGGGTAGCATGTGTCTGAATATCGATTACATCTAGTGCGGGATCCCTGACTGTCATACAATGTGTCGGTACTATTGTCTTTGTCACGTCAGTTGTCTGGGTGTGAGTCAATGCTGTATGTTTTGCTGTCTGGTCTGCCAGGTCGTTACCCTGGGAAACAGAATCTGTAACTTTAGTATGTGCTTTACACTTCATGACGGATATGCCTGAATGCAGATGTATCGCTTCTAACAGTGCTTGAATGAGGGGACCGTGTTGAATCTTGGCACCATGAGAGGTCAAGAAACCTCTTTCTTGCCATAACATGCCGAAGTCGTGTACGACTCCGAACGCATAACGGGAATCAGTGTATATGTTAACATTTCTGTTCTTGGCTAGTATACAGGCTCGGGTCAGAGCAATAAGCTCTGCTGCTTGAGCGGACAGTGTGTCAATACGATATGTTTCTTTGACTTCGGTTTCAGTGGTCACTGCATATGCGGCCACTAATTCTCCTGTACTTGTTCTCATGCATGAACCATCCACATAAAGTGTCAGGTCTGGATTTGTCAGTGGGACATCTGTTAAGTCTCGTCGAGGCTTTGTTACTGCATTAATGATCTCTATACAATCATGCGGGGCTGGCTCTGTCATAATTGTAGGTAACAATGTTGCGGGGTTCAGAATGCTGCAGCGTCTGATTTCTATGTGTGGCTGGAATAGCGTTAATTCATAACCTGTCAGTCGTGCTATAGTCAAGTGCTGAGTCTGGGTTCTGTTTAAAAGAACCTCTACAGAATGTGGAACTTGTACTGTTAACTGATGTCCTAAAACAATTGAGTCGCTCTGTCTGATTGCTAAGGCTGTTGCTGCTACTGACTTCAAGCACGCAGGGAGTGCCTGGGCCACTGAATCCAATGTACTTGAAAAATAAGCGCAAGGCTTATGTGAACCTGCTTGATCTTGAGTGAGGACAGACAATGCTGTACCATCACGTTCTGTAACAAAAAGTGTAAAAGGTTTGCTGTAACATGGTGTCGCTAAAACTGGTGCTTGGCATAAAGCTTTCTTTAATTCTTCAAAGGCTTGTGTGTGTTCCTGAGTCCAAGGGAGGACAGTCGAAGTCGCTGCCTCTTGTGTCGTTAACTGGATGAGTGGTTTAGCTAGAAATGCATACTGAGGGATCCATTGTCTGCAGTACGAGGTGAGGCCTATAAAGGCCCGCACTTCCTTTTGTGTCTGGGGTTGCGGCATATCTACAATTAACTGGATGCGGTCACGAGTGAGCTGTCTCCCCACTTTGGACAGCAAGTGACCCAAGTACACAACTTGCTGAACACAGAATTGTAGCTTCGAAGGAGACACCTTGTGTCCCTTGTCGGCCAGGAAATGTAAAACTGTCAGTGATGCTTGTTCACATTCGGGCTCACTTCGTGCGGTGATCAGCAGATCATCGACGTATTGCAGTAAAGCGGTGTTAACTGGCATTTGGATACAATCTAGTTGTATTTTCAGTGCTTGACTATAGATGCTGGGGCTTTCTGTGAATCCTTGAGGTGCGCGGGAAAATTTGAAACTTCGTCCATTTAAACTGAATCCGAAGAGGTATTGGCTCTCTGGATCAATCGGTACACTAAAGAAGGCGTTCTTGAGATCAATTACAGTAAAGAACGTTGCTTCAGAATCAATAGCAGTCAATAAGGAAGAGATATCGGGGACCACAGGGTACTGTGGTACGATGCATTTATTCAGTTCTCTTAAATCAATCACCAGCCGATATACTGGCGGTGCATTGGGATCAGTACGTTTAAGAATTGGAATGATGGGTGAATTACAGATATTGGAGTCGGTTTCTACGACCACTCCTTGGGCAATGAGCTCTTCAATAATTTCCAGTAAAGCCACTACAGCATCGGGTGGTAACTTGTATTGTCTGATTCGGGGTAAAACAACTCCTGTCTTGAGTGTAACACGGTACGGTGTGATATGCATGCAACCTACATCAGTTGGGCCTTTTGCCCACAAGTGATCTGGTACATTTTTCAATCTGACATCAAACTCTCGTAATACATAGTGACCCTTGAAATCCCGCAGAAAGAGTCTAACTCCCTCCGGGGAACAACATATCACTGCTCCTAGAGCCTTCAATGTTTTGATACCTAACAGATTTTCTGGACATGATTTCGTAAGTAACAAGTCTGTAATACGTGATAATGGACCCACAGCCAGGGGGACTGGTTCTGATACCTCATTTACAATGGGCTGTCCTGAAAAACCAAGGGAAACATTCTGTGTGCCTGAGAGGGGTGCCCCTGGGACTTCGTCATGGCTGATTGTTGTGCGGCTTGCCCCTGTGTCAATTAAAAACTTTCTGTCTTTTCCCAATACTTGACTGTGTACATAAGGACCCTCTTGATCTACAGGAATTTCAATAAGAGGCAAGCCAAACTCCCTCTCTAGGCTGTTTCATGTGTATCGCTGATAATCGGGGTAAGCGGATTGGGCATACTGGTACATCTGTTGGGATACTTGCTGAGTCGCGGCAATGGGCTGTGGCTGTGATACCGCTACAGTCTGTGCTGTATGAGATGAAGCATGCATAGGCTGTGTATTCTGTGAAGTCTGCTGCTGGACCTGATCTTGTCTTGGTGGATGCGGTCTCTCTTTAGTTTTACCTGTTGCTATGTTATGTTTCAGAACTGGACATTCATGTACGTAGTGGCCCGGCTGCTTGCAATAGTTGCATGTCCCTTTAACGGGAGCTGCGGCGTGACCTGTCTGGGTCGTACCCTTTCTCTGGCTGTCGGCTGGAACTGATTGAGCCACTAACATTTTCATTTTCGTGTCTTTCATACGTTTCTGTTCATGATCCTGTTCCTCTCTAATTCTGTTCTGATGATATTGTAACATCTGTAACATCTGTGATGGCGTATTTGCTTGCCATGTACTCTCGACCTTGTATACACGTTTTTTAACTGCTAACAGGGAATTCTCGACTAACTTTGATACAAAAAGATGCGGGTACGACTCGCTACTTGGTTTAAGACCACTATTAATGATAAAACATTTCTCGAATCTTCAGTAGAAGTCACTAGTATCTTCATCTGGTTTCTGTTTACAGGCCGAAATTGCGTCCCAATCTTCCTTTCCAGTTGTCAGTAATCTTGGCAGAACCTGTACTATCAAACCTGGTAATGCTTTAGTTTTCTCCCCAAGGCCTAGCCCTGGGACACGTTTTTCCTCCTCGTCTTCTATTTCTGCCCATACAATCTTTTTCTCTCCCACCTCCCATTCTTTTTCCTTGAGTTTCTCGTAGATGCCCGTGGGCAGCAGTACCTTTAACATTTTCATGATATCTTCATATGTGTAATCCCCCATCAGTAACATGTCTTTAAGTTCTCTATGAAAACCTGCAGGGTCTTTATCATGACACGGTACTAGTTTCTTCATTTCTAACAGCTCTAACTTGGTCAGAGGCGTGTGTACATACACACGTTTCAAGTTATGATCGGCACCCATAACTGGATGTACTTCTCATAAGGGGTTCTGACTTTCAATACCATGCAGACGTTCCATATGATACATTTTTCTTTCTGAGGGCGGAGCGGGAACGTATTCGGAGCTTACGAAGGTGTTATATCTATGTCGTTGTTCTAGAATTATTTGTATTAACTTGGTACTTAGACCTCTCCATCTATCCATGAGTAGTGCTTCTAATGTATCGTGTAAGGGACCTGGATCGGAGTGTTGGTTTCTGTATAACGTGAGGAGGTGCTGAATCATGTATACACCTGCTAATTTCTGCTCGTCTGGGGAAAGGTTCAGAAATGTCTGCGCTACTGTGTCATCATTGTATATGTTAGGATTGTCAGCCCATAGTACTGCTGACCGGGCTAGTTCTTGTTCATCCATAGAATTGAGTACATGGTACCCTATTCGGTCTCGAAGCCTTTTATCAGTCTCTTGGAACTGATGTTCAGGAGAATTCGGTTTTGTTATGCCAGAGAGAAAAACTCTCTTGCTTTCTGGACGAATGCCTTTCCTAAGGTAAGTTCCCTTACCTACATACGCTATCGTATCTGTAGTCCTTTCCAGTTCTTCGGGTTCTTCTTCCTCCTCGGAGGAAGCTTTTTCTTTCTCTTTTTCGTGTATTTCTATCACTGCTTTTCTTATTCTCTTGTACATACTGGCTATGCAACTCCCTTTATCATGTTTTCCTTCAGATATATTTTGACCCCACTTGTTGAGTGCATCTAATTCATCCTGTTCTGTTCCAGGCCTGTCTCGTTCTCTGATTAGACAATTTATAAAAAAACGTAATATATATGCTTGAATGTCAACTTTCTGATGTGCCATGGCATCCTTTATACTTTCAGGGTCTTGCCCAGTCTGGACAAAGTGATATATTCTATCTAGGTGCTCTTTCATTCCTGATAATAACAATAGGTAATCTGCAGCATGTCGTAAGCGTAGTGATGCTAAAAACATCCTATAATCTTTACCGGGTACTGGATCGTATCTGCAAACTTGGAGCGGTTCTTTGAGTATGTCGAGACGGGGTGATTGGAGTATAAAAGGATTCTGCATATCCCTAAGGTGTAATCTGTGTGTTGGGGGCGGGGTCTGGTGACCCCCGGTCGCACCTCCTGAAGCGGAAGCTTGGACATTATTTCTCTGCGGAGTCTGTATCTGTACTTGAACTTGTCTTTTAGTAGGATCAGGTCGAAGCCGTTTTGGTAGATCAATTTTAGGTGCGGGAAGTGGCGGAGGTGGAGGAATGATGGGCTGTCGAACGGGAAAACCTGGTTGCAGTTGTGGCGGGTTATGGTCTGGAGGCGGGTTGCCACCCCCGTCACCGTCAGTAGGCGGGACGCGGACAGGCAGATTGGTGTAAGCGGGTGCTACATCCTCTAGATAGGAATTCAGAAATATGTCTTTAGTGGTTCTGTGATTTACTTTAGTTGGAACCAATGGTGGCGGCAGATTTTTCGGTATTTCTGAAGTGGCCTCAGGCGAACCCTCGGCCACAAGATACATACCATTTACGAGATTGTTTCGTGCGCGGTCTATTTGCTCTGATTTTACTCGGATCCCTTCAGTAACTAATTCGTTTTCTTGGGCTTTATCTGATTCTTTAAGTCTGTCTTCTCTACGAAGTGCTTTTTCAGCACGCTTATGTGATTCCTTACGCCAAAACTCTATGGCGTCCTTCTGAGATTGTCTGGCTTTCTTTTTCCATAGTGCTTCCTCTACCTTCATGATGCACTCGGCATCCCATGTTCCGGTAACAGGCCATTTGTGTCTTTCGTCTAGATGCTTAGTATAATCGGCCCATAAATCTAGATACAGTATGGCATCTAGGCCATGCTTATGGTACATAAAATTTCCAGGAGTGTCCCTAGGGGGGATAGGAATTTCTTCCTCTAGTATCCCTTTCCTAGTTCCTATCTGCTTTAACTTGTTGAAAAACGGCATCTTGTTTACTTAATACTGAATGCTCAATCCTTGCTACTTAATACTGAATACAGCTAGTTACACAAGAACACAATAATGCACATTAAAACAGTCACTCATACCACGGCATTAATCACATGAAAAGACATTTGAGACATATATGACTACCCCTTATACTGGATGTACTGCTAAACAGCACAGATACACTGCTAAGAACAGTGCAAGAACTTGAATAACTGATGTACTGCTAAACAGTACAGATACACTGTCTAAAACAGTGCAGACCAAATTTGTGTACCCAAACCCGTCTAGATACGTCCCAGCAATGGTACTCACCGGGAAGCACGGAAAACAGAAGGCCTCGGAAAACTCGACTGGACTGGACCGGACTCGACTCGACTCAACACGTGGATACTTCGGAAACTGGTGGGCCTCTTGACACCTCGGACCTTGCTTCTTTAGGCTAGGCTCTGGTCGGGATCCTCCGCACTTCTCACCGCCTCGTCTGGGTGCTGATTGCAGTCTTCGTCACCTCCGTGGGCCAGAGGGAGATACAGGAAATCCTGCCGGTACGCGTAGTTTCCGTCTAACTGATGGCAGGGGACAGAGTTTGCAACGCACCAACCGGCGCGTGGGGTGGGGGAGGGGTCCCTATTCGGGCGCCAAAATATTGTGGTAAATATTTGATTTACCGTCTTAATTTCTATGCAGGTAAGTACTTAATTAATAATAACTCAATCGGAAAGAAAAAAACAGAGTCCGTGGTGTTAGAGTTCTTAGGGGTTTTTATTCCTCAAAAAGGAATCGTTCTAGAACTGGATATCATGTTCCTGCAACCACGAGGGTTCAGGAAGGGATAGAGCATTATTTTATCGACAATACATAGCTTATATACTTAAATCGTACAATAGAAACCAATACAGTAGGCGTAACAGCTGAGAGAAACAAGATAACAGCATCCACGTGGTAGTGATACGTAATTAGAAGGCGTGAACATAGAGGTGTGTGCTAGAAACGTCACAGATAGGTGTCATAAGTGGGTGGCACAAAGCAGAAATCTTGTAATGTCAGCAGAAATCTGAAGCTGGGATGCGCGCGCAGCTGCATGACGTGGGATCGACGTGGAAACTAGAGGGTGCAGGGGGCTTGACATTTACACTGGCGGAAAGAGACAGAAGTCTGGCATGTCAGATCAACTCGTACTTCTATCATATCTGATATCTGATGTTTGGGAACCATATTATCTGGACGGAAAAGGTCTCTGGGGCAGAAGCTATTCTATACTGACTGTGAGTGCGTGTATAAGCGCCTAAGTGTCTGCATGAGAAGCGTGGGGCATGGGCCTTCCATGGGAGCATGGTAACAGAGGCTATGAATTACTTGCATGGAGACAGTGAGGCCGGGCCCTTTTGCTCTGCAGCTGGGGGAATGTTTACTTAAGCTAGTAGGCAGGAATGTATTTTCGAGGAGCGGAACAGATAATTCGAAGGTTGAAGTCAGTCTTGGCAGGCAGCAGGCTGAGCTAAGCGCCGGGAGCCGCACAGAAAGTAAGTCAGAGGTCACGGGTACAGAGGCTGCCTGGGCTGAGGCTCTCGGAGTCAGAAAGCAGAAAAAGAGGCTCGATGGCAGAATTCAGGGCCTACTTTGCCAGAGCTGAAAAACGTGTAAAGTACACCACAAAAAGACGTTGGCATAGCATACTTAGGAACGGGCTATTCAACCCATTCAGGGTGGGTCTGAAAGAGGACATGTTAACGTTGGACGCAAATGTATTTGCGTCTTCATAGCTGGCACAGGAGGGAAGTTACATGCACTTCAAGCTGGTATATGGAGACGGTGGGGTACACGATAGGGAACACAACTTGACCAAAAATTTATATTTCCTCAGGTGTTGAGCAGGATGCACTTGAGGTGGGTGCTGCTGGTGTTCGACTTGGCGGGTGCTGGTGTGAGGCAGGTCCGGATGCAGGTGAATTTGCAGGTGTGGCAGCTGAAAGGTCCGTGGGTGCGTCGTGGTGTGGCCTGATGGCATTCTGGGAGTCGGCCGGAGTTGAGAGCGATGAGGGTGGCGGCGGAGTACGTCAGGCGGGACGATCGGGGTCTTCGGGGGCCAGGGGTCCTGGCGCTGGTCGCGATCCGGTCGCGGACGGGCGCAGACGGGCTTACCTTTGGCGCGCCTTTGGCGCACAATCGGCGCGCCCGCTGCGCGTGACCGCTGCGCTTTCGCATGGTCGCCATATAAAGGCGAAGTGCGCGGGTGGGCGGAGCAGCTGGGAGGCGGGAGCGGAAATGGAACAGAATAGAAAAAGGGGCGGGGTCTGCGGTGGTGGCGGGAAGCGGGGATCGGGGAGGGAAGACGGAGGGCGGCGAGGTAGGCGGGCAAACAGGAAGGACACAAGCTGGAAAAAAAAAATGGTGTAGGGTCTGCTGTAATCGAGGGTAACAGTGTAGCAGGGTTGAGTATGTAGCTACTTTCGGCGTGCGTTGTAATGCTGCTTCTCTGAGTGTAATTCGTTTTAGTGGAGGCGGGGTGACGGGAGTACCTCCTACTGCTCCCCCGAGAACGGGATTGTCGACTATTACTGGCTGTGCTGTCACTGGTGGCAGTGTAGGCGGTAATGTAGGTGCAGGTAATACAGGTGGGCCCTGAGTTGCAGGCGCATTGAAAGGATTGGTAGGACCAGTGACCTGAACAGTGGCAGATGAGACAGTGGGAGGAGGAGTCGTGTCATCAACAGGAACGTGAACAGGATTGGGAGGATGAGCATTTGGAGGAGGATTTCTGTTCGCATATTCTGGGACAGTGTCATCCAAATAAGAAGAAAGGAAAATTTCTGCGGCGGTCTGTTTATGACGTAATTTAGTCGGGACCAATGGTGGCGGCAAGTTACGGGGTACTTCCGGGGTCGCCCTGGGCAGGCCCTCGGCGAGAACAGGATACATGCCTGTAATAAGGGCATTTCTTTGTCTGTCCAATTATTCTGCTCTAACTCGTTCACCTTCTTCTAGTAGCTCTCTTTCTTTAGCTTTTTCAGATTCTTCCCTACTTTTCTCTGCTTTCCTGATTTCTTTCTCTGTTCTTCTATACGCTTCTTTACGCCACAATTCTATGGCATCTTTCTGGGATTGTCTGGCTTTCTTTTTCCATAGTGCCTCTTCTACTCTCATGATGCATTCAGCATCCCATGTCCCTGAGACAGGCCATCTATACTTCTCTTCCAGATCCCTAGTGTAATCCACCCACAAGTCTAGGTACAGTATGGCATCTAAGCCATGTTTATGGTACATAAAATGTCCAGGAGTGTCCCTGGGCGGGACCGGAACTGCTTCTTCGAGTATCCCTTTCCTAGTTCCTATCTGACGTAATTTCGAGAACAGCGGCATTTTTGAATTGATTCGAACGTGAACACAGTAAACACAGTAATGAATAGCAAACAATCATTCATACCACGACATTAAATTACATTTCAGACTGATATTACCTGGTACATAAAACACAAATCCTAAAAATTTCGAGAAACAATACTAGAATACTGGATTACTAGATGCACTGCTAAAACAGTACAGACAATACCGGTCCCATGAAGAGACACGTCTTACCGTATTCACCTAAGTGAACACGTCTGGACCAGGTCTGTGTACCCAGACCCGTCTTGACCGGGCACAAATTAATGAACCCGTCTAGATGCGTTCCCAACAACGGTACTCACCGGGAAGCAAAACTGAAGGCCTCGGAAACTGGACTGGACTGGACTGCTACGGCGTCTGGCTGCTACTACTGCTACGCATGCGCTTCGGAACAGGTGGGCTTCCGGATACCTCGGACCTTGCTCTCTCTCAACTTGGGCTCTGGTCGGGACTCTCCGCATTCCTCACCGCCTCATCTGGATGCTGGACCGCAGTCTCCGTCTCCTCCGTGGGCCTGAGGGAGATAGCAGGAAAACCCGCAGGTGTGCACAGGATTCCGTCACAGCTGTAGAAGGGTCAGGGGCCTGCGTACATCACCGGCGTGTGATGAAGGGGAGGGGTCCCTATTCGGGCGCCAGATTATGTGGTAAATAAAATTACAGGACTATTTTTCTATACATTAAATGACAATAAAGGATAGCTCAATAAATGAGAGGCAGAGTCCGTGGTATCTGAGTCATACGGGCTTTAATTAATGATTCTCGAGAACCAGGACATTGAGTTCCATCACCACTAAGGTTCAGGAAGGGACATTCAACATTTTATTAGCATCACACATTATATATAGTAAAACAGTATAATTGAAATGAATACAGTAGGCGTAACAAGTGGAAAGAGAGAGATAAGAACACATGGGCGTAAAAGAAGGCGTGTACAAGGGCGTATACGGAGGTGTGTACTGGAAACGTCACAGAAATGTCATAAGTGGGTGGATGCATAGAGAAAATTCTGCAGGATCAGCAGAAACCTTTGGCATGGGTGCGTGCGCAACTGAGCATGACGTGTAACTGGGGAAAGCTGGGGGCCTGACTTTTAGCTCTAGTAGAAGAGTCTGGTGTCTGGGATGTCAGAACGACCTGTACCTATAGCATATCTGGTATCTTATGTTTGGAGGATGTATTGTCTGAAGTAAAAGGTCTCTCGGGCAGAGGCCGTTCAATACTGAACGCTAGTGCGTGCATACGTGTCTAGGTGCAATGCGAGGGGCCATGGGCCTACCATGGTAACGGGTTCTGTAAATCACTTGTAAGGAGGACAGGAAAGCCGGGCCCTTTGCTCTGCAGTCGGGAATATGTTTACCTATTTCACTAGACTGGAATGTGTTTTCGAGGAGGCTGAGCAGATAACTGTAGGCAAAATACTGTCTTGGCAGACAGGCCAGGCCGAGCCGGGCACCTCTTCGCTGGGTAGAAAGTAAGGTAGAGGTCAGGGATGCATACCTAAACTGCAGTTTTCAGAGACAGAAGAGACTCGGAGTCTCATTAAGGGCCTGGCTCGACTGAGCCAGAAAACGTGGAAAAAGTGTGCTTCGCGTTATTGAAAAGTACACCATGTAAAGACGTTGGCACCATAGGCCTAAAAGCCAAATTAACGTGGTTTTCATGGAGGACTGGATAACTGACATGTTAACGTTGGACGCAAATGCATATGCGTCTTGGTGGCATGCACGGAAAAGAAATTACACGACATACATGGAACATGGGTGCATGGATAGGGTGCGAGTGGGGGACACATTGATTACCTAAAAATTTCTATTTCCTCAGTACTAAGATTGGTACGATTTACGGAGGCCTGATCCCTATGTTACGGGATGGTATGGATAAGGTGGAGGCCTCCTGGGCCCTGAAACTAGGTGACCCTGATATCGATCTTGATAGAACATTATTGATGGCAGGCAATCTATTTCATTCCTCGAACCTCAGGGCTCAACATTACAAGACATTATATAATCTATATTATACTCCACCCAAGCTCTGTGAGTGGGGGAAAAAGATGATGATAAGTGTCCAAGATG
Source organism: Lissotriton vulgaris (assembly GCF_964263255.1). NCBI lineage: Eukaryota > Metazoa > Chordata > Amphibia > Caudata > Salamandridae > Lissotriton > Lissotriton vulgaris. Next base: position 836,341,318 of record NC_141696.1, on the reverse strand, counting down.
TTCCCTGGGGCCGGCAAACTTGGTACATATGTTTATTCAATGTAGTACACTTAGGAAGATAGGCATAGAGATTAAAAAATTCTGGGAGGGGCTGCTAGGGGTTAAAATCACCCTATCCCCGGTTTTAATGATTTGGGGCACTGATTCTAACTTTAGATTGAAAAAGGAGGATTTATCTGTCTGGCTGTTTTAAAAATAATATTAGCTGCGGGCTGGAAAGACTCTACGGCTCCCTCATTTCACATGTGGATGTCAAGATTGTTGGGGATTCATAATATGGAAGCAGATTTATATTCCCGAAGGGGTAAAAGGATGAGGGAGCTAGGGCAGAACATCTGGGCCCCCCTCAAAAATTGGAGGTAAGCTAGAGTATAAATTCCTTTTATTGGCTTTTATTCAGCCTTGGATAATGTAATTCTCTGTATATTGCTGTGTATTATTGGCTTTCTGATGAATTTATTGCTATTTATCTTCAAATGTACTGTATTTTAAACATAGGGATGCTTAAATGTAATATTGTTTAACTATCTAACTTTTGTATGCAGCAGATATTTTATTTAATTTAAAAAAATAATAATAATTTAAAAAAGGAAGACCTGGAGAACAGAAATGCTGAAAAAGCTGTCTCTCCGGACTTGGCTGTCCAGGCAGTAGTGCTTAGTAAATGTGTGCAGGGATGCCCCTGTGGCTGCCTGGCAGAACTCTTTAGTGCGGTCAAGGTGGAAATACAACAATACAGCACACGTTTTGGGTCCAGATGGTGGAGTCTCTCCTCCTTTTTGGAAGGGTGCGGAGGCGGGAAGAAGGTGGTCATGTGATGGTCTGACCTATGTGTAAAGAGGTTACCACTTTGGGCAGAAAAGAGGGCCTAGTGCACAGAACCACTTTGTCCGAATGGACAGCAAGAAAGGGTGGTTTGGAACATAAAGCTTAAAGCTCACTCACCCTGCGAGCAGAGGTGATAGCAAGCAAGAAAGCAGTCTTTAAAGTAAGGAGACGAAGAGGACAATTATGTAGTGCCGCAAAGGGAGCACACATAAGATAAGTAAGGACAAGATTCAAGTCCCACTGGGGTATTATGAAAGGAGAAGGAGGAAAGAGGTGAGTAATGCCTTTCAGAAATCCGTTAACAATAGGGGACTTGAAAAGGGAAGGCTGATCAGGATGGCAAAGAAAATCCAAAAAGGACAAAAGATAGCCTTTAGGAGTGTCCAGAGCAGAGCCCTGCTGGGCCAAACAAAGAATGAAAGAGGGGCAGAAAGGGGATCCACAGACTTTGCTGTGCACCATGCCACAAATTAGTTCCATATACAGGCGTATACTGTTTTAATGGAGGGACACCTGGCTGCCAAGATGACATTACAGACTTCAGGAGGAAGGTCGAAAGCTGTCAGCTGTCACCGCCCAAACTCCACTCAAGGAGGTAGAGGCTGGACGGGTTAGGGTGAAGGAACGTCTCCTGCTGCTGCGACAGATGATCCCCCTAGATAGGCAGTCTGATCGGAGGAACGATGGCCATGCTCAAGAGCTCGGGGTACCAGACTCTTAGTACCCAATCCGGAGCCACAAGAATGACGGGCCCGGTCGCACTTGATCTTCTTCAGCATTCTGGGCAGAAGTGGTATAGGCGGAAAGGAGTACAGGAGGCAGCAATTCCACTCATGACGAAAAGCGTTGCTGAGCAAGTGCTGCTTGGAAACTCTAACGCGCAGAACTGCTGACACTGCGTGTTCTCTTCAGTAGTGAATAGATCTACCCAAGGCTATCCCCACCGCCAAATGAGTGCTTGCACCACCTCCGAGTTAAGGAGCCATTCCTGATCCTTGATGCAACAGCGGCTGAGTTCGTCCGCCCTGGCATTCAGAGAACCTGCCAGGTGTTGAACCACCAATTTCATGCCCTGATGTTCCAGCCATGTGCAAAGGTGAAGAGCCTCTTGACATAGGGTCCATGACCGCACCGCGCATTGTTTGTTGCAGTGGCCACAAGGAAGTGGTGTTGTCCATGAACACCTGCACTACTCTTCCTTTGACAGAAGGAAGGAATGCTTTCACTGCAAGACGAATCGTCAGAGTGCTTCAAAAGGTTGTTGTGGACTCCGGACTCCACCGAAGACCAGAGGCCTCTGATCTCCGCCTCTCCCATGTGGCCGCCCCATCCCAGGAGTGATGCATCCATCACTAGTATGAATTCTGGTTGGGAAGGGAGAGGGATCTGCTGTTGAGCCAATCCTGCTTCGTGAGCCACCACTGCAACTGACTTGCAGTCCCATCCGAGATCTGGATGAGATGGTAAAGATTCCCCTGATGCTGCACCCACTGGAACTTCAGGTCCCACTGCAGAGCCCGCATATGCCATCTGGCATGATCCTTCAGAAGAATGCAGGAGATCATGATGCCTAGCAGCCTCAGGATCATTCTCACCGAAATACAGGATAGAGGCTGAAACATCAGTATCATAGCCCGCATATATCCCGGACTACCTGCTCGGGAGGATAAGCCTGAAACTGCGCTGTATCCAGAACTGCTCAGATGGAAAGGAGCTTCTGAGAGGGAATCAGGTGCGACTTCAACAAGTTAATAGTGAACCCCAGCGAGTCCAGGAAGTCCGTCGTAGTCTGGAGGTGGGAGACGACAACCTGGGGCGAGCCCACCATCAACAGCCAGTTGTCGAGACAGGGAAGACTGGAACCCCTGATCTACGCGGATGAGCTGCCACCACCGCCATGACTTTTGTAAACACCGAGGGGCGCTGCTAAGGCCAACGGGGAGCACAGTAATCTGAAAATGCTCGTGGCTAACCATGAACCGTAGGTAACGCCAGTGGGCAGACAAGACAGGGATGTGAAAATTGGCGTCTTGCAAGTCTAATGCTACCATCCAGTCTCCAGGGTTGAGGGCAGACAAGACCTGAGTCAAGGTTAACATTTTGAACTTCTCCTTACGGAGTAAGCGGATGACGTCCCTGAGGTCTAAGATAGAATGCAGGCCTTTGTGGTTCTTAGGTACTAGGAAGTAGTGGAAGCAACCTCGACCTACTTCTGGTACAGGGACCTGTTTGATAGCTCCCTTGGACAAGACAGCCGCAACTTCCTGGCAGAGAAGGGCAAAGTGATACTCCGACATGCAATGGAATGTTGGTGGCATGGAGGGAGGAGGAGTCTCAAAGGGGAGGGAGTAGCCCCTTCGGACTATCTGCAAAACCCACCTGTCCGATGTGATGTTGTGCCAGAGGGGGAGTTGATGGGGGATCATGCCACCCACTGGCAACTGGTGGCCCTGAAAGGACGGACTAGGAAGGTTTGAAGGCTGCTGCAAAGGGCATTGGTTAAATGTCCCACACACTGGCCCCCAGACCTGCAACACTGGGTCCCACGTCGTCCTGGGCCACACATAGCCCCAGGGGAGAAGACAACACGCGGTAATCCGGTCAGGCGGCTCCTCCTCACCAGGCAAGGACAATGTTTTGGCAGTATCCCACGATCGCTTCAAGCACCACATGTTTTCAGTCTTCAAGGTCAGGGGGCGGGACAAGCAGGGAGAGCGGACCAGGTGTGGCAGATTGGTCGTGCAGGGACTCCTGGGAGATGGACTCCCTGCGGCACAGCTCGCAGCCCAGCTGCAGATCGAACCCTCGCCTTTGAGCCTCACGCTCTAATCCCGGTGCAGACACTTCCTTTCCTCACACCGCGAAGCGGGACCTGCGAAGAGGATCCGGCGAGCAGTAGGCAGCCCCAGGGGAGAAGACAACAACCGGTAATCCGGTCAGCCTGCTCCTCCTCACCAGGCAAGGACAATGTTTTGGCAGTATCCCACGATGGCTTCAAGCACCACAGGTTTTCAGTCTTCGAGGTCGGGGGGTGGGGCAAGCAGGGAGAGCGGACCAGGTGTGGCAGATTGGTCGTGCAGGGACTCCTGGGAGATGGAGTCCCTGCGGCACAGATCGCAGCCCAGCTGCAGATCGAACCCTCGCCTTTGAGCCTTACGCTCTAATCCCGGTGCAGACACTTCCTCTCCTCACACCGCGAAGCGGGACCCGCGAAGCTGGTCCGGCGAGCAGTAGGCAGCCCCAGGGGAGAAGACAACAAGCGGTAATCCGGTCAGGCGGCTCCTCCTCACCAGGCAAGGACAATGTTTTGGCAGTATCCCACGATGGATTCAAGCACCACAGGTTTTCAGTCTTCGAGGTCGGGGGGCGGGGCAAGCAGGGAGAGCGGACCAGGTGTGGCATATTGGTTGTGCAGGGACTCCTGGGAGATGGAGTCCCTGCGGCACAGCTCGCACCCCTGCTGCAGATCGAACCCTCGCCTTTGAGCCTCACGATCTAATCCCGGTGCAGACACTTCCTCTCCTCACACCGCGAAGCAGGACCCGCGAAGCGGGTCCGGAGAGCAGTAGGCAGCCCCAGGGGAGAAGACAACAAGCGGTAATCCGGTCAGGCAGCTCCTCCTTACCAAGCAAGGAAAGTTATGGCAGTATCCCATGCATAGTAAATTGTTTTCCCCACACCACCAAGGCGAAGGTAACAAGCAGATTACAAGACTTGTTTTCATCCTAGCAAAACAAGAGATTATGAGAAATTGGAAAGCCCTGGGAGGGGCCAGAATAGCAGGGAGGCGAAGCGAGCTAGAAAAATGGGGCCGTTACTTAGGGAGGCCATGAGGAGCAATCGCTCCATTGAAATAGAGAGGGCTTCGGAGATACTAATGTAGTTATTGAGAGACCAAGACCGAGATACACGAGACCCCATTCCGGAAGGCTCACCAACACCAACACCCCCTCTGTCTGGAGAGTCTTGCTTATGGCTATATTCATGATGAGAACAACTAAGTAGGGGAAACCTACTTGTAGTGCGCACTGTTCCTATTGGAAAACTCCTTTTTCCAACAATATGAGAAACAACTGTTCAAATTATTTGATACTCAATAGACAGTGACTAGTTTCTCGTTCTATTATTTAATTTGTATTCATAGAACTTTTGTGCAACATGTATACATTAATACATTATACTCATGTATGTTGATGTATGTCTGTTCATTCTGTAGAACAATAAACCTATGTTACATGAAAATAAAACCTTGTATACAGAATAAATTTTCTTTACATATTTCTAGGCATTTCAAAAACATTGATTATGGGTGATACACAGAAAGGTGTAGGTTGATGATCTTGAAAATCGAAGCCCGATGCATTTCGGGACCCGGAGGTACCCTTCCTCAGGGGCGAAATCCTAAAATATACAGAAAGGCTAATCAATACAAAATATTTAGTGTCCATCATCATCATTTTTTATATATCTTATTATAAGCTGCAAATATTTCCAATATTTTGTATTGATCAGCCTTTCTGTATATTTTATAATCAATGTTTTTGAAATGCCTAGAAATATGTAGAGAAAATTTATTCTGTATACAAAGTTTTATTTTCATGTAACATAGGTTTATTGTTCTACAGAATGAACAGACATACATCAACATACATGAGTATAATGTATTAATGTATACATGTTGCACAAAAGTTCTATGAATACAAATTAAATAATAGAACGAGAAACTAGTCACTGTCTATTGAGTATCAAATAATTTGAACAGTTGTTTCTCATATTGTTGGAAAAAGGAGTTTTCCAATAGGAACAGTGAGCACTACAAGTAGGTTTCCCCTACTTAGTTGTTCTCTTAATTTCTTGTGCCGGCCAACACATTTTAGTAGTGCCGCACCCTTGGATTAGTATTAGTTTATAGGAACTCTACTGATTACACCCCGAGTGCTCCTCTCTTATCTACATCTTATATTCATGATGACCCACATTGTATGTGCATCTCCCTCCAACTGTGTGCGATTCGCGGTTGGCATCAGACTAGGCGACCAGTAGTATGCTTACCCTCATTACATATCTCTCGTAAAATAGAACCGACTTATGTAGTAGGGAATGTGGGAGAATTGGGATTATGGCAGTTGTCTATATTATAATATGTGATGATATGTAAAGATGTCTGACTTATGAAAAGGCCTATGAGGCTATGTTGCCTTAAAAAGTAGTCTGCTGTATAGTTAACAAAAGCTTCAATAAAATCTGTTCACAAAAAAAAAGTGTTGAGGTCTGAACACGGGGTTAAGCAGCAGTCTCAGTGTAACTTAGGGGTGAACTAGCTTCTGGAGGGCTCGCTCTGGCCGCTCCATTCTCAGTAACTGCCTGATCTGTAGTGCCTTGTGCTGGTGTTGCCTTATACAGGGGTGGTCATATTCTAAGGAGTTTGTCTATGAAGGGGTCTTCCTCTTCACTCTGGTTCTGCCTTATCCTTCCGTTTCTTTTTTCAAAAATATTTTTCTTCTCAGAGTCATCGCTTTATATCAGTGAGTAAGCTCCTATTGTTTCAATCACTTCCTCCCTCCTTCTCTTCTGACTCTCACCATCTTGCATGCTTATCCACTAATAAGCCTTTTTGAGGACCTTGGATGCAAGCTTCTTCCTTTTCTTTTTGTAGGCAACCTGCTCCCAAAGATTTAGGGCCTCAAAGTGTGAGGGTCTGGTCTGGGGGCTCAAATTGTGCATTCTCATTCTCATACTCTCTATTTTGCAGAAAGTACCTGTAGGAACCTGGCTCTGTATATACTATACCAAAATGAAGTGTAGTGTGCACAAAGTCCAGTGGAATTCCAAAGGTAGGCAGAGGTAAAAGTAGATAGCAGGCTTTATCAGAGGGTGTTAAGCATTTGTTGTACACACTCAATGAGTAAATGATGTCACACATTCAAAGACTGAACTCAGACAAATTTTGTTTGTATAAAATATTATCAAGGTATTTTATTTCTAGACGTCCAAAAGAAGGGGAGGTAGTGGATCAGGATATGATCCAAGGGCTCAAATTACCATTCACGCAAAATTGAGAATGGGAGGTCCAGCCACAGTCAAAGCCCCAAAGACAGCAACTGACAAAAGCGACTAGGCCGTTCCTAGAAGAGGAAAGAAGGGAAAGAAAGTGGTCACAGGAAGGGCAGGGATAGTGCTCTGTGGAGGGCTACCCTGGGTATCCAATTTGTTGGATGTAATGGCCTCACACACAAATTGGATACCCAGGGTAGCCCTCCACTGAGCACTATCCATGCCCTTCCCGTGACCACTTTCTTTCCCTTCTTTCCTCTTCTAGGAACGGCCTAGTCGCTTTTGTCAGTTATTTTATTTCTAGAACCAAGCCAAGCCTGACACAGGTAAGTGAAATAAATTCTTTGCAATAAATTATGAAGTGTTTACAAGTGCATGCAAGACCAAATGCAGTTGTTTGAAATACAGGTAAGGCAAGGTATTAAAATTACTGTACAGATTACTTTTTAGTTACTTTTTAGATTACTTTTTCTGCTCAGTGTGATATGGCTAGATATCACACTGGGACATTTCCTAGAAAAAACGGTAAGTAAAATCTGTTTTCCACAATTGTTATTTTTCAGGTTTCCATACAAATCAACTCCACACTTAAAACATTTTTTCAGAGAAAAACAGTCAATTGCTTCCTAAGGAGAGAAATTAAGTTAACGGTAACCAGGTAAGTAATCGGTCTTTAGGGTAGAGATTCCGGGGTTAGAACTAGGGTTGCCCAAAGTTATCCAACGGGGGATAGAGGGCCTCCGGTTGGTGGCTGCTTATGAGCAGGCCACTGGTTTGTGGGAGCAAAGCTCCTGGTGTTAGGCTCAGGGCAAAGGGGGATTCGGTTTAGCATACAAAGTGCACACATAGAAGCGGAGGGGCGGCTAGGTGCAGGGTGCTGTTTTGGCATTAGGTTCCCTGTTGTTTTCAATGGGGACTTTCGGATTGGTTTACAGCTGCAGGCTCGGCCCAGGAAGACTTCCGGGAGGAACCAACAGCTCGACAGGTAAATTGAAGGGCTCGGGGACGTAGGTGCACCTCGGGTTCTCTTTTTCAGGGCTCAGTGTGACTGGATGCAGGGGTGCCTTTTGTTGTCGGATTTCACCTTACCAGGCCACTCGATGTTGGGGGGGTCTGCGTGCAGAGGCTGCAGAGGAAGTCGGGGAGTCCTAGAGGGGTCAACTCACTGTGGGCTCTGGAGTGCTGGGGGACCTCGCTGGGACCGGTGGGCCATTCGAACTTGGGAAGTAGGCGACGGATGCAGTGGTGGGTCCAGGCATTGCGTTTCTTTGTCTTCAGCAGGCTCAGGCTCTTGGGAGTTTTCTTTTGAACAGAGCTGCCGTTCACAGGAGATCTGGTCTTTGTTGAATGCAGTCAGTCCTCCCAGGGTTCTGCAGTATCCTCTGCTGGGCGTCTTCTTTTGTCCTTTTTAGGTCACGCATTTGAGACCTCTTGTACATACTTTAGTATATACTTATTATATACTTATATGTACTTTGGGGGCTCTGGAGATCAGCCCTAGAACTTGTCTGCTTCCGCTTAGGGACTTTTATTTTTGTTCAACTGCCTCTATTTAACTGTCTTGATAAAAAACGACCAGTAGAGGTCAGTAAAATACCAAATTTAGCATTCTTTGAATTCCAGTCCATAGAAATGTTCTTACATGAGCACACGTAGACAATAATATTTTTTTCAAATCATGAATTTTCAGTGATATGACCACTGAAGGCCCTGGTTTTATATTAAAAACAATGCTTTGGATTATACAATTTTCCGCTGAAAGGCAATATTTCTCTCCATATGTTCCCATACCTAGCGTGTCAAACAGTTTGGTGCTTACTTTCCCTCCATGTTGAAGAACAACAGATGTTTCAGCACCCAGGCTAATGTGCTGCATAGCTAAATACATATAAGGTCTCAAAGGCGAGACCCAGAGATTTAAGTGGGCCGGGTATCACCGGTGCTGAGCACCAGCAGTTTTTTAAAGGGGTCCTCGAAATGGGTCTCTATCGGGCTCGTTCCTGTGCCCAGGCACAGGCTGTCCGTTTCTTGAGGACTGCAGTGACAGCAGGCACAATGATGTGTGTATACTCACACTGCTCACTAGTAGAAAAGTTACGTCATGACGTCATGCCAGGCGAGCGTTGTAGAGGAAAGTTAATCCATTAAAGAGAGTCATTTTCTCTCTGGATTTCCCCTCTCCTTTTGAAACTCAGGAGCAGCATTGTTGTCGTGTCACCACGGCTTTAAGTGGAAGCTTTTTCAATATTATATACAAGCCATAGTTGCTGCTTATTTATCTTATGCAATTAACAACCATTGACAAAGCTAATAGTCCTGATTTCTTGTAGGTATGATGTTACTTGCATCATATCTGGCGGCAATGACAGAAACAGCAAAATACAAGTCGGGCGGCCCACTATGCTAAACGCAGACTTTTAGCTTACATGTTTTACGCCACACCCTTAATTACACTGGCCACGCCCCGTTTATGAGATCCTCCTAGTGTTTTCATCCAACTTAAAGCCCTGGCGAGACCGATTGCATTGCAAATGCTTGTGTTATACTGTTGCTTCATTATTTTGTCATTTTTAGGTCAAGCCTATAGCGGCAGAAAGCATGACCTGCTCGCTTTGCGAGGCATGGTGTATGGAGTGGAAGTTGGCAGAGGTGGGCACACTTTCTAGGCTGGCTAATTTTTCCCTCCTGTCTTCCCGCCGAAATGGAGGGGAGACAGGAAGGGGGCCTGCTCCTGATAGCAGGAGAGGCTGGGGGTCGCATTACAAAGGCTGGAAGGCATTTGAAGCTCCCCTGTCACAGATGGCTCTTCCTGGACTGGGGGAGGTGTGAACAACTGCACCCAGGAAAGGCTTTGTTTCTGGGCTCGAGGAGCGAAGACTCCCACCCCACGGGTCCACAAAAGTGTCTTGTGGTGGCACGCTGGAGTGTACCAGTCAGGAAACCCACCAGAGGCTGGTCGTTTTTCAGGGGGCATCTTTAACATGCCCTCTGATTGCATTTTTCTTTGAATTCCACACTGACATCAGTGTGGGTTTAATGTCCTGAGGAGTTTTATACCAAACTTCTCGGTTTTCATTGTAGCCATTACGGTGCTGTGGAGGTTGTAATGACAACCTCCCAGTACCATATACTCTTAATGGCAGCACTGTACTTACAATGTCTAAGAAAGGACTTAGACACTGTAGGGATACAAGGCTCATGCACCTGTACCCTCACCACTAGTATAGTGCACCCAGCTAGATTGATGGATGATCTATGTCAAGGCAGTGGGTTGTAGGCATGTCACACAGGGATGTGTGCCATGTCACCTCTTCACTTTGTTCTGCAACAAAACACGCAGCCTGCACAGGCAGTGTGTGATTGTAAAGGTAAAGGGCCGCTAAGGGTGGCACAATATGTGGTGCAGCCCTTAGAGACCTTCCATGGTCACATTGCCCTGGGTACTTGGGGTACCATTTACCAGGGGCTGACCTGTGGCCAGGGTGCCAATTGGGTTTGGTACAGTTTTAGAGAAAGAACACAGGCCCTGGGAACCTCATTGGCAGGGACCCAGGGTACATCAAGTCAAAGTGCATCAGTAGTTCTGGCAACAAGTGTGGGCGTAACTGTAACAGAAACCCATCTTCTCACAGTACCGCTCAGCGGGAAGCACAGACCTTTCTGGAGCCCCAACACTCTTTACAGAAAACATATGTTCAAAAACTTCGGAGTGAAAAAGGGATCTTAGATCATTATAAATATTCTTCAGTTAACTTTATTCTTAGCTGTGCAACTTTCATGAAGTCCAAGCAACCTATTGTGACAGACAGAAAAGTTAATTTCGGTTAACTTCATGAAAATGCCTAGATGGTCCTGCTTTAAAACTCCCCTAAAATCTGGGTGTTTAGCCTCCCACTAAAAGAAATATCCCTGTCACGGTAGAGATGGAATGGTGGTGAATGATGCCTATTGTGGATGAACATACAACACTCGCTTCCTTACCCTGTTCCATCAGCTGTATTCTTATCCACTAGCAACTAGAAACCTAACAAGTAACTCACCATCCATGCTCCCACTAAAAGAATATTACATAAATGCAGTAAATGCCCCTGAGAAACTAAATCTGTCTGGTGTATTAATTCACAGAAAAACGTCTCTCTGTCCATTCTGGGGCATAGAATAGACAAAGGCATCTTTATTCTTATATATTATTTTCAAAGGGATTCTTTTTGTACTTTCTGGGATACCAATCCAAAGACAAAATTATGCTGTAAGGAAGAAAGAAACATTCTAATATATTAAAATGTTCTACGGCACACTTGCCTCCTCTGTGTTTCACACCTTTATGCTAAATCCTTTAGCACCTCACATGTTCACATAATTTAGCTTTCCTCCAATGGCTGATGGTGGGAAGTGCTGCTTTTTGTGCCACTGCAGACCAGCAACATCTTAGCTTCCTGAATAGAACAGTGTTGCCTTGCTACCATCTTTCTCTCAGATTGTGACATCATTGGTTCTTACCAGAGTGAGATGGCTTTGTGACATCAAAGAATCTTCAGGGTTGCTAAGGCGCTGGTGTGTCAACATTGGCAACTGTAGTCAAGACTTTGCCGCCATCTTTGTCAAAGTTGTTACATGCTACAGAATTTGTTTCTGGTTTAGAGCTTTTGTCAGCTACGTCATTATAATATTTCTTCACTGTTACATCTTTGTGAAATGACAGGTAAGGAATTCCTCATTTTATATTTTAAACGGCTCATTTATTTCCATACATATGGCTAGATTAGATTAAAGTTTGGACTTGTTGGCAGAGCATTGCAATTATAAAGTAACTTGATATTAATGTATCATGTTGCACCTTCATTTTGTGTCCTTCATCATCAGTAGCAAAGACATATCAAAAATCAATAGCCAAACATTGGAGTCTTTGATATGTTCCTCCTCATTCACACCTTATCTCAGTACTTTTAGCTCTGTTAGCACTTTAGTACTGAAGACTTTCTACCCTGACTTGACATATAAACACAACGTAGCTAGAGAGCCTAGATAATCACTGAAAAAATCAAATCCTCATCTCTGTCCATACTGTGTTTCCAATGATTAACACATGTTGTAAAGCTAAGGGCTATGTTTTTAGGACATCAATAGCTCTAAACTCTTCTTTGACATAACTGCCAGGTCAATAGAATGAGAAATGAGAGTCAAATACTAAAGAGAGTACCAAAGACAGAAATAATAAATGAGGAAGATTTCGTAATGAAAGACTCTTTTAATCTGATCAGCAGCTTAGGGACATTGTTCACCACAGACCTATATAAACCAGAGATGTATTTCCCCTCTATAGCCACAATTTTAAGCCTGGCTCTAGGGAGCTATACTACGGAAGCGCCCTGGCTGGCAGCTAGTAAATGTCTAGCGCATGTCGAAGTTGTAGATAAAAGAAAAATTTCGATTTTTGCAAATCATATTCGGCCATTAGTTGTTTGTAGAGAGTCATGTGGTCAGACATCCTTCAGTTCGGAAATTCATGGCATGTACCACTTCTTTCTTTTACCTCATTTCAAAAACATTTTCCAGCTCGCTACATGCCTAATATTCTCAATCAATTCTCTCACATGCATCTTTAATATCTTCAACTTTAACAGCTTTAACTCCTTGTCCCCACCAACATCCTGACATTCTTTCTCAACTACCTACTCCGTGCTAGAACAAATCCGCATTAATCTGAGGCTTTCTAATTTTTGCACATGCTTCGTGTTCTACCTTGGCAGCTTCCTTGCTCATGTAAAGCAATTTGCTCTCATTGTTATGCCCTAAGTAGTCCATCCCTACATTGTCTTTCATGATTTCATCAAACTCAAAAAATTTAGAAACAAGTGGGGCGTGGCCAAGACTCCAATGGAGTAGGACGCACCTTGCAGTGTCTCCCTCCTCCAGCGGCCGGCCTAAAGAAACTAGCAGCAGCGGGGCCGTGTGGGCACAAACAGGCCCCTTCTTAAACTCCACCAACCCATCTACCCCGTATCTGCAACCTGCTTTGTCTTCCAGGCCTGAGCTGGGGGCTGATACATAGTTGGCAACCGGGGAGAGCGGCTTTGCCCACGATCTTGGGCCCAGGGCTCGTGGAAGTGTCCAGACCTGTGGGGACCTGGGACCGCATTGTGGGGGCCCTGGCCAACGATTATTGGTGACCGGGGAGTGGTGCCTGAATTTCAAGGGCATGGGCAGGCCTCTGACGCCCCCACTTGGGGGGGCTTGATTGCCAGACCCGGCTGGAGCTAAGCAGATCGCTGGACTGGTGGCGGCGTCCGGACGGGCCTTACCTTCTCGGATCTCTTTGGGACCCAATCTTTGTGGTAGCATCAGCGGGATGTGTCCTCAAGCGATTGGACTGTTACCTGGAGGGGCCTCTGTCATCTGAGGCAAGCGACCCCATCATTGGGCAGCCATCTTGTAGGCTTCCTCCCCGTGACTAACCGGGTGAGAAGAGGCGAAAACCCCCCACCTGTGCTGCCTGAGTTGAACTGTGGCATCCTCTGGCGGGGAAAGAGGAATGATCCCGCTGCCCCCGAGAGGAGGTGCTCCATTCCGCAGGTTTCTGCCTCGGGGACTCCCCGCCAGCGTGGGTATCGGAGAGAAAGATGCCGGCCCTCATCGGAGGACCTGATGTCCATCGAGCTGAGTGTGGAGACTTGAGTGAATCTGGGCCAAACACAGACGGAGCAGAGGCAACCAGCTGTACATACAGCCAGCGAGCCCAACCCCATCCATCTGCCATCCAGTCTTGGACGTTCAGTGGCCAGTGAGGCAGAGCTGGATCCTTTGCCGTTAATCTGTTCAGGCCTTGGGGTGACCGACCTGGTGGGGCCACCACACTATGGGGTTGCAATTGTTTGAACTAAGTGGGCTCCGGGAGACCGACTTTGAAGTCGGACAGCGAGCCTGACCCATATCCTATGCCATCCATGTTTGGCCTCCGGTGAGACCCTGACTTGAGGGTTGGGGGCTTATTTGATTGCCCTTTGCCTAACTCAGAAAAAACACAAGAGGGACCCTGAGAACACTGGTTCTGGGGGCAATTCCAATCCAGGGAATAATACAATGAGAAACAAGAACGAAAGGCCCCCTACAAACAATATGAAAGGGCTATAGCTCCAAATGTAAAAATGTCACCCACCAAAAAGCTGATATCACAATTTATATATATTGATATTATAATTATTATTATTTATTCATCGTATTTTGGGTAGCAATGTGTTTGTAAGAGACATATTAGTTATAGATTCCTTACCTTAGAATTACCCCAGACGTCAGACTGGATCCAGACAAATTCTATCTTAGCAGTACCCCTGCGTGTCAGTTGGTGGCGTCGGTTGACTCTGCATCCGTCGTCGGCATCGTGGTCACCGGGATCACATTGCGTTGTTTACTTAGATGCCATCACTGCATGCTGATGTTAGTTCTGACATGACTTTCCACACCAAGAGACTATTAGTTATAGATTACTTACCTTAGAATAGATACCCCAGCAGTAACAACTCTGTAGGTGGATCTGCGAACTAAGTTCACACCAGGAAGAGCTGGAGAACAGAACGGCTGAAAAAGTTGTCTCTCCGGACTTTGCTGTCCAGGCAGTAGTGCTTGGTAAATGTGTGCAGGGATGCCCCTTTATCTCTTTCGTGCGATCCCGCTTATGGTGGGGGAAAGTGTGGTAAAATCTATTGAATCAGTTTTATAAAATGTATCTGGCAGTATGGGAAAACAAGAAGATCTCTTAAATACCTGTCTTTAATGCAAGAAAGCGGAGGACTAGGGGTCCCGAATATTCAGTTTTATTTGGTGGCTTGTCATTTTAGTCAGATGGCGATCCTTCTGGATACTGCCACAGATATGACGATTAGTGCACTTGGGAATATCTACCCCCCATCTATATTTGAACTATTGCTAGGAAAGGAAGCATTGGGGCTCCTACTGCGTAAAACAGATCGACGATATTATAATAAAAAAAGATACAAGGTACTGGATAGCATTTGGAGGGTGTGGAAGGTGATCCAGAAAACTTTAGGAATTCCCAAGTATAACAATTACACACCTCTCTGGAAATCAAATCTTTTTCCTCATTTGAGTAGTGATAGATCCTGGACATCCTGGGAGCTCCAAGGGATTAGGAGTATCGGGAATATCTGGGAAGGAACCGCCCGATGAGGTTCGCAGATATAAGCGGAAATTTGGAATAGCATCGAATCAAAGCTTTAAGTATTTACAAATTTACCAAACCCTAGTAAGTATCAGGCCCCGGTTCACCCCAGGAGGTAAAATCAATATTCTAGAGAATATTTTGGCAGGGGGTACTAAGATTGGTACGATTTACGGAGGCCTGATCCCTATGTTACGGGATGATATGGATAAGGTGGAGGCCTCCTGGGCCCTGAAACTAGTTGACCCTGATATCGATCTTGATAGAACATTATTGATGGCAGGCAATCTATTTCATTCCTCGAACCTCAGGGCTCAACATTACAAGACATTATATAATCTATATTATACTCCACCCAAGCTCTGTGAGTGGGGGAAAAAAGATGATGATAAGTGTCCAAGATGTTCCCTGGGGCTGGCAAACTTGGTACATATGTTTTTTCAATGTAGTACACTTAGGAAGATAGGCATAGAGATCAAAAAATTCTGGGAGGGGCTGCTAGGGGTTAAAATCACCCTATCCCCGGTTTTAATGATTTGGGGCACTGATTCTAACTTTAGATTGAAAAAGGAGGATTTATCTGTCTGGCTGTTTTAAAAATAATATTAGCTGCGGGCTGGAAAGACTCTACGGCTCCCTCATTTCACATGTGGATGTCAAGATTGTTGGGGATTCATAATATGGAAGCAGCTTTATATTCCCGAAGGGGTAAAAGGATGAGGGAGCTAGGGCAGAACATCTGGGCCCCCCTCAAAAATTGGAGGTAAGCTAGAGTATAAATTCCTTTTATTGGCTTTTATTCAGCCTTGGATAATGTAATTCTCTGTATATTGCTGTGTATTATTGGCTTTCTGATGAATTTATTGCTATTTATCTTCAAATGTACTGTATTTTAAACATAGGGATGCTTAAATGTAATATTGTTTAACTATCTAACTTTTGTATGCACCAGATATTTAATTTAATTAAAAAAAAATAATTAAAAAAGGAAGACCTGGAGAACAGAAATGCTGAAAAAGCTGTCTCTCCGGACTTGGCTGTCCAGGCAGTAGTGCTTAGTAAATGTGTGCAGGGATGCCCCTGTGGCTGCCTGGCAGAAGTCTTTAGTGCGGTCAAGGTGGAAATACAACAATACAGCACACGTTTTGGGTCCAGATGGTGGAGTCTCTCCTCCTTTTGGAAGGGTGCGGAGGCGGGAAGAAGGTGGTCATGTGATGGTCTGACCTATGTGTAAAGAGGTTACCACTTTGGGCAGAAAAGAGGGCCTAGTGCACAGAACCACTTTGTCCGAATGGACAGCAAGAAACAGTGGTTTGGAACATAAAGCTTAAAGCTCACTCACCCTGCGAGCAGAGGTGATAGCAAGCAGGAAAGCAGTCTTTAAAGTAAGGAGACGAAGAGGACAATTATGTAGTGCCGCAAAGGGAGCACACATAAGATAAGTAAGGACAAGATTCAAGTCCCACTGGGGCATTATGAAAGGAGAAGGAGGAAAGAGGTGAGTAATGCCTTTCATAAATCCGTTAACAATAGGGGACTTGAAAAAGGGAAGGCTGATCAGGATGGCAAAGAAAATCCAAAAAGGACAAAAGATAGCTTTTAGGAGTGCCCAGAGCAGAGCCCTGCTGGGCCAAACAAAGAATGAGAGAGGGGCAGAAAGGGGATCCACAGCCTTTGCTGTGCACCATGCCACAAATTAGTTCCATATACAGGCGTATACTGTTTTAATGGAGGGACACCTGGCTGTCAAGATGACATTACAGACTTCAGGAGGAAGGTCGAAAGCTGTCAGCTGTCACCGCCCAAACTCCACTCAAGGAGGTAGAGGCTGGACGGGTTAGGGTGAAGGACCGTCCCCTGCTGCTGCGACAGATGATCCCCCTAGATAGGCAGTCTGATCGGAGGAACGATGGCCATGCTCAAGAGCTCGGGGTACCAGACTCTTAGTACCCAGTCCGGAGCCACAAGAATGACGGGCCCGGACGCACTTGATCTTCTTCAGCATTCTGGGCAGAAGTGGTATAGGCGGAAAGGAGTACAGGAGGCCGCAATTCCACTCATGACGAAAAGCGTTGCTGAGCAAGTGCTGCCTTGGATACTCTAACGCGCAGAACTGCTGACACTGCGTGTTCTCTTCAGTAGTGAATAGATCTACCCAAGGCTATCCCCACCGCCAAATGAGTGCTTGCACCACCTCCGAGTTAAGGAGCCATTCCTGATCCTTGATGCAACAGCGGCTGAGTTCGTCCGCCCTGGCATTCAGAGAACCTGCCAGGTGTTGAACCACAAATTTCATGCCCTGATGTTCCAGCCATGTGCAAAGGTGAAGAGCCTCTTGACATAGGGTCCATGACCGCACCGCGCATTGTTTGTTGCAGTGGCCACAAGGAAGTGGTGTTGTCCGTGAACACCTGCACTACTTTTCCTTTGACAGAAGGAAGGAATGCTTTCACTGCAAGACGAATCGTCAGAGTGCTTCAAAAGGTTGTTGTGGACTCCGGACTACACCGAAGACCAGCGGCCTCTGATCTCCGCCTCTCCCATGTGGCCGCCCCATCTCAGGAGTGATGCATCCATCACTACTATGAATTCTGGTTGGGAAGGGAGAGGGATCTGCTGTTGAGGCAATCCTGCTTCGTGAGCCACCACTGCAACTGACTTGCAGTCTCATCCGAGATCTGGATGATATGGTAAAGATTCCCCTGATGCTGCACCCACTGGAACTTCAGGTCCCACTGCAGAGCCCGCATATGCCATCTGGCATGATCCTTCAGAAGAATGCAGGAGATCATGAGGCCCAGCAGCCTCAGGATCATTCTCACCGAAATACAGGATAGAGGCTGAAACATCAGTATCATAGCCCGCATATATCCCGGACTCGCTGCTCAGGAGGATAAGCCTGACACTGCGCTGTATCCAGAACTGCTCAGATGGAAAGGAGCTTCTGAGAGGGAATCAGGTGCGACTTCAACAAGTTGATAGTGAACCCCAGCGAGTCCAGGAAGTCCGTCGTAGTCTGGAGGTGGGAGACGACAACCTGGGGCGAGCCCACCATCAACAGCCAGTTGTCGAGACAGGGAAGAATGGAACCCCTGATCTACGCAGATGAGCTGCCACCACCGCCATGACTTTTGTAAACACCGAGGGGCGCTGCTAAGGCCAAAGGGGAGCACAGTAATCTGAAAATGCTCGTGGCTAACCATGAACCATAGGTAACGCCAGTGGGCAGACAAGACAGGGATGTGAAAATTGGCGTCTTGCAAGTCTAATGCTACCATCCAGTCTCCAGGGTTGAGGGCAGACAAGACCTGAGTCAAGGTTAACATTTTGAACTTCTCCTTACGGAGGAAGCGGATGACGTCCCTGAGGTCTAAGATAGAATGCAGGCCTTTGTGGTTCTTAGGTACTAGGAAGTAGTAGGAGCAACCTCGACCTACTTCTGGTACAGGGACCTGTTTGATAGCTCCCTTGGACAAGACAGCCGCAACTTCCTGGCGGAGAAGGGCAAAATGATACTCCGACATGCAATGGAATGTTGGTGGCATGGAGGGAGGAGGAGTCTCAAAGGGGAGGGAGTAGCCCCTTCGGACTATCTGCAAAACCCACCTGTCCGATGTGATGTTGTGCCCGAGGGGGAGTTGATGGGGGATCATGCCACCCACTGGCAACTGGTGGCCCTGAAAGGACGGACTAGGAAGGTTTGAAGGTTGCTGCAAAGGGCATTGGTTAATTGTCCCACACACTGGCCCCCAGACCTGCAACACTGGGTCCCACGTCGTCCTGGGCCACACATAGCCCCAGGGGAGAAGACAACAAGCGGTAATCCGGTCAGGCGGCTCCTCCTCACCAGGCAAGGACAATGTTTTGGCAGTAGCCCACGATCGCTTCAAGCACCACATGTTTTCAGTCTTCAAGGTCGGGGGGCGGGGCAAGCAGGGAGAGCAGACCAGGTGTGGCAGATTGGTCGTGCAGGGACTCCTGGGAGATGGACTCCCTGCGGCACAGCTCGCAGCCCAGCTGCAGATCGAACCCTCGCCTTTGAGCCTCACGCTCTAATCCCGGTGCAGACACTTCCTTTCCTCACACCGCGAAGCGGGACCTGCGAAGAGGGCCCGGCGAGCAGTAGGCAGCCCCAGGGGAGAAGACAACAAGCGGTAATCCTGTCAGCCTGCTCCTCCTCACCAGGCAAGGACAATGTTTTGGCAGTATCCCACGATGACTTCAAGCACCACAGGTTTTCAGTCTTCGAGGTCGGGGGGCGGGGCAAGCAGGGAGAGCGGACCAGGTGTGGCAGATTGGTCGTGCAGGGACTCCTGGGAGATGGAGTCCCTGCGGCACAGCTCGCAACCCAGCTGCAGATCGAACCCTCGCCTTTGAGCCTCACGCTCTAATCCCGGTGCAGACACTTCCTCTCCTCACACCGCGAAGCGGGACCCGCGAAGCGGGTCCGGCGAGCAGTAGGCAGCCCCAGGGGAGAAGACAACAAGCGGTAATCCGGTCAGGCGGCTCCTCCTTACCAGGCAAGGACAACGTTTTGGCAGTATCCCACGATGGATTCAAGCACCACAGGTTTTCAGTCTTCGAGGTCGGGGGGCGGGGCAAGCAGGGAGAGCGGACCAGGTGTGGCAGATTGGTTGTGCAGGGACTCCTGGGAGATGGAGTCCCTGCGGCACAGCTCGCAGCCCTGCTGCAGATCGAACCCTCGCCTTTGAGCCTCACGATCTAATCCCGGTGCAGACACTTCCTCTCCTCACACCGCGAAGCAGGACCTGCGAAGCGGGTCTGGCGAGCAGTAGGCAGCCCCAGGGGAGAAGACAACAAGCGGTAATCAGGTCAGGCGGCTCCTCCTTACCAGGCAAGGAAAGTTATGGCAGTATCCTATGCATAGTAAAATGTTTTCCCCACACCACCAAGGCGAAGGTACCAAGCAGATTACAAGACTTGTTTTCATCCTAGCAAAACAAGAGATTATGAGAAATTGGAAAGCCCTGGGAGGGCCCAGAATAGCAGGGAGGCGAAGCGAGCTAGAAAAATGGGGCCGTTACTTAGGGAGGCCATGAGGAGCAATCGCTCCATTGAAATAGAGAGGGCTTCGGAGATACTAATGGAGTTATTGAGAGACCAAGACCGAGATACACGAGACCCCATTCCGGAAGGCTCACCAACACCAACACCCCCTCTGTCTGGAGAGTCTTGCTAATGGCTATATTCATGATGACCCACATTGTATGTGCATCTCCCTCCAACTGTGTGCGATTCGCGGTTGGCATCAGACTAGGCGACCAGTAGTATGCTTACCCACATTACATATCTCTCGTAAAATAGAACCGACTTATGTAGTAGGGAATGTGGGAGAATTGGGATTATGGCAGTTGTCTATATTATAATATGTGATGATATGTAAAGATGTCTGACTTATGAAAAGGCCTATGAGGCTATGTTGCCTTAAAAAGTAGTCTGCTGTATAGTTAACAAAAGCTTTAATAAAATCTGTTCACAAAAAAAAAGTGTTGAGGTCTGAACACGGGGTTAAGTAGCAGTCTCAGTGTAACTTAGGGGTGAACTAGCTTCTGGAGGGCTCGCGCTGGCCGCTCCATTCTCAGTAACTGCCTGATCTGTAGTGCCTTGTGCTGGTGTTGCCTTATACAGGGGTGGTCATATTCTAAGGAGTTTGTCTATGAAGGGGTCTTCCTCTTCACTCTCTGGTTCTGCCTTATCCTTCCGTTTCTTTTTTCAAAAATGTTTTTCTTCTCAGAGTCATCGCTTTATATCAGTGAGTAAGCTCCTATTGTTTCAATCACTTCCTCCTTCCTTCTCTTCTGACTCTCACCATCTTGCATCCATATCCACTAATAAGCCTTTTTGAGGACCTTGGATGCAAGCTTCTTCCTTTTCTTTTTGTAGGCAACCTGCTCCCAAAGATTTAGGGCCTCAAAGTGTGAGGGTCTGGTCTGGGGGCTCAAATTGTGCATTCTCATTCTCATACTCTCTATTTTGCAGAAAGTACCTGTAGGAACCTGGCTCTGTATATACTATACCAAAATGAAGTGTAGTGTGCACAAAGTCCAGTGGAATTCCAAAGGTAGGCAGAGGTAAAAGTAGATAGCAGGCTTTATCAGAGGGTGTTAAGCATTTGTTGTACACACTCAATGAGTAAATGATGTCACACATTCAAAGACTGAACTCAGACAAATTTTGTTTGTATAAAATATTATCAAGGTATTTTATTTCTAGACGTCCAAAAGAAGGGGAGGTAGTGGATCAGGATATGATCCAAGGGTTCAAATTACCATTCACGTAAAATTGAGAATGGGAGGTCCAGCCACAGTCAAAGCCCCAAAGACAGCAACTGACAAAAGCGACTAGGCCGTTCCTAGAAGAGGAAAGAAGGGAAAGAAAGTGGTCACGGGAAGGGCAGGGATAGTGCTCAGTGGAGGGCTACCCTGGGTATCCAATTTGTTGGATGTAATGGCCTCACACACAAATTGGATACCCAGGGTAGCCCTCCACTGAGAACTATCCATGCCCTTCCCATGACCACTTTCTTTCCCTTCTTTCCTCTTCTAGGAACGGCCGAGTCGCTTTTGTCAGTTATTTTATTTCTAGAACCAAGCCAAGCCTGACACAGGTAAGTGAAATAAATTCTTTGCAATAAATTATGAAGTGTTTACAAGTGAATGCAAGACCAAATGCAGTTGTTTGAAATACAGGTAAGGCAAGGTATTAAAATTACTGTACAGATTACTTTTTAGTTACTTTTTAGATTACTTTTTCTGCTCAGTGTGATATGGCTAGATATCACACTGGGACATTTCCTAGAAAAATGGTAAGTAAAATCTGTTTTCCACAATTGTTATTTTTCAGGTTTCCATACAAATCAACTCCACACTTAAAACATTTTTTCAGAGAAAAACAGTCAATTGCTTCCTAAGGAGAGAAATTAAGTTAACAGTAACCAGGTAAGTAATCGGTCTTTAGGGTTGAGATTCTGGGGTTAGAACTAGAGTTGCCCAAAGTTATCCAACGGGGGTTAGAGGGCCTCCGGTTGGTGGCTGCTTATGAGCAGGCCACTGGTTTGTGGGAGCAAAGCTCCTGGTGTTAGGCTCAGGGCAAAGGGGGATTCGGTTTAGCATACAAAGTGCCCACATAGAAGCGGAGGGGCGGCTAGGTGCAGGGTGCTGTTTTGGCATTAGGTTCCCTGTTGTTTTCAATGGGGACTTTCGGTTTTGGTTTACAGCTGCAGGCTCGGCCCAGGAAGACTTCCGGGAGGAACCAACAGCTCGACAGGTAAGTTGAAGGGCTCGGGGACCTAGGTGCACCTCGGGTTCTCTTTTTTAGGGCTCAGTGTGACTGGATGCAGGGGTGCCTTTTGTTGTCGGATTTCACCTTACCAGGCCACTCGATGTTGGGGGGGTCTGCGTGCAGAGGCTGCAGGGGAAGTCGGGGAGTCCTAGAGGGGTCAACTCACTGTGGACGTGGGCTCTGGAGCGCTGGGGACCTCGCTGGGACCGGTGGGCCATTCGAACTTGGGAAGTAGGCGACGGATGCAGTGGTGGGTCCAGGCATTGCGTTTCTTTGTCTTCAGCAGGCTCAGACTCTTGGGAGTTTTCTTTTGAACAGAGCTGCCGTTCACAGGAGATCTGGTCTTTGTTGAAGGCAGTCAGTCCTCCCAGGGTTCTGCAGTATCCTCTGCTGGGCGTCTTCTTTTGTCCTTTTTAGGTCACGCATTTGAGACCTCTTGTACATACTTTAGTATATACTTATTATATACTTATATGTACTTTGGGGGCTCTGGAGATCAGCCCTAGAACTTGTCTGCTTCCGCTTAGGGACTTTTATTTTTGTTCAACTGCCTCTATTTAACTGTCTTGATAAAAAACGACCAGTAGAGGTCAGTAAAATACCAAATTTAGCATTCTCTGAATTCCAGTCCATAGAAATGTTCTTACACGAGCACACGTAGACAATAATATTTTTTTCAAATCATGAATTTTCAGTGATATGACCACTAAAGGCCCTGGTTTTATATTAAAAACAATGCTTTGGATTATACCATTTTCCGCTGAAAGGCAATATTTCTCTCCATATGTTCCCATACCTAGCGTGTCAAACAGTTTGGTGCTTACTTTCCCTCCATGTTGAAGAACAATAGATGTTTCAGCACCCAGGCTAATGTGCTGCATAGCTAAATACATATAAGGTCTCAAAGGCGAGACCCAGAGATTTAAGTGGGACGGGTATCACCGGTGCTGAGCACCAGCAGTTTTTTAAAGGGGTCCTCGAAATGGGTCTCTATCGGGCTCGTTCCTGTGCCCAGGCACAGGCTGTCCGTTTCTTGCAGACTGCAGTGACAGCAGGCACAATGATGTGTGTATACTCACACTGCTCACTAGTAGAAAAGTTACGTCATGACGTCATGCCAGGCGAGCGTTGTAGAGGAAAGTTAATCCTTTAAAAGAGTCATTTTCTCTCTGGATTTCCCCTCTCCTTTTGAAACTCAGGAGCAGCAACATTGTCGTCGTGTCACCACGGCTTTAAGTGGAAGCTTTTTCAATATTATATACAAGCCATAGTAGCTGCTTATTTATCTTATGCAATTAACAACCATTGACAAAGCTAATAGTCCTGATTTCTTGTAGGTATGATGTTACTTGCATCATATCTGGCGGCAATGACAGAAACAGCAAAATACAAGTCGGGCGGCCCACTATGCTAAACGCAGACTTTTAGCTTACATGTTTTACGCCACACCCTTAATTACACTGGCTACGCCCCGTTTATGAGACCCTCCTAGTGTTTTCATCCAACTTAAAGCCCTGGTGAGACCGATTGCATTGCAATTGCTTGTGTTATACTGTTGCTTCATTATTTTGTCATTTTTAGGTCAAGCCTATAGCGGCAGAAAGCATGACCTGCTCGCTTTGCGAGGCATGGTGTATGGAGTGGAAGCTCTGCCCACTTCCACGCCCATCTTTTTCATTGGCTAGTGTCTTTGTCCTTTCCAAATGCTGCCTTCCAATTGGTTTATAGGCTGTTAGTTCCTCCTCATGACGGCCATGTCTTCATTTATATCCTTCCATGGCTACTGCTCCCTTTACTTCGAGTGTTTAATAGTATGTGTTATTTAGATTGTGAGCACTATTTTCTTTCCATGCTCTCCCCCCTACTGCCGACCATTCCTTCTCGCTCTCCTGCCCCTCGCCCGCACTCCTGCTGGCCGTGCCTTCCAGCCCCCCTGCTTCCCCCCCAATCCAGTTTGCAATGCAATAGGTCTTGGGTAAATGCAAGGTCTATTGAATTGCAAATGCTTGTTCTTCTTAGGATGCGGAAATCTGCCTTCTTGATTCAGGGCTGCCCCCTAAATACTGTATTTAGGGGCGTTTTAGGGGTCTAGGGGTCAGTAGACATTGGGCTACTGACCTTAGGGTGGGTACACCCTTGGTGTGCCTACCCCACATGGGGGAGTGACCACAATCCCTAATCCTGATTGGGGAGTGCCCGCAAACTGCAAGATGGTGGGCACTTAAGAGTGGACTTCACCTTGCCTCCCCCACCTGAGGGGTGGGGTTGGCAGAGGTGGGCACACTTTCTAGGCTGGCTAATTTTTCCCTCCTGTCTTCCCGCCGAAATGGAGGGGAGACAGGAAGGGGGCCTGCTCCTGATAGCAGGAGAGGCTGGGGGTCGCATTACAAAGGCTGGAAGGCATTTGAAGCTCCCCTGTCACAGATGGCTCTTCCTGGACTGGGGGAGGTGTGAACAACTGCACCCAGGAAAGGCTTTGTTTCTGGGCTCGAGGAGCGAAGACTCCCACCCCACGGGTCCACAAAAGTGTCTTGTGGTGGCACGCTGGAGTGTACCAGTCAGGAAACCCACCAGAGGCTGGTCGTTTTTCAGGGGGCATCTTTAACATGCCCTCTGATTGCATTTTTCTTTGAATTCCACACTGACATCAGTGTGGGTTTAATGTCCTGAGGAGTTTTATACCAAACTTCTCGGTTTTCATTGTAGCCATTACGGTGCTGTGGAGGTTGTAATGACAACCTCCCAGTACCATATACTCTTAATGGCAGCACTGTACTAACAATGTCTAAGAAAGGACTTAGACACTGTAGGGATACAAGGCTCATGCACCTGTACCCTCACCACTGGTATAGTGCACCCAGCTAGATTGATGGATGATCTATGTCAAGGCAGTGGGTTGTAGACATGTCACACAGGGATGTGTGCCATGTCACCTCTTCACTTTGTTCTGCACCAAAACACGCAGCCTGCACAGGCAGTGTGTGATTGTAAAGGTAAAGGGCCGCTAAGGGTGGCACAATATGTGGTGCAGCCCTTAGAGACCTTCCATGGTCACATTGCCCTGGGTACTTGGGGTACCATTTACCAGGGGCTGACCTGTGGCCAGGGTGCCAATTGGGTTTGGTACAGTTCTAGAGAAAGAACACAGGCCCTGGGAACCTCATTGGCAGGGTCCCAGGGTACATCAAGTCAAAGTGCATCAGTAGTTCTGGCAACAAGTGGGGGCGTAACTGTAACAGAAATCCATCTTCTCACAGTACCGCTCAGTGGGAAGCACAGACCTTTCTGGAGCCCCAACACTCTTTACAGAAAACATATGTTCAAAAACTTCGGAGTGAAAAAGGGATCTTAGATCATTATAAATATTCTTCAGTTAACTTTATTCTTAGCTGTGTAACTTTCATGAAGTCCAAGCAACCTATTGTGACAGACAGAAAAGTTAATTTCGGTTAACTTCATGAAAATGCCTAGATGGTCCTGCTTTAAAACGCCCCTAAAAGCTGGGTGTTTAGCCTCCCACTAAAAGAAATATCCCTGTCACGGTAGAGATGGAATGGTGGTGAATGATGCCTATTGTGGATCAACATACAACACTCGCTTCCTTACCCTGTTCCATCAGCTGTATTCTTATCCACTAGCAACTAGAAACCTAACAAGTAACTAACCATCCATGCTCCCACTAAAAGAATATTACATAAATGCAGTAAATGCCCCTGAGAAACTAAATCTGTCTGGTGTATTAATTCACAGAAAAACGTCTCTCTGTCCATTCTGGGGCATAGAATAGACAAAGGCATCTTTATTCTTATATATTATTTTCAAAGGGATTCTTTTTGTACTTTCTGGGATACCAATCCAAAGACAAAATTATGCTGTATGGAAGAAAGAAACATTCTAATATATTAAAATGTTCTACGGCACACTTGCCTCCTCTGTGTTTCACACCTCTATGCTAAATCCTTTAGCACCTCACATGTTCACATAATTTAGCTTTCCTCCAATTGCTGATGGTGGGAAGTGCTGCTTTTTGTGCCACTGCAGACCAGCAACATCTTAGCTTCCTGAATAGAACAGTGTTGCCTTGCTACCATCTTTCTCTCAGATTGTGACATCATTGGTTCTTACCAGAGTGAGATGGCTTTGTGACATCAAAGAATCTTCAGGGTTGCTAAGGCGCTGGTGTGTCAACATTGGCAGCTGTAGTCAAGTCTTTGCCGCCATCTTTGTCAAAGTTGTTACATGCTACAGAATTTGTTTCTGGTTTAGAGCTTTTGTCAGCTAAGTCATTATAATATTTCTTCACTGTTACATCTTTGTGAAATGACAGGTAAGGAATTCCTCATTTTATATTTTAAACAGCTCATTTATTTCCATACATATGGCTAGATTAGATTAAAGTTTGGACTTGTTGGCAGAGCATTGCAATTATAAAGTAACTTGATATTAATGTCTCATTTTGCCCCTTCATTTTGCGTCCTTCATCAACAGTAGCAAAGACATATCAAACATCAATAGCAAAACATCGGAGTCTTTGATATCTTCCTCCTCATTCACACCTTATCTCAGTACTTTTAGCTCTGTTAGCACTTTAGTACTGAAGACTTTCTACCCTGACTTGACATGTAAACACAACGTAGCTAGAGAGCCTAGATAATCACTGAAAAAATCCTCATCTCTGCCCATACTTTGTTTCCAATGATTAACACACGTTGTAAATCTAAGGGCTATGTTTTAGGACATCAATAGCTCTAAACTCTTCTTTGACATAACTGCCAGGCCAATAGAATGAGAAATGAGAGTCAAATACTAAAGAGAGTATCAAAGACAGAAGTAATAAATGAGGAAGATTTCGTAATGAAAGACTCTTTTAATCTGATCAGCAGCTTAGGGACATTGTCCACACAGACCTATATAAACCAGAGATGTATTTCCCCTCTATAGCCACAATTTGAAGCCGGGCTCTAGGGAGCTATACTACGGAAGCGCCCTGTCTGGCAGTTAGTAAATGTCTAGTGCATGTCGAAGTTGTAGATAAAAGAAAAGTTTAGATTTTTGCAAATCATATTCGGCCATTAGTTGTTTGTAGAGTCATGTGGTCAGACATCCTTCAGTTCGGAAATTCATGGCATGTACCACTTCTTTCTTTTACCTCAATTCAAAAACATTTTCCAGCTCGCTGCATGCCTAATATTCTCAATCAATTCTCTCACATGCATCTTTAATATCTTCAACTTTAACAGCTTTAACTCCTTGTCCCCACCAACATCCTGACATTCTTTCTCAACTACCTACTCTGTGCTAGAACAAATCTGCATTAATCTGAGGCTTTCTAATTTTTGCACATGCTTCGTGTACTACCTTGGCAGCTTCCTTGCTCATGTAAAGCAATTTGCTCTCATTGTTATGCCCTAAGTAGTCCATCCCTACATTGTCTTTCATGATTTCATCAAACTCAAAAAATTTAGAAACAAGTGGGGCGTGGCCAAGACTCCAATGGAATAGGACGCACCTTGCAGTGTCTCCCTCCTCCAGCGGCCGACCTAAAGAAACTAGCAGCAGCGGGGCCGTGTGGGCACAAACAGGCCCCTTCTTAAACTCCACCAACCCATCTACCCCGTATCTGCAACCTGCTTTGTCTTCCAGGCCTGAGCTGGGGGCTGATACATAGTTGGCAACCGGGGAGAGCGGCTTTGCCCACCTTCTTGGGCCCAGGGCTCGTGGAAGTGTCCAGACCTGTGGGGACCTGGGACCGTATTGTGGGGGCCCTGGCCAACAATTATTGGTGACCGGGGAGTGGTGCCTGAATTTCAAGGGCATGGGCAGGCCTCTGATGCCCCCACTTGGGGGGGCTTGATTGCCAGAAGCAGATCGCTGGACTGGTGGCGGGGTCCGGACGGCCCTCACCTTCTCGGATCTCTTTGGGACCCAATCTGTGTGGTAGCATCAGCGGGATGTGTCCTCAAGCGATTGGACTGTTACCTGGAGGGGCCTCTGTCATCTGAGGCAAGCGACCCCATCATTGGGCGGCCATCTTGCAGGCTTCCTCCCCGTGACTAACCGGGTGAGAAGAGGCGAAAACCCCCCACCTGTGCTGCCTGAGTTGAACTGTGGCATCCTCTGGCGGCGAAAGAGGAATGATCCCGCTGCCCCAGAGTGGAGGTGCTCCATTCCGCAGGTTTCTGCCTCGGGGACTCCCCGCCAGCGTGGGTATCGGAGAGAAAGACGCCGGCCCTCATCGGAGGACCTGATGTCCATCGAGCTGAGTGTGGAGACTGGAGTGAATCTGGGCCAAACACAGACGGAGCAGAGGCAACCAGCTGTACATACAGCCAGCGAGCCCAACCCCATCCATCTGCCATCCAGTCTTGGAAGTTCAGTGACCAGTGAGGCAGAGCTGGATCCTTTGCCGTTAATCTGTTCAGGCCTTGGGGTGACCGACCTGGTGGGGGCCACCACACTATGGGGTTGCAATTGTTTGAACTAAGTGGGCTCCGGGAGATCGACTTTGAAGTCGGACAGCGAGCCTGACCCCTATCCTATGCCATCCATGTTTGGCCTCCGGTGAGACCCTGACTTGAGGGTTGGGGGCTTATTTGATTGCCCTTTGCCTAACTCAGAAAAAACACAAGAGGGACCCTGAGAACACTGGTTCTGGGGCCAATTCCAATCCAGGGAATAATACAATGAGAAACAAGAACGAAAGGCCCCCTACAAACAATATGAAAGGGCAATAGCTCCAAATGTAAAAATGTCACCCACCAAAAAGCTGATATCACAATTTATATACACTGATATTATAATTATTATTATTTATTCATCGTATTTTGGGTAGCGATGTGTTTGTAAGAGACATGCTCTTGATTGAGGCTCGTGTTAGATTGCTGAGCGCTTCCTTCTGCGGCTGCGCATCTCTCGGTGAGCTCCAGATTTCACTATCCGCTGTGGGACAGGCACAGAAAATCAAGAGCTCCAGTTGAAAGACAACGCTGCCGCCCGGAGAAGGACGCCTCTGCCTGGCCCATCAGGAGTTTGTGGAGCCTTCTTGGAACGGGGTTTAAGGGACGCTTGGGACCCCCTCGTCTGCCGAACCGACGGTCCTGTCTGCGGCCGCCCCCCGCCCGTGAGATGGAGGAACGGCTGCTGCGGACCTGAACGACTCAGTGTGTAAAAGCCTAAGCCTGTGGGGTCTTGCGCGTGTTCCTACCTGCACGCTGTTCAGCCGCTTGGGGATCCCGACCTGCCACAGCATCGCCTGCCTGGGGATTCAAGCGACCGGTAAACCGCGGCTGCTGCCACTCCACCGCCTCTGCTGTCTCCTCCCCCCGCCGCAGCCCTCCAACACCGGGTCTGCCGCCGAGCGGGGGAGTAGAGACTACAGCCCCCAGAAGCCTCTGCGACTGGGCCGGATGTCGCGTCGAGGCTGAGCGCCTGGAGGCGCCGTTAAAGGGGCTGGCCTTCCCGCATCGCGGGACCGCGAGCGGGGCCGTGCCCGGGGCTAAGCCCGGGCAAAGGGCGGGCCCTCTGTGGCACTCAGAGGCCTGAGGAGTCTGGGCTGGGCATTACCCCCTGGCCAAATTGCCACCATTCACAAGGTATTTACATTCTCGCCTAATACGTATCACATAAATGGCACCTATGGAGCCCAAGTCAAATACCAAGAACCTGGTCAAAAAGACGCCTAGCCATACACGCTCCGTCACAAGGAACACTGCTCCAGTAAAAACACTGCTACCAACTCTAACTGCAATTGATCGCATGTTACAACAGACCATTGTGGTGGTAGCGAACGCTATCGAAAATACTGAGAGACGATTGTCCTTACCACCTAGTGCCTGTCTAATTCAGCATATATCACAACCCGATGATCGTAGTGTAAACAATATAAATAATATAAATGTGACATCATTATCAAACGACTCCATTTTAATGCAATCTTACACTAGTCTTCCAGGGGCCGAGCCAACCCATGTGGAAAATCATCCCACAGTTCCTGCAGTGTTTCAAGATAGGGAAAGTCGGCTGTCTATAACCCCAAATTTACAGATTAATGTTACACCATCTGAAGTACCGGGGCTCAGTAATGCGCCTGAGACGAGTGCAGTTCTGATTTCCTGCGAGAATGAAGATTTGATCCCCATAACTGATTCTCCCATCAATAGTTGTGTAGACAGTACGCCTGATCATGGCTCTGCCCACCGCAGATCCAGACGCACACGCAATAGAAAACTATTGGCCCCAAGTAAAGTGTGTGCGAAACAAAGGGGTAGGAAAAAGAAGGCAACTTTGTCATTATCAGAGCAGGGCAACAGAGGAGAGCCACCACCCACACAGTTAAGTTTAAACCTTGGGCTAAGAGGCAATATTAATCCTACCACACCTAATGAGGAATCTTTAACGTGTCAAATTGTAGATGCTATGAAGCTTCTTATTGCCCCCCTTACTGACAAACTTGAACAGATTTGTAAAAGGGTGGAAATTTTGGAAAAATTAGGTCTAGCCAAGTTAGACATCCTTGAACATCTGGGTTCAAAAGTCATCTCAATTTCCTCGCACGTACCTCATATAAATAAGGACAATGTGATTGCAACTAACACAACTAACATACAGGTTCCTCCTGTAAGAAATGTCGCCCCCACGGCAACTACTGCCAAGTCCAGTAACCTGCACACCTTTACCCCAGGCAATACGACAAGTGGGCCCTCTGAGGCTAGAGGTAGAGAGGCAATGGGTCATATCCCAGTAAACGGGAAACCACTAGCACGCAGCTACTATAATAACATCATTCCTGCAGTGATTAATCTCCCGCCAGAAAGTAGACCATATGTGGCAATTCTCGCTAACGTCCCGAAACTTAAACCCACCCAATTTGAAAACAATGAAACACTCAAAAATAAAATTTTGCACTGGCTTGTCCACAATTGTGGATTCCCCCTAAGAGGGGCAAGTCAGGTTCTTTCAACCCAAAGGGTAGGGTGGGTGGGTCCCAGCAAAAAGGAAATAAGTGGGGACTGTGTAATCATAAAGTATAAAACCACTGAATGGGCAAGGGACTCTATCTTGAATGCACCGATCCCATCAGATAAAGATTACAACACTACCCTGTTCCCATTGGACTACTTTTACAGGAACCAGGTGGGATTCAAAGTTCCAGTGCAGAATTTCAAACACCCCAGAGCAATAAACATGCCCCACCCACTTGTACAGCAGGCACCAGCGCAACCAGTTGGGCATTTTATGTTTCCTCACGACCCAAATATCCAACATGTACCACAGCAACCACTGAATTTATTCAGAACACCAAACCCCAATTATCTCAATAACTTTAATGCCCCTGGGTCAGGTACTAGCGCTTATGGTCAGTATGCAGTTCCAACATCCAACAGATTCCAGATATTCAATTCCCTAGATGAAAATGACTGACTAGGGGATACTGTTGTTGCTGGATCACCTGTAACTGAAGAACCTAGGTTGATGGTCGTCAATATAACTGAGGCATCTCCAATAGACACCGCTGTAGTAAACTTTGATGATTCAACCTTGGCAGATGTAATCATATGTACCGGTGAGAACGAACTGGAGAATCAGATAACACCACCAACCATAACAGTTACCAACCCACCACATGTAGTTACAGAGGAGAACTTAAGGGCCATCACATGGAACATAGCTGGGTTAGCCTCTAAGGTCAACACTCCTATTTGGGCTGACTTTATCAAACAGGGTTACGACATTATTTGCCTGCAAGAAACCTGGGACAGGGAAGATGTACACGTCGAGGGATACACTTCCTTTAGTGTGCAGGCTGTGGCTTCCCAGGCTGGTAGAACCAAGGGTGGCCTAGTGACCCTGATATCCACCGCACTGACCGAATTTAGTGTTAGCGATCATGTTGTACTAGGAGAGCACGCTTCCGTTCTGCGTATGGTTCACAGCAGATGTAGAGATCTAATAGTAGTGAACTTCTACAATAATATTGTGGGCATAAACGGGGATCGATCATTTCTGACATAGAGCAGGCCATTGATGTGACTTTATTAAGTACACCCAAACCAGCTGCAATCCTATGGGTCGGAGACTTTAACATCAAAACATGCAACTACGCTCTCAAGGGGGCATGTGGCCACAGGGAGGAGTACACGAGAAGGGAAACTAATGTATATAATTATTTCCCGCACAATAACTATGGTGGTGCTTTAAATAAACTACTTGCCAAATATGACCTGGAGCTCTTAGAATGCAACAAGAACCCAAACAACGACAGGTGTCCGGCATTTCATGGGAGAAACAGTCGGTCTTTCATCGATCATATCATGATATCCTGTTCCGTAGTTTACATTAACGTCTGGGTGATCGAACAAACTGTCAGTGATCATAATAGTGTAACTGTTGAATTAATGGGCTGGGGTACCAAAAGGAACACCTATGGCCAACCAATCCAGGACATCGCAGCAGAAAGCCCTAATGGGATGAGGGTGAAATGAATAAAAGTTGACCGCAACCAATTTGTAGCTAACGTGATCACAAACTGTTGCAGAGAGGTTGAATATTGTTTGTCCTCTAACCCATGCCCACGAATTTTGTTATCCAACTTCCTAAATATAACAAAAGCGATTGAGAAATCCTTGACACACAAAGCTCGGAAATTAAGGAAGGTCAAGGCGGTGTGGTTTGATGATCACTGTGCACAATCACTAAAAAGGCTGAAAACCTCACTTGATGCTACTCCAAGAGACGTTAGCAAGATCAGGGAAGAGCGCCACAACTATAAAACTGCACTCTCCAACAGGAAGAAGGAACTACAGGATGAGGCATGGGCTAAATTAGATTTGGCTGCTGATACCAAAGACCATAAACTCTTTTGGGACACCGTAAATAGTCCATTCCTGAAGAATGATAACATTCCCGAGCTAACCTCACATGTCAGTTGCCGGGCCTGGATAGCACACTTCACAGGGATTTTTAACTCTGAATTTACCCCTGGTTTTATTTCTGATTTTAATCCCAATGTTTTAACTGATACATCAACCTGTTTTAAATGGGAGAAAATACTGTTTTTTGTGACATTAAATGAGGTGATCGAGGCAATCGAGATGAGTAAGGGGGGGAAAGCCCCGGGACCGGATGGGGTCCCTGTGGACTTTTACAAATTTGAGATTACCCTATGGGCCCCCATTTTGACCCGTTACTTTAATGCTGCTATTGAAGATAAGTTACCAACTTCATGGGGACAATCAATTATAGTGCCACTTTTTAAAAAGGGTTCCAGGGCAGAAGCACAAAACTACCGCCCAATTTCACTTTTGGACTCGTCATTAAAGATTCTGAGTCGTGTACTCTTGGTAAGACTAGAGTCCTGGGCTGAAGACAATAACATTCTCTCACCTATCCAATACGGGTTCCGAAGGGGTCTAGGGACTATGGAGCAGTGCGTGAACCTGGAACTTATTATCAGCAAGTACACGAAAGCCAAGGAAGGGAATTTGTTTATGTGCTTTGCCGATCTAAGTTCCGCATTTGACTTGGTGGAACACGCACTGCTCTGGCCCACACTACTTGCCATGGGCGCACCGCCCGAAATCATCCACCTCTTGGCTAGAATGTACAGTAGCCTTTCAAGCAAGGTTAGATTTGGAACAGATGGTGAATGTACCCCCTTTTTTAAAATTGGCAGAGGGATCCGTCAAGGGTGCGTGCTAGCCCCTCTTTTATTTTCCCTTTTTATCAACCAGGTTGACCAATTTTTACAAGAATCTTATGCTGATGCCCCCATTATTAATGGAAAACAAATACCCGTCCTTCTATACGCGGACGACGTGGTCCTGATTTCTAGGACCGCGAATGGGCTGCAAAAGTTAATTGAGAAGTTTCATACTTTTATTCAGGGCAGAAAGCTCAAAATTAATAAGGGCAAGACAATGACTATGACCTGTGGAAAGAAAACGAAGAAAAACAAAACATTCTTTTTAGATGGGGATAAACTCGAGGCTGTTCAATATTTCTGTTACCTAGGTATTACTTTCTCAGGAGATGGGAGATGGGTAAACGAACAATCTAATGTTGACCTGAAAATGACCAGAAATGTAAATTGTATTTTCAGATTCGCCTCAAAACTAGGGGGTCGTAGAATCCGAGAGATGATCTCCATCTATAATTCAAGGTGTATGTCCTCTGCCTTGTGCGGAGCAGGGATATGGGGATATAATCCTCAGATTGCCCTGTCCATCCAACAGGAGGAAAACAAGTATCTAAAACGACTATTATGCCTCCCTGCTTCGGCTTCAAATGAGATTACCCACAGAGAGTTAGGCATAAATCATGTTATAGATCTGATTGCATTACGCCCCCTGTCCCTATGGCGGTCGATATGGGCTAAAGAAGAAACCAGGTTTACCCAGGAAGTAATTATGGATTGTATCAAACTTGACCGTCACTCGAAAATCCCCTGGCTAAAACACATTCAATCTTGGTATAAGACCCTCTTTGGCCAGGACATTTTTAAAGACTTACTAACAGAATCAGTTTTAACAAAGCGTGACCTCAAATCCATTTACCTGGATCATGTAAAAGGGATCAGAACGAAGGAGTATGCAACGCAAAGTACGTTCAAATTATACATGGAATACAATCTTAGCACAGGTCTCTCCTCCTATCTCACATTTGTCAGTATTAATTCCCATCGCTTTGTTCTAGCCCGTCTGAGGCTGGGAATAATTCACCATTTAGTGGCTTTCCCTACAGTAAAAAAACCTGGAACATGTCTGTGCCCATGCGACGGGAAATCCAAACAGAGCACCTGCCACTTTTTGCTTTTTTGTAATTTTTATACTGGTTTTAGAAAGTTTTATCTGAAGCAATTATTCTTAAATCATAACACGTGCAATACAAGAGCCGCAATGCAACTGATGTTTTACTTGGCTTCCCCGGATGTGTGTTATCGTGTGGCCACTTATATCCTAAAATGTATGTGGCAAAGAAAATCTATTATAATATGACCTCTTTCCCCCCTGAATACCCTCCAGACTGTTACATTTTAAGTGGTTTTTGCCTTTTGCACTAGCCTTTTTGCACTAGCGTTTTTGCACAAATTTTTATTGTAAACAAACTGCTGCTATAACGTTTACAGTGACAAAATAGTCTTTTGCACTTTATTTCTATTTGACATATCAATAGCACTTTATGTATATAACAGGTTTTCTGAATCTTTGCACTTTACATCTGCATTTTTTGCACTTACCTTTTATATAATAACTGCTGCTAGGATATACAGAGTGACCAAATTTAATTTTGCTCCCAAATGTGATATCTCTGTACTACAATTGAACCAAAACAAGACTGGTATGGATATTGATGTAATTTTAACTGTTTCATTATTTAACTCACATAAATATGAATTTGAAACTGTATTTATGTGTTGCTACATGGTTGTACTTGTACAAACCGAATAAAGCATTTTGAAATGAAATGAAATGAAATGAATGACATGTATTAGTTATAGATTCCTTACCTTAGAATTACCCCAGACGTCAGACTGGATCCAGACAAATTCTATCTTAGCAGTACCCCTGCGTGTCAGTTGGTGGCGTCGGTTGACTCTGCATCCGTCGTCGGCATCGTGGTCACCGGGATCACATTGCGTTGTTTACTTAGATGCCATCACTGCATGCTGATGTTAGTTCTGACATGACTTTCCACACCAAGAGACTATTAGTTATAGATTCCTTACCTTAGAATAGATACCCCAGCAGTAACAACTCCGTAGGTGGATCTGCGAACTAAGTTCACACCAGGAAGAGCTGGAGAACAGAACGGCTGAAAAAGGTGTCTCTCCGGACTTTTCTGTCCAGGCAGTAGTGCTTGGTAAATGTGTGCAGGGATGCCCCTTTATCTCTTTCGTGCGATCCCGCTTATGGTGGGGGAAAGTGTGGTAAAATCTATTGAATCAGTTTTTATAAAATGTATCTGGCAGTATGGGAAAACAAGAAGATCTCTTAAATACCTGTCTTTACTGCAAGAAAGCGGAGGACTAGGGGTCCCGAATATTCGGTTTTATTTGGTGGCTTGTCATTTTAGTCAGATGGCGATCCTTCTGGATACTGCCACAGATATGACGAATAGTGCACTTGGGAATGTCTACCCCCCATCTATATTTGAACTATTGCTAGGAAAGGAAGCATTGGGGCTCCTACTGCGTAAAACAGATCGACGATATTATAATAAAAAAAGATACAAGGTACTGGATAGCGTTTGGAGGGTGTGGAAGGTGATCCAGAAAACTTTAGGAATTCCCAAGTATAACTATTACACACCTCTCTGGAAATCAAATCTTTTTCCTCATTTGAGTAGTGATAGATCCTGGACATCCTGGGAGGTCCAAGGGATTAGGAGTATCGGGAATCTCTGGGAAGGAACCGCCCGATGAGGTTCGCAGATATACAGCGGAAATTTGGAATAGCATTGAATCAAAGCTTTAAGTATTTACAAATTTACCAAACCCTAGTAAGTATCAGGCCCCGGATCACCCCAGGAGGTAAAATCAATATTCTAGAGAATATTTTGGCAGGGGGTACTAAGATTGGTACGATTTACGGAGGCCTGATCCCTATGTTACGGGATGATATGGATAAGGTGGAGGCCTCCTGGGCCCTGAAACTAGGTGACCCTGATATCGATCTTGATAGAACATTATTGATGGCAGGCAATCTATTTCATTCCTCGAACCTCAGGGCTTAATATAACAAGACATTATATAATCTATATTATACTCCACCCAAGCTCTGTGAGTGGGGGAAAAAAGATGATGATAAGTGTCCAAGATGTTCCCTGGGGCCGGCAAACTTGGTACATATGTTTTTTCAATGTAGTACACTTAGGAAGATAGGCATAGAGATCAAAAAATTCTAGGAGGGGCTGCTAGGGGTTAAAATTACCCTATCCCCGGTTTTAATGATTTGGGGCACTGATTCTAACTTTAGATTGAAAAAGGAGGATTTATCTGTCTGGCTGTTTTAAAAATAATATTAGCTGCGGGCTGGAAAGACTCTACGGCTCCCTCATTTCACATGTGGATGTCAAGATTGTTGGGGATTCATAATATGGAAGCAGCTTTATGTTCCCGAAGGGTTAAAAGGATGAGGGATCTAGGGCAGAACATCTGGGCCCCCCTCAAAAATTGGAGGTAAGCTAGAGTATAAATTCCTTTTATTGGCTTTTATTCAGCCTTGGATAATGTAATTCTCTGTATATTGCTGTGTATTATTGGCTTTCTGATGAATTTATTGCTATTTATCTTCAAATGTACTGTATTTTAAACATAGGGATGCTTAAATGTAATATTGTTTAACTATCTAACTTTTGTATGCAGCAGATATTTAATTTAATTAAAAAAATAATAATAATTTAAAAAAGGAAGGCCTGGAGAACAGAAATGCTGAAAAAGCTGTCTCTCCGGACTTGGCTGTCCAGGCAGTAGTGCTTAGTAAATGTGTGCAGGGATGCCCCTGTGGCTGCCTGGCAGAAGTCTTTAGTGCGGTCAAGGTGGAAATACAACAATGCAGCACACGTTTTGGGTCCAGATGGTGGAGTCTCTCCTCCTTTTTGGAAGGGTGCGGAGGTGGGAAGAAGGTGGTCATGTGATGGTCTGACCTATGTGTAAAGAGGTTACCACTTTGGGCAGAAAAGAGGGCCTAGTGCACAGAACCACTTTGTCCGAATGGACAGCAAGAAAGGGTGGTTTGGAACATAAAGCTTAAAGCTCACTCACCCTGCGAGCAGAGGTGATAGCAAGCAAGAAAGCAGTCTTTAAAGTAAGGAGACGAAGAGGACAATTATGTAGTGCCGCAAAGGGAGCACACATAAGATAAGTAAGGACAAGATTCAAGTCCCACTGGGGCATTATGAAAGGAGAAGGAGGAACGAGGCGAGTAATGCCTTTCAGAAATCCGTTAACAATAGGGGACTTGAAAAGGGAAGGCTGATCAGGAAGGCAAAGAAAATCCGAAAAGGACAAAAGATAGCCTTTAGGAGTGCCCCAGAGCAGAGCCCTGCTGGGCCAAACAAAGAATGAAAGAGGGGCAGAAAGGGGATCCACAGCCTTTGCTGTGCACCATGCCACAAATTAGTTCCATATACAGGTGTATACTGTTTTAATGGAGGGACACCTGGCTGCCAAGATGACATTACCGACTTCAGGAGGAAGGTCGAAAGCTGTCAGCTGTCACCGCCCAATCTCCACTCAAGGAGGTAGAGGCTGGACGGGTTAGGGTGAAGGACCGTCCCCTGCTGCTGCGACAGATGATCCCCCTAGATAGGCAGTCTGATCAGAGGAAGGATGGCCATGCTCAAGAGCTCGGGGTACCAGACTCTTAGTACCCAGTCACGAGCCACAAGAATGACGGGCCCGGTCGCACTTGATCTTCTTCAGCATTCTGGGCAGAAGTGGTATAGGCGGAAAGGAGTACAGGAGGCCGCAATTCCACTCATGACGAAAAGCGTTGGTGACCAAGTGCTGCCTTGGAAACTCTAACGTGCAGAACTGCTGATACTGCATGTTCTCTTCAGTAGTGAATAGATCTACCCAAGGCTCTCCTCACCGCCAAATGAGTGCTTGCACCACCTCCAAATTAAGGAGCCATTCCTGATCCTTGATGCAACAGCGGCTGAGTTCGTCCTCCCTGGCATTCAGAGAACCTGCCAGTTGTTGAACCACCAATTTCATGCCCTGATGTTCCAGCCATGTGCAAAGGTGAAGAGCCTCTTGACATAGCGTCCATGACTGCACCGCGCATTGTTTGTTGCAGTGGCCACAAGGAAGTGGTGTTGTCCGTGAACACCTGCACTACTCTTCCTTTGACAGAAGGAAGGAATGCTTTCACTGCAAGACGAATCGTCAGAGTGCTTCAAAAGGTTGTTGTGGACTCTGGACTCCACCGAAGACCAGTGGCCTCTGATCTCCGCCTCTCCCATGTGGCCGCCCCATCCCAGGAGTGATGCATCCATCACTACTATGAATTCTGGTTGGGAAGGGAGAGGGATCTGCTGTTGAGCCAATCCTGCTTCGTGAGCCACCACTACAACTGACTTGCAGTCCCATCCGAGATCTGGATGACATGGTAAAGATTCCCCTGATCCTGCACCCACTGGAACTTCAGGTCCCACTGCAGAGCCCGCATATGCCATCTGGCATGATCTTCCAGAAGAATGCAGGAGATCATGAGGCCCAGCAGCCTCAGGATCATTCTCACCGAAATACAGGATAGAGGCTGAAACATCAGTATCATAGCCCGCATATATCCCGGACTCGCTGCTCGGGAGGATAAGCGCTGTATCCAGAACTGCTCAGATGAAAAGGAGCTTCTGAGAGGGAATCAGGTGCGACTTCAGCAAGTTGATAGTGAACCCCAGCGAGTCCAGGAAGTCCGTCGTAGTCTGGAGGTGGGAGACGACAACATGGGGCGAGCCCACCATCAACAGAGTTGTCGAGACAGGGAAGACTGGAACCCCTGATCTACGCAGATGAGCTGCCACCACCACCATGACTTTTGTAAACACTGAGGGGCGCTGCTAAGGCCAAAGGGGAGCACAGTAATCTGAAAATGCTCGTGGCTTACCATGAACCGTAGGTAACGCCAGTGGGCAGACAAGACAGGGATGTGAAAATTGGGGTCTTGCAAGTCTAATGCTACCATCCAGTCTCCAGGGTTGAGGGCAGACAAGACCTGAGTCAAGGTTAACATTTTGAACTTCTCCTTCCGGAGGAAGCGGATGACGTCCCTGAGGTCTAAGATAGAATGCAGGCCTTTGTCCTTCTTAGGTACTAGGAAGTAGTGGGAGCAACCTCGACCTACTTCTGGTACAGGGACCTGTTTGATAGCTCCCTTGGACAAGACAGCCGCAACTTCCTGGCGGAGAAGGGCAAAATGATACTCCGACATGCAATGGAATGTTGGTGGCATGGAGGGAGGGGGAGTCTCAAAGGGGAGGGAGTAGCCCCTTCGGACTATCTGCAAAACCCACCTGTCCGATGTAATGTTGTGCCAGTGGGGGAGTTGATGGGGGATCATGCCACCCACTGGCAACTGGTGGCCCTGAAAGGACGGACTAGGAAGGTTTGAAGGCTGCTGCAAAAGGGCATTGGTTAAATGTCCCACACACTGGCCCCCAGACCTGCAACACTGGGTCCCACGTCGTCCTGGGCCACACATAGGCTGGGTAGATTCCACGGCACAGTGGCTCTGGGTGGAACGTGGTGGGGTACCCCTTCCGTAGCCACAAAAGGGCCAAAAGATGCGCTGCATGAGGTGAGAAGATGCTGCGAGGCCCAAGGATCTGACCGTAGCCCTAGAGTCCTTGAAACAATCGAGCGACGGCCATGAAAGGCCATGTCCAAAAGACTAGATTAGACATCCCCAGAGAGGCCAGACATTCTCAGCCAGGCGTAGGGCCTCGGGCTACCGACGTGGAAAACCTTTCTACCTAGTGAGTTGGCGGTATCCAGCCCACTGCGGCAGTACTTCCTCAACTGTATCCCACACCGTTTGTGTGTAGCTGCTCAAAAGACATGCAGTGTTCACAGACCGCAGTTCTAAGTTGGCGGAAGAAACATCTTCTTCCCAAGATGGTCCAGGACCTTGGATTCCCTATCTGGTGGAGCAGTAGGGAATGCGCTTCTTGAGGACGAGCCTAGGACCATCAAGCTCTCAGGGGTAGGGTGTTGAGAGAGGAAAAGGGTTCACCTGGGCCAGGCGGTGGAGTTGGGCAATCATCCTGTCCACAGGAGCCCCTGTGTTAGGCTTGGACCAAGTGCCCCGAATGACATCAGTGAGGGCCTCATTAAAAGGCATCAGGGGCTCTGAAGAGGCTGCTGCTGGCTGAGCACCTTAGTCGTGAAGTTAGTCCTGACAGCCACCATAGGAAGCTCGAGGCCCAGGGACTGAGCCACCCTACGCAACACAACAGCGTAGGAGGCTCTCTACTCCATAGCCACAGTCGGGGCAGAAAGCATACCAAGGTCTGGGGAGGTATCCAGATCACAGGCATCACCCAACTCCTCTCTCCAGTCCAGCTCCTCAAGTTGGTCTGCTAGAGGGTCAAAGACCCCTCCCAGTCCTCCTCACCCTCCTATGGCTACCAGTCAGGGCGGTAGGGAATGCCAGGGATGAACAGTGGTACAAAAGTACCCTCCGGCACCAGCAGCACCATGCCCCTGTAGTAGGTGAAGCTTGAGCCAACGCCGGTTTGGGACAAAACTGGCGTTGGGGTGTCGCCACTGAAATTGGTGCCGGGGTAGGTACCGTGAGGTTGACCATCACCAATCTGGAACCAGGTCTGAATCCTTGGGGCCCTGCGGAGCCGGGCAAGAGGCACTGGCATCGACGGCTCAGGGCACCCAACCGAGTCCGTAGGGCCCAAAGCTGTGCCTGCATGCTGTGTCGGGCAGACCTAAGATGCTGTGCAATGTTTCGTAAAATTGACAAAGCTGGGCAGGGGATGCTACGGGAAAGGAAAGGGAGGGAATCTTGCAGCCGTCCCAACCTTCTCCAAGGAAGGAGTCAGAGAGGGATGACTCTCTAGGTCCCGTGTCACGTCGGCCGATGGACGGGGAGAAGGCAAAGATCGTCGATGCTTTTACTTACCCAAGGTTGTGAAGACTTCGATAATGAGCGGTGATAGCTCAGCGGCCGGTCCCGCAACCTTGCCTTTGACTGGGGCCTCCAGCGGCGTGGAGCAGACTGCCGGGCCTCCAAAAGCTTTCGGGACTGCTCCAGCAGCGACTTCTGCTCCAGGGCCCAGCATCAGCTTGTGACAGGAGTCACACAGGGCTTGAAACCGGGCCGATGGCTGGACATCAATTATGCTCCAGAAGTCGAAGGCTCAAAAGACGTCAACAAAAAGTCAAAAAAAGTTTGTCAAAAAGCAACTAAAGGGCAAGCTCTCTCAGGATCTGGACTGGCTGGCACGGAAAAAAAAAGAACTGACGTCAGTGCGCAGGGGCGGCATGTAAGTAGAAACCGCGACACAGATTTGACCAATACCACCTAAAGAAGCACAGATGTACTGCTAAGAAAAAAAAGATCTCTGGATCCAGTCTGACGTATGCCCAGACATGGGTCCCTTCCTCCCTTTGCCACTGGATTCAAGCTAGCTTGGCTGATGACGGGTGTTACCCAGAAACTGGTCCCAGGATGCTTGTTTCCGGTCCAGGGAAGACATGGCTTGGCAGTTCAGGATGGACTGTTCCCATGAGGTACAGGGTCAAGACTAATTTGCATATGGCTATGTCTGAACTGGGGTCGCAAAGTGAGCTAAAGAATGATGATGGATTCAACCCAGATCTGTGACTGGGGTGAGGCTCTGAAAAGTTTAGGTGCTCCGTCCATCATCTCCTGGTGTTTGCTTTTTGGGGGTAATTTTAAGGCAAGGAATCTATA
This sequence comes from Lissotriton vulgaris, assembly GCF_964263255.1. Lineage (NCBI taxonomy): Eukaryota > Metazoa > Chordata > Amphibia > Caudata > Salamandridae > Lissotriton > Lissotriton vulgaris. The sequence goes on along the minus strand of NC_141696.1, from coordinate 836,298,532 downwards.
ACTAATAGTCTCTTCCAGACAGGTGTGATTTGCGTGCATTGGTAACTGCAATGTCTGAACCCTATCACCAAACACTGCCATTACATGGTAAGGTTGGTGGGCACTATGAAGACAATCACTTGCCTATATAGAGCGATAGAGGAGTATACACTACAGCAACTGAAGACTTTGAAGTCTCACTGGGAGGAGGACCTGGGGATCCCCATTACAGAAACAGTTTGGGGTAATTTTTTAGCAAGAGTACCAAAAGTCTCCATAAATGCACGATTTAAATTGATTAGCAACATTTCCCTACACAGACAATACATGTTACAAGGCCATATCAACAAATATTTCCACACATTGGAGGTGGCCTGCCTGACATGCGGAACAGTGGGAGTGGCGTTCAAACACGAGATCTGAGAATGCCCAACATTGGTATCTTATTGGAAAGACCTCACAGCAGTAGTAGCGAATACAATTTCCAGCTCGGTCCCTTGCACAATGGGCCACTGCATAGTAAATTGTTTCCCCCACACCACCAAGGCGAAGGAAACAAGCCGATTACAAGACTTGTTTTCATCCTAGCAAAACAAGAGATTATGAGAAAAAGGAAAGCCCTGGGAGGGCCCAGAATAGCAGGGTGGCGAAAGGAGCTAGAAAAATGGGGCGGTTACTTAAGGAGGTCATGAGGAGCAATCGCTCCATTGAAATAGAGAGGGCTTCGTAGATACTAATGGAGTTATTGAGAGACCCAGACCAAGATACACAAGACCCCATCCTGGAGGGCTCACCAACATCAACTCCCCCTCTGTCTGGAGAGTCTTGGTTATCGTTATATTCATGATGACCCACATTGTATGTGCATCTCTCTCCAACTGTGTGCGATTCGCGGTTCGCATCAGACTAGGCGACCAGTAATATGCTTACCCTTATTACATATCTCTTGTAAAATGGAACCGACTTATGTAGTAGGGAGTGTGGGAGAATTGGGATTATTTCAGTTGTCTATATTATAATATGTGATGAAAAGTAAAGATGTCTGACTTATGAAAAGGCCTATGAGGTGACGTTGCCTCAAAAGGTAGTCTGCTGTATAGTTGACAAAAGCCTAAATAAAATCTGTTTACAAAAAAAGCAAGTGTTGAGGTCTGAACAAGGGGGTTAAGTAGCAATCTCAGTGTAACTTAGAGGTGAACTAGCTTCTGGAAGGCTTGAGCTGGCCGCTCCCTTCTCAGTAACTGCCTGATATGTTGGAGCCTGTGCTGGTGTTGCCTTATACAGGGATGGTCATATTCTAAGGAGTTTGTCTATGAAGGGGTCTTCCTCTTCACTCTCTGATTCTGCCTTATCCTTTCTGTTTCTTTTTTCAAATATGTTTCTTCTTCTCAGAGTCCTCGCTTTATATCAGTGAGTAGGTTCCTATTGTTTCAATCACTTCCGCCCTTCTTCTCTTCTGCCTCTCATCATCTTGCATGCTTATCCACTAATAAGCCTTTTTGAGGACCTTGGATGCAAGCTTCTTCCTTTTCTTTTCGTAGGCAACATGCTCCCAAAGATTTAGGGCCTCACAGTGTGTATGGTCTGGTCTGGGGGCTAAAATCGTACCTGTAGGAAGCTGGCTCTGTATATACTATACCAAAATGAAGTGTAGTGTGCACAAAGTCCAGTGGAACCCCAAAGGTAGGCAGAGGTAAAAGTAGATAGCACCTTAATCTCTATTTGTGGTAGGGTGGGCGAGCAGTAAGGCTTTATCAGAGGGTAGTGTTAAGCATTTGTTGTACACACTCAATGAGCAAATTATGTCATACACTCAAAGACTGAACTCAGACTAATTTTGTTTGTATAAAAATATTATCAAGGTATTTTCTTTCTAGAACCAAGCCAAGCCTGACACAGGTAAGTGAAATAAATGCTTTGCAATATATTATGCAGTGTTTACAAGTGAATGCAAGTCCAAATGCAGTTGTTTGAAATACAGGTAAGGCAAGGTATTAAAATTACTGTACAGATTACTTTTTAGTTACTTTTTAGATTACTTTTTCTGCTCAGTGTGATATGCCTAGATATCACACTGGGACAGTTCCTAGAGAAAAGGTAAGTAAAATCTGTTTTCCACAATTCTTATTTTTCAGGTTTCCATACAAATCAAAGTCAAAAAAGTAGCTTTATTCGATTTCAATTAAAAAAATCACAAAAGCACAACTAGATACACAAAGTAGACATTAATAAAATTCATTTAAAACTGAGAAATACAGAGAAGCAGTCATAATAAAATTTCAATTCATTGTTGATCTACATCTGATTACGCTTTTTAAAAACATGGCAACTAAGTACATGGACATCTCATCTTCTAACATCCGCAGTTTCAATAATGCTGGTCTACATTGTCTCAGACCCCATTGCTTCAATAAAAGTATTAAATATTTATTCCTTGGCAATGTGTAAAATTTGCAAAACAGAGTACAATGTATCAGTGACTGCTGTGATATGTCGTCACAGGGGCAGAGTGTCAAGTTTTTCGACTAGGTGTTAGGTTCGGGGAATGTAATTAGTCTAAAGAAGTTTCCCCCCTGAAGCGTGTCAGTAACATCCGAGTATAACAAATCTGGGTACGTATTAAATATTTCTGGATACCCTGTCCCTGTAAAATTATTTGATTCTCCATCACAGAGACCTTTTTACCCACTAGCTGCCACGGTTAGTTCTCTAGCAGAACGAGGCAAATATCGTTCAGTTTTTTTCTTGAAATTGTTGCTAGCAGGGTCGGAAAGTCAAAAAATTCAGGGTGTCCAATCTCTTTAAGAAAGCCCTTAACAAATCTAAACCAATCAATTTTTAGGGCCCCCTTAAGCTTAAGGCAATCCTGAATTATATTCCTATTTAGTTCAGTTTCGCTCGAGGTCCATACCTTATGCCACAGCAAAACAGGACTCAGTTTAATAAGGTCTGTGACATGGTCCAGGCCTAGTTCCTTGTGGCAAACATACGTGGAGGTTGACTTAGGGACAGCTAAGAGATATCTGAGGAAAGCATTTTCACATGGCTGAATGTCACGGGTATCAGCAATCCCCCATATTCCTGAGCCATATATTACAGTAGAAACACACTTTGATTTATAGATATCCACCAAAATGTGTACGGGTCTGCCCCCCAGTTTATTTGCAAAATATTGTACTGCCCCAATTGCACGGGAAAATGCTAATTTCCTCGTGTTAGCAGCTACCGACCATGTCCCATTCCTATTGAAACTAATCCCCAGGTAGGAAAAAGAAGTTAGTTAGTTAGTCCTATCTTTGACGTTGCTAGGGAGATATTGCACTGGACGTTTCTCTTTTTCGTGCAGCACATACTAAAAGTTTTTCCAATGTTGATTTTTAAACCTCTGTAACCCATGTAGTCTGAGAAAGAACTAAGCGCTCTTTGTAGCCCTATCTGGGTCCTGGCCATAATTACTGCATCGTCAGCGTAAAGTACCCCCAATTTGAGGGAAGTCCTGTTTTTCTATCATTAAATGGGTTGCCACACTATTTATATAAAGATTAAATAACAAAGGCGCTAATATGCAACCTTGACGTATTCCTTTTTATGGGGAAATTTTGAAGTGCATTGGCCCTCATTTAGAATGCGTACTTTTGCACCAGTCCCCCGGTATAGTTCTTTAATAAAGTTCAGGATATTAGATTCAATGCCTAATTGTAACAAGGTATCCCACAATATTTCGTGGCTCAGGCAATCAAACGACAAACTTAAATCGACAAAAGTTAGAAATAGTTTGCCTTTTTTTGCTACCACGTGTTTGCCTATAATTATTGCCAGGTTAAACCCTTGTTCCACAGTTCCCAATCCTGCTTTAAAACCATACAGAAACTTTGAGAGGGCTCCTGTGTCTTCCTCCCATATCTGCAGTCTGTTTAATATGACTCTCCCTGCCACTTTCATCAGAGAGTCTAGTAAAGGGATTGGCCTGTAACATTTGGGATCGTTTCGGTCCCCCTTTTTAAAGATGGGGACCACGATTGCCTCTTGCCATGAATGTAAAAACCCTTCTTTGTTGCAACTGTTTAAAACATTGGTCAGAAGGGGTGCCCATAAATCTGTTATTTGTCTTATAAATGTCTACGGGGACCCCATCTGCCCCCAGGGGCTTTACCTGCCGCACTTTCTGTAATGGCTGTTTCAACTTCGGATAACATAAAATAGATATCTAATGGAAATGATCCCTCAAAATTCTTCTCAGGCGTCGCAGCTATTTCTACATGGCCACTCCCTGCTAAATCATCTCTTTTATATAATTCATTAAAGTAGGTTACCCAAGAACCTTCATCAATGGCCATCTCTATAGTATCTGTGCTCCTGTCTGCGAAGAAAGGTGCATTCACCGCCTTCCAAAACCCAGTGTTGTCTTTCAGGATACAGGTTTGGTGTAGAACTCACCAGGCTTCCTGCTTCAATACCTTCTTCCGTTTTTTTATAGCTACGTAATAAGTGGCTCCAGCCTTTCTTATTTCACGAGGGTTTTTCGGTTCTCTTTTGAGTGTTTGCTTCAAGACTGCATGTGCTTCCCTACTCTCTGAATCAAACCAACCCTTAACCTTTTTGCCAGAACTCTTCTTCAGAGTTCCTGAAAGGGCTTTGCTTATTTCTTCTGAGATACCACGAAAGGCCGTAATGACTGAGACGCAGTCATTATTTTCTGCTAAGCAGATCATAAAATCTTTATAGTTATTTTTTACTAAGCCTTCAAGGGAGGCCGTGGGCTCCACTCTGTTCCATTTTATGGAATAACCATTTAATTTAGCTAGGGTTAACCTATAGCTATATAGATTGTCTATAACGTAATTTTTCTTACTATTTTTAGAGGTAAAGTTTAAGGACAGGCTAATAGGAAAATGGTCACTTAATGTGATATCACCTGTTTCAAATTTAAGGACATTACAAAGATGACTATTTGATACCAGAATGAAATCGATCAGTGAGTTACATCCCCTGCCATTAAAAGTGGATTTAAAAACCACTTGTGGGTAACATAGTTCATTAGCAAATCCCAGATCTAGTTGAAAAAGTAAGGTGTTTAAAAGATTCCCTGTAATAGTGTGTGCAAAGTGAGTGCAAGGGTCACCTTCTAGGTTTTCCAGCCCACACACGCCTGAGTGACTATTTGTGCACAAATAACAATTAAAATCGCCCGCCCAAACCACACAGTTCCCCTTCAAGCAGTCATCACATGTATTTTGCATGCATCGTGAGAGATCATCTAGAACATTTATTAGTTCTGTCTTTAGAATATTATTATACAAATTGATCAAGTTAATACTTTGATTTCCTCCCACATTAAGTATCAAAGACTGATAATAATTTGGCCCCATATTATGTTTTTTGACCATGATGTTTGCAGTGTTTGATATATAGGTGCAAAGTCCCCCTGAGTTTCTGCCCCTCATTGTATGCTTAGCAGGTGTGTGGAAGGTTCGAAATCCATTTATATGAATGGCTTCCCGCTCCCAACACTCCTGAAAACAAATAATAGAGTATTTATTTATGAAGGGCATGAACATTGTATCATTTAGCTTACTGGACAGACCCGCTACATTCCAGGAAAGAAGAGTTAGAACATCGCCCTTATCTGTAAACTTACTTAAGGCTTTGTCCCACTTGGAGGAGACTAAACTATTATCACAAGCTATGTGATCCAGGCAGACTTCTGAATCCTGTTGTTGGTTTGTCCTGACTTGTTCTTGATAGACGACTAAGTGTAAAGGGAGCGAGTTACAGGGGGTGCCTACCGTATACTTGTCGATGTTAGGGACTCGCCTCGGACCCCCTTTATCCATTATAACATATGTATTTTGGGTACCCTCCTGAGTAATAACCATTGGATCACATTTCTCTCTTATATTGTGGCCATTTGGGGGATTTTGATGTCCTCGCCCCACTTCCTTATTTATTTTATGTTCTCTGATGGAATGTAGTCAGTCCACCAAATCTAAACTACTGAACCTATTTTGAGTTGGTATGTCTCTCCAATCAGTTGATAATGCGTACTCTCTATTTTCCCTTCTGTCACGCGCGTATTTCGTGGCCCGTGTCCAGTCACCACCAGGGTCAGGTAAGTTAGTTGATGGATAAAAATACAAAAGTGGTTGAGGTTCTATAGATGATCTTGTATTTTGGTTTCTCCAGGTGCAAATGTAATCCACTGTATGGGTATCCCTGAAATCTACCAGCACACAATCCCCTGGGATTATTTTTGGGCTGTTTCCCACCCATGCAATTCTCTGTACCATCAATATTTCGCTTGTGATGTATGGAGGTAAAGATCGATTTGTATTAAGGCAATGTGTCACTTTGTTTCTCAGAGACATATAAGATTCATGAATGGAGTTATCTAATTCTGGGACTCCGGTCAGTACAACCAGGTATGGGCTAGTTTCTGGTGGTAAATTAAAACTACAGCCCTCCTAGAGTTTCCAAACTGTTCTGTTAGAATCAAAACGGGGAGATCATTTAAAATATTTAAACACACTTGTGAATCATGTGGAATGTGAATTTAAAAATGACGGAAACATGTATATTTTTATATCATAGATACCCCTGACAAAGGTTATTACCAAAATGCATTGGGTGTGATGTAATTCTTGCACAATTTGGAGGACTCGAGATTCAGAACACACTCATGTTTAGGCCTGGTTAGGCTATCATGAAGTAATTAAATGCAGAAGTTTAAATGAATTTCGCATCTTTGGCGTGACAAGGAAGTTTGGATGAAACTTTGGAATAATATTGGTGAAAGGGACTTATTTGGAATACTAAAGTGTATACAGCTGTGCAACTCGCCAATGACCTGCAAGTTACGGGCCATTATTCTTCTAGCATTGAAAGTATTTGTGTGCAAATGGAACGGAGCACACACGAGTGTATGCACGCTAAATTTGATAAAGAATTCAAAGGAATCCAGATCTGAAAAGAAGGGTGTGCTTCAGAATCCTGACTGTTGAATCGTCTTTGCATTTGTGACATCTAACATGCCCCTAGTAGTCAGTTCCAGCTGAGAGAGCTGTTTCTCGATACGTAAAAGTCTGGATTCTAAAGGTTCAAGGGAAACTTTTAACAAGGCCCCCAGTTTTTTTAATAAGGGATCGTCTTCCACCTCGATTATGCCCACAGTGTTATCATCACCTCTGGAAATTAAATCTTGGTTTAATGTGACCGAAGACTGAGGGGCGTGCCTAGTCGGGGTCTTCCGACCACTATCCCCCTTTGTCTTGGAGGAAATATCGCTCTTACCCGTACCTTTAGCTACCTTAGATTTCCTACCTCCAATATTTGTCTGTAGGCCCTCTTTCTCTTTGGAATAGCGCCCTCACGTCTCTCCCTTAATTTTCTAGTGTTCAATACCTCAGGTGAATTAACACTCGTTGGAGTTAAAACAGCCTCTAGTGTTTCGGATATTTGTGAGTTATTCACAGGCAGAATGTTTGATTGTTCAAGGGGGGTAGGAGGACAGTTTATGAGTGCTTGGGCTTCGGTAGCATTAGCTTTTGAGGTATGGTCGGGTGTACGGGCTGTCGCAAAATGGCCCATGGAGGATCTTTTAGCCATCGCCAAATCTTGTGACACACGTCGTTCCATTAAAATTATTCCTTGGTCAATTACCAAATTAGCTCTTATTATAAAATTATCCAGGGTAAAAGTTAGTAACGTCCCTGCACTTGCAGCTTTGCTTCTGCTCTCACGTGCAGACATAAATATTGTCAAGATCTATAGCCGGGATTACTGTTATACCAAGATAAGCACCAGTTACCGGAAGCAAATGACAGAGGGTGGGCCCGGTCCGGTCTCTCTCAGGCTCGAACGGGCTAAAACGGGCCCGCCCTTGGCCCGGGCTTCGCCCGGTGCGATCCCGTGTGCGTCCTGCGGAACGCGGAAGTGGGTGCGGCTAAATACAGTCAGGAGTGGGCGGGAAGAGTCCCTGGTGCCGGCAATGATCTTGCGCTCGGGCTGCTGGTCCTCGCTGCCCCACAGCGCGGCTCCCAAAGCGATGGCAAGTTCACAAGTAAGAAATCCAGGGTGTTTTAAAAAGCAGCAGAGTTACAGCCCACGAAGAAACTGCTACGAGCGGCTCCCGTGAAGCGGGGGCCGCGAGCAGTTATATGGTGCAGTCAGGAGTGGGCGGGAAGAGTCCCAGGTGCCGGCAATGATCTTGGGCTCAGGCTGTTGGTCCTCGCAGTCGTGCAGCGCGACTCCCAAAGCGATGGCAACCCCACAAGTTCAAAATCCAGGGTGTTTTAAAAAGCAGCAGAGTTACAGCCCACAAAGAAACTGCTAAGAGCGGCTCCCGTGAAGCGGGGGCCGCGAGCAGTTATATGGTGCAGTCAGGAGTGGGCGGGAAGAGTCCCAGGTGCCGGCAAGGATCTTGGGCTCAGGCTGCTGGTTCTCGCAGTCCCGCAGCGCGACTCCCAAAGCAATGGCAAGCCCACAAGTTCAAAATGCAGGGTGTTTTAAAAAGCAGCAGAGTTACAGCCCACGAAGAAACTGCTAAGAGCGGGTCCCGCGAAGCGGGGGCCGCGAGCAATTATATGGTGCAGTCAGGAGTGGGCAGGAAGAGTCCCAGGTGCTGGCAATGATCTTGGGCTCAGGCTGCTGGTCCTCGCAGTCCCGCAGCGCGACTCCCAAAGCGATGGCAAGCCCATGAGTTAAAAATCCAGGGTGATTTTAAAAAGCAGCAGAGTTACAGCCCACAAAGAAACTGTTATGAGCGGCTCCCGTGAAGCGGGGGCCGCGAGCAGTTATATGGTGCAGTCAGGAGTGGGCAGGAAGAGTCCCAGGTGCCGGCAATGATCTTGCGCTCGGGCTGCTGGTCCTCACAGTCCCGCAACGCAACTCCCAAAGCGGTGGCAAGCCCACAAGTTAAAAATCCAGGGTGTTTTAAAAAGCAGCAGAGTTACAGCCCATGAAGAAACTGCTACGAGCGGCCATACAAATCAACTCCACACTTAAAACATTTTTCCGAGAATAACAGTCAATTGCTTCCTAAGAGAGAAATTAAGTTAACGGTAACCAGGTACGTAATCAGTCTTTTGGGTTGAGCTTCTGGAGTTAGAACAAGGGTTCCCCCAGGGTCAAGAATGCATTCTTGTTACACCCTCAGCGGCACAAGGGTGGCCGGGTGCAGAGTGCTGACGCCCAATGTTATCCAACAGGGGATAGAGGGCCTCCGGTTGGTGGCTGCTTACGAGCAGGCCACTGGGTTGTGGGAGCAAAGCTCCTGGTGTTAGGCTCAGGGCAAAGGGGGATCCGGTTTAGCATACAAAGTGAACACACAGAGGCGCAGGGGCGGCTGGGTGCAGGGTGCTGTTTTGGCGTTGGGTTCCTAGTTGTTTTCAATGGTGACTTTTGGTTTTGGTTTACGGCTGCAGGCTTGGTCCAGGAAGACTTCCGGGAGGAGCCAACAGCTCGACAGGTAAGTTGGAGAGCTCGGGGACGTAGGTGCACCTCGGGTTCTCTTATCCAGGGCTCGGGGTGGCTGGATGCAGGGGTGCCTTTTGTTGTTGGATTTCACCTTACCAAGCCACTCGCTGTTGGGGGGTCTCCGTGCAGAGGCTGCAGGGGAAGTCGGGGAGTCCTAGAGGGATCAAATCACTGTGGTCGTGGGCTCTGGAGCGCTGGGGGGCTCGCTGGGACCTGTGGGCCAATTGAACTTGGGCAGTAGGCGACGGATGCAGTGGTGGTTCCAGGCATTGCGTTTCTTTGTCTTCAGCAGGCTCAGACTCTGTCTTGGGAGTTTTCTTTTGAAAAGAGCTGCTGTTCACAGGAGATCTGGTCTTTGTTGAAGGCAGTCAGCCTTCCCAGGGTTCTGCAGTCTCCTCTGCTGGGCGTCTTCTTTCGTCCTTTTTAGGTCACGCATTTGAGAGCTCTTGTATATACTTTAGTATATACTTATTATATACTTACATGCACTTTGTGGGCTCTGGAGATCAGCCCTAGAACTTGTCTGCTTCCGCTTAAGGACTTTTATTTCTGTTCAACTGCCTCTAATGAACTGTCTTGATAAAAACCGACCAGCAGAGGTCAGTAAAATACCAGATTTAGCATTCTCTAAATTCCAGTCTATAGAAATTGTCTTACACGAGCACCCGTAGACAATAATATTTTTTTCAGATCTTGAATTTTCAGTGATATGACCACCATAGGCCCTCATTTTATATTAAAAACAATGCTTTGGACTATACCATTTTCTGCTGAAAGGCAATATTCCTCTCCATATGTTCCCATACCTGGCGTGTCGAACAGTTTGGTGCTTACTTTCCCTCTATGTTGAAGAACAATAGATTTTTCAGCACCCAGGCTAATGTGCTGCATAGCTAAATACATATAAGGTCCCAAAGGCGAGACCCAGAGATTTACGTGGGCCGGGTATCACCGGTGCTGAGCACCAGCAGTTTATTAAAGGGGCCTCAAAATGAGTCTCTATCGGGCTCGTTTTTGTGCCCTGGCACAGCCTGTCCGTTTTTTTGCGGACTGCAGTGACAGCAGGCACAATAATGTGTGCATACTCACACTGCTCACTAGTGGAAAAGTTATGGCATGACATCATGTCAGGTGAGTGTTGTGGAGGAAGGGAAATCCTTTAAAGAGAGTCATGTTCTCTCTGGATTTCCCTTCTCCTTTTGAAACTCAGGAGCAGCAAAGTTGTCGTGGTGTCACCAGGGCTTTAAGTGTAGGCTTTTCAATATTATATACAAGCCATAGTTGCTGCTTATTTATCTTATGCAACTAAGTCAATAGTCCTGACTTCTTGTAGGTATAATGTTACTTGTATTTTATCTGGCGGCAATGACAGAAATAGCAAAATACAAGTCGGGCGGCCCACTATGCTAAACACAGACTTTTAGCTCATGTGTTTTAAGCCACACCCTTAATTACATTGGCCACGCCCCTTTATGAGACCCTCCTAGTTTTTTCATCCAATTTAAAGCCCTGACCAGACCGATTGCATTGCAAATGCTTGTGTTATACTGTTGCTTCATTATGTTGTCATTTTTAGGTCGAGCCTATAGCGGCAGAAAGCATGTGCTGTTCGCTTTGCGAAGCATGGAGTATGAAGTGGAAGCTCTGCCCACTTCCACGACCATCTTTTTCATTGGCTTGTGTCTTTGTCCTTTCTAAATGCTGCCTTCCTATTAGTTTATAGGCTTTTAGTCCCTCCTCATGATGGCCATGTCCTCATTTATATCCTTATATGGCTTCTGGTCCCATTCCTTTGTGTGTTAAATGGTATGTGGTATTTAGATTGTGAGCACTATTTTCTTTCAATGCTCTCCCCTCCTACGGCAGTCCATTCCTTTTTGCTCTCCTGTCCTATGCCCGCCTTCCTGCTGGCTGTGCCTTCCTGCCCCCTGCCTACCCCCTCACTTCAGTTTGCAATGCAATAGGTCTCAGGTAAATGCGAGTCCTATTACATTGCAAATGGTTGTTCTTCTTAGGTTGCGGGAATCTGCCTTCTTGGTTCAGGGAAGCCCCCTAAATACTGTATTTAGGGGTGTTTTTGGGGTCTCAGGGTCAGTAGCCATTGGGCTACTGACCTTAGGGCGGGTACACCCTTGGTGTACCTACCCCACATGGGGGAGTGTCCACAATCCCTAATCCTGATTGGGGAGTGCCTGCCATATGCAAGATGGCGGGCACTTAAGAGTGGACTTCACCTCGCCTCCCCCACCTGAGGCGTGGGGTTGGCAGAGGTGGGCACACCTTCTGGGCTGGCTAATTTTTCCCCCCTGGGGATCGCATTACAAAGGCTGCAAGTCCTTTGAAGCTCCCCTGCCACAGATGGCTCTTCCTGGACTGGGGAAAGGCTTTGTTTCTGGGCTCAGGGAGCAACGGCTCCCACCCCACGGGTCCACAAACGTGTCTTGTGGTGGCAGGCTGGAGTGTACCAGTCAGGAAACCCACCAGAGGCTGGTCGTTTTTCAGGGGGCATCTTTAACATGCCCTCTGATTGCATTTTTCTTAGAATTTCACGCTGACATCAGTGTGGGTTTAATGTCCTGAGGAGTTTCATACCAAACTTCTCGGTTTTCATTGTAGCCATTACGGTGCTGTGGAGGTTGTAATGACAACCTCCCAGTACCATATACTCTTAATGGCAGCACTGTACTTACAATGTCTAAGAAAGGACTTAGACACTGTAGGGATACAAGGCTCATGCACCTGTACCCTCACCACTAGTATAGTGCACCCAGCTAGATTAGTGGATGATCTATGTCAAGGCAGTGGGTTGTAGGCATGTCACACAGGGATGTGTGCCATGTCACCTCTTCACTTTGCTCTGCACCAAAACACGCAGCCTGCACAGTCAGTGTGTGAGTGTAAAGGTAAAGGTCAGCTAAGGGTGGTACAATATGTGGTGCAGCCCTTAGAGACCTTTCATGGTCACATTGCCCTGGGTACTTGGGGTACCATTTATCAGGGGCTAACCTGTGGCCAGGGTGCCAATTGGGTTTGGTACAGTTTTGGAGAAAGAACACAGGCCCTGGGAACCTCATTGGCAGGGACCCAGGGCACATCAAGTCAAAGTGAATCAGTACTTCTGGCAACAAGTGGGGGCGTTACTGCAACAGAAATCCATCTTCTCACAGTACCGCTCAGCGGGAAGCACAGATCTTTCTGGAGCACCAACACTCTTTACAGAAAACATATGTTCAAAAACATCAGAGTGAAAAAGGGATCTTAGATCATTATAAATATTCTTCAGTTAACTTTATTCTTAGCTCTGCAACTTTCATGAAGTCCAAGCAACCTATTGTGACAGACAGAAAAGTTAATTTCGGTTAACTTCATGAAAATGCCTAGATGGTCCTGCTTTAAAACTCCCCTAAAATCTGGGTGTTTAGCCTCCCACTAAAAGAAATATCCCTGTCACGGTAGAGATGGAATGGTGGTGAATGATGCCTATTGTGGATCAACATACAACACTCGCTTCCTTACCCTGTTCCATCAGCTGTATTCTTATCCACTAGCAACTAGAAACCTAACAAGTAACTCACCATCCATGCTCCCACTAAAAGAATATTACATAAATGCAGTAAATGCCCCTGGGAAACTAAATCTGTCTGGTGTATTAATTCGCAGAAAAATGTCTCTCTGTCCATTCTGGGGCATAGAATAGACAAAGGCATCTTTATTCTTATATATTATTTTCAAATGGATTCTTTTTGTACTTTCTGGGATACCAATCCAAAGACAAAATTATGCTGTATGGAAGAAAGAAACATTCTAATATATTAAAATGTTCTACGGCACACTTGCCTCCTCTGTGTTTCACACCTTTATGCTAAATCCTTTAGCACCTCACATGTTCACATAATTTAGCTTTCCTCCAATGGCTGATGGTGGGAAGTGCTGCTTTTTGTGCCACTGCAGACCAGCAACATCTTAGCTTCCTCAATAGAACAGGGTTGCCTTGCTACCATCTTTCTCTCAGATTGTGACATCATTGGTTCTTACCAGAGTGAGATGGCTTTGTGACATCAAAGAATCTTCAGGGTTGCTAAGGCGCTGGTGTGTCACCATTGGCAGCTGTAGTCAAGACTTTGCCGCCATCTTTTCAAAGTTGTTACATGCTACAGAATTTGTTTCTGGTTTAGAGCTTTTGTTAGCTACGTCATTATAATATTTCTTCACTGTTACATCTTTGTGAAATGACAGGTAAGGAATTCCTCATTTTATATTTTAAACGGCTCATTTATTTCCATACATATGGCTAGATTAGATTAAAGTTTGGACTTGTTGGCAGAGCATTGCAATTATAAAGTAACTTGATATTAATGTATCATGTTGCACCTTCATTTTGTGTCCTTCATCATCAGTAGCAAAGACATATCAAAAATCAATAGCCAAACATCAGAGTCTTTGATATGTTCCTCCTCATTCACACGTTATCTCAGTACTTTTAGCTCTGTTAGCACTTTAGTACTGAAGACTTTCTACCCTGACTTGACATGTAAACACAACGTAGCTAGAGAGCCCAGATAATCACTTAAAAAATCCTCATCTCTGTCCATACTTTGTTTCCAATGACTAACACACGTTGTAAAGCTAAGGGCTATGTTTTTAGGACATCAATAGCTCTAAACTCTTCTTTGACATAACTGCCAGGCCAATAGAATGAGAAATGAGAATCAAATACTAAAGAGAGTACCAAAGACAGAAATAATAAATGAGGAAGATTTCGTAATGAAAGACTCTTTTAATCTGATCAGCAACTTAGGGACATTGTTCACCACAGACCTATATAAACCAGAGATGTATTTCCCCTCTATAGCCACAATTTTAAGCCTGGCTCTAGGGAGCTATACTACGGAAGCGCCCTGGCTGGCAGCTAGTAAATGTCTAGCGCATGTCGAAGTTGTAGATAAAAGAAAAATTTCGATTTTTGCAAATCATATTCGGCCATTAGTTGTTTGTAGAGAGTCATGTGGTCAGACATCCTTCAGTTCGGAAATTCATGGCATGTACCACTTCTTTCTTTTACCTCATTTCAAAAACATTTTCCAGCTCGCTACATGCCTAATATTCTCAATCAATTCTCTCACATGCATCTTTAATATCTTCAACTTTAACAGCTTTAACTCCTTGTCCCCACCAACATCCTGACATTCTTTCTCAACTACCTACTCCGTGCTAGAACAAATCCGCATTAATCTGAGGCTTTCTAATTTTTGCACATGCTTCGTGTTCTACCTTGGCAGCTTCCTTGCTCATGTAAAGCAATTTGCTCTCATTGTTATGCCCTAAGTAATCCATCCCTACATTGTCTTTCATGATTTCATCAAACTCAAAAAATTTAGAAACAAGTGGGGCGTGGCCAAGACTCCAATGAAGTAGGACGCACCTTGCAGTGTCTCCCTCCTCCAGCGGCCGGCCTAAAGAAACTAGCAGCAGCGGGGCCGTGTGGGCACAAACAGGCCCCTTCTTAAACTCCACCAACCCATCTACCCCGTATCTGCAACCTGCTTTGTCTTCCAGGCCTGAGCTGGGGGCTGATACATAGTTGGCAACCGGGGAGAGCGGCTTTGCCCACGATCTTGGGCCCAGGGCTCGTGGAAGTGTCCAGACCTGTGGGGACCTGGGACCGCATTGTGGGGGCCCTGGCCAACGATTATTGGTGACTGGGGAGTGGTGCCTGAATTTCAAGGGCATGGGCAGGCCTCTGATGCCCCCACTTGGGGGGACTTGATTGCCAGAAGCAGATCGCTGGACTGGTGGCGGGGTCCGGACGGGCCTCACCTTCTCGGATCTCTTTCCTCCCCGTGACTAACCGGGTGAGAAGAGGCGAAAACCCCCCACCTGTGCTGCCTGAGTTGAACTGTGGCATCCTCTGGCGGGGAAAGAGGAATGATCCCGCTGCGCCCCGAGTGGAGGTGCTCCATTCCGCAGGTTTCTGCCTCGGGGACTCCCCGCCAGCGTGGGTATCGGAGAGAAAGACGCCGGCCCTCATCTGAGGACCTGATGTCCATCGAGCTGAGTGTGGAGACTGGAGTGAATCTGGGCCAAACACAGACGGAGCAGAGGCAACCAGCTGTACATACAGCCAGCAAGCCCAACCCCATCCATCTGCCATCCAGTCTTGGAAGTTCAGTGGCCAGTGAGGCAGAGCTGGATCCTTTGCCGTTAATCTGTTCAGGCCTTGGGGTGACCGACCTGGTGGGGGCCACCACACTATGGGGTTGCAATTGTTTGAACTAAGTGGGCTCCGGGAGACCGACTTTGAAGTCGGACAGCGAGCCTGACCCCTATCCTATGCCATCCATGTTTGGCCTCCGGTGAGACCCTGACTTGAGGGTTGGGGGCTTATTTGATTGCCCTTTGCCTAACTCAGAAAAAACACAAGAGGGACCCTGAGAACACTGGTTCTGGGGCCAATTCCAATCCAGGGAATAATACATGAGAAACAAGAACGAAAGGCCCCCTACAAACAATATGAAAGGGCAATAGCTCCAAATGTAAAAATGTCACCCACCCAAAAGCTGATATCACAATTTATATACACTGATATTATAATTATTATTATTTATTCATCGTATTTTGGGTAGCGATGTGTTTGTAAGAGACATGTATTAGTTATAGATTCCTTACCTTAGAATTACCCCAGACGTCAGACTGGATCCAGACAAATTCTATCTTAGCAGTACCCCTGCATGTCAGTTGGTGGCGTCGGTTGACTCTGCATCCGTCGTCGGCATCGTGGTCACCGGGATCACATTGCGTTGTTTACTTAGATGCCATCACTGCATGCTGATGTTAGTTCTGACATGACTTTCCACACCAAGAGACTATTAGTTATAGATTCCTTACCTTAGAATAGATACCCCAGCAGTAACAACTCCGTAGGTGGATCTGCGAACTAAGTTCACACCAGGAAGAGCTGGATAACAGAACGGCTGAAAAAGCTGTCTCTCCGGACTTTGCTGTCCAGGCAGTAGTGCTTGGTAAATGTGTGCAGGGATGCCCCTTTATCTCTTTCGTGCGATCCCGCTTATGGTGGGGGAAAGTGTGGTAAAATCTATTGAATCAGTTTTTATAAAATGTATCTGGCAGTATGGGAAAACAAGAAGATCTCTTAAATTCCTGTCTTTACTGCAAGAAAGCGGAGGACTAGGGGTCCCGAATATTCGGTTTTATTTGGTGGCTTGTCATTTTAGTCAGATGGGGATCCTTCTGGATACTGCCACAGATATGACGAATAGTGCACTTGGGAATATCTACCCCCCATCTATATTTGAACTATTGCTAGGAAAGGAAGCATTGGGGCTCCTACTGCGTAAAACAGATCGACGATATTATAATAAAAAAAGATACAAGGTACTGGATAGCGTTTGGAGGGTGTGGAAGGTGATCCAGAAAACTTTAGGAATTCACAAGTATAACTATTACACACCTCTCTGGAAATCAAATCTTTTTCCTCATTTGAGTAGTGATAGATCCTGGACATCCTGGGAGGTCCAAGGGATTAGGAGTATCGGGAATCTCTGGGAAGGAACCGCCCGATGAGGTTCGCAGATATACAGCGGAAATTCGGAATAGCATCGAATCAAAGCTTTAAGTATTTACAAATTTACCAAACCCTAGTAAGTATCAGGCCCCGGATCACCCCAGGAGGTAAAATCAATATTCTAGAGAATATTTTGGCAGGGGGTACTAATATTGGTACGATTTACGGAGGCCTGATCCCTATGTTACGGGATGATATGGATAAGGTGGAGGCCTCCTGGGCCCTGAAACTAGGTGACCCTGATATCGATCTTGATCGAACATTATTGGTGGCAGGCAATCTATTTCATTCCTCGAACCTCAGGGCTTAACATTACAAGACATTATATAATCTATATTATACTCCACCCAAGCTCTGTGAGTGGGGGAAAAAAGATGATGATAAGTGTCCAAGATGTTCCCTGGGGCCGGCAAACTTGGTACATATGTTTTTTCAATGTAGTACACTTAGGAAGATAGGCATAGAGATCAAACAATTCTGGGTGGGGCTGCTAGGGGTTAAAATCACCCTATCCCCGGTATTAATGATTTGGGGCACTGATTCTAACTTTAGATTGAAAAAGGAGGATTTATCTGTGTGGCTGTTTTAAAAATAATATTAGCTGCGGGCTGGAAAGACTCTACGGCTCCCTCATTTCACATGTGGATGTCAAGATTGTTGGGGATTCATAATATGGAAGCAGCTTTATATTCCCGAAGGGGTAAAAGGATGAGGGAGCTAGGGCAGAACATCTGGGCCCCCCTCAAAAATTGGAGGTAAGCTAGAGTATAAATTCCTTTTATTGGCTTTTATTCAGCCTTGGATAATGTAATTCTCTGTATATTGCTGTGTATTATTGGCTTTCTGATGAATTTATTGCTATTTATCTTCAAATGTACTGTGTTTTAAACATAGGGATGCTTAAATGTAATATTGTTTAACTATCTAACTTTTGTATGCACCAGATATTTAATTTAATTAAAAAAATAATAATAATTTAAAAAAGGAAGACCTGGAGAACAGAAATGCTGAAAAAGCTGTCTCTCCGGACTTGGCTGTCCAGGCAGTAGTGCTTAGTAAATGTGTGCAGGGATGCCCCTGTGGCTGCCTGGCAGAAGTCTTTAGTGCGGTCAAGGTGGAAATACAACAATACAGCACACGTTTTGGGTCCAGATGGTGGAGTCTTTCCTCCTTTTTGGAAGGGTGCGGAGGCTTGAAGAAGGTGGTCATGTGATGGTCTGACCTATGTGTAAAGAGGTTACCACTTTGGGCAGAAAAGAGGGCCTAGTGCACAGAACCACTTTGTCCGAATGGACAGCAAGAAAGGGTGGTTTGGAACATAAAGCTTAAAGCTCACTCACCCTGCGAGCAGAGGTGATAGCAAGCAAGAAAGCAGTCTTTAAAGTAAGGAGACGAAGAGGACAATTATGTAGTGCCGCAAAGGGAGCACACATAAGATAAGTAAGGACAAGATTCAAGTCCCACTGGGGCATTATGAAAGGAGAAGGAGGAAAGAGGTGAGTAATGCTTTTCAGAAATCCGTTAACAATAGGGGACTTGAAAAGGGAAGGCTGATCAGGAAGGCAAAGAAAATCTGAAAAGGACATAAGATAGCCTTTAGGAGTGCCCAGAGCAGAGCCCTGCTGGGCCAAACAAAGAATGAAAGAGGGGCAGAAAGGGGATCCACAGCCTTTGCTGTGCACCATGCCACAAATTAGTTCCATATACTGGCGTATACTGTTTTAATGGAGGGACAACTGGCTGCTAAGATGACATTACAGACTTCAGGAGGAAGGTCGAAAGCTGTCAGCTGTCACCGCCCAATCTCCACTCAAGGAGGTAGAGGCTGGACGGGTTAGGGTGAAGGACCGTCCCCTGCTGCTGCGACAGATGATCCCCCTAGATAGGCAGTCTGATCGGAGGAAGGATGCCCATGCTCAAGAGCTCGGGGTACCAGACTCTTAGTACCCAGTCCGGAGCCACAAGAATGACGGGCCCGGTCGCACTTGATCTTCTTCAGCATTCTGGGCAGAAGTGGTATAGGCGGAAAGGAGTACAGGAAGCCGCAATTCCACTCATGACGAAAAGCGTTGCTGAGCAAGTGCTGCCTTGGAAACTCTAACGCGCAGAACTGCTGACACTGCGTGTTCTCTTCAGTAGTGAATAGATCTACCCAAGGCTCTCCCCGCCGCCAAATGAGTGCTTGCACCACCTCCAAATTAAGGAGCCATTCCTGATCCTTGATGCAACAGCGGCTGAGTTCGTCCTCCCTGGCATTCAGAGAACCTGCCAGGTGTTGAACCACCAATTTCATGCCCTGATGTTCCAGCCATGTGCAAAGGTGAAGAGCCTCTTGACATAGGATCCATGACCGCACCGCGCATTGTTTGTTGCAGTGGCCACAAGGAAGTGGTGTTGTCCGTGAACACCTGCACTACTCTTCCTTTGACAGAAGGAAGGAATGCTTTCACTGCAAGACGAATCGTCAGAGTGCTTCAAAAGGTTGTTGTGGACTCCGGACTCCACCGAAGACCAGCGGCCTCTGATCTCCGCCTCTCCCATGTGGCCGCCCCATCCCAGGAGTGATGCATCCATCACTAGTATGAATTCTGGTTGGGAAGGGAGAGGGATCTGCTGTTGAGCCAATCCTGCTTCGTGAGCCACCACTGCAACTGACTTGCAGTCCCATCCGAGATCTGGATGACATGGTAAAGATTCCCCTGATGCTGCACCTACTGGAACTTCAGGTCCCACTGCTTAGCCCGCATATGCCATCTGGCATGATCTTCCAGAAGAATGCAGGAGATCATGAGGCCCAGCAGCCTCAGGATCATTCTCACCGAAATACAGGATAGAGGCTGAAACATCAGTATCATAGCCCGCATATATCCCGGACTCGCTGCTCGGGAGGATAAGCCTGAAACTGCGCTGTATCCAGAACTGCTCAGATGAAAAGGAGCTTCTGAGAGGGAAACAGGTGCGACTTCAGCAAGTTGATAATGAACCCCAGCGAGTCCAGGAAGTCCGTCGTAGTCTGGAGGTGGGAGACGACAACCTGGGGCGAGCCCACCATCAAACAGCCAGTTGTCGAGACAGGGAAGACTGGAACCCCTGATCTACGCAGATGAGCTGCCACCACCGCCATGACTTTTGTAAACACCGAGGGGCACTGCTAAGGCCAAAGGGGAGCACAGTAATCTGAAAATGCTCGTGGCTTACCATGAACCGTAGGTAACGCCAGTGGGCAGACAAGACAGGGATGTGAAAATTGGGGTCTTGCAAGTCTAATGCTACCATCCAGTCTCCAGGGTTGAGGGCAGACAAGACCTGAGTCAGGGTTAACATTTTGAACTTCTCCTTCCGGAGGAAGCGGATGACGTCCCTGAGGTCTAAGATAGAATGCAGGCCTTTGTCCTTCTTAGGTACTAGGAAGTAGTGGGAACAACCTCGACCTACTTCTGGTACAGGGACCTGTTTGATAGCTCCCTTGGACAAGACAGCCGCAACTTCCTGGCGGAGAAGGGCAAAATGATACTCCGACATGCAATGGAATGTTGGTGGCATGGAGGGAGGAGGAGTCTCAATGGGGAGGGAGTAGCCCCTTCGGACTATCTGCAAAACCCACCTGTCCGATGTGATGTTGTGCCAGTGGGGGAGTTGATGGGGGATCATGCCACCCACTGGCAACTGGTGGCCCTGAAAGGACGGACTAGGAAGGTTTGAAGGCTGCTGCAAAAGGGCATTGGTTAAATGTCCCACACACTGGCCCCCAGACCTGCAACACTGGGTCCACGGCACAGTGGCTCTGGGTGGAACGTGGTGGGGTACCCCTTCCGTAGCCACAAAAGGGCCAAACAATGCACTGCATGAGGTGAGAAGATGCTGCGAGGCCCAAGGATCTGACCGTAGCCCTACAGTCCTTGAAACAATCGAGCGACGGCCATCAAAGGCCATGTCCAAAAGACTAGATTAGACATCCCCAGAGAGGCCAGACATTCTCAGCCAGGCGTAGGGCCTCGGGCTACCGACGTGGAAAACCTTTCTACCTAGTGAGTTGACGGTATCCAGCCCACTACGGCAGTACTTCCTCAACTGTATCCCACACCGTTTGTGTGTAGCGGCTCCAAAGACATGCAGTGTTCACAGAACGCAGTTCTAAGCTGGCGGAAGAAACATCTTCTTCCCAAGATGGTCCAGCACCTTGGATTCCCTATCTGGTGGAGCAGTAGGGAATGCGCTTCTTGAGGACGAGCCTAGGACCATCAAGCTCTCAGGGGTAGGGTGTTGAGAGAGGAAAAGGGTTCACCTGGGCCAGGCGGTGGAGTTGGGCAATCATCCTGTCCACAGGAGCCCCTGTGTTAGGCTTGGACCAAGTGCCCCGAATGACATCAGTGAGGGCCTCATTAAAAGGCATCAGGGGCTCTGAAGAGACTTCTGCTGGCTGAGCACCTTAGTCGTGAAGTTAGTCCTGACAGCCACCATAGGAAGCTCGAGGCCCAGGGACTGAGTCACCCTACGCAACACAACAGCGTAGGAGGCTCTCTACTCCATAGCCACAGTCGGGGCAGAAAGCATACCAAGGTCTGGGGAGGTATCCAGATCACAGGCATCACCCAACTCCTCTCTCCAGTCCAGCTCATCAAGTTGGTCTGCTAGAGGGTCAAAGACCCCTCTGAGTCCTCCTCACCCTCCTATGGCTACCAGTCAGGGCGGTAGGGAATGCCAGGGATGAACAGTGGTACAAAAGTACCCTCCGGCACCAGCAGCACCATGCCCCTGTAGTAGGTGAAGCTTGAGCCAACGCCGGTTTGGGACAAAACTGGCGTCGGGGTGTCGCCACTGAAATTGGCGCCGGGGTAGGTATCTGAGATTGACCATCACCAATCTGCAACCAGGTCTGAATCCTTGGGGCCCTGCGGAGCCGGGCAAGAGGGACTGGCATCGACGGCTCAGGGCACCCAACCGAGTCCGTAGGGCCCAAAGCTGTGCCTGCATGCTGTGTCGGGCTGACCTAAGATGCTGTGCAATTTTTCGTAAAATTGACAAAGCTGGGCAGGGGATGCTACGGGAAAGGAAAGGGAGGGAATCTTGCAGCCATCCCAACCTTCTCCAAGGAAGGAGTCAGAGAGGGATGACTCTCTAGGTCCCGTGTCACGTCGGCCGATGGACGGGGAGAAGGCAAAGATCGTCGGTGCTTTTACTTACCCAAGGTTGTGAAGACTTCGATAATGAGCGGTGATGGCTCAGCGGCCGGTCCCGCAACCTTGCCTTTGACTGGGGCCTCCAGCGGCGTGGAGCAGACTGCCGGGCCTCCAAAAGCTTTCGGGACTGCTCCAGCAGCGACTTCTGCTTCAGGGCCCAGCATCAGCTTGTGACAGGAGTCACACAGGGCTTGAAACCGGGCTGATGGCTGGACATCAGTTATGCTCCAGAAGTCGAAGGCTCAAAAGACGTCAACAAAAAGTCAAAAAAAGTTTGTCAAAAAGCAACTAAGGGGCAAGCTCTCTCAGGATCTGGACTGGCTGGCACGGAAAAAAAAAGAACTGACGTCAGTGCGCAGGGGCGGCATGTAAGTAGAAACCGCGACACAGATTTGACCAATACCACCTAAAGAAGCACAGATGTACTGCTAAGAAAAAAGATCTCTGGATCCAGTCTGACGTATGCCCAGACATGGGTCCCTTCCTCCCTTTGCCACTGGATTCAAGCTAGCTTGGCTGATGACGGGTGTTACCCAGAAACTGGTCCCAGGATGCTTGTTTCCGGTCCAGGGAAGACATGGCTTGGCAGTTCAGGATGGACTGTTCCCATGAGGCACAGGGTCGACTAATTTGCATATGGCTATGTCTGAACTGGGGTCGCAAAGTGAGCTAAAGAATGATGATGGATTCAACCCAGATCTGTGACTGGGGTGAGTCTCTGAAAAGTTTCAGCGCTCCGTCCATCATCTCCTGGTGTTTGCTTTTTGGGGGTAATTTTAAGGCAAGGAATCTATAACTAATAATCTCTTCCAGACAGGTGTGATTTGCGTGCATTGGTAACAGCAATGTCTGAACCCTATCACCAAACAGTACCATTACATGGTAAGGTTGGTGGGCACTATAAGGACAATCACTTGCCTATATAGAGCGATACAGGAGTATACACTACAGCAACTGAAGACTTTGAAGTCTCACTGGGAGGAGGACCTGGGGATCCCCATTACAGAAACAGTTTGGGGTAATTGTTTAGCAAGAGTACCAAAAGTCTCCATAAATGCACAATTTAAATTGATTAGCAACATTTCCCTACACAGACAATACATGTTACAAGGTCATATCAACAAATATTTCCACACATTGGAGGTGGCCTGCCTGACATGCGGAACAGTGGGAGTGGCGTTCAAACACGAGATCTGAGAATGCCCAACATTGGTATCTTATTGGAAAGACCTCACAGCAGTAGTAGCGAATACAATTTCCAGCTCGGTCCCTTGCACAATGGGCCACTGCATAGTAAATTGTTTCCCCCTCACCACCAAGGCGAAGGTAACAAGCCGATTACAAGACTTGTTTTCATCCTAGCAAAACAAGAGATTATGAGAAAAAGGAAAGCCCTGGGAGGTCCCAGAATAGCAGGGTGGCGAAAGGAGCTAGAAAAATGGGGCGGTTACTTAAGGAGGCCATGAGGAGCAATCGCTCCATTGAAATAGAGAGGGCTTCATAGATACTAATGGAGTTATTGAGAGACCCAGACCAAGATACACAAGACCCCATCCTGGAGGGCTCACCAACATCAACTCTCCCTCTGTCTGGAGAGTCTTGGTTATCGTTATATTCATGATGACCCACATTGTATGTGCATCTCTCTCCAACTGTGTGCGATTCGCGGTTCGCATCAGACTAGCCGACCAGTAGTATGCTTACCCTTATTACATATCTCTTGTAAAATGGAACCGACTTATGTAGTAGGGAGTGTGGGAGAATTGGGATTATTTCAGTTGTCTATATTATAATATGTGATGAAAAGTAAAGATGTCTGACTTATGAAAAGGCCTATGAGGTGACGTTGCCTCAAAAAGTAGTCTGCTGTATAGTTGACAAAAGCCTAAATAAAATCTGTTTACAAAAAAAGCAAGTGTTGAGGTCTGAACAAGGGGGTTAAGTAGCAATCTCAGTGTAACTTAGAGGTGAACTAGCTTCTGGAAGGCTTGCGCTGGCCGCTCCCTTCTCAGTAACTGCCTGATATGTTGGAGCCTGTGCTGGTGTTGCCTTATACAGGGATGGTCATATCCTAAGGAGTTTGTCTATGAAGGGGTCTTCCTCTTCACTCTCTGATTCTGCCTTATCCTTTCTGTTTCTTTTTTCAAATATGTTTCTTCTTCTCAGAGTCCTCGCTTTATATCAGTGAGTAGGTTCCTATTGTTTCAATCACTTCCGCCCTTCTTCTCTTCTGCCTCTCATCATCTTGCATGCTTATCCACTAATAAGCCGTTTTGAGGACCTTGGATGCAAGCTTCTTCCTTTTCTTTTCGCAGGCAACATGCTCCCACAGATTTAGGGCCTCACAGTGTGTATGGTCTGGTCTGGGGGCTAAAATCGTACCTGTAGGAAACTGGCTCTGTATATACTATACCAAAATGAAGTGTAGTGTGCACAAGGTCCAGTGGAACCCCAAAGGTAGGCAGAGGTAAAAGTAGATAGCACCTTAATCTCTATTTGTGGTAGGGTGGGCGAGCAGTAAGGCTTTATCAGAGGGTAGTGTTAAGCATTTGTTGTACACACTCAATGAGCAAATTATGTCATACACTCAAAGACTGAACTCAGACCAATTTTGTTTGTATAAAATATTATCAAGGTATTTTCTTTCTAGAACCAAGCCAAGCCTGACACAGGTAAGTGAAATAAATGCTTTGCAATATATTATGCAGTGTTTACAAGTGAATGCAAGTCCAAATGCAGTTGTTTGAAATACAAGTAAGACAAGGTATTCAAATTACTGTACAGATTACTTTTTAGTTACTTTTTAGATTACTTTTTCTGCTCAGTGTGATATGCCTAGATATCACACTGGGACAGTTCCTAGAGAAAAGGTAAGTAAAATCTGTTTTCCACAATTCTTATTTTTCAGGTTTCCATACAAATCAAAGTCAAAAAAGTAGCTTTATTCGATTTCAATTAAAAAAATCACAAAAGCACAACTAGATACACAAAGTAGACATTAATAAAATTCATTTAAAACTGAGAAATACAGAGAAGCAGTCATAATAAAATTTCAATTCATTGTTGATCTACATCTGATTACGCTTTTTAAAAACATGGCAACTAAGTACATGGACATCTCATCTTCTAACATCCGCAGTTTCAATAATGCCGGTCTACATTGTCTCAGACCCCATTGCTTCAATAAAAGTATTAAATATGTATTCCTTGGCAATGTGTAAAATTTACAAAACAGAGTACAATGTATCAGTGACTGCTGTGATATGTCGTCACAGGCGCAGAGTGTCAAGTTTTTCGACTAGGTGTTAGGTTCGGGGAATGTAATTAGCCGAAAGAAGTTTCCCCCCTGAAGCGTGTCAGTAACATCCGAGTATAACAAATCTGGGTACGTATTAAATATTTCTGGATACCCTGTCCCTGTAAAATTATTTGATTCTCCATCACAGAGACCTTTTTACCCACTAGCGGCTACCGTTAGTTCTCTAGTAGAACGAGGAAATATCGTTCCGTTTTTTTCTTGAAATTGTTGCTAGCAGGGTCGGAAAGTCAAAAAATTCAGGGTGTCCAATCTCTTTAAGAAAGCCCTTAACAAATCTAAACCAATCAATTTTTAGGGCCCCCTTAAGCTTAAGGCAATCCTGAATTATATTCCTATTTAGTTCAGTTTCGCTCGAGGTCCATACCTTATGCCACAGCAAAACAGGACTCAGTTTAATAAGGTCTGGGACATAGTCCAGGCCTAGTTCCTTGTGGCAAATATATGTGGAGGTTGACTTAGGGACAGCTAAGAGATATCTGAGGAAAGCATTTTCACATGGCTGAATGTCACGGGTATCAGCAATCCCCCATATTCCTGAGCCATATATTACAGTAGAAACACACTTTGATTTATAGATATCCACCAAAATGTGTACGGGTCTGCCCCCCAGTTTATTTGCAAAATGTTGTACTGCCCCAATTGCACGGGAAAATGCTAATTTCCTCGTGTTAGCAGCTACCGACCATGTCCCATTCCTATTGAAACTAATCCCCAGGTAGGAAAAAGAAGTTAGTTAGTTCTATCTTTGACGTTGCTAGGGAGATATTGCACTGGACGTTTCTCTTTTTCATGCAGCACATACTAAAAGTTTTTCCAATGTTGATTTTTAAACCTCTGTTACCCATGTAGTCTGAGAAAGAACTAAGCGCTCTCTGTAGCCCAGTCTGGGTCCTGGCCATAATTACTGCATCGTCGGCATAAAGTACCGCCAATTTGATGGAAGTCCTGTTTTTCTTTCATTAAATTGGTTGCCACACTATTTATATAAAGATTAAATATAAAGATTAAATAAAAAAGGCGCTAATATGCAACCTTGACGTATTCCTTTTTAAGGGGAAATTTTGAAGTGCATTGGCCCTCACTTAGAATGCGTACTTTTGCACCAGTCCCCCGGTATAGTTCTTTAATAAAGTTCAGGATATTAGATTCAATGCCTAATTGTAACAAGGTATCCCACATTATTTCGTGGCTCAGGCAATCAAACGACAAACTTAAATCGACAAAAGTTAGAAATAGTTTGCCTTTTTTTGCTACCACGTGTTTGCCTATAATTATTGCCAGGTTAAACCCTTGTTCCACAGTTCTCAATCCTGCTTTAAAACCATACTGAAACTTTGAGAGGGCTCCTGTGTCTTCTGTCCATATCTGCAGTCTGTTTAATATGACTCTCCCTACCACTTTCATCAGAGAGTCTAGTAAAGGGATTGGCCTGTAACATTTGGGATCGTTTCGGTCCCCCTTCTTAAAGATGGGGACCACGATTGCCTCTTGCCTTGAATGTAAAAATCCTTCTTTGTTGCAACTGTTTAAAACATTGGTCAGAAGGGGTGCCCATAAATCTGTTGTTTGTCTTATAAATGTCTACGGGGACCCCATCTGCCCCCAGGGGCTTTACCTGCCGCACTTTCTGTAATGGCTGTTTCAACTTCGGATAACATAAAATAGATATCTAATGGAAATGATCCCTCGAAATTCTTCTCAGGCGTCACAGCTATTTCTACATGGCCACTCCCTGCTAAATCATCTATTTTATATAATTCAGTAAAGTAGGTTACCCAAGAATCTTCATCAATGGCCATCTCTATAGTATCTGTGTTCCTGTCTACGAAGAAAGGTGCATTCACCGCCTTCCAAAACCCAGTGTTGTCTTTCAGGATACAGGTTTGGTGTAGAACTCACCACGCTTCCTGCTTCAATACCTTCTTCCGTTTTTTTATAGCTACGTAATAAGTGGCTCTAGCCTTTCTTATTTCAAGAGGGTTTTTCGGTTCTCTTTTGAGTGTTTGCTTCAAGACTGCATGTGCTTCCCTACTCTCTGAATCGAACCAACCCTACACCTTTTAACCAGAACTCTTCTTCAGAGTTCCTGAAAGGGCTTTGCTTATTTCTTCTGAGATACCACGAAAGGCCGTAATGACTGAGACGCAGTCATTATTTTCTGCTAAGCAGATCATAAAATCTTTATAGTTATTTTTTACTAAGCCTTCAAGGAAGGCAGTGGGCTCCACTCTGTTCCATTTTATGGAATTACCATTTAATTTAGCTAGGGTTAACCTATAGCTATATAGATTGTCTATAACGTAATTGTTCTTACTATTTTTAGAGGTAAAGTTTAAGGACAGGCTAATAGGAAAATGGTCACTTAATGTGATATCACCTGTTTCAAATTTAAGGACATTACAAAGATGACTATTTGATACCAGAATAAAATCGATCAGTGAGTTACATCCCCTGCCATTAAAAGTGGGTTTAAAAACCACTTGTGGGTAACATAGTTCATTAGCAAATCCCAGATCTAGTTGAAAAAGTAAGGTGTTTAAAAGATTCCCTGTAATAGTGTGTGCAAAGTGAATGCAAGGGTCACCTTCTAGGTTTTCCAGACCACACACGCCTGAGTGACTATTTGTACACAAATAACAATTAAAATCGCCCGCCCAAACCACACAGTTCCCCTTCAAGCAGTCATCACATGTATTTGGCATGCATTGTGAGAGATCATCTAGAACATTTATTAGTTCTGTCTTTAGAATATTATTATACAAATTGATCAAGTTAATACTTTGATTTCCTCCCACATTAAGTATCAAAGACTGATAATAATTTGGCCCCATATTATGTTTTTTGACCATGATGTTTGCAGTGTTTGATATATAGGTGCAAAGTCCCCCTGAGTTTCTGCCCCTCATTGTATGCTTAGCAGGTGTGTGGAAGGTTCGAAATCCATTTATATGAATGGCTTCCCGCTCCCAACACTCCTGAAAACAAATCATAGAGTATTTATTTATGAAGGGCATGAACATTGTATCATTTAGCTTACTGGATAGACCCGCTACATTCCAGGAAAGAAGAGTTAGAACATCGCCCTTATCTGTAAACTTACTTAAGGCTTTGTCCCTCTTGGAGGAGACTAAACTATTATCACAAGCTATATGATCCAGGCAGACTTCTGAATCCTGTTGTTGGTTTGTCGTGACTTGTTCTTGATAGACGACTAAGTGTAAAGGGAGCGAGTTACAGGGGGTGCCTACCGTATACTTGTCGATGTTAGGGACTCGCCTCGGACCCCCTTTATCCATTATAACATATGTATTTTGGGTACCCTCCTGAGTAATAACCATTGGATCACATTTCTATCTTATATTGTGGCCATTTGGGGGATTTTGATGTCCTCGCCCCACTTCCTTATTTATTTTATGTTCTCTGATCGAATGTAGTCAGTCCACCAAATCTAAACTACTGAACCTATTTTCAGTTGGTATGTCTCTCCAATCAGTTGATAATGCGTACTCTCTATTTTCCCTTCTGTCACGCGCGTATTTCGTGGCCCGTGTCCAGTCACCACCAGGGTCAGGTAAGTTAGTTGATGGATAAAAATACAAAAGTGGTTGAGGTTCTATAGATGATCTTGTATTTTGGTTTCTCCAGGTGCAAATGTAATCCACTGTACGGGTATCCCTGAAATCTACCAGCACACAATCCCCTGGGATTATTTTTGGGCTGTTTCCCACCCATGCAATTCTCCGTACCATCAATATTTCGCTTGTGATGTATGGAGGTAAAGATCGATTTGTATTAAGGCAATATGTCTCATTTTGTTTCTCAGAGACATATAAGATTCATGAATGGAGTTATCTAATTCTGGGACTCCGGTCAGTACAACCAGGTATGGGCTAGTTTCTGGTGGTAAATTAAAACTACAGCCCTCCTAGAGTTTCCAAACTGTTCTGTTAGAATCAAAACGGGGAGATCATTTAAAATATTTAAACACACTTGTGAATCATGTGGAATGTGAATTTAAAAGTGACGGAAACATGTATATTTTTATATCATAGATACCCCTGACGAAGGTTATTACCAAAATGTATTGGGTGTGATGTAATTCTTGCACAATTTGGAGGACTCGAGATTCAGAACACACTCATGTTGATGCCTGGTTAGGCTATCATGAAGTAATTAAATGCAGAAGTTTAAATGAATTTCGCATCTATGGCGTGACAAGGAAGTTTGGATGAAACTTTGGAATAATATTGGTGAAAGGGACTTATTTGGAATACTAAAGTGTATACAGCTGTGCAACTCGCCAATGACCTGCAAGTTACGGGCCATTATTCTTCTAGCATTGAAAGTATTTGTGTGCAAATGGAACAGAGCACACACGAGTGTATGCACGCTAAATTTGATAAAGAATTCAAAGGAATCCAGATCTGAAAAGAAGGGTGTGCTTCAGAATCCTGACTGTTGAATCGTCTTTGCATTTGTGACATCTAACATGCCCCTAGAAGTCAGTTCCAGCTGAGAGAGCTGTTTCTCGATACGTAAAAGTCTGGATTCTAAAGGTTCAAGGGAAACTTTTAACAAGGCCCCCAGTTTTTTTAATAAGGGATCGTCTTCCACCTCGATTCTGCCCACAGTGTTATCATCACCTCTGGAAATTAAATCTTGGTTTAATGTGACCGAAGACTGAGGGGCGTGCCTAGTCGGGGTCTTCCGACCACTATCCCCCTTTGTCTTGGAGGAAATATCGCTCTTACCCGTTTCTTTAGCTACCTTAGATTTCCTACCTCCAATATTTGTTGTGTAGGCCCTCTTTCTCTTTGGAATAGCGCCCTCACGTCTCTCCCTTAATTTTCTAGTGTTCAATACCTCAGGTGAATTAACACTCGTTGGAGTTAAAACAGCCTCTAGTGTTTCGGATATTTGTGAGTTATTCACAGGCAGAATGTTTGATTGTTCAAGGGGGGTAGGAGGACAGTTTATGAGTGATTGGGCTTCGGTAGGATCAGCTTTTGAGGTATGATCGGGTGTACGGGCTGTCGCAAAATGGCCCATGGAGGATCTTTTAGCCATCGCCAAATCTTGTGGCACACGTCGTTCCATTAAAATTATTCCTTGGCCAATTACCGAATTAGCTCTTATTATAAAATTATCCAGGGTACCAGTTAGTAACGTCCCTGCACTTGCAGCTTTGCTTCTGCTCTCACGTGCAGACATAATATTGTCAAGATCTATAGCCGGGATTACTGTTATACCAAGACAAGCACCAGTTACCGGAAGCAAATGACAGAGGGTGGGCCCGGTCCGGTCTCTCTCGGGCTCTCTCGGGCTAAAACGGGCCCGCCCTTGGCCCGGGCTTCGCCCGGTGCGCGCCCGTGTGCGTCCTGTGGAACGCGGAAGTGGGTGTGGCTAAATACAGTCAGGAGTGGGCGGGAAGAGTCCCTGGTGCCCGCAATGATCTTGCGCTCGGGCTGCTGGTCCTCGCAGTCCCACAGCGCGGCTCCCAAAGCGATGGCAAGTTCACAAGTAAGAAATCCAGGGTGTTTTAAAAAGCAGCAAAGTTACAGCCCACGAAGAAACTGCTACGAGCGGCTCCCATGAAGCGGGGGCCGCGAGCAGTTATATGGTGCGGTCAGGAGTGGGCGGGAAGAGTCCCAGGTGCCGGCAATGATCTTGGGCTCAGGCTGCTGGTCCTCGCAGTCGCGCAGCGCGACTCCCAAAGCGATGGCAACCCCACAAGTTCAAAATCCAGGGTGTTTTAAAAAGCAGCAGAGTTACAGCCCACGAAGAAACTGCTAAGAGCGGGTCCCGCGAAGCGGGGGCCGCGAGCAGTTATATGGTGCAGTCAGGAGTGGGCGGGAAGAGTCCCAGGTGCCGGCAAGGATCTTGGGCTCAGGCTGCTGGTTCTCGCAGTCCCGCAGCGCGACTCCCAAAGCAATGGCAAGCCCACAAGTTCAAAATGCAGGGTGTTTTAAAAAGCAGCAGAGTTACAGCCCACAAAGAAACTGCTAAGAGCGGGTCCCGCGAAGCGGGGGCCGCGAGCAGTTATATGGTGCAGTCAGGAGGGGGCGGGAAGAGTCCCAGGTGCCGGCAATGATCTTGGGCTCAGGCTGCTGGTCCTCGCAGTCCCGCAGCGCGACTCCCAAAGCGATGGCAAGTCCACAAGTTAAAAATCCAGGGTGTTTTAAAAAGCAGCAGAGTTACAGCCCACAAAGAAACTGTTATGAGCGGCTCCCGTGAAGCGGGGGCCGCGAGCAGTTATATGGTGCAGTCAGGAGTGGGCGGGAAGAGTCCCAGGTGCCGGCAATGATCTTGCGCTCGGGCTGCTGGTCCTCGCAGTCCCGCAACGCAACTCCCAAAGCGATGGCAAGCCCACAAGTTAAAAATACAGGGTGTTTTAAAAAGCAGCAGAGTTACAGCCCATGAAGAAACTGCTACGAGCGGCCATACAAATCAACTCCACACTTAAAACATTTTTCCGAGAATAACAGTCAATTGCTTCCTAAGAGACAAATTAAGTTAACGGTAACCAGGTACGTAATCAGTCTTTGGGGTTGAGCTTCTGGAGTTAGAACAAGGGTTCCCCCAGGGTCAAGAATGCATTCTTGTTACATCCTCAGCGGCACAAGGGTGGCCGGGTGCAGAGTGCTGACGCCCAATGTTATCCAACAGGGGATAGAGGGCCTCATGTTGGTGGCTGCTTACGAGCAGGCCACTGGGTTGTGGGAGCAAAGCTCCTGGTGTTAGGCTCAGGGCAAAGGGGGATCCGGTTTAGCATACAAAGTGCACACACAGAGGCGCAGGGGTGGCTGGGTGCAAGGTGCTGTTTTGGCGTTGGGTTCCTAGTTGTTTTCAATGGTGACTTTTGGTTTTGGTTTACAGCTGCAGGCTTGGTCCAGGAAGACTTCCGGGAGGAACCAACAGCTCGACAGGTAAGTTGGAGAGCTCGGGGACGTAGGTGCACCTCGGGTTCTCTTATCCAGGGCTCGGGGTGGCTGGATGCAGGGGTGCCTTTTGTTGTTGGATTTCACCTTACCAAGCCACTCGCTGTTGGGGAATCTCCGTGCAGAGGCTGCAGGGGAAGTCGGGGAGTCCTAGAGGGATCAAATCACTGTGGTCATGGGCTCTGGAGCGCTGGGGGGCTCGCTGGGACCTGTGGGCCAATCGAACTTGTGCAGTAGGCGACGGATGCAGTGGTGGTTCCAGGCATTGCGTTTATACTTATTATATACTTACATGCACTTTGTGGGCTCTGGAGATCAGCCCTAGAACTTGTCTGCTTCCGCTTAAGGACTTTTATTTCTGTTCAACTGCCTCTAATGAACTGTCTTGATAAAAACCGACCAGCAGAGGTCAGTAAAATACCAGATTTAGCATTCTCTAAATTCCAGTCTATAGAAATTGTCTTACACGAGCACCCGTAGACAATAATATTTTTTTCAAATCTTGAATTTTCAGTGATATGACCACCGTAGGCCCTCATTTTATATTAAAAACAATGCTTTGGACTATACCATTTTCTGCTGAAAGGCAATATTCCTCTCCATATGTTCCCATACCTGGCGTGTCAAACAGTTTGGTGCTTACTTTCCGTCTATGTTGAAGAACAATAGATGTTTCAGCACCTAGGCTAATGTGCTGCATAGCTAAATACATATAAGGTCCCAAAGGCGAGACCCAGAGATTTACGTGGGCCGGGTATCACCGGTGCTGAGCACCAGCAGTTTTTTAAAGGGGCCTCAAAATGAGTCTCTATCAGGCTCGTTTTTGTTCCCTGGCACAGCCTGTCCGTTTTTTTGCGGACTGCAGTGACAGCAGGCACAATAATGTGTGCATACTCACACTGCTCACTAGTGGAAAAGTTATGGCATGACATCATGTCAGGTGAGTGTTGTGGAGGAAGGGAAATCCTTTAAAGAGAGTCATGTTCTCTCTGGATTTCCCTTCTCCTTTTGAAACTCAGGAGCAGCAAAGTTGTCGTCGTGTCACCAGGGCTTTAAGTGGAAGCTTTTCAATATTATATACAAGCCATAGTTGCTGCTTATTTATCTTATGCAACTAAGTCAATAGTCCTGACTTCTTGTAGGTATAATGTTACTTGTATTTTATCTGGCGGCAATGACAGAAACAGCAAAATACAAGTCGGGCGGCCCACTATGCTAAACACAGACTTTTAGCTTATGTGTTTTAAGCCACACCCTTAATTACATTGGCCACGCCCCTTTATGAGACCCTCCTAGTTTTTTCATCCAATTTAAAGCCCTGACCAGACCGATTGCATTGCAAATGATTGTGTTATACTGTTGCTTCATTATGTTGTCATTTTTAGGTCGAGCCTATAGCGGCAGAAAGCATGTGCTGTTCGCTTTGCGAAGCATGGAGTATGAAGTGGAAGCTCTGCCCAATTCCACGCCCATCTTTTTCATTGGCTTGTGTCTTTGTCCTTTCTAAATGCTGCCTTCCTATTAGTTTATAGGCTTTTAGTCCCTCCTCATGATGGCCATGTCCTCATTTAGATCCTTATATGGCTTCTGGTCCCATTCCTTTGTGTGTTAAATGGTATGTGTTATTTAGATTGTGAGCACTATTTTCTTTCAATGCTCTCCCCTCCTACGGCAGTCCATTCCTTTTCGCTCTCCTGTCCTATGCCCGCCTTCCTGCTGGCTGTGCCTTCCTTCCCCCCTGCCTACACCCCACTTCAGTTTGCAATGCAATAGGTCTCAGGTAAATGCGAGTCCTATTACATTGCAAATGCTTGTTCTTCTTAGGTTGCGGGAATCTGCCTTCTTGGTTAAGGGAAGCCCCCTAAATACTGTATTTAGGGGTGTTTTAGGGGTCTCAGGGTCAGTAGCCATTGGGCTACTGACCTTAGGGCGGGTACACCCTTGGTGTACTTACCCCACATGGGGGAGTGTCCACAATCCCTAATCCTGATTGGGGAGTGCCTGCCATCTGCAAGATGGCGGGCACTTAAGAGTGGACTTCACCTTGCCTCCCCCACCTGAGGCGTGGGGTTGGCAGAGGTGGGCAAACCTTCTGGGCTGGCTAATTTTTTTCCCCCCCTGGGGGTCGCATTACAAAGGCTGCAAGTCCTTTGAAGCTCCCCTGCCACAGATGGCTCTTCCTGGACTGGGGAGGTGTGAACACCTGCACCCAGGAAAGGCTTTGTTTCTGGGCTCGAGGAGCGAAGACTCCCACCCCACGGGTCCACAAACGTGTCTTGTGGTGGCAGGCTGGAGTGTACCAGTCAGGAAACCCACCAGAGGCTGGTCGTTTTTCAGGGGGCATCTTTAACATGCCCTCTGAGTGCATTTTTCTTTGAATTCCACACTGACATCAGTGTGGGTTTAATGTCCTGAGGAGTTTTATACCAAACTTCTCGGTTTTCATTGTAGCCAATATGGTGCTGTGGAGGTTGTAATGACTACCTCCCAGTACCATATACTCTTAATGGCAGCCCTGTACTTACAATGTCTAAGAAAGGACTTAGACACTGTAGGGATACATGGCTCATGCACCTGTACCATCACCACTGGTATAGTGCACCCAGCTAGAGTGGTGGATGATCTATGCCAAGGCAGTGGGTTGTAGGCATGGCACACAGGGATGTGTGCCATGTCGACTCTTCACTTTGTTCTGCACCAAAACACGCAGCATGCAAAGGCAGTGTGTGAGTGTAAAGGTAAAGGGCCTCTAAGGATGGCACAATACGTGGTGCAGCCCTTAGAGACCTTCGCTTGTCACATTGCCCCGGGTACTTGGGGTACTATTTACCAGGGGCTGACCTGTGGCCATGGTGCCAATTGGGTTTAGTACAGTTTTGGAGAAAGAACACAGGCCCTGGGAACCTGATTGGGAGGGACCCAGGGCACATCAAGTCAAAGTGCATCAGTAGTTCTGGCAACAAGTGGGGGCGTTACTGCAACAGAAATTCAGCTTCTCACGGTACCGCTCAGTGGGAAGCACAGACCTTTCTGGAGCCCCAACACTCTTTCCTGAAAACATCTGTTCAAAAACTTTATAGTGAAAAAGGGATCATAGATCATTATGAATATTCTTCAGGTAACGTTTTTCTTAGCTGTGCAACTTTCGTGAAGTCCAAGGAACGTATTTTGACAGACAGAAAAGTTAATTTAGGTTAACTTTATAAAAATGCCTAGATGGTCCTGCTTTAAATCTCCCCTAAAAGCTGGGTTTTTAGCTTGCCACTAAAAGAAATATCCCTGTCACGGTAGAGATGGAACGGTGAATAATGCCTATTGTGGATCAACATAGAACACTCGCTTCCTTTCCCTGTTCCATCAGCTGTATTCTTATCCACTAGCAACTGGAAACCTAACAAGGAACTCACCATCCATGCTTCCACTAAAAGAATATGACATAAATGCAGTAAATTCCCCATACAAAACAAAATCTGTCTGGTGTATTAATTCACAGAAAAACTGCTCTTTGTCCATTCTGGGGCATGGAATAGACAAAGGCATCTTTATTCTTATATATTATTTTCAAAGGGATTCTTTTTGTACTTTCTGGTATACCAATCCAAAGACAAAAGTATGCTGTATGGAAGAAAGAAACATTCTAATATATTAAAATGTTCTAAGGCACATTTGCCTCCTCTATGTTTCACATCCTTATGCTATATCCTTTAGCACCTCACATGTTCACATA
This sequence comes from Lissotriton vulgaris, assembly GCF_964263255.1. Lineage (NCBI taxonomy): Eukaryota > Metazoa > Chordata > Amphibia > Caudata > Salamandridae > Lissotriton > Lissotriton vulgaris. The sequence goes on along the minus strand of NC_141696.1, from coordinate 836,262,336 downwards.
ATTTAGCTTTTCACGAATGGCTGATGGTGAGAAGTGCTGCTTTTTGTGCCAATGCAGACCAGCAACGTCTTAGCTTCCTGAATAGAACAGTGTTGCCTTGCTACCATCTTTTTCTCAGATTGTGACATCATTGGTTCTTACCAGAGTGAGATGGCTTTGTGACATCAAAGAATCTTGAGGGTCGCTACGGCGCTGGTGTGTCAACATTGGCAACTGTAGTCAAGACTTTGCTGCCATCTTTGTCAAAGTTGTTACATACTACAGAATTTGTTTCTGGTTTAGAGATTTTGTCAGGCCTCAACCTACGTCATTATAATATTTCTTCACTGTTACATCTTTGTGACATGACAGGTAAGGAATTCCTCATTTTATATTTTAAATGGCTCATTTATTCCCATACATATGGCTAGATTAGATTAAAGTCTGGACTTGTTGGCAGAGCATTGCAGTGATAAAGTAACTTGAAGTTAATGTCTCATTTTGCCCCTTCATTTTGTGTCCTTCATCATCAGAAGCAAAGACATATCAAGAATCAATAGCCAAACATCAGAGTCTTTATATGTTCCTCCTAATTCGCACCTTATCTCAGTACTTTTAGCTCTGTTAGCACTTTAGTACTGAAGACTTTCTACCTTGACTTGACATGTAAACACAACGTAGCTGGAGAGCCTAGATAATCACCGAAAAAAATCCTCATCTCTGTCCATACTGTTTCCAATGATTAACAAACGTTGTAAAGGTAAGGGCTACGTTTTTAGGACATCAATAGCTCTAAACTCTTCATTGACATAATTGCCAGTCCAATAGAATTAGAAATGAGAGTGAAATACTAAAGAGAGTACCAAAGACAGAAATAAGAAATGAGGAAGATTTCGTAATGACAGACTCTATTAATCTGATCAGAGGCTTAGGGACATTGTACACCACAGACCTATATAAACCAGAGATGCATTTCCTCTCTACACCACAATTGTAAGCCTGGCTCTAGGGGGCTACACTACGGAAGTGCCCTGGCTGGCAGCTAGTCATTGTCTAGTGTATGTCGAAGTCTTAGATAAAAGAAAAATTGTGATTGTTGCAAATCATATTCGGCCATTAGTTGTTCGTAGAGGGTCATGTGGTCAGACATCCTACAGTTCGGAAATTCCTGGCATGTACCAATTCTTTCTTCTACCTCAATTCCAAAACATTTCCCAGCTCGCTACATGCCTAATATTATCAATCAATTCTCTCACATGCATCTTTAATCCCTTCAACTTTACCAGCTTTAACTCCTTATCCCCACCAACATCCTGACATTCTTTCTCAACTACCTACTCTGTGTTAGAAAAAATTAGCATTAATCTGACACTTTCTATTTTTGCATAGGCTTTGTGTACTATCCTGGCAGCTCCCTTGCTCATGTAAAGCAATTTGCTCTCATTGTTATGCCCTAAGAAGTCCATTCCTACATTGTCTTTCATGATTTCCTCAAAATAAAAAAAATTAGAAACAATTGGGGTGTGGCCAAGACTCCGATGGAGTAGGACGCACCTTGCAGTGTTTCCCTCCTCTGGTGGCTGACCTAAAGAAACTAGCAGCAGCGGGCCTTGGGGGCACGAACGGGCCCCTTCCTAAACTCCACCAACCCATCTACCCCGTATCTGCAACCCGTTTTTTCTTCCAGGCCCGAGCTGGGGGCTGATACATAGTGGGCAACCGGGGAGAGCGGCTTCACCCACCATCTTGGGCCCAGGGCTTGCGGAAGAGTCCAGACAGGTGGGGGCCGGGGACCCCATCGTGGGGGCCCTGGCCAACAATTATTGGTGACCGGGGAGTGGTGCCTAAATTCCAAGGGCATGGACGGGCCTCCGACGCCCCCACTTGGGGGGGCTTGATTGCCAGACCAGGATGGAGCTAAGCAGATCGCTGGACTGGCAGCGTGGTCCAGACGGACCTCGCCTGCTGGGCGCCCGGCGGGTCTCACCCTCTCGGATCTCTTTGGGACACAATCTGTGTGGTGGTATCAGCGAGGATGTGCCCTCAAGCGATTGGACTGTTACCTGGAAGGGCCTCTGTCATCTGAGGCCGGCGACGCCGTCATCGGGCGGCCATCTTGCAGGCTTCCTCGCCGTGACTAACCGGGTGAGGAGAGGCAAAAACGCTCCACCTGTGCTGCCTGAGTTGAACTGTGGCATTCCCCGGCGGGGAAAGAGGAGTGATCTCGTTGCCCCCCGAGTGGAAGTGCTCCATTCCGCAGGTTCCTGCCTCGGGGAGTCCCCACCAGCTTGGGTATCGGAGAGAAAGACGCCGGCCCTCATCGGAGGCCCTGATGTCCATCGAGCTGAGTGTTGAGACTGGAGTGAATCTGCGCCAAACACAGACGGAGCTGAGGCGACCAGCCGTGCATTCGGGCAGCGAGCCCTACCCCATCCATCTGCCATCCAGTCTTCGACTTCCAGTGGCCAGTGAGGCGGGGCTGGATCCTTTGCCGGTAATCTGTCCAGGCCTTGGGGTGACCGACCTGGTCGGGGCCACCATGCTATGGAGTTGCAATTGTTTGAACTAAGGGGGCTCCGGGAGACCGGTTTTGCAGTCGGACAGCGAGCCTGACCCCTATACTGTGCCCTCCATGTTTGGCCTCCGTTGAGACCCTGACTTGAGGGTTGGGGCCTTATTTGATTGTCCTTTGCCTAACTCAGAACACTGGTTCTGGGGGCAATTCCAATTCAGGGAATAAAACAATGAGAAACAAGAATGAAAGGCCAGACTACAAACAATATGAAAGGGCAATAGCTCCAAATGTAAAAATGTCACCCACCAAAAAGCTGATATCACAATTATTTATTCATCGTATTTTCGGTAGCGATGTGTTTGTAAGAGACATTTATTAGTTATAGATTCCTTACCTTAGAATTACCCCAGACGTCAGACAGGATCCAGAAAAATTGTATCTTAGCAGTACCCATGCGCGTCAGTTGGTGGCGTCGGTTGACTCTGCATCCGTCGTCTGCATCGTGGTTGCCAGTATCACATTGCATTGTCTACTTAGATGTCACCATTGCATGCTGATGTCAGTTCTGACATGACTTTCCACATCAGAAGCGCAAAGCCATGGAAGACCCTGACCACTTGCGCACAAACCTAGGGCCCTGTAAGGGAGTCCCTATCCCTAGAAGTCAGTTTGCAGAACGGGAAGGATGGCTAGGACAGTAAGGAATCTACAACTAATGTATTTTTCTTAGAGATACGCTGTTACCGAAGGTAAGTTACTTGCTCATCTGAAAGAGACTATTAGTTATAGATTCCTTACCTTAGAATAGATACCCCAGCAATAACAACCCCGGAAGTGGGTCTGCGAACTAAGTTCACACCAGGAAGAGCTGGAGAACAGAACCTCTAAAAAAGCTGTCTCTCTGGACTTGGCTGTCCAGGCAGTAGTGCTTAGTAAATGTGTGCAGGGATGCCCCTGTGGCTGCCTGGCAGATGTCAACCAGCGGAACTCCATGTCCCAAAGCAGTAGCCGCTGCTGTCGCCCTGGTAGGGTGGGCACGAGGCCTACGGTAGGTTCCTTTTTAGCCAAAGAATAATATATCTGAATGTATAGGGCGCCCCATAGAGAGATGTACATTTGTGCACTGCCCAACCTTTCTTGGCGCCCACATAACCCACAAAAAGCTGACCGTCCACCCAGAAGTCTTTAGTGCTGTCAAGGTGGAAATACAGCAATACAGCACACGTTTTGGGTCCAGATGGTGGAGTCTCTCCTCCTTTTTGGAAGGGTGCGGAGGCGGGAAGAAGGTGGTCATGTGATGGTCTGACCTATGTGGAAAGAGGTTACCACTTTGGGCATAAAAGAGGGCCTAGTGCAAAGAACCACTTTCTCCTGATGGACAGCAAGACAGGGTGGTTTGGAACATAAAGCTTAAAGCTCACTCACCCTGCGAGCAGAGGTGATGACAAGCAAGAAAGCAGTCTTTAAAGTAAGGAGACGAAGGGGACAATTATGTAATGCCTCAAAAGGGAGAACACATAAGATAAGGACAAGATTCAAGTCCCACTGGGGTATTACGAAAGGAGAAGGAGGAAAGAGATGAGTAATGCCTTTAAGAAATCTGTTAACAATAGGGGACTTGAAAAGAGAAGGCTGATCAGGAAGGCGAAGAAAAGCTGAAAAGGCCAAAAGATAGCCTTTAGGAGTTCCCTGAGCAGAGCCCTGCTGGGCCAAATAAAGAATGAAAGAGGGGCAGAAAGGGGATCCACAGCCTTTGCTGTGCAACATGCCACAAATTAGTTCCATCTACAGGTGTATACCATTTTAGTGGAGGGACACCTGGCTGCCAAGCTGACATTACAGACTTCAGGAGGAAGGCCGAGAGCTGTCAGCTGTCGCTGCCCAATCTCCACTCAAGGAGGTAGAGGCTGGACAGGTTAGGGTGGAGGACCGTCCGCTGCTGCTGCGACAGAAGATCCTCCTGAAGAGGCAGTCTGATCGGAGGATCGATGGCCATGCTCAAGAGTCCGGGATACCAGACTCTTTGTACCCAGTCCGGAGCCACAAGAATGACGAGCCTGTTCGCGCTTGATCTTCTTCAGCACTCTGGGCAGAAGTGGTATAGGCGGAAAGGCGTACAGGAGGCCACTCATGATGAAAAGGGTCGCTGAGCGAGTGCTGCCTTGGAAACTCTAACTCGCAGAACTGCTGACACTGCGTGTTCTCTTCATTGGTGAATAGATCTACCCAAGGCTCTCCCCACTGCCGAAAGAGAGCTTGCACCACCTCTGAGTGAAGGAGCCTTTCTTGATCCATGATGCACTGGCAGCTGAGTTCGTCCACCCTGGCATTCAGGGAACCTGCCAGGTGTTGAACCACCAAGGTCATGCACTGCTGGTCCAGCCATGTCCAAAGGTGAAGAGTATCTTGACATAGGGTCCACAACCGCGCCTTGTTTGTTACAGTGGCCACAAGGAAGTGGTGTTGTCCGTGAACACCTGCACTACTCTTACTTTGACAGAAGGAAGGAATGATTTCACTGCAAGATGAATCGTCCGGAGCTTCAAAAGGTTGTTGTGGACTCCGGACTCCACAGGAGACCAGCGGCCTCTGATCTCTGCCTCTACCATGTGGCCGCCCCATCCCAGGAGTGATGCATCCGTCACTACTGCGGATTCCGGTTGGGGAAGGGAGAGGGATCTGCCATTGAGCCAATCCTGGTTCATGGGCCACCACTGCAACTGACTTGCAGTCCCATAGGAGATCTGGATGACATAGGAAAGATTCCCCTGATGCTGCACCCACTGGAACTTCAGGTCCCACTGCAGAGCCCGCATATGCCATCTGGCATGATCTTCCAGAATTATGCAGGAGACTATGAGGCCCAGCCACCTTAGGATCATTCTCACCGAAATCCAGGATAGAGGCTGAAACATCAGTATCATTGCCCGAATATCCTGGACTCACTGCTCGGAAGGATAAGCTCGAAACTGCGCTGTATCCAGAACTGCTCTGAGAAAAAGGAGCTTCTGAGAGGGAATCAGGTGCAACTTCGGCACGTTGATAGTAAACCCCAGCGAGTCCAGGAAGTCCTTTGTAGTCTAGAGGTGGGAGACGACAGCCTGGGGCGAGCCCACCATCAACAGCCAGTCGTCGAGCAAGGGAAGACTGGAACCCCTGATCTACGCAGATGAGCTGCAACCACCACCGTCACTTCTGTAAACACCGAGGGGCGCTGGTAAAGCCAAAGGGGAGCACAGTAATCTGAAAATGCTTGTGGCCTACTGTGAACCGTAGGTAACTCCAGTGAGCAGACAAGACAGGGATATGAAAATAAGCATATTGCAAGTCCAATGCTACCATCCAGTCTCCAGGGTCGAGGGCAGACAAGACCTGAGCCAAGATTAACATTTTGAACTTCTCCTTCCGGAGGAAGCAGATGACCTCCCTGAGGTCTAAGATAGGATGCAGTCCTTTGTCCTTCTTGGGTACCAGGAAGTAGTGGGAGCAACCACGACCTACTTCTGGCACAGGGACCTGTTCGATAGCTCCCTTGGCCAAGACAGCCGCAACTGGCGGAGAAGAGCCAAATGATCCTCCGACATGCGATGGAGTGCTGGTGGCATGGAGGGAGGAGGGGTCTCAAAGGGGAGGGAGTAGCCCCTTCAGACTATCTGCAAAACCCAATTGTTCAACGTGCTGTTGTGCCAGTGGGGGAGTATATGGCGGATCATGCCACCCACTGGCAACTGGTGACCCTGAAAGGTCGGACTAGGAAGGTTTGAAGGCTGCTGCAAAAGGGCATTGGTTAAATGGCCCACCCGCTGACCCGCAGACCTGCGACACTGGGTCCCACGTTGTCCTGGGCCACAAATAGGCTGGGTAGCTTCCACGGCACTGTGGCTCTGGGTGGAACGTGGTGGGGTACGCCTTCCATAGCCATAAGAGGGCCAAAAGACACACTGCATGAGGTGAGAAGATGCTGTGAGGCCCAAGGATTTGACTGTAGCCTTAGAGTCCTTGAAACGCTCGAGCGACGGCCATCAAAGGCCATGTCCAAAACACTAGACTAGGCATCCCCAGAGAAGCCAGACATTCTCAGCCAGGTATAGGGCCTCAGGGCTACCGATGTGGAAAACCTTTCTACCTAGTGAGTTGGCGGTATCCCGCCCACACCGGACGGTAATCTTTGCTGCACAGCCCGGGCCTCCTACGGGCACTGCGGCAGTACTTGTACAAGTGTATCCCACACCGTTCTTGTGTAGTGGCTCAAAAGACATGTAGTGTTCACCGACCGCAGTTCTAAGCTGGCGGAAGAAACATCTTCTTCCCAAGATGGTCCAGCACCTTGGATTCACTATCTAGTGGAGCAGTAGGGAATGCACCTCTTGAGGTCGAGCCTAGGACCACCAAGCTCTGAGGGGTAGGGTGTGGAGAGAGGAAAGGGGTTCACCAGGGCCAGGCGGTGGAGTTGGGCAATCATCCTTTCCACAGGAGCCCCTGTGTTGGGCTTGGACCAAGTGCTCGAAGGATATCAGTGAGGGCCTTATAAAAAGGTAGCAGGGGCTCCGAAGAGGCTGCTGCTGGCTGAAGCACCTCAGTCAGGAGGTTAGTCCTGACAGCCACCGTAGGAAGCTCGAGGCCCAGGGACTGAGCCACCCTACGCAACACAACAGCGTAGGAGGATCTCTACTCCATAGCCACAGTCGAGGGAGAAAGCATATCAAGGTTTGGGGAGGTATCCAGATCACTGGCATCACCCAACTCCTCTCTCCAGTCCAGCTCCTCAAGTTGGTCTGCTAGAGGGTCAATGACCACTTCCAGTCCTCCTCATCCTCCTATGGCTACCAGTTAGGGTGGTAGGGAATGCCAGGGATGAACAGTGGTACAAAAGTACCCTCCGGTGCCAGCAGCACCGTATCCCCGTAGGAGATGAAGATTGAGTCTACGCCGGTTTGGGACAAAACCGGCGTCGTGGCATCTCCACTGAAATTGGCGCGGGGGTAGGTACCATGAGGTTGACCAGCACCAATCTGGAACCAGGCCTGAATCCTTGGGGCCCTGCGAACCCGGGTGAGAGCCACTGACATCGAAGGCTCAGGGCACCCAACCGAGTCCGTAGGGCCCAAAGCTGTGCCTGCATGCTGTGTCGGGCCGACCTATGATGCTGTGCAACGTTTCGTAAAATTGACAAAGATGGGCAGGGGATGCTACGGGAAAGGGAGGGAATCTTGCAGCCGTCCCAACAGGCTCAGAGGAACCAGTCCAAGAGTGATGACTCCCCAGTTCCTGTGTCGTGTTGGCCGATGGGCAGGGAGAAGGCAAAGTTCGTCCATGCTTTTACTTACCCAAGGTTGTGAAGGCTTCGATAACGAGTGGTGTTGTCTCAGCGGCCGGTCCCGCAACCTTCCCCTTGACTGGGGCCTCGAGCGGCGTGGAGGAGACTGCTGGGCCTCCAAAAGCTTTCGGGACTGCTCCTGCAGCGACTTCTGCTTCAGGGCCTGGCAGTCGAAACACGAATTTGGGTCGCTGTCGTGCTCCAGGCACCAACGGCACCCGAGGTGTGGATCGGTGACCGACATCAACTTGTGACAGGAGTCACACAGGGCTTGGAACCAGACATCCCTTATGCACCAGGAGTTGAAGACTCAAAAGACGTCAACAAAAAGTTGAAAAAAGTTAGTCAAAAAGCAAATAAGGGGCAAGCTCTCTCAGGATCTGGCTGGCAGGTAAAAAGAAAGAACTGACGTCAGTGCGCAGGGGCGGCATCTAAGTAGAAACCGCGACATCATCCCGGTGACCACAACGCCACCGACAAATGCAGATTTGACCAATGCCACCTACAGAAGCACAGAGGTTCTGTAAGAAAAAAGATCTCCGGATCCAATCTGACGTATGCCCAGGCATGGGTCCCTTACTCACTTGCCACTGTATTCCAGCTAGCTTGGTTGATGACGGGTGTTACCCAGAAACCGGTCCCAGGATGCTTGTTTCCGGTCCAGGGACGACATGGCTTGACAGTTCAGGCTGGACTGTTTCCCATGGGGCACAGGGTCAAGACTGATTTGCATATAGCTATGTCTGAACTGGGATGGCAAAGTGAGCTAAAGAGTGATGATGGATTCAACCCAGATCTGTGACTGGCGGTGAGTGTCTGAAAAGTCTCAGTGCTCCGTCCATTATCTTCTTATGTTTGCTTTTTGGGGGTAATTCTAAGGCAAGGAATCTATAACTAATAGTCTCTTTCAGACAGGTGTTATTTGCGTGCATTGGTAACAGCAATGTCTGAACCCTACCACCAAACACTGCCACTACATGGTAAGGTTGGTGGACACTATAAAGACAGTCTCTTGCCTATATAGAGCGATGCAGGAGTTTACACTACAGCAACTGAAGACTTTGAAGTTTCACTGGGAGGAGGAGCTGGGGATCCCCATTACAGAAAGAGTTTGGGGTAATATTTTAGCAAGAGTACCAAAAGTCCCCAGAAATGACGGGCTTAAATTGATTAGCAACATTTCCCTACACAGACAATACATGTTACAAGGCCATATCAACAAATATTTCCACACATTGGAGGTGGCCTGCCTGACATGCGGATATCAGTGGGAGTGGAATTCAAACACATGATCTGATAATGCCCAACATTAATATCTTACTGGGAAGACCTCACAGCAGTAGTAGCGAATACAATTTCCAGGGAGGTCCCCTGCACAATGGGCCACTGCATAGTAAACTGTTTCCCCCACACCACCAAGGGGAAGTTAACAAGCAGATTCCAAGACTTGTTTTTATCCTAGCAAAACAAGAGATTATGAGAAATTGGAAAGCCCTGGGAGGGCCCAGAATAGCAGGGAGGCGAAAGTACCTAGAAAAATGGGGCGGTTACTTAGGGAGGCCATGAGGAGTAAGCATGGGCGGAAAATCTGTTCCGCTCGTGGACTTTGCGGATTTTCTGTAAATTCGCAATCCGCGAACTCTCGCGAATTTACCGAAAATCCACAAATTCGCACGCATCTTGGTGATACAATATTGCAGCGTGCGGCGTTCACTTACCGTCATTCAGCGTTTGCCGAGTTGTTTTTCTCGATATTTTGCGAGTGCTGCGCCATTTTGGATCTTGCTGTGGGATCCCGCGGGAGTTTGGCGACCACAATCACGTAATCGCGGCTTGCCACCTTGCACAGCACGCATCGCGAGAGTTCGCAATTGCGAACACGTAGATGCGGCGGGCAGCAACAATCTCGCACTCGCGAAATTCAGAATTTGCAATTCTGCACAAGAAATCCACCAGCAAGCAGCATAAAACTTCTGAAAATGATGATTTTTATCAGAATAACTCCTCAGGTTGACATTTGCCTGCACTTTTTTTTGCAAGGAGTCGATTTGGGGGGGGGTGGTGGGAGGAAGGAAGTGCCCCACAGTCTCCAACTTCCTGTTCCAGTCCAGCAGGCTCCTCCCAGTGCTTTCTTCATGTGCTGGTCACTTTCATTCGGATCTTGACCTGGAAGGATTACTTTTGTGGATGCTGCTGGATATTTGGATTTGAGGCCTTTTTGACTTTCTTTGGATCACTTTTGGATTAGAAATTTCACAAGTAAGTTTGTTTGGGGCATTACAGTTGCTGTAACTAACATTTTGGAATTTTCGATTTTTGGGCTGTTGTTGGGGCCTTTTGACCAGGGGTAGTGAGTGGTGCATAAGCCTAGTCTTTCTGTGGGGTGTCTTGAATTTAAACATCATGGAGGGCATGGATGGCATGGGATTGTGCTGATTTTTCAGTGGTTTTCAATTTTTTGGGGTGTTCATGGGGACAGGCCATGTGGGTGGGGGCCATTTTGAGTGCTGGTACAGGCAGGCCCTGGGCATGTGCTGGGAGGCAAGGGGCCATTTTGAATGTAGGCAGTGTTCTCAGGCCTGCACCCATTTTGCCTAGCTTTCATACATTAGGCCCAGGGGTAGTGAGTGGTGCATGGGCCTAGTCTTTCTGTGCGGTGTCTTGAATTTAAACATCATGGAGGGCATGGATGGCATAGGATTGTGCTGATTTTTCTGTGTTTTTTGATTTTCTGGGCTGTTGTTGGATCCTTTTGACCAGGGGTAGTGAGTGGTGCATGGGCCTAGTCTTTCTGTGGGGTGTCTTGAATTTAAACATCATGGAGGGCATGGATGGCATGGGATTGAGCTGATTTTTCTGTGTTTTTCGATTTTTTGGGGTGTTCATGGGGACTGGCCATGTGGGTGGGGGGTATTTTGAGTGCTGGTACAGGCAGGCCCTGGCAATGTGCTGGGAGGCAAGGGGCTATTTTGAATGCAGGCAGTGTTCTCAGGCCTGTACCCATTTTGCCTAGCTTTCATACATTAGGCCCAGGGGTAGTGAGTGGTGCATGGGCCTAGTCTTTCTGTGGGGTGTCTTGAATTTAAACATCATGGAGGGCATGGATGGCATGGGAGTGTGCTGATTTTTCAGTGTTTTTCGATTTTTTGGGCTGTTGTTGGGGCCTTTTGACCAGGGGTAGTGAGTGGTGCATGGGCCTAGTCTTTCTGTGGGGTGTCTTGAATTTAAACATCATGGAGGGCATGGATGGCATGGGATTGTTCTGATTTTTCTGTGTTTTTTGATTTTTTGGGCTGTTGTTGGGGCCTTTTGACCAGGGGTAGTGAGTGGTGCATGGGCCTAGTCTTTCTGTGGGGTGTCTTGAATTTAAACATCATGGAGGGCATGGATGGCATGGGATTGTGCTGATTTTTCTGTGTTTTTCGATTTTTTGGGGTGTTTATGGGGACTGGCCATGTGGGTGGGGGCCATTTTGAGTGCTGGTACAGGCAGGCCCTGGCCATGTGCTGGGAGGCAAGGGGCCATTTTGAATGCAGGCAGTGTTCTCAGGCCTGCACCCATTTTGCCTAGCTTTCATACATTAGGCCCAGGGGTAGTGAGTGGTGCATGGGCCTAGTCTTTCTGTGGGGTGTCTTGAATTTAAACATTATGGAGGGCATGGATGGCATGGGATTGTGCTGATTTTTCAGTGTTTTTCGATTTTTGGGCTGTTGTTGGGGCCTTTTGACCAGGGGTAGTGAGTGGTGCATGGGCCTAGTCTTTCTGTGGGGTGTCTTGAATTTAAACATCATGGAGGGCATGGATGGCATGGGATTGTGCTGATTTTTCTGTGTTTTTCGATTTTTTTGGGCTGTTGTTGGGGCCTTTTGACCAGGGGTAGTGAGTGGTGCATGGGCCTAGTCTTTCTGTGGGGTGTCTTGAATTTAAACATCATGGAGGGCATGGATGGCATGGGATTGTGCTGATTTTTCTGTGTTTTTCGATTTTTTGGGGTGTTCATGGGGACTGGCCATGTGGGTGGGGGGCATTTTGAGTGCTGGTACAGGCAGGCCCTGGCAATGTGCTGGGAGGCAAGGGGCTATTTTGAATGCAGGCAGTGTTCTCAGGCCTGCACCCATTTTGCCTAGCTTTCATACATTAGGCCCAGGGGTAGTGAGTGGTGCATGGGCCTAGTCTTTCTGTGGGGTGTCTTGAATTTAAACATCATGGAGGGCATGGATGGCATGGGATTGTGCTGATTTTTTTAGTGTTTTTCAATTTTTTGGGCTGTTGTTGGGGCCTTTTGACCAGGGGTAGTGAGTGGTGCATGGGCTTAGTCTTTCTGTGGGGTGTCTTGAATGTTAACTTAATGTAGGGCATGGATGGCATGGGATTGTGCTGATTTTTCAGTGTTTTTCAATTTTTTGGGGTGTTCATGGGGACAAGCCATGTGGGTGGGGCCATTTTGAGTGCTGGTACAGGCAGGCCCTGGCCATGTGCTGGGAGGCAAGGGGCCATTTTGAAAGCAGGCAGTGTTCTCAGGTCTGTACCCATTTTGCCTAGCTTTCATACATTAGGCCCAGGGGTAGTGAGTGGTGCATGGGCCTAGTCTTTCTGTGGGGTGTCTTGAATTTAAACATCATGGAGGGCATGGATGGCATGGGATTGTGCTGATTTTTCAGTGTTTTTCGATTTTTTGGGCTGTTGTTGGGGCCTTTTGACCAGGGGTAGTGAGTGGTGCATGGGCCTAGTCTTTCTGTGGGGTGTCTTGAATTTAAACATCATGTAGGGCATGGATGGCATGAGATTGTGCTGATTTTTCTGTGTTTTTCGATTTTTTGGGGTGTTCATGGGGACAGGCCATGTGGGTGGGGGCCATTTTGAGTGCTGGTACAGGCAGGCCCTGGGCATGTGGTGGGAGGCCATTTTGAATGCAGGCAGTGTTCTCGGGCCTGCACCCATTTTGCCTAGCTTTCATACATTAGGCCCAGGGGTAGTGAGTGGTGCATGGGCCTAGTCTTTCTGTGGGGTGTCTTGAATTTAAACATCATGGGGGCTTGGATGGCATGGGATTGTGCTGATTTTTATGTGGTTTTCGAGTTTTTGGGGTGTATAACTGAACTGATGTTCCTCTGTCTTCCATTGCTTTTAGGTGCACAAGACTCAAGAGAACCACCAGTGCCAGGAAGAAGTCCTGCAGCGGTGTGTGTGTGCAGCATAACGTCACGCGACGTCACGTCTGGCCACAGACAACTCTGGAACTCGTGCAACTGCGGCCTGCTGTTCTGACCTCTGAAGAAGATGGCCCCAAAAAAGTTCCCCGTAGCTCCTCTAGCAAGAAAGTTGCCAGTAAGGAGCAGAAGAAGCAAGTTACCAAGGAGACTGGTGTGCCGCCCGCCACATTTTTTGGGAGTAAAAAAAAAAGTACGCCTGCAGCAGCAGCGGGATCTGCTGGGGACCAAGCTGGGAGCAGCACCCCCGCACCTTTGGGCTCAGTGCTACCACCACCACGCCAACTTAAGTCCAAGCCCTTGAGTGCTGCAGAGGCACTTAGTCTAGTTGTTCAATCACCATCGACCAGTGATGTTGGCTCATCGCAAGAAAGTAGCAGCAATGTCCCTCAATCAACACAGGTTGTTGTAACTCATCTGACGAGTGTTGAACAACCACAGCCGCAACAACAACCACATGTGCAAGTACAAGCCCAAGTACATGTGGAAGGAGAGGCAGCGCAAGGAGATGCGCAAGCAGAGGTGCATGGAGGGTCACAAGTGCCCACAATAGTTGTTCCTCCCGAAGTAGGGGCACATCAGGAAATCGACAATCAAGCCAAGGTATCATTTGAGGATGCCACTCCTCCTGATGATCATTCATTGTCTTCCACATCCCTAGCAAGGAAAAGATCAAGGGGGGTGTCTACATCTTCTTCAAGCCCACCTCCTTCTGATTATAAGGATCTAAATTGGGAACCATCACTGCCGTCTGAGAGTGAGGCACACCGTGATCTGACAAAGGTAGTTAAGCGTAAAAGGAAGGTCGTCGAAAGTCTCATAGTTATGGAGTGTGATGAGGGTCAACAAGAAGTGGCGGATACTCCTGATGATGAAGACTCTCACCACGACGACACAGTCATCATAAAGGTCACTGCAGCCCCAGCGGGCATGCAGCAAACAGACATTTTGACCCTAGCCCGAGAAGCTGCTGAGCGTGATGATGTTGTCGACGAGGAGGCAATGGAAACACCACAATCATTGGAGTTAACTAGTACACCAACACCTACCGCTTCCATATTTCTTCCTCGCCAGAAGGGACCTCCATCCACCTCGACCTCAATTAGTGGTGAAGTCACCATCGTCATCATCCCGTAAAAGCATGGTCCAGGCCAACATTAGAACCATGTTGTTTTCAGCAGCGCCATATGATCGCAACCACCCACTGATGCGTCTGTATAACACTAAGCTGGCTAAAATGCTAGCTTTGGACCTTCTCCCTTTTTCTTTTGTAGAAGGTGTTGGTTTTCTAGAATTAGTGGCAGCGCTCTGCCCTAAATGGAAGGTTCCTAGCCGGTTCTATTTTGCCAGAGTTGCGGTTCCAGCACTACATGAAGATGTGCTGGAGGTGATTGGGGCAGCTTTGCAGAAGAGTGCTGTTCACACTATACATCTGACAACAGACATGTGGACCAGTGGCGCAGGCGCTGATTACATGTGCATCACTGCAAACTGGGTCTCTTTTTCAGGGGTTAAAGCAAAGCTAAACGCAGGTGTTGACCCGGACCAAGTTTTTAAAGCTGCTCGGAAACATGCAACACTAGCCATGTTTGGCTTGGAGAAACGTCATATAGCAGAAAACATTTTGAATGAGTTTAACACAAAGGTCTTTCACTGGTTGTCCCCAAAAAAACGCCAGATTGGTTATGTTTCCACGGATAATGGCGCCAATGTAGTTAAGGCCATGGCTCTGAGTCACTATTTCAGAGTGCCGTGTTTGGTGCACTGTATAAACCTGGTTGTTAAAAAATTCTTGAGTGATGAAGACAGTCCAGCGTGCGAGTTAGTGGCCACCTGCCGAAGAATGTGCAACCATTTCAGCCATTCTTTTAAGGCCCGGAAGCATCTGAGGAGCCTGCTACATGAACGTCGAATGCCAGTGAAAGCACTCATCCAGGAGGTGCCAACACGTTGGAACTCAACCTTCTACATGCTTGAGCATCTGTATGAGCAGTATAAGGTACTCGATCACTATTTCTTAACACTGGGTACAGCTCAGAAGGACCTGAGGCTAGATGCGGCGCAATGGAACCTGGTTAAAAGCCTGACAGACATGCTTCGTCCTTTTGAGGTCTTCATGCGTGCAGTCAGCAAGGAGGACTGTTATTTGGGAAAAGCTATCCCTTTGTTGCACATGCTGGAGCACCAACTGAAGGCGGTGTCTTCTATGTTTCAAAAAGATAAAAAAAGCAAGACGCTTTTGTTTTGGCGGAGAAATTATTAGAGCACCTACTTGGCGATGAACGTCTTAAAATGATCCACTCAGAACAGCATAACATTTGTGCTACTATTCTGGATCCACGCCACAAAAAGGCGCTGGCAGGCCAAGCATTCTTTCCTTTTGATGATGAAGATGTTACAAAGTACAAACGTTGGCTAGCCTTGTCAGCCATGAGGTTTGAAAGAGAACGGCAGCAAATTGAAGGAAAAGGCAGTACATCAGCATCAGCAGGCCATTCCCAGTCAAAAGAATCCACTTCTGCACCTGTGGCACAAGTGACCTCTCAGCTGTGAAAGACACCGGCAACCGGATCATCTGCACCAGACACAACAGTAACATTGGGTGAAGAAGAGGATTGGCTAACTCGGCTTGGGTTTGGTTCTCAAAAGGTCCCAGCAAAATGTAAGCAAAGTGGAGGAACCTTGAAGGACCTTGAGTCGATGGTGCAGGACTATCTGAATGACTGTTAATGCTGACCCATTGGCGTATTGGCATGGGAAAAAAGAATTGTGGGCACAGATCTCCAACCTGGCTATTAACTACTTGTCTTGCCCACTCGCAAGCGTGTATTCTGAACGTGTTTTCAGTGCTGCTGGTGGCATTGTAACTTCCAAACGGACCCGCCTCTCGCCCAAAAATGTGGAGAGGTTAACAATGATCAAGATGAATGAGCACCTCATACCACCAGATTACAAAGTACGAGAACACACGCCGGATGAAGACGAGGAGGACAGCAACTTAGATGAAGGAATTTCTTCTCTGTTAGGTGACACTGACCTACTCCTGCCTGAATTCGTAGAGTATGAGGACGAACTCTTATTCTTATTCCCTGACACCGAGCCCTGAAAATGAGCCAATGAATCAATAACTTTCTTTTTCGTCCTTTTTCACTTTTATTCCTGTGTGTCTGTCTTTCTTTGTTTTGAACAGTTAATATAATTAAAACTTTAATCACCTAATCACAAAAACAAGCCCATCAGCAGAACTGTCTTCACATGTTTGCTTATTGATTTGAAAGTGCCGCAGTCTGCATTCCTCAGGTTCACATGTTCACAAGAACATGCTCCTCTATCCTCCTCCACCAGACTCCTATTGCCCTAAAAAGCAGAGGGCTGGATTACGCCCAATGAAGAAAGACTCTGCACTTGTGGGGGTGTTCTACTTCTTTGCGGGTGAGTTGGCGGGTCTTGGGGCATTGCTGGGAAGCTCTAATACCGGATAAAATTGGTTTGGACCAAATCGGAGGCGAATTTTTTTTAGTGTTTTTGCTGACTTGCTTGCCTTTGAGGTGCTCTTTGGGGGGGTTCCGGGTGTTTGTGGGTGGGTTTTGGGGCCTGGGAGCACTGCTGGGACAGTCTAATTTTGATTGCATTTGCTTTTCAGGAAATCCGTGGTGGAAAACGGGAGTTATGACCTAGCTGCACAGCGCGTTTGGACCGAAGGCCGATAAATATTGTAAGTATGAGATTTTCCTTTTTGGCTGTTTGGGGGTGTTGTGCTTTTTTGCGGGTGGGTTGGCGGGTCTTGGGGCATTGCTGGGAAGGTCTAATACCGGATAGAAGTGGTTTGGACAAAATCCATGAGGAAAAGCCTTTTGGCACTTTTTGTAACTTAGGGTTCGTTAGGGTTAGCCCTAGCAGCAGGATTGCATGTGTTTCGGGGTGTTCTAGATTTTTGCAACTGAGTTCTGGGGTCTTAGAGCACTCGTGGGAATGTGTAATTTTGGTTGCAAGTGATTTGAAGAAAATTCATGGTGGGAAAGGGGGGATTTGGCATAGTTAAAGAAAGCGTTTGCCAATATTCTTAACTTAGGGCTCGTTAGGGTTAGCAGTATTTGTATTGCATGTGTTTGGGTGGGGGGCTGTTTGTGGGGGGGTTTGGGAGTCTTGGAGCGATGCTGGGTATGGATACTTTTGCTTGCTTGCAAGTGGTTTGAATACAATCCACGGTGGGTAAGGGGGTATTTGGGCCTACTTTTACTTTCAAAGTACGTTTTGTCACCAGTTTTCTACTAGGCCTCGTTTTTTGAGATCTGATTGGGGGTCTTCTACATTTTTGCGACTAGCTTTAGTAAGGGTCTGGGTGGGAGCACTGCTGGGAAGGTCTAATTTTGTTCTAAAACACAGTTTACAGTACACCTAGCTTGAGGGGAAAGATCCGCTAAATTAATTTGCCCATACTTATTTATCCTTCAAAAGGAGACTCAGACAGAGTACGCACTTTCAAAAATATTGTACTGTCTATTAGGAAAGTCAAAGTGTGACTTTTTGCACTACACAGCGTACATACCTTATATTTATTTATCAGTGGTGTTCTAATATTACTTCCTGTTTTTCCATCAATAATTACAGGCCGGGTTTCAGTCTGTGCAATGGGAAAAAAAGGATGAAGCAGGCTTCACATTAACGAGCCGCAATTGAGCATCCGCCAGGCAGGCAGTGGCAGGGTGTCTTCTGGTCACCAACATTGATGGATGAAGCGTCAGCTGGAATGGAGGAGTGCCGCTAATAAGAGGAATGGTTTGATGCGTGCAACTTACTTACCAAATTCAACAGGACAACTACAACAACATACAGATACAGTATCCATTGTTTTCAAATTATTTTTTAAGTAATGTTATTGCTGTGAACTTCTATGAGTGTGACTCTGCATTTCTTGGATCTCTCTCTGCTTCTAAATTGATCCCTACAGCCATTCTATAGGTTTTACTTCGACTATTTTTTAAACCTAATTTAATGTAAGAAGTGTTTCTCTGAGTGATAGGCAAGTGAAAACGCTGCAGCTCTGTACTGTCGCATTCTGTCATTCACGGTTGTCAAAAGTACTACTTACTTTTCAGTAACAATGCATGCAGTAGTGCATGCACTTCCTTTATGTCACTTAAAAGATTTATGGTTAGCTTTGTACCCAAAGATTTCTTTATCTTCAATTATTGTTTGTCCATGCTGTGCTTTTTTTTCCTTCACTCAACAAAACTTACCCCAAAAAAAAACATTCCCATCCATTTTCCAAACCCTAACCCTCTTCCCCCGGGCTGTGTGGTTTTGATTGATGTGTGACTAAATGACAGCAATAATTCCACACACTTGCTGGGGAGGATAAGGTCATAGCAACAGGCTGGTGAAGGAATCCGAGGATATATTCTAGACTTACTCAGCTTCAGTACTATTACTTGTAGTAGTAGCCAATGTCAAATGAATTCAACGCAAGTACTAGTTATACTTTCAATACTTTACCATTTGTTAGGCTACATTGTGGCACTGTTCTAGTATACTGTCACCTGCTATATTCTCTATCGTACCGTTCTAATGCTACGGTAAGGACAATCAAGGTTTCATTTTCTTTTTTTTCAGATGCTGCAACTGCCACTGTGTAACACCACTAGTACCAACGCAATGATGACATTTCATCCGCCCAGGATTGCCATATCGCCATTTGACGTGCAGCCAGCCCTGTGCCTAGCCCTATTTCCAAACACAAATTACAGGTAAGATAAGCGTTTGGGGGGAGGAAGTTTAATGGAGTATTACGAGAGACGAGAGACTGACGCTAGTACTACTAAAGTCCTAGGACTATTGAATTCACTTACTCTGTGAGAGGCACTTAGTTTTGAAAACATTTGGGCAATTAATTACACAACTTGAATCAAGATGCCACTTAAGTGTCACCAAAACTAAGTTACTGTTAAACCCCCACCCACCAGCCTCAAAAGCAGTAAAAAAAACACGTATGCTAAGATAAAGTTTAAAGTATATATACATCCCTGATAAAAATAATCGCCCACAAGACCCAACCCACCCCCACTCCCTAACCCCAACGAATGTCCGTGAAAAGTCCAAAAAAGTGAAAAACCCAACTCCCAATTCCCACCCCCCAGAAGTCTTTAAAAAAGGGGCAAGGGACAGTCTCCTCCTACTGCTGGCTGCTGCTGTTGAATTTCCGAGCCAGGTCGGAATGCTCCTTGCGGGGGGTCTCGAGCAGGGTTTTGGTGTTGAGCAGCTCCTGCTCGAGGTAGGAAACCCTCAGGGAAAGGCGGTGCATACATTTCTTGCAACTGCTGTGGGGGGCAGCTGATTTCTTTGCTCAGCGGTGGCGGGTGGCTGCGGTACCCCGGCTCTGTACTGCTGGAGACCTGCGCCATCTGGGTGACCCAGGGAGCGTGGAGGAGGATGCAGCTGTCCCGGTAGATGTTGTGGTAGACTGCGTGTCCCCCTCCTCCTGGGCCACCAGCCGCCAATATTCAGCGACAGTGGCCCGTCTAGCCAGCTCCTTCCGGGTTGGTTTGGAAGGAGCATCTATATGAAGGAAGAAAGACATAGTCTGTAACCTATGCTCTTTAAGATTAACAAAAAATGATTCAGCAGAAAGTTGTGTCACAGTAGAAGTAGCAATCAACTTGCAAGTGCAGTACATAACTATTGTGGCCAGTATCTATCTAACCTCCCACATCTTCACCCTTGCTCTAACATTAGTGGGAGTTTAAGGAATCAATTCTACGAGCACTATAGACTCACTCCATTAGAGTCGACTATGACAGTAGACCAGTCTTATTCTTCTTCTTCTCTCTTGTTTAGCAAAATTGGTACATTAACCTCTGCAAGCTGGCATGATGCCAGCGCAGTCAACTTGCACCCGAGGAAAATAGACGCCCGCCATGATGAGTGAGACAGACTTGCGTTACTGTACCAGTCCAGTACATACAGGTGGTGATGCTCTTACTTTTCTTTTACGGGTGGCACTGAGAATACACTGTTACTAAAGCTACTGCTTAATTCATTTAAGTTTCATCCTACAGTGCCAATGAATACTAGAAAAGGAAAATGAAGAAGGTAAATAATCTGATTATCTATCACTGCACATGGTTTGTATTTACTTACATATGGGATGACTTTAGGTGCTTTGCTTTTTATTGAGTGAACAGTGATACATCCACACATGAATGACCGAGTTCTACTAAACTTATTAACAGAGGTAGTGAGTGGCCATCGTAATAGCCGGATATATGCTGTGCTTGCAATACAAACTACTGCTACTATGCATGGTAGTATTCGGACAAAATTACAACTTCTTTTCCTTGCCTTTCCTACACTGGGACGGATGTGCGGGTGCGGTGTTACATGCTCTTCAAAGTAACACTTAGTTCATCCAGTGACCGTCTACTCTCCCTAGATACACATATGCTATCTAAGAGTCAGATAGTACCATGATCCATGCAATCCATCCATTCAAACTATGGGGCAGATTAGGATTGCGGATTTCCCGCATCCTCCGGGCCGGCAGAATCCACCGCCGGCCCGGAGGATGCGGGAAATCCGCAGCGGACTGAAAAAGACCCCCCGCCAGATTAGGATGGCTGGGGGATCGTTTTTCAGTCCGCAGCTTTTCCGCCGCGGTCGCCTCCCGCCCTTAGGATGTCTGGAGGAACACATGCCTTTACACGGCGGCATTTCCGACGTGCAAAGGCATACGCATTTTTGTTTGGGGGCCCGTTACGGGCCCCCAGAGGTGAAGGGGGGGGGGTGCACATGGGGGGTACCTATGGTACCCCCCTGCATTTGCCTGCACAAAGCGGCAGGCACCACGCGGTGCCTGCCGCTTTGTGCATGCAAATGCACAACTTACATTTTTATCATTGTGGCGGGTGCTGCTTCAAGCAGCACCCGCCGCAATGATAAAAATGCAGGATGTGACCGCCAGGGTGGCGGTCACATCCTAATTACCACAGAGGGACTGCCACTGTCCCTCCTACTCTATGGTGGCGGACGGACTCAGGTCCGTCCGCCATCATAATAGGCCCCTAAATGTCAATCATTCTTCTTCATGTCTCTCATCTGGACAAACCTTACGTTTTCTCACGGGGAGCAGCACACTATGCAGTCTGCAATTTCAATAAGTAAGGAATATAAGAGCTTACCACTGCCCGCCACTACTGTGGCAACCCGCACAGCAGTTTGGTCCGGCACTTGCACCGCCTCCTCCCCAGAGCTTCCCTCCACCTCCGCGCTGGGCCCAGCACCAGATGTTCCACCTACAAAGTACATTTAACAATGTTAGATGTCATAGACATACACCACTCAGTAGTATTTTGTCTAGGAATGAAGAAATGTGAATACAGAAACCTTAACCAATCTACTAATTTGTGACTGTCAACTCTAAAGTAAAAATGTCCCTTTTTCCAGGGAAGGGTGTTGTCTTGCAGCATTATTTGGCACAACTGATGAATGCTTGGTTTTTAACACGCACCATTTTCCTCATAACAGACAGAAGCTTCACTTCTAGGAAGAAATCATTAGGACGAAGGGACCAATGATTCCGCACCAAAAAGAAAAATGAAAGTTCAAACCAGGTGAGTGCTCGGCTCGCCCACAATAAATGTGTGAAATAAAAAATGAGTATAAGCACTTTTTCATTTTTAATCAACCGTTTATGTTTTATGACAAGCTTGATTTTAATAAATATTTTAAATTTTAATAAAGCTTTAAAACTTAAATAGACTCTGTGGTTTTTGGTCATGAGTGAATGAGCAAAAGGTTTTGCAATTTGCAAGCATGAGTCCGTGCCTCTGACACTTCTGACTCTTGTCCTGCGTTGGATAATCATCATTGGGGATCAATCATCGATGAATTTGGCAGCTAAATGACTCTGCCACACTATCTAGTCAGTAAGGAGATTGGGGGTTCTTCAAAGTCTGATATCACTGAGGTATGTGGAAAGTCTACCTGCGCCTATTATAATTGATAAACAATGCACTATTTAGTGTCCATAGTTCTGTTTGTGCAGATTTGTCCCTGCAATAGTAGTAGAATGGATTGTCCTCCTATCCAAACCAAAAGTAAAGTAGTATCTTATTCTTTCTTGGTGGTCATTCACCTTTTTATTGTTGGCAATTGTCAAAGCATAAACATTTAGAAGACTTGAAAAGACATTATGGACAATAGCAGAGGACTGCACTCAGTGCAAGGAGCTATTGCTGACTAGAATGGGAGTCCAATGGAATTTCCAAATGTGCAATCTTACTTAGCTACACAGACAGACTAATAAGAATAATCTAGTAATACCACAGGGAGTCATAGTCGAGCCAGGATAAGAATTTAGATACAGTCTACAAGAAGATCAAAGACGATTTAGAAAAAATCGAATGAGGAACGCTAGGAAAAAATAGGTACTCTATATTAAAATTAAAACTTACCGGGGCCAGCAAAGGAGCCCTCGCCTGACCGATACTGTTCAGCAGCAGCAGCAGCCTCCTCCAATGCCCTCTTGCCCCTGGGGGAGCTGATGTACAACATGAAAGAAAGAAAGACCAGAAAACATGGATGATATTTGTCAACCAAATCAAACATTTCAAAAGAACAATAACAAAATATTTTGGGGAAATAGCAAATAGACAACTATTCCACGGGATATATTGACCGATCTCATGTGGTCTACTACGTTATTAGTATTGCTTGATTTGTGGACCGTCGACTTGGAAAGTTCTTATGTAACTCACTAAAGAAAACTACTAAAAAGGTTCGCCTAGGACTGACAGGCAGCAGTCCGCAGCACGCGAAGTGACAGACAAAGTCCATCGTGATTGCAGATCTAAAAAGTCTCCTACTACATTAACCAGTCATTAAAATACTCAAACTATCAATCCACCACCACTATTTCTTATCGCCATGTGTACAAAGGAAGGACTGGACTTGAGTCTGTAGGGGCTAATTTAGAAGCCCCTTGCGGCTCTTTTGCTCCATTGTTGCGTGACTTTTGTGACGCAGCGGCAGAACAAAAGAGGCGCCATGGTGCGGCGTATATTGACAACGTGACACATATGTGAGATGCATCAGGTTGTAAAGCCCTGCGCCATCAGGGGGCGTTCCGGCGCAAGGGAGGGCAATCCTGCGCAGGAACGCATCCTAAAAGTGGCTGAGGGAAATCTACAAGATTTCAATCAGTCACTTTGAGGACAATGATGCGTGACTCAAACCCTGCGCCTGCTTAAAGCAGACGTACGGCTTGACGCAGCATTGGGGAGATAGGGCACCCCAGAGAATTGCTGGAGCTGATCCATCGTTGCGACGCAACTCCAGCAATGCGCCGCCTTTACGGCACAGATGCGCAACGCTTCGGTGACGTTTTGGGCCCATG
This sequence comes from Lissotriton vulgaris, assembly GCF_964263255.1. NCBI lineage: Eukaryota > Metazoa > Chordata > Amphibia > Caudata > Salamandridae > Lissotriton > Lissotriton vulgaris. Next base: position 836,238,925 of record NC_141696.1, on the reverse strand, counting down.
GTGCGCCACATTGTAAATACGGCGCACCATGGGTGGTGGTGGCGTGGCGCACAATTACTGGCGCATCCCTGCTACTTTGCAGGGATGCGCCGGTAATTAAAAATCTGACCCTTAGTGTCTAGCATTACGCAGTTCTTTAAACTACACTCATACATAATTTCACAGGCCAATGAAATGAATACAAAATCGAAAACAAATAAGCATAGTAGCAACGCTACTGAGAAGGAGAGCAGTGCACCTGAAATGCACAGAGGATTTTGAAATATAATTTACCTACAATGTAATCAGCAGCATTAATGCTCTTGGTAAAAAACAAAAATTTGCAATATAATAACACACAGAGCAGGAGAAAACAGAGTAGTAAAGAAATAGCTACTACTACTCACCAAGCCCGGGGATCTCAAGGCCGAGCAGGTTGAGCAGATCGCGTTCCCGGTCCAGGACATCCGTCCAACGGTGGGTGGCCTGGTTGTAGGTGCGCCGGACCCGAGAGTGTTGGTACATGGCCCGGCACACCTTCTCCCACGCTTCCAGCGCTCCTGGATCCCGTAGCCGCTAGCGATCTTGCCGCCTGCCATGATGGTCCTGGGGAGGCGGCGCTGAACATTAAAAAGTTAGTGCGGCCACCTCCTCCGCGCTGAAGATCTCCCGGGGTGCGACCTGCTCCCCCCTCAAACGCCCGCACGGGAGTCGGGCACGGGGTGCGGGACCCTTCCCCTTCTCAGGATGCTTCCCGGCTCCCTTTACCATGGTCTGGGCAGAAAGGAAGCTAAATAATAAAAAAGAAATAGAATAGGGAAGAAGAAAAGAAAAGAGTTTAAAAAAGTAGTTTAAAATTAACCAAAAGTAGCAGAAAACACAAAAATATAGAGCTGAAAAAATAGAGGGATATATAATAAGTAAAATAGATAAAAAAAACTTCAAACAAGCAAAGGATGGCAGAGATTCAGAGAGGATACAAAAAGCATGCCCAGAACCATAGCAATGAATGAGAAACAAGATGGCCGCGCCCGTTTACGACCGCGTGGGTAAGTTCGCGCGAGATTTTCCTCGCGATCACACGCGAAATTGTACTAGCCAGCCGCACACTTTGCGAGATTACACATCGCGCCCGGAAACGGAAATACGTCATGCAAACAAGATGGCCACGCCCGTGAACGACCGTGAGGGTAACTTCGCGCCGTTGCGCTAGAAACGGCTCGCTAAAACGCACAAAACCTTGTGAACTAACACGCCGCAAAAAAACAAATCACATATTCGCACGAATTTGCGGCTTCCGAATCCGATCTCGCGCCAGTTTGCGCCCCGCGAATCCCAAGAAATTGCAGAAAAACGAGTTTTGCACTCAGCAGGTGCAAAAGTTCAAACTCATCATTAGTACCCTGTGCTTCCTGAGGGGCCCCTCCAGAGTTCAGTTGCTAGTTGCAACTAATCTATGACCTGCTCTGACCCTCACAGCAGGCTCATAGAATAGCTACAAGTAGGCCACAAAGGTCCTGGAAAAAAAAATTGCACTGCAACAGAAAGCAAATTACAGATAAGGAAGCAGGTGCCAGACTGGAATTTTAAAACAGTGACACATTAATAAATCAACCCCAAATTAATTCATGTCAGTTGAAGCAGGGCAGGTGTGCTTGCTTTTCCCCCCCATAATGTACAGTGATGAACCAGAGGGTGGCATTGATGTACCAGAGGGTGGCATGGGTGAAACAGAGGATGGCAGTGGTGAAACAGAGGGTGCTGTGAACCTAGAAACAACATAGTCGCGACCGTTGCGAGCCGACAAGTAAGTTCGCAATTGCGAACTGGTACAAAACCCTCGCGAACTGGCAGAAACCCTTGCGAACAGAAAAAAAATCTGTAAATTCGCGAGAATTCGCGGATTTTGCGGATTGCGAGTTCGTAAATACGCAAATTCGCGAACGCCAGATTCACAAAATTCACCCATGCTTAATGAGGAGCAATCGCTCCATTGAAATAGAGAGGGCTTCGGAGATACTAATGGAGTTATTGAGACCCAGACCGAGATACACAAGACCCCATTCCGGAGGGCTCACCAACCCCAACTCCCCCTCGGTCTGGAGAGTCTTGCTTATGGCTATATTAATGATGACCCACATTGTATGTGCATCTCTCTCCAACTGTGTGCGATTCGCGGTTGGCATCAGACTAGGCGACCAGTAGTATGCTTACCCTCATTACATATCTCTTGTAAAATAGAACCGACTTATGTAGTAGGGAGTGTGGGAGAACAGGGATTATGGCAGTTGCCTATATTATAATATGTGATGAAATGTAAAGATGTCTGACTTATGAAAAGCCCTATGAGGCTACGTTGCCTTCAAAAGTAGTCTGCTGTATAGTTGACAAAAGCTTCAATAAAATCTGTTCACTAAAAAACCAAGTGTTGAGGTCTGAACACGGGGTTAAGTAGCAGTCTCAGTGTAACTTAGGAGTAAACTAGCTTCTGGAGGGCTCGATCTGGCCGCTGCATTCTCAGTAACTGCCTGATCTGTAGTGCCTTGTGCTGGTGTTGCCTTATACAGGGGTGGTCATATTCTAAGGAGTTTGTCTATGAAGGGGTCTTCCACTTCACTCTCTGGTTCTGCTTTATCCTTCGGTTTCTTTTTTCAAAAATGTTTTTCTTCTCAGAGTCATCGCTTTATATCAGTGAGTAAGCTCCTATTGTTTCAATCACTTCCTCCCTCCTCTTCTGCCTCTCATCATCTTGCATGCTTATCCACTAATACGCCTTTTTGAGGACCTTGGATGCAAGCTTCTTCCTTTTCCTTTCGTAGGCAACCTGCTCCCAAAGATTTAGGGCCTCAAAGTGTGAGGGTCTGGTCTGGGGGCTCAAATCGTGCATTCTCATTCTCAGACTCTCTATTCTGCAGAAAGTACCTGTAGGAAGCTGGCTCTGTATATACTATACCAAAATGAAGTGTAGTGTGCACAAAGTCCAGTGGAACCCCAAAGGTAGGCAGAGGCAAAAGTAGATAGCAGGCTTTATCAGAGGGTAGTGTTAAACATTTGTTGTACACACTCAATGAGCAAATGATATCACACACTCAAAGACTGAACTCAGACCAATTTTGTTTGTATAAAAATATTATCAAGCTATTTTATGTCTAAAACCAAGCCAAGCCTGACACAGGTAAGTGAAATAAGTGCTCTGAAATATATTATGCAGTGTTTACAAGTGAATGCAAGTCCAAATGCAGTTGTTTGGAATACAAGTAGGACATGGTATTGAAATTACTGTACAGATTACTTTTTAGATTACCTTTTCTGCTCAGTGTGATATGCCTGAATATCACACTGGGACATTTCCTAGAGAAAAGGTAAGTAAAATCTGTTTTCCACAATTGTTATTTTTCAGGTTTCCATACAAATGAACTCCACACTTAAAACATTTTTCAGAGAAAAACAGTCAATTGCTTCCTAAGGAGAGAAATTAAGTCAATGGTAACCAGGTAAGTAATCGGTCTTTGGGGTTGAGATTCTGGGGTTAGAACTAGGGTTCCCCCAAGGTCAAGAATGCATTCTTATTACACCCTCAGCGGCACAAGGGCCGCCGAGTGTAGAGTGCTGACGCCCAAAGTTATCCAACGGGGGGTAGAGGGCCTCCGGTTGGTGGCTGCTTACGAGCAGGCCACTGGGTTGTGGGAGCAAAGCTCCTGGTGTTAGGCTCAGGGCAAAGGGGGATCCGGTTTAGCATGCAAAGTGCACCCGCAGAGGCGCAGGGGCGGCTGGGTGCAGGGTGCTGTTTTGGCGTTGGGTTCCCTGTTGTTTTCAATGGGAACTTTTGGTTTTGGTTTACAGCTGCAGGCTCGGTCCAGGAAGACTTCTAGGAGGAACCAACAGCTCGACAGGTAAGTTGAAGGGCTCGGGGACGTAGGTGCACCTTGGGTTCTCTTATCCAGGGCTCAGTGTGACTGGATGCAGGGGTGCCTTTTGTTGTCGGATTTCACCTTACCAGGCCACTCGATGTTGGGGGGGTCTGCGTGCAAAGGCTGCAGGGGAAGTTGGGGATTCCTAGAGGGGTCAACTCACTGTGGACGTGGGCTCTGGAGTGCTGGGGGACCTCGCTGGGACCGGTGGGCCATTCAAACTTGGGCAGTAGGCGACGGATGCAGTGGTGGGTCCAGGCGTTGCGTTTCTTTGCCTTCAGCAGGCTCAGACTCTTGGGAGTTTTCTTTTTAACAGAGCTGCCGTTCACAGGAGATCTGGTCTTTGATGAAGGCAGTCAGTCCTCCCAGGGTTCTGCAGTCTCCTCTGCTGGGCGTCGTCTTTTGTCCTTTTTAGGTCATGCATTTGAGACCTCTTGCTTATTATATACTTACATGCACTTTGTGGGCTCTGGAGATCAGCCCTAGAACTTGTCTGCTTCCGCTTAGGGACTTTTATTTTTGTTCAACTGCCTCTATTTAACTGTCTTGATAAAAAACGACCAACAGAGGTCAGTAAAATACAAGATTTAGCATTCTCTGAATTCCAGTCCATAGAAATGTTCTTACACGAGCACACAGACATTAATATTTTTTTTTCAAATCATGAAGTTTCAGTGATTCCCTGATTTTATATTAAAAACAATGCTTTGGGGGCGTGGCCAAGATGGCGACCTGAGGAGACGTCTGATCGTGAGGCTCCTCATCCCAAACCCCCATTAGCGCCCCTTTTATTACTCATTTAACCCCCCAATCACCTTGTTTGCTGCCTGCTTTTAGAGAGCACACAGAGGAAGCCTCAGAGCTGCCGGGCACGAGAACGTGAAACGCCCGAGCCCTTTGGCGGCCAAGAGCACTGTCCCCGGTCTGCGGAGTGAAACATGGCGGCCAGGCCCGCCGAGTGATCGCGGACGGCTTGGTCCCCTGAAGCAGGCTGCCACACGCCGCGGAACAACATCGCAGGGGACGCCACTCCACCACTACGGGAGGTGAGAAGCGGAGGAGTGAAGGGCGAACCGCGAACCCATCAGCGGGAGGCCTGCGGCGAGGTGCGGCCGAGCCGACTGGGAGATAAAGCACTCGAGGCCCCAGTCTGGGCCTATGCGGAGCCCGATCAACGTGCCCCCCAGCGCCTCAGTGGGCGGAGAGAGGGGCGGCCGGCGGAATCGCGGCCCACAAAGTCCCCCAAAGAGGTGAGGAGGGCTGCGCTGGGCTGATCTGGGTCAGGAGCTCGGGGGGCGTCCACATCAGGCGCGGTCCTCTGGCGCACTGCGGGGGGCCGGGGAGCGTGCCACCCCACGCCCAGGCAGGCGCAGAGTCAGCGGCCAACCCTAAGGACCCCTTCAGGGCACTGTTCACGCTTCAGCACAGGGAGCCCCGGGCAGGGGAAGAGGGCTGCACCAGGCCAGAAACGGGCAAAAGCTCGGGCGAAAATCGAGCCCCCGGTGGGCCCGACGTGGAGGTGCAGGCTGCGTTGTAGCACACAGGGCCCCTCTGCGCAGGAGAGAAGAGCGGCACCAGACTATCGAGAGATGTAAGCCCGGGGGGAGCTGACCGAGCCCCATGGTGAGGCCCACCAGAACTGGGACTTCAGAGCATCGGCAGAACAGCGGTGCGCGGCGAGGGAACCCAGCCCACCTGAGTGTCCTGCCTTGGGGACGACTTGTCCTCCTCCCCTGAACACATTGATTAGTGCTTGGGCCCTCTCTCGACAGTGAACCCACTGGAGAAGGGGGCTGACGGGACGGGGCGCACTGGGACCACGCGCGAGACAAATCATGTCTATCACGAACCGCAGAGCGAGCCGCACCATCCACGACATGCTGGCTAAAGGCGCCCCGAAAGGAGACAAGAGCCCCGACAAGCCAACACCAGCGGACCACCCCAAAGAGAAGGAGCGAGAGGGGGGAGAGGACCCCATCACAAAAGCTTTCATGAAGTCCCTATTCAACTCCCTCAGAGAGGACTTCCAAACCCTCAAGCAGGAAATGGCGGGAGAACACAGAGAGCTACGTCGCAATGTTGACGGCCTCGGAGAGCGCGTAGCGGCGATTGAAGACACTGAGCACGCTAGGAGCGAAGAGGTCGAATTCCTGCAACAGGAGATTATCAAGCTCCACGAACAACAGACAGACTTGCAAGCACACGCTGAGGACCTCGAGAACCGTTCCTGACGTAATAACATACGGGTCCGGGCGTGCCACCCAAATCGGAAGGGGACAGTTTTACGATCTACCTGCTGCGATTGTTTCGGGAAATACTGGGTGAGCCGGAGGATTTCGAGATCCGAATAGATAAAGCACATAGGGTGGGCCTGGCGTGCCGCGCGCCGGCTCCTCCACCCGACATTTTGGCTTTCCTGCCCGACTACCCCTTAAAGGAATGTATTTTAAAAGCGGCGCGCCAAAAGCAACCCCTTCAATTGCAAGGACACCCGGTGGGGCTATTCCAGGATTTTTCGGTGATCACACTACAAAAGAGAAAGGCGTTCAAAGTGGCCACAACTTTCCTGCGAGACAATGGAATCCCATACTCCTGGGGCCACCCCTTCAGGCTCATTTTCAAATGGAAGGGGGCCCTCCACCAGCTCAGGTCCCTACGGGAAACGTGTGAACTGTTGGGCATCGCCAATGAGGGAGGCGCTATGGAAGAGGGTTCATCCATGCAAAATTCCATGCCGAGATCCCCGCGGACGTCGGGGGAGGGATGACAGCATGTGGGGCACCGGTGCTCACCTAGAAGCAGCCTCAAGCCGGACCCCAAGACCATGAATCAAGAACACACAGCAGCGATACAGGAAGTCTCCAAAGACACGAAAAATGGGACTTGATGCGGCATCTATGGGAGAACCAACATGCATCATCTTAGCACTGGGCTGGGGGGCGGGACAGGGGCCTATGGGGTCGCCACTGCCACACACTCCCTTAACTCGTAATTCTACTACAGGCCTGGACTGAGATTGCATAGGCCTGGGACAATGACCGTTTGTTGGGGATTCAAAGTTGGGGAGGGGGAGCGGGGGAGGGGATGGAGGGGGTACAGGAAGTTCGGGAGTTGGGGAGGTCGGGGCAGTTGGGGGGATGGAAGAGGGATTGCGTTTGTGGGGGAGGGCTCCAGTGTGGTGCATTGCAGGCAGTGCAGGAGAGGGGACACAGCTCAATATGGCTAGGCAGGATGGGATGACCACTAACACTTCCCAGGCAGCGGAACCCACTATGCAGATTCTTTCCCTCAACGTTAAGGTGCTGAACAATCCCATTAAACGCAGGGCGGTCCTATCCATTTTGGAGCACTCAGGGGCAGAGGTCTTTCTCTTACAGGAAACACACTTATTGCCCAGGGACTGCCACCGCATGCGATCTAGGGCATTCCCAACACAACACTACTCATCCACCATGGAGAAGAAGGCGGGGGTGGCCATTCTGTTTGCGCATCACTTTAGGGGCACGTGGGGGACAAAGTTGCAGACATTAAGGGGAGGTTCCTTGCGTACAAAATACAGGTGGGAGGGTGGTCGGCCATGATAGGCTCCATATATGCACCCAACACCAATCAGGAATCCTTTCTCACCGGGGCCTTAGCAGATACACTCGCTCCCAACATTGCTTTCACGCTCGTCGGGGGCGACATCAACTTAGTAATAGACACCCACAAAGACAGGTCGGGACAGAGATTTGGTTCCACGGGTGCAATCTCCACAGAAGGGGGGCAATGGCTGGAGGGCAGGGGGTTCGTAGACGTCTGGAGATCAAGGTACCCCAACACCCTGGGATATACGTTCTATTCCCATGTACACCACACATACGCCCTGATAGATCATTTTCTGGATCGGCGGAAGTGGCGGCCTTGATCACGGACACCGAGATCGTCCCTGCTGCATTATCTGACCACGATGCGCTAACGGTACATGTTCGGATCCCCAAACCAAAAGCACGGAAGGGCAAGTGGCGCCTTAAAGACGCTCTATTACACCACAAAGGGGTGACGCACCAAATCAACGCGCACATTACAGAGTACCTGGCCACGAATGACACAGCAGAAGTATCCCTGGCGGCTTTGTGGGGGGTGTTGAAGGCGGTGGTGCGAGGGGAGCTAATAGTGATCACGGCGGACAAGGCGTGGGAGCGACGAGAGAAGAGGCAAACGCTATCCGACCAGGTGCTTGAACTCGAAAGAGCCCATAGTAGAACTGGGGCCCCGAGGATATGGCGCAAGCTCTAAGCGGCCAGGGCCCAACTAGTGAGCCTCGACCTGGATCGGCCTGAATACGCGGCATTGTGTCTACGACACACTTATTAGGTGGGTGGAGACAGGACGGGCCGCCAGACAACCCTGCAATTGCGGGCATCAGGTTTGGGGGGGAGGCGCAGACCATCAGCCTCTACGCGGATGACGTCCTCGCAGCACTGGAGGACCCTCTAAATTCGGTCCCGGCCTTCTTGTCGGAAATGGAGACATTCGGGAAGGTGTCAGGGTTCAAGATGAATGTTTGGAAGTCGCTGCTCCTGCCGCTTGGACACAACGCCAGGGCGACCAGCACACTTCCCGCAATCTGGGGGGGCTTTCCTCCAGCATGTCCCTGCCATACTTGAGCATCTCCCTAACGCCGTCCACGGCGCAAACTGTGGAGCAGAACTACTCTGCCCTCCTAAGCCAAGTACTGGGCGACCTCGCAAGATGGCGCCAACACTCACTTTCCTGGCTGGGACGGGTGGCAGCAATCAAAATGTCTCTCCTACCGAAGGTCCTATATCTATTCCAGACGCTGCCGGTCACTCCCCCTATAGGCCTACTCACAAAACTCCAGGACGCTGTCCGACAGTTCGTGTGGGCGGGCATACGACTACATCTGCGCAGGGACCTCACAAGCCACGCCACGCGGTGGGAGGCCTGGGAGTTCCGGACCTCTTCCGATACTTTCAGGAGACGCAACTTAGATACCTAATGGAATGGAACCGCCCGAGTCTGAGAAGCGATGGCTTTTTCAGGACCGCACAAAAACAAACCAATTAATAGGAGGGTCCAAGGGTGAGTTTAACGACCCAACCTAGATACATACCCCAATATACAATAATCCTAACACAACCAGTATCTAGGGGTCAAATAGCCATATGACTCAACTGTGGACACAGACCTCGACAAAATACGAATAAAGCAGTGGAGACCCAAAGTGCAAACAAGTGTGACATATAGTTACTGACTTAAGACTCAAGGGCATGGGCAAATATTCCCTTCAGTATCCATTCTGTACCGCCCTTTTTAAACATCATTTGGGTTCTCCTTGCCCAGGAGACAAGACAACACAACACGGCCTACTGATGTTCTCAAGGCTTTGTGCAGTTTTTAAGCGAATGTGTTTTCAAGAAGGGTGGTATTTCAAAAGAATGTAAGCATATGTGTGGTTACTGAATAAGCAGTGCAAAAAGTGAGTGAAAAACAATGTGTGAATAAAGATAAAATTGGATCAACTGGATAGATTGTTAATTTTAATTATATCTCTCAATTGTCCAAATTTAAAAATATAGTGAAAATACAGATTTGACAAAATATCTGTAAGCAATATTGGTCGACATGTTTCAGCATTAGGATGGAATAGTTCCAATGCTTTCTTCAGGACCTGATGGTAACTACTGATTATAAAGTGAAAATTAAAATCAATATCACCTGCAATATTCAGGTTTCATACTCCACCACATACTATTACTGTATCATGTTGTTGACACAACACCCACAGGAGAAACATGGAAATAAAGACAAAAAACAAATTGACAGAATTATGTCACATTCAAGACACATTCATATAGTCAGTGTATCACAATAAATATCACTGTATATCATAGTCATACCATTTTGTACATATTGATTTATTAGTTTAAAACACTCACCCATTTATAGTGGTGATGGCACTTCACCCCACCTGGCTACAGCTCAGGTTTAGAGGAGCACCGCTCTGAATTTAAGGTTAAAAACGGAGAGACAATTCATTGATCTTATAACTAAAAACAAAAGCGAATTTACAACGCTTAAGCCACAGATGCCCAAATCAACAGTACGCTGATCGTCATCTGTAGAATAGATGTTGACAGAATCAAGTATATTCCACTGACAAGATTTCGCCATACTGAGAATATTTGGTTTCGCCCATTCACGACTTTCACTTCGTAGGCAATGCCTCAGTCTTAATCAATGAATAGATAAATGCTTGCTAAAGCTTAGCTTTACAACACAGTAATGCTACACCTTGAAGCATCACTCAGATATACCCATATTGTTGTGCTCCTTAACCCCTGCTTTACTCATGCTCATAACGAGCACAAAACAAGAGCTCTCATTGGCAACATTTCAGCTAGTTTCAGCAATCTGGATCGGGCGTTTACCACAGTGTGTCAAACAATGCGAAATGGTAAAACTGCCGTTTGTCGTTTCACAATCATAGCGACTGCCATATGAGTGGAATATTATCACAATGTTTCAGGCAATGTAGAAATCGGTAATGGATGCCGTTTAGTCGCATCATACCAATAACGGAAGCTTCTCCCATCATCGGCAAAGCCCCAAACAGCGCAGCGTGCTCGGCAGAGGTATCGGGCCACTAAGAACCCAATGTGCATGAATGGCTTAACATGAGCCCTACGCCACACTGCCCCAGCTACAGCAGCCCCACCCTAGTCGCTAGGGCGCAAACAGCGTGACCTGCCTTTCAAGACTGCGCAATGGCCCAGATGCCACTGTGGAGGATTCCCTTCCTGAGGCGACGGGACCGGCCTGCATACATGAAAAAATCGCCCATCACTCGCACTACCTTGCAGGTGTGGGACAGAGTGGCGGTGGCCCGAGGCCTCACCGCATACCCCTCACCTCTGACGCCCCTTTTCGACAATCCGGCCTTTACACCGGGCATGGTTTGCGTATCCTTCCCCGATGGAGGTCGTCCGACTGCAGATCTGCTGGTCACCTGTTCAACCCCGATGGCTTTATGACGCTGCCGACACTGCAAGACCCCTACCCGCTCCCCCAGCTCCCACACTTCGATTACTTCCAAATCCGTCACTGGCTCACGGGCAGGGACATGTTACCACAGGTTAGCAGACACCTCACCCCGTTTGAAAAGTGGTTCCACACCAAGAAATCGGATAAGCAGGTGATCACGGAACTGTATGCTATGTTATGCCCCCTAATACCCTCCACATCGCGCTCGGCGGGTCAGAGGAGATGGGAACGGGAACTGGGGTGCACCCTAACTAACAGGGAGTGGCAGGACGTATATTACAGGGCACACCACACTGCTAAGAACGTCGCTATAAAAGAGTCAGCAGTCAAGATAGCTTATTATTGGCACCTAACGCCAGCACGACTGCATCAGGGTACTCTACGCCGAGACCTCTTGTATTGGAGAGGGTGTGGTCATCCGGGAACTCTGACCCACATACTATGGGACTGCGTAGAGGTGCAGGAATTTTGGGTCCACGTGCTTAGGGAAATCGACAAGTATTTTGACACTGAAATCCCTTGTTTCCCGGCATACACACTGCTAGGCCTGCCGAACAAAATCACTTTCCCACTTAAATCGCCCAGAGGCAAACAAATGGGATTAGCGATGGGGGCAGCCACTCAACATATACTATCGCTGTGGGGCTCCTCGCGCAAACCCACGCACACTGGGTGGCTACATAAGCTGTGGTACATGATGGGAATGGAATTTCTTTTTCCACTGCAAGGCAATATTTCTCTCCATATGTTCCCATACCTAGCGTGTCAAACAGTTTGGTGCTTACTTTCTCTCCATGTTGAAGAACAATAGATGTTTCAGCACCCAGGCTAATGTGCTGCATAGCTAAATACATATAAGGTCTCAAAAGCGAGACCCAGAGATTTAAGTGGGCCGGGTATCACCCGTGTTGAGCACCAGCAGTTTTTTAAAGGTGGCCTCGAAATGGGTCTCTATCGGGCTCGTTTTTGTGCCCTGGCAAAGGCTGTCCGTTTCTTGCGGACTGCATTGACAGCAGGCACCATGATGTGTGTATAGTCACACTGCTCACGAGTACAAAAGTTACGGCATGACGTCATGACAGGTGAGCATTGTAGAGGAAGGTAAATCCTTTAAAGAGAGTCATTTTCTCTCTGGATTTCTCCTCTCCTTTTGAAACTCAGGAGCAGCAACATTGTCGTGGTGTCACCTAACGCTGTTGGAGATTCGGAACCACTCCGACGGTCCCTGATTGTATCCATATAGACACTTGCGCAAACGACACCCGTAGAAGAGAAGGTGGAGGTACCTTTGGAGGTGTAGAAAGAGGGAAATTTGACTAATTGGAATAAAAGTGAGATATTAGACCTCTGACGTTTTTGGAGGGAATAAAGGTGTGTTCCAGGTAATCCATTGTTTCTAGAAGAGTTGCCTCGGCTGTACGATGATGCCTATGTAGGACCTGTTGGTACTGTGCCTATATATCTGCGTTTGATTTGCGTAACACAGTTGGTTCTGATTGCAGGAGCCAATACTGGATGGAACTCCCTTGAAACAAAGGACGTGGAGCTACGTTCTCGGCACTACGAAAAGGCTGCGATTCTATATCCCAAAGGTGCGGGCAGTATTTGTGTCCTTTAAGATGGTCTGCTGTGCCTCATCAACATGCTGGCCAGAAGGGATCCTCAATCAATAGAACAAGTGAAGTATTGAAGTCTGAAAACTCCCTGCGAAAGGCGTAGCATTGAAGCAAAATTGTCTTTGCCAGACTGCCCCTACAGCGAGCTGTGGAAAAAACCTGTACACGCAATGTCCGCTTCACAGTGTATCATTTCTGATGCACTTCTCTCTCTCTCTCTCCCTCCTGCAGGATCTTCAAAGCGTGAGGCTTGAAGGATTCTGGAATAAGTTCTACTAGCGTCAACATGTCAGAGCACATCTGGCAGCATACCTGCCCAACTGGCTTGCAAGATAATCGCTGTGCCGCCTGAGTAATGACTGAGTCAGGGTAGGCTGAATAGTGGGGAGCTTCACATTTCTTGTAGAGGCGTGGAAAACAAACCGCCGGCACAGAGTTTGGCCTCTGTATGAGTCTAACACCTTCTTGCTAAATACAATCTATGATAGGAACTGAACGAACTTGTTTCTGTAGTTACCCCAGGACGAGGGAAAAAAGGGAAAACGATTCGTCGCTCTCTTCATTAGGAGGGGAAACCTCCAATATTCACCGGAGGTGAATGCAATAGAACTCCAGTTATAAGAGAAGACGTAATCCCGCCATGGTACAGGCCATGGCAGCCTTGCTGTCAGAAATACATATTTCTGATCTGAAGAAAAAACATGCTCATACGGCTATGTGCTGCCCAAGAAGAATAATGGCAGGAGTAAAAAGCCATCATACCATCACCTGGATGTAGCAGAAAGCTGCAGTCAACGAGATAAATCGTCTACCAAAAAACATTGTGCATAAAAGCCAACAGTGTGTGAAACCAACTGTCAACGGACTCAACCGTCGACGAATCCAACAGTTGGCAGGGTCGTCCGTCAACGGACTCAACAGTCGACGAATCCAACAGTTGGCAGGGTCATCCGTCAACGGACTCAACCGTCGACGAATCCAACAGTTGGCAGGGTCATCCGTCAACGGACTCAACCGTCGACGAATCCAACAGTTGGCAGGGTCATCCGTCAACGGACTCAACCGTCGACGAATCCAACAGTTGGCAGGGTCATCCGTCAACGGACTCAACCGTCGACGAATCCAACAGTTGGCAGGGTCATCCGTCAACAAAGCCAACTGGGGTCGAAGCTGAATGTTGACGAAGCTCACCGTCTAAAGAGATCACCGTCTACAGAGCTCACCGTCTACAGAGCTCACCGTCTACAGAGCTCACCGTCTACAGAGCTCACCGTCTACAGAGCTCACCGTCTACGGAGCTCATCGTCTACGGAGCTAATCGTCTACGGAGCTCGTCGTCTACGGAGCTCATCGTCTACGGAGCTCATCGTCTACGGAGCTCCTCGTCTACGGAGCTCACCGTCTACGGAGCTCATCGTCTACAGAGCTCATCGTCTACGGAGCGCATCGTCTACGGAGCCCACAGTCTACGGAGCCCACCGTCTACGGAGCCCACCATCTACGGAGCCCACCGTCTACGGAGCTCATCGTCTACGGAGCTCATCGTCTACGGAGATCATCGTCTACGGAGTTCACCATCTACGGAGCTCACCGTCTACGGAGCTCACCGTCTACGGAGCTCACCGTCGACAAGCTCACCATCTACAAAGCTCACCGTCTACGGAGCTCACCGTCTACGGAGCTCACCGTCGACGAGCCTACCGTCGACGAGCCTACCGTCGACGAGCCTACCGTCGACGAGGCCACCGTCGACGGGCCTACCGTCGACGAACCTACCGTCGACGAGGCCAACTGTCGAAGAATTTTACCATCGACCAAACACTCCCAGTGGTCTACGAGCCTGTAGACTACAAGAGGGCACTGTCATCATTGTCGTCGACGCATGCCTGGAGGCGTTGTCAGAGGGTGCATTGACCGTATCGTGGACAAGCTGGCACATTTTCACATAGAAAAGTGCGCAGAGTGAGTCTAGACGCCTGAGAGTAAATCTCGTGGGCGTAGATGTGGGAGGCAGAGTCAAAGAAGGCCAGAGACCCCTTAATTGTGATGTTACTTCAGCTGGTTAAGTAGAGGAGAAGCATCACTAAAATCTTAATGTGCAGGACGCACAAAAAAATCCTCCCACATCAGAAGGGGGGTACAGTCTAAGCACAAGAACAACCCCTTCTCCCCTTACCATGTCAGAGACCAGCAAAGTGTTGTCCATATACTGTTCATGAGGGTTCACAGGAAAAGGTCTCAGCTTCCCACAAGTGACACAGGGTCTGAAGGAAGACTTCATGTAAGAAGACATTACAAAACTGTGATATTAAGAAGAAAAATTGAAGAAAAGTTGAAGAAAATTGAAGAAAACTGAGCAGAGCTCAGGGAGACTCCCTTCACACGACGTGCGGTAGAAAATCTGAGGTGCTGAGCTCTGAGGAGAAGGTTCTAGAGGGTTGCTGGCGCCTGATTGGCTGTGGTTTGGACCAACATAATGACAATGATAGACTGCAAATGGTTTTTTCCTTTTCCATGCATTCCTATGTAGAAATATGTGTAGGCTTGTTATGCCTTTTTTCTATTACATATTTCAGGTTTTATGTTGTTACATATATATATATATTTATAGTATATTATTGCTATTTTATTTACCGTGGGACTCCCACTCTGACGACGGGGGATATTCAAGCATGTGAATCTATGAAAGACACCCTAATACTGGAGAAGCTGTGGTACATGATGGGAATGGAATTTCTTTTTCCGCTGCAAGGCAATATTTCTCTCCATATGTTCCCATACCTAGCGTGTCAAACAGTTTGGTGCTTACTTTCCCTCCATGTTGAAGAACAATAGATGTTTCAGCACCCAGGCTAATGTGCTGCATAGCTAAATACATATAAGGTCTCAAAGGCGAGACCCAGAGATTTAAGTGGGCCGGGTTTCACCCGTGCTGAGCACCAGCAGTTTTTTAAAGGTGGCCTCGAAATGGGTCTCTATCAGGCTTGTTCTTGTGCCCTGGCACAGGCTGTCCATTTTTTGTGGACTGCAGTGACAGCAGGCACCATGATGTGTGTATACTCACACTACACAACATTTATCCTGAGCTAACACAAAAATTCACTTTGCAACCAACGGACAAATCACAAATCACTGTTTGTTTTCTTCTCTTCTTTCTTTTATTTCATGCGTTGATTGTTCATACAACCTCCTAGCCGACACGTGTTTCGTCTGATTTGGTGTTAATCCACAGACTTCTTCAAGGCTTGATTAAATAAATCCGACCTCTAATCTCTTGTTCAACACCCCTGCCACAACGTCATTGAGGTTCAGTTATCCTCTTAGTCTATTTTCCACGTTGTTTTGGCCCGTAGATAGTGGTTAAAATCAGTCTCTCTCCATACTGTATTAATCGGGTATTTTCCTCCTGTGACGATATCTCGTCTTCTCTAAAAAAGGGTTCCTGGCGTTCCTGAACGCCAGGAACCCTTTTTTAGAGAAGACGAGAGAGACTGATTTTAACCACTATGTGTATCAGGGCATTGACTGGTTCATGCCTGTTGTGTTTAGATTGGTGGTCTAAACCTTGTCCTTGGAGCTTTTATATTTTCTCACCCTTACTATTATCACTGTTACCCAGCGCAACTATAACCCAACCACCAATTTCCTCATTTGCTGTATACTCACACTGCTCACTAGTAGAAAAGTTGCGGCATGACGTCATGACAGGTGAGCGTTGTAGAGGAAGGTAAACCCTTTAAAGGGAGTCATTTTCTCTCTGGATTTCCCCTTTCCTTTTGAAACTCAGGAGCAGCAACATTGTCGTGGTGTCACCACGGCTTTAAGTGGAAGCTTTTTCTATATTATTTACAAGCCATAGTTGCTGCTTATTCATCTAATGCAACTAACAACCATTGACAAAGCTAATAGTCCTGACTTCTTGTAGGTATGATGTTACTTGCATCATATCTGGCGGCAATGACAGAAACAGCAAAATACAAGTCAGGCGGCCCACTATACTAAACGCAGAATTTTAGCTTACGTGTTTTAATACACACCATGAATTACATTGGCCACGCCCCTTTATGAGACCCTGCTAGTTTTTTTATCCAACTTAAAGCCCTGGCGAGACCTATTGCATTGCAAATAATTGTGTTATACTGTTGCTTTATTATTTTGTCATTTTTAGGTTGAGCATATAGCAACAGAAAGCATGACCTGCTCGCTTTGCGAGGCATGGAGTACGGAGTGGAAGCTCTGCCCACTTTCACGCCCATATTTTTCATTGGCTTGTGTCTTTGTCATTTCTAAATGCTGCCTTGCAATTGGTTTATAGGCTGTTAGTCCCTCCTCATGATGGCCATGTCCTCATTTATATCCTTCCATGGCTACTGCTCCCTTTACTTCGAGTGTTAAATGGTATGTGTTATTTAGATTGTGAGCACTATTTTCTTTCCATGCTCTCCCCCCTACTGCAGTCCATTCCTTCTCGCTCTCCTGCCCCTCGCCCGCACTCCTGCTGGCCGTGCCTTCCAGCCCCCCTGCTTCCCCCCCACTTCAGTTTGCAATGCAATAGGTCTCGGGTAAATGCAAGTCTTATTGCATTGCAAATGCTTGTTCTTCTTAGGTAGCGGGAATCTGCCTTCTTAGTTCAGGGATGCCCCCTAAATACTGTATTTAGGGGCGTTTTAGGGGTCTTGAGGTCAGTAGCCATTTGCCTACTGACCTTGGCCACATGGGGGAGTGACCACAATCCGTAATCCTGATTGGGGAGTGCCTGCCATCTGCAATATGGCGAGCACTTAACAGTGGACTTCACCTCGCCTCCCCACCTGAGAAGAGGTGTTGGCAGAGGTGGGCACACCTTCTGGGCTGGCTAATTTTTCCCTCCTGTCTTCCCGCTGAAAAGGAGGGGAGACAGGAAGGGGGCCTCCTCCTGATAGCAGGAGAGGCTGGTAGTCGCATTACAAAGGCTGCAAGGCCTTTGAAGCTCTCCTGCCACAAATGGCTCTTCCTGGACTGGGGGAGATGGGAACACCTGCACCCAGGAAAGGCTTTGTTTCTGGGCTCGGGGAGCAAAGGCTCCCACCCCACGGGTCCACAAACGTGTACTGTGGTGGCAAGCTGGAGTGCACCAGTCAGGAAACCCAACAGAGGCTGGTCATTTTTCAGTGGGCATCTTTAACATGCCCTCTGATTGCATTTTTCTTTGAATTCCACACTGACATCAGTGTGGATTTAATGTCCTGAGGAGTTTTATACCAAACTTCTTGGTTTTCATTGTAGCCATTACGGTGCTGTGGCGGTTGTAATGACAACCTCCCAGTACCATATACTCTTAATGGCAGCACTTTACTTACAATGTCTAAGAAAGGACTTAGACACTCTAGGGATACAGGGCTCATGCACCTGTACCCTCACCACTGGTATAGTGCACCCAGTTAGAGTGGTGGATGATCTATTCCAAGGCGGTAGGTTGTAGGCATGGCACACAGGGATGTGTGCCATGTCGACTCTTCACTTTGTTCTGCACCAAAACACAAAGCCTGCAAAGGCAGTGTGTGAGTGTAAAGGTAAAGGGCCTCTAAGGGTGGCACAATACAGGGTGCAGCCCTTAGAGACCTTCCATGGTCACATTGCCCTGGGTACTTGGGGTACCACTTACCAGGGGCTGACCTGTGGCCAGGGTGCCAATTGGGTTTAGTACAGTTTTGGAGAAAGAACACAGGCCCTGGGAACCTGATTGGCAGGGACCCAGGGCACATCAAGTCAAAGTGCATCAGTAGTTCTGGCAACAAGTGGGGGCGTTACTGCAACAGAAATCCAGCTTCTTACAGTACCGCTCAGTGGGAAGCACAGATCTTTCAGGAGCCACAACACTCTTTCCAGAAAACATATGTTCAAAAACTTCACAGTGAAAAAGGGGTCTTACATCATTATAAATATTCTTCAGTTAACATTTTTCTTAGCTGTGCAACTTTCATGAAGTACAAGCAACTGATTGTGACAGACAGAAAAGTTAATTTCAGTTAACTTCATGAAAATGCCTAGATGATCCTGCTTTAAAACTCCCCTAAAAGCTGGGTGTTTAGCCTGCCACTAAAAGAAATATCCCTGTCACGGTAGGGATGGATGGTGGGGAATGATGCCTTTTGTGGATCAACATAGAGCACTCGTTTCCTTACCCTGTTCCATCAGCTGTATTCAAGGAACTCACCATCCACGCTCCCACTAAAAGAATATTACATAAAAGCAGTAAATTCCCCTTGACAAACCAAATCTGTCTGGTGTATTAATTCACAGAAAAACGTCTCTCTGTCCATTCTGCGGCATGGAATAGACAAATGCATCTTTATTCTTACATATTATTTTCAAAGGGATTCTTTTTGTAATTTCTGGGATACCAATCCAAAGACAAAAATATGCTGTATGGAAGAAAGAAACATTCTAATATACATGAAAATGTTCGAAGGGACATTTGCCTCCTCTGTGTTTCACACCCTTATGCTAAATCCTTTAGCACCCCACATGTTCACATAATTTAGCTTTCCTCGAATAACTGATGGTGAGAAGTGCTGCTTTTGGTGCCACTGCAGACCAGCAACATCTTAGCTTCCTGAATAGAACAGTGTTGCCTTGCTACCATCTTTCTCTCAGATTGTGACATCATTGGTTCTTTCCAGAGTGAGATGGCTTTGTGACATCAAAGAATCTTCAGCGTCGCTAAGGCGCTGGTGTGTCAACATTGGCAGCTGTAGTCAAGACTTTGCCGCCATCTTTGTCAAAGTTGTTACAAGCTACAGAATTTGTTTCTGGTTTAGAGATTTTTTCAGGCATCAACCTACGTCATTATAATATTTCTTCACTGTTACATCTTTGTGACATGACAGGTAAGGAATTCCTCATTTTATATTTTAAATGGCTCATTTATTCCCATACATATGGCTTGATTAGATTAAAGTCTGGACTTGTTGGCAGAGCATTGCAGTGATAAAGTTAACTTGATATTAATGTCTCATTTTGCCCCTTCATGTTGTGTCCTTCATCATCAGTAGCAAAGACATATCAAGAATCAATAGCCAAACACCAGAGTCTTTGATATGGTCCTCCTCATTCACACCTTATCGCAGTACTTTTAGCTCTGTTAGCACTTTAGTACTGAAGACTTTCTACCTTGACTTGACATGTAAACACAACGTAGCTAAAGAGCCTAGATAATCACTGAAAAAATGCTCATCTCTGTCCATACTGTGTTTCCAATGATTAACACACGTTGTAAAGATAAGGGCTACGTTTTTAGGACATCAATAGCTCTAAACTCTTCATTGACATAACTACCAGGCTAATAGAATAAGAAATGAGAGTGAAACACTAAAGAGAGTACCATAGACAGAAATAAGAAATGAGGAAGAAGTTGTAATGAAACACTCTCTTAATCTGATCAGCGGTTTAGGGACATTGTACACTACAGACCTATATAAACCAGAGATGCATTTCCCCTCTATAGCCACAATTGTAAGCCTGGCTGTAGGGGGCTATACTACGGAAGCGCCCTCGCAGGTAGCTAGTAATTTTCTAGCGCATGTCGAAGTTGTAGATAAAAGAAAAATTGTGATTCTTGCAAATCATATTCGGCCATTAGTTGTTCATAGAGGGTCATGTGGTCAGACATCCTACAGTTCGGAAATTCATGGCTGGTACCACTTCTTCTACCTCAATTCCAAAACATTTTCCAGCTCGCTACATGCCTAATATTCTCAACAAATTCTCTCACATGCATCTTTAATCCTTTCAACTTTAACAGCTTTAACTCCTTGTCCCCACCAGCATCCTGACATTCTTTCTAAACTACCTTCTCCTACCTACCAAATCCGCATTAATCTGACACTTTCTATTCTTGCATATGCTTCGTGTACTACCCTGGCAGCTTCCTTGCTCATGTAAAGCAATTTTCTCTCATTGTTATGCCCTAAGAAGTCCATCCCTACATTGTCTTTCATGATTTCCTCAAATTAAAAAAATTTAGAAACAATCGGGGCGTGGCCAAGACTCCGAGGGAGTAGGACGTACCTTGCAGTGTCTCCCTCCTCCAGCGGCCAACCTAAAGAAACTACCAGCAGTGGGGCCTTGGGGGCACAAACGGGCCCCTTCCTAAACTCCACCAACCCATTTACCCCATATCTGCAACCCGCTTTGCCTTCCAGGCCCGAGGTTGGGGCTGATACATAGTGGGCAACCGGGGAGAGCAGCTTCGCCCACCATCTTGGGCCCGGTACTCATGGAAGAGTCCAGACCGGTGGGGACCTGGGACCCCATTGTGGGGGCCCTGGCAACGATTATTGGTGACCGGGGAGTGGTGCCTGAATTCCAAGGGAATGGACAGGCCTCCGACGCCCCCACTTGAGGGGGTGCTTGATTGCCAGACCTGGCCGGAGCTGAGCAGATCGCTGGACTGCTGGGGGGTCAGGACGGGCCTCGCCTGCTCGGCGCCCGGTGGGTCCCACCTTCTCGAATCTCTTTGGGACCCAATCTGTGTGGTGGTATCAGCGGGGATGTATCCTCAAGTGATTGGACTGTTACCTGGGGGGGCCTCTGTCATTTGAGGCCGGCGACGTCATCATCGGGCGGGCATCTTGCAGGCTTCCTCCCCGTGACTAACCTGGTGAGGAGAGGCGAGAACGCCCTACCTGTGCTGCCTTAGTTGAACTGTCAAAGAAGAAGGGTGGCTGGGCCCAAGGGGAAGGAGGGTAGGCAGGGCCACACAATATGAAATAGAAGTATTTGCCTATGCCTCCATGCTGTTTCAAGTACACACTGGTTTATGTACAAGTAAACCACACCTGTTAGTTTACAAAAAACAGTTTATGTTTTCAATTTTATACTTAGTTTACAGAAACAATTCGCAAAAAAGAAAATCAGAACTAAGACCACTATCAACCACACGTCTTAGCCATGCGAAATTCCAAAACATTTACTATACATGTGCAATAAACCAAACATGTGATGAACAAGTAGAAAAACAGTGATTTTGGACATTTAAAAAAACATTAACATGAATACATGGACCATACAATCTTGTGCATTAATGAAAAAGGTGCTTTCACAAACACTTTAGAACACAGGGAGAAGGTAAAACACAACTTTCTATACAGTTACACTCCCACGACCTGAACATGAGCTAATCAATTATTTATCAGGAGCATTGCCAGTGTCAGCAAAAAATAACAATGGCCAACTGGCCAGACACAACAAAAGGGGATGCCGACGCGTTTCGAATCCTGATTAGCGACTTGCAGAATTCTCGTCAGGGCAGACTGAATCTAGTCCATGGGAACTGTTAAAATGAAAAACAAAATAGGGTATTTACTATCTAGCAGGTCCTCATCCCACTACTCTCCGAACAGTGAGTGTGTGAAATTCATACCTTGTGTAAATCCTGCCCACTGTCAATCCTGTTTAGGTGGGAAATGTCGTCTATGCATTGGTGGCCTACGCTGCAACAGAGTAATAGGATGGGTAAGTACCTTCGAAGGTCCACGGGGAGGAATTGCTTACTGAAAGAAGTCTCCTATTGCTCATTTACCTGTCTTAATTCTGGAAGCTAAGCCACGTCTTCGCCACGTGTGGTGAAGTTCTTATGTTTTCTGAAACAAGGTAACAAGATGCAACTTAGAACCCTGCTCGCTCAATACCACGCTAGTCGCGTGTACATTTTGAGGCTTGAAAAAATGCACTTACTTAGACACCGGTCTTGATACAGGTTTTCTAGGACCCAAAGAGTATGAATTCCTGAATAAAAAATTGCCTCGAACTCCGATTCTTTACTACTTACCGAAGATTCACAAGAATGAAAGGGTACCCCCGGGCAGACCCATTGTCTCGGGTTGCGATTCGGTGCTTGAACCATTATCAAAATACATTGATTTCTTCTTAAAACCATGTATTGCAAAAGTCCGATCGCATCTCGGTGACACAACAGCCTTCATTAAACAAATTGAGGGGCGCGCATTCAATGACCAGACCGAGTTGATGGTGACTCTAGATGTGGCTTCGCTCTACACACAAATACCGCAGGACGAAGCTCTAGAGGTCATTGAACTGTATTTAGAACAAAGGGACAGACCCCACCGGGTGCCTACCAACTTCATTGTGGCATTAGCTGAGATCACTCTTCGCAGTAATTATTTCAAGTTCGAAAATAGTTTTTTTGTTCAAGTCAAGGGGACAGCCATGGGTTGTCCCTATGCACCGGAGTTGGCCGTGCTGTACATGGCACAATATGAGGAGCGATTTGTCCTTAATGACAATCCTTTTTCTGGACACATCACTCAGTGGCTTAGATATATCGATGACGTCTGGCTCCTGTGGCAGGGGAGCCAGGCGGACCTCGAGCAGTTCCATTTATGGTTGAACTCCAGGCATCCAGACATTCAATTCACTCTTAACTACAGTCCAAAAGAAATGACTTTCCTGGACGTCACTGTAGGCTCCTGCGATGGCAAGTTGACTAACTCCTTGCACAAGAAGGAAACTGACCGGAATACCATCCTGCATTACAGCAGTTCGCATCCTCAATCCCTGAAAAACAATTTGCCTTTTGGGCAATTGCTGAGGATACGGCGAAATTGTACTAATCTTTGTGATTTTGACTCCCATGCAAATAGATTCTGCAGTGAGATGGCAGAGAGGGGTTACCCAAAAAAACTGCTCAAGCACTCGAAAAATAGGGCCAAATTTACCCCAAGAGACACACTCCTCGAAAAGAAAGAAAAGAAAGATCTGGATCAATTGGTTTGTGTGACAACATTTGGCCAACATACGAATCAATTCAAAAACATAATTCGAAACAATTGGCATCTCCTTGAGACTTTGGAGCATCCCCTCTCTAAGCCCATCTTCGCTATGCGCAAGAACAGAAGCATAGGGCAACACCTCATCAAAGCAGATAGTCATATCACAGCACCTAAAAGCGACCTCGTCACTCAGTGGAAATTGAAACCCATATGCGGGCACCACAAATGTGGCAATTGTGTTTCATGTTCCAGCACCATAGAGGGTGACACTTTTGTACATAATGGCATTAGATGGAAGCATGATTGCTTCACGAATTGCAAGACTCGGAATGTCGTCTATGCGGTGGTTTGCCCGTGTAACAGAGTATATATAGGCAAAACAAATCAGCCCATTAATGTTCGGATTACCCAACATCGCTCCCGGCTAAAGAAAAAAGTCCAGACTGCCCCAATGGTGGAACATTTTATGTCTCATGGCCATTCTGAGAATGACTTTAAATGGACCACACTGGCATGGATTGACCCCAAACACTTCCAAGATGTGGAGACAATGCTGTTGCGCAAGGAGGCGTACCTAATCCTAAAATTTGACAGCGTTAATAAGGGTCTAAACAGCCTTAGTGAAATAAATAGGGCGTAAAATTACTTCTCGCCTGTTGGCGGACACTACATGTCCCATAATGCACCAGAATGGTCCTAAAAACTCCTGGAATATTTTTCTGAGACTACAGGTCCCATAATACATCAGTACCTGGCCGGCGGTCTGATTGGCTCCTTCTCCAACCATATGTTCTGAGCTTCAAGACCGGCGACGCCCAGGGACACTCATACCCCTAGGTTTGTCGTGGTGGAGCGAGTACACTGATCGGAGACTTTCTAAACAATTTGCGGTAAGCACGGGAGTGGTCATTTTCAAACTGCCACATAATGGTTTTAAGCACAGAAAGAATAACGCAGTAACAAGTTTCCCCTCCTTTTCCTACCCCCACAGTTACTGGCCTCTATGTGGTGAAATGTGGACTTAAAATTGGAACCCCCACTAAGGCCACCGCGGACCGGTGTTTATGTAAGTGCTTTTTCTGTAAATTACCCACACGCGATCAGCGCTGTTGTTGCCACTGGTTACATTGAAAGTACAGAAACGGTAACGCGGTAATACATTCCCCCTTCCTTATCCTTACAGAAAATTTTCTAAACTGCTCCCAGTGTGGAGATAAGCGGCCCTGAAATCGGAACCCCCATTGAGGCCACCGCAGATCGGTGTCTAAGTAAGTGCATTTTTTCAAGCCTCAAAATGTACACGCGACTAGCGTGGTATTGAGCGAGCAGGGTTCTAAGTTGCATCTTGTTACCTTGTTTCAGAAAACATAAGAACTTCACCACACGTGGCGAAGACGTGGCTTAGCTTCCAGAATTAAGACAGGTAAATGAGCAATAGGAGACTTCTTTCAGTAAGCAATTCCTCCCCGTGGACCTTCGAAGGTACTTACCCATCCTATTACTCTGTTGCAGCGTAGGCCACCAATGCATAGACGACATTTCCCACCTAAACAGGATTGACAGTGGGCAGGATTTACACAAGGTATGAATTCCACAAACTCACTGTTCGGAGAGTAGTGGGATGAGGACCTGCTAGATAGTAAATACCCTATTTTGTTTTTCATTTTAACAGTTCCCATGGACTAGATTCAGTCTGCCTTGACGAGAATTCTGCAAGTCGCTAATCAGGATTCGAAACGCGTCGGCATCCCCTTTTGTTGTGTCTGGCCAGTTGGCCATTGTTACTTTTTGCTGACACTGGCAATGCTCCTGATAAATAATTGATTAGCTCATGTTCAGGTCGTGGGAGTGTAACTGTATAGAAAGTTGTGTTTTACCTTCTCCCTGTGTTCTAAAGTGTTTGTGAAAGCACCTTTTTCATTAATGCACAAGATTGTATGGTCCATGTATTCATGTTAATGTTTTTTTAAATGTCCAAAATCACTGTTTTTCTACTTGTTCATCACATGTTTGGTTTATTGCACATGTATAGTAAATGTTTTGGAATTTCGCATGGCTAAGACGTGTGGTTGATAGTGGTCTTAGTTCTGATTTTCTTTTTTGCGAATTGTTTCTGTAAACTAAGTATAAAATTGAAAACATAAACTGTTTTTTGTAAACTAACAGGTGTGGTTTACTTGTACATAAACCAGTGTGTACTTGAAACAGCATGGAGGCTTAGTTGAACTGTGGCATCCCCCAGCGGGGAAAGAGGAGTGATCCTGCTGCCCCCGAGTGGAGGTGCTCCATTCAGCAGGTTCCTGCCTCGGGGAGTCCCCGCCAGCGTGGGTATAGGAGAGAAAGACGCCGGCCCTCATCGGAGGCCATGATGTTTATCGAGCTGAGTGTGGAGACTGGAGTGAATCTGCGCCACGCACAGATGGAGCTGAGACGACCAGCTGTGCATTCGGCCAGCAAACCCAACCCCATACATCTGCCCTCCAGTCTTTGACGTTCAGTGGCCAGTCAGGGGGGCTGGATCCTTTGCCGTTAATCAGTCAAGGCCTTGGGGTGACCGACCTGGTGGGGGCCACCACGCTATGGGGTTGCAATTGTTTGAACTAAGGGGGCTACAGGAGACCGGCTTTGCAGTCGGACAGTGAGCCTGACCCCTATCCTGTGTCCTCCATGTTTGGCCTCAGGTGAGACCCTGACTTGGGGGTTGGGTGCTTATTTGATTGCTCTTTGCCTAACTCAGAAAAAAGTGCAAGAGGGACCAAGAGAACACTGGTTCTGGGGGCAATTTCAATCCAGGGAACAATACAATGAGAAACAAGAACAAAAGCCCCCACTACAAACAATATGAAAGGGCAATAGCTCCAAATGTGAAAATGTCACCCACCAAAAAGCTGATATCACAATTATTTATTCATCGTATTTTTGGTAGCGATGTGTTTGTAAGAAACATTTATTAGTAATAGATTCCTTACCTTAGAATTACCCCAGACGTCAGACTGGATCCAGAGAAATACTATCTTAGCAGTACCCATACTCGTCAGTTGGTGGCGACGGCGGACTCTGCGCCCGTAATTGGCATTGTGGTCGCCGGTATCACATTGCGTTGTCTACTTAGATGCCACCATCACGCATGCTGAAGTCAGTTCTGACATGACTTTCCACACCAGAAGCGCAGAGCCATGCAAGACCCTGACCACTTGCGCACAAACCTAGGGCCCTGTAAAGGAGTCCCTATCCCTAGAATGTATTTTTCTTAGAGATACATCGTTACTGAAGGTAAGTAACTTGCTCATCTGAAAGAGACTATTTGTTATAAATACCTTACCTTAGAATAGATACCCCAGCAATAAAAACCCCGGAGGTGGGTCTGCGAACTAAGTTCACACCAGGAAGAGCTGGAGAACAGATCGGCTGAAAAAGCTGTCTCTCCGGACTTGGCTGTCCAGGCAGTAGTGCTTAGTTAATGTGTGCAGGGATGCCCCTGTGGCTGCCTGGCAGATGTCAACCAGCGGAACTCCATGTCCCAAAGCAGTAGTCGCTGCCGTCGCCCTGGTAGAGTAGGCGCGAGGCCTACTGGAGGTTCCTTTTTAGCCAAAGAATAATATATCCGAATGCATAGAGCGCTCCATAGAGAGATGGTACGTTTGTGCACTGCCCAACCTTTCTTGGCGTCCACATAACTCAGAAAGAGCTGATCGTCCACCCAGAAGTCTTTAGTGCGGTCAAGGTGGAAATACAGCAATACAACACACGTTTTGGGTACAGATTGTGGAGTCTCTCTTCCTTTTTGGAAGGGTGCGGAGGCGGGAAGAAGGTGGTCATGTGATGGTCTGACCTATGTGGAAAGAGGTTACCGTTTTGGACAGAAAAGAGGGCCTAGTGCAAAGAACCACTTTGTCCGGATTGACAGCAAGAAAGCGTGGTTTGGTACATAAAGCTTAAAGCTCACTCACCCTGCAAGCAGAGGTGATGGCAAGCAAGAAAGCAGTCCTTAAAGTAAGAAGATGAAGAGGACATTTATGTAGTGTCTCAAAAGGAGCACACATAAGATAAGTAAGGACAAGATTGAAGTCCCACTGGGGCATTACGAAAGGAGAAGGAGGAAAGAGATGAGTAAAACCTTTCAGAAATCTGTTACCAATAGGGGACTTGAAAAGAGATGGCTGATCAGGAAGGCGAAGAAAAGCCGAAAAGGCCAAAAGATAGGCTTTAGGAGTGCCCAGAGCAGAGCCCTGCTGGACCAAAGAAAGAATGAAAGAGGGGCAGAAAGGGGATCCACAGCCTTTGCTGTGCACCATGCCACAAATGAGTTCCATCTACAGGCGTATACCGTTTTAGTGGAGGGACACCTGGCTGCCAAGATGACTTTACAGACTTCAGGAGGAAAGTCAAAAGCTGTCAGCTGTCGCCACCCAATCTCCACTCAAGGAGGTAGAGGCTGGACAGGTTAGGGTGGAGGGCCGTCCTATGCTGCTGTGACAGAAGATCTTCCTGAAGAGGCAGTCTGATCCGAGGATCGATGGCCATGCTCAAGAGCTCGGGGTACCGGACTCTTCGTACCCAGTCTGGAGCTACAAGAATGACGGGCCCGGTCGTACTTGATCTTCTTCAGCACTCTGGGCAGAAGCGGTATAGGCGGAAAGGCGTACAGGAGGCCGCAATTCTACTCATGACGAAAAGCGTCGCTGAGCGAGTGCTGCCTTGGAAACTCTAACGTGCAGAACTGCTGACACTGCGTGTTCTCTTGAGTGGTGAATAGATCTGCCCAAGGCTCTCCTCACCACCGAAAGAGCGCTTGCACCACCTTCGAGTGAAGGAGCAATTCGTGATCCATGATGCACCAGCGACTGAGTTAATCCGCCCTGGCATTCAGAGAACCTGCCAGGTGTTGAACTGCCAAGGTCATGCCCTGATGTTCCAGCCATGTCCAAAGGGGAAGAGCCTCTTGACATAAGGTCCATGACTGCACTGCGCCTTGTTTGTTGCATTGGCCACAAGGAAGTGGTGTTGTTAGTGAACACCTGCACTACTCTTCCTTTGACAGAAGGAAGGAATGCTTTTACTGCAAGACGAACTTCAAAAGGTTGTTGTGGACCCCGGACTCCACCGGAGGCAGCAGCATCTGATCTCCGCCTCTCCCATGTGGCCGCCCCATCCCAGGAGTGATGCATAAGTCACTACTGTGAATTCTGGTTGGGGAAGAGAGAGGGATCTGCCGTTGAGCCAATCCAGGTTTGTGAGCCACCACTGCAACTGAATTGCAGTCCCATCTGAGATCTCGATGACATCGGAAAGACTCCCCTGATGCTGCACCCACTGGAACTTCAGGTCCCACTGCAGAGCCCGCATATGCGATCTGACATGATCTTCCAGAAGGATGCAGGAGACCATGAGGCCCAGCAACCTTAGGATCATTCTCACCGAAATCCAGGATAGAGGCTGAAACATCAGTATCATAGCCCTAATATCCTGGACTCGCTGCTTGGGAGGATAAGCCCGAAACTGCCCTGTATCCAGAACTGCTGGAATCATGTGCAACTTCGGCAAGTTGATAGTGAACCCCAGCAAGTCCAGGAAGTCCGCGGTAGTCTGGAGGTGGGAGACGACAGCCTGGGACGAGCCCATCATCAACAGCCAGTCGTCTAGACAGGGAAGACTGGAACCCCTGATCTACGCAGATGAGCTGCAACCACCGCCATCACTTCTGTAAACACTGAGGGGGGCTGGTAAGGCCAAAGGGGAGCACGGCAAACTAAAAATTCTCGTGGCCTACCGTGAACCGTAGGTAACGCCAGTGGGCAGACCAGACAGGGATGTGAAAATAAGCGTCTTGCAAGTCAAATGCTGCCATCCAGTCTCCAGGGTCGAGGGCGGACAAGACCTGAGCCAAGGTTAACATTTTGAACTTCTCCCTCCGGAGGAAACGGATGACGTCCCTGAGGTCTAATAGGATGCAGGCCTTTGTCCTTCTTGGATACCAGGAAGTACTGGGAGCAACCACGACCTACTTCTGGCACAGGGACCTGTTTGATAGCTCCCCTGGCCAAGACAGCGGCAACTTCCTGGCGGAGAAGGGCCAAATGATCCTCCGACATGCGTTGGAGTGTTGGTGGCATCGAGGGAGGAGGGGTCTCAAAGGGGAGGGAGTAGCCCCTTCGGACTATCTGCAAAACCCACCTGTCCGACGTGATGTTGTGCCAGTGGGGGAGTTCATGGCAGATCATGCCACCCACTGGCAACTGGTGGCCCTGAAAGGTCAGACTAAGAAGATTTGAAGGCTGCTGCAAAGGGGGCATTGGTTAAATGGCCCACCCATTGGCCCCCGGACCTGCGACACTGGGTCCCACGTCCTCCTGGGCCACACATAGGCGGGGTAGCTTCCACTGCACTGTGGCTCTGGGTGGGACGTGGTGGGGTACTCCTTCCGTAGCCAGAAAAGGGCCAAAAGACGCACCCGATGAGGTGAGAAGATGCTGCGAGGCCCAAGGATCTGACCGTAGCCCTAAAGTCCTTGAAACGCTCGAGCGACGGCCATCAAAGACCATGTCCAAAAGACTAGATTAGAAATTCCCAGAGAAGGCAGACATTTTCAGCCAGGCGTAGTGCCTCAGGGATACTGACATGGAAAACCTTTCTACCTAGTGAGTTGGCGGTATCCAGCCCACACCGGACGGTAAACTTTGCTGCGCCTCAACACTCAGCAACAGCGTGGGGGAGGTCAGCCCTGGCCTCCTAGGGGCACTGCGTCAGCACTTGTACAACTGTATCCCACACCATTTGTGTGTGGCTGCTCAAAAGACATGCAGTGTCCACCGACCGCAGTTCTAAGCTGTTGGAAGACACATCTTCTTCCCAAGTTGGTCCAGCACCTTGGATTCCATATCTGGTGGAGCAGTAGGGAATGCGCCCCTTGAGGGCGAGCCTAGGACCACCAAGCTCTCAGGGGTAGGGTGTTGAAAGAGGAAAAGGGTTTGCCCGGGCCAGGAGGTGGAGTTGGGCAATCATCCTGTCCACAGGAGCTCCTGTGATGGGCTTGGACCAAGTGCCCCAAAGGACATCAGTGAGGGCCTCATTAAAAGGCAGCAGGGGCTCCGAAGAGGCTGCTGCTGGCTGAAGCACCTCAGTCATGAGGTTAGTCCTGACAGCCACCGTAGGAAGCTAGAGGCCCAGGGACTGAGCCACCCTATGCAACACAACAGCGTAGGAGTTCAAGTTTCAAGTTTAAAATTTGTATAGCGCACTTCTCACCCAGAGAGTCTCAAGGCGCTTGAGCGAGGGGAGGTACTTTACTTATCGAATGTCCAAGTTTTTAGTTGTTTTCTGAAGGAGAGGTGGTTCTGTGTAAGGGGGAGGTGGATGGGGAGAGAATTCCAGGTCTTGGCCGCTAAGTAGGAGAAGGATCTTCCCCCCATGGTGGATCTTTGGAAGCAAGGAATTGCGGCGAGGGCTTGATTGGACGATCGTAGTTGGCGGGTGGGGGTGTAAAAGGACAGGCGCGTGTTGAGGTGTTCGGGTCCTAGGTCGTAGAGGGCTTTGTGTGCGTGGGTGAGGAGATGGAACGTTATTCTCTTGTTGACGGGGAGCCAGTGGAGGTCTTTCAGGTGACCGGAAATGTGAGCTTGGCTGGGGATGTCTAGGATGAGTCTGGCTGATGCGTTTTGGATGTGTTGGAGTTTTTTCTGTATTTTGGCTGTGGTTCCGGCGTAAAGGGTGTTTCCGTAGTCCAGTCGGCTTGTGACCAGTGCATGGGTGACCGTCTTTCTTGTTTCGGTGGGGATCCAACGGAAGATTTTTTTGAGCATACGTAGAATGTTGAAGCATGATGATGAGACGGTGTTGACTTGTCTGGTCATCGAGAGGGAGGAGTCCAGGATGAAGCCCAGGTTACGTGCATGGTCCGTTGGTATGGGTGCGGTTCCCAGGGCCGGTGGCCACCATGAGTCTTCCCAGGCGGAGGGGGGTGATCCTAAGATGAGGACTTCCGTTTTGTCCGAGTTCAGTTTGAGACGGCTGTTCTTCATCCACTCGGCTACTTCTTTCATCCCTTTGTGTAGGTTAGTTTTGGCGGTGTTTGGGTCTTTGGTGAGGGAAAGGATCAGCTGGGTGTCGTCTGCGTAGGAGATGATGTTGAGGTTGTGTTGGCGCGCAATGGATGTGAGGGGACTCATGTATACATTGAAGAGGGTGGGACTGAGTGAGGATCCTTGTGGAACGCCGCAGATGACTTCAGTGGCTTCCAATTTGAAAGGGGGGAGGCGGACTCTCTAGGTTCTTCCGGCGAGGAACTAGATGATCCAGTCCAATGCTTTTCCTTGTATTCCGACGTTGCTGAGGCGTTGTATAAGGGTGCTATGGCAGACTGTGTCGAAGGCTGCGGAGAGGTCAAGTAGGATGAGGGCAGCTGTTTTTCCGTTGTCTAGTAGAATTCGAATGTCGTCTGTTGCTGCGATGAGGGCGGTCTCGGTGCTGTGTTAGGCTCGGAATCCGGACTGTGAAGGGTCGAGGGATTTATTGGATTTGAGGAAGGCGGCGAGCTGACTGTTGACGGCTTTCTCAATTACTTTGGCAGGGAATGGGAGGAGCGAAATGGGGCAGTCGTTTTTAAGTTCAGTGGGGTCTGCTGTGGGTTTCTTCAGGAGGGCGCTGAGTTCGGCATGTTTCCAGCTTTCCGGGAAGGTAGCGGAGTTGAGGGAGCAGTTTATGACGTCTCAGAGATGGGGTGCGATAATGGAGTCTGCTTTCTTGAAAATGTGGTGGGGACATGGGTCGGTTGGCGATCCAAAGCTGTTATGTATGTCAGCAATTTTGTTGTGGAAGAACGAGGCTAGAGAGTCGCAGAGGTCTTGGGAGGGAGTGATGTCCTTGGTGCCGGCGGTGGGGTTGGTGAACTCTTTGACGATGTTGAATAGTTCCTTGCTGTTGTGGGCGTTGTTGTCGAGTCGATCCTTGAATGCTGATTTCTTGGTGGATCGGATCAGTTGGTGGTGTTTGCGGGTGGCGTTCTTGAAGGTAGCTAGGTTGTCAGTGGTTGGGTTTTTTCGCCAGGCTTTCTCGAGGGTGCGACAGAACTTCTTGGATTTCTTAAGGTCATCATTGAACCAGGGGGATTTTTTGCTATTTTGCTTGATTTGATGGTTTTTCAATGGTGCTAATTCTTCAGCGCTGTGGGTGATCCATTGTGTGAGGTTGGTGGCTGCTAGGTTTGGGTCCGATGATTTGGCAGGAGGGTTTTGGTGAAGCGATGTGAAGAGCTGATCGGTAGTGATTTTGTTCCAGTTTCTGCGGGGAATTGGTTGTGGGTGGTTGTGAGTCATAGTCTTTTTGTAGTTGAAGTGAACGCAGCTGTGGTCTGTCCAATGGAGAGCTGTGGTGTGATTGAAGGAGATGTGCTTGCTGGAGGTAAAGATTGGGTCGAGCGTGTGCCCGACATAGTGGGTGGGGGTGTCAACAAGTTGTTTGAGTCCGAGATTGGCGAGGTTGTCCAGAAGGGTGGTGGTGTTGCTGTTGTTGTTCTTTTCCAGGTGGAAGTTTAGGTCTCCCAGTAGAATGTAGTCCTCAGAGGAGAGGGCGTGTGGGCTGATGAAGTCAGTGATGTCTTCGCTGAATTGTGAGCGGGGTCCTGGTGGCCTGTAGATGAAGTTGCCTCTGAATGTGGTTTTGGGGTCGGGGTGGATCTGGAAGTGAAGGTGTTCGGCGGCTGCGAGTTTATTGTCGGAACTGGTCGTGATGCGGATGGTGTTCTTATGGATGATGGCGATGCCTCCTCCTGTTTGGTTGATGCGGTCCTTTCGGATGATCTTGTAGCCATCCGGGATGGCTATGGCGATGTCGGGCGTTGATGAGGCGTTCATCCAGGTTTCTGTAAGAAAGGCGACGTCCGGCGATGTGGTGTCGAGTAGGTTTCAAAGTTCTATGGCGTGTCTGTGGACCGAGCGGGTGTTGAGCAGGATGCACTTCAGGTGGTTAGTGTCGGAGCTCTGTTTGGAGTTTGAGGATTTGGTGTGGGTCTCGATGCAGTCGAACTTGCAGGAGTGGCAGGTGAAGGCGCGCTTAGGGCGTGTCCACTGCGCTTGTGTTGCTCGGACATATGTAGATAGTGGAGGGGGGGTGGAGCGAGGGAGGAGCAGCCGGGAGGCGGGAGCGGGGTGGAGAGACGGGCTGGGGCGGCACAACAACAAAATGGCAGCAACAACAACAAAGCACAACAGGGTGAGATTGGGGTACAATGTGTAACGTCGCAATGAGCAGTGGCACCGACACAATCAGGCACTAATTACAATGCGAGCAATAGAGCACTATGAATAATTTTAAAGCACAAACAATTTTTAAAGTCGAGCAATACAAAGCGTGTGATAGAGCGCTACGATGTTAAAGAGGCACAAACAGTTTGAAACGCAATGCGTGCAATGTGCAATTGGTTCTTTGGCAGCAGTCAGCGATATAGCGCTACGATACCCAGGGGATCAGGGAGTGAGAGGAGCGACCGCTTCTGCTACTCCATAGCCACAGTCGGGGGAGAAAGCATACCAAGGTCTAGGGAGGTATCCAGATCACTGGCATCACCCAGCTCCTCTCTTCAGTCCAGCTCCTCAAGTTGGTCTGCTAGAGGGTCAAAGACCCCTCCCAGTCCTCCTCACCCTCCTATGGCTACCTAGTCAAGGCAGTAGGGAACACCAGGGATGAACAATGGTACAAAAGTACTCTCCGGCACCAGCAGCACCGTGTCCCCGTAGGAGGTGAAGCTTGAGTCAACACCGGTTTGGAACAAAACCGGCGTCAGGGCGTCACCACTGAAATTGGCGCTGGGGTAGGTATCATGAGGCTGACCACCACCAATCTGGAACCAGGTCTGAATCCTTGGAACCCTGCGGAGCCGGTCGGGAGCCACTGGCATCGAAGGCTCATGGCACCCAACCAAGTCCATAGGGCCCAAAGCTGTGCCTGCATGCGGTGTCGGGCTGACCTATGATGCTGTGCAACGCTTCGTAAAATTGACAAAGCTGGGCAGGGGATGCTACGGGAAACGGAGGGAATCTTGCAGCCGTCACAACAGGCCTTGACTGGGGCCTCGAGCGGCGCGGAGCAGACTGCCCGTCCTCCAAAAGCTTTTGGGTCTGCTCTGGCAGCGACTTCTGCTTCAGGGCCTGGCAGTCGGAGCACGATTTTGGGTCGCCGTCGTGCTCCAGGCACCAACGACACACAAGGTGTAGATCGGTGACTGATGTCAACTTGTGACAGGAGTCACACAGAGGTTGAAACCGGGCCGATGGCTGGACATCCCTTATGCACCAGGAGTCGAGACTCAAAAGACGTAGACAAAAAGTCATAAACAGTTAGTCAAAAAGCAACTAAGGGGCAAGCTCTCTTTGGACTGGCTGGCATGGAAAAAGAAAGAACTGACGTCAGTGCGCAGGGGTGGCATATAAGTAGAAACTGCAACGTCATCCCGGTGACCACGACGCCGTCGACAGACGCGGATTTGACCAATGCCACCTACAGAAGCACAGAGGTACTGTTAAGAAAAAAGATCTCCAGATCAAGGCTGACGTATGCCCACACATGGGTCCCTTCCTCACTTTGCCACTGGATTCAAGCTAGCTTGGCTGATGACGGGTGGACCTTTCCCATGAGGCACAGGGTCAAGACTGATTTGCAGATAGCTATGTCTGAACTGGGGTGGCAAAGTGAGCTAAAGAATGATGATGGATTTAACCCAGATCTGTGACTGGTGGTGAGTGTCTGAAAAGGTTCAGCGCTCTGTCCATCATTTCCTTGTGTTTGCTTTTTGGGGGTAATTCTAAGGCAAGGAATCTATAACTAATAGTCTCTTTCAGACAGGTGTGATTTGCGTGCATTGGTAACAGCAATGTCTGAACCCTACCACCAAACACTGCCATTACATGGTAACGTTGGTGGGCACTATAAAGACAGTCTCTTTCCTATATAGAGCAATACAGGAGTATACACTATAGCCACTGAAGACTCTGACGTTTCACTGGGAGGAGGACCTGGGGATCCCCATTAAAGCAACAGTTTGGGGTAATATTTTAGCAAGAGTACCAAAGGTCTCCAGAAATGCATGATTTAAATTGATTAGTAACATTTCCCTACACAGACAATACATGTTACAAGGCCATATCAACAAATATTTCCACACATTAGAGGTGGCCTGCCTGACTTGCAGAACAGTGGGAGTGGTGTTCAAACACATGATCTGAGAATGCCCAACATTGGTATCTTATTGGGAAGACCTCATAGCAGCAGTAGCGAATACAATTTCAAGGTCAGTGCCTTGCACAATGGGCCACTGCATAGTAAACTGTTTCCCCCACACCACCAAGGTGAAGGTAACAAGCAGATTCCAAGACTTGTTTTCATCCTAGCTAAACAAGAGATTATAAGAAATTGGAAAGCCCTGGGAGGGCCCATAATAGCAGGGTGGCGAAAGGAGCTAGAATAATGGGCAATTACTTAGGGAGGCCATGAGGAGCAATCGCTCCATTGAAATAGAGAGGGCTTCAGAGATACTAATGGAGCTATTGAGAGACCCAGACCGAGATACACGAGACCCCATCCCGGAGGGCTCACCAACACCCCCTCTGTCTGGAGAGTCTTGCTTATAGCTATATTCATGATGACCCACATTGTATGTGCATCACTCTCCAACTGTGTGCGATTCACAGTTCGCATCAGATTAGGCGACAAGTAGTATGCTTACCCTCATTACATATCTCTTGTAAAATGGATTCGACTTATGTAGTAGGGAGTGTGGGAGAATTGAGGTTATGGCGGTTGTCTATATTATAACATGTGATGAAATGTAAAGATGTCTGACTTATGAAAAGGCCTATGAGGCGACATTGCCTCAAAAAGTTGTCTGCTGTATAGTTGACAAAAGCTTCATTAGAATCCGTTTACAAAAAAACCAAGTGTTGAGGTCTGAACACGGAGTTAAGTAGCAGTATCAGTGTAACTTATGGGGTGAACTAGCTTCTGGAGGGCTTGCGCTGGCCGCTCCATTTTCAGTAACTGCCTGATCTGTAGTGCCTTGTGCTGGTGTTGCCTTATACAGGGGTGGTCATATTCTAAGGATTTTTTCTATGAAGGGGTCTTCCTCTTCACTCTCTGGTTCTGCCTTATCCTTCGGTTTCTTTTTTCAAAAATGTTTTTCTTCTCAGAGTCATTGCTTTATATCAGTAAATAAGGTCCTATTGTTTCAATCACTTCCTCCCTCCTCTTCTGCCTCTTCTCATCTTGCATGCTTATCCACTAATAAGCCTTTTTGAGGACCTTGGCTGCAAGCTTCTTCCTTTTCTTTTCATAGGCAACCTGCTCCCAAAGATTTAGGGCCTCAAAGTGTGAGGGTCTGGTCTGGTGGCTAAAATCGTACAATCTCATTCTCATGTTTGCTATTCTGCAGAAAAAACGTGTAGGAAGCTGGCTCTGTATATACTATACCAAAATGAAGTGTAGTGTGCACAAAGTCCAGTGGAACCCCAAAGGTAGGCAGAGCTAAAAGTAGATAGCACCTTAATCTCTATTTGTGCAAGGGTGGGCGAGCAGTAAGGCTTTATCAGAGGGTAGTGTTAAGCATTTGTTGTACACACTCAATGAGCAAATTATGTCACACACTCAAAGACTGAACTCAGACCAATTTTGTTTGTATAAAAATAATATCAAGGTATTTTATTTCTAGAACCAAGCCAAGCCTGACACAGGTAAGTGAAATAAATGCTTTGTAATATATTATGCAGTGTTTACTAGTGAATGCAAGTCCAAATGCAGTTGAAATACAAGTAGGACATGGTATTGAAATTACTGTACAGATTACTTTTTAGATGACATTTTCTGCTCAGTGTGATATGCCTGGATATCACAGTGGGACATTTCCTAGAGAAAAGGTAAGTAAAATCTGTTTTCCACAATTGTTATTTTTCAGGTTTCCATACAAATCAACTCCACACTTAAAACATTTTTCAGAGAAAAACAGTCAATTGCTTCCTAAGGAGAGAAATTAAGTTAACGGTAACCAGGTAAGTAATCGGTCTTTGGGGTTGAGCTTCTGGGGTTAGAACTAGGGTTCTCCCAGGGTCAAGAATGCATTCTTTTTACACCCTCAGCGGCACAAGGGCGGCCAGGTGCAGAGTGCTGACGCCCAAAGTTATCCAATGGAGGATAGAGGGCCTCCGGTTGGTGGCTGCTTACGAGCAGGCCACTGGTTTGTGGGAGCAAAGCTCCTGGTGTTAGGCTCAGGGCAAAGGGGGATCCGGTTTAGCATACAAAGTGCACACGCAGAAGGGGAGGGGCGGCTAGGTGCAGGGTGCTGTTTTCGCATTAGGTTCCCTGTTGTTTTCAATGGGGACTTTCGGTTTTGGTTTACAGCTGCAGGCTCGGTCCAGGAAGACTTCCGGGAGGAACCAACAGCCCGACAGGTAAGTTGAAGGGCTCAGGGAGGTAGGTGCACCTCGGGTTCTCTTTTTCAGGGCTCAGTGTGACTGGATGCAGGGGTGCCTTTTGTTGTCAGATTTCACCTTACCAGGCCACTCGATGTTGGAGGGGTCTGCGTGCAGAGGCTGCAGGGGAAGTCGGGGAGTCCTAGAGGCGTCAACTCACTGTGGACGTGGACTCTGGAGCGCTGGGGGACATCGCTGGGACCGGTGGGCCATTCGAACTTGGAAAGTAGGCGACAGATGCAGTGGTGGGTCCAGGCGTTGCGTTTCTTTGCCTTCAGCAGGCTCAGACTCTTGGGAGTTTTCTTTTGAACAGAGCTGCCGTTCACAGGAGATCTGGTCTTTGTTGAAGGCAGTCAGTCCTCCCAGGGTTCTGCAGTCTCCTCTGCTGGGCGTCTTCTTTTGTCCTTTTTAGGTCACGCATTTGAGACCTCTTGTACATACTTTAGTATATACTCATTATATACTTACATGTACTTTGTGGGCTCTGGAGATTAGCCTTAGAACTTGTCTGCTTCCGCTTAGGGACTTTTATTTTTGTTCAACTGCCTCTATTTAACTGTCTTGATAAAAAACAACCAGCAGAGGTCAGTAAAATACCAAATTTAGCATTCTCTGAATTCCAGTCCATAGAAATGTTCTTACACGAGCACAAGTAGACAATAATATTTTTTCAAATCATGAATTTTCAGTGATATGACCACTGAAGGTCCTGATTTTATATTAAAAACAATGCTTTGGACAATTCCATTTTCCGCTGAAAGGCAATATTTCTCTCCATATCTTTCCATACCTAGCGTGTCAAACAGTTTGGTGCTTACTTTCCCTCCATGTTGAAGAACAATAGATGTTTCAGCACCCAGGCTAATGTGCTGCATAGCTAAATACATATAAGGTCTCAAAGGCGAGACCCAGAGATTTAAGTGGGCCGGGTATCACCGGTGCTGAGCACCAGTAGTTTTTTAAAGGGATCCTCGAAATGGGTCTCTATCAGGCTCGTTCCTGTGCCCTGGCACAGGCTGTCCGTTTCTTGAGGACTGCAGTGACAGCAGGCACAATGATGTGTGTATACTCACACTGCTCACTAGTAGAAAAGTTACGTCATGACGTCATGCCAGGTGAGCGTTGTAGAGGAAGGTAAATCCTTTAAAGAGAGTCATTTTCTCTCTGGATTTCCCCTCTCCTTTTGAAACTCAGGAGCAGCAACATTGTCGTGGTGTCACCACGGCTTTAAGTGGAAGCTTTTTCAATATTATATACAAGCCATAGTTGCTTCTTATTTATCTTATGCAACTAACAACCATTGACAAAGCTAATAGTCCTGATTTCTTGTAGGTAGGATGTTACTTGCATCATATCTGGCGGCAATGACAGAAACAGCAAATTACAAGTCTGGCGGCCCACTATGCTAAACCCAGACTTTTAGCTTACGTGTTTTAAGCCACACCCTTAATTACACTGGCCACGCCCCGTTTATGAGACCCTCATAGTCTTTTCATCTAACTTAAAGCCCTGGCGAGACCGATTGCATTGCAAATGCTTGTGTTATACTGTTGCTTCATTATTTTGTCATTTTTAGGTCAAGCCTATAGCGGCAGAAAGCATGACCTGCTCGCTTTGCGAGGCATGGAGTATTGAGTGGAAGCTCTGCCCACTCCCACGCCCATCTTTTTCATTGGCTAGTGTCTTTGTCCTTTCCAAATGCTGCCTTCCAATTGGTTTATAGGCTGTTAGTTCCTCCTCATGTCGGCCATGTCCTCATTTATAACCTTCCATGGCTACTGCTCCCTTTACTTTTTTTAAAAAAATCTGTTTATTACCAGTATAAAAAGTACATTGGTATTCGACACTTTACATTCAAGAAATCCGTACAGTGAGATGCTTGTATATTTACAGTGTCATGATAAAGTATTAGACATTTTCAATTTTATTTTCATTTTCATGTAAACAACACCCTAGAAAAAATATCCCACCTCCCAACCATCCCGTCCCCGGCACTCATAAGCTATTGCGTTCCAAGTTCTCGGTACTTGGCTTCGCCCATTGCAGTCTATATCTTTGTCAGACTCCATCACAGTCGTACAGGGCCATATAAACAATAATTGTATAGGGTTTCCAGGTGCTGCACCTAGCATCGTAATTCGCCATGGTGGTATGGGGTAGCGTCAGTTATACAATCCTCACCTCAACCGGCAGTTGATAAGTGGTCAGACCCGCTGGTCCCTCCCGCTTCGAATGACCCCAGAATAGCATACCAATCTAAGGAAATCAGTGTTTTCCTGAGTCCCTTGCGCTTTTCGCGTTGTAGTGCCTCACCCTCTGCCTTACCCCAGCGTATCACCTCTGCCCTCCATAGCTCTGGGTCAGACGGTTTGGCCGGTTTCCACCGCATTGTTATTGTGCGTTTTGTAAGTAATAAGGCCATATCAGTGAAACGGGCCGCCACACTTCTCTTGCGCTCCACTGGCCCTAGTCCTAGTATGGCATATTCTATGGTATCTGTCGGCTTGGAGGTAGCTGCACCAGTGAGCGCCTCATGTATTGTGTTCCAGTAGTAGCCTAATTTTGGGCGGTCCCATAGCATATGCAACAGCTTTGCGTCATCCGCTCTGCAACGGGGGCAAGTGTCAGCCGTGTCAGGAAACATAGCGTGTGTATGCGGTGAGGTGTAAGATACGCTCTATGTAGAACCATCAGTTATATGAACTTGAACTTCGGGTTCCTAGCCACTTTCTTTGGAAATTTAAGGATGCGTTCCCACTCCTTATCCCGAAGCGGTCTACCAATGTCACCCTCCCATTTCGTTCTTAGAGGTAGTAGCACTGTCGCTTATCCTGTTCTAATACCAGCTGTAATCCATTTAGTTAGATGGCTGCCCATTCCCATAAGGTACTGCATTGTTAGCAGTGGGTTTGTAGGTGGTTCGTCCCCATTCTGCGTCCATGTCCTCATTATGTACTGTCGTACACCGGCATGCAGGAGGAACGATCCTCCCGGAATATAATGTGTGGTTCGGAAGTCCTCAAAGGACATCATGTGACCATCTGCAAACAGGTCCCCAGCTTGTGTTACTCCTGCATCGTGCCACGCCGTGAGTGTATGGTTTGATAACAGTCCCATCCCCAGTGGGATACCTAGTAGTGGGATTGTAGGGGCATATGAGGTCGTCGGTGTTGTGTATTTCACCGCTTTCCTTCAATAGTTTATTGCTAGTCGGAGTAGTGGGGATGACGCCATTGGAAGCTCAGAACGAGGCAAGAGCAGTGTATGGATTTTCCCTCTTGACCAGTCCTCTTACGACATGCCAATTTCATGCAGATTCCGACCCGCCAGCCAGTAGGCAAGCCATTGTAGTTGGCAGGCAAAGTTGTATGCTCGGAAGTCCGGTACTCCCATACCACCAGCCTCCGAGGTGAGCTGTAGCTTGGCAAGACTTATACGCCTCCGCCCTGAGCCCCTG
Organism: Lissotriton vulgaris; assembly: GCF_964263255.1. Lineage (NCBI taxonomy): Eukaryota > Metazoa > Chordata > Amphibia > Caudata > Salamandridae > Lissotriton > Lissotriton vulgaris. The sequence goes on along the minus strand of NC_141696.1, from coordinate 836,197,693 downwards.
ATGAGTTCCGTTAGGGTCGTGTCCAGCGCTGGAAACAATGAAGCTGGGATCAGAAATGGTAGGCTAGTGAAGTAGTAAAGTAGGCGGGGGAGTACAACCATCTTGGAGATAGCCACTCTTCCCGCTACAGATAGTGGTAGTGTTGTCCAGAATTGTACCTGCGACTTCAGGGCCAACAGTGACCTACCCAGGTTGCCGTCTATCATGTCCCCGGCTCCTCTATATACCTGTATTCCCAGGTAATGGAAAGTCGTTTCCGCCATTTGAAAGTTATGTGGTGCAAAGAGCAATGGGGTGGACGCACCAGCGGCGTTAAAACAGTATCCGTATGACTTAGGCTCACTGATGGTGAGGCCCAACAATGCGCGGAATTCTTCAAATATGTTGGATATGGGGTCTAAGTCACCTCTTAGATCCCGCAGGTACAGAATGATATCATCGGAATATGCGGACACCACATTTACTGCCTCGCCTCTCGTTATGCCCCTGTGAGGTGCCAATGTCCGGAGTTTACAGAGCAATGGCTCAAGTGCTAAAATAAATAAGAGCGCGGACAGCGGGCAGCCCTGTCTGGTACCTCTTGCAACGTTCAAGGTCTCCGATATGCACCTGGTCGTACGTACCCATGCCGTTGGGTGGGTGTACAGTAATCTGACCCAGGCAACATATTCGGGCGGTATCCCGAATTTTGCAAATGTCGCAAACATAAAATCCCATCTGAGGGAGTCGAAAGCCTGTTTCAGGTCCAAGGAGACACAGCCCTCTGTTCCGTCTTCTGCTTGGTCGCACAACATGAGTTGGGCCAACCTCCGTAGGTTCATAGCCGTGCTCCTGCCGGGCACAAACCCACACTGGTCGGGGTGTATTAGTTGTGGGATGTATTGGGCTAGTCTTGTCGCCAGTATCTTGCTCAGTATTTTATAATCAGTGTTTAGTAAAGATAAAGGCCTGTAGTTAGCCAGTTGCATTCCGTTTCTTCCTGGTTTCAAGAGGGAAACTATCAGAGCCTGAAGGGACGACTGCGGTAATGATTGAGTTTGCAGTGCCTCTTGATAGATAACCTGCAGGCGCGGTGCAAGCAGGTCGATATATGTCTCGCAAAACTCTGCCGGGAGGCCGTCGGTCCCAGGGGCTTTGTTCCTCTGGAGAGCGTGGATGGCCTGTCGGATTTCTGCAACCGTGATATGGCGTTTCAGGTCGTCTCGTTGTCTGTCCACAAGCTGGGGCAGGTCTAGGTCCCCCATAAATTCCTCAAATGCCGTATGTGAGAGTTGTTGGTGCTGGCCGTATAACGTGGCATAGTAGTCCCTAAAAGCAGTGTTAACATCTATCTGAGTTGTGGCCGTTAAGCCCCCCTGGTCTATAACCTCTAAGATGGGCAGGTGTGTTGGGGCATCATGTATAATGCGGGCTAGCAGGGGTCCTGATCTGTCAGCTTGTGTATGTTGCCTGCAGGTGTATTCCCTATTTTCCAGTAATCTTAGTTCCTCTAGTAGCTCAGCGTGACATATGTGTGCCTCCTGTAGTGGTGTGAAGGGCAAGTTCGTACCCGCAGCCTCACTTTCCAGAATTGCTAGTCGACCCTCAACTTCTTTAAGGTTGTCTATCACCTCACGTCTCCTGCCCACTCGAGCGGCCATTGCTTCCCCTCTAATTAACACCTTAAATGCGTCCCATTCCACTTGCCTGGAAATCGACAAAAATGGTTCAGCACACCACACAATGTATAATGACAGTATTAATGAGGTTAATAATATCAATAAGCCATGATGTATTCTTTTCTTGTTTTATTCCAAATCTTCACATACAAGGCTACTTGTATGTGAAGATTTGGAATAAAACAAGAAAAGAATACATCATGGCTTATTGATATTATTAACCTCATTAATACTGTCATTATACATTGTATGGTGTGCTGAACATTTTTGTTGAATTCTACACAGTGCCTTTGGCATTGACTCTGGAGGCTTAGTGGTATATGGCCTCAGGTTCTTGGCACCCACAGAAATAACTAGACCAAGATTTATTAGATTGAGTGCAGTCAAGTGTCTTACCCTGTACCCCTGTTCTAGTATCACCACTTGCCTGGAACTAGGAGTGTCTGTGTTTATGGTAAAGTAATTGAAAATGGTATCTGCCAGCGATGTCTTAAAGACAGTATCTTCTAGCAGTTCCGCATTTAAACGCCACGTTGGTATCGGTGTTGGGACCCTGCCCCATTGAAGTGTTATTTCCACTGGGTTGTGGTCGGAAAGTGTCTTACCCATATGTTCTGCCGTGAGTATTGCCTCCAATAAGGGTCTATTCTAGTGTGTAATTTGTGGGGCGGGGAGTAAAAAGTGTATTCCCTGTTGAGTAAGTGTTTGCTGCGCCATGTGTCCGCCAGATCCCAACCCTCCGCCCACTGCACCAGCGCATCTGCCTGTCTTCTGCTCTCGGTGGCGTGTAAGGGTGGGTGCGATCTGTCAAGTGAGGTATTCAACACCGCGTTAAAGTCCCCGCCTATAATCCATTTGTATTTTGCCCAGTCAGCCAGTATCCCACTTACGCTGGCCAAAAAGTCTGACTGGCCTGAGTTTGGCGCATACACACTTCCAAGTACAACAGGGGAGCCATCCAGCAGACCACGCACAAATACATATCTACCCTCCTTATCTATCCTCTGTTCCACTGCCTTAAAGGGTACTGAGTTCCGGAGCCAAATAGCTGCCCCCCTTGAGAATACAGAGTAAGAGATAGTGAAAAGTTGTCCCTTTCATTTCTTTAGCAGCGTCATGCTCTCCGCATTGTTCAAATGGGTCTCTTGGAGGCAGGCCAACATGACATCTCTCCGGTTGAGTTGTGCCAGTATTCTGTGTCTCTTATGAATAGACCCCATTCCCCGCACATTCCAGGTGCACAGTTTGTAGGTATTAAGGGGCCCCATGTCTGTTCATGATGCATGAGTCCATCAGACTTCTGGGCAGATAGGCCATATGTACCATATGTGAGGAGTCGAGTGCCATGTGAACGTGTAACTCCCTAACGTGAAGGTCCCCAAGCAAAAAGACCTGAGGTCCAAACCAAGTTGCCCAACGTGGGCAAATGTCAAACCAGAACATGTCTATACGGTGGGGGGTGTAGTCCACGTACATCTGTCTTGTACCTGTCGGTGGTGTTACAGCGAGCCCTTAGATAATGTGTCCCCGCTTCCACCCACCCCCTCACGTGCCCGTGTGTGAGGTACATACGTTACCACCCGGAGTCTGCCAAGGGCGCAGTCAAAGTTCTTCTGCCATTTGTGCTGTGATTTTGGGAAAAAGTTGCAAGCTGTCCGCAGAGCCGGATACCTCCGTATGTGTACCCGAAGTGCTGACCGAGCCAGTTGCGCCTCCTGCATCGTGTGCGGCCAGTGCCTCTTCCTTCAGTTGGATCACGGTTGTATGTTTCCCACAGCGGCCCCTAGTCGACTTTCCACTCGCTGTTGAATGTGCCGAGTGCTCTTTTCCAGTGTTGGGTTGAGGATGTTGATGGTCCGTCTGATTTGATGGTCCGTCACTCCGGTTATCTGCAAACGGATCTTGTGTGGTCATTAGTGTCACCTCCATCCATTCCTCTGCTAGCTCAGGAGTGTCAAAAAAGTGCGATTTATTGTCGTACAGTATTTTAAGGCGAGCAGGGAATAGCAGGGCATATTTCAAATCCCTGTCTCGTAGTTTACGTTTCACTTCTAAGAAGATAGACCTGGCTCGTTGCACCGCCGGGGTGAAGTCCGGATACACAGATATAGTTTTGTCTTCGTACCTTAGCGGCGCCTTCTCTCTCGCCACACGTAGGACTGAGTCGCGGTCCTTATAGTGAAGGAGTTGTGCTATCAATAGACGCGGTGGTGCCCCTGGCTTCTGCGGTCTCGCAGGCATTCTGTGCGCACGTTCTACACTATACAGCGGGGTTAGGGCTTGCGGGCCAACAATCGTCTTGAGCCAGTCTTCTACGAACTGCGTGGGATTTCTCCCCTCACTGCGCTCCAGAATTCCCAAGATTCGTACGTTGTTACGGCGGGCCCGCCCTTCCGCATCATCCATCTTGTCCCACAGTAATTTAATCTGTTTTTCCATGCCTTCTATCTTCGTGGAGTGGTCCGTTTGCTGCGGTATCAGATCATCCAGTGCAATCTTCTGTTCGGAGACCTTCTCAGCCAGTTTGTTGTGGTTTGCCCTAAGCAGTGACAGGCCAGTGGCCATGTTGTCCATCCGTAGTTCTAGCGCTTCTCTCGTGGCTCCTATTTCATTTAGTATAAGGTCCAGCTTGGCATCTTGTGTTCCCTTTCCCGTCGGCAGTATAATATCCACGTTGGAGGAGGCAAGTGGATCGTCCGAGCCAGTAGACTGCATGTCCGCGTTCATGCCCTGGTCTTGGGCCTTGACCCTGTGCTTTCCCATGGATCTCGTCTGCAGGGTGGCGGTAGACTGGCTTCGACAGCCCCCCCCCCGTCGCTTCAGCAGGTACCACGTATCTTCGGCCCTCCTCCTATTCTGTGTAGGCAGTTCCTTTATCAGCCCGTCCGATAGAGTAGGGGCTGCTGGTAGTGCGATTTCAAGTGAGGCCGGAGGATCTTACCAGTGCTGTAGGGCCCACGCTCGTGTGTAGTGGCGCAGTTTTTTATCTCCCCTCACGCAGTCGCGGCAGGGCTCTCAGTGGTCCAGGCCTTGCTGCTTACCGCACTCTCGGGGGGGGGGGGGCGTCGAGTTCAGACAGGGACTGCCATTCTTTCGCGCTTCACAGCCAGCAGCCTTCGGTGCGGCAACTCCGTATGTAGCCTGTATCCGTGTGCCTCCCCTTGCAGGTTGTGCCTTGCTGCGTGCAGTCGTCTTTGCCGGTGCTGGTTTGGCAATCGCGCAATGGCTATGTTGCACACTGTGGGCTGTGTCTTGGTGCACTTGCCTCGAGGTCTCTTCACTGCCACCTCACGATCCGGTTGGTACGGCGATACCAATATGGCGCCGCACGCCGCTGTCCGGGCGCGAACCCAAGCGGCTTGTCCAAGGCGGCTGTAGTGCACTCCAGGGCGCTGTGTGGCACGCCCGGCACCCGCCTCTGTGCCAGTCCTGTCCTCCGCACCACTTGCAGGCTCTCAGGAACCATGCGCGGGTGTATTCCCCCAGGCAGCAGCGCTCTGGACGCCCAACTTTGTCACCTTCAGCCGCCATCCGGGTCGGGCCAGGGGAAGCGTGTGTCTCGGGGCACCCCAGGTGCGCCGCTTAGGTGCAGGAGAAGCGGGCGCCGCTCTCCGGGTGCTGCGGCAGGTTTTAGTGGCGCTGCACACCTCCGAAGCCTCCTCGGCGCTCCGCCAGTCGTCCTCAGCCGGCCCGGACCGCGCTCAAAATTTAGGTCGCAGCTTCGCCCAGTGATGCAGGCCGCAGCAGCTTCGGCGATCTCACACGGTCCCAGCTGGTGCCACAGGGTTGGTTGTTGCCGTCGCTAGGTCTCTCACACCTACGGCGTGTTCAGGGGCTTGAGTCGGGTGGATGGGACCTCAGGGTAACAGGATATTCAGCTAGTATGTTAGGCTATCGACGGAGCTCGATCACTACACGTCCGCCATGTTCGGCTCATAGCCACGCCCCCTACTGCTCCCTTTACTTCGAGTGTTTAATAGTATGTGTTATTTAGATTGTAAGCCCTATTTTCTTTCCATGCTCTCCCCCCCTACTACAGACCATTCCTTCTCGCTCTCCTGCCCCCTGCCTCCCCCCCACTCCAGTTTGCAATGCAATAGGTCTAGGGTAAATGCGAGTCCTATTGCATTGCAAATGCTTGTTCTACTTAGGTTGCGGGAATCTGCCTTCTTGGTTCATGGCTGCCGCCTAAATACTGTATTTAGGGGTGTTTAGGGGTCTCGGGTCAGTAGCCATTTGCCTACTGACTTTAGTGTGGGTACACCTTTGGTGTGCCTACCCCACAAGGGGGAGTGACCACAATCCGTAATCCTGATTGGGGAGTGCCTGCCATGTGCAATATGGCGGGCACTTAACAGTGGACTTCACCTCGCCTCCCCCACCTGAGGGGTGGGGTTGGCAGAGGTACACCCTTGGTGTGCCTACCCCACAAGGGGGAGTGACCACAATCCGTAATCCTGATTGGGGAGTGCCTGCCATGTGCAATATGGCGGACACTTAACAGTGGACTTCACCTCGCCTCCCCCACCTGAGGGGTGGGGTTGACAGAGGTGGCCACACCTTCTGGGCTGGCTAATTTTCCCTCCTGTCTTCCCGCTGAAAAGGAGGTGAGACAGGAAGGAGGCCTGATCCTGATAGCAGGAGAGGCTTGGGGTCGCATTACAAAGGCTGCAAGGCCTTTGAAGCTCCCCTGCCACAGATGGCTCTTCATGGACTGGGGGAGATGGGAACACCTGCACCCAGGAAAGGCTTTGTTTCTGGGCTCGGGGAGCAAAGGCTCCCACCCCACGGGTCCACAAACGTGTCTTGTGGTGACAAGCTGGAGTGTACCCATCAGGAAACCATACTGAAACTGGTCATTTTTCAGGGGGCATCTTTAACATGCCCTCTGAGTGCATTTTTCTTTGAATTCTACACTGACATCAGTGTGGGTTTAATGTCCTGAGGAGTTTTATACCAAACTTTTTGGTTTTCATTGTAGCCATTACGGTGCTGAGGAGGTTGTAATGACAACCTTCCAGTACCATATACTCTTAATGGCAGCACTGTACTTACAATGTCTAAGAAAGGATTTAGACACTATAGGGATACAGGGCTCATGCACCTGTACCCTCACCACTGGTATAGTGCACCCAGTTAGAGTGGTGGATGATCTATTTCAAGGCAGTAGGTTGTAGTAATGGCACACGGGGATGTGTGCCATGTCGTCTCTTCGCTTTGTTCTGCACCAAAACACGCAGCCTGCAAAGGCAGTGTGTGAGTGTAAAGGTAAAGGGCCTCTAAGGGTGGCACAATACGTGGTACAGCCCTTAGAGACCTTCCATGGTCACATTGCCCTGGGTACTTGGGGTACCACTTACCAGGGGCTGACCTGTTGCCAGGGTGCCAATTGGGTTTGGTACAGTTTTGGAGAAAGAACACAGGCCCTGGGAACCTGATTGGCAGGGACTCAGGGCACATCACGTCAAAGTGCATCAGTAGTTCTGGCAACAAGTGGGGGCGTAACTGTAACAGAAATCCAGCTTCTCACAGTACCGCTCAGTGGGAAGCACAGATCTTTCTGGAGCCCCAACACTCTTTCCAGAAAACATATGTTCAAAAACTTCATAGTGAAAAAGGGATCTTACATCATTATAAATATTCTTCAGTTAACATGTGTCTTAGCTGTGCAACTTTCATGTAGTACAAGCAACTGATTGTGACAGACAGAAAAGTTAATTTCAGTTAACTTCATGAAAATGCCTAGATGGTCCTGGTTCAAAACTTCCCTAAAAGCTGGGTGTTTAGCCTGCCACTAAAAGAAATATCCCTGTCACGGCAGAGATGGAATGGTGAATGATGCCTATTGTGGATCAACATAGAGCACTCACTTCCTTACCCTGTTCCATCAGCTGTATTCTTATCCACTAGCAACTGGAAACCTAACAAGGAACTCACCATCCACGCTCCCACTGAAAGAATATTACATAAATGCAGTAAATTCCCCTTGACAAACCAAATCTGTCTGGTGTATTAATTCACAGAAAAACGGCTCTCTGTACATTCTGGGCATGGAATAGACAAAGGCATATTTATTCTTATATATCATTTTCAAAGGGATTCTTTTTGTACTTTCTGGGATACCAATCCAAAGACAAAAATATGCTGTATGGAAGAAAGAAACATTCTAATATATATGAAAATGTTCTAAGGCACATTTGCCTCCTCTGTGTTTCACACCCTTATGCTAAATCCTTTAGCACCTCACATGTTCACATAATTTAGATTTCCTCGAATAGCTGATGGTGGGAAGTGCTGCTTTAGGTGCCAATGCAGACCAGCAACCTCTTAGCTTCCTGAATAGAACAGTGTTGCCTTGCTACCATCTTTCTCTGAGATTGTGACATCATTGGTTCTTACCAGAGTGAGATGGCTTTGTGACATCAAAGAATCTTGAGGGTCGCTAAGGCGCTGGTGTGTCAACATTGGCAGCTGTAGTCAAGACTTTGCCGCCATCTTTGTCAAAGTTGTTACAAGCTACAGAATTTGTTTCTGGTTTAGAGATTTTGTCAGGCCTCAACCTACGTCATTATAATATTTCTTCACTGTTACATCTTTGTGACATGACAGGTAAGGAATTCCTCATTTTATATTTTAAATGGCTCCTTTATTTCCATACATATGGCTTGATTAGATTAAAGTCTGGACTTGTTGGCAGAGCATTGCAGTGATAAAGTAACTTGATATTAATTTCTCATTTTGCCCCTTCATGTTGTGTCCTTCATCATCAGTAGCAAAGACATATCAAGAGTAAATAGGCAAACATCAGAGTCTTTGATATGATCCTCCTCATTCACACCTTATCGCACTAATTTTAGCTCTGTTAGCACTTTAGTACTGAAGACTTTCTACATTGACTTGACATGTAAACACAAAGTAGCTAGAGAGCCTAGAAAATCCTCATCTCTGTCCATACTGTGTTTCCAATTATTAACACACGTTGTAAAGCTAAGGGCTACGATTTTGGGGCATCTTTAGCTCTAAGCTCTTCATTGAAATAACTGCCAGGCCTATAAAAATGAGAAATGAGAGTGAAACCCTAAAGAGAGTACCATAGACAGAAATAAGAAATTAGGAATATGTCGTAATGAAACACTCTCTTAAACTGATCAGCGGCTTAGGGACATAGTACACTACTGACCCATATAAACCAGAGATGCAATTCCCCTCTATAGCCACAATTCTAAGCCTGGCTCAAGGGGGCTATACTACGGAAGCGCCCTCGCTGGTAGCTAGTAATTGTCTAGTGCATGTCGAAGTTGTAGATAAAAGAAAAGTTGTGATTCTTGCAAATCATATTCGGCCATTAGTTCATAGAGAGCCATGTGGTCAGAAATCCTACAGTTCGGAAATTCATGGCATGCCATTAATCTGACACTTTCTATTTTTGCATATGCTTCGTGTACTACCCTGGCAGCTTCCTTGCTCATGTAAAGCAATTTGCTCTCATTGTTATGCCCTAAGAAGTCCATTCCTACAATGTCGTTCATGATTTACTCAAATTTAAAAAAATTGGAAACAAGTGGGGCGTGGCCAAGCCTTCGCAGAAGAGGTCGATCCAAACGCTGCTCCCTGCTGCTCCCTGCATCGCTGCACCGCCAGACTGATAAGTGTAAAACTTGCCTTGCTCGCATCAACCGGATTAATTATTTATTATAGCTGACAGATCGTAGCGCTAGACTGCTTTGCCTTGGATTTTCATTTTCATTATTAGATCACTGCTTGCGCTAGACGGCTTCGCATTGTTTCACATTAGTAAATCACTGCTGATAAAATTACTCGTAGCGCTTGTCTGCCAAGGTGCGCTTCAACTATAAGAAATATATCTGCTGCCTGTACATTCGTGCCTGATTGTGCCAACGCCATTACCGTCAGCTTAGCGCTATTCACCAGCGTTCAGCCCCAACCCTGAGACGAGAATCCTTGCGGCCATTTTAATTGTTGTTGTTGTTTTGACTCCCTGACCTGAGCTCCACCCCGCTCCCGCCTCCCAGCTGACCCCCCCCCCCCCACGGATACTGCTTTCCTCTCTCCACCGTCCTAGCGCTGTGACCGCCCTGCTCTTCGCAGAAGAGGTCGCTCCAAACGCTGCTCCCTGCTGCTCCCTGCATCGCTGCACCACCAGCCTGATAAGTGTAAAACTTGCCTTGCTCGCATCAACCGGATTAATTATTTATTATAGCTGACAGATCGTAGCGCTAGACTGCTTCGCCTTGGATTTTCATTTTCATTATTAGATCACTGCTTGCGCTAGACGGCTTCGCATTGTTTCACATTAGTAAATCACTGCTGATAAAATTACTCGTAGCGCTTGTCTGCCAAGGTGCGCTTCAACTATAAGAAATATATCTGCTGCCTGTACATTCGTGCCTGATTGTGCCAGCGCCATTACCGTCAGCTTAGCGCTATTCACGAGCATTCAGCCCCAACCCTGAGACGAGAATCCTTGCGGCCATTTTAATTGTTGTTGTTGTTTTGCCTCCCTGACCTGAGCTCCACCCCGCTCCCGCCTCCCAGCTGACCCCCCTTCGACCCTCCCCCTCCCACTTTCCACATATGGCTGATGCCTTTCCGTGCAGCGTTCACGCGCAGCGGTCGCGCCCCATGCGCGCCGAAGGTGCGCCAAAGGTAAGCCCGTCTACGCCCGTCCACGCCTGGACCGCGCCCAGCGCCAGACCCCCTGGCCCCCGTGGCTCCCTAACCTCTAGAGTCACTTATGATGCCGCTACTCTCCTCGCCCTCAACCCCGGACGCGCACCACAATGCTGCGAAGCTACCCCAGGATGTACCCACGGCCCATTTGCCTGCCTCTCCTGCAAGTTCAACTGCTTCAGGACCCTCACCAAACCCACTTCCTCCTCTCACAGCTCTGAACCCAACCGCCTGAATTGCATCCTACTGAACACCCGCTCGGTCCACAGACATGCAACAGAACTCTGGGACCTAATCGACACTGCGTCACCTGACATCGCCTTCCTCACTGAAACATGGATGAACGCATCTTCTGCTCCCGACATCGCCATCGCCATACCGGACGCTTACAAGATTATTTGAAAAGACCGCACCAATCAAACTGGAGGAGGCAATGCCATCGTCCACAGAAATACCATCAAAATCACAACTAGCTCCGAGGACAATCTTGCAAACGCCGAACATCTCCACTTTCAGATCCACACCGACCCCAGGACCACCCTTAGAGGCATCCTCATCTACAGGCCTCCAGGTACCCGCACTCAATTCAGCGATGACATCACGGACTTCGTCAGCCCACATGCCCTCGCCTCCGAGAACTACATTCTTCTAGGAGACCTCAACTACCACCTTGAAAACACACTCGACAGCAACACCACCACCCTTCTGGACAACCTGGCCAATCTCGGACTCAAACAACTTGTTGACACCCCCACTCGCACAGCCGGACACACACATCGGAGGCCATGATGTTTATCGAGCTGAGTGTGGAGACTGGAGTGAATCTGCGCCACGCACAGACGGAGCTGAGGCGACCAGCTGTGCATTCGGCCAGCGAACCCAACCCCATACATCTGCCCTCCAGTCTTTGACGTTCAGTGGCCAGTGAGGCGGGGCTGGATCCTTTGCCGTTAATCTGTCAAGGCCTTGGGGTGATCGACCTGGTTGGGACCACCACGCTATGGGGTTGCAATTGTTTGAACTAAGGGGGCTACGGGAGACCGGCTTTGCAGTCGGACAGCGAGCCTGACCCCTATCCTGTGTCCTCCATGTTTGGCCTCAGGTGAGACCCTGTCTTGAGGGTTGGGTGCTTATTTGATTGCTCTTTGCCTAACTCAGAAAAAAAGTGCAAGAGGGACCCAGAGAACACTGGTTCTGGGGGCAATTCCAATCCAGGGAATAATACAATGAGAAACAAGAACAAAAGGCCCCACTACAAACAATATGAAAGGGCAATAGCTCCAAATGTGAAAATGTCACCCACCAAAAAGCTGATATCACAATTATTTATTCATCGTATTTTTGGTAGCGATGTGTTTGTAAGAGACATTTATTAGTAATAGATTCCTTACCTTAAAATTACCCCAGACGTCAGACTGGATGCAGAGAAATTCTATCTTAGCAGTACCCATGCTCGTCAGTTGGTGGCGACGGCTGACTCTGCACCCGTCATCGGCATTGTGGTTGCCGGTATCACATTGCGTTGTCTACTTAGATGCCACCACTGCATGTTGAAGTCAGTTCTGACATGACTTTCCACACCAGAGGCGCAAAGCTATGCAAGACCCTGACCCCTTGCGCACAAACCTAGGGCCCTGTAAGGGAGTCCCTATACCTATGTTATGTTATGATTTCTTGTATAGCGCATGACTCACCCGGGGGCATCTCAGCGCTTCCCTAGAAGTCAGTTCGCAGAACGGGAAGGATGGGTGGTACTGTAAGGAATCTACAACTAATGCATTTTTTTCTTAGAGATACATCGTTACCGAAGGTAAGTAACTTGCTCATCTGAAAGAGACTATTCGTTATAAATTCCTTACCTTAGAATAGATACCCCAGCAATAACAACTCCGGAGGTGGGTCTGCGAACTAAGTTCACACCAGGAAGAGCTGGAGAACAGAACCGCTGAAAAAGCTGTCTCTGCGGACTTGGCTGTCCAGGCAGTATTGCTAAGTAAATGTGTGCAGGGATGCCCCTGTGGCTGCCTGGCAGATGTCAACCAGCGGAACTCCATGTCCCAAAGCAGTAGCCGCTTCAGTCGCCCTGGTAGAGTGGGCACGAGGCCTACTGGAGGTTCCTATTTAGCCAATGAATAATATATCCGAATGCATAGGGCGCTCCATAGAGAGATGGTACGTTTGTGCACTGCCCAACCTTTCTTGGCATCCCCATAACCCACAAAGAGCTGATCGTCCACCCAGAAGTCTTTAGTTCGGTGAATGCGGAATTACAGCAATACAGCACACGTTTTGGGTCCAGATGGTGGAGTCTCTCCTCCTTTTTTGAAGGGTGCGGAGGCGGAAGAAGGTGGTCATGTGATGGTCTGACCTATGTTGAAAGAGGTTACCACTTTGGACAGAAAAGAGGGCCTAGTGCAAAGAACTACTTTGTCTGGATGGACAGCAAGAAAGGGTGGTTTGGTACATAAAGCTTAAAGCTCACTCACCCTGCAAGCAGAGGTGATGGCAAGCAAGAAAGCAGTCTTTAAAGTAAGAAGATGAAGTGGACATTTATGTAGTACCTCAAAAGGAGCACACATAAGATAAGTAAGGACAAGATTCAAGTCCCACTGGGGCATTACGAAAGGAGAAAGAGGAAAGAGATAAGTAAAGCCTTTCAGAAATCTGTTCCCAATAGGGGACTTGAAAAGAGAAGGCTGATCAGGAAGGCAAAGAAAAGCCAAAAAGGCCAAAAAATAGCCTTTAGGAGTGCCCAGAGCAGAGCCCTGCTGGACCAAAGAAAGAATGAAAGAGGGGCAAAAAGGGGATCCACAGCCTTGGCTGTGCACCATGCCACAAATTAGTTCCATCTACAGGCGTATACCGTTTTAGTGGAGGGACACCTGGCTGCCCAGATGACATTACAGACTTCAGGAGCAAGATCGAAAGCTGTCAGCTGCCGCCACCCAATCTGCACTCAAGGAGGTAGAGGCTGGACAGGTTAGGGTGGAGGGCCATCCCCTGCTGCTGCGACAGAAGATCCTCCTGAAGAGGCAGTCTGATCGGAGGATCGATGGCCATGCTCAAGAGCTCAGCGTACCGGACTCTTCGTACCCAGTCCGGAGCCACAAGAATGACGGGCCCGGTCGCGCTTGATCTTCTTCAGCACTCTGGGCAGAAGCGGTGTAGGCGGAAAGGCGTACAGGAGGCCGCAATTCTACTCATGACGAAAAGCGTCGCCGAGCGAGTGCTGCCTTGGAAACTCTAACGTGCAGAACTGCTGAAACTGCGTGTTCTCTTGATTGGTGAATTGATCTACCCAAGGCTCTCCCCACCACCAAATGAGCGCTTGCACCACCTTCGAGTGAAGGAGCCATTGGTGATCCATGATGCTCCAGCGACTGAGTTATTCCCCCCTGGCATTCAGAGAACCTGCCAGGTGTTGAACCGCCAAGGTCATGCTGTGATGTTCCAGCCATGTCCAAAGGTGAAAAGCCTCTTGACATAGGGTCCACGACTGCACTGCGCCTTGTTTGTTGCAGTGGCCACAAGGAAGTGGTGTTGTCCGTGAACACCTGCACTACTCTTCCTTTGACAGAAGGAAGGAATGCTTTCACTGCAAGAGGAATCATCCGGAGCTTCAAAAGGTTGTTGTGGAGCCCGGACTCCACCGGAGACCAGCGGCTTCTGATCTCCGCCTCTCCCATGTGGCCGCCCCATCCCAGGAGTGATGCATCCGTCACTACTGTTAATTCTGGTTGGGGAAGGGAGAGGGATCTGCCGTTGAGCCAATCCTGGTTCGGGAGCCACCACTGCAACTGATTTGCAGTCCCATCTGAGAACTGGATGACATTGGAAAGATTCCCCTGATGCTGCACCCACTTGAACTTCGGGTCCCACTGCATAGCCGTATATGCCATCTGGTATGATCTTCCAGAAGGATGCAGGAGACCATGAGCCCAGCAGCCTCAGGATCATTCTCACCGAAATCCAGGATAGAGGCTGAAACATCAGTTTCATAGGCCGAAAGTCCTGGACTCGCTGCTCGGGAGGATAAGCCCGAAACTGCGGTGTATCCAGAACTGCTCCGATGAAAAGGAGCTTCTGAGAGGGAATCAGGTGCGACTTCGTCAAGTTGATAGTGAACCCCAGCGAGCCCAGGAAGTCCAGCGTAGTCTGGAGGTGGGAGACGACAGCCTGGGGCGAGCCCACCATCAACGGCCAGTCGTCGAGAGAGGGAAGACTGTAACCCCTGATCTACGCAGATGAGCTGCAACCACCGCCATCCCTTCTGTAAACACCGAGGGGTGCTGGTAAGGCCAAAGGGGAGCAGAGTAAACAGAAAATGCTAATGGCCTACCGTGAACCGTAGGTAACGCCAGTGGGCAGACAAGACAGGGATGTGAAAATAAGCGTCTTGCAAGTCCAATGCTACCATCCAGTCTCCAGGGTCGAGGGCAGACAAGGCCTGAGCCAAGGTTAACATTTTGAACTTCTCCTTCCGGAGGAAGCGGATAAAGTCCCTGAGGTCTAAGATAGGATGCAGGCCTTTGTCCTTCTTGGGTACCAGGAAGTAGTGGGAGCAACCACTACCAACTTTCTGGTACAGGGTCCTGTTCGATAGCTCCCTTGGCCAAGACAGCCGCAACTTCCTGGCGGAGAAGGGCCAAATGATCCTCTGACATGCAATGGAGCGTTGGTGGCACAGAGGGAGGAGGGGTCTCAAAGGGGAGGGAGTAGCCCCTTCGGACTATCTGCAAAACCCACCTGTCCGACGTGATGTTGTGCCAGTGGGGGAGTTGATGGCAGATCATGCCACCCACTGGCAATTGGTGGCCCTGAAAGGTCAGACTAGGAAGGTTTGAAGGCTGCTGCAAAAGGGCATTGCTTAAATGTCCCACCCGCTGGCCCCCAGACCTGTGACACTGGGTCCCACGTCATCCCAGGCCACACATAGACTGGGTAGCTTCCACGGCACTGTGGCTCTGGGTGGAACATGGTGGGGTACCCCTTCAGTAGCCACAAAAGGGCCAAAAGACGCACTGCATGAAGTGAGAAGATGCTGCGAGGCCCCAGGATCTGACCGTAGCCATAAAGTCCTTGAAACACTCGAGCGACGACCATCAAAGGCCATGTCCAAAAGACTAGATTAGACATCACCAGAGAAGCCAGACATTCTCAGCCAGGCGTAGGGCCTCAGGGCTACCGACGTGGAAAACCTTTCTACCTTGTGAGTTGGCGGTATCCAGCCCACACCGGACGGTAAACTTTGCTGCGCCTCGACCCACACCAACAGTGTGGGGGAGCACAGCCCGGGCCTCCTCCGGGCACTGCAGCAGTACTTGCACAACTGTATCCCACACGGTTAGTATGTAGCGGCTCAAAAGAAATGCAGTGTTCAACGACCGCAGTTCTAGGCTGGCAGAAGAAATATCTTCTTCCCAAGATGGTCCAGCACCTTGGATTCCCTATCTGGTGGAGCAGTAGGGAATGCGCCTCTTGAGGACGAGCCTAGGACCACCTAGCTCTCAGGGGTAGGGTGTTGAGAGAGGAAAAGGGTTCACCCAGGCCAGGCGGTGGAGTTGGGCAATCATCCTGTCCACAGGAGCCCCTGTGTTGGGCTTGGACCAAGTGCCCCGAAGGACATCAGTGAGGGCCTCATTAAAAGGCAGCAGGAGCTCAGAAGAGGCTGTTGCTGACTGAAGCACCTCAGTCATGAGGTTAGTCCAGACAGCCATTGTAGGAAGCTCGAGGCCCAGGGACAGAGCCACCCTACGCAACACAACAGCATAGGCTCTCTACTCCACAGCCACAGTCGGGGGAGAAAGCATGCCAAGGTCAGGGGAGGTATCCAGATCACTGGCATCACCCAACTCCTCTCTCCAGTCCAGCTCCTCAAGTTGGTCTGCTAGAGGGTAAAAGACCCCTCCCAGCGCTCCACACCCTCGTATGGCTACCAGTCAGGGCGATAGGGAACGCCAGGGATGAACAGTGGTACAAAAGTACCCTCCTGCGCCAGGAGCACTGTGTGCCAGTAGGAGGTGAAGCTTGAGTTAACACTGGTTTGGGAGAAAACCGGCGTCGGGTGTCACCACTGAAATTGGCATCGGGGTACGTACCATGAGGTTGATCAGCACCAATCTGGAACAAGGCCTGAATCCTTGGGGCCCTGCGGAGCCGGGCAAGAGCCACTGGCATTGAAGGCTCAGGGCACCCAACCAAGTCCGTAGGACCCAAAGCTGTGCCTGCATGCGGTGTCAGGCTGATCTAGGATGCGAGCGGCACGGAGCAGACTGCCGGACCGCCAAAAGCTTTTGGGACTGCTCCCGCAGCGACTTCTGCTTCAGGGCCCGGCAGTCGGGGCATGAATTTGGGTCGCTGTCATGCTCCAGGCACCAACGGCACACGAGATGTGGATCGGTGACCGACATCAATTTGTGACATAAGTCACACAGGGCTTGAAACCGGCCGATGGCTGGACATCCCTTATGCACCAGGAGTCGAAGACTCAAAAGACGTTGACAAAAAGTCAAAAAAAGTTATTCAAAAAGTAACTAAGGGGCAAGCTCTCTCAGGATCTGGACTGGCTTCCACGGAAAAAGAAAGAACTGACGTCAGTGCGCAGGGGCGGCATCTAGATAGAAACCGCAACGTCAAATCGTCCATTCTAATTTCTCATACTCTCTATTCTGCAGAAAGTACCTGTAGGAAACTGGCTCTGTATACACTATACCAAAATGAAGTGTAGTGTGCATAAAGTCCAGTGAAACCCCAAAGGTAGGCAGAGGTAAAAGTAGATAGCACCTTAATCTCTATTTGTGGTAGTGTGGGCAAGCAGTAAGGCTTTATCAGAGGGTAGTGTTAAGAATTTGTTGTACAAACTCAATGAGTAAATGATGTCACACACTCAAAGACTGAACTCAGACGAATTTTGTTTGTATAAAATATTATCAAGGTATTTTATTTCTAGAACCAAACCAAGCCTGACACAGGTAAGTGAAATAAATTCTTTGCAATAAATTATGAAGTGTTTACAAGTGAATGCAATTCCAAATGCAGTTGTTTGAAATACAGGTAAGACAAGGTATTAAAATTACTGTACAGATTACTTTTTAGTTACTTTTTGGATTACTTTTTCGGCTCAGTGTGATATGGCTAGATATCACACTGGGACATTTCCTAGAAAAAAGGTAAGTAAAATCTTTTTTCCACAATTGATATTTTTCAGGATTCCACACAAATCAACTCCACACTTAAAATATTTTTCAGAGAAAAACAGTCAATTGGTTCCTATGGAGAGAAATGAAGTTAACAGTAACCAGGTAAGTAATCGGTCTTTGGGGTTGAGCTTCTGGGGTTAGAACAAGGGTTCCCCCAGGGTCAAGAATGCATTCTTGTTACACCCTCAGCAGCACAAGGGCGGCCATGTGCAGATTGCTGACGCCCAATGTTATCCAACGGGGGATAGAGGGCCTCCGGTTGGTGGCTGCTTACAAGCAGGCTACAGGGTTGTGGGAGCAAATCTCCTGGTGATAGGCTCAGGGCAAAGGGGGATCCGGTTTAGCTTACAAAGTGCACCCGCAGAGGCGCAGGGGCGGCTGGGTGCAGGGTGCTGTTTTGGCTTTGGGTTCCCTGTTGTTTTCAATGGGGACTTTCGGTTTTGGTTTACAGCTGCAGGCTCGGTCCAGGAAGACTTCTGGGAGGAACCAACAGCTCAACAGTTAAGTTGGAGGGCTCGGGACGTAGGTGCACCTTGGGTTCTCTTATCCAGGGCTCTGGGTGGCTGGATGCAGGGGTGCCTTTTTTTGTAGGATTTCACCTTACCAGGCCACTCGCTGTTGGGGGGGTCTCCGTGCAGAGGCTGCAGGGGATGTCGGGGAGTCCTAGAGGGGTCAACTCACTGTGGACATGGGCTCTGGAGCACTGGGGGACCTCCCTGGGACCTGTGGGCCATTCGAACTTGGGCAGTAGGTGACGGATGCAGTGGTGGGTCCAAGTGTTGCGTTTCTTTGTCTTCAGCATGCTCAGACTCTGTCTTGGGAGTTTTCTTTTGAACAGAGCTGCTGCTCACAGGAGAGCTGGTCTTTGATGGAGGCAGTCAGTCCTCCCAGGGTTCTGCAGTCTCCTTTGCTGGGCGTCTTCTTTCGTCATTTTTAGGTCACGCATTTGAGACCTCTTTTATATACTTTAGTATATACTTATTATATACTTACATGTACTTTGTGGGCTCTGGGGAACAGCCCTAGAACTTGTCTGCTTCTGCTTAGGGACTTTTATTTCTGTTCAACTACCTCTATTTAACTGTCTTGATAAAAACCGACCAGCACAGGTCAGTGAAATACCAGATTTAGCATTCTCTAAATTCCAGTCCATAGAAATTGTCTTACACGAGCACACGTAGACAATAATATTTTTTTCAAATCTTGAATTCTTAGTGATATGACCGCCGAAGGCCCTGATTATATATTAAAAACAATGCTTTGGACTATACCATTTTCCGCTGAAAGGCAATATTTCTCTCTATATGTTCCCATACCTGGCGTGTCAAACAGTTTGGTGCTTACTTTCCCTCCATGTTGAAGAACAATAGATGTTTCAGCACCCAGGCTAATGTGCTGCATAGATAAATACATATAAGGTCCCAAAGGCGAGACCCAGAGATTTAAGTAGGCCGGGTATCACCGGTGCTGAGAACCAGCAGTTTTTTAAAGGGGGCCACAAAATTGGTCTCTATCGGGCTTGTTTTTGTTCCCTGGCACAGGGTGTCCGTTTTTTTGAGGACTGCAGTGACAGCAGACACAATGATGTGTGCATACTCACACTGCTCACTAGTGGAAAAGTTACGGCATGACGTCATGCCAGGTGAGCGTTATAAAGGAAGGGAAATCCTTTAAAGAGAGTCATTTTCTCTCTGGATTTCACCTCTCCATTTGAAACTCAGAAGCAGGAAACATTGTCTTGGTGTCACCAGAGCTTTAAGTGGAAGATTTTTCAATAATAAATACAAGCCATAGTTGCTGCTTATTTATCTTATGCAACTAACAAACATTGACAAAGCCAATAGTCCTGACTTCTTTTAGGTATGATGTTACTTGTTTTATATCTGGCGGCAATGACAAAAACAGCAAAATACAAGTCGGGGTGCCCACTATGCTAAACACAGCCTTTTAGCTTACGTGTTTTAAGCAACACCCTTAATTACATTGGCCACGCCCATTTATGAGACCCTCCTAGTTTTTTCATCCAACTTAAAGCCCTGGTGAGACCGATTGCTTTGCAAATGCTTGCGTTATACTGTTGCTCCATTATTTTGTCATTTTTAGGTCGAGCCTATAGCGGCAGAAAGCATGTGCTGCTCGCTTTGCGACACATGGAGTATGGAGTGGAAGCTCTGCCCACTTCCATGCCCATCTTTTTCATTGGCTTGTGTCTTTTCTAAATGCTGCTTCACGATTGATTTATAGGCTATTAGTCCTTCCTCATGACAGCCATGTCCTCATTTATATCCTTCCATGGTTACTGATCCCTTTACTTTGTGTGTTAAATGGTATGTGTTATTTAGATTGTGAGCAATATTTTCTTTCCATGCTCTCCCCCCTACTGCAGTCCATTCCTTCTCGCTCTCCTGCCCCTAGTCCGCACTCCTGCTGGCCGTGCCTTCCAGCCCCCCTGCCTCCCCCCCAATCCAGTTTGCAATGCAATAGGTCTTGGGTAAATGCAAGTTCTATTGAATTGCAAATGCTTGTTCTTCTTAGGATGCGGGAATCTGACTTCTTGATTCAGGGCTGCCCCCTAAATACTGTATTTAGGGGCGTTTTAGGGGTCTAGGGGTCAGTAAACATTGGGCTACTGACCTTAGGGTGGGTACACCCTTGGTGTACCTACCCTACTTGGGGGAGTGACCAGAATCCCTAATCCTGATTGGGGAGTGCCCGCAAACTGCAAGATGGTGGGCACTTAAGAGTGGACTTCACCTTGCCTCCCCCACCTGAGGGGTGGGGTTGACAGAGGTGGGCACACATTCTAGGCTGGCTAATCTTTCCCTCCTTTCTTCCCGCCGAAAAGGATGCGAGACAGGAAGGGGGGCTGCTCCTGATAGCAGGAGAGGTTGGGGGTCGCATTACAAAGGCTGGAAGGCATTTGAAGCTCCCCTGTCACAGATGGCTCTTCCTGACTGGGGGAGGTGTGAACACCTGCACCCAGGAAAGGCTTTGTTTCTGGGCTCGAGGAGCGAAGACTCCCACCCCACAGGTCCACAAAAGTGTCTTGTGGTGGCAGGCTGGAGTGTACCAGTCAGGAAACCCACCAGAGGCTGGTCGTTTTTCAGGGGGCATCTTTAACATGCCCTCTGATTGCATTTTTCTTTGAATTCCACACTGACATCAGTGTGGGTTTAATGCCTGAGGAGTTTTATACCAAACTTCTCGGTTTTCATTGTAGTCATTACGGTGCTGTGGAGGTTGTAATGACAACCTCCCAGTACATATACTCTTAATGGCAGCACTGTACTTACAATGTCTAAGAAAGGACTTAGACACTGTAGGGATACAAGGCTCATGCACCTGTACCCTCACCACTGGTATAGTGCACCCAGCTAGATTGGTGGATGATCTATGACAAGGCAGTGGGCGGTAGGCATGTCACACAGGGATGTGTGCCATGTCACCTCTTCACTTTGTTCTGCACCAAAACACGCATCCTGCAAAGGCAGTGTGTGAGTGTAAAAGTAAAGGGCCGCTAAGGGTGGCACAATATGTGGTGCAGCCCTTAGAGACCTTCCTGGTCACATTGCCCTGGGTACTTGGGGAACCATTTACCAGGGGCTGACCTGTGGCCAGGGTGCCAATTGGGTTTGGTACAGTTTTGGAGAAAGAACACAGGCCCTGGGAACCTCATTGGCAGGGACGCAGGGCACATCAAGTCAAAGTGCATCAGTAGTTCTGGCAACAAGTGGGGGCGTAACTGTAACAGAAATCCAGCTTCTCACAGTACCGCTCAGTGGGAAGCACAGACCTTTCTGGAGCCCCAGCACTCTTTACAGAAAACATATGTTCAAAAACTTTGGAGTGAAAAAGGGATCTTAGATCATTATAAATATTCTTCAGTTAACTTTATTCTTAGCTGTGCAACTTTCATGAAGTCAAAGCAAACTATTGTGACAGACAGAAAAGTTAATTTCGGTTAACTTAATGAAAATGCCTAGATGGTCCTGCTTTAAAACTCCCTTAAAAGCTGGGTGTTTAGCCTCCCACTAAAAGAAATATCCCTGTCACGGTAGAGATTGAATGGTGGTGAATGATGCCTATTGTGGATCAACATACAACACTCGCTTCCTTACCCTGTTCCATCAGCTTTATTCTTATCCGCTTGCAACTGGAAACCTAACAAGGAACTCACCATCCATGCTCCCACTAAAAGAATATTACATAAATGCCTCTGACAAACCAAATCTGTCTGGTGTATTAATTCACAGAAAAACGTCTCTCTGTCCATTCTGGGGCATAGAATAGACAAAGGCACCTTTATTCTTATGTATTATTTTCAAAGGGATTCTTTTTGTACTTTCTGGGATACCAATCCAAAGACAAAATTATGCTGTATGGAAGAAAGAGCAAACACAACAGGTGATGGACCGAATGTGGATCAATGTCACACACTCATCCCAGTCCAAAGATCTGGGCCCAAATCCATCGTTTTTTTGCACTCCACACCACCCTGGGTTAGACAATGGCGATATGCAAATCAGCTCTGACCCTGTGCCCCATGGGAACAGTCCAGTCCGAACTACAAAAGCCATGTCCTTCCCAGAACGGAATCAAGCATCCGAGGACCGGACCGGTTTCGAGGTAACACCTCTCATCAGCCCGGCTAGCTTGACTCCAGTGGTGTGGAGTGCCTGGGACCCACGTCTGGGCATCCCCAGCGCACTTAGGGCGGAATATGCAAACACAACAGGTGATGGACCGAATGTGGATCAATGTCACACACTCATCCCAGTCCAAAGATCTGGGCCCAAATCCATCGTTTTTTTGCACTCCACACCACCCTGGGTTAGACAATGGCGATATGCAAATCAGCTCTGACCCTGTGCCCCGTGGGAACAGTCCAGTCCGAACTACAAAAGCCATGTCCTTCCCAGAACGGAATCAAGCATCCGAGGACCGGACCGGTTTCGAGGTAACACCTCTCATCAGCCCGGCTAGCTTGACGCCAGTGGTGTGGAGTGCCTGGGACCCACGTCTGGGCATCCCCAGCGCACTTAGGGCGGAATATGCAAACACAACAGGTGATGGACCGAATGTGGATCAATGTCACACACTCATCCCAGTCCAAAGATCTGGGCCCAAATCCATCGTTTTTTTGCACTCCACACCACCCTGGGTTAGACAATGGCGATATGCAAATCAGCTCTGACCCTGTGCCCCATGGGAACAGTCCAGTCCGAACTACAAAAGCCATGTCCTTCCCAGAACGGAATCAAGCATCCGAGGACTGGACCGGTTTCGAGGTAACACCTCTCATCATCCCGGCTAGCTTGACTCCAGTGGTGTGGAGTGCCTGGGACCCACGTCTGGGCAT
This sequence comes from Lissotriton vulgaris, assembly GCF_964263255.1. Taxonomy (NCBI): domain Eukaryota; kingdom Metazoa; phylum Chordata; class Amphibia; order Caudata; family Salamandridae; genus Lissotriton; species Lissotriton vulgaris. The sequence goes on along the minus strand of NC_141696.1, from coordinate 836,174,786 downwards.
CCCCAGCGCACTTAGGGCGCTGGGGATGCCCAGAAGAAAGAAACATTCTAATATATTAAAATGTTCTACGGCACACTTGCCTCCTCTGTGTTTCACACCTTTATTCTAAATCCTTTAGCACCTCACATGTTCACATAATTTAGCTTTCCTCCATTGGCTGATGGTGGGAAGTGCTGCTTTTTGTACCACTGCAGACCAGCAACATCTTAGCTTCCTGAACAGAACAGTGTTGCCTTGCTACCATCTTTCTCTCAGATTGTGACATCATTGGTTCTTACCAGAGTGAGATGGCTTTGTGACATCAAAGAATCTTCAGGGTTGCTAAGGCGGTGGTGTGTCAACATTGGCAGCTGTAGTCAAGACTTTGCCGCCATCTTTGTCAAAGTTGTTACCTGCTACAGAATTTGTTTCTGGTTTGGAGCTTTTGTCAGCTACGTCATTATAATATTTCTTCTCTGTTACATCTTTGTGAAATGACAGGTAAGGAATTCCTCATTTTATTTATTTGAAACGGCTCATTTATTTCCATACATATGGCTAGATTAGATTAAAGTCTGGACTTGTTGGCAGAGCATTGCAATTATAAAGTAACTTGATATTAATGTATCATGTTGCACCTTCATTTTGTGTCCTTCATCATCAGTAGCAAAGACATATCAAAAATCAATAGCCAAACATTGGAGTCTTTGATATGTTCCTCCTCATTCACACCTTATCTCAGTACTTTTAGCTCTGTTAGCACTTTAGTACTGAAGACTTTCTACCCTGACTTGACATATAAACACAACGTAGCTAGAGAGCCTAGATAATCACTGAAAAAATCAAATCCTCATCTCTGTCCATACTGTGTTTCCAATGATTAACACATGTTGTAAAGCTAAGGGCTATGTTTTTAGGACATCAATAGCTCTAAACTCTTCTTTGACATAACTGCCAGGCCAATCGAATGAGAAATGAGAGTCAAATACTAAAGAGAGTATCAAAGACAGAAGTAATAAATGAGGAAGATTTCGTAATGAAAGACTCTTTTAATCTGATCAGCAGCTTAGGGACATTGTCCACACAGACCTATATAAACCAGAGATGTATTTCCCCTCTATGGCCACAATTTTAAGCCTGGCTCTAGGGAGATATACTACGGAAGCGCCCTCGCTGGCAGCTAGTAATTGTCTAGTGCATGTCGAAGTTGTAGATAAAAGAAAAATTTTGATTTTGGCAAATCATATTCGGCCATTAGTTGTTCGTAGAGAGGCATGTGGTCAGACATCCTTCAGTTCGGAAATTCATGGCATGTACCACTTCTTTCTTTTACCTCAATTCCAAAACATTTTCTAGCTCGCTACATGCCTAATATTCTCAATCAATTCTCTCACATGCATCTTTAATATCTTCAACTTTAACAGCTTTAACTCCTTGTCCCCACCAACATCCTGACATTCTTTCTCAACTACCTACTCTTTGCTAGAACAAATCTGCATTAAACTGAGGCTTTCTAATTTTTGCACATGCTTTGTGTACTACCTTGGCAGCTTCCTTGCTCATGTAAAGCAATTTGCTCTCATTGTTATGCCCTAAGTAGTCCATCCCTACATTGTCTTTCATGACTTCATCAAACTTAAACAATTTAGAAACCAGTGGGGCGTGGCCAAGACTCCAATGGAGTAGGATTCACCTTGCAGTGTCTCCCTCCTCCAGCAGCCGACCTAAAGAAACTAGCAGCAGCGGGGCCGTGGGGGCACAAACAGGCCCCTTCTTAAACTTCACCAACCCATCTACCCCGTATCTGCAACCTGGTTTATCTTCCAGGCCTGAGATGGGGGCTGATACATAGCTGGCAACCAGGGAGAGCGGCTTTGCCCACCATCTTGGGCCCAGGGCTCGTGGAAGTGTCCAGACCTGTGGGGACCTTGGACCGCATTGTGGGGGCCCTGGCCAACGATTATTGGTGACCGAGGAGTGGTGTCTGAATTTCAAGGGCATGGGCAGTCCTCTGACGCCCCCACTTGGTGGGGCTTGATTGCCAGACCCGGCTGGAGCTAAGCAGATTGCTGGACTGGTTGCGGGGTGCGGACGGGCCTCACCTTCTCGGATCTCTTTGGGACCAAATCTGTGTGATAGCATCAGCGGGGATGTGTCCTAAAGCGATTGGACTGTTACCTGGAGGGGCCTCTGTCATCTGAGGCGGGCGACGCCATCATTTACGCCTCCATCTACTCCCCCTGCAATCCAGGAAGCTCTTGATGCAGGGGCTGGTGAACTCCAGATTGGACTATGGGAATGTCCTATATCTGGGGGCCCCAGTCTCTGTAGTCCACAGACTTCAATGTGCACAAAATGCGGCGACAAGAATACTCACAGGAACCGCAGCGAGGAACTCGGCCAAGCCAGCCCTTAGAAGTCTGCACTGGCTGCCAGTTAAGGAACGGGTCAACTTCAAGACCCTGTGCATTGCCCATAGAATACTGCACAATGAAGGCCCTCCCATCCTCAGGCCTCTTGTGTCCCATCAACAATCAATCAGACAACTTAGATCTAACTCCCTCTCCCTTGCAAAAGTCCCCAGAATTAGGAAGGCCAGAACAGGTGGTCGCCTGTTTTCGTACAATGCCCCCAGACTGTGGAATGCCCTCCCACTCTCTCTGAGGCAAGAACAAAACCACCTCAGATTTAGGAAAAGACTGAAGACCCTTCTCTTCCCCTGAGCACTCCCCCCATGACTTCCCATCCTCCAGGACTGTGGTCACTAGCGCCGGGATGCCCAAGGGTAGCTGTGCGCTCTACAAAACCCAAAATCAAATCAAATCAAATCATTGTGCGGCCATCTTACAAGCTTCCTCACCGTGACTAACCGGGTGAGAAGAGGCGAAAACGCCCTACCTGTGCTGCCTGAGTTGAACTGTGGCATCCTCCAACGAGGAAAGAGGAATGATCCCGCTGCCCCCCGAGTGGAGGTGCTCCATTCCGTAGGTTTCTGCCTTGGGGAGTCCCCGCCAGCGTGGGTATCGGAGAGAAAGACGCCGGCCCTCATCGGAGGACCTGATGTCCATCGAGCTGAGTGTGGAGACTGGAGTGAATCTGGGCCAAACACAGACGGAGCTGAGGCAACCAGCTGTACATACAGCCAGCGAGCCCAACCCCATCCATCTGCCATCCAGTCTGCGACGTTCAGTGGCCAGTGAGGCAGGGCTGGATCCTTTTCCGTTAATCTGTTCAGGCCTTGGGGTGACCGACCTGGTGGGGGCCACCACACTATGGGGTTGCAATTGTTTGAACTAAGTGGGCTCCGGGAGACCGACTTTGCAGTCGGACAGCGAGCCTGACCCCTATCCTATGCCATCCACGTTTGGCCTCCGGTGAGACCCTGACTTGAGGGTTAGGGGCTTATTTGATTGCCCTTTGCCTAACTCAGAAAAAACACAAGAGGGACCCTGAGAACACTGGTTCTGGTGGCAATTCCAATCCAGGGCATAATACAATGAGAAACAAGAACGAAAGGCCCCCTACAAACAATATGAAAGGGCAATAGCTCCAAATGTAAAAATGTCACCCACCAAAAAGCTGATATCACAATTTATATATACTGATATTATAATTATTATTATTTATTCATCGTATTTTGGGTAGCGATGTGTTCGTAAGAGACATGCATTAGTTATAGATTCCTTACCTTAGAATTACCCCAGACGTCAGACTGGATCCAGAGAAATTCTATCTTAGCAGTACCCCTGCGTGTCAGTTGGTGGCGTCGGTTGACTCTGCATCAGTCGTCGGCATCGTGGTCACCGGGATCACATTGCGTTGTTTACTTAGATGCCATCACTGCATGCTGATGTTAGTTCTGACATGACTTTCCACACCAAGAGACTATTAGTTATAGATTCCTTACCTTAGAATAGATATCCCAGCAATAACAACTCTGGAGGTGGATCTGCGAACTAAGTTCACACCAGGAAGAGCTGGAGAACAGAACAGCTGAAAAAGCTGTCTTTCCGGACTTGGCTGTCCAGGCAGTAGTGCTTAGTAAATGTGTGCAGGGATGCCCCTTTATCTCTTTTGTGCGATCCCGCTGATGGTGGGGAAAGTGTGGTAAAATCTATTGAATCAGTTTTTATAAAATGTATCTGGCAGTATGGGAAAACAAGAAGATCTCTTAAATACCTGTCTTTACCGCAAGAAAGAGGAGGACTAGGGGTCCCGAATATTCAGTTTCATTTGGTGGCTTGTCTTTTTAGTCAGATGGTGATCCTTCTGCATACTGCCACAGACATGACGAATAGTGCACTTGGGAATATCTACCCCCATCTATATTTGAACTATTGCTAGGAAAGGAAGCATTGGGGCTCCTACTGCGTAAAACAGATCGATGATATTATTAAAAAAAAAAGATACAAGGTACTGGATACCGTTTGGAGGGTGTGGAAGGTGATCCAGAAAACTTTAGGAATTCCCAAGTATAACTATTACACACCTCTCTGGAAATCAAATCTTTTTCCTCATTTGAGTAGTGATAGATCGTGGACATCCTGGAAGGTCCAAGGGATTAGGAGTATCGGGAATCTCTGGGAAGGAACCGCCTGATGAGGTTCGCAGATATACAGCAGAAATTTGGAATAGCATCGAAGCAAAGCTTTAAGTATTTACAAATTTACCAAACCCTAGTAAGTATCAGGCCCCGGATCACCCCAGGAGGTAAAATCAATATTCTAGAGAATATTTTGGCAGGGGGTACTAAGATTGGTACGATTTACGGAGGCCTGATCCCAATGTTACGGGATGATATGGATAAGGTGGAGGCCTCCTGGGCCCTGAAACTAGGTGACCCTGATATCGATCTTGATAGAACATTATTGATGGCAGGCAATCTATTTCATTCCTCGAACCTCAGGGCTCAACATTACAAGACATTATATAATCTATATTATACTCCACCCAAGCTCTGTGAGTGGGGGAAAAAAGATGATGATAAGTGTCCAAGATGTTCCCTGGGGCTGGCAAACTTGGTACAAATGTTTTTTCAATGTAGTACACTTAGGAAGATAGGCATAGAGATCAAAAAATTCTGAGAGGGGCTGCTAGGGGTTAAAATCACCCTATCCCCGGTTTTAATGATTTTGGGCACTGATTCTAACTTTAGATTGAAAAAGGAGGATTTATCTGTGTGGCTGTTTTAAAAATAATATTGGCTGTGGGCTGGAAAGACTCTACGGCTCCCTCATTTCACATGTGGTTGTCAAGATTGTTGGGGATTCATAATATGGAAGCATCTTTATATTCCCGAAGAGGTAAAAGGATGAGGGAGCTATGGCAGAACATCTGGGCCCCCCTAAAAAATTGGAGGTAAGCTAGAGTATAAATTCCTTTTAATGGCTTTTATTCAGCCTTGGATAATGTAAATCTCTGTATATTGCTGTGTATTATTGGCTGATGAATTTATTGCTATATATCTTCAAATGTTCTGTATTTTAAACATAGGGATGCTTAAATGTAATATTGTTTAACTATCTAACTTTTGTATGCACCAGGGGCCAGATGTAGGTGTCAAAATATCGGTCGGAAAACCGACCGATTTTCGGCCGTTTCCGACCGGTATTTGGACATTGGTATGTAGGGGTTTGAAAAACTTACAGATTCGGTAATTTTACTGAATCGTAATTTTACAGAATCGGTAAAATTACAGAATCAGTAAATTTACCGATTCTGTAAATTTTACAGATTCGGTAAAATTACCGCTTGGTAAAAATACCGAATCTGTAATTTGCTATGTAGGTAGCACTGTTAACAGTGCTACAGGCCATTCAGGATTCAGTATTTACCATGTAATACTATTACATGGTAAATAACTAATTCCTGTCTACATGCACATCTGTGCATGTACACCTGTGCCATGTGGCACACAGACATGCCCTAAGGGCATGTAGGTGTGTCACATGGCACACAAGCCTGAAACAGGGGTGCAACAGGGTGTCAAAGTGACACCCTGTTCCCCCTGTCAATTCGGTAAATGTACAGATTCGGTAATTACCGAATCGGTATTTGCGATTGATTCCTATGGGCTTCAAGGCCCATAGGAATCAATGGCAAATACCGATTCAGTAATTACAGATTAGGTAAATACCGAATCTTACCGAATCGGTATTTTTTACCGATTTTTTACCTACATAGGTTTTACCGATTCTTAAATACCGAATCGGTAAAATTCGGTATTTAAGAATCGGTAAAACCTATTTACCTACATCGAGCCCCAGATATTTAATTTAATAATAAATAAAACATTTTTAAAAAGGAAGACCTGGAGAACAGAAATGCTGAAAAAGCTGTCTCTCCGGACTTGGCTGTCCAGGCAGTAGTGCTTAGTAAATGTGTGCAGGGATGCCCCTGTGGCTGCTTTGGCAGAAGTCTTTAGTGCGGTCAAGGTGGAAATACAGCAATACAGCAAACGTTTTGGGTCCAGATGGTGGAGTCTCTCCTCCTTTTTGGAAGGGTGCGGAGGCGGGTAGAAGGTGGTCATGTGATGGTCTGACCTATGTGTAAAGAGGTTACCACTTTGGGCAGAAAAGAGGGACTAGTGCAAAGAACCACTTTGTCCAGATGGACAGCAAGAAAGGGTGGTTTGGAACATAAAGCTCAAAGCTCACTCACCCTGCGAGCAGAGGTGATAGCAAGCAAGAAAGCAGTCTTTAAAGTAAGTAGATGAAGAGGACAATTATGTAGTGCCTCAAAGGGAGCACACATAAGATAAGTAAGGACAAGATTCAAGTCCCACTGGGGCATTACGAAAGGAGAAGGAGGAAAGAGGTGAGTAATGCCTTTCAGAAATCTGTTAACAATAGGGGATTCGAAAAGAGAAGGCTGATCAGGAAGGCAAAGAAAATCCGAAAAGGACAAAAGATAGCCTTTAGGAGTGCCGAGAGCTGAGCCCTGCTGGGCCAAACAAAGAATGAAAGAGGGGCAGAAAGGGGATCCACAGCCTTTGCTGTGCACCATGCCACAAATTAGTTCCATCTACAGGCATATACTGTTTTAATGGTTGGTTGATTGCTTTATTTCGATATGCATATATCATAAAAGCAGTACAAAGAGTAAAAGCAGCATGTCGAAAGATGTGACTGTACATTGAGAATAAAAAGAATAAAAACACATTTGATCAGCATAAATTAACTAAGACAGAATTACATTGATATGGACAGTCTTTTAAGTCGAATCAACCAAGCCCATTTTAAAAACTTGGAAACGGCACAGACAATGGGAGGGGCTGTATTAGTTAAAAGGATCCGGAGGGCGACCGAATGCTGGCGAGTGCCCAATTCTCTGCAAATTGGTTTAAGCCATCGTGATCTGGGGCGCCCATAGTCCGGACATTCAAAAAGTAAGTGTGGCACCGTCTCTGGTTTGTCAGGACAAAGGGCACAATGGCGTGATGCGGGCTGGGATTTGTTCCACCTGGAGCAAAGGTCGGCAAGGGGTAGGGTTCCTAACCGGAATTTAATGTACAAAGACGGGTCCATGGCGATGGTAATTAAGTCCATGTAGGGCTCGTAGGCAACAACATCTTTTATTAGCAAGAAGGCTGCGGTGGCTTTGCAGTGCTGCTGATTGCTGATGCGCTTCGCGAAGACCCATTCCCAGTAAAGTTTTTTTAGGGACTCCTTTGGGGGGGCTGAGTGACTAAGCCAACAGGAGTCCAGACCTAGATCCCCTAAAAGATGTTTAATTTCCCGGAGCCATTTGATCTTGTGCCAACCGTCGGAGCGCATCACCTCTGCTAGTCCGTCAGCGTAGGATTTTAGCTCCGGAACCCTCCACAGGCGAGCCCAAAGCAAGAGAGGTCGGAGGCGTGCCTGGTCCCCAATTGCTTTACAGCCTACATCCATTAGGACTGGGAGTGTCGGGCTACTCATCGGGATGGCAAGGAGGTCTTTAATGAATTTGTTCTCGGCCTTGCTCAATGAGTCCACTTTACCTAGGCCCCACAGTTCAGCTCCGTAAAGTGACGCAGATACAGCTCGGGCTTTATAAATGTCTATTAAAGGGGCAACACATTGCTTGGTTGAATTATTGTACTCCTTGAGGAGGGCCCCCCCCACCCTTTTGTGACCAATAGTCATTTTGTTGATGTGGGCGGTCCAGCTCATCGCATCACTTAAACGGATTCCCAGGTAATCAAATTCTGCCACTCTTTCAAGGGGGGTGGAGTTCAAGATAGGGGGACGGCCAAGTTTACGAGGTGGGTGCATGACTAAATACTTGGTTTTGTCCACATTGATGACTAGTCCTCTGATAGTGCAGAAGTCCTGGAAGCGGTTCAGGAGTTTCTGGAGACCTTGGGGGGTTTTCGAAATGAGGAGGGTGTCATCGGCGAACAGCAAAGTTGGGATTTTTACGCCTCCCAAGGTGGGAGCGTCTCCTGGTTCGCCGAGCAGGTGCTCTACCACCCCATTAATGTAGAGGGAGAATAGGGTGGGAGCCAGGACGCAACCCTGCCGCACTCCCTTCTCGACCCTGATCTTATCGGTCTTTTCCCCATTCAAACCCCATCTAACCTGGGCATAGGTGTTGTTGTGCAGTTTGATGAGGAGGTTTAGGATGTACGGAGGCATACCTAGGCCATGTAACACCCTCCAGAGTTCCTCCCTAGGAACCAGGTCAAAGGCAGTCTTCAGGTCGATAAAGGCCAGGTAGAGACTGCCTTTGCCTAGCTCCACCACCTTCCAGTACAATAACAGGAGCCTGAACACTTGTTCGATAGTTCCGGTACCTGAACGGAACCCGGCTTGCATATCAGACAGAATGTGGTTGTTGTCCACCCATTGTAAAATCCTCCCCAAAATGGCTTTCCCCGCCAGTTTCTGACTCGAGTCTATTAGGCTTATGGGCCTATAGTTCCCAGGTAAGTCCCGGCAGCCCTTTTTGAAAATAGGGACTACCTCTGCTCCTTTCCAGGAGTCTGGCACAGATCCTCCCTCGATGATTGCGTTAAGAAGGGCCGAGATCAATACCCCCCATTCTTCAGGGTAGGCTCGGAGGATGTCTCCAGGGAGACCGTCCGGGCCAGCTGCTTTTAGTGGCACCAAAGTTTTGATCTGCTTTATGACATCCAGTACGGAAAACAGGTCCAGGTCTCGGTCTAAGGTGTAGGGCGGGAGGATGAAGGGATCATTGAGAGGGCCTTCAATGGCGGAATAGAGTGTTTGAAAGTGGGAAAACCATGTCTGAGCATTGATGCTACAGGTCCTCAGTGTGTCATCGGGACGGTTCCTGTTTCCCACCAAGTCCCAAAAGCCTTTGGCGTCTTTCCCACGACTGGCAGCCAAGAGGTCCTGCCAGTAATTATCCTCCCACTCCTTCTTGGCATTTTTTTGGCAGAGTGAATAGTGCCTCCTGGCCACCCTAGTCCTGGAGGGTATTTTAGACTTAACCGCTTCAATAAGAAGCGACTTCGCCTCCCTACACTTCTGGTTAAACCAGCCCTGTCTAGCCCGTGTACGGGGTTTCCTCCTGTTAGTACTAGCTGGGACTACGAAAAGGTCACTGATGGCCTGGGTTATGGTGCAGAACCTAATGGTCACCTCCAACAACCCATCCTCACAGGGGTCAAGGTTATCTAGAGCTGAGGTAAGAAGCTGCCTGATGACAGAGGTTTTCTCCTCTGAGAGCGACAGCTTCGCCCACTTTAACCGACGTCCACAGTTGAAAACTGCTGTCAAGTCCGGGGCGGGATTACGAGTGGTTCTGTTCGTAGTGCTAGATAGCCACCTATGGGACAAGGTGAGCGAGAGGAGATTGTGATCACTCTCTACAGATGGTATGATCACCATGTCCTTTACCATGCTCCACAGGTTTACGTCAAGAAGAAAATAATCAATTCTTGACGTGTATCCAGGCCTGTTGTAAGTATGGGCCCCTGCTTTATCAGAACCAGTCCTGCCATTAGCAGCCCTCAGACCAAACTCCATAGTTATGGAGTTAATCTGAAGGGCCACTTCTGTCCACTTTTTGATAGGGCTGAGTTCTAAGGACGGTATCCCCCACCTGATGTCATGTTCCTCTTGATCTTGTAAAATTTCGGAATCCAGAGGCTCAAAGGTGCAATTAAAATCGCCCACCACCAGAGTGCAATACTTGTAAGGTGACGAACGGAGCAGGGCTTCTAGGCAAGTTATGGCTGGGGATTCTCTACCCCCCTTTCGTTCCTCGGGCATAAATGTTAAATATGTTTAAGAGGACTCGACCCTGAGGGTTTTTCAGGGAGATGTTGAGGAGGTCCGGGCATTTAGTATCCCGCTCCACCACCCTGCAGTTGAGTTCAGAGGCCACCCAGATGAGGAGGCCGCCTGAAGGGCGACCCCTACCAGTTCCTGCGTGGACAGCTGGTAAATAGTGGGTGGAGTATCCTGCCTTGTGTAGGGGCTCCTTACTCCAGGTTTCCTGGAACAGGCATATGGAGTATTGCTCCACAAGCGAATTCCAGTCGGGCAATGCCAGCTTTCTCTCTAGGCCTGCTACATTCCAGCTGAAAACCCTAAGGGATGGGTCCGTCACAGCCGCAATGCTACAGGTCTCGACAGGAGCAAGTGAGTCCACAACACCCTCAGTTGGAAAGCCAACTGGGGGGTCAAGTGGTGCCCTCGCCTCCCCTGGTCCCCTTACAGTCTCAACAATGACCTGGTCTTGTGGTGTGGTCGGAGGGCTATGAATTTTAGCAGAAGGGGAGGACTCGACGTCGGGACTCCAAGCCACCAAAGCCTCCTCTGGAGCGTCACGGAGTCAACAGCCCCAGAAACCCCAGTTCGGTAGTGGTGGAACTGGATGGGACTGCGCTAGGGTAATTCCTGGGAAAAATTGGCCATGGACGTTGTTTTGGAAAGGGGCCCGGGATGGATAAAAGGGGTAATCGGGGCCGGCCGCGGGTAGAAGAAGGATAGATCAACTGCATCGACTCCCGGAGCGGACAAGGTTCGCCCTTGGGAGCATATTGAATGGGCAGCTCGTATGTGTTGAAAATTGACCACCACGCAGTCTCCCTCGAAAGGTTTTTTCCCGTGTCCAATCCAGCCCACCCTGCGCACCCCAAGAATTAGGCCATCCACGCCCAATGGAAGGGGTCTATTGGTTTTCAGCCAGTGGATGACCTTATTCTTTAGCGCCTGGTGAGTTTCCTGCTGTGTATCTTTGAGAGGGGGGGAACTTTGGTGAGGACAACAACATACGGGTGGCATTCGGGGGGGAGATTAACCGGGGGGCACTTACGTGTCGGATTCTGCGGGATGGCCACTGGGGAGGGATTTTTAGGCGAAGAGGTGGTAGGTTTAGCCTTAGAAGTTATAGCTACTCCGCTGGTTTTAGCTAGCGCAGCAGCCGCGGGTTGCAAGTTTGGAACAGCCCCTCCCTTCTGTTGTTTCTTATGGGCAGGATTAGGCGCAGGTATTATCGCTGCTGGGGGGGGGGAGTACCGTGCACTTGAGCTGCATGAATGGAAACACTTGGCCTTGCCTGCTTCGCACTGGCCTGGGAAGCTAAAGTAGGTGCTTTCCCGGTAGCCAGTGTCTTGGCTGGCAGTGTCGACTGGTCTCCAGATGGTTGGCTCACTGGAACCCCTTTACCAGCATTCCTGTCTGTATTGGCCTCATTAGGCTTTGGCTGTACTTTCAACAAGGTTTTCAGGGAGAAAAAATTGTCCCTGGTGACCTGTTCAAACTTGTCAAGCCTATCCCCCAGGCTCTTAACTTGGTCAAAGAGTGGAATCAGCAGGGACTTTACCAGTTTCTCGAGGGGCTCGAGTGAGGGTCCCTCGTTTGGCGGAAAAAGTATTGCCGGGACCAAGGGGGGAGGTAGCGGGGAATCGGCTGCAAGCTTGGGGGGGCTGGGATTCCCGAGAGATTCAGGCCCTTCGGAGTCTGAGTGTGGAGAACCCCTTTGAAGCTGTGTCCTAGGGCGCTTGTAGAGCGTGGAGTAGCTTCCCTTCCGAATATTGGTCCCCCTTTTCCTTTTCCTGTGAACCCGGGTAGGTCTAATCTGGGGCAATGGTTTTGGATCGGGTGAGGGAACAATAGAACCAGATTGAGACCTACTACCGGGAGAGCTAGCTATAGAATGAGCGGGGCCGGAATCTACTACCGCAGTGCAAGGACTGCTGGGGGGAGAAACTGATATCAGGCTTTCTATCCTGTCTATTCCTGCCTCTAACGCTACAATATGTTGCTCCACAGAAAGGGACCCAGGCAGAGGTGCAGTGGGGATAGAGGAAGTTGGGGACAAAACATGTGCCGCAGCTCCCAGGGAAGAGCGTTTGGAAGGAAGGAGGTCAAGTGAGAGGCGGCGTTCCGTCATTGCAATCTCCTTTTCAATGACGGCGGCCACCCTGGTGATGAATTTGTCCATAGTGCCAATCATCGTGGAGCCCCCTGAAGCACTTTCTCCACCGCCCCTCAAAGCTTTGCCGGAGCGAGTTGACATGATGGCTACGGGTCCCGCAGGTGAACTCCGGGGTCTTGGACCCGAGGCAATAGATGTAAGGGGGGTGGCCCAGCCCAGCCTCTGTCAGCCCCTGACTGCCACAGACTGCCCGCCCTTTGCTCGGGCTTCGCTCGGCGTCCCGCTCGCGTCCCACTGAGCGGTTACCAGTTGATTTTGTGCCGAGCGTTGCGGCCGGGGGGCGTGTCTTGCTGGGGGCGCGGCCGTGCACACCTGTGCAGCACAGGGACTTCTGGTCTTGGTAGTCCCTGCAGCTCGCGCCTTCAGTTGACTCAGATGTTCCCTCCTCCTCCTTTCTCCAACTGCAGCTGATCGCACTCCAGTGGCCTCGACCCCACGCCTCACGCTGCGCAGCGGCACCCGCGAAGCGGGTGCTGCAAGCTGTTACCACACGGCGGGGCGGTCAATCCCTCCAGGGATACGGGGAGTCCAACTGGGAAGCAGAAGCAGAGTGGCGTTCCGGGCGGCAGCAACCGGTGAGTTCCTCAGCACGAGGGGTCACTGTTTTAATGGAGGGACACCTGGCTGCCAAGATGACATTACAGACTTCAGGAGGAAGGTCGAAAGCTGTCAGTTGTCACCGCCCAATCTCCACTCAAGGAGGTAGAGGCTGGACGGGTTAGGGTGAAGGACCGTCCCCTGCTGCTGCGACAGATGATCCCTCTGAAGAGGCAGTCTGATCGGAGGATCGATGGGCATGCTCAAGAGCTCGGGGTCCGAGAATCTTAGAACCCAGTCCGAAGCCACAAGAATGACGGGCTCGGTCGCACTTGATCTTCTTCAGCATTCTGGGCAGAAGTGGTATAGGCGGAAAGGAGTACAGGAGGCCGCAATTCCACTCATGACGAAAAGCGTTGCTGAGCAAGTGCTGCCTTGGAAACTCTAACACGCAGAACTGCTGACACTGCATGTTCTCTTCAGTAGTGAATAGATCTACCCAAGGCTCTCCCCACCGTCAAGTGAGTGCTTGCACCACCTCCGAGTGAAGGAGCCATTCCTGATCCTTGATGCAACAGCGGCTGAGTTCGTCCGCCCTGGCATTCAGAGAACCTGCCAGGTGTTGAACCACCAATTTCATGCCCTGATGTTCCAGCCATGTGCAAAGGTGAAGAGCCTCTTGACATAGGGTCCATGACCGCACCGCGCATTGTTTGTTGAAGTGGCCACAAGGAAGCGGTGTTGTCCGTGAACACCTGCACTACTCTTCCTTTGACATAAGGAAGGAATGCTTTCACTGCAAGATGAATCGTCAGGGTGCTTCAAAAGGTTGTTGTGACTCCGGACTCCACCGGACACCAGCGGCCTCTGATCTCCGCCTCTCCCAGGAGTGATGCATCCATCACTACTATGAATTCTGGTTGGGGAAGGGAGAGGGATCTGCTGTTGAGCCAATCCTGCTTCATGAGCCACCACTGCAATTGCAGTCCCATCCGAGATCTGGATGACATGTTAAAGATTCCCCTGATGCTGCCCCCACTGGAACTTAAGGTCCCACTGTAGAGCCCGCATATGCATTCTGGCATGATCTTCCAGAAGAATGCAGGAGACCATGAGGCCCAGCAGCCTCAGGATCATTCTCACCAAAATACAGGATAGAGGCTGAATTATCAGTATCATAGCCCGAATATCCCGGACTCGCTGCTCGGGAGGATAAGCCCAAAACTGCGCTGTATCCAGAACTGCTCAGATGAAAAGGAGCCTCTGAGAGGGAATCAGGTGCGACTTCAGCAAGTTGATAGTGAACCCCAGCGAGTCCAGGAAGTCCGTCGTAGTCTGGAAGTGGGAGACGACAACCTGGGGGGAGCCCACCATCAACAGCCAGTTGTCGAGACAGGGAAGACTGGAACCCCTGATCTACGCAGATGAGCTGCCACCACCGCCATGACTTCTGTAAACACCGAGGGGCGCTGCTAAGGCCAAAGGGGAGCACAGTAATCTGAAAATGCTCGTGGCCTATCATGAACCGTAGGTAACATCAGTGGGCAGACAAGACAGGGATGTGAAAATTAGCGTCTTGCAAGGCTAATGCTACCATCCAGTCTCCAGGGTTGAGGGCAGACAAGACCTGAGTCAAGGTTAACATTTTGAACTTCTCTTTCCGGAGGAAGCGGATGACGTCCCTGAGGTCTAAGATAGAATGCAGGCCTTTGTCCTTCTTAGGTACTAGGAAGTAGTGGGAGCAACCACAACCTAATTCTGGCACAGGGACCTGTTCGATAGCTCCCTTGGCCAAGACAGCCACAACTTCCTGGCGGAGAAGGGCAAAATGATACTCCGACATGCAATGGAATGTTGGTGGCATGGATGGAGGAGGTGTCTCAAAGGGGAGGGAGTAGACCCTTCGGACTATCTGCAAAACCCACCTGTCCGATGTGATGTTGTGCCAGTGGGGGAGTTGATGGCAGATCATGCCACCCACTGGCAACTGGTGGCCCTGAAAGGACGGACTAGGAAGGTTTGAAAGCTGCTGCAAAAGGGCATTGGTTAAATGTCCCACACGCTGGCCCCCAGACCTGCAAGACTGGGTCCCACGTCGTCCTGGGCCACACATAGGCTGGGTAGCTTCCACGGCACAGTGGCTCTGGGTGGAACGTGGTGGGGTACCCCTTCCGTAGCCACAAAAGGGCCAAAAGATGCACTGCATGAGGTGAGAAGATGCTGCGAGGCCCAAAGATCTGACCGTAGCCCTAGAGTCCTTGAAACAATCGAGCGACGGCCATCAAAGGCCATGTCCAAAAGACTAGATTAGACATCCCCAGAGAGGCCAGACGTTCTCAGCCAGGCGTAGGGCCTCGGGCTACCGACGTGGAAAACCTTTCTACCTAGTGAGTTGGCGGTATCCAGCCCACTGCGGCAGTTCTTCCTCAACTGTATCCCACACCGTTTGTGTGTAGCGGCTCAAAAGACATGCAGTGTTCACAGACCGCAGTTCCAAGCTGGCGGAAGAAACATCTTCTTCCCAAGATGGTCCAGCACCTTGGATACCCTATCTGGTGGAGCAGTAGGGAATGCGCTTCTTGAGGACTAGCCTAGGACCATCAAGCTCTCCGGGGTAGGGTGTTGAGAGAGGAAAAGGGTTTACCTGGGCCAGGCGGTGGAGTTGGACAATCATCTTGTCCACAGGAGCCCCTGTGTTAGGCTTGGACCAAGTGCCCCGAAATACATCAGTGAGGGCCTCATTAAAAGGCATCTGGGGCTCCGAAGAGGCTGCTGCTGGCTGAAGCACCTCAGTCGTGAGGTTAGTCTTGACAGCCACCATAGGAAGCTCAAGGCCCAGGGACTGAGCCACCCTACGCAACACAACAGCGTAGGAGGCTCTCTACTCCATAGCCACAACGGGGGAGAAAGCATACCAAGGTCTGGGGAGGTATCCAGATCATAGGCATCACCCAACTCCTCTCTCCAGTCCAGCTCCTCAAGTTGGTCTGCTAGAGGGTCAAAGACCCCTCCCAGTCCTCCTCACCCTCCTATGGCTTCCAGGCAGGGTGGTAGGGAATGCCAGGGATGAACAGTGGTACAAACGTACCCTCCGGCGCCAGCAGCATCCTGTCCCTGTAGGAGGTGAAGCTTGAGTCAACGTCGGTTTGGGACAAAACTGGCGTCGGGGTGTCACCTCTGAAATTGGCGCCGGGGTAGGTACCATGAGGTTGACCAGCACCAATATGGAACCAGGTCTGAATCCTTGGGGCCCTGCGGAGCCGGGCGAGAGCCACTGGCATCGAAGTCTCAGGGCACCCAACCGAGTCCGTAGGGCCCACAGCTGTGCCTGCATGCAGTGTCGGGCTGCCCTAAAAAGGCTGTGTAATGTTTTGTATAATTGACAAAGGTGGGCAGGGGATGCTATGGGAAAGGAAAGGGAGGGAATCTTGCAGCCGTCCCCACCTTCTCCAAGGATGGAGTCAGAGAGGGATGACTCGCCAGGTCCCGTGTCACGTCGGCCAATGGACGAGGAGAAGGCAATGATCGTCGATGCTTTTACTTACCCAAGGTTGTGAAGACTTCGATAATGAGCAGTGATGGCTCAGCGGCCGGTCCCGCAACCTTGCCTTTGACTGGGGCCTCCAGCGGCGTGAAGCAGACTGCCGGGCCTCCAAAAGCTTTCGGGACCGCTCCTGCAGCGACTTCTGCTTCAGGGCCCAGCATCAGCTTGTGAGAGGAGTCACACAGGGCTTGAAACCGGGCCGATGGCTGGACATCCATTATGCTCCAGAAGTCGAAGATTCAAAAGACGTCAACAAAAAGTCAAAAAAAGTTTGTCAAAAAGCAACTAAGGGGCAAGCTCTCTCAGGATCTGGACTGGCTGGCACGGAAAAAAAAAGAACTGCCGTCAGTGCGCAGGGGCGGCATGTAAGTAAAAACCGCGACGTCATCCCGGTGACCACAACAACGCCTACAGACACGGATTTGACCAATGCCACCTACAGAAGCACAGAGGTACTGCTAAGAAAAAAGATCTCTGGATCCAGTCTGACGTATGCCCAGACATGGGTCCCTTCCTCACTTTGCCACTGGATTCAAGCTAGCTTGGCTGATGACGGGTGATACCCAGAAACTGGTCCCAGGATGCTTGTTTCCGGTCCAGGGAAGACATGGCTTGGCAGCTCAGGCTGGACTGTTCACATGAGGCACAGGGTCAAGACTAATTTGCATATGGCTATGTCTGAACTGGGGTGGTAAAGTGAGCTAAAGAACGATGATGGATTCAACCCAGATCTGTGACTGGTGTGAGTCTCTGAAAAGTTTCAGTGCTCTGTCCATCATTGCTTTTTGGGGGTAATTCTAAGGCAAGGAATCTATAACTAATAGTCTCTTTCAGACAGGTATGATTTGCGTGCATTGGTAACAGCAATGTCTAAACCCTATCACCAAACACTGCCATTACATGGTAAGGTTGGTGGGCACTATAAAGACAATCACTTGCCTACATAGAGCGATACAGGAGTATACACTACAGCAACTGAAGACTTTGAAGTCTCACTGGGAGGAGGACCTGGGGATCCCCATTACAGAAACAGTTTGGGGTAATTTTTTAGCAAGAGTACCAAAAGTCTCCATAAATGCTTGAGTTAAATTGATTAGCAACATTTCCCTACACAGACAATACATGTTACAAGGCCATATCAACAAATATTTCCATACATTGGAGGTGGCCTGCCTGACATGCGGAACAGTGGGAGTGGCGTTCAAACACAAGATCTGAGAATGCCCAACATTGGTATCTTATTGGGAAGACCTCACAGCAGTAGTAGCAAAAACAATTTCCAGGTCGGTCCCTTGCACAATGGGCCACTGCATAGTAAATTGTTTCCCCCACACCACCAAGGCGAAGGTAACAAGCCGATTACAAGACTTGTTTTCATCCTAGCAAAACAAGAGATTATGAGAAATTGGAAAGCCCTGGGAGGGCCCAGAATAGCAGGGTGGCGAAAGGAGCTAGAAAAATGGGGCGGTTACTTCAGGAGGCCATGAGGAGCAATCGCTCCATTGAAATAGAGAGGGCTTCGGAGATACTAATGGAGCTATTGAGAGACCCAGACCAAGATGCACAAGACCCCATCCTGGAGGGCTCACCAACACCAACTCCCCCTCTGTCTGGAGAGTCTTGGTTATCGTTATATTCATGATGACCCACATTGTATGTGCATCTCTCTCCAACTGTGTGCGATTCGCGGTTCGCATCAGACTAGGCGACCAGTAGTATGCTTACTCTCATTACATATCTCTTGTAAAATGGAACCGACTTATGTAGTAGGGAGTGTGGGAGAATTGGGATTATGGCAGTTGTCTATATTATAATATGTGATGAAAAGTAAAGATGTCTGTCTTATGAAAAGGCCTATGAGGTGACGTTGCCTCAAAAAGTAGTCTGCTGTTTAGTTGACAAAAGCCTAAATAAAATCTGTTTACAAAAAAACAAGTGTGGAGGTCTGAACACGGGGGTTAAATAGCAATCTCAGTGTAACTTAGAAGTGAGCTAGCTTCTGGAAGGCTTGCGCTGGCCGCTCTCTTCTCAGTAACTGCCTGATATGTTGGAGCCTGTGCTGGTGTTGCCTTATACAGGGATGGTCATATTCTAAGGAGTTTGTCTATGAAGGGGTCTTCCTCTTCACTCTCTGATTCTGCCTTATCCTTCCGTTTCTTTTTTCAAATATGTTTTTCTTCTCAGAGTCCTAGATTTATATCAGTGAGTAGATTCCTATTGTTTCAATCACTTCCGCCCTTCTTCTCTTCTGCCTCTCAGTATCTTGCATGCTTATCCACTAATAAGCCTTTTTGAGTACCTTGGATGCAAGCTTCTTCCTTTTCTTTTCGTAGGCAACCTGCTCCCAAAGATTTAGGGCCTCACAGTGTGTATGGTCTGGTCTGGGGGCTAAAATCGTACCTGTAGAAAGCTGGCTCTGTATATACTATACCAAAATGAAGTGTAGTGTGCACAAAGTCCAGTGGAACCCCAAAGGTAGGCAGAGGTAAAAGTAGATAGCACCTTAATCTCTATTTGTGGTAGGGTGGGCGAGCAGTAAGGCTTTATCAGAGGGTAGTGTTAAGCATTTGTTGTACACACTCAATGAGCAAATGATGTTATACACTCAAAGACTGAACTCAGACCAATTTTGTTTGTATAAAAATATTATCAAGGTATTTTCGTTCTAGAACCAAGCCAAACCTGACACAGGTAAGTGAAATAAATGCTTTGCAATATAGTATGCAGTGTTTACAAGTGAATGCAAGTCCAAATGCAGTTGTTTGAAATACAAGTAAGACAAGGTATTGAAATCACTGTACGGATTACTTTTTAGTTACTTTTTAGATTACTTTTCTGCTCAGTGTAATATGCCTAGATATCACACTGGGACAGTTCCTAGAGAAAAGGTAAGTAAAATCTGTTTTCCACAATTCTTATTTTTCAGGTTTCCATACAAATCAAAGTAAAAAAAGTCAAAAAGTAGCTTTATTTGATTTCAATTAAAAAAATCACAAAAACACAACTAGATACACAAAGTAGACATTAATAAAATTCATTTAAAACTGAGAAATACAGAGAAGCAGTCATAATAAAATTTCAATTAATTGTTGATCTACAACTGATTACGCTTTTTAAAAACATGGCAACTAAGAACATAGACGTCTCATCTTCTAACATCCGCAGTTTCAATAATGCCGGTCTACATTGTCTCAGACCCCATTGCTTCAATAAAAGTATTACATATTTATTCCTTGGCAATGTGTAAAATTTACAAAACAGAGTACAATGTATCAGTGACTGCTGTGATATGTCGTCACAGGGGCAGAGTGTCAAGTTTTTCGACCAGGTGTTAGGTTCGGGGAATGTAATTAGTCTAAAGAAGTTCCCCCCCCTGAAGCGTGTCAGTAACAACCGAGAATAACAACTCTGGGTATGTATTAAATATTTCTGGATACCCTGTACCTGTAAAATTATTTGATTCTCCATCACAGAGACCTTTTTACCCTCTAGCTGCCACCGTTAGTTCTCTAGCAGAACAAGGCAAATATCTTTCAGTTTTTTTCTTGAAATTGTTGCTAGCAGGGTCGGAGAGTCAAAAAATTCAGGGTGTCCAATCTCTTTAAGAAAGCCCTTAACATATATAAACCATTCAATTTTTAGGCCCCCCTGAAGCTTAAGGCAATCCTGAATTATATTCCTATTTAGTTCAGTGTCGCTCGAGGTCCATACCTTATGCCACATCAAAACAGGACTCAGTTTAATAAGGTCTGTGACATAGCGCAAGCCTAGTTCCTTGTGGCAAACATACGTGGAGGTTGACTTAGGGACAGCTAACAGATATCTGAGGAAAGCATTTTCACATAGCTGAATGTCATGGGTATCTGCAATCCCCCGTATTCCTAAGCCATATATTACAGTAGAAACACATTTTGATTCATAGATATCCACCAAAATGTGTACGGGTCTGCCCCCCAGTTTATTTGCAAAGTGTTGTACTCCCCCAATTGCACGGGAAAACGCTAATTTCCTCGTGTTAGCAGCTACCGACCATGTCCCATTCCTATCGAAACTAATCCCCAGGTAGGAAAAAGTGTTAGTTAGTTCTATATTTGACTTTGCTAGGCAGATATTGCACTGGACGTTTCTCTTTTTCGTGCAGCACATACTAAAAGTTTTTCCAATGTTGATTTTTAAACCTCTGTAACCCATGTAGTCTGAGAAAGAACTAAGCGCTCTCTGTAGCCCTATCTGGGTCCCGGCCATAATTACTGCGTCATCGGTGTAAAGTAAAATAGGGGCAGGACTACCGCCAATTTGAAGGAAGTCCTGTTTTTCTTTCATTAAATGGGTTGCCACGCTATTTATATAAAGATTAAATAAAAAAGGCACTAATATGCAACCTTGACGTACTCCTTTTTTAATGGGAAATTTTGAAGTGCATTGGCCCTCATTTCGAAAGCGTACTTTTGCACCAGCCCCCCGGTATAGTTCTTTAGTAAAGTTCAGGATATTAGATTCCATGCCTAATTGTAACAAGGTATCCCACAATATTTTGTGGCTCAGGCAATCAAACGCCGAACTTAAATCGACAAAAGTTAGAAATAGATTGCCTTTTTTTGCTACCACGTGTTTGCCTATAATTATTGCCAGGTTCAACCCTTGTTAAACAGTGCCCAATCCTGCTTTAAAACCATACTGAAACTTTGAGAGGGCTCCTGTGTCTTCTGCCCATATCTGCAGTCTGTTTAATATGACTCTCCCTGCCACTTTCATCAGAGAGTCTAGTAAAGAGATTGGCCTGCAACATTTGGGATTGTTTCGGTCCCCCTTCTTAAAGATGGGGACCACGATTGCCTCTTGCGATGAATGTAAAAACCCTTCTTTGTTGCAACTGTTTAAAACATTGGTCAGAAGGGGTGCCCATAAATCCATGTTTGTCTTATAAATGTCTACGGGGACCCCATCTGGCCCAGGGGCTTTACCTGCCGCACTTTCTGTAATGGCTGTTTCAACTTCGGATAACATAAAATAGATATCTAATGGGAATGATCCCTCTAAATTCTTCTCAGGCGTCGCAGCTATTTCTACATGGCCACTCCCTGCTAAATCATCTCTTTTATATAATTCAGTAAAGTGGGTTACCCAAGAACCTTCATCAATGGCCATCTCTATAGTATCTGTGTTCCTGTCTGCGAAGAAAGGTGCATTCACCGCCTTCCAAAACCCAGTGTTGTCTTTCAAGATACAGGTTTGGTGTAGAACTCGCCACGCTTCCTGCTTCAATACCTTCTTCCGTTTTTTTATAGCTATGTAATAACTGGCTCTAGCCTTTCTTATTTCAAGAGGGTTTTTCGGTTCTCTTTTGAGTGTTTGCTTCAAGACTGCATGTGCTTCCCTACACTCTGAATCGAACCAACCCTTAACCCTTTTGACAGAACTCTTCTTCAGAGTTCCTGAAAGGGCTTTGCTTATTTCTTCTGAGATACCACGAAAGGCCGTAATGACTGAGACGCAGTCATTATTTTCTGCTAAGCAGATCATAAAATCTTTATAGATATTTTTTACTAAGCCTTCAAGGAAGGCAGTGGGCTCCACTCTGTTCCATTTTATGGAATAACCATTCAATTTAGCTAGGGTTAACCTATAGCTATATAGATTGTCTATAACGTAATTTTTCTTACTATTTTAGAGGTAAAGTTTAAGGACAGGATGATAGGAAAATGGTCACTTAATGCGATATCACCTGTTTGAAATTTAAGGACTTTACAAAGATGACTATTTGATACCAGAATGACATCGATCAGTGAGTTACATCCCCTACCAATAAAAGTGGGTTTAAAAACCACTTGTGGGTAACATAGTTCATTAGCAAATCCCAGATCTAGTTGAAAAAGTAAGGTGTTTAAAAGATTCCCTGTAATAGTGTGTGCAAAGTGAGTGCAAGGGTCACCTTCTAAGTTTTCCAGCCCACACACGCCTGAGTGACTATTTGTGCACAAATAACAATTAAAAACCCCCGCCCAAACCACAGTTCCCCTTCAAGCAGTCATCACATGTATTTTGCATGCATCGTGAGAGATCATCTAGAACATTTATTAGTTCTGCCTTTAGAATATTAATATAAAAATTGATCAAGTTATTACTTTGATTTCCTCCCACATTAAGTATCAAAGATTGATAATAATTTGGCCCCATATTATGTTTTTTGACCATGATGTTTGCAGTGTTTGATATATAGGTGCAAAGTCCCCCTGAGTTTCTGCCCCTCATTGTATGCTTAGCAGGTGTGTGGAAGGTTCGAAATCCATTTATATGAATGGCTTCCCGCTCCCAACACTCCTGAAAACAAATAATAGAGTATTTATTTATGAAGGGCATGAACATTGGATCATTTAGCTTACTGGATGGAAGAGTTAGAAATCGCCCTTATCTGTAAACTTACTTAAGACTTTGTCCCTCTTGGAGGAGACTAAATTATTATCACAAGCTATGGGATCCAGGCAGACTTCTGAGTCCTGTTGTTGGTTTGTCGTGACTTGTTCTTGATCGACGACTAAGTGTAAAGGGAGCGAGTTACAGGGGGTGCCCACCGTATACTTGTCGATGTTAGGGACTCGCCTCGGACCCCCTTCACCCATTATAACATATGTATTTTGGGTACCCTCCTGAGTAATAACCATTGGATCACATTTCTCTCTTATATTGTGGCCATTTGGGGGATTTGATGTCCTTGCCCCACTTCCTTATTTATCCTAAGTAGTGTGGCTCACTGGTTAGAGGCGGCAGACCCGAGAGCAGAGGACGGCCCGGGACCAGGGTTCGATTCCCGGCGCGGCAGGTTTCTGGACCAGGGTCAGCGGACTCGATAATTCTCTCGCCTCGGTGCCCACTCTGATCAGCGATCACACTCGGCAACTCTGGGCATTAGCTTGCCTCATCTTCACTAACGGCCCCACCAGACCGCCGGGGATGCCTGGTCTCACCATGGAGATACCCATTAAGGGACCATCTCTCAGGGAAGCCAGGAAGGGTTTCGCAGCGGTCAAAGCGCCTTGGGACCCTCCGGGTAAGTAGTGCGCTATATAAATGCCTATACATTACATTACATTACATTTTATGTTCTCTGATCGAATGTAGTCAGTCCACCAAATCTAAACTACTGAACCTATTTTGAGAGGGTATGTCTCTCCAATCAGTTGATAATGCGTACTCTATTTTCCCTTCTGTCACGAGCGTATTTCGTGGCCCGTGTCCAGTCACCACCAGGGTCAGGTAAGTTAGTTGATGGATAAAAATACAAAAGTGGTCGAGGTTCTATAGATGATCTTGTATTTTGGTTTCTCCAGGTGCAAATGTAATCCACCGTACGGGGATCCCTGAAATTTACCAGCACACAATCCCCTGGGATTGTTTTTGGGCTGTTTCCCGCCCATGCAATTCTCCATACCATCAATATTTCGCTCGTGATGTATGGAGGTAAAGATCGATTTGTATTAAGGCAATGTGTCACTTTTTTTTCAGAGACATATAAGATTCATGAATGGAGTTATCAAATTCTGGGACTCCGGTCAGTACAACCAGGTATGGGCTAGTTTCTGGTGGTAAATTAAAACTACAGCCCTCCTGGAGTTTCCATCCCGGTAAGGCCCCTCGAGACTCTCTGTAATGGGCTTTAGATGTTATAATTCCTCCCGTAGAATGCAGGGTGGGTTTAGCAGGTTCTACAGCCGGTGTTATCATTGGCACGGTAGGAGTATTTGAATTTGGTTGCTGGACCAGGGGAGGAGGTTTGTAAATTACTTGTTCTTCAGGTACCATGTTTAACTGGGCGGTACCCAAACATGGCGTCTTTGCATTTGTGACATCTAACATGCCCCTAGTAGTCAGTTCCAGCGGAGAGAGCTGTTTCTCGATACGTAAAAGTCTGGATTCTAAAGGTTCAAGGGAAAATTTTAACAAGGCCCCCAGTTTTTTTAATAAGGGATCGTCTTCCACCTCGATTCTGCCCACAGTGTTATCATCACCTCTGGAAATTAAATCTTGGTTTAATGTGACCGAAGACTGAGGGGCGTGCCTAGTCGGGGTCTTCCGACCACTATCCCCCTTTGGCTTGGAGGAAATATCGCTCTTACCCGTACCTTTAGCTACCTTAGATTTCCTACCTCCAATATTTGTTGTGTAGGCCCTCTTTCTCTTTGGAATAGCGCCCTCACGTCTCCCTTAATTTTCTAGTGTTCAATATCTCAGGTGAATTAACACTCGTTGGAGTTAAAACAGACTCTAGTGTTTCAGATATTTGTGAGTTATTCATAGGCAGAATGTTTGATTGTTCAAGGGGGGTAGGAGGACACTTTATGAGTGCTTGGGCTTCGGTAGGATTAGCTTTTGAGGTATGGTCGGGTGTACAGGCTGTCGCAAAATGGCCCATGGAGGATCTTTTAGCCATCGCCAAATCTTGTGACACACGTTGTTCCATTAAAATTATTCCTTGGTCAACTACCGAATTAGCTCGTATTATAAAATTATCCAGGGCACCAGTTAGTAACTTCCCTGCACTTGCAGCTTTGCTTCTGCTCTCACGTGCAGACATAATATTGTCAAGATCTATAGGCGGGATTACTGTTATACCAAGACAAGCACCAGTTACCGGAAGCAAATGACGAGGGTGGGCCCGGTCCGGTCTCTCTCGGGCTCGAACGGGCTAAAACGGTCCCGCCCTTGGCCCGGGCTTCGCCCGGAGGGCCTGTGCGCGTCCCGCGGAACGCGGAAGTGGGTGCGGCTAAATACAGTCAGGAGTGGGCGGGAAGAGTCCCAGGTGCCGGCAATGATCTTGCGCTCGGGCTGCTGGTCCTCGCAGTCCCACAGCGCGACTCCCAAAGCGATGGCAAGCCCACGAGTTAAAAATCCAGAGTGTTTTAAAAACAGCAGAGTTGTAGCCCACAAAGAAACTGCTACGAGCGGCTCCCGCGAAGCGGGGGCCGCAAGCAGTTATATGGTGCAGTCAGGAGTGGGCGGGAAGAGTCCCAGGTGCCGGCAATGATCTTGTGCTCGGGCTGCTGGTCCTCGCAGTCCCGCAGCGCGACTCTCAAAGCGATGGCAAGCCCACAAGTTAAAAATCCAGGGTGTTTTAAAAAGCAGCAGAGTTACAGCCCACAAAGAAACTGCTAAGAGCGGGTCCCGCAAAGTGGGGGCCGCGAGCAGTTATATGGTGCAGTCAGGAGTGGGCGGGAAGAGTCCCAGGTGCCGGCAATGATCTTGGGCTCGGGCTGCTAGTCCTCGCAGTCCCACAGCGCGACTCCCAAAGCCATGGCAAGCCCACAAGTTAAAAATCCAGGGTGTTTTAAAAAGCAGCAGAGTTACAGCCCACAAAGAAACTGCTATGAGCGGCTCCTGCGAAGCGTGGGCCGCGAGCAGTTATATGGTGCAGTCAGGAATGGGCGGGAAGAGTCCCAGGCGCCGGCAATGATCTTGCGCTCGGGCTGCTGGTCCTCGCAGTCCCGCAACGCAACTCCCAAAGCGATGGCAAGCCCACACGTTAAAAATCCAGGGTGTTTTAAAAAGCAGCAGAGTTACAGCCCATGAAGAAACTGCTACCAGCGGCCATACAAATCAACTCCCCACTTAAAACATTTTTCCGAGAAAAACAGTCAATTGCTTCCTAAGAGAGAAATTAAGTTAACGGTAACCAGGTACGTAATCAGTCTTTGGGGTTGAGCTTCTGAAGTTAGAACAAGGGTTCCCCCAGGGTTTCCCCATGCATTCTTGTTACACCGTCAGCGGCACAAGGGCGGCCGGGTGCCGAGTGCTGACGCCCAATGTTATCCAACAGGGGATAGAGGGCCTCCGGTTGGTGGCTGCTTATGAGCAGGCCACTGGGTTGTGGGAGCAAAGCTCCTGGTGTTAGGCTCAGGGCAAAGGGGGATCCGGTTTAGCATACAAAGTGCACCCGCAGTGGCGCAGGGGTGGCTGGGTGCAGGGTGCTGTTTTGGCGTTGGGTTCCCTGTTGTTTTCAATGGTGACTTTCGGTTTTGGTTTACAGCTGCAGGCTTGGTCCAGGAAGACTTCCAGGAGGAACCAACAGCTCGACAGGTAAATTGGAGGGCTCGGGGACGTAGGTGCACCTCGGGTTCTCTTATCCAGGGTTCGGGGTGGCTGGATGCAGGGGTGCCTTTTGTTGTCGGATTTCACCTTACCAAACCAGTCGCTGTTGGGGGGTCTCCGTGCAGAGGCTGCAGGGGAAGTCGGGGAGTCCTAGAGGGATCAACTCACTGTGGTCATGTGCTCTGGAGCGCTGGGGGGCTCGTTGGGGACCTGTGGGCCAATCGAACTTGGGCAGTAGGCGAAGGATGCAGTGGTGGTTCCAGGCATTGCGTTTGTTTGTCTTCAGCAGGCTCAGACTCTGTCTTGGGAGGTTTGTTTTGAAAAG
Organism: Lissotriton vulgaris; assembly: GCF_964263255.1. Classification (NCBI taxonomy): domain Eukaryota; kingdom Metazoa; phylum Chordata; class Amphibia; order Caudata; family Salamandridae; genus Lissotriton; species Lissotriton vulgaris. Next base: position 836,147,925 of record NC_141696.1, on the reverse strand, counting down.
AGCTGCTGTTCACAGGAGATCTGGTCTTTGTTGAAGGCAGTCCGCCTTCCCAGGGTTCTGCAGTCTCCTCTGCTGGGCGTCTTCTTTGGTCCTTTTTAGGTCACGCATTTGAGAGCTCTTGCATATATTTAGTATATACTTATTATATACCTACATGCACTTTGTGGGCTCTGGAGATCAGCCCTAGAACTTGTCTGCTTCCGCTTAAGGACTTTTATTTCTGTTCAACTGCCTCTATTGAACTGTCTTGATAAAAACCGACCAGCAGAGGTCAGTAAAATACCAGATTTAGCATTCTCTAAATTCCAGTCTATAGAAATTGCCTTACACGAGCACACGTAGACAATAATATGTTTTTCAAATCTTGAATTTTCAGTGATATGACCACCGTAGGCGCTCATTTTATATTAAAAACAATGCTTTGGACTATACCATTTTCTGATGAAAGGCAATATTTCTTCCCATATGTTCCCATACCTGGCATGTCAAACAGTTTGGTGCTTACTTTCCCTCCATGTTGAAGAACAATAGATGTTTCAGCACCCAGGCTAATGTGCTGCATAGCTAAATACATATAAGGTCCCAAAGGCGAGACCCAGAGATTTTTGTGGGCTGGGTATCACCGGTGCTGAGCACCAGCAGTTTTTTAAAGGGGGCCTCGAAATGGGTATTTATGTAAGTGTGAAAGGCATACTCATCAATTCTTTGCATATATCAAATATAATAGATACAGTCCATACAGTTTACATTCTTTGTTATCTTCTAAGTACATTGTAAGAGCGTTTGCATTTTGTCGTTTTCATAGATAGCGGTACAAATTAGTGTCATTTGCATTTTGTTATTTCAATTCTTGAGTCACTAGAGGCAATTTGCAGATATCCCCTCTATATGTGTTCCAGCCTCCCCATTTTTTATCCATTTTTTGGGACAGGTCCCATGAATGTATACGGTCTTTTCCGCTACCATGGCCGTGTCCATATCCCTGCACCACTCTGTGAGTGTGGGGGTGGTTGCCACACCCCAGCGCCTAGCAATATTCCTCTTGGCTAGCATAATACCTAGGGTAGCCCAGGTCTGTAATGTCGAATTGAGGTCTTTCGTTTCCCAAGCATTAAGTAAACAGCATTTGGGCTCTGCAGGGACTAGATTCCCACTCACCCTTGTGATAAGGGACGTAACTGATTCCCAGCATGACGCAATTGCAGGGCATGCCCATATAGTATGAAAGAATGTAACGACCTCCCCACATTTCAGCAGACAGAGATACGTGTCATCTTTTGCAATCTTGTAGCGAGTAGTTCTAGTGCACTAGATCCTATTGAAGATCTTGACTTATACTAGGCGTAATTTAGATGCGATCCCCACTTCTCTAGGAGATGCTAGTGCCTCCTGCCAATCTGTATCATCTAACTCTCCCAGGTCTGCTTGCCACTTGTCTTTGAGCTTCTGCACAGGATCTGGCATGTTGTTGATAATTTTCCGAAAGGTCACAGAGATTGCTTTCTTTTCCATGTGATCCATCAGTAGACTGTCCTCTAGCGGGGCAGCCTCAGGCAGGGTGGTGTTGGGGGTAGATTGCCGCTTCAAGGGCGTGTTTAATTTGTCGGTAGCAGAAGTGCTCTTTTGGCTCCATCTCATACTGCGTCTGGAGCCGTGCAAATGGAATCCCCTTTCCCCTTACCCAAAGATCACCCATCTTGGATATTCCAATATGGTCCCAGTGATTAAAGCCTTTGCTTTTTCCCAATCTTCCCAGCCTGTCCGTGATCCAGAGCGGTGTTGCCTGTGTGATTTTGTTGTGCCACCCTAACTTTTTTTGCACTATATTCCATACCCGGAGTGTGTGGTTTGTGGGGCCCATTAAGGTCCGAGTCTTGTTATATAGCGCCCGGTATGGCCCCTCCTGACCCAGTTGCAAGCGGTCGAGAATATTAGTTGGGTCCGTGGGGGGGACATGAATCCAGTGATAAACCACTATCAGTTGAGAGGCCCAATAATATGTTTGGATGTTCAGGATTGTGATGCCCCCATCATACCAGGTGCGATATAGTTTCGTCATAGCTATGCGAGCGGTTCTTTGTCCCACAGGAGTTTAGTGACATCTGCCTCAATGGCACGGTAGTGGGATTGTGGAACCAGGAAGGCTGCATTTTGAAGGGCTTAGAGAAATCTTGGGAGTGCCATCATTTTGAAAAGCGCTGCCTTTCCCAGGAGCGACAATGGCAGCGACTGTCCGTGCTTGGTGTCTCTTTGCAACCGTTTCAAAGGGGCTTGAAAATTTAGAGTCATAAATATTTCCAGGTGATGGGTGATGTGAATCACAAAATATTTGAAAGTATCCTCGACAATTGTTACATCTCGCCAGCCGGGAGAAGTGGCGGGGGGCCTTTCAAGACATAAAAGTACTGATTTTGTCCAATTAATCGTGTACCCTGAATAACGTCCATATGAGCCACAGATATCTAACAGGCAGGACAGGGAGCCTCTGGGAGAGGCCATATATAGCAGGATATTGTCTCATACAAGGATATCCAATCCTCACATCCCACAGGCCATCGAAGCCCTTGGACGACTGGGTCCTGTCTCTCCAAGGCCGCCAGAAGCTCCAGCACCAGGGCGAAGAGATGCGGCGACTGCAGGCAGCCCTTTCTATTGCCTCGGTGCAATAGAAACTCTCCGGATCTATGCCCATTGGCCACTACGTGGGCCAGGGGAGCAGTGTATAGTAACCTAACCCAGGAGCAGAATTTCGGTCCCGACCCCTATTTCACGAGAACGGTGAAGAGAAAGGGCCATTCGACTGTGTCAAAGGCTATCGCGTGTCTAAGGACAGCACAATGGCTTCTTCTTGAATGGTATGCTTCCGGCCCAGCACGTTGTAGAGGCGTCTCAGATTTAAGGCTGTATTCCTCCCAGGCATAAATCCGGATTGATCCAGATGTATCAACGTTGCTGGGTGTGGCGTAAGTCTGTTGGCCAGGGTTTTGGCCAGTATCTTGGCCTCAGCATTGATCAGAGATATGGGTCTGTAGGAGGAACACTCCTGCACGGGTTTGCCGGGTTTGTGAATGGCCACTATTGTTGCCGTTCTTTGATCTCGGGGTAGTTCCCCCCTGTTCAAGCTGGCCTCATACATAGCTAAAAGATACGGTATGAGTGTTGTTGCGTTACGTTTGTACCAACCTATGGGAATACCGTTTGGGCCCAATGCCTTTCCTGACTGGAGTTTACCGATTGCTGTCGCAATTTCCTCCGTGGAGAGTTCTGCCTCTAATAATTCAATACAATAAGCATCTTTATTTGATTCACAGAATCATCAAAGCAACAATAAATACAAAACATTATCAATAAAAATAAATATATACAAATCATTAATCCTCGTTTCAGTTGCGATACAGTACTTAAGATATAATTTTACCGTTTTGGCAGCATATGCATAGAAAATATAAATTGCAGAGTGCCTGAAAACCTCATATTAATTTCAATATCTTACATACTATGCGATTTTCACAACTTGCGAATATTCGAACATTCTACTGATAGCTAGACGGGAGAAATAACCATCAATAAGACAATTAACACTTGAGTTTCGCTGTTAGTCATAAGTGTTGATATTAACAGCCAGCGACAAAATATTAATTTCATAAAGTGCAAGTGCTACGTGCAAATATATCATAAGCGTTGGTTTTAACAGTCAGCAACGGAAGATTAATTTCATAAAGTGCAATTGCTACGTGCAAATATATCTAACCGACTGTAGTATCACAAAAAGAAAATGATAATTTCCCCTTTTCCTCCTTTTAATTAAAACTTTAGCCCTCGCTTTATCCTAATAAAATTAACTGCCAGTAAGAATCTACTAGTGCCAAATACAGTTAGCTTGGAGCTACCAGACTTTAAAATATGCAACATTTCAGTGTATTTTCTAATGCACAAGTTCCTGCCTAGGGGTTTTATCCATTTCTTTCTGGGGATTTCATATACCGGACAAAAAAATAGCACATGTGCAATATCCTCTTCACTTCCCAAGTGGCACTGGGTACATTTGGAATCATTTCCCTCAACCTGCTTTTTCCCCCACTTGAATGTGAACGACTTAATTTGAAGTGTACCGTATCTGAATTTCAGATACAATACTTTAGTAAGTAAGGGTTTGATCTCATCTAAAAATGATTCAAAGCAGGGGGTTATTTTAGACATTAAAAACTGGGTTGTGAGTGTACCGGATCTACAATTTAGGGTAGCACTATGCTCGATAAAGTTCCAGTAAATGGTTTTGAATTCGAGTTTAGATTCAGGAGTTAACAAGTTCGGTTGTTCCCAGAACCTGCTCAAACCCAAGTTCAAGAACCATTTGTGAACCAACCATGGAAAAGTAACGTGTGTGTCAAGAAACATCAATTCACTCAGTGCTTGTCAAAAGGTTTGCAATTCCTCAGTGGTCCATATTCTTATCCAGTATGCCAGGGTCATTCAGATTGCCCTTTGTTCAATCTGCTTAATTCCCAAATCGAGCATTAGGGGGATCACAAGTGTATTTTGTGGTAGGGCAGTAAACCTCCTCAACATCTTATTTTCCCTCATAGTTAGAGGTAAGAGTAGCCCTCCTCCCCCTCCCCCCACCAGCTCTGAGCCATATAAGGCAGCGGTTTGGGCCCAGGATTTGTAAACTTCAAGGGCTGGCGTAACAGCCTTTGTCGTGGTAGAAAATAGTTTTTTATAACTGGTGCTGCGTTTTGTATTAAAATTGATCTAGATTTCATTATCTGGGGGTTCCATGAAATAGTTTTTTATAACTGGTGCTGCGTTTTGTATTAAAATTGATCTAGATTTCATTATCTGGGGGTTCCATGAAAGTTTAGAATCAATGGTTACCCCAAGATAAACAAAGTTAGAAACACGCTCCAAGGTTACTCCATTCAACTTCTCATTATTCTTAAAACATTTATGGGGCCTAATGGTCATATATTTAGTTTTTAATGGATTTATTTCTAGCCTTTTTTGTCTGCAATATTGGTCCAGTGTATTTAAAAGGTTTTCCAGGCCATTTGGTGTTTGGGACAGCAGGATGGTATCATCAGCAAATGATAGTGCACAAATGTTCCCCTTCTAATTTCGGGGAGTCATGATTGGGTTTTAGGAGAAACTCATCATATCATTAACATACAAGAGAAACAGAGTTGGCGCCAGGACACAACCCTGGCGCACACCTCTCCTAACAGGTATCTCTTCCGTCAATTCACCCCCTTTTCCCCAGCGCACTTTCGCAAATGTATTCTCATGAAGCCTAACCAACTGGACTATAATATTTTTTTCCACCTCTTGCTGTAATAGGTTTAATCATACTAAATCTCTAGGGATTGAATCAAATGTGGCCTTTAAATCTATAAAGGCCACATATAAATGGCCGGATCTTAACCTTGTGTATTTCCATGCTATGATTATCAACCTGAAGACCTGGTCTACGGGACTTATTCTCTTCCTAAAACCCACCTGGCATGGGGAAAGTACATCATTATCAAGAATCCAATCATTTAACCTATCTGCTTTGCGTAGACCTTTTATAATATACTGATAGGTCTATAATTAGCGGGTCGTCCCTGCAATCTTTCTTATAAATCGGGACGATCTCCGCTCCTTTCCATGATTCTGGAATGGGCTGGCCTCTGGGGATTGCATTACATGAGAGGTTGATGTATGGAGCCCACACCTCTGGCGCATGTTTGAAAAGATCACCCGGGATCTTATCAGGGCCAGGAGCTTTAGATGGTTTAATAGTAACAATTGCCTTTGTATTGTCTTCCACACTAAATTGTAGTGGTGTGAATTCATTTGATGACAAAAGTACTTCAATGCTACATGAGTAATCTCTAATCAGTGAGGCCGGAGGGTTATATAGATGGGCAAAATGGTCATGCCAAGACCTAGGGTCCAAATTATAGTCCTGGGGGGGATATTTGCTTTGGTACCATTTGCAATAATCTGCCAAAACAGAAATTGGTCACCCCTCTTTGAAGCTGTTATCAGTTCTTCCTAGCTTTCATCTTCCCACCTCCTGCGGGCTACTTTCTGGACTTTGGTATACGTGTTCCCTAATTGCCTGATCAAAGTAATGTCCTTGGTTTCCAAGGCCTTAACTAAGCTTTGTTTAGCTAGTAAGCATTCTTTATCAAACCATGGGCTAGACTGCCCGATCTTACTATTATATTTGGCTTAGTTGAATAAAGTTTAATACTTTCCGTCAACTTTTGATGGATCTGGGTTATGGTTAAGCTTCTAGGACACTCTTTTATCTAATAATTGAGACTCTGTCTCCGTAAGTCCGGGAAGTTTGATATCACAGAGGAACTCCTCTGCATCCGTTTGTGTTATTGTTAGTGTGGAAGTATAAACCTGTTCGTAGTAATGTGACAGGAGGTCTACTATGCATTGGGGTTTCCGTGTGGTGTCACCTGTAGGAAGTTGGAGTTCTGCGATCCACCTATCTGCCTTTTCCGCTTATTAAGCCAGGCCAATAGCCTGCCGGCCTTATCACCGCTTTCATATATGGTGTGCTGGGTTTTGGAGAGTCACGTTTTCACTGCCTCCCAATGATGGTCTGTATACTCCTGCTTTTTAAGATGCAATAAGTGAGTGTTCGTATCGGAGGGGTCCTGACTGTGGGCTCTCTCTAGGTCATCTACCTCCTGTTCAAGGGTCGCTACTGACCTAACTTTCTATCTTTTTTTGAGGGGTATGAGTGAGACTGCCTGCCCACGAAGCACTGTCTTGTACGCCTCCCAGAGGACGAGTGAAGAGGAGACGGAAGGCGCATTTTTGCTAAAATAGTATTTGGTAGTGTCAGTCAGTCCTTTCCAGATCGGCAGGGGTCCTGAGGTATCCGGGATATATAGGGAATATTCGGCTATGTGCTGTGGAATGCTAGGTGTATAGAGCGCTCACCGGGGAGTGATCAGAGATGCCTCTTGGTAAGTGTGCTACAGTTAAAAAGTTTCCAAGTTCCACTGCTGGCGCCAGTATGTGGTCTATTCTGGAGAGGCTGTTGAGTGCATCCGAGTGATATGTATATTGTCATGTCCGTGGAAAACGGGATCGCCAGATGTCTACCAGGCCTATGGTGTCTAGAAAGTCCATCAGGACAGAGTGTGTCTGCTGGTGTTGTCAAGGGGGTGTGGATCCAGAGTGTTATCTAGTTTGGCGTTGAAGTCGTCTCCTATTATTAAGTTGCCTTGTGGGAGCCTAAGTAGGAATTCACTGAGAGCCTGAAATGCTAAAAAGTGGAGCACGGCGGGAATGTAGACAGACACTACGTTGACCATATGTCCTTCTCACTGAAACAACAGTTCTGCAGAACGGCCCTGGTGGTCTGTGTAGGTGTGTTTGATGACATTCGGGTATTTTTTTTTAAGAAGGATTCCCACTCCCCGTGAACCAGATGTAAACTTTGAGTGCACCGCCAGTTTAAAACCTCACCTGTCTAGTGCCTTGCAAACTGTCCCTGTTAAGTGGGTCTCCTGCAGTAGAGTTATTGCTGGTGCTTTAAGCTTTAAGTACTGTAGGTCTAGTCCTCGCTTGAGCTTATCTTGAAGATCATTAACATTCCAGGATGTAATAGGTAGGTGCTGTGTGTGGGGTGTCACAGGTGTTGTGGGATCAGGGGACGCTGGCATGGAGAATGTGTGAAACCTGCGCTATACGATCTAGTTTGTTTTGTAGTAGTGCACGAATAGCATGAATGGACCTACGATGTGCCATATAACATACTCTTAGTGCACTTTGACATTGAAAAAGCGGTGGTTGTGTGTAAGGAGGAATCCTATATGTGGACCGGGTTTGTGAGGAGACATGTGCATCGATTCTTATACAGACTGTAGGTAATTGTTTGCAGGTTGTACAACAATACTAACATAAACATAGAAAAAACATTCCTGGAACTTTTGTCATCCTTTATGATTCTTCCCTCCCCCTCCCTGTATGACAGACTTAAAACTATCCGCCTCCCCAACATTGCAGTGTGCTTATATCCCATTACCTGTTACCTCGGTGGGGCCGGATTCTTAAGCAATCCCCCCCAGTTCGTCTCTTCGTCAATAGGTTAAAATTACAAAAAGGTTCTGAAATGGGGAAAAAAATCCAATAAAGAAATGTTAAAAAAAGGTTCTGAACATTCAATTAGGTGAGCGGGTGATGGTTTTGGCGTTTATATAGTTATCATTCAGTCTGTGAACTGCCGTCCCATCTAAGTGCATCAGCACGCCATGTGCGCCATTGGTGTTAAGTTGCTGCGGGTCAACAAGTGACGGAGACCGGTTTTAGCCTTTGTGTTTGGTCTGTTCTTGGTTATAGTGCCTCATTCCTTCAACATCCTGCTGGTGGATCTATTTGCTTTGTTTCTGCTTCCTCTGTTCCAGGCCTGGTGTTAGCTGTCTGCGGTTGGCTCAATCACCCGTTGTGCCTCCCTGACGCTTTGGCTGGGCGCAACCCTTCCAGCCAGTCTTGTGCCTCCTCTGCTGCATTGAAGAACCGCGCTTTTCCCTCCGCTTCAACTCTCAGTCCCGCCGGGAATAGCATGGAGTATTTCAGTTCTCTTTTTCTCAATTCTTTCTTGACCTCCAGGAACGTGCGCCGTTGTTTAGTCACTGATGCTGTGTAGTCGGGAGAGAAAGTAATGGTTTTATCTTCGAAGCGGACTGCTGGGGAGACTCTTGCAGTCTGTAGGATTATGTCCCGATCTCTGAAATTAAAAATGTGGGTAAAGATGGGCCTGGGTGTTGCACCTGGTCGTGGTTTGCCTCCAGGAACTCAGTGCGCTCTTTCCACTGAGAAATAATTAGAGAAGGCTTTGAGTTGGAGGTGCTGCTTAATAAGATCTTCCACGAACAGGTCCACTGCTCTTTCTTCCGCTCTTTCCGGCACCCAAATTATTCTGACATTATTACACCGTGACCGGCCTTCATAGACATCAAGTTTATCGGTTGGTAGTTTAGTTTCTGTCACCAGTTGATGTGCTTGGCGTTGTAGATCTTTGGACTCCTCGCACACCGTTTCAGTGGTCTTCTCTACATCTGTGACTCTGGCGCTCATGCTTTGAGCAGGGACAGCACCACTGATACTGCGCCGATCCTTTTGTCAGGTGCTGTGTGCACTTTATTAAGGGTGGTAAGTATATCCTGTAATGTGACCTCTGGTGTCTCTCCAGAGGTCACGTCTGGTACGTGCCCAGTTGGTTGTTTTGTTGAGTCTTGCTGATTGTTAGTGTAGGCATATTTTTCTAGTTTGGATTGCTGCGTGGTACACTGCCCTCTGCCTCCCATCTTGCAATCAGGGGTTGTGTACACTGCCTTATTCACACACGGGCGGTAGTACTCGACGCTGCCTGCCTAGGGGACAGCTTGTCACCTGCGGCCTGTCGGGTTTCCTACCCCCGGGCAAGTCCACTAATACTTCCCCTTATGCGTGGAATCGTCTGCTTCACTGCTGTACCGTTGTGTGCCACCAGTGCGTCTTCTTACGCCGTACTTTACTTTAAGCAGTCCAATCCGAATATACCCTCCTCCGCTATGCTACTCCACCCAAGCCGAGGCTTGCGACGCCTACACCAATGCCCCTCACTTTTGCCGCTCTCTGCGGGTGTACGCCATCTATGTGACGCTCTAGTGGTAGTGAGACTTGCAGAGTGGGCACCTGGTGTCTGGAGGGAGCTCAAAGTCTTTATTTTGTGGTTGGGGGCGTGTGAGGGGGGGGGAGGAATGAATCAGGCAGTCCCGAAAGCCTTCTTATGCCCCTCAGGGCTCTCGCCTGTGTCCGCTACGGGCCAGTGCTTCCGTGTGCACTGTTTCCCTGATGTGTAGCCGCGCTTCAGGTGGTGAACGTATAATCAGGTTGGGGAGGGGAGTCCCCAGGGATGTATCCGGGTGTCGCTGCCCCCACCAGCCCTACTGGATGGATCCCGGTCACTTTGTGTGGGGTGCTAGGACATTGTCGAGATCGCGCTGACTAGGGATCTTGCCCCCACGGTTCCTCTGCTTATGTGAGGTCACGGCTTCCTCCCCTCTCGTAGGCCGCAAATCTTGCACACAGCGCCACCTTCACCCAACGCATTCTTTTTTAGGTTTTGGACGGCCCCTATGTGCCGCTGTTTTCACTGGTCCGCTGCGCCGTTCGAGAACTGCCGGTGTGCTCAGATTGTTATGCGGATCATCAGAGACTTCTGTCGGGGGTATGGAGCTCAGTTAGGCGGCGGCTATTTCGGTTGGCTGCAAGCCACGCCGCCATGAAGATCGATTTTGATTAAAATTAGTAAACCCCAAGGTGGGCGGCCGTCTTTGTTGGTGGTCGCAGCGCGATGAAATGTGATATAACCAGGGATAAAAGTGGGGGAAGGGGACCACATTTCTTGTAGAAAACAGATATTGTGCTTTTCTATGTATTGGGTCCAGTGGGCAAGTGCGACTTTTGTTCTCACCCCGGCAACATTCCATGACAGTATGGTGAGTTTAGGTGCATGATCTCTATTGTCTGTAACAAGAGGATTTTCACCCTCTCCCCCACCTCCTTCCTGAGATCCAGTCCAGTGTCCAATGGGACTGCCCCTTACTGTGGCCCCTGGATCAGACATGGTGTCAAGGTTAGAGGTATGGTTGAAGCATCAGGGTGGGTGGTCTCAGGAGGATAAGAAATTGAAATGGAAGGATGTAATGTGGGACCTGGTGACAAAGTGTGGTATGCAAGACAGACATTTACATCAAGAATAGAACTAGAAATCTGCTGCTGTTCTAGGCTGTGAGTAGTTGTTAGCAATGGACGCATTAATGAGCAATATTTCATCTGTATCCCAGTATAAGTTGAGGGATTGAACCTAGCTTCCAGTGAGATTAAATAATGGGCAAGGTTCATATCACCAAAAAGCAGCTCTATGCAGTCAGTCAGGGAATTAACTCCTTTAATCCTTTTGGCCCGTAGATGTCCTCTCTGATGAGTGAGCTACACCCACTCACATGACATATCCAGTGTATTCATTTGTTGATAAGGGAGTCCTCATTTTAGTGGCACGTGGTTGAGGACAATCTGGGGACGTTAGCCAGGAAAATGCTCTTGTTGGTGGGGGAGGGGGTGGGGGGGGTTAGCTTGCGAGTGACTTGCCTGCCAGGTAAGACTTGACAAAAGCAATCATTAATGGGGGGATGGATTGTGATGCTGCAAGTTGGCAACAGGCCTGAAGTACGACGGTGGACAATATTAGCATAGGACATAGTATTGCTAGGCATAGTGTCAGAGGGATTCTTGCAAGTGGGGTTTACAGCCAATCCTGGAGTTGAGCAATTGGGCTATAACAAATAGTGGTGCAGGCCAAAGTTTTTACGGGGTCTGATTAAATGGTTGGGCCTCAGTAACACCTTTTTTTATTAACAGTTTTATTTGCTCTGTTAGCTCTGGATCTGCCTTTCTCAGAAAGTCTACCTCAGATCTACTATACTCTTAAGTGTAAATTGACCCTTTGAGACCTGGTCCGCGATGGCAGGCTCTCATACGGACTGCACTGGAATGTCTAGAGGCCCTAGGTTGACTCTTAATTCCTGCCTCCCTCGTCTAGGCTGTGAGACTCACCAAGCCCCACCCCCACTACCACCGGGAACTCATGCATGGGCTGGAGTGGGAGAGACCTATTGGAGAGGGTAAGATCGGTTATTAGATTAGTACCAGCTGAAGAGGTGTCTAGAGCCTTAGTAGAGAGGTCAGAACTTATCACCCCCTTTACCTCTTCTGCACCATTATTTGAAGTGCAAGAGACTAATGAATGGTTGGGAGAACAGTTTTTTGCACTGCGTGTTTTAGGTTTTCTAAACATAGATGGAATGCGTTTTGGCTGATGAGACTTTGCTCTTTTAGACTGATTTATTGGGCAAGGGGTCACAGATAGGTCGGCTGACGGTATTAGAATATCTTCGCATTCAACAAGATCGTCTATGCGATCAAGGACGCAGTTACCTACTGCCAACTTGTGTGCTTTATTAGTTTTGTTAGATTTCGCTTTTGGTTATACCCCTCCATCCCCAGTTTCGAATTCCATGAATTTCCTTTTCCCCATTGTGATTTGTGGGGCTTTATATATTACAAATCTAAAATATTGCCAAAGTTAAACTCCCAAATCCTTTCTTGCTGGAGATTGAAATTAATAAACCCAGCATACAACCTAGAGATCGCATCTGCAATAACCAATGAGAACTATTGCGACTGTGTTTCTCCACAACCTTCCATAAAATGACAGTTCTGTACTGTTTCTGTAATAAAACATAGGTGTAGGTAGATAAGCAATCATCAGGCAAACATCAAACAACCCAAAGAACCCATGGAGCCCAAAAACAACCCAAGAAGCAATTAGGTCAGGACCAAATGCTCAACTAGAAATGGCAGCCAGGGTGGACCAAGGGTAAAGTCAAAGTCAGAGTCAGAGTTAAGATGGTTCGTATCTCACAGTTTAAAATCCCACAGATCAAAAGGGGAGGCCCTGCCCTGCATCTTCCTGGTAAGGATGGGCCCTCCCTTCGCCGGGGCACAACCTGTGCCCCCCTGTTTGTCCTGCGCTGCGGGACCCCTGCCGCGAATTTGAGCACCTCCTGGTGCGGTCTGATGACATGGTTGGCCCACAAAGGATGCAGAGCAGTGTAGTCCTGGCCCCGGATGTGCGGGAAGCGGTGGTAGCAGGGATCTGCAGAATTGGGTGTCCCACCCTGCTGGAACCCTACTGCAAATTTGAGCGCCTCTTGGCGCCCTCTGGTGACATAGTTTGCCCCCAAAGTTTGCTGGGCACTGTAGTCCTGGTCCGAGAAGTACGGGAAGCGGTGGCTGCAAGGATCTGCAGAATCGGCGTGCCATTATTTGCCCCCTGAGAACCACTTTCATTGCCTCCCAAAGTATCACAGGATATATATTCAAGGTAGAATTAACCTTCAAGTAGAAATCTAGTTTTTCTTGCACATAGTCCTGGAACTTAGTATCCTTCAGCCACTCTGTGTGCAGGCCCGATGTGAGTTCAGCCTGCGTGTATTCAGCCCCATCTCAATTTCAATAGGTGAGAGGTAGGACAATACCCTTGAGTGAATCATATCCCCCGACACCTTAAGGATATCCAAGAAAAGGAGGAAATGTAGTTTAACCATGAATGTGATATGTGAGGTTATGAGTAATGTGTATATTCACATGCAGCTGGGTTATGGATCTTCCATATATCGCAGAGGCAAAGAGAGCCGGCCAAAGACTCCAGTGCCATTTGTCGCCCCACTCTCGCCCCATTTTGTATGTCCACATGTGGGTGCATAACTTCATTGAATTCATCCCCAAACATATGCCCCCCTACAGGGGCTGCTGCAATAATACTCTTCAGCTCTTTATCGAGGCCACCCGCAGGGTTGGTAGACATATGGGTTGGCTTCAGTCCATGGTCTCTTAAACAGGAAGCCCAATACAAAGGTGTAAAAACCCACTGTATCCTGGATGACTTTGTTGACCACTAAAGGGGCCTTTTTATGCAGCAGCGTAGAAACTTCTAGATCCTCAGTAAATCCAGCATGACACATCTGGTTGAAGCCATATTGGGCAAAGAAAGTACATCTGTACACGAGCAGATTAATCTCTTGCAGCAGGAGTAGGGGCACTGGAGACAATCTATTCATGTATCTAAGAATTGCTCTCCACTTGACAATATTCAGCAGACCATTTACATTCTATGACACAATCTTACATTGTATCTAGCTCTCTAGTATGGTTGTGGCGGGTAGTCAGTCATATGTGTCTGAAATATAGCAAAAGACAGCTGTGGATATCACCTGTGTGTGACAAGATCAAAACACCCGAACCTCAAACAATCTCCCATCCATGCAATATTTCAATTGTTTAATCATCAACCAAAAAAACAGCACATCCATTAGAGACAAATATCAAAGTCTTATTTAGCAGGTATAACAGGATGATGTATCAGACTCTGCCACAGAAGTCTTGGTATGTTGGTGTTTATCGGTATAAAGCTGATTAACATTCCAATATGGTCAAACTATTAGTTGTCTTGATTTTCTCCTTGTCCTTTCGCCTGGTTTCCCTAGTCTTTCATCTGGTACCTCAAGCAGGAAATATCCTCAGGGAGAAAAGGACACAAGTCTTAGTGGGCACACTCTTAGGCTTTCGTCAACCTGCCACCACACCAGGTTTGTGCTTTCCCGAACTATTTTTTTCTTATTTTATTTCTGTAATTATTACACTATCCCAGTTGAGATATAGAACATTAGTGAAAGGTGTTGATATACATATTGGGAAGTGAGACAGACTGAATGGTATTTTCAAGACAGTGGTGCAGCTAACAGAGCATCTTGTGGTGAAGGAAGAGATTTGTAACAAGAAAGTGGGACAGGCAGTGAATACCTGGCAAAAAAACATTTGTGCAACCACCCACCGAGACACTCCCTCCATGTCCCTGGTAACCACTTGCCTGAGTCTGTGCTCTGGTCTACAGCAGCGGCCGCCTGGTCCAGAACTCCTCTCCCCGGGGACGACCTTCGCTTCTTGCCTCCTGCCGGATACCACGCTGCCTCCTCCTCTGTGTCAGTAGGGGCTGTCTCCACTTCTTGCTGGTCCATCCTTGGAAATGGGAATCCCTGCGAATGATGTGCCAGTCTCGCAGAGGTCCTTCAGAGCCCGTGGCTCCCTTGCAACACCCGTTTTCTCCTCCTCACGCCATTCACCTCCACTTCCCATTTATGGCTGCAGCTCCTCTTCCAGAACGGTGCCAACATCTCCTCCGACGTCACCGTTTTAATTCTGACTGGAGGGAGGAGAGCCGGCCACTAGAACGCTGACTCCTTTATTTCCAATACTCCTGGGGCACTGAGTGTCATTGCTTACAGTGGGCTCAGTGGTAATTTTGTTAAAGTACCTCCCTTCCAGGCATGTCCGACTGGGACATGGGGAGGCCGGAGACCGCTAAGAAAATATGCAATACACGGCAACTTGCCAGCTAGCTGACAGGTTTGGAACAAAAAGGGTTGAATAGCTATAAACCAGCAGAGTACACTTGCATTAGTGTTCTTGTTCCTAGCAAGCGAGACAAGAGGAGCATGGTCATTTAACAACATGAAAGTTCTACCCAGCAAATAATATTTTAGGGCTTCCATAGCTCAGTTAACTGCCAAGCACTCCTTCTCAATGGTTGGTAATGTTCCTCGCTGGGTGGAAGTTTTCTACTGACGTACACGATGGGGCACAAGCTACCATCCACATCAGGCTGGGAAGTACAGCTGCAAGTCCCCTATCAGAGGCGTCCATTTGAAACACAAACGGGAAGCTGAAATCTGGACACCTCAACACCAGATCATCACAAAAGGCCCTCTTATGAGCCTCAAAACTCTCCTGGTGTACCTCAGACTACTCTGTTATCTTGTTGGGACTTGTTTTGAGCAATAGATCGGTTAATGGTGCTGCCAGTACTGCAAACCTTGGCACGAATTGCTGACAATATCCAACTAACCCCAAGAAGGACAAAACACCCTTTTTATCATGAACAGGCTTCGAAAAATCCTAAAAATGCTACTAGACCTGTGGGTCTAGGGCTAGATGTAGGTAAATCAGATTTACCGATTCATAAATACCGAATTTTACCGATTCGGTATTCATGAATCGGTAAATCTGATGTAGGTAATTATTCGGTAACAAATACCGAATCGGTAGGATTCGGTATTTACAGATTCGGTAATTACCGAATCGGTATTTGCCATTGATTCCAATGGGCCTTGAAGCCCATAGGAATGTGTGCCATGTGACACACATACATGCCCTAAGGGCATGTATATGTGTCACATGGCACAGGTGTACATGCACAGATGTGCATGCACACAGGAATTCGTTATTTACCATGCAATAGTATTACATGGTAAATAACAAATTCTTAGGGGCCTGTGGCACTGTTTGCCGTGCCACCTACATCTGGATTTACAGAATCGGCAAATTTACTGATTCTGTATTTTACCGAATCAGTAAATTTACCGAATCGGTAAATTTACAGATTCTGTAAAATAAAGGCCCCCTATATTTCAATACCCAAATACCGGTCGGTAACGGCCGAAATCAGCCGTTACCGACCGGTATTTGGTCTCCTACATCTGGCCCCTAGTGACTTAAATAATCAACTCGGCCTAGCTATATTGCTCTTGACCCACCAATTTGTTTAAAATTATGTGATCCTGGACAAGAATTTTAATTCACTGAGACGCAATTTTCTTCTTGATCATATATGAGAACATCTTCAAATACACGAGTTCATCATGTCTCCTTTACAGAAAACTCATTTGTTTGATTTAATAGACTGAACTTATGCTGCATATATAATGCAAATCTAGCCACATGTAGGATACACATGACGACTGACTTGCCTCAGTTTATTAACCGCATTGCCATCAGCGCGGGGCAGGAATGTTTTTCAAATCATGTTTAAAAACTGTCACTTTTATTAAAAACATAACTCAAGTATAAACTAGCAACACACTGTCATTTGGAATCAGCAGATTTTACATTGAAATGGCCACAGAATTTCCTAATCACATGTGGTTTTAAAACTATATACTATACAATGTCTGGAAATAGAGTTTCTGCAAATATTTGTCATTTGCACATCACCAAGTAAAGTGTGCTGGTTTGTTTTGCTCCAATTTAAATCTTCATTTGCATCACAATTCTGAATTACGAAAAAAATTGTTGTTTCATAGTTCCTGCTATACTTTGAAATTCTTGTACTAATTATTTACAAGCTATTTAAATGTTGCGTTAGAAAAAACACATGACATTTTGCAAACTTTTTTCACAATTATTATCAGATAACTTAATTAACAGATAGCACTAACTATAATAAGAGAAAGAAAATTAAACACAGTTTTCAGGAACAGATAAGCAACAATTAGTAAAGACGAACTGACATTTGACCTCTGTCCTTGTGAACAGACTGCAAATGTGTCACAACAAAAACAAGATTTAAAGGTGTCTTTAATGCCCATTCACTTTCTGAAAGAACAGAAAACCTGTTCCATGCAGATGAAGTTAAGTCGCCAAGCACTGACTAGCAAATTCTAAAAATAGCACTACCTGATAAAATCTCACTCGCTTTTGCGAGTGGATTTTTTCGAGACCTGATGAGGCCTTGGTAGATCTCTGATGACCTGTACTTTGTCTCCCTGGGGACAGATAACACCCTTCTTCTATGGTAACCCAGGTGTCAGATGGAGCTCATGGCCATTGTACACTTTTCAGGGTTTGTAGTCAGACTTGTTTCCCTAAGAGACTGAAAGACGGCATCCAAATGTCATTGGTGTTGTCCCAGGTGCAGCTCTGTATTACAATATTGTCCAAATAGGCTTTCCACACCCTTTATGGGAACAAAGGATCATATCCATAAGTCTTTGAAAGGTTGCTGGGGCCCCATGGATTCCAAATGACAAATCCTTAAAGTGAAACAAACAGCTAAGGGTTAAAAAGGCATTTCTTACTCTGGCCCCTGGATGGAGTGGGAGTTGCTAATATCCTTTGGTCAAATCAAGGGTGGTAAGACACAAGATTGACCCCAGAATCTCAACTAACTTATCCATCTGAGGCATAGGGTATGTATCAAATTTGTATCTACTTTTTCAATTGGCGGAAGTTAAAACACATCTGATAGAGCCGTTTGGTTTTGGTACTAATAATAACAGGGAGCACCAAGCGCTGTTGGAGGGTTCAATGATTCCACATTAAAGCATCTCCAGTATCTCTCTTTCTACTACATGTCTGAGTGCTTCATGGATCCGATAGGGACATTGTCTCACTACCCTTTTACCCTTAGTTACAATATTGTATGTGATAAGGGAGGTGTGTCCTGGAGTGGTGGAAAACACATCAGAATAGTGACCTGTCAGGTTGTGTATTTGATATTTTTGGGTAGTCTCAAGGTTTCACCTGGACAAACAGAATTCCCCTCAAGATCCCTGGTTCGTGGGGGAAAGATGATAACTAGTGGATGTGAATTGGTTACTAACATATTGATTGGCAGCACTCTCCCGACCTCCTTCGCTGTTAGTTTCCCATTTCTTGAGCAGATTGATATGGTATATCTGTTCTGCTTTTGTTTTATGGGGCATGGCTATCTTGTAGGTAACCGATTTTTGCGATCACTTTGTATGGACCATCCCACCTGGCCAGGAGTTTGTTATCTGACTAGGGTAGGAGTACCAAGACCTACCGCTAGATCCCTGACTTAGCTGTTTTTATCAAATACTTGTTTTTGTTTAGACTGTGTGCTTTTCATCTCAAACCCTCACTTCCTTCCATAGACTGTGGATTTTTTCTTTGAGGTCTGAAGCATATTCCAAAAATCCCAACCATTCATCTTCTTCTTCCTTTCCCTCCCACCTCTCTGGCACCATATCTAACAGCATTCAGCGTTGTCTCACAAAAACAATTTGAAAAGGAGTAAAGCCTGTGGATGTCTGGACATGGGTGCAGATTGCAGATAAGACAAGGGAAAGCTTCCGCACCCGGTCTCTCCGGGTGTCAAACACTAGTTTCTTCAAAATGGTTTTAATGGTTCTGTTATAGCGTTGCAAGAGGCTATCTATTTGTGGATGTGTAGTGACTGAGCTATTTTTATGGATAAGTGGCTTGATTATGACCATTGCCCACTACCATCTCAGTATATTTTAGCCTAATATAGTGATATGTAGGCCTGTTTCTGACTTTACCTTGTCTTATGGCAGTGCTGACTATTGCCTTTGACATGCCTTCATGTTATCTTGCTTCGCAATTATATTATCACATAACATAGTGATGTGTAGGCCTGCATGGTATGAATATGCTACAAAGTAGGGTTTGATTATGTCCCTTTCTGTTTCTGACTTTATCTTGCTTAATGGAAGGGCTTGCCTAGTGGCTTTGGCATGATCTTATGCCTTCTTGCATACTAATATTGTTCTTTTGTGGGAACTAAGGCCTATACTCGAGCAACTCCATATTCTGAGCTGTCGCCATCTTCTGAGCCTCTCGAGGTGAGAGGCTATGTTTTGCTTTCCACTTATTGTTCACCCTTCTTAAACTAGAGAGGACGGTTCTTGTCAAAGGAATGTGCTCACTCTATTCCGAAGTCATAACAGAGGTTTGGCCAGCCGAAGCTGTGGCCTTGGTACAGGAATCTGATGGGAAAGGAGGCGAGGCTTGCTAGAAGCTTCGACTAACGCTTCCATTTTGTACTAAAGGGGGTGTCTGAGCTCTGATCTCTGGTAGTTCATCACAGTACAGACGTGTAGCTGTGACGGTGGAGCAGAGAATCCTGTTTTGGCTGGAGAAACGGACTCCCCTCTAGCGAAGTGGAAATGGGATGTGCAGATACTTGGTGAGGTGTTCCACTAATCTCTAATTTCCCTACTGTTCTTGCTTACTATTGCTTTCTGTTTTCAGGTTCCATACATTTATATACATATATTTCTACATATATGTTTGCCTTGATTCTGTTTCAATCGTTCTATTGATATGTTAGAGTCTGCTATGATAGATGTATTTGGCTTACCGTGTGGTGTTATTATAATGTACTAATAAAGGTATACAAAATATACCAATTTGCCTTTTCCTTGTAGCAGGAGGTGTGGACTCTTCTTGACCAAGTGCTTATGTTGTAGAAGGATGGGTGAATTCCCTTCTAGCAGGTAATTGTGTTATAGGAAGTTGTTCTACTCCTGGCAAGTGATGTGCAAATTCTAAGTATTTCACCCCCAGAATATACTGACTGGTTCCTTTCTCTTGTGGTGAGGGGTATTGTGTCTGTTGAATGTGGTTCTCTAGCAGAGAGGATCGGCTAATTGCCTCATTTTTTTTTTTAAAGTAATTTTTATTGTAGACACACCTTACGCAGGCCAATAGTTACACATATTCAGTATCAATCAGAGTGCTACAGTCTGGTATACCATCGTCTCGTTTACACAGCCTGCAGGCCTACATCCCGGGGGCCGGGCGGCAACAAAGTCTCTGCACCCACATGCCTGGTTGTACTTCCACAGGATTATTGTCTCGGAGTTGTGTGTGTGCCTACTTTTACGTCCTCAACTAAGTAAACCCTGAACTCCCCCCCAACTCCCCCCCCGTTCGAAGATTCTAACCCCCCCACTGTCCCCACCCCATCATCCGCACAGGAGCCTCTCGATGTGTATCTCTAATCTTGGACTTCAGGCTTTCCCTTCTACCGGTTCTCTTATCTCCTGATTATTGTGATGTGCTGCCCCTGGCCACGTCTAGGTCCTTCCCTTCATCCACCATTCCACTATCCCTGAGGCCCTGTACCATTACCTCCCAGGCCGTCGCTTGTTCTAGCGCTCGCTCATTAGCAGTTCTATGCGCTATCTGATATCTATGTGTGCTATCGCAGGCCGCCCACTTCAGAAATTCGTTGTACCACCTCTTATGCGTCGGGCCCGTCCTTGCCTTCCAGTTTCTAGTAATCTCACGCTTGGCTACCATCAATCCCATATCTATGAATTTACTTGAGAGCTTGTTTTTGGGGGTATGTGGGAACCAATGCAGGAGGCATGCCGCTGCGTCAAAGTCAACAGTCCGGTCCGTCACCTCGTTCATGGACTCACCCATGGCCCGCCAATAGTCTGACAGGGCCGGGCATGACCAGAGCATATGCACCAGCTCGGCTCCTCCTGCCGCGCAGCGGGGGCACCTCGCGTCGGTCGCGCCAAAGTATCTCAGGATTCTCCCAGGGGTCATGTACGCCCTGTGCAGTATATAATAATGGATAATTTGAAATCGAGCGTTCCTTGTGCTATTACGCGTCCTCCGCACCAGTTGTGCCCACGTCGTGTCCGGGATGGGCCTGCCCAGGTCAGTCTCCCACTTGAGTTTCAGCGCGTCGAGGAGCGGCAAATGCTCGTGGAGCATTCTGTTATATAAACAAGACACCGCTTTCACCGTTCCCGCCGCCATCATGGTGTATTGGCAAGCCATGGCCGTCTCCGGCTCCGCCAGTCCCAGTCCCCAGTGTTTCTGCATTGCCCTTATCACAGCTGCGTGAAGAAGATAACCCCCGCGCGGGAGGTCAAATCGTTCCTGGAGGGCTAGGAACGGGAGGAGCTCCCCGTTTTCGAAAAGATCCCCTACCACCTGTATTCCCGCCTCCTCCCACTGCTGCAGGCGGGACCAATCGCCTCCATGGGGCAGCGCAGTTAGTATGCCCAGTGGCATCTCCGGGGCGTAGGGGTGCTTAATCCCCGCTCGCTTCTGCGCCCGGTTCCAGCAGCGCCGAAATGTATCTTGTTCGAGGGATAAGTCCCGGGCGGCAAGTTTCTGTCCCAGAGCGATGTAGGCTAGTATGTGTCGTGGCGTACCCCGCAGTCGCCCGTCTTCCGGGCCCCGGTAAACACGAGCCACCTCTTGCGTAAATATGTGCAACTGGGCAGCAAGGTAGTAGAGCTCATAATCTGGTAACGCCAAGCCCCCCTCATCTTTCGGGCGGGTGAGTGTCGCCAGCGCCACTCTACACCTGCCCGCCCCCCACAGGAAGGTAGTTAACTGGGACCTAAGTCGGCGGAAAAAGGAGCTGGGGATCCAGATCGGGAGCGTTCGAAAGTAGTACAGCAGCCGCGGCAGGGCCACCATCTTCAATAGAGCTATCCTACCAGCTATGGACAGTGGAAGCGTGGCCCAGAATGTCATGCTACCCTTCAGCCCCCTGACGCATCTCTCCACATTGCCCTCGAACAAAGCCGCCGCTGTGTGATAAACGTAAACTCCGAGGTAATGGAGACAAGTCGGCTCCCAATGAAGTAGCGGTCGGTGTTCTGGGCGGGCCGCGCCCTCCCTCAATGGAAAAAGGCACGTTTTCGTCCAATTAACCCTTAATCCTGACAGGCCGCCAAATTGTCCCAGCAACTCCTCCGCACCATCGAGCTCTATTGCGTCGTTGTCAAGGAACAACAGGAGATCATCGGCGTACAGCGAGATAAACTGTCGCCCATCTCTAGCTTGCACGCCTGCGAAGTATCGCCCCCTGCGGGCTTCCGCCGCCAGCGGTTCAATCGCCAAGGCGAACAGTAATGGGGATAGGGAGCACCCCTGCCGGGTGCCTCTCTCCACTGGGTACTGTTGGGACACCAGGGATCCAACCCGCACTCTCGCCACTGCCGCTGCATAAAGCACCTTCGTCCAACGGATATAGCCTACGCCCAGCCCGAAGCGCTCCATGACTGCATATAAATAATCCCACTCTAGACTATCGAACGCTTTTTCTATGTCGACCGAGAGGGCAAGTGGGGTTCCACTCCCCTCCCGTAAATCTTCCATGAGTCGGATAAACCTTTTAATATTTAGCGTCGTGTTCCGGGCAGGGATAAAACCATTCTGGTCCTCATGGACCAGAGTGGTCATGTGCGGCAAGAGTCTCGCCGCCAGTATAGAGCTTAGTATTTTATAGTCAGCTGTGAGCATTGAGAGTGGCCTATAGGATGCAGGACTGCTGCCTTCTCTGCCAGGTTTCAGTAGCAGAATGACTATCGCTTCCCGCATCGATTGGGGGAGCCGACCCGTGGTTCCCGCTTCTTTGTACACAGCTAAAAGCCGCGGCGCTAAGGCGTCCACGTATTTGCCGTAAAATTCAATGGGCAAACCATCTATACCTGGCGTCTTATTGCGGGCCATGGACTTAATAGCTTTTCTAATCTCCCCCAAGTCGATGTCTCTCCCCAAATCCTTTGCTTGCTCGTCCTCTAAACACGGTAGGGTGAGTTCACCCAGGAAAGCCTCTGCCTCCTCCCCCCGGTCGCCCGGGGTGCTACTATAGAGTTTCTCGTAGTATCTCTGAAAGCCGTCCACTATGGCCGACTGGGTGTAAGTCAGACTTCCCCCCTCCTCGGCAATCTGCAAGATAGGGGAGCAGCATTTCGTGGGGTTAGCAAGCCACGCCAACAGAGTGCCCGATCGGTCGCCTTCCACATGAGAACGCAACGCGTATGCCCGATGATCGTAAGCCCGTAGCCTTTCCACTTCGACCGCCACCGCTTCCCTGGCCGAGCTTACCGTTTCCTGCAGCTCCGGCCGGCCCGGTCGGTCCCTCTCCGCTTCCCGCAGTTTGGCGTCTGCCCTCTCTAGGTCGGTCAACAACACCCGTCTCGTGCCTACGTACTGTGTGATGCACTGTCCTCTCATTACCACTTTAAAGGCGTCCCATTCCACTGCCCTAGAGTTCGTGGATCCCTCGTTGATGGCAAAGTATTGTGTCAACCCCTCCTCCAGTGCCGCCCCGAGTAGCAGGTCTTCCAGAGTCTCCGGCCGGAGCCTCCAGGTGGCACCCTAGGCTTTTCCGTCATCCAGTCTAAGTGAATTAAAAGCGGATTGTGGTCTGAGATCGTTCTCGTCAGATATTCCGACCAGGCAACATGCAACAGCACTTCCTGTGTGCATAATATTGCGTCCAGTCTAACGTGGAGCTCATGTAGCCCGGAGTAGAACGAGTAATCCCGGTCTGTTGAGTGCTGCGCCCTCCATGCATCAGTTAACCCCTAGCTCTCTTGCCAATCCCGTCTACCCTTGGCAACACGGTGTACCGGGGAGTCGCTCAGGGGTGGGTGTGATCTATCCAATTGCACATCCGCCACGGAGTTAAAGTCCCCTCCCATGAGTACCGGACCCACCAGGAAGCGCGCCAATGTCCCCGATAAGCTTGCATAAAAGGCTAGTTGGTCTACATTCGGGGCATATACACTGCATAGGACAATAGCTTTACCCCGTAATCTGCCCTCCACTACCACAAATCTCCCCTCTGGATCTACCAGCTGTCTAGTCAGTTGAAAAGGCGTCTCCGCCCTCACCCAAATCAGGGCGCCCCTTGCGTAGGTCGAGTAAGAGGTGTGAAAAACCTGCCCCTTCCATCTCCTCTGTAACGCCACCCCTTCCTGCTTCGTAATGTGTGTCTCCTGTAAGAGCGCTATGTGAAACCCTCTCCGCAGTAGGTAGGCGTGCACTTTATGTCAGCGTTGCATCGTGTGTAGGCCCCTCACGTTCCAGGTCATGCACTTCAAAACATTCGAGTTAGCCATTGTCCCATAAGTCAGGGTTCCTCTGCCCCTCCCTATACATGTTCCTGCGGATGATGGTCCCACCCCAACCCCAAACAGAACCATCCAACTGTTCAGCCCCTAAGGAATCCGGGGTCTGTGTCTGCAAAACCCCCCCTACACCAAACCCCAACTATGGTTTTCCCCCTCCCCCCAGAACAGGCCCCAATATCGAGATACCAGACCCCATCCAAACTCCCTTAACTCAGAACCCCAAAGTGTTTAGTTCACGGCCGCAGCTGCAAGTGCCTTAAGGGCGTGCGGAGCGAGGCCTCGCCCAAGAGGGGGCCCCATGACCCAGGCCCGCTGCCATCCCCCCATTACTGAGAACAGCGCACAGCTAGTCACCCAGCGCCCAAGCCTGGAGCTAACACTCCCGCTAATCGGGTGAACCCCCTCAAGATCCCTTCCCTTTACCCATCAGGCGTAAGTCAGATGCTCAGGATTCCTTCTGCTGTTTGCGGTGTCACCACCGGGTCCTTGGCATCATGGATCCCAGACAGGTCCGATTCCGAGCCCGAGGCCGATGCATGTGTCTCTGTGTCCGTGCCTCGTTTGGATTGAGAGTCCTCCCCTCTTGCCATTGTGGCCACTGCTTGCAGCGCAGCCTTGCGCTCAGCCTCCGTTTGCGAAGCGGTCGGTCTCCCGACTCCGCGTCGTCGCTTGCGCAGTCTTTGCGATTTGCGCGGGCCCTCCGGTGCTCGTTCCTGCTCCTTTTCCCGCTCCTCTCGAATCTTGGTTCCATCCGTGCCCGCTTTGTAGGTTTCCCACCAGTCCCAAGCGTCTGCAGCCAGGTTGAAGAACATCGTTTTGTCGTCCACCACAATTCGAAGTCTGGCAGGGAATAACAAGGAGTATTGGATGCCCTCTGTGGGTAGCTCCTTCTTGATCGTCAGAAAGGAAGCCCGCTGCTTCTGCGTCTCGAACGTGAAGTCCGGGAACAGCGTGACTTTACTGTTCGCGATTTGGAACGGGCCATCGTCCCGGGCCCTTTGCAGCAGCAGGTCCCTGTCTCTGTAGTGCAGCAGCTTGGCCACGATGGGTCGCGGCGGTAGGCCAGGTTTGGGTGGTCCGGATGGAACCCGATGCGCTCTCTCCAGGGTAAAGAAGGGCGACAGGCCCTCAGGTGCTACTACAGTTTTAAGCCAAGTGTCACAGTAGGCCACCAAGTCCGTCCCCCCTTCGCTCTCCGGTACGCCTACAATTCGCACGTTGCTGCGGCGGCTCCTGTTTTCCGCATCCTCTGCCCGCCGTTCCAATATCTGAATCCGGTCTAGAGCCTCCGTGAGTTTGCCCTCTAGAGTTTTGTGGGCAGGAGCCATGTCCTTCAGGGCCACCTCAGTCTCTTTTACCCTGTCCTTCAATTTGTCGTGGTCGGCACGGAGCAGGCCGAGTCCCGACGCCACCTGCGCGATATCATTGTGCAGCGCTTCTCTCGCTGCTGTAATGGCCTC
The DNA here is from genome assembly GCF_964263255.1 of Lissotriton vulgaris. Classification (NCBI taxonomy): domain Eukaryota; kingdom Metazoa; phylum Chordata; class Amphibia; order Caudata; family Salamandridae; genus Lissotriton; species Lissotriton vulgaris. The sequence goes on along the minus strand of NC_141696.1, from coordinate 836,122,358 downwards.
CAGGATGCGATCTTGTAGCCGCTTCAGGTATGAGGGCTCCCCCATGTCGCCCTCCGCCGTCCCCGAGGTCGCCGCTTCCTCCTGCTTGCCTTTTGGCTTCCCCATAGTGGCCTGCGTGTATCCTCGGAGCGCTATCCATTGCCCACCCTCCACACTGCCTCTTCAACGTTGTGCGAACTCCCGCAAAGCAAGGTCAATCCTCCCTGTCTGGGCATCCGACCTTTGCAGCTAGCGTCGCTGGTTAGGGGCCAGGCATGAGGGGATACGTGCTTATTGCTTCGGGCTGTAGGCGGTAGGGCTTCTATATCCGAATTCCGCCGAGACCAGGTTCACGCCCAGCGGCCGCCCGCTGCGATCCGGGGGCGAGGCTCACTAGCCCACGTGGCGGGAATCGGCCAGGGCGCCCCAGCCGGTAATCACAGTCACCCCCTGGTGTGCTTGCCTCCGCCGTTAGCAACCCAAGTCTCTCCAAATCGTCCGCCGCTCCCTCTCGTCTCTCTGCGCCCCCCCCTGTGGGCTGATCAGTGCTACCGCTTACCGCTTAGTTCAGGGGGGGGAGGGGGAGCGTTCAGGGCCCCTCCAGTCCGCCGGGCCCCAGCCACGCCAGTCCAGTTCACAGGGTGTCTGCAGCGCTCGGCGCTCTCCTCTCAGCCTCCCCGGGCCGTTCACTCGCGGCTGCCTCGCTGCTCCTCGGAGCTTCCAGGAGGGATCACCGCAGAGCCTCTGGGGGGGAGGGGGGGGGAGGCACCTCTCTCCTGGTCCCGATCCTCGGCGGGTCTCGGCCTCACCCCCAGGCGATATCACCCGGTCCAAGCAGCCGGGCGTTACTAGTCCGTCACTGCGGCCGCCATTTTGGGTGTCCTTCTGGCTCGGCCCCGGTGTCTCCACGTTACGGCGGAGGCCGGTCTTTCCAACGGCCTCCTGCCCGCTCCCCTATCGCCCCACCAGCTCCGGTGCCCGGCTCGATTCTTTCCAGGCGCAGCGCTGGGCACCCTGCAGCAGAAGACAGGATACTTGCGGGGAATAGGCGCGGAGCTCCGGGCTCACGCCGCCATCACCCTCGGCGTGCAAGCCACGCCCCCCCGGCTAATTGCCTCATGCACAGTGCCTGTCGCTAGGAGGATTGTTGTTGTAGAAATCCTCTCAGCAAGAGACAAGGTATAAGTGGTGTTCCTACCTTAGGTAAGTATTGTAAAGTATTGTAGAGTTTGGTATTTTTGGGTCTCAAGGGTGCATATGTCTGCATGACCTGATCATTGGCAAAAAAAGAGGTCATTACAGGATGATATACTGATGTTCTAATTTAAGTAATGATTCAGAAAAGGGGGTGGTGATGAACAGAGTGCCTGAATTAAGCAGACCACTCTTACCCAGTCCAAAGATCAGGGCTTGATCCATCACCGTTATTTATCTCACTGCACCATCCCAGTTCAGAACCTGGCTATATGCAAATCAGTCTGTCCCTGGCCCAGTGCATCATGGGAACAGGGCAGACTAAACTACCAAGCCAATTCTTCACCAGAAAGGAGACAAGCTACCGGGGACCGGTTTCTGGCATGGGTGAAGAATTGGCTTGGTAGTTTAGTCTGCCCTGTTCCCATGATGCACTGGGCCAGGGACAGACTGATTTGCATATAGCCAGGTTCTGAACTGGGATGGCGCAGTGAGATAAATAACGGTGATGGATCAAGCCCTGATCTTTGGACTGGGTAAGAGTGGTCTGCTTAATTCAGACACTCTGTTCATCACCACCCCCTTTTCTGAATCATTTTTGTCCACCATAAGCGTGGAAGGGTATACTCAGATGTGAGTCCCCAGCTCGTTGCACCATCAGGATTCAAGCAAGCCGGGCCGAAGACGGCTGAAATGCCAGAAACTGGTCCCCGGTAGCTTGTTTCCTTCCCAGTATAAGAATTGGCTTGGTAGTTTGGTCTGCCCTGTTCCCATGATGCACTGGGCCAGGGTCAAACTAATTTGCATATAGTCAAGTTCTGAGCTGGGATGGTGCAGTGAGCTAAAAAACGGTGATGGATCAAGCCCTGATCTTTGGACTGGGTAAGAGTGGTCTGCTTAATTCAGACACTCTGTTCATCACCACCCCCTTTTCTAATTTAAGTAATGTCAAAAAGGCGGGGTTTGGGACCAGGAGTCGGTATTTTAATAGGTCCTGCACACAAGACTCCTAGTTACTAGTGCTACAAGAGGTATGCAGTTCCTAGGGGGACAGGGAAGACAAGTTTTTCTTCGTGATGCCTCACACACCCCGAAGGATGTTATGCTTCATCATTGGGCTTTGCTCCTCGTTGGGCCGGCGCTGCAATGCCCAACGGGCTTACCGTAAACGGGGCTCTGTGGCGGAGATCTTTTTGAAGAAGCCGTGGGGTGTGTGCGGGTAAGAGGGCAATGGTAGTGCATGGGTAGTGTGTGTTTAAAAATAAGTCTGGAGCAGTCCTAGCCAAAGATTTAATGTTAAGGTAGTTCCAGCTTGATTAAAAGCATGTGGATGCAATGTGTGGATGTAATCATCCTAAGGGACTATCGCTGTGAGATGGGTCGACATGTTTTGTGCCTCTATCGCTCCTAACGAGTTATGTGGCACTTCTTCAGGACCTAAGTGAATAACATGGTGCACTACTAGAAGTCTGGTACCAAAATTATTGGGTGGTGGCCAGACCACATAGAGTGGCGCCCTAGTAGACCTATACTGGGCGGCAGAGAAAGACCCTCAGTATAGAGGTCTAGGGCTTGACGGGGAGTCACAGAGTAGTAGTTGCTCTGATGGACTGGGTAGAAGGCAACTAGCCGTTATCCTACCCTTGCTCTGGGCCCCGTCAGGCATTGCAGCGCTGGCCCAATGAGGAGCGAAGTCTAATGATGAAGCATGACATCCTTTGGGGTGTGTGAGGGCATCACGAAGAAAGACTTGTCCTCTCTGTCCCCCTAGGAACTGCATACCACTTATTAAAGTAATCCCTAGCAATACACAAACCTGTTTCATAAGGTTTGACATGAATGGGGTGCCCTGGTCTGTGAACAATTCCCGTGGAATTCCCACCCTTGGGAAAAAATTTGATCACAGTGTCTGCAACAGTAGTTGTTGTCATGCTGGACACGGGAATAGGTTCTGGATAACGTGTTGCGTAATCAACCAACACGAGGATGTATTGGTATCCCTGGACAGAAGTCACAAACGGACGAACCAAGTCCATCCCTACTCGAGTAAATGGGACATCAATGACTGGCAAAGGTCGCAAATGGGCTCGGGGTATATGGGGGGGATTGGTTTGTTGACACGGCTTACAGGCAGCACAGAATCTCCGTATGTCGGAATACACCCCAGGCCAATTGAACTTCCTCAACAGATATTCCACCATTTTCCCTCGACCGTAATGTACTGCTCCAACTTGGCTATGGGCCAAATGTAACACTTGTTGCTGGAACAGAAGGTGTTCAAACAACTGTCTCACTAGTGTGTCTCCTTTTTTCAATAATCTGCACAATAAACCATTGGTAATCAAAAGATAAGGCTTACCTGACCAGTAGGATCCGTAACGGCTTGTCCCCAGCCTTGGCTGAAATTAGGGTCCTTTTTTTGCGCTGCCCTGAAGCTACATGTCGTATTTCCATTCTAAGCTGTAGAGGAAGAAGTAGAAGTAGAATCAAAAGAGGAAGAAGTTGGGGCAGAATCAGAAGAGGAAGAAGTAGAGGCAGAATCAGAATCACCAGCCAAGTCTATTGTGTTGTTGTTTCTCTCTTTTTGTAATACTCCAATGTTTCTTACCCGCCTCTATCCCCACGTCGTGGAAAGGGGTCTCCCTTAACTAGGATGTATTCTTTGATAATTCTACCATAGAGGAGAGCAAAAAGGAACACTCTACATAATCAATCCCAACGATAATTTTTTCTACCATCTTGGGTATTATCCCCACCCTAAGACCTTCTGGATGTCCTCTCCTCATAATAGTGACTTGGACAACTGAATAGGGTTTACTGCTGCCATGCACACGATTACCACTTTTTCTCCGGGGACCAATGATCAGGATATACCATTTTTTGACTGATCCTATACTGTACCCACACCCTGAATCAATTAATACCATGAGGTTCTTTCCGTTCACCTCCAAAGGTCTGCAATATTTACCTGGGCTACTCTCCCACAGGAATACCCAATCTCCACGGGTTCCGCCTGGGTCGAATTCTGGGGACAATTACGAGCGATATGTCCTTATTTGCCACAATGGAAGCATTGGGTCCCTGGTTTAGCTCCTTCCCTGGTGTTCTTATGGGAAGTCTAGGCTTGGGCAGGGGTCATGTAAAACTTTTAGGTGGGGGATATCTCCAACTACTGTCAACAGAAGAAATAACCCTTAGGTGTGACACCCTGAAATCCAGGGATCTGTGAAAGGCACAGGCTAGCTCAACTGCAGAGGTAACTGTAATGTTAGGGTGTTGTCTGATCCAAACCCTTGTTGACCCTGGAAGGACATTCAGGAATTGTTCCAAATAGTTCTTATCTAGAACATATTCAAGAGTGGCCAGCTGGGGTTAAAGCCACCTGGTCCCCAAATCCTAGATAAGATAAAAAAGGGCCCTTGAATTGTCTTGAGGATTCCATATTTTCTTTTAAATTCTGTACGATAATATTCTGTGTCAAAACCTAGACGCTCTAGAATGGCTCTTTTGACCCCTACATATGGAGTGTCTCAGGATGGATTTGCTGCCTGATCTGCATGGAGAAGTCTTAAAACTGTCAGCGTAACCACATGGACCCAAAGGGTGACAGTTTTAAGACTTCTCCATGCAAATCTTTTGTCTCCCATAAAGAATTAAATTAAAGCGGAAGACATTCTGCAACATCTTTTTGCGCAGCCAACATTTACCAATTATTTATATTAAATTTGGAGAGCACCTAGAGTCGAATCTACCTGAATTAACTTAAGCGGAAGATTTCCTGTGACATTTTTTGTGCAGGCATCATTGCTCGCCTTTTTAAACATCATTATTTTTTTAAGACAACAAAACTTCATTCTACCAGGGTTTTCAAGATATGATTCATATGTCCTGAAGATGGTCTCATCAACTCAAGATTAGAGACCGAATCGCTGACATATACGCTTTGTCTGCTTAACTAATATATCAACTGTGAACAGGCGGATAAGCGCATACAATTGTTATAGAGATTTTTCTTTTGATTGCTATTTCTGAAATATTCTTCCTATAACATTGTGATTTATTCTGTACCCTTTTTTTTTCAAATCGATTTTTGAGTATTAAATACAATTTTTCATACACACCCTCTCCCTCTCTTCCATTTTGATCACTTGAAGTGACTTACGTAAATTGACTGAACGTTTGTGGTTGTTGCTTTGCACTATCGGTCTTATGTGTACAAAGCCATCAAGTACTGTTTGAAATTGTGTTTGAAATACATAATAACAAAATCCCTTGAAGGTACTTATACCATATCATATCCTTTGCCCAAACCCTCAAGGGTATATTGGGTTGCTTGTTTCTGGTTACTATCATTTATAGCACAGCAGATGTTTACATTAGGTTAAAGTCTGTGCTTCTAAGCAGAACACACATTGATAATGTAACAGCATCTTACTGTGACATTTTGACTATTCATTTTGCACCTTCCTTGATCCAGGGCACTGATATATCATAAATCTACATCCCAATGACAGTGAGTCTTTGATATGTGTTTCCTCCTTTCAACCCTATTGAAGTCCCAGGGACTCTATAAACATTGGAACAGATATGAGAGACTTTAACTCATCATCAAATAACTTTATTTCGCATTGAAAAAATGCATAAAAGTACATAAAAAGAGAAAAATTAGAATACAAAACCATGTACCTATAGCTTTTTCTTAAAATACTAAAACAAGCATCATATAAAATTAATTTACGTTACAATGAACTGAGCTTGCTCTTTCTGGTCTTATTTCAAAAGGATTCAAATTGATCTCATATTAGCTAAGCTACGAGTTATTAAAGCTGCACATATAAAACGAGGCCATCACAAAGCAGAGCATAGCAAGTGTCTCTAGCTGTTGCATAACAGACAATGCTGTAATATCACTAGGCAAGTTAAATTTCCTTAGAAAAGGGATAATACATATTTTTCTCTCCTTCACATAAAATTGGCAAAAAAATAAAATATGTACAATCGATTGTTTTGAGATGGTATCAAAGGGGCAACATTCCAATTGATTCAGAGAAATCACATTTGCAGGATATCCCAACATTATTGTCACATAATTTAGGCAAAATCTTGTCAGGATATATCGATGGGGGTTATTTACGACAAAAGTAAGATGTGAAGATTATCCGTACAACAAAGGGGTTATATTAATATATCTAATTACTGTGGCTGTTTCTTTATTTCTATTCCAACATTCTTGTGCACATTTCTCTAGGAAAAGATTTTTTTGTCTTGCCTTAGGAAAGGTTTCAGAATGAGCAGGGTGGTCATAAAGGTCCCCTAGACCCAGAGACTCAAGAGCGCACCTTATATAGGGCAGCCATGATATTTTAGGTGCATGCTCCAATTTCATAATATCCTTTAAAATACATTGGTTTGGCTGGACCACCTTCCGTTTCCAAATAGACAACCATAGTAGCAGAGGAGCTGGTTTAATTGTATCAGTAATATAAGGTAAACCTAGTTCTTTGTGGGGGATAACATTTGTACAAGCCTTTGGGACAGACAGTAATCTTTTAGCAAACCCATCCTCTATATTTTGGAGGCCATCCACATTGGCTATACCCCAAATTGCTGCCCCATGCGTTGCCACAGAAATTGCATTTGCCAAGTAAATTTTAACCACCACATGTATTACTTTATTACCCAGCTTCGTAGCAAACCTAAAAATTGCAGCTATGCTTTTGTTCATATGTGTGGCCCATGCTGTCACCAATATTTTCCAATTTAATTTAATGTCAAAAGCAATGCCCAGGTATGAAAAATTATCTACACTTTCAATTTTCTTGTCCTCATTAACATAATTTACTATCTTTTTACTTCTTTTTCCAACAGACATGATAACAGACTTTTTTTATTAACATGTAAATCTAAATTCTTCATAAACAGTACATCATTTGTGATGCACTCTTGTAAGGATAGGGGCGTTCTTGCCAAAAGAACTGCATCATCTGCGTACAGCAAGATGGGGAATGGAGTTGAAGTTGCGTTTGGAATATCTATAGTCTTTTTTACCAGAATCTCATCAAATTTATTAGTGTAAAGTGAGAACAAGAAGGGAGCAAGTACACAACCCTGTCTTATTCCATTTGCAATGTTAAAGGGACCTTCGCAGTAGCTCCTTGATACAATTGGCTGAATAAACAGATTATTGCGGCATCCACCACCATTAAATCCATAATATGCCACAACTTATTGTGGTTAATGCAGTCAATAGTGGATGAAAGATCCATAAACGGCATATAGAGGTTCTCTTGCTTGGCCTGTGTGTATTTTTCTGCTAAAAGGGCCAGATTCAAACATTGGTCCACCGTTCTTTGGCCCTTTCATAACCCATATTGTACCTCTGCAAGGATCCCCTTTTCGGTTGGACAATCTTGCATTCTATTTAATAATAACCGTCCCATTACCTTAGCCGTACTATTGATTAAGGCAATAGGTCGAAAAATATCGGTACAAATATAGATTATTTAACGGGCCCTTTCACGTGAAAGGGCCCATTATACTAATGGTGTTGAAAACTACTGTGAGTAAGGGGACCCAGAAGGATTTGTTGTTTAAAAATATATCAACAGGGACCACTGTGTGGTCTGGCCACCTTTAGGGACGATCGTTGTGCCACGGAAAGGTCTACCTCATCCATTTTAAAAATCAAAGGATCAAAGGAGAGGTGACTCTAGGAAGTTCAGGCAGCTCATCAATAGAGGCTTTCTTATGCTTTTGGAAGATGTTTTGAAAATGGTTTACCCACGTGTTTTCATCTATAAATACATCTGTAGATGGACCTCCCTCCTCTTGCAGGAAGGAAATGTTAACCACTTCCCAGACTGCTTTGCTATTAGCAGCTGCCCTTAATTTCTCCCAGGCTTCGGATCTCAATCCTTTTTTCCGCTCTTCTATAGATGTTTTATAAATTGCTCTCAGATTTTTAATTTGTGTCTTAACCCTTGGTTTTTCCTTTAGAGCATTGCGAAGATTAGTTGAAGCTTTTGAGAAGCTTTTATCAAACCAGCGAATTTGTTCCTGGTTTTGTACACTGGATGGGCGGGTTATTTTAATTGCAATATTTTTTAAAAATGTTCTAAATGATTTGACTACTTGTGGCTTGTTTGTTAGAAGATCTAAGCAAATCAGGACCTCATTGTAGTTGATCAGTATTAAACGGAAGAATGAAGCCTTTCATCAATTTTATTCCACCTTAAGGAGTATCCATTTTGTCTGGCTAAAATAGACTTAGGAGTCATAATGCTCTTTCTACTTATCCATTGATCTTTCCATGGGAGCATTGTTAAAATAATTGCGTGGACACTAAATTCCGTCATCCTGATGTTTATCTCAGTGGGAGTATTTTAGTGATTGTTAGATGTTATTATGTAATCTATTGATGAAGTAGTCCCCGCCCTACAAAAGGTGGGAATCATTTGTACATTAGTATGAGCTCTCTAGGTAGTAATTGCTAACTGTCAGTCCATTAGTAAATTGTTTAAAGCATTTCCATAAGTGAAATGAGTAAAAATGATCTTTTAGGTCCTTAGACTGCATGATTTGTTGGCACATAGGGTGGTCTTCATTCATACATTTGGTTATAATAAAATCGTCTGCCCATATAAAAATAAATTGGTTTTGCCTGCGTGAATATTATATCCTCCAGTACTCCTTCGAGTTCCTTTACCACATCGATGGGTTCTCGAAGTTGTTATTACAGTAGTTAATTATCATCCAGTTTGTACTGTGATTACTATTTATCAGGATAATATGGAAATATGGCAATTTATTAATAAAGCCCACCAGTTTAAAGGAAATTATATTATATATACACATTAATAAGCACCCTTTTGCTCTCCCTCTAATGGATGGCAGGGCTGGGGTATGAAAACATCGACACCAATTTAAATAAATAGAGTCCACTTCCCATGTCTCTTGGAGGCATAGGATTTGATGGTTTGAAACTTCATTATACCACTCATTATTATGTTTTTTGTTTTTGTAATCTGCTATATTCCAGGAAAGCAAGGTATGATGAGTATTACTTACAAGAGTATTACTTATTGACTCTGTGCTAACTGTCAAATCCTTTAGAATGCAGAGTTGTGCTCAAAGAAGGGACAGACTTTAACTCATGGGTCAATCAATTCCTTCCCTGACAGACCTATAACTCTTCTAGCCTGGCTTCTGACCTGATAATGAAGACCATCAGTCCCTGAAGGTGCTGCACCCTTCAGTTACTCTATGTGTACCTTCCTCAAGGAGGCACCATCCTTCATGCTCTAAGTGTTCTTGAACAGCATTTCTGCAACAAGCATTAGATGGCAGGAAGTCTGTTCCAAAGCTACACTCCAGCCACTGCTTATCTTTATCTTGATCTTGGTACTACTGCCTAATTTGTTCGTGCACTTCAGTCAGTGCCTTGAACCTTCTTTCCTAGAGGTAGCTTATATAAATGTTTAACAAAGTATTGTGCACCAAAAGGAGAAATGGACATCTCGTATCACTTCGACCCTGCTCATTGAAGACTACGCTGCCAAGGTACGAAGTAGTCTGCTTTTTCCTTTTTCCGATACAGGCTTTTTCTCATGAGTTGATTTGTCACCCTTAACTCCCATGGGGGAAACAACCTTTACAACGCAACTTTTACAACGCACTACCATTACAACAAAACTTTTACAACGCAACATCCATTACAACGCACACATTTACAACACAGTCATTACAACGCATGACACTACAACGTACACCACTACAACGCATGCCATTACAACGCAGTCATTACAACGCATACCATTACAACGCATAGCATTACTAACCAACACTTACCGTACTGTTGCACCCCCTGGAGTTAGAATAGTAATTTTAACCCCTACACTATCCAACACTTACCCTACTGTTGCACCCCCTGGAGTTAGAATAGTAATTTTAACCCCTACACTATCCAACACTTACCCTACTGTTGCACCCCCTGGAGTTAGAATAGTAATTTTTACCCCTACACTATCCAATACTTACCTTACATGCAATGTAATGTTATGTGTTGTAATGGTATGCTTTGTAAATGTAGTATGCGTTGTAGTGGAATGCGTTGTAAAGGTAGTTTCAAAGAATTCGTTGTAATGGCATGCGTTGTAATGGTATGTGTTGTAATGGATGTTGCGGTGTAAAAAATGCGTTGTAAAGGTAGGCGTTGTAAAAGTATGCATTGTAACGTCATACATCCCTCCCACGGTCATTAATTTATGCTTGCTGGACTGCCTTCAATTTGATAAAGTGTAAAATGCCCCGAAGATGACCCATTCGGCACACAATTACATGTAATTTAGTCACTACATCAATTTATTTATTGCAGCCACTTTCATTTGAGATTGTAGATGGTCAATGTTCATCTCAATGGAAACAGAAGTCCTTTAACCTCTTATGGATCCAGAAGTGCAGTGACTCTGGAATTAGTGTATGAGTGGAAGCTTTCTGGAGCCCAAACACTCTTTACTGGGAACATAAGTTCAAAAACCTTTTTGTTAAGGGATCTTAGATTATTTAAAATAGTTATCAGTTTACTTTTGTTCTTAGCAATGCATCTTTGATGAAGTCCAAGACGTCTATTGTGACAGACAGAAAAGTTACTTTAGGTTAAGTAAATGAAAATGTCTATATTGCCCAACCTTAAAACTCCCCTAGAAGCTAGGTGTTTAGTCTGCCACTAAAAGACATTTCTCTGTCAAGGTAAAGACGGAACTGTGGCTACTGATGCCCATCGTGGATCAACATTGAACACTCTCTTCCATACCCTGTTGCATCAGCTGTATTCTTATCCACTAACATCTGGAAACCTAACAAGAAACTCATCCTCCTTGCTTCAACTACAAGAATAATATGCAAACACAGTAAATGCCCCTGACAAACCAAATCCGTTTCGTGTAGTAATTCCCAGAAAAATAACTCTCTCTCCAATCTGGGGCATGGGATAGGCAAAGGCATCTTTATTGTCAATTTTATTTTAAAAGGGATTCTTTTAGTTATTTCTGGGATATCAATCCAAAGATAAACTATGCTGTATGAAAGAAAGAAAAACTCCAATATATTAAAATGTTCTTAGTCACATTTGCCTCCTCTGTGTTTCTCACCCTTATGCTAAATCCTTTCGCACCTCATGTCCACATAATTTCCCTTTACTCACAAGACTGGTGGTAAGAAGTGCAGCCTTTGGTGCCACTGCAGACCAGTAACATCTTTGCTTCCTCAATTGAACGGTGCTGCCTTACTACCACTTTTCTCTCATGTTATGACATCACTGGTTCTTACCAAGGTGAAATGCCATTGTGACAACGTAGACTCTTCAGGGTCGCTAAGGCGCTAGTGTGTCAACACTTATTTTGTAATTTATTTATTTTAAAGGTTTTATGTAGCAATGGCTAGGCCGGGAGGTATCAGAACGCTTTACATGAGTGTGGAGATAGTAACGGTATAAAACAATATTTCAATGGCGCGGAATTCCAACAGATTAATAAAGGAGAAACAGCTTACACTTACACAGGACGAATATACACTCAGATAGAACAAAAGCTATGTACATATATAACATGGATATGGCAGATCGAATTTTGTAATATGATACTAGATGGAGATAGGCATGAAGGGCTACAGGTAGTAAGTAGTAAGACGTTAATCTGGGGGTGGGAAACAGATGGGGGAAGGGGGTATTTTGGATGGGAGGGGGTATGGGAGGCGATTATACGGACTGGGAGAAGGCGCAGAGATGAACAATGGGGGAGGGAGCAAGTGAGCCAGTGGAATATAGAGTTAGTGGAGGGGGGAGGAGGGAGACAGTAGGAGAGAGGAAGGGAACATTAATAGTGAAAGGGGGAGAGGGAATTCAGGGCACCGTTTATGACCCCCAATATTTATGGAGTAGATGCATTTTGAGTTTTTATTACAGCTAATGTAGGAAGGGTTACATCACAGGTCTTTGGGGAGGGCATTCCAGATGTTTGGGGCATTTCCGGAGAAGGGGCGAGATTGTATGGATTTCTTTTTTAGTATGGCTGCGACAAGGGGGAGAGCGTTGGTGCTTCTTATCGGCCGTGAGCGGCCCGCTTTGTTGAGTTTATTGGAGGGGTATAGAGGGGTATTTTGAAGGAGGGCTTTGTGCGTGATGCAAGCAGTCTTGTAGGAGGATCTGCCTTCAATGGGAAGCCATTTAGGAGTTTTGAGAACTGGGGTGATGTGGTCAAAACATTTGCAGTCGGTAATGAGCCTAGCTGCAAGGCTGAGCACAGATTTGAGTGGGGCTAGGTGGACCTTGGGGATTCCTGTGAGGATGGCATTGTCGTAAACAATTTGCGAAAGGACCAGTGATTGGACTACTAATTTAAAGTTATCAGTTGGAATAAAGGGTTTCATTTTCTTGAGATGACAGAGAGTGAAGAGGGCTCCTTTAGCCAAATTTTTTATGTGGACATTGAGAGTTAGGTTAGTATCAATGGAGATGCCAAGATATTTTACTGAGTTAGACAAGGAGAGTGAACAGTTGAGGGCATTAAGGTCAGAGATCCAGGTTTGGATGGGGAAAGGGTTATTTTTAGGGAAGAAGAGAATGATTTCAGTTTTTTTAGGGTTGAGTTTGAGATGATTTGAATGGAACCAGGATTGGACCTTAGTCAGGGTGTTGTTAATGTGTAGGACATCCGAGTGGGATTTAATCTTATAGTAGAGTTGGGTGTCATCAGCATAGAGGTGGTAGTTGTTTCCATCTTGTTTTAGAATGAGGGTGAAAGGTTCCATAAAGGTTCCATAAAGAGATTGAAGAGAGAGGGAGAAAGAATAGATCCCTGGGGGACCCCCTAGGGAGACCGGTGTAGGCAGTCGTGGAGTTTGATTTGTTGTGTTTGGTGTTGGAGATAGGAGACAAACTATTTATGGACAGGACCACTAGGGCCAAAGCGATCTCTGAGCACATCAAGTAGGGCAGAGTGGTTAACTGTATCAAACGCTGCAGAAAGATCGAGGAGGATAAGTAGGCAGGTCTAGCCATTGTCGAGGGAGTGGTGAATGTCATTAACTATGTTTAGCATGGCAGTTTCGGTATTGCATCCTTTTCTGAAGCCTGATTGTAAAGGGTCCAGTAAGTTGAAATTTTAAATGTGTTTGTCTAGTTGGAGCAGGGCACATTTTTCAAGGGCTTTGGAAAGAAGGGGGAGGGTAGAGATGGGGCAGAGATTGTTTAGGTCATTAGGGTCAGCATTGGGATTTTTAATTGTGGGAGTGATTTGTCCAAATTGGAGGGAGATAGCGACACAGCCCGTTGCATGGGAGGTGTTGATGATTGTAGTCCAAGATGGGGCAATGATGTGCTTTAGGTCTTGGATAAGGTTAGAAGGGAGAGGGTGTTTAGTTTGAAAAGACAGTTTTAGTTTAGCAATGATGTTAAAAACTTCAAGCTCAGTAACAGGGTGGAAATTATGCCAGGAGGCATTGTTTTTTAGATGTGAGTTAGAGTCGTTGGTTACGAGAGGTGTAGCTGTGGGTAAGCGTGGGGAGTAGTCATGGGGAGGTGTAGTAGTAGGTACGTGTGAGGGGTATTTAGGGGTAGTTGTAGTAGTGGGCAAGGGTGAGGCAGGATCAGGGCAGATGGACAATAATGTATGACCTTTTGATGTGATGTAGCAGTATATTGGGAGTTGGTTGGGATCTGAGTTAAAAGGAAGGATGGTCAACTTTGGCAATTTTTTCGCAGAATTTGGCTATTTCTGCGCATTTAGCAGTTGAGGCAGTTGGCTTTGGAAGGACGGCGGATATTTGGCTACAAAAAATGTTGAACAGATCTCTAGGTCTATTTTTGGCCCAATCAAGTTGTGTACGGAAGTAGGATGCCTTTTCATTAAAAATGTGTTTTTTGTATGAATATCTGGCTAATCTGAGGAGTGCCAGATGCGAGGGAGATGGATGCTGTCTCCATGTTCTTTCCATCAGTCTTAGTGAGCATCTTTTGTTGTTGAGCTCTGAGTTGAACCATGATTTGGATGGGATACTTCTTTGACTTTTTAGTTTAAGTGGGCCATTTGGTCTAGGACATCAGTGACAGCTTTATTAAAGTGTTTGGTAAGCTCATTAGCATTTTGGGAGGGAGAGCTGAGAATAAGTTGGGCTTGGAGTTTAGACTCCAGGGGGGATAAGATTTAGATTTCTGGTCCATTTTATATGTTTAATGATTTTAATGGGGGGTGAGGCCATCGTAGTGATGGTGAATAGCATGAGGTGGTGGCCGGACCAGTCGATGGGGCTCATGTTGGACAGAAAGGCCAAATCATTGTTGGTAATAATAGTGCCAAGAATGGCTCCTTTGATGTGAGCTGGAGAATGCCACAGTTGTTTGAGGTCAATATTCTCAAGAAGATTGGTGAGGACGGTGATTGTGGGATCATTAATATACCGGTCCAGTGGAGGTTAAGCTCTCCAAGGAAGAGATTTTTTGAGTTAGATATGGAGGATTGTGTCAGAAGGTCGGATAGCTTCTCAGCGAAAGGAAGAGGATCTCCAGGAGGGTGGTAGATATTATGTAGACGAATTGGGTGGGAACCCTGTACTTTTAGTTCAGCTTCAAGGTATTCAAAGGTAGAGTGATCGGAGTTTTTAACATGGGAGAACTGAAGTTAATTTTTGAAGATTATGGCTAAACCGCCTCCTATTTCTGTCGGGTCTATCTTTTCTGATGATCCAGTTAACCGGGATGGGGGGGGGGGGGGGGGGGGGGGCGTGCTGGCAGCTGTAGCCAAGACTTTGACCCCATCTTTGTCAAAGTTTTTACATCCTACAGAATTTGTTTCCGGTTTAGAGATTTTTACAGACTTTTACCTACATAATTACAATATCTGTTCAGAGTTACATCTTTGTGACGTGACAGGTAAGGAATTCTTTGGTTTACATTTTAAATGGCTCATCTGTTGCCCTGCATATGCCTAGATTAGATAAAAGTCTGGAATTTCTGGAAGAGAATTGCAGTGATTTTTTTGTAATCTGTTTTTATTTTTTTTAAACTTTATTTTTGTCGCATATTCATATAGTAAACATACAATTGTGCCGACAGTTCCATTATTGATCCTTATACTCAATAGTTCTATAAGCATTCTTTACACAGCCCATCATCCCACATCCAGAAGGCCGGGCGGCAGAAGGTGGCATCGTATCCAATCTGAGGAAGGATATCTTCAGGCTTCTGTACGGCAGGATGTCCTGATCTGCTTTTGACTTTTCTCCCCCAATTATTTCCCCCCAACTCCCCGATAGACCTCCCCCCAACTTGGCATCATGAAATAAGAACACGTGTACACAGTCCGTTCACCTCATTATGGCACTCCCAGGGACAGATACGACAGTAATACGCGACAATACTGAAAGAGAGAAAAACTTCTAGGCAACATATCTCAATGACTATCATGGTGGAACATTTATGTGCGTGTCAGGCTAGGCCCTACCCCAGATCAGTGCCCCCTCCTTCCTCCCCCCCACCCTCGCTGTCAGACCCCGAGTCCTCAGGGGTGAATAGCTCCGCACTCGTGCCATCTGAGTCCACGGCAGACGCCCCCAGCACTCTCATCATTCTCCACGCAAGGTGGTCGTCCTGCAGTTTCTCATCCCTACGCACACGCTGCATGAAAGTTTCCTCTGCCAGGGACCATTCTCCCACATCCCGAAGCCATTGTGTAACCTCCGGAGCCCTCTGCCCCATCCATGTGATTGCGACCCTTCTCCGCGCCAACACTAACAACAGTTGCAACATTTATTTATTTATTTATGTATTTATGGAATTTTTAATGCGCACTACTACCCTGAGGTGTCTAGGCGCAATGAGATACTCCAAGATACAGAGGTCAGGACACGATATTATAAGAAAGAGGCTATAAGCTCTTTTTGCCAGATGGTTAATATTAATAATATTATTGATTGAACATTTTATACGGGAGCTTACACTTCCTAAGTTTGGGGACCAAGGCCAACAAACAGTGAAGGGGAGTCAGCTCCATCCGGATCTCGGTAATTGTGCAAATGTGCTCCACCACCGATCGCCAGAAGGCCTGAACTAAAGGGCAGTCCCAGGCCAGATGGAGGAAGGTTGCACCTCCCGCACCACACCGAGGACAGTCGTCCCTCTGTTCCGGGGAAATACGCCTCAGAGAAACCGGGGTCACATACGTACGATGCATAAAGTTGAAATGAGTTCATTTAAATCGCGCATTACACAATACTTTCCAGGTAAGGGTGCCCACTCGTTTGCGCTTCTCCGGTTCTAATGCCATCCCCAGGTCAGCCTCCCATGCCGCCCAGGCTGGTGGGACTGGCGGAATGGAGTCCTGCTGCATGGCGGAGTACAATAAAGTTATCAGCCTCTTACCCCAACCGCAGGTGAGGATGATATTGAGTGTGTGGGACGTCGGTGGTGCCTCGGGAAATTATGGCCAAGTATCTCGTGCCATTTCATGAAGGACCCCATACTGTAAATACTGGCCCCCACTGAGCCTGAAGGTCTCCGTAGCCCGTTCCACGGACACAAAAACGTCATCCGGGCAGAGGTCCCCCAACAACTCACAGCCACCCGCTCTCCATTCACAGAATGACATGTGTTCCTCCAGGGCCACCACTGGGGCCAGAATCCATAGTGGCAGCTCCCTATGAAAGGGGGCCCTCCGTAAGATTCTTTCCACAAATCGCTGCCATATGGCCGCGGTGTGGCGCACTATATACCGCAGTGCCCCATCCGCACCCCTCCCATGCATCAGGGCCAATTGTACCGTTCTCTCGTCGGCTCTACCGGCCAGGAGTTGCATCTCCCAATTGTCCGAGTCGGCGAACCACCTGGCAGCTGGCAATAATTGGGCCGCGTAGTAGTATAGGTCGAATCTCAGCGCCTCCAGCCCCCCTTCCTCCCAGCTCCGGACAACCGTGTGTAGGGCAACTCTACTACGCCTGCCCGCCCACAATAAGGATGTAAGGAGCATATTAAGGGTGCGAAAGATCCGGGGTGGAAGCGGACACAGGGAATTTTGCAGGACGTAGAGCATCCTCGGTAGCATCACCATTTTAGCCACCGCTAGGCGTCCCATCAAAGAGAGAGGCAATGTGTTCCAAAAAGACACAGACTGTCGTTTGGCATTAACCACCCGGTCCGCATTACGGGCCAGTAATTGCTTATCAGATGGCGCCACTTGGATCCTCAAGTAGCGGAAAGCCTCTAGTTCCCATCGTAGTCCCAGGTGTGGGAGATCCCCATGTATTTCCACCCCAAATCCCGCCAATGGGAAGATCAGGGACTTCTCTGCGTTAATGCGCAGGCCTGAGGCCGAGCCAAAGCGGTCCAGCAGCTGTAGTAACACCGGCAGCGAATCCTGCGGGGAAGTCAAATAAAATAACGCATCGTCGGCGTACAGGAAGACCGTGTGTACAGTGCCCCCCACTTTGATCCCCCATTGAGACATCGTGGTACGGACCGCAACCGCCAGTGGTTCAATCGCCAAGGCAAACAGGAGTGGGGAGAGGGGACACCCCTGGCGGGTGCTCCTCCCCAATGCCCAATCGGCCGAACGTGCGGCCCCTAGTTTAACCCTAGCTCGAGGTGACTTATACAGTATCTCGATCCATTTGCAAAATACAGGCCCCAATCCAACTCCCCGGAGCACCTCCTGCAAGTACCCCCAACTGACTGTGTCAAAAGCTTTAGCCAAGTCTATCGAGACCAGGACCTGGGGGTCCTCCCTGTCACGCACTTCGTGTAGGATATGATTTAACCGCCGCAGGTTCATCGTGGTGTTGCGGCCGGGGATAAACCCACACTGATCCTGGTGAACGAGTAGTGCCATGCGTGTGCCAGGCGAGCAGCAAAGAGTTTGGTCAGGATTTTCACGTCCGTGTTGATCATTGTTATAGGGCGGAACGCCGCGGGATCACAACCGTCTCCACCCGGTTTTAGGAGCATGCAAATCTCCCCGTCATACATTGTGGGCGGGAAGGAGCCATCCTCCAATGCCTTAAGAAAGACCTGCAGGAGGAGGGGGGCGAGTACATCCCCGAACGTCTAGTAGAATTCGGAGGGGATTCCATCCCTACCCGGAGACTTGGCCCCCGACAGGCCAGCCATGGCCACTCTTAACTATGTCAGAGCCTCATCTAGTTCCTTCGCCTCCTCCCTCGATAGGGTCTGAAGAGGCAGTCCCTGAAGATACGGTTGATACGCGGCTTCCGTGACCATGGGATCCGCCGCATATACCTGTTGCAAGTGGGTCTGTAGGACATGGAGAATATCCGTCTCCGAGTGAACCATTACTCCGTCCAGACCCCTCAGAGCAACTATCCGTTCCGGGGTCGATTCCCTCCTCAAAATCCAGGCCAACAATCGGCCCGACTTGTCCCCTTCCCGGTGGAGACGCTGCCCAAATTGGCCCAAGGTAAACCTATCCAGTCTCGTAAGTATGTCGTGCACGCGCTCCCGGGCCTCACGCTCCGACGCCAGTTCTGGTTCCCCAGGGTCTGGAGAGGCCTGACGAAGCAGCAGGGTGTCCTCCGCTTCCCGCAATTCATGGGTTAACTGTGGTCGGACCCCGTAAGTGAGGCCCATGCATACACCCCGCACCACGGCTTTCAATGCATCCCACCTCATAGAGAGGGGCGCGTCATCCCCTTCCCAGTTCAACCCAATATAGTCTGTGGGGGCCGTCTGTACGCGATCCCGTCCCACTTGGTCCTGTAAAAGGTCTGTTGGCATCCGCCAAGTGCGGGGGCGGCAAGGCCGGTCAGCCCACTGCGTAGCGCACATCACAGGAGAGTGGTCGGACAAGAAACGGGCCAGGTGTGTGATTGTTAACGAAAACGATGCGTCAATGTTCGCCGCCAGGACTCTATCTAGTCTGCTATAGGTGTTGTGCGTCGGAGTGTAGCAGGTATATAGTTTCTGTGAGGGGTGGCCCCTTCGCCGAACATCTGTAGCCCCTAAATTTGACATTACCTCGCGCAGCTTCGCCGTCATGCGAGGCTTTGTACCCACCCGGGGGGGGGGGGGGGGGATGCCTGTCCAGGACGGGGTCTAACACACAATTAAAATCTCCAAACCAGAGGAGAGGGCCATCTATATCTGACACTAGGACCTCCTGAATTTGGGAATAGAAGGCCGCCTCATCAACATTGGGCGCATATGAATTAAGCAGCGTAAGGTCTCTTCCATCCAGCCTCACCCTCAACAACAGGTACCTGCCCTCAATGTCAGCCTCAACATACTGCACCGCTAGGGGGACACCAGGAGCCACCCAGATCAAAATCCCCCGAGCATACGTAGAAAAAGAGGAGTGAAACACCTGACCCCTCCATTTTTTAGACAGCTTTTGCGCCCCTTCCTCGTTCAGGTGCGTCTCTTGTAAACATGCAATAAAAACGCCATGCCTCTGGAGGAAGGACAATACCCTGTGCCTCTTGGTGCAAGTGCCCAACCCACGCACGTTCCATGTCAGGAATTTGTATCCCATGTTTCCTGTGGTCGCCCTGCCGGGCCAAGAAGTCCACTGCCAATATACTGCCTCCTAAGGGCCCGAACAATTGTGCACCTGATGCTCATAACAACACTTTGATTCTTAACCTTCAAGGAACCCACCCCCCCACCCCCACCCACGAGCAGGATAACGACAACAACCCAACATGTCACCCCGCCCTTTCCCTGCTGGTGCCAGGACGTGCACAGCCACCCCACACATCCCACACAACACATCACACCCCCTCACAAACCACAACACACAAACCACCCCCCCCCCCCCAGCTCCCCGCGTAACCCAACGCGAATGTAAAATACACCCGGCTCTGCATGAAAAGTCCCAACAACAAAACCAGTCTAATGTCGATCCCACACGCCCCATCCCAAACACTGGATCCCCCAGGGCGAGAGACTCCCCGCCCCCCCCCCCCCCAGCAATGCGCAGACAGGTACTTCGGGTCACAAAGTCATTCAAAGTACATCTAGTCTCCAGTGCCTGCCCAGGGGCCTCTCCGGCAGGACAGAGACGATAACATACATGTAGAGAAAACAGTTTCCATATCACGTCAGGATGAGATTCACTCCTCCAGGGCCGTTGCTCCGCCCGTCTCCGGCACCACTAGGGTCGATCGCGTCGTGCTCCACCGGCTGGATCGTATCCGGGACCAGGATTTCCCTTGGTCCCAGAGGGCTCGGGGCGTCCGACCCAGCCCCCAACAGCAAAGGTTCCAGGAGCATGGTGCCATCCGCCCCCACAGTGACTCTAGGTTCCTCTGTACTTTCCGTCGCAGATCTGCGTCTCCGCCTACTCTGGTGCCACCTCCGCGACCGGGTCCCCCACATCTCCTTGGGCCCTCCACGTTCTCCCGGTGGGACGCCGTCTCCTCGGACCGCCAGCCATTCCCACACCTCCTCGGGAGATTCGAAAAAGTGCGCCTTACCCTGTCCGAGCACCTTGAGTTTGGCAGGATACAGCAGCATGTATTGCAGTTCCATCGCACAGAGTTTCTGCTTAACCCCCAGAAAGGACTTCCTCTGCTCCTGAACTTGATGCGTATAGTCTGGGTATATAGATATCCGACTGTTCTCCATGGCTAGATTCAGTGTTTCCCTAGCCGCCCGAAGGATGCAGTCTCGGTCCTTATAATTCAAAATTTTGGCGATCAGTGCTCGTGGGGAAGCCCCCGGGCGCGACGGAGGGACCAGGGCTCGGTGCGCTCGTTCGATGACAAAGACCTCCGAGAGATCTCGTGGGCACAGCTTCGTTTTGATCCACGTTTCTAGGAAGCGTTCAGGGTTGCCAGCCTCCATCCTCTCTGGAACCCCCAGGACCCTGATGTTACTGCGATGCACCCTCCCTTCTGCATCCTCCGCTCTCCGTTCCAGGGCACTTGTCGCAGCCGTAAGGTGTGTGACTGTCTTCTTGAGGGAGGCCACCTCCCCCTGTAGTTGTTCAATATTCCCCTCATCATCCGTGACCTTGTCCGCCACCTTCCAGAGGTCCGTCCGCAGGAGGTTAACGTCAATGGAGACCGTCTCTATTTGTCTTTCCAGTGCTGAGTGGGAGCCCTAGATTGCCTTCAGCAACTCCGCGCGCGAGGGTTCACCAGTGTCCTCCGGCTCCCCGTCTTGGCCCGTTTGGCGGGTAATCCTCTGGGACGGTAGCCTTTGCGTGGTATATTGCGTGATCGTGTTGGGCTGGGTCGAACGGGACATCCTGTCCTTACGCATCGCCGGTGTGCCCCCAGCAATTTGACAGCCCGTCAATGGCGCAGCGGCAGGCGGACCCCGACTGGGCCCCAGCCGCAGGCAGTTCCGTGCAGCACCCTCACTCTGTCCCCCACCTGTGGCCGTTCGGTCCCTCTGGTTCCGTCAACTCGTCCGCCAGGCAGTCGCCCGGCATCTGGCACAAGGAAGTGTCTTGGACCAATGAAGTAGGCCGGCACCCCCACGCTATCAGTCGTGCCGCAGAACACCCTTAGGTACCCAAGGCCGTCAGCCACTCCTTCAGGACCCCTCCGGGCAGTTGCCGGGCCTCTCCGCCCCGGGTCGGCGGCCTCAAGAAGGTACTCGGCCCTTCCCCGTGTGTAATCACTCCAGACTGACCACCAACCTCAGCTGTGATGCGGCGGGGGGTCCCAGGACCGAGGGGAGCACCCACCTGTCTCTGAATACAAAAGGATCCACAAGGGCGCCGTGTCCCACTCCGTGGCTACAGGTCCAGGGCCCACAGGCGAGTCAGTCCAACTCTTTGTGCTGCCAGCTGTGGAAAGGCTCGGGTCTCACAAGGGCCGGCCCCGCATCCGCAGCCCAGGGCCCGATGACCAGGTATTTACCGCCAGAGCCCCCCAGGGCCACCACTCCGGACTATCGGCGTGCGTGCTATTTGGCCCCTGCCACCGCAGCTCCAGGGCCTCCCCACGCCGTCCCGCAGGCCCGGCCTTCCCTCACCAGAATTCAGGCCTCAAGATTGCGGCCCAGTGGGGGAGGGGCGCACCCAGGAACCGGGCACCCCCGCCGCTCCTCCTCTGGACACGGGCGACCCCGCATCCACTCCAGGGGCAATGTGTCCGGGCAGGCTGCCAAAGGAGTCCAGTCTCGGAGCGCCCACATGGCCGTACAGGCCCCTCCCCTCTCACCGAGGCTTGTTAAAGCTCCGATCCGCGGCGCCCCATGCCGCGGCTCCGGGCGTCTGGCGCCGCCCCCTGGATCCTCAGTCCACAGCCCTGTGCCGGGGGACAATCAGCCAGCTATAGGGGGCCTCTACCTTCCCGCTTCTTCTTCCCGGCGGCGCTCAGGGCCTCCCCAGGAGAGTTCCGTTTTCCCGCTCCTATGCCCAGACCGCGGGCTCGCTTGATGCAGCAGCCGCTCTCCGGACTCCGGGACCTCACACCCGCGGAGCCGCCGAGTCCGTCGGCCGTTTTTTCGTGCCGGAGGGTCCCCCGGCCACCGCAAAGTCTCGGCACACCAGTGGTAGGACTGCAGAGCCCGGGCAGGATGTAATTTAAGGATTTTGCGGGTCCGCCAGGCGGGACTTGGTAGAGCTCACGCCCTGCCGGCCATGCTGCTTGGCCACGCCCCCTTTGTAATCTGTTTTTATTAGGCTTTTGCAGATTAACAAGCATTTATGGTTTGTACAATTGGCTCGTTTAGTTGTTCCCTCTGTTCCGACGTGGCCTCTGGCAGGTGTATCGGCTCTAAGAACAGGGCAATTCGATGGTCTGCTGTGTTCCCCTGGATTGGTATAGTGTTGTGTAGTGGTTCGTCAGTGGCACATGTATCACGTGTTGCGTGTATACAGTCAGCCCCACTTTGGTTCTCAAGGCGACATAAGGTGACGTGTCTGCTCCTAATGTAGCAGCCATGCTGGCATTCTGCCCATGGGATCTGCAGAGGCGTGCGTACGCTTCAAGTGTGCTGCATGGGTGTGGCATCAGAGCTGTTCTAATAGGTCGGTATGTTCTGGTTGCAGTTTATCTAGTTTCCTTCCACTCCCACTCCCTTCTGCCTGTTTAATCTCTGGATCCAATAGCTGCCTTTCGACTCTGCTGAGTGCAATGTTTAGTTGTTTGCTTTTACTCCAGGTGGCCCATAAGCAATGGCCTCTCAGAGTTACCTTGAAGGCGTCCATTTCAAGGAGACGGTCATTAGTAGAGTGATCATTAATCTTGAAATGCTCGAGTATTGCTCCTCATAGTGAGGAGTGGAATGCTGGATCTTCTAGCGCTGCTGGCTGCTGGCGCCTTATAGAGATCGGGGGCGTCCTATGTCCCATGTGAGCTGTAGTAGTTGGGGATTATGGTCTGAATGTGTGCAACCTAGGCATTCTGTTTGTTTGATAAGTGGGAGAAGAGCTGCTGACCCCACAAAAATTTCCAGCCTGACATGCAGATCATGTACGAAAGAGTGAAATGAGTAGATGCATAGCCTGGGGTTAAAGGTGCACCAGATATCTATCAGCGCCCAGTTCGCAAGCCAGTCCGACAGGACTTGCGCGTTGGAGGTTGCTGTTGTGACGCTAGGGGCAGATATGATCTATCTAGTTCTACATTTAGACAAGCATTGAAGTCCCCTCCAAATAACCAGGGGAGTCCACTCCATTTGGCAAGCACCCCCTTCAGCTTTCTAACAAACGCGGCTTTGTCTACATTTGGCGTGTATATGGTGCCCATTAGCATCTCCTGTCCGTTTAGCTTCCCTCTCACAAAAACGCATCTCCCCTCCATCTGTGACCACCTCTTCTGCTGTGTGTGGGATGCCTGCCTTAATCCATATCATCACCCCCGTGCCTCAGAAGAGTAATTTGTACTGTATACTTGCCCCCACCATCGCCTACGGAGGCGGTCTGCTTCAATCTGGGTTAGGTGTGTTTACTGCAAGAAACCAATATGTGTATGCCTGCGTTGCAGGTATGCATATACTGAGTTCCTGCAAGCAGGTGTGTGCATGCCTGTCACGTTACAATATTAGTCTGTACCATGTGTGCAACGTGTGTTTCCCCGCATTTGGAAAGTCGAGAATATGGGTAGCAAGTGGGGTGCCAGGTAGCACATCCAGTGGTAGGGTCAACAAAAAGGGGTTGAAGATACAACTGGGTTGCGTGTAAATTCATGAGGGCGAGCACCTGGATGAAGCTCGCCCAAACTGCAAGGCCTAAAAGTGGCAACTAACATGTGTCACATGTTTAAACAGGGGGTTTCGTGGTACATAGCCATGTGTTCTGGTATGCACGTCGGTGGGCGCTTGGAGCAGGTGCAAGGTCCTACCTCGTTGTGCTTCAAGTGTACAATATTCTACTCCATGTATGTCTGGAGAGATAGAGGGGGGAGCGCCATGATCTGGGCGTATGGGGAGTCTGCAGTGTCCGTTGGGCATCACTTGTGTTAAAGCATGAGCCTATGGGAGTTGTGTGCACAACTGTGAAAGCATGCATAGTGTTCATTAGTAGTAAAAAAGGATACATTTAGTTAAACAATTGTCCATTGTTTAGATGATATCATCAGATGTCTGTGGCATGATGCTTGGCATCTGGAGGGAGTCCGGGTTCTCAGATTTCGATAGTGAAGGCCCAGCTGGGTTCTGTGAGCAGAGTGATAGTGATTCAGGTTCAGGGTTCGAGGAGTTTGCACAGATGGTTTCTGCTACGTTGAGGGCTTCTTGGCATTCCAGCATCCTTTGTTCTATGTCGGATACCATTGCCGGTGGGTGTACCTGTGTAGGGCGTTTCCCCCTGCCCCGGCATCGATTTCGCCTGCCCCAGTGTAGCACTTACCCTTCTGGAGGCCGCTTGGATCCTGTTAGGAGTTGTGCCTCTTCTAGACAGTCCCAAGCTTCAGTTGGCGTTTCAAAAAATCTTGTTTGCCTCTTGACGACTATTCGCAGCTTTGATGAAAACATGAGTGAGTATTGTATATCCAGGGTCCCCAGCTGGCGCTTAACTTCTGTGAAGGATTCGTGCCTTCTTTGTAGCTGCTCCGTGTAACCAAGGAACATCATTACCAGCTGATTCTGTTCTCTTATTTTAGTGAGCTTGCAGGCTTCCCTGAGTATTGTGTTCCTGTCCCTGTAGTTGAGCAATTTGAAGAGCAGCGGCCTGGGTCTGGCTCCAGGCGGTGGCCAACAGGCCCTTACCCTGTGCGCCCGCTCCTCTACGAATTGGGCCAAGAGTTCGACTTCTAGGGGTAGTTGTTTTAGTCCACGTTCCACGTATGTGACTGGGTATTGCCCTTCCTCTCCCTCTGGGAAGCCCACCGCGAGTATGTTGTTGTGCCTCAAGCGGCAGGGTGGCTACTCTGTCCATAACTTACTGTAGATCTGCTGCATGACTGTGGAAGATTGGAGTCAGTTCAGTGGTCTGCTCGTTTGTTTGGACTTTCTCAACTAGCTTTTGGTGGTACGCTCTTAGTAAGGTGAAGTCTGATGCAACCCTGTCGATTTTAGATTTGAGCGAGGTGGGAGTGTGGTCCACTGTAGCTCCTATTTTTTCCAATGTCTCCAACCCTGAGTCAAGTTTTGTGGAAGGGCTAAGTTTGGGGTCGCGCCTGTTCTGTCTTCCTCCGCATGTTGGGCCCCCAGTGTGCCAAGGTGTGCAGCGTGACTACTGTGTGTTGATTCGCAGGTGACCAATGACCAATTGCTGGGCAGAAGGCATTCAGCAGGGCTGGTGTCTGCAGTCTGTTGATTGTGCCTGGTCTGTTATCAGCAATGAGTAGGGAGAGGCAACAACAGTTGGTTGGGGCCTCTCTCTGCTGTTGTCAGTTGGTTGGGCGACATATATGTGTTCAATATTTTTGGTCTTTACATCGCGTTGACTCTGCCTGCTTTAGGCGCTAGTTCTGTACCCAAGAGGAAGCAGGCGGCTTTCGCAGCTTGTGCTGTGTGTTCAGCTGTTTGTCTTTGGTGGTGCGCCCTTCATAATCCAGGGGGAGGTGAAAAAGAAAAACAGAACCTGAGAGTCTACAACTATCATCTGCGCAGCAGGGTCTCAGGAGCCTCACGTGTAAGCACTATGCTTCTCTTCGGGTGCCTTGCACCTAACTTTCGGTCCCCGTCGAATGTCTTTCA
Organism: Lissotriton vulgaris; assembly: GCF_964263255.1. Taxonomy (NCBI): domain Eukaryota; kingdom Metazoa; phylum Chordata; class Amphibia; order Caudata; family Salamandridae; genus Lissotriton; species Lissotriton vulgaris. Next base: position 836,096,089 of record NC_141696.1, on the reverse strand, counting down.
ACACGTCTGTTTGGGCGACATAGAGCGTGTTATCTGTGGTGGGTGCTTGATTGGCTAGGTTTTGCGCCTGTGGGGTCCTCGGGTCTGTATATTCTCCTCTGCGCTGTGTCTTGTGCTTGCTGCACATGCCTTGTTTTTGTAAGCCGTTGGGTGGTTCGCTGGGTGTTTCTCTTTTTTGGGGGGATTCCTCCCCACAGGACATCCGGAACACTGGGTCGTTGCCCGGCGCGTCAAACATGATGTGTCTATCTCGTTGCACACCCCTTGTTCTTGGTTGGGATTCTCACTTGTCAGCAGCGGGCTCAGGATGTCATGTGCCTTGTGTGAGTTCCTGCTTGTCCGTTCTTTTGGGCTTGCGCCTTGCTGTGTGCGGCATATGTCGCTCCTGTCTGCCTCTGCCCAACTGGCCGGACGGTGCTTCGCTCTGAGAGCGTGCCACAGCCGTCGCGGTTTACTCCACCAACACCATCGGTGCTTGTGTCTTGGGCAGCTGTGGTCTTTGTTTTACCCGATCGTGAAGGCTGGCCGGCCCCAAACACTTAGCTGCTCCCCAGTGAGTGCGGGTGCTTTTCTCCCGTCTTGTTGGCGCGCTGTACTTTAAGGCTGGAAGGGGGAAAGTTGTCTCGCTCTGAGGCACTGACTTGCTCAGGCAACTCCCCTATGGCGTCCGGTGGCATCTCTTACCTGCGGGGGCCGGCAACCCGTTGTCGATGCCGTAGAGTTTCTCTATTCCCCCGCAGGGTTCCTCTCCCGCGCAGTGTGTGAATCTCTATTCCTTGCGCCTTCCGTAGTCCTCCAGTGCACGGCGTACAGTGCTGTACGGTGGCCCAACAGGACCCCGCGGGCTCTTCCACATCCAAAGCTCACTCCATGAGATGTGTGTCCCCACAAGCGTAGGCCTGGGCTTGGGCCATGCTCACGTGCCTGGTGTTGCAGATTTCCCTGACGCCGTTGTTTTCAAGATGTTCCGTGTACAAGCATTTTAAGGATTGACTCCACTGTATTTCAGGGTTGCGGGCAGGATTACATGATACGTTTCTCAGGATAATGGGGTGAGATGAGCAGAGCCTTACATATTCACGTCCACAATTTTAGCTGGTTCCAGAGAATTGCAGTGATAATGTGACTTGATATTAATGTCTCGTTTTGCTCCTTCATTTTGTAACCTTCTACACCAGTAGCAAAGACATATGAATCAATATCCAAAACTTATGAGAGTCTTTGATATAATCCACCTCATTCCCACCTTATCTCAGTACTTTACATACAGAAATAATGATTCAGCACTCCAACATGTGAAGGAATTATTAAATTCTACAAATACAAATCAAGTGAAAATTCCGCAGGTTCCTATTTCTTTGTTTCTTTATTGAAAAAATTTTTCTTAAAAACATCTGTAGCCAACGCGTTTCGACCGAGAAGATCTTCTTCAGGGCAATAACAATAGTCACTCTCAGTTCATTAAGATTTCTTATTTTTTCTTATTTTCTTTCTATTTATTCTTTTTTCTCTTTCACCTTTTCCCAGTCAGCAACTTAGTCCCTCACTCCAAATGCGAGTGCCCATTAGACCTCTTATTCTTTTAGGTGCACCAACAAACAAACAACAAATTAATTATCACTTGTTCACTTATTTCTTTGTGGCCTATTGTGAATAGTTCATTTTGGTGCAGACTTTGGTAGTTAGACATGTCAATTTTTTGTCTGTATGCAAGCGCTCCCACCGCGTAGTCAAAACCGTCACCAATGTCTGCACCGAAATGAACTATTCGCAATAGTCCATGCTGTGTTTCCAATGATAAGCACATTTTGTAAAGCTAAGTGCTAATTTTTTAGGACACCAATAACTCTAAACTCTTCTATGACATAACTGCACGGCCAATAGAATCAGAAATGGGAGTGAGATACTAACGAAGGTACTAAAGACAAAAATAAGAAATGAGGAAAATTTTGTCATTAAAACACTCTCAATCTGATCAGAGGATCAGGATGGTGCACACTTCAGGCCAATATACAACAGAGATGACTTTCCATTCTATAGCCGCAATGGTAAGTCTGGCCTCTAAGGGGCAATACTATGGGAGATCTTTCGCCAGCACCCAGTATTTGACTAGCGCATGCCGAATTTGTAGATAAAGGAAAAATTGTGATTTATGCAAATCATATTCGACAATTAGTTGTTCGTAGGAAATCATGTGTTTAGACCGCTAGACATCCCCCAGGTTCGACATTTGTAGAATATTCAATTTCTGGACACCTTGAAGCACTGTTGATTTGGAAAGTCACTTGTCCATCAATAACAGTGCCTCACTGATGAACTCCCTGTTCCAGCCGATCCACTTTAATGCGGCTCTACAGCTCTAGATTGGGATGGCAGTAAGCACTGGAAGGTCTTGGGGAGGGCCTCCTTCAATGGTGAGGATCACAGGGCTTCCCTCTCAGGGGGGTGCGTTCAAATATTGTACGCTGGTTGTCCAGTTTCCAAATAACCAGTAATTAGTTAAGAACAACTGAGCTGCCCAATAATACAGTTTGAGGTTCACCGTTCACAGGCTGCTGTTGTAAGGGGATTGAATGTACTTCATGTGGGAGACTCTCGGTGTCAGCCCTCCTCCCCAAATGTAGGTGTAAGTACTTGTCTGCAAGTCAGTGAACCAGTGTGAAGGGACCTTAAAGGGGTACTTCTATAGAACATAAAGCATCTGTGGAAGTGCCACCATTTTAAAGAGTGTGATACGCCCCAACCTATTCAGGGGGAGGGTGCTCCACCTAGCCAAATGTCCCTTGATTTTCCAGAGGAGAGAAGTAATATTGCTATACCAGCAGACCTTATGGTCTCTATTTATGTACTCCCCAGATATTTCAATGGCCCTGGTGCATATGGGAGATTCTGGAATCCCTAGGGTGGCTCTGGAGGGGCTCCCACTAATGGGATTACGGCTGACTTGTCCCAGTTTACTCTCAGGCCTGCTGTTTATCCGTAATTCTCTGGCATGTGCATCAGGCGTGGGATCGATTGGTTCAAGTGTTAGATGTATACCAGGACATTGTCCGCTTATAGGGAGATTCAAACCTTCATATCAGCCCTCATCTCACTCCCCAGATTTGTGCATCTCTCCTGATCCATTCCAGCAGCTGTTCTAATACCAGGGCGAAAGGAAGGGGGAAAAGAAGACAGCACTGCAAAGTTCCACTGTTGATGCAAAACTGTTGAAACATTGTGGCACTTTCACAGCAGCTATTAACAAAGCATGAAGGTGCGGAAACACAGTCCATGCAACCTTTTGAGGAATTCGGTTGGGTAGCAGTTCAGACCTAGTGATTTTCCAGGTTGCATATCCTGTAGGGCGGCGAGGAGCCCTTCCGCTGTTAAAGGCTTATTCAGGTCAACCCTGCCCTCTGGGGCAAGTAGTGACACTACAGGATAAGCTACTCTTGGAGTCTGTAATTCAGCCTGGTTCTGCGAGATTGCTTGGTAAAGATGCTCATAGTATTACGCAAAGGTTTCAGCTATTTCAGATACATCCTGAGTTGCCCTGCCTGACTGTGTGCATACCTGAGGGACAAACCTGTCTTTCATAGATTTGGTTGTAAGTCTATGGATCAGCTGTCCATGTTTTGTCCCCAAATTCGTACAATCTATTTTGCATTTCTGTAAGGGCTGCTTTAGCTCCTTGCAGTATCTTCTGTTTAAGGGCCTCTTATGGCGCCTCAAGGTGGCAGAACTCATCTTCATCCCTTCTCTGGGCACTGATTATTTCTATCTCTTTGAGTTTACCTTCCAATTCCCAAATTTCCTCCTCCCTTTTTCTTTTTCTACCAGCTATAAATGCAATTATTTTCCCCCTGAGAACCGTTTTCATGGGCTCCCATAGCATCACAGGAAACATATCTGAGGTGAAAGCAACCTTGCAGTAGAAATCTACTTCTTCTTGTACATAGTGCTGGAACTTAGTATTCTTCAGCCACTTTGCCTTCTAGCCCAATGTGACCCCAGCCTTCATTTATTCACCCCCATCTCAATAGGTGAGAGCTTGACAATATCCTTGGGTGAATCCTATCCCTTGACACCTTAAGGATATCCAAGGAAGGGAGGAAGATAATGTAGTATAACCATGAATGTGATTTGTGAGGATAAGATTAATGTGTATATTCCCATGCAGCTGGGTTATGGATGCTCCATTGATCGCTGAGTTAAGAGAGTCGGCCCAAGATGCCAGGGTTGTGTGTCATCCCTCTCTCGCCCCATCTTCTATGTCCATATGTGGGTGCATTTCATCGTGGAATTCACCCCCAACTATAAACTACCTACTACCTATGTGGGATGATGCAATATTTCTAATTTGCTCTGTCATCATGGCCACAGTCTCCGAAACAGGGGCCTGATACCCATATGTACCTACCCACTGTATCCTGGATAGTTTTGTTCACCACTAAGGGAGGTTTTTATGAAGAAGGGTATCCACTGCTCTTGATACTCAGTAAATCCAGCATGAGACACCCGGTTGAAGCCACATCGGGCTAAGAAGGTACATTAGGCCCCAAGAAGATGAGTCTCCTACAGGAGAACTAGAAAGCGACATACACTGTAAGATAGTGCCATGCAATGTAAATGGTCTGCTAGATATAGTCAAGTGGATGGCAATCCTAAGATACGTGCATAGGTTGGCTCCAGCAGGCCTGCGTACAGTGTATGTCACTTAATAGTCTGTTCAGGCAATTAGGCAGTCATATGTGTCTGAAACATAGGGCAAGAGTGCTGTGTACAGCACTGATGTGTGACACAATCAAAACCAACTTAATGATCAACAAACGCATCTCCACCCTCCACCCAATACTTCAATTATGGAACATCTGTCACCTAAAAAACAAAATATCCATTTGAAATGATAAACTAACATGAAAGACAAATACTAAAGTTTGATTTTGCGGGGTTAGCCTTCCCTGTGCCAGCCACTTGTTGCAGGAGCAATGGAGCCCCAGACAGCCATATCAGAAGTGAAGAAGATTGGGGTGCGGGGCGAGAGTGGGTACGGGAGTACTGGAAGAAGCATCATGACTCCCCCTGTGGGTAACTAAAGCCAGGCGGCAGGGTAGTCTGCTATCTGGCCTTGGTAGGATCCATCCGATGAGGTGGTCTCCCACCTCTCTAATGCTGGGCTTTTCTTCTGGTACGATCCATCTGCCCTCAGAGCGTCCGTGGATTCACCTGCCTTTTTGGCAATTGCTTTCTCTCAGCTGCCCAGTACAATGCTGTTTGTTGACTTTCAAAGAATAGTGATTTGACTTGGAACAGCACTTTGAGTTTAGCAGGGTAGATAAGCACATACTGAATGTTTATGGCCATGAGCTTCTTTTTTACCTTCAAAGAGATATTTAAATGTATGCTCTTCCTTGGTGGTGTAGTCAGGGAATAGCATCACCTTAGAATCTGTACAGCGAATATAACGTAGGCAGTAATCCTGCTACAGTGCAGCATCCCTATCCGCATAGTTCAGTAGCTGCATGATGATGGATCTGGGCGTGGCACCAGGCAGCAGTCATGGGGAGAGTGCTCTGTGAGGTGAACACTCTCTAATATGATGCAGGAGAAAAGCACCCCATCTGGGATTCATACCCTTAACCTGTCTGTAAAGAATTTTTCTGGTTGCTATTCCTCTATGCCCTCCAGCAGACCTACCAACAAACAGGTTATTTCTGCATGATCGTCTCTCCACATTCTCCATTCGGTGTTTGAGGAGTGCAGTTAGTTCTTTCAGTATTTCAAACTCCTTACTGGTGGTGCGTGACACATATCTTCTAGACAGGAGATGCACTCTCTGCCCCAGTAGTTCTCACTGATAAATCTCATGAGTCCTTGCAAAAGAGGGAGACCTCCAACCCCACCCCACCAATCTTATCATTGAGATCTTTATGAGAGTGCTTAATTGCCTGCAGTATAATGGCTGGGGAAATTGGCTCTTCTTGCAGGTGGGGAGCTGATTCCAATTCCCCATCCCCTGCCATCTCCGGAGATGCCAATGTTTCACATACTTGTCTATTCAGCCTTAGCCTGTCACCTTGCTTTCACCATTTTGGCGGTCCAGACAGAGTACCTCTTCACCCCTGTTTCTCCAGGGCAGGAAGGTATAGTTATTGTAGAGTAAGGCAGGGGCACAGACTCCAAGATGGAAGTCCCCTATGTTGGGTCGCTCCCCTAGCTTGGTCTTCCCCAGGGGCCAGTCTAAAAGCCTCATTTTAATTCCCCATTGTGATTTTCTGCAGTCTGCAGGCATGGTTCAGTCCGCATGGAAGGTGGACAGTGAGGGTGGGTAGTTGGAGGGCCCTTACATTCGGTTTCAACTTTCAATGCCACATCACAATTTCTAGAGACCTGCCACCTGAACAGGGTCTCACCCCAGCCGCTCCTCGCCTCCTGGCACTTAGTCTGTGCTGTAGCTCCTATTGATGGCTCCCGGTCTTGCACCACCTCAGGGTAATAGCTGAATGAACAATGGATTTAGGCCCACATCTCTGTAAAGAGGGGGAATGTCTGACATTGTTCAACATGCTGTCCATCAATTTATTTTTTTGCATATTTTTCACCCCGAGTGGGACAGGTATGCCCAGATGTGGGTCCCATGCTCTCCATGACACTGGACTCAAGCTATCCTGGCTGATGAGGGGTGACACCCTGAAACCAGTCCTAGAATGCTTGTTTCCAGGGAGGACCTGGTCTGGCAATTCGGGCAGGACTGTTCCCGTTGGGAGCTGGAGCAAGGCTGATTTGCACATGGCTGGGTTTAAACTAAAATGACATGGGGAGCAAAAAAAAACATGGATTTAGGCCCGATCTCTGTCCTGGGGTGAATGTTTGACATTGTTCAACATTCTGTTCATCAATTGTTGTTTTTGCATTTGTCACACCAAGTGGGATGGGTATGCCCAGACGTAGGGCCCATGCTCTCCATGCCACTTAGAGTCAAGCAGCCTGGCTGATGAGGGGTGAAACCACGAAACCGGTCCTAGGATGCTTGTTTCCAGTCCAGGTAGGACCTGGCCTGGCAGTTCGGGCAGGGTTGTTCCTATATTGGGAACAGGGTCAAGACTGATTTGCATATGGCTGGGTTTTTACTTGAATGGCATGAGGAGAAAAAAATTATGGATTTAGGTCCAGATCTCTTTCCTAGGCTGAATGACTGAAATTGTTCGAAAGTCCGCCCATCAATTGTTTTTTTTGCAATGGTTCAGAGGCTGCCACAGCCAAACAGGACATCCCAGTGTCCTGTGAGGGGCAGGTCAAGAATCAGGAAGAGGGGGCAAGCACTGGGAACAAGCAGACAGTCCCCCATGGGCTGTCTCCTCCTGGATGGGGCTGGATGCTGCAGAATCCAGCTTCACCACTTCTGGCTTGTACCACAATTCCCAAAAATGTTCCAGCTTGCTCCAATCCCCAATATTCTCGATCTATTCTCTCACATGCATCTTTAGTCCCTTCAGCTTTAACAGCTTTAAATCCTTGTCCCCATCAAGTTCCTGACATTCTTTCTCAACTTCCTATTCTGTGTTAGAACAAATCTCCATTAATCTGACACTTGTTCTATTTTCACGTATGCCTCGCTTACCAAGCTTGCAGCTTCCTTGCTCATGTAAAGTAATTTTTCTCTAATTGTTATGCCTTAAGTCCATTCCTACATTGTGTTTCATGATTTCCTCAAACTCTGTTCCAATTGTGCAACAAGTCTCTGCTGCTTCAGTCGTTTGCTTCGTGAGGTGATGTTTAGAGTCATATTAGTCATGGCCCATTCTGAAAAAGGAGTTGTAGAAGTCTCTCCCTGTGGGTTGCATGGAGCTACTGTACTGGATATTTCTGACAGGTTCTGTGAGACACTCAAATTGGGGAGATAACTATAGTATCTGATGATTGTGATTTACCCAACACACTTGTTGTGCTTAAATCTTGGGGGGGGGGCATGGCTAACAGCAGATAGAGTAAATAGCAATCTCTGGCACTCCTGCGGGAAATAACCCCCATCCAGTACCATCCTACTCAAAATCCTGGTCCTGGGTCCAGCAGTGTGATGAGCTAAGAACATGAACCCCTAGGTGTCCTAATTTCAACCTGTTGAGCAGCCAGGCATTGTAACGTTGACCCATAACCTGCCCTGAGTGGAGCGGTGAGGCTGCTAACACAAAACGGTGGCAAAGCTCTATATAGGTGGACTCCTGGTGTGATTGAGTCTCTTGCTGGGGCCCCAAGGACTAGTTTGTTTCTGCTGCATTACAAGGGGCCAGGGACAGGCGGAGACTGCTGGGCCGACAAAGACATTGATATGTGGTCCTGGAGGGCAAACAATCAAGCGCTACAATAGTCTCGCCGTCACGGAGCGCTGGTAAGGAGAACTGCTTCAGCAGTGACTGAGAGCAAGACGTCCACAGCGGTACACCGGCAGTGACCGGGTGGAGCAAAGACCTGACCACGGGGAGATGGGTGAGATGGGCAGATACAGCGGAGGCCACCGGGAGCAGGGCTATGCTGTATGATGTACTTGGTGCTGCTGGGCAGGGGATGCCACTGAACACCACCCTCACCGATGAGTGGCAAGCCAATGGTGAGATTGCAGTGGGAGCGAGGGAAACTGTTGTGCCCTTGTGAAGAGGCAAGGGTGCCCGGAAGTAGCTGCATAAGAACAGGGCCCACATACAGTAAATGGGGAGACCCCTCATGGACACTGATTAATTTGGGGAGGAGAAGAGCGGCTATAGACAAGGGGGAGAATAACCAGAGAAAACGACAGCCCCCAAACACCTCCGCCACCGGCTGGATGCAAGATAGGGCTCAGACCTTGTGTGGCACTGCGCGCTGAGCCAGGGCCTTGCTGGTAGGGTCCTTGAGTATTTGTCCCCCCATCGCCTCCTGCTGTACATATTAAGGGCCTTTAGGAAATTTGTAGAAGTTCTCATAAGGGAGTAGTGACTGGAGTGAAGAGAGCTTTGAGGGACATCATGAAGGACAGACTGCGTACAAGCCGTGAGTACAAACCCAACTGGTACAATCACCCAGAGAATGACGGAGCTTGAGGGCCCCATCTGGTAGGCTGTAGGCAGCTAGTATTTGCCATACATCCAAACTTGTGGCTCCCTCGTGCCCTTGAAAGGAGAAATGCTGCCTGTGAGGGCCCATTGACAGCTGGTAATCTGACTCTTGACTACCAGCACATAATTGGGTCTATTGGACTTCCGGCTCCTACATAGGTACCATAGCTCTGCATAGAGTGAACTGTGGGAAATACCTTAGATTATCGAGTGGCTGCGATGGTGAAGACCACCAGATGGAGAGACCCCGAAGCATGAGGGCCAATGACAGAAAAGGGAATTGACCCCCAGACTATCTCCTAAGGGGGCCCCTCTTTACAAGACATTATGAATGCAATAACCACCTCTAGCGAAGCATTGAAAGCCAAAATAGACATGTTGGTTGCAGATTTGTGTCTAATGAGAGCGGACCATCGTCGATTGGCAGCGCGGGTCACCACAACAGAAAATACACTGACTGAGATGCCTCTGGCACTGGCCGACATGACTGGGCAAGTGGCTATAATGGAGACCAATGTTCAGATGCTGGAGACCCGTGCAGAATATGCTGAAAATAAATCACGGTGTAACACAATACGCATCGTGGGTGTTCCAGAGCGCGTGGAGGGGAGAAGCATGGTAGACTACTTGGAGAAGTGGATCTGAGAAGCAGTCGCAGCAGAGGGTCTCTCCCAGCACTTTGCCCTACAACAGGCACACAGGGTCCCGATGAGCCCTCACTGCCAGGAGCCCCACCGTGCCTGGTGGTGACCACATTGCTTCACTATAAAGATCGGGACTTTATTCTGCACAAAGCCAGGCTGAATGGCAAACTCACAGTGGAGAATAGAGTGGTCCGGATTTCCCCAGATTTTTCAAGGGAGGTACAGCAATGCCAATCAACATTTTCAGAAGCTAGGGCCGACTCCAGCAGATGAATGTGCCAGACACAATGTTGTTCCTGGTTGGCTCCGAGTAGTGACACAGGGTGGAACTCCATTTTTACAGACCCCAGAGAAGTTATGGAGCTGGATTAAATTGCAATTGCGGCAGGGTCCATATTATTGACACAGGGGCCCCCACACTGATAGAACCAGCTCATGGCGAAGTATAAAAAAAGCACCATGGCAGCTCCATCCCAGGCAACAGTGCAGCAAAAATGAGAGAAGGCAGTGCAGGTGGTGGCATCTTTGAGCAGTAGCAGGAGCAGCTCCCAGTCCAATGAGGATCAAAGAACCCAAAGCCAAGACTCGAACCGCAGACAGCTCCTGCAGCAAATCGGAAATTGAATTGCTGAACGTGACACCAGGAACATCGGATGAGTTAATCTGAACCCATCAGCATACTGCTATTGTTGTTTAAGGCTGATTATGTGAAAGAATGTTTGTGCTCAGAGTTGCCTGGGAGTTTGGTGTACAGGCCTGGTCACTGGGAACATACTTAGTCTATTTTTGATGTTTGCTAGATGGGGGAGACCCAAGCAGATTGCACGACATTGCCACACCCCTATTTCCGTGTCACCTGTGAATTCTACTGCAAGTGATTGTTTGATTGATTGACTGTTTGGATGAGAGGTAGTTGCCTGCTTCTCCTGGGTAATGGGAGTTGGGGTGAATGTTTTAAGTGGATTTCACGGGGACACATTAATCAAATCTTGTTTGCTTATTCTTCAGGGCAGGCAACAGTGGGTCGCTATAGTATTATGATAAAGATGAGAATGCAGGCTGGCTACGGCTGGGTGACAGTAATATTACGGTATGAATGCTCCCGGAACGTATACACTGTTAACTTGGAATATCTGAGAGATGCACTCGATGGTGGAGCAATACAAGGTGTTTTCTTACTTAAATCGAAGGGGGATATATATTGCACTACTGCAAGAGACACTCCTCACACTGAAGGGGCAGCACTGGATAAATGCTGGAGAAGTCAGGCCTAGTACGCCACATATTTGGCCTTTGCAAGAGGTGCACTGGTTTGGATTAGTTCTGGGTTGCATTTCCAATACACAGGAAGCCTGATAGCCACTATGGGAGGCATGTGGTGGTCAGTGGCGGCTGGTGGAATTTGAAAGCGGTGGGGCGTATACAGAACGAATTAACGTATGCGAGCGAGCACAGAACTGCTGCTGATGAGCACCGACAGGGCCCGGTGAACTTAAAGCCCTGGTTCTGTCTATACATCTGTAGCTCCTTTCTAATTGTTTTGACGTTTCCTTGGAGGACACTGAACTTCCTGCACTCCTCTGGAGGGTAAGACTTGGACACTATTAAAATACTGGGATATTACAATTGCGGCTCCCTGTAATGCCAAGACCACATCTGTACTTTCTAACATATACTGCACAATGTTAAATTTGGGACCTAGGTTGGCTACGACTTCTAATTGACTAACTTGCCACAGACAACCCATTCCATCGGCCCATCACTGCCTTCTGTTAGGGGGCTTCATTATCCTGGTTTACTCTTCGGGCTCCTTAAATTGCAGGCGAAGAACCACTTCCAACACCAGAGCTGCCCAAAAGGACATTTTACAGCGTTGCGTTACTAAAATGTCTGTACTTGAAAGCATGTAGGTCAACGCACTGTGAAAAAACGAACACGTTTTAAGAAAGCATTGAGAAACCAGACAGAGGTGAAATCCAGTAGCAAATCACTTCTCACGAGAAGCCTGCAAAAAAAAAAACAAAGTGCAGCAGGGCCGATAATACCAGCTCCTGCAAATTGTGCGATGCATGATGTAAATACATGTTTCCTGCATTTGCGAGTGCAGGCATGCCATTTATCAGATTTGTGTTTCTTCGAACTTGGAACACAATTATAAATAGATTCCATAGCAAATTAAAAAAGGAGGCACTGGATATGTCTAGCTTAATTGGCAAGGTTAGTGCACATTTAAAATCAGCGCAAATTTAATGTTTGCCATCCTTGAAATGTGACTGTGAGGCCTCTCACGTAGCTGATAGGAGTCCTTTTTAAAGCAGCTCCAATACCGTCTTCTTGAGTTCACGCTACACAAAACTGCAAAAAAAAAAATGTAAACCTACTACTCGATTGCAGCAGAGAAAGTGATATTGGTGTCGTCCTGATAGTGAGTGATGTGATGGATGCAAATCTGTCCTGCATCTCCCCTGACGGGCTACGTCCGGCTGTGTAAAATACACAAGCTTTCTCACTGTCTGAAGCTTCCTCTCAAGCGTCACATTACTTCTTATGGGAATATGGGGAGGGGGGACAAACTTGCCCCGCACACTTGCCGTCTCTTTCATCAGATGCCGCAGCCTGAGGTGTGAGACGTCACTGTTGTTCATAACAGTTGCGGGAAGGCACGCGTGTACACACACACGCGCCACACACATGCTTGCAATACTCACACTGGTGATCACAGTGCAGAATGTTAATCTGTAAAACGAACGATTTATTTAACACATAGGTGCCGCTGATTGAAACTCTACCCAGATATCGTGTCACTTTTTATAGCACGCTTCTGTTGTTTCCAAGCACTGGAAATAACATGTTACTATTGCCAAAATTATTGGGACCCGCGGGGGGGGGGGGGGGGGGGGGGGGGTTGGGGAATTATAAAACCAAACTTACCTCGGTCACCGCTGGTCCGGGTCCGCGCCACCTAGTCTGCTCCCCTTGGCGCCTTCATATCAGGAATGGTGGCACTGGACTGGCAGCCCCTGTCTCAGCCAATCCTGGCGCAGCATTACATCGCCACTGCGCCAGGATTGACTAAAGAGCAGGGCTAATACTGCCCATAATGAGACCCGGCTCCCCCGGGTCTTCGCCTGTGTGAGTGCTAGGGGGGAAGGAGGAGGGAAGGGGCTACTGCGAGTGTGCGCATGCGTGGGCAAGTCATAAAAATGACTTGTCCTAAATGCGCACACTGCTGCTGCCCTCCCTGTCACGCTGACACTGCCAGCCTGCCACAGGCCCGCCCCCGACACCCTAACTTGATCGCGATGACGTCGTCACTATTGTTGTGACAGTACTCCGACTTAAATCATGACTTGGGCCAGTGGCGGCTGGTGGAATTTGAAAGCGGTGGGGCGTATACAGAACGAATTAACGTATGCGAGCGAGCACAGAACTGCTGCTGATGAGCACCGACAGGGCCCGGTGAACTTAAAGCCCTGGTTCTGTCTATACATCTGTAGCTCCTTTCTAATTGTTTTGACGTTTCCTTGGAGGACACTGAACTTCCTGCACTCCTCTGGAGGGTAAGACTTGGACACTATTAAAATACTGGGATATTACAATTGCGGCTCCCTGTAATGCCAAGACCACATCTGTACTTTCTAACATATACTGCACAATGTTAAATTTGGGACCTAGGTTGGCTACGACTTCTAATTGACTAACTTGCCACAGACAACCCATTCCATCGGCCCATCACTGCCTTCTGTTAGGGGGCTTCATTATCCTGGTTTACTCTTCGGGCTCCTTAAATTGCAGGCGAAGAACCACTTCCAACACCAGAGCTGCCCAAAAGGACATTTTACAGCGTTGCGTTACTAAAATGTCTGTACTTGAAAGCATGTAGGTCAACGCACTGTGAAAAAACGAACACGTTTTAAGAAAGCATTGAGAAACCAGACAGAGGTGAAATCCAGTAGCAAATCACTTCTCACGAGAAGCCTGCAAAAAAAAAAACAAAGTGCAGCAGGGCCGATAATACCAGCTCCTGCAAATTGTGCGATGCATGATGTAAATACATGTTTCCTGCATTTGCGAGTGCAGGCATGCCATTTATCAGATTTGTGTTTCTTCGAACTTGGAACACAATTATAAATAGATTCCATAGCAAATTAAAAAAGGAGGCACTGGATATGTCTAGCTTAATTGGCAAGGTTAGTGCACATTTAAAATCAGCGCAAATTTAATGTTTGCCATCCTTGAAATGTGACTGTGAGGCCTCTCACGTAGCTGATAGGAGTCCTTTTTAAAGCAGCTCCAATACCGTCTTCTTGAGTTCACGCTACACAAAACTGCAAAAAAAAAAATGTAAACCTACTACTCGATTGCAGCAGAGAAAGTGATATTGGTGTCGTCCTGATAGTGAGTGATGTGATGGATGCAAATCTGTCCTGCATCTCCCCTGACGGGCTACGTCCGGCTGTGTAAAATACACAAGCTTTCTCACTGTCTGAAGCTTCCTCTCAAGCGTCACATTACTTCTTATGGGAATATGGGGAGGGGGGACAAACTTGCCCCGCACACTTGCCGTCTCTTTCATCAGATGCCGCAGCCTGAGGTGTGAGACGTCACTGTTGTTCATAACAGTTGCGGGAAGGCACGCGTGTACACACACACGCGCCACACACATGCTTGCAATACTCACACTGGTGATCACAGTGCAGAATGTTAATCTGTAAAACGAACGATTTATTTAACACATAGGTGCCGCTGATTGAAACTCTACCCAGATATCGTGTCACTTTTTATAGCACGCTTCTGTTGTTTCCAAGCACTGGAAATAACATGTTACTATTGCCAAAATTATTGGGACCCGCGGGGGGGGGGGGGGGGGGGGGGGGGGGGTTGGGGAATTATAAAACCAAACTTACCTCGGTCACCGCTGGTCCGGGTCCGCGCCACCTAGTCTGCTCCCCTTGGCGCCTTCATATCAGGAATGGTGGCACTGGACTGGCAGCCCCTGTCTCAGCCAATCCTGGCGCAGCATTACATCGCCACTGCGCCAGGATTGACTAAAGAGCAGGGCTAATACTGCCCATAATGAGACCCGGCTCCCCCGGGTCTTCGCCTGTGTGAGTGCTAGGGGGGAAGGAGGAGGGAAGGGGCTACTGCGAGTGTGCGCATGCGTGGGCAAGTCATAAAAATGACTTGTCCTAAATGCGCACACTGCTGCTGCCCTCCCTGTCACGCTGACACTGCCAGCCTGCCACAGGCCCGCCCCCGACACCCTAACTTGATCGCGATGACGTCGTCACTATTGTTGTGACAGTACTCCGACTTAAATCATGACTTGGGCTGCTGTTGTTGTCTCAGTCATAATTGTACTTTGTGGTGCGTGCAGACAGTGACGGTCGTCTGGCTAGTGGGGCAACGCCCCAACGCCCTCAATGGACGAACCGCCACTGACTTGGGCTGCTGTTGTTGTCTCAGTCATAATTGTACTTTGTGGTGCGTGCAGACAGTGACGGTCGTCTGGCTAGTGGGGCAACGCCCCAACGCCCTCAATGGACGAACCGCCACTGGGTGGTGGTGAAGGGCCAGATGGCTGGCAGACAAGTAGTGCTCATTAACATATAAGCCCTGAAAGTTGATCAGGGAACATAGTTGGATCGCCTTTCGAGCACACTGACCTCCTACCTAGAGCAATCAGTTGTGAAGGGAGGGAACCTTAATAGTATAGTGGACCCGCAAGCTCATCGCTCCCATCCTCCACTGCGGGAGTCCCCAATAATTAGAACGGCCAGGTGCTTTGTAGATTCACAGGTGCAGTGGAGGCTTCTGGATTCCTGGCGGAGACTATAGTCATAATTGAGGAATTATTCCTTCTACTCCAGCCTGCTTGACCTTCATGTGCAGCTGGACACATTCCTGCATACCCCTGACCTACACTGGCAGTTAAAATATGTGGAATTCTTAGCAGGCACCATCTCTGATCACAATGCGGTACTATTACATCTAAAATGGGAGGGCCCCATCACGAGTATCCCCACCTGTCATTTGAACCCAGAGGTATTAGAGGATCCAGTGTTCTGAGAAGAAATCGTGGCTAGTCTCTGACACTACTCCAAGGACAACAATGGATCTGCATCTTCTCCATTAGTGGAATAGGACACCTTTAAATCTGTAATAAGAGAATGGTGCATTCCAGTGGAGGTGGGACACAGGAGTATGCTGTTGTGCGAGGTCACACAATCAGACCAAGAATTGCAGGTAAAAGAGAAGGCCAGACCGGTACATCCAGAGGTCCACCAGACACTATTCGATACTAAGGAAAAAGTGGCAGGACTGGTACAAAGACTACGATGCTTTGAGTTTAAGCAATATATGGTGATAGCCCATGCAGAGCGCGACTGTACAGTTTCCCTACTAGGCTTGCTGGTCAATCGGGAAAAAAGCGGCTCAACTGTTGTTGAGCTTGACTCAGAAGATGCTGGTCGACAAAAAACTGGAAGAATAACGCGCATTTGCTGCAATACTCATCAAGATTGTATACGAGCCTGGTGGTACCGATCGGTATTCCCAGAGCAGTCTTCAGGGAGCTGGACTCTTTAGTAACGTTATTCCTCTGGGGCTCAGGTCACAGAAGGGTGGCACTAGCTACATTTCATTGCCCATTTAACAATGGAGGGCTGGCAGTGCCAGACTTCGAATCCTATTACTTGGCGGCGCGACTCCAACAGTCCACTCAATGCTAGTGAGCAGAAAGTCCCCAGATCACGTAAACTGACAATTTGTCCCAGAACTCCCCAGGATAATGGGAGCATGTGTAAGAATTCTGCAAACCTCAGATGAAGATATGTCATAAATCAAAGTGGTGCTCCAGTGTTTGACCCGTTGCTTACAAAAAACAGACACAAAGACCCCCACTGCCCAGCCATCCCCTTGAAGATGCTGCACTGCTTACCTTATGGCAGGCATTGGAAGGGCATGAACAAGTTGGTGGAGGCAGAGTGGAGAAGATGGGTGACCTGTTTTGTGAAGGCAAGCTTCTCTCATTTGAGGATTTTTGCGACAAATTTGAACTTCTCCAAGGTCATCTCCTACTGCATAGAGTGGTGACGAACAAGTTACTTACCTGTGTTTGTAAGAGACATGTATTAGTTATAGAGTCCTTACCTTAGAATTACCCCAGATGTCAGACTGGATCCAGAGAAATTCTTTATTAGCAGCACCCATGCACGTCAGTAGGTGGCGTTGGTTGACTCCGCATCCCTCCTCAGCATCGTGGTCGCTGGGATGACATTGCGGTGTCTACTTAGATACCACTCCTGCACGCTGATGTCAGTTCTGACACGACTTTCCACGCTAGAAGCGCAGAGCCATGCAAGACCCCGACCGACCAATTGTGCACAAACCTAGGGCCCTGTAAGTGAGTCCCTATCCCTAGAAGTAAGCTCCCAGAACGGGAAAGATGGGTGGGACGGTAAGGAATCTACAACTAATATATTTTTCTTACAGATACATCGTTTCCGAAGGTAAGTAACTTGATCATCTGAAAGAGATTATTAGTTATAGATTCCTTACCTTAGAATAGATACCCCAGCACTACCAGCCCTGGAGGTGGGTCTGCAAACTAATTTCACACCAGGAAGAGCTGGAGAACAGAACGGCTGAAAAAGCTGTCTCTCCGGACTTGGCTGTCCAGGCAGTAGTGCTTAGTAAATGTGTGCAGGGATGCCCCCGTGGCTGCCTGACAGATGGCAACCAGCGAAAAACCATGTCTCAAAGCAGTAGTCTCTGCCAGCGCCCTGGTAGAGTGGGCGCGCAGTTCTACTGGAGGTTCCTTTTTAGCCAAAGAATAACATATCTAAATGCATAGGACACCTCATAAAGAGATGGTACATTTGTGCACTGCACCTTTCTTGGCGCCCATATAAGGATGTATGTCGTTACTACGCATGCTTTTACAACGCATGCCTTTACCATGCAGGTTTTACAACGCAAGTCGTTACAACGACTTGCGTTGGGGGGCGCTGGATAGTGAATAGTTTAATTTAGTATTCCAAGTCCAGTACCCGTGGATAGTAGGGAATGTTTTGGATAGTAAATTAAACTATTCCCTATCCTACAGCTGCCACGCTGAAAGAAACCCTCCTCGATATGAATCTCTCCCAACACATTCACCTTCCCACCCATGAAAAAGGGCATAGCCTAGACCAAATTTGTTCCCAAAACATTCCCTTGGCAATTAAGTCCATTATGCCCTGTGTTTGGTCTGATCATTATCTGATCAACTTTACTATGACCACAGGGAGAAGTAAAAATCCCCTGCCCATGCCAGGAGGAAAAACCAGAAGGTGGAAGAATGTTGATGTCCCCGCTCTCATTGGCTCACTTACTTCCTCCCTTCCCTCGTTTGATCAGGACATCGAAAAGATGGAAGAGGCTTTCTCAGGGTGGCTACTCCAGGCTGCGGACGCTCACGCCCCCTGCACCTGCTTTCCCCGCTCCCGCCCCAATGACGCCCACAGGTGGTTTTCACCTCTTTTGAAAACTCATAAACTTGAGGTCCGTCAACTGGAGCGAAAGTGGCGCACAGCCTACTCAGAACAAGATAGGGCCAACTTCTGCAAAGCTCGAAAAAACTATCAAAAGCTTTTTTTTAAACACAAAACCGATTATTTCTCGGAGAAAATTCTTAAAGCCCAGAATCAATCTAAAGAACTATTCAACATTGTGGAAGACCTCAGCACCAGTGACAGAACTTCCCTTCCGACAGTCCCCACTCAGGAACTTTGTAATTCTTTAAACTCCTTCTTCTTTGACAAAATCTGCACCATTAAACAAAACATCCCCACCACTCAGCCTCCACTTCTATTTGCAGACATCTTTTACAATCCTGTTACCCTGGACTCTTTCCCCCCCATTGAAAACGCTAATTTATCTAAACTTCTCTCTAAAATCAAATCCGGCTCCCCTGATGACATCTGTCCCCCTTACATCCTGAAAGAGGTGGGCACCAGCATCCCTGGGGGTCTACTTCCCATGCTGAACGGTTCACTTGCTCAGGGCAAAGTTCCAAACAACTTTAAAAAAGCCCTCCTTATCCCCCTCATAAAAAAGGCAGGAGCCAATCCATTAGACCCACTCAACTACAGGCCCATATCTCTGCTGCCATACTGCGCCAAACTCCTGGAGTCTCATGTATGCGACAGCATCTCCACATTCCTTGAAAAATCGGAATATCTTGCACCTAATTAAGCCGGTTTCCGCCCTTGCCATTCCACGGAGGCGGTCATCCTCTCGGTGCAGAATACCCTGAGGCGGAATGCGTATGAAGGAATCCACCAGGCTCTGGTGCTTTTAGACCTCTCTGCTGCTTTCGACACGGTCGACTATACCATCTTGGTCGACCGTGTCGAACAGGCAGGCCTCAGGGGCCCTGCACTGAGCTGGATCCGTTCATTCATCACTGACCGAACTCAATCGGTCAGACTAGGCTCCTTTACGGCTCCCACCATTTCTACCATCTGCGGAGTACCTCAGGGCTCTTCGCTGTCTCCCCTGCTTTTTAATTTGTATCTGCGCCCTCTTTTGTACTCCCTCAGGCACGCTAAGGTCACCATTTTCAATTACGCCGATGATTTGCAGCTCATCTTTCCTTTGAACACCAAGGACTCTGTGGTAGAATTCCAAAACACCATGTCCCACATTTTGAGTTGGATGAGCTGCAATCATCTCAAACTTAATCCAGGCAAGACCGAACTGGTCTTGCCGGGACAGAGCGCCCTTAGCTGGAACCCTAGCTTCTGGCCCACATGCATGGGCGCCTCCCCATCCAAATCATCCTCGGTCAAGAGCCTCGGCATTTTCATCAGTGAGGACCTCTCTCTGAAAAAACAAGTTGGAGCTGTTGTTTCCTCCAGTTTTTTTCAGCTGAAGAAAATAAAAAAAATCGCCCGCTTCTTTTCCCAAGCTGCCCTCACTCAGATCATTATCTCCCTGGTTTTGTCCAGATTGGACTTCTCCAACAGTCTATACCTTGGGCTCCAAACTGGAGAGCTTAAACGCCTCCAGCTGGTTCAAAACCAGGCAGCCAGACTCCTCTTGAACATTCCTAGAAGGCAATCAGTCAGACCTGGCTTGAAACAACTACATTGGCTCCCGGTCGAGCAACGCGTGGCCTTCAAAGCTGGGTGTATCCTTTTCAAATCTCTACACGACATCGGGCCCATCTTCATTAGAGACTTATTTAAAAAATATAGTCCCCCCCGTAATCTCCGGTCTGCTCATAAAGCCCTTTTGACTATCCCCCCTTACAAGAAAAAGCGTCTCGGAGGCAGCTGCTTTGACCATCTTGCCGCTGTTCTCTGGAACTCTTTCCCTCTTCACCTGAAACTTAGTGATAACATCCTCAGCTTCAGACACGCTCTGAAGACCTGGCTCTTTTCCCAGGCGCATCACTAAGCTGCCTTACCTTCACCCACCGATGGCCACGCCTGTTCCTTACCACAGCGCCATGAAGCCTCCGGGCGTACGAGCGCTTAACAAATACCAAATAACAAATAACAAATAACAAAAATACAGCGCCCCCCAGTGCAAGTGGTTGTTACGACTTGCGTTGTAAAAGTTGCGTGGTAAAGGTACTGCGTGGTAAAAGTTGCGTTGTAAACTCTGTTCCCCCCATTTAACCTACAAAGAGCTGATCGTCCACGCAGAAGTCTTTAGTGCGGTCAAAGGTAGAACTACAGCAATACCGCACATGTTTTGGGTCCAGATGGTGGAGTCTCTCCTCCTTTTTGGAAGGGTGCGGAGGCGGGAAGAAGGTGGTCAATGTGATGGTCTGACTTATGTGGAAAGAGGTTACCACTTTGGGCAGCAAAGAGGGCCTAGTGCAAAGAACCACTTTGTCCGGATGGACAGTATGAAAGGGTGGTTTGGAAGATAAAGCTTAAAGCTCACTCACCCTGCGAGCAGAGGTGATGGCAAGCAAGAAATCAGTCTTTAAAGTAAGGAGACGAAGAGGACAATTATGTAGTGGCTTAAAAGGAGCACACATAGGATAAGTAAGGACAAAATTCAAGTCCTACTGGGGCATTATGAAAGGAGAAGAGGAAAGAGATGAGTAATGCCCTTCAGAAGTCTGTTAACAATAGGGGACTTGAAAAGAGAAGGCTAATCAGGAAGGCGAAGAAAGGCCGAAATGGCCCAAAGATGGCCTTTAGAAATGCCCAGAGCAGAGCCCTGCTGGGCCAAAGAAAAAATTAAGAGGAGACCCTCTGAAAGAGGGCAGAAAGGGGGTCCACAGCCTTTGCTGTGCACCATGCCCCAAGTTTGGTCCACCTACAGGCGTATACCGTTTTAGTGGAGGGACACCTGTCTGCCAAGATGACATTACAGACTTCAGGTGGAAGGTCGAAAGCTGTCATCTGTCACCACTCAATCTCCACTCAAGGAGGTAGAGGCTGGACAAGTTAGAGTAGAGGACCATCCCCTGCTGCTGCGAAAGAAGATCCTCCTGAAGAGGCAGTCTCATCGGAGGATCGATGGCCATGCTCAAGAGCTCGGGGTACCAGACTCTTCGTACTCAGTCCAAAGCCACAAGCATGACGGACCCGGTCACGCTTTAACTTATTCAGCACTCTCGGCGGAAGTGGTACAGGCGGAAAGGCATACAGGAGGCCGCAATTCCACTCATGACGAAAAGTGTCGCCGAGCAAGTGCTGCCTTGGAAACTCTAAAGAGCAGAACTGCTGACACTGCACGTTCTCTCCAGTGATGAATAGATCTACCCCCACCGCTGAAAGAGACCTTAGACCGAGGGAAGGATCCATTCGTGATCCATGATGCACCGCCAGCTGAGTTTGTCCGCCCTGGTGTGCAGGGCACCTGCCAGGTGTTGAACCACCAGGGTCATGCCCTGATGTTCAGCCATGTCCAAAGGTGAATAACCTCTTGACATAGGGTCCATGACCGCACCGCGCCCTGTTTGTTGCAGTACCACATGGCAGTGGTGTTGTCCGTGAACACCTGCACTACTCTACCTTTGACAGAAGGAAGGAATGCTTTCAGTGCAAGATGATTCGCCCGGAGCTCCAGAAGGTTGTTGTGGAGCCCGGACTCCACCGGAGACCAGCGGCCTCTGATCTCCGTCTCTCCCATGTGGCCGCCCCATCTCAGGAGTGATGCATCCGTCATTACTGTGAATTCTGGCTGGGGAAGGGAGAGGGATCTGCCGTTGAGCCAATCCTGGTTCGTGAGCCACCACTGCAACTGACTTGCAGTCCCATCCGAGATCTGGATGACATCGGAAAGATTCCCCTGATGCTGCACCCACTGGAACTTCAGGTCCAACTGCAGAGCCCGCATATGCCATCTGGCATGATCTTCCAGAAGGATGCAGGAGGCCATGAGGCCCAGCAACCTCAGTATCATTCTCACAGAAATCCGGGATAAAGGCTGAAACATCAGTATCATAGCCTGAATATCCTGGACTCGCTGCTCGGGAGGATAAGCCCAAAACTGCACTGTATCCAGAACTTCTCATATGAAAAGGAGCTTCTGAGGGGGAATCAGGTGCAACTTCGGCAAGTTGATAGTCAAACTCAGCGAGTGCAGGAAGTCCGTTGTAGTCTGGAGGTGGGAGACGACAGCCTGGGGTGAACCCACCTTCAATAGCCAGTCGTCGTTCTAGGGGAAGACTGAAACCCCTGATCTACGCAGATGAGCTGCAACCACTGCCATCACTTCTGTAAACACTGAGGGGCACTGGTTAGGCCAAAGGGGAGCACATTAAACTAAAAATACTCATGGCCTACCGTGACCCATAGGTAACGCCGGCGAGCAGACAAGATGGGATGTGAAAATAAGCGTCTTGCAAGTCCAATGCTATCATCCAGTCTCTAGGGTCGAGAACAGACAAGACCTGAGCCAAGGTTAACATTCTGCAATTCTCCTTCCGAGGGAAGCGATTGACGTCCCTGAGGTCTTAGATAGGATGCAGGCCATTGTCCTTCTTGGGTACCAGGAAGTAGTGGGAGCAACCACGACCTACTTCTGGCACAGGGACCCGTTCGATAGCTCCCTTGGCCAAGAGAGCTGCATCTTCCTGGTGGAGAAGGGCCAAATGATCCTCTGACATGCGATGGAGTGTTGGTGGCATGAAGGAAGGAGGTGTCTCAAAGGGGAGGGAGTAGCCCCTTCCGACTTCTGCAAAACCCACCCTTCCAACGTGATGTTGAGCCAGTGGGGGAGGTGATGGCGGATCCTGCCACCCACTGGCAACTGGTGGCCCTGAAAGGTCAGACTAGGAAGGTTTGAAGGTTGCTGCAGAGGGGGCATTGGTTAACTGACCCACCCGCTGGCCCCAAGACCTGCGACACTGGCTCCCACGTCCCGGCCACACATAGGGTGGGTAGTTTCCACAGCACTGTTGATCTGGGTGGAACGTTTGGGGGCACTCCTTCCGTAGCCACAAAAGGGTCAAAAGTCAGACTGCATGAGGCGGGAAAATGCTGCAAAACCCACAGATCTGGCCGTAGCCCTAGAGTCCTTGAAACGCTCGAGCGACGGCCATCAAAGGCCATGTCCAAAAGACTAGATTAGACATCCCTAGAGAAGCCAGACATTCTCAGCCAGGCTTAGCGCCTCAGAGTTACCGATGTGAAAAACCTTTCTACCTGGCGAGTTGGCGGTATCCTGCCCACACCAGATGGTGAACTTTGCTGCACCTCGACTCTCAGCAACAGCGTGGGTGAACATGGCCCGGGCCTCCTCCGGGCACTGCAGCAGCACTTGCGCAACTGTATCCCACACCGTTTGTGTGTAGCGGCCCGAAAGCAAGCAGTGTTCGCCGACCGCAGTTCTAAGATGGCCGAAGAAACATCTTCCCAAGATGGTCCAGCATCTTGGATTCCCTATCTGGTAAAACAGTTGGAAATGCGCCTCTTGAGGACGAGCCTAGGACCACCAAGCTCTCAGGGGTAGGGTGTTGAGAGAGGAAAAGGATTTGCCCGGGCCAGTCGGTGGCGTCCGGCAATCATCCTGTCCACAGGAGCCCCTGTGCTGGGCTTGGACCAAGTGCCCCCTAGGACGTCAGTGAGGTCCTCATTAAAAGGCAGCAGGGGCTCCGAAGAGGCTGCTGCTGGCTGAAGCACCTCAGTCATGAGGTTAGTCCGGACAGCCACCATACGAAGCTTGAGGCCCACGGACTGAGCCGCCCTTCACAACACAACATCGTAGGAGGCTCTCTACTCCATAGCCACAGTCGGGGGACAAAGCATACCAAGGTCTGGGGAGGTATCCAGATCACTGGCATCACCCAACTCCTCTCTCCAGTCCAGCTCCTCAAGTTGGTCTGCTAGAGGGTCAATAGACCCTCCAAGTCCTCCTCACTCTCCTATGGCTACCAGTCAGGGCGGTAGGGAACGCCAGGGATGAAAAGTGGTACAAAAGTACCCTCTGGCGCCAGCAGCACCGTGTCCCCGTAGGAGGTGAAGCTGGGGTAAACGCTGGTTGGGGACAAAACTGACATCTGGGCATCGCCACTGAAATTGGCGCTGGGATATGTACCTTGAGGTCGACAGGCACAGATATTGAACCAGGCTGGAATCCTTGGGGCTCTGTGGTGCAGGGGCCAGAGCCGCTGGCATCGAAGGCTCAAGGCACCCAACCGAGTCCGTAGGGCCCAAAGCTGAGCCTGCATGTGGAGTCGGGCTGCCCAAAGATGCTGTGCAGCGCTTCGTAAAATTGAGGAAGCTGGGCAGGGGATGCTATGGGAAAGGGAGGGAAGCGTGCAGCCGTCCCAACAGGCTCTGAGGAAGGAGCCAGAGAGTGACGACTCTCCGGGTCCCACGTCGCATCGGCCGATGGATGGGGAGAAGGCGAAGATCGACAATGCTTTTACTTACCTAAGGTTGCAAAGACCTCGATAACGAGTGGTGGTGCCTTAGCGACCGGTCCAGCAACCTTCCCCTTGACTAGGGCCTTGAGCGGCGCGGAGCAGACTGCCGGGCCTCCAAAAGGTTTCGGGACTGCTCCCGCAAAGACTTCGGGTTCAGGGCCCAGCAGTCGGAGCACAAATTCCGGTTGTGGTCCTGCTCCAGGTACCAACGGCACACGAGGTGTGGATCGATGACCGACATCAACTTGTGACAAGAGTAACACAGGGCTTGAAACCGGGCCAACGGCTGGACATCCCTTATCCACCAGGAGTCAAAGACTCAAAAGACGTTGACAAAAAGTTGAAATATTTGAGTCACAAAGGTACTAAGGGGCCAGCTCTCTCTGGATCTGCACTATCTGGCACGGAAAAAGAAAGAACTGGCGTCAGCACGCAGGGGCGGCATTTAAGTAAAAACCACAACGTCATACCAGTTACCACGACAATGCCAACAGACGTGGACTCGACTGACTCCACCTACAGAAGCGCAGAGGTACTGCTAAGAAAAAAGTTCTCTGGCTGATGACGGGTGTTACCCAGAAACTGGTCCCAGGATGCCTATTTCCGGTCCAGGGAAGACATGGCTTGGCAGTTCGGGCTGGACTGTTCCCATGAGGCACAGGGTCAAGACTGATTTGCATATAGCTATGTCTGAACTGGGGTGGCAAAGTGAGCTAAAGAATGATGATGGATTCAACCCAGATCTGTGACTGTAAAATTTCAGTGCTACGTCTATCATCTCCTTGTGTTTGCTTTTTGGGGGTAATTCTAAGGTATGGAATCTACAACTAATAGTCTCTTTCTGACAGGTGTGATATGCGTGCATTTGTAACAGGAATGTCTGAGCCATACCACCAAACAGTGCCATTACATGGTAAGGTTGGTGGGCACCATAAAGACAGTCTCTTGCCTATATAGAGCGATACAGGAGTAAACATTAGCCACTGAAGACTCTGAAGTCTAACTGGGAGCAGGACCTGGGGATCCCCATTATAGAAACAGTTTGGGGTAATATTTTAGCAAGAGTACCAAACGTCTACAGAAATGCATGATTTAAATTGATTAGCTATATTTCACTACACAGACAATACATATTACAAGGCCATATCAACAGATATTTCCACACATTGGACGTGGCCTGCCCGAAATGCGGAACAGTGGGAGTGGAGTTCAAACACATTATCCGAGAATGCCCAACATTGGTATCTTATTGGGAAGACCTCACAGCAGGAGTAGCAAATACAATTTCCAGGTCAGTCCCTTGTACAATGGGCCACTGCATACTAAACTGGTTCCCCCACACCACCAAGGCAAAGGTAACAAGCAGATTCCAAGACTTAGTTTTCATCCTAGCAAAACGAGAGATTATGAGAAATTGGAAAGCCCTGGGAGGGCCCAGAATAGCAGGGTGGCGAAAGGAACTAGAGAAATGGGGCGGTTACTTATGGAGGCCAGGAGGAGCATTCGCTCCATTGAAATAGAGAGCGCTTCGGAGATACTAATAGAGTCATTTAGACACCCAGACCGAGATACATGAGACCCCACCTCGGAGGGCTCCCCAACACCAACTCCCACTCTGCCTAGAGAGTCTTGCTTAACACTATATTCATGATCACCCACATTGTAGGTGCATCTCTGTCCAACTGTGTGCGATTCGCGGTGCGCATCAGACTAGGCGACCAGTAGTATGCTTGCCCTCATTACATAGATCTTGTAAGATGGAACCGATTTATGTAGTAGTGAGTGTGGTACAATTGGGATTATGGCAGTTGTTTATATTATAATATGTGATGAAATGTAAAGATGTCTGACTTGTGAAAAGGCCTATGAGGCCACGTTGCCTCAAAAAGCAGTCTGCTGTATAGTTAACAAAAGCTTCAATAAAATCTGTGTACAAAAAAAAGCAAGTGTTGAGGTCTGAACACGGGGTCAAGTAGCAGTCTCAGTGTAACTTAGGGGTGAACTAGCTTCTGGAGGGCTCGCGCTGGTCGCTCCATTCTCAGTAACTGCCTGATCGGTAGTGCCTTGTTCTAGTGTGCCTTATACAGGGGTGGTAATATTTAAAGGAGTTTTTCTATGAAGGGGTCTTCCTCTTTACTCTCTGCTTCTACCTTATCCTTCGGTTTATTTTTTCTAAAAAGTTTTTCTTCCCAGTGTCATCACTTTATATTAGTGAGTAAGCTCCTGTTGTTTCAATCACTTCCTCCCTCCGTCTCTTCTGCCTCTCATCATCTTGCAAGCTTCTTCCTTTTCTTTTCGTAGGCATCCTGCTCCCAATGATTTAGGGCCTCAAAGTGTGAGGGTCTGGTCTGGGGTCTCAAATCGTAAATTCAAATTCTCAAATTCTCTATTCTGCAGAAAGTACCTGTAGGAATCTGGCTCTGTATATACTATACCCAAATGATAAGTAGTGTGCACAGAGTCCAGTGGAAGTCCAAAGGTAGGCAGAGGTAAAAGTAGATAGCACCTTACTCTATTTGTGGTAGTGTTGGCGAGCAGTAAGGCTTTATCAGACGGTAGTGTTAAGCATGTGCTGTACACACTCTATCAGCAAATCATGTCACACACTCAAAGACTGAACTCAAACCAATTCTGTTTGTATAAAAATATTATTAAGGTATTTTATTTCTAGAAACAAGTCAAGCCTGACACAGGTAAGTGAAATACATGCTTTGCAATATATTGTGCATTGTTTACCAGTGAATGCAAGTTCAAATGCAGTTGCTTGAAATACAGGTAAGACAAGGTATTGAAATTACTGAGACTGATTACTTTTTAGTTACTTTTTAGATTACTTTTTCTGCTCAGTGTGATATGCCTAGATATTACACTGGAATATTTACTAGAGAAAAGGTTAGTAAAATCTGTTTTCCACAATTGTTGTTTTTCAGGTTCCCATACAAATCATCTCCACACTTAAAACATTTTTCAGAGAAAAACAGTCAATTGGTTCCTATGGAAAGATATGAAGTTAATGGTTACCAGGTAAGTAATCGGTCTTTAAGGGTTGAGCTTCTGGGGTTAGAACAAGGGTTCCCCCAGGGTCAAGAAGGCATTCTTGTTACACCCTCAGCTGCACAAGGGCGGCCGGGTGCAGAGTGCTGAGGCCCAATCTTATCCAACTGGGGATAGGGGGCCTCCGGTTGGTGGCTGCTTACGAGCAGGCCACTAGGTTGTGGGAGCATAGCTCCTGGTGTTAGGCTCAGGGCAAGGGGGGATCCGGTTTAGCATACAAAGTGCACCCGTAGCGGCGCAGGGGCGGCTGGGTGCAGGGTGCTGTTTTGCGTTGGGTTCCCTGTTGTTTTCAATGGGGACTTTCGTTTTGGTTTATAGCTACAGGCTCAGTCCAGGAAGACTTCCGGGAGGGACCAACAGCTGGATAGGTAAGTTGGAAGGCTCGGGGACGTAGGTGCACCTAGGGTTCTCTTATCCAGGGCACATAGTGGCTAGATGCAGGGGTGCCTTTTGTTATCGGATTTCACCTTACCAGGCCACTCGCGGTTGGGGGGGTCTTCGTGCAGAGGCTGCAGGCGACGTTGGGTAGTCCTACAGGGGTCAACTCACTGTGGACCTGGGCTCTGGAGCACTGGGGGACCTCGCTGGAACCGGTTGGCCACTCGAACTTGGGCCGTATGCGAAGGATGCAGTGGTGGTTCCAGGCGTTGCGTTTCTTTGTCTTCAGCAGGCCCAGAGTCTGTCTTGGGAGTTTTCTTTTGAACAGAGCTGCTGTTCACCGGAGATCTGGTCTTTGTTGAAGACAGTCAGTCCTCCCTGGGTTCTGCAGTCTCCTCTGCTGGGCGTCTTCTTTCGTCCTTTTTTGGTCGAGCATTCGAGACCTCTTGTATATATATACTTTAGTATATACCTATTATAAACTTACATGTACTCTGTGGGCTCTAGAGATCAGCCCTAGGACTTGTCTGCTTCCACTCAGGGACTTTTTTTTCTGTTCAACTGCCTCTATTTAACTGTCTTGATAAAAACCGACCAGCAGAGGTCAGTAAAATACCAGATTTGCTTTCAGCTGAGGACCTTACTTTTTTTTTCTGGCAACTGCCTCCATTTAACTTTCTTGATACAAAACAACCAGCAGAGGTCAGTAAAATACCAGAATCACTTTAGCATTCTCTAGATTCCAGTCCATAGAAATTGCCTTCCACGAGCATCCGTAGACAATAATATTTATTTCAAATCTTGAATTTTCAGTGATATGACCACCGAAGGCCCTGATTTTATATTAAAAGCAGAGCTTTGGAGTATACCATTTTCCGCTGAAAGGCAATATTTCTCTCCATGTGTTTCCATACCTGGTGTGTCACACAGTTTCGTCCTTACTTTCCCTCCATGTTAAAGACAAATAGATGTTTCAGCACCCAGGCTAATGTGCTGCATAGCTGAATACATATAAGGTCCCAAAGGCGAGACCCAGGGCTTTAAGTGGGCCGGGTATTACCGGTGCTGAGCACCAGCACTTTTTTAAAGGGGGCCTCGAAATGGGTCTCTATTAGGGCTCTGTTTTGTGCCCTGGCGCAGGCGGTCTGTTTTTTTACGGACTGCAGTGACAGCAGGAACAATGATGTGCACGTACCCACACTGCTCACTGCTCACTAGAGGAAAAGTTGCGGCATGACGTCATGCCAAGTGAGGGTTGTAGAGGAAGGGAAAATCCTTAAGGAGAGTCCTTTTCTCTCTGGATTTCCCCTCTCTTTTTGAAACTCAGGGGGCAGCAACATTGTCGTGGTGTCACCAGGGCTTTAAGTGGGAGCTTTTTCTATATTATATACAAGCCATAGTTGCTATTTATTTATCTTATGCAACTAACAACCATTGACAAAGCCAATAGTCCTCACTTCTTGTAGGTATGATGTTACTTGTATCAATTCAATTCAAAAAGACTTTATTCAAATTTTAAAAAATTCATAAAAGCAACCTCATAACAGAGTATCATAAAATTCCATTTCAAAACTTTATAAATACCTTTACAGACTTTCACATTTTAGGCAACAGATTATTATGGCAATTAAGACGAAATAACAGTTCATGGGTTTTCCATCATTTTGCGAGTACAGATAATAAGTCTAAAAAAAGTGCTAGTGCGGAAGACTAGTTCTTCAGTGTCCAGAGAAAGCAACATCAAGTAGGATTCCCCCAGGGAAAGGGGTCTATGTTTTCTAAAATACGGAGTTAAAAACCATTTGACATATTTTAAGTAAAATTTGCAGAAGAAGAAATAATGCCGACCATTTTGTGTGCTCACTCCATCTCAAGGACATGGTTTGCAGTGTGATTTTGAACAATAGCCCAAGGGAAAACATAACAGAACTCTTACATTTCCAGTCCTTAAGCGAAACAGGAAGGATCTTTCCCAATTAGTCATTGGCAGGGTGGGGTAAAGTGGTAAAGGATACCTATACATCTCATTACTCATATATGCAGCCTCAGAAGATTTGGTGAGTACCTTTTTTGTCCTATCTAGATTGTAAAGTGCATATAGTGCAAATTATAGCTCCTTCTTATCACCAGGCTCAATTCTAGTGGGGTCCAGAAAAAGATGGCCTTTATCCACGCTACATAGGCTCTTGTAGACTCCTGAGAGCCAGGGGATCTGCATATCTTTATCACAACTGAGACAGTCACTTATAATTTCTTGCGTCAGAGTGGCTGAGTTATTCCTCCAAATGGAGAGCCAGAATGACGCTGGTCTTGCCCCAATAAAATCACAAATAAAATGCAAATTTAGTTCCCTGTGACAGATATACTCAGAAGTAGAGATCGGTGCACCCAAGATTTTTTTGCAGAATCGATTTTCTTCTAATTGGATGCAGTGATTTTTTGCCAGGCCCCAGATCTCCGCCCCATATGTAACTACTGGAGCGCATTGCAATTTACATTTTTTTTAAATAGCCTTACTGGCACCTATTTTCCTTGGGCGTGGTAGACTGAGGATTGAATTGATGGCCTTTGAGAACTTGCTCGTGGAGTGGGCCAAGTGTCCAGTCCACGAGCCGTTCGCAGCATAGACCATCCCTAAATATGGGAATAAGCCGTAGAGTATAATCTATCAGCCCCCACTGAAATAGAGTTAAGCTGTCGTTTCCCTGGCCCGCATGACATAATAAAAGATTTTTTTAAATTCACGCGTAGGTCCAGGTCATCCATATATTGTACAAAGGTTTTGACCAAAATACGCAGGGAATTAGGAGTGAGGCCCATAAGGACTGCATCGTCTGCGTAGAGTAGTGTTGGAAGTAATTTCCCTTTGAATATTGGAACATCTGAAGTTTCCTGCCTTAGGGAATTGCTCAACCCATTAATATAAATAATAACAAGCATTTACAATGCCATTAGCTTAATCTCTCGCAAATGTGAGACCTATTGTGCCCTACGGACGAGCTCAGCAGACAGCAATTACTACCACACACACACCCAGAGCCAGCCACACACACCCAGAGCCAGCCACACACACCCAGAGCCAGCCACACACACCCAGAGCCACACACACACACACACCCAGAGCCACACACACACACACACCCAGAGCCACACACACACACCCAGAGCCACACACACACACACCCACACACACCCACACACACCCAGAGCCACACACACACACACACCCAGAGCCACACACACACACACCCAGAGCCACACACACACACACACCCAGAGCCACACACACACCCAGAGCCACACACACACACACACACACCCGCACACACACACACACACCCCTACACGTGTTACCATCCTTGTGGGGACTATGTGTGAACAACACACACACACACACACACACACACCCAGAGCCACACACACACACACTCACACACCCATAGCCACGCACACACACACACACACACCCAGTGCCACACACACACAGAGACACACACACACCCAGAGCCACACACACACACGCCCAGAGCCACACACACACCCAGAGCCACACACACACACACACACACATACACAGAGACACACACACCCAGAGCCACACAAACCCAGAGCCACACACACACACACCCAGAGCCACACACACACACACACACCCAGAGCCACACACACCCACCCAGAGCCACACACACCCACCCAGAGTCACACCCACCCACCCAGAGCCACACACACACTCAGGAGAGCAAGCACAGCGAGGGGGCAGGGAAGCAAGCACAGCGAGGGGGCAGGGAAGCAAGCACAGAAAGGGGGCAGGGAAGCAAGCACAGCAAGGGGGCAGGGAAGCAAGCACAGCGAGGGATCAGGGAAGCAAGCACAGCGAGGGGGCAGGGAAGCAAGCACAGCGAGGGGGCAGGGAAGCAAGCACAGCCAGGTGGCAGGGAAGCAAGCACAGCCAGGTTGCAGGGAGCAAGCACAGCCAGGGGAAGGGGAACCAGGGGGCGGGGGAGCAAGCACAGCCAGGGGGCGGGGAAGCAAGCACAGCCAGGGGGCAGGGAAGCAAGCACAGCCAGGGGGCAGGGAAGAAAGCACAGCCAGGGGGCAGGGAAGCAAGCACAGCCAGGGGCAGGGAAGCAAGCACGGGCACGGAAGAAAGCACAGCCAGGGGGCAGCGAGGCAAGCACAGCCAAGGGGCAGGGAAGCAAGCACAGCGGGGGGTAGGGAAGCAAGCACAGCGAGGGGGCAGGGAAGCAAGCACAGCGAGGGGGCAGGGAAGGAAGCACAGCGAGGGGTCAGGGAAGCAAGCACAGCGAGGGGGCAGGGAAGCAAGCACAGCGAGGGGGCAGGGAAGCAAGCACAGCCAGGTGGCAGGGAAGCAAGCACAGCCAGGTTGCAGGGAGCAAGCACAGCCAGGGGAAGGGGAACCAGGGGGCGGGGGAGCAAGCACAGCCAGGGGGCGGGGAAGCAAGCACAGCCAGGGGGCAGGGAAGCAAGCACAGCCAGGGGGCCGGGAAGCAAGCACAGCCAGGGGGCAGAAAAGCAAGCACTGGCAGGGAAGCAAGCACAGCCAGGGGGCAGGGAAGCAAGCACAGCCAAGGGGCAGGGAAGCAAGCACAGCTTAGAATGTCACAGTTCTTTATAAAGGGGTGCCACAGTTCTTTATGGAAATATTTAGGGCCTTCTGCCCACTTCCCTGACGGTTTGGTGCTCCTTAGTCCCTCTATGCACTTCGTAGCGCTCTAGTACGCTTTGTGCTGCTTCGCGGTAGGTGCCCTGCTAAACCTCACGCATCTCGCGTGAGACGGCGTACCACGCGAACACTGAACTCAGCAGTACGAGGCGTACAAGCCTCAGGAGAGCCAGCGTACGCTACAAACAGGTGCCCACTGAAGAGCGAGGCGTACCAGAGTCCGGGGTACACAAGGAGGCGTACCAGCCTCGGGTGCACAGGCGTACGTGGCGAACTAGCTCGGAGGACACAGGGAGGCGTACCAGCCTCGGGTGCACAGGCGAACGTGGCGAACTAGCTCGGAGGACACAGGGAGGCGTACCAGCCTCAGGTGCACAGGCAAATGTGGTGAACTAGCTCGGAGGACACAGGGAGACGTACCAGCCTCTGGTGCACAGGCGAACAATGCCACTCAGTTGAAAGCGCACTATGAGGCGTACCAGCCTCCAATACACAGGCGTAAGTGGCAAGTCAGTCTTAAAGCGCACAATGAGGCGTACCAGCCTCCGCTACCCAGGCGTCCGTTGAGAGTTAGTTTTAAGGGCATAATACCTTTTCTTGCGATGTCGGATTCGGTGCGGACGGCTCTAGGCGGACCACGCCATCAAGGCTACTGCCCGGCCGCCATCTTCAGATAATTGACCAAAACAAACCAAACAAAAAAAATAAAAAATAAACCACCGCCCACCGCCGCAATGACGTGCTAAAAGGGACTGGATGAGAAAAAATCGCCGGAACGCCCACGAGTCGCCTCGCAGAATGACGGACGCCTCTCTCTTCCAATGGCTAGCCTCCATTTATGGAGCTAGCCAATGGAAGACAGAGGCGGGACAAAGCCCACATACTTGTAAACAAAAGATTTCGCCTGCGCGAAACGCTGCTGCGCAGCTTTCGACAGGCGAAACCTAAAAAGCAGGGGTGCTAAAACGCACCCCTGTCTAACACCTCTCCCCACCCTAACAGCGCCCAAGATCTCCCCACCCATCCCAATCCTGACTTGTGCTTTAAGGTCGGTATGTAGGAATGCCAGGAAGTGTACCAGGGCTTTGTCTAATCCATAGTCCAAAAGAATGGACCAGAGTTTGGCCCGGTTGACTAGATCGAATGTGGACGATAAGTCCATAAAAGCTAAGTAGATCGGTGAGGATCGAGCAATGTTATACTTGCCAATTACTAGTTTGAGATTCAAGCATTGCTCAACCTTACCGACTTTACTTCTAAATCCCATCTGGCAAGGGTCCAATATTCCACTTTCCTACGTCCATTCCAAAACCCTGTTGTAAAGTACCCTCCCCAAAATCTTCAGCGTATTGTCCAACAGCGAAATCGGCCTATAATTGATCGGGTCAGATCTATCTCCCTTTTTATATATCGGCACGATAATGCTAGTTGTCCAAGTGTCAGGCATGGGAGCTGAGGGCAGGCTGTTAAAAACATTTAATAAAATTGGGGCCCAGGTGACACAGTTGTGGTGTCACCAGGGCTTTAAGTGGAAGCTTTTTCAATATTATATACAAGCCATAGTTGCTGCTTATTTATCTTATGCAACTAACAACCATTGACAACGCCAATAGTCCTCACTTCTTGTAGGTATGATGTTACTTGTATCATATCTGGGGGCATTGACAGAAACAGCAAAATACAAGTCAGGCGGTACACTATGCTGAACACAGACTTTTAGCTTAGGTGTTTTAAGCCAAACCTTTAATTACATTGGTCACGCCCGTTTATGAGACCCCCCCCCCTAGTTTTTCATCCCACTTAAAGCCCTGGCGAGACCGACTGCATTGCATATGCTTGTGTTATACTGTTGCTTCATTATTTTGTCATTTTCAGGTCGAGCCTATAGAGGCAGCACAAATGTGCTGCTTGCTTTGCGAGGCATGGAGCATGGAGTGGAATCTCTGCCCACTCCCCCGCCCATCTTTTTCATAGGCTTGTGTCTTTGTGTTTTCTAAATGCTGCCTTCCGATTGGTTTATAGGCTGTTAGTCCCTCCTTATGACAGCCATGTCCTCATTTATATCCTTCAATGGCTACGGGTGCTTTTACTTCGAGTGTTGCATGGTATGTGTTATTTAGTTTGTGAGCACTAAATCTTCCCATGCTCTCCCCTCCTACTGTAGTCCGTACCTTCTCGCTCTCCTGCCCTCTGCCCACACTCCCGCTGTCCGTGCCTTACTGCTGCCTCCCCCCACTCCAATTTCAATGCAAAAGGTCTCGGGTAAATGCGAGTCCTATTGTATTGCAAATGCTTGTTCTTCTTAGGTTGGGGGAATCTGCCTTCTTGGTTCAGGGCTGCCCCCTAAATACTGTATTTAGGGACATTTTAGGGGTCTTGGGGTCAGTAGCCATGCGGCTACTGACCTTAGGTTGGTTACACCCTTGGTGTGCCTACCCAGCATGGGGAAATGAGCACAATCCCTAATCCTAATTGGGGAGTGACTACCATCTGCGGGGTGGGTTTGGCAGAGGTGGGCACACCTTCTTGGCTGGCTAATTTTTCCGTCTGCAAGGCCTTTGAATCTCCCCTGTCACAGATGGCTCTTCCTGGACTGGGGAGGTGTGAACACCTTCACACAGGAAAGGCTTTGTTTCTGGGTTCGGGGAGAAAAGGCTCACACCCTACGGGTTTTTTGGTGGCAGGCTGGATTTTATCAGTCAGGGAACCCACCAGAGGCAGTTCGTTTTTCAGGGGGCATCTTTAACATGCCCAATGACTATGTTTCATTACATTTCACACTGACATCAGTGTGGGTTTAATGTCCTGAGGACTTTGATACCAAACTTCTCAGTTTTCAGTGTAGCCATTACGGTGCTATGGAGGTCGGAATGACAACCTCCAAGCACCATATACTCTTAGTGGCAACACTGCACTTACAATGTCTAAGAATGGGCTTAGACACTGTAGGGATATAGAGCTCATGCACATGTACAGTGTGTGAGTGTAAAGGTACAGGGCCTCTAAGGTGGCACAATAAGTGGTGCTACCCTTAGAGACCTTCCCTGGTCACAGTGCCCTTGGAACTAGGGGTACCATTTACCAGGGGCTGACCTCAGGCCAGGGTGCCAATTGGGTTTGGTACAGTTTTGGGGATAGAACCCAGGCCCTGGGAACCTGACTGGCAGTGACCCAGGGTGCATCAAGTCAAGTGCATCAGTAGTTCTGGCAAAAAGTGGGGGGGGGGGTACTCCAATGGAAATCCAGCTTCTCACAGTACCGCTCAGTGGGAAGCACAGACCTTTCTGGAGCCCCAACACTCTTTCCGGAAAACATATGTTCGAATACCTCGTAGGGAATAGGGTATCTGAGATTATTATAAATAGTCTTCAGTTAACTTTTTTCTTAGCTGTGCAACTTTCATGAAGTCCAAGCAACCTATTGTGACAAAAAGAAAAGTTAATTTCGGTTAACTTCATGAAAATGCCTAGATAGTCCAGCTTTAAAACTCCCCTAAAAGGTGGGTGTTTAGCCTGCCACTAAAAGAAATATCCCTGTCAAGGTAGAGATGGAATGGTGGTGACTGATACCTATTGTGGATCAACATAGAGCACTCGTTTCCTTACCCTGTTCCGTCAGCTGTATTCCTATTCACTAGCAACTGGAAACCTAATAAGGTACTCACCATCCATGCTCCCACTAAAAGAATATTACACAAATGTAGTAAATGCCACTGACAAACCAAATCTGTCTGGTGTAGTAATTCACAGAAAAACAGCTCTCTGTCCATTCTGGGGCGTGGATACACAAAGGCATCTTTATTTTCAAATATTATTTTCAAAGGGATTCTTTTTGTACTTTCTGGGATACCAATCCAAAGACAAAACTATGCTGTATGGAAGAAAGAAACGTTCTAATATATTAAAAAATTCTAAGCAACATTTGCCTCCTCTGTGTTTCACACCTTTATGCTAAATCCTTTAGCACTTCACATATTCAAATAATTTAGCTTTCCTCCAATGGCTAATGATGGGAAGTGCTGCTTTTTTGTGCCACTTCAGACCAGCAACATCTTAGCTTCCTGAATTGAACAGTGTTGCCTTGCTACCATCTTTCTCTCAGATTGTGATATCATTGGTTATTACCAGAGTGAGATGGCTTTGTGACATCAAAGAATCTTATGGGTCGCTAAGGCGATGGTGTGCCAACATTGGCAGCTGTAGTGCTGTCATCTTTGTCAAAGTTGTTACAAGCTACAGAATTTGTTTCTGGTTTAGAGATTTTGTCAGACCTCACCCTACATCATTATAATATTTCTTCACTGTTACATCTTTGTGAAATGACAGGTAAGGAATTCCTCATTTTATATTTTAAATGGCTCATTTATTCCCATACATATGGCTAGATTAGATTAAAGTCTGGACATGTTGGCAGAGCACTGCAGTGGTAAAGTAACTTGATATTGTCTCATTTTGCCCCTTCATATTGTATCCTTCATCATGAGTAGCAAAGACATATCAAGAATCAGTAGCCAAACATCAGAGTCTTTGATATGTTCCTCCTCATTCACACCTTATCTCAGTACTTGTAGCTCTGTTAGCACTTTAGCATTGAATACTTTCTACCTTGACTTGACAAGTAAACACAGCGTAGCTAGAGAGCCTAGATAATCACTGACAAAAACCCTTATCTCTGTCCGTACTGTGTTTCCAATGATTAACACATTGTAAAGCTATGGGCTACGTTTTTAGGACATCAATAGCTCTAAACTCTTCATTGACATAACTGCCAGGTTAATAGAATGAGAATTGCGAGTGAGATACTACAGAGAGACCAAAGACAGAAATAAGAAATGAGGAAGATTTAGTAATTAAATATCACTTCTTTCTTCTACCACAATTTCCAAACATTTTCCAGCTCGCTCCAATCACTAATATTCTCAATCAAATCTCTCACATGCATCTTTAATCCCTTCAACTTTAACAGCTTTAACTCATTGTCCCCATTAACATCCTGACATTCTTTCTTAACTACTTAATATTTGTTAGAACAAATCCGCATTAATCTGACACTTTCTATTTTTGCATATGCCTCGTGTACTACCCTTGCAGCTTCCTTGCTCATGTAAAGCAATTTGCTCTCATTGTTATGACCTAAGAAGTCCATTCCTACATTGTCTTTCATGATTTCCTCCAACTCTGTTAAAAGTTAGCAACAAGTGGGGCGTGGCCAAGACTCTGATGGAGTAAGATGCACCTCGCGTTGTCTCCCTCCTCCAGCGGCCGACCCGTAGACTCTAGCAGCAGCAGGACTTGGGGTCACAAACGGGCCCCTTCCTAAACTCCACCAACTCATCTAAACCAAATCTGAAACCCTCTTTGTCTTCCGGGCCTGAGCTGAGGGCTGATACAAGTGGGCGACCGGGGAGAGCGGCTAGGCCCACCATTTTGGGCCCGGGCCTCGTGGAAGAGTCCAGACCAGTGGGGACCTGGGACTCTGCCTGTGGGGGCCCAGGCCAACGATTATTGGTGACCGGGGAGTGGTGCCTGAATTCCGAGGGCGCGGAACGGCCTCCAACGCCCCCACTTAGGGAGGCTTGATTGCCAGACCCGGCTGGAGCCGAGCAGATCGCTGGACTGGTGGCGGGGTCCGGACGGGCCTCGCCTGCTGGGCGCCCGGCGGGTCCCACCTTCTCGGATCTCTTTGGGACCCAATCAGTGTGGTGGCAGCAGTGGGGATGTGTCCTTGTGTGACTGGACTGTTACCTGGAGGGGCCTTTGTCATCTGAGGCCGGTGACACGCCATCATCGGGCAGCCACCTTGCAGGCTTCGTCCCCGTGACTAACTGGGTTAGGAGAGGAGAAACCGCCCGCCTGTGCTGCCTGAGTTGAACCGTGGCATCCCCCGGCGGAGAATCTCCCGTCCCTGAAACCACCCCATACCACACTTCAATTGTGTCGCTAGGTAGTAGGATTCAAAGTCAGGGATGTTTATCACCCCATCAGTGGATAATTGCTGCAACGTAGCTAGTTTAACATGCCAAAGGCCCTTGGTCCATATTAAGTCAATCAGGATCGTCTGCAGGTCCCGATAACATACTCCTCGGCACCACGACCAGGAAGGCGGCAAAAAAATACAGAAGGTGGTGCAATGCTATCATCTTAGCTATGGCTATCTAGCCCACCACTGATAGTGGCACTGTCTTCGAAATCATGACCTCAGCTAGAAAGCTGTCACTGCGGTACCCACATTGCCCTCCAGTTGTTCAGGGAACGTGCAATATGTTCGGAGCCCCAGGTATTGCACCACGTCCACTCACACCTCATGCCACATAGAGTCGGGGTGGGCACCTGTCTCCCAAAATCGGGAACAGGCAAGTTTTGTGCCAATTCACACATAGGCCAAAGGCCTCTCCAGAGTCGTGAGGAGATGCACTGCTCTCTCAGGTTCTGCTGTGCACAGAGTACCCAGGTAAAGTACCATGTGATCTGCATCGAGGGAGATGTAATGTGAAACTCCGCTGGACTGAATGCCAGCATAGAGCAGTTCGCCACAGGCCCTAATGGCAAAAAGCAGGGGAGATAACAGGCTTCCTGTAGGTTGCCTCTTTCCATGTCACACTACTGGGAGATCGTCCGCCCAGTTTGGATCTCTACCACAGGGTTCAGGTAGAGCAAGAAAGTCCATTCCACAAAGTGATGATGCCCCAGCCTCATACAAAGCATGACAATGCGGAGAAATTCCCCATCCCGACTATCAAAAGCCTTTTCAATGTCTACAAACAAGAAGCCAGCCCATTCTGGCAGGGAATGGCCATCTCTCGGATCTTGAGTGACATTCTACGGCTAGGAAAAAATGGATCAGGCCCAATATGTGGGGCAATAGATACAGTGCTAGGATACCAATGAGGAGTTTATAATCAATGTTCTGAATTGACAACAGCTTGTAAGCCATCACATCAATATCAGGCTTCCAGGAGTTGAGTAGAGGTCAATAAGTGCCTCCTGAAGGGTAGGCTGCAAGACACAAGTCATCAGTCCCTCCCGGTACAATGGAGCCAAGTGGGGAGCCAGCAGATAAATGTAAGATGCATAGAACTCCACCGGGAGGCCATCTGTCTCTGGAATTTTCCTGTGGGCCATATGGCACACCTTAGCACGGATCTCCTCTGAGACGTCCCCTCCTATCGCCTCCCCCAACAGCGGAGCCAGTCTGTAAAGCGGGAGGTAAGTTAACCAGTGAAAAATTGTCTATTAGTCTTTCACACCACTACTGCACTACAGTCTGACATGATAATTGGAGAACGATCGATTTATCTCGGCCTATGTATATAGTCTGGCCCCCACAGGCATTACCAACTCTAGAGTCGGAGAACCACACATAGCAAGATTGGCGAACCATACCAGAGGGGCCCCATTTTGTCCCTCTTGGTGTGTGTGGCAAACCATATATGCTTTGTAGTCTAGACGGCGGAGGCACACAATATATTCCGCCACCTTTTCCTTTGCCTCTAGTAGGGCATGTTGTAGGTCTGGCCTCACTGGTCACAAACGCTCTATATCTCTGATGGCCTGTTCCTGAGTAACAATCCCCCCCAAGATGATTGTCAGCGCTCCCACTGTCTCAGATATGTATTGTCCTTGGTGGACAACTTTGAATGCCTCCAATGTAGTGAGCAGTGAAGAGGCAGTACCCTCATTCTCAGCGAAAAAGCGCCAGATCCCCTTTCTAATAGCCTCACAGAACACAGGGTCTCCGCAGCTGACAGCCTTCAGACACCAGCATGATGCGTGTATGCGCACCACCATATTGTAGCATTAACAGAAGGGAGATGTGATTCGAAATGGTTCTGGACAAATATTCTATGCCCGTGATTGCCCCTTGCACTTCAGGCTAGCATAAAAAGGTATTGAGGTGGACATGTAGCATATGTGTGATCAAACTAAATGAATAGTCACAGTCTTGCGGGTGGCGATGTCGCCATCCATCCACCAGACCCCAATGGTGCTGCCAGGCAGAGAATCTCTCAGCTAAATGGACGGTGGGGGAATCCCCGAGTGGGGGTGGGAGAGATCTAGGTCAATATCGGTGACACAATAAAAGTCGCTGCCAACAATATGCGCTAATGGCAGGAGACGAGCCAAAACATGGGACAACATGTTGAGAAACAGGAATTGGTCGACGATGGGTGCGTAAATATTAACAAAATAAAGATTTCAGGCATACAAACTGCCTGTGAGGATGGCACAACATACCTCAGCGTCGGCTTTCTCACTGATGACTTGAAAGGGGACGCCCCGTCGCACCCAAATTAATGTTCCCCTACCAAAAGATGAAAATGTGGAGTAAACCCTATGACCCCTATATCACTTGCACAATGCATCCTCCTCCCGATCATTCAGGTGAGTCTCCTGTCACATCGCTAGGTGGACTCCCCTTTGCTGCAGGTATGCTTCCAAATTAAAGCAGTAAACAATGTTATTCAAGCCCCGCACTTTCCAGGAAAGACGTTTGTAGGCATTACCATTATCCCATATCTCCAAAGCATCACTGTCCAACAGAAACGCACCTGCTCGTAAGAAGTAGGCAGTGGTGTTTGCCCCACAGCCAGAAGAAATCAAAGAAAGAAGACATCCGCTAGAACCCAAAAAACCAACATCCCACCTCCCCCTCCCCAAGACAGCAAGGCAACATCCTCCAACCCAACTAAGACATGCAACCAAACAAACCAGTAAGCCAGGGATTCATCTACACCACTCCTCGTGGAGTGTCAGAGGCAGGATGCAGTCCCCATCAAGAAGAGGGAGCCCCAGCGAAGCAACCCCACACCCAGCCATGCAGTAAAACGAAGAAAGCACACACCCATCAAAGTGGCCTTCAAGGCAGAAGATGAGAATAGACACCCCCCTTCTAGGTGTATCATCAAAACCAAAGAGGTCAGTGGGTATCATCAGCAGTCTGCAGGTTGACATGAGACAACTCTCCACTCCTGGCAGTGTCAAGTGTGGATTAAGACTCAGGGCCCGAATCCAAACCACCGGCAGCATCCCCAGCTGAAATCGGTTGCCACTCCAAGTCCGCAGATTGTGATTTTAACAGCTGCCTCCACTGCTTTTTACTGGTCACGTTGTGACTGTGCTATTGTTGTAGTGTCACTCTGTCCCTGTCTGTGCCGAGGCCGGGGTCACAGGATACTCCTCTGGGCTCAGCTCGAGCCAGTCCCACAGACTGGAGATTTTTACAGACTTCAACCTACGTCATCACAATATTTCTTCACTGTTACATCTTTCTGACATGATACGTAAGAAATTCTTCATTTCAGATTTAAAATGGCTCATTTATTGCCATTCATAATGCTAGATTAGATTAAACCTCAAGAATCAAAAGAGGGAGGGAGAAGTTAAAGTGCCACTCAACTTCCCTTGAAGGAACATGCAAAATCAGACGGCATGGAAGAGTTGTGTTGAGACGGGGCAAGGGGGGGCAACACGAAAATTAATTGTTGTGAGACCCTCAATAGTGTTATTCCGCCAAAGGCATGTTCTCTGTTGGCGTACTTAGCCACTGATCGTTACATCATTGGGTCTTTTCCTCCACCAGGAAGGATTGTCTCTTGAATCTGAGACCATATAGGATGCACCATGTGAGGAAAAAAAGTTTAAACATACCTCCCACCTTTAGAAAGAACACATTTTATTGGATCAAAGGTAGTGGTATTTGTAACAAATTCAAGATGTGAAAAGAGAGGTATTAGGTGTCTCTCACACCTATCTCTGGAAGAACCAGGTCAAAATGTATCAGCCAACTTTGCGCCCTGTGGGACAATGGCTTTTGTGAGGACCGGAAGGTTATTTTATAGGATCCCTTCATGAAGTCAAGTTAACTCAAACGGGACACTTGCTTTCCCTCCAACTTTTGAAGTTTTTACTTCTTTTTTGGTCATATGGGACTATTTGTCCGGTGCTAGCAGGAGGCAAAAAGACATGGAGAACAATGTGTTATGTATCAGAATCTAGTACTGAGGTTGTCCCATATTTCTAATAATGCATACACCCAATGATTTCTATAATCTGTATTTTTGCTCCATTAAATGAGAACATCTTCAACCCTTTTGGGGTTGTTCGTCTATGTGAGCAAATGTAATAATAATTGCTCATGTGTTCCATGCTAGGGTGGATCTTAATTTGGGGGGCTCTATTATCAAAGTTTCCTCTATGCACATTTTGGGCAACTTATGCTGTGTAGATCTCACTGTATTTTGAAATGATAAGGAGTTTGAGTCTAGGTAGATGTAAACATAGACATTGCTTTGAAAATGAACAGTAAGGGTAAAGGAATCTGTGACCGCAATGTTATGTATGTAGTTTTTTAAGGGAGTGAGGTAGTAAAAAATGTCTAATTAGTGCCCCTTTAGAAACTGGTTGACAACTGTCTTGTAAGGCTTCTTACCTTTTTTGACTCTCTTGTTGTCTATTAACTTATAAACATCTGGGGAAGCATGTAATCTAGATGGGCACCCATTTCAAATGACTAATGCCCAAGTAATATTGTCATTGAGTCCTTTGTGGGCTGTGCCTAGACGGTACACGGTTCTTTTTGTAGTAAGTTTCTTTCAGCATTTGTGTCTACATAATCTAGGGTTTCCAAAATCCCACACCTCAAATCCTCAGTTAAGTGTATTGCGGTGATAAAATGGTTGCTCTGATGCACCTTATGTTGCTTCTCTGCTCACAAATGCGTATCTTGACTTTTTTCATGGCATGTCTACATATCTTAAGCCGCAAGGGCAGGTGATCATGTAGCTAGGGTGTGATATATTACAATTTGTGTGTCTCTTCAAAGTCCATATGAAATTTGGTGTGAACTGTAGTGCTTTTGTAGTTATGGTTAGAGAACAAACTGAGCAAGTGCCACATGGATAGTTTCTTGTAATGGGAGAAAGTCCTAGCACAGTTGAGATTGTTCCTGCCTTACAACTTTCTTCTTTGGTTGTGGTGAATTATATGATCCCTAAGGTTCTTTTGTCTTTTATGGGCAAAGCGTGGCATAGGCCTATTCAAACTGCCCGAGTTTACTATTCTCCAGTACTTATATGCTAGGTTTTTTAAGCGATTGGATGCTGCATTAAAGGTTATTACACATGTCAGTGTTTCCTATACTTAAGGTTCTTCTTTATTTTACACGTTTTTATATTACTCTCTGTGTTGGTTCTTTGATTTTTTATAACTTTTTTTCAAGATGGGTTTAGGATAGTTCCTGGATTCTAGTTTTTTGGTTAGAGCCTCTGCTTGGCTTTGAAAATATGTCTTCTTAGTACAGTTACGTCTCAGGTGGAGGTATTGGCTGTAAGGCAGGTTTTGTTTTAAAGACCGAGGGTGGAAACTGTTGTATAGTAACAGAGTGTTCTTATCTGTCGGTTTGTAATATGTCCTGGTGCCAATCTGATGATTCTCTGCAAAGAGGG
Organism: Lissotriton vulgaris; assembly: GCF_964263255.1. Lineage (NCBI taxonomy): Eukaryota > Metazoa > Chordata > Amphibia > Caudata > Salamandridae > Lissotriton > Lissotriton vulgaris. Next base: position 836,051,934 of record NC_141696.1, on the reverse strand, counting down.
TGATGTACAGGAAGGGAAGAGTGGTGTTGCTTATCTGGCTAGTGAACTTTAAAAACCTGTTGCATGTATTCAGCCAGGCTACAAAATCATGTGCAGATGTTGTATCTCCTTCCAAGATCATTAAAACATCATCAATATAACATGTCCATAGTTTTATCCAATGCTGGTATGGACTGGTGTTTGTTAGGACATTCTGACGTAGAGTCTGGCCAGGCTTGGGGCAAAGGTACTGCCAATCAAAGTCCTGTGGACCTGAAGGTACAGTGTGTTTTCGTACTCAAAGTAGTTTTCAGTTAATGCCAGTCTACAGCATTCCACAACAAAATGAGTTGGAGTTCTGTATTGCCATTCTGTTTTGTAGAGTATTTGCTCTATGCTCTCTACTGTGGTATTCTGTGGCAAGCTGATATACAAGCTTTTGATGTCAAGTCAGATGAGTGAATTAATCTCTGGGTCAAAAGGAATACCTTGTAGTTTCCTCAGATCATCTGAAGTATCATTTAGATACGTGGGTGTCTTTTGGAATATTGGCCTGAGAAAATGGTCTGTGAACTGTGAAAGTGGCTCCAAAATGGAGCTAATACCTGAGACGATCGGGCAAACTGGTGGGGATCTCGGTTCTTGTACATTTCAGGAGGAAGTAAAAGTATGGTGTGCGTGGTTCTTTTATGCACAAGAACTCAGACTCTTTTTTTAGATATCCAGCTCATTACTTCAGCTTCTTCTACCATGATGCTGATAGTTCTCCTAAGTCGCTCTGTCGGGTCTTGTGTGATGATACTATGGTGTCTTGTGTCACTGAGACGGTCCCAGCATTGTTTGCTGCAATATGTTTTTGTCAATAAGACTATTCTACTACCTTTGTCTGCTGGTTTTATTATAATACTCTCCTCTTGGGTCAGACCTGTTAGGGCCTTTCTTTCTGCTGTAGTCATGCTGTTTAATGGTCTCATTGAGGAGGTGTATATGTTTTCGATTTCCTTAAAGATGGTTTGCTCAAAAGTCTGAATTTCTACTGGTATTGTGGAATTTGGAGGGTTAAAAGTGAACTTAACTCTCAGATTAGTGACTCCATCGTCTGAGGGTCCTTCCCTATTAGAAAAGAAGGCTTTTAATTTCATTTTGCGTATAAATTATGCCATTTCGCCTTGTAGGTGAAAGTTATCGAATTTTGGTGTAGGGACTGACCCCAATCCTTTGTTTAAGACAAAAATGTGGGTGTTGGCTTTGATTAAAGGCTGGACTTGTTGTCAGAGCATTGCAGTGATAATGTAACTTGATATTAATGTCTTGTTTTGCTACTTTATTTGTAACCTTCTCTATCAGTAGCAAAGACATATCATGAATCAATATCCAAACTTCTGAGAGTCTTTAATAGGTTCCTCCTCATGCTCACCTTATCTCAGTACCTGTAGCTCTGTAAGAACTTCAACACTAAAGACTTTCTACCTTGACTTGACATGTAAACACAACATAGCTAGCCAGCATAGCTAATCGCTGCAAAAATGGCAGGAGGTGTGGAAGCCTCTTCCTGTGGGTGGCCTGCAGATACTGTACTGGATATTTCTGCAAGGTTCCGACTGAGATACTCAAAATGGGGAAATCACTAATTTATCTCAAGATTGTGATTTATCCAACACAACACAACAGGTGTTGAGGTCTTAGCAAAGGGTGAAGTAGCATTCTCAGTGTAACTCAGGAGTGCACTAGCTTCTGGAGGGCTCGTTGGCTGCTCCATTCTTGGTAACTGCATGAACTGTAGCGCCTTGTGCCAGTACTACATTATACAGAGAATAAGCTCCTATTGCTTCAATTACTTCCTCCCTCCATCACTACCTCTTGTCATCTTGCAAAGCTATCCAGGAATAAGCCTTATTGTGGACCTTGGATGCAAACGTCTTCCTTTTCTTTGCGTTGGCAACCTGCTCCCAAAAATTTAGGGCCTCAAAATTTGAGGGTCTAGGCTGGGTTCTCAAATCCTACATTCTCCTTCTCAAATTCTCTATTCTTGATGTGTAGAAAGTAGAGCTCATTAAGAAGCACAGTGGCCCATCTTTGGCTAATTATGGTTTCCCCAAAAAAACTGTTTCCTTTAAGATGGAAAAACTTTATGAATCTCACTCAAATATAAACTATGTTCTATAAATGAAACTTTCTAATATTCTAAAATGTTCTAAGCCACCTTTGCCTTCCCTGTGCTTTTTATCCTTATGTTAAATTCTTTAACACCTGATATGTTCACATAATTTCCCTTCACTCCAATGATTGGTGGTGGGAAGTGCTGCTTTTGGTGCCACTGCAGACCAGCAACATATTAGCTTCCTGAATAGAACAGTGTTGCCTTGCTAGCAGATTTCTCTCAGATTGTAACATCATTGGTTCTTACCAGAGTGAGATGGCTTTGTGACATCACAGAATCCTCAGGGTTGCTAAGGCGCTGGTGTGTCAACATTGGCAGCTGTAGCCAAGAATTTGCCGCCATCTTTGTCAAAGTTGATACATGATACAGGATTTGTTTCTGGTGTAGAGATTTTGACAGACCTCAATCTACGTCATTATAATATTTCTTTACTGTTACATTTTTGCAACATGACAGGTAAGGAATTTCTCATTTTATATTTTAAACAGCTCATTTATTCCCATACATATGGCTAGATTAGATTAAAGTTTGGGCTGTTGGTAGAGCATCGCAGTGATAAGGTAATTTGATATTAATGTCTTGTTTTGCCCCTTCATTTTGTAACCTCCTCCATCAGTAGCAAACACATATAATGAATAAGTATCCAAAGTTCTGAGAGTCTTTGACATATTCCTCCTCCTTCCCACCCTATCCCAGTACCTGTAGCTCTGCAAGCCCTTCAACACTAAAGACTTGCTACCTTGACTTGACCTTTAAACACAACCTAGCTAGCAAGCATTGCTGATCACTGGCAAAATCTTCACCTCTGTACCTAATGTGTTTCCAATGATTTGCACATGATGTAAAGCTAAGTACTAAGCCCTTAGGACATTAACATCTCTAAACTATTAAATTGACACAAATGGCAGGCCACCAGAATCAGAAATGGGAGTGAGATACCGAAGAGAGTACCAGAGACAGAAATAAGGAAGATTTAGGGCCCGATGTAGGTGAAATAGATTTACCGATTTTCAATTACCGAATTTTACCGATTCGGTAATTAAAAATCGGTAAATCTATGTGGTGGACATGTAGGTATTCCAGATGTGCTGGAATACCAAATCTGATGAATTTGGTATTTACCGAATCGGTAATGCCAATTCATTCCTATGGGCTTTGAAGCCCATAGGAATGAATGGGCATTACCGATTCGGTATTTACCGAATCGGTAAATACCGAATTTCACAAGGGTGCAGGGGGTGTCACTTTGACACCCTCTGGGACCCCCAAAACAGGCTCAGGTGCCATGTGGCAGGCATACATGCCCTAGGGGCAGGTCTGCCTGCCACATGGCATAGGTGTGCATGCACACATGTGCATGCACCCCGGAATCGGTATTTTACCATCAAATTGGATTTGATGGTAAAATACCAATTCGGTAAGGCCTTTGGGACTCTGAAGAGTCCCACCTACATCTGGGTGGCTCACATTCGGTAAATTTACTGATTTTTTATTTTACCGAATCTGTAAAATTACAGATTCGGTAATTTTACCGATTCTGTAAAATAATGTCCCCTACATAGCGAACACCTATTTACCGATCGGTAACAGCCGAAAATACCGATTTTCGGCCGTTACCGACCGACCTACATCTGGCCCATAGTTATTAAAACATTTCATTGTAATCTGGTTGGCTGTGGGTTCACTAGAAGGCTGTGGTGTTTCATATCCTTGCTATTTAGATAGCATGGAAGAAAATGAATATAATGTTTGCCTCCAAGTCGTAAATTCATAGACCCAACAAGTACCAAAGGACTTTGGGTTGCTGAAGCTGACCGAAACAACTTTAAAGTGTTACCAGGTGACCCATTTTTCACTAAATTATTTTGTAATGGTTGAAGCATGGATAAATGACTGCAGTATTATTATTCCCTTGCAACAGCATACCTCAATGATTGATTTCAGGTTCATTCACTTGACTCAGCTGTTTGATGATACTCTGTAAGAATAGCACAATTTAAACGCTCCTCCATCTATTACTATGTAGTTGTCATATGAGTGTGAAAAAAATAATTTCCTATGTGGTGTAAAGCAGGAGAGTCTTTAACTGTCATGGTTTTTTTTACATTTTTTCTAGATCCTATTCGACATCCCCTTGTGCCTAATGTTCAGCCACAAAATCTTCAGTCAGCAACGAATGCCAGGCCTGCACTTATGATTCCACCATGGGCCTCTGGTATCCATCCCATCCAAGCGAATGTTCCTGGGTATATCTATACGCCTCAAGATATGCCTGCATTCCATGTAATCAATGAACCTTTGCTTCATTCGTCACAGCAGCCTCGTATGCTGTTGAGCTACCCTCAAACCGTTGAATTCCTGTCACCTGTCACCCAATCACACGTTGGAAGCAGAAACCCTAAGCCATTTGGTGAACAGCTCTTCCAAGAGAGTAAGCCACAGGAAGCAGCAAATCTCCTTTTGCCTGCACCACATATAACTTCCTCCAACCAGAACAATGCTAGTGCAGCCAGTTTAAGTCAACACCTTCTCCCACTTACAAGTGTACAGATGTTAAGGATGCAGCCTCCACACATGATTCAACCTTGGAACCACTACACCCCAGGCCAGCAGATTCCTTTCAACAGTGGAAAAGAACAGCTTCTACCACTTACAAGCGTACAGATGCCAAGGATGCAGCCTCCACATATGATTCAACCTTGGAACCACTACACCCCAGGCAAGCAGATTCCTTTCAACAGTGGAACTGGTGTCTACGTTTACAACCAGCCCATTATGGGGCAGCTTGTCCTGACTGAGAACAGACCCATCTTACAGTCCTCCCAAGTTGTTCTCCCTCCTGTGGGCATCAAGGAAATTAAAGGAGCGGAACACACTGCTCCTCATAGTGGAATGCCCCTTGTCTTGAAGGGAATTCAGCAGACGAGCAGCCAAATATCTACACTACAAAATATTACCTACTGTCCCATTGCCTCCTCATCAGGAAATCTCAAAACATATCGTCAAAGAGCAACTGGGTTACAAAGTAAGTATTGCACCATGGAATGAGTGGGTAAGTGAAGAGCCATGGATGGCTATGAGATAGGAGATCAAGTATAAGGGTCGGATCTAGAGTTCAGAGGATGGTATTTACTCCATCAAGGTGAGGGAGTAAAATACTCAGTCACTCAGATGGAGTACCCATCCTCTGAATTTTGAGTCATCTGTTGGGTCAGCTTACAAATCTAGTCATTGACAGGAACCTTTGTCACTGTAGTTTCTGTCAATGAGTTAAAGGTTTGACTGACAGCTCTGTCAAACAAGACAGCCGCCTGTCAAACTTTTAACTTTTAATTCGTTTTTTTCCTTCAAAATGTGATCCCAAAGCTGGATTTGTTTTTGAAAAAACAAACCTAATGTCCACCACATCATGGAAGTTTTCTCACGGTGTGTGCGAGACATCAAAATGTTTTTACCGTCCCTTACTGGCATATTTTTCACATCGCTTAGCAATAGTAAAAACTGGGGAGGTGCCACCCTAAATAGAGGGAGGGAGTCAAATGGCTAAGCGTCTGACGTCCCTTACTCTGTCTCACTGTCGGAGCAGTATATTACTGATGAAGATGCAGTAGGCTTCATCACCCACATTTTTACAGTCTTGCCTCCTGTAATCCAGGTGGCGGACCCTCAGAATATAGCAGAGTACCCTCTCTACCAAACTCTGAATTAGCCTCTATGATGAGAGCTACTAGTAACTTGTAGCTGTCTTTACCTCATTCACCTCTAGGGCACTAGAACAAAAATGTCCTTGATTTTTGGAAATTCATAGGCATCACCCAATGTGCTGCTTTTTATAAAGAGCCACTGTCTGTCTTACCTATCACTTCACATCCATGACGAGTCTTTCAACATTTATCTACTTAAACTCTTTATATATGTATATAGTTGACTGGTAGATTTGGAATGGCTTCATTTTTTTGTAAAACAGAGTCCCATCTCAATTTCATCAAGTTTCTCTGTATTACCTCATTATACCCATCTTCTATTTCTGTCCTATCTTGCTGAGGAGACATTTATTATCAACTATCTTTATATTTGGTTTGGCAGCATAATTTTTTCTGAGAAACGTCCTTTTGCAATCCTCGCATTGCAAATGAAATACTGAAAAGTGAAACATCCAAATCATTGTCTTGTTTTTTCCTATCAACATTTTAGTTGGGCATTGCTAGCACGGTAACTTTTAACATGCTATGAGTTACTTTTAGCAATGAAAATTCCAATACTGATAGTTCTTTCTAAACATGAGTTGTACAACGGCGCATGACCACTTGTCACTGGCAGCCTCGAATATTAAATAATTTTTATTTTCAACTTTTTTGTTTTATCAATGCAATCTCTTTTTCTGATTTCACAATTCACAAATTATATACACAAATTACAACATCACAACCACATTTCTTCATGAAAAACAACAACTAAACAAGAAGCTCAACAAAACAGACTCTTCTCACAAATTCATCCGCACCAAATCAATCACCCACAAACAACACTGGTATCATACCACACATACACACTTTTCAAAAACACAACCTTGGCCTCGTACCACCTATGTGACTTTCGTGGAACAAGGTACCACACCAAACAACATCTATCTCAGATTACTACTTTCTGTGCATAAACCAAATATAAAAAAACTTCTAATTTGAACAATGGTAACTTTACATTAATGCACAGAAACAAAGACGTTACACAAAATGTTTGTTTGGGAATGAACAATGCCTGGTCGACGCGTTTCAAACCATTTTCAATGTGGGGTTCGCATCAGAACCAAACAGCACATTTCTTTAAAAGTCAGGTTCTTCTAGTATCCAATGAAAAACTGGTGCAGCTTTTTTTAAAGAACAAAGCTGGGTTGTGTTTCCAAGATAAAGACCTGCGAAGCTGATGAATGGCCGCTTCTCAAATAACCAGAGTGCAGTTTGAAGAGGTAATTCGACTCTTTGAAAGCACTTTTTTAGGTGGCTTTAGACCCCACAAGGTCTCCAGGTTGGGATCGGTGGAGTCAAGATCTCGAGTTTGTTGTAAATTCGAATCTGAATTCCTGGCAGAACATTTACCAGACGGCTTCTCCTGTGTCTCTTTTGTCAGGCGGCCTCGCGGTCAAACGGCCTGACGAAATTACCTCTTCAAACTTCACTCTGGGTAATTGAGAAGCGGCCAATCATCAGCCTCGCAGGTCTTTATCTTGGAAACACAACCCTGCTTTGTCCCTTAAAAAAATCTGCACCAGTTTTTCATTGGATGCCAGGAGAACCTGACTTTTAAAAAAATGTGCTGGTTGGTCCTGAGGAGAACCCCACATTGAAAAGGGTTTAAACGGGTCGACAGCGCGTTGTTCATTCCCCAACAAACATTTTGAGTAACGTCTTTGTTTCTGTGCATTAATGTAAAGTTACCATTGTTCGAATCAGAAGTTTTTTTTATTTGTGGTTTATGCACAGAAAGTAGTAATCTGAGATAGATGTTGTTTGGTGTGGTACCTGGGTCCACGAAAGTGACATAGGTGGTACGAGGCCAAGGTTGTGTGTATGTGTGGTATGATACCAGTGTTGTTTTTGGGTGATTGATTTGGTGCAAATGAATTTGTGAGAAGAGTCTAGTTTGTTGAGCTTCTTGTTCAATTATTGTTTATTGTTTTTCATGAAGAAATGTGGTCGTTATGTTGTAATTTGTGTATATAATTGGTGAATTGTGAAATCACAAAAAGAGATTGCATTGATAAAACAAAAAAGTTGAAAATAAAAATTATTTAAAATTTCCCGCTGCCGGTGATAAGTGGTCATGTGCTGTTGTACAACTCGTGTTTCTAAAGAACTATCAGTATTGGCATTTTCATTGTTTTTCTGTCTAATGGGCTCAGCCTTACTGATTAAAGGCAAAGCCATTGTTGTTTTGCTATGAGTTACTTTTAGCGGGTTTGCAAAAACAACAGGTGATGGACCGAATGAGGATCAATGTCACACATTCAACCCAGTCAAAAGATCTGGGTCCTAATCCATCGTTTTTTTGCACTCCACACCACCCTGGGTTAGACAATGGCGATATGCAAATCAGCTCTGACCCTGTGCCCTATGGGAACAGTCCAGTCCGAACTACAAAAGCCATGTCCTTCCCAGAACGGAATCAAGCATCCGAGGACCGGACCGGTTTCGAGGTAACACCTCTCATCAGCCCGGCTAGCTTGACTCCAGTGGTGTGGAGTGCCTGGGACCCACGTCTGGGCATCCCCAGTACACTTATAGCGGGTTTGCAAAAACAACAGGTGATGGACCGAATGAGGATCAATGTCACACATTCAACCCAGTCAAAAGATCTGGGTCCTAATCCATCGTTTTTTTGCACTCCACACCACCCTGGGTTAGACAATGGCGATATGCAAATCAGCTCTGACCCTGTGCCCTATGGGAACAGTCCAGTCCGAACTACAAAAGCCATGTCCTTCCCAGAACGGAATCAAGCATCCGAGGACCGGACCGGTTTCGAGGTAACACCTCTCATCAGCCCGGCTAGCTTGACTCCAGTGGTGTGGAGTGCCTGGGACCCACGTCTGGGCATCCCCAGTACACTTATAGCGGGTTTGCAAAAACAACAGGTGATGGACCGAATGAGGATCAATGTCACACATTCAACCCAGTCAAAAGATCTGGGTCCTAATCCATCGTTTTTTTGCACTCCACACCACCCTGGGTTAGACAATGGCGATATGCAAATCAGCTCTGACCCTGTGCCCTATGGGAACAGTCCAGTCCGAACTACAAAAGCCATGTCCTTCCCAGAACGGAATCAAGCATCCGAGGACCGGACCGGTTTCGAGGTAACACCTCTCATCAGCCCGGCTAGCTTGACTCCAGTGGTGTGGAGTGCCTGGGACCCACGTCTGGGCATCCCCAGTACACTTATAGCGGGTTTGCAAAAACAACAGGTGATGGACCGAATGAGGATCAATGTCACACATTCAACCCAGTCAAAAGATCTGGGTCCTAATCCATCGTTTTTTTGCACTCCACACCACCCTGGGTTAGACAATGGCGATATGCAAATCAGCTCTGACCCTGTGCCCTATGGGAACAGTCCAGTCCGAACTACAAAAGCCATGTCCTTCCCAGAACGGAATCAAGCATCCGAGGACCGGACCGGTTTCGAGGTAACACCTCTCATCAGCCCGGCTAGCTTGACTCCAGTGGTGTGGAGTGCCTGGGACCCACGTCTGGGCATCCCCAGTACACTTATAGCGGGTTTGCAAAAACAACAGGTGATGGACCGAATGAGGATCAATGTCACACATTCAACCCAGTCAAAAGATCTGGGTCCTAAGTGCGCTGGGGATGCCCAGACGTGGGTCCCAGGCACTCCACACCACTGGAGTCAAGCTAGCCGGGCTGATGAGAGGTGTTACCTCGAAACCGGTCCGGTCCTCGGATGCTTGATTCCGTTCTGGGAAGGACATGGCTTTTGTAGTTCGGACTGGACTGTTCCCATGGGGCACAGGGTCAGAGCTGATTTGCATATCGCCATTGTCTAACCCAGGGTGGTGTGGAGTGCAAAAAAACGATGGATTTGGGCCCAGATCTTTGGACTAGGTTGAGTGTGTGACATTGATCCACATTCGGTCCATCACCTGTTGTGTTTGCATGAGTTACTTTTAGGCATAATGATTTGAGGATTTTTTTCTTTGCACTGCGAGCAGAAATAACTATAAGCCAATTTATGATTGATTACATGGATATTTTTTTAATTCTCTTTGTTCTGCCTTCCTTTGTGTTCCAGCTCTGCAGAACGCTGGTGTAATTGTCCAGAGCCAAAGGGCACATCTAATTGACCAAACCTCTGGTCCGCCTGCTCTTGAAGGCCGAAGTGATGCCTCCATCCACCCGACTGTTTGCCAGGACAACAGCGTGCTCCTATGCCCAGCTCCCTGGGACATCCAAACAACAGCAACACATTTCTCCTCCTATCCCCCTCAGCCTGTGATCCATGAGTATCGACAACAGAAGAACAACGTTTCTCTTCTGGGACAAAAACAAAGCGGAAGTGTATTTACGACCACACTGAAAGGAAAGTCTTTGCAGCATGAGAGCACTCCTAGAAGTCCCCAGGACTCTCTGGAGACTCCGTTGTTGCAAATAAAGATTCCAGATATTCAACACCTATTTACTAACACTGATCCCCTGCACAACGTCATACCTGGGGCAAATCCTAACAAACCTTTAATTACCCAAGGGCATTTTTCAAACGAAAGCTTGAAAATTATGCCACAGTCTTCAAATGACATGTCTGCTTTAACTGGATCGCTGCCCCAGAGCGGCACGGGAAGAACAACCCCCAGACATCCAATTCCAAGTGAAAGAGTCCATACAACAGTGGAGAGATCCAGCAGGGTCACTGAGGTCACATATTCAGAAATCATTTCATCTTCCCTGGAATTGCATGAGACAACAACACTGGCTCTGAATGATGCTATCAAAGAAAAGCAAGGCATACCTGATATGTTGATGCTAAATGAGATTTTATACACTTCAGTATCAGAAGAGCTCAAGGTAAAGCAATCTGATGACAAGGATTCCCTGTGCAAAGAGGCTGCAACGTTTCCACTCAAAAAACCCCTGGGCGCTCCTAAACCGGGGAAGAAAGCTGATACTAGAAATGTTTCTAAAACTGGAGCTCTGAGGAGTGATTCTGGTGCTGATGTGAGCGCAGCTACCAAAAGGAAAAAGAACAATATTAAGGAGCAGCCCACCAAGAAGGAGCAGCCCACCAAGAAGGAGCAGCCCACCAAGAAGGAGCAGCCCACCAAGAAAGCAAAGAGCCAGACGATTGTCCCTAACAAAGAAGAATCCTTGCAAAAGTCCAAATGTGCTTCTCTAGGAAGTGAGAATGACAGCACAACAGATTGCTCAGTAAAAAAACAAAACGCAAAACAGCAAAGCAAGAAAGCACAGGGCAAAAGAAAGGCACCATGTAGCGAAAAAGAACAAGAGTCATTTAAACGTCAAAAGAGTAGCCTCACCTTGCACATGCTTGAATCTATTCAGGTTTTCCATCCACTTGGAAAAAAAGAACAGGCCACTGGTGCAGCTCGTGCTTCTGGGAATTCTGCCGCTCCACTTTCCACAGAAAGCCATCCAAGCAGCACTGGACGCTTGATTGCAAAGTCTCTCGAAAAGCCACTGGTGGGTGCCCAAAGAGATCAAAAAATATCCGAAAAGGCCAAGAGCTCCACCCAGACAGTTTTGCCTGTAATCAGGAAAACTATAGCTGACAACCGATCGATCCCGCTTGATTCCACTGACAACACAACAGATTGCTCAGCAAAACAACAAAACGTAAAACAGCAAAGCAAGAAAGCACAGGGCAAAAGAAAGGCACCATGTAGCGAAAAAGAACAAGAGTCATTTAAACGTCAAAGTAGTAGCCTCACCTTGCACATGCTTGAATCTATTCAGGTTTTCCATCCACTTGGAAAAAAAGAACAGGCCACTGGTGCAGCTCGTGCTTCTGGGAATTCTGCCGCTCCACTTTCCACAGAAAGCCATCCAAGCAGCACTGGACGCTTGATTGCAAAGTCTCTCGAAAAGCCACTGGTGGGTGCCCAAAGAGAACAAAAAATATCCGAAAAGGCCAAGAGCTCCACCCAGACAGTTTTGCCTGTAATCAGGAAATCTATAGTTGCCAAACGATCGATCCCGCTTGATTCCACTGACAACACAAGGTCAGAAGTGAGACTAGTGCCTGGAGAGGAAACAAGAAAAGGGGGTGAAAATATTGTCTCTACAATGAACATGGCGAAATTCAAATGTCTGGAAGACAGACAACCCCTTTTGGAAGAGAGGGCTAAATCTCTAGCTGGTAATGCAAAGCCTTGTCCAAAAGATCATTGGGTAGGACCTACAAAAGGGAACGAAAACAACAAAGCTGTACAGCTTCCTACACAACACCATCCTTCTGCTGCTCTCAAGGTGCCAATTGAACCAGCTCTAAATCAACTTGCTGCTCCTCCCACAAATCATGCAGCAGCATTCTGCGGCAGAGGCCAGATGCCCGGAAGATTGCCACTGTCACACTTGCCTGCTTTACCATGTCCCCCCCAGGAGCTGGAGGAGTCTATCCCCATATCAAAGGAGCAGAGGCCAGAGAGGGAGGCCATGAAGCGCAAGGCACAGTTGGAGAGGGAGAATGCCTGCCTCTACACCTCATTGGGGAAGCTGCAGTTTTTTGTTCAGCGCTTCAAAGACCACCAGTACGCAAAAGACTTTGGCTATCCCGATATACTGTTAACGCTCTCTAAGAGCTACCTACTGCCTGACTGACTTGTATATTCAGATATGTATTGTCAGTTATTTGTAATTATGTATATTTTATAATAAAGCTCATACAATTTCCATTTGACATCTGTCTTTTTTATGCTGCAAGCTGTTAGGTTAAGGGAGTAGCCAGAAAATTAAAATACATCCACTTGAACCACACCTCTAATTACACTAAAGACTCTACGCAAGCTCTGTTTAAGCTGCAGTTGTAGTGGTATGGGTTCACAATGGCATTGCAGCAGGTAGAAAGAAAAACACACCAGATTAAGGTCGTTTTCTAATAGGTGATATCAAGTCAAAATTAATAGACTCAACTGCATTTTATGTTAAGTAGAAAATAAACATCTTCAATTAGCATCAGGTAAATCAGAGCAAACTGACTGCAGCATTCGTCAGCTTCCGCCATTGTTTAAGGTGATCTCAATACTCAGTGAGTGATTGTAGAAGGAAGCACGAATCAGTCTGAAACAACTCAGTCTACTACTTCTAAGTAGTAGTAGAGCACACAGTAATTATTGGCAACTAAAAAAACTATTATTGAAGCATGTAAAGGAATGCTTAGGATGCTTTGAGTAGTCATCTTTCTCGGTAATTGTCAGGGACCTGCCCAATATCAAATCTGGAAAATTAATTGGGTCTAGCATTACACTAGAGCAAATCAAAAGGCACTGGTCATCTACTGCATGTAAACTTGTATTGTATGGACTAGTACTTGGTGTAGAGGGACTAAAAACTCGTCACAAAAAATTACTGGAATTGCATATATCGACTTTTTGCGACCAGTGTTTATTTTGCAATGCAACTTATGAGCTAATAGGCCCCCTCCCAAAATGTTCCAAATATAGGGAATGCAAAACAAATTGCGTAATAAATATTAATTAGCAAGGTGGTCATTGGAAAACCCCTGTGATTGGCTGCAAACACAGGGATGAAAGCCTGCAAGAAACAACAGACCACTATCCCTGTGTCTGCTGCTTTCCCAAATGGGAAACCTTTTTATGTTCAACGCCTTCTTATTTGATGTTTCATGTCTAATTTACTAGGTACAAGCAATAAAGCAAATCTGCACAAACCAACGCCATACCCCTCCTCACCATAACAACTGTGCATAACCCCAGTTTTTAGCGAGCACAACATTCTGTCCACACAGTACCAATGTATCAAAAAAAAGCTTACAATGGGGATGGAAGTGCCTGATACCTATTAAGGAAAGGGGATTCCGATACCTGCATATCTACATCACTAGTGATCCGCTGCTCTTTTTTGAGAATATTCTAAGCAAAATCCTAGAAGAATAAAAGCAAGACTTTGCTGGCCCGTGCAGCCCTATAACAAAATGATATATCTCAAGGAATTCCTGTATGTACTTCAAAAATCTCTGTTTCAGGTCCAGGGCAGTTTATCAGGCAGGCTAATGCCACCACCAGACTGCTGCTGTGGAAAGGTAGTGCTACATGGATAGCGCTGACAACACTCACGAGGATGAACTTCGATGACGACCCACTAATGAGGATGACCCAACTGGTAGTAATTTATGATTGGTCCTTCAGGGAGCCCACACTGCTGGCCCACAGGGGTATGTCTGACTGCTTTATGGGAGGGATAAAACTAGACCCAATACCACCCCAATAGTGATGGTGATTAAGGCTTGGTGGTTGCGTGTTTATCTAGGTTCCTGGTCGATACTGCGACCTTATGCCCCTATTCGGCCATAAATCCATTTATTCCCTATATTGGCATAACCGTTCAAGTGCGATTTTCAGAAAAGTCATCTCTGGCCTCACACGAACAGAGCCACATTCCAGCATAGTTTTCTGCCACTTCCTTTGCAACCAATTAGTGCAATGACAGAGCAGAAGTCACTATCTGATATTCCTAGATTAACACTCCGAGTTCTTCAACAAGATAAAAACTCAGCAAACCTGGAAATCCCCGCTTGCTGTGTTTTGATTAGTAATGGAACTCTAATGAGCAACTGATAACTATCACTTCCTAGTGACATCTTTAATTGACGTCTTATGTCCAGCAAACTTGCGTCAAACCCGGCACCTGTCAGGTATAAATATTACCAACGTTGCCTTAAGCAATAAGCTGTCGTGCTGTTGTATGCTGCTGTGCACCCTGTTGTGCATCCCATTGCTGCTGCAGGCAGTACGCTGCTGCTGCTGTCCCTTGGTGGTGAAGCTACTGATACCATTATCGCTGCTAAAGCGTGAACGATGGTGCAGTACGCTTAGGAGCTGAACAGCCGTCCCTCTGCGAAGAGCCTAGCAGATTCCAGCTGCCACGGACGCTGTCCCCCGCCTCCTCCTCCCGACGCGCTGAGAAGAGAGCCGCTGCCTTTCTCCTGCAGAGAAAGCCAGCTCCAGCGTTTCTAGTCTGCCCTCGCGGGTGACTGGGATATCGAGTGCCCCCTGAAGGAAATACCAGACTTCCATCATTCTATTCAGAGGTATGGTGTTGACTAAACCCTTAGACAAGAATTCTTGAAGCAAACCTTGGCAAAACCAACTTAACTTAAAGCTACTTACTTACTCCCCTTCCACGTGTTAGGCTTAGGTCAGGCACACTGGGGTAGGCGTAGTTAGAAGCACCAGTTGAGTATTTTAGCCTAATGTATATATGAATGTATATATGTTTTATTACTTTTAACCATTGTATGGCTAAGAAACCATATCAATGCTTTTACAGTATTATTTCGCAATCCTTATCTTACTGTACGTACTTTTTATCATAACAAGTCTTGCAATTGTGGCAATACATTTCTCTTGTACGAGAAGAAAGACTGTTCAATAAATGTTAACCCTTTATTGACAAACGCCCGTCTCTCTATTCTCTACATATTGTGAAAGTAAACTGCACTAAACTGACTGAGTGAAATACATGTCTATTGTTTCACACGACCCTAGAGATTGACTCTTGATCTGAGGAGCAAAGTTGTCATGTTGCACGGTTGTTGGAAAGCTGAATCCCTTCTTGTCTGTGCCAGGGAAGCTGATCACTTCCCATGCAGAGAAGAAAGTTTCCAGTGACCTCTGAGCTAGTTGGTAACACACCCAAGTAAGTTTAGCATAGTCAGTGGAGGCCTGGAATATACGCAGTTCCACGTCGATACTACTGTTTATGTTATTCCAATGCGCAGGGCCTAGTGAGAAACTAGGAACTAGACTACATGGCGCCCAACGTTTGGTAAGGCGATAAACTAACGCAAGACGTTAGAGTAACTCAGTCGTGCATTTTTCACACAGACCCCTTTCTCCCGTAAATACTCCAATAGACATCTGGAGTGGGTGAAAGGTTAAAATCCGCCCGACCTTAGTAGGAAGAGATTCCTATGTAAAGCTCTGGTTTATTCAACGTTGAAGGATACAGTGTTTCAAAATATTGTGCACCTAATCTTTGTCTCCTTGGAGACCAACTCTGCAAACCTTGCATTTTAACAATGCCAGGAGAAAACGGAACCACTGGGGCCGCAGCAGATGCGACTCAGCAGGGTCCCGAACACACAGACCCGGATGCAATTATCATCCCGGTCCACTTAAGAAAGTCTATAACGTTAAAACTTATAGAGAACGGACTGACACCACAAGGTGGTACAGTAATTTTCGTGATAGAGGCTCACGAGTATCGGCAGACAGAGGTATTCTATTCATGGATAAACTTTCCAGCGGCAAACGCTACAACAAAAGAGTTTCACTATTACAAAATAGAGAAACCTCCGGAAGAGTACGCTCCTTTCGAGGAGATTGAAATTCCACTTAAATTTCAAGAGCACCTGCTCTGGTTTAATGGCGCCCTAAAACACAATGATCACATAACTAGGCTCGGTCCACTAGGTAGACCAGGAGCAACGTGGCCGGTTCTAGCCAGCTACACACCACATCCTGACATTGTAAAAATGTCAAAGGAAGAGCTGTTAGTACAGCTAAAAACACTAATTAAAATACATAGGCAATTAGTCCAATATGTAATGCGGACTGTAACAGTCCAACCAGCTGTTAATGTACCACAGCTGACCCCTCATCAGGGGAACACTAATAAAATTACACCACAGAACATACAGTCATGTCTTGGTAAAACACCCGTAAAACGGGAACAAATTCCTTTCTGGTTAGCACAGAAAATCACCCAAATAGAGGCAGTATTTCCTGATACTACCCCTATTGAGAAACACAGAATCTTGACCATCTGCCTTCCTATGGGAATCGCACCACACGTGGAGGACTGCGACACTTGGGGTACAGTCTTTGCTTCCATTTACACAAAAACACACGGTGTTCCGTCTATGGTGGTAATACCAGAAGTGCTAAAACAGATTCAAAATGAATACGGTCCAGAGCCCGCTTTAAATCTAGGTATGAAATTACTGAAAGACTTCAAGCAGGTCTCGGCCATATTATTAGCCAATATAAAAGGAGAAGCAGCATCTGTGGCGATTCGCCAGAAGTTGAAGGAAACAGTTATAGAAGATCCTGTTGAGCTTGCAAAAATCATAGAGAAATGCTATGAAGAATTAGGTAGAGACAGCTTGGGTGGGAAACCGGTAAAGCCCCAACTGCTCGAAAATCCTGAAAAATTATTTATTAAAAATAATTTAAACACTCCTAAGAAGAGCTGGGATGGAAATAAACAATCCACTCCCAAGGAAAAAGTTTTCCAGTCCAGAGGAAGGTCTCCTCGACGGAGGGAAAGAACTCCGACTCGAGAACGCCAGTCTCCCCAGAGGGAGCCCTCTGAGAAAAGATATAACCTTAGAAATAGGGATAATCTGAAAAAACCTGATAGATATCAAAGTATTGATACACGTCCCTCTTGATCTTTTCCACAGAATTCGGAAAGAAGAGGACGGTCAGACCCAGAAGAGCACACCAAGTCCAAAGACAAGGAACCTGCTCAGAGTAAAAAATCTCAATTTCAGAAAAAGAAGGTAGCCAGTATTAGAGTAATCAACCATGCCGAGAATACTGAGGACACAGTTGAAAAACGGGGAGTGGGCATTGACAATGTTGGACAGTGCAGCAGAAATCAGTATAGCGCGCAAGATCTTTATGAGTCATCTGGAGACAGTGGACACGAATGAATACATTCAGGTTGAAACTGCCGACACCAGACTTAGCGAGCCCCATAAAATATACGAAATAACATTGCGTATAGAGGGTGATAAGACTAGGAAAATTAGAGGTCTATTTTGGGAAAAGCTCTCAAAAGGCTATGATATTCTGTTAGCTGAAAAAGATTGGCCCCCAGAGTTTGTCAGGGAGTGCCCTCGTGGCGAAGAAGTGATTATGCCTGCCTTCTCAAATCACATTCCGATTCACAAAAAATATACATATGCAAGGAAATGGGCAGTAGCCCAGGCACCTGCATTATATAAAAATCATGTAGGATGGGATGAGGACTCTCCTCCCCACAAAATACAATTAAAAAATGAACCAACTGCCCAACGGCAGTATCCCATTAAGCAAGGAGCTAAAAAACAGGTCAGGGAGATCTTAGATCAACTTGAATACCAGGGGGTGATTGAAACATGCACCTCTCAAATGAACAATCCTTTGTTTCCTGTCTCCAAGCCAGACAATTCATATCGTCTAGTTTTGGACTACAGACATCTTAATACATGTTGCAAAACTTTTGCAGTACAAAACTCGCATAGTGCAGCCCTAATGAATAACATAGTTAGGAAAAAATATAAAACGACATTAGACATATCTAATGGTTTCTTTTGTCAAAACATTGCACCAGAAAGCAGATATTTGACCGCTTTCTCTGCATTTGGGTCGCAGAAAAAATTCTGTCGACTCCCACAGGGGTTCAAGAACAGCCCAGGACTATTCTCAGCTAGGGTAACAGAGTTACTACAAATATATGATGATGAGACATTATCTTACGTAGATAATATCTATCTCACAGACGACGACTTGGATACTCACTTGAAAAGAGTGAACACCATTATACTTGGGTTCGCAGCAGAGGGTTACAAATTCAACTTTAAAAAGTCTCGAATTGCCCATCTGACGGTACTATTTTTAGGGTACGAATTATCAAGTGAAGGGAAAAGCCTAGCGGACAACTTCTTAGAGAAGTGCGCTGTACTCCAAGCTCCAAAAACGCTGAAGAATTTACAATCCATTCTAGGTTTTCGGAATTTCGGAAGAACATACATTCTAAATTACGCAGAGAGGGTTAAACCACTCTACGAACTAATTAAACCTGATTTTAAACAAATCAATTGGACTCAAAAACACACAGAAATTTTGAGATCACTGCAAACAGACATGTTAGCAAAAACAAAATTAGATACACGTGACAACACACGTGATCTTGTAATCCGAGTCATCCCAGGAAGATGCGGATTCACGTACCTAACCTCTAATGAGGGAGAAAATGTACCAATTTCAATTAAATCTCACTTGTACACACAAGCAGAAAAAACATTCAGTCACACAGAAAGAACTGTGAAAGCAGTGCAAATCGCATTAGCAAATGAACGAGAACTAGCACACGGCAAACGGATTAATATCCTTACAGCGGAATCCGCCTTCGAAGCGCTATTCAGCCCAGTAAACCTGCCTACAGTGTCACTGGATCCGAAATGGATACAGTGTGTAGATTCTCTAGGAGCGGAAGATGTGAAATACTATTTCGCCCCGCAATTTGAAGAAC
This sequence comes from Lissotriton vulgaris, assembly GCF_964263255.1. Lineage (NCBI taxonomy): Eukaryota > Metazoa > Chordata > Amphibia > Caudata > Salamandridae > Lissotriton > Lissotriton vulgaris. The sequence goes on along the minus strand of NC_141696.1, from coordinate 836,032,788 downwards.
TGAATGATTTAGAGTATGAAGAAGAATATCCTCTGCCAATCGAAATTCTGCCTCTCCCACAATACGCCTGTATATTTGATACAGATAGCTTTGTACAGCATTTCAACGTAGAGAGAAAATCCTACAATGCAGCATGTGCGATCATTAAAGGTCGTTGGCTGTCCGGTAAATTCAGACCGAAAGTAACGAAAACTGAATCTGTAAGAAACTGTTCGGTTCAGAGAACTGAAATCAGATCTTTAAAGATGGCGCTCGAAAATGCAGAACGTGAATTCCCGACACTTATCGTGTGCGATTCTCATTTTTGCGTCAACTCTTACAACAATAAACTGCAGAGTTGGATTGAAAACGACTACAAAGATGACACAGGTGCCACAATAAAGCATAAATTGCTCTGGGAACAGGTAGCTCTTTTACACAAAGAACTACAAAAGACTCACGTGATTCACGCACAAAGTCTTCAACGTGATGGCGTTCACGTTGCAGGGAATTCATTGGCTAATACAGCCACAGCGGAAGCAACTAAACCGGCTTCCGTAGCCACAAAAAAGCGTACAGATAAATACATAGACGGGGAAACCATGCTGGCAGTAAAAACGACCGTAAAAGGCGACTGTGCAGCACTACCCGTGAACTATCCACTCAATTATGCATACGTAATCAATGCAAACTCCGTTCCTTTTGCTCGAATCCCTGGAGTGGGGGACAGAGTAATTCCAAACAGGAGCAGGAGGGGCTTCCTCTTACTGGAAGCACACATGGGGTTGGGTCTGAGACACCAAACAATCAAGGTTTCTCTGGAAGAATTACAATCAGAGTACTGGTGGCCAGGAATGAGTATAGATATTCAATATTTTGCTCAAAATTGTGAAAACTGCAACAGAGATCGCAGTAATGAACAGGCCAGTGTAGTTTCAGGATCCCTGCTAGACAGCATAAGGCGGTCTATCTGCGCAATCAAAGAAGAGAAGCGCGTCCCATTGTACACAGTTAAGGCTAAACACACTTAAAAATGTGGCCTCCAGCGCTCGGCTGACGCTAGAACGGTTATAACAGATTTGCGAGTCTTTATCGGCACATACGCAATTACCACGTTCCATTCTGACCAGGGTCCTGCTTTCAGCTCTCGAGCTTATAAGGAGGCCATGGCCAGCATGGGAATTGGGTTGCGGTATTCTTGTCCGTCGCACCCCGAAGGGAACAGTGTGGTAGAAAGAAAAAACCGGGACATAAAGCAATCTATAACAGCGAAGGTATTAGGTTCAGGCGCTGGGTGGGTCAAACATTTAATAAGTGTCCAGACTAGTCTTAACAACATGCCAAGAAATTCTCTAAAAGGTTTCAGCCCATACGAACTATTGTTCGGAATTAGAATGCGTATTCAGGACCTCGATAGTCAGATGTCAGTGGTACAAGAAGAAACAACGCACTTTGATGTTAAGGATCGTTTGGCTGTTTTACAGGAACTGAATGAAACAAGAAAATCATTAAGCAACATAAAGTTAAAGCAACAGCCAAGTACCACTGACGAGGCACCACCAGCAACAGCCCCAGCAAGGCCTGTCTGGATTCCAAAGATTGGGGATCTAGTCAGAGAAAAGATCGCGGTTAAGAAGGAATTTGGGCCTTCTTACAGAAAAGCAGTACCTGTCTTGGCAGTCACCGGAACAAGATCAGTTGTGCTACCGCCCCTTGCTGGTAAAAAGGAGAACAGAGTTGTGTCCATCGATCTGGTAAAACCACAAGCATGTGGCCTATAATCAACAGTAGGCCCAGTGGACTCCCAAGAAACAACAGAATACCCAAACTTGCAACAATCCAAGAGGTTCAAACTGAAAGACTAATCACATTCGATCAGCCTGCAGTGCACAATGAAGGACTTTGCAATAATGCCATGGAACTCGTGCCTCTTGAGACACAGATTGAAACAGCTCGTCAAGAAACACCAGTCTACAATGATGTGGCATCAGAAAATGCTACCGAAAGACAGATTGAAGGAACAATCCCATCAATTGACAGAACTGCCTCTGGTTATTTCATCAACTTTGACAACTTCTCTGAAGATCAAAACGACCCCGAAGTGATGCCAGAAACAAAAAAGACTTTTAAAGAAAAAGCAACGGAACTCTTTCATCAACTAAAAGAAATCTACCTTATTTCACCTTGGTTAGAGTTCTGGTTCAGTCTAGGTGTATTTTTCCTCCTGCTTTGGCTCATCATGGTACTTTGTTTGGGAAAATTCATTGAGGGAAAATATATTACAATGGACACAGCAAGTCAGAACATCAACCTAGTCCTGAAACCACAGAGATCATCCCACGTGAAGAAAAGAGAACTGTCAACAGTAAATGTCACAGCAATTCCAATACCTGGTGGGGTAGTATGGGAGAAAACAGACTATGAAATATATGGTCCGGTCGAAATCCTGAAGTATCCTCATCAACTAAAGGTTTCCTTAAGTGACTTTGTAACACCTAGTACATTCTCTGATGATTGGGACTTTAACAGTATTAATGACATGATGTCTGATTTAGTAATGTCAGCTAGATTCACAGATCATGTTGATTTACAAGGTTCATCTAGTTATGAGCAGTTATTCTGTTACACACACTATGGTGATCATTACTTGCATAAATCTGCACAGCCTAGAAATGTTTTTATGTATAATCAATGGGAACATTGTGCTACACCACCTAAAAGCAGTTCTAAAGCATTTTTTGAGAAATTCAAATACTTTTCAGGGTTTAACACCAGTGATGCAGAAACGTTTTATTACAAACTGTTAGATAAAACAGGAATGAAAACAATGCTGACAAATTCTAAATTGATATATTCAGAAGCATTTTATGATAAAATGATGACATTTGGTTTTGAATATTGGAAAAATAATATTGAAACGAAAACAATTTGGGGTACAAAAGATTGGCAGGTGCAAGGCATTGAAGCACTATTTAGAACCTGCATGATACCAGAATAAATGTTGTTTTTAAATGACACAATACACCAAACATCCTGTCTTGGCCTAGCTAAGATCAAAGACCTTAAAACACCGTCTATACCAAAGCCAATACCTGAGAATACGACTACAGATATTGAATTAGACGTATCACAAATTTTACATTTGAATAGAACACATCCTGATTGGAAAAAGTGGTTAATCTGGCCTACTGACACAAACAACTGAATAAAACACAGGGGTTAAAAATGACCAGATTAGACTCGAGATACTCCCAGAGACAACATCCAGGGATAATAACAACATACAGTGTAGGGAAACTCTGCCTTGAATGGCTAACATCATCCACACTGGCTGAAATTAAGCAACCCTTGTCTTTACGAAAAGATGGTGCTGATTTGCGCGAATTCACTCTTGGACCACGCAAACAGCGTCAAAAGCGTTTCATAGCGACCAGTATCTATGCTGCGTACAACGAGGCTTGGAAAGTCAAACAAATTGAAACTGCTGAAAAAATACGAGAAATTGATTGTTTCATGGAAATGAAATAGAAATAAAATTAAAAAAACAGATCCATAACGATTCTTCTCCATAATGGATCCAGCGATAAGCCATTAAAGACCAGGAAATAGTGTAAAACATAAAAAACGCTCCAGGAAAAACTGAAAATGGTAGAAAGTGTGTCTCTAATATATAAAAAAAATAATAGAGACCCTTCTTACCAAAAAAGAGCAATCTTCTCCCAAAAACTAAATCCACATAAAGTACCTGTAAAATAGAAAAAAAACATACCCACCCGCACACAATACACCCCAACATACAATATAAAACATTATTAAACACAATACAAAATATTTCATTACATTACTAACACTATTCCTACCTCATCAACATACTAACCCAAAATTAGTAAACCGGAACCACAACGAAAACCGTAACTACCTCCTAAAAACACAGACATCCTACAACTACAAAACAATTGAAAACTTACACACACTCAAACTAAACATATAACTTATATAAAGTACTTAAAATTAAACTTACCCTTCCACACTCGAAGCAGGCTCCAACCGCGAGCTCTTCCAAATGGAAATGACCCAAAATAACATGGCGCGGTTAGAAAATAGGCCCACACAAACAAATAGTCCCATTTCTATTAACATTAAATAACATTTAAAAATTATTTTACACATGTTACAATATACATTATGTAACTTTTGTATTTTTTTCAAATAAATAAAAATGTAACATTGTTATAAATATTATTCAAATGAACTATATGTTATTTTCAATGACTTTATATTAAAAACAAAAACATTTTTTTTTCTTTTTTATTTCCACAGTTGTGCCAAGTGACAATATACATGATATTCATTCGAAGCAAATACAATTGTGAACAAAAAAACCCTAAAAAAAATAAAAATAAAAATGTCAATTCAGGAATTTCTTAACATTGGAACAGCTAATGACGGAATAATTCACTCATCACTCCTCCATATGATCTTTGATGACACCCCAAATAAACATACCTAGTCATTTTTTTCTAACCCCCTTCAGTGCATACAGACTCCATTCCATTTCATATATATTATACAGTTTGGCTCTCCAAAATTGAAATGTAGATGCCTCGGGTTGAAGCCATTCGGTTGCAATACATAAACGCGCTACAGTCATAGCCAGAAATATAAAATATTTATACTTATATAATACAGCGTCATTTACCAGATTTTGCCCCACTCCTAACAACATAAGCGCGGGAGAGATCCCGAACGGATTATGTAGGGCATTAGTGATAAAGGTTTCCACGCTAGTCAGAAACAAAGTTAACTTAGGGCAATTAAAAAATATATGCAGAATATCTGCATCCGCCCCACCACAGCGGAAGCATTTACCGTCATGTTGTGTGCCCCAAGTTGCCATCCGTTTTGGAGTATAGTATAACCTGAACACTGTCTTATATACTTGAGCCTTTAAATTAGCTGACAAGCATACCTCTTTAGCCATAAATATAGTATTTTGAATGTCGATTTCTGATTCTCCTAACTGATTCTGCCAATACACGTTATATTTGTGCATATCATCGATTCTATACTCCATCAAAATCTGATATAGCGTACCAATCATTTTCCTAAGGCGAATACCCTCCACTAGTTTATTGGGGGTGGGTTTGATTACCTTCTTTAAACAAAAATCACGAATTTGGAGATTTTTAAAAAAGCAGGATTGGGGCAACTTATATTTAGCAACTAAATTTCCATAGGTAGCGAACATCGCATCAGTTTCATATAAGTCCCCAATTTTGCCTAAACCTTTCTTTGACCAATCTTTTGCCATCCTATCCCAAAACACAGAGGGAAGCAATTTATCAGCGCTAAAGGGGGTATAATATGTGATTCTACCAAGCTTTATAAGGTTCCGTACCCTTCTCCCTTCTTTAAAGGCCGAATCTAATACCTTAAAGCGTGTATGTTTGTAATAGTTCCCTTCCAACTCCTTTAATAAACACCCCTTTGCGTGCTCCCCTAATAACAAAAAAAAATATTGATGGAGCTTCCGCTTCTTCTTCAAATGGCTCCCCTGTAACCATAAATCTCATTATTTGCAGAAAACATACATAATAATAAAATACAAAATCCGGTATCCCTCGCCCTCCCCGTTCCACTGGTAGCGTCAACCATTTCATTGCGCGTCTGATTTTCCCCGGAGCCCAAAGAAAATTCGAACATAAAGACTGAAGTTGTTGTATATATTTCAATGGAAATTCCAATGGTACACTACGAAATAAGTGCAGTATCTTGGCTAAAACGTTCATTTTAATGATGTTCCCCCTACCGACCATAGATAACTGCAGCCGCAAACATTTTTCTTACCACAAATTACTTACATGACTGTATGAATATACAATACTGTTATTAATATTACTATTATTTACTTTTTGTATAAAGCAATGTTTTACCTAAAAACATTAGCAATGTATCTGTAAAAATTATTATTATTATTATTTTATATATTAATAATAAAAATGTATTTCAAAAATATACAACTGTAAATATTATAATAATGTTAACAAAACCTACCTTTTTGTATTAATGTTTATAAATATATGTACTACAAAAAAATTATAAAAATACTACCACAATGTTAGAAAATTCTAAAAAAAGTTGTTATATATAAAGTGTCAAATAAATAGTTTTTTTACAATAAAATCTGTGAAATAAACAAAAAAATGTACATTGAATAAATATTACTTTACTTCAAAATAATTGTAATAAATTATGTTTGCAAGAATTTTTTCAGACAAATGTACAACTGTAATGAAAATGTAAATATGTTTTATTGATTTAATGAAATAAAAATGTACAGATAACATTTAAAAATGTCAATAAAATTATTTTCTGATTTCCTATTTTACAACCACACTTTTGAAATTAATAAAATATTTTAAACATGCTGTGACTCTAATTCATGTTTTTTAATTACTAACAATTACAAAAATAAATTAATATTGTAATATTAATTTTACCATACAACATGAGTTCAACATACTTAATATCATTATATGTACTTTCACAAAATACAAAACATTCATATATTATAATTCACTATTCCCACTCCACCAAGCACAAACTTAAAGAAAGTGCTGGACACAAAACCCATATAATTTACTATTCCCACACCACCAAGTACAAAGTCAGGGAAGGTGCTGGACACAAAACCCATATAAGTTACTATTCCCACTCCACCAAGTACAAAGTCAGGGAAGGTGCTGGACACAAAACCCATATAACTTACTATTCCAACTCCACCAACTATAACCTCAGGGAAGGTGCTGGACACTCAAACAATGTAATTTACTATTCCCACTCCACCAAGTAGTAACTCAGGGAAGGTGCTGGATACCAAACCCATATAATTTACTATTCCCACTCCACCAAGTACAAACTCAGGGAAGGTGCTGGACACAAAACCCATATAATTTACTATTCCCACTCCACCAAGTACAAATTCAGGGAAGGTGCTGGATACAAAACCCATATAACTTACTATTCCAACTCCACCAACTACAACCTCTGGGAAGGTGCTGGACACTCAAACAATGTAATTTACTATTCCCACTCCACCAAGTAGTAACTCATGGAAGGTGCTGGATACCAAACCCATAAAATTTACTTTTCCCACTCCACCAAGTACAAACTCAAAGAAATTGCTGGACACAAAACCCATATAATTTTCTATTCCCACACCACCAAGTACAAATTCAGGGAAGGTGCTGGACATAAAACCCATATAATTACCTATTCCTACTCCACCAAGTACAAATTCAGGGAAGGTGCTGGACACAAAAAACATATACTTTACTATTCCCACTCCACCAAGTACAAAGTCTGGGAAGGTGCTGGACACAAAACCCATATAACTTACTATTCCTACTCCACCAAGTACAAAGTCAGGGAAGGTGCAGGACACAAAACCCATATACTTTACTATTCCCACTCCACCAAGTACAAAGTCAGGGAAGGTGCTGGACGCAAAACCCATATACTTTACAATTCCCACTCCACCAAGTACAAAGTCAGGGAAAGTGCTGGACACAAAACCCATATAATTTACTAGTCCTACTCCACCAAGTACAAAGTCAGGGAAGGTGCTGGACACAAAACCCATATACTTTAATATTCCCACTCCACCAAGTACAAAGTCAGGGAAGGTGCTGGACACAAAACCCATATAACTTACTATTCCAACTCCACCAACTATAACCTCAGGGAAGGTGCTGGACACTCAAACAAAGGTAATTTACTATTCCCACTCCACCAAGTAGTAACTCAGGGAAGGTGCTGGATACCAAACCCATATAATTTACTATTACCACTTCACCAAGTACAAACTCAGGGAAGGTGCTGGACACAAAACACATATAATTTACTATTCCCACTCCACCAAGTACAAAGTCAGGGAAGGTGCTGGATACAAAACCCATATAACTTACTATTCCAACTCCACCAACTATAACCTCAGGGAAGGTGCTGCACACTCAAACAATGTTATTTACTATTCCCACTCCACCAAGTATTAACTCAGGAAAGGTGCTGGATACCAAACCCATATAATTTACTATTCCCACTTCACCAAGTAGAAACTCAAGGAAGGTGCTGGACACAAAAACCATATAATTTACTATTCCTACTCCACCAAGTACAAAATCAGGGAAGGTTCTGGACACAAAAACCATATAATTTACTATTCCCAATCCACCAAGTACAAACTCAGGGAATGTGCTGGACACAAAACCCATATAATTTACTATTCCCACTCCACCAAGTACAAATTCAGGGAAGGTGCTGGATACAAAACCCATATAACTTACTATTCCAACTCCACCAACTATAACCTCTGGGAAGGTGCTGGACACTCAAACAATGTAATTTACTATTCCCACTCCACCAAGTAGTAACTCATGGAAGGTGCTGGATACCAAACCCATAAAATTTACTTTTCCCACTCCACCAAGTACAAACTCAAAGAAATTGCTGGACACAAAACCCATATAATTTTCTATTCCCACACCACCAAGTACAAAGTCAGGGAAGGTGCTGTACATAAAACCCATATAATTACCTATTCCTACTCCACCAAGTACAAATTCAGGGAAGGTGCTGGACACAAAAACATATACTTTACTATTCCCACTCCACCAAGTACAAAGTCAGGGAAGGTGCTGGACACAAAACCCATATAACTTACTATTCCTACTCCACCAAGTACAAAGTCAGGGAAGGTGCAGGACACAAAACCCATATACTTTACTATTCCCACTCCACCAAGTACAAAGTCAGGGAAGGTGCTGGAAGCAAAACCCATATACTTTACAATTCCCACTCCACCAAGTACAAAGTCAGGGAAAGTGCTGGACACAAAACCCATATAATTTACTATTCCTACTCCACCAAGTACAAAGTCAGGGAAGGTGCTGGACACAAAACCCATATACATTACTATTCCCACTCCACCAAGTACAAAGTCAGGGAAGGTGCTGGACACAAAACCCATATAACTTACTATTCCAACTCCACCAACTATAACCTCAGGGAAGGTGCTGGACACTCAAACAAAGGTAATTTACTATTCCCACTCCACCAAGTAGTAACTCAGGGAAGGTGCTGGATACCAAACCCATATAATTTACTATTACCACTCCACCAAGTACAAACTCAGGGAAGGTGCTGGACACAAAACACATATAATTTACTATTCCCACTCCACCAAGTACAAAGTCAGGGAAGGTGCTGGATACAAAACCCATATAACTTACTATTCCAACTCCACCAACTATAACCTCAGGGAAGGTGCTGCACACTCAAACAATGTTATTTACTATTCCCACTCCACCAAGTATTAACTCAGGAAAGGTGCTGGATACCAAACCCATATAATTTACTAATCCCACTTCACCAAGTAGAAACTCAAGGAAGGTGCTGGACACAAAAACCATATAATTTACTATTCCTACTCCACGAAGTACAAAATCAGGGAAGGTGCTGGACACAAAAACCATATAATTTACTATTCCTACTCCACCAAGTACTAATTCAGGGAAGGTGCTGGACACAAAAACCATATAATTTACTATTCCCACACCACCAAGTACAAAGTCAAGGAAGGTGCTGGACACAAAACCCATATAATTTACTATTCCCACTCCACCATATAATGTACTATTCCCACACGATCAACTACAAACTCAAGGAAGGTGCTGGACACAAAACCCATATAATTTACTATTCCCACTCCACCAAGTACAAAGTCAAGGAAGGTGCTGGACACAAAACCCATATAATTTACTATTCCGACACCACCAAGTACAAACTCAGGGAAGGTGCTGGACACAAAACCCATATAATTTACTATTCCTACTCCACCAAGTACAAATTCAGGGAAGGTGCTGGACACAAAAACCATATAATTTACTATTCCCACACCACCAAGTACAAACTCAAGGAAGGTGCTGGACACAAAACCCATATAATTTACTATTCCCACTCCACAAAGTACACAGCCAGAGAAGGTCCTGGACACAAAACCCATATAATGTACTATTAGCACTCCACCAAGTAGTAACTCAGGAAAAGTGCTGGACAATCAACCTATATAATTTACTATTCACACTCCACCAAATATGAACTCAGGGCAGATGCAGGATAATTAAACAATATTCTTAAGTAATCCCACTCCACCAACAACAAACGCAGGTAATATAATGTACACAAAACCATTATATTTTATTATTTTTTAAAAATATTTATTGACATTCAATTTAATTTTAACATTTTAATAAAATATTATACCATTTCAAAATGTTAAAACACTCCACATCCTATACCCATAAATACACACATCCCACTCTTAAATTTAAATTTTAGAAATTTTGATCTACTAATTAAATATTTTAAAAATGTTAAAATAATTTTTGAAAAAATCAAAATTTTAATGTAAATACTGTCCATATTCACATAAAAACACACATCACATTTCTAAATCTAAGTATACATTTAGAAAAAAATGTAATACAAATTAAAAAATTTTAACAATTATTTAAACTTTATTAATAATTAAACATTTTACAATATTCACAACTCTATTCCCCTAAAAGCCCACATAGCACTCCTAAGTTTTTTCAATTTTGTTTTTTATTTTATTTTTTATTGTAAAATTTATAATTCATTAATTAAAATACACATTTTTTTAAAAAATACCACCCAAACTCCTTAAAAACTCACATCCCACTCCTACATTTTTATAAAAAATAATTTATTTCTCAAAAAATCAAATTTTTACTACACTCCCCATCCTATTCACCTCAAAAAACACATGCCGCTCCCAAATTATTTTTAATTTTTTTTTTAATATCAAAATATTTTTTTTAATTTTTAAAATTTATAAATGTAATAACTTTTTTTAATACACTCCCCACCCTATTCCCCCAAAAACCAACATCCCATGCCTAAATTTCATTATACATTTATTACATTTTTTGAAATTATTTAATTGAAGAAAAAAAATAATTCTAAATTCACTTTTTTAAAACACTCCCCACCCTTTTCCCCTAAAAACCCACATCCCGCTCCTAAATTTTATTATACATTATTTTATACATTTTAAATTAAATTTAAAATTTTCAATTTTTTTTTAAAAAATTACATTTCAAAATACAAATTTTTAAAACACTCTGCACCCTATTCCTCTAAAAACCCACATCCCGCTACTAAATTTTATTATAATTTTTTTTTAAATTAAATGTAAAATTTTCAATTTTTTTAAAATAAATTAAATGTAAAAATACTAATTTTTAAAACACTCCCCACCCTATTCCCCTAAAAACCCACATCCCACTCCTAAATTTTATTATACATTATTTAATTTTTTTATTAAAATTAAATTTAAAAAAAAAAATATATATATATAAAAATAAAAATCACATTTTTAAAACACTCCCCACCCTATTCCCCTAAAAACCCACATCCCGCTCCTAAAATGTAATATACTTTAAAAAAATATATATATTTAAAAATATTTATTAAAAATTATATAATAATATATATGTATTTTTAATAAATTACATCTAATAAAAAATTCTAAATATTCTTACACTCAATATTTATAATATCGATATTTTAACTTTCTATATTTTTACATTCGATATTTTCATACTCGATATTTTTACTTTCGATATTCTAACATTTTATATTTTTACAATCGATATTCTGACACTATATTTTTACAGTCGATATTCTAACACTCGATATTTTTACTTTCGATATTAATTAATTACTTACAAAAACGATATTTTACACACTCGATATTCACAACTCGATATTACTACCTTCGATATTTATTTCTCACTATTATAATCGATATTACTTACCACGATATTACTTACCTCGATATTATTGCAGACTCGATATTCCAGACTCGATATTATCTCCATTCGATAAAAAAACTCGATATTTAGACTGTATACCACCTAAAATACATATAATACATACAGTGATAAAACAATGACTAAAAGTACTCAACTGGTGCTTCTAAAATAGGCCTACCCCGGTGTACCTAACCTAAGTCTAGTACAAGGGAAGAATGCTGGAAGCTGGCTGTGGTTTCCCCAATTCTAAAGAAGGAAACTTTGGATCCCACTTGTCCAGCAAACTACAGGCCTATTTCTCTACTGCCATTCCCAATTTAAATTCTAGAGAAACTGGCCACAAAACATCTGTCCAGCTTCCTTGAGACCAATGACTGCCTGGATGAGGCTCAATTTGGCTTTAGACCAGCCCATGGGACAGAGTCAGCTTTGGTGACTGTTCTAGATGATCTTCGGATGCGTGCCGACCAGGGTCGAGCAGCCTTTTTAGTGCTGCTCGACATGTCGGCCGCGTTGGATACGGTCAGCCATGCGATCTTGATAAGGAGATTGGAGGAGGTTGGGGTATCTGGCTTGGCCCTTGATTGGCTGGTGTCTTACCTTGGTAATAGGCTCCGGGTGGTGGCCCTGCCACCCTTTAAGTCTAACATCAGAAGGGTCGGACAGGGCGTGCCTCAGGGGGCTGCCATTAGCCCTATTCTATTCAATCTATAACTCCGCCCCCTGATCAAGCTGATAAAATCCTTTGGCATAGCAGTCACCAATTATGCTGACGACACCCAACTTATCTTCTCGTTTGAGGGTAAGGAGGCTGTGTCACAGGAGACCTTCCACCGCTGTATGATCACCACGGCGGAATGGTTGAGCCACAACTCCTTGCAATTTAACAGCTCCAAAACCGAGGTGCTGCACTGCTCCATGGATCGCACCCCTAGGCCTCTTCCACAGGATTTTTGGCCTCCTGTTTTCCAGGGCACTAGCTTGCCGGCTGAATCCGTTCGAAACCTGGGGGTGATGTTCAGCTCCAGCCTGCAGCGAGACGTATCCGTGAATAAAACGGTGGCCACTTGTATGGCACTGCGTTGCTCGCTGCGGAAGATTCTACCCATGCTCCCTGTGCAGGTTAGACCAGAGGTAGTGCGGAGCATAATTTTAAGTAGGCTTGACTACTGTAACGCACTACTCCTAGGGGCGCCTGTGACCTTGGTGGGAAAATTGCAGCGTGTACAGAATTTTGCCGCCAAACTGGCACTTTTGCGCCAACGTTCTGACTCTTCAGCTATGGCATTCAGGGACCTTCACTGGCTGCCAGTTCCTCAGCGGATTGATTTTAAAGCTCTGTGCTTGGTATTCAGGGCTCTCCACGGACAAGGTCCGTCCCCATTGCAGGACTTGTTCTCTTGGTATATCCCGTCCAGATCACTCCGCTCGGCCTCAGCTTGCTTGGTAGTAGTGCCCAAGATTCTGAGGTCCCGGATGGGAGGTCGGTCCTTTAGGTTCACCGCAGCGAGACTGTGGAATTCTCTTCCGTTGTGTTTGAGAGGTATGGGAGATCTCCCTTCCTTTAAGAAAGCCTTAAAAAACACCTTTTTCCTAGAATATTGTAAACGGATCAGTAGCCGGAAACATCATGTATGGTTTACAACAGTCTACAGCACCAGGATACCCGTTGGGTGACAGCCATTTGTGCTATATAAGTATGCCAATACATACATACATACATAGCTTAAGTTTAGTATTTCTCTGCCAAGAATCTATCCAAGAATTCTCTAAGGGTCTAATCAGCTCCGTACCTTGGCTTAGAATGAAGGAGGTCTTGTATCTCTCTCTCTCAGGACTCGATCTCCCAGCAACCCGCAAGGGCAGCCTGGAAACACTGGAGCTGGATTTCTCGGCAGGAGAAAAGACAGAGTCTCTCAGTGCGTCTGCTGGAGGGTCGACTTCCTTCAGCACTTGCTGCTGCAGGGCGTGTGGCAAGTAGTTAGTCGATCTGATCCAAACCACCTTGTCTTTGTCTGGGCAAATGTAGGCATATTTAGACCTTGAAGGTGCCGAGTTTGACGTATGATTGGACTTAATAATGTCATCAAAGACTCAGTTCTTCGAAAACTTCATGATTTCCTAGATAAATTAGTAGTCAAGCAAGGGGAAGTCCCTAGCTGCTGAAGGTGGGTTTATCTAAGAAATCGATGTTGATTCTCGGAACTTAGTGGAAGTAGCCATGCCGTATTTGGACTGCATAGGCTCGGTCTAAATATGGAAATGATTTCTATGCCTATATGAGAATCGGGTAATTTATACCTATATAAGGGCATGAATCGGGAAAATTACACTAGGGTCCTAGATTCATTTACAACACCCACTCCACAATATTAAGTTCAATAAAACTAAATATATAAGCACTGAACATATCTAAGGCTAGTGTTTACAATCTCACCAAAAATACAATTTTCATTTGAATAGGTTCGTTCGCATGAAATGAGTATAAACTGTATGAAAAAACAAGTCTCAACAGATATGAAGCATATTATGAAAGTATACATTCTAATCTTCATGAAACATGAAATTGCATTCATGAAATGTCTCTTAAGGTACAGAAAAAAAGTCGAGACCATCCCATAGCATAATATTTAAACTGTTTTGTTTTTAGGACAAGGCCAAATATTGTCATTAGGAAGTTTTCAAAAGAAATCTTGTTCTCTAAGAAGAGTTCTACTTTAAGCAGATTACTCTGTGCCAAAAGTTCTATTTTGGAAAAAATTCAAATTGTTAGACAGTTTGTTTTGAAAAAACAAAGGCCGTATTTCAGAGTTCAGGGAACGCTGTGTGCATGAATCAAAAGTTATTTTCGGTGTCAGGAGAAAACATAAGATCGTCTAGGTTGGCAAAAAAACTGTCTAGCATAGTAGGCGAAAGTGGAGCCACTTCAGTTAGCAGGTCAAATGTGCATAGATGAGGATCATCGCCATCAGCGTTTGATGCATTAGCAATGTCCACCGTGGAAGGTACCTGTGTGCCTGTAGTGTCACATATCTCACCCTCAGTTAGACTTGCCGGTGAGACCTCAATGAATGCCGTCATCAGAATTGGCAGCCGTTGGGGGCAACACGATGCATGTCGTTACCGGACTTAGCAAAGCGTCAACATCCGATGGCAGGACTGATGGAAGTGTAAGACAAATGTCCAACACGCATTCCTCTCTGCAAAGTAGGCATCGCAGAACAGGTAAGATGCAATCTTGCCAGATTCGTCTGAACAATAGAAACCAAGTTGTGTTCAGATCTCTTAAACGAGCCAAGCCAAGAATCTGTGTAATTCGCTCACGATACATCATGGCAAGGAGGGCTTGTTCCATGGTAGCCTGGGTATTGCTGGTGACTGGACTTGCCATATCAGAACAGAAGGAATAAAAATAGAATTCCTGCTACGAGTCCCAAGATGAGAGGTAGGCTGCCAAACACAGAGTGCACGAAATTTAGAAAAATGCCAAGGACTGCTTCAAATGGTGTTAGCAGTCCCGAAAAAACTTGTCTTAAATACATGTGCGATGCCACTGGTATCAGATATGTTTAAGATTTGACTTAACATTTTTGCGAAATGTACTGGGCAGTTTGCTGATCATAATGCATGTATCTCTGCAGAAGTCCTTGCAACGTGCAGATCATATGTTTCTTTAGACAAGGTCAGTGGCACAGTTTTTTGCAAGAGAATGACTTTCATTCTGCTTAAAGTATCAATTCGTATAGAAGAGATAGTCAGTGAAGGACATAACGCCGTCTCCCTGTCTGTCTTGCTCTTTGGATACAATACTTGCATACAGCAAGTGACCCTGGATGACACACTAACTAGATACGCTTTTCCTGGCAACATGCCACAACAGCTGTGGTCATTGAGCATAACGTAGCTGCCATTGGATAGCTGCCTGAAAATTGATTCTATCACTGTGGAGGGTGTACCGTGCAGGTGGCAAGAGAGGTTATTTGCAGAACCTTCACAGGCTCCATGTAATTTAATACCTTGGCTCAAAAGTGTACCACTTAGTGAGTTCTTACAATTTGTACCACTAAGCAATACCTCTTTTCCCCCATTCCTACATTTGTGTGTGTAAGGTAAAGTCCAGGTTGACTTGATGTATTCTTTACTCAACCTTTCATACAGGCCAGCTAGTATATGCTGTAGACAATACTGAAATTGGAAAATCGTCACTAGTATCGTGATGGTGCCATGTATTATCCATTCAATGACAGGCTTCTCAGAAACTGTCAATGGTAATCTTTCCAGTTTTTCAATGCTCAGCACTGTATAGTCTGCTCCTCTTTGTGCTAAAGAGATTTGTTTATCTGTAAGGTTAAATACAGCAAACAATGACGTTGTGTTGATTAGACGCCATGGCACGTAGCCTGAAAGAAGATTTCGTAACGTCCAGCCCAGCTGCATTATAGAACGTAATTGAGACTGGCCATGTTGTAACATTAGCACGTCCTGTTCTATTATGTCGATTTCAGAGGATACAATGCTGTCCAATGAATATATTCTGGAGGACAGAGTTGTTAACCCATTGTCCACTACGGAGAGAGCTTTCTCTAAATGAATACAATCAATTTCTCGTATTTCCCGAATCAAAGACATCTGGGGGAAGGAACGGTGCAATCATTTACGTCACTTAAAGATCCATATAGATTGACAGACACTGAGCATTTCCGATACCTACAAATCTGCTATGCCCTACTTACTCATTTTCCCAGTGGCATGACACTCCCAGAAGCCTCCCCCCTAGAGGACAGGGTACTAGACGGGCATCTCCCCAGAGAAGACCATATCCCTAATATACAGGAAATTGATAAACAAGGAGGATCCGTTACTTGCTCTCAGAGGGCAATGGACTGGGGATGGTCTAGAAATCGATGATGAAGACTGGCAGGAGGCGGTAACCTCCCCACGATTAGTTGCAATCCAAGCCAGGCTGAGATTAGTACTTAAAATATTGCATAGTATCTATGTAACGGGTCCTGGCCTGGTTCGAATGGGACAGGCGGAAAGAGTTGAGTGCAGAAGGGTGTGGGGAACTGGGAATATTCATCCACATACTATGGACTGTCAGCAGATACAACAATATTGGAGAGACATTCACCGCACACTGCGAGTGGTATTGAGGGTGGATATGCAGCCAGAAGATGCATATTAAATGTCTGGGAGCCTACGGATCTCAACACATACACCACGCAATGGGCACCGTTAGCATATATGATTGCGAAACGTAAAGTTGCACAGCAGTGGGGGGGCTAGTCAACCACTCCAATTGCGGAAGTGGGAGGAGGATTTAGACTGGTGCATGTACAGGGAAAAGTCAATCTTCATAGCTAGCGGATGCCACCTGAATTGGGTTAAAGTATGGGGAGCATGGAACCCATACATAGGCAACATCTGTCTCCTGCCAAGTTGCCAGCCTGACGCAGACACTATTGATACCCTTTGATCTGATCAATATAATAGTTGTAATATATTTTGTATACTGTATATTGTCGCTGTGTCAAATGTAGTAGCCTGCTTGTAATTAATTGAAGTGCTTTGGTCGAACTGTTTAATAAAAAGAAATAAAAAAAAATACTTCAATAAAAACAATTTTCTGAAGAAGAAACACAAGCTTATCTACAGTTAATTACTTTTGCATGAGTTCGACTGGGAGATGCCCCATCACTACCTGAGGTCAGAGCTAAATTAGTGACAGTTTATCCCCACACTCAGGGGTATTCACCCATTCTCACCACCCACAAAGATCAACCAGTTGGTTACCACCAGGAGCACCAACAGAGTGCATCTGTCTACCCACATCGTGGTCTTCAAGAAAGCATGAAGCCGTCCCAGCAGGCTCTGAGGAAGGAGCTAGAGAGCGAAGATTCTCCAGGTCCCACATCGCGTAAGCTGATGGACAGGGAGAAGGCGAAGATCACCAATACTTTGACTTACCCAAGGTTGCAAAGAGTTCCATGACGATTGGTGATGGCTCAGTGACTGATCCCGCAACCTTCCCCTTGACTGGGGCCCGAGCGGCTCAGAGCAGACTGCCGGGCCTCCAAAAGCTTTCAAGACCGCCCCAGCAAAGACTTCGGACTAAGGGCCTGGCAGTCGGAGCACGACTTTGGGTCGTGGTCGAGCTCCAGGCACCAATGGCACACAAGGTGTAGATCGGTGACCGACATCAACTTGTGACAGGAGTCACACAGGGCTTGAAACCGGGCCGACGGCTGGACATCCCTTGTGCACTATGAGTCGAAGACTCAAAAGACGTCGACAAAAAGTCGACAAAAGTTAGTCAAAAGGCAACTAAGGGACAATCTCTCTCTGGATTTGCGCTGGCTGGCACGGAAAAAGAAAGAACTGACATCCGTGTGCAGGGGCGGCATCTAAGTAGTTACCGCAACATCATCCCGGCGACCATGATGCCGCTAAACGGACGCGAAATCGACCAACGCCACCTACAGAGGCGCAGAGGTACTGCTAAGAAAAAAGTTCTTCGCATCCAGTCTGACGCATGGGGGTAATTCTAAAGAAAGGAATCTATAACTAATAGTCTCTTTCAGATAGGTGTGATTTGCGTGCATTGGAAAACAGGAATGCCTGAGCCATACCATCAAACACTGCAATTACATGGTAAGGTTGGTTGGCACTATAAAGACAGTCTCTTGCCTGTATGGAGAGATACAGGAGTATACACTACAGCCACTGAAGACTCTGAAGTCTCGCTGGGAAGAGGACCTGGGGATCATTATTACAGAAACTGTTTGGGGTAATATTTTAGCAAGAGTACCAAAAGTCTCCAGAAATGCACGATTTAAATTGATTAGCTACATTTCCCCACACAGACAATACATGGTTCTAGGCCATATCAACAAATATTTCCACACATTGGAGGCGGCCTGCAGGAGATGCAGAACAATGGGAGTGGAGTTCAAACACATGAAAAGAGATTGCCCAACATTGGTATCCTATTGGGAAGACATCACAGCAGTAGTAGCGTATACAATTTCCAGGGAGGTCCTCTGCACAATGGGCCACTGCATACTAAACTGGTTCCCCCACACCCCGAAGGGGAAGATATCAAGCAGATTCCAAGACTTAGTTTTCATCCTAGCAAAGTGAGAGATTACCAGAAATTGGAAAGCCCTGCGAGGGTCCAGGATAGCAGCATGGCGAAAGGAGCTAGAGAAATTGGGCGGTTACTTAGGGAGGCCAAGAGGAGCATTCGCTCCATAGAAATAGAGTGGGCTTGGGAGATAGTAATGGAGTTAGTGAGAGACCCAGACCAAGATACACGAGACTCCACCGCAAACGACTCACCAACACCAACTCCCCCTGAAGAGTCTTGCTTATCAATATATTCTTGATGACTCCCATTATATGTGCATGTCTCTCCAACTGTGTGCGATTTGTGATTTGCATCAGGCTAGGCAACCAGTAGTATGCTTGCCTTCATTACATATCTCTTGTAAGATGGAACCGATTTATGTAGTGGGGAGTCTGGGAGAAATGGGATTATGGCAGTTGCCTACATTATAATATGCGATGAAATGTAATGATTTCTGACTTATGAAAAGGCCTATGAGGCAACGTTGCCTCAAAAAGTAGTCTGCTGTATTGTTGACAAAAGCTTCAATTAAATCTGTTTACAAAAAACACCAAGTGTTGAGTTCTGAACACATGGTTAAGTAGCAGTCTCAGTGTAACTGAGGGGGGAACTAGCTTCAGGAGGGTTCGCGTTGGCGCTCCATTCTCAGTAACTGCCTGATCTGTAGTGCCTTGTGCTGGTGTTGCCTTATACAGGGGTGGTCATATTCTAAGGAGCTTGTCTATGAAGGTGTCTTCCCCTTCACTCTCTGCTCCTGCCTCATCCTTCGGTTTCTTTTTTCGAAAAGGTTTTTCTTCTCAGTGTCATCGCTTTATATCAGTGAGTAAGCTCCTATTGTTTCAATCACTTCCTCCCTCCTACTCTTCTGCTTCTCATTATCTTGCATGCTTATCCACTAATAAGCCTTATTGCGGACCTTAGATGCAAGCTTCTTCCTTTTCTTTTCGTAAGTAACCTGCTCCCAAAGATTTAGGGCATCAAAGTGTGAGTGTCTGGTCTGGGGTCTCAAATCGTACATTCTCATTCTCAACTTCTCTATTCTGCAGAAAGTACCTGTAGGAAGCTGGTTCTGTACAAACTATACCAAAATGAGGTGTAGTGTGCACAGAGTCCAGTGGAACCCCAAAGGTAAAAGTAGATAGCACCTTACTCTCTATTTGTGGTAGTGTGGGCAAGCAGTAAGGCTTTACCAGAGGATAGTGTTAAGCATTTGTTGTACACAATCAATCAGAAAATGATGTCCCACACTTAAAGACTGAACTCAGACCAATTTTGTTTGTATAAAAATATTAAGGTATTTTATTTCTAGAACCAAGCCAAGCCTGACACAGGTAAGTGAAATGAATGCTTTGCAATATATTTTGCAGTGTTTACAAGTGAATGCAAGTCCAAATGCAGTTGTTCGAAATACAGGTAAGACAAGGTATTGAAATTACTGTACAGATTACTTTTTAGTGACTTTTAGGTGTAAAGCTTTTTATTAAGGCAAAAACATAGGAGGAAAGGGAACAAGGAGGGTAAGGGTATACACATTACAAATTAAAACAGCAAAGCGAAAATAATGGAGCGCGATGATGGACAGGGCTACTGCAAAAGAAATATCGATGAGCAAAATAGAAAAGGCTAAACATGGTTGCCACCGTCAAGCAGGCTGAAAAGTGAAAGGCAGAAAAGCAAGAAGCCAACTCTTCCTCCCCCCTGAACCCCTCCCCCCAAACACCCCAACTCACCCCAACTCCCTCCCAACCCCCCCCCCGTCCAGTGCTAGGCAATAATGCGTCCTGCCGCCCCACCCCACTCCCCCGCCCCATGAGCCCCCATCCGATATCTTCTTAGTCGGATGGGACCACAGGAGGTGTCAGTCTCAGGAGTCTAAGGTACCTTGGACAGATGAGTTCTCTGAAGTCTGTGGTCAAGAGTGCGTGAAAGGGTTGCCACAACTCGTCAAATTGCTCCACGTCCCCCGCCACCATAAGCGATAATTTTTCCATACCTAAAACATGCCAGAGTCTGTGTAGCCAGCCCGTGATGGAGGGGACCGTGGTGGTGCGCCAATGAATCAATATGTTCTGAATCGCCGATCCCAGTGCTATTGCTATTTGCCTGCCTCTGCGGGACTTCAGCGGGTACATTAGCCCATTCGGGAGGCCCAACAGAACATACGCCGGGAAGCGTGGCAATTCAATCTCAAAATGAGCATCTATCTCATCAATGATCTCCGTCCAGTATTCCTTCAACAAGGGGCAGTCCCAAAGTACATGTGTGAGAGTCCCCGTGTGTCCACATTCCCTCCAACACTCCTTCTCAATATTCCTATTCATTTCATGTAGCCTCTCCGGGGTATAATACCAGTACGTGGGCACCTTTGTGAGTGTTTCTGTGAGACCTGTGTGGTATGCAGAGTGTCTCGCCCGATGTGCAATCTGATCCCATTCCTTATGACTAAGCGTTCTTCCCAGTTCCCTATTCCAGCGTTCCCTACCCGGGTTATAAAAATGAAACGGGGGGGTTGCAGGAATTTGTAGAGGTCCGTGATCAGTTTAGCATCAGAGGTGCGAGTTACCAACCACCGCTCATACGGCGTTATCTGGCGATCAGCAGTGCCTCGCACCTGAGGTTGAAGCGCCCAGTGCCTGACCTGCATGTATCGTAACCTATCTGTCTCAGTCAGGTGGAACTCCTGCTTTAAATGCTGAAAAGGGACCACCCCCTCAGAGTCATACATCTGGAAGAGCGCACGGCAACCCGCTTCCCTCCAGTGTGAGAAAGCGCCCGGTTCCAGACCCGGGGAGAAATCAGGGTTCTCCACTATCGGCGTGAAAGGCGAGGGGAATGTGGTGAGTTCGTGAACTTCACTAACCGCGTCCCACACCCTCAAGGGGACTCGCGTAACATAGGAAGCATATAGGTTGGGAGGGCGGGGAATCCATCGCAAGAATGGCACCTCCTGAAGGGGACGCCCCGCCACTGCCTGGTCCTGAAAGAGCCAATGCTTGTCAGATTCCCACTTGCTCCACTCTACCAAGTAGCGCAGCTGCGCCGCCTGGAAGTATTTCCGGAGGTCCGGGATGCCTAGGCCTCCCGCCTCCGGGGCCAGCGTGGAGATAACCCTCTTCATTCTTGGCTTGCGGCCCTGCCAGATGAAACGTGCAATGTCTGCTTGCGTCTGCCTGATCCATCCCGCAGGTGGCTGGAGCGATAAAGCTCGAAAGAGATACAAGATCTGGGGCAAGACCGTCATCTTGACCGCAGCAATCCTGCCGAGCCAGGACAACATTCCTTTACTCCAGCGGCCCAGCTCTTCCTTGAATTTCCTACTGAGGGAGGCATATTTGGCCGTTACCATCGCTGGCAACGTCGGTGCTAGCAGAATCCCCAAGTAAGGCACCAGGGATGACGACCACTGCATGGGAAAAAGCCTCTGCAGATCTCGTCTCGTATCCGCAGCCAGGGACACATCTAGGGCCGCTGACTTGCCCATATTCATCTTAAAGCCACCCACTTTCGAAAAAGCGTCCAATTCCTGAATGCATGCCGGGAGGGCCCGCCTTGGATCATCCAGGGTCAAGAGGACATCGTCCGCATAGAGACTTATCGTATGGACATACCGCCCCATCTTGACCCCAATCGCATCCGGGTTCTGGCGAATTCTCTGGGCAAACGGCTCCATATAGAGAGCAAAAAGGAGGGGGGAAAGCGGGCATCCCTGCCTGGTACCCCTTTCAATCTCGAAACTGCGGGAGCTGCACCCATTAACTCTAACTGTAGCCGAAGGGGACGTGCAACAGTTAAAAACCATCGAGCAGAATTTCTCTCCAATACCCATTTTCCGGAGTACCTGCTCGAGATAGGGCCAATGAACGCGATCGAATGCTTTCTCAGCGTCCGCCGCCAGCAGCATACTCTCTCCTGGGATCCGTGAGGCCTTCTCCAAGACGTGCACCACCCTCTTGGTGTTATCAACTGTTTGTCGGCCTGGGACAAATCCAGCCTGATCAGCCTCAACTAGGCCCGGTAGATGCAGGGCCAGTCTAGACGCCAGAATTCCTGTATATAGTTTAAGGTCAACATTCAGGAGGGATATAGGCCTGTACGAACCGCAGAGGGTCCGGTCCTTCCCTGGTTTCGGGATCACCGAGACCGTTGCTCTCAACAGGTCCGGCGGTATGGCCCCCGGCGAAGAGAAGGAGTTAAATAGGCGGGTAAGAATAGGAGCCACAACCGGGCAAAAGGTTTTATAAAACATGGACGTATAACCGTCCGGGCCCGGGGCCTTCCCATGTTTGAGCCTGGATATAGCGGATATCACCTCCTCCACATGAATACTGCGTTCCAGGTGCTCCGCCTGTGCTGGGTCCAGGGCCGGAAGGGCCACTGACTCCAAATAGTCTGCAGTATCTTGCGGCAAAGGGGGCTCCCCTGTGTAAAGCTCTTCATAGAACCTACGGAACGCCTCCGCCACACCCGCGTCGTCAGAGACTGCCACCCCATCAGAACCGAGCAGCTCCTTTACCACGTTACGCTGATGCGTTATACGAAGTCTATTCGCCAAGAGTTTGCCACACCTATCCCCTCCCGTGTAAAACGCGTGTTTCAGTCGCAGCGCCGCGTATTCCGCCCTGTCCATGTCTAACGCCGATAAGAGTTTCCTGGCAGCCTTCAGTTGTTTCCATACCCTAGGAGCCCCGGTACGGCGATGTACATGCTCCAGTTCTCGGACTTTGGAAGTCAGCTCCTCCCTCTTGCGTTGTCTCTCCCTATTCTCCGCCGAGGAGATGGAAATGAACTCCCCCCCCTTAGGACCGCCTTCAACGCCGCCCACTGCGTCGCTAGTGAGGTGTCTGAGTTATCGTTATGTGCTTGATACTCCCGGATCGACTCCTCAATGTGTTTCACAACTGTTTTTTTATGTAAGACTGTGTCTCTAAGTCGCCATACACCACGAGAGGGGGGGACCGGTGGAAGCGCAAATGTGCCCACAACCGGTGCATGATCAGATAATGATAGGACCCCAATGTCCGCCGCCGTAGCGGAGGCACACATCGGTCCGCTGACCAACAAGTGGTCCAACCGCGCATATGTCCGGTGTGCATGTGAATAGTAAGAATAGTCCCTACTCGTGGGGTGAAGTGTGCGCCAAAGATCATGTAGGTCCATATCAGCGAGTCGAGCCTTTCCTGCCTATGAGTTCTCCAGTTTGCGGGTGTCGTTGCGCGGACCTATCAAGTGCGGAGTCAAAAACTATATTCAATTCGCCCCCCAGAATGACATGTCTGTCCGGGGAGGCAGTCACGTCCACCAGCACTGAGTCAAGAAAGCGTTCCTGGTGGTCGTTCGGGCTATACAGAGAGCCAATAGTGAATGTCGTGTCTCCCAGCTTGAGGCGATACGCCAACAGCCTCCCCTTTTGTTCTGCAAATTTGTACAGCACCTCCCCCCTGAAGGAACTTGCTATCAAAATGGCCACCCCCGCTTTCTTAAATGCAGTAGAGGAGAAAAACTGTGTGGGAAACTTGCTAGAGCGCATCCTGTGACAATCCTGTGTTATTAAATGGGTCTCCTGCAGGAGACATATGTCTGCTTGTGTCCCCTCCAACAAAGATAAGATTGCTCTCCGTTTAACCGGATTGTTCAGTCCCTTAACAATAAGGGTCACTACTTTCAGTGTCGCCATATCCCTGAAGGACTGTGTGCGCTAGGCCGTGGGTGCCCAATCGGCGGGGGCGGGGCACGGGACGGCAGCGCAGGAGAAGCAAAATAAGACAATGCAATAACATGTAAGACACTGGACGATGTCCCCTCCACCCCACAACAGTCCCCAACTTCCCTCGAATCAACCCCGTGGCAACTGGCCAACCCCCTACCCAAACCCGAACAACCCATTGTCCCAGTCATGTCCCAAAACGGACAAGTCCGTGGAAAGTACAAAAAGTGGACGTCCGGCCACTCGTTCTTCCCGCCTCTCCCCCGACCCCCTCTCCAACCCCCAAACCTGTCGTTGCAGAAGCTGTGTCCATCTCCCCCCGCAGCGATTCTACGCCGTCATGGCCACACCGTTCGTGGCAGCAGAGTCCCTGGCTGCTTCTCTCAGCGCGCTGGCCATTTCTGCTCTGATGGTGGGTGAGTCCGGCCTCCCAGCACTAGCCGTCGACCTCCGCCTCGCCGATCGCCGTCCTCCTCCTCGATCAGGGCGCCTCCGGCCCGGTGTCGCTTCACCCTCCTCCATAGCCGTGAGGCCCAGGACTCCACAGACATCCTGCAAGGAGCGCAGTTGGTGCAGTACGCCATTCCAGCGGAAAATAAGGCGAAAGGGATGTCCCCAAGAGTACAGTGTTTCATTCTCCCTTAGAAAGTCCGTCGCGATTTTGAAGGCCCTGCGCTTCTGCAGCGTGATGGCAGACAGGTCCTGAAACAGCGCTACGGGCCGTTCACGGAAGGTCAGCGGCTGTTTCTTGCGGGCCTCCGCCATTATGCGTTCCTTCACTGGGAAATCCGGGAGGTAGGCCAGAATGTCCGGAGGAGGCGCCGTCAATTGTCGCTGCCGGCCGACCCTATGGGCCCTATCGATCCGGATCGGGAAGTCCGCGGGCTCACCCAGGATCTCCCTAAACATGTCCCTCAGGAAGCCAGACAAATCAGTTCCCTCTTCTGCGGACGGAACTCCCCGGACCCGAATGTTATTTCGTCTCGACCTGTTCTCGAGGTCCTCATTGTGTGCCTGGAGGTCGACATGCTGTTCCCTGAGGCGGAGTACATCTTGCTGTAGATGGACAATCTCCTCGTCCCTCCGCTGAGCCGCTGCCTCCACCGTTTCCATCGGTTCACCAAGGCCCATCACCTCTTTGCGGACCTCACGCACCTCACTGGCCACTTCTTAATTTAACGTCTGAAAGTCAGCCTTGAGTGAGCTGAACAGGTCCTCCATGAAGGATCTCATGACTGGGGGCTCACCCCCAGCCGGTTCCCCTGAGTTTCTGGAAGAGCTCGGGGACGGTTGCGCCCTTTCGCGTTGCTGCTGGGCCCTGCTGAGCATGTCCGGGAGGGTGCGGTCACCTCTCTTCGCGCCCCGGTTCCCCGACATTTGTACACTATGGACCGCAGCATGCCACTCAACCAAAGAGGCGATACCAGGCTACTGGCAGCAGGTCTCGGTGTCGTTGAATCCCCACTTACGGGCAAGGCACCAACGAGGGTAGAGTCCGATGCAGCAGGGCCGCTGCGCGTTCCGTGCTTCCGAGAACAAAATGGCGGCCAGGCCCTACCGCGCAGAACGTCCCACACCTCCGAATGATGTCCAAACCGCTGACCACTACAAGGACCTCCCGGTCCGTGGTATCCCCTATGCCGGGAGTTCTGCTCAGGGCCGGGGGCACAGGAAGTGTTCCAAGACGGCACCGTAGGGGATCCTCGCCACCGCCTCTGTGGGGACAAGATGGCGGCTGGGCGTAGCCAGGCAGACCCTCCGAGTCCGATGGTCACTGCCCGAACCGTGCAAAGAGTCAGGGCCGCAACAATGAGTCCCCTCCGGGCCCTTCGAGCCGTAGGAGGGCCGTGTGTCCTGGCTCTCTATTCAGAACTCCTTCCCAAACTGGCTACGGGGCCGAGGCACACGCAGTGTACCAGGCCACCGCCGTAGACTCGAGCGTCCCTATGCTCAGGCAACAGCCATCTCTCCTCGCGGCATCTCTCGTTAGCTAGTCATCCGGCGCACCAGCTTCAAAGGCACAAGCCGATGCGAGTAGGCAAGCAGACGCCACACCATGCAGCCAGGCTCTGGTGCCGGGGCCCATCCAGGCCTTTCGTCCGGCGATCCGCTCCGCCTCGATTCAATGGTGCTCCGCAGCCAGCTCGTCGACGTCCGAGTGTGCTCCTGCAAAAGCGCTCGGGGCCAAAGTTTAACACCGGTGTATGCACCAAGGTCTCCGCCACCTTTCCCACAGCCGCTGAGCTCCAGCGGGGGGAGAGAAGCTGTCTTAAAAGGGCTCGGGCCTAGTCGGGCCGGAGGAGCTGCGGGAAGAAGCGTCCGCTCACCCCGCCATCTTGGCCACGCCCTTTTTAGTGACTTTTAAGATTACTTTTTCTGCTCAGTGTGATATGCCTAGATATCCCATTGGGACATTTCCTAGAGAAAAGGTAAGTAAAATCTGTTTCCACAATTGTTATTTTTCAGGTTTCCATACAAATCAACTCCACACAATACATTTTTCAGAAAATAAAACAATCAATTGGTTCCTATGGAGAGAAATGAAGTTAATGGTTACCAGGTAAGTAATTGGTCTTTGGGGTTAAGCTTCTGGGGTTAGGATAAGGGTTCCCCTAGTGTCAAGGATGATTTCTTGTTACACCCTCAGCAGCACAAATGCGGCCGGGTGCAGAGTGCTGGGGCCTTTGCGAGGCATGCAGTAACGGAGTATTGAGTGGAAGCTCCGCCCACTCCCCGCCAATCTTTTTTATTGGCTTGTGACTTTGTCTTTGTAAATGCTGCCTTCTGATTGGTTTGTAGGCTGTTAGTCCCTCCTTATGACAGCCATATACTCCTTTATATCCTTCCATGGCTACTGGTCCCTTTACTTCGAGTGTTGCATGGTATGTGTTATTTAGATTGTGAGCACTATTTTCTTCCCATGCCTTCTCCCCCACCTCCTGCAGTCTGTGCCTTCTCGCATTCCTTCACTCGCCCGCACTCCCGCAGTTCGTGCCTTCTCGCCCCCCTGCCTCCCCCCAACTACAGTTTGCAATGCAATAGGTCTCGGGTAAATGCGAGTCCTATTGCATTGCAAATGCTTGTTCTTCTTAGGTTGCTGGAATATGCCTTCTTGGTTCAGGGCTGCCCCCTAAATACTGTATTTAGGGGCGTTTCAGGGGTCTCAGGGTCAGTAGCCATTGAGCTACTGACCTTAGGGTGGGTACACCTTGGTGTGCTCACCCCACAAGGGGGAGTGAACAATCCCTAATCCTGATTAGGGAGTGCCTGCCATCTGCAAGATGGCGTGCACTTAGGAGTGGGCTTCAACTCGCCTCCCCCACCTGAGGGGTGGGGTTGGCAGATGTGGGCACACCTTTTGGGCTGGCTAATTTTCCCCACCTGTCTTCCCACCGAAAAGGAGGGGAGACAGGAAGGTGGCCTGCTCCTGATAACAGGAGAGGCTGGGGGTCGCAATACAGAGGCTGCGAGGCATTTGAAGCTCCCCTGCCACAGATGGCTCTTCCTGGACTGGGGGAGGTGTGAACACCTCCACCCAGGAAAGGCTTTGTTTCGGGCTCTGGGAGTGAAGGCTCCCACACAGGGGTCCAAAAACATGTCTTGTGGTGGCAGGCTGGAGTTAACCAGTCAGGAAACCCACCGGAGGCTAGTCATTTTTCAGGGGGCATGTCTAATATGCCCTCTGAGTGCATTTCTCATTAAATCCCACACTGGCATCAGTGTGGGTTTAATGTCTTGAGGAGTTTGATACCAAACGTCTCGGTTTTCAGTGTACCCATTATGGTGCTGTGGAGGTCGTAATGACAACCTCCCAGCACCATATACTGTTAATAACAGCACTGCACTTACAATCTCTAAGAATGGACTTAGACACTGTAGGGATACAGGGCTCATGTACCTGTACCCTCATTACTGGTATAGTGCACCCAGCTAGAGGGGTGACTGATCTAAGTCAGGGCAGTGGGTTGTAGGCATGGCACACAGGAATGGGTGCCATGTCGACCTTTCACTTTGTTCTGCACCAAAACACACAGCCTGCAAAGGTAGTGTGTGAGTGTAAAGGTACAGGGCCTCTAAGGGTGGCACAATAAGTGCTGAGGCCCTTAGAGGCCTTCCCTGGTCACAGTGCCGTGGGTACTTGGGGTACCATTTACCAGGGGCTGACCTGTGGCCAGGGTGCCAATTGGGTTTGGTACAGTTTTGGGGAAAGACCACAGGCCCTGGGAACCTGATTGACAGGCCCCCAGGGCACATCAAGTCGAAGTGCATCACTAGTTCTGGCAAAGAGTGGGGGTGTTACTGCAAAAGAAACCCAGCTTCTCACACAAGCCTCCCCTCAGGCCAAAGGCCAAGAGACTCAGCCAAACCTGGGAGAGTCTTTGTATGCTTTCAGGCGAGGAACAGTAGAGCAGGTGGGTTGAAAGTTGCAGAGCCAACTCTGCCTTACATCCTTCTGTCCGGGTCAGTCCCATTGGGGAGGTGGCCTACCTCAACAGTTTCAGGACCTAATTCCCAATGCTCCTTTACTAGCTCTTTAGTGTCTTTACCCCATCTTTTTAGTTTGGGTTCAGAGGTGCCAACCTCTGAAAATTCTAGCTTAGCTAGGGCAAAACTTAGCTTACCCGCAGAGGTTACCCACAGCGTGAGTAATCCCACCATGACCAATAGGGTCAGGGGGCCTAACTTGATATTTGGCAGGGGGCTAGGCACCATGCCAAGGACAGTGCTGTCATGAAGGCTCAGCCCAGCAGAGGTTACTGACAGCTGTCAGTGCCCAGAACCACACCTTTAGCTCACTGGTAAGTGAAAGGGCTGCCTTACAGGCTCTTTTGTGTTCTTGTGGCATGTCTGCTGTTTTAGGGTGGGGAGGCCACTCCACTTGGTAGTGAACACCCTTCTTCCACCCTCTGTTCAGTCAGCTGAGGTGCCACCAACTCAGGCTAGACAGTTGTCTGACTAGTCAGGTCATTTTCTTGGCTAGGGAGGACTTTACCAGTGCCAACTTTGGAGTTCTCCCTTACTGGGATATACCCTCCCTGGCCCCCTGGAACTGTGGCTAACATTTCCTACACTGTTTGTTTCTATTTCTATTGAGGCTTATCTGCACTAACTGCAGGTTCAGCAGTCCCAGGTTTCTTGAATGAAGTCTAGCATTGGACTAGTACCTCTCTTTGGCTCAGACCATCCTCTGGGTGATCACCCCGAGGGAGACAGTCAAGGGGGAGGTATTTACTGACCACCACCTTTCTCCAACTAAGGGACCCAGCTATGTTTAGGGGAACTACAGTCACAGTGACCTTTCCTGGGACAGTCCTTATTCTTTTTATTTCCCCTGGGTCATGCTGGTTTGAGAGTACCAACGTGTTATGCAACACAGTGTGGCCGGCACAGGTAATTCTCAGGGCAGTGACTGGGTTCCATTCACCAGTAGGTGGTGGAAGTTTCTACTCCCCTATGGAATTTCCAACTCACCTTTTGGGACCATTTACCAGTTGAAGGCTAGGAAGACTCCCTCATCTGAGAAACCATCCTCCAAAGCTATACTGGCAACCCATGGACCTACACTAGGGGCTTTGCTTTTAGGACAGCTAGGGTCCTTGGTGTGGTTACCTGCCTTTTGACAGTTGTAAAAACATACCTTGTTGGCATCCCAATTCTTACCTTGGTACCCAGTTATAGTTTGTGAGGTGTCTTTAGGCCCACCCACCTGGACAGCGTTTTTAGGGGGCTACCTGGGACTCCTTACTTTTATCTTTAAGAGGTTTACTGTCTTTTCTCTGAGATGGTTTTGTAAACCCACTCTTTTGGTCACCCCCAGTGGAAGTCCTTGTTACCCTTGTCTTGCCCCAATGGTCTGCCTTTTTTCCCCAATTCTTTGGGAGAAATCGGAATAAGGTCTACCACATACTGATGCAACTTTTCATCAATGCAATTACTTATTATGTGTTCTTTAATAAACAAATTATAAAGACCATCATTATCTTGCCCTTCACTTCCAGTCAACGAGCCACCTAGTGTTTTATGTGTAAATTTTGTTTATTGTGCTGCAAGCCCAGTTCAAAATACACTTTACACACTGGGTTAGCGTCATCATTCGGCCCACCCAGCTCTTATACAGCTTTTAGTATTAAATCAGGTTATTGACATTAAAGAACAGACATAAACAGCTAGTTGCATTTTCCGGGACCATAACATATGTACCAAGTGCGGAGAAAAGAATTCCGGAAGACAGCTGGCGGCAGTGTAAAGTGCGTACAATATCATTACGAGCCAGTTGTTATGCAGGCCAGGTCCATGTAATGCTTCATGGTGGTGTCCATTAAAGAAAACAACAATTAAACACTTTACCCCAAACCCCTACGCCCCCCGAACTACCCACCCACCACCCCTGTTCCAGGTCCAATGCCATCCACTTGAACACTATCGTCTAGCTAGATGAGTCCGTTACATCGCTTTGCGATAGTCGCAGCAGGAGTAGATATCTAGGGCAGGTCACTTCCCTAAATTCCTTGGCTAAGAGCGTTAGGAAGGGTTGCCACAATTCTGGGTACTTGTCCCCCTCCCCTTTCGCAATTAGAGACAGCTTCTCCATTCCCAAGACATTCCAAAGACGGTGCAGCCAGCCCTGAAAGGTGGAAATGTGTGTTGTGCGCCAATAAGTGAGAACATTCTGCAGCGCGGAGCCCAGGGCTATGGCCATCAGTCTACCCCGATGGGAGCGTAGGGGATAGGTAATGGGATTAGGTAAACCAAGCAGCACATAAGCAGGGAATCTCGGAAGTGTTGTGTCAAAGTGTGAGTCCACCTCATCTAATACTTGTTTCCAATAACCCTGTAAGTGAGTACAGTCCCACAATAGGTGCACCAGTGTACCTCTCTCTCCACAGCCATGCCAACATAGTGCGTCGCGCGTGCGATCCATCTAATTGAGCTTCTCTGGGGTGTAGTACCAATATGTAGCGATTTTAGTGAGGGTGCCTGTCAAGCCCATGTGATGGGCGGAGTGACGGGACCTGTAACAGATGCCTTCCCATTCTTTATTACTGAGTGTGCGTCCCAGGTCCCTTTCCCACCTCGCTCTCCCTGAATTGTGGACATGAGTGTATCTACCTAACAGCATGCGATATAGATCTGATATTAATTTTTGGTCAGACTTCCTCAAGATCAGCCAATACTCGTACTCACTGAGTCTGTGATTTGCTCCGCCCTTAATACGTGCATGGAGTGCCCCGTGTCGCACCTGAAAATAGCAGAGGCGTTCCTCCTCGGGCAAGTCATATTCTCGTCGGAAGGCGTCAAAGGGAATAGCCCCTTCTGCTGCATACATGTGCGAGAGCACCCTACATCCTGCCGGACCCCATCGTGCAAACGCCACTGCATCCATACCAGGTCCAAAGTCAGGATTGTTCAGTAAGGGGGTCAGCGGAGACGGGAAAGATGTCAGCTCGTGTGCGACACCCACGAGGTCCCACATCTCCAGAGGCGTCCTCGTGATAAACGAAGCGTAGAGGTTAGGGGGTCGATGTTGCCGCCGCAGGAAAGGAACCTCCTGTAGTGTGCGGCCCGCTACTGCCTGGTCTTGAAAGAACCAGTGCTTCTCGGACTCCCATTTGCTCCATTCCACCAATGTTCGCAGTTGCGCCGCTTGGTAGTACAACAACAAATCTGGTAGGCCCAGTCCCCCATTCTCAGGAGGCAGCATAGCCAAGCAAAGCTTCATCCGTGGCCGGCGCCCGTTCCAGATAAATTGTGCTAGTTCGGATTGGGTCTGACGTATCCATCCCTCTTGGGGTCTCATAGGGATGGCTCGGAACACGTAAAGGACCTGTGGTAGGATCGTCATTTTGATAGCCGCCACCCTACCAAGCCAAGATAGCGGAAGGTTTCTCCATCTGCCCAGTTCTGACCGGATCGTCTGTCGGAGCTTTGTCTTTTGTTAGTCATTGTGTTATTTCTATTGTTTTTTGTTTTGGTGGGTCGTGTATGGTATGATTGAATGTTTTATGATGTGTGGTGTTGTTTTGTAGTTGATTCTTGTTATTTTTTCAATTTGTGTATTATTCTATGTTGGGGTCTCACTGTGCTTATTTTCAGAATGATAGTTGCTTGTACATAATATATTCACAATTATTTTAATAAAATGATAACTTTTGATACAAGAATAATAATAAAAATGACTTCATAAATACCAAACTGTGGGACAATGATACTGTTTTTATATCTAGGATCTATGTATGACCTATCTAGAGATTTATGGTTAGGGAGAGGTTTTAGTGTTTGTTCTGGATTCGAGGTGAGAAGAACCTGGAATTCAGAGGGGGCAGAGTCTGGGTCACTTCAGGGTGACCAGGGGCTCGGTAAACGAATGCCCACCGATGTCGGGTGTTTCAGGTGAGTTGACGCGATGCTTAATTCTGCAGCCACGGGGACCAGGAGATGTCGACGACAACCAAAGTCCAGAGGGGAGCTGTCCCACGAAGGATGTTGAGTGCTGGGGCGGGGGGTCAGTATCCGAATGGAACACCAACAAGCCTTGGCAACTGCAACCCACGCGGTCAGAGGAAATTAGCTTCGGTGAGGACCAGCAAGGTCCTGGGGACTCTCCAAGCAATGGAGAGTCAGGGCACATCTGGAGCAATCAGGAAAGCCCACAGAAGTTAAAGTTATCTTCACAGGTACCCATAGGCCAATGGACCAGGGATTGCAAAGGGACCTCAAGATGAATCACGAAATACCAGCCAACGGAGCACTCGTGGAGTGTAGGCCGGAAACCTTCAGTCGAAACACTGCTGAGGTCAGGAAAACAAGAAGCCCAAAGAACAGCTTCGGGGGTCGCCGAAAAGCACATGCTGCTGCAAAAGTACAAAATGCACAGGGGTTCAGGTTGCACGGTCTCCCGAGGGATATGGGCCTCAGAATTGTTGAGAGCCCAGATCAACGTCA
The DNA here is from genome assembly GCF_964263255.1 of Lissotriton vulgaris. Taxonomy (NCBI): domain Eukaryota; kingdom Metazoa; phylum Chordata; class Amphibia; order Caudata; family Salamandridae; genus Lissotriton; species Lissotriton vulgaris. The sequence goes on along the minus strand of NC_141696.1, from coordinate 835,999,139 downwards.
GAGACCTCAGGAACACACCTCCTGTGTTACAGAACTCTTCGGAGTCCTCAGGAGCTCGGGAGTTGCAAACTGGTCAGATGCTTTTAGGTGCCTGCCTTGCAGGGGAGTAACTGTGATCAGAGTGATAGCGATTCAGGTTCAGATGTCGAGGAGTTTGCACGGATGATTTCTGCTATGTTAAGGGCTTCCTTGCGGGCCAGCATCCTTTGTTCTATGTCGGGTACCGTTGCCTGTGAGTGAACCTGCGTACAGCTTTTCTCCCTACCCCGGCAGCGATTTCTCCTGACCCAGCGGGGCACTTGCCCTTCTGCAGGCCACATGGATCCTGTTAGGAGTCGTGCCTCTTCTAGCCTGTCCCAAGCTTCAGTTGGCATTTCAAAAACTCTTCTTTGCCTCTTTATAACTATTCGCAGCTTTGCTGGGAACATGAGAGAGTATGGTATATCCGGCATCCGCAGGTGGCACTTAACTTCTGTGAAGGAGCCGCGTCTTCTTTGTAGCTGCTCCGTGTATTCAGGGAAAATCATTACCAGCTGATTCTGTACTCTTCTTTCCATGAACTTGCAGGCTTCCCTGAGTATTGTGTTTCTGTCCATGTGATTGAGAAATTTGTAGAGCAGCGGCCTGGGTCTGGCTCCGGGCAGTGGCTGACGGGTAGTTACCCTGTGCGCCCGCTCCACTACGAATTGGGGCGAGAGTTCGACTTCCGAGAAAAGTTGTTTTAACCCATGTTCCACGTATGTGACAGGGTCTTGCCCTTCCTCTCCCTCTTAGAAGCCAAACTCTCGTATTTTGTGGTGCCTCAAGCAGCCCTCAGCATCTTCCAGGGTGACCACTCTGTCCATAACGTCCTGTAGAGCTGCTGCATGACCGCCGGTGATTGGAGTCAGTTCAGTGGTCTGCTCGTTTGTTTGGACTTTTTCAACTAGCTTTTGGTGACACGCTCTTAGTAAGGTGAAGTCCGACGCAACCCTGTCAATTTTAGATTAGAGCGAGGTGCGAGTGTGCTCCACAGTTGCTCCTATCTTTTCCACTGCCTCCCCTCCAACACTGGGTCAAGTTTTGTGGAGAGTGCTAAGTTTGGGGTCACAACTGTTTTGTCTTCCTCCGCACGTTGGGCCCCCTGTTTGCCAAGCTGTGCGGCTGACAGCTGTGTGTTGGTTCGCAGGCGACCCATGACCAATTGCTGGGCAGTAGGCATTCGGCAGGGCTGGTGTCTGCAGTCCGCTGATTGTGCCTGGTCGGGTATAAGCTATAAGTAGGGAGCGGAAACAACAGTTGGTCGGTGCCTCTCTCTGCTGTTGTCAGTTGGTTGGGCGACGTATATGTGTTCAATATTTTTGGTCTTTACATCGAGTTGACTCTGCCTGCTTTAGGCACTAGTTACGTACTCAAGAGAAAGCAGGCGCTTGTGCTGTGTGTTCAGCAGTTTGTCTCTGGTGGTTCGCCCTTCATAATCCGGGGGGAGGTAAAAAAGATAAAGAGTACCTGAGAGTCCGCACCTTTCACCTGTGCAGCAGGGTCTCAGGAGGCTCACGTGTAAGCACTATGCTTCTCTTGGGGTGCCCTGCACCTAACTTTCGGTCCCAGTCAAATGTCTTTCAACACGTCTGTTTGGGCGATTTAGAGCGTGTTATCCGTGGTGGGTGCTTGAGTGGCTGGGTTTTGCCCCCTGAGGGGTCCTCGGGTCTGTGTATTCTTCTTTGCGCTGTGTTTTGTGCTTGCTGCACGCGTCTTGTATTTGTAGGCCGTTGGGTGGTTCGCTGGGTGTTTCTCTTTTTTGGGGGGATTCCTCCCCACAGGACCTCAGGCACACAGGGTCGCTGCACGGCGTGGCGAACACAATGTGTCTAACTCGGTGCACGTCCCCCATTCTTGGTTGGGATTCTCACTTGTCAGCAGCTGGCTCAGGATGCCGTGTGCCTTGCGTAAGTTCCCACTCGTCTGTTCTTTTGGGTTCATGCCTTGACGTGTGCGGCATATCTCACCTCCTGCCTGCCTCTGCCCACCTGGCCAGATGGTGCTTTGCTCTGGGAGCGTGCCAGAACGGTCACGGGTTACTCCACCAACACCATCGGTGCTCGGGTCTTAGGCAGCTGTGGTCCTTTTTTTACCTGATCGTGAAGGCGGGCCGGCCCCAAACACTCAGCTGCTCCCCAGTGAGTGTGGGTGCTTTTCTCCCCTCTTGTTGGTGAGCTGTTCTTTAGGGCTGGAAGGGGGAAGCTGTCTCACGCTGAGGTACCAACTTGCTCAGGCAGCTCCCCTATAGCGACCGGCGGAATCTCTTACATGCGGGGGCTGGCAACACGTTGTCGATGCCATAGAGTTTTTCGGCTCCCCTGCAGGGTTCACTCCCGCGGTGTGTGCGAATCTCCACTCTGAGCGCCGTCTGTAGGCTTCCGCGTGCACCCAAGTCATCCAGTGCATGGCGTACCGGGCTGCACGATGGACAAACAGGATGCCGCAGGCTCTTCCACATCCTCAGCTTACTCCCAGCGAGGTGTGTCCATACAGCATAGGCCCGGGCTTGTGTGCGTGGTGTTGCAGCTATCCCTGCTGCCGTTGTTTTCAGGCTGCTCCGTGTACCAGCGTTTCAAGGATCGACTACGCTGTATTTCAGGGTGGAGGGGTAGGATTACATGATACGTTTCTCAGGATAATGGGGTGAGATGAGCAGAGCGTTAGAGGTTCACGTCCACAATCTTGGCTGGTTCCAGAGAATTGCAGTGATAATGTAACTTGATATTAATGTCTTGTTTTGCTCCTTCATTTTGTAATCTTCTCTATCAGTATCAAAGACATATGAATCAATATCCAAATCCTATGAGAGTCCTTGATATATTCCACCTCCTTCCCACCTTATCTCAGTACTTGTAGCTTTGTAAGCACTTCAGCACTGCACACTTTCTACCTTGACTTAACATGTAAACACAACATAGCTAGTAAGCCTAGATATTTGATGGAAAAATCCCCTCCTCTCTCCATTCTGTGTTTCCAATGATAAGCACACTTTGTAAAGCTAAGTGCTAATCTTTTAGGACACCAATAACTCTAAAGTCTTCTATGACATAACTGCCAGGCCAATAGAATAAAAAATGAGAGTGAGATACTAACGAAGGTAATAAAGACTGAAATAAAAAATTAGGAAGAATTTGTCATTATAACGCTCTCTTAATCTGATTAGAGAATCAGGGACGTTGCACACTTCAGGCCAATAATAATATTCAACAGATATGACTTTCGACTCCATAGCCGCAATTGTAAATCTGGCCTCTAGGGGGCAATACTATGGGAGCCACTTGGCCAGCACCTAGTATTTATCTTTAGCATGTCGAAGTTGTATATAAAGAAAAGATTTGATCTATGCAAGTCATATTAGTTGTTCGTAGGAAATCATGTGGTTAGACCACCAGACATCCCCAGGTTCGAAATTTGTAGAATATTCCGATTCTGGAAACCTTGAAGCACTGCTGATTTGGAAAGCCACTTGTCCATCAATAACAGTGCCTCTCTGGTGAACTTCCTGTTGCAGCTGATCAACTTTAATGCTGCTCTACAGCTGTAGATGGGGATGGCAGTAAGCACTGGAAGGTCTAGGGAGGGCCTCCTTCAACAGCCAGGATCACAGGGCTTCCCCCTTAGGGCGGTGCATTCAAATGTTGTGGCCGGGCTGGCCAGTTTCCAAATAACCAGTCATTAATTGGGAACAACTGAGCTGCCAAATAATACAGTTTGAGGTTCACCGTTCCCAGGCTGCCGTTTAGGTGGATTGAATGTACTTCATGAGGGAGACTCTCTCTGTCAGCCCTCCTCCCCAAATGTAGGTGTAAATACTTGTCTGCAAGTCAGTGAATCAGTGTGAAGGGGTACTTCTGTAGAACATAAAGCAACTGTGGAAGTACCACCATTTTAAAGAGTGTGATACGCCCCAACCTGTTCAGGGGGAGCGTGCTCCACCTGGCCAAATGTCCCTTGATTTTCCAGAGGAGTGGAGTAATATTGCTATACCAGCAGGCCCTAAGGGTCTCTATTTATGAACTCCCCAGGTATTTCAATGACCCTGTTACCTATGGGAGATTCTGGAATCCCTAGGGTGGCTCTGGAGGGGCTCCCACTAATGGGATTACGGCTGACTTGCCCCAGTCAACTCTCAGGCCTGCTGCTTCTCCGTAATTCTCCAGCATGTGCATCAGGCGTGGGATGGATTGGTTAAAGTGCTAGATGTATACCAGGACATCGTCCGCTTATAGGGAGATTCAATCCTTCATATCTGCCCTCATCTCACTCCCCATATTTGTGCATCATTCCTGATCCATTCCACCAGCTGTTCTATTATCAGGACGAATAGAAGAGAGAAAAGGGGACAACACTGCAAAGTGCCACTGTTGATGCAAAACTGTTGAAACATTGTGCCACTTTCTCGGCAGCTATTAACAAAGCATGAAAGGGGCGAAATCAGAGCCCATGCAACCTTTTTAGAAATTCGGTGGGGTAACAGTTCAGACCTGGTGCTTTTCCAGGTTGCATATCCTGTAGGGTGGCGAGATACCCTTCCGCTGTCAAAGGCTTATTCAGGTCTGCCCTGCCCTCCGGGGCGAGTAGTGGCACTACTGGATCAGCTACTCTTGGGGTCTGTACTTCAGCCTGGTTCTGCGAGATTGCTTGGTAAAGATGCTCATAGTATTACGCAAAGGTTGCAGCTATTTAAGATCCATCCTGAGTTGCCCTGCCGGACTGTGTGCATACCTGAGGGACAAACCTGTCTTTCATAGATTTGGTTGTAAGTCTATGGATCAGCTGTCCATGTTTTGTCCCCAAATTCGTACAATCTATTTTGCATTTCTGTAAGAACTGCTTTAGTTCCTCGCAGCATCTTCTGTTTAAGGGCCTCTCATGCCGTCTCAAGGTGTCAGAACTCATCTCCATCCCTTCTCTGGGCCCTGATTCTTTCTATCTCTTTGAGTGTACCTTCCAATTCCCAACTTTCCACCTTCCTTTCTCTTTTTCTGCCAGCTATAAATGCAATTATTTTCCCCCTGAGAACCGCTTTCATAGGCTCCCATAGTATCACAGGAAACAAATCTGAGGTGGAATCAACCTTTTAGTAGAAATCTAGTTCTTCTTGTACATAGTGCTAGAACTTAGTATTCTTCAGCCACTTTGCCTGCTAGCCCAATGTGAGGCCAGCCTGCATGTATTCAGCCCCATCTCAATAGGTAAGTGCTTGGACAATACCCTTGGGCAATGCTTCCATCTAATTGGTTTCCTCTGCGTGCGGCAGTATAAGGTCTCTGTGCGCTGCAGCCAAGGCTATGTGCGCCAAGAACCCAACCACGTATGTGGGCGTAGCACCAATTATCAGTGCAAATATCACTCAAGCATTTGCATAATAAAGTGAAAAGACAGTTATCTCTACACATACAGAACCACATGGAGGGTCTCAAGGCACGTTTGCAACATACAACAAGCATAAAAAGGATACAGTATTCAAAAGCATTTCTCCATTGAAGGTCTTTTAAACAAGAGAGTATTCCTCTCTGCCTTAACAAACCCGAATTCTTCTGAACATCAGTTCCAGGAGACTGATAAAAGACTCCGAGAGAGAATGGGGTACCACGTACTCTATTCTATGGATGAACAAGAACTAGCTCGGTCAGCCATATTATGGTCTGAAAATCCCGACATATATAATGATGACACCGTAGCACAGACATTTCTGAACCTTTCCCCAGACGAGCAGAAATTAGCAGGTGTATACATGATTCAGCACCTCCTCACGAAATACAGAAACCAACATTCTGATCCAGGCCCCTTACCCGAAATATTAGAAGCACTACTCATGGATAGATGGAGAGGTCTCAGTACCAAGTTAATACAAATAATTCTAGAACAACGACATAGATATAACACTTTTATAAGCTCTGAATATGTTCCCGCTCCGCACCCAGAAACAAAAATGTATCATATAGAGCGTCTGCATGGTCTTGAAAGTCAGAACCCCTTACGAGAGGTACATCCAGTTATGGGTGAGGATCATACCTTGAAACGCGTGTATGTACACACGCCACTGACTAAGTTAGAACTGTTAGAAATGAAGAAACTAGTCCCGTGTCATGATAAAGACCCTGCAGGTTTTCACAGGGAACTTAAAGACATGTTACTGATGGGGGATTACACATATGAAGATATCATGAAAATGTTAAAGGTACTGCTGCCCACGGGCATCTACGAGAAATTAAAGGAAAAGGAATGGGAGGTGGGAGACAAAAAGATTGCATGGGCAGAAATAGAAGATGAAGAGAACAAACGTGTCCCAGGGGTAGGCCTTGGGGAGAAAACTAAAACATTACCAGGTTTGATAGTGCAGGTTCTGCCAAGATTATTGACAACTAGAAAAGAAGACTGGGATGCAATCTCAGCATGTAAACAGAAACCCGACGAAGATACTAGTGACTTTTATTCAAGATTCGAGAAATGTTTTATTATTAATAGTGGTCTTAAACCAAGTAGCGAGTCGTACCCGCATCTTTTTGTATCCAAGTTAGTTGAGAATTCCCTGTTAGCAGTCAAGAATCGTGTATACAAGGTTGAGAGTACATGGCAAGCAAATACGCCATCCCAGATGTTACAAATGTTACAATACCATCAGAATAGAATTAGAGAAGAACAAGATCAGGAACAGAAACGTATGAAAGACACGAAAATGAAAATGTTAGTAGCCCAGTCGGTCCATACCGACGGAAATAGAAAAGGTACGACCCAGACAGGTCACGCCGCAGGTCCCGTTAAAGGGACATGCAACTATTGTAAGCAGCCAGGTCACTACGTACATGAATGTCCAGTTCTGAAACATAACATAGCAACAGGTAAAACTAAAGAAAGACCGCATCCACCTAGACAAGATCAGGTTCAGCAACAGACCTCACAGAATGTACAGCCCATGCAGAACACACAGCCTATGCATGCTTCATCCCATACAGCACAGACAGTAGCGGTATCACAGCCACAGCCTCTTGCCTCGACTCAACAAGTTTCCCAACAGATGTACCAGTATGCCCAATCTGCTTATCCTGAGTATCAACGATACACATGAAACAGCCTAGAGAGGGAGTTTGGCTTGCCTCTTATTGAAATTCCTGTAGATCAAGAGGGTCCTTATGTACACAGTCAAGTATTGGGAAAAGATAGAAAGTTTTTAATTGACACAGGGGCAGGCCGCACAACAATCAGTCATAATGAAGTCCCAGGGGCACCCCTCTCAGGCTCACAAAATGTTTCCCTTGGTTTTTCAGGACAGCCCATTGTAAATGAAGTATCTGAACCAGTCCCCCTGGCTGTGGGTCCATTATCACGAGTTACAGACTTGTTACTTACGAAATCATGCCCAGAAAATCTGTTAGGAATTAAAACATTGAAGGCTCTAGGAGCCATAATCTGCTGTTCCCCGGAGGGGGTTAGACTCTTTCTGCGGGATTTCAAGGGCCATTACGTCTTACGAGAATTCGATGTCAGATTGAAAAATGTACCAGATCACTTGTGGGCAAAAGGCCCAACTGATGTAGGTTGTATGCATATCACACCATACCGTGTTACACTCAAGACAGGAGTTGTTCTACCACGAATCAGACAATACAAGTTACCACCCGATGCTGTAGTGGCTTTACTGGAAATCATTGAAGAGCTCATTGCCCAAGGAGTGGTCGTAGAGACCGACTCCAATATCTGTAATTCACCCATCATTCCAATTCTTAAACGTACTGATCCCAATGCACCGGCAGTATATCGGCTGGTGATTGATCTGCGAGAGCTGAATAAATGTATTGTACCACAGTACCCTGTGGTCCCCGATATCTCTTCCTTATTGACTGCTATTGATTCAGAAGCAACGTTCTTTACTGTAATTGATCTCAAGAACGCCTTCTTTAGTGTACCTATTGATCCAGAGAGCCAATATCTCTTCGGATTCAGTTTAAATGGACGAAGTTTCAAATTTTCCCGCGCACCTCAAGGATTCACAGAAAGCCCCAGCATCTATAGTCAAGCACTGAAAAGACAACTAGATTGTATACAAATGCCAGTTAACACTGCCTTACTGCAATACGTCGATGATCTGCTGATCACCGTACAAAGTGAGCCCGAATGCGAACAAGCATCACTGACAGTCTTACATTTTCTGGCCGACAAGGGACACAAGGTGTCTCCTTCGAAGCTACAATTCTGTGTTCAGCAAGTTGTGTACTTGGGTCACTTGCTGTCCAAAGTGGGGAGACAGCTCACTCCCGATCGCATTCAGTTAATTGTAAATATGCCACGACCCCAGACACAAAAGGAAGTGCGGGCCTTTATAGGCCTCACCTCGTACTGCAGACAATGGATTCCTCAATATGCATTTCTAGCTAAACCACTCATCCAGTTAACGACACAGGAGGCAGCGACTTCGACTGTCCTTCCTTGGACTCAGGAACATACACAAGCCTTTGAGGAATTAAAGAAAGCATTATGTCGAGCACCAGTTTTAGCGACACCATGTTACAGCAAACCGTTTACACTTTTTGTTACAGAACGTGATGGTACAGCATTGTCTGTCCTCACTCAAGACCAAGCAGGTTCACATAAGCCTTGCGCTTATTTTTCAAGTACATTGGATTCAGTAGCCCAGGCACTCCCTGCGTGCTTAAAGTCAGTAGCAGCAACAGCACTAGCGATCAGACAGAGCGATTCAATTGTTTTAGGACATCAGTTAACAGTACAAGTCCCACACTCTGTAGAGGTTCTGTTAAACAGAACCCAGACTCAACACTTGACCATAGCACGACTGACAGGTTACGAATTAACGCTATTCCAGCCACACATAGAAATCAGACGCTGCAGCATTCTGAACCCCGCAACACTGTTACCTACAATTATGACAGATCCAGCCCCGCATGATTGTATAGAAATCATTAATGCAGTAACAAAGCCCCGACGAGACTTAACAGATGTTCCACTGACAAATCCAGACCTGACACTTTATGTGGATGGTTCATGTATGCGAACAAGTACAGGAGAATTAGTGGCCGCATATGCAGTGACCACTGAAACCGAAGTAAAAGAAACACATCGTATTGACACACTGTCCGCTCAAGCGGCAGAGCTTATTGCTCTGACCCGAGCCTGTATTCTAGCCAAGAACAGAAATGTCAACATATACACTGATTCCCGTTATGCGTTCGGAGTTGTACACGACTTCGGAATGTTATGGCAAGAACGAGGTTTTCTGACCTCTAATGGTGCCAAGATCCAACACGGTCCCCTCATTCAAGCACTGTTAGAAGCAATACATCTGCCTTCAGGCATATCCGTCATGAAGTGTAAAGCACATACTAAAGTTACAGATTCTGTTTCCCAGGGTAACGACCTGGCAGACCAGACAGCAAAACATACAGCATTGACTCACACTCAGACAACTGACATGACAAAGACAATAGGACCGACAAATTGTATGACAGTCAGGGATCCCACACTAGATGTAATCGATATTCAGACACATGCTACCCCAGATGAAATAAAGAAATGGACTGAACTAGGAGGGATCCAGACAGATCAAGGTTGGATGACGAAGGGAAAATCTACATGGTTTCTCCCTGATTCTATGGTTCAAGTCATGATCAATACAGCACATAGTCCAGCACATCTAGGAGAAAAAGCGATGTTAGACAGTTTACAAAATCTTTGGAACAATAAACACTTACGAGCAGCAGCAAAACAGAAAGTGCGTACTTGCATGATCTGTTGTCAGTTCAATCCAGGTAAAAGCGTCCCTGTAGAGCAAGGTGGATTTCATCTTCCCGATCACCCTTTTGAAGTCCTCCAGATGGATTATATCCAGATGGACCGTTGTCGAGGATTTAAATATGTCCTCGTAATTGTTTGTGCACTTTCCCGTTGGACCGAAGCATACCCAGTCCCAGATTACACTGCTCCGACCACTGCCAAGCAGCTGGTTCGAGAATTCTTCCCACGGTACGGCTTGCCTCGTGTCGTGTACTCAGATAACGGTCAGCCATTCTCATCCGAATTAATGAAGCAGGTTTCCCTATTGCTAGGATACCAGTGGAGATTCCATTGTGTCCGACATCCCGAAGCCGCAGGCCTTGTAGAAAGGCATAATCAGACACTAAAGACACGCCTTGCTAAAATACGTCAAGAGAAAGGGGTCGACTGGATAGTCGCCCTGCCAGTGGCACTGTTCTATATGAGAATGGTTGCCCATTCAAGATCAGGACTATCCCCGTACGAAGTGGTCTTTGGTAGACCACCGAATATGTGGGGGACGCCCATTCCTAAGAAAATTACTGATGTTGATTGCAATATGTTGACAGATTACCTTGCCTCCTTGATGTCTGCACTCCAATCATGTCGTTCACAGGTTGCCGCAGCCTTCCCTGACAACACTGATGTAAAGCCGCATGATGTCCGTCCAGGCGACCTGATTCTCATAAGGAACTTTGACAGGAAAAGTCCGCTGGAGCCCCGCTGGAAAGAGCCGAAGACCGTTCTACTTACTACAAGGACAGCGGTGAAAGTGGAGGGCCGAAAGGGGTGGATCCACACGAGCCATGTTAAACTATGCAATGAACTGAAATCCGACCCAGGCTCGTCCACCCCTTCCAAAGACTGTATCGAGCCCAGTGACTTTAAAGTTTCCGAACGAGAGAAAACTACACAAGAAGAATACAGATCAAAACTCCGATCTAGCAAGTCAGACAGTTTAATTGTTTAAGTCCTCCCCTAGGTGAATCGGTTAAATAGTTTCTGACATGTATCCCCTAGATCGAGATAGAGAGAGAGAGAGACAATTCAAGAAACGTACATACTGCAAATCACTGCGTAGTCACTGTATAGTGACATTATTAATCCTGTTTTTTCTAAGTCTTCTAATTATTGTTGCAAGCATACTTCTCCCTATCTATTACCCTATTTTCAAGCGTGAACAATCTGCTTACAATGTTTCTGCTGAACATTCTTTTAGCGAGTTACCTCCACATGAACTTTCTTACAGACTTGCGCTGCGCAACAACACTTTCATTAGTATGTTACATCATTCCCATCAGACTAATAATGCTACAAACTGCTGGATATGTGGCCGACTCCCTCCCTACCAGAATTACAAGGGAGCTCTGCCCCTCTTTCCGTACCCGTTCACTGACAATGGCTCCTGTGGTGCATGGTTTAAAATAATTAATTCCTTAGATCCTGATATTGCTGTTTTCGATGGGGGCTGGGTTTGGGGAAACTTGAACTTGGTCCTGCTCGACGTCTGTTCCCCTGATAAGGAGGGACTCCCCATTAGAATAGGAACTGATCTAGAAAATGAAGTATATGGATTAAGCAATTACACAATTAACCTTATGATTCTTACTGTTGAATCTGAAGCTGCACCAGTTCTGCCCGCTATGTCAGTATTACCCGTCACTGGTGAATTATGTGTCAGGAAGAAAGGTTCAGTACACTTAGGTCATAGTAAATGTACTACTGTGGTCGAATTCAGTGATCATGGTAAATCGTCCTTTAAAGCTATCCGTCATTTCATTCCACAAAATGCACCATCTGTATATCAAGCTATTACACGTCTCCATAAAATTGCAAATCAGATACATCAGAATCCAGGCACCTGGACTTGGTCCGGTTGGTTCTGGACAACGTTAACCGCTTGGGGATGGAAGATCCTATCCTTCCTAGGCATTGGCCTAGTCCTAGTATTCAGTTGCTGCCTGTGCCTACAGTGTGGGCCAGCGATTTGTGGACTGTGTGCCACTTCATTTATTGAACATTCCAGTTTCCTTTCAAGACGTAAAAGAAAGAAAGAAGAGCAAATGATGTTACAAGAACAAACTGATCGATTCATGAGGATCGATATATCATGAAGGGTCCGTAGGGAACAAGGAGGGAATGAGGAAATATAAATTTTATGGTCAAATTGTGTTCCCTAGCGCGTACCCCACCGTCTCCATGTACCAGCTTAAAGTGCATGTAACTTCCCTCCTGTGCCAGCTATGAAGACGCAAATACATTTGCGTCCAACGTTAACATGTCCTCTTTCAGACCCACCCTGAATGGGATAAATAGTCCGTTCCTAAGTATGCTATGCCAACGTCTTTTTGTAGTGTACCTTACACGTTTTTTTAGCTCTGGCACAGTAGGCCCTGAATTTCTGCCATCGAGCCTTTTTTCTGGCTTCTGACTCTGAAAGCCTCAGTCCAGGCTGCCTCTGTACCCGTGAACTCTGACTTACTTCCAGCGCGGCCCACCGCGCTCAGCTCAGCCTGCTGCCTGCCAAGACTGACTACAACCTTCGAGTTATCTGTTCCGCTCCTCGAAAATACATTCCTGCCTACTAGTTCCAGTAAACATCCCCCTCAGCTGCAGAGCAAAGGGCCGACCTGTCTCCATGCAAGTAATTCATAGCCTCTGTTACCATGCTCCCATGAAAGGCCCATGCCCCCACGTTCCTCATACAGACACTTAGGCGCTTATACACGCATTCATAGTCAGTATAGAATAACTTCTGCCCCAGAGACCTTTTCCGTCCAGATAATATGGTTCCCAAACATCAGATATCAGATATGATAGAAGTACAAGTTGATCTGACATGCCAGACTTCTGTCTCTTTCCGTCAGTGAAAATGTCAAGCCCCCTGCACCCTCCAGTTTCACGTCAATCACACGTCATGCAGCTGCGCGCGCATCCAAGTTTCCGATTTCTGCTGACATTGCAACATTTCTGTTTAGTGCCACCCCCTTGTGACACCTACCTGTGACGTTTCTAGCACACACCTCTAGTCCACGCCTTCTGATTACGTACTAGTAACACGTGGATACTGTTATCTTGTCTTCTCTCAGCTGTTACGCCTACTATATTGCTTTCTATGGTGTAAATTAAGTATATAAGCTATGTATTGTCAATAAAATATTGCTCTATCCCTTCTTCCACCCCTGTGGTGGGAAGAACATGATATCCAGGTCTTGACCATTCCTTTTTAAGGAATAAAACCCCTAAGAACTCTAACACCACGGACTCTGTTTTTTTCTTTCCGATTTGAGTTATTATTGATTAAGTACTTACCTGCATAGAAATTAAGACGGTAAATTATATATTTACATCAGTATACTCAGACATGAGTCCCTTTCTCACTGCTCCATCAGGATTCAAGCAAGCCGGGCCGAAGAAGGCTGAAATGCCAGAAACCGGTACCCGGTAGCTTGTTTCCTTTCTGGTGAAGAATTGGCTTGGTAGTTTAGTCTGCCCTGTTCCCATGATGCACTGGGCCAGGGACAGACTGATTTGCATATAGCCAGGTTCTGAGCTGGGATGGGGCAGTGAGATAAATAACAGTGATGGATCAAGCCCTGATCTTTGGACTGGGTAAGAGTGGTCTGTTTAACTCAGACACTCTGTTCATCACCACCCCCTTTTTTAAATCGTTTTTGGCCACTATAGGTGTGGCAGGGTATACTCAGACTTGAGTCCCTTTCTCACTGCTCCATCAGGATTCAAGCAAGCCGGGCCGAAGAAGGCTGAAATGCCAGAAACCGGTCCCCGGTAGCTTGTTTCCTTTCTGGTGAAGAATTGGCTTGGTAGTTTAGTCTGCCCTGTTCCCATGATGCACTGGGCCAGGGACAGACTGATTTGCATATAGCCAGGTTCTGAGCTGGGATGGGGCAGTGAGATAAATAACGGTGATGGATCAAGCCCTGATCTTTGGACTGGGTAAGAGTGGTCTGTTTAACTCAGACACTCTGTTCATCACCACCCCCTTTTTTAAATCGTTTTTGGCCACTATAGGTGTGGCAGGGTATACTCAGACATGAGTCCCTTTCTCACTGCTCCATCAGGATTCAAGCAAGCCGGGCCGAAGAAGGCTGAAATGCCAGAAACCGGTACCCGGTAGCTTGTTTCCTTTCTGGTGAAGAATTGGCTTGGTAGTTTAGTCTGCCCTGTTCCCATGATGCACTGGGCCAGGGACAGACTGATTTGCATATAGCCAGGTTCTGAGCTGGGATGGGGCAGTGAGATAAATAACAGTGATGGATCAAGCCCTGATCTTTGGACTGGGTAAGAGTGGTCTGTTTAACTCAGACACTCTGTTCATCACCACCCCCTTTTTTAAATCGTTTTTGGCCACTATAGGTGTGGCAGGGTATACTCAGACTTGAGTCCCTTTCTCACTGCTCCATCAGGATTCAAGCAAGCCGGGCCGAAGAAGGCTGAAATGCCAGAAACCGGTCCCCGGTAGCTTGTTTCCTTTCTGGTGAAGAATTGGCTTGGTAGTTTAGTCTGCCCTGTTCCCATGATGCACTGGGCCAGGGACAGACTGATTTGCATATAGCCAGGTTCTGAGCTGGGATGGAGCAGTGAGATAAATAACGGTGATGGATCAAGCCCTGATCTTTGGACTGGGTAAGAGTGGTCTGTTTAACTCAGACACTCTGTTCATCACCACCCCCTTTTTTAAATCGTTTTTGGCCACTATAGGTGTGGCAGGGTATACTCAGACATGAGTCCCTTTCTCACTGCTCCATCAGGATTCAAGCAAGCCGGGCCGAAGAAGGCTGAAATGCCAGAAACCGGTCCCCGGTAGCTTGTTTCTTTTCTGGTGAAGAATTGGCTTGTTAGTTTAGTCTGCCCTGTTCCCATGATGCACTGGGCCAGGGACAGACTGATTTGCATATAGCCAGGTTCTGAGCTGGGATGGGGCAGTGAGATAAATAACGGTGATGGATCAAGCCCTGATCTTTGGACTGGGTAAGAGTGGTCTGTTTAACTCAGACACTCTGTTCATCACCACCCCCTTTTTTAAATCGTTTTTGGCCACTATAGGTGTGGCAGGGTATACTCAGACATGAGTCCCTTTCTCACTGCTCCATCAGGATTCAAGCAAGCCGGGCCGAAGAAGGCTGAAATGCCAGAAACCGGTCCCCGGTAGCTTGTTTCCTTTCTGGTGAAGAATTGGCTTGGTAGTTTAGTCTGCCCTGTTCCCATGATGCACTGGGCCAGGGACAGACTGATTTGCATATAGCCAGGTTCTGAGCTGGGATGGGGCAGTGAGATAAATAACGGTGATGGATCAAGCCCTGATCTTTGGACTGGGTAAGAGTGGTCTGTTTAACTCAGACACTCTGTTCATCACCACCCCCTTTTTTAAATCGTTTTTGGCCACTATAGGTGTGGCAGGGTATACTCAGACATGAGTCCCTTTCTCACTGCTCCATCAGGATTCAAGCAAGCCGGGCCGAAGAAGGCTGAAATGCCAGAAACCGGTCCCCGGTAGCTTGTTTCCTTTCTGGTGAAGAATTGGCTTGGTAGTTTAGTCTGCCCTGTTCCCATGATGCACTGGGCCAGGGACAGACTGATTTGCATATAGCCAGGTTCTGAGCTGGGATGGGGCAGTGAGATAAATAACGGTGATGGATCAAGCCCTGATCTTTGGACTGGGTAAGAGTGGTCTGTTTAACTCAGACACTCTGTTCATCACCACCCCCTTTTTTAAATCGTTTTTGGCCACTATAGGTGTGGCAGGGTATACTCAGACATGAGTCCCTTTCTCACTGCTCCATCAGGATTCAAGCAAGCCGGGCCGAAGAAGGCTGAAATGCCAGAAACCGGTCCCCGGTAGCTTGTTTCCTTTCTGGTGAAGAATTGGCTTGGTAGTTTAGTCTGCCCTGTTCCCATGATGCACTGGGCCAGGGACAGACTGATTTGCATACAGCCAGGTTCTGAGCTGGGATGGGGCAGTGAGATAAATAACGGTGATGGATCAAGCCCTGATCTTTGGACTGGGTAAGAGTGGTCTGTTTAACTCAGACACTCTGTTCATCACCACCCCCTTTTTTAAATCGTTTTTGGCCACTATAGGTGTGGCAGGGTAT
This sequence comes from Lissotriton vulgaris, assembly GCF_964263255.1. Lineage (NCBI taxonomy): Eukaryota > Metazoa > Chordata > Amphibia > Caudata > Salamandridae > Lissotriton > Lissotriton vulgaris. The sequence continues at coordinate 835,983,231 of NC_141696.1, read as the reverse complement.
ACTCAGACATGAGTCCCTTTCTCACTGCTCCATCAGGATTCAAGCAAGCCGGGCCGAAGAAGGCTGAAATGCCAGAAACCGGTCCCCGGTAGCTTGTTTCCTTTCTGGTGAAGAATTGGCTTGGTAGTTTAGTCTGCCCTGTTCCCATGATGCACTGGGCCAGGGACAGACTGATTTGCATATAGCCAGGTTCTGAGCTGGGATGGGGCAGTGAGATAAATAACAGTGATGGATCAAGCCCTGATCTTTGGACTGGGTAAGAGTGGTCTGTTTAACTCAGACACTCTGTTCATCACCACCCCCTTTTTTAAATCGTTTTTGGCCACTATAGGTGTGGCAGGGTATACTCAGACTTGAGTCCCTTTCTCACTGCTCCATCAGGATTCAAGCAAGCCGGGCCGAAGAAGGCTGAAATGCCAGAAACCGGTCCCCGGTAGCTTGTTTCCTTTCTGGTGAAGAATTGGCTTGGTAGTTTAGTCTGCCCTGTTCCCATGATGCACTGGGCCAGGGACAGACTGATTTGCATATAGCCAGGTTCTGAGCTGGGATGGGGCAGTGAGATAAATAACGGTGATGGATCAAGCCCTGATATTTGGACTGGGTAAGAGTGGTCTGTTTAACTCAGACACTCTGTTCATCACCACCCCCTTTTTTAAATCGTTTTTGGCCACTATAGGTGTGGCAGGGTATACTCAGACATGAGCCCCTTTCTCACTGCTCCATCAGGATTCAAGCAAGCCGGGCCGAAGAAGGCTGAAATGCCAGAAACCGGTCCCCGGTAGCTTGTTTCTTTTCTGGTGAAGAATTGGCTTGGTAGTTTAGTCTGCCCTGTTCCCATGATGCACTGGGCCAGGGACAGACTGATTTGCATATAGCCAGGTTCTGAGCTGGGATGGGGCAGTGAGATAAATAACGGTGATGGATCAAGCCCTGATCTTTGGACTGGGTAAGAGTGGTCTGTTTAACTCAGACACTCTGTTCATCACCACCCCCTTTTTTAAATCGTAAAATGTAATGGAACCTTGACTTTAGAAATGCTTGTTTATTGCATTGGGACGTGCCTGTTGTAACTACAAACTGAAGGGCGTCATGAATATTCAAATAAGAACACGTTGAGCAGGTGCGCTCAACAGACGCTTTCTACACGTGCAAACAAGCCTATAAAAGGCTTGCCGACTGGGAATGCGACGCTTCGCTTCTCAGTCAAAGCGCCGCTTCAAGAGCTCCAGCTCCTGACTCTTCATCGACTCCCTGCCCCGCCCTCTGGATGCAGCCTTCGAACAACTCCTTTTTACCCACCTGGATTTTCCCTTCGGGAGGTCTGCAGCCGGAATTTCCCTGTCGCCTGGAACCACTCTTCGATCCTCGAGCGCAACCACGGTCTAATCCCGGACTTCCGGTTTCGCCGTAGAAGCGCATTTGCTGCCGGACCAACCAGTGCTTCATCTAAAGCGGTCCCCCGGATTCAGGTTCCGGTTTCTTTCAAGTAAGACTAGATTAGCTTGCAAGAGACTTGGAACAAGCCTTGGCAAAACTTTTAAAAAACGAGTAACATTGTTTAGAGGAAGACGTTGTTCTCAAAGGGATTTTTAAGGTTATAATCCTCAAACAAACCTTGGCCAAAACATTTTCTTGACTTATTGTGAATTAAGGTTAAGTCTTTAAGTCTTGTTTTTTGTGAGGCAATGTACACATAGGAATAGAGAAGCAGTGTCATTTAAACTGCTAACTACTCAGACAAGTGTGTTTCTTGTGCATTGGTTTCCTGGGTCTGTGTTTTCTTTCTTTGTTGTTTCTACAGGACCCAGTTAACGATCGACACTTTGGTGCAAGGTAAGCAAGCACCTTGCATGCCAAAAGGTTCTGTTCTGTTGTACTAACCAGTTACTTGGTTTAGAGGACAATTCGAAAAACGTGATAACAGTTTAGTTTAATAAATAAAGCTTAATCTGTTTAGATTTCAAGGTGAAGTAAGAAAGCAATATCATTACTGAAGCCCATTGAACTTGCACAAGAAGTATGGGAATGAGCTTTGCTTGTGATCGGTATGTACATTAGCTTTCTCTATAAGAACTAATAGTAGCATAGAAAGAAGACACTGTAATGCTGAAATTAGCCTTATTTAATGTTGTTCTCATGATTGTTTAGCTTGTTAAAGATTTCACAACTGGTCAAAGAAAGCTCAGAATACTTCAGGAGAGAACAGATAATCTTCTCAGAAGAGATCCAGTGTTTGTTGTTTCTCTCTCTCGCTTTCCCTTCCCCCATCCACTACCCTTTCCCTCCCCCACTTCCCTTTCCCTTTGGGGATTAACTAGTTGTGCCAAGTGTTACATTCCTTGTCACGCTTGTTAGTCTTTAGAGGTATTGGGACTAGTCATCTTGGAGACGGAACACCTGGACTCTTGCAGTGGCATCCTGACACTCAGCATCACAAAATGGATGCTTCTGCCACAGACACAAGTCTGACCTCATGCTGCTGGGAGTCCTTCCAGCGAGGGAGGCTTGGACAATAGGTCTCCTGTCTTTGGAGGTGCTAGCACCACCCCAGACAGGCTCTTGTGTATTAGGGCAGGGAGGGCTGAAAGAAAGGAGACACTGCCTGGGGCACACAAGGTGTCCCATGCATAGTCCAGTTCAAACCGGTGCTGGGGCTTCCCAGCCCCAGCTCTGGCCCGAAACTGGACAAAGGGAAAGGGATATAACCACCCCCTTCCCTGGTCCCACCCATAGGTGAGACCTAGCAGGTAAACCAGCCCCTAGATTTGGTATATAGGTAGGAGCTGAGTCCCAAGACTTTAGATTTATTCTGACTGAAACTCTGAAATGAAACTCTGGACCTTCGGCGATCTACTTTGAAAGAAGACGACTGAAGAATCTCCCTTGTGGTCAAGGAGTGACCACCCTGCACGAGCAGGCACCATCCAGCGATCAACGGCTTGCTTTGTCGACGCTCCCGCCGTAGCCCGAGCACAGAGCCTGACAAGAACCGGACTTCCAGACATCCTACAGCCCGATCCACAGTCCCAGTAGAGCTGAGACCCGTGGAGGCGACAACAGACTTGGTTCCTTCCTGGTCAGTGGCTAGTGACCCAGACTCTGTCCCCTCTGCTTTCAGGTCTTCTTCATCTTCGATCCACCCTTGGATCCACCCGGACACTTCTCTCCTGGTCGCCTGCAGCATCTTTCTTCAAGGCTCCATAGGATTTGACGACGAAACCCGACACACTTTGACACCTATGCACCCGCTTCCCGTGGGTGAGGTAACGCGAGTACTTTGGTAGTAACTTTCCCCGAGTCCAGTCAGAAGTGCCCTAAAAGAACTAGTTTACCTCTTTTACGTTCCCATCCATTCTCCATGGTAACTCGCGTGTGTGTTCAGACACTGCACACGCATTCCGAGGGTCTCCTGCTTCCTAACTCTTGGTAGCTCAGCGTAGCCCCAGCGATTCCCTAGGCCCTAGGCCTATTGACTTTTCGTTAGGTGGTTCTTATACCACTATTTCAGTATATGGTTTAGCGTGCCCCTTGGTGCCCTACTGTATTTTGTGCAACTTATTGTATTTTAATTAAATATCTTGTATTATGCTTGTGCCTCTGACCTCATAAAGAGTTCTGAGGGTTTGTCTAGAAATAAATAACATATATATTTTATATATATCCTGTGTGGTGTTCTTTCATTTGGTATTAAAGGGGTTACATATGGTAAAACAGCTGGCTTCACATTCCCTCTTGAGTTTAGCCTAAGACTGCTCTGTCCATGCTACCCCTAGGATAGCTAGTCTATAAGTTGACTTTACAACCATCACCATAAGGGTTGTTTGGACTGGTGCAAGGTGCTCACTAGAATAGTGAACATCATATACCAGGCCAACTTCTCACATTGGTGTGCAGCGGTTGGGATTTAAGCTTGCTGTTGTTTTACCAATTGTAATCTTTGCAATATCATTTGAAAGATCATACAGGTACCTATAGGTACATATAAAACAAGATTAGAATACTTAAGTTCTACTGAACTTAGTTGTTGTAGAGCAAAGGGACTAGCACACCCTGACTACAACTCCTAGAGAAGTTTAGTAGGAAAACACCTAGTGTAGGTAGGCGCATACACCCACACCTCACTAGAGCAATGTCTGGCACAGGAGAGCCCAGTGGACTCCAACCTGTGGAGAGTGCCCTCCCAAGGTACCATCCAGATTTGCTATCCTCAGTTTCAAGGAACTGAGACACTTGTGTACCACAAGAAAGCTGAAACAAGGGTCTAACCCTACACTTCAGCAACTCCTAGAGCTCTTAGATGAGTCTGAAGCTCTAAAGCCTCTGGCACAGGCCCTACAGGGAATGCAGATGAGGTCCTACCCTCTTTAGATGATACTACTGACCCCCTGTCCTAGAAGAGAAGGAGGAAGAGGTAGAGGAAGAGTCTGGGGAGGAGGATGGTAGCCATGTCCAAGTTAGGCGACTTAGCCAGGCTAACCTAAGCCAATTTGGGGCTGAGAATGGGGCAGCCCCATTCAGGCCTTTAAGTAGGCTTAGCCAGAAGTATAGGAGGGATAGGTCTCACTTGAGATTCCCATCACTCCAATGCTTCTAGGGGTTCTCAGAGGGGAATGACATCTCCTCAGAGGAGAGAACACCAGGCTAGGATGAGGGAAGTCAATGTCAGAATTGGGAGAGAGCAACTTGCCCTAGCCAAGGAAAAACTTGCTTTTGAGAGAGAAAGGAAGTTAGGTGGGCTAGAGCCCACTGGTGGCAGCAATATCCCTAAGGATAAAGAAAGGTCCTATGACAATATACACCTGAGTAAGATTGTGCCCCCTCACAAAGATGGGGATGACATCCACAAATGGATAACTGCTTTGGAGAGGGCCTGCAAAGTACAGCAGGTACCCCAAAGTCAGTGGGCAGCAATCTTGTGGCTCTCCTTTTCAGAAAAAAGTAGAGATAAGCTCCTCACAGTTAGCGATGATGATGCTAACAATTACACTGTCCTGAAGAGTGCTCTGATTGATGGGTTTGGCTTAACCACTGAACAGTACAGGTTGATGTTCAGGGATACCCAGAAGACACAGAATCAGGACTGGACTGATTTTGTAGATTGTGCTACTAAGGCTCTGGAAGGCTGGTTATTGGGCAGAAAGGTACATGACTACAAAGGATTGTATAATTTGATTATGAGGGAGCAGATCCTAAGTAATTGTCAAAACTAGCTTCTACACCAGCACCTGGTGGACTCAGATCTGACCTCTCCCCAAGAATTGGGTAAGAGGGCAGACAAATGGGCCAGAACCAGGATTAGGCCTAGAAATCAGGGTAATGACCAGAAGAAAGATTCTATTAAGCCTCAAGAGAAAGGTGGGGATAAATCTAAAGACAAGACTTCCCCAGGGCCCCAAAACTCCAATGATGGGGGTTGGTCCCAAAACACTTCCTCTAACCAGAAGAAACCTTATTGCCATGACTGTAAAAAGCTTGGCCACTGGAAGACTGACAGCAGTTGCCCAAAGGCCAACAATAAGGAGAACATACCCCCAAGTAACACTCCCAGACCTCCTGTTACTATTAGTAGTAATCCCCCAGGTGGTGGGATTGCCCCCAAGAATTTGGCTGGGTTTACTTTGGGAATTCATGGGGACTCTGGCCTAACCAGGTCCCCTACCTTAGCTACTCTTGTCTGTGAAAATAGCATGGGGTTTGACAACTTCACTGCTTGTCCCAACACTTTGGGCAAGTACAGATAGGAGCCCCACATCAATAGCCGGAAAGTTGAAGCCTACAGAGACACAGGGGCTAGCATCATTATGGTGACTGACAGTCTGGTCCCCTCAGGACAACTTTTACCTGGGTTCACCTATCAGGTGATCAGCATTGATGGAGTGCAGTGCAGAAAGATCCTCCCATGGCAGTAGTTAATCTCAGCTGGGGAGGTGTCACTGGCCCCAAGAGAGTGGCAGTGTCCACAAACTTGCCTGTAGATTGTCTACTAGGGAATGATCTAGAGATCTCAGCCTGGGCTGAGGTAGAACAAGAAACCCATTCCAAAATTGTAGGCCTTCCCGAAAAGGTTAGTGGGGCTGTGATGGCCACATCCCCAGCCCAAGCAGAATTCCTTCCTAAAGAGGTTGGAAGGGCTGTGATGGTCACCGCCCAAGCTCAGGCAGACTTCCCTGAAAAGTTTGGCAGGGCTGTGATGGTCACAGCCCATACCCAAACAGAGTTCCTTCCTTAAAAGGTTGGTAGGGCTGTGATGGTCACAGCCCAAACTCAAACAGATTTTCGTGTTGTGAAGCCTGAAACTATGGATCACTCCACTCAGACAGAGAGCATTGGGGAGGGAGAAAAGTCTCCCTCCCACCAGACATTAGGTGAGAGTCAGCCTCCTCAGGGAACTGACCCTACCCCTTGTGAAGGAACTGCCCCAGAGTTAGTCAGGCCTAGCCTGGCAGAGCCCCTGATGTCAGTGGCCCATTCCAAGATGGGGCCCAGTCTGGAGCAGGTAACCTGCCCCTCTCTACCCTGCCTCAGTCAGCCAAGTACTGCAGAGGTCAGGGAGGCCAGTGGTGGACCCCAAAGGGCCCCCTGTCCACAAAAACCACCCCATCAGCAGATTAGGGGCACCAAAGCTAGCAGCCCTAGCAAGGTTAACATTTCAAAAACTCCTGAGGGATCTCCCTTACACTTAGTTAGGAACCTCCCCCAGATGGATTCTGTTGGGCACCGCCAAACCTGGGACCTAAGGGCAACAAACCTGACCTGTCCCTCCAGTAAGCCAACAAAAGGGACCAAGCCTCCAGCTGTAGGCAGCCAGAGGTTGACCCTGAGAGCACAGTGCAACTCAGTCAAGAAAAGAAAGGCCCACATGGTGGAGGATGATTGGAGGAAGCTGCGCCCTACATTAGAGGAGCCTCACATCAGTACTCCATCTCAACACCAGCCTTTTACTTTGCCAAAACACACCACAGGTAGAGATTCCCTATGGTGGAGACCCTATGCTACCCTTAGGGTAAGGGATTGCTTAGTGGACCATGAGACAGGGGGTAACCATGCTAGTGCAGGTACTTCCTTATATGGCCACTTAGGCAATATAGGCTTACCTGGTCAAGGATAGCCTTATCTCCTTTCGTTTGGGGGGGGGGTTTGTGTAGGAAGGTGGGTACCTGACTATGGTTACCCCAGATTTTTTGCCTAGTGTTTAGCTGGTTTTCGAATTAGTTGGCCTGGGATACTGCTAACCAGGCTCCCAGGCTATCTGCTCTCTCTGTAAAATGGACTCCATGTACTTTAGGTACATCTCCAATTGGGTATTGGGTCACCTTATGAGCCCCTGTACAGTGTACTATAGGTACCCAGGGCATAGGTGCATCCAAGGCCTACCAGGGGCTGCAGCATGTATTATGCCACCCCTGGCTGGCCACTCACATTGACACAACTGGCTGATCACTCAGCTGGGGCAAGGGCGTGTAATCACCCCTTGCTTAGATATAGTATTCCTATATCTAACCTTATATCTAGACACATATATACCTATGAGTCACTCCTATGTCAGGCCTTAACAGTCCTGGAGGCAGAGTGCTTGGTTTTATGTGAGATGGTGCTCTAGCATGAGCTGAGCCTGTCTGCAGCTTTCGGAACCATGTCCTTATAGCTGTTCTAGGATATAGCCATACCATATACTCTTAAGTGCATTATAATCCTCACGGTTATTGCTAACTTTGGTTTGGCTTTATCAAAACATGTTGTGTAAGGTGTCATACGCTTTGGAATACTACCCCCTCTCCAGGTCTGGCGACGGGGGTAGCATTCCACCCTTCTAGAGGGAGAAGACATGTTGTTCCTACTAATCCTGGTTAAAGTTAACCAGAGCCTCAGCATCACAAAATGGATGCTGCTGCCACAGACACATGTCTGACCTCCTGCTGCTGGGAGTCCTTCCAGCGAGAGAGGCTTGGACAATAGGTTTCCTGTCTTGGGAGGTGCTAGCACCACCCCAGACAGACTCTTGTGTATTAGGGCAGGGAGGGCTGAAAGAAAGGAGACACTGCCTGGGGCACACAAGGTGTCCCAAGCATAGTCCAGTTCAAACCGGTGCTGGGGCTTCCAAGCCCCAGCTCTGGGGCAAAACTGGACAAAGGGAAAGGGGTGTAACCACCCCCTTCCCTGGTCCCACCCATAGGAGTGACCTAGCAGGTAAACCAGCCACTAGATTTGGTATATAGGTAGGAGCTGAGTCCCAAGACTTTAGATTTATCCTGACTGAAACTCTGAAATGAAACTCTGGACCTTCGACGCTCTACTTTGAAAGAAGACGACTGAAGAATCTCCCTTGTGGTCAAGGAATGACCACCCTGCACGAGCAGGCACCATCCAGCGATCAACGGTTTGCTTTGTCGACGCTCCCGCCGGAGCCCGAGCACAGAGCCTGACAAGAACTGGACTTCCAGACATCCAACAGCCCGATCCACAGTCCCAGCAGAGCTGAGACCCATGAAGGAGACAAGAGACGTGGAACCGGCCATCTTGAAAAGTCTGTGACTTGCTAATTGTGCAGCACTTGAGACACCCTCGAAGCTGTGCATTGGGGATTGAGAAGCCCCATCCCCGAGCATCATCTGCACCGAAGATCAGCCCTGCACCCTCCACGAGTTCTGTGTGGGGCCCTTCTGCATTTTCCTGCTTGACGCATCTGTCGGGTCACTTGCCCGTTGGCTAGTTGCCATCTTGACGACGAATCTTTGAATTTCCACTGCTGGTCTGGTTGCTCTAGACTGGCCCTTGCTTCCCTCAAAAGAAGCAGCCCATCAGACCTTGCTGGTCTGATTAAGAAGCCAACTTTGATTCCTGCATGGGTTGCCTTTGCCAAGGCTTGTTGACTCCAATCCGGAAGCCGACACTGCCGACAGCGAGAGCCTCCGTGGGGCAGTCCGTGCCTGACTCCTGGTTGTCGTCGATGCCTCCTGGTCCATGTGGCTGCAGAGACAAGCTTCACAACAGCACCTGATTGCTTCGCGACATCGCCTGGTTCCTTCCTGGTCACTGGCTAGTGAACCAGACTCTGTCCCCTCTGCTTTCAGGTCCTCTTCATCTTCAATCCATCCTTGGATCCACCCGGACACTTCTCTACTGGTCTCCAGCAGCATCTTTCTTCAAGGCTCCATAGGATTCGACGTCAAAACCCGACACACTTTGACACCTATGCACCCGCTTCCTGTGGGTGAGGTAACGCAAGAACTTCGGTGCTCCTGTGGGTATTGACTATCCAACTGCCTAGGTTTCAAGTAACTTTCCCCGAGTCCAGTCAGAAAAGCCCTAAAAGAACTAGTTTACCTCTTTTACGTTCCCATTCATTCTCTATGGTAACTCGCATGTGTGTTCAGACACTACGCACGCATTCCGTGGGCCTCCTGCTTCCTAACTCTTGGTAGCTCAGCATAGCCCCAGCGATTCCCTAGGCCCTAGGCCTATTCACTTTTTGTGTGGTGGTTCTTATACCACTATTTTAGTATATGGTTTAGCGTGCCCCTAGGGCCCTACTGTATTTTGTGCAACTTATTGTATTTTAATTAACTCCATGGCTGCTATGCGTTTTCCCCCTCTGTGCTGCAAATTGTTCTTTTTCATTGTTTTATGACGAGCTGGGCTCGTCATCAGTGTTTGAGGAGGCTACACCATGACGAGCCCAGCTCGTCATGAGTGTGGAAGGGGTTAAATATCTTGTATTGTGCTTGTGCTTCTGACCTCATAAAGAGTTCAGAGGGTTTTCCTAAAAATAAATAACATATATATATATATATCCTGTGAGGTGTACTTTCATTTGGTATTAAAGGGGTTACATATGGTAAAACAGCGGGCTTCACATGCCCTCTTGAGTTTAGCCTAAGACTGCTCTGTCCATGCTACCCCTAGGATAGCTGGTCTATAAGGATGACTTTACAACCATCACCATAAGGGTTGTTTGGACTGGTGCAAGGTGCTCACTAGAATTATGAACATCATATACCAGGACAACTTCTCACAGTCAGGGCGGTAGGGAACGCCAAGGATGAACAGTGGTACAAAAGTACCCTCCGGCACCAGCAGCACTGTGTGCCCGTAGAAGGTGAAGCTTGAGTTAATGCTGGTTTGGGACAAAACCGGCGTCGGGCGTCACCACTGAAATTGCTACCGGGGTACGTACCATGAGGTTGACCAGCACCAATCTGGAACCAGGCCTGAATCCTTGGGGCCCTGCGGAGCCGGGTGAGAGCCACTGGCATCGAAGGCTCAGGGCACCCAACTGAGTCAGTAGGACCCAAAGCTGTGTCTGCATGCGGTGTCGGGCTGACCTAAGATGCGAGCGGCGTGGAGCAGACTGACGTGCCTCCAAAAGCTTTTGCGACTGCTCCCGCAGCGACTTCTGCTTCAGGGCCCGGCAGTCGGGGCACGAATTTGGGATGCTGTCGTGCTCCAGGCACCAACGGCACACGAGGTGTGGATCAGTGACCGACATCAACTTGTGACATAAGTCACACAGGGCTTGAAACCGGGCCGATGGCTGGACATCCTTTATGCACCAGGAGTCAAAGACTCAAAAGACGTTGACAAAAAGTTTTAAAAAAATTGTCAAAAAGGGGCAAGCTCTCACAGGATCTGGACTGGCTGCCAAGGAAAAAGAAAGAACTGACGTCAGTGCATAGGGGCGGCATCTAGGTAGAAACCGCGACGACAAATCGTACATTCTAATTCTCCTACTCTTTTTTCTGCAGAAAGTACCTGTAGGAAGCTGGCTCAGTATACACTATACCAAAATGTAGTGTTGTGTGCATGAAGTCCAGTGAAACCCCAAAGGTAAAAGTAGATAGCACCTTAATCTGTATTTGTGGTAGGGTGGGCGAGCAGTAAGGCTTTATCAGACGGTAGTGTTAAGCATTTGTTGTACACACTCAATGAGTAAATGATGTTACACACTCAAAGACTGAACTCAGACCAATTTTGTTTGTATAAAATATTATCAAGGTATTTTATTTCTAGAACCAAGCCAAGCCTGACACAGGTAAGTGAAATAAATGATTTGCAATACATTATGAAGTGTTTACAAGTGAATGCAAGTCCAAATGCAGTTGTTTGAAATACAGGTAAGACAAGGTATTAAAATTACTGTACAGATTACTTTTTAGTTACTTTTTATATTACTTTTTCTGCTCAGTGTGATATGGCTGGATATCACACTGGGACATTTCCTAGAAAAAAGGTAAGTAAAATCTGTTTTTCAAAATTGTTATTTTTCAGGTTTCCATACAAATCAACTCCACACTTGAAAAAAAATTCAGAGAAAAACAGTCAATTGGTTCCTTTGGAGAGAAATGAGGTTAACAGTAACCAGGTAAGTAATCGGTCTTTGGGGTTGAGCTTCTGGGATTAGAACAAGGGTTCCCCCAGGGTCAAGAATGTATTCTTGTTACACCCTCAGCGGCACAAGGGCGGCCATGTGCAGAGTGCTGACGCCCAATATTATCCAACGGGGGATAGAGGGCCTCCGGTTGGTGGTTGCTTACGAGCAGGCTACTGGGTTGTGGGAGCAAAGCTCCTGGTGATAGGCTCAGGGCAAAGGGGGATCCGGTTTAGCATACAAAGTGCACCCGGAGAGGCGCAGGGGCGGCTGGGTGCAAGGTGCTGTTTTGGCATTGAGTTCATTGTTGTTTTCAATAGGGACTTTCAGTTTTGGTTTACAGCTGCAGGCTCGGTCCAGGAAGACTTCCGGGAGGAACCATTGTAGTGTAGTTCCTATTTTCCCTATAGGCCCTGCGCATTGGAATAACATAAACAGCAGTGTAGACGTAGAAGTGCGGTCTTCCAGGTCTCTACTGACTATGCTAAACTTAATTGGGTTTGTACCAACTAGCTCAGAGGTCACTGGAAACTTTCTTGACTGAATTGGAAGTGATCAGCTCCCCTGGCTCAGACAAGAAGGGATTCAGTTTTCCAACAACCGCATAAACATGACAACTTTGCTCCTTAGAATAAGAGTCAATCTCTAGAATCGTGTGAAACAATAGACAGCTATTTCACTCAGTCAGTTGTGCAAGAATTACTTTCACCAGGATGCAGAGAATAGAGAGACGGGAGTTTTCAATAAAAGGTATTATTTATTGAACAGTCTTTCTTCTCATGCAAGAGAAATGAATTGCCACAATTGCAAGACTTGTTATTATAAAAAGTGCGTACAGTAAAAGGAGGATTGCGAAATAATACTGTAAAAGCATTGATATGGTTTCTTAGCCATACAATGGTTAAAATGAATAAAATATATACATTCATATATACATTTGACTAACGTACTCAACTGGTGCTTCTAAATACACCTACCCCAGTGTACCTGACCTAAGCCTAATACTTGGGAGGGAGTAAGTAAGTAACAGTTTAAGTTAAGTTGGTTTTGCCAAGGGTTTGCTTCAAGAATTATCTCTAAGGGTTTAGTCAACACTGTACCTCTGGAATAGAATGCTGGAGGTCTTGTATCTCCTCTCAGGACTCGATATCCCAGTTACCCGCAAGGGTAGGCTGGAAACGCCGGGGCTGGATTTTCTCGGCAGGAGAAAAGACAGCGTCTTTCTCAGCGCGTCAAGGAGGAGGAGGGGCAGCGTCCGTGGGCTTCTCGCATCTGCTGGGCTCTGCAAGGGACAGCTGTTCTGCTCCTGTATTCTCTATCACCACCGCTGTGTTTGCTTAAGGCAACGCTGGTATTATTTATACCTGGAAGGTGCCTTGTTTGACGTAAGTTTTTGGACATAAGACGTCAATAAAGATGTCACTAAGAGCCGGTCGTTCTTACAGTGCTCATTAGAGTTCTCTTACTAATCAAAACATAGCAAGCGGCGCTTTCCCAGGTTGCTGGGGGTTTTATCTGTTGAAAGAACTCGGTGTGTAATCTAGGAATCTAAGATGGTGGCTTCTGCTGTGTCCTATACTGTAATGAGCTGCAGAGGTGAGTTTCTGAAATATGGCTCTGATCGTTTATGCCATTATAGGGGTATGGATGGATTATAGCCGTATTGGGGCATAAGGTCACAATATTGATCGGGGTCCTAGATAAAACACGACACCCACTCCACGAATTTATATCCATCAAATTACTAAAAACTAAAGCAATAAGATGCGTGTGTAATACTTCCCACCCCAAAATACATATTGCATTTGAAATGGCGTATTTGAAATACATGAAAATATAGGTACTGTACGTCTTTAAGCATAGAAATGATTACAAAATAATAGCATATGTAATCAGTTGAACGATTTTGCGAAAAAATTACACGTGAAATGTCTCTGAATACAGAAAAAAAGGCGAGACTATTTCATCACATATAAATGCAATTGCTGTAACGTGCTAGAGGCTGAGGTAAAGTTATTATGTCTCTAGATCTACCTAAAAATAGAAGTTCTGTTCTTTATGAATAGTTCTACTTTAAGCAAAGGTTTTTGTGCCAGAAAAAAGGTAAATATTTTGAAAAAGTGTTCAATTAAAAAAAAAAAAATTCATGGTGAACGGTGGAATAGAGTTCCAAACACTTTTTAGTAGTTTTTGTTGATCAAAACTGAAGGCCAAAATCAGAGTTCATGGGAACGCTGTGCGCCGGAATGCATTTTCCCAAAATTCATTGTTGTTGTTCAGGGGAGAACATCATTTCAGACAGGCTCTTAAAGAATAGGTCCACATATTCAGGTGACAGTTCGACCAAGTTCGATAATGCTGTAACTTGGCAGGTGTGAGAGTGATTGCTATCATCGATATTTGGATCAGCAATGCTCACAGAAGGCCGTACCTGGGTGAGGTTGCTTTCATGTATCCCTTCACTGCCGCCACCTAGTCGTAGCACAGGAGTCTCAACGAATGCCGTCATCAGGATTGGTAGCCGCTGGGGACAACACGATGCGCGAGCCGTTACAGGACTTAGCAAAGTATCGATATCCATTGGTACTGCTGATGGTAGTGCAAGACAGGTGTCTAACACGCATTCTTCTCCGCATAGCATACATCGAAGCACAGGTAAGATGCAGGTCTGCCATAAAGGTCTGAATGGAAGAAACCAGGTCATGTTCAGATCTCTTAGCCGGGCCAATCACAGGACTCTAGTTATGCGGTCCCGGTAGCGTACTGCTAGGATCGTTTCTTCCATCCTTGCCGGAGTCATGTCTGTGTTCTGGCTTGCCATATCGAAGCAGGAGGGTCAAAAATAAAATGCCTGCTACAAGTCCCAAAGTCAGGGGTATGCCGCCAAATACTGAATGGACAAAATTAGGAATAATTCCCAGAATTGCTTTGAATGGTGTTAACAGTCCCGAAAAAATCGTCTTAAATACGCCTGAGATACCTACGGCATCTGACATATTTAGAATTTGGCTAAGCATTTCTGTGAAATGCACGGGGCAATTTGTTGATAAAAGGTCATGTGTCTCCGATGTTGTCCTTGCAACTTGGAGATCATACGTCTCTTTTGATGATGTTATGGGCACTGTTGTCTGTAAAAGCACAGACTTCATTCTGCTTAAAGTATCAATTCGTATAGAAGAGACATTCAAAGGAGGCCAAATCGGCGTCTCTGAATCTCCAGGGCCGTTTGGAAACAATGCTTGCATACAGCAAGTGACCATGGAAGTTACGCTTACGAGATATGTTTTCCCTGGCATCAAGCCACAACAGCTGTGATCCGTTATTAGAATGTAACTCCCGTTAGAAAGTTGCTTAAAGAAAGGCTCTATCTGTGTTGCAGGTGTGACAAGTTGGTGGCATGAAAGGTTGTTTCAAGTTCCTTCACAGGCCCCGTGTAAATTAATACCCTGGCACAAAAGTATACCGCTTAGTGAATGTTTGCAATTTTCACCACTAAGAAATACATTTTTGTTGCTGTCACTATAACATGTGTGTGTATATGGTAATTTCCATGCTAATGAATGTACCCTTTACCCAATCGTTCATACTGGCCAGTCGGTATATACTCAAGGCATTTTTTAAATCGGAAAGTTGTTATCGGAATTGTGATAATCCTGTGTATTATCCATTCAATGACAGGTCTTTCCGACATTGTCAATGGCAATCTCTCAAGTTTTTCGATGCTCAGGATTGTATAGTCTGCTCCTTTCTGTGCCAAGCTGATTTGTTTATCAGTAAGGTTAAAGATGGAAAACAATGACGTTGTATTGATTAAACGCCATGGAACATATCCTGAACGAAGATTTTGCAGCGTCCAGCCTAGCTGTACAATAGAACGCAATTGCGACTGACCATGCTGTAACATTAGCAAGTCTTTATCTATTATATCGATGGCAGATGATACAATACTGTCCAGTGAATATATTCTGGAGGACAGAGTCATTAACCCATTGTCCACAACAGAAAGTGATTTTTCCAAATTAATACGATCAATTTCTTGTATTTTTTCAGCTGTTTCAATTTGAGTTACTTTCCAAGCCTCGTTGTATGCCGCATATATGCTGGTCGCTATGAAGCGTTTTTGACGCTGTTTGCGTGGTCCCATAATAAAATCGCGCAAATCAGCACCATCTTTAAGTAAAGATAAGTGTTGCTTAATTTCTGCCAGTGTGGATGATTCTAGCCATTCAAGGCACAGCTTCCCTACACTGTATGTTGTTACTATCCCTGGATGTTGTCTCTGGGAGTATCTAGGGTCTGGTCTGGTCATTGTTAACCCCTGTGTTTTGTTCAGGAATCTATCTTGACAGTTATTCGTGTCAATAGGCCAGATTAACCACTTTTTTCAATCAGGATGTGTTCTGTTTAGATGTAAAATTTTTGATACGTCTATTTCAACTTCTGTTGTTGCATTATCAGGTATTGGCTTTGGAATAGACGGTTTGTTAAGGTCTTTAATCTTAGCTAGGCCAAGACAGGTAGTTTGGTGAATTGTGTCATTTAAGAACATTATTTGTTCTGAGATCATGCAGGCTCAAAATAATGCTTCTAGGCCTTGTACCTGCCAATCTTTCGTACCCCAGATTGTCTTTGTTTCAATGTTATTTTTTCAAAAATCAAAACCAAATGTCATCATTTTTTCATAAAATGCTTCTGAATATATCAATTTAGTATTTGTCAGCATTGTTTTCGACCCTGTTTTATCCAACAGTTTATAATAAAACGTTTCTGCATCACTTGTGTTAAACCCTGAGAAGTACTGGAATTTCTCATAGAATGTTTTCGAACTGCTTTTAGGTGGAGTAGCACAATGTTCCCATTGGTTATATTTAAAAACATTTCTAGGTTGTGCAGATTTATGTAAGTAATGGTCAGCGTAATGTGAGAAGCAGTACATCTGTTCATAATTAGACGAACCTTGTAAATAATCATGTTCTGTAAATCTTGCTGACAACACTAAATCAGACATCATATTATTTATACTTTCAAAATCCCAATCATCAGAAAATGTACTTGGTTTAACAAAGTCACTTAAGGAAACCTTGAACTGGTGAGGATATTTCAAGATCTCGACTGGGCCATATACTTCATAGTCAGTCTTGTCCCATACTACCCCGCCGGGTATTGGAATGGCTGTGGCATTTACTGATGATAGTCCTCTTTTCTTCACGTGAGATGATTTGTGTGGTTTTAGAACTAAGTTGATGTTCTGACTTGCTGTGTCCATTGAACTGTATTTGCCTTCAATGAATTTTCCCAAACAAAGTATCATGATGAGCCAAAGCAGGAGGGAAAATAAACCTATCCAAAACCAAAACTCTAACCATGGAGAAATAAGGTAAGTTTCCTTGAGTTGATGAAAGAGTTTTGTTGCTTTTTCTTTAAAAGTCTTTGTTTCTGGCGTCACTTCAGGTTCGTTTTGATCTTCAGAAAAGGTATCGAAGTTGATGAAGTAGCCAGAGGCAGTTCTGCCAATTGTTGGAATTGTTTTCTCAATTTGTCTTTCGGTAGCACATTCTGATGCCACATCATTGTAGACTGGTGTTTCATGATGAACTGTTTCAATCTGTGTTTCAAGAGGCACGAGTTCCATGGCATTATTGCATAGTCCCTCTCTGTGCACTGCAGGTTTATCAAATGTGATTAGTCTTTCAGTTTGAACCTCTTGGATTGTTGCAAATTTGGGTATTCTGTTGTTTCTTGGGAGTCCACTTGGCCTACTGTTGATTACAGGCCACATGCTTGTGGTTTTACCAGGTCGATTGATACAACTCGGTTCTCCTTTTTACCAGCAAGAGGCGTGTGAAGGGGCGGTTGTCGCGGGCTGAAATAGCAGGCAAGGAGGCCGTATATAGTGGGCTATGGTGGTTTATTAAAGCACACAAGTAAGTCCCAGAACAACAGGTGGTGTGACTTCCGGGACGTCGGGTCTTGTCCTTCCGTGGGGAGGGTCTTTGTCCGGTCCTTCTTTCCTTGTCCCGGATCCCGTCTTGTTGGCCTTCGGGTCGGATCAGATGTCGGGGAGGTACCTCGGAGGGCAATAAGAGAAAGAAGGGACCGTTAGACCAGCACTGTGGGACAGCAGTCCTTCCGACACCACCACCGGATACGTGTGGGACCAAGAAACGAAGATAAGTGCGGAAAAGGGGAGGAAGGAGGGCGAAGGAGGAGGAAGGGAATAGGAAGGGTGTCCGAAGGGTGAGTGAGGGGAGAGGGGCAATGCAGTGAACGTGCTTTACAAGATATACAGTGAGAGTATCTTTACCGTGCTCCGTGTCTAAATAGGAGAGACTTTACACTATGTACACTGAGCACCTAGGGTGTTCAGAAAGGGGTACTAGGTACTCACGCGGTCCGCCGTAGCCCTCCGATGGACTACGGCCGCTCTTCAGCCACCTCCTCAGGGACTCCACCAATCTTCCGACCATACGTCTTCTTCCGCTCTCTCTGCTCCGTCGTCCTCTCCGTCTGCCTGAGAATCCTGCCACGATACTCCGACCGGGTCCTGGGCGCTGGGGTTGCTTTTCACTGTTGTTGGGGCGGGACTTCCGGGGTTGCATTCAAGTGCTTCCTGTTGGCGGCGTCCGGGGATTGGTTCCTGCATGGAAGAGAGGGGCGGGATACTTCGAGTCACTGTTGCCGCTCCGTCATGGTGGTGTGTTACGGGCTTTCGGTAGCGGGGACTGCTGTGGGGGCCCCTGGATACCGGTGAGTCGGGAGGGGTGTGTAGTCCCGGCGGGGTTGGACGCGGAACAGGATCACATACCCTTCCCCTAGCTGTCCTACTTGTACGGGTCGGAGAGGAAGGGTAGCGGGATAGAAAGTCAGCGTTGCCTTGCTCTGTGCCTTTCCGGTGGCGAGTGTTAAAGTGGTAGGGTTGGAGGGACAGGAACCAGCGGAGGACTCTGTCGTTATGCCCTTTGTTCCGAGCCATCCACTCCAGGGGGGCGTGGTCGGTGTAAATTGTGAATTCCCGTCCCTCCAGGTAGTACCTAAGGCTTTCGATGGCCCATTTGATCGCTAATGCCTCTTTCTCAACGACGGCATAGTTTTTTTCCCTGGGGAATAGTTTGCGGCTGAGAAAGAGGATGGGCCTTTCGTTCCCTGTTTCGTCTTTTTGGGAGAGGACAGCGCCTAATCCCTGTTCAGATGCATCAGTCTGCAATATGAATGGCAAAGTATAGTCAGGGCTAATCAGGACCGGGCTGGAGGTTAGTGCTCTCTTCAAGTCAGTGAATGCCTGCCATAACTCAGGAGTGGGTTCCTTAAGGGCGAGGTCTGTGTGCGTGGTTTTCTTCAGGAGATCAGTGAGGGGGGCCGCCCTCTGGGAAAAATTAGGAACAAACCTCCGGTAATACCCCAGGAGACCTAGGAACGCCCGGAGGTCTTTCTTTGTTCGTGGGAAAGGCAGGGTCTGGATCGCCTCGGTTTTGGTCTTCTGGGGTCGGATAAGCCCCTCGCCGAGAAGGAAACCGAGGTACTGGACGGTTTGGGCGGCCAGGGTGGTTTTTGCGGGGTTAATGGAGAACCCAAAGGAACCCAGGGAGGACACCACCTCAAAAACGTGTCTTAGATGTTGCTCCCAGCTGTTGCTGTAAATGACGATATCGTCCAAATAGGCTCCGGCGTATTGGGAATGCGGGCGCAGAACCTGGTTCATGGCTCGCTGGAAGGTAGCAGGGGCCCCGTGAAGCCCAAAAGGCATAACAAGAAACTGAAACAGCCCCTCAGGTGTAGAGAAGGCGGTTTTCTTTTTGTCCTGGTCTCTGAGGGGTATCTGCCAGTACCCCTTGCAGAGATCGAGGGTGGAAATATATTTGGCCTTCCCTATTTTTTCCACCATTTCATCGACTCTCGGCAGGGGATAGGTGTCAAATGTAGACACCTTGTTGACCTCCCGAAAGTCGATACAAAACCTGACCGACCCGTCGGGTTTGGGAACAAGGACGATCGGGGAGTTCCATTCGCTGACCGATGGTTCGATGATCCCCATCGTGAGCATGTCCTTGATCTCCTTTCGGATAACTGCTCTGCGGGCCTCTGGGACTCGATAGGGTCTCAATCGTACCACTTTTCCGGGTTCTGTCTCAATGCAATGAGCGGTGACCGAGGTCCTTCCTGGACAGGAGGAGAAGACCTCGCTGACGGGTAACAGAGCGACACGGAGGGCCCTTGTCTGTTCAGGGGATAGGGAGGGATCTAGGCAGGAATCAAAGGGACAAACAGAGGGAAGCCCTGACCCGGTGAGGACAGGACGGGGTCCTTCCCATTTTTTTAGAAGGTTGACGTGGTATATTTGGGTTGTGCCCCTTGTGGGATCTAGCTCCACCTCATACGTGACAGGGGTCACCTGACGCCGAACGACGTAGGGACCCTGCCATTGTCCTAAGAGCTTCTGGTCTGAGGAGGGCATCATTAGAAGGACCAAATCGCCTATGGCGAATACACGGGTTCGGCTTCCTTTATCGTATTGTCTTTTTTGTGCATCTTGCGCTCTCTCCAGGTTCTGTTTTACGATTTCGCGTATCTCGGCCAAATGAGTTTTTAGGTTCTCTACGTACTCGGGCAAGGGTCGAGTGCGGTCGGGCTCTGCCTCCCAGGCTTCTTGTGCCATGTCCAGGAGAGTGCGAGGAGGCCGACCATATAACAGCTCGTAGGGCGAGTACCCCGTACTGCTCTGTGTTTTGCAGCGTATCGCAAAAAGGGCGAGTGGCAACATCTCTTCCCAGCGTCGGGCTTCCAACCCTATCAGTTTTTTCAACGTCTGCTTCAAGGTAGCGTTGTAACGCTCCACCAGACCGTCCGTTTGCGGGTGGTATGCTGATGTCCTGATCTGTTTGATGCCCAGTTGCGCACAGACCTGTCTGAGAAGAGAGGACACAAAAGGTGTGCCCTGATCGGTTAAAATCTCCCGGGGAAACCCCACCCGGGTAAACATCGTGATCAGGGCTTTAGCTATATGTTGTGCTGTGGGTTGCCGTAACGGGAACGCCTCAGGGAAACGAGTGGCATAATCCACAATGACCAGTGCATAGCGACACCCACTGCGGGAGGGAAGGAGGGGTCCTATTATGTCCATCGCTATCCTGCTGAATGGGACGTCAATGAGTGGGAGTGGCCTGAGAGGAACCCTGGGTGGTCGATATCGACTGGTTTTCTGACATATGGCGCATTCGCGGCAATAGGCTTTTACCCGCTGATGTACCCCAGGCCAATAGAATTTTTCCAGGACCGCTTGACTAGTCTTTTCATCCCCGAAGTGTCCTCCCAACAGGTGGCTATGTGCTAGAAAAAGGACCTTGTCCTGGAAGGGGCCCGGGATCAATAACTGTGGCTTCAGATGAGGCCCTCCCTTCCGATATAACAACCCCTTTTGTTTGAAGAAGTAGGGACCTACTTGTGTGGGGTCTTCTTGGTCCAGGGCCCTTCCCCACGCCTCTTGAAGAAGGGGGTCCTTCTGTTGGGCCGCCCTGAACTCTTGGTCGGTTTGCCATGGGTGTTCTGCGACGGTCACAGGGTAGGCATAGGCTGGGTTGTTCTTCTCCTTCCTTTTCTGGGTCTTTGTTTTCCGTGGTTTGATCTCCTTGAGGGTCGAAGGCAAACCTTGGGAATATGGGGCCTCTTTCCACCACTGGACAAGGGAGTCGGTGGTATCCTGAAGGAGCTGGGGTAGTCCAGGATAATCGCTTCCCAGGATGGCTTGTTCGGGCAAGGCCGGCACAAGACCGACTGTGAGGTCAGTACCAGGGTCTCCGGGGTGCTGCACCAGTACCTGAGCGGTGGGGTACTGTTTTGTGTCCCCGTGGACGCACTGAATAGCCACCATTCCGGTAGGTTTCCCAAGGGGTAGAGTCAGATCTTGAGGACGGAGGACGCTCTGACGGCAGCCAGTGTCGGCAAGGGCGAGGACCTCCTGGCCTTCAATAGACACGGGGCAATGGAAGGCAGGGGGTGTGTCCCCTGGTACATGACAGACGTAGTTCCTAGCAAAGCCTATCTCCATCGGGACCTCCTTCTGGGGGCATACACGTGCAATGTGTCCAAAGTTGCCGCAGTTGTAGCACTGAGGGCCTGGATTGGGAGGCCGGTACGGGATCGGAGAGGGCATAAGAGGTGTTGGTTCTGGTCTTCGGGGTAACAGGGGACGGGGAGGACGGATGGAGTGCAGGGGATGCGGTCGGTGGACGGGCTCTTCCTTGTGGCGCTGCATGTCTTGAGCCCGTCCATAAGCACAGGCTATTTCAACCGCCGTCTCGAGGTTGAGCCTGGTGTGTTGGCGCACCCATCTCTGGGTTGGGGGGTGTAGGGAGTTCAAGAACTGTTCCAAGTAGATTTTTTCTAGGATGTCTTCTTTGGTGGAGGTCTCTGGTCTCAGCCACCGGTTAGTGAGATCCTTAATCCGGAAGGACAGAGCCCGGGGATTTTCTTGGGGTCCTTCTTTGGCCTGTCGTAACCTTATCCTGTACGTGTCGTCATCAACACCGAGACGTTCCAGGATACAGCGTTTAATGTCGGCGTAGGGATTGTTCCCCTGGATATTGGCCTGCTGGTAGGCGGCCTGTAAATCCCCCGTCAGAAGGGGTCCGAGATATTGGCCCCATCGATCTGCGGGCCAGTTTGCTGCCTGCGCGAGTCTCTCAAAGTTCGTAAAGAAGTAGTCCGGGTCTTCCCCCGGGACGTACTTCTGTAGTACTACGGAAGGCAGGGAGGCCGTTGGTCTTGGTTGTCCTATAGCATCGGCTAGTTTGCCCAGGGCCTGTTCCTGTACGGTCCCTTGACCCTTGAGCACATCATGGAGCTGGCCCCGGTCATCCTCTGCGGTCTTTAGGAATTGTTCCATCAACTTCCCGAGTTGTTCTTGGGAGTCGGCCATGCGTTTCATGACGGCCTCCATGCTTTCAGCGAATCCCACTTCTGACACCACCTGTGAAGGGGCGGTTGTCGCGGGCTGAAATAGCAGGCAAGGAGGCCGTATATAGTGGGCTATGGTGGTTTATTAAAGCACACAAGTAAGTCCCAGAACAACAGGTGGTGTGACTTCCGGGACGTCGGGTCTTGTCCTTCCGTGGGGAGGGTCTTTGTCCGGTCCTTCTTTCCTTGTCCCGGATCCCGTCTTGTTGGCCTTCGGGTCGGATCAGATGTCGGGGAGGTACCTCGGAGGGCAATAAGAGAAAGAAGGGACCGTTAGACCAGCACTGTGGGACAGCAGTCCTTCCGACACCACCACCGGATACGTGTGGGACCAAGAAACGAAGATAAGTGCGGAAAAGGGGAGGAAGGAGGGCGAAGGAGGAGGAAGGGAATAGGAAGGGTGTCCGAAGGGTGAGTGAGGGGAGAGGGGCAATGCAGTGAACGTGCTTTACAAGATATACAGTGAGAGTATCTTTACCGTGCTCCGTGTCTAAATAGGAGAGACTTTACACTATGTACACTGAGCACCTAGGGTGTTCAGAAAGGGGTACTAGGTACTCACGCGGTCCGCCGTAGCCCTCCGATGGACTACGGCCGCTCTTCAGCCACCTCCTCAGGGACTCCACCAATCTTCCGACCATACGTCTTCTTCCGCTCTCTCTGCTCCGTCGTCCTCTCCGTCTGCCTGAGAATCCTGCCACGATACTCCGACCGGGTCCTGGGCGCTGGGGTTGCTTTTCACTGTTGTTGGGGCGGGACTTCCGGGGTTGCATTCAAGTGCTTCCTGTTGGCGGCGTCCGGGGATTGGTTCCTGCATGGAAGAGAGGGGCGGGATACTTCGAGTCACTGTTGCCGCTCCGTCATGGTGGTGTGTTACGGGCTTTCAGTAGCGGGGACTGCTGTGGGGGCCCCTGGATACCGGTGAGTCGGGAGGGGTGTGTAGTCCCGGCGGGGTTGGACGCGGAACAGGATCACAAGGCGGTAGTACTACTGATCTTGTTCCGTTGATTGCCAAGACAGGTACTGCTTTTCTGTAAGAAGGCCCAAATTCCTTCTTCACTGCTATTTTCTCTCTGACTAGATCCCCAATCTTTGGAATCCAGACAGGTCTTGCTGGGACAGGTGGTGTGTCTTCAGTGGTAGTTGGCTGTTGCTTTATTTTTATGTTGCTTAAGGATTTTCTTGTTTCATTCAAGTCCTTTAAAACAGCCAAACGATCTTTGATGTCAAAGTCTTTATTCTTATCTTTTACCACTGAAGCCTGACTATCGAGGTCCTGAACATGCATTCTAGTTCCAAACAATAGTTCGTACGGGCTGAAAACTTTTAGAGAATTTCTTGGCAAATTATTTAGACTAAGTTGGACACTTATTAAATGTTTGACCCACCCATCACCCGAACCTAATACCTTCGCCGTTATAGATTGCTTTATGTCTCGGTTTTTTCTTTCCACTACACTGTTCCCCTCAGGGTGTGATGGACAAGAGTATCGCAACCCAACGCCCATACTGGCCATGACCTCCTTATAAGCTCGAGAGCTGAAAGCAGGACCCTGGTCAGAATGGAACTTGGCAATTGCGTATGTGCCGATAAAGACTCGCAGATCTTTTATAACAGTTTTGGCGTCAGCCGAGCGCTGGGGCCACATTTTATAAGTGAATGTAGTCTTAAACAATTAATAGGACGCTGGATTGCAGATAGACAGCATTACGCTTCCTACATACCAGGCCATGGCATTACTGCGCTTGACTCATTGCTGCGATCTCTGTCGCAGTCCGGACAGTTCTTCACATATTTATAGTGGTGCAGGCTCATCCCCGGCCACCAGTACTCTGATTGTAATTCAGTCAGAGATTCCTTCATCTGTTTGCGCCTTGGACCTTCCCCCATGTGTGCGTCTGCTATTAATAACTTTCTCCGGTTCGTGTTTGGAATTACCCTATCCCCCACTCCAGGGATTCGAGCAAAAGGAACGGAGTTTGCATCAATTACGTATGCATAATTGAGTGGATAGTTCACGGGTAGTGCTGCACAGTTGCTTTTTGAGGATGTTTTTACTGCCAGCATGGTTTCCCTGTCTATGTATTTTTCTGAACGCTTTTTTGTGGCGAAGGAAGCCGGTTTAGTTGCTTCCGCTGTGGCTGTAACAGCCAATGAATTCCCTGCAACGTGATCGCCATCACGTTGATGACTCAGAGTGTGTATCACGTGAGTCTTTTGTAGTTCTTTCTGTAAAAGAACTACCTGTTTCCAAAGCATTTTATGCTTGATTGTGGCACCTGTGTCATCTTTGTAATCATTTTGAATCCAGCTCTGCAACTTATTATTGTAGGAGCTGACGCAAAAATGCGAATTGCACACAATTAGTGTCGGGAATTCACGTTCTGCATTTTCAAGCGCCATCTTTAAAGATCTGATTTCAGCTCGCTGAGCCGAACATTTCCTCAGGGTACACAGTCAAAATATCGAGTTGGAAATATCGACCTATCATAATATCGAGTTTGAAATATCGAAGGAGCATAATATCGAAGGCAAGAATATTGTAGGACAGAATATCGACCTAAGGTAAGTAATATCGAAATACTTAATATCGATGTAAGTAATATCGAAGTTAGTAATATCGATAGCATATATATCGATGTTACTAATTTCGATGACACTAATATCGATATTTGTATTATTTTATAGTTTTTTATTATGTATGTGTTATATGTTTAATTTAAGTATTTAAAATAATTACTATTATATGTGTATACATTTTCTATAATAATATATAAATTTATAAGGAAATTTGATGTTTTAGTACCGGAGCGGGTTGTGGGTTTATAGGGGAATAGGGTGGGAAGTAATTTAATTATGGTAAGTTGATTAATAATTAGTAGGATTAATTAATTAATTATAATTATTTGCTAATTAATATTGATTAATTGGGAAATAATTAATTGATTAATTGATATATTTTTTCTGTAGCGGGATGTGGGTTTATAGGGGAATAGGGTGGGGAGTAATTTTATAATAATGAATTAATTAATATATGTTTTAAAATATTTATAACTAATTAATTGGCAAATAATTAATATTAATTAGTTAATTAATTAATATAATTTTGTACATATTTTAAATTAGTAATTAATTGGTAATTAAATAATATTAATTAGTTAATTACATTAATTAGAGTAATTTATTTATATATGTAATTTTTAGTTACTGTTAATTAATTAATTGGGGAAAAATGATATTAATTATTAAATTATATTAATTATAGCTAATGTGCTAATATATTTACTTTATTGTTAGTGTTAATTAATTATTAATTGCTAATTAAATAATATTAATTAACTTTGGGTTAAGGAGTATTTTTAGGGTTCAGGGTCAGTTTTGGGTTTTTGGGTAAAGGGGTATTTTTAGTGTTCAGGGTCAGTTTTCAGTTTTTGGGTAAAGGGGTATTTTTAGGGTTCAGGGTCAGTTTTCAGTTCTTGGGTAAAGGGGTATTTTTAGGGTTCAGGGTCAGTTTTCAGTTTTTGGGTAAAGGGGTATTTTTAGGGTTCAGGGTCAGTTTTCAGTTCTTGGGTAAAGGGGTATTTTTAGGGTTCAGGGTATCAGTTTTCAGTTCTTGGGTAAAGGGGTATTTTTAGGGTTCAGGGTCAGTTTTCAGTTTTTGGGTAAAGGGGTATTTTTTGGGTTTAGGGTCAGTTTTCAGTTTTTGGGTAAAGGGGTATTTTTTGGGTTCAGGGTCAGTTTTCAGTTCTTGGGTAAAGGGGTATTTTTAGGGTTCAGGGTCAGTTTTCAGTTTTTGGGTAAAGGGGTATTTTTAGTGTTCAGGGTCAGTTTTCAGTTCTTGGGTAAAGGGGTATTTTTAGGGTTCAGGGTCAGTTTTTAGTTTTTGGGTAAAGGGGTATTTTTAGGGTTCAGGGTCAGTTTTCAGTTTTTGGGTAAAGGGGTATTTTTAGGGTTCAGGGTCAGTTTTCAGTTCTTGGGTAAAGGGGTAATTTTAGGGTTCAGGGTCAGTTTTTAGTTCTTGGGTAAAGGGGTATTTTTAGGGTTCAGGGTAAGTTTTCAGTTCTTGGGTAAAGGGGTGTTTTTTGTGTTCAGGGTCAGTTTTCCCTACTGTTGCACTCTCTGGAGTGGGAATAGTAATTTTATCCTTACGCTATCAAACGCTTTCCCTACTTTTCCACTCTCTGGAGTAGGAATAGTAATTTTTACCCTTACGCTATCCAATGTTTTATATCATTAATTGTTAAAATATCAAATGTTTATTTTATTTTTTATATTACTTACATTTTATTTATGTTATTGTTTTATGTTTGTAAATGTATTAGAAATACAGGAACCCTATGTCAAGGGTCCAGAGACCTGGTAGGTGTTTGTATGGTCACTGCTTACTAAGTCAGTGTGTACCAAAAATGTGTAAGAAAGAAAAATTTCTTTCTAGAGTCCCCTCACTCACCGGGGTTGCCCCACGGTGACATGCTTCATCATTGGGGCCATCCCAGTTCTCTACGAAAAGGGGCGTGCTGCGACAAGGCGACTACGCTGGAGCACTGGTTTTGTGAGATGACTATGTGTGGTGCAAGTGTGGTGATGGTGGAGTGGGTGTGGAATTAAAAATACCGTGCTAGTGGGCCTCAACAATTTATTTTGCTCCTAGTGTGGTATCAAAAATTAAAAAGGGGTAACACTGTATTCCAACTTTTACTGAGCTAGATCAGTGTCAAGGTCAACATGTTTCAAGCTCCCCCAAGCTTTTCTTCAGGACCATACAGGGTCCAGCCCTGTATTGCCACTCCTGTTTTCAAATGAAAAAGTGTTGCTAAAAACTACTTATTTACAATGAACGCTGTTGTTAATAAAACATGCGTGTTGTTGTACATACGTTTTGTATTTCACTTTGATTTCTGTAAAATAGAATAACAGTTGTTAAATGATGGACAACCCCTTCCAAGAAGGGGAACAACTCACATGCATCTCACTCCAAATAGGGCGTGAGTGTGCCCTTGGCATCATAATGATGCGTGCTGGTTTTCAAACCGGTGTAGAAAAATAAATCACTGTGAATAAAGTGGTTTAGTGGTTTCACACACAAAACATATAGACTTAATGTGACTATTGACAAGACACACAACACATACACACGAAATAGTATGGCAGATGGTTATATTTACATAAAAGAGTGTATGATTACACCCCATGGTCTTAGGCAAGGGCAGGAACGCCTCGTGGAAACATTGCTGAAAAAGGATTATCAAGGTTTAGAGTTAGAAGGCTCCTTTCCTGTTTGCCCGTTTAAAATTGCCGGTTTCCTTGCAATCTAGCGTAGTTCATACACTTACTTCCTATCGGCAGACCCGCTCGGTACTACCTGGTGCTTCCTCACCCGACCGCATACTGATCTGAACCCGGGCTCGCGGTGTATTTAGAACGCGCGAGCTTCCGGGTTGCCGGGACAACCTCTGTTAAGCTAGAGCGCTCACTTGGGGAGGCCATCTTGGTGGGATGTGATCGCGCTCGGCGCGAGTGTTAGCAAAAAGTAGGGATTACTACCGAATGTTGCTGGGTTTAGGGATAAGAAGTATTTTAGAGTGATACTGTGAACCAGGGCATATTTATACACTAATTTAGAACACAAGTTTTTTTCTCGGGTGGGTGAAGTTCTTTAGAATGACTAGGCTTATTCTTGAAAAAACGGGTATTTTAGCATTTGATAGATAGGAGGGCTAGTACCTATCTTTGCTGGGAAGGCTGTGCTGGGTCTTTTGATATTGTGGAAAAAGGTATTCATGGTGATAAGGTTTGTTTTTTGGGGGGGAGTATTACCATGATATTTATTCAGTTGTGGTTCATACCATCCCAAAAGGTATTCATGGTGATAGGGTTTATTTTTTCCGGGGGGAGTATTACCATGATATTTATTCAGTTGTGGTTCATACCGTCCCAAGACAATTCATTAAAAAATTGGTCTATGGGCGAAAGGCTCCCCATGGGATTTCATCATTAAGTCCTTGGGTGTCCGTATGTAGACGAAACACCCATCTTTGTTCTTTTTCATGGAGGATTCGTTCCTGATTGTCTTTGTTTTTCACTGTTTCTATGACCACCCAGGTTAAATCATTAGGTGTATGGTTCTGTTCAATGAAGTGGGTGGTCATTCTTGTTGTGGCTCGCTTGCACCTGATGTTACTTCTGTGCTCTACTATGCGAGTACTGACCTTTCTAGTGGTCATTCCTACATAGTGAAGGTTGCACGTGCAGGTTATCAAGTACACAACCCCACTGGTATTGCAATTGGAAAATCCCTTTAGTTCCCATCTCGTAGTGTTGTTGAAAGTTACGTTTTTGGTTGGGGAAGTCAAATGACAAACACTACAATTGTTGCATGGAAAATGACCATCAGGTAGTGGTTGGGATCTTACTGTCTGGGTTATTGGTGTGGGACGGGTATGTACCAAATAGTCCTTCAAATTTTTACCCCGCCTATGACTGAACATGGGAGTAGGTATGTGAAGGCCGCCGCTGTTAAGTATTGGCCAATGTTTTTTGATTATTTTGGACACACTGTCAGAGACTTGATTGTACGTGGTGATACAGATCGGTTTTTTGTCCTCAGGTTGTGTTCTCTCTTTGGGTTCTAAAAGTGCTTCCCTATTGTTGTTAGCCGCCCGTTTTTTAGCCTCTTTGATCAGTTTATTTGGGTATTTTCTGTATCTCAGCTTGTTGCTTAAGTCTTCCGCTTGGGTTAGGTTGTCGGATTTTTTGCTACAGTTCCTGCGCAAACGGAGGAATTGTCCAAATGGCAGGTTCTGTTTGAGATGGCGAGGGTGAAAACTATCAAAGGTCAAGAGGCAGTTCCTTGCTGTCTCTTTAAAATGGGTTGTTGTCACCAGTCTGCCTGGCTCAGCATGAATGTTTAGATCAAGGAAAACTAGATCGGTCTTGCTCATTGAGCAGGTGAATTTGAGGAAGGGATCCTGTGTGTTAAGCCAGGTGAGAAAGGTCTGTGCTTCTTCTTCTGTGCCTTGCCATATCAACAAAATATCGTCGATATAGCGTTTCCAATGTAGGATTTGATGTCTGTGTGGATTCCTCTCATTCAATATTTTGTTTTTCTCCAGTTGATGGACGTACAACCCGGCTATGCTCGGCGCAAATGTACTGCCCATACTGGTCCCATGTTGTTGTTTATATAGGGTAGATTCAAAGCGGAAGAAGTTTTCACACAGTGCTAGTTGGCAGCACTCGAGTACTACATGGCGAGGAGTATGGAATTCCCACTCGTTTTCGTACAGTACTTCCTCTAGGATCTGTAAAGTCTCTCTGTGTGGCAAGCTGGTATACAGACTTTCGACATCCAGACTTATCAGAAGGCTGGATGTCGCGTCAAAGGTTAGGTCTGGTAACAGGCACAGTACGTCCTTGGTGTCCCTCAGATAGGTATCTGTTTTTTGCACAAGGGGTCTGAGAAAGGCATCTGCGAATTGTGAAAGAGGCTCTAGAATTGAGCCTATCCCCGAGACTATGGGCCTCCCTGGTGGGTTTTCCAGTCTCTTGTGTATTTTGGGGATAGTATAGAAGTATGGTATTGTTGGTTTTTTGTTTGTTAAGAACTCAATTTCTTTTTTACTAAGCCAATCGTTGGCTTGACATTCCTCTGTTAGGTATGCAATTGAGATTCTTAGACGTTCTGTCGGGTCTTCATCCAGTTTGGCGTAGTTTCTTGTGTCCCCTAGTAGACGGAGACATTCATTCCTGTAATCCGTGGTGTTTTGTAATACAATTGCCCCGCCTTTGTCGGCTGGTTTTATGGTAATTTGATTGTTTTTTGACAGTTCCTGTAACGCGGATTGTTCAGCTTTGCTGGTGTTATGAAATACTTTGATCGTTCGTGGGTCTAACTCCTGAACCTCTCTCATGACCGCTTTTTCAAAAGTTAATACTTCCACAGGTAGGCTGTGTGATGGAGGGACAAAGTTTGATTTTTTATGTAGTCCTGTGTCACTCTTTGTTCGTTCTGTGGGGTCTTTGTCTTGAAAGAATACCTGCAATTTGATTTTTCTTAGGAATTCTTTCAATTCACAGCATAGTTTGAACTTGTCTGTGGTTGGGGTGGGTACAAATCCTAAGCCTTTGTTAAGCACTTGGATCTGTATAGCTGTGAGGCATAATGATGATAGATTTACTACTAAATCGAGCTGGTGCTCGTGGTCGGTTCCGGCGGGCCTTTGCTCCGTGTGTGACGTGTAGTTGTCACCACTGGTTCTGCCCATTGTACTCCCTGGCTGGGTTTGTTTTTTGCTCTTTGTGCCTGGCGGCCTCTCCCTAAAAAAGGTTTCCTTTGGTTTCCTTGGTTTCCTTGATCATTTCCCCAGTTCTGATAGTTGGGTTGGTTGTACATGGGTGGGCCATAGAAGAAAGGCGGGGGCGGAGGGCAATAATTATATGGGTCTTGGTACATGGGCCACATCGGTGCTTGGTTGCCTCTAAAACCCCTTGTATTGCCTCTTCCTCTTCTGGGTCTTCTGTTGGAAGTGGTGCTGTAATTGCTTGATCCCCCAGAGCTATTAGATCCTGTGTCAGAGCCATCACTATCAGTGTTGTATCCAGGGTTCTTATTGCTGGTTCTGTAATCGTCCCTAATATAAGGATACACTTTTTCGTGAGCAAATGCTTTTTTATACTTAGATAGTTTGATGTATTTTGAATCCTTCAGGCTGATTTCGAATTCAGACATCGTTTTATTTAGCTCATTCAGTCTTTTTGTTAGTTCTGCTGGAGTTTGAAAAGACTTGAGGCGTATCTCCATGGAATTTATCTCTTCCTTCAGGGAATCTACTAATCTGGTCGCGGTTTTAATGATCAAGACCAGCCAGTCTCTGGTACAATGCCAGGATATTTGTGACCAGTCCAGCTTGAATTGTTTGTCGTGCTGGAATATAAATGGTTCATTCCTGACTATGAGGCCCCTTGGTGCTGCGTTAGCTTGTAAATATTCCGCCATCATGACGCCATGAATCAATGTTTTTATCTGTGTTCTTTTTAATTCAGTCAATTCGTCCCAACACTGGCTCGCATCACTGTTTTCTCCTGTGGGTGCTCCTGCATGTGGTAACATGGAGGCAATGGCTCTATCAACTTCATCCTCCGAGAAGGATAGTCCTGTGTTCTGTGTCATAATTTTGTCTGTGAGTGTTTCTTTGTGTGTGTTGTCTTAGTCCCTAGATCAACCTGGTATGTACCAGTCAGTTGACCTATGTCTGAGAGAACGAAAAACTCCTGCAGCCCGTGGCTGCTTAATGCATAAACAAAAAAGGGGGGAGAAGGAGGTTAAACCAGACCAGGTCGGCCTCCAGTCTGTGTACGAAATACAGGAACCCTATGTCAAGGGTCCAGAGACCTGGTAGGTGTTTGTATGGTCACTGCTTACTAAGTCAGTGTGTACCAAAAATGTGTAAGAAAGAAAAATTTCTTTCTAGAGTCCCCTCACTCACCGGGGTTGCCCCACGGTGACATGCTTCATCATTGGGGCCATCCCAGTTCTCTACGAAAAGGGGCGTGCTGCGACAAGGCGACTACGCTGGAGCACTGGTTTTGTGAGATGACTATGTGTGGTGCAAGTGTGGTGATGGTGGAGTGGGTGTGGAATTAAAAATACCGTGCTAGTGGGCCTCAACAATTTATTTTGCTCCTAGTGTGGTATAAAAAATTAAAAAGGGGTAACACTGTATTCCAACTTTTACTGAGCTAGATCAGTGTCAAGGTCAACATGTTTCAAGCTCCCCCAAGCTTTTCTTCAGGACCATACAGGGTCCAGCCCTGTATTGCCACTCCTGTTTTCAAATGAAAAAGTGTTGCTAAAAACTACTTATTTACAATGAACGCTGTTGTTAATAAAACATGCGTGTTGTTGTACATACGTTTTGTATTTCACTTCGATTTCTGTAAAATAGAATAACAGTTGTTAAATGATGGACAACCCCTTCCAAGAAGGGGAACAACTCACATGCATCTCACTCCAAATAGGGCATGAGTGTGCCCTTGGCATCATAATGATGCGTGCTGGTTTTCAAACCGGTGTAGAAAAATAAATCACTGTGAATAAAGTGGTTTAGTGGTTTCACACACAAAACATATAGACTTAATGTGACTATTGACAAGACACACAACACATACACACGAAATAGTATGGCAGATGGTTATATTTACATAAAAGAGTGTATGATTACACCCCATGGTCTTAGGCAAGGGCAGGAACGCCTCGTGGAAACATTGCTGAAAAAGGATTATCAAGGTTTAGAGTTAGAAGGCTCCTTTCCTGTTTGCCCGTTTAAAATTGCCGGTTTCCTTGCAATCTAGCGTGTGTATGTGTTGTGTGTCTTGTCAATAGTCACATTAAGTCTATATGTTTTGTGTGTGAAACCACTAAACCACTTTATTCACAGTGATTTATTTTTCTACACCGGTTTGAAAACCAGCACGCATCATTATGATGCCAAGGGCACACTCACGCCCTATTTGGAGTGAGATGCATGTGAGTTGTTCCCCTTCTTGGAAGGGGTTGTCCATCATTTAACAACTGTTATTCTATTTTACAGAAATCGAAGTGAAATACAAAACGTATGTACAACAACACGCATGTTTTATTAACAACAGCGTTCATTGTAAATAAGTAGTTTTTAGCAACACTTTTTCATTTGAAAACAGGAGTGGCAATACAGGGCTGGACCCTGTATGGTCCTGAAGAAAAGCTTGGGGGAGCTTGAAACATGTTGACCTTGACACTGATCTAGCTCAGTAAAAGTTGGAATACAGTGTTACCCCTTTTTAATTTTTGATACCACACTAGGAGCAAAATAAATTGTTGAGGCCCACTAGCACGGTATTTTTAATTCCACACCCACTCCACCATCACCACACTTGCACCACACATAGTCATCTCACAAAACCAGTGCTCCAGCGTAGTCGCCTTGTCGCAGCACGCCCCTTTTCGTAGAGAACTGGGATGGCCCCAATGATGAAGCATGTCACGGTGGGGCAACCCCGGTGAGTGAGGGGACTCTAGAAAGAAATTTTTCTTTCTTACACATTTTTGGTACACACTGACTTAGTAAGCAGTGACCATACAAACACCTACCAGGTCTCTGGACCCTTGACATAGGGTTCCTGTATTTCGTACACAGACTGGAGGCCGACCTGGTCTGGTTTAACCTCCTTCTCCCCCCTTTTTTGTTTATGTAAATGTATTAGTAAATTAGAATATATTTCATTAATTTATAAATTAGTAAATTACTTATTAATACTTATTGTTCAGTACATATATATTATATATTTACTGTATATATTTAATTAATGTATTATTAATATATATGTATTATTTATTAATTTTAAACATTATTAGATACTTTTAAATATGTATATTTTTTTTATTAGTGTTATATACTTACTTTTACATTTATATATATAAAAAAAGAAATCGATATTTTTAACATCGATATTTTTTACATCTATATTTTTTTTCCGATATTTTTGTACTTACCATGTTGTAGATAGGATGTCGATATTTTTGCCCTCGATATTGTTGACTCGATATTCTTGTAGGTCGATATTTCTGATGTCGATATTCTGTCAGTGATCCTTTCCTCAGTGATTCAGTTTTTGTTATTTTCGGTCTGAATTTATTTAAATCAGGTTTAATTAGTTCGTAGAGAGGTTTAACCCTCTCCGCATAATTTAGAGTGTAAGTTCTTCCGAAATTCAGGAAGCCTAGAATTGATTGTAAGTTCCTCAGCGTTTTTGGTGCTTGGAGTACAGCGCACTTCTCTAAGAAGTTGTCCGCCAGGCTTTTTCCTTCACTTGATAATTTGTATCCTAAAAATAAGACTGTCAGATGGGCAATTCAAGACTTTTTAAAGTTGAATTTGTAACCCTCTGCAGTGAACCCAAGTATTATGGTGTTCACCCTTTTCAAGTGAGTCTCCAAGTCGTCGTCTGTTAGATAGATGTCATCGACGTAAGATAATGCCTCATCATCATATGTTTGTAGTAACTCTGTTACTCTGGCTGGGAATAGTCCTGGGCTATTTCTTGAATCCCTGTGGGAGCCTACAGAAATTTTTCTGTGACCCCATTACTGAGAAAGCGGTCAAGTACCTGCTTTCTGGTGCAATATTTTGACAAAAGAAACCATTAGATATGTCTAATGTCGTTTTATATTTTTTGCGAACAATGTTACTCATTAGTGCAGCACTATGCGAATTTTGTACTGCAAATGTTTTGCAACATGATTTTAGGTGCCTGTAGTCCAAGACTAGACGATATGAATCGTCCGGTTTGGAGACAGGAAACAAAGGATTGTTCATTTGAGAGGTGCATGTTTCAATCACCCCCTGGTATTCAAGTTGATCTAAAATCTCCCTGACTTGTTTTTTAGCTTCTTGCTTAATGGGATACTGCCTTTGTGCAGTCGGTTGACTTTTCAACTGGATTTTGTGAGGAGGAGAGTCCTCATCCCATCCTACATGATTTTTATATAATGCTGGTGCCTGGGCCACTGCCCATTTCCTTGCATATATATATTTAGTGTGAATTGGAATGTGATTCGAGAAGGCAGGCATAATCATTTCTTCGCCACGAGGGCACTCCCTGACAAACTCCGGGGGCCAATCTTTTTCAGCTAACATGATGTCATAGACTTTTGAGAGTTTATCCCAGAATAGACCCCTTATTTTCCTAGTCTTATCTCCCTCTATACGCAGTGTTATTTCGTATATCTTAAGAGGTTCGCTAACTCTGGTGTCGGCAGTTTCTACTTGAATGTATTCATTCGTGTCCACTGTCTCCAGATGACTCATCAGGATCTTGCGAGCTATGGTGATTTCTGCTGCACTGTCTAGCATTGTCTGTGCCCACTCCCCGTTTTTCAGCTGTGTCCTCAGTATTCTCGGCATGTTCGATTACTCTAATACTGGCTACCTTCTTTCTTGGAAATTGTGATTTTTTTACTTTGAGCAGGTTCCTTGTCTTTGGACTTGGTGGGCTCTCCTGGGTCTGACCGTCCTCTTCTTTCCGATTTCTGCGAAAAAGATCAAGAGGGACGTGTATCAATACTTTGATATCTATCAGGCTTCTTCAAGTTATCCCTATTTCTAAGGTTATATCTTTTTTCAGAGGGCTCCCACTGGGGAGACTGGTGTTCTCGAGTCGGAGTTCTTTCCCTCGGTCGAGGAGACCTTCCTCTGGACTGGAAAACTTTTTCCTTGGGAGTGGATTGTTTATTTCCATCCCAGTTCTTTTTCGGAGTGTTTGAATTATTTTTAATAAATAATTTTTCAGGATTTTCGATTAGTTGGGGTTTTACTGGTTTCCCACCCAAGCTGTCTCTACCTAATTCTTCATAACATTTTTCTATAATTCTGGCAAGCTCAATTGGTTGATCTGTTATATCTGTTTCCTTCAACTTCTGGCGGATCGCCACAGATGCTGCATCTCCTTTTATATTGGCTAGTAATATAGCCGAGACCTGCTTGAAGTCTTTCAGTAATTTCCTACCAAGAGTTAAAGCAGGTTCTGGACCGTATTCATTTTGAATCTGTTTCAGCACATCTGGTATTACCGCCATTGACGGAACACCATGTGTTTTTGTGTAAATGGAAGCAAAGACTGTACCCCAAGTGTCACAGTCCTCCATGTGTGGTGCGACCCCCATTGGAAGGCAGATGGTCAGAATTCTGTGTTTCTCAATAAGGGTAGTATTCGGAAATACTGCCTCTATTTGAGTAATTTTCTGTGCTAACCAGAAAGGAATTTGTTCCCGTTTTATGGGTGTTTTACCAAGACATGATTGTATGTTCTGTGGTGTAATTTTATTTGTGTTCCCCTGATGAGGGGTCAGCTGTGGGACATTAACAGCTGTTTGGACTGTTGCAGTCCGCATTACATATTGGACTAATTGTCTATGTATTTTAATTAATGTTTTTAGCTGTGCTAAA
The DNA here is from genome assembly GCF_964263255.1 of Lissotriton vulgaris. Lineage (NCBI taxonomy): Eukaryota > Metazoa > Chordata > Amphibia > Caudata > Salamandridae > Lissotriton > Lissotriton vulgaris. Next base: position 835,946,934 of record NC_141696.1, on the reverse strand, counting down.
AGTTCTTCTTTCGACATTTTTGCAATGTCCGGATGTGGTGTGTAGCTGGCTAGAACCGGCCACGTTGCTCCTGGTCTACCTAGTGGACCGAGCCTGGTAATATGATCATTATGTTTTAGGGCGCCTTTAAACCAGAGCAGGTGCTCTTGGTATTTTAATGGGATTTCAATCTCCTCGAAAGGAGCGTACTCTTCCGGAGGTTCCTCTATTTTGTAATAGTGGAACTTGTGTGCTGCAGCGTTTGCCGCTGGAAATTTTGTCCAAGAATAGAATACCTCTGTCTGCCGATATTCATGTGCCTCTATCACGAAGACGACTGTGTCACCTTGTGTGGTCAGTCCATTTTCTATAAGTTTTAACGTTATAGTTTTTCTTATGTTGACAGGGATGATTATTGCACCCGGTTCATTAACATCTGCGTCCTGTTGATTCGCATCTACTGCGGCTTCAGCGGTCCCGTTGTCTAGTACTGACATTGTATAAATGAAAGTTTTTCAGAGCAGGTCTCCAAGGAGACAAAGATTAGGTGCACAATATTTTGGAACACTGTATCCTTCAACGTTGAATAAACCAGAGCTTTACATAGGAATCTCTTCCTACTAAGTTCGGGCGGATTTTAACCTTTCAACCACTCCAGACGTCTATTCGAGTATTTACGGGAGAAAGGGTCTGTGTGAAAAAGCACGACAGAGTTACTCTAACGTCTTGCGTTAGTTTTATCTCCTTACCAAACGTTGGGCGCCATGTAGTGTAGTTCCTATTTTCCCTATAGGCCCTGCGCATTGGAATAACATAAACAGCAGTGTAGACGTAGAAGTGCGGTCTTCCAGGTCTCTACTGACTATGCTAAACTTAATTGGGTTTGTACCAACTAGCTCAGAGGTCACTGGAAACTTTCTTGACTGAATTGGAAGTGATCAGCTCCCCTGGCTCAGACAAGAAGGGATTCAGTTTTCCAACAACCGCATAAACATGACAACTTTGCTCCTTAGAATAAGAGTCAATCTCTAGAGTCGTGTGAAACAATAGACAGCTATTTCACTCAGTCAGTTGTGCAAGAATTACTTTCACCAGGATGCAGAGAATAGAGAGACGGGCGTTTTCAATAAAAGGTATTATTTATTGAACAGTCTTTCTTCTCATGCAAGAGAAATGAATTGCCACAATTGCAAGACTTGTTATTATAAAAAGTGCGTACAGTAAAAGGAGGATTGCGAAATAATACTGTAAAAGCATTGATATGGTTTCTTAGCCATACAATGGTTAAAATGAATAAAATATATACATTCATATATACATTTGACTAACGTACTCAACTGGTGCTTCTTAATATGCCTACCCCAGTGTACCTGACCTAAGCCTAATACTTGGGAGGGAGTAAGTAAGTAGCAGTTTAAGTTAAGTTGGTTTTGCCAAGGGTTTGCTTCGAGAATTCTCTCTAAGGGTTTAGTCAACACTGTTCCTCTGGAATAGAATGTTGGAGGTCTTGTATCTCCTCTCAGGAATCGATATCCCAGTTACCCGCAAGGGTAGGCTTGAAACGCCGGGGCTGGATTTTCTCGGCAGGAGAAAAGACAGCGTCTTTCTCAGCGCGTCAAGGAGGAGGAGGGGCAGCGTCCGTGGGCTTCTCGCATCTGCTGGGCTCTGCAAGGGACAGCTGTTCTGCTCCTGTATTCTCTATCACCACCGCTGTGTTTGCTTAAGGCAACGTTGGTATTATTTATACCTGGAAGGTGCCTTGTTTGACGTAAGTTTTTGGACATAAGACGTCAATAAAGATGTCACTAAGAACCGGTCGTTCTTACAGTGCTCATTAGAGTTCTATTACTAATCAAAACATAGCAAGCGGGGCTTTCCCAGGTTGCTGAGGGTTTTATCTGTTGAAAGAACTTGGTGTGTAATCTAGGAATCTAAGATAGTGGCTTCTGCTGTGTCATATACTGTAATGAGCTGCAGAGGTGAGTTTCTGAAATATGGCTCTGATCGTTTATGCCATTATAGGGGTATGGATGGATTATAGCCGTATTGGGGCATAAGGTCACAATATTGTTCGGGGTCCTAGATAGAACACGACACCATCAGCTCGACAGGTAAGTTGGAGGGCTCGGGGACGTAGGTGCACCTTTGGTTCTCTTATCCAGGGCTCAGGGTGGCTAGATGCAGGGGTGCCTTTCGTGGTTGGATTTCACCTTACCAGGCCACTCCCTGTTGGGGGGGTCTCCGTGCAGAGGCTGCAGGGGAAGTCGGGGAGTCCTAGAGGGGTCAACTCACTGTGGACGTGGGCTCTGGAGCACTGGGGGACCTCGCTGGGACCGGTGGGCCATTCGAACTTGGGCAGAAGGTGACGGATGCAGTGGTGGGTCCAGGCGTTGCGTTTCTTTGTCTTCAGCAGGCTCAGACTCTGTCTTGGGAGTTTTCTTTTGAACAGAGCTGCTGTTCACAGGAGATCTGGTCTTTGTTGGAGGCAGTCAGTCCTCCCAGGGTTCTGCAGTCTCCTCTGCTGGGGGTCTTCTTTCGTCATTTTTAGGTCACGTATTTGAGACCTCTTTTATATACTTTAGTATATACTTATTATATACTTACATGTACTTTGTGGGCTCTGGAGATCAACCCTAGAACTTGACTGATTCTGCTTAGGGACTTTTATTTCTGTTCAACTACCTCTATTTAACTGTCTTGATAAAAACCGACCAGCAGAGGTCAGCAGAGGTCAGTAAAATACCAGATTTAGCATTCTCTAAATTCCAGTCCATAGAAATTGTCTTACACGAGCACACGTAGACAATAACATTTTTTTCAAATCTTGAATTTTCAGTGATATGACCACCGAAGGCCCTGATTATGTATTAAAAACAAGGCTTTGGACTGTACAATTTTCCGCTGAAAAGTAATATTTCTCTCTATATGTTACCATACCTGGCGTGTCAAACTGTTTGGTGCTTACTTTCCCTCCATGTTGAAGAACAATAGATGTTTCAGCACCCAGGTTAATGTGCTGCATAGATAAATACATATAAGGTCCCAAAGGGGGAACCCAGAGATTTAAGTAGGCCGGGTATCACCGGTGCTGAGCACCAGCAGTTTTTTAAAGGGGGCCTCGAAATTGGTCTCTATCAGGCTCATTTTTCTGCCCTGGCACAGGCTGTCCATTTTTTTGAGGACCGCAGTGACAGCAGACACAATGATGTGTGCATACTCACACTGCTCACTAGTGGAAAAGGTACGGCATGATGTCATGCCAGGTGAGCGTTGTAAAGGAAGGGAAATCCTTTAAAGAGAGTGATTTTTTCACTGAATTTCCCCTCTTCATTTGAAACTCAGAAGCAGCAACATTGTCTTGGTGTCACCAGAGCTTTAAGTGGAAGCTTTTTCAATATTATATACAAGCCATAGTTGCTGCTTATTTATCTTATGCAACTAACAACCATTGACCAAGCCAATAGTCCTAAATTCTTGTAGGTATGATGTTACTTGTATTATATCTGGCGGCAATGACAGAAACAGCAAGTCGGGGTGCCCACTATGCTAAACACAGACTTTTAGCTTACGTGTTTTAAGCCACACCCTTAATTACAATGGCCACCCCCTTTATGAAACCCTCCTAGTTTTTTCATCCAACTTAAAGCCCTGGTGAGACCGATTGCTTTGCAAATGCTTGTGTTATACTGTTGCTTCATTATTTTGTCATTTTTAGGTCGAGCCTATAGCGGCAGAAAGCATGTGCTGCTTGCTTGCGAGGCATGGTGTATGGAGTGGAAGCTCTGCCCATCTTTTTCATTGGCTTGTGTCTTTGTCCTTTCTAAATGCTGCCTTCCGATTGGTTTATAGGCTGTTAGTCCCTCCTCATGACGTGCATGTCCTCATTTATATCCTTTCATGGTTACTGGTCCCTTTACTTTGTGTGTTAAATGGTATATGTTATTTAGATTGTGAGCACTATTTTCTTTCCAGGCTCTCCCCCCCTACTGCAGTCCATTCCTTCTCAATCTCCTGCCCCCCACCCGCATTCCCGCTGGCCGTGCCTTCCCGCCCCCCTGCCTCCCCCCCAATTCAGTTTGCAATGCAATAGGTCTTGGGTAAATGCGAGTTCTATTGAATTGCAAATGCTTGTTCTCCTTAGGATGCGGGAATCTGCCTTCTTGATTCAGGGCTGCCCCCTAAATACTGTATTTAGGGGCGTTTTAGGGGTCTCGGGTCAGTAGACATTGGGCTACTGACCGTAGGGTTGATCCACCCTTGGTGTGCCTATCCCACATGGGGGAGTGACCACAATCCCTAATCCTGATTGGGGAGTGCCCGCAAACTGCAAGATGGTAGGCACTTAAGAGTGGACTTCATCTCGCCTCCCCCACCTGAGAGGTGGGGTTGTCTGAGGTGGGCACATCTTCTGGGTTGGCTAATTTTTCCCTCCTGTCTTCCCGCCTAAAAGAAGAGGAGACAGGAAGGGGGTCTGCTCCTGATAGCAGGAGAGGCTGGGGGTCGCATTACAAAGGCTGGAAGGCATTTGAAGCTCCCATGCCAGAGATGGCTCTTCCTGGACTGGGGGAGGTGTGAACACCTACCCCCAGGAAAGGCTTTGTTTCTGGGCTCGAGGAGCGAAGACTCCCACCCCACGGGTCCACAAACATGTCTTGTTGTGGCAGGCTGGAGTGTACCAGTCAGGAAACCCACCAGAGGCAGGTCGTTATTCAGAGGGCATCTTTAACATGCCCTCTGATTGCATTTTTCTTTGAATTCCACACTGACATCAGTGTGGGTTTAATGTCCTGAGGAGTTTTATACCAAACTTCTCGGTTTTCATTGTAGCCATTACGGTGCTGTGGAGGTTGTCATGACAACCTCCCAGTACCATATACTCTTAATGGCAGAACTGTACTTACAATGTCAAAGAAAGAACTTAAGACACTGTAGGGATACAAGGCTCATGCACCTGTACCCTCACCACTGGTATAGTGCACCCAGCTAGAGTGGTGGATGATCTATGTCAAGGCAGTGGGTTGTAGGCATGTCACACAGGGATGTGTGCCATGTCACCTCTTCACTTTGTTCTGCACCAAAACACGCAGCCTGCAAAGGCAGTGTGTGAGTGTAAAGGTCAAGGGCCGCTAAGGGTGGCACAATACGTGGTGAAGCCCTTAGAGACCTTCCCTGGTCACATTGCCCTGAGTACTTGGGGTACCATTTACCAGGGGCTGACCTGTGGCCAGGGTGCCAATTGGGTTTGGTACAGTTTTGGAGAAAGAACACAGGCCCTGGGAACCTCATTTGCAGGGACCAAGGGCACATCAAGTCAAAGTGCATCAGTAGTTCTGGCAACAAGTGGGGGCGTTACTGCAACAGAAATCCAGCTTCTCACAGTACCGCTCAGCGGGAAGCACAGACCTTTCTGGAGCCCCAACACTCTTTACAGAAAACATATGTTCAAAAACTTCGTAGTGAAAAAGGGATCTTAGATCATTATATATATTCTTCAGTTAACTTTATTCTTAGCTGTACAACTTTCATGAAGTCCAAGCAACCTATTGTGGCAGACAGAAAAGTTGATTTCGGTTAACTTCATGGAAATGCCTAGATGGTCCTGCTTTAAAACTCCCCTAAAAGCTGGGGGCCTCATTTATGAAAAGTGACGCATCCTTGAGCAAACGCAAGGATGCGTCACTTTTCCGTACGACACGCTGCGTCAGAAACTTGCGGCGCGGATGCGTCATATCTACGGAATGACGCACCGTGCCGCAAGCGGAGGCGCAAGGCGGGGAAAAGTCACGCAGACGCGGCCGTCCTGACGTAGCGAAAAGACACGCAAGTGCGGGAAAAATGCCGTAAGTCGCTTTTGCGGAACGACGCAAGTGTACGCATCGCTGCGTCACTATTACGTTGCGTCAGAATCCGGAAAACGCCAAAAACACGCGCATCTATCACCTAATTCTCCCGCAAATGGAAAAAATTGCCACCATGGAGCCTGAAGGACAGAGCAGCAGCCAAGGAAACCTTCCACATGGCAGCCAGGATGCCCAGCCTGCAACACAGGGAGAAACTCTTGGAAAGAGGAAGCGCAAAACAAATTTCAGTGCTGAGGAGAATGATACACTGATAAGTGAGGTAACAGACCACCAGCACCAGCTGTTTGCCAGTTCAACATATCATGTCATTGCATCATTCCCACATTAAAGTGTCAGAAAGCGCACTTCCAGGGCTGTTGCTAAGGGTATACCCAGAAACATCTATGTCCAATTGACAATGTACAATAGGAACATCAAAATGTAACTATCATGCTGCGCAACAAAGATATGCATACACAGGGTCTGTGTAAGGCATGCACAACCTGAATTAAAACGTAATCTCCCCTCCATGATAAAACCAACATATCTCTTTTGCATTCAAGTGGACACATAGAAAGGTTAAAAATCTTTTCATGACTGCATCATGCACGAATGTGTCCCTTCCATGCACACAAACACTGATCCCCTGCACAGCTGGACCCCCTGCAACATGGTGCAAGTCTGCCTGGGTTGGCGCATGCCAAGCATTGTGTACCTGTGTTGTTGTGAAGGACAGGTGTGCTGCTGAGTATGGCCATGGGCCTGGTCACGATAATGTAGTTGTCGAAGTACATGGTCAACCTTGGCACATTAGAGTGCCTGCTCATTCTGAGTGTACCAGTGTATGGGTTAACAATGCCTCTTTGATGATTGTCGTGCTGCCACATGCAGGTGACACAGAAGTTGTCAGTGACAGTGATGGTGATGTTTGTAGCAGAGTTATGTCCTGGCAGGTGAGGAGGCATACAGGGTTGAAGGTGAGGAGGTACCTGACATTGTATTCTTGCAGTGTTCAAGAGGAATAAACCTTTGTTCACAGTGTGTACCTGAGGCAGTCAAATGCAAACAGCGTACAGTATGGTAGCCGTTGTGTCATGCGATGACCATTTCAATGTATGCTGCACAATGTCAACTATGCAATGCATGTGTTCAAAAATAATATATCCAAATTCTACTTCTTTGTGACCCCAATTATGTTGTGATATAAGTACTACATGTGGTAATGTGTGTCACTATGTTAAAAAAACATATTTACAAATGTGAAAGAGTAATAAAAATGTTGTGCATTTATGTGTCAAACAATAACAATTGGTTGTGTCATGGGGGATATATGTCTGAACTATTATTTGGATAGGTGTACATCATGAGAAATATGGAGTAACATCACAGATTATGAACCAATGCTGTGTACTTAATTTTTGGCTATGAAAAATGGTGTGTGCAGCACTCACTAATCTGACTCCATGGTGTGTGGTGTGGTTGTTCATAAAGGTATTGAATGCTTCAGGTCTGGGTGTGTGGTGACAAGGAAACTCAATCCATGTACTCACTGAACTTTGAACAGTGTATTTAAAGTCTCCGCTCTGAAACACCTACTCTACAGTTGCAACATGCCTAGTATGAACAATTAATGAAATGGAATGTCATGACACGGCATGTTTTGGTATAATGTATGTGCCTTTTTGTACAAGAGTGTCACACCTGTTGTCCATGGGGGCACAGTGTCAAACATTGGCAATTGTGGAGGGAGAGCTGTGAGTAAACAAATGCAGGACAGAACAATCAATGTCTCATGGTTGTAGGGATGTGTGTGTGAGTGTGTGCAGCAAAACATATAGAGGCCAATTCACAGAATGAACTCAAGACTCAATTCTAATCTTACTACTATATTGTAATTCACAGAATGCACTTACTACTTTTTCACATTCACAGAATGAACTTAATACTTTTGGCATTCACAGAAGTAACGATTTTGCCTAAAGTGTCTCTGAAGACAGACTTAAGATAGAGTAAAGGCAAAATCCTAACTCCTGTGAATACCAAAAGTACAAAGTTCATTATGTGAATGCCCAAAGTAGTAAGTGTATTCTATCAACACCAAAAATGTATCAAGTTTACTATTGAGTTTCAAGTTTGTTTTGTAAATCTGGAACACATTGAGGGAAGTCACGCCTCAAAGATGTGTCCCAGTTCTCTGCAGCCTATGCAACCCTGCCTTTGTGTCACGTTAAAGGAATCAGCCAGCCAGGCTCACTACTCTGAGTCAATCACAATGCTGTGAAGTGCTGGTGTTACTTGTAATAGTAAGTGGGACAATACATGCTGGAATGTTGGCCATGTTTGCCATGGAGCCTGAAATGCAGCCTGTATACCAAACATGGAAGTGGGTATTACTGCTCTGGTCATCATGGGTGGTACCTGAGTCACCTTGGCAATATGCACATGAGCCACATTATGTAAGATGCCCCCCACCCACCCTCCCATGCCATGATGACACATAGCATTATCACATCAGTCACTCATCCCTTGGGTCTCCATAATAAGTCATTTCAGTTCTCTCATCTGAGCCCACCATCCACATATGGTCTATGAACTACCACTAAGGTCACCACCCCTGTGTTCATGTGTTCGGTCATCAATGAATATTGTAAGTCACAATTAGCCTACTCAATGTCAGCTGCTGTGCAAGCCCACAGCAGACGGATGTACATGGTGTGCTGAAGCCACGCCTATGGGAAGTCTGAATGTGCCCATCTGGGTCTCAAATGCAATCATTTTCAGCAGCATCTGATATACAGTCATTCACTGATGCAGCTCAGCCAGCCTCCATGCACTCATACATGGAAAACATTTGAGCATGACAACAGGCCTTTCCAAACATGACCCACAGACATTGCACATGCCTACACTGCTGACAAACCTCTAACACCACCCTGGTGTCAAACACAGCCTACACCAACGTTACTGCAAGTGAAAGTCACACCTGGATACACAACTGTGCATACCACACCTCCACCCTCTGCAAGCCTAACAAACAGCACTACAGGGACACGGCATGGTAGAGCACTGATTTCTAAGAAGCAAGAGGCACCAGCAGATACCTTGGTAAGAAATGTATAAACACCAAGACACCTGAAATGTAAAACACATACATGGCCCCCATGAGGGAGAACCACAAAAAAAATCCTACATAATGGAAAGTCCTGCCAACTAGTCAAGGTCCTGCATTTATACAACAACCTATGCTGCAAAGCCACAGACATCACCCTGGCACTACAGACCTGTGATAAGTGTCCAACAAAGTTCACCATAAACAACAACAATTTCAATACAATAACTTTCCCGTACACATGAGATGCCACAGGCAGCACCACCCACACCTCTCACAACACAACAGCCATACTACCATACCCACCGGGACACCAGTCACAGCTCAATGCACACCCTCAAACATGAGATACAGCCACCTGTGGGATCAGTACAGCCCTGTCCTCATTATATCAACAACAGCACCAAGATCACCATATTCACAGCCACAGGTGACATCTCTACCCTCCGGGACCAGGAGCTGTGAGTGTGCTCCAACACAGACTAACAGCACACAGATTTGCCACACTACATGATGCAGGATTCTAAGGAACATTGCTTAACTGGGTCACTCACCCCACCAAGATGTTCAAGGATCAGACTGACAACCTTCGCCTTCAAATGCACGTTATTCCAATGCTGAATGCAAGAGGGACCATCTATGTGTCTGACCCCTGTCAACATCAACAGGGCTGCCTCAGCACCATTACTAACCAAATACAGCCTCAACATTGTATCCATTGCTGATGACAGACTACTCATACTCTCTCACACCTAAGACTACACCAACTAAACACATGAAAAACAGTGAGGAATGCAGTACGTCCCAGTCTGCATCAACCACAGCTGCATGTAATCAAAATCAGAGAATACCGAATTCTGTGTCCTTGGAACAACTCCTTCAGCATGTGAAAACACATGTTGCATCTACCACTCTGATGGGAAGGGGCTTCCACTAACGCTCAAAGAGATACGTCTTGATGAGTCCTCTGAATGGGAGTAGGTCCTGGGTGTGCCGTAGATGGCCTGGGAGTGCAAGGTCTTGGCGGTGAGGTAGGACAGGGAACTGCTGCTGGAGGTTGGTCATACAATGCGGTGGACAGCGGTGAGGGGGAGGCTGGTGGGGTGGACGTGGCGTGTGGGGGTGTAGAAGGTGAGTCTGCTGCACATGTAGGGTTGCCCGGCCTAATGGAGTGCATTGTGTGTCTGGTTGTGGAGCTTCAAGCTGATCCACTTGCTGATGGGGAACCAGTGTAGGTCTCACATTTGGGGATGATGTTGCTGCGGTGGGGGACGTTGACAATCAATGAGCCGTAAGTGCATTGGATGTGTTGCAGTAGTAGTAGGTCTTTTTCAGGGAATCCTGCCTACAGTGCATTGCAGTAGTCCAGTCTGCTGGTACTCAGGGCCTGTGTCACAGTTATTTTTGTCTGGGGTGGGGATCCACTTGTGGATCCTGCATAGCATGTGGAGGCAGTTGTAGCATGAGGGGAAGATGGCGTTGACCTGCTCAGACATGGAGAGGGAGGAGTACTGGAAGTATTGTAAGTTGCGTGTATGGTCAGTGAGTGTTGTTGCTGTTCCCAGTGTGGTTGCCCGACAGGAGTTGTCCCAGGCTCAGGGTGTGGGTCCGAGGATGATGACCTGTGTCATCTCCAAGTACAGTTTCACACTGCTGCTCCTCATCCAGTTGGTGAGGGACTTCATTTCCACGTGGAGGTTTGTTCATGGTGTGTGTGGGTCCCTGGTGATGGAGTGCAAATTGCCACATGCACTTCCTACTGTGCTGGAATGTGTCCCCAATACACACCAACTAAACAGACATCAGGACATGCACTCAAGTAGAATGTTGCAAGTGTGCAAGCACTGTCTGCCCATGTGCCATGTTTTTTTTGTAAAGTTCGTATCCATCAAATGATTAATGCCATGTCACTTTTTGTACACATGAGTGATGATGTGTCGCTTGAACTTTGACATGTTGAAACACAGCAAAGTCAAAAACGGTAGATGACTCTAAATTGTGCATTTGTACACCACATGTCAGACATGATCATAAACATACATCTATTTTTGATTTCAGGCCATGGTACACCTACTCTGGAGCTGGAAGCCATGTTTGAAACGGACAATGAGGGTGGTGAAAGTGTAACAAGTATGGGCCCAGAAATCATCCGGGACATAATACAATCACTACAAACTCCCTCTCCACCCACAAGAAGGCAAAGCAGCCCAGTGGGATCTCCGGTTGGCCAACAGGGAAGCACTCCTATGCCACCTCCCACAACATCTGTGCCTCACCAGTCTCCAAACACACTAAATACATTTGAACAGCGTGTAGTGGATGTGCAGAGTCAGTTGGCACAGGAGGTGCGTAAGGGCATTGAGAGCATGGCAGGGACCCTAGAGGGAGTGCTCCGGTGCCTAACCTCAAATACTGCCAGTGCGGAAACTGGTAGCACCACTGAAGCACTACCACGCACTTTGTTTGACGCCATGACAGAAATTTCCGAAGTCATGCAGCAGAGGCACAGACAAATGCCCACCACAAGTGCCAGCTCTGAAGTGGCCAACACTCTGAAGGAAATACAGGACACCCTCAAACAAATGACAGCCAAACAGGATGAATACCTCACAAAATTGGCTGACTATCAACGAGATGTGACAGCTGCGCTTGAGAGCCAGCAAATAATGCTGAATGCATTTATGCGGTACCTGATGGGCATCGAACATGTTCCAGGTCCAACACCATCAACATCTGCAGTCCATGAAGTGGCTATGCCTACTGTGTCGACTGCCCCACTGGTCACACCATCAGCTGTGACAAACCCATCTGATGAAGATGAATCTGAAGAATTCCCAGTCCTCCGCAGAACAATGCGTTAGAAGCACATATTGTCAGTGTTATATCTTTGTAATGATGTAATGTTCTATGGTCTCTGTGCTCACGGGATTCCAGAGTGTGGAATCCAGGGGGCAGTACACAGATAAACAGTTACTGTGAGAGTTGGTCCTTGGATCTCCCTGGGGTTGTTACTTTGAATAAACTACATTTTCTTCTACAATCCACTGTACTTCAAGTCATTGCAGTCAGGAGTCGGATTTTCCTTCACGAGCAATTGTTGTCATCACAAACTACATGTTCCACAAACCCTGTGATCTGGGTGGAGTATATAAGGGTGGAACCTACGGAGAAAGACGTAGGATTATTTTTGTACCTGACCCGTAGGTGGAGTAGGAGGTTCATCCTTGGGAGTGCTTGTTCCTTGTGTTTCCTTGTCTTGGTCCTCTCTCCTGCTCCATGACAAACAGCATCAAGAGGTCCCTCCTAGACGCCACAGCAAAATCCACACAATCCTCAAAGTCGGTCACACTGCCAATCCATAGACAATATACATTGCTTCATTTCCAGAAACAATGTTCCACAACACACTAGCTGCCACACTCCACTATGGCATGCGGCAAGGTAATACACCACACTGGATTGTCTCCTCCCTTGCAGACCAGAGCAGATGATTCTGCATAACACATTTCACAGTACAACACACAGAGTACTGATGCTGAGTCCCTCAGTGACTGTCCATCAGTACCTTTGTCTACTATGTGTACATGGCCCCACTTGCTGAGAACATCAGTGGACATGGACTCTGCATAGTACCCTACGCCTAATACACCCAGCTCTGCCTCTCCCTCACCAAGGTACACAACATCACAGGACACAACTAACCACAATGGATGCAAGATGTGCCAACAAGTATGTGCCTCAGCTGGACAAATCTCCATTTGTTGTCAAAAGAGGACATCACCCTCACAACAACCACTACCACATGGGACTATACCTGGGGGTACCCTGGGCTGGATAAACAGTTCACCACTCATATGTCTAACACAAACTATACATTGTACAGAACACATCCCTCACCCTGTCAGTATGGATACTAGTAGTATCCTCACCATAGTACTTCACCCTCTGCAAACTGTGCAAGAGCATCAAAATTATTGTCAACTGATGCATTGATTAGACCTGCCACACATCCATCATCATCATCCGGTTCAATGTTAATGCCCTCAATATCAGTATCAAAAATACCCTCCGGACAAAATTGATTAACGTCCAGACAACCATAGGTAGACGTTCCCAGTGGCTCCCATGATTATACCACTACCGCCAGCACATACAGGAGCACTACTGCATCCACACCCATACAGATATACTGACAATAAAGGAGTTCACACACGCCTACACAGTCAGCCACAACCCTGGGCAAGCAAACCTCTACCAATGAATCTGCTTCTAGGCCCACAAGACATACGTCTGCAATACAGACCTAGCCATGGTCACATTTCCCTGCATCTACATAGCCAGCTTGTGAACCAGCTTTCTTTTCCACTTGCAGGAAAGACGTGGGTCATACTGGCCCTCAGCATTGTGAAACACTGCAAACATTGAGCTACAGTCTCAATACCAGGTGGCCCAATTAATGACGGCCATTGTGCCATCTGACCCTCACTTGTTGTGATGTTGTGCGACGCCTAACCCTGCCTAATAGTCATCATCCATCACCAAGGCACATGGTCATGCGATAATGCAGCATGCATCAAATCTGACCCTTACACGCCTTGTTCTGCGTTACAGGCACGTGCAATGTGTGTTGCTGGGTGCCTTGCCAACAACATCCATTTGCTTTTCACACTGGCCCAGATGTAATAGGAACATGAAATGGTAAGCTCTGTCCAGAAATACACTGACCCAAGGCAGGCTTGACGAAGGCTCAATGTTGAGAATTATGAAGAAGTCTACTTGTCTCACCTTTATCACACAATGCAGTACATATTGTAAGAGGAAGAGCCCGTTGTGATGATTGATTAACTGAGAGGTGTCCGTTCATGTACAAGTCTGATGGTCCCCGCAAGGCAGACACACTTGCCCCATTGTGCAAAGGTGACTGCGTTAGCGAAGAACAGGACATTGTACAACAGTGATGGTGAGAACAACAGGACTGCGCTGTATCTTGCAGACATGGCACGGTCCTGCCCTCCCTCCTGCAAAAGGGTAGCGCAACTGGAAGGGCTGCTGTGCTCCACTATGGCGAAACTTAATGAAAGAGGTCCCACAATCTTTACACATGATTGTTGTTCACATGGGCTCACCTGAGACGCATTAGCTAAAGCCCCTCAAGGGTGAGTATTGGCCTGTATGAATTAGTGATAGTGTAAGAACAACTGGCTTAGAATAGCCAACACGTAATGGTAATCTCAGATATGAGATCATTGTTGACATTCCTTGTCCAGCAAGGATAACGCTCACCCAGAGCTTATTTCACAACTTCATATGCCTACAAGTCAGAGTCATTGTGAAAGAAAAATATGATTTATTTGCAAAAAAAGTTCACACTAAATAAAATCTATGCTAAACTACACTACACTTATCAAAACTATAAATCACATCCTACACTAAGCTAATCTAAGGCGCTAACATCTACACTTATCTTGTCTAACTTATCCTATACCTACCTCACACATACTACACAACACACAGATGACCCCCCACCCCCTATTCAACAATCACACATCAGGCACACATACCCTTAATCTAAACACATACTAATGAACCTATCTAACTAAACAAGGATATATTTTTTTTATTTTTTTTATTTTTATAAACATTTAACATACACTATACATCAACCCCCCACCCACTCCTAATAACTTAACACTTATCCTAACACTATTCCTAAGTACTAAAACTATCCTAAAAACTATCTGACTACTTTAACATTTAAACAAGAACAAGGTCCGTAACTTGACAGGTGGTACACCATGTCATCAACAACAACCACAGTTCTTCAATGTCTTTATTCCTGCTCGTCCATTTGAGCAATGGTGGCCTTCAGGTCAGCAACCATGGACAGCAGGGTGGCCAGCTGCAGCTGCATGCCCGCAACCTTTAAAGTCAACTCCTTTTGGCCCTTTTCAAAAGTGTCCATTTTGGCCTCTATTTTGTCTATCTTGCCCATCAGGAGCACACCGTCTATATCTGCCTGCGCACAAGCCTGTTTAGGTGGGGCTACTGCAGCTCCACCTGTCATTGTCCCAAGGGCCTGTGCAATGTTGGTTCCTGATTTAGGATGAGTGCTTGTCACTGGGCTCAGATTAGAGGCATGTCCAGATGTGGAACAACCTGCTGATCCTGCAGATTGACTGTCCATTTGGGGGTCTACATCTACATGTGAGCCAGTTGCTGGTCCTGAGTCAATGTGTGACCTTTTCCCCTTTTGCTTCCTGCTCCGCATGTTGCATGGGGAAGTGGGAGTTGGTGATCTCCAGGCTCCTTCAGCACGTAATGCATCATGTCGGCGTCCCATCTGTCTGAATGCACGACCAACATTGCGTATGTGTCTGTATCTTTCCAGACGGATGCGATAATGCCTCTCCTCCTCTTGTGACATGTTGTCTGTAATGGAGCAATGACATCCACATCAGTCTGCACTTACACATTGACACCTGTACACATGCACATTATGCGATCTTCAGAACATTTTGGCAAGAGCCTATCGTTAACAGGGCATCTATTTCAAAGCATGGGGTCATCATCATCGATTGTCATACACAGGGATGCTAAGTGATGTTGCGTAATACCTAAGATGATAATCACTGTAGATGACATGTAAGGCATCAATACATATGAGATGGTACATTCAAATGCATTTGTCCTGGGCATGAACCCAATGCCCCCCATTCACATATGCAAGCTCCTTCTCAACATGATGCAAGAGCATCTGTGTGCAGGCAAGTTTTCTCTAGGCATTGTAATTTGACACTTCATACGCAGATACAAAGCAAGGTATATGGACCATCAGCCCTGTATGCTGCACAAGGCAACACACATGTGAAAAGCACCATGTAAACAAAACATGGGCACATTAGCATTGTATTGGAAGGAGAAACACAGGTGTGCACTGCAATAGATTTGGGGACTGACTCCTATCATGTGACTCTTGTACATGGGGTGCTGCTTGGGAGTAAATATGTGGTGTGTTTTCACACAAGGCAACACACACTGCACAACACTTCCATGGTAGACGCTTCTTGACAGGGGACAACATATAGACAGCATTAAGGGCTGGTATGTGGATTGACTATGCATGATCATTGATGCAATGGACATTTAAGCACATGTACATCATACCATATCAACTACTGATGTCAATAGGGAATTGTGCCGGTGACCCTTTCAGTAGCATAGGTAAGTGCATGATTGTTGTGCTAATTAATGATGGACTTGCAGCACTGTTCCATCCCTATAACAATGGCAAGTACTGACACACATGGGGCACAAGGAAATCGAACTTGTAGGAGGAATATCTATGTACTACTACAATGAGCATGTCTCATGTAGCCATGGTATGAATACACTGACTGTCACGTACCCCAAGGGTCCTTGCTCAGCACAACAGTCTTCGACATCTCCATGAGCACACTTGCCACCATTGCATGCACACACCACCACAACATAATATCCAATGCCAATGACACCCATCTGGTACTGTGCCTCACCCAAGACCCAGCCACAACCAAACACAACCAACATGAAGGAAAGATAGCCACTGCAGAATGGAAGAAGGTCAGTCAGCAGATACTGTAGACACACAATACAGAGGTTATCAGCCTTGGCTAATCAACTAGCGCCAGGGACGCCGCCTATTGGTCCACAACAATGGTCACTGCAACAACACCCACGGACCATACACCCCACTTGGGATTCTTCCAGGTCTACTCACTCACAACTAACAAACAAGTGGACATCATGTCATCCTTCTGAATTTTCACCCTGCGCATGCTCCAATAGATATTCAGGTGGATCACCATGGGAACGTGTGAGACGGTCACCCAGGCCATCATCGACACCCAACTGTACAAGGGGAATGCCCCATACACAGGAATCAATGCCAGACTTCACTTAGAACTACTACCCATAGTGAAAGCATCGGCACAACTCTTCTACGACATCGGTCACCACTGCAGCATTTCTACAGGCCATAATGACCAACACTGGATCACCGTCAACACAAGGATCACGTTGAGGCTCCTCACACACACACACACACACACACACACACATACATGACATGGGCCCAGAATGACTCCTCAAGGGGCTCTTGTTCTCTGATCCTACCGGCCACCTCTGCTCCACCAGCCTCCCACTAGCCACCATACCAAGGATTGACTGCTCCACCACTGGAGGTAGATCACCCTCCTACCTGGCCACAAAGACATGAAACACCCTTGGGGCACAACTACGACAGACCAGGACCATCTTACCTTCATTTAATAACTGAAGACCTAACTATTTCATGAGTAGCAGCACACCCCCTCCCTTCAGTGACTTGAGACCCTCACACCTGAGTATGGTGCTCTATGGAGGGCTAGATGTATTGTTTGAATGTGGTCTATTTTTGTGTGATGTATACTTACAGCAGCACAATAAGTGTTACTGTGTTCCATGCACACTGTAACACCTCATACATGTGACCCTAATATTTGTGTTCATGCATTTCCACATGGTGCCATTGAGTCGTTGACACTTCCATGCACATGTGATGTGTAAACAGGATGCATGCAAGAATGATGCATTTCGACTGTCTGCATACATGTCATGCATGAGGAGACATTGTAAGCATACAGACAAAGATAGTAATGATTTCACACTCACCAGTGGCCTTAGGATCCTTGAAGGACTCCACCTCTTCCCTTGTGTATGGTGGTGGCCCACCTACAAGTGAAAGACAATATACCAGAATGTCAGCGTATGCAGCATATTTCCACACAGTACAGACATTACATGAGAGTCAGTTGTATCCTCAAGATTGGCTTACGTGCGTCCCATGAGTCAACGTAAATCAGACAACAGTCTATGGCTAACTGCTTCACATGTGAAGCACACTCTTGCACTGCATGTATTACACACATGTGATCCCTTGTTTGTGTTGTCACATTGAGATGGCATTTGCTAAAAATCTGCACACTAGGTCCATTGAGAAAATATGTTATTGTCATGTAGATGTATGTGATTGTGCTTTGAAGAATGTATTTCAACCGTATGGGATACCTTCCTGTACGTCAATGGTCAAACTGCATACACATGTGTTGTTGTGTGCTGCACAATGCAGCTGCACACAGGGAAATATGACATACATGGATACATTTAAACTTCACTCCCTGTGGCGCCTCACTTACACCTCCCCAGGGCAGGCATGTGCTTTTTGCGCTGGCTCACACTCGTACATCTCTGGCCTTATCTTCATAGGGCTTGCGCCGCCAGAGCGTAACTTTGACACATGTTAATGAGTGTTGCTGCGGCGCCAGAAGGCCTTCATTACAGAGGCCCCTGGTGCATTGACTAAGGTCCATGGATGTTGGTGTGAAGATGGCAAAGAACACACATTGCACGCCCTTTTGACACATAACAATGCATTGAAAGTGCTGACCTTTATCATGCATGATTATGCCTCAATGAGCGGCATAGTCCAGCATGGTGAAGATCAATCTTGCTTGTGCGTTACCACTACGTCAGTAGAGGCCATGTGTATCATGCCTTTTGTGAATTGCTAAGTCTGACAATTGCAGGATTTTGCCGTTGGAGCATTTCAAACTGACTACGTCCATGGCTTAGGATGTATGACACTTTTTGCATTTACGGAATTTGAATATTTTTGTGAACCACAATTTGCCATAGCATGTTGGTACTTGCAAATTTGCTATTAGTTAAGTGCTATGGGCCTCATTTATGACTTTTTGCCGTAGGGAAGTGCAGCAGGCCCTCCTGCTGCGCTTCCCTATGGCAAAAGAAAAGGGCAGAAATGCGCCATATCTATTAGATACGGCGCATTCCTGTCCTTTTCCCCTGCGCCGGTGCACAATGTGCTGCCTGCGCCAGCACAGGCACCCTTGCACAATGGTGCAAGGGTGGCTGCGTTGCGGGGAAGATCATTTTTGTACAGGAAGGTAAACCTTTCAGTACAAAAATAAGCACAAGAGCCTTTTCCTCTTTCTATGTGTGCTGCAGAATGCAGCACACATGGAAAAAGGAAATACGAGGAGAAATAATGACATTTCTCCCAGTTGCGCCTCCCTTACGCCTCCCCTGGGGAGGCGTAAGCTTTTGGCACTGCTTCAGAGTTACGATTTCTGGTACATGTGGGGCAGTGTCAAAAGGGCATGGTTGTTGCTGGGAACGCCCCCAGCAACACCCATTGCACGCCCCTTTAACGCAGTACACTGCGTTAAAGGGACTGATATTTATCAGGCAGCAGTACGCCACCAAAACTGGCGTACTGCTGCCTGATAAATACCACGCAGGCTTCTGCGCCACGGAACTTCATGAAAAGTGATTTTTCGATGGCGCAAGGGGCCTCATAAATGATGCCCTATGTATGTATTATTTTTGTGTATCAAATTATGTTTCAGATGTAGCTAATTGACAACAACCTGTATTTGATGGTAAGTAGCTATTTTAGGTAAATATGCTCCATTGCACATTTTCGAAGGTGCCAGGTGATGCACACACATGGCCATAGTGCATGTATGTGCACCATATGCACACACATCATTTTGATGGGTCCAGCAGGGTTTTTTTGAGAAACACCTGCACCCTTTGGAGAAATCACAATGGCTGATTTGCTATTACAGTATTTATTGAAAAGTGATTCCTATGACCCTCCTGGGCCATGGGAATGAATTTTGATTGATCCCTTACTTACATATTAGACAATGCAAAGTAGCAACTATGAGAGATTATTGAATTCCTACAAAGTAGTGATTTTTCTTTATACATACCATTTTGCAAAGAAAAAAAACAATTACATTAGAACCTACATTTATTTGTTTAGAAAGGGTTTGTTGATAGATATGGCCCTATGTCTGACTTTACAGGGGCACAAGGGGATCATCAGTGAGGCCCCTGTGGTTTGACATTTGGTTTGCTTTACCTTAGGATACCGTTGTTAATACATGAAATAAATATATATTGACTTACCAATTGTTCCATCAACCTCAATGCCAAGGTGGTCCAGGAGATCCTGCTCATGGTTTATGAGATCTGCCCACCGGTGTTTGTACTGTCTGAGGGTCCGGTCCACTCCAAACATTCTCAACATCTGGTACCGGACCCTCTCCCACCTGAGCTTCCTTTCTTGGGTTGGGTAACCCTGCACTACCCTGCCTCCACTCCCAATCATATTTGGGAGGTAGTGGAGTATCAGCCACAGTAGCCCCCCATACTCCTTCTCACTTAGGTTCCTAGACCTGGGTGGCATTGTGACAAAGCACAAGCCACGCTGTGTAAATGCCACAAATAAAATTTTGCTGGCACAGAAATCCAAAAAATACACAATTTCTCCACTTAACAGTACACTACTCCCCCTATTACTAACTATGTAACAACCCCTAAACAGAACAGTAATCCCCCTATGAAAAAAGTTTTAAAACCCCTAAACAGACAGACACCCCTTGACACACAAGACACAGTTAGACAATACACAACACTACAGCCACTATTTGGACACACTTACCAAGACACACACTGTAAAACAACTGCAGGACAGGACAAAACTCTCAAGCACTTTCCAAACACACTCCTACACTTCTCAGAGACTACAAAGGAGTGAAATAGAAAGTGAAAGTATCATATAACTTCCTGTTTGTGAGCAGGGCAGGCTGGGAGGCTGGGTACATCATTTCCTGTTGCGATGCGACTCGTTTCCGCAAATGCGTCATTTTCTGACATGCGAATATAACCGATTTCTGTCGCATCGTTATTTTAAGCATGGTACACTGATAATACATTTTCCCTTACGGTGCGACCTGTTATCGTGGGAGCGTCATTATTGTGATGCGACCAAATCATTATTGTGTCGCATCGTTATTTGAAGCATGGGTGACTGATGCCATATTTTTCCTTGAAGGTGCGACCAGTTGCAGTGGAAGCGTCACTATTGGCATGCGACTGAAACCTATTTATGTCGCATCGCTGATTAGACGCCGGGTACAGTGATGACATATTTTCCATTACGGTGCGACCTGTTATCGTGGGAGCGTCATTATTGTGATGCGACCAAATCATTATTGTGTCGCATCGTTATTTGAAGCATGGGTGACTGATGCCATATTTTTCCATGAAGGTGCGACCAGTTGCAGTAGAAGCGTCACTATTGGCATGCGACTGAAACCTATTTATGTCGCATCGCTGATTAGACGCAGGGTACAGTGATGACATATTTTCCATTACGGTGCGACCTGTTATCGTGGGAGCGTCATTATTGTGATGCGACCAAATCATTATTGTGTCGCATCGTTATTTGAAGCATGGGTGACTGATGCCATATTTTTCCATGAAGGTGCGACCAGTTGCAGTAGAAGCGTCACTATTGGCATGCGACTGAAACCTATTTATGTCGCATCGCTGATTAGACGCCGGGTACAGTGATGACATATTTTCCATTACGGTGCGACCTGTTATCGTGGGAGCGTCATTATTGTGATGCGACCAAATCATTATTGTGTCGCATCGTTATTTGAAGCATGGGTGACTGATGCCATATTTTTCCATGAAGGTGTGACCAGTTGCAGTAGAAGCGTCACTATTGGCATGCGACTGAAACCTATTTATGTCGCATCGCTGATTAGACGCAGGGTACAGTGATGACATATTTTCCATTACGGTGCGACCTGTTATCGTGGGAGCGTCATTATTGTGATGCGACCAAATCATTATTGTGTCGCATCGTTATTTGAAGCATGGGTGACTGATGCCATATTTTTCCATGAAGGTGCGACCAGTTGCAGTAGAAGCGTCACTATTGGCATGCGACTGAAACCTATTTATGTCGCATCGCTGATTAGACGCAGGGTACAGTGATGACATATTTTCCATTACGGTGCGACCTGTTATCGTGGGAGCGTCATTATTGTGATGCGACCAAATCATTATTGTGTCGCATTGTTATTTGAAGCATGGGTGACTGATGCCATATTTTTCCATGAAGGTGCGACCAGTTGCAGTAGGAGCGTCACTATTGGCATGCGACTGAAACCTATTTATGTCGCATCGCTGATTAGACGCAGGGTACAGTGATGACATATTTCCCCTTACGGTGCGAGCAGTTATCGTCAAAGCCGCATTATTGTCATGTGACCAAATCATTATTACGTGGCATTGTAAATTTGAAGCATGGCTGAGTGATGATATATTTTCTCCTCAAGGTGTGACCACTTTGACTACATGCAACATTATTGTCATGTGTCACAATATTCAGTAAAGGGGCATTGCATTTTTTTATCTGTCATTGTTGTTGCATATATTAGCTGCTGTTTTTTTGATGTTGGGCAAAAGATGCATGTTTACGCTTAGCATGGAAGTGTCTCAACAGGGACAAACCATGTTAGCCTGCAGAAAATGTGTGTTTCAATATTCAGCTGAGTCAGACTAAGACATATGTTGACCATAGTCACTTTTGGGCCTTGTGTTATGTCACTTTTGTGCCTAGAGTCAGCAAAGCATGGGTCAGTTTCAGACTTATGCAGACCTAACGTCTCCCATCTCCCTCCTTTCTCAACATTAATGTAGGACCATGCTACCCGATGTCTATCACACTACATCGAATCCTCCTGTCACATGGAGCCCAATCAAGGCGGCTTCAGACCTGCCCACTCAACAGAAGCAGTTATCTTGCCACTCTTGTACACACTCAGGGGCAACGCGGACGCAGGGTCCCCCCAAGCCCTCTTACTCCTGGACCTGTCGTCCGCATTCAACACGGTGGACCATAACATCCTTCTCCACCTTGGAAGACATGCAGGCATCCAGGGACCCACTCTTGAGTGTGTCGAGTCCTTCCTAACTGGAAGGACTGAAATGGTCCGCCTGGGACCCTATAGTGTAACAAATACCCCCACGTCCTGTGGAGTCCCACAGGGCTCCTCCCATTCAACACTCCTGTTCAATCTATACCTTTGGGCGCTGATCCATTCTGTACAGAAATGGGACCTTATTGTGTATTACTACGCTGACGACTTACAGATCATCCTCCCGCTCAATTCACCTCCTGCCATCAAGACGTTCCACGCTGTCATGATCCACATCCAATTATGGATGTACCAGTACCTATTGAAGCTTGACCCCGTTAAAACAGAGCTCCTCCTCCGTGGACTCAGTCATGGCCACTGTGGCCCTCAGTTCTGCCCTCAGAGCTAGGTTCCCCCCCAGCCCTGGTAAAATCAGTCAAGGGTCTGGGAGTCATCATTGAGGCTGAACTCTCCCTCAGGCCACAAGTGGGTGCGCTACTTTCTTCCTCTATGTACCAGGTCCGGAAGATCGTTACAGTCAGTCACTTACTCCCTCCCACCGCACTTACCCAAGTGGTGTTCTCACTCGTGCTCTCACGCCTGGACTTCTGTGAGTCCATCATGTACGGTCTCCCACGATCCCTGCCACACCGCCTCCAAGTTGTCCAGATTCAAGCAGCCCGTCTAATTCACATTACACCCAGATGGCAATCAGCCAAACCTCTACTCCACAGTCTTCACTGGCTCACAATAGACCAGAGGGCATCTTTTAAGGTGACCTGTCTCACATTCTAAGCCCTCCACTGGTCCCGCTCCACGTTTCTCAATTATCTTATCTGCCCTCACCGCACAACACAAACACTCATATCAGCTCACCGTCATCTGGTAGTCACGCCCAATACTAAAACCCAGAATTTTGGTGGTTGCACATTTTGTCATCTGACTCCTGGGCTTTGGGATCTCCTTTCTCTCTCCTTCAAATCCTCCCCTTCCCTTCTGGACTTGTGGTAATCGCTTCAAACACACCTTTTCCCTTCCATGTGCTAACTCTCGGCCACTCACGCTTCCTTCCTCACTCACTCTGTCTTATGGCGCCAGCAAGCCTATGGTCTCTGTGCACTCTATGAATTTCACCTATGAGAAGGTTACATCAGATAACGTTGCTTTTCTGCTTTGAGTCAGGAATGCATGGCTCAGATTCTGACGTTGTCAGACCTATTGTCACTTATGTGCGTGGAGTCAGGAATGCATGGGTCAGATACTGAGGTAGGCAGACCCAACGTCACTTTTGTGTGTTGAATCATGAATGAGGTTCTGAAGTATGATACACTAACTTCATTTATGTGCCTACCACATTTGTTTATTTGTGCAAACTTGTGTGAGCACTGAAGGCTACTTTTTGATGGATGGTCAGATTTTGACGCACACCCACTGTGTAACATGTTTATGATTGTAATTTTTGACATATTACTTATTTACTTTCATCATGACTTTACAACATACAAGTACTTTGTTGTTATTTTTCCTGCTGTGTGATTTCATTATGTGGACTCCTCTTCACCAGTGATTTATTAAATGTCTGCACCACAACATATGGATGCTAAATGTTGCTTTTTGACAATTGTGAATGTACAACCCAATTTATGACGTATTTGCGTATAATATTACTGCATGCATTCCTGCGACACTTCCCTACAGCAAGCAAATAGGGTGTGAAGGTGGTGTGTCTATGACATATGGGAGATTCATGTGCTTTTGATGTGTGCTGACGCGCAATGGGCGGCCTGCATACCTGCAGTATGTTTGCTGTGTTGCATGGAGGAATACTTTTGTACAGGAAGGGTCACCTTCATACACATGTGCATTCATACCCTGCACACCGAGACACATGCACTATGGTGCCAGGGTACCTGTGTTGGCCAGACACTGGCGAGTGTCCGCATTGCAGGTAAAATTGCAAGCCAGTACAATGTAAATGGATGTGTGGGCTGATGTATGTCTGATGTCAGCCTCCAGACATGAGAGTAAGTGTAATGTATGAACTCCACATATGAGATTGTCATGCAAATTGCAGTGTGAATTATTGTCAAATAATCATGCACAAGGTACATAAGGTTGTGTGAAGTATTTTTATTTGTGCAAACACAAATGTAGATGCATGATGCGGATGTTATTAGTGACATTCTTAAAATAAATTGCGCACTATCTGAGCACGTCTACGGATGCCTGCTGCTGTGCTTGTATTTACAGGAGCATGGCCATCCTCCTGGTCATCCTGTGGCATTTCTGCATTCAAATCTGGATCATCGTCCCAGGGAACACGTGTGAGAACACAAATATTGTGCAGTATTGCACAGGCCAAAATAATTTTGCACACTGTCTCTGGTGAATAGAGCATGCGTCCACCAGACTTGTCCAGGCGCCGAAACCTGGCCTTGAGCAGGCCAAATGTTCTTTCCACAATGTTCCTGGTCCGGCTATGTGCTTGATTGTATGCAACTTCCTGTGGTGTCTGCGGGTTTCCATACGGTGTCATCACCCACGGCTGAATGCCATACCCCTGGTCAGCTGTAATAGAATAAATGAGAAGGTACAATGAAAAGTTTGATATGGTTGGGGTAAAGTAGAGGCCATATGTTGTGGGTAATATTTCATTTGTCAGTGTCCATTGGGCATGGATGTTGCAGATAACACACCCAGGGACTCACATGCAAGACACCTTTGCAACATAGTTCTGCTGTGCAATGGACACATATTTGGAAGAGACAGGTAGTGTAGGCAAACCACTGATATTAACAGCATATCATTCCATAACATAAATTTATTTCTTAAAGTAGATAAGTATGAAGTCCTCCTATGCATTTTGGCCAGGAGGCCCTTTGTCATGGAGCGTTCATATCCACGCATTGCAAGGACCGTTACTCGGCTGTTCTAAGACCGGTGTTCTGTTATGCTGGTCTTGGAACAGTCAAGTAGCAGTCCTTGCTACGCGTTGCTATGAACGCTCCTTGACAAAGGGGCTTGTAGAAAAGTATTTTTGCTATGGATTGATATGCTGTTGATATCATCGATAACCCATTCACTTGAATACTTGTGAATTAAAAACAGAACTTGTATTACAACTTCTTTGGATCATTTTCATGATCATGTACGGAGTGCCTCGCCGAGGGAATGTATTTGCAGTGGTTTGTGTACACTACCTGTCTTGCACTTTTGTTGCTTTGACGGAAGCACCACCCTTGGGAGCACCCTCAGCTGAACAAGATTCTACATACTTCTTTTACTACCGCTGTGCACCACCCACATCCTTTTGTATTTTCTCAAATTTGGAAGGACATGCATTGACTCCCTATATGCCTCTACATGACCGTGGGCCTCATTTATGAGGGACTTGCCCCACTGGTGCGTGACCTTTTGCCATTTTAGTTTTGAGGCACCAGCAGTGCATGACCGTCATTAATTATGGCCCTTCTATTAATGTCTATGTATATGCTATTACATGGGTACTCACAAACTTTATATCGGGGCCAAATTTACAGTGTGGCTTGTGGCCGAGGGCCGCAGTGGTGGGGCCGGGGTCAGTGGGGGAGTGGCCGGGGCTAGAGCCACAAATACAAACTGACCATGAGGTTGGACAAAGGCCGCAGCGACAGACGCCTTTGTCTACTGAGCGACCAGACCTGGCATACACATCTCTCACACTCACTCTCTCACACTCACTCACTCACTCACTCACTCACTCACTCACTCACTCACTCACTCACTCACTCACTCACTCACTCTGTCTGTTTCCCTTCCTCTCTCTCCCTCTGTCTGTCTCCCTCCCTCTCTCTCCCTCTGTATGTCTCCCTCCCTCTCTCTCCCTCTGTGTCCCTCTGTCTGTCTGTCTCCCTCCCTCTCTCTCCCTCTCTCCCACTCTGTCTGTCTGTCTGTCTCCCTCCCTCCTCTCTCTCCATCTGTCTCACTCTGTCTGTCTCTCTCCCTCCCTCTCTCGACCTCTGTGTCTCTCCCTCTGTCTGCCTCCCTCTCTGTCACTCTCCCTCTCTGTCTCTCTCTGTCTCCTTCCCTTTCTGTCTCCCTCCCTCTATGTCTCTCTCTGTCTCCTCCTCTCTGTCTCCTTCTCTCTGTCTGTCCCTGTCTGTGTCTGGGCCTGTCTCTGTCTGGCCCTCCTCCCCCTCCCTCTGTCTCTCTGTCCTTGTGTCTATCTCTGTCTGTCTCTGCCGCTATCTGTCTATGTATGTCTGTTTCTGCCCCCATCTGTCTCTGCCCCCATCTGTCTCTGCCCCCTTCTGTCTCTGCCCCCTTCTGTCTCTGCCCCAATATGTCTCGGCACCCATGTGTCTCTGCCCCCATGTGTCTCTGCCCCTATCTGTCTCTGCCCCTATCTGTCTCTGCCTCTGTCAGTCTGTCCCTGTCTCTGCCTTTCTCTAGCCCTGCCCCTATCTGTCTCTCACACTATCTGTCTCTGACACTCTGCCCCTATCTGCCCCTCCCTCTATCTGCCTCTGCCTCTATCTGTCTCTGACACTCTGCCCCTGTCTGCCCCTGTCTGCCCCTGCCCCTGTCTGCCCCTGCCCCTGTCTGCCTCTGCCCCTGTCTGTCTCTGCCCCTTCTGTCTCTCGGGTAGTGCACACATACTGTGTGTACACGTCCCCGTCACCAGCCCAGAGACAGCCTCCCCCCCCCTGTAATGTACAAGCCAGCTAGTTTTCTTTCAGAATTTGCTGCTTTGTAGGGTCTGTGTCCCACCACTTGTCACATCATGGCACCCCCAGCAGTGAGGCCAACGCCCCCTTGGCGCCAGTCAGCGGAGTATTTAACGGCTCTTTGCAAGACCATTTAATTGTTAATGAGGCCTTGTTGATTTTGATCTCTTCTTAGCGCCCCTGCATCTCCACCCTATGCCTGAAATCACCCGGCCCCCATAAATCATCAACCGGTGGTGTTTGCAGACACTTTTGAATAAATTTAAATTTAACAGAGGTACATGTCTGCAAGGTCCGCGGGCCGCACAGGAAGGCTTGCCGGACCACAGTGGAAGGCTTGCCGGGCCGCTGACGGCCCGCCGGCCGTACTATGGGTACCTGTGTGCTAGTACAACATTATTACTTCCTGAACCTCATTTATGCATCATTACAGCAATATTAGCAGCATGGCGCATGCGTCACTTCATTAATATGGCGCATGCGGTGCGCCGAAGATGCGTCATTATTTTTGACGCATCTTCGGCGCAAGCTGTTCATAAATAAGGGCCTGGGTGTTTAGCCTGCCACTAAGGAAATATCCCTGTCATGGTAGAGATGGAATGGTTGTGAATGATGCCTATTGTGGATCAACATACAACACTCGCTTCCTTACCCTGTTCCATCAGCTGTATTCTTATCCACTAGCAACTGGAAATCTAACAAGGAACTCACCATCCATGCTCCCACTAAAAGAATATTACATAAATGCAGTAAATGCCCCTGACAAACCAAATCTGTCTGGAGTATTAATTCACAGAAAAACGTCTCTCTGTCCATTCTGGGGCATAGAATAGACAAAGGCATCTTTATTCTTGTATATTATTTTCAAAGGGATTCTTTTTGTACTTTCTGGGATACCAATCCAAAGACAAAATTATGCTGTATAGAAGAAAGAAACATTCTAATATATTAAAATGGTCTACGGCACACTTGCCTCCTCTGTGTTCACACCTTTATGCTAAATCCTTTAACACCTAACATGTTCACATAATTTAGCTTTCCTCCAATGGCTGATGGTGGGAAGTGCTGCTTTTGGTGCCACTGCAGACCAGCAACATCTTAGCTTCCTGAATAGAACAGTGTTGCAGTGCTACCATCTTTCTCTCAGATTGTGACATCATTGGTTCTTACCAGAGTGAGATGGCTTTGTGACATCAAAGAATCTTCAGGGTTGCTAAGGCACTGGTGTGTCAACATTGGCAGCTGTAGTCAAGACTTTGCCGCCATCTTTGTCAAAGTCTTGAGAAAAATTAGGATTTTTCTCAATTTAGTAGTAATAAAGTTAATTATCCTAACTTTACTACTACTAAATTGAGAAAAATTGTAATTTTAAGGCTTTCGGTATTCACAGAAGGCATTTAGGCATCCTAAAGTTAGTAGTCCTAACTTTACTACTACTAAATTGAGAAAAATCATAATTTTAAGACTTTCGGTATTCACAGAAGGCATTTAGGCATCCTAAAGTTAGTAGTCCTAACTTTACTACTACTAAATTGAGAAAAATCGTAATTTTAAGACTTTCGGTATTCACAGAAGGCATTTAGGCGTCCTAAAGTTAGTAGTCCTAACTTTACTACTACTAAATTGAGAAAAATCGTAATTTTAGGACTTTGGGTATTCACAGAAGGCATTTAGGAGTCCTAAAGTTAGGAGTCCTAACTTTACTACTACTAAATTGAGAAAAATCCTAATTTTAAGACTTTCGGTATTCACAGAAGGCATTTAGGAGTCCTAAAGTTAGTAGTCCTAACTTCTGTGAATACCGAAATGAGTAAGTTCATTCTGTGAATACCAAAATTAGTAAGTGCATTCTGTGAATACCAAAAGTAGTAAGTGCATTCTGTGAATGCCAAAAGTAGTAAGTTCATTCTGTGAATCGGGCCCTATGGCTCCCTCATTTCATATGTGGTTGTCAAGATTGTTGGGGATTCATAATATGGAAGCAGCTTTATATTCCCGAAGGGGTAAAAGGATGAGGGAGCTCGGGCAGAACATCTGGGCCCCCCTCAAAAATTGGAGGTAAGCTAGAGTATACATTCCTTTTAAAGGCTTTTATTCAGCCTTGGATAATGTCATTCTCTGTATATTGCTGTGTATTATTGGGTTTCTGATGAATTTATTGCTATTTATCTTCAAATGTACTATATTTTAAACATAGGGATGCTTAACTGTAGTATTGGTTAACTATCTAACTTTTGTATGCACCAGATATTTAATTTAATAAAAAATAGAAAATAAAATTAAAAAATGAAGAGCTGGAGAACAGAAATGCTGAAAAAGCTGTCTCTCCGGACTTGGCTGTCCAGGCAGTAGTGCTCAGTAAATGTGTGCAGGGATGCCTCTGTGGCTGCCTGGCAGAAGTCTTTAGTGCGGTCAAGGTGGAAATACAGCAATACAGCACACGTTTTGGGTCCAGATGGTGGAGTCTCTCCTCCTTTTTGGAAGGGTGCGGAGACGGGTAGAAGGTGGTCATGTGATGGTCTGACCTATGTGGAAAGAGATTACCACTTTGGGCAGAAAAGAGGGCCTAGTGCAAAGAACCACTTTGTCCGGATGGACAGCAAGAAAGGGTGGTTTGGAACATAAAGCTCAAAGCTCACTCACCCTGCGAGCAGAGGTGATAGCAAGCAAGAAAGCAGTCTTTAAAGTAAGGAGACGAAGAGGACAATTATGTAGTGCCTCAAAGGGAGCACACATAAGATTAGTAAGGACAAGATTCAAGTCCTACTGGGGCATTACGAAAGGAGAAGGAGGAAAGAGAGGAGTAATGCCTTTCAGAAATCTGTTAACAATAGGGGACTTGAAAAGAGAAGGCTGATCAGGAAGGCAAAGAAAATCCAAAAAGGCCAAAAGATAGCCTTTAGGAGTGCCCAGAGCAGAGCCCTGCTGGGCCAAAGATAGAATGAAAGAGGGGCAGAAAGGGGATCCACAGCCTTTGC
Source organism: Lissotriton vulgaris (assembly GCF_964263255.1). Classification (NCBI taxonomy): domain Eukaryota; kingdom Metazoa; phylum Chordata; class Amphibia; order Caudata; family Salamandridae; genus Lissotriton; species Lissotriton vulgaris. Next base: position 835,916,505 of record NC_141696.1, on the reverse strand, counting down.
TGTGCACCATGCCACAAATTAGTTCCATCTACAGGCGTATACTGTTTTAATGGAGGGACACCTGGCTGCCAAGATGACATTACAGACTTCAGGAGGAAGGTCGAAAGCTGTCAGCTGTCGCCGCCCAATCTCCACTCAAGGAGATAGAGGCTGGACAGGTTAGGGTGGAGGACCGTCTCCTGCTGCTGCGACAGATGATCCTCCTGAAGAGGCAGTCTGATCGGAGGATCGATGGCCATGCTCAAGAGCTCGGGGTACCAGACTGTTCGTATCCAGTCCAGAGCCACAAGAATGACGGGTCCGGATGCACTTGATCTTCTTCAGCATTCTGGGCAGAAGTGGTATAGGCGGAAAAGCGTACAGGAGGCCGCAATTCCACTCACGACGAAAAGCGTTGCTGAGCGAGTGCTGCCTTGGAAACTCTAATGCGCAGAACTGCTGACACTGCGTGTTCTCTTCAGTAGTGAATAGATCTACCCAAGGCTCTCCCCACCCCCAAAAGAGTGCTTGCACCACCTCCGAGTGATGGAGCCATTCCTGATACATGATGCAACAGCGGCGAGTTTGTCCCCCCTTTCATTCAGAGAACCTGCCAGGTGTTGAACCACCAATTTCATGCCCTGATATTCCAGCCATGTCCAAAGGTGAAGAGCCTCTTGACATAGGGTCCACGACCGCACAGCGCCTTGATTGTTGCAGTGGCCACAATGAAGTGGTGTTGTTCGTGAACACCCGCACTACTCTTCCTTTGACAGAAGGAAGGAATGCTTTCACTGCAAGACGAATCGTTGGGATGCTTCAAAAGGTTGTTGTGGACTCCGGACTCCACGTAGACCAGCAGCCTCTGATCTCTGCCTCTCCCATGTGGCCGCCCCCTCCCAGGAGTGATGCATCAGTCACTACTGTGAATTCTGGTAGGGGAACAGAGAGGGATGTGCTGTTCAGCCAATCCTGGTTAATGAGCCACCACTGCAACTGACTTGCAGTCCCATCCGAGATCTGGATGACATGGTAAAGATTCCCCTGATGCTGCACCCACTGGAACTTCAGGTCCCACTGTAGAGCCCGCATATGCCATCTGGCATGATCTTCCAGAAGGATGCAGGAGACCATGAGGCCCAGCAGCCTCAGGATCATTCTCACCGAAATACAGGATAGAGGCTGAAACATCAGTATCATAGCCCAAATATCCCAGACCCGCTGCTCGGGAGGATAAGCCTGAAACTGCGCTGTATCCAGAACTGCTCCGATGAAAAGGAGCTTCTGAGAGGGAATCAGGTGCGACTTCAGCAAGTTGATAGTGAACCCCAGCGAGTCAAGGAAGTCCGTTGTAGTCTGGAGGTGGAACACGACAAACTGGGGCGAGCCCACCATCAACAGCCAGTTGTTGAGACAGGGAAGACTGGAACCCCTGATTTATGCAGATGAACTGCAACCACCGCTATCACTTCTGTAAACACCAAGGGGGGCTGGTGAGGCCAAAGGGGAGCACGGTAAACTGAAAATGCTTGTGGCCTACCATGTACCGTAGGTAACGCCAGTGGGCAGACAAGACAGGGATGTGAAAATAAGCGTCTTGCAAGTCAAATGCTGCCACCCAGTCTCCAGGGTCGAGGGCAGACAAGCCCTGAGCCAAGATTAACATTTTGAACTTCTCCTTCCGGAGGAAGCGGATGACGTCCCTGAGGTCTAAGATAGGATGCAGGCCTTTGTCCTTCTTGGGTACCAGGATGTACTGGGAGCAACCACAACCTACTTCTGGCACAGGGACCTGTTCGATAGCTCCCTTGGCCAAGACAGACGCAACTTCCTGGTGGAGAAAGGCCAAATGATCCTCCGACATGCAATGGAGTGTTGGTAGCATGGAGGGAGGAGTAGTCTCAAAGGGGAGGGAGTAGCCCCTTTGGACTACTTGCAAAACCCACCTGTCTGACGTGATGTTGTGCCAGTGGGGGAGTTGATGGTGGATCATGCCACCCACTGGCAACTGGTGGCCCTGAAAGGTCGGACTAGGAACGTTTGAAGGCTGCGGCAAAAGGGCATTGGTTAAATGGCCCACCCGCTGGCCCCCAGACCTGCAACACTGGGTCCCACGTCGTCCCGAGCAACACATAGGCTGGGTAGCTTCCACGGCACAGTGGTTCTGGGTGGAACGTGGTGGGGTACCCCTTCCGTAGCCACAAAAGGGCCAAAAGACGCACTGTACTGCATGAGGTGAGAAGATGCTGCGAGGCCCAAGGATCTGACCGTAGCCCTAGAGTCCTTGAAACGCTTGAGCGACGGCCATCAAAGGCCATGTCCAAAAGACTAGATTAGACATCCCCAGAGAAGCCAGACATTCTCAGCCAGGCGTAGGGCCACAGGGCTACCGACGTGGAAAACCTTTCTACCTAGTGAGTTGGCGGTATCCAGCCCACTGCGGCAGTACTTGCACAACTGTATCCCACAAGGTTTGTGTGTAGCAGCTCAAAAGACATTCAGTGTTCACATACCGCAGTTCTAAGCTGGCTGAAGAAACATCTTCCTCTCAAGATGGTCCAGCACCTTGGATTCCCTATCTGGTGGAGCAGTAGGGAATGCACTTCTTGAGGACGAGCCTAGGACCACCAAGCTCTCAGGGGTAGGGTGTTGAGAGAGGAAAAGGGTTCACCTAGGCCAGGCGGTGGAGTTTGGCAATCATCCTGTCCAAAGGAGCCCCTGTGTTGGGCTTGGACCAAGTGCCCGAATGACATCAGTGAGGGCCTCATTAAAAGGCATCAGGAAGAAAGAGGCTCAGAAGAGGTTGCGGCTGGCTGAAGAACCTCAGTCATGAGGTTAGTCCTGACAGCCACCATAGGAAGCTCGAGGCCCAGGCACTGAGCCACCCTACGCGACACAACAGCGTAGGAGGCTCTCTACTCCATAGCCACAGTCGGGGGAGAAAGCATACCTAGGTCTGGGGGAGGTATCCAGATCACAGGCATCACCCAACTCCTCTCTCCAGTCCAGCTCCTCAAGTTGGTCTGCTAGAGGGTCAAAGACCCCTCCCAGTCCTCCTCACCCTCCTATGGCTACCAGTCAGGGTGGTAGGGAACACCAGGGATGAACAATGGTACAAAAGTACCCTCCGGCGCCAGCAGCACTGTGTCCCTGTAGGAGGTGAAGGTTGAGTCAACACCGGTTTGGGACAAAACCGGCGTCGGGGTGTCGCCACTGAAATTGGCGCCGGGGTAGGTACCATGAGGTTGAACAGCACCAATCTGGAACCAGGTCTGAATCCTTGGGGCCCTGCGTTGCTGGGCGAGAGCCACTGGCATCGAAGGCTCAGGGCACCCAACCGAGTCCGTAGGGCCCAAAGCTGTGCCTGCATGCCGTGTCGGGCTGACCTAAGATGCTGTGCAACGTTTCGTAAAATTGACAATGCTGGGCAGGGGATGCTACGGGAAAGGGAGTGAATCTTGCAGCCGTCCCAACCTTCTCCAAGGAAGGAGTCAGAGAGGGATGACTCTCCAGGTCCCCTGTCACGTCGGCCGATGGACGGGGAGAAGGCAAAGATCCTCGATGCTTTTACTCACCCAAGGTTGTGAAGACTTCGATAACGAGCTGTGATGGCTCAGTGGCCGGTCCCGCAACCTTCCCCTTGACTGGGGCCTCCAGCGGCGCGGAGCAGACTGCCGGGCCTTCAAAAGCTTTTGGGACTGCTCCAGCAGCGACTTCTGCTTCAGGGCCCAGCATCAGCTTGTGACAGGAGTCACACAGGGCTTGAAACCGGGCCGATGGCTGGACATCCATTATGTTCCAGAAGTCGAAGACTCAAAAGACGTCAACAAAAAGTCAAAAAAAGTTAGTCAAAAAGCAACTAAAGGGCAAGCTCTCTCAGGATCTGGACTGGCTGGCACGGAAAAAGAAAGAACTGACGTCAGTGCGCAAGAGCGGCATCTAAGTACAAACCGCAACGTCATCCTGGTGACCACAACGCCGCCTACAGATGCGGATTTGACCAATGCCACCAACAGAAGCACAGAGGTACTGCTAAGAAAAAAGATCTCCGGATCCAGTCTGACGTATGCCCAGACATTGGTCCCTTCCTCACTTTACCACTGGATTCAAGCTAGCTTGGCTGATGACAGGTGTTACCCAGAAACTGGTCCCAGGATGCTTGTTTCCGGTCCAGGGAAGACATGGCTTGGCAGTTCAGGCTGGACTGTTCCCATGAGGCACAGGGCAAGACTAATTTGCAAAAAGCTATGTCCGATTTGGGGTGGTAAAGTGAGCTATAGAATGATGATGGATTCAACTCAGATCTGTGACTGGGGGTGAGTGTCTGAAAAGTTTCAGCGCTCCGTTCATCATCTCCTGGTGTTTGCTTTTTGGGGGTAATTCTAAGGCAAGGAATCCATAAATAATAGTCTCTTTCAGACAGGTGTGATTTGCGTGCATTGGTAACAGCAATGTCTGAACCCTACCACCAAACACTGCCATTACATGGTAAGGTTGGTGGGCACTATAAAGACAATCACTTGCCTATATAGAGCGATACAAGAGTATACAATACAGCAACTGATGACTTTGAAGTCTCACTGGGAGGAGTACCTGGGGATCCCCATTACAGAAAGAGTTTGGGGTAATATTTTAGCAAGAGTACCAAAAGTCTCCATAAATGCACGATTTAAATTGATTAGCAACATTTCCCTACACAGACAATACATGTTACAAGGCCATATCAACAAATATTTCCAAACATTGGAGGTGGCCTGCTTGACATGCGGAACAGTGGGAGTGGCGTTCAAACACAAGATCTGAGAATGCCCAACATTGGTATCTTATTGGGAAAACCTCACAGCAGTAGTAGCGAATACAATTTCCAGGTCGGTCCTTGCACAATGGGCCACTGCATAGTAAATTGTTTCCCCCTCACCACCAAGGCGAAGGTAACAAGCAGATTACAAGACTTGTTTTCATCCTAGCAAAACAAGAGATTATGAGAAATTGGAAAGCCTGGGAGTGCCCAGAATAGCAGGGTGGCGAAAGGAGCTAGAAAAATGGGGCGGTTACTTAAGGAGGCCATGAGGAGCAATCGCTTCATTGAAATAGAGAGGGCTTCGGAGATACTAATGGAGTTATTGAGAGACCCAGACCAAGATACACAAGACCCCATCCTGGAGGGCTCACCAACACCAACTCCCCCTCTGTCTGGAGAGTCTTAGTTATCATTATATTTAGGATGACCCACATTGTATGTGCATCTCTCTCCAACTGTGTGCGATTCGCGGTTCGCATCAGTCTAGGTGACCAGTAGTATGCTTACCCTCATTACATATCTCTTGTAAAATGGAACCGATTTATGTAGTAGGGAGTGTGGGAGAATTGGGATTATGGCAGTTGTCTATATTACAATATGTGATGAAAAGTAAAGATGTTTGACTTATGAAAAGGCCTATGAGGTGACGTTGCCTTAAAAAGTAGTCTGCTGTATAGTTGACAAAAGCTTCAATAAAATTTGTTTACAAAAAAAACAAGTGTTGAGGTTTAAACACGGGGTTAAGTAGCACTCTCAGTGTAACTTAGAGGTGAACTAGCTTCTGGAAGGCTCGCACTAGCCGCTCCATTCTCAGTAACTGCCTGATATGTAGTGCCCTGTGCTTGTGTTGCCTTATACAGGGGTGGTCATATTCTAAGGAGTTTGTCTGTGAAGGGGTCTTCCTCTTCACTCTCTGGTTCTGCCTTATCCTTCCGTTTCTTTTTTCAAAAATGTTTTTCTTCTCAGAGTCCTCGCTTTATATCAGTGAGTAAGCTCCTATTGTTTCAATCACTTCTTCCCTTCTTCTCTTCTACCTCTCATCATCTTGCATGCTTATCCACTAATAAGCCTTTTTGAGGACCTTGGATGCAAGCTTCTTCCTTTTCTTTTCGTAGGCAACCTGCTCCCAAAGATTTAGGGCCTCAAAGTGTGAGGGTCTGGTCTTGGGGCTCAAATCGTACACTCTCATTCTCATACTCTCTATTCTGCAGAAAGTACCTGTAGGAAGCTGGCACTGTATATACTATACCAAAATGAAGTGTAGTGTGCAGTGTAGTGTGCACAAAGTCCAGTGGAACCCCAAAGGTAGGCAGAGGTAAAAGTAGATTGCACCTTAATCTCTATTTGTGGTAGGGTGGGCGAGCAGTAAGGCTTTATCAGAGGGTAGTGTTAAGCATTTGTTGTACACACTCAATGAGCAAATGACGTCATATACTCAAAGACTGAACTCAGACCAATTTTGTTTGTATAAAAATATTATCAAGGTATTTTCTTTCTAGAACCAAGCCAAGCCTGACACAGGTAAGTGAAATAAATGCTTTGCAATATATTATTCAGTGTTTGGGAATGCAAGTCCAAATGCAGTTGTTTGAAACACAAGTGAGACAAGGTATTGAAATTACTGTACGGATTACTTTTTAGTTACTTTTTAGATTACTTTTTCTGCTCAGTGTGATTTGCCTAGATATCACACCGGGACATTTCCTGGAAAAAAGGTGAGTAAAATCTGTTTTCCACAATTCTTAGTTTTCAGGTTTCCATACAAATCAACTCCACACTTAAAACATTTTTCAGAGAAAAACAGCCAATTGCTTCCTAAAGAGAGAAATTAAGTTAACAGTAACCAGGTAAGTAATCGGTTTTTGGGGTTGACCTTCTGGAGTTAGGACAAGGGTTCCCCCAGGGTCAAGAATGCGTTCTTGTTACACCCTCAGCGGCACAAGGGCGGCCGGGTGCAGAGTGCTGACACCCAATGTTATCCAATAGGGGATAGAGGGCCTCCGGTTGGTGGCTGCTTACGAGCAGGCCACTGGGTTGTGGGAGCAAAGCTCCTGGTGTTAGGCTCAGTGCAAAGGGGGATCCGGTTTAGCATACAAAGTGCACCCACAGGGGCGCAGGGGTGGCTGGGTGCAGGGTGCTGTTTTGGCATTGGGTTCCCAGTTGTTTTCAATGAGGACTTTCGGTTTTGGTTTACAGCTGCAGGCTTGGTCCAGGAAGACTTCCGGGAGGAACCAACAGCTCGACAGGTAAGTTGGAGGGCTCGGGGACGTAGGTGCACCTCGGGTTATCTTATCCAGGGCTCAGGTGGCTGGATGCAGGGGTGCTTTTTGTTGTCGGATTTCACTTTACCAAGCCTGTTGGGGGTCTCCGTGCAGAGGCTGCAGGGGAAGTCGGGGAGTCCTAGAGGGATCAAATCACTGTGGAAGTGGGCTCTGGAGCGCTGGGGGGCCTCGATGGGACGTGCGGGCCAATCGAACTTGGGCAGTAGGCGACGGATGCAGTGGTGGTTCAAGGCGTTGCGTTTCTTTGTCTTCAGCAGGCTCAGACTCTGTCTTGGGAGTTTTCTTTTGAAAAGAGCTGCTGTTCACAGGAGATCTGGTCTTCGTTGAAGGCAGTCAGCCCTCCCAGGGTTCTGCAGTCTCCTCTGCTGGGCGTCTTCTTTTATCCTTTATAGGTCACGCATTTGAGACCTCTTGTATATACTTTAGTATATACTTATTATATACTTACATGCACTTTGTGGGCTCTGGAGATCAGCCCTAGAACTTGTCTGCTCTCGCTTAGGGTCTTTTATTTAATTTCAACTGCCTCTATTTAACTGTCTTGATAAAAACCAACCAGCAGAGGTCAGTAAAATACCATATTTAGCATTCTCTAAATTCCAGTCCATAGAAATTTTCTTACACGAGCACACGTAGACAATGATATTTTTTTTCAAATCTTGAATTTTCAGTGATATTACCCACGAAGGCCCTCATTTTATATTAAAAACAATGCTTTGGACTATACCATTTTCTGCTGAAAGGCAATATTTCTCTCCATATGTTCCCATACCTGGCGTGTCAAACAGTTTGGTGCTTACTTTCCCTCCATGTTGAAGAACAATAGATATTTCAGCACCCAGGCTAATATGCTACATAGCTAAATACATATAAGGTCCCAAAGGCGAGACCCAGAGATTTAGGTGGGCCGGTTATCACCGGTGCGGAGCACCAGCAGTTTTTTAAAGGGGGCCTCGAAATGGGTCTCTATCAGGCTCGTTTTGTGCCCTGGCACAGGCTGTCCGTTTTCTTTGCGGACTGCAGTGAAAGCAGGCACAATGATGTGTGCATACTCACACTGCTCACTAGTGGAAAAGTTACGGCATGACGTCATGCCAGGTGAGCGTTATAGAGGAAGGGAAATCCTTTAAAGAGAGTCATTTTCTCTCTGTATTTCCCCTCTCCTTTTGAAATTCAGGAGCAGCAAAGTTGTAGTGGTGTCACCAGGGCTTTAAGTGGAAGCTTTTCAATATTATATACAAGCCATAGTTGCTGCTTATTTATCTTATGCAACTAACAACCATTGACCAAGCCAATAGTCTTATGCAACTAAGTCAATAGTCCTGACTTCTTGTAGGTATGATGTTACCTGTATCATATCTGGCGGCAATGACAGAAACAGCAAAAGACAAGTTGGGTGGCCCACTAGGCTAAACACAGACTTTTAGCTTACGTTTTTTAAACCCCACCCGTAATTACATTGGCCACGCCCCTTTATGAGACCCTCCTAGTTTTTTTATCCAACTTAAAGCCCTCGCGAGACTGATAGCGATGCAAATGCTTGTGTTATACTGTTGCTTCATTATTTTGTCATTTTTAGTTTCAAAAGTGTTTTATTAAAGATTTCAACAGGCATATATTGAGACATCACAGCAGAAAAAAGCAAGCTCAAGGTACATATAGCGAGCGGGACAGACAAGAATGTCTTCCCTAGTATTCCAGAATAAGCAAGATACATATGCCCGAGAAGCTGTTTGACATCATGCGTGTAAAGGCAAAAGAGTGGTATAAGGAAGATAACTCTCTTGCTCTTGAATGTCAGAGTGACCAGGAACGTGCCGCAGAGGTGCGGTGAGACCAGATGTAAAGTCACCGAGAGTTATCGGTGGCGCTGGTGAGACGTAGGACTCTAAGGTACTTAGGACAGGTAATTTCATAAAAAGTCCTTGGACAGGAGAGTCAGCAAAGGAAGCCACGCTTTTCGGAAGGCGTCGCTTGAGTTAGTGAGAGTGGCATAGATGCGCTCCATGCCAAGGGTGAACCAAAGTTTGTGGAGCCATCCAGTGTGTGTAGGCTTAGTCGTGGACCCCAGAGTGATAATATATGCTGCGTGGCTGCTTGCACGGCAATGCCCATCTGTCGACCACGCAGTGATTTTAAGGGGAACGTTAATGCGTTGGGCAGGCCTAGTACAGTGTATGCAGGGAACCTCAGGATCTCAGTTTCAAAGGTGGAGTCGATCTCATCCAGGACTAGTTTCCAGAAATCTCCCAGTTCCGGACAATCCCAGAGGATATGAGTCAGGGTGCCCTTCTCCCCGCACCCCCTCCAGCACAGTTCGCTGCGCGCAGGATTCCCTTTGTGTAGTCGGACTGGGGTAAGGTTCCCGTATATGGCAAGTTTTACTGCTGTCTCCCTTGCCTGAGTGTTGCGCGTAGTGTGGGAAGCTCTATAGTATATGTATCCCCATTCTTTGGGTGACAAGGCCCTCCCCAGTTCAGCCTCCAAGCGCCTTTGGCTTGGTGATTTAGCTGGGGCAGGTGGAGGTGTAAGTATTTGATAGAGTTCGGAAATAAGGTGTTTGTCTGTAGTTTTAGTAAGCAGCCATTTCTCAAAGGTCGTCATGGGGCGGCTCACTAGGGCAGTGATGTCAGGGTTAGTGAGCCAGTGCCAGAGTTGAAGGTATTGAATAAGGTGAGGATGTTCTATACCATACCCTTGTTTAATGTCTGCGAAGGGAAGAAAGCCCTGCAAATCAAAAAGGTCGCCCGCAGCCCGACATTCCGTGCCTCGCCATTGAGGGAACGCGCCCGCGCCATCGCCTGGGGGGAAGTCAGGGTTGTCCAGTATGGGGGTAAAAGGGGAGGGGAAAGTGGTTAACTCATGTCTAAGCGCCACCCGATCCCATACCTGTAGAGTCGTGCGGGTGATAGGGGATCGGGACATGTATCTCGGTCTGTGGTACTTAGCTAGGAATGGAATCTTCCACAGCGACGTTCGCGCCATGGCCCTGTCTTGGAAGAGCCATCTCTTCTCCGAATCGGGCCGGTACCATTCCACTAGGTATCGAAGCTGGGATGCCTGGAAATATCGCAAGAGGTTCGGGACGCCGAGACCGCCTTCGTCCATGCTCTTATATGTCAGTAACTTGTGAAGTCGTGCCCTCTTCCCTCCCCAGATAAAGCTAGAAAGTAAGTCCTGTAGGGTTTTCAAAGTGCCTGCTGGGGGCATAATTGGGATCGTTTGGAACAGGTATAAGATCCGCAGCAAAATGGACATTTTCACTGCTGCCACTCTCCCCAGTAGAGAAAGAGGTTGTTTGGACCATTTCGCCAGGTCCGATCGGATCTGAGTAGTGAGAGTGGCGTAGTTGGTGGAAACTGTGAGGTCCGTCGAGGGGGTTAAGGTGATTCCCAAGTATGGTATTTGGGTGGTCAGCTGAAGGCCGCTACCGTGCCCTATTGCCGGGGCCAGTGGACGTGCATGTTTACCTAGCGGTAGGATTAGGGATTTGTCGACGTTGATGCGGAAGCCGGTGATAGCCCCAAATGAGGCAAGTTCTTCCATAAAGGCGGGTATGGAGGAATCAGGACGGTTCAGGGTGGCTATGACGTCATCTGCGTATAAACTGATAGGATGGGGTTCGCATCCGAAATCGATGCCCTCGATCCTCGGGTTGTCCCGGATTTTCTGGGCTGGCGGTTCGATATACATCGCAAATAGGAGGGGGGAAAGGGGGCACCCCTGCCTGGTGCCACGCTGGATTTCGAACGGGAGTGAGTGCAAGCTACCTAAGCGGACCTTGGCCTGCGGGCGATGGTAACAGCTCGCTATGCGTGAGCAGAATCTGTCGCCAAGGCCAAACCGGCTGAGTACATGTTGTAAGTAGGTCCAGTTCACGCGGTCGAACGCCTTTTCTGCGTCGATAGCGAGCAGTGCAGAGTCCGAGGTTTGAAAGTGTGATTTATCGATGAGGTGGAGCACCCGTTTAGTGTTATCGCTACATTGGCGGCCAGGGACAAAGCCAGACTGATCTGGTTCCAAAATACCGGGGAGGCACGGGCCAAGGCGTGCGGCAAGGATACCTGTAAAGAGCTTCAGGTCCAGGTTTAATAATGAGATAGGGCGGAATGCGGAGCAGTGTGTGGGTTTCTTCCCGGGTTTCAGCAGAACCACCCCCTCAGCGGCCAACATGTCCGGAGGTATAGCTCCCACCCCCTCCAAGGAATTGAAAAGGCGGGCAAGCACCGGGGCCAGTTGACGGTTAAAAAGCTTGTAAAAGCCTGCTGAAAAGCCATCAGGTCCTGGGGATTTGAGTTGGCGCAGTCTAGATATAGCGGCCAGAACTTCATCTTGGCGGATAGGGGCGTCTAGAGCCTCCGCAGTAGACTCGGAGATTGCGGTGATGGCCGTCGTGGCTAGATAGTTTTCGATATTCCTGGACGAGGTCTTCTCCTCCCCGTATAGGGAAGCATAGTAGGAACGAAATGCTTCGGCTACCTGTCGTCAGTGAGCACCGCACCGTCAGTGCCTACCAAAGTATTTATTTTGGCCCGTTGGGTCTTGGCCTTCAGGGCGCTAGCCAGTAAGCGACCCGTTTTGTTTCCTCCGACATAATAAGTATGTCGTAGGCGGAGAGCTGCGAACTCCGCTCTATCTATATCGAGACTAGCTAGCTGGGCCCGAGCCGCTTTTAGCTGTTTCCACACACGAGGGGGGCCTGTGCGGCTGTGCACTCGCTCCAGTTCCGCTACTTGCGCCGCAAGGTCCTCCCGTTTGCTCTTGCGGTCTTTGGCCTCCGCTGCAGCGATAGCTATAAGTTCGCCCCGTACGACTGATTTCAAGGCTCCCCAAAGAGCTGTCACCGAGACATCTGGTGTGTCGTTGGTGGACAGGTAGGCATCAATGCATTCACCAATACGTTTAGTGACATCAGGCCGCTGTAGCAAGGTTTTGCGGAGGCGCCACGGGCCTCGGGGACGGCGGGGTGCCTTGAGAGTGAGGGAGAGTTCCACTGCGTCATGGTCAGAAATGGCTGCGGGTACTATAGCAACCTCCTCAAGGATCGGAAGGAGGTCTGAGGTGCCCAGGAAATGGTCAAGCCTGGCGTAGGTACGGTGCACATGGGAGTAGAATGTGAACTGTGAGGCGGTCGGGTGGTGGGCTCTCCAGAGGTCGATCAAGTCCCTATCTGACAGCCAATCACGACTGGTGGATGACAAAGCCCCAGTATTCCCGTAGCGATGTCCAGATCGATCATTGTGTGTGTCCATAACGACATTAAGGTCCCTCCCCAGTAGTAGGGACGCATGCGGGGTTTGAAGAGCTTCGGAAATGGCGCTTTTCAGGAAAGTCTCCTGACCTGTGTTTGGGGCGTAAAGGGAGCCAATTAAGTGTTGTGTCGCCCAAATAGAAAGTGTGTACGAGGAGGCGGCCCTTGATCTCCCCCACTTTGTTACCTACCTTCCCTCGGAAGGATCTAGAGATTAAAATTGCAACCCCAGCAGTCTTTGTCGGGAGTGAGGAAAAGAATTGCTGTGGGAAGACTCGCGAGCGCATCCTATGCCAGTCCTTCTGCAGAAGAAGCGTCTCCTGTAATAGGCAAACATCCGCCCCAGAGTTTTCCAAGTAGGAGAGGACAGCTCTCCTCTTGATCGGGTTGTTTAGCCCTTTCACATTAAGCGTTAGAACCTTAAGGGTACTGTCAGTCATCGCGCAGGGGGCATGTGACACAGCGCAGAGTGGACTGTAGTCGCGCTAAGGGAGCATGTGGTGGCATATGGCAAGCAATGTATGACGCGGTCTCGTAATGTAACTGGTCGTGGACATTGTGCGTGGGCGCGTGCCCCATGTCGGCATTGGCATTCCGGTAAAAAGTCTCTTGGTGCAAAGACAGAGCTAGCTTGGCACACTGGTCCCCTCCCCGGATCCCTCCCTAACCCAACATCCCCTCCCAAAACAACCCACGGCCACCAAAGTATGCAAGGCAGTACATATAGTTAGAATAGCAGCGGGCTGTGGCACTATAACAAAACCCCCGATTCCACTCCCCCCCACCCATTCCCAACATCCGTGAAACCTGTAGTCCCAATCCTGTCGAGGCACACAGGATCGTGGTAAAGAACATTGAGGGGGTCATCTCCAGTGGCGGCTCCTCCGGACCCCCCACCCGACCCACCCGCGGTTGGGGCAGAGTATTTGCGATGTATAGTCTCCCTAGCAAAAGTGTTTATCACTCTGGGGAAGAGGTCTCCTTGATCACCTCCGCCACAGCAGTCTCACGCTCCTGGGAAATGACAGAGGCATCTGGTTTGAGGCGCCGGTAAGGGGATCGTTTGTGGTGTACAGTCTGCCAGACCCCCTGGAAGAGCCCTGCGAGCTTCTGAATACCGGCTCAGTGTCGACTTGGTCCAAGCCCAGGAGGTCACACGTGTCCTTAAGAGATCGCAGCTGCTGCAGTCTTCCGTTCCATTTAAATATTATCCGGAAGGGATGTCCCCAGGAGTACGGAACCTCTTTTTCCCGCAAAAAGTCAGTCACTAGCTTGAATTCTTTCCTTTTCTGGAGAGTGATGGAAGAAAGATCCTGGTAGAGGGCAATGGGATGGCCCTGAAATTGAATGGGCTGAGCTCGCCGGGCCTCCCGGAGGATCCGTTCTTTTAACGGGAAGTCTGGAAGGAAAGCCAGGATGTCTGGTGGCGGGGCCGGGGCTCTACGGGGCAGCCCCACCCGATGTGCCCTGTCGATGCGGATGGGAAAGTCCTCTGCCTCTCCCAGGATGCTCCTGAAGAGGGCTTGCAGGTATGCGGCGACGTCAGCCCCCTCGTCCTTCTGAGGGACCCCCCGGACCCGTATGTTGTTTCGACGGGAGCGGTTTTCAAGGTCCTCAGCATGGGCCTGGAGGTCCAGTTGCTGGTCAGTGAGCCGCAGGACTTCTTGTTGAAGTTGTTCGATTTCGGCGCTCTTGGTTTGGTCAGCTTCCTCAACCGCGACCACGCGTTCACCGAGGTCCTCCACATCGCGCCGGAGTTCCTTAACTTCCCCCGCTACCTCTTGCTTCAGACATTTGAAGTCTTCCCGGAGCGAGTTGAAGAGTGTCTCGAAGAAGGATTTGGTGATGGGCACCTGGTCATCTAGGGCTGCAGGCGGTGTCTTCCCCGTCCCGGGGGACGGTGGGTCTTTGCTAGACCTGGGCTGTGATTTAGCCAACAGTTCAGGGAGGGTTTGCGACCCTTTCTTGCTTCTTTGTCCCGCCATGGCGCGGGTGGACGTGTGCCTCGGAAGGGAATTGCGAGGTGGCGGAAGGGGTGCAGAGGGTATGGAAGTGTCTAGGCGGCTACTCCCGTCGGCGCGTGGGCAAGGACCGTTGTCTCAAGGCAATCCCACGCCAATTGGGGGAGCGGAGAAATGGCGACCAGCCGGGTCAGTGGCAGACTGGGGTGTAGGGAGTGTGGCCCCACCGCCCTGTGAGGCGCTCCAGGGACGACGTCTAGTATCGTGCAATGCTGGCCCACACAGGCGGTCGTTCACCGGAGGCTCGATTGTGCCCCCGAGTTCTCCCCGCTCCCTCCTTATCTCTCCTCACCTGTGAAAGGATGGTGTGGTCGGGGTTCACTGCTCTCCAGTCCGGTCCAGCGTCTGGGGAGTGGCCTGTCAGCACTCCAGGGCTGTGCTGTTATGCCCCGGGCTGTTGGGGGCCGCCAGGAGATGTGGGGAGGCGGTATCCGGGGCCACGCCGGGTGTGGGACCTTTCCGGGTCTCAGGCCGGCCTCTGGCGGGGACTAGGCCCGAAGCCGGGGCCTCAACTTCCACAACCACCGGCCGGGCCCCCAATCGTCCACCGGGCCGCCCGGACGGCGGCCGCTGCTTCCTGCAGTGAGTGTGGCCGCAGGGGAGGACAGTCCGGTGCGCCGGTAGTCGCACTGATGGGCCGCTATGGAAAGCGCCGACGGTTCGGTAGTAGGCCCGAAGCCGGGGCCTCTCGTTGCACTGCCGCCGGATCAGGGTGGTCTCAGGCCCGGGTGGAAGTGTCGGTGGGGCGGGCAGCACTCTGAAGCTCTGGATGTGCAGCGGCGGTGGCGGAGCCCAGCAGGGCGCCGCTGGGTGCACAGGAGTGCTCGCACCCCGCAAAGAAGCCACAGACCGCTGGTGACCGCCAAGGGAACCCCCTCTCGCTCGCCGCCACAGCCGCCGTCACAAGGCGCCAAATCCGGTCCCTCGGCGATTCACCGCAGCAGGCACCAGGGGCCGCGGTATTTCGGCAGAATCTACGCCAGCGGGCAGTTTCTATCACCCCCGTGTGCAATTTGGGGGAGTTATATG
This sequence comes from Lissotriton vulgaris, assembly GCF_964263255.1. NCBI lineage: Eukaryota > Metazoa > Chordata > Amphibia > Caudata > Salamandridae > Lissotriton > Lissotriton vulgaris. Next base: position 835,901,142 of record NC_141696.1, on the reverse strand, counting down.
GCGTTTCGTGGCGAAATGGCGGGATCGGGCAGGGAGCTCCAGAGACCTGCGTCCGATCACGCCGCCATCTTAGACACGCCCCCCTATTTTCTCATTTTTAAGGTCGAGCCTATAGCGGCAGAAAACATGTGCTGTTCGCTTTGCGAGGCATGGAGTATGGAGTGGAAGCTCTGCCCACTTCCTCGCCTATCTTTTTCATTGGCTTGTGTCTTTATCCTTTCTAAATGCTGCCTTCCGATTGGTTTATAGGCTGTTAGTCCCTCCTCATGATGGCCATGTCCTCATTTATATGCTTACATGGCTACTGGTCCCATTCCTTTGTGTGTTAAATGGTATGTGCTATTTAAATTGTGAGCACTATTTTCTTTCAATTCACTCCCCATCTACTGCAGTCCATTCCTTTTCGCTCTCCTGCCCTACGCCCGCCTTCCCGCTGGCCGTGCCTTCCTTCCCCCCTGCCCCCCCCTCCCACTTCAGTTTGCAATGCAATAGGTCTCGGGTAAATGCGAGTGCTATTGCATTGCAAATGCTTGTTATTCTTAGGTTGCGGGAATATGCCTTCTTGGTTCAGGGATGCCCCCTAAATACTGTATTTAGGGGTGATATAGGGGTCTCCGGTCAGTAGCCATTGGGCTACTGACCTTAGGGTGTGTACAATACAATCGAAACAACAGCTACCCTACCAGAGTATATTTCAAGGTCCCAAGGGGATCCTTAAGTATAGGTAAATGGTGACAAAAAATATGTATCAGAGCCAATTATACATCAAACAGAGTTCATTTTCCCTTTTTTTAAAGATTTATTTATTGAATTCATATAAAAGGTTCATATAAGTGCTTAGGATTAACACAGATTGGTTTAGACTCAACATATCATAAAGGATGGAGAAAAAGGATTGTTTTTGTAGTTTTTACATGATCCATTGGTTGAACCAAGCAAGATGCATACATACATGTCCCACACACTCCCAGACTCATCCACTAAATTCACACTTACTTTCAAACTCACTAATTACAAATATACACAGTCACATACATAACATTCATAAAGGAACATCAAGGCCTGCAGAAGGGATATCTTATGGCGGCTTAGGCTACAGTCAAATTGTGGAGGCACGTAGATGGAGGAGAAATAGTTTTACAAAGACTACACTTTGGGCCATCCACAATAGTCACGCCGACGCGCGTTTCGGTGTTGGGCCTATTTAGGCTGCACCTTCATCAGGGCGGTGATGACCAGGGGGCGGGGACTCACACACTGTAGATAAAAAAGGTTCTATTAAAATGACATATAGATATAAAAACGTATAATCAATGAACATTTTTACAGTTTACATGGCAAGTATTCCTCCATAGTGTACAAAAACATAATGATGAACAATTTTTCTTTTTTTTTTGGGTGTAAGATGTTTATTGCACATTTCACAGAGGTAAAATACATATGTGCGCCTACAACCTTATTAGGCCGGCTATACATTTGTTCAATTTACATATAACTTTGATTTATGTACACAGCCCCTCAGCCGACATCGTTGGGACCGGCGGCGCAATATGTAAAAGCATTCGTACTGTCAAACAGTGCTGTGCACGCTGCAAAGCATGTCCATGTTCTTACAATTTTATATTCTTTTTTTTTTAAATAGTTCAGAAACCTTTAACTATAATAAAACAACCTGAGATTTAATATCAACAGTCACTGTGTCACAGCATTCTTCCTCTCCATTAAGAACTGTGCATGATTTATCCCTATGCACTATGTCGCAGTTCATCTACGGTCCCTCTATACTGTTTGTTCTGGTGTGTGCTTCAATAAGTAGTCACGAAGGTACATCCAATAGTCCTTGGGGCGTGAACCTAACGGCAGTTCCTCTTCATAAGTGGCCAGTGTGTCACGGCAGTACGTCAGATCTTCCAGCCAGGTTTTCATTTTCGGCCCTATCTTACTGTTCCAATGTAAGGAAACCCTTCTTTCGCCATTAAAAGTGCTACCACGCAGAACCTACGCCGCATCGCCCTTAGTTGCGGGACAATACCCAACAAACATATCTTGGCCTTACATTCCAGAGTTATCCCTAGCATGTCACCTATGGCCTTTGTCACCTGCTCCCAGTATCTCGCCACAGAGCGACAATGCCAAGCTAAATGCATGAAGTCTGCATCTTCCTGCTCGCATCTTACACATCTGGAGTCTTCCCTCAACCCGTATCTCTGAAGCCTCTGAGGCGTGTAGTACATTTGGTGCACATATTTATAATGGATGATCCTCAGGTTACCATTTGCAGTTAACATGCCAGTGAGTAGGCATGTAGTTGCCCAGTCTTCCTCTGACAACGTATCATCCAAGACCTCGCTCCATTTACCTCTCATCCCTTCTGTGTTTCTGCCAATGTCATTCTGCATGGTTGTGTAAAGTTTCGACACTAGGTGGGAGGCGGTGGGTGTGGTGAGAACTAGTTGCAAGGAAGTCAAAGTCTGGGGTTCTTCAGGGAACGTAGGAAAGTGCTCTTTTACCGCCCTCTGTAACCTGTAATAGTTAAAGCTGAATAGTAGTGTCGGATTGCTAATGTAGTCCAATTTGTCTAGGGATTGAAAGACCCCATCTTTATACAAGTCTCCCATCCTATCAATGCTTGCTCGTCTCAGTAACTCCATCCCAATCTGCTCTTGTGTAACCGAAAGCGCCGGGTGATGTGCCAGTGGGAGCGCTGGTGCATAGAGCGGGAGGCGATTGGTCACCTTGCCCATCAGCCTCCACGCTTCCGCGGTGGTGTTTACTGGATTTATGTCCCGCTCGTGTAATCTAGCTCGTTTATGCAGCAGTCTTCCCTCAACCCGTATCTCTGAAGCCTCTGAGGCGTGTAGTACATTTGCTGCACATATTTATAATGGATGATCCTCAGTTTACCATTTGCAGTTAACATGCCAGTGAGTAGGCATGTAGTTGCCCAGTCTTCCTCTGACAACGTATCATCCAAGACCTCGCTCCATTTACCTCTCATCCCTTCTGTGTTTCTGCCAATGTCATTCTGCATGGTTGTGTAAAGTTTCGACACTAGGTGGGAGGCGGTGGGCGTGGTGAGAACTAGTTGCAAGGAAGTCAAAGTCTGGGGTTCTTCAGGGAACGTAGGAAAGTGCTCTTTTACCGCCCTCTGTAACCTGTAATAGTTAAAGCTGAATAGTAGTGTCGGATTGCTAATGTAGTCCAATTTGTCTAGGGATTGAAAGACCCCATCTTTATACAAGTCTCCCATCCTATCAATGCTTGCTCGTCTCAGTAACTCCATCCCAATCTGCTCTTGTGTAACCGAAAGCGCCGGGTGATGTGCCAGTGGGAGCGCTGGTGCATAGAGAGGGAGGCGATTGGTCACCTTGCCCATCAGCCTCCACGCTTCCGCGGTGGTGTTTACTGGATTTATGTCCCGCTCGTGTAATCTAGCTCGTTTATGCAGCAGTATGCTGGACAACTGGACCGGGTCGGCATCACCAGCTTCCACCGCCACATGTGTCAGGAAAGGAATCTCGTGGTACCAGTAGTGCGCGAATTGCGCTTGTGCGCATAAATAATACAGATATAGATCTGGCACTTTGAAACCCCCCGCAGCATATGGTAGTGACATCGTCTGTAAGTCCAACCTGGCTTGTTTTCCAGCCCAAATCATATTTAGTACCAATGTTTTGATATTTCGGAATACCTCCGCAGGAGGTTTAATTGGGATGTTATTAAACAAGTACAGGAACTTGGGCAGGAGCACCATTTTCACAATTGCCACCCTGTCCGCCAGTGATAACGGTAGCTTATTCCATCGTTTAATCTTCTCATCTAATGATGAGATTGCTCTCCATAGTTGGTCCGGATAACTAGTTCCGGGTCCCTGTGAAACCATACTCCCAAGTATCTGGTCGGCTCATCCTGCCACTCTAGTGGATAGTCCATGGCCGTTGGGTGTGTGCCGTCCGTTAACGCCAGGACAAGGGACTTAGCCCAGTTGATCTGGAGACCTGAGTGCTGGCCAAATTTGATGTATTCGCGTAGTAGTGGGTTAAAATGCTGCTCCAGATTTTTTACGTAGAGCACCATATCGTTCGCGTACAGGGAGATGTGTATCGGACGTGTCGGTAGCTGTATGGCTGAGTAGTGGTGGTGTTGTCGAATTTTACAAGCTAGGGGTTCTAGTACTAAAGCAAAAAGCATCGGGGAGAGTGGACACCCCCTCCTAGTGCCACGACATATAGCAATAGGGTCCGAGATATGTCTGTTCACCCTAATGCGTGCTGTCAAATTTGTGTAGAGCATCGTGATCCAGCCTATGAAGATTGGAGGAAACCCCATACGTATCAGGACTGCGTGTAGAAATGGTCAATCTATTGTGTCAAACGCTTTGGCCGCGTCTAACAGAACCACCACTGCCTTTACTTCCGGGGCCAGATAATGTGCCAGCGCAAATAAGGTGCGTGTGTTATGTGTCGTTAACCTGTCTGGTATGAATAGTATAAAAAAGGGGGGTGGTCCTTGACTATGAATTGGTACCAAACTTATAAAGTTGTCATTTGTTTCTCAATGATGCGATTAGATCTGCATATGTTGATTAAAGCAACATGGGGTAGATATATTCAAGGGCTATTGGTTGTATGCACATTGACTGCAAGCATAGACAGTACCCAAGCTATAGCAAAATCAATTTGTGAAAAGAAGCATTGATTATAACGACACTCTGATTTCTCGTTATATCAAAATTCACGTATTTATTTACAATACCATAAAACAGTTCTAAACGGCGCAAAGGACTATCAGGGTATAGTCCGTGAAAAAGGGGAAAGGGGTGCTCTTAGTGATGTAGAGAAGAAAGGGGAAAGGAGAGCAAGTGTAATATACAATTGTACTATTTACAGAAACCAAAGCGGGACAGCTTCCGCTATCATAACAGCCTGTCCACAACAATTGAAAAGGGGAAGGAACTTAAACTAGACAGGGTACAGGCATCCAAAATGATAAGCGTCGACGTTTCGACCCTAGTGCTCCTGGGGTATTTGGGACCTCAGCTGCGGGTCTTCTTCAGGACAAGGTGATGGGATGGGGGCGAACGGGAGGGGGAAGACTTGGCCGTATTCCAAAGGGTGATCTGAATTGAACACCTGTAGTACAAGAATGAGGTAGGTGTTAAGACTATAATAAAAAAGAAGTCACAACAGTGTAGTTAATGTGGAGTAATGGGTACATTACCAATAATACTGCTCAGGTTGGACCTCCGTCCAAGCTTGTAGGGGGTTGGTCACCTATTGGATAGAAAAAGGATACTGGGTCAGAGCCCATCTCCCAAGGGCGACTGATTCCAGATATCCAGTCCATTCATATTTATCTATGAAACTAGACTCACCTAGTATCTTGTTGGTGGTCTAATGGTTCAACTTAACATTCAATCAGGTAGATCTTTCATGTTGGGCCTGTGAAGAGTGGAATGGTTAATTAAAACCCGATCCATATGTCTTGAATACTAAACCTGTTGGTTAATGTTTAGCGAGACTTACCACTAAAAAGTAGCTAGTAGGGAAGTCCTACCGGTGCCCCCTCGGGCCTACTGGTGGTGGTACCACTCAAAGATGCCAACGTGGCCTCGGTCGGGTAATTCAAGGTTTCACTTCAATTTTAATATCGAGTCCCCAATTGACCTGGTGTGGGGAAGAAAGTTGGACGGTGTGTTAGAAAACACTCTTTGTCCTAATGCGGCCAAAAGACAGACTGCTCGCATGTTAGTGAGCAAAAGCGGCTCACCCACGGGAGTGAAGATCACTCCAATCTTATCTTGGGAAGACTTAAGGCAGTTGCTACGTGCCGTGGAACGACCTTCGCCGGTATCTGTTCAGTATCGGGACCGCGTCCGCGCTAACCAGATACTTCCGTGGTTTGGCGTCACGTGGGCTTGTGTAAGCCAATCACTGGGCAATAGGTCAAATAGTAGACATTAAGGAAGGACTATCATCTTGGGTCCTTCACTGTAATCAACAAGGGACTAACTATTTCTCCCACATTCGGGTAGTGTGAATATTTCTTATTAAATTACACTGTTGCTGTCAGGAAACAGGCGATTTATTTATAATTAATATTATTTCAGGGGATGACCGTATATTATTGAAGGATTGCTGAAGGTCATTCATCTGTGTTAGATCACTTGTAAACTCGTAATGGACATTTCATTAGAAAAACAAATTTACATTTTCAATAAAACAAAATCACATTTGATAGACTAAATATGTACAGAAACAGTAGCACAGACAATCTATACAGAGACAATTTCACAGAGTCATCACATAATTGCATATCTATGCATTACATATATTACATAGTATAGAGATTCCGTATCATACATAAGGTACTGTGATGTAAAACATTACTACATTCGGTGTAAAGGGATGAAGTGTACTTCACAGTTGCCTTGTTGCAACTACTATGAGGAGGACAAACTGGATAGTGTGTGGACGTAACCGACAGGGTAGTGGATTGGTATGATGGAATTGTCAACCATTTCGAATTGCCACCATTTGTCTGAGCACCTCCTCCCGATCGTTCAGGCCGCGATTCACAGTATCGAAGAGATGCATCCAGCGGCATTCTCGGGTGCTAAGGAGTTTGATATAATTCCCTCCCCGGGGGTTTTTTACAACCTTCTCTATTATCCACCATTTCAGACTTTCAGGATGGTGATTGAATTTCAGAAAGTGATCCACTAATGGGGCCCCTTGTACCTTGCAGCGTATCTTGCTGCAATGTTGTAGAATACGGGTCTTGGTTTTTTGAGTGGTTTGACCAATATACATAAAGCCACATGGGCACATTATAGCTAGGGCTCCCGGTTTTCCGTTTAAACGTATTGATACATATAAATACAGACGGAAATCATTTATTCCTTTGTCTGTATTTATAAATAGAAACGGAAAATTACTTATCAACTGGCTTTATTGTGTCTATGTGCTCCTCTGTAAAATGAGTGTCTGAGGCACACAGGGGCCAAGGAAAGAAATTTGAAACTGCTGCTGCGATGTCCTGCAGATTATTCTCCCCTCTAAATCACCCCACCCTCCCGAGTCTGGGCTAAGCACTCTGCTGCCAAGGGAGACTGATTAGTTAATGAGCGACCCTCGGTACCTCCCAGGCAGCAGCAGGCCGAGAGCGCTTATCTGCCTTTAACATACACGCTATTGACCATGGCACAGGGTTAATTAACACCCCCACGCCCCCAGACAATCTTGTCAACACCATGACTTTGGTCATCTGTTGTCTCACCATCATCTTGTAGTAACTGCATGTCCGGAGGCATAGTTCAAAGAGCAAAGAAATGGGCAAACAGCAGGACAGTGATGTTCTCTTTCTCTTCGAATTACGCATCTTAAAGTGCGTGTGAATATCTGTACATCTGATGCACAGCAGCGCCTGGTTCACAGCTACAGCCTAGAGCCAAACACAACACCGAGGTGAATTACAGGGTGGCAAAGGCAAGCATGCATTTCAGGGTGATTGGCATACTGTCGGAGCGAGGTGCAGCGCTCTGCCCAAGACGCCGGAATTCCAACGATGCAATGATCACCTGTTAATGCGCGCCCAGGCTGTAATTGTTTCTTTTCAAATAAATAGACAATCACAGTACTTTGCAGACCTTGCAGGTAGTCTGACTTGCTGCTAACTGTAGCGTTTTAGTACACAGGTGTAACCACAAGAATACTGAAGGGGTGAGCGGGGCACAAGCACACGAGGGTGACTTGTTGAGTAGCTCTCAGCATGTAAAAGCTAAATAGATGTCTAAATGTTGCTGTTCCACATTTCTGTAGCCCGATCTCTAAATGTATTGAGAAAGCTGGAGCCCCTTACAAGTGCATTAATCTTGGTGGCCTAAAGTGTAAACATGTAGAATCTGTCTTTACATTTATTTTATTAATTATATGGCAATGGGTGTATACATCAACCAAAAAGGTGGTGCGTGGAGGAAATGGTAGTAGTTGATGTGAAGGGACTTGAATGTTGTGGTCAATTAGCATTAGTGAGGAATACAGATAGTGAACCACCAGACTTGCCTGGTCATCACTGCTGTGGGAAAAACGGGAAGAAATCAGGAATCTTGAGCCCTGTTTACATTCCTTGATTATCACTCAGCTTTATTTTCTTAGCCTCACAGCAGGAATTGAGTGACTTATGTGGGGCTAAGAGTGGATATAACCCTGCGATGGCAAAAGGATTGTGATGTCACCTTCACTACCCATAGCACTGGGGTGAATTAACAACCATGGATGTGAACATATGGGCTCAAGTCTCGGGTTTGGCTCACCATCCTATGATTCTGGCCAAATCCCTCAATTTCACTGTGTCTGTAAAAATCAAAATGACCTTGTGTAATCAAACTGTTGTATTTATCAAACAGGGGGAGAGTGATCAGTAGATCAACGGACACTAATTATCACTTGAGGAAGTGAAAGGTCCAGTCACAGCATGTGCCCGTATCTGGTACAAGTAGTTCAACAAAAAGGGGGGTGCTGCACTGTTCCTCAAAGGAGGGAAAGGTTAGGAAAAGCTGACGTGACCGAAGGTGTGAGTAGTACACCTTTGGGCATCCATTTTGTTGGATGTATTTGCCTCACACACCCAAAAGGGTGTCATGCTTCATCATTGGCGGTTGCTCCTCGTTGGGGGGGCGGTGCAATCCCCAACGGGCTCACCTCGAGGAGGGGCTCTTTAGCGGAGATCTTTTTTATCCAACTGCCCTATGGTGAAGTGCGGGTGTGTGGGTAGAATAGCAGGTAGGCTCGGTGTAGTGATTAAAATGCAGCAGGGGGTGCCGGAAACAACTTTATTCTGGAGGTCCCCCTACTACAATTAAAACCAGTGAAAAAAAGTGAAAAAAGGGGGCTCGCTAGGTGTCACCACGTTAGGTAGAGTGATCCTAGAGAAGCCTTAGAAAACAATTGGTCAACATGTTTCTCGCACTTAGGTTAGTCACCTGCGATTCATCAGGACCTTGTAGAGGTGAAAAGAAAAAGAACTCAACAACATGCCAGTGTCATGTATGTGGTGTAGGTGTATTTTACCTTAGTGGAAAGTCCTATGCCTAATGGTCAAGGTCTAAGAGCCACATGAGTGCTCGGCGGGTCAGTTCAACGGGGTTAAGCCTTCAGGTGTGGCTTAGTCAGCCCGTGACCGCGTGGATGCACCTACCCATCTCCGCCGAGTTCGGATAGGACCCGCCGAGCACTCATGTGGCTCTTAGACCTTGACCATTAGGCATAGGACTTTCCACTAAGGTAAAAGGTAAAAGTTGTTTCCGGCACCCCCTGCTGCATTTTAATCACTACACCGAGCCTACCTGCTATTCTACCCACACACCCGCACTTCACCATAGGGCAGTTGGATAAAAAAGATCTCCGCTAAAGAGCCCCTCCTCGAGGTGAGCCCGTTGGGGATTGCACCGCCCCCCCAACGAGGAGCAACCGCCAATGATGAAGCATGGATAAGTTACTTACCTGTAATCCTAGTTCTCTTCCAGGGGTATCCTCATCAAAGTCATAAGCACTGAATATTCCCGCCCATGTGCGGGACCCCGGAAACAATATAAAAAATATAAAAAATATATATGTATAAAACACATATATCTCGCTCCACATATATGTATGTACATATATCATTTTTCTCACATCAATGCAGCCCCAAAACTGAGGCTAAACAATGCAAACATATATACATGAACTGCAATTAGTAAGGAATCAAAAAACACATTAGGTCAAAAAACCCTTGAACTTTGTGTTTTAATGAGTCAAACCACTCATAAATCCTGAAAATTGCTTATAAATAGACATTGTTAGCCCTCAGGCTGCATTGCAAAACAATATCATAGAAAATGAAACCATTTTCACAATAACTGGCACCGTGCCTTTAAGGCAGCCATGACCCCAGGCTTCCCATCATGCCTCAGGGGTGACAGTTAGGTCAGTTGTTCTTTCCGGCTCCTTCAGTCAGGACCCTGGTGAAACAGCTCCTTTTCTTTTTGACTTTCTGTCAAAAAATATTCAGCTTTTACTAGAATTTTTGACTTCACTCGACGTCTTTTAGACATAGAGTGCTGTTTGAACACTTTTTGTGCTTAAAAAAGGTATTTTTCCTGTCAAAGATGCCTTCTCTCTTCAACAACTGTCCTTCATGTGGAAGGAAAAAGGCAAAGACTGACTCTCATTCAGTCTGTATCCTGTGCCTACCAGACTCTCATTCCTCTAAAACCTGTGAACACTGCCAGGTTTTATCTTCCAGGACTCTTAAGGATCGAGAGAGGATTAGAGCTTATGGACTTTCTGAGAGAGGAAGATCTCCCAAGAAGCAGAAAAGTCGGAAGACGCGGTCGACGTCAAGAGGAGCCCCGACTGGTTCACATTCGACGTCGGGATCGGCGTTGGAGAAGCAGTCGACGGCGACGAAGAAGATGTCTTCAGCTTCTACATTGAAGGTACCTCCGCTTCAGTCAGCGTCGAGGGACAGGTCGCCGTCGCAGCGGAAGAGCTCGACGGCGAGCCGTATGACGTCGAAACAGCATCGTCATGCTGTGACGTCGAGGCATTCTCCGTCGACGTCGGTCCATCGACGTTCGACGTCGAGCCATCCTCCGTCGACGACTAGCCATGGTCGTTCGATGTCGAGGGAGCCTCTGTCGACACATCATCGGTCGACGTCGATGCAGCCAACGTCGACGCCTGGACGAGAGCGTTCGACGTCGGAGCGGCATTTGGAGTCGAGGCACGCCCAGTCGCCGTCAAATCAACGGCGATCGGCGTCGAAACAGCCTCCATCGACGTCGAGCAGACAGCCTTCAACGTCGAAGGACAGCCATCGCCACCCGAGGTCGACGGAGAAATCACGGTCGACGTCGAGGGAGCGTCTTCCTGCTCGGCGCACGGCGTCGATACAACCACCGTCGAGGGATCAACAAAGATCCAGGGAGAGAAGTTCTTCGCAAACAAAGAACGTTACTCCTACAAAATCAAAGGAGGTGGTTCGGGACAAGGGAAGTGACTTGTTAGTCCAGACGCATGCCCTAGAGCCACAGTTGGGTTCTCCAGGTTCAGCATCGGCTGCGGAGGTGGAACAATCTCCAGTGCAGGATCCCCCCGCCAAGAGACGGAGACTTGCAGAAGAAAGATCTCGCTCAAGGTCTCCTTCTGGATCTCTGGTGAGTCTTTCCTCATCATCCTCATCATCTCGGAGTGGCAGATCCTCGGATGGACGGAGCGGCGCATCTAATAGGGGGAGGTCCGAATCCCCTGCAAGATCGCAACAGGATCGAACGGAACGACCTCAACGGTCGCGTACACCTGAGAAGGATCCCGTCCACAAGTCTCCTTCTGTTCATCTTTCCCCAAGGTGGAATAGACCTCTTCACCACTGGGCAAAGGACAAGGAGATGGCAGAGCGCCTAAAGCGATATCGAGACCAACCTCTTCCCCGCAGAGAAAGGTCTCGTTCTAAACACTCAAGCAAGAGACATTCTCGTCACAGAGAGAGATCTCGTTCCAAGACGCGTTCTAGCAGAAGAACTAGGTCCAGGAGGACAAGTAGTTCTTCAAGTTCGTCAAGAACACGATCTCACAGGGATTACTCCCCGACTCTTACAAACAGTCCACGCTCAAGAGTGTCTCCAACTGAGGATATTTTCTCATTCCAAGATATCTTGGGCAGGGGAGCCCTGAAACTGGGAGTACCGATGACAGCTCCACAAGTCAAGACGACTGTCATATTCGAAACCCTGCAACATAGATCAGCACCCAAACCGTTGTTGCCGCTGGTTCCGGGTATAATGGAACATGTGAATGAAGTCTTCCTCACTCCGGCAACGGTGAAGTCCGTTCCAGCGAGGATTCTCAAAAAGTATCGTCCTCCGGAAGAGGATCCTCTGTTCCTCAAAGCTGATCCCCCGCCAGATTCAGTGATCATTACGGCGGCAAGAAAATCCAATGCGGTGGCTTCCTCATCCACGGTACCTCCGGATAAGGATAGCAAGGTGCAGGACTCATGGGGGAGAAGGGTGTGTAACACTTCAGCCTCTTTCCTCAAGGTTTCTAACGCGGAAGCCCTGCTCGGCAGGTATGACAGGTCTCTGTGGGACTCTCTTCAGAGATTTACCGCAAAGCTCCCTGAAGAAGACAGAAAGGACTTTGAGGAGGTTCTGATGGAGGGCAGTCAAGTCTCCAACCAGATTATAGGATCGGCAGCAGATGGGGCAACTCCGGCAGCACATGGCTATGTGCACGGAGTAACAGCAAGGAGAACATCTTGGTTACGCCTCACAGCATTAAAACCGGAGGCTCAAGCAAGAATCCTGAACCTTCCTTTTTCAGGCACATCTCTCTTTGGAGCAAGTGCGGATGAAGAAATGCAGCAGATGAAGACCGAGTTGGACACTCTCAAAGCGGTGGGACTCGAGAAGAAAAAGGAATTTAAGAAGAAATTCCGTTCGAACAACAAGGGTTATTCGAAGCAGAGGGTTCAAACCCCTCAATGGCAGAAAGGCCAGAACCAACAAGGCCAGCAAAAGACACAGTACAAAGGCAAGGGCAATTCCAAGGGAAATGGAAATCAGCGCCAAGGCAACAACTTCAATAAAGCGCAGCAGAAGCAATGAGTCTTCACTTCCCCCAGCGCCGTTACCCACTCCAGTGGGGGGAAGCATTGCGCATCACAGGACAGAGTGGCAGGCCATCACCAAAGATCAATGGGTGTTGTCTACGCTGCAGAATGGGTACTGTCTTCGTTTCCATTGTCTACCTCCGCACGTTTCCCCGATGTCAACATCAAGTCACCAGCTACAAAGGTTAAAAGCAGAAGTAGTTACACTCCTCGAGAAAGAAGCCATCGAGAGAGTTCCGGTGTCCCAAAGGGGGAAAGGAGTGTACTCGAGGTATTTTCTGGTCAGAAAAAAGGGCCAGAAGGAAGAATACAGGCCCATTCTGGACTTGAGAACACTCAATCTGCATGTACGAAAAGAAAAGTTTCGCATGTTGGTGCTTCATCAGATATATCCACATCTCAGGCAGGGGGATTGGATGTGTTCGATGGACCTTCAAGATGCGTACTTCCATATTCCAATACGGCAAGATCACAGAAGATTCCTTCGGTTCCGGGTGGGGACCTCTCACTACCAGTTCAAAGTCCTCCCGTTTGGGTTGAAGTCGGCTCCCAGAGTGTTCACCAAGTGTGTCGCAGTGGTGGCGGCAGCTCTACGCCGCAGGGGAGTCTTCGTATACCCATACTTAGACGATTGGCTGTTGAAAGGTCCAACTCCAGGCAATGTAAGGAATCAATTCAAGACATGCATAGAACTTTGTCAACGTCTAGGTCTACATGTCAATTTCAACAAGTCTGTCTCACGACCAACTCAGAGGATCCACTTCCTAGGAGCTCTGCTAGACTCCGAAGTAGGAAAAGTGTTTCCTTCGGAGGAGAGACAGTTTTCGATAGCCCTCAAGTGCCAGCAAGTTCTTCTCCACAGGTCCCAGAAGGTGCGGAAGATAGCCTCGCTCTTGGGGTCGATGGCTTCCTGCATCTTCCTAGTACCGAACGCCAGACTTCGGATGCGTCCTCTTCAGCAGGATCTGGAGGACAAATGGGACCAACACTCAGATCAGTGGGACGATCGGATCACTTTGTCGGAGGTTGCTCAATCTTCCCTCCAGTGGTGGACAAAGAGACAGAACATGCAGATGGGAGTTCTCTTCCATCAGCCGCCTCCAACACAAACGATCATCACAGATGCATCATTGCAAGGATGGGGAGCGCACATGGGACCCCTACAAGTGCAGGGTCTGTGGTCTCCCAAGGAAAGCACTTATCATATCAACTTGCTGGAGTTGAGAGCGGTTCACCTGGCTCTCAAAGCGTTCCTTCCCTCGCTTCAAGAGAAAATGATTCTAGTACAGACGGACAACACCACCACGATGTACTATTTAAACAAGCAGGGAGGAACACGCTCAAGGACTCTGTCTCTGGAAGCTCAGCGCATCTGGCATTGGCTTCTAGCTCGCAAGTTGTCTGTTCAGGCAGTCCACCTCCCAGGAGAGCAGAACGTGAGGGCGGACGCTCTAAGTCGGCACTTCGAGGACAGAGAAGACTGGGTTCTCAACGACGAAGTGCTAGACGACATTTTCCAGTCTTGGGGTCGTCCTTCAATAGATCTCTTCGCAGACGACGAAAACACCAAATGCCCAAGCTTCGCCTCCAGGTTCTATCGACCAGGAACGAGAGGGAATGCTCTGTTAATGGACTGGTCGGGGCAGTTTGTGTACGCCTTCCCACCCCTTCCGCTGATCCCGAAGGTGGTGAGCAAGCTGAACCACTCGTGCACAACGATGATCCTGATTGCCCCCGACTGGCCGAGACAATGGTGGTACACAGACCTACTTCACCTATCAGTGTCTCCTCACAAGAGGCTTCCATGCAGGCAGGACCTGTTGTCGAAGATGAACGGGAGGATTCACCATCCCAACCTTCCGTCACTGAACTTGGCAGCATGGCTCCTGAGGTCATACAGTACGGCCATCTAGGGCTGCCACAGGACTGCATGGCCATTCTGAAAGAAGCACGACACCCTTCCACTAGACATTCGTATGCATGCAAGTGGAAGAGATTCTATATGTGGTGCATGCAGAATGGTCACAATCCGGTAAAAAGTCAGGAAGAAGCAGTTCTCCCATACTTGTTGTACCTGACTAAAGCAGGTTTGAAGTTTAACTCCATTAAGGTGCATTTAGCCGCTATTACAGCTTATAGGCGATCACCTTCACAAACTTCTTTTTTTCAGCTTCCTTCAGTAAAAGATTTCCTGCAGGGTCTAAAGAAAGTGTACCCTCCTGTTCGGCCTCCTGCTCCGCCTTGGGAGCTGAACCTAGTCCTATCAAAATTGATGGGTTCACCTTTTGAGCCTATTCATAAAGCTTCTTTACAGCATATTTCCTGGAAAGCGCCTTTTTTGATAGCGATTACGTCAGCCCGTAGGGTGAGCGAAATTCAGGCCCTATGTACTAAAGAACCGTATATGGTTTTTCATCTGAATAGAGTGGTGCTTAGAACGCATCCTTCTTTCCTGCCTAAAGTGGTATCTGATTTTCATGTCAATCAGTCTATCTCTTTACCCACTTTCTTTCCTAATCCCTCTACTCCAGCTGAGAGGGCGTTACACTCTCTGGACCTGAAAAGGGTTTTAAAGTTCTATCTGGACAGGTCCAAGTCTATTCGACATTCTGATCAATTGTTTGTTAACTACGGTTCGATCAGGACTGGTCATGCAGCCTCGAAACGTTCTATCTCCAGGTGGATCGTTTCGTGTATCAAGCTTGCTTACCAATTGGCACAGAAGACTTTAGGGGGTTCCCCTAAGGCGCATTCTACTAGAGGTAGAGCAGCCACGGCGGCTTACCTACAGGATGTGCCCATGTCTGAGATTTGTAAAGCGGCGACCTGGAGGTCTGTCCATACATTTACCAGACATTACTGTCTAGATTCTGACACGAGAGCAGATACCCAGGTGGGCCAGGCCTCCCTGAGGAATCTGTTTAACAGCTAAAGTTTCTTTTGGCTGTTATGATTGGTTGGGTCATGTACTTCTCATTTACCTGCAGGTGGTTGATGGGCTTGCTATTCTATTCAGTGCTTATGACTATTGATGAGGATCCCCTGGAAGAGAAGGATAAGTTACTTACCTGTAATCCTAGTTCTCTTCCAGGGGTATCCTCATCAAAGTCATAAGCAACCCACCCGCCTCCCCAGGTAAATGAGATTTGGTACTGTTTTGTTTTCAATCTTGTGGTTGAGCCCTGTCTTCAGGGTTATGCAAAGAACAACTGACCTAACTGTCACCCCTGAGGCATGATGGGAAGCCTGGGGTCATGGCTGCCTTAAAGGCACGGTGCCAGTTATTGTGAAAATGGTTTCATTTTCTATGATATTGTTTTGCAATGCAGCCTGAGGGCTAACAATGTCTATTTATAAGCAATTTTCAGGATTTATGAGTGGTTTGACTCATTAAAACACAAAGTTCAAGGTTTTTTTTACCTAATGTGTTTTTTGATTCCTTACTAATTGCAGTTCATGTATATGTGTTTGCATTGTTTAGCCTCAGTTTTGGGGCTGCATTGATGTGAGAAAAATGATATATGTACATACATATATGTGGAGCGAGATATATGTGTTTTATACATATATATTTTTTATATTGTTTCCGGGGTCCTGCACATGGGCGGGAATATTCAGTGCTTATGACTTTGATGAGGATACCCCTGGAAGAGAACTAGGATTACAGGTAAGTAACTTATCCATGCTTCATCATTGGCGGTTGCTCCTCGTTGGGGGGGCGGTGCAATCCCCAACGGGCTCACCTCGAGGAGGGGCTCTTTAGCGGAGATCTTTTTTATCCAACTGCCCTATGGTGAAGTGCGGGTGTGTGGGTAGAATAGCAGGTAGGCTCGGTGTAGTGATTAAAATGCAGCAGGGGGTGCCGGAAACAACTTTATTCTGGAGGTCCCCCTACTACAATTAAAACCAGTGAAAAAAAGTGAAAAAAGGGGGCTCGCTAGGTGTCACCACGTTAGGTAGAGTGATCCTAGAGAAGCCTTAGAAAACAATTGGTCAACATGTTTCTCGCACTTAGGTTAGTCACCTGCGATTCATCAGGACCTTGTAGAGGTGAAAAGAAAAAGAACTCAACAACATGCCAGTGTCATGTATGTGGTGTAGGTGTATTTTACCTTAGTGGAAAGTCCTATGCCTAATGGTCAAGGTCTAAGAGCCACATGAGTGCTCGGCGGGTCCTATCCGAACTCGGCGGAGATGGGTAGGTGCATCCGCGCGGTCACGGGCTGACTAAGCCACACCTGAAGGCTTAACCCCGTTGAACTGACCCGCCGAGCACTCATGTGGCTCTTAGACCTTGACCATTAGGCATAGGACTTTCCACTAAGGTAAAATACACCTACACCACATACATGACACTGGCATGTTGTTGAGTTCTTTTTCTTTTCACCTCTACAAGGTCCTGATGAATCGCAGGTGACTAACCTAAGTGCGAGAAACATGTTGACCAATTGTTTTCTAAGGCTTCTCTAGGATCACTCTACCTAACGTGGTGACACCTAGCGAGCCCCCTTTTTTCACTTTTTTTCACTGGTTTTAATTGTAGTAGGGGGACCTCCAGAATAAAGTTGTTTCCGGCACCCCCTGCTGCATTTTAATCACTACACCGAGCCTACCTGCTATTCTACCCACACACCCGCACTTCACCATAGGGCAGTTGGATAAAAAAGATCTCCACTAAAGAGCCCCTCCTCGAGGTGAGCCCGTTGGGGATTGCACCGCCCCCCCAACGAGGAGCAACCGCCAATGATGAAGCATGACACCCTTTTGGGTGTGTGAGGCAAATACATACAACAAAATGGATGCCCAAAGGTGTACTACTCACACCTTGGGTCACGTCAGATTTTCCTAACCTTTCCCTCCTTTGAGGAACAGTGCAGCACCCCCCTTTTTGTTGAACTAATCAAACTATTGCTCATGTTAAGCACTTCAGTACTTTTGGTGCAAAGTCACAATACAAAAAAACGGCAAAAATAGTGCTTGTCTATTTAAATAAATGGGAAAAAAATCCTAGCTGCAGCGTCTTCTTTTGCGTGCCACAAAAATAAATGCGGATAAATACAGATAAAATGGTAAAAAAATAAATATGGATAAATACAGACGGAAATGTGCAAAAAATAAATACCATAAAACCGGGAGCCCTAATTATAGCATATATGGCCACCATCGTGTTGCAATTGGTATGTTGTTGCATTGTGTGGGTGTAATCATTGTAGGTGCACGTTTTTAATTCTGATACCATTGTGCATGCTTTACAACTGCCACATTTCGAATGGCCCAGTACAGGGGGAATGTTCCATAGTGTAGTTTGACTTGCGCTTCTTTGTTGGTTAAGCATAGAATGTACTACAAAGTCCTTCACACTTTTGCCTTTACGAAAGGCGTGCATAGGGGGTTCAGTTACACCTATCTCTTCCGCTACTAGATGCCAGTGTGCATTGATAGTTTGTTTAATCTCTGTGCTGCGTGTGTTGAAGGTGGTGACACATATTAATCTACTCTCGGTGGAATCAGATTTGTGTTTGGGTTCTAGTAGAGACTCTCTGTTATTAAACCATGCCCTTTTGCGCGCTTTCCTAATTAGACTTCTTGGATATCCTCGCTCTATCAGTCTTTTGATTAGGACATCAGATTCATTGAAGTAGTCGATTTTCTTGGTGCAATTCCGTCGCAACCTCAGGAATTGGCCATATGGCAGGTTATCCCTGAGGTTGCGAGGGTGATGGCTAGAGTATCTGCGGAGTGTGTTTTTCCCAGTGGGTTTTTTGAAAAGTGTGGTGTATAAAACACCACTTTCCTCTTTAATGGTCAGATCTAGAAAATTAATGGAATTGTTACTACTCTAAACTGAGAACTGTATATTGTTGTCTCTTTTATTTAACCATGTGTGGAAGGTCATTAATTCCTCCTGTGTGCCCCTCCAGATGAGGAGCACGTCGTCGATGCATCGACGCCATTCTGCAATTTTTGATCTGTGAGGGTTGGTGTTGTGTAGGATCCATTTGTGTTCAAAACCGTCCATGAAGATAATGGCAAGGTTTGGAGCGAAGCTCGCTCCCATTGCCACTCCACTCGTCTGTTCATAGAAATGCCCATCAAAGATGTAGTTATTTCTTTTCATCGCTACTTCCAGGAGTGATAGGATGAAACTAGTTGGAACCCTATGTGGGCGTATTCTGCTATCTAAGGCCTTTTCAATCACAACCATTGCTGCTTGTTGAGGAATGCTGGTGTATAGGGACGTGATGTCCATGGTCACCAGCAATTCCTGTGTAGGGTCAAATCCACTCCCATCTATGATTTGGATTACCTGCATGGTATCCCGTAGGTAGCAAGTTGTGGTTTCCGCAATGGGTTTTAAAAAGGTATCAATGAACTTGCACAACAGTTCCAAGAACGAGCCACATCCTGAAATGATCGGCCTCCCAGGAGGTGAGGCCAGATTTTTATGTATTTTAGGTACAGTGTATATCGTTGGGATACAGGGATGGGCATTATTGAGGTATTCGCTTTCCAATTTGGTGATTATTCCTTCCTGATGTGCTTTGTCAGTTAGCCCTCTGATTTGTATGGCTATGTCATTGGTGGGGCCTTGTGGTACTTTCCTGTAGTTACCCTCTTTAGCTAACTGTGAGAGAATTTCTGCCTTGTATGCCTCTCTGCCCTGAATGACTATGCCCCCCCCCTTGTCTGCAGGTTTTATCACTCTCTCATGGTTTGCATTCAGGTTATGTAATGCCTGTCGTTCAGTTTTAGTAATGTTGTATTTGACATACTTTCTGTCCGTACGTAATTTGGTAATGTCTCCCATCACCATTTGTTCGTAAGCTAGAATCCTAGGTGGCATCATATGTGTTGGAGGGGTGAAGGTCGAGGGTGGTCTTAGGCCTGTGTTGCTGCTCAAGTTGGTATTAGGTAACCTATTGAAATGGTATTTTAGGCGAACCTTACGAAAGAACTGAAAAAGTTCTAGTTTTAGGTTGAAGCTATTGGGTAAGCTAGTTGGAACAAATGATAATCCTTTTTCCAACACTTGTTGTTCCTCACATGTCAGGTTGTAATTAGATAGATTGATCAAGGGGCTGTTTTGTTTGAGTACTGTGGTTGTGTCTACCATCTGTAGTGTTGCGAGCGTGTCCGTATGTCGCCATGGGATTCCTGTCTGAAATGTACTTGTTTCCCGGGTTTGTCTCTCCCTTGATTCCAAGTCTGCTGTCCCCTGTTCTGTTTCCAAGACGCTTGGCCACGCCCCCTGGGTTGTCCCCAGGGGCGTCCCCGTCCACGTTGGTCTACCCATGGGTCCTGTTCTAAAAAATTCTGGTATGAAGCCAGATTGGTCGGGTCTTATCAGTAGTGGCATGAGTGGCTTTAGTCTGTCTGCCAATAAACTAGCTATAATTTTGGTGTCCACGTTTATGAGAGATAGTGGGCAGTATGAGTCGCAATGTTCCCCATCTTTGACTCGTTTTAGTAAAGCTGTTAGCAAGGCTTCCCTCATAGATGTCAGAAGCTCTTGCGCCTCGTGCGCCTCCCCATATAGCCTCACTAAGTGTGGGGCGAGCAGGTCCGCAAATGTTTTATAGAATTCTATCGTGAAGCCGTCTGGCCATGGTGCTTTGCCATTTAGGAGACGTTTTATGGTGTCTACTACCTCTTCTACCGTGATTGGGCGAGCCAGGTATTCTCTGTGCCCATCAGACAGCCACGCTATTTCTACATCCGCCATGTACTCTAGTAATTCCTCTTGTGGTAGTGAGGGGCGTGCCTCATAGAGTGTGCCGTATGTGTCCATGAATGCACCCAGTATCCCTTTTATATTGTGTGTCATGTTACCCTCTTTGGTTTTGATAGCCGTAATGTTTTGTGGCTGTCGCCCGGTGCATATTTTCTCAGCTAGAGCTATACCTGGTCTACCCCCCTCTCCATACCTCCTTGCCGTTTTTTGTTTGGAGATATATTTAAGCTCATCTTCTGCAAATTGTCTATGTTCTGTTAGGAGAACCTGTATTTCCCCTTAATAGTGCCGTGTCTTTCGTTTGTGTATATCTGTGTTCCAGTGTGTGTATGGCGCTTTCGCGTGTTTTTAATTGTTGTCTTATATCTTTTAATATGCCCGTGGTCGTGCTAATGCACACCCCCGCAATGTAGCCTTGAAGGCTTCCCACAGTAGGCAAGGGTCTTCTGTCATGGGGCTGTTTAATTCAAAGTAGTCTAGTATTGCTTCATGTATAATGTCGACGTATAATGGGTCTCGTAAGGCTGTAGCATTAAATCTCCATGTGAAGGGTGGGGGCACATAGCGCGGTATGTCTATCTCCAACAGTACAGGACTGTGATCCGAAAGTGTTCGTGGGAGATGTTTTATGCGGACGGCCCATGACATCACTTCCTGTGTACCTAGCGAGTAGTCTAGCCTGGACCAACTTTTATGTGCAGCATTAATGTGCGTTGCTTCTAGCTCTCCAGGGTGTTGGACTCTCCGTATGTCCCCCATTTGTAGGTCTTGCAGAATGTTCTGGAGTGTCGCCCTCGCCTGTACGTGTGGTTCCAGTGTGTTTGGCGATCTGTCAAGCCCCTCCTTTAACGCTATGTTGAGGTCACCTCCCCATAAAATATGTTCGACCTGGATATCTGCCAATGTGTTCCATACTTTCTCAAAGAAACCCGGGTCATCTATGTTTGGGCCATATGTGTTCACCAATGCCATCTTGTGTTGCCTCACAGTGCCCACCACCACTACATTCCTGCCCCCGGAGTCCCTGTGTGTGTCCGAGATATCGAAATGCACCCCCTTTCTGATTAAGATGCTAACCCCTCGAGAGTAGGAAGAGTAGTTAGAGTTGGTGACCGATTCTGCCCCTCTGGCTCCCAATGTGGATGTGTTGGCGGCCGCTATGTGCGTTTCCTGCAGGAAGGCTATATCCACATGCAATCTGTCAAAATATGCAAACATCTGCCGAATTTTCTTTGGATTGCCCAGGCCCCTGACATTCCACGTGATAAACTTCAACGTGGTGGCGTGCGTCACGTCTGCAATTGTGGATTCGCTGGCTGTTGCTTGAGCTCCCCTCCCCACACAGTAGGGTAGCCGTGTTTTCCATCCCGCATGTGAGTGTACCCGCTCTGGCAATGAGCATAACTTTAATTACAGTGCATTCAGTAGATAAAGAGGTCGCAATGCTTCTCAGACACAGTGAATTAATCCGAACAATTCCCAATTCCCCCCTCCACCCCCCTCCCACTTTAGCACCCCAACTTTGCCAAAGCCATCCCCATGTGGTAACAAAACTAGTAGCAAAACTTGAATTGGGGCGCACCCGCTTGGGGGTGTCACCAGGTGCACACGTCTCCATCCACATAGTGGATGTGGACGGGTGCGTTCGCTAATGTCATAATATTCGACTTTGTTTTCACCTCTCTTCCCCCGCCATAGTCAGTTAGCAATCTAATGTATCACAACTACAAGTGTACAGGGTCCCACTTTACATTGGTATGTCTGAAATCAGAAATGGTACTTGAGTTCACAGCAGTTCCCTCCCCACTGATTTCATAGTGGTCCTCACCTTCTCAGTTGCGCAAGTTGGGCCCAGTGTTCGCCAGCCAGTATGTACGGCACCGCAACATTTCGCCAGCCCCATGCGGCCTCGCGCACATGCTCCAGCACCGTGGTTCCTTACTTGTCCCACAGCCTGTTAGGACTGTCAGATTACTCACTATGCGGAACTCTGGTTCACAACCAAAATGTCAACAGTTCCTATTTGTGCACCTTCCTCTGTTTCACAGGTGTTGCTATCTCACTCTGTGGGTGACGTCTGTAAGTCTCTAATTGCCGCAACGTAGACCCGCAAAATTTCAGTGTGGTTTGAGTTCGGAGGCGTCACCTTTATCATGTAGTTCTGTATACATCGGTGACATATGTTTTTTCAGCGGCTCAATCGTTATCGCTAGTCCGGTCATCTCTGTCTTGTGTCTTGTGCCGTTTGCCCATCTTCTTGACATATTCCTGCGCTGCTTGCACCGTTGGAAGAACCACGGGTTTGCCCGCATTTGTGATTTTGAGCTTCGCTTGATATAACATTGCATATTCAACACCCAGCTCTCGCAGCTTCTTTTTAACTGGTGCGAATTCCTTGCGTGCCAGCTGCACCGCCATTGTATGGTCAGGGTAGATTTCCAGGGCATTGCCTTGATAAGTGATTTTACCCTTTTCTCTGGCCAGTCTGAGGACTGTGTCCCTGTCTCGGTAGTTGAGTAGGCGGGCAATTATCATGCACGAAGTTGCTCCTGGTTTTGGAGTTGGCGCCAGGGAGCGGTGCGCACGTTCGACGAGGAACACAGAAGATAGGTTTTCAGCACCAAATAGTTCTGTCAGCAATGTCTCAATGTAGCTTTCCATTCTGCCAGTGTTTGTGGATTCCGGCAGGCCTGATATGCGGACATTATTTCGTCTCGATCTCGCTTCTTGGTCCTCCACCTTAGCTTTGAGGACCTCCAACGTTTTTTCCATGCTGTCGCACACCTTCGTCGTGGTTCTGGAGTCGTCCTCTACTCTGGAGATCCTTTGTTCCGCCTCCACAATCCGCTCGTCGTGCTTTTCTATTTTCGCCGCCATACTGTCTACCCGTTGCACCACATTGTCTAGCTTGTTATTCATCTCCTGTAGACTTTGTTGGATCGCCCTTAGGACTGCCTCCATGCCGGTCCCCTCATTGGCGTCTTGCTCCCCTTCCACATCTGATGTGGTCGCATTGGTTTTGTTTTGCTTCCTGGCCTCAAAGGGCAGTTTAGTTTGCTGCTTGTCCGGTTTTCCCATGGTAGTGGTGTACTTTAGGGGGCTTTGTCACGGGTTCCCTGGGTTTACCGGTGTTGCTGCTCGCGTGGTGGCGAGAGTGCGTCTTTGGGGTGTTTTCGCCGTCCGCTGCGATGTAGAGTTATGCAACTGCTAACCCGTTCATCCGCATGGTCGCCTTATAGTCGTACTACATTAATTCTGGGGCTGAGATGGCAGCTGTAGTGCCCCTCATTAGCTGCACTGCGCTTCACTATGTTGGCTCTGGTTATGTCCGCAGCGCCTTGTGGAAGATTTGTTGCCCGGGAGCGTTAGGACTATGGTTATTGCCTGTCTGCACCACCATACTGAACGCTCACCCACAGCCCGCTGATGTCACGCATGCAGTCCCCTGTGCATCACCCACCTCGCTAGTAGCCTGTGAGGTTTCGTCGTGCAGCCTGCCTTATCCTCACGTTTTCCCCCGTGTCTGGTGTGCGGGCTTTAGCGGGTTACTCACGGTTCCTTTTGGCAGTCAATCCGCTGGGTTGTTCACTCGGCTCCGTCACTGAGTGATAGGCGCCATTTTTTTTTCATATCTCTTCTGATTCCGTAGGTTGGCAGCTCGTCCCCCGATTGAGCAGGAGTTGTGCACGAGTCCGTGATGGTCTACCCCTTCATGCCGCTTCAGTCGCTTTGCTGGCTGGATCACCTGGAGTATCCCTGCCCTCATGCGTCCCCACAGCAGCTCACCATCGCCGTGTATATTTTGCGTTCCATTGTCGCCGCCATTTTGACCGCCGTGGAACGCACTGCTTAATTTTCTCTGCTTACGTTTCCTTCAATGCTGCACATTACCGTTTTGGCATCCTGCAGTCTAACTACTGTGAGGTCGCAATTTAGTCAGCGCATCTCTCAGTCCCGTTTGTGGTTGCAGGCTTATGCCCAGCAGAGTCGATCACCGGGAGCGGCCATCTTAGTTCGCCCCTCGCCTCCGCTCCGTTTTTCACCTGTTAGACCAACATCAACCATCAGGTAGGAATTTTGACACTGCTAGTGTATGTGGGTCATGTTCTGATTGCCAATGGTATCCTTATCTTCGCACTGGGGGTATTTTCAGAGGTGCAAATCCGCTTTTGTTTGCACCCGTCCGGCGGAGCTGACTGACTAGCCAACCATCCCGCAGAGCGCCCTCTAGCGCCCCCTCCATAATGATGATCAATTTCATAATATTTATACTGAATACTTCAACATAATGTGTATTACGGCTCTGATATCATATAGTCACTCAGTAAATCTAGGTTCTTTCTCAATGGGAACGAACACAGAGTCAGATTTGATAGACCAAAGGACAGACCAGGCAGAAAACCAGTGAAAAAAAAAGTAAATAGTAGATATCTGGGGGGCAGAGAAGTCATACCTCATAATGGACTGAATCTGCTCTTTTAGGGGGAGGGGTTTTTTTTGTAAAAAAGAGAAGGAGGAAAAGATGAAGGATAGCTAGTCCCAGTTTATCGTATAACGGATTCAGTACCTGTGAGGACAGGGTCTTCCCCAGCAGGTCCGGCGACAAGAGTTCTTAGTGTGCTCGGGGTTCAGGAATCAATAATCAGGTTGAGTATCCTATGTGCTTGAAGAAATTGGAGCGGGTCTAATAGAAGAGAGGATACAGTTCTAAAAATATGTAAAGCCTAGTCATCCGCCGTTTGTTAAGTGAATAATGCTAAGTGCTATCCAGTCCTAATGCGATAATTTTTATACAGTGCACAAGCAAATGTGTACCTTTTCTGACGTAGTAGATATACAGAAAATGTTCAATCGGAGGCTAGTGCTTCTCTTTAGGCAGCCTTCAATTGGATCGGTGGTGGTCTTCCGTAATTAGGATGGATATTCTGCAAGAGATCATGATACACTTTAAGCGGTATCTCTAATGTAGTGCCGAGTGAATTTAGGTCTATGGCCCTATTTTGTCAAGAATGTGCCGGGTAGGAACAAAAATAGGAAATGGCATGGGGAAGGTCCCGTACAAATTAAAAAGGCATCGTATAGAGTAATGACCAAAGAAACTAGTATAGGGATGCGAGGAGGGACAGAGGATAGAATCACGTCCTCGGGTTAGGGACGGGAAAATCCAGGGAGAGGAAAGGAGGGCTCGTAGGACCAAGGTGCTTAGCGTAAAGCTTAGCTAGCATAGCCTAAAAAGAAGTGCTCTTACCCAGTTCGCAAGATAATGGGAAGACCGCTTTGCAGCCAAAACTTCTGCGATAGAATATGGTAGGCTGCTAGTCAGGGGCAGGACACGGGCAGAGTAAGTAGATAACGAAATGACGCCCTGCAACAAGTATAAACATTTGAATTAAAAGGAGCAAGTCCGGCATGGCAACAAACCATGTCACAAACGGGTGGTGGGGTGGGCGAAGAGGTTAAGGGGTGCCGTGCATAATTTACCTGAGTAGTAGGGCTCCACATGGACCGCGGGGCGGCGTCCTCTCTCGGGGAAGAATTTAGCAGGACTGGAGAGCCAGCTAGTGGGCATTATAAGGCTCCGTCCATAATGGATATCCGGTGTGTTCGAAGAAACAACAAAGAGGACAGACACTGGATGGCTGATAGTCACGGCAGCGGCCATCTTGAAGTGGATAAGACTTTGAGAGTAAATATGTGGATGGAGTATCAACTCTGGAGGGGGGCAATGAGGGGAGTCCTAATCACAGCAAGGCATGGGATGGGGGGCATTCGGAGGAAGTGGCCGTTTTCAACAAAATGCTGTCAGGCATGGCAGAAGGAATGAACAATTAATGGATCATGATTACAGAGAGCGGCCATCTTGGAGAGGGGAAACCTCTCGGGCAGATGTAGACAAAAAGGCGCGTGTTCATGAGATTTAGAGCGGGTGGTGGGTTAATACTTATAATTGATGGCTGTGGTTACAGGAGCGACCATCTTGGAGAGGAGAAACCTCTCGGGCAAATATAAATACAAAGCGCGTGTTCAGGGAATAGAGAGCTGGCGGGGGGTTTACTCAGCGAGTCACATAGTGAATATGTGGATACATTTTTCAGTCGTGAAACTCTCTGATAGGAGATGCCGGGGAAATAATCTAATTCACAGGAGGGCATTAGACCATGGGCATTCTTCATTGTGGCCTTTTTGCACAGAATTAAACATAAATATCCAGAAAACCTCCCTTTTTTTACGCAGACTGGTGGGGTCAACCCCCGGTTTGGCCATTATTTTCTCCAAAATAAACCATTGGAGTTCTCTTTCAGTGTGGCTTTAATCCAGCCAATGTGTGACCAGGGGGGCAGATGTTTTCTTGTTCCGGATATTCGACTTGTGTTCACCGATCATAAGATGGCATTCCCGTCCAGTTTCCCCAACATATGGGAGATCACAAGGACATAAGATGACATAAATGATATTTGCAGTACGGCAGTTATTCATTTTTTTCTTTCGTGCCACCGATATGGTGCGCTCAGTGGTACTCACTGAGTCGCCTAATATGGCGTGGGGGCAAGCATGGCAAGTGCCACATCGATGGTTCCCGAGGATAGGGTCCAGATTGGTAATGGCGTTTGAATACTAGGGGGGCTCCGGCATTTTGCCCATGACAAGATCGTTTCCTAGATTTCTGTTCCTTTTAAACGCGAATATGGGTCGGCCAAGGGGCGTTTTGTCTTTCTCCAAGTTAAGGAGATGCCAACTGGAGTTTATGATCTGTCGTACTTTGTGATTCATATTAGAGTGGCGGGTGATATACACCAGTTGTTCCATGGGTTCAGTGTGTTTAGGTAGGAACATAAGGTCTCGATTGGCATACCTGGCTCTTTTGAATGAATCCTTAATGAGTTTTCTGGGGTAGCCTCGGTGTAACAATTTTTCTTTAAGGGTGTCTGATTGGGATAGATAATCACGTATGTCCATACAATTCCTTCAAATACTAAGGAACTGACTGTAGGGAATACTTTCCTTTTGGCTCCTCGGGTGAAAGCTGGTGTATTGCAGTAGGGTATTCCTAGCTGTGGGCTTGGTATATAGGGATACTCCTAGGATGTTTTCCTGATGTTCAACCCAGATGTCTAGGAATTTGATTCTTTTGTTGCTGTGGTGACAAGTGAAGCGTAAGTTGGAATCCGCTGGATATATGACGGTACCACGCGTACTTTTACAACGCGTACTGTTACAACGCTACTTTTACCACGCAAGTCGTTACAACGACTTGCGTGGAGGGGCGCTGGATAGTAAATTTTTTAATTTACTATTCCAACTCCAGTCCCCGTGGACTCTAGGGAAGGAGTTGGATAGTAAATTAAATTATTTACTATCCTGGAGCGCCCTCCAGCGCAAGTCGTTGTAACGACTTGCGTGGTAAAAGTAGCGTGGTAACAGCACCGCATTGTAAAAAATGCGTGCTAACCGCTGTATACCGAATCCGCTGCATTCAGCCAGATAATGAATTCCTCCAGAGATATATGGTCCCCCTTCCAGATAAAGAAGATATCGTCGATAAATCGACGCCAACCCCTAACATTTGCATAGAAGGGGGCCATTTCATTGAATATGTTAATACGTTCAAATTCACCCATGTATAGACAAGCGATGCTTGGGGCACAACTGGTCCCTATACTGACACCGTTAGTTTGTCTGAAAAGGGAGTTGTTGAATTCAAAGTAATTTTCATAGAGTACCAATTCAAGGCACTGCAATATGAACTCAGATTTGGTAAGGTCAGGTCTAGTAATTAGTATGTTTTCAATAGTGTCATATGCTCCTCTCTGCGGGATGTTAGAATAGAGCGATTCGACGTCGAGAGTGACAAGCAACTCCCGGTTGTCGAAATACGGGGTACCTTCCACCAGGCTGATGATTCAAGTTCAATGACCATAGGTTGGAGAAATTTGTCTATGTACTTGGACAGGGGTTCAGTGGCTGATCCTATGGTAGAGACTATTGGCCGTAGAGGAGGATCAGTGCAGTTCTTGTGGGTTTTGGGGACCTCATATATAATAGGTATTCTGGTGATTTTAGGGGTCAAGAATTCTGCCTCAGATTCACAGATCCAGTTAAAGTCCACAGCTCTTTGTACCATGGTCAAGATTCGTTGTTTGAGTGGTTGTTCAGGATTTAAGGTGATCTTTTGGTAGTGACCCGAGAGGGAGAGGAGGTCATTCATTTTGTTGGTGTAGTCGGAGGTCTCAAAGACATGGGGAAGTGACCACAATCCCTAATCCTGATTGGGGAGTGCCTGCCATCTGCAAGATAGCAGGCACTTAAGAGTGGACTTCACCTCGCCTCCCCCACCTGAGGGGTGGGGTTGGCAGAGGTGGGCACACCTTCTGGGCTGGCTAATTTTTCCTTCCTGGGGGTCGCATTACAAAGGCTGCAAGTCCTTTGAAGCTCCCCTGCCACAGATGGCTCTTCCTGGACTGGGGGAGGTGTGAACACCTGCACCCAGGAAAGGCTTTGTTTCTGGGCTCAGGGAGCAGAGTCTCCCGCCCCACGGGTCCACAAACGTATCTTGTGGTGGCAGGCTGGAGTGTACCAGTCAGGAAACCCGCCAGAGGCTGGTCGTTTTTCAGGGGGCATCTTTAGCAAGCCCTCTGATTGCATTTTTCTTTGAGTTCCACACTGACATCAGTGTGGGTTTAATGTCCTGAGGAGTTTTATACCAAACTTCTCGGTTTTCATTGTAGCCAATATGGTGCTGTGGAGGTTGTAATGGGAGAAAATTACAAAAAACAATTTGATGGACAGAATGTAGATCAATGTCTTACATTCACCCCAGTACAAGGATCTGGGCCTAAATCCATCGTTTTTTGCACTCCACACCACCCTGGGTTAGATAATGGCTTTATGCAAATCAGCTCTGACCCTGTGCCCCATGGGAACAGTCCAGTCCGAACTACACAGCCATATCTTTCCCAGACCGGAATCAAGCATCCGAGGACCGGACCGGTTTCGAGGTAACACCTCTCATCAGCCCGGCTAGCTTGACTCCAGTGGTGTGGAGGCTCTGGGACCAACGTCTGAGCTACCCCAGTACACTCAGGGAGAAAATTACAAAAAACAATTTGATGGACAGAATGTAGATCAATGTCTTACATTCACCACCAGCTAGAGTGGTGGATGATCTATGCCAAGGCAGTGGGTTGTAGGCATGGCACACAGGGATGTGTGCCATGTCGACTCTTCACTTTGTTCTGCACCAAAACACGCAGCCTGCAAATACAGTGTGTGAGTGTAAATGTAAAGGGCCTCTAAGGGTGGCACAATATGTGGTGCAGCTCTTAGAGACCTTCCCTGGTCACATTGCCCTGGGTACTTGGGGTACCATTTACCAGGGGCTGACCTGTGGCCAGGGTGCCAATTGGGTTTGGTACAGTTTTGGAGAAAGAACACAGGCCCTGGGAACCTGATTGGCAGGGACCCAGGGCACATCAAGTCAAAGTGCATCAGTAATTCTGGCAACAAGTGGGGGCGTTACTGACATGAAATCCAGCTTCTCACAGTAAAGCTCAGTGGGAAGCACAGATCTTTCTGGAGCCCCAACACTCTTTCCAGAAAACATATGTTCAAAAACATAGTGAAAAAGGGATCTTATATCATTATAAATATTCTTCAGTTAACATTTTTCTTAGCTTTGCAACTTTCATGAAGTAAAAGCAACCGATTGTGACAGACAGAAAAGTTAATTTCGGTTAACTTCATGAAAATGCCTAGATGGTCGTGCTTTAAAACTCCCCTAAAAGCTGGGTGTTTAGCCTGCCACTAAAAGAAATATCCCTGTCACGGTAGAGATGGAATGGTGTATGATGCCTATTGTGGATCAACATAGAGCACTCGCTTCCTTACCCTGTTCCATCAGCTGTATTCTTATCCACTAGCAACTGGAAACCTAACAAGGAACTCACCATCCACGCTCCCACTAAAAGAATATCACGTAAATGCAGTAAATTCCCCTTGACAAACCAAATCTGTCTGGTGTATTAATTCACCGAAAAACGGCTCTCTGTCCATTCTGGGCATGGAATAGACAAAGGCATCTTTATTCTTATATATTATTTTCAAAGGGATTATTTTTGTAATTTCTGGGACACCAATCCATAGACAAAAATATGCTGTATGGAAGAGAGAAACATTCTAATATATATGACAATGCTCTAAGGCACATTTGCATCCTCTGTGTTTCACACCCTTATTCTAAATCCTTTAGCACCTCACATGTTCACATAATTTAGCTTTCCTCGAACAGCTGATGGTGGGAAGTGCTGCTTTTTGTGCCACTGCAGACCAGCAACATCTTAGCTTCCTGAATAGAACAGTGTTGCCTTGTTGCTACCATCTTATTCTCAGATTGTGACATCATTGGTTCTTACCAGAGTAAGATAGCTTTGTGACATCAAAGAATCTTCAGGGTCGCTAAGGCGCTGGAGTGTCAACATTGGCAGCTGTAGTCAAGACTTTGCCGCCATCTTTGTCAAAGTTGTTACAAGCTACAGAATTTCTTTCTGGTTTAGAGATTTTGTCAGGCCTCAACCTACGTCATTATAATATTTCTTTACTGTTACATCTTTGTGACATGACAGGTAAGGAATTCCTCATTTTATATTTTAAATGGCTCATTTATTCCCATACATATGGCTTGATGAGATTAAAGTCTGGACTTGTTGGCAGAGCATTGCAGTGATAAAGTAACTTGATATTAATGTCTCATTTTACCCCTTCATGTTGTGTCCTTCATCATAACTAGCAAAGACATATCAAGAATCAATAGCCAAACATCAGAGTCTTTGATATGTTCCTCCTCATTCACACCTTATCGCAGTACTTTTAGCTCTGTTAGCACTTTAGTACTGGAGACTTTCTACCTTGACTTGACATGTAAAAACAACGTAGCTATAGAGCCTAGATAATCACTGAAAAAATCCTCATCTCTGTTCATACTGTGTTTCCAATGATTAACACACGTTGTAAAGCTAAGGGCTACGTTTTTAGGACATTAATAGCTCTAAACTCTTCATTGACATAACTACCAGGCAAATAGAATGAGAAAGGAGAGTGAAACACTAAAGAGAGTACCAAAGACAGAAATAAGGAAGATGTTGTAATGAAACACTCTCTTAAACTGATCAGCGGCTTAGGGACATTGTACACTACAGACCTATATAAACCATTCTTTCTAAACTACCTACTCTGTGTTAGAACACATCCGCATTAATCTGACACATTCTATTTTTGCATATGCTTCGTGTACTACCCTGGCAGCAATTTGCTCTCATTGTTATGCACTAAGAAGTCCACCCCTACATTGTCTTTCATGATTTCCTCAAATTAAATTTTTTTAGAAACAAGTGGGGCGTGGCCAAGACTCCGATGGAGTAGGACGCACCTTGCAGTGTCTCCCTCCTCCAGAGGCCAACCTAAAGAAACTAGCAGCAGTGGGGCCTTGGGGGCACAAACGGGCCCCTTCCTAAACTCCACCAAACCATTTACCCCGTATCTACAACCCGCTTTGTCTTCCAGGCCTGAGCTGGGAGCTGATACATAGTGGGCAACCGGAGAGAGCGGCTTCGCCCACCATCTTGGGCCCGGGGCTCGTGGAAGAGTCCAGACTGGTGGGGACCCTGGCCAACGATTATTGGTGACCGGGGAGTGGTGCCTGAATACCAAGGGCATGGACGGGCCTCCGACGCCCCCACTTGGGGGGGGCTTGATTGTCAGACCCGGCTGTAGCTGAGCAGATCGTTGGACTGGTGGGGGGGTCAGGACGGGCCTCGCCTGCTCAGCGCCCGGTGGGACCCACCTTCTCGGATCTCTTTGGGACCCAATCTGTGTGGTGGTATCAGCGGGGATGTGTCCTCAAGCGATTGGACTGTTACCCGGCGACGTCATCATCAGGCGGCCACCTTGCAGGCTTCCTCCCCATGACTAACCAGGAGAGGAGAGGCGAAAACGCCCCACCTGTGCTGCCTGAGTTGAACTGTGGCATCCCCCTGCGGGCAAAGAGGAGTGATCCTGCTGCCCCCGAGTGGAGGTGCTCCATTCAGGAGGTTCCTGCCTCGGGGAGTCCCTGCCAGCGTGGGTATCGGAGAGAAAGACGCCGGCCCTCATCGGAGGCCATGATGTTTATCGAGCTGAGTGTGGAGACTGGAGTGCATCTGCGCCACGCACAGATGGAGCTGAGGCGACCAGCTGTGCATTCGGCAAGCGTACCCAACCCCATACATCTGCCCTCCAGTCTTTGACGTTTAGTGGCCAGTGAGGCGGGCTGGACCCTTTGCCGTTAATCTGTCAAGGCCTTGGGGTGATCGACCTTGTGGGGGCCACCACGCTATGGGGTTACAATTGTTTGAACTAAGGGGGCTACGGGAGACCGGCTTTGCAGTCGGACAGCGAGCTTGACCCCTATCCTGTGTCCTCCATGTTTGGCCTCAGGTGAGAACCTGACTTGAGGGTTGGGTGCTTATTTGATTGCTCTTTGCCTAACTCAGAAAAAAGTGCGAGAGGGACCCTGAGAACACTGGTTCTGGGGGCAATTCCAATCCAGGGAATAATACAATGAGAAACAAGAACAAAAGGCCCCACTACAAACAATATGAAAGGGCAATAGCTCCAAATGTAAAAATGCCACCCACCAAAAAGCTGATATCACAATTATTTATTCATCGTATTTTCGGTAGCGATGTGTTTGTAAGAGACATTTATTAGTAATAGATTCCTTACCTTAGAATTACCCCAGACATCAGCCTGGATCCATAGAAATTCTATCTTAGCAGACCCATGCTTGTCAGTTGGTGGCGACGGCTGACTCTGCACCCGTCATCGGCATTGTGGTCGCCGGTATCAAATTGCGTTGTCTACTTAGATGCCGCCACTGCATGCTGAAGTCAGTTCTGACATGACTTTCCACACCAGGGGCCTCATTTATGAGGCCATGCGTCACTTTTACGCTGCCGGTGCGTCACTTTTTGTGACGCACCAGCAGCGTAAAAAAATGTACCTTGTTGCACCATATTTACAAAGTGACGCCTCTAGGTAGATGCGTCACTTTGTAAACCCCTGCGCTACATTATACCTGCGCCAGGTATAATGTATGCAGGGAGGCGTTCTGACGCAAGAAAAGGTCATAGAAGTGACGCAGTGAAATCTATGAGATTTCACTGCGCCACTTCTAGGACGCGAATGCGTCTATTTCCTACGCCTGCCTAACAGCAGGCGTAAGACTGACGCAGGCCCTTTCACATGGGTCTTGCCGCATGTGAAAGGACACATTGCTGGAGTTGCGTCACTTTTGTGACACACTCCAGCAATGCGTCACTTTTGCGCCATACCGATACGTCAGAAATACTGACGTATCTGTAACTCCTTGCGCAATGATTCGTCATACTGTAAATATGACGCATCATTGGTGTCGCAAGGAGGGCGAAATGAAAAGTGACGCACCGCTGTTTACACGCAGCGATGCGTCACTTTTCATAAATGAGGCCCCAGAAGCGCAAAGCCATGCAAGACCCTGACCACTTGCGCACAAACCTAGGGCCCTGTAAGGGAGTCCCTATCCCTATGTTATGTTATGATTTCTTGTATAGCGCATGACTCACCCGGGGGCATCTCAGCGCTTCCCTAGAAGTCAGTACGCAGAACGGGAAGGATGGGTGGGACGGTCAGGAATCTGCAACTTATGTATTTTTCTTAGAGATACATCGTTACAGAAGGTAAGCAACTTGCTCATCTAAAAGAGACTATTTGTTATAAATTCTTTACCTTAGAATAGATACCCCAGCAATAACAACCCCGGAGGTGGGTCTGCGAACTAAGTTCACACCAGGAAGTGCTGGAGAACAGAACCGCTGAAAAAGCTGTCTCTCCGGACTTGGCTGTCCAGGCAGTAGTGCTTAGTAAATGTGCGCAGAGAGGCCCCTGTGGCTCTCTGGCAGATGTCAACCAGTGGAACTCCATGTCCCAAAGCAGTAGTCGCTGCCGTCGCCCTGGTAGAGTGGGCGCGAGGACTACTGGAGGTTCCTATTTAGCCAAAGAATAATATATCCAAATGCATAGGGCGCTCCATAGAGAGATGGTACGTTTGTGCACTGCTTAATCTTTCTTGGTGTCTACATAACCCACAAAAAGCTGATCGTCCACCCAGAAGTCTTTAGTGCGGTCAAGGTGGAAATACAGCAATACAGTACAAGTTTTGGGTACAGGTTGTGGAGTCTCTCCTCCTTTTTGGAAGGGTGCGGAGGCGGGAAGAAGGTGGTCATGTGATGGTCTGACCTATGTGGAAAGAGGTTACCACTTTGGACAGAAAAGAGGGCCTAGTGCAAAGAACTACTTTGTCCGGATGGAAAGCAAGAAAGGGTGGTTTGGTACATAAAGCTTAAAGCTAACTCACCCTGCAAGCAGAGGTGATGGCAAGCAAGAAAGCAGTCTTTAAAGTAAGAAGATGAAGAGGACATTTATGTAGTGCCTCAAAAGGAGCACACATAAGATAAGTAAGGACAAGATTCAAGTCCCACTGGGGCATTACGAAAGGAGAAGGAGGAAAGAGATGAGTAAAGCTTTTCAGAAATCTGTTACCAATAGGGGACTTGAAAAGAGAAGGCTGATCAGGAAGGCGAAGAAAAGCCGAAAAGGCCAAAAGATAGCCTTTAGGAGTGCCCAGAGCAGAGCCCTGCTGGACCTAAGAAAGAATGAAAGAGGGGCAGAAAGGGGATCCACAGCCTTTTCTGTGCACCATGCCACAAATTAGTTCCATCTACAGGCGTATACTGTTTTAGTGGAAGGACACCTGGCTGCCAAGATGACGTTACAGACTTCAGGAGCAAGATCGAAAGCTGTCAGCTGTCGCCACACAATCTCCACTCAAGGAGGTAGAGGCTGGACAGGTTAGGGTGTAGGGCCGTCCCCTGCTGCTGCGACAGAAGATCCTCCTGGAGTAGCAGTCTGATCGGAGGATCGATGGCCATGCTCAAGAGCTCGGGGTACCAGACTCTTGGTATCCAGTCCGGAGCCAAAAGAATGACGGGCCCGGTCGTGCTTGATCTTCTTCAGCACTCTGGGCAGAAGTGATATAGGCGGAAAGGCGTACAGGAGGCTGCAATTCTACTCATGACGAAAAGCGTTGCTGAGCGAGTGGTGCCTTGGAAACTCTAACATGCAGAACTGCTGACACTGCGTGTTCCCTTGAGTGGTGAATAGATCTACCCAAGGCTCTCCCCACCACCGAATGAGCGCTTGCACCACCTTCGAGTGAAGGAGCCATTCGTGATCCATGATGCACCAGCGACTCAGTTAATCGGCCCTGGAATTCAGAGAACCTGCCAGTTGTTGAACTGCCAAGGTCATGCCCTGATGTTCCAGCCATGTCC
The DNA here is from genome assembly GCF_964263255.1 of Lissotriton vulgaris. Lineage (NCBI taxonomy): Eukaryota > Metazoa > Chordata > Amphibia > Caudata > Salamandridae > Lissotriton > Lissotriton vulgaris. The sequence goes on along the minus strand of NC_141696.1, from coordinate 835,865,358 downwards.
AAAGGTGAAGAGCCTCTTGACATAGGGTCAACGACTGCACTGCGCCTCGTTTGTTGCAGTGGCCACAAGGAAGTGGTGTTGTCCATGAACACCTGCACTACTCTTCCTTTGACAGAAGGAAGTAATGCTTTCACTGCAAGAGGAATCGTCCGGAGCTTCAAAAGGTTGTTGTGGAGCCCGGACTCCACCGGGGACCAGCAACCTCTGATCTCCGCCTCTCCCATGTGGCGGCCCCATCCCAGGAGTGATGCATCCGTCACTACTGTTAATTCTGGTTGGGGAAGGGAGAGGGATCTGCCGTTGAGCCAATCCTGGTTTGTGAGCCACCACTGCAACTGATTTGCAGTTCCATCCGAGATCTGGATGACATCGGAAAGATTCCCCTGATGCTGCACCCACTGGAACTTCAGGTCCCACTGCATAGCCCACATATGCCATCTGGTATGATCTTCCAAAAGGATGCAGGAGTCCATGAGGCCCAGCAGCCTCAGGATCATTCTCACAGAAATCCAGGATAGAGGCTAAAACATCAGTATCATAGCCCGAATATCCTGGACTCACTGCTCGGGAGGATAAGCAAGAAACTGCACTGTATCCAGAACTGCTCCAATGAAAAGGAGCTTCTGAGAGGGAATCAGGTGCGACTTCCGCAAGTTGATAGTGAACCCCAGCGAGTCCAGGAAGTCCGGCGTAGTCTGGAGGTGGGAGACGACAGCCTGGGGCAAGCCCACCATCAACAGCCAGTCGTCGAGACAGGGAAGACTGTAACCCCTGATCTACGCAGACGAGCTGCAACCACCGCCATCACTTCTGTAAACACTGAGGGGCGCTGGTAAGGCCAAAGGGGAGCAAAGTAAACTGAAAATGCTTGTGGCCTACCTTGAACCGTAGGTAACGCCAGTGGGCAGACAAGACAGGGATGTGAAAATAAGCGTCTTACAAGTCCAATGCTACCATCCAGTCTCCAGGGTCATGGGCAGACAAGACCTGAGCCAAGGTTAAAATTTTGAACTTCTCCTTCCAGAGGAAGCGGATGACGTCCCTGAGGTCTAAGATAGGATGCATGCCTTTGTCCTTCTTGGGTACCAGGAAGTAGTGGGAAAAACTACTACCTACTTCTGGCACAGGGTCCTGTTCGATGGCTTCCTTGGCCAAGACAGCCGCAACTTACTGGCGAAGAAGGGCCAAATGATCCTCTGACATGCGATGGAGTGTTGGTGGCATGGAGGGAGGAGGGGTTACAAAGGGGAGGGAGTAGCCCCTTCGGACTATCTGCAAAACCCACCTGTCCGACGTGACGTTTTGCCAGTGGGGGAGTTGATCGCAGATTATGCCACCCACTGGCAATTGGTGGCCCTGAAAGGTCGGACTAGGAAGGTTTGAAGGCTGCTGCAAAAGGGCATTGGTTAATTGTCCCACCCGCTGGCCCCCAGACCTGTGACACTGGGTCCCACGTCGTCCCAGGCCACACATAGACTGGGTTAGCTTCCACAGCACTGTGGCTCTGGGTGGAACATGGTGGGGTACCCCTTCGGTAGCCACAAAAGGGCCAAAAGATGCACTGCATGAGGTGAGAAGATGTTGCGAGGCCCAAGGATCTGACTGTAGCCCTAGAGTCCTTGAAACACTCGAGCGACGACCATCAAAAGCCATGTCCAAAAGACTAGATTAGACATCCCCAGAGAAGCCAGACATTCTCAGCCAGGTGTAGGGCCTCAGGGCTACCGACATGGAAAACCTTTCTATCTAGAGAGTTGGCGGTATCCAGCCCACACCGGACGGTAAACTTTGCTCCGCCTCAACCCTCAGCAACAGCATGGGGGAGAACAGCCCGGGCCTCCTCCGTGGACTGCGGCAGTACTTGCACAACTGTATCCCACACCGTTAGTGTGTAGCGGCTCAAAAGACATGCAGTGTTCACCGACCGCAGTTCTAAGCTGGCGGAAGAAATATCTTCTTCCTAAGATGGTCCAGCACCCTGGATTCCCTATCTGGTGGAGCAGTAGGGAATGCGCCTCTTCAGGACGAGCCTACGACCACCTAGCTCTCAGGGGTAGGGTGTTGAGAGAGGAAAAGGGTTCACCCAGGCCAGGCGGTGGAGTTGGGCAATCATCCTGTCGACAGGAGCCCCTGTGTTGGGCTTGGACCAAGTGCCCCGAAGGACATCCGTGAGGGCCTCATTAAAAGGCAACAGGGGGTCTGAAGAGGCTGCTGCTGACTGAAGCACCTCAGTCATGAGGTTAGTCCAGACAGCCATCATAGGAAGCTCGAGGCCCAGGGACAGAGCTACCCTACGCAACACAACAGCATAGGAGGTCCTCTACTCCACAGCCACAGCCGGAGGAGAAAGCATACCAAGGTCTGGGGAGGTATCCAGATCACTGGCATCACCAAATTCCTCTCTCCAGTCCAGCTCCTCAAGTTGGTCAGCTAGAGAGTCAAAGACCCCTCCCAGCACTCCTCACCCTCCTATGGCTACCAGTCAGGGTGGTAGGGAACACCAGGGATGAACAGTGGTACAAAAGTACCCTCCGGCACCAGGAGCACTGTGTGCCCGTAGGAGGTGAAGCTTGAGTTAACGCTGGCTTGGGACAAAACCGGCGTCGGGCGTCACCACTGAAATTGGCACCGGGGTACGTACCATGAGGTTGACCAGCACCAATCTGGAACCAGGCCTGAATCCTTGGGGCCCTACAGAGCCGGGCTAGAGCAACTGGCAACGAATGCTCAGGGCACCCAACCGAGTCCGAAGGACCCAAAGCTGTGCCTGCATGCGGTGTCGGGCTGACCTAAGATGCGAGCGGCGCGGAGCAGACTGCCGGGCCTCCAAAAACTTTTGGGACTGCTCCCACAGCGAGTCCTGCTTCAGGGCCCGGCAGTCGGGGCACGAATTTGGGTTGCTGTCGTGCTCCAGGCACCAACGGATCATGAGGTGTGGATCGGTGACCGACATCAACTTGTGACATAAGTCACACAGGGCTTGAAACCGGGCCGATGGCTGGGCATCTCTTATGCACCAGGAGTCGAAGATTTAAAAGACGTTGACAAAAAGTCGAAAAAAGTTAGTCAAAAAGTAACTAAGGGGCAAGCTCTCTCAGGATCTGGACTGGCTGCCAGGGAAAAAGAAAGAACTGACGTCAGTGCGCAGGGGCGGCATCTAGGTAGAAACCGCGACGCCAAATCATACATTCTAATTCTCATACTCTCTATTCTGCAGAAAGTACCTGTAGGAAGCTGGCTCTGTATACACTATACCAAAATCAAGTGTAGTGTGCATAAAGTCCAGTGAAACCCCAAAGGTAGGCAGAGGTAAAAGTAGATAGCACCTTAATCTCTATTTGTGGTAGGGTGGGCGAGCAGTAAGTAAGGCTTTATCAGGGTAGTGTTAAGCATTTGTTGTACAAACTCAATGAGTAAATGATGTCACACACTCAAAGACTGAACTCAGACGAACTTTGTTTGTATAAAATATTATCAAGGTATTTTATTTCTAGAACCAAGCCAAGCCTGACACAGGTAAGTGAAATAAATGCTTTGCAATAAATTATGTAGTGTTTACAGGTCAATGCAAGTCCAAATGCAGTTGTTTGAAATACAGGTATGACAAGGTATTAAAATTGCTGTACAGACTACTTTTTAGTTACTTTTTACATTACTTTTTCTGCTCAGTGTGATATGGCTAGATATCACACTGGGACGTTGCCTAGAAAAAAGGTAAGTAAAATCTGTTTTCCACAATTGTTATTTTTCTGGTTTCCATACAAATCAACTCCACACTTAAAATATTTTTCAGAGAAAAAAAGTCAATTGCTTCCTATGGAGAGAAATGAAGTTAACAGTAACCAGGAAAGTAATCGGTCTTTGGGGTTGAGCTTCTGGGGTTAGAACAAGGGTTCCCTCAGGGTCAAGAATGCATTCTTGTTACACCCTCAGCGGCACAAGGGAGGCCGGGTGCAGAGTGCTGACGCCCAAAGTTATCCAACGGGGGAAAGAGGGCCTCCGGTTGGTGGCTGCTTATGAGCAGGCTACTGGGTTGTGGGAGCAAAGCTCCTGATGATAGGCTCAGGGCAAAGGGGGATTCGGTTTAGCATACAAATTGCACCCGCAGAGGCGCAGGGGTGGCTGGGTGCAGGGTGCTGTTTTGGCGTTAGGTTCCCTATTGTTTTCAATGGGGACTTTCGGTTTTGGTTTACAGCTGCCGGCTCGGTCCAGGAAGACTTCCGGGAGGAACCAACAGCTCGACAGGTAAGTTGGAGGGCTCGGGGACGTAGGTGCCCCTTGGGTTCTCTTACCCAGGGCTCAGGGTGGCTGGATGCAGGGGTGCCTTTTGTTGTTGGATTTCACCTTATCAGTCCACACGCTGATGGGTGGGTCTCCGTGCAGAGGCTGCAGGGGAAGTCGGGGAGTCCTAGAGGGATCAACTCACTGTGGACGTGGGCTCTGGAGCGCTGGGGGACCTCGCTGGGACCGGTGGGCCATTCGAACTTGGGCAGTAGGTGACGGATGCAGTGGTGGTTGCGTTTCTTTGTCTTCAGCAGGCTCAGACTCTGTCTTGGGAGTTTTCTTTTTAAAAGAGCTGCTGTTCACAGGAGATCTGGTCTTTGTTGGAGGCAGTCAGTCCTCCCAGGGTTCTGCAGTCTCCTCTGCTGAGGCGTCTTCTTTCGTCATTTTTAGGTCACGTATTTGAGACCTCTTTTATATACTTTAGTATATACTTATTATATACTTACATGTACTTTGTGGGCTCTGGAGATCAGCCCTAGAACTTGTCTGCTTCTGCTTGGGGACTTTTATTTCTGTTCAACTATCTCTATTTAACTGTCTTGATAAAAACCGACCACCAGAGGTCAGTAAAATACCAGATTTAGCATTCTCTAAATTCCAATCCGTAGAAATTGTCTTACACGAGCACACATAGACAATAATATTTTTTTCAAATCTTGAATTTTCAGTGATATGACCACCGAAGGCCCTGATTATATATTAAAAACAATGCTTTGGACTATACCATTTTCTGCTGCAAGGCAATATTTTTATCTATATGTTCCCATACCTGGTGTGTCAAACAGTTTGGTGCTTACTTTCCCTCCATGTTGAAGAACAATATATGTTTCAGCACCCAGGCTAATGTGCTGCATAGATAAATACATATAAGGTCCCAAAGGCGAGATCCAGAGATTAAGTAGGCCGGGTATCACCGGTGCTGAGCACCAGCAGTTTTTAGGTTTCGCCTAAGTGAAAGCTGCGCAAGCAACTTTTCACAAAGGTGAAAACCTAATGAGAATAATATGTTGGTTGGGAATCCGCCCCTCTGTTCCATTGGCTAGCTCCATAAATGGAGGCTAGCCATTGGAACAGAGATCTGTCCGTCATGGCCGGACCAGATTTGTGGGCGTTCCCGCGATTTCTTCCCTCTCCACCCTTTTTGCATCGTCGTTGCGGCCGTGGGCGGGGTTTATTTTTTGTTGTTGTCCAGGTTTGTTTTGGCCATTCCGCGGCCGACCGCCAACGGAGGAAGCCTTCCCGACCCCCCTCCCGCTGTCCGTTCCCGCCCCCCTCCTGCTGTCCGTGTGCCTGCCCGCCACCCATAGCTCTTAAAAATCGTGCTTTTTTTTTAGGCGCTATATTTTTCCACGAACAAGCTTAATCAAAACAATGTGGAGCAATCGGTGAAAATACTGGTTATGTTTGGTCTTTTTGTGGCATAGTTGTCAAAATCTAATCATACAACATGACCCCTCGTTAGCCATGCTGTTTCCTGGCAAAAAGCGTGAAATGTGTATTTCTTTGTCAGTTTCTGACAAGGTGTGTCCATCCTTCGCATCTTCCGAAGATCCCGCCTGAACTGTTATTTATCTGTCTTTAAAACCCCGCAGCCTGCTCCCTGCAGAAACTGCTGGCGGGGTTTAATGGGAAGCCAAGTGTCTGGCTGGCCCCAATTAACACCCCGTGATTAGCTGGCATTCCTCCGCAGCGTGTCAGACACCATCGAGGCTGGGTTTAAATAAGGACATGAGCTGGTTTAATTTGAAGATTTATACAGCGCCGCTTAACCCCAGTGAGGGCATCCAGGCGCGGTACATGACTCTCAGGCTGTTGCGAGATTCGAACCGGGACCCGGCTCCCGAGACTGCAGCTCTGGTCACTGTGCCACACCCAGTGCCCGATCGTAATCGGTGCAAGAGTCATTACAGGGTTTGGAAAAGCCACTGCACATATAATGCAGTATTTGCGGGTACCGTTTTGTTTATTTTTGTGTGTGTGTGGTGGGGGGGGGGTTACAAATTCTATCTCCTTTAAATCGACTGATATTTTTAATATGCACTATGTCTTTCCGTTTTTTTACAGATATTGTGATATTAATGCTCTGCACTTGCCGGAATGAGTGCTCAGTGGAAAGGCTTTTTCAAACACTCAACTTCCTTTTTATCTGAAGGTTTTGCTTTTAGCAGAAATGCCAATATGACAATAAGTTATAGATATTTTCTATCGGCTGTGCAACGCCTTTCTTCAACCCTTAGAAGGATGAACAGCAGCATCGGCCCTGCTGGGCCATGATTCTGTGCTCTGAGGATTGCACACTGACCTCCGAAGCGCGCTCTCAACCCACCGAGCCTCTGCAAGTGAGCACTCTTGCTAGAAATTCGGTCATATCGTCTTTATGTTGCTACCACTGGTTCTCCAGGGATTATACATGAGTTTGTGAAGTGCAATGAAAAGTAAACGATAATCAGTTACTTGATGGACTCAGAAGTAATGTTTCATTCACAGGCAGGGTGGAAAAATAAGATTAAATGACATTTAGTGTAATTTAAAAAATGTTAACCTCGGACAGCCAGTTAGTGATATTACGCAGAGTGAGTGTGCAGAGTGAGTGTGTAGAGTGTGAGTGCAGACTGAGTGTGCAGAGTGCAGAGTGAGTGTGCAGAGTGCAGAGTGAGTGTGTAGAGTGAGTGTGCAGAGTAGTGAGTGCAGAGTGAGTGTGTAGAGTGAGTGTGCAGAGTAGTGAGGGCAGAGTGCAGAGTAGTGAGTGCTGAGTGCAGAGTAGTGAGTTTTTCAGAGTAGTGAGTGCACAGTAGTGAGTGTGCAGACTAGTGAGTGCACAGTAGTGAGTGTGCAGACTAGTGAGTGCAGAGTGTGAGTGCAGAGTGCAAAGTGAGTGTGCAGAGTAGTGAGTGTGCAGAGTGTGAGTGCAGAGTGTGAGTGCAGAGTAGAGAGTGCAGAGTAGAGAGTGCAGAGTAGAGAGTGCAGAGTGGTGAGTGCAGAGTGCAGAGTAGTGAGTGCAGAGTGACTAGGGAGTGTAGAGTGACTAGGGAGTGTAGAGTGACAGCACAGTGCTAGGGAGTGCTAGGGAGTGCAGAGTGACTAGGGAGTGTAGAGTGACTGCAGAGTTCTAGGGAGTGCTAGGGAGTGCAGAGTGACTAGGGGGTGTAGAGTGACTGCAGAGTGCTAGGGAGTGCTAGGGAGTGCAGAGTGACTAGGGAGTGTAGAATGACTGCAGAGTGCTAGGGAGTGCAGAGTGACTAGGGAGTGTAGAGTGACTGCAGAGTGCTAGGGAGTGCAGAGTGACTAGAGAGTGCTAGGGAGTGCAGAGTGACTAGGGAGTGCTAGGGAGTGCAGAGTGCATAGGGATTGCAGAGTGCATAGGGAGTGCAGAGTGCATAGGGAGTGCAGAGTGCAGAGTGCATAGGGAGTGCAGAGTGCATAGGGAGTGCAGAGTGCATAGGGAGTGCAGAGTGCATAGGGAGTGCAGAGTGCATAGGGAGTTCAAAGTGCAGAGTGCATAGGGAGTGCAGAGTGCATAGGGAGTGCAGAGTGCAGAGTGCATAAGGAGTGCAGAGTGCATAGGGAGCGCAGAGTGCAGAGTGCATAGGGAGTGCAGAGTGCATAGGAAGTGCAGAGTGCATAGGGAGTGCAGAGTGCATAGGGAGTGCAGAGTGCAGAGTGCATAGGGAGTGCAGAGTGCATAGGGAGTGCAGAGTGCAGAGTGCATAGGGAGTGCAGAGTGCATAGGGAGCGCAGAGTGCAGAGTGCATAGGGAGTGCAGAGTGCATAGGAAGTGCAGAGTGCATAGGGAGTGCAGAGTACATAGGGAGTGCAGAGTGCAGAGTGCATGGGGAGTTCAGAGTGCATAGGGAGCGCAGAGTGCAGAGTGCATAGGGAGTGCAGAGTGCAGAGTGCATAGGGAGTGCAGAGTGCATAGGGAGTGCAGAGTGCATAGGGAGTGCAGAGTGCATAGGGAGTAATAATATATGCTAATATGCTGTTTTGTAGCACGCTCAATTACTACCGGAGTATCCTGGCGCGGAAGACCGCTGGGGAACCCGTCCTGGCTTTCCCTGTGAGATGGTCCCTTTCTGGGTATCTCCAAGGTGAATCCAGGCATCCCCGGCGACTGTGGGGGGCCGTTGTAGAGATGAGGCAAGCTTAATGCCCAGAGTTGCCGAGTGTGATCCCTGGTTAGAGTAGGCACCGAGGCGAGAATTATCAAGTACGTTGACCCTGGTTCACGACCCTGCCGGGAATTGAACCCTGGTCCCGGGCCATTCTCTTCTTCCGGGTCTGCCGCCTCTAACTAGTGAGCCACACCACTCCACTCTAACCAGTGAGCCACACCACTCCGCAGAGTGAAGAGTGCATAGGGAGTGCAGAGTGCATAGGGAGTGCAGAGTGCATAGGGAGTGCATAGGGAGTGCAGAGTGCAGAGTGCATAGGGACTGCAGAGTGCATAGGGAGTGCAGAGTGCATAGGGAGTACAGAGTGCAGAGTGAGTAGGGAGTGCTAGGGAGTGCTAGAGAGTGCAGAGTGAGTAGAGAGTTCTAGGGAGTGCTAGAGAGTGCAGAGTGAGTAGGGAGTGCTAGGGAGTGCTAGAGAGTGCAGAGTGACTGCAGAGATTAAGCTAATGGCAATATAAATGACAATGCCATTTATTTATCTGTTTTCAAAACCAACACATAAATACAAATTTTGTCATTTACAATGCCAATAACTCTAACTTTTCCAAAGGCGAAACCATTGCATTGTAAATGCTTGTTTAAAGGGGGCCTCGAAATTGGTCTCTATCAGGCTCATTTTTGTGCCCTGGCACAGGCTGTCCGTTTTTTTGGGGACTGCAGTTATAGCAAACACAATGATGTGTGCACACTCACACTGCTCACTAGTGGAAAAGTTACGCCATGACGTCATGCCAGGTGAGCGTTGTAAAGGAAGGGAAATCCTTTAAAGAGAGTCATTTTCTCTCTAGATTTCCCCTCTCCATTTGAAACTCAGAAGCAGCAACATTATCACCAGAGCTTTAAGTGGAAGCGTTTTCAATATTATATACAAGCTATAGTTGCTGCCTATTTATCTTATGCAACTAACAACCATTGACAAACTAATAGTCCTGACTTCTTGTAGGTATTATGTTACTTGTATTATATCTGGCGGCAATGACAGAAACAGCAAAATACAAGTCGGGGTGCCCACTATGCTAAACACAAATTTTTAGCTTACGTGTTTTAAGCCACACCCTTAGTTATATTGGCCACGTCCCTTTATGAGACCCTCCTAGTTTTTTCATCCAACTTAAAGCCCTGGCGAGACCGATTGCTTTTCAAATGCTTGTGTTATACTGTTCCTTCATTGTTTTGTCCTTTTTATGTCAAGCCTATAGCGGCAGAAAGCATGTGCTGCTCGCTTTGCGAGGCATGGAGTATGGAGTGGAAGCTCTGCCCACTTTCATGCCCATCATTTTCATTGGCTTGTGTCTTTGTTCTTTCTAAATGCTGCCTTCCGATAGGTTTATAGGCTGTTAGTCCCTCCTCATGACGGCCATGTCCTCATTTATATCCTTCCATGGTTACTGGTCCCTTTACTTTGTGTATTAGATGGTATGTGTTATTTAGATTGTGAGCGCTATTTTCTTTCCATGCTCTCCCCCCCTACTGCAGTCCATTCCTTCCCGCCCCCCTGCCTCCCCCCAATCCAGTTTGCAATGCAATAGGTATTGGGTAAATGCGAGTTCTATTGAATTGCAAATGCTTGTTTTTCTTAGGATGCGGGAATCTGCCTTCTTGATTCAGGGCTGCCCCCTAAATACTGTATTTAGGGGCGTTTTAGGGGTCTCGGGTCAGTAACATTGGGCTACTGACCTTAGGGTGGGTACACCCTTGGTGTGCCTACCCCACATGGGGGAGTGACCACAATCCCTAATCCTGATTGGGGAGTTCCCGCAAACTGCAAGATGGTGGGCACGTAAGAGTGCACTTCACCTCGCCTCCCCCTCCTGAGGGGTGGGGTTGGCAGAGGTGGGCACACCTTCTGGGCTGGCAAATTTTTCCCTCCTGTCTTCCCGCCGAAAAGGAGGGGAGAAAGGAAGGGGGGCTGCTCCTGATAGCAGGAGAGGCTGGGGGTCGCATTACAAAGGCTGGAAGGCATTTGAAGCTCCCCTGTCACAGATGGCTCTTCCTGGACTGGGGGAGGTGTGAACACCTGCACCTAGGAAAGGCTTTGTTTCTGGGCTCGAGGAGCGAAGACTCCCACCCCACGGGTCCACAAAAGTGTCTTGTGGTGGGAGGCTGGAGTGTACCAGTCAGGAAACCCTCCAGAGGCTGGTCGTTTTTCAGGGGGCATCTTTAACATGCCCTCTGATTACATTTTTCTTTGAATTCCACACTGACAGTGTGGGTTTAATGTCCTGAAGATTTTTATACCAAACTTCTCGGTTTTCATTGTAGCCATTACGGTGCTGTGGAGGTTGTAATGACAACTTCCCAGTACCATATACTCTTAATGGCAGCACTGTACTTACAATGTCTAAGAAAGGACTTAGACACTGTAGGGATACAAGGCTCATGCACCTGTACCCTCACCACTGGTATAGTGCACCCAGCTAGATTGGTGGATGATCTATGTCAAGGCAGTGGGTTGTAGGCATGTCACACAGGGATGTGTGCCATGTCGACTCTTCACTTTGTTCTGCACCAAAACACGCAGCCTGCAAAGGCAGTGTGTGAGTGTAAAGGTAAAGGGCCGCTAAGGGTGGCACAATATGTGGTGCAGCCCTTAGAGACCTTGCATGGTCACATTGCCCTGGGTACTTGGGGTACCATTTACCAGGGGCTTACCTGTGGCCAGGGTGCCAATTGGGTTTGGTACAGTTTTGGAGAAAGAACACAGGCCCTGGGAACCTGATTGGCAGGGACCCAGGGCATATCAAGTCAAAGTGCATCAGTAGTTCTGGCAACAAGTGGGGGCGTAACTGCAACAGAAATCCAGCTTCTCACAGTACCGCTCAGTGGGAAGCACAGACCTTTCTGGAGCCCCAACACTCTTTACAGAAAACATATGTTCAAAAACTTCGTAGTGAAAAGGGATCTTAGATCATTATAAATATTCTTCAGTTAACTTTATTCTTAGCTGTGCAACTTTCATGAAGTCCAAGCAACCTATTGTGACAGACAGAAAAGTTAATTTCGGTTAACTTCATGAAAATGCCTAGATGGTCCTGCTTTAAAACTCCCCTTAAATCTGGGTGTTTAGCCTGCCACTAAAAGAAATATCCCTGTCACAGTAGAGATGGAATGGTGGTGAATGATGCCTATTGTGGATCAACATACAACACTCGCTTCTTTACTCTGTTCCATCAGCTGTATTCTTATCCACTAGCAACTGGAAACCTAACAAGGAACTCACCATCCATGCTCCCACTAAAAGAATATTACATAAATGCAGTAAATGCCCCTGACAAACCAAATCTGTCTGGTGTATTAATTCACAGAAAAACGTCTCTCTGTCCATTCTGGGGCATAGAATAGACAAAGGCATCTTTATTCTTATATATTATTTTCAAAGGGATTCTTTTTGAACTTTCTGGGATACCAATCCAAAGACAAAATTATGCTGTATGGAAGAAAGAAACATTTTAATATATTAAAATGTTCTACGGCACACTTGCCTCCTCTGTGTTTCACACCTTTATGCTAAATCCTTTAGCACCTCACATGTTCACATAATTTAGCTTTCCTCCAATGGCTGATGGTGGGAAGTGCTGCTTTTTGTGCCACTGCAGACCAGCAACATCTTAGCTTCCTGAATAGAACAGTGTTGCCTTGCTACCATCTTTCTCTCAGATTGTGACATCATTGGTTCTTACCAGAGTGAGATGGCTTTGTGACATCAAAGAATCTTCAGGGTTGCTAAGGCGCTGGTGTGTCAACATTGGCAGCTGTAGTCAATACTTTGCCGCCATCTTTGTCAAAGTTGTTACATGCTACAGAATTTGTTTCTGGTTTAGAGCTTTTGTCAGCTACATCATTATAATATTTCTTCACTGTTACATCTTTGTGAAATGACAGGTAAGGAATTCCTCATTTTATATTTTAAACGGCTCATTTATTTCCATACATATGGCTAGATTGGTTTAAAGTCTGGAATTGTTGGCAGAGCATTGCAATTATAAAGTAACTTGATATTAATGTCTCATTTTGCCCCTTCATTTTGTGTCCTTCATCATCAGTAGCAAAGACATATCAAAAATCAATAGCCAAACATCAGAGTCTTTGATATGTTCCTCCTCATTCACACGTTATCTCAGTACTTTTAGCTCTGTTAGCACTTTAGTACTGAAGACTTTCTACCCTGACTTGACATGTAAACACAACGTAGCTAGAGAGCCTAGATAATCACTGAAAAAATCCTCATCTCTGCCCATACTTTATTTCCAATGATTAACACACGTTGTAAAGCTAAGGGCTATGTTTTTAGGACATCAATAGCTCTAAACTCTTCTTTGACATAACTGCCAGTCCAATAGAATGAGAAATGAGAGTCAAATACTAAAGAGAGTACCAAAGACAGAAACAAGAAATGAGGAAGATTTTGTAATGAAAGACTCTTTTAATCTGATCAGCAACATAGGGACATTGTTCACCACAGACCTATATAAACCAGAGATGTATTTCCCCTCTATAGCCACAATTGTAAGCCTGGCTCTAGGGAGCTATACTACGGAAGCGCCCTCGCTGGCAGCTAGTAATTGTCTAGTGCATGTCGAAGTTGTAGATAAAAGTAAAATTTCGATTTTTGCAAATCATATTCGGCCATTAGTTGTTTGTAGAGAGTCATGTGTTCAGACATCCTTCAGTTCGGAAATTCATGGCATGTACCACTTCTTTCTTTTACCTCAATTCAAAAACATTTTCCAGCTCGCTACATGCCTAATATTCTCAATCAATTCTCTCACATGCATCTTTAATATCTTCAACTTTAACAGCTTTAACTCTTTGTCCCCACCAACATCCTGACATTCTTTCTCAACTACATACTCTGTGCTAGAACAAATCCGCATTAATCTGAGGCTTTCTAATTTTTGCACATGCTTCGTGTTCTACCTTGGCAGCTTCCTTGCTCATGTAAAGCAATTTGCTCTCATTGTTATGCCCCAAGTAGTCCATCCCTACATTGTCTTTCATGATTTCATCAAACTCAAAAAATTTAGAAACAAGTGGGGCGTGGCCAAGACTCCAATGGAGTAGGACGCACCTTGCAGTCTCTCCCTCCTCCAGCGGCCGACCTAAAGAAACTAGCAGCAGCGGGGCCGTGTGCGCACAAACAGGCCCCTTCTTAAACTCCACCAACCCATCTACCCCGTATCTGCAACCTGCTTTGTATTCCAGGCCTGAGCTGGGGGCTGATACATAGTTGGCAACCGGGGAGAGCGGCTTTGCCCACCATCTTGGGCCAAGGGCTCGTGGAAGTGTCCAGACCTGTGGGGACCTGGGACCGCATTGTGGGGGCCCTGGCCAACGATTATTGGTGACCGGGGAGTGGTGCCTGAATTTCAAGGGCATGGGCAGGCCTCTGACGCCCCCACTTGGGGGGGCTTGATTGCCAGACCCGGCTGGAGCTAAGCAGATCGCTGGACTGGTGGCGGGGTCCGGACGGGCCTCACCTTCTCGGATCTCTTTTGGACCCAATCTGTGTGGTAGCACAAGCGGGATGTGTCCTCAAGCAATTGGACTGTTACCTGGAGGGGCCTCTGTCATCTGAGGCAAGCGACCCCATCATTGGGCGGCCATCTTGCAGGCTTCCTCCCCGTGACTAACTGGGTGAGAAGAGGCGAAAACCCCCCACCTGTGCTGCCTGAGTTGAACTGTGGCATCCTCTGGCGGGGAAAGAGGAATGATCCCGCTGTCCCCCGAGTGGAGGTGCTCCATTCCGCAGGTTTCTGCCTCGGGGACTCCCCGCCAGCGTGGGTATCGGAGAGAAAGACGCCGGCCCTCATCTGAGGACCTGATGTCCATCGAGCTGAGTGTGAAGACTGGAGTGAATCTGGGCCAAACACAGACGGAGCAGAGGCAACCAGCTGTACATACAGCCAGTGAGCCCAACCCCATCCATCTGCCATCCAGTCTTGGACGTTCAGTGGCCAATGAGGCAGAGCTGGATCCTTAATCTGTTCAGGCCTTGGGGTGACCGACCTGGTGGGGGCCACCACACTATGGGGTTGCAATTGTTTGAACTAAGTGGGCTCCGGGAGACCGACTTTGAAGTCGGACAGCGAGAATGACCCCTATCCTATGCCATCCGTGTTTGGTCTCCGGTGAGACCCTGACTTGAGGGTTGGGGGCTTATTTGATTGCCCTTTGCCTAACTCAGAAAAAACACAAGAGGGACCCTGAGAACACTGGTTCTAGGGGCAATTCCAATCCAGGGAATAATACAATGAGAAACAAGAACGAAAGGCCCCCTACAAACAATATGAAAGGGCAATAGCTCCAAATGTAAAAATGTCACCCACCAAAAAGCTGAAATCACAATTTATATATACTGATATTATAATTATTATTATTTATTCATCGTATTTTAGGTAGCGATGTGTTTGTAAGAGACATGTATTAGTTATAGATTCCTTACCTTAGAATTACCCCAGACGTCAGACTGGATCCAGACAAATTCTATCTTAGCAGTACCCCTGCGTGTCAGTTGGTGGCGTCGGTTGACTCTGCATCCGTCGTCGGCATCGTGGTCACCGGGATCACATTGCGTTGTTTACTTAGATGCCATCACTGCATGCTGATGTTAGTTCTGACATGACTTTCCACACCAAGAGACTATTAGTTATAGATTCCTTACCTTAGAATAGATAACCCAGCAGTAACAACTCCGTAGGTGGATCTGCGAACTAAGATCACACCAGGAAGAGCTGGAGAACAGAACGGCTGAAAAAGCTGTCTCTCCGGACTTTGCTGTCCAGGCAGTAGTGCTTGGTTAATGTGTGCAGGGATGCCCCTTTATCTCTTTCGTGCGATCCCGCTTATGGTGGGGGAAAGTGTGGTAAAATCTATTGAATCAGTTTTTATAAAATGTATCTGGCAGTATGGGAAAACAAGAAGATCTCTTAAATACCTGTCGTTACTGCAAGAAAGCGGAGCACTAGGGGTCCTGAATATTCGGTTTTATTTGGTGGCTTGTCATTTTAGTCAGATGGCGACCCTTCTGGATACTGCCACAGATATGACGAATAGTGCACTTGGGAATATCTACCCCCCATCTATATTTGAACTATTGCTAGGAAAGGAAGCATTGGGGCTCCTACTGCGTAAAACAGATCGACAATATTATAATAAAAAAAGATACAAGGTAATGGATAGCGTTTGGAGGGTGTGGAAGGTGATCCAGAAAACTTTAGGAATTCCCAAGTATAACTATTACACACCTCTCTGGAAATCAAATCTTTTTCCTCATTTGAGTAGTGATAGATCCTGGACATCCTGGGAGGTCCAAGGGATTAGGAGTATCGGGAATCTCTGGGAAGGAACCGCCCGATGAGGTTCGCAGATATACAGCGGAAATTTGGAATAGCATTGAATCAAAGCTTTAAGTATTTACAAATTTACCAAACCCTAGTAAGTATCAGGCCCCGGATCACCCCAAGAGGTAAAATCAATATTCTAGAGAATATTTTGGCAGGGGGTACTAAGATTGGTACGGTTTAGGGAGGCCTGATCCCTATGTTACGGGATGATATGGATAAGGTGGAGGCCTCCTGGGCCCTGAAACTAGGTGACCCTGATATCGATCTTGATAGAACATTATTGATGGCAGGCAATCTATTTCATTCCTCGAACCTCAGGGCTCAACATTACAAGACATTATATAATCTATATTATACTCCACCCAAGCTCTGTGAGTGGGGGAAAAAAGATGATGATAAGTGTCCAAGATGTTCCCTGGGGCCGGCAAACTTGGTACATATGTTTTTTCAATGTAGTACACTTAGGAAGAATGGCATAGAGATCAAAAAATTCTGGGAGGGGCTGCTAGGGGTTAAAATCACCCTATCCCCGGTTTTAATGATTTGGGGCACTGATTCTAGCTTTAGATTGAAAAAGGAAGATTTATCTGTGTGGCTGTTTTAAAAATAATATTAGCTGCGGGCTGGAAAGACGCTACGGCTCCCTCATTTCACATGTGGATGTCAAGATTGTTGGGGATTCATAATATGGAAGCAGCTTTATATTCCCGAAGGGGTAAAAGGATGAGGGAGCTAGGGCAGAACATCTGGGCCCCCCTCCAAAATTGGAGGTAAGCTAGAGTATAAATTCCTTTTATTGGCTTTTATTCAGCCTTGGATAATGTAATTCTCTGTATATTGCTGTGTATTATTGGCTTTCTGATGCATTTATTGCTATTTATCTTCAAATGTACTGTATTTTAAACATAGGGATGCTTAAATGTAATATTGTTTAACTATCTAACTTTTGTATGCACCAGATATTTAAATTAATTTAAAAAAAAAAAAAATTAAAAAAGGAAGACCTGGAGAACAGAAATGCTGAAAAAGCTGTCTCTCCAGACTTGGCTGTCCTGGCAGTAGTGCTTAGTAAATGTGTGCAGGGATGCCCCTGTGGCTGCCTGGCAGAAGTCTTACAAGTCTTAAGTAATACAACAATACAGCTCGCGTTTTGGGTCCAGATGGTGGAGTCTCTCCTCCTTTTTGGAAGGGTGCGGAGGCGGGAAGAAGGTGGTCATGTGATGGTCTGACCTATGTGTAAAGAGGTTACCACTTTGGGCAGAAAAGAGGGCCTAGTGCACAGAACCACTTTGTCCGAATGGACAGCAAGAAAGGGTGGTTTGGAACATAAAGCTTAAAGCTCACTCACCCTGCGAGCAGAGGTGATAGCAAGCAAGAAAGCAGTCTTTAAAGTAAGGAGACGAAGAGGACAATTATGTAGTGCCGCAAAGGGAGCACACATAAGATAAGTAAGGACAAGATTCAAGTCCCACTGGGGCATTATGAAAGGAGGAGGAAAGAGGTGAGTAATGCCCTCCAGAAATTCGTTAACAATAGGGGACTTGAAAAGGGAAGGCTGATCAGGAAGGCAAAGAAAATCCGAAAAGGACAAAAGATAGCCTTTAGGAGTGCCCAGAGCAGAGCCCTGCTGGGCCAAACAAAGAATGAAAGAGGGGCAGAAAGGGGATCCACAGCCTTTGCTGTGCACCATGCCACAAATTAATTCCATATACAGGCGTATACTGTTTTAATGGAGGGACACCTGGCTGCCAAGATGACATTACAGACTTCAGGAGGAAGGTCGAAAGATGTCAGCTGTCACCGCCCAATCTCCACTCAAGGAGGTAGAGGCTGGACGGGTTAGGGTGAAGGACCGTCCCCTGCGGCTGCGACAGATGATCCCCCTAGATAGGCAGTCTGATCGGAGGAACGATGGCCATGCTCAAGAGCTCGGGGTACCAGACTCTTAGTACCCAGTCCGGAGCCACAAGAATGACGGGCCCGGTCGCACTTGATCTTCTTCAGCATTCTGGGCAGAAGTGGTATAGGCGGAAAGGAGTACAGGAGGCCGCAATTCCACTCATGACGAAAAGCGTTGCTGAGCAAGTGCTGCCTTGGAAACTCTAAAGTGCAGAACTGCTGACACTGCGTGTTCTCTTCAGTAGTGAATAGATCTCCCCACCGCCAAATGAGTGCTTGCACCACCTCCGAGTTAAGGAGCCATTCCTGATCCTTGATGCAACAGCGGCTGAGTTCGTCCGCCCTGGCATTCAGAGAACCTGCCAGGTGTTGAACCACCAATGTCATGCCCTGATGTTCCAGCCATGTGCAAAGGTGAAGAGCCTCTTGACATAGGGTCCATGACCGCACCGCGCATTGTTTGTTGCAGTGGCCACAAGGAAGTGGTGTTGTCCGTGAACACCTGCACTACTCTTCCTTTGACAGAAGGAAGGAATGCTTTCACTCATCAGAGTGCTTCAAAAGGTTGTTGTGGACTCCGGACTCCACCGAAGACCAGCAGCCTCTGATCTCCGCCTCTCCCATGTGGCCGCCCCATCCCAGGAGTGATGCATCCATCACTACTATGAATTCTGGTAGGGAAGGGAGAGGGATCTGCTGTTGAGCCAATCCTGCTTCGTGAGCCACCGCTGCAACTGACTTGCAGTCCCATCCGAGATCTGGATGACATGGTAAAGATTCCCCTGATGCTGCACCCTCTGGAACTTCAGGTCCCACTGCAGAGCCCGCATATGCCATCTGGCATGATCCTTCAGAAGAATGCAGGAGATCATGACGCCCAGCAGCCTCAGGATCATTCTCACCGAAATACAGGATAGAGGCTGAAACATCAGTATCATAGCCTGCATATATCCCGGACTCGCTGCTCGGGAGGATAAGCCTGAAACTGCGCTGTATCCAGAACTGCTCAGATGGAAAGGAGCTTCTGAGAGGGAATCAGGTGCGACTTCAGCAAGTTGATAGTGAACCCCAGCGAGTCCAGGAAGTCCGTTGTAGTCTGGAGGTGGGAGACGACAACCTGGGGCGAGCCCACCATCAACAGCCAGTTGTCGAGACAGGGAAGACTGGAACCCCTGATCTACGCAGATCAGCTGCCACCACCGCCATGACTTTTGTAAACACCGAGGGGCGCTGCTAAGGCCAAAGGGGAGCACAGTAATCTGAAAATGCTTGTGGCTTACCATGAACCGTAGGTAACGCCAGTGGGCAGACAAGACAGGGATGTGAAAATTGGCGTCTTGCAAGTCTAATGCTACCATCCAGTCTCCAGGGTTGAGGGCAGACAAGACCTGAGTCAAGGTTAACATTTTGAACTTCTCCTTCCGGGGGAAGCGGATGACGTTCCTGAGGTCTAAGATAGAATGCAGGCCTTTGTGGTTCTTAAGTACTAGGAAGTAGTGGGAGCAACCTCAACCTACTTCTGGTACAGGGACCTGTTTGATAGCTCTCTTGGACAAGACAGCCGCAACTTCCTGGCGGAGAAGGGCAAAATGATACTCCGACATGCAATGGAATGTTGGTGGCATGGAGGGAAGAGGAGTCTCAAAGGGGAGGGAGTAGCCCCTTCGGACTATCTGCAAAACCCACCTGTCCGATGTGATGTTGTACCAGAGGGGGAGTTGATGGGGGATCATGCCACCCACTGGCAACTGGTGGCCCTGAAAGGACGGACTAGGAAGGTTTGAAGGCTGCTGCAAAAGGGCATTGGTTAAATGTCCCACACACTGCCCCGCAGACCTGCAACACTGGGTCCCATGTCGTCCTGGGCCACACATAGCCCCAGGGGAGAAGACAACAAGCGGTAATCCGGTCAGGCGGCTCCTCCTCACCAGGCAAGGACAATGTTTTGGCAGTATCCCACGATGGCTTCAAGCACCACATGTTTTCAGTCTTCGAGGTCGGGGGGCGGGGCAAGCAGGGAGAGCGGACCAGGTGTGGCAGATTGGTCGTGCAGGGACTCCTGGGAGATGGAGTCCCTGCGGCACAGCTCGCAGCCCAGCTGCAGATCGAACCCTCGCCTTTGAGCCTCACGCTCTAATCCCGGTGCAGACAATTCCTTTCCTCACACCGCGAAGCGGGACCCGCGAAGATGGTCCGGCGAGCAGTAGGCAGCCCCAGGGGAGAAGACAACAAGCGGTAATCCGGTCAGGCGGCTCTTCCTCACCAGGCAAGGACAATGTTTTGGCAGTATCCCACGTTGGCTTCAAGCACCACAGCTTTTCAGTCTTCGAGGTTGGGGGGCGGGGTAAGCAGGGAGAGCGGACCAGGTGTGGCAGATTGGTCGTGCAGGGACTCCTGGGAGATGGAGTCCCTGTGGCACAGCTCGCAGCCCAGCTGCAGATCGAACCCTCACCTTTGAGCCTCACGCTCTAATCCCGGTGCAGACACTTCCTCTCCTCACACCGCGAAGCGGGTCCGTCGAGCAGTAGGCAGCCCCAGGGGAGAAGACAACAAGCGGTAATCCGGTCAGGCGGCTCCTCCTTACCAGGCAAGGAAAATGTTATGGCAGTATCCCATGCATAGTAAATTGTTTCCCCCACACCACCAAGGCGAAGGTAACAAGCAGATTACAAGACTTGTTTTCATCCTAGCAAATCAAGAGATTATGAGAAATTGGAAAGCCCTGGGAGGGCCCAGAATAGCAGGGAGGCAAAGCGAGCTTGAAAAATGGGGCCGTTACTTAGGGAGGCCATGAGGAGCAATCGCTCCATTGAAATAGAGAGGGCTTCGGAGATACTAAAGGATTTATTGAGAGACCAAGACTGAGATACACGAGACCCGATTCCGGAAGGCTCACCAACACCAACACCCCCTTCGTCTGGAGAGTCTTGCTTATGGCTATATTCATGATGACCCACATTGTATGTGCATCTCTCTCCAACTGTGTGCGATTCGCGGTTGGCATCAGACTAGTCGACCAGTAGTATGCTTACCCTCATTACATATCTCTCTTAAAATAGAACCGACTTATGTAGTAGGGAATGTGGGAGAATTGGGATTATGGCAGTTGTCTATATTATAATATGTGATGATATGTAAAGATGTCGAACTTATGAAAAGGCCTATGAGGCTATGTTGCCTCAAAAAGTAGTCTGCTGTATAGTTGACAAAAGCTTCAATAAAATCTGTTCACAAAAAAAAAGTGTTGAGGTCTGAACACGGGGTTAAGTAACAGTCTCAGTGTAACTTAGGGGTGAACTAGCTTCTGGAGGGCTCGCGCTGGCCGCTCCATTCTCAGTAACTGCCTGATCTGTAGTGCCTTGTGCTGGTGTTGCCTTATACAGGGGTGGTCATATTCTAAGGAGTTTGTCTATGAAGGGGTCTTCCTCTTCACTCTCTGGTTCTGCCTTATCCTTCTGTTTCTTTTTTCAAAAATGTTTTTCTTCTCAGAGTCATCGCTTTATATCAGTGAGTAAGCTCCTATTGTTTCAATCACTTCCTCCCTCCTTCTCTTCTGACTCTCACCATCTTGCATGCTTATCCACTAATAAGCCTTTTTGAGGACCTTGGATGCAAGCTTTTTCCTTTTCTTTTCGTAGGCAACCTGCTCCCAAAGATTTAGGGCCTCAAAGTGTGAGGGTCTGGTCTGAGGGCTCAAATCGTGCATTCTCATTCTCATACTCTCTATTTTGCAGAAAGTACCTGTAGGAACCTGGCTCTGTATATACTATACCAAAATGAAGTGTAGTGTGCACAAAGTCCAGTGGAATTCCAAAGGTAGGCAGAGGTAAAAGTAGATAGCAGGCTTTATCAGAGGGTGTTAAGCATTTGTTGTACACACTCAATGAGTAAATGATGTCACACATTCAAAGACTGAACTCAGACAAATTTTAGCGATAATTATCGCTATTGCTTGGTTAGAGCCAAAAATTTACCGTCGCACTGCGGCGATTTTTACCGCAAATAAACCTTGGTATTACCAAGGTTTAACGCAAATGCGGTAAAAATCGCCGCAAAGCATGAATATCGCTGAAAAGTCAGCGATATTCATGCATTAGCGAGCTAATGCTCTTAGCCATGTTATCCACCTCCCATTGGATAACATGGCTAAGAACTGCTCAGGGCAGGTGTTAGCTTTTGGAGATATTCCCGCTTAGCGCGAATATCTCCAAAAGTTGGTAATAGGAGATAGCGATGTTAGCGACTGTTTTCAGTCTCTAACATCTTGGCACGCCCACTTTGCATCTCATTAGTGATAAATATCACTGACATGCAAAGTGGGGCCCAAGATAGTCGCTATCTCCTACTAGCTGTCGCTAACTGGTGTTAGCGGCAGCTAGGTAATAGGGAGATAATTTTATCTCCGCTTTCTTGGCTTTTAAAGCCAAAAAAGCGGAGATAAACCCCCTTGATAATATGCCCCTCTGTTTGTATAAAATATTATCAAGGTATTTTATTTCTAGATGTCCAAAAGAAGGAGAGGTAGTGGATCAGGATATGATCCAAGGGCTCAAATTACCATTCACGCAAAATTGAGAATGGGAGGTCCAGCCACAGTCAAAGCCCCAAAGACAGCAACTGACAAAAGCGACTAGGCCATTCCTAGAAGAGGAAAGAAGGGAAAGAAAGTGGTCACTGGAAGGGCAGGGAAAGTGCTCAGTGGAGCGCTACCCTGGGTATCCAATTTGTTGGATGTAATGGCCTCACACACAAATTGGATACCCAGGGTAGCCCTCCACTGAGCACTATCCATGCCCTTCCCGTGACCACTTTCTTTCCCTTCTTTCCTCTTCTAGGAACGGCCTAGTCGCTTTTGTCAGTTATTTTATTTCTAGAACCAAGCCAAGCCTGACACAGGTAAGTGAAATAAATTCTTTGCAATAAATTATGAAGTGTTTACAAGTGAATGCAAGACCAAATGCAGTTGTTTGAAATACAGGTAAGGCAAGGTATTAAAATTACTGTACAGATTACTTTTTAGTTACTTTTTAGATTACTTTTTCTGCTCAGTGTGATATGGCTAGATATCACACTGGGACATTTCCTAGAAAAAAGGTAAGTAAAATCTGTTTTCCACAATTGTTATTTTTCAGGTTTCCATACAAATCAAATCCACACTTAAAACATTTTTTCAGAGAAAAACAGTCAATTGCTTCCTAAGGAGAGAAATTAAGTTAACGGTAACCAGGTAAGTAATCGGTCTTTAGGGTTGAGATTCTGGGGTTAGAACTAGGGTTGCCCAAAGTTATCCAACGGGGGATAGAGGGCCTCCGGTTGGTGGCTGCTTATGAGAAGGCCACTGGTTTGTGGGAGCAAAGCTCTTGGTGTTAGGCTCAGGGCAAAGGGGGATTCGGTTTAGCATACAAAGTGCACACATAGAAGCGGAGGGGCGGCTAGGTGCAGGGTGCTCTTTCGGCATTAGGTTCCCTGTTGTTTTCAATGGGGACTTTCGGTTTTGGTTTACAGCTGCAGGCTCGGTCCAGGAAGACTTCCGGGAGGAACCAACAGCTCGACAGGTAAGTTGAAGGGCTCGGGGACGTAGGTGCACCTCGGATTCTCTTTTTCAGGGCTCAGTGTGACTAGATGCAGGGGTGCCTTTTGTTGTCGGATTTCACCTTACCAGGCCACTCGATGTTGGGGGGGTCTGTGTGCAGAGGCTGCAGGGGAAGTCGGGGAGTCCTAGAGGGGTCAACTCACAGTGGACGTGGGCTCTGGAGCGGTGGGGGACCTCGCTGGGACCAGTGGGCCGTTCGAACTTGGGAAGTAGGCGACGGATGCAGTGGTGGGTCCAGGCGTTGCGTTTCTTTGTCTTCAGCAGGCTCAGACTCTTGGGAGTTTTCTTTTGAACAGAGCTGCCGATCACAGGAGATCTGGTCTTTGTTGAAGGCAGTCAGTCCTCCCAGGGTTCTGCAGTATCCTCTGCTGGGCGTCTTCTTTTGTCCTTTTTAGGTCACGCATTTGAGACCTCTTGTACATACTTCAGTATATACTTATTATATACTTACATGTACTTTGTGGGCTCTGGAGATCAGCCCTAGAACTTGTCTGCTTCCGCTTAGGGACTTTTATTTTTGTTCAACTGCCTCTATTTAACTGTCTTGATCAAAAACGACCAGTAGAGGTCAGTAAAATACCAAATTTAGCATTCTCTGAATTCCAGTCCATAGAAATGTTCTTACACGAGTACACGTAGACAATAATATTTTTTTCAAATCATGAATTTTCAGTGATATGACCACTGAAGGCCCTGGTTTTATATTAAAAACAATGCTTTGGATTATACCATTTTCCGCTGAAAGGCAATATTTCTCTCCATATGTTCCCATACCTAGCGTGTCAAACAGTTTGGTGCTTACTTTCCCTCCATGTTGAAGAACAATAGATGTTTCAGCACCCAGACTAATGTGCTGCATAGCTAAATACATATAAGGTCTCAAAGGCGAGACCCAGAGATTTAAGTGGGCCGGGTATCACCGGTGCTGAGCACCAGCAGTTTTTTAAAGGGGTCCTCGAAATGGGTTTCTATCGGGCTCATTCCTGTGCCCAGGCACAGGCTGTCCGTTTCTTGCGGACTGCAGTGACAGCAGGCACAATGATGTGTGTATACTCATACTGCTCACTGGTAGAAAAGTTACGTCATGACGTCATGCCAGGCGAGCGTTGTAGAGGAAAGTTAATCCTTTAAAGAGAGTCATTTTCCCTCTGGATTTCCCCTCTCCTTTTGAAACTCAGGAGCAGAAACATTGTCGTCGTGTCACCACGGCTTTAAGTGGAAGCTATTTCAATATTATATACAAGCCATAGTTGCTGCTTATTTATCTTATGCAATTAACAACCATTGGCAAAGCTAATAGTCCTGATTTCTTGTAGGTATGATGTTACTTGCATCATATCTGGCGGCAATGACAGAAACAGCAAAATACTAGTCGGGCGGCCCACTATGCTAAACGCAGACTTTTAGCTTACATGTTTTACGCCACACCCTTAATTACACTGGCCACGCCCCGTTTATGAGACCCTCCTAGTGTTTTCATCCAACTTAAAGCCCTGGCGAGACCGATTGCATTGCAAATGCTTGTGTTATACTGTTGCTTCATTATTTTGTCATTTTTAGGTCAAGCCTATAGCGGCAGAAAGCATGACCTGCTCGCTTTGCGAGGCATGGTGTATGGAGTGGAAGCTCTGCCCACTTCCACGCCCATCTTTTTCATTGGCTAGTGTCTTTGTCCTTTCCAAATCCTGCCTTCCAATTGGTTTATAGGCTGTTAGTTCCTCCTCATGACGGCCATGTCTTCATTTATATCCTTCCATGGCTACTGCTCCCTTTACTTCGAGTGTTTAATAGTATGTGTTATTTAGATTGTGAGCACTATTTTCTTTCCAGGCTCTCCCCCCTACTGCCGACCATTCCTTCTCGCTCTCCTGCCCCTTGCCCGCACTCCTGCTGGCCGTGCCTTCCAGCCCCCCTGCTTCCCCCCCAATCCAGTTTGCAATACAATAGGTCTTGGGTAAATGCAAGGTCTATTGAATTGCAAATGCTTGTTCTTCTTAGGATGCGGAAATCTGCCTTCTTGATTCAGGGCTGCCCCTAAATACTGTATTTAGGGGCGTTATAGGGGTCTAGGGGTCAGTAGACATTGGGCTACTGACCTTAGGGTGGGTACACCCTTGGTGTGCCTACCCCACATGGGGGAGTGACCACAATCCCTAATCCTGATTGGGGAGTGCCAGCAAACTGCAAGATGGTGGGCACTTAAGAGTGGACTTCACCTTGCCTCCCCCACCTGAGACCTGAGGGGTGGGGTTGGCAGAGGTGGGCACACTTTCTAGGCTGGCTAATTTTTCCCTCCTGTCTTCCCGCCGAAATGGAGGGGAGACAGGAAGGGGGCCTGCCCCATGATAGCAGGAGAGGCTGGGGGTCGCATTACCAAGGCTGGAAGGCATTTGAAGCTCCCCTGCCACAGATGGCTCTTCCTGGAGGTGTGAACAACTGCACCCAGGAAAGGCTTTGTTTCTGGGCTCGAGGAGCGAAGACTCCCACCCCACGGGTCCACAAAAGTGTCTTGTGGTGGCAGGCTGGAGTGTACCAGTCAGGAAACCCACCAGAGGCTGGTCGTTTTTCAGGGGGCATCTTTAGCATGCCCTCTGATTGCATTTTTCTTTGAATTCCACACTGACATCAGTGTGGGTTTAATGTCCTGAGGAGTTTCATACCAAACTTCTCGGTTTTCATTGTAGCCATTACGGTGCTGTGGAGGTTGTAATGACAACCTCCCAATACCATATACTCTTAATGGCAGCACTGTACTTACAATGTCTAAGAAAGGACTTAGCCACTGTAGGTATACAAGGCTCATGCACCTGTACCCTCACCACTAGTATAGTGCACCCAGCTAGATTGGTGGATGATCTATGTCAAGGCAGTGGGTTGTAGGCATGTCACACAGGGATGTGTGCCATGTCACCTCTTCACTTTGTTCTGCACCAAAACACGCAGCCTGCACAGGCAGTGTGTGAGTGTAAAGGTAAAGGGCTGCTAAGGGTGGCACAATATGTGGTGCAGCCCTTAGAGACCTTCCCTGGTCACATTGCCCTGGGTACTTGGGGTACCATTTATCAGGGCTGACCTCAGGCCAGGGTGCCAATTGGGTTTGGTACAGTTTTGGAGAAAGAACACAGGCCCTGGGAACCTCATTGGCAGGGACCCAGGGCAAATCAAGTCAAAGTGCATCAGTAGTTCTGGCAACAAGTGTGGGCATTACTGTAACAGAAATCCATCTTCTCACAGTACCGCTCAGTGGGAAGCACAGATCTTTCTGGAGCCCCAACACTCTTTACAGAAAACATATGTTCAAAAACTTTGGAGTGAAAAAGGGATCTTAGCTCATTATAAATATTCTTCAGTTAACTTTATTCTTAGCTGTGCAACTTTCATGAAGTCCAAGCAACCTATTGTGACAGACAAAAAAGTTGATTTCGGTTAACTTCATGAAAATGCCTAGATGGTCCTGCTTTAAAACTCCCCTAAAATCTGGGTGTTTAGCCACCCACTAAAAGAAATATCCCTGTCACAGTAGAGATGGAATGGTGGTGAATGATGCCTATTGTGGATCAATATACAACACTCGCTTCCTTACCCTGTTCCATCAGCTGTATTCTTATCCACTAGCAACTAGAAACCTAACAAGTAACTCACCATCCATGCTCCCACTAAAAGAATATTACATAAATGCAGTAAATGCCCCTGGGAAACTAAATCTGTCTGGTGTATTAATTCACAGAAAAACGTCTCTCTGTCCATTCTGGGGCATAGAATAGACAAAGGCATCTTTATTCTTATATATTATTTTCAAAGGGATTCTTTTTGTACTTTCTGGGATACCAATCCAAAGACAAAATTATGCTGTATGGAAGAAAGAAACATTCTAATATATTAAAATGTTCTACGGCACACTTGCCTCCTCTGTGTTTCACACCTTTATGCTAAATCCTTTAGCACCTCACATGTTCACATAATTTAGCTTTCCTCCAATGGCTGATGGTGGGAAGTGATGCTTTTTGTGCCACTGCAGACCAGCAACATCTTAGCTTCCTCAATAGAACAGTGTTGCCTTGCTACCATCTTTCTCTCAGATTGTGACATCATTGGTTCTTACCAGAGTGAGATGGCTTTGTGACATCAAAGAATCTTCAGCGTCGCTAAGGCGCTGGTGTGTCAACATTGGCAGCTGTAGTCAAGACTTTGCCGCCATCTTTGTCAAAGTTGTTACATGCTACAGAATTTGTTTCTGGTTTAGAGCTTTTGTCAGCTACGTCATTATAATATTTCTTCACTGTTACATCTTTGTGAAATGACAGGTAAGGAATTCCTCATTTTATATTTTAAATGGCTCATTTATTTCCATACATATGGCTAGATTAGATTAAAGTCTGGACTTGTTGGCAGAGCATTGCAATTATAAAGTAACTTGATATTAATGTCTCATTTTGCCCCTTCATTTTGTGTCCTTCATCAGTAGCAAAGACATATCAAAAATCAATAGCCAAACATCAGAGTCTTTGATATGTTCCTCCTCATTCACACATTATCTCAGTACTTTTAGCTCTTTTAGCACTTTAGTACTGAAGACTTTCTACCCTGACTTGACATGTAAACACAACGTAGCTAGAGGGCCTAGATAATCACTGAAAAAATCCTCATCTCTGTCCATACTGTGTTTCCAATGATTAACACACGTTGTAAAGCTAAGGGCTATGTTTTTAGGACATCAATAGCTCTAAACTCTTCTTTGACATAACTGCCAGGCCAATAGAATGAGAAATGAGAGTGAAACACTAAAGAGAGTACCAAAGACAGAAATAAGAAATGGGGAAGATTTCGTAATGAAAGACTCTTTTAATCTGATCAGCAACTTAGGGACATTGTTCACCACAGACCTATATAAACCAGAGATGTATTTCCCCTCTATAGCCACAATTTTAAGCCTGGCTCTAGGGAGCTATACTACGAAAGCGCCCTTGCTGGCAGCTAGTAAATGTCTAGTGCATGTCGAAGTTGTAGATAAAAGAAAAGTTTAGATTTTTGCAAATCATATTCGGCCATTAGTTGTTTGTAGAGAGTCATGTGGTCAGACATCCTTCAGTTCGGAAATTCATGGCATGTACCACTTCTTTCTTTTACCTCAATTCAAAAACATTTTCCAGCTCGCTACATGCCTAATATTCTCAATCAATTCTCTCACATGCATCTTTAATATCTTCAACTTTACCAGATTTAAATCCTTGTCCCCACCAACATCCTGACATTCTTTCTCAACTACCTACTCTGTGCTAGAACAAATCTGCATTAATCTGAGGCTTTCTAATTTTTGCACATGCTTCGTGTTCTACCTTGGCAGCATCCTTGCTCATGTAAAGCAATTTGCTCTCATTGTTATGCCCTAAGTAGTCCATCCCTACATTGTCTTTCATGATTTCATCAAACTCAAAAAATTTAGAAACAAGGGGGGCGTGGCCAAGACTCCAATGGAGTAGGACGCACCTTGCAGTGTCTCTCTCCTCCAGCGGCCGACCTAAAGAAACTAGCAGCAGCGGGGCCGTGTGGGCACAAACAGGCCCCTTCTTAAACTCCACCAACCTATCTACCCCGTATCTGCAACCTGCTTTGTGTTCCAGGCCTGAGCTGGGGGCTGATACATAGTTGGCAACCGGGGAGAGCGGCTTTGCCCACCATCCTGGGTCCAGGGCTCGTGGAAGTGTCCAGACCTGTGGGGACCTGGGACCGCATTGTGGGGGCCCTGGCCAATGATTACTGGTGACTGGGGAGTGGTGCCTGAATTTCAAGGGCATGATCAGGCCTCTGATGCCCCCTTTTGGGGGGGCTTGATTGCCAGAAGCAGATCGCTGGACTGGTGGCGGGGTCCGGACGGGCCTCACCTTCTCGGATCTCTGTGGGACCCAATCTGTGTGGTAGCATCAGCAGGATGTGTCCTCAAGCGATTGGACTGTTACCTGGTGGGGCCTCTGTCATCTGAGGCAAGCGACCCCATCATTGGGCGGCCATCTTGCAGGCTTCCTCCCCGTGACTAACCGGGTGAGAAGAGGCAAAAACCCCCCACCTGTGCTGCCTGAGTTGAACTGTGGCATCCTCTGGCGGAGAAAGAGGAATGATCCCGCTGCCCCCCGAGTGGGGGTGCTCCATTCCGCAGGTTTCTGCCTCAGGGACTCCCCGCCAGCATGGGTATCGGAGAGAAAGACGCCGGCCCTCATCAGAGGACCTGATGTCCATCGAGCTGAGTGTGGAGACTGGAGTGAATCTGGGCCAAACACAGACGGAGCAGAGGCAACCAGCTGTACATACAGCCAGCGAGTCCAACCCCATCCATCTGCGATCCAGTCTTGGACGTTCAGTGGCCAGTGAGGCAGAGCTGGATCCTTTGCCGTTAATCTGTTCAGGCCTTGGGGTGACCGACCTGGTGGGGGCCACCACACTATGGGGTTGCAATTGTTTGAACTAAGTGGGCTCCGGGAGACCGACTTTGAAGTCGGACAGCGAGCCTGACCCCTATCCTATGCCATCCATGTTTGGCCTCCGGTGAGACCCTGACTTGAGGGTTGGGGGCTTATTTGATTGCCCTTTGCCTAACTCAGAAAAAACACAAGAGGGACCCTGAGAACACTGGTTCTGGGGGCAATTCCAATCCAGGGAATAATACAATGAGAAACAAGAACGAAAGGCCCCCTACAAACAATATGAAAGGGCAATAGCTCCAAATGTAAAAATGTCACCCACCAAAAAGCTGATATCACAATTTATATATACTGATATTATAATTATTATTATTTATTCATCGTATTTTGGGTAGCGATGTGTTTGTAAGAGACATGTATTAGTTATAGATTCCTTACCTTAGAATTACCCCGGACGTCAGACTGGATCCAGACAAATTCTATCTTAGCAGTACCCCTGCGTGTCAGTTAGTGGCGTCGGTTGACTCTGCATCCGTCATCGGCATCGTGGTCACCGGGATCACATTGCGTTGTTTACTTAGATGCCATCACTGCATGCTGATGTTAGTTCTGACATGACTTTCCAAACCAAGAGACTATTAGTTATAGATTCCTTACCTTAGAATAGATACCCCAGCAGTAACAACTCCGTAGGTGGATCTGCGAACTAAGTTCACACCAGGAAGAGCTGGAGAACAGAACGGCTGAAAAAGCTGTCTCTCCGGACTTTGCTGTCCAGGCAGTAGTGCTTGGTAAATGTGTGCAGGGATGCCCCTTTATCTCTTTCGTGCGATCCCGCTTATGGTGGGGGAAAGTGTGGTAAAATCTATTGAATCAGTTTTTATAAAATGTATCTGGCAGTATGGGAAAACAAGAAGATCTCTTAAATACCTGTCTTTAATGCAAGAAAGCGGAGGACTAGGGGTCCCGAATATTCGGTTTTATTTGGTGGCTTGTCATTTTAGTCAGATGGCGATCCTTCTGGATACTGCCACAGATATGACGAATAGTGCACTTGGGAATATCTACCCCCCATCTATATTTGAACTATTGCTAGGAAAGGAAGCATTGGGGCTCCTACTGCGTAAAACAGATCGACGATATTATAATAAAAAAAGATACAAGGTACTGGATAGCGTTTGGAGGGTGTGGAAGGTGATCCAGAAAACTTTAGGAATTCCCAAGTATAACTATTACACACCTCTCTGGAAATCAAATCTTTTTCCTCATTTGAGTAGTGATAGATCCTGGACATCCTGGGAGGTCCAAGGGATTAGGAGTATCAGGAATATCTGGGAAGGAACCGCCCGATGACGTTCGCAGATATACAGCGGAAATTTGGAATAGCATCGAATCAAAGCTTTAAGTATTTACAAATTTACCAAACCCTAGTAAGTATCAGGCCCCGGATCACCCCAGGAGGTAAAATCAATATTCTAGAGAATATTTTGGCAAATAAAATTACCGGACTATTTTTCTCTACATTAAATGACAATAAAGGATAGCT
Organism: Lissotriton vulgaris; assembly: GCF_964263255.1. Classification (NCBI taxonomy): domain Eukaryota; kingdom Metazoa; phylum Chordata; class Amphibia; order Caudata; family Salamandridae; genus Lissotriton; species Lissotriton vulgaris. Next base: position 835,834,105 of record NC_141696.1, on the reverse strand, counting down.
CAATAAATGAGAGGCAGAGTCCGTGGTATCTGAGTCATACGGGCTTTAATTAATGATTCTCGAGAACCAGGACATCGAGTTCCATCACCACTAAGGTTCAGGAAGGGACATTCAACATTTTATTAGCATCACACATTATATATAGTAAAACAGTATAATTGAAATGAATACAGTAGGCGTAACAAGTGGAAAGAGAGAGATAAGAACACATGGGCGTAAAAGAAGGCGTGTACAAGGGCGTACACGGAGGTGTGTACTGGAAACGTCACAGAAATGTCATAAGTGGGTGGATGCATAGAGAAAATTCTGCAGGATCAGCAGAAACCTTTGGCATGGGTGCGTGCGCAACTGAGCATGACGTGTAACTGGGGAAAGCTGGGGCCCTGACTTTTAGCTCTAGTAGAAGAGTCTGGTGTCTGGGATGTCAGAACGACCTGTACCTATAGCATATCTGGTATCTTATGTTTGGAGGATGTATTGTCTGAAGTAAAAGGTCTCTCGGGCAGAGGCCGTTCAATACTGAACGCTAGTGCGTGCATACGTGTCTAGGTGCAATGCGAGGGGCCATGGGCCTACCATGGTAACGGGTTCTGTAAATCACTTGCAAGGAGGACAGGAAAGCCGGGCCCTTTGCTCTGCAGTCGGGAATATGTTTACCTATTTCACTAGACTGGAATGTGTTTTCGAGGAGGCTGAGCAGATAACTGTAGGCAAAATACTGTCTTGGCAGACAGGCCAGGCCGAGCCGGGCACCGCTTCGCTGGGTAGAAGGTAAGGTAGAGGTCAGGGATGCATACCTAAACTGCAGTTTTCAGAGACAGAAGAGACTCGGAGTCTCAATTAAGGGCCTGGCTCGACTGAGCCAGAAAACGTGGAAAAAGTGTGCTTCGCGTTATTGAAAAGTGCACCATGTAAAGACGTTGGCACCATAGGCCTAAAAGCCAAATTAACGTGGTTTTCATGGAGGACTGGATAACTGACATGTTAACGTTGGACGCAAATGCATATGCGTCTTGGTGGCATGCACGGAAAAGAAATTACACGACATACATGGAACATGGGTGCATGGATAGGGTGCGAGTGGGGGACACATTGATTACCTAAAAATTTCTATTTCCTCATTCCCTCCTTGGCCCTACTACACCCTTTAGGATATGTCTATCCGCATGAGACTATCTATCTGTTCGTATAGCATAATTTGTTCATCTTTTTTCATTCGGGAACGGGAACGTGCACTTGGACGGGGAATACAAGCTGTAGCGCACAAGCCGCAAATCGCTGGCCCACATTGCAGACAGAGACAACAACTGAATACTATGAGCAGTATTATTCCTAGGAATGACAATACTTTCCATCCCCAGGCGGATATCACACTCCAAAGCCAACTGGACCAAGTCCAGGTGTCAGGATTCTGGTGCATCTGGTGAGCTATATTATGAAGCCTTGTTATTGCTTTGTACACTGATGGCGCGTTATTAGGAATGAAAATACAACAACTGGATCCGATGACTCTACAAGCCCCGCCCCTATCGGCCAGGATGACGTCAAGGACAAGGCGGTTTTGAAGAACAACAAGTCTCATAGCAGACTGCTCTTCGGTCAGGTTACCTAAAGCAAAAGTAGTTTCGTTCACTACTGCTTCCAAAGTTCTGGTCAATCTTCGTATTATCTTACTATTTTGGACGGGACCTATGAACCAGAAGTATCCTTTAATATAATCCTTATACTGGTCCCATGCTGACTCAGAATAATCGATAACTGGAGGAAGGTCTCTTTTATGTCTTTCATGCACAAGATGTGAATTTCGATGATAATCAGGTGGGGCTAGGAAAACAGGTGGCAATAGGAACGCGATATAACACGTTCCATCCCAGTCTAATGGCAGACGTACATAAGCTGTCTGACCACATATAAAATATGAATGGCGGGAAGCTTTGAAAGTAGACTTTCCTTTATCACTGAATTCGACCACAGTATTACAATCACTGTGTCCTAAATGTATTGAACCATTCTTTCTGACGCATAATTCACCTTTTACTGGTAAAACGGTAATAAACGGCAAGTCCGAATCGGTCTCGGATTGAACGTTCAGAATCATGAGGTTAAGCGTAAAATTACCTAGTCCATACACTTCATTTTCTAGATCGGTCCCTGTCCTTTGGGGAAGACCTTCCTTGTCTGGGAAACATATTTTATTCATAACTATATTAAGGTTCCCCCATATCCAATTGCCTTGGGAAACCGTGGACTTACTGTCTAGGGAGTACATCAAAGTGAACCATGCACCGCACGAACCATTATGTGTAAACGGATAAGGAAAGAGGGGCAGAGCTCCCTTGTATTTCTGATAGGGAGGGAGTCGGCCACATACCCAGCAATTAGTGGCATTGCTGGTCTGGTGAGAATGGTGTAACATACGGATAAAAGTATTGTTGCGCATTGCTAATCGATAGGACAGCTCGTGAGGGGGCAGGTCACTGAAAGTGTGCTCTACAGTGTCATTAGAGGAACTATGTACATGTGAACCAAGAGGGAAGAAAACATGTAACATTAAACTCATGCATATAATCGTAAGACTCAGAAAAAACATAAGAATCAAAGTAATGACGCATCTGCTGTGCAGATTCTTGCAATATTTTTCTCTCTTTTCGATTCGCCTATATCTCTGACTACTTGGGTCTATCTTATACATGTCAGAAACCTGTCTAACCGCTTCACCCGAGGGGGACTTAAACAATTAAACGCTGTCTGACTTACTAGACCTCAACTTGGCTCGGTACTCCTGTTGTGGAGTTTTCTCTAACAGGGGGAGTTTAGAGTCTGTAGCGGGGCAGTCCTTGGGAACAGTCTTTGGACACAGTCCATAAAATCTCTTAACGTGGCTGGAGTGTAGCCACCCCTTCCTGCCTTCGATCTTCACAGCGGTCCTCGTGGTCATCAACACCAATTTGGGTTCCTTCCACCTGGGCTCCAGAGGGCTCGATCGGTCAAAGTTGCGGACCAATACCAGGTCTCCTGGAACGATTTCATGCGGTTTCACCTGGGTATTGTCCGGGAAGGCAGCTGCGACCTGCGAACGACAAGATAGTAGTGCAGACATCAAGGAAGCCAGGTAATCTGTCAGCATAGTACTTTCAACATCTGTGATTTTTCGGGGCATAGGCGTACCCCACATATTTGGGGGACGTCCGAAGACTACTTCATACGGGGACAATCCGGTCCTGGAATGGGCTACCATTCGCATGTAAAAGAGGGCAACCGGCAAAGCTACCATCCAATCTACTCCTTTTTCTGCACAGACCTTCGCTAATCGTGTTTTCAGGGTTTGATTATGTCTCTCAACGAGACCGGCGGCTTCGGGTGTCGTACGCAGTGGAATTTCCACTGGTACCCTAACAGGAGTGATACCTGTTTCATAAGCTCGGACGAGAATGGCTGACCGTTGTCAGAGTACACGACACGGGGCAAACTGTATCGCGGGAAAAATTCACGGACCAGCTGTTTGGCAGTGGTTACAGCAGTGTAATCTGGGACTGGGTATGCTTCTGTCCATCGGGAAAGGGCACATACGACTACGAGGACATACTTGAATCCTCGGCATCTGTCCATCTGGATATAATCCATCTGGAGGACTTCAAAAGGATGGTCAGGTGGGTGAAATCCACCTTGTTCCACGGGAATACCTTTGCCTGGATTGAACTGACAACAGATCATGCAGGTACGCACTTTCTGTTTCGCTGCTGCACGTAAATGCTTGTTGAACCAAAGATTCTGAATGCTGTCTAACATGGCTTTCTCTCCTAAATGAGCTGGACTATGTGCTGTATTAATGATAACTTGAACCATAGAGTCGGGGAGGAACCATGTGGCTCTTCCCTTCGTCATCCATCCCTGATCTGTCTGGATCCCTCCTTGTTCAGTCCATTTCTTGATTTCATCCGGGGTTGCATGTGTCTGTATGTCGAGTACATCTAGTGTGGGATCCTTAACTGTCATGCAATGTGTTGGTGTTACTTCAGTCTTTGTTGTATCAGTCGGAATGTCTGTTTGAGTCTGAGCTGTGAGTTTGGCTGTTCGATCTGCCAGGTCGTTACCCTGGGAAATGGTGTCGGTGACTTTAGTATGTGCTTTACACTTCATGATGGCTATGGCAGTAGGCAAATGTATTGCTTCTAACAGGGCTTGAATGAGAGGACCATGTTGTATCTTGGCACCGTGGGAGGTCAGAAAACCTCTTTCCTGCCAGAGAACGCCGAAGTCATGAACGACTCCGAACGCGTACTGTGAATCTGTGTATATGTTTACTTTCTTGTTCTTAGCTAGTATGCAGGCTTGGGTCAGAGCGATAAGCTCTGCTGCTTGAGCAGACAGTGTATCAACACAATGTGTTTCTATGACTTCAATTTCAGTGGTCACTGCATATGCGGCTACTAACTCTCCTGTACTTGTTCTCATACATGAACCATCCACGTAAAGTGTCAGGTCTCGGTCGGGCAATGCAATATCCGACAAGTCTTGTCTGGGCTTTGTCACAGTATTAATGACGTCCACACAGTCATGTGGTGTAGGGTCTGCTGTAATCGAGGGTAACAGTGTAGCAGGCTTGAGTATGTAGCTACTTTCGGCGTGCGTTGTAATGCTGCTTCTCTGAGTGTAATTCGTTTTAGTGGAGGCGGGGTGACGGGAGTACCTCCTACTGCTCCCCCGAGAACGGGATTGTCGACTATTACTGGCTGTGCTGTCACTGGTGGCAGTGTAGGCGGTAATGTAGGTGCAGGTAATACAGGTGGGCCCTGAGTTGCAGGCGCATTAAAAGGATTGGTAGGACCAGTGACCTGAACAGTGGCAGATGAGACAGTGGGAGGAGGAGTCGTGTCATCAACAGGAACGTGAACAGGATTGGGAGGATGAGCATTTGGAGGAGGATTTCTGTTCGCATATTCTGGGACAGTGTCATCCAAATAAGAAGAAAGGAAAATTTCCGCGGCGGTCTGTTTATGACGTAATTTAGTCGGGACCAATGGTGGCGGCAAGTTACGGGGTACTTCCGGGGTCGCCCTGGGCAGGCCCTCGGCGAGAACAGGATACATGCCTGTAATAAGGGCATTTCTTTGTCTGTCCAATTGTTCTGCTCTAACTCGTTCACCTTCTTCTAGTAGCTCTCTTTCTTTAGCTTTTTCAGATTCTTCCCTACTTTTCTCTGCTTTCCTGATTTCTTTCTCTGTTCTTCGATGCGCTTCTTTACGCCACAATTCTATGGCATCTTTCTGGGATTGTCTGGCTTTCTTTTTCCATTGTGCCTCTTCTACTCTCATGATGCATTCAGCATCCCATGTCCCTGAGACAGGCCATCTATACTTCTCTTCCAGATCCCTAGTGTAATCCACCCACAAGTCTAGGTACAGTATGGCATCTAAGCCATGTTTATGGTACATAAAATGTCCAGGAGTGTCCCTGGGCGGGACCGGAACTGCTTCTTCGAGTATCCCTTTCCTAGTTCCTATCTGACGTAATTTCGAGAACAGCGGCATTTTTGAATTGATTCGAACGTGAACACAGTAAACACAGTAATGAATAGCAAACAATCATTCATACCACGGCATTAAACACATTTAACATTTCAGACTGATATTACCTGGTACATAAAACACAAATCCTAAAAATTTCGAGAAACAATACTAGAATACTGGATTACTAGATGCACTGCTAAAACAGTACAGACAATACCGGTCCCATGAAGAGACACGTCTTACCGTATTCACCTAAGTGAACACGTCTGGACCAGGTCTGTGTACCCAGACCCGTCTTGACCGGGCACAAATTAATGAACCCGTCTAGATGCGTTCCCAACAACGGTACTCACCGGGAAGCAAAACTGAAGGCCTCGGAAACTGGACTGGACTGGACTGCTACGGCGTCTGGCTGCTACTACTGCTACGCATGCGCTTCGGAACAGGTGGGCTTCCGGATACCTCGGACCTTGCTCTCTCTCAACTTGGGCTCTGGTCGGGACTCTCCGCATTCCTCACCGCCTCGTCTGGATGCTGGACCGCAGTCTCCGTCTCCTCCGTGGGCCTGAGGGAGATAGCAGGAAAACCCGCAGGTGTGCACAGGATTCCGTCACAGCTGTAGAAGGGTCAGGGGCCTGCGTACATCACCGGCGTGTGATGAAGGGGAGGGGTTCCTATTCGGGCGCCAGATTATGTGGTAAATAAAATTACAGGACTATTTTTCTATACATTAAATGACAATAAAGGATAGCTCAATGAATGAGAGGCAGAGTCCGTGGTATCTGAGTCATACGGGCTTTAATTAATGATTCTCGAGAACCAGGACATTGAGTTCCATCACCACTAAGGTTCAGGAAGGGACATTCAACATTTTATTAGCATCACACATTATATATAGTAAAACAGTATAATTGAAATGAATACAGTAGGCGTAACAAGTGGAAAGAGAGAGATAATAACACATGGGCGTAAAAGAAGGCGTGTACAAGGGCGTACACGGAGGTGTGTACTGGAAACGTCACAGAAATGTCATAAGTGGGTGGATGCATAGAGAAAATTCTGCAGGATCAGCAGAAACCTTTGGCATGGGTGCGTGCGCAACTGAGCATGACGTGTAACTGGGGAAAGCTGGGGGCCTGACTTTTAGCTCTAGTAGAAGAGTCTGGTGTCTGGGATGTCAGAACGACCTGTACCTATAGCATATCTGGTATCTTATGTTTGGAGGATGTATTGTCTGAAGTAAAAGGTCTCTCGGGCAGAGGCTGTTCAATACTGAACGCTAGTGCGTGCATACGTGTCTAGGTACAATGCGAGGGGCCATGGGCCTACCATGGTAACGGGTTCTGTAAATCACTTGTAAGGAGGACAGGAAAGCCGGGCCCTTTGCTCTGCAGTCGGGAATATGTTTACCTATTTCACTAGACTGGAATGTGTTTTCGAGGAGGCTGAGCAGATAACTGTAGGCAAAATACAGTCTTGGCAGACAGGCCAGGCCGAGCCGGGCACCTATTCGCTGGGTAGAAAGTAAGGTAGAGGTCAGGGATGCATACCTAAACTGCAGTTTTCAGAGACAGAAGAGACTCGGAGTCTCAATTAAGGGCCTGGCTCGACTGAGCCAGAAAACGTGGAAAAAGTGTGCTTCGCGTTATTGAAAAGTGCACCATGGAAAGACGTTGGCACCATAGGCCTAAAAGCCAAATTAACGTGGTTTTCATGGAGGACTGGATAACTGACATGTTAACGTTGGACGCAAATGCATATGCGTCTTGGTGGCATGAACGGAAAAGAAATTACATGACATACATGGAACATGGGTGCATGGATAGGGTGCGAGTGGGGGACACATTGATTACCTAAAAATTTCTATTTCCTCAGTACTAAGATTGGTACGATTTACGGAGGCCTGATCCCTATGTTACGGGATGATATGGATAAGGTGGAGGCCTCCTGGGCCCTGAAACTAGGTGACCCTGATATCGATCTTGATAGAACATTATTGATGGCAGGCAATCTATTTCATTCCTCGAACCTCAGGGCTCAACATTACAAGACATTATATAATCTATATTATACTCCACCCAAGCTCTGTGAGTGGGGGAAAAAGATGATGATAAGTGTCCAAGATGTTCCCTGGGTCCGACAAACTTGGTACATATGTCTATTCAATGTAGTACACTTAGGAAGATAGGCATAGAGATTAAAAAATTCTGGGAGGGGCTGCTAGGGGTTAAAATCACCCTATCCCCGGTTTTAATGATTTGGGGCACTGATTCTAACTTTAGATTGAAAAAGGAGGATTTATCTGTCTGGCTGTTTTAAAAATAATATTAGCTGCAGGCTGGAAAGACTCTACGGCTCCCTCATTTCACATGTGGATGTCAAGATTGTTGGGGATTCATAATATGGAAGCAGATTTATATTCCCGAAGGGGTAAAAGGATGAGGGAGCTAGGGCAGAACATCTGGGCCCCCCTCAAAAATTGGAGGTAAGCTAGAGTATAAATTCCTTTTATTGGCTTTTATTCAGCCTTGGATAGTGTAATTCTCTGTATATTGCTGTGTATTATTGGCTTTCTGATGAATTTATTGCTATTTATCTTCAAATGTACTGTATTTTAAACATAGGGATGCTTAAATGTAATATTGTTTAACTATCTAACTTTTGTATGCAGCAGATATTTAATTTAATTAAAAAAAATAATAATAATTTAAAAAAGGAAGACCTGGAGAACAGAAATGCTGAAAAAGCTGTCTCTCCGGACTTGGCTGTCCAGGCAGTAGTGCTTAGTAAATGTGTGCAGGGATGCCCCTGTGGCTGCCTGGCAGAAGTCTTTATTGCGGTCAAGGTGGAAATACAACAATACAGCACACGTTTTGGGTCCAGATGGTGGAGTCTCTCCTCCTTTATGGAAGGGTGCGGAGGCGGGAAGAAGGTGGTCATGTGATGGTCTGACCTATGTGTAAAGAGGTTACCACTTTGGGCAGAAAAGAGGGCCTAGTGCACAGAACCACTTTGTCCGAATGGACAGCAAGAAAGGGTGGGTTTGGAACATAAAGCTTAAAGCTCACTCACCCTGCGAGCAGAGGTGATAGCAAGCAAGAAAGCAGTCTTTAAAGTAAGGAGACGAAGAGGACAATTATGTAGTCCCGCAAAGGGAGCACACATAAGATAAGTAAGGACAAGATTCAAGTCCCACTGGGGCATTATGAAAGGAGAAGGAGGAAAGAGGTGAGTAATGCCTTTCAGAAATCCGTTAACAATAGGGGACTTGAAAAGGGAAGGCTGATCAGGATGGCAAAGAAAATCCAAAAAGGACAAAAGATAGCCTTTAGGAGTGCCCAGAGCAGAGCCCTGCTGGGCCAAACAAAGAATTAAAGAGGGGCAGAAAGGGGATCCACAGCCTTTGCTGTGCACCATGCCACAAATTAGTTCCATATACAGGCGTATACTGTTTTAATGGAGGGACACCTGGCTGCCAAGATGACATTACAGACTTCAGGAGGAAGGTCGAAAGCTGTCAGCTGTCACCGCCCAAACTCCACTCAAGGAGGTAGAGGCTGGACGGGTTAGGGTGAAGGAACGTCCCCTGCTGCTGCGACAGATGATCCCCCTAGATAGGCAGTCTGATCGGAGGAACGATGGCCATGCTCAAGAGCTCGGGGTACCAGACTCTTAGTACCCAGTCTGGAGCCAAAAGAATGACGGGCCTGGTCGCACTTGATCTTCTTCAGCATTCTGGGCAGAAGTGGTATAGGCGGAAAGGAGTACAGGAGGCAGCAATTCCACTCATGACAAAAAGCGTTGCTGAGCAAGTGCTGCCTTGGAAACTCTAACGCGCAGAACTGCTGACACTGCGTGTTCTCTTCAGTAGTGAATAGATCTACCCAAGGCTATCCCCACCGCCAAATGAGTGCTTGCACCACCTCCGAGTTAAGGAGCCATTCCTGATCCTTGATGCAACAGCGGCTGAGTTCGTCCGCCCTGGCATTCAGAGAACCTGCCAGGTGTTGAACCACCAATTTCATGCCCTGATGTTCCAGCCATGTGCAAAGGTGAAGAGCCTCTTGACATAGGGTCCATGACCGCACCACGCATTGTTTGTTGCAGTGGCCACAAGGAAGTGGTGTTGTCCATGAACACCTGCACTACTCTTCCTTTGACAGAAGGAAGGAATGCTTTCACTGCAAGACGAATCGTCAGAGTGCTTCAAAAGGTTGTTGTGGACTCCGGACTCCACCGAAGACCAGCGGCCTCTGATCTCCGCCTCTCCCATGTGGCCGCCCCATCCCAGGAGTGATGCATCCATCACTACTATGAATTCTGGTTGGGAAGGGAGAGGGATCTGCTGTTGAGCCAATCCTGCTTCGTGAGCCACCACTGCAACTGACTTGCAGTCCCATCCGAGATCTGGATGACATGGTAAAGATTCCCCTGATGCTGCACCCACTGGAACTTCAGGTCCCACTGCAGAGCCCGCATATGCCATCTGGCATGATCCTTCAGAAGAATGCAGGAGATCATGATGCCTAGCAGCCTCAGGATCATTCTCACCGAAATACAGGATAGAGGCTGAAACATCAGTATCATAGCCCGCATATATCCCGGACTACCTGCTCGGGAGGATAAGCCTGAAACTGCGCTGTATCCAGAACTGCTCAGATGGAAAGGAGATTCTGAGAGGGAATCAGGTGCGACTTCAACAAGTTGATAGTGAACCCCAGCGAGTCCAGGAAGTCCGTCGTAGTCTGGAGGTAGGAGACGACAACCTGGGGCGAGCCCACCATCAACAGCCAGTTGTCGAGACAGGGAAGACTGGAACCCCTGATCTACGCAGATGAGCTGCCACCACCGCCATGACTTTTGTAAACATCGAGGGGCGCTGCTAAGGCCAACGGGGAGCACAGTAATCTGAAAATGCTCGTGGCTAACCATGAACCGTAGGTAACGCCAGTGGGCAGACAAGACAGGGATGTGAAAATTGGCGTCTTGCAAGTCTAATGCTACCATCCAGTCTCCAGGGTTGAGGGCAGACAAGACCTGAGTCAAGGTTAACATTTTGAACTTCTCCTTACGGAGTAAGCGGATGACGTCCCTGAGGTCTAAGATAGAATGCAGGCCTTTGTGGTTCTTAGGTACTAGGAAGTAGTGGGAGCAACCTCGACCTACTTCTGGTACAGGGACCTGTTTGATAGCTCCCTTGGACAAGACAGCCGCAACTTCCTGGCAGAGAAGGGCAAAGTGATACTCCGACATGTAATGGAATGTTGGTGGCATGGAGGGAGGAGGAGTCTCAAAGGGGAGGGAGTAGCCCCTTCGGACTATCTGCAAAACCCACCTGTCCGATGTGATGTTGTGCCAGAGGGGGAGTTGATGGGGGATCATGCCACCCACTGGCAACTGGTGGCCCTGAAAGGACGGACTAGGAAGGTTTGAAGGCTGCTGCAAAGGGCATTGGTTAAATGTCCCACACACTGGCCCCCAGACCTGCAACACTGGGTCCCACGTCGTCCTGGGCCACACATAGCCCCAGGGGAGAAGACAACACGCGGTAATCCGGTCAGGCGGCTCCTCCTCACCAGGCAAGGACAATGTTTTGGCAGTATCCCACGATCGCTTCAAGCACCACATGTTTTCAGTCTTCAAGGTCGGGGGGCGGGGCAAGCAGGGAGAGCGGACCAGGTGTGGAAGATTGGTCGTGCAGGGACTCCTGGGAGATGGACTCCCTGCGGCACAGCTCGCAGCCCAGCTGCAGATCGAACCCTCGCCTTTGAGCCTCACGCTCTAATCCCGGTGCAGACACTTCCTATCCTCACACCGCGAAGCGGGACCTGCGAAGAGGATCCGGCGAGCAGTAGGCAGCCCCAGGGGAGAAGACAACAAGCGGTAATCCGGTCAGCCTGCTCCTCCTCACCAGGCAAGGACAATGTTTTGGCAGTATCCCACGATGGCTTCAAGCACCACAGGTTTTCAGTCTTCGAGGTTGGGGGGCGGGGCAAGCAGGGAGAGCGGACCAGGTGTGGCAGATTGGTCGTGCAGGGACTCCTGGGAGATGGAGTCCCTGCGGCACAGCTCGCAGCCCAGCTGCAGATCGAACCCTCGCCTTTGAGACTTACGCTCTAATCCCGGTGCAGACACTTCCTCTCATCACACCGCGAAGCGGGACCCGCGAAGCGGGTCCGGCGAGCAGTATGCAGCCCCAGGGGAGAAGACAACAAGCGGTAATCCGGTCAGGCGGCTCCTCCTCACCAGGCAAGGACAATGTTTTGGCAGTATCCCACGATGGATTCAAGCACCACAGGTTTTCAGTCTTCGAGGTCGGGGGGCGGGGCAAGCAGGGAGAGCGGACCAGGTGTGGCAGATTGGTTGTGCAGGGACTCCTGGGAGATGGAGTCCCTGCGGCACAGCTCGCACCCCTGCTGCAGATCGAACCCTCGCCTTTGAGCCTCACTATCTAATCCCGGTGCAGACACTTCCTCCCCTCACACCGCGAAGCAGGACCCGCGAAGCGGGTCCGGAGAGCAGTAGGCAGCCCCAGGGGAGAAGACAACAAGCGGTAATCCGGTCAGGCGGCTCCTCCTTACCAGGCAAGGAAAGTTATGGCAGTATCCCATGCATAGTAAATTGTTTTCCCCACACCACCAAGGCGAAGGTAACAAGCAGATTACAAGACTTGTTTTCATCCTAGCAAAACAAGAGATTATGAGAAATTGGAAAGCCCTGGGAGGGGCCAGAATAGCAGGGAGGCGAAGCGAGCTAGAAAAATGGGGCCGTTACTTAGGGAGGCCATGAGGAGCAATCGCTCCATTGAAATAGAGAGGGCTTCGGAGATACTAATGGAGTTATTGAGAGACCAAGACCGAGATACACGAGACCCCATTCCGGAAGGCTCACCAACACCAACACCCCCTCTGTCTGGAGAGTCTTGCTTATGGCTATATTCATGATGAGAACAACTAAGTAGGGGAAACCTACTTGTAGTGCGCACTGTTCCTATTGGAAAACTCCTTTTTCATTGATTATGGGTGATACACAGAAAGGTGTAGGTTGATGATCTTGAAAATCGAAGCCCGATGCATTTCGGGACCCGGAGGTACCCTTCCTCAGGGGTGAAATCCTAAAATATACAGAAAGGCTAATCAATACAAAATATTTAGTGTCCATCATCATCATTTTTTATATATCTTATTATAAGCTGCAAATATTTCCAATATTTTGTATTGATCAGCCTTTCTGTATATTTTATAATCAATGTTTTTGAAATGCCTAGAAATATGTAAAGAAAATTTATTCTGTATACAAAGTTTTATTTTCATGTAACATAGGTTTATTGTTCTACAGAATGAACAGACATACATCAACATACATGAGTATAATGTATTAATGTATACATGTTGCACAAAAGTTCTATGAATACAAATTAAATAATAGAACGAGAAAGTAGTCACTGTCTATTGAGTATCAAATAATTTGAACAGTTGTTTCTCATATTGTTGGAAAAAGGAGTTTTCCAATAGGAACAGTGCGCACTACAAGTAGGTTTCCCCTACTTAGTTGTTCTCTTAATTTCTCGTGCCAGCCAACTCATTTTAGTAGTGCCGCACCCTTGGATTAGTATTAGTTTATAGGAACTCTACTGATTACACCCCGAGTGCTCCTCTCTTATCTACATCTTATATTCATGATGACCCACATTGTATGTGCATCTCCCTCCAACTGTGTGCGATTCGCGGTTGGCATCAGACTAGGCGACCAGTAGTATGCTTACCCTCATTACATATCTCTGGTAAAATAGAACCGACTTATGTAGTAGGGAGTGTGGGAGAATTGGGATTATGGCAGTTGTCTATATTATAATATGTGATGATATGTAAAGATGTCTGACTTATGAAAAGGCCTATGAGGCTATGTTGCCTTAAAAAGTAGTCTGCTGTATAGTTAACAAAAGCTTCAATAAAATCTGTTCACAAAAAAAAAGTGTTGAGGTCTGAACACGGGGTTAAGCAGCAGTTTCAGTGTAACTTACGGGTGAACTAGCTTCTGGAGGGCTCGCGCAGGCCCCTCCATTCTCAGTAACTGCCTGATCTGTAGTGCCTTGTGCTGGTGTTGCCTTATACAGGGGTGGTCATATTCTAAGGAGTTTGTCTATGAAGGGGTCTTCCTCTTCACTCTCTGGTTCTGCCTTATCCTTCCGTTTCTTTTTTCAAAAATGTTTTTCTTCTCAGAGTCATCGCTTTATATCAGTGAGTAAGCTCCTATTGTTTCAATCACTTCCTCCCTCCTTCTCTTCTGACTCTCACCATCTTGCATGCTTATCCACTAATAAGCCTTTTTGAGGACCTTGGATGCAAGCTTCTTCCTTTTCTTTTTGTAGGCAACCTGCTCCCAAAGATTTAGGGCCTCAAAGTGTGAGGGTCTGGTCTGGGGGCTCAAATTGTGCATTCTCATTCTCAGACTCTCTATTTTGCAGAAAGTACCTGTAGGAACCTGGCTCTGTATATACTATACCAAAATGAAGTGTAGTGTGCACAAAGTCCAGTGGAATTCCAAAGGTAGGCAGAGGTAAAAGTAGATAGCAGGCTTTATCAGAGGGTGTTAAGCATTTGTTGTACACACTCAATGAGTAAATGATGTCACACATTCAAAGACTGAACTCAGACAAATTTTGTTTGTATAAAATATTATCAAGGTATTTTATTACTAGACGTCCAAAAGAAGGGGAGGTAGTGGATCAGGATATGATCCAAGGGCTCAAATTACCATTCACGCAAAATTGAGAATGGGAGGTCCAGCCACAGTCAAAGCCCCAAAGACAGCAACTGACAAAAGCGACTAGGCCGTTCCTAGAAGAGGAAAGAAGGGAAAGAAAGTGGTCACGGGAAGGGCAGGGATAGTGCTCAGTGGAGGGCTACCCTGGGTATCCAATTTGTTGGATGTAATGGCCTCACACACAAATTGGATACCCAGGGTAGCCCTCCACTGAGCACTATCCATGCCCTTCCCGTGACCACTTTCTTTCCCTTCTTTCCTCTTCTAGGAACGGCCTAGTCGCTTTTGTCAGTTATTTTATTTCTAGAACCAAGCCAAGCCTGACACAGGTAAGTGAAATAAATTCTTTGCAATAAATTATGAAGTGTTTACAAGTGAATGCAAGACAAAATGCAGTTGTTTGAAATACAGGTAAGGCAAGGTATTAAAATTACTGTACAGATTACTTTTTAGTTACTTTTTAGATTACTTTTTCTGCTCAGTGTGATATGGCTAGATATCACACTGGGACATTTCCTAGAAAAACGGTAAGTAAAATCTGTTTTCCACAATTGTTATTTTTCAGGTTTCCATACAAATCAACTCCACACTTAAAACATTTTTTCAGAGAAAAACAGTCAATTGCTTCCTAAGGAGAGAAATTAAGTTAACGGTAACCAGGTAAGTAATCAGTCTTTAGGGTAGAGATTCTGGGGTTAGAACTAGGGTTGCCCAAAGTTATCCAACGGGGGATAGAGGGCCTCCGGTTGGTGGCTGCTTATGAGCAGGCCACTGGTTTGTGGGAGCAAAGCTCCTGGTGTTAGGCTCAGGGCAAAGGGGGATTCGGTTTAGCATACAAAGTGCACACATAGAAGCGGAGGGGCGGCTAGGTGCAGGGTGCTGTTTTGGCATTAGGTTCCCTGTTGTTTTCAATGGGGACTTTCGGTTTTGGTTTACAGCTGCAGGCTCGGCCCAGGAAGACTTCCGGGAGGAACCAACAGCTCGACAGGTAAGTTGAAGGGCTCGGGGACGTAGGTGCACCTCGGGTTCTCTTTTTCAGGGCTCAGTGTGACTGGATGCAGGGGTGCCTTTTGTTGTCGGATTTCACCTTACCAGGCCACTCGATGTTGGGGGGGTCTGCGTGCAGAGGCTGCAGAGGAAGTCGGGGAGTCCTAGAGGGGTCAACTCACTGTGGACGTGGGCTCTGGAGCGCTGGGGGACCTCGCTGGGACCGGTGGGCCATTCGAACTTGGGAAGTAGGCGACGGATGCAGTGGTGGGTCCAGGCATTGCGTTTCTTTGTCTTCAGCAGGCTCAGACTCTTGGGAGTTTTCTTTTGAACAGAGCTGCCGTTCACAGGAGATGTCGTCTTTGTTGAAGGCAGTCAGTCCTCCCAGGGTTCTGCAGTACCCTCTTCTTTTGTCCTTTTTAGGTCACGCATTTGAGACCTCTTGTACATACTTTAGTATATACTTATTATACACTTATATGTACTTTGGGGGCTCTGGAGATCAGCCCTAGAACTTGTCTGCTTCCGCTTAGGGACTTTTATTTTTGTTCAACTGCCTCTATTTAACTGTCTTGATAAAAAACGACCAGTAGAGGTCAGTAAAATACCAAATTTAGCATTCTCTGAATTCCAGTCCATAGAAATGTTCTTACACGAGCACACGTAGACAATAATATTTTTTTCAAATCATGAATTTTCAGTGATATGACCACTGAAGGCCCTGGTTTTATATTAAAAACAATGCTTTGGATTATACCATTTTCCGCTGAAAGGCAATATTTCTCTCCATATGTTCCCATACCTAGCGTGTCAAACAGTTTGGTGCTTACTTTCCCTCCATGTTGAAGAACAATAGATGTTTCAGCACCCAGGCTAATGTGCTGCATAGCTAAATACATATAAGGTCTCAAAGGCGAGACCCAGAGATTTAAGTGGGCCGGGTATCACCGGTGCTGAGCACCAGCAGTTTTTTAAAGGGGTCCTCGAAATGGGTCTCTATCGGGCTCGTTCCTGTGCCCAGGCACAGGCTGTCCGTTTCTTGCGGACTGCAGTGACAGCAGGCACAATGATGTGTGTATACTCACACTGCTCACTAGTAGAAAAGTTACGTCATGACGTCATGCCAGGCGAGCGTTGTAGAGGAAAGTTAATCCTTTAAAGAGAGTCATTTTCTCTCTGGATTTCCCCTCTCCTTTTGAAACTCAGGAGCAGCAACATTGTCGTCGTGTCACCACGGCTTTAAGTGGAAGCTTTTTCAATATTATATACAAGCCATAGTTGCTGCTTATTTATCTTATGCAATTAACAACCATTGACAAAGCTAATAGTCCTGATTTCTTGTAGGTATGATGTTACTTGCATCATATCTGGCGGCAATGACAGAAACAGTAAAATACAAGTCGGGCGGCCCACTATGCTAAACGCAGACTTTTAGCTTACATGTTTTACGCCACACCCTTAATTACACTGGCCACGCCCCGTTTATGAGACCCTCCTAGTGTTTTCATCCAACTTAAAGCCCTGGCGAGAACGATTGCATTGCAAATGCTTGTGGTATACTGTTGCTTCATTGTTTTGTCATTTTTAGGTCAAGCCTATAGCGGCAGAAAGCATGACCTGCTCGCTTTGCGAGGCATGGTGTATGGAGTGGAAGTTGGCAGAGGTGGGCACACTTTCTAGGCTGGCTAATTTTTCCCTCCTGTCTTCCCGCCGAAATGGAGGGGAGACAGGAAGGGGGCCTGCTCCTGATAGCAGGAGAGGCTGGGGGTCGCATTACAAAGGCTGGAAGGCATTTGAAGCTCCCCTGTCACAGATGGCTCTTCCTGGACTGGGGGAGGTGTGAACAACTGCACCCAGGAAAGGCTTTGTTTCTGGGCTCGAGGAGCGAAGACTCCCACCCCACGGGTCCACAAAAGTGTCTTGTGGTGGCACGCTGGAGTATACCAGTCAGAAAACCCACCAGAGGCTGGTCGTTTTTCAGGGGGCATCTTTAACATGCCCTCTGATTGCATTTTTCTTTGAATTCCACACTGACATCAGTGTGGGTTTAATGTCCTGAGGAGTTTTATACCAAACTTCTCGGTTTTCATTGTAGCCATTACGGTGCTGTGGAGGTTGTAATGGCAACCTCCCAGTACCATATACTCTTAATGGCAGCACTGTACTTACAATGTCTAAGAAAGGACTTAGACACTGTAGGGATACAAGGCTCATGCACCTGTACCCTCACCACTGGTATAGTGCACCCAGCTAGATTGATGGATGATCTATGTCAAGGCAGTGGGTTGTAGGCATGTCACACAGGGATGTGTGCCATGTCACCTCTTCACTTTGTTCTGCACCAAAACACGCAGCCTGCACAGGCAGTGTGTGATTGTAAAGGTAAAGGGCCGCTAAGGGTGGCACAATATGTGGTGCAGCCCTTAGAGACCTTCCATGGTCACATTGCCCTGGGTACTTGGGGTACCATTTACCAGGGGATGACCTGTGGCCAGGGTGCCAATTGGGTTTGGTACAGTTCTAGAGAAAGAACAGAGGCCCTGGGAACCTCATTGGCAGGGACCCAGGGTACATCAAGTCAAAGTGCATCAGTAGTTCTGGCAACAAGTGGGGGCGTAACTGTAACAGAAATCCATCTTCTCACAGTACCGCTCAGCGGGAAGCACAGACCTTTCTGGAGCCCCAACACTCTTTACAGAAAACATATGTTCAAAAACTTCGGAGTGAAAAAGGGATCTTAGATCATTATAAATATTCTTCAGTTAACTTTATTCTTAGCTGTGCAACTTTCATGAAGTCCAAGCAACCTATTGTGACAGACAGAAAAGTTAATTTTGGTTAACTTCATGAAAATGCCTAGATGGTCCTGCTTTAAAACGCCCCTAAAAGCTGGGTGTTTAGCCTCCCACTAAAAGAAATATCCCTGTCACGGTAGAGATGGAATGGTGGTGAATGATGCCTATTGTGGATCAACATACAACACTCGCTTCCTTACCCTGTTCCATCAGCTGTATTCTTATCCACTAGCAACTAGAAACCTAACAAGTAACTCACCATCCATGCTCCCACTAAAAGAATATTACATAAATGCAGTAAATGCCCCTGAGAAACTAAATCTGTCTGGTGTATTAATTCACAGAAAAACGTCTCTCTGTCCATTCTGGGGCATAGAATAGACAAAGGCATCTTTATTCTTATATATTATTTTCAAAGGGATTCTTTTTGTACTTTCTGGGATACCAATCCAAAGACAAAATTATGCTGTATGGAAGAAAGAAACATTCTAATATATTAAAATGTTCTACGGCACACTTGCCTCCTCTGTGTTTCACACCTCTATGCTAAATCCTTTAGCACCTCACATGTTCACATAATTTAGCTTTCCTCCAATTGCTGATGGTGGGAAGTGCTGCTTTTTGTGCCACTGCAGACCAGCAACATCTTAGCTTCCTCAATAGAACAGGGTTGCCTTGCTACCATCTTTCTCTCAGATTGTGACATCATTGGTTCTTACCAGAGTGAGATGGCTTTGTGACATCAAAGAATCTTCAGAGTTGCTAAGGCGCTGGTGTGTCAACATTGGCAGCTGTAGTCAAGACTTTGCCGCCATCTTTGTCAAAGTTGTTACATGCTACAGAATTTGTTTCTGGTTTAGAGCTTTTGTCAGCTACGTCATTATAATATTTCTTCACTGTTACATCTTTGTGAAATGACAGGTAAGGAATTCCTCATTTTATATTTTTAAACGGCTCATTTATTTCCATACATATGGCTAGATTAGATTAAAGTCTGGACTTGTTGGCAGAGCATTGCAATTATAAAGTAACTTGATATTAATGTCTCATTTTGCCCCTTCATTTTGTGTCCTTCATCATCAGTAGCAAAGACATATCAAAAATCAAAAGCCAAACATCAGAGTCTTTGATATGTTCCTCCTCATTCACACGTTATCTAAGTACTTTTAGCTCTTTTAGCACTTTAGTACTGAAGACTTTCTACCCTGACTTGACATGTAAACACAACGTAGCTAGAGAGCCTAGATAATCACTGAAAAAATCCTCATCTCTGCCCATACTTTGTTTCCAATGATTAACACACGTTGTAAAGCTAAGGGCTATGTTTTTAGGACATCAATAGCTCTAAACTCTTCTTTGACATAACTGCCAGGCCACTCGAATGAGAAATGAGAGTCAAATACTAAAGAGAGTACCAAAGACAGAAATAATAAATGAGGAAGATTTCGTAATGAAAGACTCTTTTAATCTGATCAGCAACATAGGGACATTGTCCACACAGACCTATATAAACCAGAGATGTATTTCCTCTCTATAGCCACAATTTGAAGCCTGGCTCTAGGGAGCTATACTACGGAAGCGCCCTGGCTGGCAGTTAGTAAATGTCTAGTGTATGTCGAAGTTGTAGATAAAAGAAAAGTTTAGATTTTTGCAAATCATATTCGGCCATTAGTTGTTCGTAGAGAGGCATGTGGTCAGACATCCTTCAGTTCGGAAATTCATGGCATGTACCACTTCTTTCTTTTACCTCAATTCAAAAACATTTTCCAGCTCGCTACATGCCTAATATTCTCAATCAATTCTCTCACATGCATCTTTAATATCTTCAACTTTAACAGCTTTAACTCCTTGTCCCCACCAACATCCTGACATTCTTTCTCAACTACCTACTCTGTGCTAGAACAAATCCGCATTAATCTGAGGCTTTCTAATTTTTGCACATGCTTCGTGTACTACCTTGGCAGCTTCCTTATTCATGTAAAGCAATTTGCTCTCATTGTTATGCCCTAAGTAGTCCATCCCTACATTGTCTTTCATGATTTCATCAAACTCAAAAAATTTAGAAACAAGTGGGGCGTGGCCAAGACTCCAATGGAGTAGGACGCACCTTGCAGTGTCTCCCTCCTCCAGCGGCCGACCTAAAGAAACTAGCAGCAGCTGGGCCGTGTGGGCACAAACAGGCCCCTTCTTAAACTCCACCAACCCATCTACCCCGTATCTGCAACCTGCTTTGTCTTTCAGGCCTGAGCTGGGGGCTGATACATAGTTGGCAACCGGGGAGAGCGGCTTTGCCCACCATCTTGGGCCCAGGGCTCGTGGAAGTGTCCAGACCTGTGGGGACCTGGGACCGTATTGTGGGGGCCCTGGCCAACAATTATTGGTGACCGGGGAGTGGTGCCTGAATTTCAAGGGCATGGGCAGGCCTCTGATGCCCCCACTTGGGGGGCTTGATTGCCAGAAGCAGATTGCTGGACTGGTGGCGGGGTCCGGACGGGCCTCACCTTCTCGGATCTCTTTGGGACCCAATCTGTGTGGTAGCATCAGCGGGATGTGTCCTCAAGCGATTGGACTGTTACCTGGAGGGGCCTCTGTCATCTGAGGCAAGCGACCCCATCATTGGGCGGCCATCTTGCAGGCGTCCTCAACGTGACTAACCGGGTGAGAAGAGGCGAAAACCCCCCACCTGTGCTGCCTGAGTTGAACTGTGGCATCCTCTGGCGGCGAAAGAGGAATGATCCCGCTGCCCCCCGAGTGTAGGTGCTCCATTCCGCAGGTTTCTGCCTCGGGGACTCCCCGCCAGCGTGGGTATCGGAGAGAAAGACGCCGGCCCTCATCGGAGGACCTGATGTCCATCGAGCTGAGTGTGGAGACTGGAGTGAATCTGGGCCAAACACAGACGGAGCAGAGGCAACCAGCTGTACATACAGCCAGCGAGCCCAACCCCATCCATCTGCCATCCAGTCTTGGAAGTTCAGTGGCCAGTGAGGCAGAGCTGGATCCTTTGCCGTTAATCTGTTCAGGCCTTGGGGTGACCGACCTGGTGGGGGCCACCACACTATGGGGTTGCAATTGTTTGAACTAAGTGGGCTCCGGGAGATCGACTTTGAAGTCGGACAGCGAGCCTGACCCCTATCCTATGCCATCCATGTTTGGCTTCCGGTGAGACCCTGACTTGAGGGTTGGGGGCTTATTTGATTGCCCTTTGCCTAACTCAGAAAAAACACAAGAGGGACCCTGAGAACACTGGTTCTGGGGCCAATTCCAATCCAGGGAATAATACAATGAGAAACAAGAACGAAAGGCCCCCTACAAACAATATGAAAGGGCAATAGCTCCAAATGTAAAAATGTCACCCACCAAAAAGCTGATATCACAATTTATATACACTGATATTATAATTATTATTATTTATTCATCGTATTTTGGGTAGCGATGTGTTTGTAAGAGACATGCTCTTGATTGAGGCTCGTGTTAGATTGCTGAGCGCTTCCTTCTGCGGCTGTGCATCTCTCGGTGAGCTCCAGATTTCACTATCCGCTGTGGGACAGGCACAGAAAATCAAGAGCTCCAGTTGAAAGACAACGCTGCCGCCCGGAGAAGGACGCCTCTGCCTGGCCCATCAGGAGTTTGTGGCGCCTTCTTGGAACGGGGTTTAAGGGACGTTTGGGACCCCCTCGTCTGCCGAACCGACGGTCCTGTCTGCGGCCGCCCCCCGCCCATGAGATGGAGGAACGGCTGCTGCGGACGTGAACGGCTCAGTGTGTAAACGCCTAAGCCTGTGGGGTCTTGCGCGTGTTCCTACCTGCACGCTGTTCAGCCGCTTGGGGATCCCGACCTGCCACAGCATCGCCTGCCTGGGGATTCAAGCGACCGGTAAACCGCGGCTGCTGCCACTCCACCGCCTCTGCTGTCTCCTCCCCCCGCCGCAGCCCTCCAACACCGGGTCTGCCGCCGAGCGGGGGAGTAGAGACTACAGCCCCCAGAAGCCTCCGCGACTGGGCCGGATGTCGCGTCGAGGCTGAGCGCCTGGAGGCGCCGTTAAGGGGGCTGGCCTTCCCGCATCGCGGGACCGCGCGCGGGGCGTGCCCGGGGCTAAGCCCGGGCAAACAGCGGGCCCTCTGTGGCCCTCAGAGGCCTGAGGAGTCTGGGCTGGGCATTACCCCTGGCCAAATTGCCACCACTCACAAGGTATTTACATTCTCGCCTAATACGTATCACATAAATGGCACCTATGGAGCCCAAGTCAAATACTAAGAACCTGGTCAAAAACACGCCTAGCCATACACGCTCCGTCACAAGGAACACTGCTCCAGTAAAAACACCGCTACCAACTCTAACTGCAATTGATCGCATGTTACAACAGACCATTGTGGTGGTAGCGAACGCTATCGAAAATACTGAGAGACGATTGTCCTTACCACCTAGTGCCTGTCTAATTCAGCATATATCACAACCCGATGATCGTAGTGTAAACAATATAAATAATATAAATGTGACATCATTATCAAACGACTCCATTTTAATGCAATCTTACACTGGTCTTCCAGGGGCCGAGCCAACCCATGTGGAAAATCATCCCACAGTTCCTGCAGTGTTTCAAGATAGGGAAAGTCGGCTGTCTATAACCCCAAATTTACAGATTAATGTTACACCATCTGAGGTACCGGGGCTCAGTAATGCGCCTGAGACGAGTGCAGTTCTGATTTCCTGCGAAATGAAGATTTGATCCCCATAACTGATTCTCCCATCAATAGTTGTGTAGACAGTACGCCTGATCATGGCTCTGCCCACCGCAGATCCAGACGCACACGCAATAGAAAACTATTGGCCCCAAGTAAAGTGTGTGCGAAACAAAGGGGTAGGAAAAAGAAGGCAACTTTGTCATTATCAGAGCAGGCCAACAAAGGAGAGCCACCACCCACACAGTTAAGTTTAAACCTTGGGCTAAGAGGCAATATTAATCCTACCACACCTAATGAGGAATCTTTAACGTGTCAAATTGTAGATGCTATGAAGCTTCTTATTGCCCTTACTGACAAACTTGAACAGATTTGTAAAAGGGTGGAAATTTTGGAAAAATTAGGTCTAGCCAAGTTAGACATCCTTGAACATCTGGGTTCAAAAGTCATCTCAATTTCCTCGCACGTACCTCATATAAATAAGGACAATGTGATTGCAACTAACACAACTAACATACAGGTTCCTCCTGTAAGAAATGTCGCCCCCACGGCAACTACTGCCAAGTCCAGTAACCTGCACACCTTTACCCCAGGCAATACGACAAGTGGGCCCTCTGAGGCTAGAGGTAGAGAGGCAATGGGTCATATCCCAGTAAACGGGAAACCACTAGCACGCAGCTACTATAATAACATCATTCCTGCAGTGATTAATCTCCCGCCAGAAAGTAGACCATATGTGGCAATTCTCGCTAACGTCCCGAAACTTAAACCCACCCAATTTGAAAACAATGAAACACTCAAAAATAAAATTTTGCACTGGCTTGTCCACAATTGTGGATTCCCCCTAAGAGGGGCAAGTCAGGTTCTTTCAACCCAAAGGGTAGGGTGGGTGGGTCCCAGCAAAAAGGAAATAAGTGGGGACTGTGTAATCATAAACTATAAAACCACTGAATGGGCAAGGGACTCTATCTTGAATGCACCGATCCCATCAGATAAAGATTACAACACTACCCTGTTCCCATTGGACTACTTTTACAGGAACCAGGTGGGATTCAAAGTTCCAGTGCAGAATTTCAAACACCCCAGAGCAATAAACATGCCCCACCCACTTTTACAGCAGGCACCAGCGCAACCAGTTGGGCATTTTATGTTTCCTCACGACCCAAATATCCAACATGTACCACAGCAACCACTGAATTTATTCAGAACACCAAACCCCAATTATCTCAATAACTTTAATGCCCCTGGGTCAGGTACTAGCGCTTATGGTCAGTATGCAGTTCCAACATCCAACAGATTCCAGATATTCAATTCCCTAGATGAAAATGACTGACTAGGGGATACTGTTGTTGCTGGATCACCTGTAACTGAAGAACCTAGGTTGATGGTCGTCAATATAACTGAGGAATCTCCAATAGACACCGCTGTAGTAAACTTTGATGATTCAACCTTGGCAGATGTAATCATATGTACCGGTGAGAACGAACTGGAGAATCAGATAACACCACCAACCATAACAGTTACCAACCCACCACATGTAGTTACAGAGGAGAACTTAAGGGCCATCACATGGAACATAGCTGGGTTAGCCTCTAAGGTCAACACTCCTATTTGGGCTGACTTTATCAAACAGGGTTACGACATTATTTGCCTGCAAGAAACCTGGGACAGGGAAGATGTACACGTCGAGGGATATACTTCCTTTAGTGTGCAGGCTGTGGCTTCCCAGGCTGGTAGAGCCAAGGGTGGCCTAGTGACCCTGATATCCACCGCACTGACCGAATTTAGTGTTAGCGATCATGTTGTACAAGGAGAGCACGCTTCCGTTCTGCGCATGGTTCACAGCAGATGTAGAGATCTAATAGTAGTGAACTTCTACAATAATATTGTGGGCATAAACGGGGATCGATCATTTCTGACATAGAGCAGGCCATTGATGTGACTTTATTAAGTACACCCAAACCAGCTGCAATCCTATGGGTCGGAGACTTTAACATCAAAACATGCAACTACGCTCTCAAGGGGGCATGTGGCCACAGGGAGGAGTACACGGGAAGGGAAACTAATGTATATAATCATTTCCCGCACAATAACTATGGTGGTGCTTTAAATAAACTACTTGCCAAATATGACCTGGAGCTCTTAGAATGCAACAAGAACCCAAACAACGACAGGTGTCTGACATTTCATGGGAGAAACAGTCGGTCTTTCATCGATCATATCATGATATCCTGTTCCGTAGTTTACATTAACGTCTGGGTGATCGAACAAACTGTCAGTGATCATAATAGTGTAACTGTTGAATTATTGGGCTGGGGTACCAAAAGGATCACCTATGGCCAACCAATCCAGGACATCGCAGCAGAAAGACCTAATGGGATGAGGGTGAAATGGATAAAAGTTGACCGCAACCAATTTGTAGCTAACGTGATCACAAACTGTTGCAGAGAGGTTGAATATTGTTTGTCCTCTAACCCATGCCCACAAATTTTGTTATCCAACTTCCTAAATATAACAAAAGCGATTGAGAAATCCTTGACACACAAAGCTCGGAAATTTAGGAAGGTCAAGGCGGTGTGGTTTGATGATCACTGTGCACAATCACTAAAAAGGCTGAAAACCTCACTTGATGCTACTCCAAGAGACGTTAGCAAGATCAGGGAAGAGCGCCACAACTATAAAACTGCACTCTCCAAAAGGAACTACAGGATGAGGCATGGGCTAAATTAGATTTGGCTGCTGATACCAAAGACCATAAACTCTTTTGGGACACCGTAAATAGTCCATTCCTGAAGAATGATAACATTCCCGAGCTAACCTCACATGTCAGTTGCCGGGCCTGGATAGCACACTTCACAGGGATTTTTAACTCTGAATTTACCCCTGGTTTTATTTCTGATTTTAATCCCAATGTTTTAACTGATACATCAACCTGTTTTAAATGGGAGAAAATACTGTTTTTTGTGACATTAAATGAGGGGATCGAGGCAATCAAGATGAGTAAGGGGGGGAAGCCCCGGGACCGGATGGGGTCCCTGTGGACTTTTACAAATTTGAGATTGCCCTATGGGCCCCCATTTTGACCCGTTACCTTAATGCTGCTATTGAAGATAAGTTACCAACTTCATGGGGACAATCAATTATAGTGCCACTTTTTAAAAAGGGTTCCAGGGCAGAAGCACAAAACTACCGCCCAATTTCACTTTTGGACTTGTCATTAAAGATTCTGAGTCGAGTACTCTTGGTAAGACTAGAGTCCTGGGCTGAAGACAATAACATTCTCTCACCTATCCAATACGGGTTTCGAAGGGGTCTAGGGACTATGGAGCAGTGCGTGAACCTGGAACTTATCATCGGCAAGTACACGAAAGCCAAGGAAGGGAATTTGTTTATGTGCTTTGCCGATCTAAGTTCCGCATTTGACTTGGTGGAACACGCACTGCTCTGGCCCACACTACTTGCCATGGGCGCACCGCCCGAAATCATCCACCTCTTGGCTAGAATGTACAGTAGCCTTTCAAGCAAGGTTAGATTTGGAACAGATGGTGAATGTACCCCCTTTTTTAAAATTGGCAGAGGGATCCGTCAAGGGTGCGTGCTAGCCCCTCTTTTATTTTCCCTTTTTATCAACCAGGTTGACCAATTTTTACAAGAATCTTATGCTGATGCCCCCATTATTAATGGAAAACAAATACCCGTCCTTCTATACGCGGACGACGCGGTCCTGATTTCTAGGACCGCAAATGGGCTGCAAAAGTTAATTGAGAAGTTTCATACTTTTATTCAGGGCAGAAAGCTCAAAATTAATAAGGGCAAGACAATGACTATGACCTGTGGAAAGAAAACGAAGAAAAACAAAACATTCTTTTTAGATAGGGGATAAACTCGAGGCTGTTCAATATTTCTGTTACGTAGGTATTACTTTCTCAGGAGATGGGAGATGGGTAAACGAACAATCTAATGTTGACCTGAAAATGACCAGAAATGTAAATTGTATTTTCAGATTCACCTCAAAACTAGGGGGTCGTAGAATCCGAGAGATGATCTCCATCTATAATTCAAGGTGTATGTCCTCTGCCTTGTACGGAGCAGGGATATGGGGATATAATCCTCAGATTGCCCTGTCCATCCAACAGGAGGAAAACAAGTATCTAAAACGACTATTATGCCTCCCTGCTTCGGCTTCAAATGAGATTACCCACAGAGAGTTAGGCATAAATCATGTTATAGATCTGATTGCATTACGCCCCCTGTCCCTATGGCGGTCGATATGGGCTAAAGAAGAAACCAGGTTTACCCAGGAAGTAATTATGGATTGTATCAAACTTGACCGTCACGCGAAAATCCCCTGGCTAAAACACATTCAATCTTGGTATAAGACCCTCTTTGGCCAGGACATTTTTAAAGACTTACTAACAGAATCAGTTTTAACAAAGCGTGACCTCAAATCCATTTACCTGGATCATGTAAAAGGGATCAGAACGAAGGAGTATGCAACGCAAAGTACGTTCAGATTATACATGGAATACAATCTTAGCACAGGTCTCTCCACCTATCTCACATTTGTCAGTATTAATTCCCATCGCTTTGTTCTAGCCCGTCTGAGGCTGGGAATAGTTCACCATTTAGTGGCTTTCCCTACAGTAAAAAAACCTGGAACATGTCTGTGCCCATGCGACGGGAAATCCAAACAGAGCACCTGCCACTTTTTACTTTTTTGTAATTTTTATACTGGTTTTAGAAAGTTTTATCTGAAGCAATTATTCTTAAATCATAACACGTGCAATACAAGAGCCGCAATGCAACTGATGTTTTACTTGGCTTCCCCGGATGTGTGTTATCGTGTGGCCACTTATATCCTAAAATGTATGTGGCAAAGAAAATCTATTATAATATGACCTCTTTCCCCCCTGAATACCCTCCAGACTGTTACATTTTAAGTGGTTTTTGCCTTTTGCACTAGCGTTTTGCACTAGCGTTTTTGCACAAATCTTTATTGTAAACAAACTGCTGCTATAACGTTTACAGTGACAAAATAGTCTTTTGCACTTTATTTCTATTTGACATGTCAATAGCACTTTATGTATATAACAGGTTTTCTGAATCTTTGCACTTTACATCTGCATTTTTTGCACTTACCTTTTATATAATAACTGCTGCTAGAATATACAGAGTGACCAAATTTAATTTTGCTCCCAAATGTGATATCTCTGTACTACAATTGAACCAAAACAAGACTGGTATGGATATTGATGTTATTTTAACCGTTTCATTATTTAACTCACATAAATATGAATTTGAAACTGTATTTATGTGTTGCTACATGGTTGTACTTGTACAAACCGAATAAAGCATTTTGAAATGAAATGAATGACATGTATTAGTTATAGATTCCTTACCTTAGAATTACCCCAGACGTCAGACTGGATCCAGACAAATTCTATCTTAGCAGTACCCCTGCGTGTCAGTTGGTGGCGTCGGTTGACTCTGCATCCGTCGTCGGCATCGTGGTCACCGGGATCACATTGCGTTGTTTACTTAGATGCCATCACTGCATGCTGATGTTAGTTCTGACATGACTTTCCACACCAAGAGACTATTAGTTATAGATTCCTTACCTTAGAATAGATACCCCAGCAGTAACAACTCCGTAGGTGGATCTGCGAACTAAGTTCACACCAGGAAGAGCTGGAGAACAGAACGGCTGAAAAAGCTGTCTCTCCGGACTTTGCTGTCCAGGCAGTAGTGCTTGGTAAATGTGTGCAGGGATGCCCCTTTATCTCTTTCGTGCGATCCCGCTTATGGTGGGGGAAAGTGTGGTAAAATCTATTGAATCAGTTTTTATAAAATGTATCTGGCAGTATGGGAAAACAAGAAGATCTCTTAAATACCTGTCTTTACAGCAAGAAAGCGGAGGACTAGGGGTCCCGAATATTCGGTTTTATTAGGTGGCTTGTCATTTTAGTCAGATGGCGATCCTTCTGGATACTGCCACAGATATGACGAATAGTGCACTTGGGAATATCTACCCCCCATCTATATTTGAACTATTGCTAGGAAAGGAAGCATTAGGGCTCCTACTGCGTAAAACAGATCGACGATATTATAATAAAAAAGATACAAGGTACTGGATAGCGTTTGGAGGGTGTGGAAGGTGATCCAGAAAACTTTAGGAATTCCCAAGTATAACTATTACACACCTCTCTGGAAATCAAATCTTTTTCCTCATTTGAGTAGTGATAGATCCTGAACATCCTGGGAGGTCCAAGGGATTAGGAGTATCGGGAATCTCTGGGAAGGAACCGCCCGATGAGGTTCGCAGATATACAGCGGAAATTTGGAATAGCATCGAATCAAAGCTTTAAGTATTTACAAATTTACCAAACCCTAGTAAGTATCAGGCCCCGGATCTCCCCAGGAGGTAAAATCAATATTCTAGAGAATATTTTGGCAGGGGGTACTAAGATTGGTACGATTTACGGAGGCCTGATCCCTATGTTACGGGATGATATGGATAAGGTGGAGGAAGCCTGGGCCCTGAAACTAGGTGACCCTGATATCGATCTTGATAGAACATTATTGATGGCAGGCAATCTATTTCATTCCTCGAACCTCAGGGCTTAACATTACAAGACATTATATAATCTATATTATACTCCACCCAAGCTCTGTGAGTGGGGGAAAAAAGATGATGATAAGTGTCCAAGATGTTCCCTGGGGCCGGCAAACTTGGTACATATGTTTTTTCAATGTAGTACACTTAGGAAGATAGGCATAGAGATCAAAACATTCTGGGAGGGGCTGCTAGGGGTTAAAATCACCCTATCCCCGGTTTTAATGATTTGGGGCACTGATTCTAACTTTAGATTGAAAAAGGAGGATTTATCTGTCTGGCTGTTTTAAAAATAATATTAGCTGCGGGCTGGAAAGACTCTACGGCTCCCTCATTTACATGTGGATGTCAAGATTGTTGGGGATTCATCATATGGAAGCAGCTTTATGTTCCCGAAGGGTTAGAAGGATAAGGGATCTAGGGCAGAACATCTGGGCCCCCCTCAAAAATTGGAGGTAAGCTAGAGTATAAATTCCTTTTATTGGCTTTTATTCAGCCTTGGATAATGTAATTCTCTGTATATTGCTGTGTATTATTGGCTTTCTGATGAATTTATTGCTATTTATCTTCAAATGTACTGTATTTTAAACATAGGGATGCTTAAATGTAATATTGTTTAACTATCTAACTTTTGTATGCACCAGATATTTAATTTAATTAAAAAAATAATAATAATTTAAAAAAGGAAGGCCTGGAGAACAGAAATGCTGAAAAAGCTGTCTCTCCGGACTTGGCTGTCCAGGCAGTAGTGCTTAGTAAATGTGTGCAGGGATGCCCCTGTGGCTGCCTGGCAGAAGTCTTTAGTGCGGTCAAGGTGGAAATACAACAATACAGCACACGTTTTGGGTCCAGATGGTGGAGTCTCTCCTCCTTTTTGGAAGGGTGCGGAGGCGGGAAGAAGGTGGTCATGTGATGGTCTGACCTATGTGTAAAGAGGTTACCACTTTGGGCAGAAAAGAGGGCCTAGTGCACAGAACCACTTTGTCCGAATGGACAGCAAGAAAGGGTGGTTTGGAACATAAAGCTTAAAGCTCACTCACCCTGCGAGCAGAGGTGATAGCAAGCAAGAAAGCAGTCTTTAAAGTAAGGAGACGAAGAGGACAATTATGTAGTGCCGCAAAGGGAGCACACATAAGATAAGTAAGGACAAGATTCAAGTCCCACTGGGGCATTATGAAAGGAGAAGGAGGAACGAGGTGAGTAATGCCTTTCAGAAATCCGTTAACAATAGGGGACTTGAAAAGGGAAGGCTGATCAGGAAGGCAAAGAAAATCCGAAAAGGACAAAAGATAGCCTTTAGGAGTGCCCCAGAGCAGAGCCCTGCTGGGCCAAACAAAGAATGAAAGAGGGGCAGAAAGGGGATCCACAGCCTTTGCTGTGCACCATGCCACAAATTAGTTCCATATACAGGCGTATACTGTTTTAATGGAGGGACACCTGGCTGCCAAGATGACATTACCGACTTCAGGAGGAAGGTCGAAAGCTGTCAGCTGTCACCGCCCAATCTCCACTCAAGGAGGTAGAGGCTGGACGGGTTAGGGTGAAGGACCGTCCCCTGCTGCTGCGACAGATGATCCCCCTAGATAGGCAGTCTGATCAGAGGAAGGATGGCCATGCTCAAGAGCTCGGGGTACCAGACTCTTAGTACCCAGTCACGAGCCACAAGAATGACGGGCCCGGTCGCACTTGATCTTCTTCAGCATTCTGGGCAGAAGTGGTATAGGCGGAAAGGAGTACAGGAGGCCGCAATTCCACTCATGACGAAAAGCGTTGGTGACCAAGTGCTGCCTTGGAAACTCTAACGCGCAGAACTGCTGACACTGCATGTTCTCTTCAGTAGTGAATAGATCTACCCAAGGCTCTCCCCACCGCCAAATGAGTGCTTGCACCACCTCCAAATTAAGGAGCCATTCCTGATCCTTGATGCAACAGCGGCTGAGTTCGTCCTCCCTGGCATTCAGAGAACCTGCCAGGTGTTGAACCACCAATTTCATGCCCTGATGTTCCAGCCATGTGCAAAGGTGAAGAGCCTCTTGACATAGCGTCCATGACTGCACCGCGCATTGTTTGTTGCAGTGGCCACAAGGAAGTGGTGTTGTCCGTGAACACCTGCACTACTCTTTCTTTGACAGAAGGAAGGAATGCTTTCACTGCAAGACGAATCGTCAGAGTGCTTCAAAAGATTGTTGTGGACTCCGGACTCCACCGAAGACCAGCGGCCTCTGATCTCCAACTCTCCCATGTGGCCGCCCCGTCCCAGGAGTGATGCATCCATCACTACTATGAATTCTGGTTGGGAAGGGAGAGGGATCTGCTGTTGAGCCAATCCTGCTTCGTGAGCCACCACTACAACTGACTTGCAGTCCCATCCGAGATCTGGATGACATGGTAAAGATTCCCCTGATGCTGCACCCACTGGAACTTCAGGTCCCACTGCAGAGCCCGCATATGCCATCTGGCATGATCTTCCAGAAGAATGCAGGAGATCATGAGGCCCAGCAGCCTCAGGATGATTCTCACCGAAATACAGGATAGAGGCTGAAACATCAGTATCATAGCCCGTATATATCCCGGACTCGCTGCTCGGGAGGATAAGCGCTGTATCCAGAACTGCTCAGAAGCAAAGGAGCTTCTGAGAGGGAATCAGGTGCGACTTCAGCAAGTTGATAGTGAACCCCAGCGAGTCCAGGAATTCCGTCGTAGTCTGGAGGTGGGAGACGACAACATGGGGCGAGCCCACCATCAACAGAGTTGTCGAGAGAGGGAAGACTGGAACCCCTGATCTACGCAGATGAGCTGCCACCACCGCCATGACTTTTGTAAACACTGAGGGGCGCTGCTAAGGCCAAAGGGGAGCACAGTAATCTGAAAATGCTCGTGGCTTACCATGAACCGTAGGTAACGCCAGTGGGCAGACAAGACAGGGATGTGAAAATTGGGGTCTTGCAAGTCTAATGCTACCATCCAGTCTCCAGGGTTGAGGGCAGACAAGACCTGAGTCAAGGTTAACATTTTGAACTTCTCCTTCCGGAGGAAGCGGATGACGTCCCTGAGGTCTAAGATAGAATGCAGACCTTTGTCCTTCTTAGGTACTAGGAAGTAGTGGGAGCAATCTCGACCTACTTCTGGTACAGGGACCTGTTTGATAGCTCCCTTGGACAAGACAGCCGCAACTTCCTGGCGGAGAAGGGCAAAATGATACTCCGACATGCAATGGAATGTTGGTGGCATGGAGGGAGGAGGAGTCTCAAAGGGGAGGGAGTAGCCCCTTCGGACTATCTGCAAAACCCACCTGTCCGATGTAATGTTGTGCCAGTGGGGGAGTTGATGGGGGATCATGCCACCCACTGGCAACTGGTGGCCCTGAAAGGACGGACTAGGAAGGTTTGAAGGCTGCTGCAAAAGGGCATTGGTTAAATGTCCCACACACTGGCCCCCAGACCTGCAACACTGGGTCCCACGTCGTCCTGGGCCACACATAGGCTGGGTAGATTCCACGGCACAGTGGCTCTGGGTGGAACGTGGTGGGGTACCCCTTCCGTAGCCACAAAAGGGCCAAAAGATGCGCTGCTTGAGGTGAGAAGATGCTGCGAGGCCCAAGGATCTGACCGTAGCCCTAGAGTCCTTGAAACAATCGAGCGACGGCCATGAAAGGCCATGTCCAAAAGACTAGATTAGACATCCTCAGAGAGGCCAGACATTCTCAGCCAGGCGTAGGGCCTCGGGCTACCGACTTGGAAAACCTTTCTACCTAGTGAGTTGGCGGTATCCAGCCCACTGCGGCAGTACATCCTCAACTGTATCCCACACCGTTTGTGTGTAGCGGCTCAAAAGACATGCAGTGTTCACAGACCGCAGTTCTAAGCTGGCGGAAGAAACATCTTCTTCCCAAGATGGTCCAGCACCTTGGATTCCCTATCTGGTGGAGCAGTAGGGAATGCGCTTCTTGAGGACGAGCCTAGGACCATCAAGCTCTCAGGGGTAGGGTGTTGAAAGAGGAAAAGGGTTCACCTGGGCCAGGCGGTGGAGTTGGGCAATCATCCTGTCCACAGGAGCCCCTGTGTTAGGCTTGGACCAAGTGCCCCGAATGACATCAGTGAGGGCCTCATTAAAAGGCATCAGGGGCTCTGAAGAGGCTGCTGCTGGCTGAGCACCTTAGTCGTGAAGTTAGTCCTGACAGCCACCATAGGAAGCTCGAGGCCCAGGGACTGAGCCACCCTACGCAACACAACAGCGTAGGAGGCTCTCTACTCCATAGCCACAGTCGGGGCAGAAAGCATACCAAGGTCTGGGGAGGTATCCAGATCACAGGCATCACCCAACTCCTCTCTCCAGTCCAGCTCCTCAAGTTGGTCTGCTAGAGGGTCAAAGACCCCTCCCAGTCCTCCTCACCCTCCTATGGCTACCAGTCAGGGCGGTAGGGAATGCCAGGGATGAACAGTGGTACAAAAGTACCCTCCGGCACCAGCAGCACCATGCCCCTGTAGTAGGTGAAGCTTGAGCCAACGCCGGTTTGGGACAAAACTGGTGTTGGGGTGTCGCCACTGAAATTGGCGCCGGGGTAGGTACCGTGAGGTTGACCATCACCAATCTGGAACCAGGTCTGAATCCTTGGGGCCTTGCGGAGCCGGGCAAGAGGCACTGGCATCGACAGCTCAGGGCACCCAACCGAGTCCGTAGGGCCCAAAGCTGTGCCTGCATGCTGTGTCGGGCTGACCTAAGATGCTGTGCAATGTTTCGTAAAATTGACAAAGCTGGGCAGGGGATGCTACGGGAAAGGAAAGGGAGGGAATCTTGCAGCCATCCCAACCTTCTCCAAGGAAGGAGTCAGAGAGGGATGACTCTCTAGGTCCCGTGTCACGTCGGCCGATGGACGGGGAGAAGGCAAAGATCGTCGATGCTTTTACTTACCCAAGGTTGTGAAGACTTCGATAATGAGCGGTGATGGCTCAGCGGCCGGTCCCGCAACCTTGCCTTTGACTGGGGCCTCCAGCGGCGTGGAGCAGACTGCCGGGCCTCCAAAAGCTTTCGGGACTGCTCCAGCAGCGACTTCTGCTTCAGGGCCCAGCATCAGCTTGTGACAGGAGTCACACAGGGCTTGAAACCGGGCCGATGGCTGGACATCAATTATGCTCCAGAAGTCGAAGGCTCAAAAGACGTCAACAAAAAGTCAAAAAAAGTTTGTCAAAAAGCAACTAAGGGGCAAGCTCTCTCAGGATCTGGACTGGCTGGCACGGGAAAAAAAAGAACTGGCGTCAGTGCGCAGGGGCGGCATGTAAGTAGAAACGGCGACACAGATTTGACCAATACCACCTAAAGAAGCACAGATGTACTGCTAAGAAAAAAGATCTCTGGATCCAGTCTGACGTATGCCCAGACATGGGTCCCTTCCTCCCTTTGCCACTGGATTCAAGCTAGCTTGGCTGATGACGGGTGTTACCCAGAAACTGGTCCCAGGATGCTTGTTTCCGGTCCAGGGAAGACATGGCTTGGCATTTCGGGATGGACTGTTCCCATGAGGCACAGGGTCAAGACTAATTTGCATATGGCTATGTCTGAGCTGGGGTCGCAAAGTGAGCTAAAGAATGATGATGGATTCAACCCAGATCTGTGACTGGGGTGAGTCTCTGAAAAGTTTAGGTGCTCCGTCCATCATCTCCTGGTGTTTGCTTTTTGGGGGTAATTTTAAGGCAAGGAATCTATAACTAATAGTCTCTTCCAGACAGGTGTGATTTGCGTGCATTGGTAACTGCAATGTCTGAACCCTATCACCAAACACTGCCATTACATGGTAAGGTTGGTGGGCACTATAAAGACAATCACTTGCCTATATAGAGCGATACAGGAGTATACACTACAGCAACTGAAGACTTTGAAGTCTCACTGGGAGGAGGACCTGGGGATCCCCATTACAGAAACAGTTTGGGGTAATTTTTTAGCAAGAGTACCAAAAGTCTCCATAAATGCACAATTTAAATTGATTAGCAACATTTCCCTACACAGACAATACATGTTACAAGGCCATATCAACAAATATTTCCACACATTTGAGGTGGCCTGCCTGACATGCGGAACAGTGGGAGTGGCGTTCAAACACGAGATCTGAGAATGCCCAACATTGGTATCTTATTGGAAAGACCTCACAGCAGTAGTAGCGAATACAATTTCCAGCTCGGTCCCTTGCACAATGGGCCACTGCATAGTAAATTGTTTCCCCCACACCACCAAGGCGAAGGTAACAAGCCGATTACAAGACTTGTTTTCATCCTAGCAAAACAAGAGATTATGAGAAAAAGGAAAGCCCTGGGAGGGCCCAGAATAGCAGGGTGGCGAAAGGAGCTAGAAAAATGGGGCGGTTACTTAAGGAGGCCATGAGGAGCAATCCAATCGCTCCATTGAAATAGAGAGGGCTTCGTAGATACTAATGGTGTTATTGAGAGACCCAGACCAAGATACACAAGACCCCATCCTGGAGGGCCCACCAACATCAACTCCCCCTCTGTCTGGAGAGTCTTGGTTATCGTTATATTCATGATGACCCACATTGTATGTGCATCTCTCTCCAACTGTGTGCGATTCGCGGTTCGCATCAGACTAGGCGACCAGTAGTATGCTTACCCTTATTACATATCTCTAGTAAAATGGAACCGACTTATGTAGTAGGGAGTGTGGGAGAATTGGGATTATTTTAGTTGTCTATATTATAATATGTGATGAAAAGTAAAGATGTCTGACTTATGAAAAGGCCTATGAGGTGACGTTGCCTCAAAAGGTAGTCTGCTGTATAGTTGACAAAAGCCTAAATAAAATCTGTTTACAAAAAAAGCAAGTGTTGAGGTCTGAACAAGGGGGTTAAGTAGCAATCTCAGTGTAACTTAGAGGTGAACTAGCTTCTGGAAGGCTTGCGCTGCCTGGTCCCTTCTCAGTAACTGCCTGATATGTTGGAGCCTGTGCTGGTGTTGCCTTATACAGGGATGGTCATATTCTAAGGAGTTTGTCTATGAAGGGGTCTTCCTCTTCACTCTCTGATTCTGCCTTATCCTTTCTGTTTCTTTTTTCAAATATGTTTCTTCTTCTCAGAGTCCTCGCTTTATATCAGTGAGTAGGTTCCTATTGTTTCAATCACTTCCGCCCTTCTTCTCTTCTGCCTCTCATCATCTTGCATGCTTATCCACTAATAAGCCTTTTTGAGGACCTTGGATGCAAGCTTCTTCCTTTTCTTTTCGTAGGCAACATGCTCCCAAAGATTTAGGGCCTCACAGTGTGTATGGTCTGGTCTGGGGGCTAAAATCGTACCTGTAGGAAGCTGGCTCTGTATATACTATACCAAAATGAAGTGTAGTGTGCACAAAGTCCAATGGAACCCCAAAGGTAGGCAGAGGTAAAAGTAGATAGCACCTTAATCTCTATTTGTGGTAGGGTGGGCGAGCAGTAAGGCTTTATCAGAGGGTAGTCTTAAGCATTTGTTGTACACACTCAATGAGCAAATTATGTCATACACTCAAAGACTGAACTCAGACCAATTTTGTTTGTATAAAAATATTATCAAGGTATTTTCTTTCTAGAACCAAGCCAAGCCTGACACAGGTAAGTGAAAAAAAATGCTTTGCAATATATTATGCAGTGTTTACAAGTGAATGCAAGTCCAAATGCAGTTGTTTGAAATACAGGTAAGGCAAGGTATTAAAATTACTGTAAGGATTACTTTTTAGTTACTTTTTAGATTACTTTTTCTGCTCAGTGTGATATGCCTAGATATCACACTGGGACAGTTCCTAGAGAAAAGGTAAGTCAAATCTGTTTTCCACAATTCTTATTTTTCAGGTTTCCATACAAATCAAAGTCAAAAAAGTAGCTTTATTCGATTTCAATTAAAAAAATCACAAAAGCACAACTAGATACACAAAGTAGACATTAATAAAATTCATTTAAAACTGAGAAATACAGAGAAGCAGTCATAATAAAATTTCAATTCATTGTTGATCTACACCTGATTACGCTTTTTAAAAACATGGCAACTAAGTACATGGACATCTCATCTTCTAACATCCGCAGTTTCAATAATGCCGGTCTACATTGTCTCAGACCCCATTGCTTCAATAAAAGTATTAAATATTTATTCCTTGGCAATGTGTAAAATTTACAAAACAGAGTACAGTGTATCAGTGACTGCTGTGATATGTCGTCACAGGGGCAGAGTGTCAAGTTTTTCGACTAGGTGTTAGGTTCGGGGAATGTAATTAGTCTAAAGAAGTTTCCCCCCTGAAGCGTGTCAGTAACATCCGAGTATAACAAATCTGGGTACGTATTAAATATTTCTGGATACCCTGTCCCTGTAAAATTATTTGATTCTCCATCACAGAGACCTTTTTACCCACTAGCTGCCACGGTTAGTTCTCTAGCAGAACGAGGCAAATATCGTTCAGTTTTTTTCTTGAAATTGTTGCTAGCAGGGTCGGAAAGTCAAAAAATTCAGGGTGTCCAATCTCTTTAAGAAAGCCCTTAACAAATCTAAACCAATCAATTTTTAGGGCCCCCTTAAGCTTAAGGCAATCCTGAATTATATTCCTATTTAGTTCAGTTTCGCTCGAGGTCCATACCTTATGCCACAGCAAAACAGGACTCAGTTTAATAAGGTCTGTGACATGGTCCAGGCCTAGTTCCTTGTGGCAAACATACGTGGAGGTTGACTTAGGGACAGCTAAGAGATATCTGAGGAAAGCATTTTCACATGGCTGAATGTCACGGGTATCAGCAATCCCCCATATTCCTGAGCCATATATTACAGTAGAAACACACTTTGATTTATAGATATCCACCAAAATGTGTACGGGTCTGCCCCCCAGTTTATTAGCAAAATATTGTACTGCCCCAATTGCACGGGAAAATGCTAATTTCCTCGTGTTAGCAGCTACCGACCATGTCCCATTCCTATTGAAACTAATCCCCAGGTAGGAAAAAGAAGTTAGTTAGTTCTATCATTGACGTTGCTAGGGAGATATTGCACTGGACGTTTCTCTTTTTCGTGCAGCACATACTAAAAGTTTTTCCAATGTTGATTTTTAAACCTCTGTAACCCATGTAGTCTGAGAAAGAACTAAGCGCTCTTTGTAGCCCTATCTGGGTCCTGGCCATAATTACTGCATCGTCAGCGTAAAGTACCGCCAATTTGAGGGAAGTCCTGTTTTTCTATCATTAAATGGGTTGCCACACTATTTATATAAAGATTAAATAAAAAAGGCGCTAATATGCAACCTTGACGTATTCCTTTTTATGGGGAAATTTTGAAGTGCATTGGCCCTCATTTAGAATGCGTACTTTTGCACCAGTCCCCCGGTATAGTTCTTTAATAAAGTTCAGGATATTAGATTCAATGCCTAATTGTAACAAGGTATTCCACAATATTTCGTGGCTCAGGCAATCAAACGACAAACTTAAATCGACAAAAGTTAGAAATAGTTTGCCTTTTTTTGCTACCACGTGTTTGCCTATAATTATTGCCAGGTTAAACCCTTGTTCCACAGTTCCCAATCCTGCTTTAAA
Organism: Lissotriton vulgaris; assembly: GCF_964263255.1. NCBI lineage: Eukaryota > Metazoa > Chordata > Amphibia > Caudata > Salamandridae > Lissotriton > Lissotriton vulgaris. The sequence continues at coordinate 835,795,212 of NC_141696.1, read as the reverse complement.
ACCATACTGAAACTTTGAGAGGGCTCCTGTGTCTTCTGCCCATATCTGCAGTCTGTTTAATATGACTCTCCCTGCCACTTTCATCAGAGAGTCTAGTAAAGGGATTGGCCTGTAACATTTGGGATCGGTTCGGTTCCCCTTTTTAAAGATGGGGACCACGATTGCCTCTTGCCATGAATGTAAAAACCCTTCTTTGTTGCAACTGTTTAAAACATTGGTCAGAAGGGGTGCCCATAAATCTGTTATTTGTCTTATAAATGTCTACAGGGACCCCATCTGCCCCCAGGGGCTTTACCTGCCGCACTTTCTGTAATGGCTGTTTCAACTTCGGATAACATAAAATAGATATCTAATGGAAATGATCCCTCAAAATTCTTCTTAGGCGTCGCAGCTATTTCTACATGGCCACTCCCTGCTAAATCATCTCTTTTATATAATTCAGTAAAGTAGGTTACCCAAGAACCTTCATCAATGGCCATCTCTATAGTATCTGTGCTCCTGTCTGCGAAGAAAGGTGCATTCACCGCCTTCCAAAACCCAGTGTTGTCTTTCAGGATACAGGTTTGGTGTAGAACTCGCCACGCTTCCTGCTTCAATACCTTCTTCCGTTTTTTTATAGCTACGTAATAAGTGGCTCCAGCCTTTCTTATTTCACGAGGGTTTTTCGGTTCTCTTTTGAGTGTTTGCTTCAAGACTGCATGTGCTTCCCTACTCTCTGAATCAAACCAACCCTTAACCTTTTTGCCAGAACTCTTCTTCAGAGTTCCTAAAAGGGCTTTGCTTATTTCTTCTGAGATACCACGAAAGGCCGTAATGACTGAGACGCAGTCATTATTTTCTGCTAAGCAGATCATAAAATCTTTATAGTTATTTTTTACTAAGCCTTCAAGGGAGGCAGTGGGCTCCACTCTGTTCCATTTTATGGAATAGCCATTTAATTTAGCTAGGGTTAACCTATAGCTATATAGATTGTCTATAACGTAATTTTTCTTACTATTTTTAGAGGTAAAGTTTAAGGACAGGCTAATAGGAAAATGGTCACTTAATGTGATATCACCTGTTTCAAATTTAAGGACATTACAAAGATGACTATTTGATACCAGAATGAAATCGATCAGTGAGTTACATCCCCTGCCATTAAAAGTGGATTTAAAAACCACTTGTGGGTAACATAGTTCATTAGCAAATCCCAGATCTAGTTGAAAAAGTAAGGTGTTTAAAAGATTCCCTGTAATAGTGTGTGCAAAGTGAGTGCAAGGGTCACCTTCTAGGTTTTCCAGCCCACACACGCCTGAGTGACTATTTGTGCACAAATAACAATTAAAATCGCCCGCCCAAACCACACAGTTCCCCTTCAAGCAGTCATCACATGTATTTTGCATGCATCGTGAGAGATCATCTAGAACATTTATTAGTTCTGTCTTTAGAATATTATTATACAAATTGATCAAGTTAATACTTTGATTTCCTCCCACATTAAGTATCAAAGATTGATAATAATTTGGCCCCATATTATGTTTTTTGACCATGATGTTTGCAGTGTTTGATATATAGGTGCAAAGTCCCCCTGAGTTTCTGCCCCTCATTGTATGCTTAGCAGGTGTGTGGAAGGTTCGAAATCCATTTATATGAATGGCTTCCCGCTCCCAACACTCCTGAAAACAAATAATAGAGTATTTATTTATGAAGGGCATGAACATTGTATCATTTAGCTTACTGGATAGACCCGCTACATTCCAGGAAAGAAGAGTTAGAACATCGCCCTTATCTGTAAACTTACTTAAGGCTTTGTCCCTCTTGGAGGAGACTAAACTATTATCACAAGCTATATGATCCAGGCAGACTTCTGAATCCTGTTGTTGGTTTGTCGTGACTTGTTCTTGATAGACGACTAAGTGTAAAGGGAGCGAGTTACAGGGGGTGCCTACCGTATACTTGTCGATGTTAGGGACTCGCCTCGGACCCCCTTTATCCATTATAACATATGTATTTTGGGTACCCTCCTGAGTAATAACCATTGGATCACATTTCTCTCTTATATTGTGGCCATTTGGGGGATTTTGATGTCCTCGCCCCACTTCCTTATTTATTTTATGTTCTCTGATCGAATGTAGTCAGTCCACCAAATCTAAACTACTGAACCTATTTTGAGTTGGTATGTCTCTCCAATCAGTTGATAATGCGTACTCTCTATTTTCCCTTCTGTCACGCGCGTATTTCGTGGCCCGTGTCCAGTCACCACCAGGGTCAGGTAAGTTAGTTGATGGATAAAAATACAAAAGTGGTTGAGGTTCTATAGATGATCTAGTATTTTGGTTTCTCCAGGTGCAAATGTAATCCACTGTACGGGTATCCCTGAAATCTACCAGCACACAATCCCCTGGGATTATTTTTGGGCTGTTTCCCACCCATGCAATTCTCCGTACCATCAATATTTCGCTTGTGATGTATGGAGGTAAAGATCGATTTGTATTAAGGCAATGTGTCACTTTGTTTCTCAGAGACATATAAGATTCATGAATGGAGTTATCTAATTCTGGGACTCCGGTCAGTACAACCAGGTATGGGCTAGTTTCTGGTGGTAAATGAAAACTACAGCCCTCCTAGAGTTTCCAAACTGTTCTCTTAGAATCAAAACGGGGAGATCATTTAAAATATTTAAACACACTTGTGAATCATGTGGAATGTGAATTTAAAAGTGACGGAAACATGTATATTTTTATATCATAGATACCCCTGACAAAGGTTATTACCAAAATGCATTGGGTGTGATGTAATTCTTGCACAATTTGGAGGACTCGAGATTCAGAACACACTCATGTTTAGGCCTGGTTAGGCTATCATGAAGTAATTAAATGCAGAAGTTTAAATGAATGTCGCATCTTTGGCGTGACAAGGAAGTTTGGATGAAACTTTGGAATAATATTGGTGAAAGGGACTTATTTGGAATACTAAAGTGTATACAGCTGTGCAACTCGCCAATGACCTGCAAGTTACGGGCCATTATTCTTCTAGCATTGAAAGTATTTGTGTGCAAATGGAACGGAGCACACACGAGTGTATGCACGCTAAATTTGATAAAGAATTCAAAGGAATCCAGATCTGAAAAGAAGGGTGTGCTTCAGAATCCTGACTGTTGAATCGTCTTTGCATTTGTGACATCTAACATGCCCCTAGTAGTCAGTTCCAGCTGAGAGAGCTGTTTCTCGATACGTAAAAGTCTGGATTCTAAAGGTTCAAGGGAAACTTTTAACAAGGCCCCCAGTTTTTTTAATAAGGGATCGTCTTTCACCTCGATTCTGCCCACAGTGTTATCATCACCTCTGGAAATTAAATCTTGGTTTAATGTGACCGAAGACTGAGGGGCGTGCCTAGTCGGGGTCTTCCGACCACTATCCCCCTTTGTCTTGGAGGAAATATCGCTCTTACCCGTACCTTTAGCTACCTTAGATTTCCTACCTCCAATATTTGTCTGTAGGCCCTCTTTCTCTTTGGAATAGCGCCCTCACGTCTCTCCCTTAATTTTCTAGTGTTCAATACCTCAGGTGAATTAACACTCGTTGGAGTTAAAACAGCCTCTAGTGTTTCGGATATTTGTGAGTTATTCACAGGCAGAATGTTTGATTGTGCAAGGGGGGTAGGAGGACAGTTTATGAGTGCTTGGGCTTCGGTAGCATTAGCTTTTGAGGTATGGTCGGGTGTACGGGCTGTCGCACAATGGCCCATGGAGGATCTTTTAGCCATCGCCAAATCTTGTGACACACGTCGTTCCATTAAAATTATTCCTTGGTCAATTACCAAATTAGCTCTTATTATAAAATTATCCAGGGTAAAAGTTAGTAACGTCCCTGCACTTGCAGCTTTGCTTCTGCTCTCACGTTCAGACATAAATATTGTCAAGATCTATAGCCGGGATTACTGTTATACCAAGACAAGCACCAGTTACCGGAAGCAAATGACAGAGGGTGGGCCCGGTCCGGTCTCTCTCAGGCTCGAATGGGCTAAAACGGGCCCGCCCTTGGCCCGGGCTTCGCCCGGTGCGCGCCCGTGTGCGTCCTGCGGAACGCGGAAGTGGGTGCGGCTAAATACAGTCAGGAGTGGGCGGGAAGAGTCCCTGGTGCCGGCAATGATCTTGCGCTCGGGCTGCTGGTCCTCGCTGCCCCACAGCGCCGCTCCCAAAGCGATGGCAAGTTCACAAGTAAGAAATCCAGGGTGTTTTAAAAAGCAGCAGAGTTACAGCCCACGAAGAAACTGCTACGAGCGGCTCCCGTGAAGCGGGGGCCGCGTGCAGTTATATGGTGCAGTCAGGAGTGGGCGGGAAGAGTCCCAGGTGCCGGCAATGATCTTGGGCTCAGGCTGCTGGTCCTCGCAGTCGTGCAGCGCGGCTCCCAAAGCAATGGCAACCCCACAAGTTCAAAATCCAGGGTGTTTTAAAAAGCAGCAGAGTTACAGCCCACGAAGAAACTGCTAAGAGCGGGTCCCGCGAAGCGGGGGCCGCGAGCAGTTATATGGTGCAGTCAGGAGTGGGCGGGAAGAGTCCCAGGTGCCCGCAAGGATCTTGGGCTCAGGCTGCTGGTTCTCGCAGTCCCGCAGAGCGACTCCCAAAGCAATGGCAAGCCCACAAGTTCAAAATGCAGGGTGTTTTAAAAAGCAGCAGAGTTACAGCCCACGAAGAAACTGCTAAGAGCGGGTCCCGCGAAGCGGGGGCCGCGAGCAGGTATATGGTGCAGTCAGGAGTGGGCAGGAAGAGTCCCAGGTGCCGGCAATGATCTTGGGCTCAGGCTGCTGGTCCTCGCAGTCCCGCAGCGCGACTCCCAAAGCGATGGCAAGCCCACAAGTTAAAAATCCAGGGTGTTTTAAAAAGCAGCAGAGTTACAGCCCACAAAGAAACTGTTATGAGCAGCTCCCGTGAAGCGGGGGCCGCGAGCAGTTATATGGTGCAGTCAGGAGTGGGCAGGAAGAGTCCCAGGTGCCGGCAATGATCTTGCGCTCGGGCTGCTGGTCCTCACAGTCCCGCAACGCAACTCCCAAAGCGATGGCAAGCCCACAAGTTAAAAATCCAGGGTGTTTTAAAAAGCAGCAGAGTTACAGCCCATGAAGAAACTGCTACGAGCGGCCATACAAATCAACTCCACACTTAAAACATTTTTCCGAGAATAACAGTCAATTGCTTCCTAAGAGAGAAATTAAGTTAACGGTAACCAGGTACGTAATCAGTCTTTTGGGTTGAGCTTCTGGAGTTAGAACAAGGGTTCCCCCAGGGTCAAGAATGCATTCTTGTTACACCCTCAGCGGCACAAGGGTGGCCGGGTGCAGAGTGCTGACGCCCAATGTTATCCAACAGGGGATAGAGGGCCTCCGGTTGGTGGCTGCTTACGAGCAGGCCACTGGGTTGTGGGAGCAAAGCTCCTGGTGTTAGGCTCAGGGCAAAGGGGGATCCGGTTTAGCATACAAAGTGCACACACAGAGGCGCAGGGGCGGCTGGGTGCAGGGTGCTGTTTTGGCGTTGGGTTCCTAGTTGTTTTCAATGGTGACTTTTGGTTTTGGTTTACGGCTGCAGGCTTGGTCCAGGAAGACTTCCGGGAGGAGCCAACAGCTCGACAGGTAAGTTGGAGAGCTCGGGGACGTAGGTGCACCTCGGGTTCTCTTATCCAGGGCTCGGGGTGGCTGGATGCAGGGGTGCCTTTTGTTGTTGGATTTCACCTTACCAAGCCACTCGCTGTTGGGGGGTCTCCGTGCAGAGGCTGCAGGGGAAGTCGGGGAGTCCTAGAGGGATCAAATCACTGTGGTCGTGGGCTAAGGAGCGCTGGGGGGCTCTCTGGGACCTGTGGGCCAATCGAGCTTGGGCAGTGGGCGACGGATGCAGTGGTGGTTCCAGGCATTGCGTTTCTTTGTCTTCAGCAGGCTCAGACTCTGTCTTGGGAGTTTTCTTTTGAAAAGAGCTGCTGTTCACAGGAGATCTGGACTTTGTTGAAGGTAGTCAGCCTTCCCAGGGTTCCGCAGTCTCCTCTGCTGGGCGTCTTCTTTCGTCCTTTTTAGGTCACGCATTTGAGAGCTCTTGTATATACTTTAGTATATACTTATTATATACTTACATGCACTTTGTGGGCTCTGGAGATCAGCCCTAGAACTTGTCTGCTTCCGCTTAAGGACTTTTATTTCTGTTCAACTGCCTCTAATGAACTGTCTTGATAAAAACCGACCAGCAGAGGTCAGTAAAATACCAGATTTAGCATTCTCTAAATTCCAGTCTATAGAAATTGTCTTACACGAGCACCCGTAGACAATAATATTTTTTTCAGATCTTGAATTTTCAGTGATATGACCACTGTAGGCCCTCATTTTATATTAAAAACAATGCTTTGGACTATACCATTTTCTGCTGAAAGGCAATATTCCTCTCCATATGTTCCCATACCTGGCGTGTCAAACAGTTTGGTGCTTACTTTCCCTCTATGTTGAAGAACAATATATGTTTCAGCACCCAGGCTAATGTGCTGCATAGCTAAATACATATAAGGTCCCAAAGGCGAGACCCAGAGATTTACGTGGGCCGGGTATCACCGGTGCTGAGCACCAGCAGTTTATTAAAGGGGCCTCAAAATGAGTCTCTATCGGGCTCGTTTTTGTGCCCTGGCACAGCCTGTCCGTTTTTTTGCGGACTGCAGTGACAGCAGGCACAATAATGTGTGCATACTCACACTGCTCACTAGTGGAAAAGTTATGGCATGACATCATGTCAGGTGAGTGTTGTGGAGGAAGGGAAATCCTTTAAAGAGAGTCATGTTCTCTCAGGATTTCCCTTCTCCTTTTGAAACTCAGGAGCAGCAAAGTTGTCGTGGTGTCACCAGGGCTTTAAGTGTAGGCTTTTCAATATTATATACAAGCCATAGTTGCTGCTTATTTATCTTATGCAACTAAGTCAATAGTCCTGACTTCTTGTAGGTATAATGTTACTTGTATTTTATCTGGCGGCAATGACAGAAACAGCAAAATACAAGTCGGGCGGCCCACTATGCTAAACACAGACTTTTAGCTTATGTGTTTTAAGCCACACCCTTAATTACATTGGCCACGCCCCTTTATGAGACCCTCCTAGTTTTTTCATCCAATTGCTTCATTATGTTGTCATTTTTAGGTTGAGCCTATAGCGGCAGAAAGCATGTGCTGTTCGCTTTGCGAAGCATGGAGTATGAAGTGGAAGCTCTGCCCACTTCCACGCCCATCTTTTTCATTGGCTTGTGTCTTTGTCCTTTGTAAATGCTGCCTTCTTATTAGTTTATAGGCTTTTAGTCCCTCCTCATGATGGCCATGTCCTCATTTATATCCTTATATGGCTTCTGGTCCCATTCCTTTGTGTGTTAAATGGTATGTGGTATTTAGATTGTGAGCACTATTTTCTTTCAATGCTCTCCCCTTCTACGGCAGTCCATTCCTTTTCGCTCTCCTGTCCTATGCCCGCCTTCCTGCTGGCTGTGCCTTCCTGCCCCCTGCCTACCCCCCCACTTCAGTTTGCAATGCAATAGGTCTCAGGTAAATGCGAGTCCTATTACATTGCAAATGCTTGTTCTTCTTAGGTTGCGGGAATCTGCCTTCTTGGTTCAGGGAAGCCCCCTAAATACTGTATTTAGGGGTGTTTTTGGGGTCTCAGGGTCAGTAGCCATTGGGCTACTGACCTTAGGGCGGGTACACCCTTGGTGTACCTACCCCACATGGGGGAGTGTCCACAATCCCTAATCCTGATTGGGGAGTGCCTGCCACCTGCAAGATGGAGGGCACTTAAGAGTGGACTTCACCTCGCCTCCCCCACCTGAGGCGTGGGGTTGGCAGAGGTGGGCACACCTTCTGGGCTGGCTAATTTTTCCCCCCTGGGGATCGCATTACAAAGGCTGCAAGTCCTTTGAAGCTCCCCTGCCACAGATGGCTCTTCCTGGACTGGGGGAGGTGTGAACACCTGCACCCAGGAAAGGCTTTGTTTCTGGGCTCAGGGAGCAACGGCTCCCAACCCACGGGTCAACAAACGTGTCATGTGGTGGCAGGCTGGAGTGTACCAGTCAGGAAACCCACCAGAGGCTGGTCGTTTTTCAGGGGGCATCTTTAACATGCCCTCTGGTTGCATTTTTCTTTGAATTCCACACTGACATCAGTGTGGGTTTAATCTCCTGAGGAGTTTCATACCAAACTTCTCGGTTTTCATTGTAGCCATTACGGTGCTGTGGAGGTTGTAATGACAACCTCCCAGTACCATATACTCTTAATGGCAGCACTGTACTTACAATGTCTAAGAAAGGACTTAGACACTGTAGGGATACAAGGCTCATGCACCTGTACCCTCACCACTAGTATAGTGCACCCAGCTCGATTAGTGGATGATCTATGTCAAGGCAGTGGGTTGTAGGCATGTCACACAGGGATGTGTGCCATGTCACCTCTTCACTTTGCTCTGCACCAAAACACGCAGCCTGCACAGGCAGTGTGTGAGTGTAAAGGTAAAGGTCCGCTAAGGGTGGTACAATATGTGGTGCAGCCCTTAGAGACCTTTCATGGTCACATTGCCCTGGGTACTTGGGGTACCATTTATCAGGGGCTAACCTGTGGCCAGGGTGCCAATTGGGTTTGGTACAGTTTTGGAGAAAGAACACAGGCCCTGGGAACCTCATTGGCAGGGACCCAGGGCACATCAAGTCAAAGTGCATCAGTAGTTCTGGCAACAAGTGTGGGCGTTACTGCAAAAGAAATCCATCTTCTCACAGGGCCGCTCAGCGGGAAGCACAGATCTTTCTGGAGCCCCAACACTCTTTACAGAAAACATATGTTCAAAAACTTCAGAGTGAAAAAGGGATCTTAGATCATTATAAATATTCTTCAGTTAACTTTATTCTTAGCTCTGCAACTTTCATGAAGTCCAAGCAACCTATTGTGACAGACAGAAAAGTTAATTTCGGTTAACTTCATGAAAATGCCTAGATGGTCCTGCTTTAAAACTCCCCTAAAATCTGGGTGTTTAGCCTCCCACTAAAAGAAATATCCCTGTCACGGTAGAGATGGAATGGTGGTGAATGATGCCTATTGTGGATCAACATACAACACTCGCTTCCTTACCCTGTTCCATCAGCTGTATTCTTATCCACTAGCAACTAGAAACCTAACAAGTAACTCACCATCCATGCTCCCACTAAAAGAATATTACATAAATGCAGTAAATGCCCCTGGGAAACTAAATCTGTCTGGTGTATTAATTCACAGAAAAACGTCTCTCTGTCCATTCTGGGGCATAGAATAGACAAATGCATCTTTATTCTTATATATTATTTTCAAAGGGATTCTTTTTGTACTTTCTGGGATACCAATCCAAAGACAAAGTTATGCTGTATGGAAGAAACAAACATTCTAATATATTAAAATGTTCTACGGCACACTTGCCTCCTCTGTGCTTCACACCTTTATGCTAAATCCTTTAGCACCTCACATGTTCACATAATTTAGCTTTCCTCCAATGGCTGATGGTGGGAAGTGCTGCTTTTTGTGCCACTGCAGACCAGCAACATCTTAGCTTCCTCAATAGAACAGGGTTGCCTTGCTACCATCTTTCTCTCAGATTGTGACATCATTGGTTCTTACCAGAGTGAGATGGCTTTGTGACATCAAAGAATCTTCAGGGTTGCTAAGGCGCTGGTGTGTCAACATTGGCAGCTGTAGTCAAGACTTTGCCGCCATCTTTGTCAAAGTTGTTACATGCTACAGAATTTGTTTCTGGTTTAGAGCTTTTGTCAGCTACGTCATTATAATATTTCTTCACTGTTACATCTTTGTGAAATGACAGGTAAGGAATTCCTCATTTTATATTTTAAATGGCTCATTTATTTCCATACATATGGCTAGATTAGATTAAAGTCTGGACTTGTTGGCAGAGCATTGCAATTATAAAGTAACTTGATATTAATGTCTCATTTTGCCCCTTCATTTTGTGTCCTTCATCATCAGTAGCAAAGACATATCAAAAATCAATAGCCAAACATCAGAGTCTTTGATATGTTCCTCCTCATTCACACGTTATCTCAGTACGTTTAGCTCTGTTAGCACTTTAGTACTGAAGACTTTCTACCCTGACTTGACATGTAAACACAACGTAGCTAGAGAGCCCAGATAATCACTGAAAAAATCCTCATCTCTGTCCATACTGTGTTTCCAATGACTAACACACGTTGTAAAGCTAAGGGCTATGTTTTTAGGACATCAATAGCTCTAAACACTTCTTTGACATAACTGCCAGGCCAATAGAATGAGAAATGAGAGTCAAATACTAAAGAGAGTACCAAAGACAGAAATAATAAATGAGGAAGATTTCGTATTTAAAGACTCTTTTAATCTGATCAGCAACTTAGGGACATTGTTCACCACAGACCTATATAAACCAGAGATGTATTTCCCCTCTATAGCCATAATTTTAAGCCTGGCTCTAGGGAGCTATACTACGGAAGCGCCCTGGCTGGCAGCTAGTAAATGTCTAGCGCATGTCGAAGTTGTAGATAAAAGAAAAATTTCGATTTTTGCAAATCATATTCGGCCATTAGTTGTTTGTAGAGAGTCATGTGGTCAGACATTCTTCAGTTCGGAAATTCATGGCATGTACCACTTCTTTCTTTTACCTCATTTCAAAAACATTTTCCAGCTCGCTACATGCCTAATATTCTCAAGCAATTCTCTCACATGCATCTTTAATATCTTCAACTTTAACAGCTTTAACTCCTTGTCCCCACCAACATCCTGACATTCTTTCTCAACTACCTACTCTGTGCTAGAACAAATCCGCATTAATCTGAGGCTTTCTAATTTTTGCACATGCTTCGTGTTCTACCTTGGCAGCTTCCTTGCTCATGTAAAGCAATTTGCTCTCATTGTTATGCCCTAAGTAGTCCATCCCTACATTGTCTTTCATGATTTCATCAAACTCAAAAAATTTAGAAACAAGTGGGGCGTGGCCAAGACTCCAATGGAGTAGGACGCACCTTGCAGTGTCTCCCTCCTCCAGCGGCCGACCTAAAGAAACTAGCAGCAGCGGGCCGTGTGGGCACAAACAGGCCCCTTCTTAAACTCCACCAACCCATCTACCCCGTATCTGCAACCTGCTTTGTCTTCCAGGCCTGATCTGGGGGCTGATACATAGTTGGCAACCGGGGAGAGCGGCTTTGCCCACGATCTTGGGCCCAGGGCTCGTGGAAGTGTCCAGACCTGTGGGGACCTGGGACCGCATTGTGGGGGCCCTGGCCAACGATTATTGGTGACCGGGGAGTGGTGCCTGAATTTCAAGGGCATGGGCAGGCCTCTGATGCCCCCACTTGGGGGGGCTTGATTGCCAGAAGCAGATTGCTGGACTGGTGGCGAGGTCCGGACGGGCCTCACCTTCTCGGATCTCTTTGGGACCCAATCTGTGTGGTAGCATCAGCGGGATGTGTCCTGAAGCGATTGGACTGTTACCTGGAGGGGCCTCTGTCATCTGAGGCAAGCGACCCCATCATTGGGCGGCCATCTTGCAGGCTTCCTCCCCGTGACTAACCGGGTGAGAAGAGGCGAAAACCCCCCACCTGTGCTGCCTGAGTTGAACTGTGGCATCCTCTGGCGGGGAAAGAGGAATGATCCCGCTGCGCCCCGAGTGGAGGTGCTCCATTCCGCAGGTTTCTGCCTCGGGGACTCCCCGCCAGCGTGGGTATCGGAGAGAAAGACGCCGGCCCTCATCTGAGGACCTGATGTCCATCGAGCTGAGTGTGGAGACTGGAGTGAATCTGGGCCAAACACAGACGGAGCAGAGGCAACCAGCTGTACATACAGCCAGCAAGCCCAACCCCATCCATCTGCCATCCAGTCTTGGAAGTTCAGTGGCCAGTGAGGCAGAGATGGATCCTTTGCCGTTAATCTGTTCAGGCCTTGGGGTGACCGACCTGGTGGGGGCCACCACACTATGGGGTTGCAATTGTTTGAACTAAGTGGGCTCCGGGAGACCGACTTTGAAGTCAGACAGCGAGCCTGACCCCTATCCTATGCCATCCATGTTTGGCCTCCGGTGAGACCCTGACTTGAGGGTTGGGGGCTTATTTGATTGCCCTTTGCCTAACTCAGAAAAAACACAAGAGGGACCCTGAGAACACTGGTTCTGGGGCCAATTCCAATCCAGGGAATAATACATGAGAAACAAGAACGAAAGGCCCCCTACAAACAATATGAAAGGGCAATAGCTCCAAATGTAAAAATGTCACCCACCCAAAAGCTGATATCACAATTTATATACACTGATATTATAATTATTATTATTTATTCATCGTATTTTGGGTAGCGATGTGTTTGTAAGAGACATGTATTAGTTATAGATTCCTTACCTTAGAATTACCCCAGATGTCAGACTGGATCCAGACAAATTCTATCTTAGCAGTACCCCTGCATGTCAGTTGGTGGCGTCGGTTGACTCTGCATCCGTCGTCGGCATCGTGGTCACCGGGATCACATTGCGTTGTTTACTTAGATGCCATCACTGCATGCTGATGTTAGTTCTGACATGACTTTCCACACCAAGAGACTATTAGTTATAAATTCCTTACCTTAGAATAGATACCCCAGCAGTAACAACTCCGTAGGTGGATCTGCGAACTAAGTTCACACCAGGAAGAGCTGGATAACAGAACGGCTGAAAAAGCTGTCTCTCTGGACTTTGCTGTCCAGGCAGTAGTGCTTGGTAAATGTGTGCAGGGATGCCCCTTTATCTCTTTCGTGCGATCCCGCTTATGGTGGGGGAAAGTGTGGTAATCTATTGAATCCGTTTTTATAAAATGTATCTGGCAGTATGGGAAAACAAGAAGATCTCTTAAATTCCTGTCTTTACTGCAAGAAAGCGGAGGACTAGGGGTCCCGAATATTCGGTTTTATTTGGTGGCTTGTCATTTTAGTCAGATGGCGATCCTTCTGGATACTGCCACAGATATGACGAATAGTGCACTTGGGAATATCTACCCCCCATCTATATTTGAACTATTGCTAGGAAAGGAAGCATTGGGGCTCCTACTGCGTAAAACAGATCGACGATATTATAATAAAAAAAGATACAAGGTACTGGATAGCGTTTGGAGGTTGTGGAAGGTGATCCAGAAAACTTTAGGAATTCCCAAGTATAACTATTACACACCTCTCTGGAAATCAAATCTTTTTCCTCATTTGAGTAGTGATAGATCCTGGACATCCTGGGAGGTCCAAGGGATTAGGAGTATCGGGAATCTCTGGAAAGGAACCGCCCGATGAGGTTCGCAGATATACAGCGGAAATTTGGAATAGCATTGAATCAAAGCTTTAAGTATTTACAAATTTACCAAACCCTAGTAAGTATCAGGCCCCGGATCACCCCAGGAGGTAAAATCAATATTCTAGAGAATATGTTGGCAGGGGGTACTATTATTGGTACGATTTACGGAGGCCTGATCCCTATGTTACGGGATGATATGGATAAGGTGGAGGCCTCCTGGGCCCTGAAACTAGGTGACCCTGATATCGATCTTGATCAAACATTATTGGTGGCAGGCAATCTATTTCATTCCTCGAACCTCAGGGCTTAACATTACAAGACATTATATAATCTATATTATACTCCACCCAAGCTCTGTGAGTGGGGGAAAAAAGATGATGATAAGTGTCCAAGATGTTCCCTGGGGCCGGCAAACTTGGTACATATGTTTTTTCAATGTAGTACACTTAGGAAGATAGGCATAGAGATCAAAAAATTCTGGGTGGGGCTGCTAGGGGTTAAAATCACCCTATCCCCGGTATTAATGATTTGGGGCACTGATTCTAACTTTAGATTGAAAAAGGAGGATTTATCTGTGTGGCTGTTTTAAAAATAATATTAGCTGCGGGCTGGAAAGACTCTACGGCTCCCTCATTTCACATGTGGATGTCAAGATTGTTGGGGATTCATAATATGGAAGCAGCTTTATATTCCCGAAGGGGTAAAAGGATGAGGGAGCTAGGGCAGAACATCTGGGCCCCCCTCAAAAATTGGAGGTAAGCTAGAGTATACATTCCTTTTATTGGCTTTAATTCAGCCTTGGATAATGTAATTCTCTGTATATTGCTGTGTATTATTGGCTTTCTGATGAATTTATTGCTATTTATCTTCAAATGTACTGTGTTTTAAACATAGGGATGCTTAAATGTAATATTGTTTAACTATCTAACTTTTGTATGCACCAGATATTTAATTTAATTAAAAAAAAAAATAATTTAAAAAAGGAAGACCTGGAGAACAGAAATGCTGAAAAAGCTGTCTCTCCGGACTTGGCTGTCCAGACAGTAGTGCTTAGTAAATGTGTGCAGGGATGCCCCTGTGGCTGCCTGGCAGAAGTCTTTAGTGCGGTCAAGGTGGAAATACAACAATACAGCACACGTTTTGGGTCCAGATGGTGGAGTCTCTCCTCCTTTTTGGAAGGGTGCGGAGGCGGGAAGAAGGTGGTCATGTGATGGTCTGACCTATGTGTAAAGAGGTTACCACTTTGGGCAGAAAAGAGGGCCTAGTGCACAGAACCACTTTGTCCGAATGGACAGCAAGAAAGGGTGGTTTGGAACATAAAGCTTAAAGCTCACTCACCCTGCGAGCAGAGGTGATAGCAAGCAAGAAAGCAGTCTTTAAAGTAAGGAGACGAAGAGGACAATTATGTAGTGCCGCAAAGGGAGCACACATAAGATAAGTAAGGACAAGATTCAAGTCCCACTGGGGCATTATGAAAGGAGAAGGAGGAAAGAGGTGAGTAATGCTTTTCAGAAATCCGTTAACAATAGGGGACTTGAAAAGGGAAGGCTGATCAGGAAGGCAAAGAAAATCCGAAAAGGACAAAAGAAAGCCTTTAGGAGTGCCCAGAGCAGAGCCCTGCTGGGCCAAACAAAGAATGAAAGAGGGGCAGAAAGGGGAACCACAGCCTTTGCTGTGCACCATGCCACAAATTAGTTCCATATACAGGTGTACACTGTTTTAATGGAGGGACAACTGGCTGCTAAGATGACATTACAGACTTCAGGAGGAAGGTCGAAAGCTGTCAGCTGTCACCGCCCAATCTCCACTCAAGGAGGTAGAGGCTGGACGGGTTATGGTAAAGGACCGTCCCCTGCTGCTGCGACAGATGATCCCCCTAGACAGGCAGTCTGATCGGAGAAAGGATGCCCATGCTCAAGAGCTCGGGGTACCAGACTCTTAGTACCCAGTCCGGAGCCACAAGAATGACGGGCCCGGTCGCACTTGATCTTCTTCAGCATTCTGGGCAGAAGTGGTATAGGCGGAAAGGAGTACAGGAGGCCGCAATTCCACTCATGACGAAAAGCGTTGCTGAGCAAGTGCTGCCTTGGAAACTCTAACGCGCAGAACTGCTGACACTGCGTGTTCTCTTCAGTAGTGAATAGATCTACCCAAGGCTCTCCCCACCGCCAAATGAGTGCTTGCACCACCTCCAAATTAAGGAGCCATTCCTGATCCTTGATGCAACAGCGGCTGAGTTCGTCCTCCCTGGCATTCAGAGAACCTGCCAGGTGTTGAACCACCAATTTCATGCCCTGATGTTCCAGCCATGTGCAAAGGTGAAGAGCCTCTTGACATAGGGTCCATGACCGCACCGCGCATTGTTTGTTGCAGTGGCCACAAGGAAGTGGTGTTGTCCGTGAACACCTGCACTACTCTTCCTTTGACAGAAGGAAGGAATGCTTTCACTGCAAGACGAATCGTCAGAGTGCTTCAAAAGGTTGTTGTGGACTCCGGACTCCACCGAAGACCAGCGGCCTCTGATCTCCGCCTCTCCCATGTGGCCGCCCCATCCCAGGAGTGATGCATCCATCACTACTATGAATTCTGGTTGGGAAGGGAGAGGGATCTGCTGTTGAGCCAATCCTGCTTCGTGACCACTGCAACTGACTTGCAGTCCCATCCGAGATCTGGATGACATGGTAAAGATTCCCCTGATGCTGCACCCACTGGAACTTCAGGTCCCACTGCAGAGCCCGCATATGCCATCTGGCATGATCTTCCAGAAGAATGCAGGAGATCATGAGGCCCAGCAGCCTCAGGATCATTCTCACCGAAATACTGGATAGAGGCTGAAACATCAGTATCATAGCCCGCATATATCCCGGACTCGCTGCTCGGGAGGATAAGCCTGAAACTGCGCTGTATCCAGAACTGCTCAGATGAAAAGGAGCTTCTGAGAGCGAAACAGGTGCGACTTCAGCAAGTTGATAGTGAACCCCAGCGAGTCCAGGAAGTCCGTCGTAGTCTGGAGGTGGGAGACGACAACCTGGGGCGAACCCACCATCAAACAGCCAGTTGTCAAGACAGGGAAGACTGGAACCCCTGATCTACGCAGATGAGCTGCCACCACCGCCATGACTTTTGTAAACACCGAGGGGCGCTGCTAAGGCCAAAGGGGAGCACAGTAATCTGAAAATGCTCGTGGCTTACCATGAACCGTAGGTAACGCCAGTGGGCAGACAAGACAGGGATGTGAAAATTGGGGTCTTGCAAGTCTAATGCTACCATCCAGTCTCCAGGGTTGAGGGCAGACAAGACCTGAGTCAGGGTTAACATTTTGAACTTCTCCTTCCGGAGGAAGCGGATGACGTCCCTGAGGTCTAAGATAGAATGCAGGCCTTTGTCCTTCTTAGGTACTAGGAAGTAGTGGGAACAACCTCGACCTACTTCTGGTACAGGGACCTGTTTGATAGCTCCCTTGGACAAGACAGCCGCAACTTCCTGGCGGAGAAGGGCAAAATGATACTCCGACATGCAATGGAATGTTGGTGGCATGGAGGGAGGAGGAGTCTCAAAGGGGAGGGAGTAGCCCCTTCGGACTATCTGCAAAACCCACCTGTCCGATGTGATGTTGTGCCAGTGGGGGAGTTGATGGGGGATCATGCCACCCACTGGCAACTGGTGGCCCTGAAAGGACGGACTAGGAAGGTTTGAAGGCTGCTGCAAAAGGGCATTGGTTAAATGTCCCACACACTGGCCCCCAGACCTGCAACACTGGGTCCCACGTCGTCCTGGGCCACACATAGGCTGGGTAGATTCCACGGCACAGTGGCTCTGGGTGGAACGTGGTGGGGTACCCCTTCCGTAGCCACAAAAGGGCCAAAAAATGCACTGCATGAGGTGAGAAGATGCTGCGAGGCCCAAGGATCTGACCGTAGCCCTACAGTCCTTGAAACAATCGAGCGACGGCCATCAAAGGCCATGTCCAAAAGACTAGATTAGACATCCCCAGGGAGGCCAGACATTCTCAGCCAGGCGTAGGGCCTCGGGCTACCGACGTGGAAAACCTTTCTACCTAGTGAGTTGACGGTATCCAGCCCACTACGGCAGTACTTCCTCAACTGTATCCCACACCGTTTGTGTGTAGCGGCTCAAAAGACATGCAGTGTTCATAGAACGCAGTTCTAAGCTGGCGGAAGAAACATCTTCTTCCCAAGATGGTCCAGCACCTTGGATTCCCTATCTGGTGGAGCAGTAGGGAATGCGCTTCTTGAGGACGAGCCTAGGACCATCAAGCTCTCAGGGGTAGGGTGTTGAGAGAGGAAAAGGGTTCACCTGGGCCAGGCGGTGGAGTTGGGCAATCATCCTGTCCACAGGAGCCCCTGTGTTAGGCTTGGACCAAGTGCCCCGAATGACATCAGTGAGGGCCTCATTAAAAGGCATCAGGGGCTCTGAAGAGGCTTCTGCTAGCTGAGCACCTTAGTCGTGAAGTTAGTCCTGACAGCCACCATAGGAAGCTCGAGGCCCAGGGACTGAGTCACCCTACGCAACACAACAGCGTAGGAGGCTCTCTACTCCATAGCCACAGTCGGGGCAGAAAGCATACCAAGGTCTGGGGAGGTATCCAGATCACAGGCATCACCCAACTCCTCTCTCCAGTCCAGCTCCTCAAGTTGGTCTGCTAGAGGGTCAAAGACCCCTCCCAGTCCTCCTCACCCTCCTATGGCTACCAGTCAGGGCGGTAGGGAATGCCAGGGATGAACAGTGGTACAAACGTACCCTCCGGCACCAGCAGCACCATGCCCCTGTAGTAGGTGAAGCTTGAGCCAACGCCGGTTTGGGACAAAACTGGCGTCGGGGTGTCGCCACTGAAATTGGCGCCGGGGTAGGTACCGTGAGATTGACCATCACCAATCTGCAACCAGGTCTGAATCCTTGGGGCCCTGCGGAGCCGGGCAAGAGGCACTGGCATCGACGGCTCAGGGCACCCAACCGAGTCCGTAGGGCCCAAAGCTGTGCCTGCATGCTGTGTCGGGCTGACCTAAGATGCTGTGCAATGTTTCGTAAAATTGACAAAGCTGGGCAGGGGATGCTACGGGAAAGGAAAGGGAGGGAATCTTGCAGCCGTCCCAACCTTCTCCAAGGAAGGAGTCAGAGAGGGATGACTCTCTAGGTCCTGTGTCACGTCGGCCGATGGACGGGGAGAAGGCAAAGATCGTCGATGCTTTTACTTACCCAAGGTTGTGAAGACTTCGATAAATAGCGGTGATGGCTCAGCGGCCGGTCCCGCAACCTTGCCTTTGACTGGGGCCTCCAGCGGCGTGGAGCAGACTGCCGGGCCTCCAAAAGCTTTCGGGCTGCTCCAGCAGCGACTTCTTCTTCAGGGCCCAGCATCAGCTTGTGACAGGAGTCACACAGGGCTTGAAACCGGGTCGATGGCTGGACATCAGTTATGCTCCAGAAGTCGAAGGCTCAAAAGATGTCAACAAAAAGTCAAAAAAAGTTTGTCAAAAAGCAACTAAGGGGCAAGCTCTCTCAGGATCTGGACTGGCTGGCACGGAAAAAAAAAGAACTGACGTCAGTGCGCAGGGGCGGCATGTAAGTAGAAACCGCGACACAGATTTGACCAATACCACCTAAAGAAGCACAGATGTACTGCTAAGAAAAAAGATCTCTGGATCCAGTCTGACGTATGCCCAGACATGGGTCCCTTCCTCCCTTTGCCACTGGATTCAAGCTAGCTTGGCTGATGACGGGTGTTACCCAGAAACTGGTCCCAGGATGCTTGTTTCCGGTCCAGGGAAGACATGGCTTGGCAGTTCAGGATGGACTGTTCCCATGAGGCACAGGGTCGACTAATTTGCATATGGCTATGTCTGAACTGGGGTCGCCTAGTGAGCTAAAGAATGATGATGGATTCAACCCAGATCTGTGACTGGGGTGAGTCTCTGAAAAGTTTCAGCGCTCCGTCCATCATCTCCTGGTGTTTGCTTTTTGGGGGTAATTTTAAGGCAAGGAATCTATAACTAATAGTCTCCTCCAGACAGGTGTGATTTGCGTGCATTGGTAACAGCAATGTCTGAACCCTATCACCAAACAGTACCATTACATGGTAAGGTTGGTGGGCACTATAAGGACAATCACTTGCCTATATAGAGCCATACAGTAGTATACACTACAGCAACTGAAGACTTTGAAGTCTCACTGGGAGGAGGACCTGGGAATCCCCATTACAGAAACAGTTTGGGGTAATTTTTTAGCAAGAGTACCAAAAGTCTCCGTAAATGCACAATTTATTTTATTAGCAACATTTCCCTACACAGACAAAACATGTTACAAGGTCATATCAACAAATATTTCCACACATTGGAGGTGGCCTGCCTGACATGCGGAACAGTGGGAGTGGCGTTCAAACACGAGATCTGAGAATGCCCAACATTGGTATCTTATTGGAAAGACCTCACAGCAGTAGTAGCGAATACAATTTCCAGCTCGGTCCCTTGCACAATGGGCCACTGCATAGTAAATTGTTTCCCCCTCACCACCAAGGCGAAGGTAACAAGCCGATTACAAGACTTGTTTTCATCCTAGCAAAACAAGAGATTATGAGAAAAAGGAAAGCCCTGGGAGGGCCCAGAATAGCAGGGTGGCGAAAGGAGCTAGAAAAATGGGGCGGTTACTTAAGGAGGCCATGAGGAGCAATCGCTCCATTGAAATAGAGAGGGCTTCATAGATACTAATGGAGTTATTGAGAGACCCAGACCAAGATACACAAGACCCCATCCTGGAGGGCTCACCAACATCAACTCTCACTCTGTCTGGAGAGTCTGGTTATCGTTATATTCATGATGACCCACATTGTATGTGCATCTCTCTCCAACTGTGTGCGATTCGCGGTTCGCATCAGACTAGCCGACCAGTAGTATGCTTACCCTTATTACATATCTCTTGTAAAATGGAACCGACTTATGTAGTAGGGAGTGTGGGAGAATTGGGATGATTTCAGTTGTCTATATTATAATATGTGATGAAAAGTAAAGATGTCTGACTTATGAAAAGGCCTATGAGGTGACGTTGCCTCAAAAAGTAGTCTGCTGTATAGTTGACAAAAGCCTAAATAAAATCTGTTTACAAAAAAAGCAAGTGTTGAGGTCTGAACAAGGGGGTTAAGTAGCAATCTCAGTGTAACTTAGAGGTGAACTAGCTTCTGGAAGGCTTGCGCTGGCCGCTCCCTTCTCAGTAACTGCCTGATATGTTGGAGCCTGTGCTGGTGTTG
Organism: Lissotriton vulgaris; assembly: GCF_964263255.1. Taxonomy (NCBI): domain Eukaryota; kingdom Metazoa; phylum Chordata; class Amphibia; order Caudata; family Salamandridae; genus Lissotriton; species Lissotriton vulgaris. The sequence continues at coordinate 835,774,666 of NC_141696.1, read as the reverse complement.
CCTTATACAGGGATGGTCATATTCTAAGGAGTTTGTCTATGAAGGGGTCTTCCTCTTCACTCTCTGATTCTGCCTTATCCTTTCTGTTTCTTTTTTCAAATATGTTTCTTCTTCTCAGAGTCCTCGCTTTATATCAGTGAGTAGGTTCCTATTGTTTCAATCACTTCCGCCCTTCTTCTCTTCTGCCTCTCATCATCTTGGATGCTTATCCACTAATAAGCCTTTTTGAGGACCTTGGATGCAAGCTTCTTCCTTTTCTTTTCGTAGGCAACATGCTCCCACAGATTTAGGGCCTCACAGTGTGTATGGTCTGGTCTGGGGGCTAAAATCGTACCTGTAGGAAGCTGGCTCTGTATATACTATACCAAAATGAAGTGTAGTGTGCACAAGGTCCAGTGGAACCCCAAAGGTAGGCAGAGGTAAAAGTAGATAGCACCTTAATCTCTATTTGTGGTAGGGTGGGCGAGCAGTAAGGCTTTATCAGAGGGTAGTGTTAAGCATTTGTTGTACACACTCAATGAGCAAATTATGTCATACACTCAAAGACTGAACTCAGACGAATTTTGTTTGTATAAAATATTATCAAGGTATTTTCTTTCTAGAACCAAGCCAAGCCTGACACAGGTAAGTGAAATAAATGCTTTGCAATATATTATGCAGTGTTTACAAGTGAATGCAAGTCCAAATGCAGTTGTTTGAAATACAAGTAAGACAAGGTATTCAAATTACTGTACGGATTACTTTTTAGTTACTTTTTAGATTACTTTTTCTGCTCAGTGTGATATGCCTAGATATCACACTGGGACAGTTCCTAGAGAAAAGGTAAGTAAAATCTGTTTTCCACAATTCTTATTTTTCAGGTTTCCATACAAATCAAAGTCAAAAAAGTAGCTTTATTCGATTTCAATTAAAAAAATCACAAAAGCACAACTAGATACACAAAGTAGACATTAATAAAATTCATTTAAAACTGAGAAATACAGAGAAGCAGTCATAATAAAATTTCAATTCATTGTTGATCTACATCTGATTACGCTTTTTAAAAACATGGCAACTAAGTACATGGACATCTCATCTTCTAACATCCGCAGTTTCAATAATGCCGGTCTACATTGTCTCAGACCCCATTGCTTCAATAAAAGTATTAAATATGTATTCCTTGGCAATGTGTAAAATTTACAAAACAGAGTACAATGTATCAGTGACTGCTGTGATATGTCGTCACAGGCGCAGAGTGTCAAGTTTTTCGACTAGGTGTTAGGTTCGGGGAATGTAATTAGTCGAAAGAAGTTTCCCCCCTGAAGCGTGTCAGTAACATCCGAGTATAACAAATCTGGGTAAGTATTAAATATTTCTGGATACCCTGTCTCTGTAAAATTATTTGATTCTCCATCACAGAGACCTTTTTACCCACTAGCGGCTACCGTTAGTTCTCTAGTAGAACGAGGCAAATATCGTTCAGTTTTTTTCTTGAAATTGTTGCTAGCAGGGTCGGAAAGTCAAAAAATTCAGGGTGTCCAATCTCTTTAAGAAAGCCCTTAACAAATCTAAACCAATCAATTTTTAGGGCCCCCTTAAGCTTAAGGCAATCCTGAATTATATTCCTATTTAGTTCAGTTTCGCTCGAGGTCCATACCTTATGCCACAGCAAAACAGGACTCAGTTTAATAAGGTCTGTGACATAGTCCAGGCCTAGTTCCTTGTGGCAAATATACGTGGAGGTTGACTTAGGGACAGCTAAGAGATATCTGAGGAAAGCATTTTCACATGGCTGAATGTCACGGGTATCAGCAATCCCCCATATTCCTGAGCCATATATTACAGTAGAAACACACTTTGATTTATAGATATCCACCAAAATGTGTATGGGTCTGCCCCCCAGTTTATTTGCAAAATGTTGTACTGCCCCAATTGCACGGGAAAATGCTAATTTCCTCGTGTTAGCAGCTACCGACCATGTCCCATTCCTATTGAAACTAATCCCCAGGTAGGAAAAAGAAGTTAGTTAGTTCTATCTTTGACGTTGCTAGGGAGATATGATCAAACAAGAAAGAACAGTTTTCCCTTATCTACCACATAATTGAAAAAATGCAGCTGCTACAAAATAGGTGACAAGAACAAGACCATAACTTACAATATTACAACAAGGTATATATTATTTATTTCATTTTTATAAATATATGCTCCATAAATTTACTTCAAGTAACATTGTTTCAGAAAATTCATCAGACATAGTTAAATTTATAATTTTTATACAGACAAAATATGTTTATAAATACTGAAAAAGAGAACACAAGAATATAACTACGAATGCAAGTGAGTCAAACATTTATGACAAATCAAATAACTAAAGACAAATACATATGAAATGACCCCTGGAAAAAAGAAAAAAGATACCATCCGAACACATTCATAACAATCTCCACATTACCACTCAAACTACACACATTCTCACAACATTTAAAACACGGAAGAAAAATCAAGAGTGAAGGTCTCCATAGTCAATGGGAGACCCCGCACTTGGTCGACGCGTTTCGGCGGCTCAGGGCCACCTTCTTCAGGACCACTTCCGGTAAAGAAACCCAAATGTCCAGGGGGTAAAGAGGAGCGAGGGTTGACACTACTGATGACGATCTAGTGGCGCAATCCAATTATAAATATCCTGAGGGTAGTATGTCATCTATAAATGATCCCTATATAGGTAGCTGCAGGAGTAAATCGGATGTTCTGAGATTACTGAGGTAAGATTAGTCCTTGGCCTTCTATTTATTGATAAAAACCACCAATAGTTGGGTCCCAGCTCTTTTAGGTTAAAATTATGTCCATGAGGTATTATTAATTCATGTTCTATTCCGAATACTGGAAATGTTGCATCCAAACTATGGCGCGTCCTGATAAGATATGAGACTCGACTTCAATGGGACCGCATCGGATGTAATTTCAAACGCCGGGAAGATATTGCACTGGACGTTTCTCTTTTTCATGCAGCACATACTAAAAGTTTTTCCAATGTTGATTCTTAAGCCTCTGTTACCCATGTAGTCTGAGAAAGAACTAAGCGCTCTCTGTAGCCCAGTCTGGGTCCTGGCCATAATTACTGCATCGTCGGCGTAAAGTACCGCCAATTTGAGGGAAGTCCTGTTTTTCTTTCATTAAATGGGTTGCCACACTATTTATATAAAGATTAAATATAAAGATTAAATAAAAAAGGCGCTAATATGCAACCTTGACGTATTCCTTTTTAAGGGGAAATTTTGAAGTGCATTGGCCCTCACTTAGAATGCGTACTTTTGCACCAGTCCCCCGGTATAGTTCTTTAATAAAGTTCAGGATATTAGATTCAATGCCTAATTGTAACAAGGTATCCCACAATATTTTGTGGCTCAGGCAATCAAACGACAAACTTAAATCGACAAAAGTTAGAAATAGTTTGCCTTTTTTTGCTACCACGTGTTTGCCTATAATTATTGCCAGGTTAAACCCTTGTTCCACAGTTCTCAATCCTGCTTTAAAACCATACTGAAACTTTGAGAGGGCTCCTGTGTCTTCTGCCCATATCTGCAGTCTGTTTAATATGACTCTCTCTACCACTTTCATCAGAGAGTCTAGTAAAGGGATTGACCTGTAACATTTGGGATCGTTTCGGTGCCCCTTCTTAAAGATGGGGACCACGATTGCCTCTTGCCATGAATGTAAAAACCCTTCTTTGTTGCAACTGTTTAAAACATTGGTCAGAAGGGGTGCCCATAAATCTGTTGTTTGTCTTATAAATGTCTAGGGGGACCCCATCTGCCCCCAGGGGCTTTACCTGCCGCACTTTCTGTAATGGCTGTTTCAACTTCGGATAACATAAAATAGATATCTAATGGAAATGATCCCTCGAAATTCTTCTCAGGCGTCGCAGCTATTTCTACATGGCCACTCCCTGCTAAATCATCTCTTTTATATAATTCAGTAAAGTAGGTTACCCAAGAATCTTCATCAATGGCCATCTCTATAGTATCTGTGTTCCTGTCTATGAAGAAAGGTGCATGCACCGCCTTCCAAAACCCAGTGTTGTCTTTCAGGATACAGGTTTGGTGTAGAACTCACCACGCTTCCTGCTTCAATACCTTCTTCCGTTTTTTTATAGCTACGTAATAAGTGGCTCTAGCCTTTCTTATTTCAAGAGGGTTTTTCGGTTCTCTTTTGAGTGTTTGCTTCAAGACTGCATGTGCTTCCGTACTCTCTGAATCGAACCAACCCTTAACCTTTTTGCCAGAACTCTTCTTCAGAGTTCCTGAAAGGGCTTTGCTTATTTCTTCTGAGATACCACGAAAGGCCGTAATGACTGAGACGCAGTCATTATTTTCTGCTAAGCAGATCATAAAATCTTTATAGTTATTTTTTACTAAGCCTTCAAGGAAGGCAGTGGGCTCCACTCTGTTCCATTTTATGGAATAACCATTTAATTTAGCTAGGGTTAACCTATAGCTATATAGATTGTCTATAACGCAATTTTTCTTACTATTTTTAGAGGTAAAGTTTAAGGACAGGCTAATAGGAAAATGATCACTTAATGTGATATCACCTGTTTCAAATTTAAGGGCATTACAAAGATGACTATTTGATACCAGAATAAAATCGATCAGTGAGTTACATCCCCTGCCATTAAAAGTGGGTTTAAAAACCACTTGTGGGTAACATAGTTCATTAGCAAATCCCAGATCTAGTTGAAAAAGTAAGGTGTTTAAAAGATTCCCTGTAATAGTGTGTGCAAAGTGAATGCAAGGGTCACCTTCTAGGTTTTCCAGACCACACACGCCTGAGTGACTATTTGTACACAAATAACAATTAAAATCGCCCGCCCAAACCACACAGTTCCCCTTCAAGCAGTCATCACATGTATTTGGCATGCATCGTGAGAGATCATCTAGAACATTTATTAGTTCTGTCTTTAGAATATTATTATACAAATTGATCAAGTTAATACTTTGATTTCCTCCCACATTAAGTATCAAAGACTGATAATAATTTGGCCCCATATTATGTTTTTTGACCATGATGTTTGCAGTGTTTGATATATAGGTGCAAAGTCCCCCTGAGTTTCTGCCCCTCATTGTATGCTTAGCAGGTGTGTGGAAGGTTCGAAATCCATTTATATGAATGGCTTCCCGCTCCCAACACTCCTGAAAACAAATAATAGAGTATTTATTTATGAAGGGCATGAACATTGTATCATTTAGCTTACTGGATAGACCCGCTACATTCCAGGAAAGAAGAGTTAGAACATCGCCCTTATCTGTAAACTTACTTAAGGCTTTGTCCCTCTTGGAGGAGACTAAACTATTATCACAAGCTATATGATCCAGGCAGACTTCTGAATCCTGTTGTTGGTTTGTCGTGACTTGTTCTTGATAGACGACTAAGTGTAAAGGGAGCGAGTTACAGGGGGTGCCTACCGTATACTTGTCGATGTTAGGGACTCGCCTCGGACCCCCTTTATCCATTATAACATATGTATTTTGGGTACCCTCCTGAGTAATAACCATTGGATCACATTTCTATCTTATATTGTGGCCATTTGGGGGATTTTGATGTCCTCGCCCCACTTCCTTATTTATTTTATGTTCTCTGATCGAATGTAGTCAGTCCACCAAATCTAAACTACTGAACCTATTTTCAGTTGGTATGTCTCTCCAATCAGTTGATAATGCGTACTCTCTATTTTCCCTTCTGTCACGCGCGTATTTCGTGGCCCGTGTCCAGTCACCACCAGGGTCAGGTAAGTTAGTTGATGGATAAAAATACAAAAGTGGTTGAGGTTCTATAGATGATCTTGTATTTTGGTTTCTCCAGGTGCAAATGTAATCCACTGTACGGGTATCCCTGAAATCTACCAGCACACAATCCCCTGGGATTATTTTTGGGCTGTTTCCCACCCATGCAATTCTCCGTACCATCAATATTTCGCTTGTGATGTATGGAGGTAAAGATCGATTTGTATTAAGGCAATATGTCTCATTTTGTTTCTCAGAGACATATAAGATTCATGAATGGAGTTATCTAATTCTGGGACTCCGGTCAGTACAACCAGGTATGGGCTAGTTTCTGGTGGTAAATTAAAACTACAGCCCTCCTAGAGTTTCCAAACTGTTCTGTTAGAATCAAAACGGGGAGATCATTTAAAATATTTAAACACACTTGTGAATCATGTGGAATGTGAATTTAAAAGTGACGGAAACATGTATATTTTTATATCATAGATACCCCTGACGAAGGTTATTACCAAAATGCATTGGGTGTGATGTAATTCTTGCACAATTTGGAGGACTCGAGATTCAGAACACACTCATGTTTAGGCCTGGTTAGGCTATCATGAAGTAATTAAATGCAGAAGTTTAAATGAATTTTGCATCTTTGGCGTGACAAGAAAGTTTGGATGAAACTTTGGAATAATATTGGTGAAAGGGACTTATTTGGAATACTAAAGTGTATACAGCTGTGCAACTCGCCAATGACCTGCAAGTTACGGGCCATTATTCTTCTAGCATTGAAAGTATTTGTGTGCAAATGGAACGGAGCACACACGAGTGTATGCACGCTAAATTTGATAAAGAATTCAAAGGAATCCAGATCTGAAAAGAAGGGTGTGCTTCAGAATCCTGACTGTTGAATCGTCTTTGCATTTGTGACATCTAACATGCCCCTAGTAGTCAGTTCCAGCTGAGAGAGCTGTTTCTCGATACGTAAAAGTCTGGATTCTAAAGGTTCAAGGGAAACTTTTAACAAGGCCCCCAGTTTTTTTAATAAGGGATCGTCTTCCACCTCGATTCTGCCTACAGTGTTATCATCACCTCTGGAAATTAAATCTTGGTTTAATGTGACCGAAGACTGAGGGGCGTGCCTAGTCGGGGTCTTCCGACCACTATCCCCCTTTGTCTTGGAGGAAATATCGCTCTTACCCGTTTCTTTAGCTACCTTAGATTTCCTACCTCCAATATTTGTTGTGTAGGCCCTCTTTCTCTTTGGAATAGCGCCCTCACGTCTCTCCCTTAATTTTCTAGTGTTCAATACCTCCGGTGAATTAACACTCGTTGGAGTTAAAACAGCCTCTAGTGTTTCGGATATTTGTGAGTTATTCACAGGCAGAATGTTTGATTGTTCAAGGGGGGTAGGAGGACAGTTTATGAGTGCTTGGGCTTCGGTAGGATCAGCTTTTGAGGTATGGTCGGGTGTACGGGCTGTCGCAAAATGGCCCATGGAGGATCTTTTAGCCATCGCCAAATCTTGTGGCACACGTCGTTCCATTAAAATTATTTCTTGGTCAATTACCGAATTAGCTCTTATTATAAAATTATCCAGGGTACCAGTTAGTAACGTCCCTGCACTTGCAGCTTTGCTTCTGCTCTCATGTGCAGACATAATATTGTCAAGATCTATAGCCGGGATTACTGTTATACCAAGACAAACACCAGTTACCGGAAACAAATGACAGAGGGTGGGCCCGGTCCGTTCTCTCTCGGGCTAAAACGGGCCCGCCCTTGGCCCAGGCTTCGCCCGGTGCGCGCCCGTGTGCGTCCTGTGGAACGCGGAAGTGGGTGTGGCTAAATACAGTCAGGAGTGGGCGGGAAGAGTCCCTGGTGCAGGCAATGATCTTGCGCTCGGGCTGCTGGTCCTCGCAGTCCCACAGCGCGGCTCCCAAAGCGATGGCAAGTTCACAAGTAAGAAATCCAGGGTGTTTTAAAAAGCAGCAGAGTTACAGCCCACGAAGAAACTGCTACGAGCGGCTCCCGTGAAGCGGGGGCCGCGAGCAGTTATATGGTGCAGTCAGGAGTGGGCGGGAAGAGCCCCAGGTGCCGGCAATGATCTTGGGCTCAGGCTGCTGGTCCTCGCAGTCCCGCAGAGCGACTCCCAAAGCGATGGCAAGTCCACAAGTTAAAAATCCAGGGTGTTTTAAAAAGCAGCAGAGTTACAGCCCACAAAGAAACTGTTATGAGCGGCTCCCGTGAAGCGGGGGCCGTGAGCAGTTATATGGTGCAGTCAGGAGTGGGCGGGAAGAGTCCCAGGTGCCGGCAATGATCTTGCGCTCGGGCTGCTGGTCCTCGCAGTCCCGCAACGCAACTCCCAAAGCGATGGCAAGCCCACAAGTTAAAAATACAGGGTGTTTTAAAAAGCAGCAGAGTTACAGCCCATGAAGAAACTGCTACGAGCGGCCATACAAATCAACTCCACACTTAAAACATTTTTCCGAGTATAACAGTCAATTGCTTCCTAAGAGACAAATTAAGTTAACGGTAACCAGGTACGTAATCAGTCTTTGGGGTTGAGCTTCTGGAGTTAGAACAAGGGTTCCCCCAGGGTCAAGAATGCATTCTTGTTACATCCTCAGCGGCACAAGGGTGGCCGGGTGCAGAGTGCTGACGCCCAATGTTATCCAACAGGGGATAGAGGGCCTCATGTTGGTGGCTGCTTACGAGCAGGCCACTGGGTTGTGGGAGCAAAGCTCCTGGTGTTAGGCTCAGGGCAAAGGGGGATCCGGTTTAGCATACAAAGTGCACACACAGAGGCGCAGGGGCGGCTGGGTGCAGGGTGCTGTTTTGGCGTTGGGTTCCTAGTTGTTTTCAATGGTGACTTTTGGTTTTGGTTTACAGCTGCAGGCTTGGTCCAGGAAGACTTCCGGGAGGTACCAACAGCTCGACAGGTAAGTTGGAGAGCTCGGGGACGTAGGTGCACCTCGGGTTCTCTTATCCAGGGCTCGGGGTGGCTGGATGCAGGGGTGCCTTTTGTTGTTGGATTTCACCTTACCAAGCCACTCGCTGTTGGGGAATCTCCGTGCAGAGGCTGCAGGGGAAGTCGGGGAGTCCTAGAGGGATCAAATCACTGTGGTCATGGGCTCTGGAGCGCTGGGGGGCTCGCTGGGACCTGTGGGCCAATCGAACCTAGGCAGTAGGCGACGGATGCAGTGGTGGTTCCAGGCATTGCGTTTATACTTATTATATACTTACATGCACTTTGTGGGCTCTGGAGATCAGCCCTAGAACTTGTCTGCTTCCGCTTAAGGACTTTTATTTCTGTTCAACTGCCTCTAATGAACTGTCTTGATAAAAACCGACCAGCAGAGGTCAGTAAAATACCAGATTTAGCATTCTCTAAATTCCAGTCTATAGAAATTGTCTTACACGAGCACCCGTAGACAATAATATTTTTTTCAAATCTTGAATTTTCAGTGATATGACCACCGTAGGCCCTCATTTTATATTAAAAACAATGCTTTGGACTATACCATTTTCTGCTGAAAGGCAATATTCCTCTCCATATGTTCCCATACCTGGCGTGTCAAACAGTTTGGTGCTTACTTTCCCTCTATGTTGAAGAACAATAGATGTTTCAGCACCTAGGCTAATGTGCTGCATAGCTAAATACATATAAGGTCCCAAAGGCGAGACCCAGAGATTTACGTGGGCCGGGTATCACCGGTGCTGAGCACCAGCAGTTTATTAAAGGGGCCTCAAAATGAGTCTCTATCGGGCTCGTTTTTGTGCCCTGGCACAGCCTGTCCGTTTTTTTGCGGACTGCAGTGACAGCAGGCACAATAATGTGTGCATACTCACACTGCTCACTAGTGGAAAAGTTATGGCATGACATCATGTCAGGTGAGTGTTGTGGAGGAAGGGAAATCCTTTAAAGAGAGTCATGTTCTCTCTGGATTTCCCTTCTCCTTTTGAAACTCAGGAGCAGCAAAGTTGTCGTCGTGTCACCAGGGCTTTAAGTGGAAGCTTTTCAATATTATATACAAGCCATAGTTGCTGCTTATTTATCTTATGCAACTAAGTCAATAGTCCTGACTTCTTGTAGGTATAATGTTACTTGTATTTTATCTGGCGGCAATGACAGAAACAGCAAAATACAAGTCGGGCGGCCCACTATGCTAAACACAGACTTTTAGCTTATGTGTTTTAAGCCACACTCTTAATTACATTGGCCATGCCCCTTTATGAGACCCTCCTAGTTTTTTCATCCAATTTAAAGCCCTGACCAGACCGATTGCATTGCAAATGATTGTGTTATACTGTTGCTTCATTATGTTGTCATTTTTAGGTCGAGCCTATAGCGGCAGAAAGCATGTGCTGTTCGCTTTGCGAAGCATGGAGTATGAAGTGGAAGCTCTGCCCACTTCCACGCCCATCTTTTTCATTGGCTTGTGTCTTTGTCCTTTCTAAATGCTGCCTTCCTATTAGTTTATAGGCTTTTAGTCCCTCCTCATGATGGCCATGTCCTCATTTATATCCTTATATGGCTTCTGGTCCCATTCCTTTGTGTGTTAAATGGTATGTGCTATTTAGATTGTGAGCACTATTTTCTTTCAATGCTCTCCCCTCCTACGGCAGTCCATTCCTTTTCGCTCTCCTGTCCTATGCCCGCCTTCCTGCTGGCTGTGCCTTCCTGCCGCCCTGCCTACACCCCACTTCAGTTTGCAATGCAATAGGTCTCAGGTAAATGCGAGTCCTATTACATTGCAAATGCTTGTTCTTCTTAGGTTGCGGGAATCTGCCATCTTGGTTAAGGGAAGCCCCCTAAATACTGTATTTAGGGGTGTTTTAGGGGTCTCAGGGTCAGTAGCCATTGGGCTACTGACCTTAGGGCGGGTACACCCTTGGTGTACTTACCCCACATGGGGGAGTGTCCACAATCCCTAATCCTGATTGGGGAGTGCCTGCCATCTGCAAGATGGCGGGCACTTAAGAGTGGACTTCACCTCGCCTCCCCCACCTGAGGCGTGGGGTTGGCAGAGGTGGGCAAACCTTCTGGGCTGGCTAATTTTTTTCCCCCCTGGGGGTCGCATTACAAAGGCTGCAAGTCCTTTGAATCTCCCCTGCCACAGATGGCTCTTCCTGGACTGGGGGAGGTGTGAACACCTGCACCCAGGAAAGGCTTTGTTTCTGGGCTCAGGGAGCAACGGCTCCCACCCCACGGGTCCACAAACGTGTCTTGTGGTGGCAGGCTGGAGTGTACCAGTCAGGAAACCCACCAGAGGCTGGTCGTTTTTCAGGGGGCATCTTTAACATGCCCTCTGAGTGCATTTTTCTTTGAATTCCACACTGACATCAGTGTGGGTTTAATGTCCTGAGGAGTTTTATACCAAACTTCTCGGTTTTCATTGTAGCCAATATGGTGCTGTGGAGGTTGTAATGACTACCTCCCAGTACCATATACTCTTAATGGCAGCCCTGTACTTACAATGTCTAAGAAAGGACTTAGACACTGTAGGGATACATGGCTCATGCACCTGTACCATCACCACTGGTATAGTGCACCCAGCTAGAGTGGTGGATGATCTATGCCAAGGCAGTGGGTTGTAGGCATGGCACACAGGGATGTGTGCCATGTCGACTCTTCACTTTGTTCTGCACCAAAACACGCAGCATGCAAAGGCAGTGTGTGAGTGTAAAGGTAAAGGGCCTCTAAGGATGGCACAATACGTGGTGCAGCCCTTAGAGACCTTCCCTGGTCACATTGCCCCGGGTACTTGGGGTACTATTTACCAGGGGCTGACCTGTGGCCATGGTGCCAATTGGGTTTAGTACAGTTTTGGAGAAAGAACACAGGCCCTGGGAACCTGATTGGGAGGGACCCAGGGCACATCAAGTCAAAGTGCATCAGTAGTTCTGGCAACAAGTGGGGGCGTTACTGCAACAGAAATCCAGCTTCTCACGGTACCGCTCAGTGGGAAGCACAGACCTTTCTGGAGCCCCAACACTCTTTCCTGAAAACATCTGTTCAAAAACTTTATAGTGAAAAAGGGATCATAGATCATTATAAATATTCTTCAGGTAACGTTTTTCTTACCTGTGCAACTTTCGTGAAGTCCAAGGAACGTATTTTGACAGACAGAAAAGTTAATTTAGGTTAACTTCATAAAAATGCCTAGATGGTCCTGCTTTAAATCTCCCCTAAAAGCTGGGTTTTTAGCTTGCCACTAAAAGAAATATCCCTGTCACGGTAGAGATGGAATGGTGAATAATGCCTATTGTGGATCAACATAGAGCACTCGCTTCCTTTCCCTGTTCCATCAGCTGTATTCTTATCCACTAGCAACTGGAAACCTAACAAGGAACTCACCATCCATGCTTCCACTAAAAGAATATGACACAAATGCAGTAAATTCCCCATACAAAACAAAATCTGCCTGGTGTATTAATTCACAGAAAAACTGCTCTTTGTCCATTCTGGGGCATGGAATAGACAAAGGCATCTTTATTCTTATGTATTATTTTCAAAGGGATTCTTTTTGTACTTTCTGGTATACCAATCCAAAGACAAAAGTATGCTGTATGGAAGAAAGAAACATTCTAATATATTAAAATGTTCTAAGGCACATTTCCCTCCTCTGTGTATCACACCCTTATGCTATATCCTTTAGCACCCCACATGTTCACATAATTTAGCTTTCCTCCAATGGCTGATGGTGAGAAGTGCTGCTTTTTGTGCCACTGCAGACCAGCAACATCCTAGCTTCCTGAATAGAACAGTGTTGCCTTGCTACCATCTTTTTCTCAGATTGTGACATCATTGGTTCTTACCAGAGTGAGATGGCTTTGTGACATCAAAGAATCTTGAGGGTCGCTACGGCGCTGGTGTGTCAACATTGGCAGCTGTAGTCAAGACTTTGCTGCCATCTTTGTCAAAGTTGTTACATACTACAGAATTTGTTTCTGGTTTAGAGATTTTGTCAGGCCTCAACCTACGTCATTATAATATTTCTTCACTGTTACATCTTTGTGACATGACAGGTAAGGAATTCCTCATTTTATATTTTAAATGGCTCATTTATTCCCATACATATGGCTAGATTAGATTAAAGTCTGGACTTGTTGGTAGAGCATTGCAGTGATAAAGTAACTTGAAGTTAATGTCTCATTTTGCCCCTTCATTTTGTGTCCTTCATCATCAGAAGCAAAGACATATCAAGAATCAATAGCCAAACATCAGAGTCTTTATATGTTCCTCCTAATTCGCACCTTATCTCAGTACTTTTAGCTCTGTTAGCACTTTAGTACTGAAGACTTTCTACCCTGACTTGACATGTAAACACAACGTAGCTGGAGAGCCCAGATAATCACCGAAAAAATCCTCATCTCTGTCCATACTGTTTCCAATGATTAACAAACGTTGTAAAGCTAACGGCTACGTTTTTAGGACATCAATAGCTATAAACTGTTCATTGACATAATTGCCATGCCAATAGAATGAGAAATGAGAGTGAAATACTAAAGAGAGTACCAAAGACAGAAATAAGAAATGAGGAAGATTTCGTAATGACAGACTCTATTAATCTGATCAGAGGCTTAGGGACATTGTACACCACAGACCTATATAAACCAGAGATGCATTTTCTCTCTACACCACAATTGTAAGCCTGGCTCTAGGGGGCTACACTACAGAAGTGCCCTGGCTGGCAGCTAGTCATTGTCTAGTGTATGTCGAAGTCTTAGATAAAAGAAAAATTGTGATTGTTGCAAATCATATTCGGCCATTAGTTGTTCGTAGAGGGTCATGTGGTCAGACATCCTACAGTTCGGAAATTCCTGGCATGTACCAATTCTTTCTTCTACCTCAATTCCAAAACATTTCCCAGCTCGCTACATGCCTAATATTATCAATCAATTCTCTCACATGCATCTTTAATCCCTTCAACTTTACCAGCTTTAACTCCTTATCCCCACCAACATCCTGACATTCTTTCTCAACTACCTACTCTGTGTTAGAAAAAATTAGCATTAATCTGACACTTTCTATTTTTGCATAGGCTTTGTGTACTATCCTGGCAGCTCCCTTGCTCATGTAAAGCAATTTGCTCTCATTGTTATGCCCTAAGAAGTCCATTCCTACATTGTCTTTCATGATTTCCTCAAAATAAAAAAAATTAGAAACAATTGGGGTGTGGCCAAGACTCCGATGGAGTAGGACGCACCTTGCAGTGTCTCCCTCCTCTGGTGGCCGACCTAAAGAAACTAGCAGCAGCGGGCCTTGGGGGCACGAACGGGCCCCTTCCTAAACTCCACCAACCCATCTACCCCGTATCTGCAACCCGTTTTTTCTTCCAGGCCCGAGCTGGGGGCTGATACATAGTGGGCAACCGGGGAGAGCGGCTTCACCCACCATCTTGGGCCCAGGGCTTGTGGAAGAGTCCAGACAGGTGGGGGCCGGGGACCCCATCGTGGGGGCCCTGGCCAACAATTATTGGTGACCGGGGAGTGGTGCCTAAATTCCAAGGGCATGGACGGGCCTCCGACGCCCCCACTTGGGGGGGCTTGATTGCCAGACCAGGATGGAGCTAAGCAGATCGCTGGACTGGCAGCGTGGTCCGGACGGACCTCGCCTGCTGGGCGCCCGGCAGGTCCCACCCTCTCGGATCTCTTTGGGACACAATCTGTGTGGTGGTATCAGCGAGGATGTGCCCTCAAGCGATTGGACTGTTACCTGGAAGGGCCTCTGTCATCTGAGGCCGGCGACGCCGTCATCGGGCGGCCATCTTGCAGGCTTCCTCCCCGTGACTAACCGGGTGAGGAGAGGCAAAAACGCCCCACCTGTGCTGCCTGAGTTGAACTGTGGCATTCCCCGGCGGGGAAAGAGGAGTGATCTCGTTACCCCCCGAGTGGAAGTGCTCCATTCCGCAGGTTCCTGCCTCGGGGAGTCCCCACCAGCGTGGGTATCGGAGAGAAAGACGCCGGCCCTCATCGGAGGCCCTGATGTCCATCGAGCTGAGTGTTGAGACTGGAGTGAATCTGCGCCAAACACAGACGGAGCTGAGGCGACCAGCCGTGCATTCGGGCAGCGAGCCCTACCCCATCCATCTGCCATCCAGTCTTCGACTTCCAGTGGCCAGTGAGGCGGGGCTGGATCCTTTGCCGGTAATCTGTCCAGGCCTTGGGGTGACCGACCTGGTCGGGGCCACCATGCTATGGAGTTGCAATTGTTTGAACTAAGGGGGCTCCGGGAGACCGGTTTTGCAGTCGGACAGCGAGCCTGACCCCTATACTGTGCCCTCCATGTTTGGCCTCCGTTGAGACCCTGACTTGAGGGTTGGGGCCTTATTTGATTGTCCTTTGCCTAACTCAGAACACTGGTTCTGGGGGCAATTCCAATTCAGGGAATAAAACAATGAGAAACAAGAATGAAAGGCCAGACTACAAACAATATGAAAGGGCAATAGCTCCAAATGTAAAAATGTCACCCACCAAAAAGCTGATATCACAATTATTTATTCATTGTATTTTCGGTAGCGATGTGTTTGTAAGAGACATTTATTAGTTATAGATTCCTTACCTTAGAATTACCCCAGACGTCAGACTGGATCCAGAAAATTTTTATCTTAGCAGTACCCATGCGCGTCAGTTGGTGGCGTCGGTTGACTCTGCATCCGTCGTCTGCATCGTGGTTGCCAGTATCACATTGCATTGTCTACTTAGATTTCACCATTGCATGCTGATGTCAGTTCTGACATGACTTTCCACATCAGAAGCGCAAAGCCATGCAAGACCCTGACCACTTGCGCACAAACCTAGGGCCCTGTAAGGAAGTCCCTATCCCTAGAAGTCAGTTTGCAGAACGGGAAGGATGGGTAGGACGGTAAGGAATCTACAACTAATGTATTTTTCTTACAGATACGCTGTTACCGAAGGTAAGTTACTTGCTCATCTGAAAGAGACTATTAGTTATAGATTCCTTACCTTAGAATAGATACCCCAGCAATAACAACCCCAGAAGTGGGTCTGCGAACTAAGTTCACACCAGGAAGAGCTGGAGAACAGAACCTCTAAAAAAGCTGTCTCTCTGGACTTGGCTGTCCAGGCAGTAGTGCTTAGTAAATGTGTGCAGGGATGCCCCTGTGGCTGCCTGGCAGATGTCAACCAGCGGAACTCCATGTCCCAAAGCAGTAGCCGCTGCTGTCGCCCTGGTAGGGTGGGCACGAGGCCTACGGTAGGTTCCTTTTTAGCCAAAGAATAATATATCTGAATGTATAGGGCGCCCCATAGAGAGATGTACATTTGTGCACTGCCCAACCTTTCTTGGCGCCCACATAACCCACAAAAAGCTGACCGTCCACCCAGAAGTCTTTAGTGCTGTCAAGGTGGAAATACAGCAATACAGCTCACGTTTTGGGTCCAGATGGTGGAGTCTCTCCTCCTTTTTGGAAGGGTGCGGAGGCGGGAAGAAGGTGGTCATGTGATGGTCTGACCTATGTGGAAAGAGGTTACCACTTTGGGCATAAAAGAGGGCCTAGTGCAAAGAACCACTTTCTCCTGATGGACAGCAAGACAGGGTGGTTTGGAACATAAAGCTTAAAGCTCACTCACCCTGCGAGCAGAGGTGATGACAAGCAAGAAAGCAGTCTTTAAAGTAAGGAGACGAAGGGGACAATTATGTAATGCCTCAAAAGGGAGAACACATAAGATAAGGACAAGATTCAAGTCCCACTGGGGTATTACGAAAGGAGAAGGAGGAAAGAGATGAGTGATGCCTTTAAGAAATCTGTTAACAATAGGGGACTTGAAAAGAGAAGGCTGATCAGGAAGGCGAAGAAAAGCTGAAAAGGCCAAAAGATAGCCTTTAGGAGTTCCCTGAGCAGAGCCCTGCTGGGCCAAATAAAGAATGAAAGAGGGGCAGAAAGGGGAACCACAGCCTTTGCTGTGCAACATGCCACAAATTAGTTCCATCTACAGGCGTATACCATTTTAGTGGAGGGACACCTGGCTGCCAAGCTGACATTACAGACTTCAGGAGGAAGGCCGAGAGCTGTCAGCTGTCGCTGCCCAATCTCCACTCAAGGAGGTAGAGGCTGGACAGGTTAGGGTGGAGGACCGTCCGCTGCTGCTGCGACAGAAGATCCTCCTGAAGAGGCAGTCTGATCGGAGGATCGATGGCCATGCTCATGAGTCCGGGATACCAGACTCTTTGTACCCAGTCCGGAGCCACAAGAATGACGAGCCTGTTCGCGCTTGATCTTCTTCAGCACTCTGGGCAGAAGTGGTATAGGCGGAAAGGCGTACAGGAGGCCACTCATGATGAAAAGGGTCGCTGAGCGAGTGCTGCCTTGGAAACTCTAACTCGCAGAACTGCTGACACTGCGTGTTCTCTTCATTGGTGAATAGATCTACCCAAGGCTCTCCACACTGCCGAAAGAGAGCTTGCACCACCTCTGAGTGAAGGAGCCTTTCTTGATCCATGATGCACTGGCAGCTGAGTTCGTCCACCCTGGCATTCAGGGAACCTGCCAGGTGTTGAACCACCAAGGTCATGCACTGCTGGTCCAGCCATGTCCAAAGGTGAAGAGTCTCTTGACATAGGGTCCACAACCGCGCCTTGTTTGTTACAGTGGCCACAAGGAAGTGGTGTTGTCCGTGAACACCTGCACTACTCTTACTTTGACAGAAGGAAGGAATGATTTCACTGCAAGATGAATCGTCCGGAGCTTCAAAAGGTTGTTGTGGACTCCGGACTCCACCGGAGACCAGCGGCCTCTGATCTCTGCCTCTACCATGTGGCCGCCCCATCCGTCACTACTGCGGATTCCGGTTGGGGAAGGGAGATGGATCGGCCATTGAGCCAATCCTGGTTCATGGGCACCACTGCAACTGACTTGCAGTCCCATAGGAGATCTGGATGACATAGGAAAGATTACCCTGATGCTGCACCCACTGGAACTTCAGGTCCCACTGCAGAGCCCGCATATGCCATCTGGCATGATCTTCCAGAATTATGCAGGAGACTATGAGGCCCAGCCACCTTAGGATCATTCTCACCGAAATCCAGGATAGAGGCTGAAACATCAGTATCATTGCCCGAATATCCTGGACTCGCTGCTCGGAAGGATAAGCTCGAAACTGCACTGTATCCAGAACTTCTCTGAGAAAAAGGAGCTTCTGAGAGGGAATCAGGTGCAACTTCGGCACGTTGATAGTAAACCCCAGCGAGTCCAGGAAGTCCGTTGTAGTCTAGAGGTGGGAGACGACAGCCTGGGGCGAGCCCACCATCAACAGCCAGTCGTCGAGCAAGGGAAGACTGGAACCCCTGATCTACGCAGATGAGCTGCAACCACCACCGTCACTTCTGTAAACACCGAGGGGCGCTGGTAAAGCCAAAGGGGAGCACAGTAATCTGAAAATGCTTGTGGCCTACCGTGAACCGTAGGTAACTCCAGTGGGCAGACAAGACAGGGATATGAAAATAAGCATATTGCAAGTCCAATGCTACCATCCAGTCTCCAGGGTCGAGGGCAGACAAGACCTGAGCCAAGATTAACATTTTGAACTTCTCCTTCCGGAGGAAGCAGATGACCTCCCTGAGGTCTAAGATAGGATGCAGTCCTTTGTCCTTCTTGGGTACCAGGAAGTAGTGGGAGCAACCACGACCTACTTCTGGCACAGGGACCTGTTCGATAGCTCCCTTGGCCAAGACAGCCGCAACTGGCGGAGAACAGCCAAATGATCCTCCGACATGCGATGGAGTGCTGGTGGCATGGAGGGAGGAGGGGTCTCAAAGGGGAGGGAGTAGCCCCTTCAGACTATCTGCAAAACCCAATTGTTCAACGTGCTGTTGTGCCAGTGGGGGAGTATATGGCGGATCATGCCACCCACTGGCAACTGGTGACCCTGAAAGGTCGGACTAGGAAGGTTTGAAGGCTGCTGCAAAAGGGCATTGGTTAAATGGCCCACCCGCTGACCCGCAGACCTGCGACACTGGGTCCCACGTTGTCCTGGGCCACAAATAGGCTGGGTAGCTTCCACGGCACTGTGGCTCTGGGTGGAACGTGGTGGAGTACGCCTTCCATAGCCATAAGAGGGCCAAAAGACACACTGCATGAGGTGAGAAAATGCTGTGAGGCCCAAGGATCTGACCGTAGCCCTACAGTCCTTGAAACAATCGAGCGACGGCCATCAAAGGCCATGTCCAAAACACTAGACTAGGCATCCCCAGAGAAGCCAGACATTCTCAGCCAGGCATAGGGCCTCAGGGCTACCGATGTGGAAAACCTTTCTACCTAGTGAGTTGGCGGTATCCCGCCCACACCGGACGGTTAATTTTTGCTGCACAGCCCGGGCCTCCTACGGGCACTGCGGCAGTACTTGTACAAGTGTATCCCACACCGTTCTTGTGTAGTGGCTCAAAAGACATGTAGTGTTCACCGACCGCAGTTCTAAGCTGGCGGAAGAAACATCTTCTTCCCAAGATGGTCCAGCACCTAGGATTCACTATCTAGTGGAGCAGTAGGGAATGCACCTCTTGAGGTCGAGCCTAGGACCACCAAGCTCTGAGGGGTAGGGTGTGGAGAGAGGAAAGGGGTTCACCAGGGCCAGGCGGTGGAGTTGGGCAATCATCCTTTCCACAGGAGCCCCTGTGTTGGGCTTGGACCAAGTGCTCGAAGGATATCAGTGAGGGCCTTATAAAAAGGTAGCAGAGGCTCCGAAGAGGCGGTTAGTCCTGATAGCCACCGTAGGAAGCTCGAGGCCCAGGGACTGAGCCACCCTACGCAACACAACAGCGTAGGAGGATCTCTACTCCATAGCCACAGTCGAGGGAGAAAGCATATCAAGGTTTGGGGAGGTATCCAGATCACTGGCATCACCCAACTCCTCTCTCCAGTCCAGCTCCTCAAGTTGGTCTGCTAGAGGGTCAATGACCACTTCCAGTCCTCCTCATCCTCCTATGGCTACCAGTTAGGGCGGTAGGGAATGCCAGGGATGAACAGTGGTACAAAAGTACCCTCCGGTGCCAGCAGCACCGTATCCCCGTAGGAGATGAAGATTGAGTCTACGCCGGTTCGGGACAAAACCGGCGTCGGGGCATCTCCACTGAAATTGGCGCAGGGGTAGGTACCATGAGGTTGACCAGCACCAATCTGGAACCAGGCCTGAATCCTTGGGGCCCTGCGAACCCGGGTAAGAGCCACTGGCATCGAAGGCTCAGGGCACCCAACCGAGTCCGTAGGGCCCAAAGCTGTGCCTGCATGCTGTGTCGGGCCGACCTATGATGCTGTGCAACGTTTCGTAAAATTGACAAAGATGGGCAGGGGATGCTACGGGAAAGGGAGGGAATCTTGCAGCCGTCCCAACAGGCTCAGAGGAACCAGTCCAAGAGTGATGACTCCCCAGTTCCTGTGTCGTGTTGGCCGATGGGCAGGGAGAAGGCAAAGTTCGTCCATGCTTTTACTTACCCAAGGTTGTGAAGGCTTCGATAACGAGTGGTGTTGGCTCAGCGGCCGGTCCCGCAACCTTCCCCTTGACTGGGGCCTCGAGCGGCGTGGAGGAGACTGCTGGGCCTCCAAAAGCTTTCGGGACTGCTCCTGCAGTGACTTCTGCTTCAGGGCCTGGCAGTCGAAACACGAATTTGGGTCGCTGTCGTGCTCCAGGCACCAACGGCACCCGAGGTGTGGATCGGTGACCAACATCAACTTGTGACAGGAGTCACACAGGGCTTGGAACCAGACATCCCTTATGCACCAGGAGTTGAAGACTCAAAAGACGTCAACAAAAAGTTGAAAAAAGTTAGTCAAAAAGCAAATAAGGGGCAAGCTCTCTCAGGATCTGGCTGGCAGGTAAAAAGAAAGAACTGACGTCAGTGCGCAGGGGCGGTATCTAAGTAGAAACCGCGACATCATCCCGGTGACCACAACGCCACCGACAAATGCAGATTTGACCAATGCCACCTACAGAAGCACAGAGGTTCTGTAAGAAAAAAGATCTCCGGATCCAATCTGACGTATGCCCAGGCATGGGTCCCTTACTCACTTGCCACTGTATTCCAGCTAGCTTGGTTGATGACGGGTGTTACCCAGAAACCGGTCCCAGGATGCTTGTTTCCGGTCCAGGGACGACATGGCTTGACAGTTCAGGCTGGACTGTTTCCCATGGGGCACAGGGTCAAGACTGATTTGCATATAGCTATGTCTGAACTGGGATGGCAAAGTGAGCTAAAGAGTGATGATGGATTCAACCCAGATCTGTGACTGGCGGTGAGTGTCTGAAAAGTCTCAGTGCTCCGTCCATTATCTTCTTATGTTTGCTTTTTGGGGGTAATTCTAAGGCAAGGAATCTATAACTAATAGTCTCTTTCAGACAGGTGTTATTTGCGTGCATTGGTAACAGCAATGTCTGAACCCTACCACCAAACACTGCCACTACATGGTAAGGTTGGTGGACACTATAAAGACAGTCTCTTGCCTATATAGAGCGATGCAGGAGTTTACACTACAGCAACTGAAGACTTTGAAGTTTCACTGGAGGAGGAGCTGGGGATCCCCATTACAGAAAGAGTTTGGGGTAATATTTTAGCAAGAGTACCAAAAGTCCCCAGAAATGACGGGCTTAAATTGATTAGCAACATTTCCCTACACAGACAATACATGTTACAAGGCCATATCAACAAATATTTCCACACATTGGAGGTGGCCTGCCTGACATGCGGATATCAGTGGGAGCGGAATTCAAACACATGATCTGATAATGCCCAACATTGGTATCTTACTGGGAAGACCTCACAGCAGTAGTAG
This sequence comes from Lissotriton vulgaris, assembly GCF_964263255.1. NCBI lineage: Eukaryota > Metazoa > Chordata > Amphibia > Caudata > Salamandridae > Lissotriton > Lissotriton vulgaris. The sequence continues at coordinate 835,753,134 of NC_141696.1, read as the reverse complement.
CGAATACAATTTCCAGGGAGGTCCCCTGCACAATGGGCCACTGCATAGTAAACTGTTTCCCCCACACCACCAAGGGGAAGTTAACAAGCAGATTCCAAGACTTGTTTTTATCCTAGCAAAACAAGAGATTATGAGAAATTGGAAAGCCCTGGGAGGGCCCAGAATAGCAGGGAGGCGAAAGTACCTAGAAAAATGGGGCGGTTACTTAGGGAGGCCATGAGGAGTAAGCATGGGCGGAAAATCTGTTCCGCTCGTGGACTTTGCGGATTTTCGGTAAATTCGCAATCCGCGAACTCTCGCGAATTTACCGAAAATCCACAAATTCGCACGCATCTTGGTGATACAATATTGCGGCGTGCGGCGTTCACTTACCGTCATTCAGCGTTTGCCGAGTTGTTTTTCTCGATATTTTGCGAGTGCTGCGCCATTTTGGATCTTGCTGCGGGATCCCGCGGGAGTTTGGCGACCACGATCACGTAATCGCGGCTTGCCACCTTGCACAGCACGCATCGCGAGAGTTCGCAATTGCGAACACGTAGATGCGGCGGGCAGCAACAATCTCGCACTCGCGAAATGCAGAATTTGCAATTCTGCACAAGAAATCCACCAGCAAGCAGCATAAAACTTCTGAAAATGATGATTTTTATCAGAATAACTCCTCAGGTTGACATTTGCCTGCACTTTTTTTTGCTAGGAGTCGATTTGGGGGGGGGGGGGTGGGAGAAAGGAAGTGCCCCACAGTCTCCAACTTCCTGTTCCGGTCCAGCAGGCTCCTCCCAGTGCTTTCTTCATGTGCTGGTCACTTTCATTCGGATCTTGACCTGGAAGGATTACTTTTTGTGAATGCTGCTGGATATTTGGATTTGAGGCCTTTTTGACTTTCTTTGGATCACTTTTGGATTAGAAATTTCACAAGTAAGTTTGTTTGGGGCATTACAGTTGCTGTAACTAACATTTTGGAATTTTCGATTTTTGGGCTGTTGTTGGGCCTTTTGACCAGGGGTAGTGAGTGGTGCATGAGCCTAGTCTTTCTGTGGGGTGTCTTGAATTTAAACATCATGGAGGGCATGGATGGCATGGGATTGTGCTGTTTTTTCAGTGGTTTTCAATTTTTTGGGGTGTTCATGGGGACAGGCCATGTGGGTGGGGGCCATTTTGAGTGCTGGTACAGGCAGGCCCTGGGCATGTGCTGGGAGGCAAGGGGCCATTTTGAATGTAGGCAGTGTTCTCAGGCCTGCACCCATTTTGCCTAGCTTTCATACATTAGGCCCAGGGGTAGTGAGTGGTGCATGGGCCTAGTCTTTCTGTGGGGTGTCTTGAATTTAAACATCATGGAGGGCATGGATGGCATAGGATTGTGCTGATTTTTCTGTGTTTTTCGATTTTTTGGGCTGTTGTTGGATCCTTTTGACCAGGGGTAGTGAGTGGTGCATGGGCCTAGTCTTTCTGTGGGGTGTCTTGAATTTAAACATCATGGAGGGCATGGATGGCATGGGATTGTGCTGATTTTTCTGTGTTTTTCGATTTTTTGGGGTGTTCATGGGGACTGGCCATGTGGGTGGGGGGCATTTTGAGTGCTGGTACAGGCAGGCCCTGGCAATGTGCTGGGAGGCAAGGGGCTATTTTGAATGCAGGCAGTGTTCTCAGGCCTGTACCCATTTTGCCTAGCTTTCATACATTAGGCCCAGGGGTAGTGAGTGGTGCATGGGCCTAGTCTTTCTGTGGGGTGTCTTGAATTTAAACATCATGGAGGGCATGGATGGCATGGGATTGTGCTGATTTTTCAGTGTTTTTCGATTTTTTGGGCTGTTGTTGGGGCCTTTTGACCAGGGGTAGTGAGTGGTGCATGGGCCTAGTCTTTCTGTGGGGTGTCTTGAATTTAAACATCATGGAGGGCATGGATGGCATGGGATTGTTCTGATTTTTCTGTGTTTTTTGATTTTTTGGGCTGTTGTTGGGGCCTTTTGACCAGGGGTAGTGAGTGGTGCATGGGCCTAGTCTTTCTGTGGGGTGTCTTGAATTTAAACATCATGGAGGGCATGGATGGCATGGGATTGTGCTGATTTTTCTGTGTTTTTCGATTTTTTGGGGTGTTCATGGGGACTGGCCATGTGGGTGGGGGCCATTTTGAGTGCTGGTACAGGCAGGCCCTGGCCATGTGCTGGGAGGCAAGGGGCCATTTTGAATGCAGGCAGTGTTCTCAGGCCTGCACCCATTTTGCCTAGCTTTCATACATTAGGCCCAGGGGTAGTGAGTGGTGCATGGGCCTAGTCTTTCTGTGGGGTGTCTTGAATTTAAACATTATGGAGGGCATGGATGGCATGGGATTGTGCTGATTTTTCAGTGTTTTTCGATTTTTGGGCTGTTGTTGGGGCCTTTTGACCAGGGGTAGTGAGTGGTGCATGGGCCTAGTCTTTCTGTGGGGTGTCTTGAATTTAAACATCATGGAGGGCATGGATGGCATGGGATTGTGCTGATTTTTCTGTGTTTTTCGATTTTTTTGGGCTGTTGTTGGGGCCTTTTGTCCAGGGGTAGTGAGTGGTGCATGGGCCTAGTCTTTCTGTGGGGTGTCTTGAATTTAAACATCATGGAGGGCATGGATGGCATGGGATTGTGCTGATTTTTCTGTGTTTTTCGATTTTTTGGGGTGTTCATGGGGACTGGCCATGTGGGTGGGGGGCATTTTGAGTGCTGGTACAGGCAGGCCCTGGCAATGTGCTGGGAGGCAAGGGGCTACTTTGAATGCAGGCAGTGTTCTCAGGCCTGCACCCATTTTGCCTAGCTTTCATACATTAGGCCCAGGGGTAGTGAGTGGTGCATGGGCCTAGTCTTTCTGTGGGGTGTCTTGAATTTAAACATCATGGAGGGCATGGATGGCATGGGATTGTGCTGATTTTTTTAGTGTTTTTCGATATTTTGGGCTGTTGTTGGGGCCTTTTGACCAGGGGTAGTGAGTGGTGCATGGGCCTAGTCTTTCTGTGGGGTGTCTTGAATGTTAACTTAATGTAGGGCATGGATGGCATGGGATTGTGCTGATTTTTCAGTGTTTTTCAATTTTTTGGGGTGTTCATGGGGACAAGCCATGTGGGTGGGGGCCATTTTGAGTGCTGGTACAGGCAGGCCCTGGCCATGTGCTGGGAGGCAAGGGGCCATTTTGAAAGCAGGCAGTGTTCTCAGGCCTGTACCCATTTTGCCTAGCTTTCATACATTAGGCCCAGGGGTAGTGAGTGGTGCATGGGCCTAGTCTTTCTGTGGGGTGTCTTGAATTTAAACATCATGGAGGGCATGGATGGCATGGGATTGTGCTGATTTTTCAGTGTTTTTCGATTTTTGGGCTGTTGTTGGGGCCTTTTGACCAGGGGTATTGAGTGGTGCATGGGCCTAGTCTTTCTGTGGGGTGTCTTGAATTTAAACATCATGTAGGGCATGGATGGCATGAGATTGTGCTGATTTTTCTGTGTTTTTCGATTTTTTGGGGTGTTCATGGGGACAGGCCATGTGGGTGGGGGCCATTTTGAGTGCTCGTACAGGCAGGCCCTGGGCATGTGGTGGGAGGCCATTTTGAATGCAGGCAGTGTTCTCGGGCCTGCACCCATTTTGCCTAGCTTTCATACATTAGGCCCAGGGGTAGTCAGTGGTGCATGGGCCTAGTCTTTCTGTGGGGTGTCTTGAATTTAAACATCATGGGGGCTTGGATGGCATGGGATTGTGCTGATTTTTATGTGGTTTTCGAGTTTTTGGGGTGTATAACTGAACTGATGTTCCTCTGTCTTCCATTGCTTTTAGGTGCACAAGACTCAAGAGAACCACCAGTGCCAGAAAGAAGTCCTGCAGCGGTGTGTGTGTGCAGCATAACGTCACGCGACGTCACGTCTGGCCACAGACAACTCTGGAACTCGTGCAACTGCGGCCTGCTGTTCTGACCTCTGAAGAAGATGGCCCCAAAAAAGTTCCCCGTAGCTCCTCTAGCAAGAAAGTTGCCAGTAAGGAGCAGAAGAAGCAAGTTACCAAGGAGACTGGTGTGCCGCCCGCCACATTTTTTGGGAGTAAAAAAAAAAGTACGGCTGCAGCAGCAGCGGGATCTGCTGGGGACCAAGCTGGGAGCAGCACCCCCGCACCTTTGGGCTCAGTGCCACCACCACCACGCCAACTTAAGTCCAAGCCCTTGAGTGCTGCAGAGGCACTTAGTCTAGTTGTTCAATCACCATCGACCAGTGATGTTGGCTCATCGCAAGAAAGTAGCAGCAATGTCCCTCAATCAACACAGGTTGTTGTAACTCATCTGACGAGTGTTGAACAACCACAGCCGCAACAACAACCACATGTGCAAGTACAAGCCCAAGTACATGTGGAAGGAGAGGCAGCGCAAGGAGATGCGCAAGCAGAGGTGCATGGAGGGTCACAAGTGCCCACAATAGTTGTTCCTCCCAAAGTAGGGGCACATCAGGAAATCGACAATCAAGCCAAGGTATCATTTGAGGATGCCACTCCTCCTGATGATCATTCATTGTCTTCCACATCCCTAGCCAGGAAAAGATCAAGGTTGGTGTCTACATCTTCTTCAAGCCCACCTCCTTCTGATTATAAGGATCTAAATTGGGAACCATCACTGCCGTCTGAGAGTGAGGCACACCGTGATCTGACAAAGGTAGTTAAGCGTAAAAGGAAGGTCGTCGAAAGTCTCATAGTTATGGAGTGTGATGAGGGTCAATAAGAAGTGGCGGATACTCCTGATGATGAAGACTCTCACCACGACGACACAGTCATCATAAAGGTCACTGCAGCCCCAGCGGGCATGCAGCAAACAGACATTTTGACCCTAGCCCGAGAAGCTGCTGAGTGTGATGATGTTGTCGACGAGGAGGCAATGGAAACACCACAATCATTGGAGTTAACACCAACACCTACCGCTTCCATATTTCTTCCTCGCCAGAAGGGACCTCCATCCACCTCGACCTCAATTAGTGGTGAAGTCATCATCATCATCATCCCGTAAAAGCATGGTCCAGGCCAACATTAGAACCATGTTGTTTTCAGCAGCGCCATATGATCGCAACCACCCACTGATGCGTCTGTATAACACTAAGCTGGCTAAAATGCTAGCTTTGGACCTTCTCCCTTTTTCTTTTGTAGAAGGTGTTGGTTTTCTAGAATTAGTGGCAGCGCTCTTCCCTAAATGGAAGGTTCCTAGCCGGTTCTATTTTGCCAGAGTTGCGGTTCCAGCACTACATGAAGATGTGCTGGAGGTGATTGGGGCAGCTTTGCAGAAGAGTGCTGTTCACACTATACATCTGACAACAGACATGTGGACCAGTGGCGTAGGCGCTGATTACATGTGCATCACTGCAAACTGGGTCTCTTTTTCAGGGGTTAAAGCAAAGCTAAACGCAGGTGTTGACCCGGACTAAGTTTTTAAAGCTGCTCGGAAACATGCAACACTAGCCATGTTTGGCTTGGAGAAACGTCATACAGCAGAAAACATTTTGAATGAGTTTAACACAAAGGTCTTTCACTGGTTGTCCCCAAAAAAACGCCAGATTGGTTATGTTTCCACGGATAATGGCGCCAATGTAGTTAAGGCCATGGCTCTGGGTCACTATTTCAGAGTGCCGTGTTTGGCGCACTGTATAAACCTGGTTGTTAAAAAATTCTTGAGTGATGAAGACAGTCCAGCGTGCGAGTTAGTGGCCACCTGCCGAAGAATGTGCTACCATTTCAGCCATTCTTTTAAGGCCCGGAAGCATCTGAGGAGCCTGCTACATGTACGTCGAATGCTAGTGAAAGCACTCATCCAGGAGGTGCCAACACGTTGGAACTCAACCTTCTACATGCTTGAGCGTCTGTATGAGCAGTATACGGTACTCGATCACTATTTCTTAACACTGGGTACAGCTCAGAAGGACCTGAGGCTAGATGCGGCGCAATGGAACCTGGTTAAAAGCCTGACAGACATGCTTTGTCCTTTTGAGGTCTTCATGCGTGCAGTCAGCAAGGAGGACTGTTATTTGGGAAAAGCTATCCCTTTGTTGCACATGCTGGAGCACCAACTGAAGGCGGTGTCTTCTATGTTTCAAAAAGATAAAAAAAGCAAGACGCTTTTGTTTTGGCGGAGAAATTATTAGAGCACCTACTTGGCGATGAACGTCTTAAAATGATCCACTCAGAACAGCATAACATTTGTGCTACTATTCTGGATCCACGCCACAAAAAGGCGCTGGCAGGCCAAGCATTCTTTCCTTTTGATGATGAAGATGTTACAAAGTACAAACGTTGGCTAGCCTTGTCAGCCATGAGGTTTGAAAGAGAACAGCAGCAAATTGAAGGAAAAGGCAGTACATCAGCATCAGAAGGCCATTCCCAGTCAAAAGAATCCACTTCTGCACCTGTGGCACAAGTGACCTCTCAGCCGTGAAAGACACCGGCAACCGGATCATCTGCACCAGACACAACAGTAACATTGGGTGAAGAAGAGGATTGGCTAACTCGGCTTGGGTTTGGTTCTCAAAAGGTCCCAGCAAAAAGTAAGCAAAGTGGAGGAACCTTGGAGGACCTTGAGTCGATGGTGCAGGACTATCTGAATGACTGTTAATGCTGACCCATTGGCGTATTGGCATGGGAAAAAAGAATTGTGGGCACAGATCTCCAACCTGGCTATTAACTACTTGTCTTGCCCACTCGCAAGCGTGTATTCTGAACGTGTTTTCAGTGCTGCTGGTGGCATTGTAACTTCCAAACGGACCCGCCTCTCGCCCAAAAATGTGGAGAGGTTAACAATGATCAAGATGAATGAGCACCTCATACCACCAGATTACAAAGTACGAGAACACACGCCGGATGAAGACGAGGAGGACAGCAACTTAGATGAGGGAATTTCTTCTCTGTTAGGTGACTCTGACCTACTCCTGCCTGAATTCGCAGAGTATGAGGACGAACTCTTATTCTTATTCCCTGACACCGAGCCCTGAAAATGAGCCAATGAATCAATAACTTTCTTTTTCGTCCTTTTTCACTTTTATTCCTGTGTGTCTGTCTTTCTTTGTTTTGAACAGTTAATATAATTAAAACTTTAATCACCTAATCACAAAAACAAGCCCATCAGCAGAACTGTCTTCACATGTTTGCTTATTGATTTGAAAGTGCCGCAGTCTGCATTCCTCAGGTTCACATGTTCACAAGAACATGCTCCTCTATCCTCCTCCTCCAGACTCCTATTGCCCTCAAAGCAAAGGGCTGGATTACGCCCAATGAAGAAAGACTCTGCACTTGTGGGGGTGTTCTACTTCTTTGCGGGTGAGTTGGCGGGTCTTGGGGCATTGCTGGGAAGCTCTAATACCAGATAAAATTGGTTTGGACCAAATCGGAGGCAAATTTTTTTTAGTGTTTTTGCTGACTTGCTTGCCTTTGAGGTGCTCTTTGGGGGGTTCCGGGGGTTTGTGGGTGGGTTTTGGGGTCTGGGAGCACTGCTGGGACAGTCTAATTTTGATTGCATTTGCTTTTCAGGAAATCCGTGGTGGAAAACGGGAGTTATGACCTAGCTGCACAGCGCGTTTGGACCGAAGGCCGATAAATATTGTAAGTATGAGATTTTCCTTTTTGGCTGTTTGGGGGTGTTGTGCTTTTTTGCGGGTGGGTTGGTGGGTCTTGGGGCATTGCTGGGAAGGTCTAATACCGGATAGAAGTGGTTTGGACAAAATCCATGAGGAAAAAGTTTTTGCTATTTCTGACATTTCGCTCAATGTAGCGTTTTCGGGGGCTTGTTTGGGGGGCTTCCTGGTGTTTGTGGGTGGGTTTCGGGGTCTGGGAGAACTGCTGGCTATCGATACTTTTGATTGCAAGAGGTTTGAAGCAAATCCATGGTGGCAGAGGGGAGTTAGGGCCTAGCTGCAGAGCGCTCGCGGAGTGATTTTGGAAATTGTCATGAAAATGACTGTCCCCATTTTTGTACTTTTGCTTTTTGGCTGTTTGGGGGTCTTCTACTAGTTTTCGCCTGGGTTGACGGCTCTGGGGCCATTGCTGGGAAGCTCTAATACCGGATAAAAGTGGTTTGGACTAAATCGGAGGTGAAATTTTATTTGCGTTTCTGCTGACTTGCTTGCCTTTGAGGTGCTCTTTGGGGGGGTTCTGGGTGTTTGTGGGTGGGTTTTGGGGTCTGTGAGCACTGCTGGGACAGTCTAATTTCGATTGCATTTGCTTTTCAGGAAATCCGTGGTGGAAAACGGGAGTTATGACCTAGCTGCACAGCGCGTTTGGACCGAAGGCGATAAATATTGTAAGTATGAGATTTTCCGTTTTGGCTGTTTGGGGGTGTTGTGCTTTTTTGCGGGTGGGTTGGCGGGTCTTGGGGCATTGCTGGGAAGGTCTAATACCGGATAGAAGTGGTTTGGACAAAATTCATGAGGAAAAAGTTTTTGCTATCTCTGACATTTTACTCAATGTAGCGTTTTCGGGGGCCTGTTTGGGGGGCTTCCTGGTGTTTGTGGGTGGGTTTCGGGGTCTGGGAGCACTGCTGGCTATTGATACTTTTAATTGCAAGAGGTTTGAAGCAAATCCATGGTGGCAGACGGGATTTAGGGCCTAGCTGCAGAGCGCGCGCGGAGTGATTTTGGAAATTGCCATGAAAATGACTGTCCCCATTTTTGTACTTTTGCTTTTTGGCTGTTTGGGGGTCTTCTACTAGTTTTCGCCTGGGTTGACGGCTCTGGGGCCATTGCTGGGAAGCTCTAATACCGGATAAAAGTGGTTTGGACCAAATCGGAGGCAACATTTTTTTTGCGTTTTTGCTGACTTGCTTGCCTTTGAGGTGCTCTTTGGGGGGGTTCCGGGTGTTTGTGGGTGGGTTTTGGGGACTGGGAGCACTGCTGGGACAGTCTAATTTTGATTGCATTTGCTTTTCAGGAAATCCGTGGTGGAAAACGGGAGTTATGACCTAGCTGCACAGCGCGTTTGGACCGAAGGCCGATAAATATTGTAAGTATGAGATTTTCCTTTTTGGCTGTTTGGGGGTGTTGTGCTTTTTTGCGGGTGGGTTGGCGGGTCTTGGGGCATTGCTGGGAAGGTCTAATACAGGATAGAAGTGGTTTGGACAAAATCCATGAGGAAAAGCCTTTTGGCACTTTTTGTAACTTAGGGTTCGTTAGGGTTAGCCCTAGCAGCAGGATTGCATGTGTTTCGGGGTGTTCTAGATTTTTGCAACTGAGTTCTGGGGTCTTGGAGCACTCGTGGGAATGTGTAATTTTGGTTGCAAGTGATTTGAAGAAAATTCATGGTGGGAAAGGGGGGATTTGGCATAGTTAAAGAAAGCGTTTGCCAATATTCTTAACTTAGGGCTCGTTAGGGTTAGCAGTATTTGTATTGCATGTGTTTGGGTGGGGGGCTGTTTGTGGGGGGGTTTGGGAGTCTTGGAGCGATGCTGGGTATGGATACTTTTGCTTGCTTGCAAGTGGTTTGAATACAATCCACGGTGGGTAAGGGGGTATTTGGGCCTACTTTTACTTTCAAAGTACGTTTTGTCACCAGTTTTCTACTAGGGCTCGTTTTTTGAGATCTGATTGGGGGTCTTCTACATTTTTGCGACTGGCTTTAGTAAGGGTCTGGGTGGGGGCACTGCTGGGAAGGTCTAATTTTGTTCTAAAACACAGTTTACAGTACACCTATCTTGAGGGGAAAGATCCACTAAATTAATTTGCCCATACTTATTTATCCTTCAAAAGGAGACTCAGACAGAGTACGCACTTTCAAAAATATTGTACTGTCTATTAGGAAAGTCAAAGTGTGACTTTTTGCACTACACAGCGTACATACCTTATATTTATTTATCAGTGGTGTTCTAATATTACTTCCTGTTTTTCCATCAATAATTACAGGCCGGGTTTCAGTCTGTGCAATGGGAAAAAAAGGATGAAGCAGGCTTCACATTAATGAGCCGCAATTGAGCATCCACCAGGCAGGCAGTGGCAGGGTGTCTTCTGGTCACCAACATTGATGGATGAAGCGTCAGCTGGAATGGAGGAGTGCCGCTAATAAGAGGAATGGTTTGATGCGTGCAACTTACTTACCAAATTCAACAGGACAACTACAACAACATACAGATACAGTATCCATTGTTTTCAAATTATTTTTTATGTAATGTTATTGCTGTGAACTTCTATGAGTGTGACTCTGCATTTCTTGGATCTCTCTCTGCTTCTAAATTGATCCCTACAGCCATTCTATAGGTTTTACTTCGGCTATTTTTTAAACCTAATTTAATGTAAGAAGTGTTTCTCTGAGTGATAGGCAAGTGAAAACGCTGCAGCTCTGTACTGTCGCATTCTGTCATTCACGGTTGTCAAAAGTACTACTTACTTTTCAGTAACAATGCATGCAGTAGTGCATGCACTTCCTTTATGTCACTTAAAAGATTCATGGTTAGCTTTGTACCCAAAGATTTCTTTATCTTCAATTATTGTTTGTCCATGCTGTGCTTTTTTTTCCTTCACTCAACAAAACTTACCCCAAAAAAACCCATTCCCATCCATTTTCCAAACCCTAACCCTCTTCCCCCGGGCTGTGTGGTTTTGATTGATGTGTGACTAAATGACAGCAATAATTCCACACACTTGCTGGGGAGGATAAGGTCATAGCAACAGGCTGGTGAAGGAATCCGAGGATATATTCTAGACTTACTCAGCTTCAGTACTATTACTTGTAGTAGTAGCCAATGTCAAATGAATTCAACGCAAGTACTAGTTATACTTTCAATACTTTACCATTTGTTAGGCTACATTGTGGCACTGTTCTAGTATACTGTCACCTGCTATATTCTCTATCGTACCGTTCTAATGCTACGGTAAGGACAATCAAGGTTTCATTTTCTTTTTTTTCAGATGCTGCAACTGCCACTGTGTAACACCACTAGTACCAACGCAATGATGACATTTCATCCGCCCAGGATTGCCATATCGCCATTTGACGTGCAGCCAGCCCTGTGCCTAGCCCTATTTCCAAACACAAATTACAGGTAAGATAAGCGTTTGGGGGGAAGAAGTATAATGGAGTATTACGAGAGACGAGAGACTGACGCTAGTACTACTAAAGTCCTAGGACTATTGAATTCACTTACTCTGTGAGAGGCACTTAGTTTTGAAAACATTTGGGCAATTAATTACACAACTTGAATCAAGATGCCACTTAAGTGTCACCAAAACAAAGTTACTGTTAAACCCCCACCCACCAGCCTCAAAAGCAGTAAAAAAAACACGTATGCTAAGATAAAGTTTAAAGTATATTTACATCCCTGATAAAGATAATCTCCCACAAGACCCAACCCACCCCCACTCCCTAACCCCAACGAATGTCCGTGAAAAGTCCAAAAAAGTGAAAAACCCAACTCCCAATTCCCACCCCCCAGAAGTCTTTAAAAAAGGGGCAAGGGACAGTCTCCTCCTACTGCTGGCTGCTGCTGTTGAATTTCCGAGCCAGGTCGGAATGCTCCTTGCGGAGGGTCTCGAGCAGGGTTTTGGTGTTGAGCAGCTCCTGCTCGAGGTAGGAAACCCTCAGGGAAAGGCGGTGCATACATTTCTTGCAACTGCTGTGGGGGGCAGCTGATTTCTTTGCTCGGCGGTGGCGGGTGGCTGCGGTACCCCGGCTCCGTACCGCTGGAGACCTGCGCCATCTGGGTGACCCAGGGAGCGTGGAGGAGGATGCAGCTGTCCCGGTAGATGTTGTGGTAGACTGCGTGTCCCCCTCCTCCTGGGCCACCAGCCGCCAATATTCAGCGACAGTGGCCCGTCTAGCCAGCTCCTTCCGGGTTGGTTTGGAAGGAGCATCTATATGAAGGAAGAAAGACATAGTCTGTAACCTATGCTCTTTAAGATTAACAAAAAATGATTCAGCAGAAAGTTGTGTCACAGTAGTAGTAGCAATCAACTTGCAAGTGCAGTACATAACTATTGTGGCCAGTATCTATCTAACCTCCCACTTCTTCACCCTTGCTCTAACATTAGTGGGAGTTTAAGGAATCAATTCTATGAGCACTATAGACTCACTCCATTAGAGTCGACTATGACAGTACACCAGTCTTATTCTTCTTCTTCTCTCTTGTTTAGCAAAATTGGTACATTAACTTCTGCAAGCTGGCATGATGCCAGCGCAGTCAACTTGCACCCGAGGAAAACAGACGCCCGCCATGATGAGTGAGACAGACTTGCGTTACTGTACCAGTCCAGTACATACAGGTGGTGATGCTCTTACTTTTCTTTTACGGGTGGCACTGAGAATACACTGTTACTAAAGCTACTGCTTAATTAATTTAAGTTTCATCCTACAGTGCCAATGAATACTAGAAAAGGAAAATGAAGAAGGTAAATAATCTGATTATCTATCACTGCACATGGTTTGTATTTACTTACATATGGGATGACTTTAGGTGCTTTGCTTTTTATTGAGTGAACAGTGATACATCCACACATGAATGACCGAGTTCTACTAAACTTATTAACAGAGGTAGTGAGTGGCCATCGTAATAGCCGGATATATGCTGTGCTTGCAATACAAACTACTGCTACTATGCATGGTAGTATTCGGACAAAATTACAACTTCGTTTCCTTGCCTTTCCTACACTGGGACGGATGTGCGGGTGCGGTGTTACATGCTCTTCAAAGTAACACTTAGTTCATCCAGTGACCGTCTACTCTCTCTAGATACACATATGCTATCTAAGAGTCAGATAGTACCATGATCCATGCAATCCATCCATCCAAACTATGGGGCAGATTAGGATTGCGGATTTCCCGCATCCTCCGGGCCGGCAGAATCCACCGCTGGCCCGGAGGATGCGGGAAATCCGCAGCGGACTGAAAAAGACCCCCCGCCAGATTAGGATGGCTGGGGGATCGTTTTTCAGTCCGCAGCTTTTCCGCCGCGGTCGCCTCCCGCCCTTAGGATGTCTGGAGGAACACATGCCTTTACACGGCGGCATTTCCGACATGCAAAGGCATACGCATTTTTGTTTGGGGGCCCGTTACGGGCCCCCAGAGGTGAAGGGGAGGGTGGGGGGTGCACATGGGGGGTACCTATGGTACCCCCCTGCATTTGCCTGCACAAAGCGGCAGGCACCACGCGGTGCCTGCCGCTTTGTGCATGCAAATGCACAACTTACATTTTTATCATTGTGGCGGGTGCTGCTTCAAGCAGCACCCGCCGCAATGATAAAAATACAGGATGTGACCGCCAGGGTGGCGGTCACATCCTAATTACCACAGAGGGACTGCCACTGTCCCTCCTACTCTATGGTGGCGGACGGACTCAGGTCCGTCCGCCATCATAATAGGCCCCTAAATGTCAATCATTCTTCTTCATGTCTCTCATCTGGACAAACCTTACATTTTCTCACGGGGAGCAGCACACTATGCAGTCTGCAATTTCAATAAGTAAGGAATATAAGAGCTTACCACTGCCCGCCACTACTGTGGCAACCCGCACAGCAGTTTGGTCCGGCACTTGCACCGCCTCCTCCCCAGAGCTTCCCTCCACCTCCGCGCTGGGCCCAGCACCAGATGTTCTACCTACAAAGTACATTTAACAATGTTAGATGTCATAGACATACACCACTCAGTAGTATTTTGTCTATTAATGAAGAAATGTGAATACAGAAACCTTAACCAATCTACTAATTTGTGACTGTCAACTCTAAAGTAAAAATGTCCCTTTTTCCAGGGAAGGGTGTTGTCTTGCAGCATTATTTGGCACAACTGATGAATGCTTGGTTTTTAACACACACCATTTTCCTCATAACAGACAGAAGCTTCACTTCTAGGAAGAAATCATTAGGACGAAGGGACCAATGATTCCGCACCAAAAAGAAAAATGAAAGTTCAAACCAGGTGAGTGCTCGGCTCGCCCACAATAAATGTGTGAAATAAAAAATGAGTATAAGCACTTTTTCATTTTTAATCAACCGTTTATGTTTTATGACAAGCTTGATTTTAATAAATATTTTAAATTTTAATAAAGCTTTAAAACTTAAATAGACTCTGTGGTTTTTGGTCATGAGTGAATGAGCAAAAGGTTTTGCAATTTGCAAGCATGAGTCTGTGCCTCTGACACTTCTGACTCTCGTCCTGCGTTGGATAATCATCATTGGGGATCAATCATCGATGAATTTGGCAGCTAAATGACTCTGCCACACTATCTAGTCAGTAAGGAGATTGAGGGTTCTTCAAAGTCTGATATCACTGAGGTATGTGGAAAGTCTACCTGCGCCTATTATAATTGATAAACAATGCACTATTTAGTGTCCATAGTTCTGTTTGTGCAGATTTGTCCCTGCAATAGTAGTAGAATGGATTGTCCTCCTATCCAAACCAAAAGTAAAGTAGTATCTTATTCTTTCTTGGTGGTCATTCACCTTTTTATTGTTGGCAATTGTCAAAGCATAAACATTTAGAAGACTTGAAAAGACATTATGGACAATAGCAGAGGACTGCACTCAGTGCAAGGAGCTATTGCTGACTAGAATGGGAGTCCAATGGAATTTCCAAATGTGCAATCTTACTTAGCTACACAGACAGACTAATAAGAATAATCTAGTAATACCACAGGGAGTCATAGTCGAGCCAGGATAAGAATTTAGATACAGTCTACAAGAAGATCAAAGACGATTTAGAAAAAATCGAATGAGGAACGCTAGGAAAAAATAGGTACTCTATATTCAAATTAAAACTTACCGGGGCCAGCAAAGGAGCCCTCGCCTGACCGATCCTGTTCAGCAGCAGCAGCAGCCTCCTCCAATGCCCTCTTGCCCCTGGGGGGAGCTGATGTACAACATGAAAGAAAGAAAGACCAGAAAACATGGATGATATTTGTCAACCAAATCAAACATTTCAAAAGAACAATAACAAAATATTTTGGGGAAATAGCAAATAGACAACTATTCCACGGGATATATTGACCGATCTCATGTGGTCTACTACGTTATTAGTATTGCTTGATTTGTGGACCGTCGACTTGGAAAGTTCTTATGTAACTCACTAAAGAAAACTACTAAAAAGGTTCGCCTAGGACTGGCAGGCAGCAGTCCGCAGCACGCGAAGTGACAGACAAAGTCCATTGTGATTGCAGATCTAAAAAGTCTCCTACTACATTAACCAGTCATTAAAATACTCAAACTATCAATCCACCACCACTATTTCTTCTTATCGCCATGTGTACAAAGGAAGGACTGGACTTGAGTCTGTAGGGGCTAATTTAGAAGCCCCTTGCGGCTCTTTTGCTCCATTGTTGCGTGACTTTTGTGACGCAGCGGCAGAACAAAAGAGGCGCCATGGTGCGGCGTATATTGACAACGTGACACATATGTGAGATGCATCAGGTTGTAAAGCCCTGCGCCATCAGGGGGCGTTCCGGCGCAAGGGAGGGCATTCCTGCGCAGGAACGCATCCTAAAAGTGGCTGAGGGAAATCTACAAGATTTCAATCAGTCACTTTGAGGACAATGATGCGTGACTCAAACCCTGCGCCTGCTTGAAGCAGACGTACGGCTTGACGCAGCATTGGGGAGATAGGGCACCCCAGAGAATTGCTGGAGCTGCGCTATCGTTGCGACGCAACTCCAGCAATGCGCCGCCTTTACGGCACAGATGCGTAACGCTTCGGTGACGTTTTGGGCCCATGGTGCGCCACATTGTAAATACGGCGCACCATGGGTGGTGGTGGCGTGGCGCACAATTACTGGCGCATCCCTGCTACTTTGCAGGGATGCACCGGTAATTAAAAATCTGACCCTTAGTGTCTAGCATTACGCAGTTCTTTAAACTACACTCATACATAATTTCACAGGCCAATGAAATGAATACAAAATCGAAAACAAATAAGCATAGTAGCAACGCTACTGAGAAGGAGAGCAGTGCACCTGAAATGCACAGAGGATTTTGAAATATAATTTACCTACAATGTAATCAGCAGCATTAATGCTCTTGGCAAAAAACAAAAATTTGCAATATAATAACACACAGAGCAGGAGAAAACAGAGTAGTAAAGAAATAGCTACTACTACTCACCAAGCCGGGGGATCTCAAGGCCGAGCAGGTTGAGCAGATCGCGTTCCCGGTCCAGGACATCCGTCCAACGGTGGGTGGCCTGGTTGTAGGTGCGCCAGACCCGAGAGTGTTGGTACATGGCCCGGCACACCTTCTCCCACCGCTTCCGGCGCTCCTGGATCCCGTACCCGCTAGCGATCTTGCCGCCTGCCATGATGGTCCTGGGGAGGCGGCGCTGAACATTAAAAATTAGTGCGGCCACCTCCTCCGCGCTGAAGATCTCCCGGGGTGCGACCTGCTCCCCCCTCAAACGCCCGCACGGGAGTCGGGCACGGGGTGCGGGACCCTTCCCCTTCTCAGGATGCTTCCCGGCTCCCTTTACCATGGTCTGGGCAGAAAGGAAGCTAAATAATAAAAAAGAAATAGAATAGGGAAGAAGAAAAGAAAAGAGTTTAAAAAAGTAGTTTAAAATTAACCAAAAGTAGCAGAAAACACAAAAATATAGAGCTGAAAAAATAGAGGGATATATAATAAGTAAAATAGATAAAAAAAAACTTCAAACAAGCAAAGGATGGCAGAGATTCAGAGAGGATACAAAAAGCATGCCCAGAACCATAGCAATGAATGAGAAACAAGATGGCCGCGCCCGTTCACGACCGCGTGGGTAAGTTCGCGCGAGATTTTCCTCGCGATCACACGCGAAATTGTACTAGCGAGCCGCACACTTTGCGAGATTACACATCGCGCCCGGAAACAGAAATACGTCATGCAAACAAGATGGCCACGCCCGTGAACGACCGTGAGGGTAACTTCGCGCCGTTACGCTACAAGCGGCTCGCTAAAACGCACAAAACCTTGCGAACTACCACGCCGCAAAAAAACAAATCACATATTCGCACGAATTTGCGGCTTCCGAATCCGATCTCGCGCCAGTTCGCGCCCCGCGAATCCCAAGAAATTGCAGAAAAACAAGTTTTGCACTCAGCAGGTGCAGAAGTTCAAACTCATCATTAGTACCCTGTGCTTCCTGAGGGGCCCCTCCAGAGTTCAGTTGCTAGTTGCAACTAATCTATGACCTGCTCTGACCCTCACAGCAGGCTCATAGAATAGCTACAAGTAGGCCACAAAGGTCCTGGAAAAAAAAATTGCACTGCAACAGAAAGCAAATTACAGATAAGGAAGCAGGTGCCAGACTGGAATTTTAAAACAGTGACACATTAATAAATCAACCCCAAATTAATTCATGCCAGTTGAAGCAGGGCAGGTGTGCTTGCTTTTCCCCCCCATAATGTACAGTGATGAACCAGAGGGTGGCATTGATGTACCAGAGGATGGCATGGGTGAAACAGAGGATGGCAGTGGTGAAACAGAGGGTGCTGTGAACCTAGAAACAACATAGTCGCGACCGTTGCGAGCCGACAAGTAAGTTTGCAATTGCGAACTGGTACAAAACCCTCGCGAACTGGCTGAAACCCTTGCGAACACAAAAAAAATCTGTAAATTCGCGAGAATTCGCGGATTTTGCGGATTGCGAGTTCGTAAATAAGCAAATTCGCGAACGCCAGATTCGCAAAATTCACCCATGCTTAATGAGGAGCAATCGCTCCATTGAAATAGAGAGGGCTTCGGAGATACTAATGGAGTTATTGAGACCCAGACCGAGATACACAAGACCCCATTCCGGAGGGCTCACCAACCCCAACTCCCCCTCGGTCTGAAGAGTCTCGCTTATGGCTATATTAATGATGACCCACATTGTATGTGCATCTCTCTCCAACTGTGTGCGATTCGCGGTTGGCATCAGACTAGGCGACCAGTAGTATGCTTACCCTCATTACATATCTCTTGTAAAATAGAACCGACTTATGTAGTAGGGAGTGTGGGAGAACAGGGATTATGGCAGTTGCCTATATTATAATATGTGATGAAATGTAAAGATGTCTGACTTATGAAAAGCCCTATGAGGCTACGTTGCCTTCAAAAGTAGTCTGCTGTATAGTTGACAAAAGCTTCAATAAAATCTGTTTACTAAAAAAACAAGTGTTGAGGTCTGAACACGGGGTTAAGTAGCAGTCTCAGTGTAACTTAGGAGTGAACTAGCTTCTGGAGGGCTCGATCTGGCCGCTGCATTCTCAGTAACTGCCTGATCTGTAGTGCCTTGTGCTGGTGTTGCCTTATACAGGGGTGGTCATATTCTAAGGAGTTTGTCTATGAAGGGGTCTTCCTCTCCACTCTCTGGTTCTGCTTTATCCTTCGGTTTCTTTTTTCAAAAATGTTTTTCTTCTCAGAGTCATCGCTTTATATCAGTGAGTAAGCTCCTATTGTTTCAATCACTTCCTCCCTCCTCTTCTGCCTCTCATCATCTTGCATGCTTATCCACTAATACGCCTTTTTGAGGACATTGGATGCAAGCTTCTTCCTTTTCCTTTCGTAGGCAACCTGCTCCCAAATATTTAGGGCCTCAAAGTGTGAGGGTCTGGTCTGGGGGCTCAAATCGTGCATTCTCATTCTCAGACTCTCTATTCTGCAGAAAGTACCTGTAGGAAGCTGGCTCTGTATATACTATACCAAAATGAAGTGTAGTGTGCACAAAGTCCAGTGGAACCCCAAAGGTAGGCAGAGGCAAAAGTAGATAGCAGGCTTTATCAGAGGGTAGTGTTAAACATTTGTTGAACACACTCAATGAGCAAATGATATCACACACTCAAAGACTGAACTCAGACCAATTTTGTTTGTATAAAAATATTATCAAGCTATTTTATGTCTAAAACCAAGCCAAGCCTGACACAGGTAAGTGAAATAAGTGCTCTGAAATATATTATGCAGTGTTTACAAGTGAATGCAAGTCCAAATGCAGTTGTTTGGAATACAAGTAGGACATGGTATTTAAATTACTGTACAGATTACTTTTTAGATTACCTTTTCTGCTCAGTGTGATATGCCTGAATATCACACTGGGACATTTCCTAGAGAAAAGGTAAGTAAAATCTGTTTTCCACAATTGTTATTTTTCAGGTTTCCATACAAATGAACTCCACACTTAAAACATTTTTCGGAGAAAAACAGTCAATTGCTTCCTAAGGAGAGAAATTAAGTTAATGGTAACCAGGTAAGTAATCGGTCTTTGGGGTTGAGATTCTGGGGTTAGAACTAGGGTTCCCCCAAGGTCAAGAATGCATTCTTATTACACCCTCAGCGGCACAAGGGCCGCCGGGTGTAGAGTGCTGACGCCCAAAGTTATCCAACGGGGGATAGAGGGCCTCCGGTTGGTGGCTGCTTACGAGCAGGCCACTGGGTTGTGGGAGCAAAGCTCCTGGTGTTAGGCTCAGGGCAAAGGGGGATCCGGTTTAGCATGCAAAGTGCACCCGCAGAGGCGCAGGGGCGGCTGGGTGCAGGGTGCTGTTTTGGCGTTGGGTTCCCTGTTGTTTTCAATTGGAACTTTTGGTTTTGGTTTACAGCTGCAGGCTCGGTCCAGGAAGACTTCTAGGAGGAACCAACAGCTCGACAGGTAAGTTGAAGGGCTCGGGGACGTAGGTGCACCTCGGGTTCTCTTATCCAGGGCTCAGTGTGACTGGATGCAGGGGTGCCTTTTGTTGTCGGATTTCACCTTACCAGGCCACTCGATGTTGGGGGGGTCTGCGTGCAGAGGCTGCAGGGGAAGTTGGGGATTCCTAGAGGGGTCAACTCACTGTGGACGTGGGCTCTGGAGTGCTGGGGGACCTCGCTGGGACCGGTGGGCCATTCAAACTTGGGCAGTAGGCGACGGATGCAGTGGTGGGTCCAGGCGTTGCGTTTCTTTGCCTTCAGCAGGCTCAGACTCTTGGGAGTTTTCTTTTTAACAGAGCTGCCGTTCACAGGAGATCTGGTCTTTGATGAAGGCAGTCAGTCCTCCCAGGGTTCTGCAGTCTCCTCTGCTGGGCGTCTTCTTTTGTCCTTTTTAGGTCATGCATTTGAGACCTCTTGCTTATTATATACTTACATGCACTTTGTGGGCTCTGGAGATCAGCCCTAGAACTTGTCTGCTTCCGCTTAGGGACTTTTATTTTTGTTCAACTGCCTCTATTTAACTGTCTTGATAAAAAACGACCAACAGAGGTCAGTAAAATACCAAATTTAGCATTCTCTGAATTCCAGTCCATAGAAATGTTCTTACACGAGCACACAGACATTAATATTTTTTTTCAAATCATGAAGTTTCAGTGATTCCCTGATTTTATATTAAAAACAATGTTTTGGGGGCGTGGCCAAGATGGCGACCTGAGGAGACGTCTGATCATGAGGCTCCTCATCCCAAACCCCCATTAGCGCCCCTTTTATTGCTCATTTAACCCCCCAATCACCTTGTTTGCTGCCTGCTTTTAGAGAGCACACAGAGGAAGCCTCAGAGCTGCCGGGCACGAGAACGTGAAACGCCCGAGCCCTTCGGCGGCCAAGAGCACTGTCCCCGGTCTGCGGAGTGAAACATGGCGGCCAGGCCCGCCGAGTGATCGCGGACGGCTTGGTCCCCTGAAGCAGGCCGCCACACGCCGCGGAACAACATCGCAGGGGACGCCACTCCACCACTACGGGAGGTGAGAAGCGGAGGAGTGAAGGGCGAACCGCGAACCCATCAGCGGGAGGCCTGCGGCGAGGTGCGGCCGAGCCGACTGGGAGATAAAGCACTCGAGGCCCCAGTCTGGGCCTATGCGGAGCCCGATCAACGTGCCCGCCAGCGCCTCAGGGGGCGGAGAGAGGTGCGGCCGGCGGAACCGCGGCCCACAAAGTCCCCCAAAGAGGTGAGGAGGGCTGCGCTGGGCTGATCTGGGTCAGGAGCTCGGGGGGCGTCCACATCAGGTGCGGTCCTCTGGCGCACTGCGGGGGGCCGGGGAGCGTGCCACCCCACGCCCAGGCAGGCGCAGAGTCAGCGGCCAACCCTAAGGACCCCTTCAGGGCACTGTTCGCGCTTCAGCACAGGGAGCCCCGGGCAGGGGAAGAGGGCTGCACCAGGCCGGAAACGGGCAAAAGCTCGGGGCGAAAATCGAGCCCCCGGTGTGGGCCCGACGTGGAGGTGCAGGCTGCGTTGTAGCACACAGGGCCCCTCTGCGCAGGAGAGAAGAGCGGCACCAGACTATCGAGAGACGTAAGCCCGGGGGGAGCTGACCGAGCCCCCTGGTGAGGCCCACCAGAACTGGGACTTCAGAGCATGTCCTGCCTTGGGGACGACTTGTCCTCCTAACCTGAACACATTGATTAGTGCTTGGGCCCTCTCTCAACAGTGAACCCACTGGAGAAGGGGGCTGACGGGACGGGGCGCACTGGGACCACGCGCGAGACAAATCATGTCTATCACGAACCGCAGAGCGGGCCGCACCATCCACGACATGCTGGCTAAAGGCGCCCCGAAAGGAGACAAGAGCCCCGACAAGCCAACACCAGCGGACCACCCCAAAGAGAAGGAGCGAGAGGGGGGAGAGGACTCCATCACAAAAGCTTTCATGAAGTCCCTATTCAACTCCCTCAGAGAGGACTTTCAAACCCTCAAGCAGGAAATGGCGGGAGAACACAGAGAGCTACGTCGCAATGTTGACGGCCTCGGAGAGCGCGTAGCGGCGATTGAAGACACTGAGCACGCTAGGAGCGAAGAGGTCGAATTCCTGCAACAGGAGATTATCAAGCTCCACGAACAACAGACAGACTTGCAAGCACACGCTGAGGACCTCGAGAACCGTTCCTGACGTAATAACATACGGGTCCGGGCGTGCCACCCAAATCGGAAGGGGACAGTTTTACGATCTACCTGCTGCGATTGTTTCGGGAAATACTGGGTGAGCCGGAGGATTTCGAGATCCGAATAGATAGAGCACATAGGGTGGGCCTGGCGCGCCGTGCGCCGGCTCCTGCACCCGACATTTTGGCTTTCCTACCCGACTACCCCTTAAAGGAATGTATTTTAAAAGCGGCGCGCCAAAAGCAACCCCTTCAATTGCAAGGACACCCGGTGGGGCTATTCCAGGATTTTTCGGTGATCACACTACAAAAGAGAAAGGCATTCAAAGTGGCTACAACTTTCCTGCGAGACAATGGAATCCCATACTCCTGGGGCCACCCCTTCAGGCTCATTTTCAAATGGAAGGGGGCCCTCCACCAGCTCAGGTCCCTACGGGAAACGTGTGAACTGTTGGGCATCGCCAATGAGGGAGGCGCTATGGAAGAGGGTTCATCCATGCAAAATTCCATGCCGAGATCCCCGCGGACGTCGGGGGAGGGATGACAGCGTGTGGGGCACCGGTGCTCACCTAGAAGCAGCCTCAAGCCGGACCCCAAGACCATGAATCAAGAACACACAGCAGCGATACAGGAAGTCTCCAAAGACACGAAAAATGGGACTTGATGCGGCATCTATGGGAGAACCAACATGCATCATCTTAGCACTGGGCTGGGGGGCGGGACAGGGGCCTATGGGGTCGCCACTGCCACACACTCCCTTAACTCGTAATTCTACTACAGGCCTGGACTGAGATTGCATAGGCCTGGGACAATGACCGTTTGTTGGGGATTCAAAGTTGGGGAGGGGGAGCGGGGGAGGGGATGGAGGGGGTACAGGAAGTTCGGGAGTTGGGGAGGTCGGGGCAGTTGGGGGGATGGAAGAGGGATTGCGTTTGTGGGGGGAGGGCTCCAGTATCGTGCAATGCAGGCAGTGCAGGAGAGTGGACACAGCTCATTATGGCTAGGCGGGATGGGATGACCACTAACACTTCCCGGGCAGCGGAACCCACTATGCAGATTCTTTCCCTCAACGTTAAGGGGCTGAACAATCCCATTAAACGCAGGGCGGTCCTATCCTTTTTGGAGCACTCAGGGGCAGAGGTCTTTCTCTTACAGGAAACACACTTATTGCCCAGGGACTGCCACCGCATGCGATCTAGGGCATTCCCAACACAACACTACTCATCCACCATGGAGAAGAAGGCGGGGGTGGCCATTCTGTTTGCGCATCACTTTAGGGGCACGGTGGAGGACAAAGTTGCAGACATTAAGGGGAGGTTCCTTGCGTACAAAATACAGGTGGGAGGGTGGTTCGCCATGATAGGCTCCATATATGCACCCAGCACCAATCAGGAATCCTTTCTCACCGGGGCCTTAGCAGATACACTCGCTCCCAACATTGCTTTCACGCTCGTCGGGGGCGACATCAACTTAGTAATGGACACCCACAAAGACAGGTCGGGACAGAGATTTGGTTCCACGGGTGCAATCTCCACAGAAGGGGGGCAATGGCTGGAGGGCAGGGGGTTCGTAGACGTCTGGAGATCAAGGTACCCCAACACCCTGGGATATACGTTCTATTCCCATGTACAGCACACATACGCCCTGATAGATCATTTTCTGGATCGGCGGAAGTGGCGGCCTTGATCACGGACACCGAGATCGTCCCTGCTGCATTATCTGACCACGATGCGCTAACGGTACATGTTCGGATCCCCAAACCAAAAGCACGGAAGGGCAAGTGGCGCCTTAAAGAGGCTCTATTACACCACAAAGGGGTGACGCACCAAATCAACGCGCACATTACAGAGTACCTGGCCACGAATGACACAGCAGAAGTATCCCTGGCGGCATTGTGGGGGGTGTTGAAGGCAGTGGTGCGAGGGGAGCTAATAGCGATCACGGCGGACAAGGCGTGGGAGCGACGAGAGAAGAGGCAAACGCTATCCGACCAGGTGCTTGAACTCGAAAGAGCCCATAGTAGAACTGGGGCCCCGAGGATATGGCGCAAGCTCTAAGCGGCCAGGGCCCAACTAGTGAGCCTCGACCTGGATCGGGCTGAATACGCGGCATTGTGTCTACGACACACTTATTAGGTGGGTGGAGACAGGACGGGCCGCCAGACAACCCTGCAATTGCGGGCGTCAGGTTTGGGGGGGAGGTGCAGACCATCAGCCTCTACGCGGATGACGTCCTCGCAGCACTGGAGGACCCTCTAAATTCGGTCCCGGCCTTCTTGTCGGAAATGGAGACATTCGGGAAGGTGTCAGGGTTCAAGATGAATGTTGGGAAGTCGCAGCTCCTGCCGCTTGGACACAACGCCAGGGCGACCAGCACACTTCCCCGCAATCTGGGGGGGCTTTCCTCCAGCATGTCCCTGCCATACTTGAGCATCTCCCTAACACGGTCCACGGCGCAAACTGTGGAGCAGAACTACTCTGCCCTCCTAAGCCAAGTACTGGGCGACCCCGTAAGATGGCGCCAACACTCACTTTCCTGGCTGGGACGGGTGGCAGCAATCAAAATGTCTCTCCTACCGAAGGTCCTATATCTATTCCAGACGCTGCCGGTCACTCCCCCTATAGTCCTACTCACAAAACTCCAGGACGCTGTCCGACAGTTCGTCTGGGCGGGCATACGACTACGTCTGCGCAGGGACCTCACAAGCCACGCCACGTCGGTGGGAGGCCTGGGAGTTCCGGACCTCTTCCGATACTTTCAGGAGACGCAACTTAGATACCTAATGGAATGGAACCGCCCGAGTCTGAGAAGCGATGGCTTTTTCAGGACCGCACAAAAACAAACCAATTAATAGGAGGGTCCAAGGGTGAGTTTAACGACCCAACCTAGATACATACCCCAATATACAATAATCCTAACACAACCAGTATCTAGGGGTCAAATAGCCATATGACTCAACTGTGGACACAGACCTCAACAAAATACGAATAAAGCAGTGGAGACCCAAAGTGCAAACAAGTGTGACATATAGTTACTGACTTAAGACTCAAGGGCATGGGCAAATATTCCCATCAGTATCCATTCTGTACCGCCCTTTTTAAACATCATTTGGGTTCTCCTTGCCCAGGAGACAAGACAACACAACACGGCCTACTGATGTTCTCAAGGCTTTGTGCAGTTTTTAAGAGAATGTGTTTTCAAGAAGGGTGGTATTTCAAAAGAATGTAAGCATATGTGTGGTTACTGAATAAGCAGTGCAAAAAGTGAGTGAAAAACAATAAGTGTGAATAAAGATAAAATTGGATCAACTGGATAGATTGTTAATTTTAATTATATCTCTCAATTGTCCAAATTTAAAAATATAGTGAAAATACAGATTTGACAAAATATCTGTAAGCAATATTGGTCGACATGTTTCAGCATTAGGATGGAATAGTTCCAATGCTTTCTTCAGGACCTGATGGTAACTACTGATTATAAAGTGAAAATTAAAATCAATATCACCTGCAATATTCAGGTTTCATACTCCACCACATACTATTACTGTATCATGTTGTTGACACAACACCCACAGGAGAAACATGGAAATAAAGACAAAAAACAAATTGACAGAATTATGTCACATTCAAGACACATTCATATAGTCAGTGTATCACAATAAATATCACTGTATATCATAGTCATACCATTTTGTACACATTGATTTATTAGTTTAAAACACTCACCCATTTATAGTGGTGATGGCACTTCACCCCACCTGGCTACAGCTCAGGTTTAGAGGAGCACCGCTCTGAATTTAAGGTGAAAAACGGAGAGACAATTCATTGATCTTATAACTAAAAACAAAAGCGAATTTACAACGCTTAAGCCACAGATGCCCAAATCAACAGTAAGCTGATCGTCATCTGTAGATGTTGACAGAATCAAGTATATTCCACTGACAAGATTTCGCCATACTGAGAATATTTGGTTTCGCCCATTCACGACTTTCACTTCGTAGGCAATGCCTCAATCTTAATCAATGAATAGATAAATGCTTGCTCAAGCTTAGCTTTACAACACAGTAATGCTACACCTTGAAGCATCACTCAGATATACCCATATTGTTGTCCTCCTTAACCCCTGCTTTACTCATGCTCATAACGAGCACAAAACAAGAGCTCTCATTGGCAACATTTCAGCTAGTTTCAGCAATCTGGATCGGGCGTTTACCACAGTGTGTCAAACAATGCGAAATGGTAAAACTGCCGTTTGTCGTTTCACAATCATAGCGACTGCCATATGAGTGGAATATTATCACAATGTTTCAGGCAATGTAGAAATCGGTAATGGATGCCGTTTAGTCGCATCATACCAATAACGGAAGCTTCTCCCATCATCGGCAAAGCCCCAAACAGCGCAGCGCGCTCGGCAGAGGTATCGGGCCACTAAGAACCCAATGTGCATGAATGGCTTAACATGAGCCCTACGCCACACTGCCCCAGCTACAGCAGCCCCACCCTAGTCGCTAGGGCGCAAACAGCGTGACTTGCCTTTCAAGACTGCGCAATGGCCCAGATGCCACTGTGGAGGATTCCCTTCCTGAGGCGACGGGACCGGCCTGCATACATGAAAAAATCGCCCATCACTCGCACTACCTTGCAGGTGTGGGACAGAGTGGCGGTGGCCCGAGGCCTCACCGTATACCCCTCACCTCTGACGCCCCTTTTCGACAATCCGGCCTTTACACCGGGCATGGTTTGCGTATCCTTTCCCCGATGGAGGTCGTCCGACTGCAGATCTGCTGGTCACCTGTTCAACCCCGAGGGCTTTATGACGCTGCCGACACTGCAAGACGCCTACCCGCTCCCCCAGCTCCCACACTTCGATTACTTCCAAATCCGTCACTGGCTCACGGGCAGGGACATGTTACCACAGGTTAGCAGACACCTCACCCCGTTTGAAAAGTGGTTCCACACCAAGAAATCGGATAAGCAGGTGATCACGGAACTGTATGCTATGTTATGCCCCCTAATACCCTCCACATCGCGCTCGGCGGGTCAGAGGAGATGGGAACGGGAACTGGGGTGCACCCTAACTAACAGGGAGTGGCAGGACGTATATTACAGGGCACACCACACTGCTAAGAACGTCGCTATAAAAGAGTCAGCAGTCAAGATAGCTTATTATTGGCACCTAACGCCAGCACGACTGCATCAGGGTACTCTACACCGAGACCCCTTGTATTGGAGAGGGTGTGGTCATCCGGGAACTCTGACCCACATACTATGGGACTGCGTAGAGGTGCAGGAAGTTTGGGTCCACGTGCTTAGGGAAATTGACAAGTATTTTGACACTGAAATCCCTTGTTTCCCGGCATACACACTGCTAGGCCTGCCGAACAAAATCACTTTCCCACTTAAATCGCCCAGAGGCAAACAAATGGGATTAGCGATGGGGGCAGTCACTCAACATATACTATCGCTGTGGGGCTCCTCGCGCAAACCCACGCACACTGGGTGGCTACATAAGCTGTGGTACATGATGGGAATGGAATTTCTTTTTCCGCTGCAAGGCAATATTTCTCTCCATATGTTCCCATACCTAGCGTGTCAAACAGTTTGGTGCTTACTTTCTCTCCATGTTGAAGAACAATAGATGTTTCAGCACCCAGGCTAATGTGCTGCATAGCTAAATACATATAAGGTCTCAAAAGCGAGACCCAGAGATTTAAGTGGGCCAGGTATCACCCGTGCTGAGCACCAGCAGTTTTTTAAAGGTGGCCTCGAAATGGGCCTCTATCGGGCTCGTTTTTGTGCCCTGGCAAAGGCTGTCCGTTTCTTGCGGACTGCATTGACAGCAGGCACCATGATGTGTGTATAGTCACACTGCTCACGAGTACAAAAGTTACGGCATGACGTCATGACAGGTGAGCGTTGTAGAGGAAGGTAAATCCTTTAAAGAGAGTCATTTTCTCTCTGTATTTCTCCTCTCCTTTTGAAACTCAGGAGCAGCAACATTGTCGTGGTGTCACCTAACGCTGTTGGAGATTCGGAACCACTCCGACGGTCCCTGATTGTATCCATATAGACACTTGCGCAAACGACACCCGTAGAAGAGAAGGTGGAGGTACCTTTGGAGGTGTAGAAAGAGGGAAATTTGACTAATTGGAATAAAAGTGAGATATTAGACCTCTGACGTTTTTGGAGGGAATAAAGGTGTGTTCCAGGTAATCCATTGTTTCTAGAAGAGTTGCCTCGGCTGTACGATGATGCCTATGTAGGACCTGTTGGTACTGTGCCTATATGACTGCGTTTGATTTGCGTAACACAGTTGGTTCTGATTGCAGGAGCCAATACTGGATGGAACTCCCTTGAAACAAAGGACGTGGAGCTACGTTCTCGGCACTACGAAAAGGCTGCGATTCTATATCCCAAAGGCGCGGGCAGTATTTGTGTCCTTTAAGATGGTCTGCTGTGCCTCATCAACATGCTGGCCAGAAGGGATCCTCAATTAATAGAACAAGTGAAGTATTGAAGTCTGAAAACTCCCTGCGAAAGGCGTAGCATTGAAGCAAAATTGTCTTTGCCAGACTGCCCCTACAGCGAGCTGTGGAAAAAACCTGTACACGCAATGTCTGCTTCACAGTGTATCATTTCTGATGCACTTCTCTCTCTCTCTCTCCCTCCTGCAGGATCTTCAAAGCGTGAGGCTTGAAGGATTCTGGAATAAGTTCTACTAGCGTCAACATGTCAGAGCACATCTGGCGGCATACCTGCCCAACTGGCTTGCAAGATAATCGCTGTGCCGCCTGAGTAATGACTGAGTCAGGGTAGGCTGAATAGTGGGGAGCTTCACATTTCTTGTAGAGGCGTGGAAAACAAACCGCCGGCACAGAGTTTGGCCTCTGTATGAGTCTAACACCTTCTTGCTAAATACAATCTATGATAGGAACTGAACGAACTTGTTTCTGTAGTTACCCCAGGACGAGGGAAAAAAGGGAAAACGATTCGTCGCTCTCTTCATTAGGAGGGGAAACCTCCAATATTCACCGGAGGTGAATGCAATAGAACTCCAGTTATAAGAGAAGACGTAATCCCGCCATGGTACAGGCCATGGCAGCCTTGCTGTCAGAAATACATATTTCTGATCTGAAGAAAAAACATGCTCATACGGCTATGTGCTGCCCAAGAAGAATAATGGCAGGAGTAAAAAGCCATCATACCATCACCTGGATGTAGCAGAAAGCTGCAGTCAACGAGATAAATCGTCTACCAAAAAACATTGTGCATAAAAGCCAACAGTGTGTGAAACCAACTGTCAACGGACTCAACCGTCGACGAATCCAACAGTTGGCAGGGTCATCCGTCAACGGACTCAACAGTCGACGAATCCAACAGTTGGCAGGGTCATCCGTCAACGGACTCAACCGTCGACGAATCCAACAGTTGGCAGGGTCATCCGTCAACGGACTCAACCGTCGACGAATCCAACAGTTGGCGGGGTCATCCGTCAACGGACTCAACCGTCGACGAATCCAACAGTTGGCAGGGTCATCCGTCAACGGACTCAACCGTCGACGAATCCAACAGTTGGCAGGGTCATCCGTCAACAAAGCCAACTGGGGTCGAAGCTGAATGTTGACGAAGCTCACCGTCTAAAGAGATCACCGTCTACAGAGCTCACCGTCTACAGAGCTCACCGTCTACAGAGCTCACCGTCTACAGAGCTCACCGTCTACAGAGCTCACCGTCTACGGAGCTGATCGTCTACGGAGCTCATCGTCTACGGAGCTAATCGTCTACGGAGCTCGTCGTCTACGGAGCTCATCCTCTACGGAGCTCATCGTTTACGGAGCTCCTCGTCTACGGAGCTCACCGTCTACGGAGCTCATCGTCTACGGAGCTCATCGTCTACGGAGCGCATCGTCTACGGAGCCCACAGTCTACGGAGCCCACCGTCTACGGAGCCCACCGTCTACGGAGCCCACCGTCTACGGAGCTCATCGTCTACGGAGCTCATCGTCTACGGAGATCATCGTCTATGGAGCTCACCGTCTACGGAGCTCACCGTCTACGGAGCTCACCGTCTACGGAGCTCACCGTCGACGAGCTCACCATCTACAAAGCTCACCGTCTACGGAGCTCACCGTCTACGGAGCTCACCGTCGACGAGCCTACCGTTGACGAGCCTACCGTCGACGAGCCTACCGTTGACGAGGCCACCGTCGACGAGGCCACCATCGACGGGCCTACCGTCGACGAACCTACCGTCGACGAGGCCAACTGTCGAAGAATTTTACCATCGACCAAACACTCCCAGTGGTCTACGAGCCTGTAGACTACAAGAGGGCACTGTCATCATTGTCGTCGACGCATGCCTGGAGGCGTTGTCAGAGGGTGCATTGACCGTATCGTGGACAAGCTGGCACATTTTCACATAGAAAAGTGCGCAGAGTGAGTCTAGACGCCTGAGAGTAAATCTCGTGGGCGTAGATGTGGGAGGCAGAGTCAAAGAAGGCCAGAGACCCCTTAATTGTGATGTTACTTCAGCTGGTTAAGTAGAGGAGAAGCATCACTAAAATCTTAATGTGCAGGACGCACAAAAAAATCCTCCCACATCAGAAGGGGGGTACAGTCTAAGCACAAGAACAACCCCTTCTCCCCTTACCATGTCAGAGACCAGCAAAGTGTTGTCCATATACTGTTCATGAGGGTTCACAGGAAAAGGTCTCAGCTTCCCACAAGTGACACAGGGTCTGAAGGAAGACTTCATGTAAGAAGACATTACAAAACTGTGATATTAAGAAGAAAAATTGAAGAAAAGTTGAAGAAAATTGAAGAAAACTGAGCAGAGCTCAGGGAGACTCCCTTCACACGACGTGCGGTAGAAAATCTGAGGTGCTGAGCTCTGAGGAGAAGGTTCTAGAGGGTTGCTGGCGCCTGATTGGCTGTGGTTTAGACCAACATAATGACAATGATAGACTGCAAATGGTTTTTTCCTTTTCCATGCATTCCTATGTAGAAATATGTGTAGGCTTGTTATGCCTTTTTTCTATTACATATTTCAGGTTTTATGTTGTTACATATATATATATATATATATAGTATATTATTGCTATTTTATTTACCGTGGGACTCCCACTCCGACGACGGGGGATATTCAAGCATGTGAATCTATGAAAGACACCCTAATACTGGAGAAGCTGTGGTACATGATGGGAATGGAATTTCTTTTTCCGCTGCAAGGCAATATTTCTCTCCATATGTTCCCATGCCTAGCGTGTCAAACAGTTTGGTGCTTACTTTCCCTCCATGTTGAAGAACAATAGATGTTTCAGCACCCAGGCTAATGTGCTGCATAGCTAAATACATATAAGGTCTCAAAGGCGAGACTCAGAGATTTAAGTGGGCCGGGTATCACCCGTGCTGAGCACCAGCAGTTTTTTAAAGGTGGCCTCGAAATGGGTCTCTATCAGGCTCGTTCTTGTGCCCTGGCACAGGCTGTCCATTTTTTGTGGACTGCAGTGACAGCAGGCACCATGATGTGTGTATGCTCACACTGCTCACTAGTAGAAAAGTTGCGGCATGACGTCATGACAGGTGAGCGTTGTAGAGGAAGGTAAACCCTTTAAAGGGAGTCATTTTCTCTCTGGATTTCCCCTTTCCTTTTGAAACTCAGGAGCAGCAACATTGTCGTGGTGTCACCACGGCTTTAAGTGGAAGCTTTTTCTATATTATTTACAAGCCATAGTTGCTGCTTATTCATCTAATGCAACTAACAACCATTGACAAAGCTAATAGTCCTGACTTCTTTTTAGGTATGATGTTACTTGCTTCATATCTGGCGGCAATGACAGAAACAGCAAAATACAAGTCATGCGGCCCACTATACTAAACGCAGAATTTTAGCTTACGTGTTTTAAGACACACCATGAATTACATTGGCCACGCCCCTTTATGAGACCCTGCTAGTTTTTTTATCCAACTTAAAGCCCTGGCGAGACCTATTGCATTGCAAATAATTGTGTTATACTGTTGCTTTATTATTTTGTCATTTTTAGGTCGAGCATATAGCGACAGAAAGCATGACCTGCTCGCTTTGCGAGGCATGGAGTATGGAGTGGAAGCTCTGCCCACTTTCACGCCCATCTTTTTCATTGGCTTGTGTCTTTGTCATTTCTAAATGCTGCCTTCCAATTGGTTTATAGGCTGTTAGTCCCTCCTCATGATGGCCATGTCCTCATTTATATCCTTCTATGGCTACTGCTCCCTTTACTTCGAGTGTTAAATGGTATGTGTTATTTAGATTGTGAGCACTATTTTCTTTCCATGCTCTCCCCCCTACTGCAGTCCATTCCTTCTCGCTCTCCTGCCCCTCGCCCGCACTCCTGCTGGCCGTGCCTTCCAGCCCCCCTGCTTCCTCCCCACTTCAGTTTGCAATGCAATAGGTCTCGGGTAAATGCAAGTCTTATTGCATTGCAAATGCTTGTTCTTCTTAGGTAGCGGGAATCTGCCTTCTTAGTTCAGGGCTGCCCCCTAAATACTGTATTTAGAGGCTTTTTAGGGGTCTTGAGGTCAGTAGCCATTTGCCTACTGATCTTGGCCACATGGGGGAGTGACCACAATCCGTAATCCTGATTGGGGAGTGCCTGCCATCTGCAATATGGCGGGCACTTAACAGTGGACTTCACCTCGCCTCCCCCACCTGAGAGGAGGGGTTGGCAGAGGTGGGCACACCTTCTGGGCTGGCTAATTTTTCCCTCCTGTCTTCCCGCTGAAAAGGAGGGGAGACAGGAAGGGGGCCTCCTCCTGATAGCAGGAGAGGCTGGTAGTCGCATTACAAAGGCTGCAAGGCCTTTGAAGCTCTCCTGCCACAAATGGCTCTTCCTGGACTGGGGGAGATGGGAACACCTGCACCCAGGAAAGGCTTTGTTTCTGGGCTCGGGCAGCAAAGGCTCCCACCCCACAGGTCCACAAACGTGTACTGTGGTGGCAAGCTGGAGTGTACCAGTCAGGAAACCCAACAGAGGCTGGTCATTTTTCAGGGGGCATCTTTAACATGCCCTCTGATTGCATTTTTCTTTGAATTCCACACTGACATCAGTGTGGGTTTAATGTCCTGAGGAGTTTTATACCAAACTTCTTGGTTTTCATTGTAGCCATTACGGTGCTGTGGCGGTTGTAATGACAACCTCCCAGTACCATATACTCTTAATGGCAGCACTTTACTTACAATGTCTAAGAAAGGACTCATGCACCTGTACCCTCACCACTGGTATAGTGCACCCAGTTAGAGTGGTGGATGATCTATTCCAAGGCAGTAGGTTGTAGGCATGGCACACAGGGATGTGTGCCATGTCGACTCTTCACTTTGTTCTGCACCAAAACACAAAGCCTGCAAAGGCAGTGTGTGAGTGTAAAGATAAAGGGCCTCTAAGGGTGGCACAATACATGGTGCAGCCCTTAGAGACCTTCCATGGTCACATTGCCCTGGGTACTTGGGGTACCACTTACCAGGGGCTGACCTGTGGCCAGGGTGCCAATTGGGTTTAGTACAGTTTTGGAGAAAGAACACAGGCCCTGGGAACCTGATTGGCAGGGACCCAGGGCACATCAAGTCAAAGTGCATCAGTAGTTCTGGCAACAAGTGGGGGCGTTACTGCAACAGAAATCCAGCTTCTTACAGTACCGCTCAGTGGGAAGCACAGATCTTTCAGGAGCCCCAACACTCTTTCCAGAAAACATATGTTCAAAAACTTCACAGTGAAAAAGGGATCTTACATCATTATAAATATTCTTCAGTTAACATTTTTCTTAGCTGTGCAACTTTCATGAAGTACAAGCAACCGATTGTGACAGACAGAAAAGTTAATTTCAGTTAACTTCATGAAAATGCCTAGATGATCCTGCTTTAAAACTCCCCTAAAAGCTGGGTGTTTAGCCTGCCACTAAAAGATATATCCCTGTCACGGTAGGGATGGATGGTGGGGAATGATGCCTTTTGTGGATCAACATAGAGCACTCGCTTCCTTACCCTGTTCCATCAGCTGTATTCAAGGAACTCACCATCCACGCTCCCACTAAAAGAATATTACATAAAAGCAGTAAATTCCCCTTGACAAACCAAATCTGTCTGGTGTATTAATTCACAGAAAAACGTCTCTCTGTCCATTCTGGGGCATGGAATAGACAAAGGCATCTTTATTCTTACATATTATTTTCAAAGGGATTCTTTTTGTAATTTCTGGGATACCAATCCAAAGACAAAAATATGCTGTATGGAAGAAAGAAACATTCTAATATACATGAAAATGTTCAAAGGGACATTTCCCTCCTCTGTGTTTCACACCCTTATGCTAAATCCTTTAGCACCTCACATGTTCACATAATTTAGCTTTCCTCGAATAACTGATGGTGAGAAGTGCTGCTTTTGGTGCCACTGCAGACCAGCAACATCTTAGCTTCCTGAATAGAACAGTGTTGCCTTGCTACCATCTTTCTCTCAGATTGTGACATCATTGGTTCTTTCCAGAGTGAGATGGCTTTGTGACATCAAAGAATCTTCGGGGTCGCTAAGGCGCTGGTGTGTCAACATTGGCAGCTGTAGTGAAGACTTTGCCGCCATCTTTGTCAAAGTTGTTACAAGCTACAGAATTTGTTTCTGGTTTAGAGATTTTTTCAGGCCTCAACCTACGTCATTATAATATTTCTTCACTGCAACATCTTTGTGACATGACAGGTAAGGAATTCCTCATTTTATATTTTAAATGGCTCATTTATTCCCATACATATGGCTTGATTAGATTAAAGTCTGGACTTGTTGGCAGAGCATTGCAGTGATAAAGTTAACTTGATATTAATGTCTCATTTTGCCCCTTCATGTTGTGTCCTTCATCATCAGTAGCAAAGACATATCAAGAATCAATAGCCAAACATCAGAGTCTTTGATATGGTCCTCCTCATTCACACCTTATCGCAGTACTTTTAGCTCTGTTAGCACTTTAGTACTGAAGACTTTCTACCTTGACTTGACATGTAAACACAACGTAGCTAAAGAGCCTAGATAATCACTGAAAAAATGCTCATCTCTGTCCATACTGTGTTTCCAATGATTAACACACGTTGTAAAGATAAGGGCTACGTTTTTAGGACATCAATAGCTCTAAACTCTTCATTGACATAACTACCAGGCTAATAGAATGAGAAATGAGAGTGAAACACTAAAGAGAGTACCAAAGACAGAAATAAGAAATGAGGAAGAAGTTGTAATAAAACACTCTCTTAATCTGATCAGCGGTTTAGGGACATTCTACACTACAGACCTATATAAACCAGAGATGCATTTCCCCTCTATAGCCACAATTGTAAGCCTGGCTGTAGGGGGCTATACTACGGAAGCGCCCTCGCAGGTAGCTAGTAATTTTCTAGTGCATGTCGAAGTTGTAGATAAAAGAAAAATTGTGATTCTTGCAAATCATATTCGGCCATTAGTTGTTCATAGAGGGTCATGTGGTCAGACATCCTACAGTTCGGAAATTCATGGCATGTACCACTTCTTCTACCTCAATTCCAAAACATTTTCCAGCTCGCTACATGCCTAATATTCTCAACAAATTCTCTCACATGCATCTTTAATCCTTTCAACTTTAACAGCTTTAACTCCTTGTCCCCACCAGCATCCTGACATTCTTTCTAAACTACCTTCTCCTACCTACCAAATCCGCATTAATCTGACACTTTCTATTCTTGCATATGCTTCGTGTACTACCCTGGCAGCTTCCTTGCTCATGTAAAGCAATTTTCTCTCATTGTTATGCCCTAAGAAGTCCATCCCTACATTGTCTTTCATGATTTCCTCAAATTAAAAAAATTTAGAAACAATCGGGGCGTGGCCAAGACTCCGAGGGAGTAGGACGTACCTTGCAGTGTCTCCCTCCTCCAGCGGCCAACCTAAAGAAACTACCAGCAGTGGGGCCTTGGGGGCACAAACGGGCCCCTTCCTAAACTCCACCAACCCATTTACCCCATATCTGCAACCCGCTTTGCCTTCCAGGCCCGAGGTTGGGGCTGATACATAGTGGGCAACAGGGGAGAGCAGCTTCGCCCACCATCTTGGGCCCGGTACTCATGGAAGAGTCCAGACCGGTGGGGACCTGGGACCCCATTGTGGGGGCCCTGGCAACGATTATTGGTGACCGGGGAGTGGTGCCTGAATTCCAAGGGAATGGACAGGCCTCCGACGCCCCCACTTGACGGGGTGCTTGATTGCCAGACCTGGCCGGAGCTGAGCAGATCGCTGGACTGCTGGGGGGTCAGGACGGGCCTCGCCTGCTCGGCGCCCGGTGGGTCCCACCTTCTCGAATCTCTTTGGGACCCAATCTGTGTGGTGGTATCAGCGGGGATGTATCCTCAAGTGATTGGACTGTTACCTGGGGGGGCCTCTGTCATTTGAGGCCGGCGACGTCATCATCGGGCGGGCATCTTGCAGGCTTCCTCCCCGTGACTAACCTGGTGAGGAGAGGCGAGAACGCCCTACCTGTGCTGCCTTAGTTGAACTGTGGCATCCCCCAGCGGGGAAAGAGGAGTGATCCTGCTGCCCCCGAGTGGAGGTGCTCCATTCAGCAGGTTCCTGCCTCGGGGAGTCCCCGCCAGCGTGGGTATAGGAGAGAAAGACGCCGGCCCTCATCGGAGGCCATGATGTTTATCGAGCTGAGTGTGGAGACTGGAGTGAATCTGCGCCACGCACAGATGGAGCTGAGGCGACCAGCTGTGCATTCGGCCAGCAAACGCAACCCCATACATCTGCCCTCCAGTCTTTGACAATCAGTGGCCAGTCAGGGGGGCTGGATCCTTTGCCGTTAATCAGTCAAGGCCTTGGGGTGACCGACCTGGTGGGGGCCACCACGCTATGGGGTTGCAATTGTTTGAACTAAGGGGGCTACAGGAGACCGGCTTTGCAGTCGGACAGTGAGCCTGACCCCTATCCTGTGTCCTCCATGTTTGGCCTCAGGTGAGACCCTGACTTGGGGGTTGGGTGCTTATTTGATTGCTCTTTGCCTAACTCAGAAAAAAGTGCAAGAGGGACCAAGAGAACACTGGTTCTGGGGGCAATTTCAATCCAGGGAACAATACAATGAGAAACAAGAACAAAAGCCCCCACTACAAACAATATGAAAGGGCAATAGCTCCAAATGTGAAAATGTCACCCACCAAAAAGCTGATATCACAATTATTTATTCATCCTATTTTTGGTAGCGATGTGTTTGTAAGAAACATTTATTAGTAATAGATTCCTTACCTTAGAATTACCCCAGACGTCAGACTGGATCCAGAGAAATTCTATCTTAGCAGTACCCATACTCGTCAGTTGGTGGCGACGGCGGACTCTGCGCCCGTAATCGGCATTGTGGTCGCCGGTATCACATTGCGTTGTCTACTTAGATGCCACCATCACGCATGCTGAAGTCAGTTCTGACATGACTTTCCACACCAGAAGCGCAGAGCCATGCAAGACCCTGAACACTTGCGCACAAACCTAGGGCCCTGTAAAGGAGTCCCTATCCCTAGAATGTATTTTTCTTAGAGATACATCGTTACTGAAGGTAAGTAACTTGCTCATCTGAAAGAGACTATTTGTTATAAATTCCTTACCTTAGAATAGATACCCCAGCAATAACAACCCCGGAGGTGGGTCTGCGAACTAAGTTCACACCAGGAAGAGCTGGAGAACAGATCGGCTGAAAAAGCTGTCTCTCCGGACTTGGCTGTCCAGGCAGTAGTGCTTAGTAAATGTGTGCAGGGATGCCCCTGTGGCTGCCTGGCAGATGTCAACCAGCGGAACTCCATGTCCCAAAGCAGTAGTCGCTGCCGTCGCCCTGGTAGAGTAGGCGCGAGGCATACTGGAGGTTCCTTTTTAGCCAAAGAATAATATATCCGAATGCATAGAGCGCTCCATAGAGAGATGGTACGTTTGTGCACTGCCCAACCTTTCTTGGCGTCCACATAACTCAGAAAGAGCTGATCGTCCACCCAGAAGTCTTTAGTGCGGTCAAGGTGGAAATACAGCAATACAACACACGTTTTGGGTACAGATTGTGGAGTCTCTCTTCCTTTTTGGAAGGGTGCGGAGGCGGGAAGAAGGTGGTCATGTGATGGTCTGACCTATGTGGAAAGAGGTTACCGTTTTGGACAGAAAAGAGGGCCTAGTGCAAAGAACCACTTTGTCCGGATTGACAGCAAGAAAGGGTGGTTTGGTACATAAAGCTTAAAGCTCACTCACCCTGCAAGCAGAGGTGATGGCAAGCAAGAAAGCAGTCCTTAAAGTAAGAAGATGAAGAGGACATTTATGTAGTGTCTCAAAAGGAGCACACATAAGATAAGTAAGGACAAGATTGAAGTCCCACTGGGGCATTACGAAAGGAGAAGGAGGAAAGAGATGAGTAAAACCTTTCAGAAATCTGTTACCAATAGGGGACTTGAAAAGAGATGGCTGATCAGGAAGGCGAAGAAAAGCCGAAAAGGCCAAAAGATAGCCTTTAGGAGTGCCCAGAGCAGAGCCCTGCTGGACCAAAGAAAGAATGAAAGAGGGGCAGAAAGGGGATCCACAGCCTTTGGTGTGCACCATGCCACAAATGAGTTCCATCTACAGGCGTATACCGTTTTAGTGGAGGGACACCTGGCTGCCAAGATGACTTTACAGACTTCAGGAGGAAAGTCAAAAGCTGTCAGCTGTCGCCACCCAATCTCCACTCAAGGAGGTAGAGGCTGGACAGGTTAGGGTGGAGGGCCGTCCTCTGCTGCTGTGACAGAAGATCTTCCTGAAGAGGCAGTCTGATCCGAGGATCGATGGCCATGCTCAAGAGCACGGGGTACCAGACTCTTCGTACCCAGTCTGGAGCTACAAGAATGACGGGCCCGGTCGTACTTGATCTTCTTCAGCACTCTGGGCAGAAGCGGTATAGGCGGAAAGGCGTACAGGAGGCCGCAATTCTACTCATGACGAAAAGCGTCGCTGAGCGAGTGCTGCCTTGGAAACTCTAACGTGCAGAACTGCTGACACTGCGTGTTCTCTTGAGTGGTGAATAGATCTGCCCAAGGCTCTCCTCACCACCGAAAGAGCGCTTGCACCACCTTCGAGTGAAGGAGCCATTCGTGATCCATGATGCACCAGCGACTGAGTTAATCCGCCCTGGCATTCAGAGAACCTGCCAGGTGTTGAACTGCCAAGGTCATGCCCTGATGTTCCAGCCATGTCCAAAGGGGAAGAGCCTCTTGACATAAGGTCCATGACTGCACTGCGCCTTGTTTGTTGCATTGGCCACAAGGAAGTGGTGTTGTTAGTGAACACCTGCACTACTCTTCCTTTGACAGAAGGAAGGAATGCTTTTACTGCAAGACGAACTTCAAAAGGTTGTTGTGGACCCCGGACTCCACCGGAGGCAGCAGCATCTGATCTCCGCCTCTCCCATGTGGCCGCCCCATCCCAGGAGTGATGCATAAGTCACTACTGTGAATTCTGGTTGGGGAAGAGAGAGGGATCTGCCGTTGAGTCAATCCAGGTTTGTGAGCCACCACTGCAACTGACTTGCAGTCCCATCTGAGATCTCGATGACATCGGAAAGACTCCCCTGAAGCTGCACCCACTGGAACTTCAGGTCCCACTGCAGAGCCCGCATATGCGATCTGACATGATCTTCCAGAAGGATGCAGGAGACCATGAGGCCCAGCAACCTTAGGATCATTCTCACCGAAATCCAGGATAGAGGCTGAAACATCAGTATCATAGCCCTAATATCCTGGACTCGCTGCTTGGGAGGATAAGCCCGAAACTGCCCTGTATCCAGAACTGCTGGAATCATGTGCAACTTCGGCAAGTTGATAGTGAACGCCAGCAAGTCCAGGAAGTCCGCCGTAGTCTGGAGGTGGGAGACGACAGCCTGGGACGAGCCCATCATCAACAGCCAGTCGTCTAGACAGGGAAGACTGGAACCCCTGATCTACGCAGATGAGCTGCAACCACCGCCATCACTTCTGTAAACACCGAGGGGGGCTGGTAAGGCCAAAGGGGAGCACGGCAAACTAAAAATTCTCGTGGCCTACCGTGAACCGTAGGTAACGCCAGTGGGCAGACCAGACAGGGATGTGAAAATAAGCGTCTTTCAAGTCAAATGCTGCCATCCAGTCTCCAGGGTCGAGGGCGGACAAGACCTGAGCCACGGTTAACATTTTGAACTTCTCCCTCCGGAGGAAACGGATGACGTCCCTGAGGTCTAATAGGATGCAGGCCTTTGTCCTTCTTGGGTACCAGGAAGTACTGGGAGCAACCACGACCTACTTCTGGCACAGGGACCTGTTTGATAGCTCCCCTGGCCAAGACAGCGGCAACTTCCTGGCGGAGAAGGGCCAAATGATCCTCCAACATGCGTTGGAGTGTTGGTGGCATCGAGGGAGGAGGGGACTCAAAGGGGAGGGAGTAGCCCCTTCGGACTATCTGCAAAACCCACCTGTCCGACGTGATGTTGTGCCAGTGGGAGAGTTCATGGCAGATCATGCCACCCACTGGCAACTGGTGGCCCTGAAAGGTCAGACTAAGAAGATTTGAAGGCTGCTGCAAAGGGGGCATTGGTTAGATGGCCCACCCATTGGCCCCCGGACCTGCGACACTGGGTCCCACGTCCTCCTGGGCCACACATAGGCGGGGTAGCTTCCACTGCACTGTGGATCTGGGTGGGACGTGGTGGGGTACTCCTTCCGTAGCCAGAAAAGGGCCAAAAGACGCACCCGATGAGGTGAGAAGATGCTGCGAGGCCCAAGGATCTGACCGTAGCCCTAGAGTCCTTGAAACGCTCGAGCGACGGCCATCAAAGACCATGTCCAAAAGACTAGATTAGAAATTCCCAGAGAAGGCAGACATTTTCAGCCAGGCGTAGTGCCTCAGGGATACTGACATGGAAAACCTTTCTACCTAGTGAGTTGGCGGTATCCAGCCCACACCGGACGGTAAACTTTGCTGCGCCTCAACCCTCAGCAACAGCGTGGGGGAGCTCAGCCCTGGCCTCCTCCGGGCACTGCGTCAGCACTTGTACAACTGTATCCCACACCATTTGTGTGTAGCTGCTCAAAAGACATGCAGTGTCCACCGACCGCAGTTCTAAGCTGTTGGAAGACACATCTTCTTCCCAAGTTGGTCCAGCACCTTGGATTCCATATCTGGTGGAGCAGTAGGGAATGCGCCCCTTGAGGGCGAGCCTAGGACCACCAAGCTCTCAGGGGTAGGGTGTTGAAAGAGGAAAAGGGTTTGCCCGGGCCAGGAGGTGGAGTTGGGCAATCATCCTGTCCACAGGAGCTCCTGTGATGGGCTTGGACCAAGTGCCCCAAAGGACATCAGTGAGGGCCTCATTAAAAGGCAGCAGGGGCTCCGAAGAGGCTGCTGCTGGCTGAAGCACCTCAGTCATGAGGTTAGTCCTGACAGCCACCGTAGGAAGCTCGAGGCCCAGGGACTGAGCCACCCTATGCAACACAACAGCGTAGGAGTTCAAGTTTCGAATTTAAAATTTGTATAGCGCACTTCTCACCCAGAGGGTCTCAAGGCGCTTGAGGGAGGGGAGGTACTTTACTTATCGAATGTCCAAGTTTTTAGTTGTTTTCTGAAGGAGAGGTGGTTCTGTGTAAGGGGGAGGTGGATGGGGAGAGAATTCCAGGTCTTGGCCGCTAAGTAGGAGAAGGATCTTCCCCCCATGGTGGATCTTTGGAAGCAAGGAATTGCGGCGAGGGCTTGATTGGACGATCGTAGTTGGCGGGTGGGGGTGTAAAAGGACAGGCGCGTGTTGAGGTGTTCGGGTCCTAGGTCGTAGAGGGCTTTGTGTGCGTGGGTGAGGAGATGGAACGTTATTCTCTTGTTGACGGGGAGCCAGTGGAGGTCTTTCAGGTGACCGGAAATGTGAGCTTGGCTGGGGATGTCTAGGATGAGTCTGGCTGATGCGTTTTGGATGTGTTGGAGTTTTTTCTGTATTTTGGCTGTGGTTCCGGCGTAAAGGGTGTTTCCGTAGTCCAGTCAGCTTGTGACCAGTGCATGGGTGACCATCTTTCTTGTTTCGGTGGGGATCCAACGGAAGATTTTTTTGAGCATACGTAGAATGTTGAAGCATGATGATGAGACGGTGTTGACTTGTCTGGTCATCGAGAGGGAGGAGTCCAGGATGAAGCCCACGTTACATGCATGGTCCGTTGGTATGGGTGCGGTTCCCAGGGCCGGTGGCCACCATGAGTCTTCCCAGGCGGAGGGGGATGATCCTAAGATGAGGACTTCCGTTTTGTCCGAGTTCAGTTTGAGACGGCTGTTCTTCATCCACTCGGCTACTTCTTTCATCCCTTTGTGTAGGTTAGTTTTGGCGGTGTTTGGGTCTTTGGTGAGGGAGAGGATGAGCTGGGTGTCGTCTGCGTAGGAGATGATGTTGAGGTTGTGTTGGCGCGCGATGGATATGAGGGGACTCATGTATACATTGAAGAGGGTGGGACTGAGTGAGGATCCTTGTGGAACGCCGCAGATGACTTCAGTGGCTTCCAATTTGAAAGGGGGGAGGCGGACTCTCTGGGTTCTTCCGGCGAGGAACTAGATGATCCAGTCCAATGCTTTTCCTTGTATTCCGACGTTGCTGAGGCGTTGTATAAGGGTGCTATGGCAGACTGTGTCGAAGGCTGCGGAGAGGTCAAGTAGGATGAGGGCAGCTGTTTTTCCGTTGTCTAGTAGAGTTCGAATGTCGTCTGTTGCTGCGATGAGGGCGGTCTCGGTGCTGTGTTAGGCTCGGAAGCCGGACTGTGAAGGGTCGAGGGATTTGTTGGATTCGAGGAAGGCGGCGAGCTGACTGTTGACGGCTTTCTCAATGACTTTGGCAGGGAATGGGAGGAGCGAAATGGGGCAGTAGTTTTTAAGTTCAGTGGGGTCT
This sequence comes from Lissotriton vulgaris, assembly GCF_964263255.1. NCBI lineage: Eukaryota > Metazoa > Chordata > Amphibia > Caudata > Salamandridae > Lissotriton > Lissotriton vulgaris. Next base: position 835,710,486 of record NC_141696.1, on the reverse strand, counting down.
GCTGTGGGTTTCTTCAGGAGGGCGCTGAGTTCGGCATGTTTCCAGCTTTCCGGTAAGGTAGCGGAGTTGAGGGAGCAGTTTATGACGTCTCAGAGATGGGGTGCGATAATGGAGTCTGCTTTCTTGAAAATGTGGTGGGGACATGGGTCGGTTGGCGATCCAAAGCTGTTATGTATGTCAGCAATTTTGTTGTAGAAGAACGAGGCTAGAGAGTCGCAGAGGTCTTGGGAGGGAGTGATGTCGTTGGTGCCGGCGGTGGGGTTGGTGAACTCTTTGACGATGTTGAATAGTTCCTTGCTGTTGTGGGCGTTGTTGTCGAGTCGATCCTTGAATGCTGATTTCTTGGTGGATCGGATCAGTTGGTGGTGTTTGCGGGTGGCGTTCTTGAAGGTAGCTAGGTTGTCAGTGGTTGGGTTTTTTCGCCAGGCTTTCTCGAGGGTGCGACAGAACTTCTTGGATTTCTTAAGGTCATCATTGAACCAGGGGGCTTTTTTGCTATTTTGCTTTATTTGATGGTTTTTCAATGGTGCTAATGCTTCAGCGCTGTGGGTGATCCATTGTGTGAGGTTGGTGGCTGCTAGGTTTGGGTCCGATGATTTGGCAGGAGGGTTTTGGTGAAGCGATGTGAAGAGCTGATCGGTGGTGATTTTGTTCCAGTTTCTGCGGGGAATTGGTTGTGGGTGGTTGTGGGTCATAGTCTTTTTGTAGTTGAAGTGAACGCAGCTGTGGTCCGTCCAATGGAGAGCTGTGGTGTGATTGAAGGAGATGTGCTTGCTGGAGGTAAAGATTGGGTCGAGCGTGTGCCCGACATAGTGGGTGGGGGTGTCAACAAGTTGTTTGAGTCCGAGATTGGCGAGGTTGTCCAGAAGGGTGGTGGTGTTGCTGTTGTTGTTCTTTTCCAGGTGGAAGTTTAGGTCTCCCAGTAGAATGTAGTCCTCAGAGGAGAGGGCGTGTGGGCTGATGAAGTCAGTGATGTCTTCGCTGAATTGTGAGCGGGGTCCTGGTGGCCTGTAGATGAAGTTGCCTCTGAATGTGGTCTTGGGGTCGGTGTGGATCTGGAAGTGAAGGTGTTCGGCGGCTGCGAGGTTATCGTCGGAACTGGTCGTGATGCGGATGGTGTTCTTATGGATGATGGCGATGCCTCCTCCTGTTTGGTTGATGCGGTCCTTTCGGATGATCTTGTAGCCATCCGGGATGGCTATGGCGATGTCGGGCGTTGATGAGGCGTTCATCCAGGTTTCTGTAAGAAAGGCGACGTCCGGCGATGTGGTGTCGAGTAGGTTCCAAAGTTCTATGGCGTGTCTGTGGACAGAGCGGGTGTTGAGCAGGATGCCCTTCAGGTGGTTAGTGTCGGAGCTCTGTTTGGAGTTTGAGGATTTGGTGTGGGTCTCGATGCAGTCGAACTTGCAGAAGTGGCAGGTGAAGGGGCGCTCAGGGCGCGTCCGCTGCGCGTGTGTTGCTCTGACATATGTAGATAGTGGAGGGGGGGGCGGAGCGAGGGAGGAGCAGCCGGGAGGCGGGAGCGGGGTGGAGAGACGGGCTGGGACGGCACAACAACAAAATGGCAGCAAGAACAACAAAGCACAACAGGGTGAGATTGGGGCACAATGTGTAACATCGCAATGAGCAGTGGCACCGACACAATCAGGCACTAATTACAATGCGAGCAATAGAGCACTATGAATAATTTTAAAGCACAAACAATTTTTAAAGTCGAGCAATGCAAAGCGTGTGATAGAGCGCTACGATGTTAAAGAGGCACAAACAGTTTGAAACGCAATGTGTGCAATGTGCAATTGGTTCTTTGGCAGCAGTCAGCGATATAGCGCTACGATACCCAGGGGATCAGGGAGTGAGAGGAGCGACCGCTTCTGCTACTCCATAGCCACAGTCGGGGGAGAAAGCATACCAAGGTCTAGGGAGGTATCCAGATCACTGGCATCACCCAGCTCCTCTCTCCAGTCCAGCTCCTCAAGTTGGTCTGCTAGAGGGTCAAAGACCCCTACCAGTCCTCCTCACCCTCCTATGGCTACCTAGTCAAGGCAGTAGGGAACACCAGGGATGAACAATGGTACAAAAGTACTCTCCGGCACCAGCAGCACTGTGTCCCCGTAGGAGGTGAAGCTTGAGTCAACACCGGTTTGGAACAAAACCGGCGTCAGGGCGTCACCACTGAAATTGGCGCTGGGGTAGGTATCATGAGGCTGACCGGCACCAATCTGGAACCAGGTCTGAATCCTTGGAACCCTGCGGAGCCGGTCGGGAGCCACTGGCATCGAAGGCTCATGGCACCCAACCAAGTCCATAGGGCCCAAAGCTGTGCCTGCATGCGGTGTCGGGCTGACCTATGATGCTGTGCAACGCTTCGTAAAATTGACAAAGCTGGGCAGGGGATGCTACGGGAAAGGGAGGGAATCTTGCAGCCATCACAACAGGCCTTGACTGGGGCCTCGAGCGGCGCGGAACAGACTGCCCGTCCTCCAAAAGCTTTTGGGTCGGCTCTGGCAGCGACTTCTGCTTCAGGGCCTGGCAGTCGGAGCACGATTTTGGGTCGCTGTCGTGCTCCAGGCACCAACGACACACAAGGTGTAGATCGGTGACTGACGTCAACTTGTGACAGGAGTCACACAGAGGTTGAAACCGGGCCGATGGCTGGACATCCCTTATGCACCAGGAGTCGAGACTCAAAAGACGTCGACAAAAAGTCATAAACAGTTAGTCAAAAAGCAACTAAGGGGCAAGCTCTCTCTGGACTGGCTGGCATGGAAAAAGAAAGAACTGACGTCAGTGCGCAGGGGTGGCATCTAAGTAGAAACTGCAACGGCATCCCGGTGACCACGACGCCGTCGACAGACGCGGATTTGACCAATGCCACCTACAGAAGCACAGAGGTACTGTTAAGAAAAAAGATCTCCAGATCAAGTCTGACGTATGCCCACACATGGGTCCCTTCCTCACTTTGCCACTGGATTCAAGCTAGCTTGGCTGATGACGGGTGGACCTTTCCCATGAGGCACAGGGTCAAGACTGATTTGCAGATAGCTATGTCTGAACTGGGGTGGCAAAGTGAGCTAAAGAATGATGATGGATTTAGGCCCAGATCTGTGACTGGTGGTGAGTGTCTGAAAAGGTTCAGCGCTCCGTCCATCGTTTCCTTGTGTTTGCTTTTTGGGGGTAATTCTAAGGCAAGGAATCTATAACTAATAGTCTCTTTCAGACAGGTGTGATTTGCGTGCATTGGTAACAGCAATGTCTGAACCCTACCACCAAACACTGCCATTGTTATTGTTGTTATGAGAATTTATATAGCGCGCGGCTGCCCCAGCCAAGGGGCGTCCCGGCGCTGCGAACTGACCAGGGTGCAAAGTGAAGGTGCACAAAGAAATTACATGGTAACGTTGGTGGGCACTATAAAGACAGTCTCTTTCCTATATAGAGCAATACAGGAGTATACACTATAGCCACTGAAGATTCTGAAGTTTCACTGGGAGGAGGACCTGGGGATCCCCATTAAAGCAACAGTTTGGGGTAATATTTTAGCAAGAGTACCAAAGGTTTCCAGAAATACATGATTTAAATTGATTAGTAACATTTCCCTACACAGACAATACATGTTACAAGGCCATATCAACAAATATTTCCACACATTAGAGGTGGCCTGCCTGACTTGCAGAACAGTGGGAGTGGTGTTCAAACACATGATCTGAGAATGCCCAACATTGGTATCTTATTGGGAAGACCTCATAGCAGCAGTAGCGAATACAATTTCAAGGTCAGTCCCTTGCACAATGGGCCACTGCATAGTAAACTGTTTCCCCCACACCACCAAGGTGAAGGTAACAAGCAGATTCCAAGACTTGTTTTCATCCTAGCTAAACAAGAGATTATAAGAAATTGGAAAGCCCTGGGAGGGCCCATAATAGCAGGGTGGCGAAAGGAGCTAGAATAATGGGGCAATTACTTAGGGAGGCCATGAGGAGCAATCGCTCCATTGAAATAGAGAGGGCTTCAGAGATACTAATGGAGCTATTGAGAGACCCAGACCGAGATACACGAGACCCCATCCCGGAGGGCTCACCAACACCCCCTCTGTCTGGAGAGTCTTGCTTATCGCTATATTCATGATGACCCACATTGTATGTGCATCACTCTCCAACTGTGTGCGATTCACAGTTCGCATCAGATTAGGCGACAAGTAGTATGCTTACCCTCATTACATATCTCTTGTAAAATGGATTCGACTTATGTAGTAGGGAGTGTGGGAGAATTGAGGTTATGGCGGTTGTCTATATTATAACATGTGATGAAATGTAAAGATGTCTGACTTATGAAAAGGCCTATGAGGCGACATTGCCTCAAAAAGTTGTCTGCTGTATAGTTGACAAAAGCTTCATTAGAATCCGTTTACAAAAAAAAACAAGTGTTGAGGTCTGAACACGGAGTTAAGTAGCAGTATCAGTGTAACTTATGGGGTGAACTAGCTTCTGGAGGGCTTGCGCTGGCCGCTCCATTTTCAGTAACTGCCTGATCTGTAGTGCCTTGTGCTGGTGTTGCCTTATACAGGGGTGGTCATATTCTAAGGATTTTTTCTATGAAGGGGTCTTCCTCTTCACTCTCTGGTTCTGCCTTATCCTTCGGTTTCTTTTTTCAAAAATGTTTTTCTTCTCAGAGTCATTGCTTTATATCAGTAAATAAGGTCCTATTGTTTCAATCACTTCCTCCCTCCTCTTCTGCCTCTTCTCATCTTGCATGCTTATCCACTAATAAGCCTTTTTGAGGACCTTGGCTGCAAGCTTCTTCCTTTTCTTTTCATAGGAAACCTGCTCCCAAAGATTTAGGGCCTCAAAGTGTGAGGGTCTGGTCTGGGGGCTAAAATCGTACAATCTCATTCTCATGTTTGCTATTCTGCAGAAAAAACGTGTAGGAAGCCGGCTCTGTATATACCATACCAAAATGAAGTGTAGTGTGCACAAAGTCCAGTGGAACCCCAAAGGTAGGCAGAGCTAAAAGTAGATAGCACCTTAATCTTTATTTGTGGTAGGGTGGGCGAGCAGTAAGGCTTTATCAGAGGGTAGTGTTAAGCATTTGTTGTACACACTCAATGAGCAAATGATGTCACACACTCAAAGACTGAACTCAGACCAATTTTGTTTGTATAAAAATAATATCAAGGTATTTTATTTCTAGAACCAAGCCAAGCCTGACACAGGTAAGTGAAATAAATGCTTTGTAATATATTATGCAGTGTTTACTAGTGAATGCAAGTCCAAATGCAGTTGAAATACAAGTAGGACATGGTATTGAAATTACTGTACAGATTACTTTTTAGATGACCTTTTCTGCTCAGTGTGATATGCCTGGATATCACAGTGGGACATTTCCTAGAGAAAAGGTAAGTAAAATCTGTTTTCCACAATTGTTATTTTTCAGGTTTCCATACAAATCAACTCCACACTTAAAACATTTTTCAGAGAAAAACAGTCAATTGCTTCCTAAGGAGAGAAATTAAGTTAACGGTAACCAGGTAAGTAATCGGTCTTTGGGGTTGAGCTTCTGGGGTTAGAACTAGGGTTCTCCCAGGGTCAAGAATGCATTCTTGTTACACCCTCAGCGGCACAAGGGCGGCCAGGTGCAGAGTGCTGACGCCCAAAGTTATCCAATGGAGGATAGAGGGCCTCCGGTTGGTGGCTGCTTACGAGCAGGCCACTGGTTTGTGGGAGCAAAGCTCCTGGTGTTAGGCTCAGGGCAAAGGGGGATCCGGTTTAGCATACAAAGTGCACACGCAGAAGGGGAGGGGCGGCTGGGTGCAGGGTGCTGTTTTCGCATTAGGTTCCCTGTTGTTTTCAATGGGGACTTTCGGTTTTGGTTTACAGCTGCAGGCTCGGTCCAGGAAGACTTCCGGGAGGAACCAACAGCCCGACAGGTAAGTTGAAGGGCTCAGGGACGTAGGTGCACCTCGGGTTCTCTTTTTCAGGGCTCAGTGTGACTGGATGCAGGGGTGCCTTTTGTTGTCAGATTTCACCTTACCAGGCCACTCGATGTTGGGGGGGTCTGCGTGCAGAGGCTGCAGGGGAAGTCGGGGAGTCCTAGAGGCGTCAACTCACTGTGGACGTGGACTCTGGAGCGCTGGGGGACATCGCTGGGACCGGTGGGCTATTCGAACTTGGGAAGTAGGCGACGGATGCAGTGGGGGGTCCAGGCGTTGCGTTTCTTTGTCTTCAGCAGGCTCAGACTCTTGGGAGTTTTCTTTTGAACAGAGCTGCCGTTCACAGGAGATCTGGTCTTTGTTGAAGGCAGTCAGTCCTCCCAGGGTTCTGCAGTCTCCTCTGCTGGGCGTCTTCTTTTGTCCTTTTTAGGTCACGCATTTGAGACCTCTTGTCCATACTTTAGTATATACTCATTATATACTTACATGTACTTTGTGGGCTCTGGAGATTAGCCTTAGAACTTGTCTGCTTCTGCTTAGGGACTTTTATTTTTGTTCAACTGCCTCTATTTAACTGTCTTGATAAAAAACAACCAGCAGAGGTCAGTAAAATACCAAATTTAGCATTCTCTGAATTCCAGTCCATAGAAATGTTCTTACACGAGCACACGTAGACAATAATATTTTTTCAAATCATGAATTTTCAGTGATATGACCACTGAAGGTCCTGATTTTATATTAAAAACAATGCTTTGGACAATACCATTTTCCGCTGAAAGGCAATATTTCTCTCCATATCTTTCCATACCTAGCGTGTCAAACAGTTTGGTGCTTACTTTCCCTCCATGTTGAAGAACAATAGATGTTTCAGCACCCAGGCTAATGTGCTGCATAGCTAAATACATATAAGGTCTCAAAGGCGAGACCCAGAGATTTAAGTGGGCCGGGTATCACCGGTGCTGAGCACCAGTAGTTTTTTAAAGGGATCCTCGAAATGGGTCTCTATCGGGCTCGTTCCTGTGCCCTGGCACAGGCTGTCCGTTTCTTGAGGACTGCAGTGACAGCAGGCACAATGATGTGTGTATACTCACACTGCTCACTAGTAGAAAAGTTACGTCATGACGTCATGCCAGGTGAGCGTTGTAGAGGAAGGTAAATCCTTTAAAGAGAGTCATTTTCTCTCTGGATTTCCCCTCTCCTTTTGAAACTCAGGAGCAGCAACATTGTCGTGGTGTCACCACGGCTTTAAGTGGAAGCTTTTTCAATATTATATACAAGCCATAGTTGCTTCTTATTTATCTTATGCAACTAACAACCATTGACAAAGCTAATAGTCCTGATTTCTTGTAGGTATGATGTTACTTGCATCATATCTGGCGGCAATGACAGAAACAGCAAATTACAAATCTGGCGGCCCACTATGCTAAACCCAGACTTTTAGCTTACGTGTTTTAAGCCACACCCTTAATTACACTGGCCACGCCCCGTTTATGAGACCCTCATAGTCTTTTCATCCAACTTAAAGCCCTGGCGAGACCGATTGCATTGCAAATGCTTGTGTTATACTGTTGCTTCATTATTTTGTCATTTTTAGGTCAAGCCTATAGCTGCAGAAAGCATGACCTGCTCGCTTTGCGAGGCATGGAGTATGGAGTGGAAGCTCTGCCCACTCCCACGCCTTTTTTTTTCATTGGCTAGTGTCTTTGTTCTTTCCAATTGCTGCCTTCCAATTGGTTTATAGGCTGTTAGTTCCTCCTCATGTCGGCCATGTCCTCATTTATAACCTTCCATGGCTACTGCTCCCTTTACTTTTTAAAAAAAAATCTGTTTATGACCAGTATAAAAAGTACATTGGTATTCGACACTTTACATTCAAGAAATCCGTACAGTGAGATGCTTGTATATTTACAGTGTCATGATAAAGTATTAGACATTTTCAATTTTATTTTCATTTTCATGTAAACAACACCCTAGAAAAAATATCCCACCTCCCATCCCTCCCGCCCCCGGCACTCATAAGCTATTGCGTTCCAAGTTCTCGGTACTTGGCTTCGCCCATTGCAGTCTATATCTTTGTCAGACTCCATCACAGTCGTACAGGGCCATATAAACAATAATTGTATAGGGTTTCCAGGTGCTGCACCTAGCATCGTAATTCGCCATGGTGGTATGGGGTAGCGTCAGTTATACAATCCTCACCTCAACCGGCAGTTGATAAGTGGTCAGACCCGCTGGTCCCTCCCGCTTCGAATGACCCCAGAATAGCATGCCAATCTAAGGAAATCAGTGTTTTCCTGAGTCCCTTGTGCTTTTCGTGTTGTAGTGCCTCACCCTCTGCCTTACCCCAGCGTATCACCTCCGCCCTCCATAGCTCGGGGTCAGACGGTTTGGCCGGTTTCCACCGCATTGTTATTGTGCCTTTTGTAAGTAATAAGGCCATATCAGTGAAACGGGCCGCCACACTTCTCTTGCGCTCCACTGGCCCTAGTCCTAGTATGGCATATTCTATGGTATCTGTCGGCTTGGAGGTAGCTGCACCAGTGAGCGCCTCATGTATTGTGTTCCAGTAGTAGCCTAATTTTGGGCGGTCCCATAGCATATGCAACAGCTTTGCGTCATCCGCTCTGCAACGGGGGCAAGTGTCAGCCGTGTCAGGAAACATAGCGTGTGTATGCGGTGAGGTGTAAGATACGCTCTATGTAGAACCATCAGTTGTATGAACTTAAACTTCGGGTTCCTAGCCACTTTCTTTGGAAATTTAAGGATGCGTTCCCACTCCTTATCCCGAAGCGGTCTACCAATGTCACCCTCCCATTTCGTTCTTAGAAGTAGTAGCACTGTCGCTTTTCCTGTTCTAATACCAGTTGTAATCCATTTAGTTAGATGGCTGCCCATTCCCATAAGGAACTGCATTGTTAGCAGTGGGTTTGTAGGTGGTTCGTCCCCATTCTGCGTCCATGTCCTCATTATGTACTGTCGTACACCGGCATGCAGGAGGAACGATCCTCCCGGAATATAATGTGTGGTTCGGAAGTCCTCAAAGGACATCATGTGACCATCTGCAAACAGGTCGCCAGCTTGTGTTACTCCTGCATCGTGCCACGCCGTGAGTGTATGGTTTGATAACAGTCCCATCCCCAGTGGGATACCTAGTAGTGGGATTGTAGGGGCATATGAGGTCGTCGGTGTTGTGTATTTCACCGCTTTCCTTCAATAGTTTATTGCTAGTCGGAGTAGTGGGGATGACGCCATTGGAAGCTCAGAACGAGGCAAGAGCAGTGTATGGATTTTCCCTCTTGACCAGTCCTCTTACGACATGCCAATTTCATGCAGATTCCGACCCGCCAGCCAGTAGGCAAGCCATTGTAGTTGGCAGGCAAAGTTGTATGCTCGGAAGTCCGGTACTCCCATACCACCAGCCTCCGAGGTGAGCTGTAGCTTGCCAAGACTTATACGCCTCCGCCCTGAGCCCCAGATGAGTTCCGTTAGGGTCGTGTCCAGCGCTGGAAACAATGCAGCTGGGATCAGAAATGGTAGGCTAGTGAAGTAGTAAAGTAGGCGGGGGAGTACAACCATCTTGGAGATAGCCACTCTTCCCGCTACAGATAGTGGTAGTGTTGTCCAGAATTGTACCTGCGACTTCAGGGCCAACAGTGACCTACCCAGGTTGCCGTTTATCATGTCCCCGGCTCCTCTATATACCTGTATTCCCAGGTAATGGAAAGTCGTTTCCGCCATTTGAAAGTTATGTGGTGCAAAGAGCAATGGGGTGGACGCACCAGCGGCGTTAAAACAGTATCCGTATGACTTAGGCTCACTGATGGCGAGGCCCAACACTGCGCGGAATTCTTCAAATATGTTGGATATGGGGTCTAAGTCACCTCTTAGATCCCGCAGGTACAGAATGATATCATCGGAATATGCGGACACCACATTTACTGCCCCGCCTCTCGTTATGCCCCATGTGAGGTGCCAATGTCCGGAGTTTACAGAGCAATGGCTCAAGTGCTAAAATAAATAAGAGCGCGGACAGCGGGCAGCCCTGTCTGGTACCTCTTGCAACGTTCAAGGTCTCCGATATGCACCTGGTCGTACGTACCCATGCCGTTGGGTGGGTGTACAGTAATCTGACCCAGGCAACATATTTGGGCGGTATCCCGAATTTTGCAAATGTCGCAAACATAAAATCCCATCTGAGGGAGTCGAAAGCCTGTTTCAGGTCCAAGGAGACACAGCCCTCTGTTCCGTCTTCTGCTCGGTCGCACAACATGAGTTGGGCCAACCTCCGTAGGTTCATAGCCGTGCTCCTGCCGGGCACAAACCCACACTGGTCGGGGTGTATTAGTTGTGGGATGTATTGGGCTAGTCTTGTCGCCAGTATCTTGCTCAGTATTTTATAATCAGTGTTTAGTAAAGATAAAGGCCTGTAGTTAGCCAGTTGCATTTCGTTTCTTCCTGGTTTCAAGAGGGAAACTATCAGAGCCTGAAGGGACGACTGCGGTAATGATTGAGTTTGCAGTGCCTCTTGATAGATAACCTGCAGGCGCGGTGCAAGCAGGTCGACTCGATATATGTCTCGCAAAACTCTGCCGGGAGGCCGTCCGTCCCAGGGGCTTTGTTCCTCTGGAGAGCGTGGATGGCCTGTCGGATTTCTGCAACCGTGATATGGCGTTTCAGGTCGTCTCGTTGTCTGTCCACAAGCTGGGGCAGGTCTAGGTCCCCCATAAATTCCTCAAATGCCGTATGTGAGAGTTGTTGGTGCTGGCCGTATAACGTGGCATAGTAGTCCCTAAAAGCAGTGTTAACATCTATCTGAGTCGTGGTCGTTAAGCCCCCCTGGTCTATAACCTCTAAGATGGGCAGGTGTGTCGGGGCATCATTTATAATGCGGGCTAGCAGGGGTCCTGATCTGTCAGCTTGTGTATGTTGTCTGCAGGTGTATTCCCTATTGTCCAGTAATCTTAGTTCCTCTAGTAGCTCAGCGTGACATATGTGTGCCTCCTGTAGTGGTGTGAAGGGCAAGTTCGTACCCGCAGCCTCACTTTCCAGAATTGCTAGTCGACCCTCAACTTCTTTAAGGTTGTCTATCACCTCACGTCTCCTGCCCACTCGAGCGGCCATTGCTTCCCCTCTAATTAACACCTTAAATGCGTCCCATTCCACTTGCCTGGAATTCGACAAAAATGGTTCAGCACACCATACAATGTATAATGACAGTATTAATGAGGTTAATAATATCAATAAGCCATGATGTATTCTTTTCTTGTTTTATTCCAAATCTTCACATACAAGGCTACTTGTATGTGAGAGTAATAATAATTCTTTATTTGATTTAAAACAAATCATAAAAGGGTGGACTTACCACCATGCAAGAGATATTTACATCATAAAAACAACACAGAATACATTTTGAGTCGAGTTGAAAATTAATAACATGCTCTGAAAAAGTAGCAGAAAAAAAAAAAAAAGGTCTAAGAAGAGAAAAAAAAGTATAAAAGAATAATGGTTATTCAAACAAGAGGCTCGTTATCATTAACTCGTGCTGCGTGAAAGCAACCATTGGAAAGAAGGGAGGAAGAGTCTGTGGTCTGCCAAAGCCTGACCTATTGTCCAGGAACCTCTTCAGATGGTGCCCTTTTTTTCCAGCTCTATGGCGGCAAGGTTCAAAAATTTTAAGGTTTTGCATGATAGTTCTATCCAAGAACCGCTTAGGCATCTTATCACCGCCGCCCTGCAAGTTCTCACCTGGGCTTCTCTTAAGGGAGATCGAAGGAGCGATTTTCTTAGATTTTGGAGTGCCGGGCATATACATATGAGGTGCAGTAAAGACTCTGCACCGTTGCCGCATAGGCGGCAATCAGGAGTTGCCCATTGCCGTTGCCATTTGGGAGTGAGGTCTTTGGACGAGAAGCAGCCCAACCTTAGAAGGCTTAGTTTCCTTTTATAGTGGTCCCTAAAGCATTCTTTCAAATAATCCTGTGGTTTTAGGTGGGTATATGACGGCAAGACGATCCAGGCATGGCTTTTGCCAGCCACTGCTGCTTTGTCCATGAATAGTGATGATTGTTTGACTGCTTTCTTGGTTAGCAGTTTGAAGGCAGAATGTGTCATGGGCAGACGCCAAGATTCATCTAGTTTTAATGCCTCCAGCGCTTGCCTCAAGATCTTGTATATTGAGTCTGGTTGCCCGGCCTGTTTTTCAACTTCTAACCAGCAAAGGTGGGCCAGGGATTCCTCTTCTGCCTCCCTCATGCGCCAATAATATTTAACGAGTGCTCCTTGTCTTGCTGGGAGCTGGTTAGTGAGACTGTACTCCAGACGAATTTGGGCTTGCGAGATGTGTCTCGGAATTGAAAAAAGAGTTTTGAACAGCCTAGATTGGGCGAGATTTAACGCTGTAGCGTCCCGGGTTGCCAGTAGTTCGGAACCGTATGTCAATGATGGCAAAAATTTGGCAGTTACGATATTGAGAATGTGGCCGGTAGAATGACCTTTTAATTGCTTTTGGACTATTTTAAAGGCAAATTGGAGCTGCTTTGCTTTGGTTTCCCCCTGGTCTTGGTGCAGTTTAAACTTTAATCGGTGGTCTAGTAAGATTCCCAGGTATTTATAATGATTTACCTGGATTAGAGGGGTAGAATTAATCCTCCAGACAAAATTATTATTTTTTTTTCTCTGGCCGCAGAAGCATATGATGTTGGTTTTTTTTAGGTTTATAGTTAGTTGTGCGTTCACAAGGTACTGCGACAGTTTTGAGATCGAACGTTGTAAACCGATGGGGGTTTTTGAAAGGAGAACAATGTCGTCAGCGTATTGGAGACTTGTTATAGGCGAGTGGGCCAATTTTGGTGGATCTCCCGGGATGGTGCTTATGACACTTTCTAGGTCCGCAGTGTAGATATTAAAGAGGCTTGGGGCCAGAACACAGCCTTGCTTTAAACCGTTAGTTGTGTGGAATTTCCTGGTCAGGCGTCGACCGTCTCCTTTTTTCACTTGGACCCAGGTATCTGTGTAGAGCTCAGTAATTGCTCCTAGCAGCTTTGGCGGCACGCCCCAGGCTTTCATTTTTGCCCAAAGACTTGATCTAGGCACTTTATCGAAAGCCGCTTTTAGGTCCAGAAAACAAGTATACAGCGGGGTGGAGTTATGAATAGCTTTGTTAACAAGGAGGGTTAACGCGGATAGATTGGTCAAGGTGCCCAGGCCTGGCCGAAAGCCTGTTTGTGTCCGGGGAATGATCCCAGTACTGCTCACCCAGGATTCCAGTTCTACCAACAAGTTGGAAGCATAGATCTTAGCCTCCACGTCAATTAAGGCAATAAGCCTATAGTTGTTGGGGTCTGACCTGGGCCCAGATTTGTAGATTGGATGCAGAATACTGCCTCTCCATGATTCGGGGATGTTCCCGGTCTGTAGGCTCTGACCAAACAAAGGTGTTAGTTGACTGGCCCAAAACGATGGGTCTTTCTTAAATAAGGCGTTGGGAAGTCCGTTTGGACCGGGCGCTCCATCTGCTCTCAGTGATTTTATGGTGTTTGAGACCTGCTTTAATGAGAACAATTCAGTGTCTCCTGTAGCCTTTAGTATCTGTGAATTCCCTGTGGATTTTGGAACTGGCATTATACTCGGGCTGGACCGAGAAAGCTCCACAAGATGCTCGATGTTATTGTCCTTACATGACTTGTACGAGGAGTTATATAATTGGTCGATGTGACTACTCCAGAGATTGTCAGTCATGTCTGAGTTAAACTGGCGGTGTTTGCCATTTAGCATGAAGTTTATTTTTGCCCAAAAATCTTTCGAGTTCTGCAATTTGCTTGCGTGAAGTATGGAACATGCTAGTTTTTCCCTGTGCATTCGCTTTGCCAAATTGGTCTCTCTTTTTAGTTCTTTTTTTAGAGATTCGATTGTGTTCAGCACGGGTTGTGAGAGCTGGGGATCTTTTTTGCGTTCGGCCCGGAGGAAAGCATTTATTTGCCTTTTTAGTTGACGCAGTTTCGGTGTGTACCATTCCCCACCTCCCTTTCTTATGGGTTTGCCTCCTCTGTTGTTGGATTGGTGTTTTTTATTGATCTCTGTTACAAAGTTTTCCCACGTTTTGACTGTGTCGCTCGATGTTTCTGATAGGAGGAACAGATCGTGGCATGATGCCATTAAGGTAGAGAGATTTCCTTCGTTCCAGTTTAACCGTTTTAAATTGAAAATTTGTGGGTGCAAGGTCAATGGCGCCGCCTTCTCTAACTTTGTGGGTTGAATGGTCAGGGTGAAGGTCTGAGGAAAATGATCGCTTTCTACGCGTTCCTGTATCCGGAAGTCACTTATGTCATGGAATAGGTCGGGGTCAGCCAGAGTATAATCTAAGGTAGAACCTGACTTCTTAGAGACCCTCGTTAGGGCGGCTGGTCTGTCCAGGTGGCCTCTCCCATTTAGGGTGTACAGGTGGAGAGCTTCCAATTCAGAGGCACATTTCCTTCCCAATGCACTTTGTCTGCATTGATTGCCCTGCCGTGGCTCAATATGAGCGGGGAGGGTTCCCTCCTGTCCGCGAGTTAGGTTCAGATTGAAATCTCCCGTTATAATCATGTTTTCGCTTGGGTAGGTTGATTTCAATATCTTAATTGTTGTCACTAGTTGTTTTATCCTTTTAACTTTGTGTTTTCCGCTAGGGTGCAAGTAGAGGTTCACGATCAGGAGTCCCAAGTTGGGGGAAATTTCCACTTTGATGCATTGCATCCATGTTGAATCTAAGTCGATACAAGTTGGTGACCATGTGAAGTCAGTTGATATAAAAATGGATAGACCCCCTTTGGCCCTTCCGGGACGTCCCTCCTTCTGGGCTGGGACAAGGAATTCTTTGTATCCTACTAAAGGCGAGTTTTTAGTCTGCCATGTTTCTTGGAACAGTAGTATTTTAAATTGAGTTATGAACTTGATGAAGTCGTCTTCCTCCATCTTTGTGTTCAAGCCATTGATGTTCCATGAGCAGATCTTGCAACCCTGCTTTTCCCGCATCGTTGATCTAGTTCAAGCTACGTTCCTATGGGCTTGAGCCCGAATAGCGTGATGAGGTCTTTCGGGCGTATCTGCCTCTTGGTGAGCGAAAGTGATTGTAAATTGCCTAAGTCGCTGCACTTCCGCTTTGGTGCTGCTTCTTGAATCTGGCCCTTTGGCATTTTTTAAAAGGCTTGTTTTTGTGATTTGTTTCCGCAGCGGGCTGGGATAGCGTGGAGGCTCCACTTTTTTTAGTTCAATACCCCATGCGGCGAAAACCTCCCTGTGAGAGAGGATTTGATCTGTGATGGTATGATTAGTCCAAGTTGTTATCGTCGAGTCTGAGCCTGATTGCAGAGGGTTTGGTTTGAACTCTATTGATTCGAGGTCGCTTGATTTTAAGTGACGTAGGCCTGGAATTTCTTCTAGAAGTCTTAAAATGGCCCCTCTATTCAGGATATCATAGAGCCCTCTTGAACAATATTGTGGAATAAACTCGATTTTGTTACTTGGAGTGGGCCGCTTTTGAATTTTTGGTCGAGTGCTCGCGTCATTAGATGGGAGGGCCGTTCCTGCCTGGTCGACCACTTGCTCTAGTGTATGTGAGTTTTCCTTATGTACGCTGTTGGCGGGGTCTTGTCCATTGGGGACTGGAACGTGAAATTCGCCACCCTGTGTGTCACGTGGGTCACGTGCGTTGACTCCCTTAATCTTTGCGGCTTTGACTGAAATAACTTGGCTGTTGATGTCTGGGGCTTGGCTAGTTATATTCTTGTCGCTTAATTCCGTCCTTTGATCAATGTTTATGTTGGTTCCAGGCTCTTGAGGTGGTTCCTTGCTATCTGGTTTTTGTCCCACCGGTTTAAAGATGCTGTACACTTTTAATGCGTTCTGATTTGTCACGGTGTAACCTGTTGCTCCTTTTGAGGTTGAGGGTGCCTTGATGGGAAAGGAATCCCTTGACATGGTCCTTTGCTCTAGCATTGATTTGGTTTCGGGTGGGACGCACTCGAAATGCTGTTCGACTTCCTTGGTCACGGAGTTGTTGATGGAGTTTCCCGGAGAGGTTTGAGCGGCCCTTCGGTTGTGTGCTTTTGCCTTTCTGGCTTTCCTTAGTCGCTTCCGTTCTCTCTTTGTAAGCGTTGGAGCCTGTTTGATGTGATTAGCGGTTATCGCGACGTTGGGAGTTGGCTCCTGAATTAACTCGGCTGCCTCTATGCGGTTTACCAGGTTGTTGTCGTCTGGGCTTGCTGGCGACCTGTTTTCCCTTACTGGGGGGGATTGTAGAAGATCCTGCGATTCGAGGCTCTCCTCACCCCTGCCAGCAATGGTCAGCCTCGTCAGCCTACCGTGATCCTCGTTTGACTTCTGGTTGCCGGTTAAATCACTTGATGTTGTGGTTGTCTCTGTAGGGGCGTCTTTTGACGAATCCTTAACAGCCCCCAGTATTTGGGACATCAGACTTGGAACTGTAGCCAATTTGTCTATTATGTTGGAGCAGTGACAAGTGTAGAACGTCTGATCTTTATTCAATTGAACCTTGGTAATCATGGTGTTTAATTCTTGAAGGTTTGCTTCGATCCCCTGGACGTGAGACGCCAGGAGGTGGAGGAGGTCGACTTGAGTGTCCAGTTTGTCCGCGTGGTAGGACATGGCGATTCCTATGGTTTCCATTGTCTTTAATAATTCCGGCCAAATGGAAACCGATTGACTGTTCACTGGCGATTCCCCCTGAGAGTGTCTATAAATGGAGATCGGAGATATAGCAGAGTAGACTAAGTGGTTTGGTTGGATGGGATGCTCACACGGTTGGTCGCACCCTGATCTCTTGTCGGTGCTCTCTTCCATCCCTGGACCTTGGTAGTGTAGAGCTGATGACTTGCGTGGGCTTCGTTCGAGTTTTTCGGTCTCAAGTGCTGTTAAATTTGGTTGCTGTAGCTTCAATGTCGGACTATCTTTGATAGCGTCTGTGTCTTCAGTGACTTGTCCGATGGAAAGAGGGCGCAGCTTTTTTTTCAAGCATAACATTGGGTGACTGGACATTGGACTGTAAGAGATTGCCTGAGACGTTGGGCCCGGATTTTCAACGCGGGGTTACACCTGAAACTGCAGAGGAGGTTCCTCAGTTTTGGTCGTGGACGTGTTCTGAATTGGATGTGCGTTCTGCAAACTCGGCTCTTGAAAGACCGAGTCATCAGCTGCGTCCGGGGCCCAATGTACTAGGGCGCGCACCGGCAGTATGTTTGACATTTGTGGTGACTGAATGGGTGATTCCCCCTTGGCTTGCTTTAAGTCCTTAGCTAATTGTTTGATTTTTAAATCGTTTAGCCAAAGAGGGCCGGGCCCCTTGCGCCCAGAATTCTTTCTTGACCTTACGGTCTGGGCTTTGCTGGGTTCGCTGTGGCACCTTGGCCGGTATAGTGGTGATACGGACCGTTTGTCTTTCTTATTTATGCCCTCCATGTGGGCGTTGTAGTGTAAGCTGCTACATTTGGGGCCGGAGTCTTGTGGTGGCGGTACCTTCCCGCTCCCACCCCCGGTAGAAAGTCTTTGACAGACTTTGAGGAAGTCCGTGATCAGGGCTCTTTTGCTTGCTTTTAAATGCGGGGCCTGTTCACTGTGTGCCGGGAGTGATGTTGCATCTCTCAAATTAATTCCTTCGTTGTTCACAGCAGGGCTGCTGGTTATACTGTCCTTGTCCTTGTTCTTATTGGCTCCTTCGTCCAAGCTTAGTAGACCAAGAATATCAGATTGATGTTGCGTGCCCTGGGGATTTTTTACAAGGTCCGCGGAGTCTGTTGCGGGGGCTGTTGTGATAGATCCTTGAACTTCCTGGGCTGTCTTTGCGGGACTCTTGCCCCTGCCCATGGCTGCCCCTTCGATTTCCTCCTCCATCTCTTCCGCCACCCCGTTGGTGGTCATACATGGGGGACCCCCCTTAGCTTTCTTTGTCTTCCCCTGTGATGGGAATGCTGCCGCATCCTCGCCTCGTAGTCTCCCCGACCTCATACTGCTGCGTAGGGGGGTGTACAAATTGGCCCTTTGGTTGGCGCTTTGGTTGACAAGGAGGTTGACAGGGAGGAGGGAAGTTTGCAGGCTGCCTTGATAAAGCGATGTTAGCCTTCTTTGTTGCTTGTGTCTCTGTTGGCCGTTTGGCAGCTGGCTTTTTAATTCTGTTCGCGTATGTAATGAGTAATAAGTATATAATAAGTTGGAATGAGCGGCGTTGTCAATATATCTGGGTTGATGTCTAATTTACTGCTGGTTTTGTTTGGTTTGGTTTAGTTAGACTTTGCCGCTGATGAATGAGAGTGGTAGGGAATGGCAAATGACGAAAAATGGCAGCAAATGGCGACTGGTGATTGGTCCGAGGTGGGCGAACAAGCGGAGCACACGGGGGGCCACAGGCTGGGTGGACCTAGTCAACCCGCCTCCCTGGGTCCCTGGGTCCACCCCCGGCTCTTACTTAGCAGCGGCCTCTAATGGCTGCCGCGCTTGCTATTCTTCCTTCCCTCCCACCAGCCTCGCTTCTCACCTTGCAGGCTCCTTGCAGGCACCTGATCTCCTGTTTTTCAAAAACGCGGTTGTTGGCCACCTGAATGCTGGAAAGTTTGTCAGGTGCTCCCTGGGGGGGGGGCGGGCAGACCCACGGGGCTGGCTTGCTGCAGCTCCTGGTTCCCAGCCGCAGCTCCCGCTTCCGCCGGGCCGCTCCCGCTACTCTCACTGTAGCTCGCCGTAGTGCCTCACTCTGTCTTGGGCTGCTTCCACCGCCGCCGTTCCCGCCGGCGTTCTCAGCAAGAGCGCTGCCCGGCCAACAGCTGACAGGGGTCGGTGTAGTCCGTGGTCAGTGGTCGCCTTGGGCGGGCGGGCGCTACCGGAGAATCAGCAGAATCGGCAAAATTGTAAGAGGCGTCTATCCTCTGCACATGCACCGTGCACTTGGGAAACGGGAGACTACCAGAGACAGTGCGCTCCGGAGACCCTTGACCCCAAGTGCTCCGCTAGTCTTCCCCTGCAGACCCCCTTATCGGGGAAGGCGGAAGGTGGACAGGAGCGGCAATCTCGGCGTGGTACTCGGTTTGTCAGAGACGGCGTTTCTGGCGTTCTGACTCAGCTCGTGGGCTCCCTCCAGTGGCCAAACTGTATGTGAAGATTTGGAATAAAACAAGAAAAGAATACATCATGGCTTATTGATATTATTAACCTCATTAATACTGTCATTATACATTGTATGGTGTGCTGAACATTTTTGTTGAATTCTACACAGTGCCTTTGGCATTGACTCTGGAGGCTTAGGGGTATATGGCCTCAGGTTCTTGGCACCCACAGATATAACTAGACCAAGATTTATTAGATTGAGTGCAGTCAAGTGTCTTACCCTGTACCCCTGTTCTAGTATCAACACTTGCCTGGAACTAGGAGTGTCTGTGTTTATGGTAAAGTAATTGAAAATGGTATCTGCCAGCGATGTCTTAAAGACAGTATCTTCTAGCAGTTCCGCATTTAAACGCCACGTTGGTATCGGTGTTGGGACCCTGCCCCATTGAAGTGTTATTTCCACTGGGTTGTGGTCGGAAAGTGTCTTACCCATATGTTCTGCCGTGAGTATTGCCTCCAATAAGGGTCTATTCTAGTGTGTAATTTGTGGGGCGGGGAGTAAAAAGTGTATTCCCTGTTGAGTAAGTGTTTGCTGCGCCATGTGTCTGCCAGATCCCAACATTCCGCCCACTGCACCAGCGCATCTGCCTGTCTTCTGCTCTCGGTGGCGTGTAAGGGTGGGTGCGATCTCTCAAGTGAGGTATTCAACACCGCGTTAAAGTCCCCGCCTATAATCCATTTGTATTTTGCCCAGTCAGCCAGTATCCCACTTACGCTGGCCAAAAAGTCTGACTGGCCTGAGTTTGGCGCATACACACTTCCAAGTACAACAGGGGAGCCATCCAGCAGACCACGCACAAATACATATCTACCCTCCTTATCTATCCTCTGTTCCACTGCCTTAAAGGGTACTGAGTTCCGGAGCCAAATAGCTGCCCCCCTTGAGAATACAGAGTAAGAGATAGCGAAAAGTTGTCCCTTTCATTTCTTTAGCAGCTTCATGCTCTCCGCATTGTTCAAATGGGTCTCTTGGAGGCAGGCCAACATGACATCTCTCCTGTTGAGTTGTGCCAGTATTCTGTGTCTCTAATGAATAGACCCCATTCCCCGCACATTCCAGGTGCACAGTTTGTAGGTATTAAGGGGCCCCATGTCTGTTCATGATGCATGAGTCCATCAGACTTCTGGGCAGATAGGCCATATGTACCATATGTGAGGAGTCGAGTGCCATGTGAACGTGTAACTCCCTAACGTGAAGGTCCCCAAGCAAAAAGACCTGAGGTCCAAACCAAGTTGCCCAACGTGGGCAAATGTCAAACCAGAACATGTCTATACGGTGGGGGGTGTAGTCCACGTACATCTGTCTTGTACCTGTCGGTGGTGTTACAGCGAGCCCTTAGATAATGTGTCCCCGCTTCCACCCACCCCCTCACGTGCCCGTGTGTGAGGTTCATACGTTACCACCCGGAGTCCGCCAAGGGCGCAGTCAAAGTTCTTCTGCCATTTGTGCTGTGATTTTGGGAAAAAGTTGCAAGCTGTCCGCAGAGCCGGATACCTCCGTATGTGTACCCGAAGTGCTGACCGAGCCAGTTGCGCCTCCTGCATCGTGTGCGGCCAGTGCCTCTTCCGTCAGTTGGATCACGGTTGTATGTTTCCCACAGCGGCCCCTAGTCGACTTTCCACTCGCTGTTGAATGTGCCGAGTGCTCTTTTCCAGTGTTGGGTTGAGGATGTTGATGGTCTGTCTGATTTGATGGTCCGTCACTCCGGTTATCTGCAAACGGATCTTGTGTGGTCGTTAGTGTCACCTCCATCCATTCCTCTGCTTCCTCAGGAGTGTCAAAAAAGTGCGATTTATTGTCGTACAGTATTTTAAGGCGAGCAGGGAATAGCAGGGCATATTTCAAATCCCTGTCTCGTAGTTTACGTTTCACTTCTAAGAAGATAGACCTGGCTCGTTGCACCGCCGGGGTGAAGTCCGGATACACAGATATAGTTTTGTCTTCGTACCTTAGCGGCGCCTTCTCTCTCGCCACACGTAGGACTGAGTCGCGGTCCTTATAGTGAAGGAGTCGTGCTATCAATAGACGCGGTGGTGCCCCTGGCTTCTGCGGTCTCGCCGGCATTCTGTGCGCACGTTCTACACTATACAGCGGGGTTAGGTCTTGCGGGCCAACAATCGTCTTGAGCCAGTCTTCTACGAACTGCGTGGGATTTCTCCCCTCACTGCGCTCCAGAATTCCCAAGATTCGTACGTTGTTACGGCGGGCCCGCCCTTCCGCATCATCCATCTTGTCCCACAGTAATTTAATCTGTTTTTCCATGCCTTCTATCTTCGTGGAGTGGTCCGTTTGCTGCGGTATCGGATCATCCAGTGCAATCTTCTATTCGGAGACCTTCTCAGCCAGTTTGTTGTGGTGTGCCCTAAGCAGTGACAGGCCAGTGGCCATGTTGTCCATCCGTAGTTCTAGCGCTTCTCTCGTGGCTCCTATTTCATTTAGTATAAGGTCCAGCTTGGCATCTTGTGTTCCCTTTCCCGTCGGCAGTATAATATCCACGTTGGAGGAGGCAAGTGGATCGTCCGAGCCAGTAGACTGCATGTCCGCGTTCATGCCCTGGTCTTGGGCCTTGACCCTGTGCTTTCCCATGGATCTCGTCTGCAGGGTGGCGGTAGACTGGCTTCGACAGCCCCCCCGTCGCTTCAGCAGGTACCACGTATCTTCGGCCCTCCTCCTATTCCGTGTAGGCAGTTCCTTTATCAGCCCGTCCGATAGAGTAGGGGCTGCTGGTAGTGCGATTTCAAGTGAGGCCGGAGGATCTTACCGGTGCTGTAGGGCCCACGCTCGTGTGTAGTGGCGCAGTTTTTTATCTCCCCTCACGCAGTCGCGGCAGGGCTCTCAGTGGTACAGGCAGTTGCTGCTTACCGCACTCTCGGGGGGGGGCGTCGAGTTCAGACAAGGACTGCCATTCTTTCGCGCTTCACAGCCAGCAGCCTTCGGTGCGGCAACTCCGTATGTAGCCTGTATCCGTGTGCCTCCCCTTGCAGGTTGTGCCTTGCTGCGTGCAGTCATCTTTGCCGGTGCTGGTTTGGCAATCGCGCAATGGCTATGTTGCACACTGTGGGCTGTGTCTTGGTGCACTTGCCTCGAGGTCTCTTCACTGCCACCTCACGATCCGGTTGGTACGGCGATACCAATATGGCGCCGCGCGCCGCTGTCCGGGCGCGAACCCAAGCGGCTTGGCCAAGGCGGCTGTAGTGCACTCCAGGGCGCTGTGTGGCACGCCCGGCACCCGCCTCTGTGTCAGTCCTGTCCTCCGCACCACTTGCAGGCTCTCAGGGACCATGCGCGGGTGTATTCCCCCAGGCAGCAGCGCTCTGGACGCCCAACTTTGTCACCTTCAGCCGCCATCCGGGTCGGGCCAGGGGAAGCGTGTGTCTCGGGGCACCCCAGGTGCGCCGCTTAGGTGCAGGAGAAGCGGGCGCCGCTCTCCGGGTGCTGCGGCAGGTTTTAGTGGCGCTGCACACCTCCGAAGCCTCCTCGGCGCTCCGCCAGTCGTCCTCAGCCGGCCCGGACCGCGCTCAAAATTTAGGTCGCAGCTTCGCCCAGTGATGCAGGCCGCAGCAGCTTCGGCGATCTCACACGGTCCCAGCTGGTGCCACAGAGTTGATTGTTGCCGTCGCTAGGTCTCTCACACCTACGGCGTGTTCAGGGGCTTGAGTCGGGTGGATGGGACCTCAGGGTAACAGGATATTCAGCTAGTATGTTAGGCTATCGACGGAGCTCGATCGCTACACGTCCGCCATGTTCGGCTCATAGCCACGCCCCCTACTGCTCCCTTTACTTCGAGTGTTTAATAGTATGTGTTATTTAGATTGTAAGCACTATTTTCTTTCCATGCTCTCCCCCCCTACTACAGACCATTCCTTCTCGCTCTCCTGCCCCCTGCCTCCCCCCCACTCCAGTTTGCAATGCAATAGGTCTAGGGTAAATGCGAGTCCTATTGCATTGCAAATGCTTGTTCTACTTAGGTTGCGGGAATCTGCCTTCTTGGTTCAGGGCTGCCGCCTAAATACTGTATTTAGGGGCGTTTAGGGGTCTCGGGTCAGTAGCCATTTGCCTACTGACTTTAGTGTGGGTACACCTTTGGTGTGCCTACCCCACAAGGGGGAGTGACCACAATCCGTAATCCTGATTGGGGAGTACCTGCCATGTGCAATATGGCGGGCACTTAACAGTGGACTTCACCTCGCCTCCCCCACCTGAGGGGTGGGGTTGGCAGAGGTACACCCTTGGTGTGCCTACCACACAAGGGGGAGTGACCACAATCCGTAATCCTGATTGGGGAGTGCCTGCCATGTGCAATATGGCGGACACTTAACAGTGGACTTCACCTCGCCTCCCCCACCTGAGGGGTGGGGTTGGCTGAGGTGGCCACACCTTCTGGGCTGGCTAATTTTCCCTCCTGTCTTCCCGCTGAAAAGGAGGTGAGACAGGAAGGAGGCCTGATCCTGATAGCAGGAGAGGCTTGGGGTCGCATTACAAAGGCTGCAAGGCCTTTGAAGCTCCCCTGCCACAAATGGCTCTTCCTGGACTGGGGGAGATGGGAACACCTGCACCCAGGAAAGGCTTTGTTTCTGGGGTGTGGGAGCGAAGGCTCCCACCCCACGGGTCCACAAACGTGTCTTGTGGTGACAAGCTGGAGTGTACCCATCAGGAAACCCAACTGAAGCTGGTCATTTTTCAGGGGGCATCTTTAACATGCCCTCTGAGTGCATTTATCTTTGAATTCTACACTGACATCAGTGTGGGTTTAATGTCCTGAGGAGTTTTATACCAAACTTTTTGGTTTTCATTGTAGCCATTACGGTGCTGAGGAGGTTGTAATGACAACCTTCCAGTACCATATACTCTTAATGGCAGCACTGTACTTACAATGTCTAAGAAAGGATTTAGACACTATAGGGATACAGGGCTCATGCACCTGTACCCTCACCACTGGTATAGTGCACCCAGTTAGAGTGGTGGATGATCTATTTCAAGGCAGTAGGTTGTAGGAATGGCACACAGGGATGTGTGCCATGTCGTCTCTTCGCTTTGTTCTGCACCAAAACACGTAGCCTGCAAAGGCAGTGTGTGAGTGTAAAGGTAAAGGGCCTCTAAGGGTGGCACAATACGTGGTACAGCCCTTAGAGACCTTCCATGGTCACATTGCCCTGGGTACTTGGGGTACCACTTACCAGGGGCTGACCTGTAGCCAGGGTGCCAATTGGGTTTGGTACAGTTTTGGAGAAAGAACACAGGCCCTGGGAACCTGATTGGCAGGGACTCAGGGCACATCACGTCAAAGTGCATCAGTAGTTCTGGCAACAAGTGGGGGCGTAACTGTAACAGAAATCCAGCTTCTCACAGTACCGCTCAGTGGGAAGCACAGATCTTTCTGGAGCCCCAACACTCTTTCCAGAAAACATATGTTCAAAAACTTCATAGTGAAAAAGGGATCTTACATCATTATAAATATTCTTCAGTTAACATTTGTCTTAGCTGTGCAACTTTCATGTAGTACAAGCAACTGATTGTGACAGACAGAAAAGTTAATTTAAGTTAACTTCATGAAAATGCCTAGATGGTCCTGGTTCAAAACTTCCCTAAAAGCTGGGTGTTTAGCCTGCCACTAAAAGAAATATCCCTGTCACGGCAGAGATGGAATGGTGAATGATGCCTATTGTGGATCAACATAGAGCACTCGCTTCCTTACCCTGTTCCATCAGCTGTATTCTTATCCACTAGCAACTGGAAACCTAACAAGGAACTCACCATCCACGCTCCCACTGAAAGAATATTACATAAATGCAGTAAATTCCCCTTGACAAACCAAATCTGTCTGGTGTATTAATTCACAGAAAAACGGCTCTCTGTCCATTCTGGGCATGGAATAGACAAAGGCATATTTATTCTTATATATCATTTTCAAAGGGATTCTTTTTGTACTTTCTGGGATACCAATCCAAAGACAAAAATATGCTGTATGGAAGAAAGAAACATTCTAATATATATGAAAATGTTCTGAGGCACATTTGCCTCCTCTGTGTTTCACACCCTTATGCTAAATTATTTAGCACCTCACATGTTCACATAATTTAGATTTCCTCGAATAGCTGATGGTGGGAAGTGCTGCTTTAGGTGCCAATGCAGACCAGCAACCTCTTAGCTTCCTGAATAGAACAGTGTTGCCTTGCTACCATCTTTCTCTGAGATTGTGACATCATTGGTTCTTACCAGAGTGAGATGGCTTTGTGACATCAAAGAATCTTGAGGGTCGCTAAGGCGCTGGTGTGTCAACATTGGCAGCTGTAGTCAAGACTTTGCCGCCATCTTTGTCAAAGTTGTTACAAGCTACAGAATTTGTTTCTGGTTTAGAGATTTTGTCAGGCCTCAACCTACGTCATTATAATATTTCTTCACTGTTGCATCTTTGTGACATGACAGGTAAGGAATTCCTCATTTTATATTTTAAATGGCTCATTTATTTCCATACATATGGCTTGATTAGATTAAAGTCTGGACTTGGTGGCAGAGCATTGCAGTGATAAAGTAACTTGATATTAATTTCTCATTTTGCCCCTTCATGTTGTGTCCTTCATCATCAGTAGCAAAGACATATCAAGAGTAAATAGGCAAACATCAGAGTCTTTGATATGATCCTCCTCATTCACACCTTATCGCACTAATTTTAGCTCTGTTAGCACTTTAGTACTGAAGACTTTCTACATTGACTTGACATGTAAACACAAAGTAGCTAGAGAGCCTAGAAAATCCTCATCTCTGTCCATACTGTGTTTCCAATTATTAACACACGTTGTAAAGCTAAGGGCTACGATTTTGGGGCATCTTTAGCTCTAAGCTCTTCATTGAAATAACTGCCAGGCCTATAGAATGAGAAATGAGAGTGAAACCCTAAAGAGAGTACCATAGACAGAAATAAGAAATGAGGAATATGTCGTAATGAAACACTCTCTTAAACTGATCAGCGGCTTAGGGACATAGTACACTACTGACCCATATAAACCAGAGATGCAATTCCCCTCTATAGCCACAATTCTAAGCCTGGCTCAAGGGGGCTATACTACGGAAGCGCCCTCGCTGGTAGCTAGTAATTGTCTAGTGCATGTCGAAGTTGTAGATAAAAGAAAAGTTGTGATTCTTGCAAATCATATTCGGCCATTAGTTCATAGAGAGCCATGTGGTCAGAAATCCTACAGTTCGGAAATTCATGGCATGCCATTAATCTGACACTTTCTATTTTTGCATATGCTTCGTGTACTACCCTGGCAGCTTCCTTGCTCATGTAAAGCAATTTGCTCTCATTGTTATGCCCTAAGAAGTCCATTCCTACAATGTCGTTCATGATTTACTCAAATTTAAAAAAATTGGAAACAAGTGGGGCGTGGCCAAGCCTTCGCAGAAGAGGTCGCTCCAAACGCTGCTCCCTGCTGCTCCCTGCATCGCTGCACCGCCAGACTGATAAGTGTAAAACTTGCCTTGCTCGCATCAACCGGATTAATTATTTATTATAGCTGACAGATCGTAGCGCTAGACTGCTTCGCCTTGGATTTTCATTTTCATTATTAGATCACTGCTTGCGCTAGACGGCTTCTCATTGTTTCACATTAGTAAATCACTGCTGATAAAATTACTCGTAGCGCTTGTCTGCCAAGGTGCGTTTCAACTATAAGAAATATATCTGCTGCCTGTACATTCGTGCCTGATTGTGCCAACGCCATTACCGTCAGCTTAGCGCTATTCACGAGCATTCAGCCCCAACCCTGAGACGAGAATCCTTGCGACCATTTTAATTGTTGTTGTTGTTTTGCCTCCCTGACCTGAGCTCCACCCCGCTCCCGCCTCCCAGCTGACCCCCCCTCGCCCCTCCCCCTCCCACTTTCCACATATGGCTGATGCCTTTCCGTGCAGCGTTCACGCGCAGCGGTCGCGCCCCATGCGCGCCGAAGGTGCGCCAAAGGTAAGCCCGTCTACGCCCGTCCACGCCTGGACCGCGCCCAGCGCCAGACCCCCTGGCCCCCGTGGCTCCCTAACCTCTAGAGTCACTTATGATGCCGCTACTCTCCTCGTCCTCAACCCCGGACGCGCACCACAATGCTGCGAAGCTACCCCAGGATGTACCCACGGCACATTTGCCTGCCTCTCCTGCAAGTTCAACTGCTTCAGGACCCTCACCAAACCCACTTCCTCCTCTCACAGCTCTGAACCCAACCGCCTGAATTGCATCCTACTAAACACCCGCTCGGTCCACAGACATGCAACAGAACTCTGGGACCTAATCGACACTGCGTCACCTGACATCGCCTTCCTCACTGAAACATGGATGAACGCATCTTCTGCTCCCGACATCGCCATCGCCATACCGGACGCTTACAAGATTATTCGAAAAGACCGCACCAATCAAACTGGAGGAGGCAATGCCATCGTACACAGAAATACCATCAAAATCACAACCAGCTCCGAGGACAATCTTGCAAACGCCGAACATCTCCACTTTCAGATCCACACCGACCCCAGGACCACCCTTAGAGGCACCCTCATCTACAGGCCTCCAGGTACCCGCACTCAATTCAGCGATGACATCACGGACTTCGTCAGCCCACATGCCCTCGCCTCCGAGAACTACATTCTGCTAGGAGACCTCAACTACCACCTGAAAACACACTCGACAGCAACACCACCACCCTTCTGGACAACCTGGCCAATCTCGGACTCAAACAACTTGTTGACACCCCCACTCACACAGCCGGACACACACATCAGAGGCCATGATGTTTATCGAGCTGAGTGTGGAGACTGGAGTGAATCTGCGCCACGCACAGACGGAGCTGAGGCGACCAGCTGTGCATTCGGCCAGCGAACCCAGCCCCATACATCTGCCCTCCAGTCTTTGACGTTCAGTGGCCAGTGAGGCGGGGCTGGATCCTTTGCCGTTAATCTGTCAAGGCCTTGGGGTGATCGACCTGGTTGGGACCACCACGCTATGGGGTTGCAATTGTTTGAACTAAGGGGGCTACGGGAGACCGGCTTTGCAGTCGGACAGCGAGCCTGACCCCTATCCTGTGTCCTCCATGTTTGGCCTCAGGTGAGACCCTGTCTTGAGGGTTGGGTGCTTATTTGATTGCTCTTTGCCTAACTCAGAAAAAAGTGCAAGAGGGACCCAGAGAACACTGGTTCTGGGGGCAATTCCAATCCAGGGAATAATACAATGAGAAACAAGAACAAAAGGCCCCACTACAAACAATATGAAAGGGCAATAGCTCCAAATGTGAAAATGTCACCCTCCAAAAAGCTGATATCACAATTATTTATTCATCGTATTTTTGGTAGCGATGTGTTTGTAAGAGACATTTATTAGTAATAGATTCCTTACCTTAAAATTACCCCAGACGTCAGACTGGATGCAGAGAAATTCTATCTTAGCAGTACCCATGCTCGTCAGTTGGTGGCGACGGCTGACTCTGCACCCGTCATCGGCATTGTGGTTGCCGGTATCACATTGCGTTGTCTACTTAGATGCCACCACTGCATGCTGAAGTCAGTTCTGACATGACTTTCCACACCAGAGGCGCAAAGCTATGCAAGACCCTGACCCCTTGCGCACAAACCTAGGGCCCTGTAAGGGAGTCCCTATACCTATGTTATGTTATGATTTCTTGTATAGCGCATGACTCACCCGGGGGCATCTCAGCGCTTCCCTAGAAGTCAGTTCGCAGAACGGGAAGGATGGGTGGTACTGTAAGGAATCTACAACTAATGCATTTTTTTCTTAGAGATACATCGTTACCGAAGGTAAGTAACTTGCTCATCTGAAAGAGACTATTCGTTATAAATTCCTTACCTTAGAATAGATACCCCAGCAATAACAACTCCGGAGGTGGGCCTGCGAACTAAGTTCACACCAGGAAGAGCTGGAGAACAGAACCGCTGAAAAAGCTGTCTCTGCGGACTTGGCTGTCCAGGCAGTATTGCTAAGTAAATGTGTGCAGGGATGCCCCTGTGGCTGCCTGGCAGATGTCAACCAGCGAAACTCCATGTCCCAAAGCAGTAGCCGCTTCAGTCGCCCTGGTAGAGTGGGCACGAGGCCTACTGGAGGTTCCTATTTAGCCAATGAATAATATATCCGAATGCATAGGGCGCTCCATAGAGAGATGGTACGTTTGTGCACTGCCCAACCTTTCTTGGCATCCACATAACCCACAAAGAGCTGATCGTCCACCCAGAAGTCTTTAGTGCGGTGAATGTGGAAATACAGCAATACAGCACACGTTTTGGGTCCAGATGGTGGAGTCTCTCCTCCTTTTTGGAAGGGTGCGGAGGCGGAAGAAGGTGGTCATGTGATGGTCTGACCTATGTTGAAAGAGGTTACCACTTTGGACAGAAAAGAGGGCCTAGTGCAAAGAACTACTTTGTCTGGATGGACAGCAAGAAAGGGTGGTTTGGTACATAAAGCTTAAAGCTCACTCACCCTGCAAGCAGAGGTGATGGCAAGCAAGAAAGCAGTCTTTAAAGTAAGAAGATGAAGTGGACATTTATGTAGTACCTCAAAAGGAGCACACATAAGATAAGTAAGGACAAGATTCAAGTCCCACTGGGGCATTACGAAAGGAGAAAGAGGAAAGAGATAAGTAAAGCCTTTCAGAAATCTGTTCCCAATAGGGGACTTGAAAAGAGAAGGCTGATCAGGAAGGCAAAGAAAAGCCAAAAAGGCCAAAAAATAGCCTTTAGGAGTGCCCAGAGCAGAGCCCTGCTGGACCAAAGAAAGAATGAAAGAGGGGCAAAAAGGGGATCCACAGCCTTGGCTGTGCACCATGCCACAAATTAGTTCCATCTACAGGCGTATACCGTTTTAGTGGAGGGACACCTGGCTGCCCAGATGACATTACAGACTTCAGGAGCAAGATCGAAAGCTGTCAGCTGCCGCCACCCAATCTGCACTCAAGGAGGTAGAGGCTGGACAGGTTAGGGTGGAGGGCCATCCCCTGCTGCTGCGACAGAAGATCCTCCTGAAGAGGCAGTCTGATCGGAGGATCGATGGCCATGCTCAAGAGCTCAGCGTACCTGACTCTTCGTACCCAGTCCGGAGCCACAAGAATGACGGGCCCGGTCGCGCTTGATCTTCTTCAGCACTCTGGGCAGAAGCGGTGTAGGCGGAAAGGCGTACAGGAGGCTGCAATTCTACTCATGACGAAAAGCGTCGCCGAGCGAGTGCTGCCTTGGAAACTCTAACGTGCAGAACTGCTGACACTGCGTGTTCTCTTGATTGGTGAATTGATCTACCCAAGGCTCTCCCCACCACCAAATGAGCGCTTGCACCACCTTCGAGTGAAGGACCCATTGGTGATCCATGATGCTCCAGCGACTGAGTTATTCCCCCCTGGCATTTAGAGAACCTGCCAGGTGTTGAACCGCCAAGGTCATGCTGTGATGTTCCAGCCATGTCCAAAGGTGAAAAGCCTCTTGACATAGGGTCCACGACTGCACTGCGCCTTGTTTGTTGCAGTGGCCACAAGGAAGTGGTGTTGTCCGTGAACACCTGCACTACTCTTCCTTTGACAGAAGGAAGGAATGCTTTCACTGCAAGAGGAATCATCCGGAGCTTCAAAAGGTTGTTGTGGAGCCCGGACTCCACCGGAGACCAGCGGCTTCTGATCTCCGCCTCTCCCATGTGGCCGCCCCATCCCAGAAGTGATGCATCTGTCACTACTGTTAATTCTGGTTGGGGAAGGGAGAGGGATCTGCCGTTGAGCCAATCCTGGTTCGGGAGCCACCACTGCAACTGATTTGCAGTCCCATCTGAGAACTGGATGACATCGGAAAGATTCCCCTGATGCTGCACCCACTTGAACTTCGGGTCCCACTGCATAGCCGTATATGCCATCTGGTATGATCTTCCAGAAGGATGCAGGAGACCATGAGCCCAGCAGCCTCAGGATCATTCTCACCGAAATCCAGGATAGAGGCTGAAACATCAGTTTCATAGCCCGAATGTCCTGGACTCGCTGCTCGGGAGGATAAGCCCGAAACTGCGCTGTATCCAGAACTGCTCCGATGAAAAGGAGCTTCTGAGAGGGAATCAGGTGCGACTTCGTCAAGTTGATAGTGAACCCCAGCGAGTCCAGGAAGTCCAGCGTAGTCTGGAGGTGGGAGACGACAGCCTGGGGCGAGCCCACCATCAACGGCCAGTCGTCGAGAGAGGGAAGACTGTAACCCCTGATCTACGCAGATGAGCTGCAACCACCGCCATCCCTTCTGTAAACACCGAGGGGTGCTGGTAAGGCCAAAGGGGAGCAGAGTAAACAGAAAATGCTAATGGCCTACCGTGAACCGTAGGTAACGCCAGTGGGCAGACAAGACAGGGATGTGAAAATAAGCGTCTTGCAAGTCCAATGCTACCATCCAGTCTCCAGGGTCGAGGGCAGACAAGACCTGAGCCAAGGTTAACATTTTGAACTTCTCCTTCCGGAGGAAGCGGATAAAGTCCCTGAGGTCTAAGATAGGATGCAGGCCTTTGTCCTTCTTGGGTACCAGGAAGTAGTGGGAGCAACCACTACCAACTTCTGGCACAGGGTCCTGTTCGATAGCTCCCTTGGCCAAGACAGCCGCAACTTCCTGGCGGAGAAGGGCCAAATGATCCTCTGACATGCAATGGAGTGTTGGTGGCACAGAGGGAGGAGGGGTCTCAAAGGGGAGGGAGTAGCCCCTTCGGACTATCTGCAAAACCCACCTGTCCGACGTGATGTTGTGCCAGTGGGGGAGTTGATGGCAGATCATGCCACCCACTGGCAATTGGTGGCCCTGAAAGGTCAGACTAGGAAGGTTTGAAGGCTGCTGCAAAAGGGCATTGCTTAAATGTCCCACCCGCTGGCCCCCAGACCTGTGACACTGGGTCCCACGTCATCCCAGGCCACACATAGACTGGGTAGCTTCCACGGCACTGTGGCTCTGGGTGGAACATGGTGGGGTACCCTTTCAGTAGCCACAAAAGGGCCAAAAGACGCACTGCATGAAGTGAGAAGATGCTGCGAGGCCCCTGGATCTGACCGTAGCCATAAAGTCCTTGAAACACTCGAGCGACGACCATCAAAGGCCATGTCCAAAAGACTAGATTAGACATCCCCAGAGAAGCCAGACATTCTCAGCCAGGCGTAGGGCCTCAGGGCTACCGACGTGGAAAACCTTTCTACCTTGTGAGTTGGCGGTATCCAGCCCACACCGGACGGTAAACTTTGCTGCGCCTCGACCCACACCAACAGTGTGGGGGAGCACAGCCCGGGCCTCCTCTGGGCACTGCGGCAGTACTTGCACAACTGTATCCCACACGGTTAGTATGTAGCGGCTCAAAAGAAATGCAGTGTTCAACGACCGCAGTTCTAGGCTGGCAGAAGAAATACCTTCTTCCCAAGATGGTCCAGCACCTTGGATTCCCTATCTGGTGGAGCAGTAGGGAATGCGCCTCTTGAGGACGAGCCTAGGACCACCTAGCTCTCAGGGGTAGGGTGTTGAGAGAGGAAAAGGGTTCACCCAGGCCAGGCGGTGGAGTTGGGCAATCATCCTGTCCACAGGAGCCCCTGTGTTGGGCTTGGACCAAGTGCCCCGAAGGACATCAGTGAGGGCCTCATTAAAAGGCAGCAGGAGCTCGGAAGAGGCAGTTGCTAACTGAAGCACCTCAGTCATGAGGTTAGTCCAGACAGTCATTGTAGGAAGCTCGAGGCCCAGGGACAGAGCCACCCTACGCAACACAACAGCATAGGAGGCTCTCTACTCCACAGCCACAGTCGGGGGAGAAAGCATGCCAAGGTCTGGGGAGGTATCCAGATCACTGGCATCACCCAACTCCTCTCTCCAGTCCAGCTCCTCAAGTTGGTCTGCTAGAGGGTAAAAGACCCCTCCCAGCGCTCCACACCCTCGTATGGCTACCAGTCAGGGCGGTAGGGAACGCCAGGGATGAACAGTGGTACAAAAGTACCCTCCTGCGCCAGGAGGACTGTGTGCCAGTAGGAGGTGAAGCTTGAGTTAACACTGGTTTGGGAGAAAACCGGCGTCGGGTGTCACCACTGAAATTGGCATCGGGGTACGTACCATGAGGTTGATCAGCACCAATCTGGAACAAGGCCTGAATCCTTGGGGCCCTGCGGAGCCGGGCAAGAGCCACTGGCATCGAAGGCTCAGGGCACCCAACCAAGTCAGTAGGACCCAAAGCTGTGCCTGCATGCGGTGTCAGGCTGATCTAGGATGCGAGCGGCACGGAGCAGACTGCCGGACCGCCAAAAGATTTTGGGACTGCTCCCGCAGCGACTTCTGCTTCAGGGCCCGGCAGTCGGGGCATGAATTTGGGTCGCTGTCATGCTCCAGGCACCAACGGCACACAAGATGTGGATCGGTGACCGACATCAATTTGTGACATAAGTCACACAAGGCTTGAAACCGGCCGATGGCTGGACATCCCTTATGCACCAGAGTCGAAGACTCAAAAGACGTTGACAAAAAGTCGAAAAAAGTTATTCAAAAAGTAACTAAGGGGCAAGCTCTCTCAGGATCTGGACTGGCTTCCACGGAAAAAGAAAGAACTGACGTCAGTGCGCAGGGGCGGCATCTAGGTAGAAACCGCAACGTCAAATTGTACATTCTAATTTCTCATACTCTCTATTCTGCAGAAAGTACCTGTAGGAAACTGGCTCTGTATACACTATACCAAAATGAAGTGTAGTGTGCATAAAGTCCAGTGAAACCCCAAAGGTAGGCAGAGGTAAAAGTAGATAGCACCTTAATCTCTATTTGTGGTAGGGTGGGCGAGCAGTAAGGCTTTATCAGAGGGTAGTGTTAAGCATTTGTTGTACAAACTCAATGAGTAAATGATGTCACACACTCAAAGACTGAACTCAGACGAATTTTGTTTGTATAAAATATTATCAAGGTATTTTATTTCTAGAACCAAGCCAAGCCTGACACAGGTAAGTGAAATAAATTATTTGCAATAAATTATGAAGTGTTTACAAGTGAATGCAAGTCCAAATGCAGTTGTTTGAAATACAGGTAAGACAAGGTATTAAAATTACTGTACAGATTACTTTTTAGTTACTTTTTGGATTACTTTTTCGGCTCAGTGTGATATGGCTAGATATCACACTGGGACATTTCCTAGAAAAAAGGTAAGTAAAATCTTTTTTCCACAATTGATATTTTTCAGGATTCCACACAAATCAACTCCACACTTAAAATATTTTTCAGAGAAAAACAGTCAATTGGTTCCTATGGAGAGAAATGAAGTTAACAGTAACCAGGTAAGTAATCGGTCTTTGGGGTTGAGCTTCTGGGGTTAGAACAAGGGTTCCCCCAGGGTCAAGAATGCATTCTTGTTACACCCTCAGCAGCACAAGGGCGGCCATGTGCAGAGTGCTGACGCCCAATGTTATCCAACGGGGGATAGAGGGCCTCCGGTTGGTGGCTGCTTACAAGCAGGCTACAGGGTTGTGGGAGCAAATCTCCTGGTGATAGGCTCAGGGCAAAGGGGGATCCGGTTTAGCTTACAAAGTGCACCCGCAGAGGCGCAGGGGCGGCTGGGTGCAGGGTGCTGTTTTGGCTTTGGGTTCCCTGTTGTTTTCAATGGGGACTTTCGGTTTTGGTTTACAGCTGCAGGCTCGGTCTAGGAAGACTTCTGAGAGGAACCAACAGCTCAACAGTTAAGTTGGAGGGCTCGGGACGTAGGTGCACCTTGGGTTCTCTTATCCAGGGCTCTGGGTGGCTGGATGCAGGGGTACCTTTTTTTGTAGGATTTCACCTTACCAGGCCACTCGCTGTTGGGGGGGTCTCCGTGCAGAGGCTGCAGGGGAAGTCGGGGAGTCCTAGAGGGGTCAACTCACTGTGGACATGGGCTCTGGAGCACTGGGGGACCTCCCTGGGACCTGTGGGCCATTCGAACTTGGGCAGTAGGTGACGGATGCAGTGGTGGGTCCAAGTGTTGCGTTTCTTTGTC
The DNA here is from genome assembly GCF_964263255.1 of Lissotriton vulgaris. Classification (NCBI taxonomy): domain Eukaryota; kingdom Metazoa; phylum Chordata; class Amphibia; order Caudata; family Salamandridae; genus Lissotriton; species Lissotriton vulgaris. Next base: position 835,675,434 of record NC_141696.1, on the reverse strand, counting down.
TTCAGCATGCTCAGACTCTGTCTTGGGAGTTTTCTTTTGAACAGAGCTGCTGCTCACAGGAGAGCTGGTCTTTGATGGAGGCAGTCAGTCCTCCCAGGGTTCTGCAGTCTCCTTTGCTGGGCGTCTTCTTTCGTCATTTTTAGGTCACGTATTTGAGACCTCTTTTATATACTTTAGTATATACTTATTATATACTTACATGTACTTTGTGGGCTCTGGGGATCAGCCCTAGAACTTGTCTGCTTCTGCTTAGGGACTTTTATTTCTGTTCAACTACCTCTATTTAACTGTCTTGATAAAAACCGACCAGCACAGGTCAGTGAAATACCAGAGTTAGCATTCTCTAAATTCCAGTCCATAGAAATTGTCTTACACGAGCACACGTAGACAATAATATTTTTTTCAAATCTTGAATTCTCAGTGATATGACCGCCGAAGGCCCTGATTATATATTAAAAACAATGCTTTGGACTATACCATTTTCCGCTGAAAGGCAATATTTCTCTCTATATGTTCCCATACCTGGCGTGTCAAACAGTTTGGTGCTTACTTTCCCTCCATGTTGAAGAACAATAGATGTTTCAGCACCCAGGCTAATGTGCTGCATAGATAAATACATATAAGGTCCCAAAGGCGAGACCCAGAGATTTAAGTAGGCCGGGTATCACCGGTGCTGAGCACCAGCAGTTTTTTGTTCCCTGGCACAGGGTGTCCGTTTTTTTGAGGACTGCAGTGACAGCAGACACAATGATGTGTGCATACTCACACTGCTCACTAGTGGAAAAGTTACGGCATGACGTCATGCCAGGTGAGCGTTATAAAGGAAGGGAAATCCTTTAAAGAGAGTCATTTTCTCTCTGGATTTCCCCTCTCCATTTGAAACTCAGAAGCAGGAAACATTGTCTTGGTGTCACCAGATCTTTAAGTGGAAGATTTTTCAATAATAAATACAAGCCATAGTTGCTGCTTATTTATCTTATGCAACTAACAAACATTGACAAAGCCAATAGTCCTGACTTCTTTTAGGTATGATGTTACTTGTTTTATATCTGGCGGCAATGACAAAAACAGCAAAATACAAGTCGGGGTGCCCACTATGCTAAACACAGCCTTTTAGCTTACGTGTTTTAGGCCACACCCTTAATTACATTGGCCACGCCCATTTATGAGACCCTCCTAGTTTTTTCATCCAACTTAAAGCCCTGGTGAGACCGATTGCTTTGCAAATGCTTGCGTTATACTGTTGCTCCATTATTTTGTCATTTTTAGGTCGAGCCTATAGCGGCAGAAAGCATGTGCTGCTCGCTTTGCGACGCATGGAGTATGGAGTGGAAGCTCTGCCCACTTCCATGCCCATCTTTTTCATTGGCTTGTGTCTTTTCTAAATGCTGCTTCGTGATTGATTTATAGGCTATTAGTCCTTCCTCATGACAGCCATGTCCTCATTTATATCCTTCCATGGTTACTGATCCCTTTACTTTGTGTGTTAAATGGTATGTGTTATTTAGATTGTGAGCAATATTTTCTTTCCATGCTCTCCCCCCTACTGCAGTCCATTCCTTCTCGCTCTCCTGCCCCTAGTCCGCACTCCTGCTGGCCGTGCCTTCCAGCCCCCCTGCCTCCCCCCCAATCCAGTTTGCAATGCAATAGGTCTTGGGTAAATGCAAGTTCTATTGAATTGCAAATGCTTGTTCTTCTTAGGATGCGGGAATCTGACTTCTTGATTCAGGGCTGCCCCCTAAATACTGTATTTAGGGGCGTTTTAGGGGTCTTGGGGTCAGTAGACATTGGGCTACTGACCTTAGGGTGGGTACACCCTTGGTGTGCCTACCCCACATGGGGGAGTGACCAGAATCCCTAATCCTGATTGGGAAGTGCCCGCAAACTGCAAGATGGTGGGCACTTAAGAGTGGACTTCACCTTGCCTCCCCCACCTGAGGGGTGGGGTTGACAGAGGTGGGCACACATTCTAGGCTGGCTAATCTTTCCCTCCTTTCTTCCTGCCGAAAAGGAGGGGAGACAGGAATGGGGCCTGCTCCTGATAGCAGGAGAGGATGGGGGTCGCATTACAAAGGCTGGAAGGCATTTGAAGCTCCCCTGTCACAGATGGCTCTTCCTGACTGGGGGAGGTGTGAACACCTGCACCCAGGAAAGGCTTTGTTTCTGGGCTCGAGGAGCGAAGACTCCCACCCCACAGGTCCACAAAAGTGTCTTGTGGTGGCAGGCTGGAGTGTACCAGTCAGGAAACCCACCAGAGGCTGGTCGTTTTTCAGGGGGCAACTTTAACATGCCCTCTGATTGCATTTTTCTTTGAATTCCACACTGACATCAGTGTGGGTTTAATGCCTGAGGAGTTTTATACTAAACTTCTCGGTTTTCATTGTAGCCATTACGGTGCTGTGGAGGTTGTAATGACAACCTCCCAGTACATATACTCTTAATGGCAGCACTGTACTTACAATGTCTAAGAAAGGACTTAGACACTGTAGGGATACAAGGCTCATGCACCTGTACCCTCACCACTGGTATAGTGCACCCAGCTACATTGGTGGATGATCTATGACAAGGCAGTGGGCTGTAGGCATGTCACACAGGGATGTGTGCCATGTCACCTCTTCACTTTGTTCTGCACCAAAACACGCATCCTGCAAAGGCAGTGTGTGAGTGTAAAAGTAAAGGGCCGCTAAGGGTGGCACAATATGTGGTGCAGCCCTTAGAGACCTTCCTGGTCACATTGCCCTGGGTACTTGGGGAACCATTTACCAGGGGCTGACCTGTGGCCAGGGTGCCAATTGGGTTTGGTACAGTTTTGGAGAAAGAACACAGGCCCTGGGAACCTCATTGGCAGGGACGCAGGGCACATCAAGTCAAAGTGCATCAGTAGTTCTGGCAACGAGTGGGGGCGTTACTGCAACAGAAATCCATCTTCTCACAGTACCGCTCAGCGGGAAGCACAGACCTTTCTGGAGCCCCAGCACTCTTTACAGAAAACATATGTTCAAAAACTTTGGAGTGAAAAAGGGATCTTAGATCATTATAAATATTCTTCAGTTAACTTTATTCTTAGCTGTGCAACTTTCATGAAGTCAAAGCAACCTATTGTGACAGACAGAAAAGTTAATTTCGGTTAACTTAATGAAAATGCCTAGATGGTCCTTGTTAGACGGACCGGGAGGGTCGGCTGAGGACAAGGGGAGAGGCCTCCGGGGAGAGCCGTCTCCAGCGATCGTACAGACAAGTAACTTCCCCCCCACAGATGTACACCACACAAGGATAAGGTTCAACGTTACTTTATAAGCAATTCTTCAAGTACGGTGAAATGGTACAAGGAGGTCTGGACTCAGGGGTCCCCTCTAGGCTAGTCTCTTTGGTTGGGAAAAGGGTAGCGGGACAGTCTCGTTACCAATCTGGTAGATGAAATAGCTCACAATCCTCGAGCTCGGCGTTCTAGATGATCGGGCCGCGCGCAGCCAGCAGGTCCCGATGGTTGAAGGTAGCGACGGTCCGCGGCGGAGCCAGCAGGTCCCGATGAAGGTGGTGGTTACAACGGTCCGCGGCCACGCCAGCAGGTCCCGACGACGATGAAGGTTTCCGAAGGTTGCGGCAGCGCCAGCAGGCAGGTCGATAGTTCACAAGGCAGGGCTACGGCAGCGCCAGTAGTCCGTCAAGGATGAGTTCTTCACTGCGTCTCTCGACTCCAGGATACAACTCCTTCCTGCTCTGGAGCTGCCCCAGTTATAGGTCTGGCGCCCTTTGATGTCCGGACCCTCGCACTTGGAGGTCGGGAGGTCCAGGATGAGGAAGTCCAGACACCCAGCAGGGGGGTGGAGCCAGTGCTTCGGGGAGCTGGGGTGATCGGCACCTGGCGGGGGAGAGCCATCGACACCTCTTTCTCCCATTGACCTGCCAAGTAGTCTGCTCACCTCCTGGGTGCATGGTGGTGCCGGGATGTCGGGGCCTGGCCAGGCCCAGGGTTAGGGTCGATCGGAGGCCACGCGGCCTCGTGGTGCTGTGTCCAAGATGGCGCCCAGGCCGGGCAAGAGGGCCGGTAGGGGATGGGCCCATGATGGGGAGATGTCCAGGGGCAGGGGTCCCATATGAGACTTGAAACGGGTGGTTGTTGTGTGTGACGCCTGAAGAGCCCGGTTCGGGCCTGGTCGTGCGGGGAGGGAGCAAGCCCTTCACGTGGCCTGTCCAACATGCGTCCCCCCCAGCTGAAGGCGGGGAGAGTCACCCATCCTCTTGGGGACTCTCTTCGTCGAGGCGGAAAAAACGGGACAGGCCATCTGCGTTGGCGTGGTCTTGCCCGGGTCGATGCTCCACAGTGAAGTCCATCCCCTGCAGGGAGATGGACCAGCGCAAGAGTTTCGGGTTTTCCCCCCGCATCTGCATTAGCCACTGCAGGGGCCGATGATCGGTCTGTACCCGGAAGTGGGTGCCGAAGAGATAAGGCCGGAGCTTTTTGAGGGCCCACACCACGGCGAAGGCCTCCTTCTCGATGGTGCTCCAGCGCTGTTCTCGGGCCAGGAGCCGTCTGCTGATGAAAGCCACCGGCTGGTCAAGTCCTTCGGGGTTCAGCTGGGAAAGGACTGCCCCAATGCCATGGTCGGAGGCGTCCGTTTGGACGATGAATTCCTGGCTGTAGTCGGGGGCCTGGAGCACAGGGGCGGAGCACATGGCGGCCTTCAGCTTCTCGAAGGCGGTTTGACAGTCGGGGGTCCAGTTGACCTCCTTTGGTTGGTTTTTGGAGGTCAGTTCCGTGAGGGGCCCCACAATGCTGCCATAGTCCCTCACGAACCGCCGGTAGTAGCCTGTGAGTCCCAAGAAGGCGCGGACCTCGGTCTGGGTGATGGGAGGCTGCCAAGCCTGGATGGCAGCGATCTTGAGTTGCAGAGGGGCCACCAGACCGCTTCCCACCTGGTGCCCGAGATAGGTCACGGACCCCTGGCCAATTTGGCATTTGCTGGCCTTGATCGTGAGGCCAGCCCGTTGGAGGGCCTGTAGCACCTCTCGGAGGTGGTGGAGGTGGTCGGACCAGTGGCGGCTGTACACAGCGATATCGTCCAGGTAGGCGGCGCTGAATTCTTCCAGTCCCGCCAGGACCTGGTTTACGAGCCGCTGAAATGTTGCTGGGTCATTCTTCATGCCGAAGGGCATGACCTTGAAGTGGTAGTGCCCATCAGGGGTGGAGAAGGCAGATCGTTCTTGGGCCCGGGGTGTGAGACCGATCTGCCAGTAGCCCGCTGTCAGGTCGAAGATGCTGAGGTAGCGGGCAGCCCCCAGGCGGTCGATTAGTTCATCTGCTCGGGGAATGGGGTGTGCGTCTGTTCTGGTGACCGCATTCAGGCCCCGGTAGTCGACGCAGAACCGGAGCTCAGGCGTGGTGCCGGGGGCGGCCGCTTTGGGGACCAGTACCACTGGGCTGGCCCAGGGGCTGTCTGAGGGCTCGATGACCCCGAGCGTGAGCATCTTGCCCACCTCCTCTTGGATGCAGGCCCGTACCCGATCTGGTACGCGGTAGGCCCGGTGGCGGACAGGGGGACTCTCTCCAGTGTCCACGTCGTGTAAGCACCAGGGGGTGACCCCTGGGGTGAGGGAAAACAGGGTGGCGAACTGCAGCAGGAGGTCTCGGCAGCCTTGGCGCTGTTCTGGGGTGAGGGCCTCCGAGAGTCGGACCCCGTCTACGGAGCCGTCCTTCTCTCGATTCCGTAGGAGGTCAGGAAGGGGTTCGGAGTCCTCCTCGGCTCCGCTGTCTGTTGCCATCAGGAGGCTGAGCTCTGAGCGCACAAAGTGGGGTTTCAGTCTATTGGCGTGGAGGACCCGGAGAGGGTTCCGGGAAGATTCCATATCGATGAGATAGGTGACAGGGCTCTTGCGCTCGACTACTTTGAAGGGCCCTGCCCATTTGTCTTGCAGGGCGCATGGTTCGGTGGGAGACATTACCCACACTTGTTGGCCGGGTTCAAATTCGATGGAGGAGGCATTTTGATCGTACCATCGTTTCATGTCTTCCTGACTGGCCTCCAAGTTTGCTTTTGCCATCTCTTGGAACCGTCTGGTCTGGTTGCGGAGGGTTAGGAGATATTTGAAAACATCTGGAGGGTTCTTTAGAGGGGGCATTTCCCAGCCTTCTTTGACTAGGCTGAGCGGCCCGCGCACAGGGTGTCCATACAAGAGTTCGAAAGGGCTGAAGCCGAGGGATTTCTGGGGGACTTCTTGGTAGGCAAAGAGGAGGCACGGCAGTAGCACATCCCACTGGCGACGGAGGGGCTCTTCCAACCCCCCAATCATCCCTTTGAGCGTGCGGTTGAACCGCTCAACCAGTCCATTTCCTTGAGGGTGATAGGGGGTCGTGAATCTGTAGGTGACCCCACACTGTTGCCAGAGGGACTTCATGTATTTTGAAATGAAGTTTGTGCCTCGGTCGCTGACGACTTCTCGGGGGAAGCCCACCCGGGAGAAGATCCCCATCAAGGCCCGGCCGACTACCGGGGCGGTCACAGTTCGTAGGGGAACAGCCTCGGGGTAGCGAGTGGCGTGGTCCACCAGTACCAGGATGAACCGATGCCCTTGTGCTGTACGGGGGTCCAGGGGCCCCACAATGTCTATCCCCACCCTCTCGAACGGGGTGGTGACCACCGGGAAAGGTTGCAGAGGTGCTTTAAGCTTGCGGCCGCTCTTCCCGTTGGCCTGGCATGTGGGGCAAGACCGGCAGTGCTGGAGTACGTTGTTCCTCATCTTGGGCCAAAAAAAGTGGGTCACCAGGCGGCTGTAGGTTTTGTCCTGGCCCAGGTGGCCAGCCAGGGGGACATCGTGGGCCAGGTTTAGCAAGAAGTCTCTAAAGCGTAGGGGCACCACTAGCACTCGACTGGCCCCTAACTCTGCGATTCTCTGTTCGCTGTACAACAGGTCATTGTCCCAATAGACCCAATGGGTTCCGGAAGTATCCCCTGCACTCTGGGCGAGGGCTTGCTGGCGGAGTCCCTCGAGGGAGGGACAGATCTTCTGCTCGTGGCGAAACTGTTCCTGGGTGGGCCCCCCCCTCCTGACGCCACTGAGCCAGGCCGGGAAGGTCCTGAGGATGAACGAGCCCCTCGGGACTTTGCTCTGGGGGGACGGCACGGTCGGCGTCTTCTACTGGAGCGACCGGGGGCGGAGGTGCCGGCCATTCAGGTTCTTCGGGTCGGGGGGTGGTACGGGCAGCCATGGACCGGGTGGTTACGCACGCCCAGTCCGGGATGCCCAACATCCCCAGGTGCTCTCTCCTCTCTACGGCGGCCCACGGGGAACTCTCCAGGTCATTTCCCAGGAGACAGTCTACGGGGGCATCATCTCGGACCGTCACTTTCAACATGCCGGAGACTCCTCCCCACTCGAAGGGGACGCAGGCCATCCGACATAGACTCTCCGAATTGTCGGCTGACCGGACAGGGCAGAGAACGTTTGGCAGGATCTGTTCTGGGGTCACCAGGTGACAGCGGACGGCCGTCACACTATCCCCGGTGTCACGCAGGGCTTCGGCCCGGCGTCCATTAATGTTCACCCACAGACTGTACTTCCGGGTGTTGGCGGGTAGGGGGACCCGCGGGACCATGTCTTTTCCCCCTAGGCATGCTAGAACCATGGCGGCGGGTTCCCATTCTTGGTGTTCTTGCTCACATTCCTCGTGTTCTTCGGAGATTTGTTCTTCCCCCAGGGCGGCGGCAGCCACCTGGCGGGGTCTCGGAGTCTGGCTCTGTGGACAATTCGGGTCGTTTGCGTAGTGGCCGACTCGCTGACATCGGTGACATGTGACATTGGCTCTGTATCCCGGCCGCGCCGGGGTGTTGCCCCGGTTGGCCGGGGGTGGGGTGCTGGTAGCGGGAGCGGCCGGGGCGTTGTCTCTTCCTCGTCCCTGGCCCCCCTCCTCCTCCTCGGGGACGGTGCTGACCGTGGTTGTTCCGGATCTGTTCATGTGACCCATTTCGGCCCACTCTGGTAATTTCCCACCGGTCAGCCTCGGCGGCGAGCTGCCGCGGATCAGTCAATTTACTGTCGAGGAGGTGCTGCCTGAGCTCGACGAAGCAGTTGTTTGATAGGTGCTCCCATACCATGAGATTGAATAGTTGCTCGTAGGTCGTCACGTTGCTTCCCTTGATCCAACCCTCGAAGGCTCGGCTGAAATAGTTCACGTATTCCACCCAAGTTGTACCCGGGATCCGGGTGCAGTCTCGGAACCTCTGGCGGTACATTTCGGGTGTGAGCCCATAGCGGGTGAGGAGGGTAGCTTTCATGTGGTCATAGGAGGTCATCAGATGGTCGGGAAGCTGCAGCAGGGCATCGCGGCCCTCATTGACGAACCGCTCCCCAGTCGCTGCGATCGATCCGGTGGGAGGTCATAGCGATCTCATAGGCCTTGAACCACTGCTGTATGTCGTCATCTCGGAAATATTCTCGAACGACATCCTTGGGGATGTGTACCTTTTTTTCTGTTGCCCCCGGGATGCGCGGTTGCTCGGGCACCCCTAGTTCTTTGTTCTGCTTGCGTAAGTCTATTTCAGCTAGCTTGCGCTCGTGTTCATACGCCAGTCTCTTCTCTTCGAGCTCTCTTTGTCTCTGTTTCTCTTCCCGTTCTTCTCGGAGCCGCAGGTGTTCCAGGTTCAGTTTTTGTTCGGCTAATTTGAGTTCGCCATCCATTTTGAGCCGGGCCATTTCTAGCTCGTGTAGTCGGTTTCTTTCTCGTTCTTGGATCTCCTCTTGCGAGAGACCCGTTCTTTGCTCCTCGGGAGCCGTGGTGTTTTTCTCTGCTGCTGCGACATTTTGGTCCGGGGGTCTGACGTCCCCGGTTTCTGCCCATGACTCAATGGCGTGCTTGAAATCGTCTTTAGTACTCAGACCGGTGGTAGCGATACCTAGTTCAATGCAGAATTGTTTCAGCTCACGATGGTTGTATTCTTCCAATTTCTCCATCTGGAATTTCTCGGTGGATCCGCTGTCTTTGGTTGGCATTGTGGTTTTGTCGTGGGGTGAGCTACTCTCTGTACGATTACGCGTCGATTCGGATCGCGCCGCTGGCCACCAATGTTAGACGGACCGGGAGGGTCGGCCGAGGACAAGGGGAGAGGCCTCCGGGGAGAGCCGTCTCCAGCGATCGTACAGACAAGTAACTTCCCCCCCACAGATGTACACCACACAAGGATAAGGTTCAACGTTACTTTATAAGCAATTCTTCAAGTACGGTGAAATGGTACAAGGAGGTCTGGACTCAGGGGTCCCCTCTAGGCTAGTCTCTTTGGTTGGGAAAAGGGTAGCTGGACAGTCTCGTTACCAATCTGGTAGATGAAATAGCTCACAATCCTCGAGCTCGGCGTTCTAGATGATCGGGCCGCGGCGCAGCCAGCAGGTCCCGATGGTTGAAGGTAGCGACGGTCCGCGGCGGAGCCAGCAGGTCCCGATGAAGGTGGTGGTTACAAACGGTCCGCGGCCACGCCAGCAGGTCCCGACGACGATGAAGGTTTCCGAAGGTTGCAGCAGCACCAGCAGGCAGGTCGATAGTTCACAAGGCAGGGCTACGGCAGCGCCAGTAGTCCGTCAAGGATGAGTTCTTCACTGCGTCTCTCGACTCCAGGATACAACTCCTTCCTGCTCTGGAGCTGCCCCAGTTATAGGTCTGGCGCCCTTTGATGTCCGGACCCTCGCACTTGGAGGTCGGGAGGTCCAGGATGAGGGAGTCCAGACACCCAGCAGGGGGGTGGAGCCAGCGCTTCGGGGAGCTGGGGTGATCGGCACCTGGCGGGGGAGAGCCATCGACACCTCTTTCTCCCATTGACCTGCCAAGTAGTCCGCTCACCTCCTGGGTGGATGGTGGTGCCGGGATGTCGGGGCCTGGCCAGGCCCAGGGTTAGGGTCGATCGGAGGCCACGCGGCCTCGTGGTGCTGTGTCCAAGATGGCGCCCAGGCCGCCGAGAGGGCCGGTAGGGGATGGGCCCATGATGGGGAGATGTCCAGGGGCAGGGGTCCCATATGAGACTGGAAACGGGTGGTTGTTGTGTGTGACGCCTGAAGAGCCCGGTTCGGGCCTGGTCGTGCGGGGAGGGAGCAAGCCCTTCACGTGGCCTGTCCAACAGTCCTGCTTTAAAACTCCCTTAAAAGCTGGGTGTTTAGCCTCCCACTAAAAGAAATATCCCTGTCACGGTAGAGATTGAATGGTGGTGAATGATGCCTATTGTGGATCAACATACAACACTCGCTTCCTTACCCTGTTCCATCAGCTTTATTCTTATCCGCTTGCAACTGGAAACCTAACAAGGAACCCACCATCCATGCTCCCACTAAAAGAATATTACATAAATGCAGTAAATGCCCCTGACAAACCAAATCTGTCTGGTGTATTAATTCACAGAAAAACGTCTCTCTGTCCATTCTGGGGCATAAAATAGACAAAGGCATCTTTATTCTTATGTATTATTTTCAAAGGGATTCTTTTTGTACTTTCTGGGATACCAATCCAAAGACAAAATTATGCTGTATGGAAGAAAGAGCAAACACAACAGGTGATGGACCGAATGTGGATCAATGTCACACACTCATCCCAGTCCAAAGATCTGGGCCCAAATCCATCGTTTTTTTGCACTCCACACCACCCTGGGTTAGACAATGGCGATATGCAAATCAGCTCTGACCCTGTGCCCCATGGGAACAGTCCAGTCCGAACTACAAAAGCCATGTCCTTCCCAGAACGGAATCAAGCATCCGAGGACCGGACCGGTTTCGAGGTAACACCTCTCATCAGCCCGGCTAGCTTGACGCCAGTGGTGTGGAGTGCCTGGGACCCACGTCTGGGCATCCCCAGCGCACTTAGGGCGGAATATGCAAACACAACAGGTGATGGACCGAATGTGGATCAATGTCACACACTCATCCCAGTCCAAAGATCTGGGCCCAAATCCATCGTTTTTTTGCACTCCACACCACCCTGGGTTAGACAATGGCGATATGCAAATCAGCTCTGACCCTGTGCCCCATGGGAACAGTCCAGTCCGAACTACAAAAGCCATGTCCTTCCCAGAACGGAATCAAGCATCCGAGGACCGGACCGGTTTCGAGGTAACACCTCTCATCATCCCGGCTAGCTTGACTCCAGTGGTGTGGAGTGCCTGGGACCCACGTCTGGGCATCCCCAGCGCACTTAGGGCGCTGGGGATGCCCAGAAGAAAGAAACATTCTAATATATTAAAATGTTCTACGGCACACTTGCCTCCTCTGTGTTTCACACCTTTATGCTAAATCCTTTAGCACCTCACATGTTCACATAATTTAGCTTTCCTCCATTGGCTGATGGTGGGAAGTGCTGCTTTTTGTGCCACTGCAGACCAGCAACATCTTAGCTTCCTGAACAGAAGAGTGTTGCCTTGCTACCATCTTTCTCTCAGATTGTGACATCATTGGTTCTTACCAGAGTGAGATGGCTTTGTGACATCAAAGAATCTTCAGGGTTGCTAAGGCGGTGGTGTGTCAACATTGGCAGCTGTAGTCAAGACTTTGCCGCCATCTTTGTCAAAGTTGTTACCTGCTACAGAATTTGTTTCTGGTTTGGAGCTATTGTCAGCTACGTCATTATAATATTTCTTCTCTGTTACATCTTTGTGAAATGACAGGTAAGGAATTCCTCATTTTATTTATTTGAAACGGCTCATTTATTTCCATACATATGGCTAGATTAGATTAAAGTCTGGACTTGTTGGCAGAGCATTGCAATTATAAAGTAACTTGATATTAATGTCTCATTTTGCACCTTCATTTTGTGTCCTTCATCATCAGTAGCAAAGACATATCAAAAATCAATAGCCAAACATCGGAGTCTTTGATATGTTCCTCCTCATTCACACCTTATCTCAGTACTTTTAGCTCTGTTAGCACTTTAGTACTGAGGACTTTCTACCCTGACTTGACATGTAAACACAACGTAGCTAGAGAGCCTAGATAATCACTGAAAAAATCAAATCCTCATCTCTGTCCATACTGTGTTTCCAATGATTAACACACGTTGTAAAGCTAAGGGCCACATTTTTAGGTCATCAATAGCTCTAAACTCTTCTTTGACATAACTGCCAGGCCAATCGAATGAGAAATGAGAGTCAAATACTAAAGAGAGTACCAAAGACAGAAGTAATAAATGAGGAAGATTTCGTAATGAAAGACTCTTTTAATCTGATCAGCAGCATAAGGACATTGTACACCACAGACCTGTATAAACCAGAGATGTATTTCCCCTCTATGGCCACAATTTTAAGCCTGGCTCTAGGGAGATATACTACGGAAGCGCCCTCGCTGGCAGCTAGTAATTGTCTAGTGCATGTCGAAGTTGTAGATAAAAGAAAAATTTTGATTTTGGCAAATCATATTCGGCCATTAGTTGTTCGTAGAGAGGCATGTGGTCAGACATCCTTCAGTTCGGAAATTCATGGCATGTACCACTTCTTTCTTTTACCTCAATTCAAAAACATTTTCTAGCTCGCTACATGCCTAATATTCTCAATCAATTCTCTCACATGCATCTTTAATATCTTCAACTTTAACAGCTTTAACTCCTTATTCCCACCAACATCCTGACATTCTTTCTCAACTACCTACTCTTTGCTAGAACAAATCTGCATTAAACTGAGGCTTTCTAATTTTTGCACATGCTTTGTGTACTACCTTGGCAGCTTCCTTGCTCATGTAAAGCAATTTGCTCTCATTGTTATGCCCTAAGTAGTCCATCCCTACATTGTCTTTCATGGCTTCATCAAACTTAAACAATTTAGAAACCAGTGGGGCGTGGCCAAGACTCCAATGGAGTAGGATGCACCTTGCAGTGTCTCCCTCCTCCAGCAGCCGACCTAAAGAAACTAGCAGCAGCGGGGCCGTGGGGGCACAAACAGGCCCCTTCTTAAACTTCACCAACCCATCTACCCCGTATCTGCAACCTGGTTTATCTTCCAGGCCTGAGATGGGGGCTGATACATAGCTGGCAACCAGGGAGAGCGGCTTTGCCCACCATCTTGGGCCCAGGGCTCGTGGAAGTGTCCAGACCTGTGGGGACCTGGGACCGCATTGTGGGGGCCCTGGCCAACGATTATTGGTGACCGAGGAGTGGTGTCTGAATTTCAAGGGCATGGGCAGTCCTCTGACGCCCCCACTTGGTGGGGCTTGATTGCCAGACCCGGCTGGAGCTAAGCAGATTGCTGGACTGGTGGCGGGGTGCGGACGGGCCTCACCTTCTCGGATCTCTTTGGGACCAAATCTGTGTGATAGCATCAGCGGGGATGTGTCCTCAAGCAATTGGACTGTTACCTGGAGGGGCCTCTGTCATCTGAGGCGGGCGACGCCATCATTTACGCCTCCATCTACTCCCCCTGCAATCCAGGAAGCTCTTGATGCAGGGGCTGGTGAACTCCAGATTGGACTATGGGAATGTCCTATATCTGGGGGCCCCAGTCTCTGTAGTCCACAGACTTCAATGTGCACAAAATGCGGCGGCAAGAATACTCACAGGAACCGCAGCGAGGAACTCGGCCAAGCCAGCCCTTAGAAGTCTGCACTGGCTGCCAGTTAAGGAACGGGTCAACTTCAAGACCCTGTGCATTGCCCATAGAATACTGCACAATGAAGGCCCTCCCATCCTCAGGCCTCTTGTGTCCCATCAACAATCAATCAGACAACTTAGATCTAACTCCCTCTCCCTTGCAAAAGTCCCCAGAATTAGGAAGGCCAGAACAGGTGGTCGCCTGTTTTCGTACAATGCCCCCAGACTGTGGAATGCCCTCCCACTCTCTCTGAGGCAAGAACAAAACCACCTCAGATTTAGGAAAAGACTGAAGACCCTTCTCTTCCCCTGAGCACTCCCCCCATGACTTCCCATCCTCCAGGACTGTGATCACTAGCGCCGGGATGCCCAAGGGTAGCTGTGCGCTCTACAAAACCCAAAATCAAATCAAATCAAATCAAATCATTGTGCGGCCATCTTGCAGGCTTCCTCACCGTGACTAACCGGGTGAGAAGAGGCGAAAACGCCCTACCTGTGCTGCCTGAGTTGAACTGTGGCATCCTCCAACGAGGAAAGAGGAATGATCCCGCTGCCCCCCGAGTGGAGGTGCTCCATTCCGTAGGTTTCTGCCTTGGGGAGTCCCCGCCAGCGTGGGTATCGGAGAGAAAGACGCCGGCCCTCATCGGAGGACCTGATGTCCATCGAGCTGAGTGTGGAGACTGGAGTGAATCTGGGCCAAACACAGACGGAGCTGAGGCAACCAGCTGTACATACAGCCAGCGAGCCCAACCCCATCCATCTGCCATCCAGTCTGCGACGTTCAGTGGCCAGTGAGGCAGGGCTGGATCCTTTTCCGTTAATCTGTTCAGGCCTTGGGGTGACCGACCTGGTGGGGGCCACCACACTATGGGGTTGCAATTGTTTGAACTAAATGGGCTCCGGGAGACCGACTTTGCAGTCGGACAGTGAGCCTGACCCCTATCCTATGCCATCCACGTTTGGCCTCCGGTGAGACCCTGACTTGAGGGTTAGGGGCTTATTTGATTGCCCTTTGCCTAACTCAGAAAAAACACAAGAGGGACCCTGAGAACACTGGTTCTGGTGGCAATTCCAATCCAGGGCATAATACAATGAGAAACAAGAACGAAAGGCCCCCTACAAACAATATGAAAGGGCAATAGCTCCAAATGTAAAAATGTCACCCACCAAAAAGCTGATATCACAATTTATAAATACTGATATTATAATTATTATTATTTATTTATCGTATTTTGGGTAGCGATGTGTTCGTAAGAGACATGCATTAGTTATAGATTCCTTACCTTAGAATTACCCCAGACGTCAGACTGGATCCAGAGAAATTCTATCTTAGCAGTACCCCTGCGTGTCAGTTGGTGGCGTCGGTTGACTCTGCATCAGTCGTCGGCATCGTGGTCACCGGGATCACATTGCGTTGTTTACTTAGATGCCATCACTGCATGCTGATGTTAGTTCTGACATGACTTTCCACACCAAGAGACTATTAGTTATAGATTCCTTACCTTAGAATAGATATCCCAGCAATAACAACTCCGGAGGTGGATCTGCGAACTAAGTTCACACCAGGAAGAGCTGGAGAACAGAACGGCTGAAAAAGCTGTCTCTCCGGACTTGGCTGTCCAGGCAGTAGTGCTTAGTAAATGTGTGCAGGGATGCCCCTTTATCTCTTTTGTGCGATCCCGCTTATGGTGGGGAAAGTGTGGTAAAATCTATTGAATCAGTTTTTATAAAATGTATCTGGCAGTATGGGAAAACAAGAAGATCTCTTAAATACCTGTCTTTACCGCAAGAAAGAGGAGGACTAGGGGTCCCGAATATTCGGTTTCATTTGGTGGCTTGTCTTTTTAGTCAGATGGTGATCCTTCTGCATACTGCCACAGACATGACGAATAGTGCACTTGGGAATATCTACCCCCATCTATATTTGAACTATTGCTAGGAAAGGAAGCATTGGGGCTCCTACTGCGTAAAACAGATCGATGATATTATTAAAAAAAAAAGATACAAGGTACTGGATACCATTTGGAGGGTGTGGAAGGTGATCCAGAAAACTTTAGGAATTCCCAAGTATAACTATTACACACCTCTCTGGAAATCAAATCTTTTTCCTCATTTGAGTAGTGATAGATCGTTGACATCCTGGGAGGTCCAAGGGATTAGGAGTATCGGGAATCTCTGGGACGGAACTGCCTGATGAGGTTCGCAGATATACAGCAGAAATTTGGAATAGCATCGAAGCAAAGCTTTAAGTATTTACAAATTTACCAAACCCTAGTAAGTATCAGGCCCCGGATCACCCCAGGAGGTAAAATCAATATTCTAGAGAATATTTTGGCAGGGGGTACTAAAATTGGTACGATTTACGGAGGCCTGATCCCAATGTTACGGGATGATATGGATAAGGTGGAGGCCTCCTGGGCCCTGAAACTAGGTGACCCTGATATCGATCTTGATAGAACATTATTGATGGCAGGCAATCTATTTCATTCCTCGAACCTCAGGGCTCAACATTACAAGTCATTATATAATCTATATTATATTCAACCCAAGCTCTGTGAGTGGGGGAAAAAAGATGATGATAAGTGTCCAAGATGTTCCCTGGGGCTGGCAAACTTGGTACATATGTTTTTTCAATGTAGTACACTTAGGAAGATAGGCATAGAGATCAAAAAATTCTGAGAGGGGCTGCTAGGGGTTAAAATCACCCTATCCCCGGTTTTAATGATTTTGGGCACTGATTCTAACTTTAGATTGAAAAAGGAGGATTTATCTATGTGGCTGTTTTAAAAATAATATTGGCTGTGGGCTGGAAAGACTCTACGGCTCCCTCATTTCACATGTGGTTGTCAAGATTGTTGGGGATTCATAATATGGAAGCAGCTTTATATTCCCGAAGAGGTAAAAGGATGAGGGAGCTATGGCAGAACATCTGGGCCCCCCTAAAAAATTAGAGGTAAGCTAGAGTATAAATTCCTTTTAATGGCTTTTATTCAGCCTTGGATAATGTAAATCTCTGTATATTGCTGTGCATTATTGGCTGATGAATTTATTGCTATATATCTTCAAATGTTCTGTATTTTCAACATAGGGATGCTTAAATGTAATATTGTTTAACTATCTAACTTTTGTATGCACCAGGGGCCAGATGTAGGTGTCAAAATATCGGTCGGAAAACCGACCGATTTTCGGCCGTTTCCGACCGGTATTTGGACATTGTATGTAGGGGTTTGAAAAACTTACAGATTCGGTAATTTTACTGAATCGGTAATTTTACAGAATCGGCAAAATTACAGAATCAGTAAATTTACCGATTCTGTAAATTTTACAGATTCGGTAAAATTACCGCTCGGTAAAAATACCGAATCTGTAATTTGCTATGTAGGTAGCACTGTTAACAGTGCTACAGGCCATTCAGGTTTCAGTATTTACCATGTAATACTATTACATGGTAAATAACGAATTCCTGTCTACATGCACATCTGTGCATGTACACCTGTGCCATGTGGCACACAGACATGCCCTAAGGGCATGTATGTGTGTCACATGGCACACAAGCCTGAAACAGGGGTGCAACAGGGTGTCAAAGTGACACCCTGTTCCCCCTGTCAATTCGGTAAATTTACAGATTCGGTAATTACCGAATCGGTATTTGCTATTGATTCCTATGGGCTTCAAGGCCCATAGGAATCAATGGCAAATACCGATTCAGTAATTACAGATTAGGTAAATACCGAATCTTACCGAATCGGTATTTTTTACCGATTTTTTACCTACATAGGTTTTACCGATTCTTAAATACCGAATCGGTAAAATTCGGTATTTAAGAATCGGTAAAACCTATTTACCTACATCTAGCCCCAGATATTTAATTTAATAATAAATAAAACATTTTTAAAAAGGAAGACCTGGAGAACAGAAATGCTGAAAAAGCTGTCTCTCCGGACTTGGCTGTCCAGGCAGTAGTGCTTAGTAAATGTGTGCAGGGATGCCCCTGTGGCTGCCTGGCAGAAGTCTTTAGTGCGGTCAAGGTGGAAATACAGCAATACAGCACACGTTTTGGGTCCAGATGGTGGAGTCTCTCCTCCTTTTTGGAAGGGTGCGGAGGCGGGTAGAAGGTGGTCATGTGATGGTCTGACCTATGTGTAAAGAGGTTACCACTTTGGGCAGAAAAGAGGGACTAATGCAAAGAACCACTTTGTCCAGATGGACAGCAAGAAAGGGTGGTTTGGAACATAAAGCTCAAAGCTCACTCACCCTGCGAGCAGAGGTGATAGCAAGCAAGAAAGCAGTCTTTAAAGTAAGTAGATGAAGAGGACAATTATGTAGTGCCTCAAAGGGAGCACACATAAGATAAGTAAGGACAAGATTCAAGTCCCACTGGGGCATTACGAAAGGAGAAGGAGGAAAGAGGTGAGTAATGCCTTTCAGAAATCTGTTAACAATAGGGGACTTGAAAAGAGAAGGCTGATCAGGAAGGCAAAGAAAATCCGAAAAGGACAAAAGATAGCCTTTAGGAGTGCCCAGAGCAGAGCCCTGCTGGGCCAAACAAAGAATGAAAGAGGGGCAGAAAGGGGATCCACAGCCTTTGCTGTGCACCATGCCACAAATTAGTTCCATCTACAGGCATATACTGTTTTAATGGTTGGTTGATTGCTTTATTTCGATATGCATATATCATAAAAGCAGTACAAAGAGTAAAAGCAGCATGTCGAAAGATGTGACTGTACATTGAGAATAAAAAGAATAAAAACACATTTGATCAGCATAAATTAACTAAGACAGAATTAAATTGATATGGACAGTCTTTTAAGTCGAATCAACCAAGCCCATTTTAAAAACTTGGAAACGGCACAGACAATGGGAGGGGCTGTATTAGTTAAAAGGATCCGGAGGGCGACCGAATGCTGGCGAGTGCCCAATTCTCTGCAAATTGGTTTAAGCCATCGTGATCTGGGGCGCCCATAGTCCGGACATTCAAAAAGAAAGTGTGGCACCGTCTCTGGTTTGTCAGGACAAAGGGCACAATGGCGTGATGCGGGCTGGGATTTGTTCCACCTGGAGCAAAGGTCGGCAAGGGGTAGGGTTCCTAACCGGAATTTAATGTACAAAGACGGGTCCATGGCGATGGTAATTAAGTCCATGTAGGGCTCGAAGGCAACAACATCTTTTATTAGCAAGAAGGCTGCGGTGGCTTTGCAGTGCTGCTGATTGCTGATGCGCTTCGCGAAGACCCATGCCCAGTAAAGTTTTTTTAGGGACTCCTTTGGGGGGGCTGAGTGACTAAGCCAACAGGAGTCCAGACCTAGATCCCCTAAAAGATGTTTAATTTCCCGGAGCCATTTGATCTTGTGCCAACCGTCGGAGCGCATCACCTCTGCTAGTCCGTCAGCGTAGGATTTTAGCTCCGGAACCCTCCACAGGCGAGCCCAAAGCAAGAGAGGTCGGAGGCGTGCCTGGTCCCCAATTGCTTTACAGCCTACATCCATTAGGACTGGGAGTGTCGGGCTACTCATCGGGATGGCAAGGAGGTCTTTAATGAATTTGTTCTCGGCCTTGCTCAACGAGTCCACTTTACCTAGGCCCCACAGTTCAGCTCCGTAAAGTGACGCAGATACAGCTCGGGCTTTATAAATGTCTATTAAAGGGGCAACACATTGCTTGGTTGAATTATTGTACTCCTTGAGGAGGGCCCCCCCCACCCTTTTGTGACCAATAGTCATTTTGTTGATGTGGGCGGTCCAGCTCATCGCATCACTTAAACGGATTCCCAGGTAATCAAATTCTGCCACTCTTTCAAGGGGGGTGGAGTTCAAGATAGGGGGACGGCCAAGTTTACGAGGTGGGTGCATGACTAAATACTTGGTTTTGTCCACATTGATGACTAGTCCTCTGATAGTGCAGAAGTCCTGGAAGCGGTTCAGGAGTTTCTGGAGACCTTGGGGTTTTTCGAAAAGAGGAGGGTGTCATCGGCGAACAGCAAAGTTGGGATTTTTACGCCTCCCAAGGTGGGAGCGTCTGCTGGTTCGCCGAGCAGGTGCTCTACCACCCCATTAATGTAGAGGGAGAATAGGGTGGGAGCCAGGACGCAACCCTGCCGCACTCCCCTCTCGACCCTGATCTTATCGGTCTTTTCCCCATTCAAACCCCATCTAACCTGGGCATAGGTGTTGTTATGCAGTTTGATGAGGAGGTTTAGGATGTACGGAGGCATACCTAGGCCATGTAACACCCTCCAGAGTTCCTCCCTAGGAACCAGGTCAAAGGCAGTCTTCAGGTCGATAAAGGCCAGGTAGAGACTGCCTTTGCCTAGCTCCACCACCTTCCAGTACAATAACAGGAGCCTGAACACTTGTTCGATAGTTCCGGTACCTGAACGGAACCCGGCTTGCATATCAGACAGAATGTGGTTATCGTCCACCCATTGTAAAATCCTCCCCAAAATGGCTTTCCCCGCCAGTTTCTGACTCGAGTCTATTAGGCTTATGGGCCTATAGTTCCCAGGTAAGTCCCGGCAGCCCTTTTTGAAAATAGGGACTACCTCTGCTCCTTTCCAGGAGTCTGGCACAGATCTTCCCTCGATGATTGCGTTAAGAAGGGCCGAGATCAATACCCCCCATTCTTCAGGGTAGGCTCGGAGGATGTCTCCAGGGAGACCGTCCGGGCCAGCTGCTTTTAGTGGCACCAAAGTTTTGATCTGCTTTATGACATCCAGTACGGAAAACAGGTCCAGGTCTCGGTCTAAGGTGTAGGGCGGGAGGATGAAGGGATCATTGAGAGGGCCTTCAATGGCGGAATAGAGTGTTTGAAAGTGGGAAAACCATGTCTGAGCATTGATGCTACAGGTCCTCAGTGTGTCATCGGGACGGTTCCTGTTTCCCACCAAGTCCCAAAAGCCTTTGGCGTCTTTCCCACGACTGGCAGCCAAGAGGTCCTGCCAGTAATTATCCTCCCACTCCTTCTTGGCATTTTTTTGGCAGAGTGAATAGTGCCTCCTGGCCACCCTAGTCCTGGAGGGTATTTTAGACTTAACCGCTTCAATAAGAAGCGACTTCGCCTCCCTACACTTCTGGTTAAACCAGCCCTGTCTAGCCCGTGTACGGGGTTTCCTCCTGTTAGTACTAGCTGGGACTACGAAAAGGTCACTGATGGCCTGGGTTATGGTGCAGAACCTAATGGTCACCTCCAACAACCCATCCTCACAGGGGTCAAGGTTATCTAGAGCTGAGGTAAGAAGCTGCCTGATGACAGAGGTTTTCTCCTCTGAGAGCGACAGCTTCGCCCACTTTAACCGACGTCCACAGTTGAAAACTGCTGTCAAGTCCGGGGCGGGATTACGAGTGGTTCTGTTCGTAGTGCTAGATAGCCACGTATGGGACAAGGTGAGCGAGAGGAGATTGTGATCACTCTCTACAGATGGTATGATCACCATGTCCTTTACCATGCTCCACAGGTTTACGTCAAGAAGAAAATAATCAATTCTTGACGTGTATCCAGGCCTGTTGTAAGTATGGGCCCCTGCTTTATCAGAACCAGTCCTGCCATTAGCAGCCCTCAGACCAAACTCCATAGTTATTGAGTTAATCTGAAGGGCCACTTCTGTCCACTTTTTGTTAGTTCTAAGGACGGTATCCCCCACCTGATGTCATGTTCCTCTTGATCTTGTAAAATTTCAGAATCCAGAGGCTCAAAGGTGCAATTAAAATCGCCCGCCACCAGAGTGCAATACTTGTAAGGTGACGAACGGAGCAGGGCTTCTAGGCAAGTTATGACTGGGGATTCTCTACCCCCCTTCGTACCTCGGGCATAAATGTTAAAGATGTTTAAGATGACTCGACCCTGAGGGTTTTTCAGGGAGATGTTGAGGAGGTCCGGGCATTTAGTATCCCGCTCCACCACCCTGCAGTTGAGTTCAGGGGCCACCCAGATGAGGAGGCCGCCTGAAGGGCGACCCCTACCAGTTCCTGCGTGGACAGCTGGTAAATAGTGGGTGGAGTATCCTGCCTTGTGTAGGGGCTCCTTACTCCAGGTTTCCTGGAACAGGCATATGGAGTATTGCTCCACAAGTGAATTCCAGTCGGGCAATGCCAGCTTTCTCTCTAGGCCTGCTACATTCCAGCTGAAAACCCTAAGGGATGGGCCCGTCACAGCCGCAATGCTACAGGTCTCGACAGGAGTAAGTGAGTCCACAACACCCTCAGTTGGAAAGCCAACTGGGGGGTCACGTGGTGCCCTCGCCTCCCCTGGTCCCCTTACAGTCTCAACAATGACCTGGTCTTGTGGTGTGGTCGGAGGGCTATGAATTTTAGCAGAAGGGGAGGACTCGACGTCGGGACTCCAAGCCACCAAAGCCTCCTCGGGAGCGTCACGGAGTTTGGTAGTGGTGGAACTGGATGGGACTGCGCTAGGGTAATTCCTGGGAAAAATTGGCCATGGACGTTGTTTTGGAAAGGGGCCCGGGATGGATAAAAGGGGTAATCGGGGCCGGCCGCGGGTAGAAGAAGGATAGATCAACTGCATCGACTCCCGGAGCGGACAAGGTTCGCCCTTGGGAGCATATTGAATGGGCAGCTCGTATGTCTTGAAAATTGACCACCACGCAGTCTCCCTCAAAAGGTTTTTTCCCGTGTCCAATCCAGCCCACCCTGCGCACCCCAAGAATTAGGCCATCCACGCCCAATGGAAGGGGTCTATTGGTTTTCAGCCTGTGGATGACCTTATTCTTTAGCGCCTGGTGAGTTTCCTGCTGTGTATCTTTGAGAGGGTGGGAACTTTGGTGAGGACAACAACATACGGGTGGCATTCGGGGGGGAGATTAACCGGGGGGCACTTACGTGTCGGATTCTGCGGGATGGCCACTGGGGAGGGATTTTTAGGCGAAGAGGTGGTAGGTTTAGCCTTAGAAGTTATCGCTACTCCGCTGGTTTTAGCTAGCGCAGCAGCCGCGGGTTGCAAGTTTGGAACAGCCCCTCCCTTCTGTTGTTTCTTATGGGCAGGATTAGGCGCAGGTATTATCGCTGCTGGGGGGGGAGTACCGTGCACTTGAGCTGCATGAATGGAAACACTCTGCCTTGCCTGCTTCGCACTGGCCTGGGAAGCTAAAGTTGGTGCTTTTCCGGTAGCCAGTGTCTTGGCTGGCAGTGTCGACTGGTCTCCAGATGGTTGGCTCACTGGAACCCCTTTACCAGCATTCCTGTCTGTATTGGCCTCATTAGGCTTTGGCTGTAGTTTCAACAAGGTTTTCAGGGAGAAAAAATTGTCCCTGGTGACCTGTTCAAACTTGTCAAGCCTATCCCCCAGGCTCTTAACTTGGTCAAAGAGTGGAATCAGCAGGGACTTTACCAGTTTCTCGAGGGGCTCGAGTGAGGGCCCCTCGTTTGGCGGAAAAAGTATTGCCGGGACCAAGGGGGGAGGTAGCGGGGAATCGGCTGCAAGCTTGGGGGGGCTGGGATTCCCGAGAGATTCAGGCCCTTCGGAGTCTGAGTGTGGAGAACCCCTTTGAAGCTGTGTCCTAGGGCGCTTGTAGAGCGTGGAGTAGCTTCACTTCTGAATATTGGTCCCCCTTTTCCTTTTCCTGTGAACCCGGGTAGGTCTAATCTGAGGCAATGGTTTTGGATCGGGTGAGGGAACAATAGAACCAGATTGAGACCTACTACCGGGAGAGCTAGCTATAGAATGAGCGGGCCGGAATCTACAACCGCAGTGCAAGGACTGCTGGGGGGAGAAACTGATATCAGGCTTTCTATCCTGTCTATTCCTGCCTCTAACTCTACAATATGTTGCTCCCCAGAAAGGGACCCAGGCAGAGGTGCAGTGGGGATAGAGGAAGTTGGGGACAAAACATGTGCCGCAGCTCCCAGGGAAGAGCGTTTGGAAGGAAGGAGGTCAAGTGAGAGGCGGCGTTCCGTCATTGCAATCTCCTTTTCAATGACGGCGGCCACCCTGGTGATGAATTTGTCCATAGTGCCAATCATCGTGGAGCCCCCTGAAGCACTTTCTCCACCGCCCCTCAAAGCTTTGCCGGAGCGAGTTGACATGATGGCTACGGGTCCCGCAGGAGAACTCCGGGGTCTTGGACCCGAGGCAATAGATGTAAGGGGGGTGGCCCAGCCCAGCCTCTGTCAGCCCCTGACTGCCACAGACTGCCCGCCCTTTGCTCGGGCTTCGCTCGGCGTCCTGCTCGCGTCCCACTGAGCGGTTACCAGTTGATTTTGTGCCGAGCGTTGCGGCCGGGGGGCGTGTCTTGCTGGGGGCGCGGCCGTGCACACCTGTGCAGCGCAGGGACTTCTGGTCTTGGTAGTCCCTGCAGCTCGCGCCTTCAGTTGACTCAGATGTTCCCTCCTCCTCCTTTCTCCAACCGCAGCTGATCGCACTCCAGTGGCCTCGACCCCACGCCTCACGGCGCGCAGCGGCACCCGCGAAGCGGGTGCTGCAAGCTGTTACCACACGGCGGGGCGGTCAATCCCTCCAGGGATACGGGGAGTCCAACTGGGAAGCAGAAGCAGAGTGGCGTTCCGGGCGGCAGCAACCGGTGAGTTCCTCAGCACGAGGGGTCACTGTTTTAATGAAGGGACACCTGGCTGCCAAGATGACATTACAGACTTCAGGAGGAAGGTCGAAAGCTGTCAGTTGTCACCGTTCAATCTCCACTCAAGGAGGTAGAGGCTGGACGGGTTAGGGTGAAGGACCGTCCCCTGCTGCTGCGACAGATGATCCCTCTGAAGAGGCAGTCTGATCGGAGGATCGATGGGCATGCTCAAGAGCTCGGGGTCCGAGAATCTTAGAGCCCAGTCCGGAGCCACAAGAATGACGGGCTCGGTCGCACTTGATCTTCTTCAGCATTCTGGGCAGAAGTGGTATAGGCGGAAAGGAGTACAGGAGGCCGCAATTCCACTCATGACGAAAAGCGTTGCTGAGCAAGTGCTGCCTTGGAAACTCTAACGCGCAGAACTGCAGACACTGCATGTTCTCTTCAGTAGTGAATAGATCTACCCAAGGCTCTCCCCACCGCCAAGTGAGTGCTTGCACCACCTCCGAGTGAAGGAGCCATTCCTGATCCTTGATGCAACAGCGGCTGAGTTCGTCCGCCCTGGCATTCAGAGAACCTGCCAGGTGTTGAACCACCAATTTCATGCCCTGATGTTCCAGCCATGTGCAAAGGTGAAGAGCCTCTTGACATAGGGTCCATGACCGCACCGCGCATTGTTTGTTGAAGTGGCCACAAGGAAGCGGTGTTGTCCGTGAACACCTGCACTACTCTTCCTTTGACATAAGGAAGGAATGCTTTCACTGCAAGATGAATCGTCAGGGTGCTTCAAAAGGTTGTTGTGACTCCGGACTCCACCGGAGACCAGCGACCTCTGATCTCCGCCTCTCCCATGTGGCCGCCCCATCCCAGGAGTGATGCATCCATCACTACTATGAATTCTGGTTGGGGAAGGGAGAGGGATCTGCTGTTGAGCCAATCCTGCTTCATGAGCCACCACTGCAATTGCAGTCCCATCCGAGATCTGGATGACATGTTAAAGATTCCCCTGATGCTGCCCCCACTGGAACTTAAGGTCCCACTGTAGAGCCCGCATATGCCATCTGGCATGATCTTCCAGAAGAATGCAGGAGACCATGAGGCCCAGCAGCCTCAGGATCATTCTCACCAAAATACAGGATAGAGGCTGAAACATCAGTATCATAGCCCGAATATCACGGACTCGCTGCTCGGGAGGATAAGCCCAAAGCTGCGCTGTATCCAGAACTGCTCAGATGAAAAGGAGCCTCTGACAGGGAATCAGGTGCGACTTCAGCAAGTTGATAGTGAACCCCAGCGAGTCCAGGAAGTCCGTCGTAGTCTGGAAGTGGGAGACGACAACCTGGGGGGAGCCCACCATCAACAGCCAGTTGTCGAGACAGGGAAGACTAGAACCCCTGATCTACGCAGATGAGCTGCCACCACCGCCATGACTTCTGTAAACACCAAGGGGCGCTGCTAAGGCCAAAGGGGAGCACAGTAATCTGAAAATGCTCGTGGCCTATCATGAACCGTAGGTAACATCAGTGGGCAGACAAGACAGGGATGTGAAAATTAGCGTCTTGCAAGGCTAATGCTACCATCCAGTCTCCAGGGTTGAGGGCAGACAAGACCTGAGTCAAGGTTAACATTTTGAACTTCTCTTTCCGGAGGAAGAGGATGACGTCCCTGAGGTCTAAGATAGAATGCAGGCCTTTGTCCTTCTTAGGTACTAGGAAGTAGTGGGAGCAACCACAACCTAATTCTGGCACAGGGACCTGTTCGATAGCTCCCTTGGCCAAGACAGCCACAACTTCCTGGCGGAGAAGGGCAAAATGATACTCCGACTTGCAATGGAATGTTGGTGGCATGGATGGAGGAGGTGTCTTAAAGGGGAGGGAGTAGACCCTTCGGACTATCTGCAAAACCCACCTGTCCGATGTGATGTTGTGCCAGTGGGGGAGTTGATGGCAGATCATGCCACCCACTGGCAACTGGTGGCCCTGAAAGGACGGACTAGGAAGGTTTGAAAGCTGCTGCAAAAGGGCATTGGTTAAATGTCCCACACGCTGGCCCCCAGACCTGCAAGACTGGGTCCCACGTCGTCCTGGGCCACACATAGGCTGGGTAGCTTCCACGGCACAGTGGCTCTGGGTGGAACGTGGTGGGGTACCCCTTCCGTAGCCACAAAAGGGCCAAAAGATGCACTGCATGAGGTGAGAAGATGCTGCGAGGCCCAAAGATCTGACCGTAGCCCTAGAGTCCTTGAAACAATCGAGCGACGGCCATCAAAGGCCATGTCCAAAAGACTAGATTAGACATCCCCAGAGAGGCCAGACGTTCTCAGCCAGGCCTAGGGCCTCGGGCTACCGACGTGGAAAACCTTTCTACCTAGTGAGTTGGCGGTATCCAGCCCACTGCGGCAGTTCTTCCTCAACTGTATCCCACACCGTTTGTGTGTAGCGGCTCAAAAGACATGCAGTGTTCACAGACCGCAGTTCCAAGCTGGCGGAAGAAACATCTTCCTCCCAAGATGGTCCAGCACCTTGGATTCCCTATCTGGTGGAGCAGTAGGGAATGCGCTTCTTGAGGACTAGCCTAGGACCATCAAGCTCTCAGGGGTAGGGTGTTGAGAGAGGAAAAGGGTTTAACCGGGCCAGGCGGTGGAGTTGGACAATCATCTTGTCCACAGGAGCCCCTGTGTTAGGCTTGGACCAAGTGCCCCGAAATACATCAGTGAGGGCCTCATTAAAAGGCTCCGAAGAGGCTGCTGCTGGCTGAAGCACCTCAGTCGTGAGGTTAGTCTTGACAGCCACCATAGGAAGCTCAAGGCCCAGGGACTGAGCCACCCTACGCAACACAACAGCGTAGGAGGCTCTCTACTCCATAGCCACAACGGGGGAGAAAGCATACCAAGGTCTGGGGAGGTATCCAGATCATAGGCATTACCCAACTCCTCTCTCCAGTCCAGCTCCTCAAGTTGGTCTGCTAGAGGGTCAAAGACCCCTCCCAGTCCTCCTCACCCTCCTATGGCTTCCAGGCAGGGTGGTAGGGAATGCCAGGGATGAACAGTGGTACAAACGTACCCTCCGGCGCCAGCAGCACCCTGTCCCTGTAGGAGGTGAAGCTTGAGTCAACGCCGGTTTGGGACAAAACTGGCGTCGGGGTGTCACCTCTGAAATTGGCGCCGGGGTAGGTACCATGTTGTTGACCAGCACCAATATGGAACCAGGTCTGAATCCTTGGGGCCCTGCGGAGCCGGGCGAGAGCCACTGGCATCGAAGTCTCAGGGCACCCAACCGAGTCCGTAGGGCCCAAACCTGTGCCTGCATGCCATGTCGGGCTGCCCTAAAAAGGCTGTGTAATGTTTCGTATAATTGACAAAGGTGGGCAGGGGATGCTACGGGAAAGGAAAGGGAGGGAATCTTGCAGCCGTCCCCACCTTCTCCAAGGATGGAGTCAGAGAGGGATGACTCTCCAGGTCCCGTGTCACGTCGGCCGATGGACGAGGAGAAGGCAATGATCGTCGATGCTTTTACTTACCCAAGGTTGTGAAGACTTCGATAATGAGCAGTGATGGCTCAGCGGCCGGTCCCGCAACCTTGCCTTTGACTGGGGCCTCCAGCGGCGTGAAGCAGACTGCCGGGCCTCCAAAAGCTTTCGGGACTGCTCCTGCAGCGACTTCTGCTTCAGGGCCCAGCATCAGCTTGTGAGAGGAGTCACACAGGGCTTGAAACCGGGCCGATGGCTGGACATCCATTATGCTCCAGAAGTCGAAGATTCAAAAGACGTCAACAAAAAGTCAAAAAAAGTTTGTCAAAAAGCAACTAAGGGGCAAGCTCTCTCAGGATCTGGACTGGCTGGCACGGAAAAAAAAAGAACTGGCGTCAGTGCGCAGGGGCGGCATGTAAGTAAAAACCGCGACGTCATCCCGGTGACCACAACGCCGCCTACAGACACGGATTTGACCAATGCCACCTACAGAAGCACAGAGGTGCTGCTAAGAAAAAAGATCTCTGGATCCAGTCTGACGTATGCCCAGACATGGGTCCCTTCCTCACTTTGCCACTGGATTCAAGCTAGCTTGGTTGATGACGGGTGATACCCAGAAACTGGTCCCAGGATGCTTGTTTCCGGTCCAGGGAAGACATGGCTTGGCAGCTCAGGCTGGACTGTTCACATGAGGCACAGGGTCAAGACTAATTTGCATATGGCTATGTCTGAACTGGGGTGGTAAAGTGAGCTAAAGAACGATGATGGATTCAACCCAGATCTGTGACTGGTGTGAGTCTCTGAAAAGTTTCAGTGCTCCGTCCATCATCTCCTGGTGTTTGCTTTTTGGGGGTAATTCTAAGGCAAGGAATCTATAACTAATAGTCTCTTTCAGACAGGTATGATTTGCGTGCATTGGTAACAGCAATGTCTGAACCCTATCACCAAACACTGCCATTACATGGTAAGGTTGGTGGGCACTATAAAGACAATCACTTGCCTACATAGAGCGATACAGGAGTATACACTACAGCAACTGAAGACTTTGAAGTCTCACTGGGAGGAGGACCTGGGGATCCCCATTACAGAAACAGTTTGGGGTAATTTTTTAGCAAGAGTACCAAAAGTCTCCATAAATGCTTGATTTAAATTGATTAGCAACATTTCCCTACACAGACAATACATGTTACAAGGCCATATCAACAAATATTTCCATACATTGGAGGTGGCCTGCCTGACATGCGGAACAGTGGGAGTGGCGTTCAAACACAAGATCTGAGAATGGCCAACATTGGTATCTTATTGGGAAGACCTCACAGCAGTAGTAGCGAAAACAATTTCCAGGTCGGTCCCTTGCACAATGGGCCACTGCATAGTAAATTGTTTCCCCCACACCACCAAGGCGAAGGTAACAAGTCGATTACAAGACTTGTTTTCATCCTAGCAAAACAAGAGATTATGAGAAATTGGAAAGCCCTGGGAGGGCCCAGAATAGCAGGGTGGCGAAAGGAGCTAGAAAAATGGGGCGGTTACTTAAGGAGGCCATGAGGAGCAATCGCTCCATTGAAATAGAGAGGGCTTCGGAGATACTAATGGAGCTATTGAGAGACCCAGACCAAGATGCACAAGACCCCATCCTGGAGGGCTCACCAACACCAACTCCCCCTCTGTCTGGAGAGTCTTGGTTATCGTTATATTCATGATGACCCACATTGTATGTGCATCTCTCTCCAACTGTGCGCGATTCGCGGTTCGCATCAGACTAGGCGACCAGTAGTATGCTTACTCTCATTACATATCTCTTGTAAAATGGAACCGACTTATGTAGTAGGGAGTGTGGGAGAATTGGGATTATGGCAGTTGTCTATATTATAATATGTGATGAAAAGTAAAGATGTCTGACTTATGAAAAGGCCTATGAGGTGACGTTGCCTCAAAAAGTAGTCTGCTGTATAGTTGACAAAAGCCTAAATAAAATCTGTTTACAAAAAAAACTAGTGTGGAGGTCTGAACATGGGGGTTAAATAGCAATCTCAGTGTAACTTAGAAGTGAGCTAGCTTCTGGAAGGCTTGCGCTGGCCGCTCCCGTCTCAGTAACTGCCTGATATGTTGGAGCCTGTGCTGGTGTTGCCTTATACAGGGATGGTCATATTCTAAGGAGTTTGTCTATGAAGGGGTCTTCCTCCTCACTCTCTGATTCTGCCTTATCCTTCCGTTTCTTTTTTCAAATATGTTTTTCTTCTCAGAGTCCTAGATTTATATCAGTGAGTAGATTCCTATTGTTTCAATCACTTCCGCCCTTCTTCTCTTCTGCCTCTCATCATCTTGCATGCTTATCCACTAATAAGCCTTTTTGAGTACCTTGGATGCAAGCTTCTTCCTTTTCTTTTCGTAGGCAACCTGCTCCCTAACATTTAGGGACTCACAGTGTGTATGGTCTGGGGGCTAAAATCGTACCTGTAGAAAGCTGGCTCTGTATATACTATACCAAAATGAAGTGTAGTGTGCACAAAGTCCAGTGGAACCCCAAAGGTAGGCAGAGGTAAAAGTAGATAGCACCTTAATCTCTATTTGTGGTAGGGTGGGCGAGCAGTAAGGCTTTATCAGAGGGTAGTGTTAAGCATTTGTTGTACACACTCAATGAGCAAATGATGTTATACACTCAAAGACTGAACTCAGACCAATTTTGTTTGTATAAAAATATTATCAAGGTATTTTCGTTCTAGAACCAAGCCAAACCTGACACAGGTAAGTGAAATAAATGCTTTGCAATATATTATGCAGTGTTTACAAGTAAATGCAAGTCCAAATGCAGTTGTTTGAAATACAAGTAAGACAAGGTATTGAAATCACTGTACGGATTACTTTTTGGTTACTTTTTAGATTACTTTTCTGCTCAGTGTAATATGCCTAGATATCACACTGGGACAGTTCCTAGAGAAAAGGTAAGTAAAATCTGTTTTCCACAATTCTTATTTTTCAGGTTTCCATACAAATCAAAGTAAAAAAAGTCAAAAAGTAGCTTTATTTGATTTCAATTAAAAAAATCACAAAAGCACAACTAGATACACAAAGTAGACATTAATAAAATTCATTTAAAACTGAGAAATACAGAGAAGCAGTCATAATAAAATTTCAATTAATTGTTGATCTACAACTGATTACGCTTTTTAAAAACATGGCAACTAAGAACATAGACGTCTCATCTTCTAACATCCGCAGTTTCAATAATGCCGGTCTACATTGTCTCAGACCCCATTGCTTCAATAAAAGTATTACATATTTATTCCTTGGCAATGTGTAAAATTTACAAAACAGAGTACAATGTATCAGTGACTGCTGTGATATGTCGTCACAGGGGCAGAGTGTCAAGTTTTTCGACCAGGTGTTAGGTTCGGGGAATGTAATTAGTCTAAAGAAGTTCCCCCCCCTGAAGCGTGTCAGTAACAACCGAGAATAACAACTCTGGGTATGTATTAAATATTTCTGGATACCCTGTCCCTGTAAAATTATTTGATTCTCCTTCACAGAGACCTTTTTACCCTCTAGCTGCCACCGTTAGTTCTCTAGCAGAACAAGGCAAATATCTTTCAGTTTTTTTCTTGAAATTGTTGCTAGCAGGGTCGGAGAGTCAAAAAATTCAGGGTGTTCAATCTCTTTAAGAAAGCCCTTAACATATATAAACCATTCAATTTTTAGGCCCCCCTGAAGCTTAAGGCAATCCTGAATTATATTCCTATTTAGTTCAGTGTCGCTCGAGGTCCATACCTTATGCCACATCAAAACAGGACTCAGTTTAATAAGGTCTGTGACATAGCCCAAGCCTAGTTCCTTGTGGCAAACATACGTGGAGGTTGACTTAGGGACAGCTAAGACATATCTGAGGAAAGCATTTTCACATAGCTGAATGTCATGGGTATCTGCAATCCCCCGTATTCCTAAGCCATATATTACAGTAGAAACACATTTTGATTCATAGATATCCACCAAAATGTGTACGGGTCTGCCCCCCAGTTTATTTGCAAAGTGTTGTACTGCCCCAATTGCACGGGAAAACGCTAATTTCCTCGTGTTAGCAGCTACCGACCATGTCCCATTCCTATCGAAACTAATCCCCAGGTAGGAAAAAGTGTTAGTTAGTTCTATATTTGACTTTGCTAGGCAGATATTGCACTGGACGTTTCTCTTTTTCGTGCAGCACATACTAAAAGTTTTTCCAATGTTGATTTTTAAACCTCTGTAACCCATGTAGTCTGAGAAAGAACTAAGCGCTCTCTGTAGCCCTATCTGGGTCCCGGCCATAATTACTGCGTCATCGGTGTAAAGTAAAATAGGGGCAGGACTACTGCCAATTTGAAGGAAGTCCTGTTTTTCTTTCATTAAATGGGTTGCCACGCTATTTATATAAAGATTAAATAAAAAAGGCACTAATATGCAACCTTGACGTACTCCTTTTTTAATGGGAAATTTTGAAGTGCATTGGCCCTCATTTCGAAAGCGTACTTTTGCACCAGCCCCCCGGTATAGTTCTTTAATAAAGTTCAGGATATTAGATTCCATGCCTAATTGTAACAAGGTATCCCACAATATTTCGTGGCTCAGGCAATCAAACGCCGAACTTAAATCGACAAAAGTTAGAAATAGATTGCCTTTTTTTGCTACCACGTGTTTGCCTATAATTATTGCCAGGTTCAACCCTTGTTAAACAGTGCCCAATCCTGCTTTAAAACCATACTGAAACTTTGAGAGGACTCCTGTGTCTTCTGCCCATATCTGCAGTCTGTTTAATATGACTCTCCCTGCCACTTTCATCAGAGAGTCTAGTAAAGAGATTGGCCTGCAACATTTGGGATTGTTTCGGTCCCCCTTCTTAAAGATGGGGACCACGATTGCCTCTTGCGATGAATGTAAAAACCCTTCTTTGTTGCAACTGTTTAAAACATTGGTCAGAAGGGGTGCCCATAAATCCATGTTTGTCTTATAAATGTCTACGGGGACCCCATCTGGCCCAGGGGCTTTACCTGCCGCACTTTCTGTAATGGCTGTTTCAACTTCGGATAACATAAAATAGATATCTAATGGGAATGATCCCTCTAAATTCTTCTCAGGCGTCGCAGCTATTTCTACATGGCCACTCCCTGCTAAATCATCTCTTTTATATAATTCAGTAAAGTGGGTTACCCAAGAACCTTCATCAATGGCCATCTCTATAGTATCTGTGTTCCTGTCTGGGAAGAAAGGTGCATTCACCGCCTTCCAAAACCCAGTGTTGTCTTTCAAGATACAGGTTTGGTGTAGAACTCGCCACGCTTCCTGCTTCAATACCTTCTTCCGTTTTTTTATAGCTATGTAATAACTGGCTCTAGCCTTTCTTATTTCAAGAGGGTTTTTCGGTTCTCTTTTGAGTGTTTGCTTCAAGACTGCATGTGCTTCCCTACACTCTGAATCGAACCAACCCATAACCTTTTTGCCAGGACTCTTCTTCAGAGTTCCTGAAAGGGCTTTGCTTATTTCTTCTGAGATACCACGAAAGGCCGTAATGACTGAGACGCAGTCATTATTTTCTGCTAAGCAGATCATAAAATCTTTATAGATATTTTTTACTAAGCATTCAAGGAAGGCAGTGGGCTCCACTCTGTTCCATTTTATGGAATAACCATTCAATTTAGCTAGGGTTAACCTATAGCTATATAGATTGTCTATAACGTAATTTTTCTTACTATTTTAGAGGTAAAGTTTAAGGACAGGATGTTAGGAAAATGATCACTTAATGCGATATCACCTGTTTGAAATTTAAGGACTTTACAAAGATGACTATTTGATACCAGAATGACATCGATCAGTGAGTTACATCCCCTACTAATAAAAGTGGGTTTAAAAACCACTTGTGGGTAACATAGTTCATTAGCAAATCCCAGATCTAGTTGAAAAAGTAAGGTGTTTAAAAGATTCCCTGTAATAGTGTGTGCAAAGTGAGTGCAAGGGTCACCTTCTAAGTTTTCCAGCCCACACACGCCTGAGTGACTATTTGTGCACAAATAACAATTAAAATCCCCCGCCCAAACCACAGTTCCCCTTCAAGCAGTCATCACATGTATTTTGCATGCATCGTGAGAGATCATCTAGAACATTTATTAGTTCTGCCTTTAGAATATTAATATAAAAATTGATCAAGTTATTACTTTGATTTCCTCCCACATTAAGTATCAAAGATTGATAATAATTTGGCCCCATATTATGTTTTTTGACCATGATGTTTGCAGTGTTTGATATATAGGTGCAAAGTCCCCCTGAGTTTCTGCCCCTCATTGTATGCTTAGCAGGTGTGTGGAAGGTTCGAAATCCATTTATATGAATGGCTTCCCGCTCCCAACACTCCTGAAAACAAATAATAGAGTATTTATTTATGAAGGGCATGAACATTGGATCATTTAGCTTACTGGATAGAAGAGTTAGAAATCGCCCTTATCTGTAAACTTACTTAAGGCTTTGTCCCTCTTGGAGGAGACTAAACTATTATCACAAGCTATGGGATCCAGGCAGACTTCTGAGTCCTGTTGTTGGTTTGTCGTGACTTGTTCTTGATCGACGACTAAGTGTAAAGGGAGCGAGTTACAGGGGGTGCCCACCGTATACTTGTCGATGTTAGGGACTCGCCTCGGACCCCCTTCACCCATTATAACATATGTATTTTGGGTACCCTCCTGAGTAATAACCATTGGATCACATTTCTCTCTTATATTGTGGCCATTTGGGGGATTTGATGTCCTCGCCCCACTTCCTTATTTATCCTAAGTAGTGTGGCTCACTGGTTAGAGGCGGCAGACCCGAGAGCAGAGGACGGCCCGGGACCAGGGTTCGATTCCCGGCGCGGCAGGTTTCGGGACCAGGGTCAGCAGACTCGATAATTCTCTCGCCTCGGTGCCCACTCTGATCAGCGATCACACTCGGCAACTCTGGGCATTAGCTTGCCTCATCTTCACTAACGGCCCCACCAGACCGCCGGGGATGCCTGGTCTCACCATGGAGATACCCATTAAGGGACCATCTCTCAGGGAAGCCAGGAAGGGTTTCGCAGCGGTCGAAGCGCCTTGGGACCCTCCGGGTAAATAGTGCGCTATATAAATGCCTATACATTACATTACATTACATTACATTTTATGTTCTCTGATCGAATGTAGTCAGTCCACCAAATCTAAACTACTGAACCTATTTTGAGTGGGTATGTCTCTCCAATCAGTTGATAATGCGTACCCTATTTTCCCTTCTGTCACGAGCGTATTTCGTGGCCCGTGTCCAGTCACCACCAGGGTCAGGTAAGTTAGTTGATGGATAAAAATACAAAAGTGGTCGAGGTTCTATAGATGATCTTGTATTTTGGTTTCTCCAGGTGCAAATGAAATCCACCGTACGGGGATCCCTGAAATTTACCAGCACACAATCCCCTGGGATTGTTTTTGGGCTGTTTCCCACCCATGCAATTCTCCATACCATCAATATTTTGCTCGTGATGTATGGAGATAAAGATCGATTTGTATTAAGGCAATGTGTCACTTTTTTTTCAGAGACATATAAGATTCATGAATGGAGTTATCAAATTCTGGGACTCCGGTCAGTACAACCAGGTATGGGCTAGTTTCTGGTGGTAAATTAAAACTACAGCCCTCCTGGAGTTTCCATCCCGGTAAGGCCCCTCAAGACTCTCTGTAATGGGCTTTAGATGTTATAATTCCTCCCGTAGAATGCAGGGTGGGTTTAGCAGGTTCTACAGCCGGTGTTATCATTGGCACGGTAGGAGTATTTGAATTTGGTTGCTGGACCAGGGGAGGAGGTTTGTAAATTACTTGTTCTTCAGGTACCATGTTTAACTGGGCGGTACCCAAACATGGCGTCTTTGCATTTGTGACATCTAACATGCCCCTAGTAGTCAGTTCCAGCGGAGAGAGCTGTTTCTCGATACGTAAAAGTCTGGATTCTAAAGGTTCAAGGGAAAATTTTAACAAGGCCCCCAGTTTTTTTAATAAGGGATCGTCTTCCACCTCGATTCTGCCCACAGTGTTATCATCACCTCTGGAAATTAAATCTTGGTTTAATGTGACTGAAGACTGAGGGGCGTGCCTAGTCGGGGTCTTCCGACCACTATCCCCCTTTGGCTTGGAGGAAATATCGCTCTTACCCGTACCTTTAGCTACCTTAGATTTCCTACCTCCAATATTTGTTGTGTAGGCCCTCTTTCTCTTTGGAATAGCGCCCTCACGTCTCCCTTAATTTTCTAGTGTTCAATATCTCAGGTGAATTAACACTCGTTGGAGTTAAAACAGACTCTAGTGTTTCAGATATTTGTGAGTTATTCATAGGCAGAATGTTTGATTGTTCAAGGGGGGTAGGAGGACAGTTTATGAGTGCTTGGGCTTCGGTAGGATTAGCTTTTGAGGTATGGTCGGGTGTACAGGCTGTCGCAAAATGGCCCATGGAGGATCTTTTAGCCATCGCCAAATCTTGTGACACACGTTGTTCCATTAAAATTATTCCTTGGTCAACTACCGAATTCGCTGTTATTATAAAATTATCCAGGGCACCAGTTAGTAACGTCCCTGCACTTGCAGCTTTGCTTCTGCTCTCACGAACAGACATAATATTGTCAAGATCTATAGGCGGGATTACTGTTATACCAAGACAAGCACCAGTTACCGGAAGCAAATGACGAGGGTGGGCCCGGTCCGGTCTCTCTCGGGCTCGAACGGGCTAAAACGGTCCCGCCCTTGGCCCGGGCTTCGCCCGGAGGGCCTGTGCGCGTCCCGCGGAACGCGGAAGTGGGTGCGGCTAAATACAGTCAGGAGTGGGCGGGAAAAGTCCCAGGTGCCGGCAATGATCTTGCGCTCGGGCTGCTGGTCCTCGCAGTCCCACAGCGCGACTCCCAAAGCGATGGCAAGCCCACGAGTTAAAAATCCAGAGTGTTTTAAAAAGCAGCAGAGTTGCAGCCCACAAAGAAACTGCTACGAGCGGCTCCCGTGAAGCGGGGGCCGCGAGCAGTTATATGGTGCAGTCAGGAGTGGGCGGGAAGAGTCCCAGGTGCCGGCAATGATCTTGTGCTCGGGCTGCTGGTCCTCGCAGTCCCGCAGCGCGACTCCCAAAGCGATGGCAAGCCCACAAGTTAAAAATCCAGGGTGTTTTAAAAAGCAGCAGAGTTACAGCCCAAAAGAAACTGCTACCAGCGGCCATACAAATCAACTCCCCACTTAAAACATTTTTCCGAGAAAAACAGTCAATTGCTTCCTAAGAGAGAAATTAAGTTAACGGTAACCAGGTACGTAATCAGTCTTTGGGGTTGAGCTTCTGAAGTTAGAACAAGGGTTCCCCCAGGGTTTCCCCATGCATTCTTGTTACACCCTCAGCGGCACAAGGGCGGCCGGGTGCCGAGTGCTGACGCCCAATGTTATCCAACAGGGGATAGAGGGCCTCAGGTTGGTGGCTGCTTATGAGCAGGCCACTGGGTTGTGGGAGCAAAGCTCCTGGTGTTAGGCTCAGGGCAAAGGGGGATCCGGTTTAGCATACAAAGTGCACCCGTAGTGGCGCAGGGGCGGCTGGGTGCAGGGTGCTCTTTTGGCGTTGGGTTCCCTGTTGTTTTCAATGGTGACTTTCGGTTTTGGTTTACAGCTGCAGGCTTGGTCCAGGAAGACTTCCAGGATGAAACCAACAGCTCGACAGGTAAATTGGAGGGCTCGGGGACGTAGGTGCACCTCGGGTTCTCTTATCCAGGGTTCGGGGTGGCTGGATGCAGGGGTGCCTTTTGTTGTCGGATTTCACCTTACCAAACCAGTCGCTGTTGGGGGGTCTCCATGCAGAGGCTGCAGGGGAAGTCGGGGAGTCCTAGAGGGATCAACTCACTGTGGTCATGTGCTCTGGAGCGCTGGGGGGCTCGCTGGGACCTGTGGGCCAATCGAACTTGGGCAGTAGGCGAAGGATGCAGTGATGGTTCCAGGCATTGCGTTTCTTTGTCTTCAGCAGGCTCAGACTCTGTCTTGGGAGGTTTGTTTTGAAAAGAGCTGCTGTTCACAGGAGATCTGGTCTTTGTTGAAGGCAGTCCGCCTTCCCAGGGTTCTGCAGTCTCCTCTGCTGGGCGTCTTCTTTGGTCCTTTTTAGGTCACGCATTTGAGAGCTCTTGTATATATTTAGTATATACTTATTATATACCTACATGCACTTTGTGGGCTCTGGAGATCAGCCCTAGAACTTGTCTGCTTCCGCTTAAGGACTTTTATTTCTGTTCAACTGCCTCTATTGAACTGTCTTGATAAAAACCGACCAGCAGAGGTCAGTAAAATACCAGATTTAGCATTCTCTAAATTCCAGTCTATAGAAATTGTCTTACACGAGCACACGTAGACAATAATATGTTTTTCAAATCTTGAATTTTCAGTGATATGACCACCGTAGGCGCTCATTTTATATTAAAAACAATGCTTTGGACTATACCATTTTCTGATGAAAGGCAATATTTCTTCCCATATGTTCCCATACCTGGCATGTCAAACAGTTTGATGCTTACTTTCCCTCCATGTTGAAGAACAATAGATGTTTCAGCACCCAGGCTAATGTGCTGCATAGCTAAATACATATAAGGTCCCAAAGGCGAGACCCAGAGATTTACGTGGGCCGGGTATCACCGGTGCTGAGCACCAGCAGTTTTTTAAAGGGGGCCTCGAAATGGGTATTTATGTAAGTGTGAAAGGCATACTCATCAATTCTTTGCATATATCAAATATAATAGATACAGTCCATACAGTTTACATTCTTTGTTATCTTCTAAGTACATTGTAAGAGCGTTTGCATTTTGTCGTTTTCATAGATAGCGGTACAAATTAGTGTCATTTGCATTTTGTTATTTCAATTCTTGAGTCACTAGAGGCAATTTGCAGATATCCCCTCTATATGTGTTCCAGCCTCCCCATTTTTTATCAATTTGTTGGGACAGGTCCCATGAATGTATACGGTCTTTTCCGCTACCATGGCCGTGTCCATATCCCTGCACCACTCTGTGAGTGTGGGGGTGGTTGCCACACCCCAGCGCCTAGCAATATTCCTCTTGGCTAGCATAATACCTAGGGTAGCCCAGGTCTGTAATGTCGAATTGAGGTCTTTCGTTTCCCAAGCATTAAGTAAACAGAATTTGGGCTCTGCAGGGACTAGATTCCCACTCACCCTTGTGATAAGGGACGTAACTGATTCCCAGCATGACGCAATTGCAGGGCATGCCCATATAGTATGAAAGAATGTAACGACCTCCCCACATTTCAGCAGACAGAGATACGTGTCATCTTTTGCAATCTTGTAGCGAGTAGTTCTAGTGCACTAGATCCTATTGAAGATCTTGACTTATACTAGGCGTAATTTAGATGCGATCCCCACTTCTCTAGGAGATGCTAGTGCCTCCTGCCAATCTGTATCATCTAACTCTCCCAGGTCTGCTTGCCACTTGTCTTTGAGCTTCTGCACAGGATCTGGCATGTTGTTGCTAATTTTCCGAAAGGTCACAGAGATTGCTTTCTTTTCCATGTGATCCATCAGTAACCTGTCCTCTAGCGGGGCAGCCTCAGGCAGGGTGGTGTTGGGGGTAGATTGCCGCTTCAAGGGCGTGTTTAATTTGTCGGTAGCAGAAGTGCTCTTTTGGCTCCATCTCATACTGCGTCTGGAGCCGTGCAAATGGAATCCCCTTTCCCCTTACCCAAAGATCACCCATCTTGGATATTCCAATATGGTCCCAGTGATTAAAGCCTTTGCTTTTTCCCAATCTTCCCAGCCTGTCCGTGATCCAGAGCGGTGTTGCCTGTGTGATTTTGTTGTGCCACCCTAACTTTTTTTGCACTATATTCCATACCCGGAGTGTGTGGTTTGTGGGGCCCATTAAGGTCCGAGTCTTGTTATATAGCGCCCGGTATGGCCCCTCCTGACCCAGTTGCAAGCGGTCG
Source organism: Lissotriton vulgaris (assembly GCF_964263255.1). NCBI lineage: Eukaryota > Metazoa > Chordata > Amphibia > Caudata > Salamandridae > Lissotriton > Lissotriton vulgaris. The sequence continues at coordinate 835,635,926 of NC_141696.1, read as the reverse complement.
AGAATATTAGTTGGGTCTGTGTGGGGGACATGAATCCAGTGATAAACCACTATCAGTTGGGAGGCCCAATAATATGTTTGGATGTTCAGGATTGTGATGCCCCCATCATACCAGGTGCGATATAGTTTCGTCATAGCTATGCGAGCGGTTCTTTGTCCCACAGGAGTTTAGTGACATCTGCCTCAATGGCACGGTAGTGGGATTGTGGAACCAGGAAGGCTGCATTTTGAAGGGCTTAGAGAAATCTTGGGAGTGCCATCATTTCGAAAAGCGCTGCCTTTCCCAGGAGCGACAATGGCAGCGACTGTCCGTGCTTGGTGTCTCTTTGCAACCGTTTCAAAGGGGCTTGAAAATTTAGAGTCATAAATATTTCCAGGTGATGGGTGATGTGAATCACGAAATATTTGAAAGTATCCTCGACAATTGTTACATCTCGCCAGCCGGGAGAAGTGGCGGGGGGCCTTTCAAGACATAAAAGTACTGATTTTGTCCAATTAATCGTGTACCCTGAATAACGTCCATATGAGCAACAGATATCTAACAGGCAGGACAGGGAGCCTCTGGGAGAGGCCATATATAGCAGGATATTGTCTCATACAAGGATATCCAATCCTCACATCCCACAGGCCATCGAAGCCCTTGGACGACTGGGTCCTGTCTCTCCAAGGCCGCCAGAAGCTCCAGCACCAGGGCGAAGAGATGCGGCGACTGCAGGCAGCCCTGTCTATTGCCTCGGTGCAATAGAAACTCTCCGGATCTATGCCCATTGGCCACTACGTGGGCCAGGGGAGCAGTGTATAGTAACCTAACCCAGGAGCAGAATTTCGGTCCCGACCCCTATTTCACGAGAACGGTGAAAAGAAAGGGCCATTCGACTGTGTCGAAGGCTATCGCGTGTCTAAGGACAGCACAATGGCTTCTTCTTGAATGGTATGCTTCCGGCCCCGCACGTTGTAGAGGCGTCTCAGATTTAAGGCTGTATTCCTCCCAGGCATAATCCCGGATTGATCCAGATGTATCAAGGTTGCTGGGTGTGGCGTAAGTCTGTTGGCCAGGGTTTTGGCCAGTATCTTGGCCTCAGCGTTGATCAGAGATATGGGTCTGTAGGAGGAACACTCCTGCACGGGTTTGCCGGGTTTGTGAATGGCCACTATTGTTGCCGTTCTTTGATCTCGGGGTAGTTCCCCCCTGTTCAAGCTGGCCTCATACATAGCTAAAAGATACGGTATGAGTGTTGTTGCGTTACGTTTGTACCAATCTATGGGAATACCGTTTGGGCCCAATGCCTTTCCTGACTGGAGTTTACCGATTGCTGTCGCAATTTCCTCCGTGGAGAGTTCTGCCTCTAATAATTCAATACAATAAGCATCTTTATTTGATTCACAGAATCATCAAAGCAACAATAAATACAAAACATTATCAATAAAAATAAATATATACAAATCATTAATCCTCGTTTCAGTTGCGATACAGTACTTAAGATATAATTTTACCGTTTTGGCAGCATATGCATAGAAAATATAAATTGCAGAGTGCCTGAAAACCTCATATTAATTTCAATATCTTACATACTATGCGATTTTCACAACTTGCGAATATTCGAACATTCTACTGATAGCTAGACGGGAGAAATAACCATCAATAAGACAATTAACACTTGAGTTTCGCTGTTAGTCATAAGTGTTGATATTAACAGCCAGCGACAAAATATTAATTTCATAAAGTGCAAGTGCTACAGGCAAATATATCATAAGCGTTGGTTTTAACAGTCAGCAACGGAAGATTAATTTCATAAAGTGCAATTGCTACGTGCAAATATATCTAACCGACTGTAGTATCACAAAAAGAAAATGATAATTTCCCCTTTTCCTCCTTTTAATTAAAACTTTAGCCCTCGCTTTATCCTAATAAAATTAACTGCCAGTAAGAATCTACTAGTGCCAAATACAGTTAGCTTGGAGCTACCAGACTTTAAAATATGCAACATTTCAGTGTATTTTCTAATGCACAAGTTCCTGCCCAGGGGTTTTATCCATTTCTTTCTGGGGATTTCATATACCGGACAAAAAAATAGCACATGTGCAATATCCTCTTCACTTCCCAAGTGGCACTGGGTACATTTGGAATCATTTCCCTCAACCTGCTTTTTCCCCCACCTGAATGTGAACGACTTAATTTGAAGTGTACCGTATCTGAATTTCAGATACAATACTTTAGTAAGAAAGGGTTTGATCTCATCTAAAAATGATTCAAAGCAGGGGGTTATTTTAGACATCAAAAACTGGGTTGTGAGTGTACCGGATCTACAATTTAGGGTAGCACTATGCTCGATAAAGTTGCAGTAAATGGTTTTGAATTCGAGTTTAGATTCAGGAGTTAACAAGTTCGGTTGTTCCCAGAACCTGCTCAAATCCAAGTTCAAGAACCATTTGTGAACCAACCATGGAAAAGTAACGTGTGTGTCAAGAAACATCAATTCACTCAGTGCTTGTCAAAAGGTTTGCAATTCCTCAGTGGTCCATATTCTTATCCAGTATGCCAGGGTCATTCAGATTGCCCTTTGTTCGATCTGCTTAATTCCCAAATCGAGCATTAGGGGGATCACAAGTGTATTTTGTGGTAGGGCAGTAAACCTCCTCAACATCTTATTTTCCCTCATAGTTAGAGGTAAGAGTAGCCCTCCTCCCCCTCCCCCCACCAGCTCTGAGCCATATAAGGCGGCGGTTTGGGCCCAGGATTTGTAAACTTCAAGGGCTGGCGTAACAGCCTTTGTCGTGGTAGAAAATAGTTTTTTATAACTGGTGCTGCGTTTTGTATTAAAATTGATCTAGATTTCATTATCTGGGGGTTCCATGAAAGTTTAGAATCAATGGTTACCCCAAGATAAACAAAGTTAGAAACACGCTCCAAGGTTACTCCATTCAACTTCTCATTATTCTTAAAACATTTATGGGGCCTAATGGTCATATATTTAGTTTTTAATGGATTTATTTCTAGCCTTTTTTGTCTGCAATATTGGTCCAGTGTATTTAAAAGGTTTTCCAGCCCATTTGGTGTTTGGGACAGCAGGATGGTATCATCAGCAAATGATAGTGCACAAATGTTCCCCTTCTAATTTCGGGGAGTCATGATTGGGTTTTAGGAGAAACTCATCGTATCATTAACATACAAGAGAAACAGAGTTGGCGCCAGGACACAACCCTGGCGCACACCTCACCTAACAGGTATCTCTTCCGTCAATTCACCCCCTTTTCCCCAGCGCACTTTCGCAAATGTATTCTCATGAAGCCTAACCAACTGGACTATAATATTTTTTTCCACCTCTTGCTGTAATAGGTTTAATCATACTAAATCTCTAGGGATTGAATCAAATGTGGCCTTTAAATCTATAAAGGCCACATATAAATGGCCGGATCTTAACCTTGTGTATTTCCATGCTATGATTATCAACCTGAAGACCTGGTCTACGGTACTTATTCTCTTCCTAAAACCCACCTGGCATGGGGAAAGTACATCATTATCAAGAACCCAATCATTTAACCTATCTAGGATCTGCTTTGCGTAGACCTTTTATAATATACTGATAGGTCTATAATTAGCGGGGTCGTCCCTGCAATCTTTCTTATAAATCGGGATGATCTCCGCTCCTTTCCATGATTCTGGAATGGGCTGGCCTCTGGGGATTGCATTACATAGGAGGTTGATGTATGGAGCCCACACCTCTGGCGCATGTTTGAAAAGATCACCCGGGATCTTATCAGGGCCAGGAGCTTTAGATGGTTTAATAGTAACAATTGCCTTTGTATTGTCTTCCACACTAAATTGTAGTGGTGTGAATTCATTTGATGACAAAAGTACTTCAATGCTACATGAGTAATCTCTAATCAGTGAGGCCGGAGGGGTATATAGATGGGCAAAATGGTCATGCCAAGACCTAGGGTCCAAATTATAGTCCTGGGGGGGATATTTGCTTTGGTACCATTTGCAATAATCTGCCAAAACAGAAATTGGTCACCCCTCTTTGAAGCTGTTATCAGTTCTTCCTAGCTTTCATCTTCCCACCTCCTGCGGGCTACTTTCTGGACTTTGGTATACGTGTTCCCTAATTGCCTGATCAAAGTAATGTCCTTGGTTTCCAAGGCCTTAACTAAGCTTTGTTTAGCTAGTAAGCATTCTTTATCAAACCATGGGCTAGACTGCCCGATCTTACTATTATATTTGGCTTAGTTGAATAAAGTTTAATACTTTCCGTCAACTTTTGATGGATCTGGGTTATGGTTAAGCCTCTAGGACACTCTTTTATCTAATAATTGAGACTCTGTCTCCGTAAGTCCGGGAAGTTTGATATCACAGAGGAACTCCTCTGCATCCGTTTGTGTTATTGTTAGTGTGGAAGTATAAACCTGTTCGTAGTAATGTGACAGGAGGTCTACTATGCATTGGGGTTTCCGTGTGGTGTCACCTGTAGGAAGTTGGAGTTTTGCGATCCACCTATCTGCCTTTTCCGCTTATTAAGCCAGGCCAATAGCCTGCCGGCCTTATCACCGCTTTCATATATGGTGTGCTGGGTTTTGGAGAGTCACGTTTTCACTGCCTCCCAATGATGGTCTGTATACTCCTGCTTTTTAAGATGCAATAAGTGAGTGTTCGTATCGGAGGGGTCCTGACTGTGGGCTCTCTCTAGGTCATCTACCTCCTGTTCAAGGGCCGCTACTGACCTAACTTTCTATCTTTTTTTGAGGGGTTATGAGTGAGACTGCCTGCCCACGAAGCACTGTCTTGTACGCCTCCCAGAGGACGAGTGAAGAGGAGACGGAAGGCGCATTTTTGCTAAAATAGTATTTGGTAGTGTCAGTCAGTCCTTTCCAGATCGGCAGGGGTCCTGAGGTATCCGGGATATATAGGGAATATTCGGCTATGTGCTGTGGAATGCTAGGTGTATAGAGCGCTCACCGGGGAGTGATCAGAGATGCCTCTTGGTAAGTGTGCTACAGTTAAAAAGTTTCCAAGTTCCACTGCTGGCGCCGGTATGTGGTCTATTCTGGAGAGGCTGTTGAGTGCATCCGAGTGATATGTATATTGTCATGTCCGTGGAAAACGGGATCGCCAGATGTCTACCAGGCCTATGGTGTCTAGAAAGTCCATCAGGACAGAGTGTGTCTGCTGGTGTTGTCAAGGGGGTGTGGATCCAGAGTGTTATCTAGTTTGGCGTTGAAGTCGTCTCCTATTATTAAGTTGCCTTGTGGGAGCCTAAGTAGGAATTCACTGAGAGCCTGAAATGCTAAAAAGTGGAGCACGGCGGGAATGTAGACAGACACTACGTTGACCATATGTCCTTCTCACTGAAACAACAGTTCTGCAGAACGGCCCTGGTGGTCTGTGTAGGTGTGTTTGATGACATTCGGGTATTTTTTTTTAAGAAGGATTCCCACTCCCCGTGAACCAGATGTAAACTTTGAGTGCACCGCCAGTTTAAAACCTCACCTGTCTAGTGCCTTGCAAACTGTCCCTGTTAAGTGGGTCTCCTGCAGTAGAGTTATTGCTGGTGCTTTAAGCTTTAAGTACTGTAGGTCTAGTCCTCGCTTGAGCTTATCTTGAAGATCATTAACATTCCAGGATGTAATAGGTAGGTGCTGTGTGTGGGGTGTCACAGGTGTTGTGGGATCAGGGGACGCTGGCATGGAGAATGTGTGAAACCTGCGCTATACGATCTAGTTTGTTTTGTAGTAGTGCACGAATAGCATGAATGGACCTACGATGTGCCATATAACATACTCTTAGTGCACTTTGACATTGAAAAAGCGGTGGTTGTGTGTAAGGAGGAATCCTATATGTGGACCGGGTTTGTGAGGAGACATGTGCATCGATTCTTATACAGACTGTAGGTAATTGTTTGCAGGTTTTACAACAATACTAACATAAACATAGAAAAAACATTCCTGGAACTTTTGTCATCCTTTATGATTCTTCCCTCCCCCTCCCTGTATGACAGACTTAAAACTATCCGCCTCCCCAACATTGCAGTGTGCTTATATCCCATTACCTGTTACCTCGGTGGGGCCGGATTCTTAAGCAATCCCCCCCAGTTCGTCTCTTCGTCAATAGGTTAAAATTACAAAAAGGTTCTGAAATGGGGAAAAAAATCCAATAAAGAAATGTTAAAAAAAGGTTCTGAACATTCAATTAGGTGAGCGGGTGATGGTTTTGGCGTTTATATAGTTATCATTCAGTCTGTGAACTGCCGTCCCATCTAAGTGCATCAGCACGCCATGTGCGCCATTGGTGTTAAGTTGCTGCGGGTCAACAAGTGACGGAGACCGGTTTTAGCCTTTGTGTTTGGTCCGTTCTTGGTTATAGTGCCTCATTCCTTCAACATCCTGCTGGTGGATCTATTTGCTTTGTTTCTGCTTCCTCCGTTCCAGGCCTGGTGTTAGCTGTCTGCGGTTGGCTCAATCACCCGTTGTGCCTCCCTGACGCTTTGGCTGGGCGCAACCCTTCCAGCCAGTCTTGTGCCTCCTCTGCTGCATTGAAGAACCGCGCTTTTCCCTCCGCTTCAACTCTCAGTCTCGCCGGGAATAGCATGGAGTATTTCAGTTCTCTTTTTCTCAATTCTTTCTTGACCTCCAGGAACGTGCGCCGTTGTTTAGTCACTGATGCTGTGTAGTCGGGAGAGAAAGTAATGGTTTTATCTTCGAAGCGGACTGCTGGGGAGACTCTTGCAGTCTGTAGGATTATGTCCCGATCTCTGAAATTAAAAATGTGGGTAAAGATGGGCCTGGGTGTTGCACCTGGTCGTGGTTTGCCTCCAGGAACTCAGTGCGCTCTTTCCCCTGAGAAATAATTAGAGAAGGCTTTGAGTTGGAGGTGCTGCTTAATAAGATCTTCCACGAACAGGTCCACTGCTCTTTCTTCCGCTCTTTCCGGCACCCAAATTATTCTGACATTATTACACCGTGACCGGCCTTCATAGACATCAAGTTTATCGGTTAGTCGTTTAGTTTCTGTCACCAGTTGATGTGCTTGGCGTTGTAGATCTTTGGACTCCTCGCACACGGTTTCAGTGGTCTTCTCTACATCTGTGACTCTGGCGCTCATGCTTTGAGCAGGGACAGCACCACTGATACTGCGCCGATCCTTTTGTCAAGTACTGTGTGCACTTTATTAAGGGTGGTAAGTATATCCTGTAATGTGACCTCTGGTGTCTCTCCAGAGGTCACGTCTGGTACGTGCCCAGTTGGTTGTTTTGTTGAGTCCTGCTGATTGTTAGTGTAGGCATATTTTTCTAGTTTGGATTGCTGCGTGGTACACTGCCCTCTGCCTCCCATCTTGCAATCAGGGGTTGTGTACACTGCCTTATTCACACACGGGCGGTAGTACTCGACGCTGCCTGCCTAGGGGACAGCTTGTCACCTGCGGCCTGTCGGGTTTCCTACCCCCGGGCAAGTCCACTAATACTTCCCCTTATGCGTGGAATCGTCTGCTTCACTGCTGTACCGTTGTGTGCCACCAGTGCGTCTTCTTACGCCGTACTTTACTTTAAGCAGTCCAATCCGAATATACCCCCCTCCGCTATGCTACTCCACCCAAGCCGAGGCTTGCGACGCCTACACCAATGCCCCTCACTTTTGCCGCTCTCTGCAGGTGTACGCCATCTATGTGACGCTCTAGTGGTAGTGAGACTTGCAGAGTGGGCACCTGGTGTCTGGAGGGAGCTCAAAGTCTTTATTTTGTGGTTGGGGGCGTGTGAGGGGGGGGGAGGAATGAATCAGGCAGTCCCGAAAGCCTTCTTATGCCCCTCAGGGCTCTCGCCTGTGTCCGCTACGGGCCAGTGCTTCCGTGTGCACTGTTTCCCTGATGTGTAGCCGCGCTTCAGGTGGTGAACGTATAATCAGGTTGGGGAGGGGAGTCCCCAGGGATGTATCCGGGTGTCGCTGCCCCCACCAGCCCTACTGGATGGATCCCGGTCACTTTGTGTGGGGTGCTAGGACATTGTCGAGATCGCGCTGACTAGGGATCTTGCCCCCACGGTTCCTCTGCTTATGTGAGGTCACGGCTTCCTCCCCTCTCGTAGGCCGCAAATCTTGCACACAGCGCCACCTTCACCCAACGCGTTCTTTTTTAGGTTTTGGACGGCCCCTATGTGCCGCTGTTTTCACTGGTCCGCTGCGCCGTTCGAGAACTGCCGGTGTGCTCAGATTGTTATGCGGATCATCAGAGACTTCTGTCGGGGGTATGGAGCTCAGTTAGGCGGCGGCTTTTTCGGTTGGCTGCAAGCCACGCCGCCATGAATATCGATTTTGATTAAAATTAGTAAACGCCAAGGTGGGCGGCCGTCTTTGTTGGTGGTCGCAGCGCGATGAAATGTGATATAACCAGGGATAAAAGTAGGGGAAGGGGACCACATTTCTTGTAGAAAACAGATATTGTGCTTTTCTATGTATTGGGTCCAGTGGGCAAGTGCGACTTTTGTTCTCACCCCGGCAACATTCCATGACAGTATGGTGAGTTTAGGTGCATGATCTCTATTGTCTGTAACAAGAGGATTTTCACCCTCTTCCCCACCTCCTTCCTGAGATCCAGTCCAGTGTCCAATGGGACTGCCCCTTACTGTGGCCCCTGGATCAGACATGGTGTCAAGGTTAGAGGTATGGTTGAAGCATCAGGGTGGGTGGTCTCAGGAGGATAAGAAATTGAAATGGAAGGATGTAATGTGGGACCTGGTGACAAAGTGTGGTATGCAAGACAGACATTTACATCAAGAATAGAACTAGAAATCTGCTGCTGGTCTAGGCTGTGAGTAGTTGTTAGCAATGGACGCATTAATGGGCGATATTTCATCTGTATCCCAGTATAAGTTGAGGGATTGAACCTAGCTTCCAGTGAGATTAAATAATGGGCAAGGTTCATATCACCAAAAAGCAGCTCTATGCAGTCAGTCAGGGAATTAACTCCTTTAATCCTTTTGGCCCGTAGATGTCCTCTCTGATGAGTGAGCTACACCCACTCACATGACATATCCAGTGTATTCATTTGTTGATAAGGGAGTCCTCATTTTAGTGGCACGTGGTTGAGGACAATCTGGGGACGTTAGCCAGGAAAATGCTCTTGTTGGTGGGGGAGGGGGTGGGGGCGGGGAGCTTGCGAGTGACTTGCCTGCCAGGTAAGACTTGACGAAAGCAATCATCAATGGGGGGATGGATTGTGATGCTGCAAGTTGGCAACAGGCCTGAAGTACGACGGTGGACAATATTAGCATAGGACATAGTATTGCTAGGCATAGTGTCAGAGGGATTCTTGCAAGTGGGGTTTACAGCCAATCCTGGAGTTGAGCAATTGGGCTATAACAAATAGTGGTGCAGGCCAAAGTTTTTACGGGGTCTGATTAAATGGTTGGGCCTCAGTAACACCTTTTTTTATTAACAGTTTTATTTGCTCTGTTAGCTCTGGATCTGCCTTTCTCAGAAAGTCTACCTCAGATCTACTATACTCTTAAGTGTAAATTGACCCTTTGAGACCTGGTCCGTGATGGCAGGCTCTCATACGGACTGCACTGGAATGTCTAGAGGCCCTAGGTCGACTCTTAATTCCTGCCTCCCTCGTCTAGGCTGTGAGACTCACCAAGCCCCACCCCCACTACCACCGGGAACTCATGCATGGGCTGGAGTGGGAGAGACCTATTGGAGAGGGTAAGATCGGTTATTAGATTAGTACCAGCTGAAGAGGTGTCTAGAGCCTTAGTAGAGAGGTCAGAACTTATCACCCCCTTTACCTCTTCTGCACCATTATTTGAAGTGCAAGAGATTAATGAATGGTTGGGAGAACAGTTTTTTGCACTGCGTGTTTTAGGTTTTCTAAACATAGATGGAATGCGTTTTGGCTGATGAGACTTTGCTCTTTTAGACTGATTTATTGGGCAAGGGGTCACAGATAGGTCGGCTGGCGGTATTAGAATATCTTCGTATTCAACAAGATCGTCTATGCGATCAAGGACGCAGTTACCTCCTGCCAACTTGTGTGCTTTATTAGTTTTGTTAGATTTCGCTTTTGGTTATACCCCTCCATCCCCAGTTTCGAATTCCATGAATTTCCTTTTCCCCATGGTGATTTGTGGGGCTTTATATATTACAAATCTAAAATATTGCCAAAGTTAAACTCCCAAATCCTTTCTTGCTGGAGATTGAAATTAATAAACCCAGCATACAACCTAGAGATCGCATCTGCAATAACCAATGAGAACTATTGCGACTGTGTTTCTCTACAACCTTCCATAAAATGACAGTTCTGTACTGTTTCTGTAATAAAACATAGGTGTAGGTAGATAAGCAATCATCAGGCAAACATCAAACAACCCAAAGAACCCATGGAGCCCAAAAACAACCCAAGAAGCAATTAGGTCAGGACCAAATGCTCAACTAGAAATGGCAGCCAGGGTGGACCAAGGGTAAAGTCAAAGTCAGAGTCAGAGTTAAGATGGTTCGTATCTCACAGTTTAAAATCCCACAGATCAAAAGGGGAGGCCCTGCCCTGCATCTTCCTGGTAAGGATGGGCCCTCCCTTCGCCGGGGCACAACCTGTGCCCCCCTGTTTGTCCTGCGCTGCGGGACCCCTGCCGCGAATTTGAGCACCTGCTGGTGCGGTCTGATGACATGGTTGGCCCACAAAGGATGCGGAGCAGTGTAGTCCTGGCCCCGGATGTGCGGGAAGCGGTGGCAGCAGGGATCTGCAGAATTGGGTGTCTCACCCTGCTGGAACCCTACTGCAAATTTGAGCGCCTCTTGGCGCCCTCTGGTGACATAGTTTGCCCCCCAAAGTTTGCTGGGCACTGTAGTCCTGGTCCGAGAAGTACGGGAAGCGGTGGCTGCAAGGATCTGCAGAATCGGCGTGCCATTATTTGCCCCCTGAGAACCACTTTCATAGCCTCCCAAAGTATCACAGGATATATATTCAAGGTAGAATTAACCTTCAAGTAGAAATCTAGTTTTTCTTGCACATAGTCCTGGAACTTAGTATCCTTCAGCCACTCTGTGTGCAGGCCGGATGTGAGTTCAGCCTGCGTGTATTCAGCCCCATCTCAATTTCAATAGGTGAGAGGTAGGACAATACCCTTGAGTGAATCATATCCCCCGACACCTTAAGGATATCCAAGAAAAGGAGGAAATGTAGTTTAACCATGAATGTGATATGTGAGGTTACGAGTAATGTGTATATTCACATGCAGCTGGGTTATGGATCTTCCATATATCGCAGAGTCAAAGAGAGCCGGCCAAAGACTCCAGTGCCATTTGTCGCCCCACTCTCGCCCCATTTTGTATGTCCACATGTGGGTGCATAACTTCATTGAATTCATCCCCAAACATATGCCCCCCTACAGGGGCTGCTGCAATAATCCTCTTCAGCTCTTTATCGAGGCCACCCGCAGGGTTGGTAGACATATGGGTTGGCTTCAGTCCATGGTCTCTTAAACAGGAAGCCCAATACAAAGGTGTAAAAACCCACTGTATCCTGGATGACTTTGTTGACCACTAAAGGGGCCTTTTTATGCAGCAGCGTAGAAACTTCTAGATCCTCAGTAAATCCAGCATGACACATCTGGTTGAAGCCATATTGGGCAAAGAAAGTACATCTGTACACGAGCAGATGAATCTCTTGCAGCAGGAGTAGGGGCACTGGAGACAATCTATTCATGTATCTAAGAATTGCTCTCCACTTGACAATATTCAGCAGACCATTTACATTCTATGACACAATCTTACATTGTATCTAGCTCTCTAGTATGGTTGTGGCGGGTAGTCAGTCATATGTGTCTGAAATATAGCAAAAGACAGCTGTGGATATCACCTGTGTGTGACAAGATCAAAACACCCGAACCTCAAACAATCTCCCATCCATGCAATATTTCAATTGTTTAATCATCAACCAAAAAAACAGCACATCCATTAGAGACAAATATCAAAGTCTTATTTAGCAGGTATAACAGGATGATGTATCAGACTCTGCCACAGAAGTCTTGGTATGTTGGTGTTTATCGGTATGAAGCTGATTAACATTCCAATATGGTCGAACTATTAGTTGTCTTGATTTTCTCCTTGTCCTTTCGCCTGGTTTCCCTAGTCTTTCATCTGGTACCTCAAGCAGGAAATATCCTCAGGGAGAAAAGGACACAAGTCTTAGTGGGCACACTCTTAGGCTTTCGTCAACCTGCCACCACACCGGGTTTGTGCTTTCCCGAACTATTTTTTTCTTATTTTATTTCTGTAATTATTACACTATCCGAGTTGAGATATAGAACATTAGTGAAAGGTGTTGATATACATATTGGGAAGTGAGACAGACTGAATGGTATTTTCAAGACAGTAGTGCAGCTAACAGAGCATCTTGTGGTGAAGGAAGAGATTTGTAACAAGAAAGTGGGACAGGCAGTGAATACCTGGCAAAAAAACATTTGTGCAACCACCCACCGAGACACTCCCTCCATGTCCCTGGTAACCACTTGCCTGAGTCTGTGCTCTGGTCTACAGCAGCGGCCGCCTGGTCCAGAACTCCTCTCCCCGGGGACGACCTTCGCTTCTTGCCTCCTGCCGGATACCACGCTGCCTCCTCCTCTGTGTCAGTAGGGGCTGTCTCCACTTCTTGCTGGTCCATCCTTGGAAATGGGAATCCCTGCGAATGATGTGCCAGTCTCGCAGAGGTCCTTCAGAGCCCGTGGCTCCCTTGCAACACCCGTTTTCTCCTCCTCACGCCATTCACCTCCACTTCCCATTTATGGCTGCAGCTCCTCTTCCAGAACGGTGCCGACATCTCCTCCGACGTCACCGTTTTAATTCTGACTGGAGGGAGGAGAGCCGGCCACTAGAACGCTGACTCCTTTATTTCCAATACTCCTGGGGCACTGAGTGTCATTGCTTACAGTGGGCTCAGTGGTAATTTCGTTAAAGTACCTCCCTTCCAGGCATGTCCGACTGGGACATGGGGAGGCCGGAGACCGCTAAGAAAATATGCAATACACGGCAACTTGCCAGCTAGCTGACAGGTTTGGAACAAAAAGGGTTGAATAGCTAAAAACCAGCAGAGTACACTTGCATTAGTGTTCTTGTTCCTAGCAAGCGAGACAAGAGGAGCATGGTCAGTTAACAACATGAAAGTTCTACCCAGCAAATAATATTTTAGGGCTTCCATAGCTCAGTTAACTGCCAAGCACTCCTTCTCAATGGTTGGTAATGTTCCTCGCTGGGTGGAAGTTTTCTACTGACGTACACGATGGGGCACAAGCTACCATCCACATCAGGCTGGGAAGTACAGCTGCAAGTCCCCTATCAGAGGCGTCCATTTGAAACACAAACGGGAAGCTGAAATCTGGACACCTCAACACCAGATCATCACAAAGGGCCCTCTTATGAGCCTCAAAACTCTCCTGGTGTACCTCAGACTACTCTGTTATCTTGTTGGGACTTGTTTTGAGCAATAGATCGGTTAATGGTGCTGCCAGTACTGCAAACCTTGGCACGAATTGCTGACAATATCCAACTAACCCCAAGAAGGACAAAACACCCTTTTTATCATGAACAGGCTTCGAAAAATCCTAAAAATGCTACTAGACCTGTGGGTCTAGGGCTAGATGTAGGTAAATCAGATTTACCGATTCATAAATACCGAATTTTACCGATTCGGTATTCATGAATCGGTAAATCTGATGTAGGTAATTATTCGGTAACAAATACCGAATCGGTAGGATTCGGTATTTACAGATTCGGTAATTACCGAATCGGTATTTGCCATTGATTCCAATGGGCCTTGAAGCCCATAGGAATGTGTGCCATGTGACACACATGCATGCCCTAAGGGCATGTATATGTGTCACATGGCACAGGTGTACATGCACAGATGTGCATGCACACAGGAATTTGTTATTTACCATGCAATAGTATTACATGGTAAATAACAAATTCTTAGGGGCCTGTGGCACTGTTTGCCGTGCCACCTACATCTGGATTTACAGAATCGGCAAATTTACTGATTCTGTATTTTACCGAATCAGTAAATTTACCGAATCGGTAAATTTACAGATTCTGTAAAATAAAGGCCCCCTATATTTCAATACCCAAATACCGGTCGGTAACGGCCGAAATCAGCCGTTACCGACCGGTATTTGGTCTCCTACATCTGGCCCCTAGTGACTTAAATAATCAACTCGGCCTAGCTATATTGCTCTTGACCCACCAATTTGTTTAAAATTATGTGATCCTGGACAAGAATTTTAATTCACTGAGACGCAATTTTCTTCTTGATCATATATGAGAACATCTTCAAATACACGAGTTCATCATGTCTCCTTTACAGAAAACTCATTTGTTTGATTTAATAGACTGAACTTATGCTGCATATATAATGCAAATCTAGCCACATGTAGGATACACATGACGACTGACTTGCCTCAGTTTATTAACCGCATTGTCATCAGCGCGGGGCAGGAATGTTTTTCAAATCATGTTTAAAAACTGTCACTTTTATTAAAAACATAACTCAAGTATAAACTAGCAACACACTGTCATTTGGAATCAGCAGATTTTACATTGAAATGGCCACAGAATTTCCTAATCACATGTGGTTTTAAAACTATATACTATACAATGTCTGGAAATAGAGTTTCTGCAAATATTTGTCATTTGCACATCACCAAGTAAAGTGTGCTGGTTTGTTTTGCTCCAATTTAAATCTTCATTTGCATCACAATTCTGAATTACGAAAAAAATTGTTGTTTCATAGTTCCTGCTATACTTTGAAATTCTTGTACTAATTATTTACAAGCTGTTTAAATGTTGCGTTAGAAAAAACACATGACATTTTGCAAACTTTTTTCACAATTATTGTCAGATAACTTAATTAACAGATAGCACTAACTATAATAAGAGAAAGAAAATTAAACACAGTTTTCAGGAACAGATAAGCAACAATTAGTAAAGACGAACTGACATTTGACCTCTGTCCTTGTGAACAGACTGCAAATGTGTCACAACAAAAACAAGATTTAAAGGTGTCTTTAATGCCCATTCACTTTCTGAAAGAACAGAAAACCTGTTCCATGCAGATGAAGTTAAATCGCCAAGCACTGACTAGCAAATTCTAAAAATAGCACTACCTGATAAAATCTCACTCGCTTTCGCGAGTGGGCGAGTGGATTTTTTCGAGACATGATGAGGCCTTGGTAGATCTCTGATGACCTGTACTTTGTCTCCCTGGGGACAGATAACACCCTTCTTCTATGGCAGGGGTCTTCAAACTGTGGGGCGCGACCCCCAGGGGGGCCGTGGAGTGATGTGAAGGGGGTCGCGCATTCACAGTCACACTTCTGCCCTGGCCTCCAGGGCTACAGCTTCCCTCCTCCCCTGTCCTGTGTCTCAGGTCGGGCTGCTGCAGTGCAGCTCGTGCTGCTGGGGGCTCGGCTGGGCAGTGTCTGGAGTCTTATCTCCAGCACGCCTGAGTTTTTCACAGGTCATTAAAGACCATTAGAATATTTACATGCCTTTGTTAACTGGTTACCAAGGCTTAGTTTTTTTATGGTTTCAGTACCCCCTGGGCCCCCACTCTGCCTATTCCTTACATTTGTATTTTTACACTTACTGCTGAAGTGTGAGAATGCATTTAATGAAAAGGAATATAAAGTTGGGTTGTCAAAAGAAACATGCCTGCTGTGTGTTGTTTAAAGAGCCTGCAGAGACCTGCTCTTGACACTAAATAGAGGTCTAAATAAAAAAGTATGTATTAATTAGTTATGTGACTTTTCTGTGTTTGTTCTCTTTAATTATCAGTCATGGATCATTGAGGCATCCCTAGAACACAATTAAAAGTGCTTTCTATGTATATTTGCTGTTCTAAGTATTCACAGATAAGTGCTAAAAATACAACTTTAGGTGACTGCTTATTTCTGGGCCATCAAAATAATGAGCTGGTAACCCTAATCATTAGACTGGAAGTTTGTTGCAGGATCAGCACATTATTTATTTCCTCCACCCTCGATCCCTGATTAATGCCATTATAGCAATAGTTTAACGTATATCTGAAAACCTACGCTTCAAGGTTCTGGGAATGCACCCTGCTTTCAGACAACTCACTTCTCATTCTCGCCTTCACTTTCACGCTCACCCTGCACTCCCAGCGATCACAATGCACTCACACTGATCACCATGCACTCATAGCAATCACAATGCACTCACACTGATCGCAATGCACTCACAGCGATCGCCATGCACTCACAGCGTTCACAATGCACTCACAGCGATCGCCATGCACTCACAGCGTTCACAATGCACTCACAGCGATCGCCATGCACTCACAGCATTCACAATGCACTCACAGCGATCACAATGCACTCGCACTGATCACAATGCACTCACACTGATCACCATGCACTCACACCATTCACCCGCTCACTCTGCACTCACAGTGATCATAATACACTCACACTGATCACAATGCACTCACACTGATCACCATGCACTCACAACACTCACCCGCTCACCCTGCACTCACAGTGATCATAATGTACTCACAGTGATCACAATGCACTCACACTGATCACAATGCACTCACAACATTCACCCGTCACCCTGCACTCACAGTGATCACAATACACTCACACTGATCACCATGCACTCACAACATTCACCCGCTCACCCTGCACTCACAGTGATCACAATGCACTCACACTGATCACCATGCACTCACAACATTCACCCGCTCACCCTGCACTCACGCTGATCACAATGCACTCACACTGATCACAATGCACTCACAACATTTACCCGCTCACCCTGCACTCACAGTGATCATAATGCACTCACAGTGATCACAATGCACTCACACTGATCACCATGCACTCACAACATTCACCCGTCACCCTGCACTCACAGTGATCATAATACACTCACAGAGATCACAATGCACTCGCACTGATAACCTTGCACTCACAAAATTCACCCGTCACCCTGCACTCACAGTGATCACAATGCACTCACACTGATCACAATGCACTCACACTGATCACCATGCACTCACAACACTCACCCGCTCATCCTGCACTCACAGTGATCATAATGTACTCACAGTGATCACAATGCACTCACACTGATCACAATGCACTCACACCATTCACCCGCTCACCCTGCACTCACGCTGATCACAATGCACTCACAGAGATCACAATGCACTCGCACTGATAACCTTGCACTCACAACATTCACCCGCTCACCCTGCTCTCACAGTGATCACTCTGCACTAAAAATGCGCTTGCATTGTTCACTCTGTACCCCACCCTGCAGTCACACGAGCACACTTCTCACCCTGCACTCATGTGACACTTCCCTCACCTGTCCCCCCTCACTGCTCAATCTGTAGCTCACTCAAACAAGGCCATCACTAACCATGCACTAATTCGTCCCACACTTCACCTTACAGCCGAACCCAAATTCATATGGTCACCTCACTCACCCTGTAGTCACTCCTTTTACCCTACTCTCACACTGTTGCATTGCTCACCATGCAGTCACATGGGCACTCTTGTCATCCACACAGTGCAGAAGGTTAAAGTGCCTTGTACAAAGAAGATGTACCATGCACATCACAGAACTGAGTGTGAGTAAACTATTAGTAGCGCTATAAAAAAATGAAATGTTTGTCAGACAGGTGCTATAGAGAGATGAGGTGCATTTTTGTTGAGTGGTAGTGTGGGAATTCATGGAGAAGGTCGAAAGACCTGCACTGTGTGCGACCAGTGCTAGGGCCAGCTCTGGCTGGGAGTGTTAACCCCCCCCGAAGTTCGGGTCTAGTGGATCCCCTGCTTCTGCCTATTATTATTTACATTTGTAGTGTGCTACTGTTACCAAAAGGTGTCCTGGGGCTAATAACCATCTGCCTGCAATGTGAGAGAGGGATCTGGGGTTGGAAGAGGAGAGAAGAGAGGGATGGAAGGAAGGGGGTGAGAGGAAAGGGGCATGGGTAAACTGCTTAACTCTGCACAAGACCGCCAGGGTTTGAAGGGACCCTTGCTGCTCCCGGCCATGGCCAGGTGAGCTTCTAATGTGGCAGCGCGTATTCCTGCTAAGTGGGAGGCCCTTCACGAAGGTTGACTAGACATCTTTCTGTTGTTAATTGCTGTATTTTGGTTATAAACTGGTACTGATGGAGTGAAATCTTTCCTCAGTATTACTGTGTTTAAAAAATGTCAAAATAATAAAGCAATGCTATCCCAAAATATGCAGCATCACAGAACGTTATTTACATTTTCTACTCACACAATTTAGTCAAGCCTGTCGCATAATTTGGTACTCATCTGCGTCATAATTCCAGTAGCCCTGCCTAATGGTTTAAACATTTTTGTCAGGAGGGGGTCCTTACGCCTGAAAATGTTGACAGGGGGGTCTCGACATCCAAAAGTTTGAAGACCTCTGTTCTATGGTAACCCAGGTATCAGATGGAGCTCATGGCCATTGTACACTTTTCAGGGTTTGTAGTCAGACTTGTTTCCCTAAGAGACTGAAAGACGGCATCCAAATGTCATAGGTGTTGTCCCAGGTGCAGCTCTGTATTACAATATTGTCCAAATAGGCTTTCCACACCCTTTATGGGGACAAAGGATCATATCCATAAGTCTTTGAAAGGTTGCTGGGGCCCCATGGATTCCAAATGACAAATCCTTAAAGTGAAACAAACAGCTAAGGGTTAAAAAGGCATTTCTTACTCTGGCCCCTGGATGGAGTGGGAGTTGCTAATATCCTTTGGTCAAATCAAGGGTGGTAAGACACAAGATTGACCCCAGAATCTCAACTAACTTATCCATCTGAGGCATAGGGTATGTATCAAATTTGTATCTACTTTTTCAATTGGCGGAAGTTAAAACACATCTGATAGACCCGTTTGGTTTTGGTACTAATAATAACAGGGAGCACCAAGCGCTGTTGGAGGGTTCAATGATTCCACATTAAAGCATCTCCAGTATCTCTCTTTCTACTACATGTCTGAGTGCTTCATGGATCCGATAGGGACATTGTCTCACTACCCTTTTACCCTTAGTTACAATATTGTATGTGATAAGGGAGGTGTGTCCTGGAGTGGTGGAAAACACATCAGAAAAGTGACCTGTCAGGTTGTGTATTTGATATTTTTGGGTAGTCTCAAGGTTTCACCTGGACAAACAGAATTCCCCTCAAGATCCCTGGTTCGTGGGGGAAAGATGATAACTAGTGGATGGGAATTGGTTACTAACATATTGATTGGCAGCACTCTCCCGACCTCCTTCGCTGTTAGTTTCCCATTTCTTGAGCAGATTGATATGGTATATCTGTTCTGCTTTTGTTTTATGGGGCATGGCTATCTTGTAGGTAACCGATTTTTGCGATCACTTTGTATGGACCATCCCACCTGCCCAGGAGTTTGTTATCTGACTAGGGTAGGAGTACCAAGACCTACCGCTAGATCCCTGACTTAGCTGTTTTTATCAAATACTTGTTTTTGTTTAGACTGTGTGCTTTTCATCTCAAACCCTCACTTCCTTCCATAGACTGTGGATTTTTTCTTTGAGGTCTGAAGCATATTCCAAAAATCCCAACCATTCATCTTCTTCTTCCTTTCCCTCCCACCTCTCTGGCACCATATCTAACAGCATTCAGCGTTGTCTCACAAAAACAATTTGAAAAGGAGTAAAGCCTGTGGATGTCTGGACATGGGTGCAGATTGCAGATAAGACAAGGGAAAGCTTCCGCACCCGCTCTCTCCGGGTGTCAAACACTAGTTTCTTCAAAATGGTTTTAATGGTTCTGTTATAGCGTTGCAAGAGGCTATCTATTTGTGGATGTGTAGTGACTGAGCTATTTTTATGGATAAGTGGCTTGATTATGACCATTGCCCACTACCATCTCAGTATATTTTAGCCTAATATAGTGATATGTAGGCCTGTTTCTGACTTTACCTTGTCTTATGGCAGTGCTGACTATTGCCTTTGACATGCCTTCATGTTATCTTGCTTCGCAATTATATTATCACATAACATAGTGATGTGTAGGCCTGCATGGTATGAATATGCTACAAAGTAGGGTTTGATTATGTCTCTTTCTGTTTCTGACTTTATCTTGCTTAATGGAAGGGCTTGCCTAGTGGCTTTGGCATGATCTTATGCCTTCTTGCATACTAATTTTGTTCTTTTGTGGGAACTAAGGCCTATACTCGAGCAACTCCATATTCTGAGCTGTCGCCATCTTCTGAGCCTCTCGAGGTGAGAGGCTATGTTTTGCTTTCCACTTATTGTTCACCCTTCTTAAACTAGAGAGGACGGTTCTTGTCAAAGGAATGTGCTCACTCTATTCCGAAGTCATAACAGAGGTTTGGCCAGCCGAAGCTGTGGCCTTGGTACAGGAATCTGATGGGAAAGGAGGCGAGGCTTGCTAGAAGCTTCGACTAACGCTTCCATTTTGTACTAAAGGGGGTGTCTGAGCTCTGATCTCTGGTAGTTCATCACAGTACAGACGTGTAGCTGTGACGGTGGAGCAGAGAATCCTGTTTTGGCTGGAGAAACGGACTCCCCTCTAGCGAAGTGGAAATGGGATGTGCAGATACTTGGTGAGGTGTTCCACTAATCTCTAATTTTCCTACTGTTCTTGCTTACTATTGCTTTCTGTTTTCAGGTTCCATACATTTATATACATATATTTCTACATATATGTTTGCCTTGATTCTGTTTCAATCGTTCGATTGATATGTTAGAGTCTGCTATGATAGATGTATTTGGCTTACCGTGTGGTGTTATTATAATGTACTAATAAAGGTATACAAAATATACCAATTTGCCTTTTCCTTTTAGCAGGAGGTGTGGACTCTTCTTGACCAAGTGCTTATGTTGTAGAAGGATGGGTGAATTCCCTTCTAGGAGGTAATTGTGTTATAGGAAGTTGTTCTACTCCTGGCAAGTGATGTGCAAATTCTAAGTATTTCACCCCCAGAATATACTGACTGCTTCCTTTCTCTTGTGGTGAGGGGTATTGTGTCTGTTGTATGTGGTTCTCTAGCAGAGAGGATCGGCTAATTGCCTCATTTTTTTTTTAAAGTAATTTTTATTGTAGACACACCTTACGCAGGCCAATAGTTACACATATTCAGTATCAATCAGAGTGCTACAGTCTGGTATACCATCGTCTCGTTTACACAGCCTGCAGGCCCACATCCTGGGGGCCGGGTGGCAACAAAGTCTCTGCACCCACATGCCTGGTTGTACTTCCACAGGATTATTGTCTCGGAGTTGTGTGTGTGCCTACTGTTACGTCCTCAACTAAGTAAACCCTGAACTCCCCCCCGTTCGAAGATTCTAACCCCCCCACTGTCCCCCCCCCACCCCATCATCCGCACAGGAGCCTCTCGATGTGTACCTCTAATCTTGGACTTCAGGCTTTCCCTTCTACCGGTTCTCTTATCTCCTGATTATTGTGATGTGCTGCCCCCGGCCACGTCTAGGTCCTTCCCTTCATCCACCATTCCACTATCCCTGAGGCCCTGTACCATTACCTCCCAGGCCGTCGCTTGTTCTAGCGCTCGCTCATTAGCAGTTTCTATGCGCTATCTGATATCTATGTGTGCTATCGCAGGCCGCCCACTTCAGAAATTCGTTGTACCACCTCTTATGCGTCGGGCCCGTCCTTGCCTTCCAGTTTCTAGTAATCTCACGCTTGGCTACCATCAATCCCATATCTATGAATTTACTTGAGAGCTTGTTTTTGGGGGTATGTGGGAACCAATGCAGGAGGCACGCCGCTGCGTCAAAGTCAACAGTCCGGTCCGTCACCTCGTTCATGGACTCACCCACGGCCCGCCAATAGTCCGACAGGGCCGGGCATGACCAGAGCATATGCACCAGCTCGGCTCCTCCTGCCGCGCAGCGGGGGCACCTCGCGTCGGTCGCGCCAAAGTATCTCAGGATTCTCCCAGGGGTCATGTACGCCCTGTGCAGTATATAATAATGGATAATTTGAAATCGAGCGTTCCTTGTGCTATTACGCGCCCTCCGCACCAGTTGTGCCCACGTCGTGTCCGGGATGGGCCTGCCCAGGTCAGTCTCCCACTTGAGTTTCAGCGCGTCGAGGGGCGGCAAATGCTCGTGGAGCATTCTGTTATATAAACAAGACACCGCTTTCACCGTTCCCGCCGCCATCATGGTGTATTGGCAAGCCATAGCCGTCTCCGGCTCCGCCAGTCCCAGTCCCCAGTGTTTCTGCATTGCCCTTATCACAGCTGCGTGAAGAAGATAACCCCCGCGCGGGAGGTCAAATCGTTCCGGGAGGGCTAGGAACGGGAGGAGCTCCCCGTTTTCGAAAAGATCCCCTACCACCTGTATTCCCGCCTCCTCCCACTGCTGCAGGCGGGACCAATCGCCTCCATGGGGCAGCGCAGTTAGTATGCCCAGTGGCATCTCCAGGGCGTAGGGGTGCTTAATCCCCGCTCGCTTCTGCGCCCGGTTCCAGCAGCGCCGAAATGTATCTTGTTCGAGGGATAAGTCCCGGGCGGCAAGTTTCTGTCCCAGAGCGATGTAGGCTAGTATGTGTCGTGGCGTACCCCGCAGTCGCCCGTCTTCCGCGCCCCGGTAAACACGACCCACCTCTTGCGTAAATATCTGCAACTGGGCAGCAAGGTAGTAGAGCTCATAATCTGGGAACGCCAAGCCCCCCTCATCTTTCGGGCGGGTGAGTGTCGTCAGCGCCACTCCACACCTGCCCGCCCCCCACAGGAAGGTAGTTAACTGGGACCTAAGTCGGCGGAAAAAGGAGCTGGGGATCCAGATCGGGAGCGTTCGAAAGTAGTACAGCAGCCGCGGCAGGGCCACCATCTTCAATAGAGCTATCCTCCCAGATATGGACAGTGGAAGCGTGGCCCAGAATGTCATGCTACCCTTCAGCCCCCTGACGCATCTCTCCACATTGCCCTCGAACAAAGCCGCCGCTGTGTGATAAACGTAAACTCCGAGGTAATGGAGACAAGTCGGCTCCCAATGAAGTAGCGGTCGGTGTTCTGGGCGGGCCGCGCCCTCCCTCAATGGAAAAAGGCACGTTTTCGTCCAATTAACCCTTAATCCCGACAGGCCGCCAAATCGTCCCAGCAACTCCTCCGCACCATCGAGCTCTATTGCGTCGTTGTCAAGGAACAACAGGAGATCATCGGCGTACAGCGAGATAAACTGTCGCCCATCTCTAGCTTGCACGCCTGCGAAGTATCGCCCCCTGCGGGCTTCCACAGCCAGCGGTTCAATCGCCAAGGCGAACAGTAATGGGGATAGGGAGCACCCCTGCCGGGTGCCTCTCTCCACTGGGTACTGTTGGGACACCAGGGATCCAACCCGCACTCTCGCCACTGCCGCTGCATAAAGCACCTTCGTCCAACGGATATAGCCTACGCCCAGCCCGAAGCGCTCCATGACTGCATATAAATAATCCCACTCTAGACTATCGAACGCTTTTTCTATGTCGACCGAGAGGGCAAGTGGGGTTCCACTCCCCTCTCGTAAATCTTCCATGAGTCGGATAAACCTTCTAATATTTAGCGTCGTGTTCCGGGCAGGGATAAAACCATTCTGGTCCTCATGGACCAGAGTGGTCATGTGCGGCAAGAGTCTCGCCGCCAGTATAGAGCTTAGTATTTTATAGTCAGCTGTGAGCATTGAGAGCGGCCTATAGGATGCAGGACTGCTGCCTTCTCTGCCAGGTTTCAGTAGCGGAATGACTATCGCTTCCCGCATCGATTGGGGGAGCCGACCCGTGGTTCCTGCTTCTTTGTACACAGCTAAAAGCCGCGGCGCTAAGGCGTCCACGTATTTGCCGTAAAATTCAATGGGCAAACCATCTATACCTGGCGTCTTATTGCGGGCCATGGACTTAATAGCTTTTCTAATCTCCCCCAAGTCGATGTCTCTCCCCAAATCCTTTGCTTGCTCGTCCTCTAAACACGGTAGGGTGAGGTCACCCAGGAAAGCCTCTGCCTCCTCCCCCCGGTCGCCCGGGGTGCTACTATAGAGTTTCTCGTAGTATCTCTGAAAGCCGTCCACTATGGCCGACTGGGTGTAGGTCAGACTTTCCCCCTCCTCGGCAATCTGCAAGATAGGGGAGCAGCGTTTCGTGGGGTTAGCAAGCCACGCCAACAGAGTGCCCGGTCGGTCGCCTTCCACATGAGAACGCAACGCGTATGCCCGATGATCGTAAGCCCGTAGCCTTTCCACTTCAACCGCCACCGCTTACCTGGCCGAGCTTACCGTTTCCTGCAGCTCCGGCCGGCCCGGTCGGTCCCTCTCAGCTTCCCGCAGTTTGGCGTCTGCCCTCTCTAGGTCGGTCAACAACACCCGTCTCGTGCCTACGTACTGTGTGATGCACTGTCCTCTCATTACCACTTTAAAGGCGTCCCATTCCACTGCCCTAGAGTTCGTGGATCCCTCGTTGATGGCAAAGTATTGTGTCAACCCCTCCTCCAGTGCCGCCCCGAGTAGCGGGTCTTCCAGAGTCTCCGGCCGGAGCCTCCAGGTTGGCACCCTAGGCTTTTCCGTCATCCAGTCTAAGTGAATTAAAAGCGGATTGTGGTCTGAGATCGTTCTCGTCAGATATTCCGACCAGGCAACATGCGACAGCACTTCCCGTGTGCATAATATCGCGTCCAGTCTAACGTGGAGCTCATGTAGCCCGGAGTAGAACGAGTAATCCCGGTCTGTTGAGTGCTGCGCCCTCCATGCATCAGTTAACCCCCAGCTCTCTTGCCAATCCCGTCTACCCTTGGCAACACGGTGTACCGGGGAGTCGCTCAGGGGTAGGTGTAATCTATCCAATTGCACATCCGCCACGGAGTTAAAGTCCCCTCCCATGAGTGCCGGACCCACCAGGAAGCGCGCCAATGTCCCCGATAAGCTTGCATAAAAGGCTAGTTGGTCTACATTCGGGGCATATACACTGCATAGGACAATAGCTTTACCCCGTAATCTGCCCTCCACTACCACAAATCTCCCCTCTGGATCTACCAGCTGTCTAGTCAGTTGAAAAGGCGTCTCCGCCCTCACCCAAATCAGGGCGCCCCTTGCGTAGGCCGAGTAAGAGGTGTGAAAAACCTGCCCCCTCCATCTCCTCTGTAACGCCACCCCTTCCTGCTTCGTAATGTGTGTCTCCTGTAAGAGCGCTATGTGAATCCCTCTCCGCAGTAGGTAGGCGTGCACTTTATGTCTGCGTTGCATCGTGTGTAGGCCCCTCACGTTCCAGGTCATGCACTTCAAAACATTCGAGTTAGCCATTGTCCCATAAGTCAGGGTTCCTCTCCCCCTCCCTATACATGTTCCTGCGGATGATGGTCCCACCCCAACCCCAAACAGAACCATCCAACTGTTCAGCCCCTAAGGAATCCGGGGTCTGTGTCTGCAAAACCCCCCCTACACCAAACCCCAACTGTGGTTTTCCCCCTCCCCCCAGAACAGGCCCCAATATCGAGATACCAGACCCCATCCAAACTCCCTTAACTCAGAACCCCCAAGTGTTTAGTTCACGGCCGCAGCCGCAAGTGCCTTAAGGGCGTGCGGAGCGAGGCCTCGCCCAAGAGGGGGCCCCATGACCCAGGCCCGCTGCCATCCCCCCATTACTGAGAACAGCGCACAGCTAGTCACCCAGCGCCCAAGCCTGGAGCTAACACTCCTGCTAATCGGGTGAACCCCCTCAAGATCCCTTCCCTTTACCCATCAGGCGCAAGTCAGATGCTCAGGATTCCTTCTGCTGTTTGCGGTGTCACAACCGGGTCCTTGGCATCGTGGATCCCAGACAGGTCCGATTCCGAGCCCGAGGCCGATGCATGTGTCTCTGTGTCCGTGCCTCGTTTGGATTGAGAGTCCTCCCCTCTTGCCATTGTGGCCACTGCTTGCAGCGCAGCCTTGCGCTCAGCCTCCGTTTGCGAGGCGGTCGGTCTCCCGACTCCGCGTCGTCGCTTGCGCAGTCTTTGCGATTTGCGCGGGCCCTCCGGTGTTCGTTCCCGCTCCTTTTCCCGCTCCTCTCGAATCTTGGCTCCATCCGTGCCCGCTTTGTAGGTTTCCCACCAGTCCCAAGCGTCTGCAGCCAGGTTGAAGAACATCGTTTTGTCGTCCACCACAATTCGAAGTCTGGCATGGAATAACAAGGAGTATTGGATGCCCTCTGTGGGTAGCTCCTTCTTGATCGTCAGAAAGGAAGCCCGCTGCTTCTGCGTCTCGAACGTGAAGTCCGGGAACAGCGTGACTTTACTGTTCGCGATTTGGAACGGGCCATCGTCCCGGGCCCTTTGCAGCAGCAGGTCCCTGTCTCTGTAGTGCAGCAGCTTGGCCACGATGGGTCGCGGCGGTAGGCCAGGTTTGGGTGGTCCGGATGGAACCCGATGCGCTCTCTCCAGGGTAAAGAAGGGCGACAGGCCCTCAGGTGCTACTACAGTTTTAAGCCAAGTGTCACAGTAGGCCACCAAGTCCGTCCCCCCTTCGCTCTCCGGTACGCCTACAATTCGCACGTTGCTGCGGCGGCTCCTGTTTTCCGCATCCTCTGCCCGCCGTTCCAATATCTGAATTCGGTCTAGAGCCTCCGTGAGTTTGCCCTCTAGAGTTTTGTGGGCAGGAGCCATGTCCTTCAGGGCCACCTCAGTCTCTTTTACCCTGTCCTTCAATTTGTCGTGGTCGGCACGGAGCAGGCCGAGTCCCGACGCCACCTGCGCGATATCATTGTGCAGTGCTTCTCTCGCTGCTGTAATGGCCTCCAGGATGCGATCTTGTAGCCGCTTCAGGTCTGAGGGCTCCCCCATGTCGCCCTCCGCCGCCCCCGAGGTCGCCGCTTCCTCCTGCTTGCCTTTTGGCTTCCCCATAGTGGCCTGCGTGTATCCTCGGAGCGCTATCCATCGCCCACCCTCCACACTGCCTCTTCAACGTTGTGCGAACTCCCGCAAAGCAAGGTCAATCCTCCCTGTCTGGGCATCCGACCTTTGCAGCTAGCGTCGCTGGTTAGGGGCCAGGCATGAGGGGATACGTGCTTATTGCTCCGGGCTGTAGGCGGTAGGGCTTCTATATCCGAATTCCGCCGAGACCAGGTTCACGCCCAGCGGCCGCCCGCTGCGATCCGGGGGCGAGGCTCACTAGCCCACGTGGCGGGAATCGGCCAGGGCCCCCCAGCCGGTAATCACAGTCACCCCCTGGTGTGCTTGCCTCCGCCGTTAGCAACCCAAGTCTCTCCAAATCGTCCGCCGCTCCCTCTCGTCTCTCTGCGCCCCCCCTGTGGGCTGATCAGTGCTACCGCTTACCGCTTAGTTCAGGGGGGAGAGGGGGAGCGTTCAGGGCCCCTCCAGTCCGCCGGGCCCCAGCCACGCCAGTCCAGTTCACAGGGTGTCTGCAGCGCTCGGCGCTCTCCTCTCAGCCTCCCCGGGCCGTTCACTCGCGGCTGCCTCGCTGCTCCTCGGAGCTTCCAGGAGGGATCACCGCAGAGCCTCCGGGGGGGGGGGAGGCACCTCTCTCCTGGTCCCGATCCTCGGCGGGTCTCGGCCTCACCCCCAGGCGATATCACCCGGTCCGAGCAGCCGGGCGTTAGTAGTCCGTCACTGCGGCCGCCATTTTGGGTGTCCTTCTGGCTCGGCCCCGGTGTCTCCGCGTTACGGCGGAGGCCGGTCTTTCCAACGGCCTCCTGCCCGCTCCGCTATCGCCCCACCAGCTCCGGTGCCCGGCTCGATTCTTTCCAGGCGCAGCGCTGGGCACCTTGCAGCAGAAGACAGGATACTTGCGGGGAATAGGCGCGGAGCTCCGGGCTCACGCCGCCATCACCCTCGGCGTGCAAGCCACGCCCCCCCGGCTAATTGCCTCATGCACAGTGCCTGTCGCTAGGAGGATTGTTGTTGTAGAAATCCTCTCAGCAAGAGACAAGGTATAAGTGGTGTTCCTACCTTGGGTAAGTATTGTAAAGTATTGTAGAGTTTGGTATTTTTGGGTCCCAAGGGTGCATATGTCTGCATGACCTGATCATTGGCAAAAAAAGAGGTCATTACAGGATGATATACTGATGTTCTAATTTAAGTAATGATTCAGAAAAGGGGTGGTGATGAACAGAGTGTCTGAATTAAGCAGACCACTCTTACCCAGTCCAAAGATCAGGGCTTGATCCATCACCGTTATTTATCTCACTGCACCATCCCAGTTCAGAACCTGGCTATATGCAAATCAGTCTGTCCCTGGCCCAGTGCATCATGGGAACAGGGCAGACTAAACTACCAAGCCAATTCTTCACCAGAAAGGAGACAAGCTACCGGGGACCGGTTTCTGGCATGGGTGAAGAATTGGCTTGGTAGTTTAGTCTGCCCTGTTCCCATGATGCACTGGGCCAGGGACAGACTGATTTGCATATAGCCAGGTTCTGAACTGGGATGGTGCAGTGAGATAAATAACGGTGATGGATCAAGCCCTGATCTTTGGACTGGGTAAGAGTGGTCTGCTTAATTCAGACACTCTGTTCATCACCACCCCCTTTTCTGAATCATTTATGTCCACCATAAGCGTGGAAGGGTATACTCAGATGTGAGTCCCTAGCTCGTTGCACCATCAGGATTCAAGCAAGCCGGGCCGAAGACGGCTGAAATGCCAGAAACTGGTCCCCGGTAGCTTGTTTCCTTCCCAGTATAAGAATTGGCTTGGTAGTTTGGTCTGCCCTGTTCCCATGATGCACTGGGCCAGGGTCAAACTAATTTGCATATAGCCAAGTGCTGTGCTGGGATGGTGCAGTGAGCTAAAAAACGGTGATGGATCAAGCCCTGATCTTTGGACTGGGTAAGAGTGGTCTGCTTAATTCAGACACTCCGGTCATCACCACCCCCTTTTCTAATTTAAGTAATGTAAAAAAGGTGGGGTTTGGGACCAGGAGTCGGTATTTTAATAGGTCCTGCACACAAGACTCCTAGTTACTAGTGCTACAAGAGGTATGCAGTTCCTAGGGGGACGGGGAAGACAAGTTTTTCTTCGTGATGCCCTCACACACCCCGAAGGATGTTATGCTTCATCATTGGGCTTTGCTCCTCGTTGGGCCGGCGCTGCAATGCCCAACGGGCTTACCGTAAACGGGGCTCTTTGGCGGAGATCTTTTTGAAGAAGCCGTGGGGTGTGTGCGGGTAAGAGGGCAACGGTAGTGCATGGGTAGTGTGTGTTTAAAAATAAGTCTGGAGCAGTCCTAGCCAAAGATTTAATGTTAAGGTAGTTCCAGCTTGATTAAAAGCATGTGGATGCAATGTGTGGATGTAATCATCCTAAGGGACTATCGCTGTGAGATGGGTCGACATGTTTTGTGCCTCTATCGCTCCTAACGAGTTATGTGGCACTTCTTCAGGACCTAAGTGAATAACATGACGCACTACTAGAAGTCTGGTACCAAAATTATTGGGTGGTGGCCAGACCACATAGAGTGGTGCCCTAGTAGACCTATACTGGGCGGCAGAGAAAGACCCTCAGTATAGAGGTCTAGGGCTTGACGGGGAGTCACAGAGTAGTAGTTGCTCTGATGGACTGGGTAGAAGGCAACTAGCCGTTATCCTACCCTTGCTCTGGGCCCCGTCAGGCATTGCAGCGCTGGCCCAATGAGGAGCAAAGTCTAATGATGAAGCATGACATCCTTTGGGGTGTGTGAGGGCATCACGAAGAAAGACTTGTCCTCTCTGTCCCCCTAGGAACTGCATACCACTTATTAAAGTAATCCCTAGCAATACACAAACCTGTTTCATAAGGTTTGACATGAATGGGGTGCCCTGGTCTGTGAACAATTCCCGTGGAATTCCCACCCTTGGGAAAAATTAGATCACAGTGTCTGCAACAGTAGTTGTTGTCATGCTGGACAAGGGAATAGGTTCTGGATAACGTGTTGCGTAATCAACCAACACGAGGATGTATTGGTATCCCTGGACAGAAGTCACAAACGGACGAACCAAGTCCATCCCTACTCGAGTAAATGGGACATCAATGACTGGCAAAGGTCGCAAATGGGCTCGGGGTATATGAGGGGGATTGGTTTGTTGACACGGCTTACAGGCAGCACAGAATCTCCGTATGTCGGAATACACCCCAGGCCAATTGAACTTCCTCAACAGATATTCCACCATTTTCCCTCGACCGTAATGTACTGCTCCAAATTGGCTATGGGCCAAATGTAACACTTGTTGCTGGAACAGAAGGTGTTTAAACAACTGTCTCACTAGTGTGTCTCCTTTGTTCAATAATCTGTACAATAAACCATTGGTAATCAAAAGATAAGGCTTACCTGACCAGTAGGATCCGTAACGGCTTGTCCCCAGCCTTGGCTGAAATTAGGGTCCTTTTTTTGCGCTGCCCTGAAGCTACATGTCGTATTTCCATTCTAAGCTGTAGAGGAAGAAGTAGAAGTAGAATCAAAAGAGGAAGAAGTTGGGGCAGAATCAGAAGAGGAAGAAGTAGAGGCAGAATCAGAATCACCAGCCAAGTCTATTGTGTTGTTGTTTCTCTCTTTTTGTAATACTCCAATGTTTCTTACCCGCCTCTATCCCCACGTCGTGGAAAGGGGTCTCCCTTAACTAGGATGTATTCTTTGATAATTCTACCATAGAGGAGAGCAAAAAGGAACACTCTACATAATCAATCCCAACGATATTTTTTTCTACCATCTTGGGTATTATCCCCACCCTAAGACCTTCTGGATGTCCTCTCCTCATAATAGTGACTTGGACAACTGAATAGGGTTTACTGCTGCCATGCACACGATTACCACTTTTTCTCCGGGGACCAATGATCAGGATATACCATTTTTTGACTGATCCTATACTGTACCCACACCCTGAATCAATTAATACCATGAGGTTCTTTCCGTTCACCTCCATAGGTCTGCAATATTTACCTGGGCTACCTCCCGCACAGAGGACTCTCCCACAGGAATACCCAATCTCCACGGGTTCCGCCTGGGTCGAATTCTGGGGACAATTACAAGCGATATGTCCCTATTTGCCACAATGGAAGCATTGGGTCCCTGGTTTAGCTCCTTCCCTGGTGTTCTTATGGGAAGTCTAGGCTTGGGCATGGGTCATGTAAAACTTTTAGGTGGGGGATATCTCCAACTACTGTCAACAGAAGAAATAACCCTTAGGTGTGACACCCTGAAATCCAGGGATCTGTGAAAGGCACAGGCTAGCTCAACTGCAGAGGTAACTGTAATGTAGGGTGTTGTCTGATCCAAACCCTTGTTGACCCTGGAAGGACATTCAGGAATTGTTCCAAATAGTTCTTATCTAGAACATATTCAAGAGTGGCCAGCTGGGGTTAAAGCCACCTGGTCCCCAAATCCTAGATAAGATAAAAAAGGGCCCTTGAATTGTCTTGAGGATTCCATATTTTCTTTTAAATTCTGTACGATAATATTCTGTGTCAAAACCTAGACGCTCTAGAATGGCTCTTTTGACCCCTACATATGGAGTGTCTCAGGATGCATTTGCTGCCTGATCTGCATGGAGAAGTCTTAAAACTGTCAGCGTAACCACATGGACCCAAAGGGTGACAGTTTTAAGACTTCTCCATGCAAATCTTTCGTCTCCCATAAAGAATTAAATTAAAGTGGAAGACATTCTGCAACATCTTTTTGCGCAGCCAACATTTACCAATTATTTATATTAAATTTGGAGAGCACCTAGAGTCGAATCTACCTGAATTAACTTAAGCGGAAGATTTCCTGTGACATTTTTTGTGCAGGCATCATTGATCGCCTTTTTAAACATCATTATTTTTTTAAGACAACAAAACTTCATTCTACCAGGGTTTTCAAGATATGATTCATATGTCCTGAAGATGGTCTCATCAACTCAAGATTAGAGACCGAATCGCTGACATATACGCTTTGTCTGCTTAACTAATATATCAACTGTGAACAGGCGGATAAGCGCATACAATTGCTATAGAGATTTTTCTTTTGATTGCTATTTCTGAAATATTCTTCCTATAACATTGTTATTTATTCTGTACCCTTTTTTTTCAAATCGATTTTTGAGTATTAAATACAATTTTTCATACACACCCTCTCCCTCTCTTCCATTTTGATCACTTGAAGTGACTTACGTAAATTGACTGAACGTTTGTGGTTGTTGCTTTGCACTATCGGTCTTATGTGTACAAAGCCATCAAGTACTGTTTGAAATTGTGTTTGAAATACATAATAACAAAATCCCTTGAAGGTACTTATACCATATCATATCCTTTGCCCAAACCCTCAAGGGTATATTGGGTTGCTTGTTTCTGGTTACTATCATTTATAGCACAGCAAATGTTTACATTAGGTTAAAGTCTGTGCTTCTAAGCAGAACACACATTGATAATGTAACAGCATCTTACTGTGACATTTTGACTATTCATTTTGCACCTTCCTTGATCCAGGGCACTGATATATCATAAATCTACATCCCAATGACAGTGAGTCTTTGATGTGTGTTTCCTCCTTTCAACCCTATTGAAGTCCCAGGGACTCTATAAACATTGGAACAGATATGAGAGACTTTAACTCATCATCAAATAACTTTATTTCGCATTGAAAAAATGCATAAAAGTACATAAAAAGAGAAAAATTAGAATACAAAACCATGTACCTATAGCTTTTTCTTAAAATCCTAAAACAAGCATCATATAAAATTAATTTACGTTACAATGAACTGAGCTTGCTCTTTCTGGTCTTATTTCAAAAGGATTCAAATTGATCTCATATTAGCTAAGCTACGAGTTATTAAAGCTGCACATATAAAACGAGGCCATCACAAAGCATAGCATAGCAAGTGTCTCTAGCTGTTACATAACAGACAATGCTGTAATATCACTAGGCAAGCTAAATTTCCTTAGAAAAGGGATAATACATATTTTTCTCTCCTTCACATAAAATTGGCAAAAAAATAAAATATGTACAATCGATTGTTTTGAGATGGTATCAAAGGGGCAACATTCCAATTGATTCAGAGAAATCACATTTGCAGGATATCCCAACATTATTGTCACATAATTTAGGCAAAATCTTGTCAGGATATATCGATGGGGGTTATTTACGACAAAAGTAAGATGTGAAGATTATCCGTACAACAAAGGGGTTATAGTAATATATCTAATTACTGTGGCTGTTTCTTTATTTCTATTCCAACATTCTTGTGCACATTTCTCTAGGAAAATATTTTTTTGTCTTGCCTTAGGAAAGGTTTCAGAATGAGCAGGGTGGTCATAAAGGTCCCCTAGACCCAGAGACTCAAGAGCGCACCTTATATAGGGCAGCCATGATATTTTAGGTGCATGCTCCAATTTCATAATATCCTTTAAAATACATTGGTTTGGCTGGACCACCTTCCGTTTCCAAATAGACAACCATAGTAGCAGAGGAGCTGGTTTAATTGTATCAGTAATATAAGGTAAACCTAGTTCTTTGTGGGGGATAACATTTGTACAAGCCTTTGGGACAGACTGTAATTTTTTAGCAAACCCATCCTCTATATTTTGGAGGCCATCCACATTGGCTATACCCCAAATTGCTGCCCCATGCGTTGCCACAGAAATTGCATTTGCCAAGTAAATTTTAACCACCACATGTATTACTTTATTACCCAGCTTCGTAGCAAACCTAAAAATTGCAGCTATGCTTTTGTTCATATGTGTGGCCCATGCTGTCACCAATTTAATTTAATGTCAAAAGCAATGCCCAGGTATGAAAAATTATCTACACTTTCAATTTTCTTGTCCTCATTAACATAATTTACTATCTTTTTACTTCTTTTTCCAACAGACATGATAACAGACTTTTTTTATTAACATGTAAATCTAAATTCTTCATAAACAGTACATCATTTGTGATGCACTCTTGTAAGGATAGGGGCGTTCTTGCCAAAAGAACTGCATCATCTGCGTACAGCAAGATGGGGAATGGAGTTGAAGTTGCGTTTGGAATATCTATAGTCTTTTTTACCAGAATCTCATCAAATTTATTAGTGTAAAGTGAGAACAAGAAGGGAGCAAGTACACAACCCTGTCTTATTCCATTTGCAATGTTAAAGGGACCTTCGCAGTAGCTCCTTGATACAATTGGCTGAATAAACAGATTATTGCGGCATCCACCACCATTAAATCCATAATATGCCACAACTTATTGTGGTTAATGTAGTCAATAGTGGATGAAAGATCCATAAACGGCATATAGAGGTTCTCTTGCTTGGCCTGTGTGTATTTTTCTGCTAAAAGGGCCAGATTCAAACATTGGTCCACCGTTCTTTGGCCCTTTCATAACCCATATTGTACCTCTGCAAGGATCCCCTTTTCGGTTGGACAATCTTGCATTCTATTTAATAATAACCGTCCCATTACCTTAGCCGTACTATTGATTAAGGCAATAGGTCGATAAATATCGGTACAAATATAGATTATTTAACGGGCCCTTTCACGTGAAAGGGCCCATTATACTAATGGTGTTGAAAACTACTGTGAGTAAGGGGACCCAGAAGGATTTGTTGTTTAAAAATATATCAACAGGGACCACTGTGTGGTCTGGCCACCTTTAGGGACGATCGTTGTGCCACGGAAAGGTCTACCTCATCCATTTTAAAAATCAAAGGAGAGGTGACTCTAGGAAGTTCAGGCAGCTCATCAATAGAGGCTTTCTTATGCTTTTGGAAGATGTTTTGAAAATGGTTTACCCACGTGTTTTCATCTATAAATACATCTGTAGATGGACCTCCCTCCTCTTGCAGGAAGGAAATGTTAACCACTTCCCAGACTGCTTTGCTATTAGCAGCTGCCCTTAATTTCTCCCAGGCTTCGGATCTCAATCCTTTTTTCCGCTCTTCTATAGATGTTTTATAAATTGCTCTCAGATTTTTAATTTGTGTCTTAACCCTTGGTTTTTCCTTTAGAGCATTGCGAAGATTAGTTGAAGCTTTTGAGAAGCTTTTATCAAACCAGCGAATTTGTTCCTGGTTTTGTACACTGGATGGGCGGGTTAATTTAATTGCAATATTTTTTAAAAATGTTCTAAATGATTTGACTACTTGTGGCTTGTTTGTTAGAAGATCTAAGCAAATCAGGACCTCATTATAGTTGATCAGTATTAAACGGGAAGAATGAAGCCTTTCATCAATTTTATTCCACCTTAAGGAGTATCCATTTTGTCTGGCTAAAATAGACTTAGGAGTCATAATGCTCTTTCTACTTATCCATTGATCTTTCCATGGGAGCATTGTTAAAATAATTGCGTGGACACTAAATTCCGTCATCCTGATGTTTATCTCAGTGGGAGTATTTTAGTGATTGTTAGATGTTATTATGTAATCTATTGATGAAGTAGTCCCCGCCCTACAAAAGGTGGGAATCATTTGTACATTAGTATGAGCTCTCTAGGTAGTAATTGCTAACTGTCAGTCCATTAGTAAATTGTTTAAAGCATTTCCATAAGTGAAATGAGTAAAAATGATCTTTTAGGTCCTTAGACTGCATGATTTGTTGGCACATAGGGTGGTCTTCATTCATACATTTGGTTATAATAAAATCGTCTGCCCATATAAAAATAAATTGGTTTTGCCTGCGTGAATATTATATCCTCCAGTACTCCTTCGAGTTCCTTTACCACATCGATGGGTTCTCGAAGTTGTTATTACAGTAGTTAATTATCATCCAGTTTGTACTGTGATTACTATTTATCAGGAAAATATGGAAATATGGCAATTTATTAATAAAGCCCACCAGTTTAAAGGAAATTATATTATATATACACATTAATAAGCCCCCTTTTGCTCTCCCTCTAATGGATGGCAGGGCTGGGGTATGAAAACATCGACACCAATTTAAATAAATAGAGTCGACTTCCCATGTCTCTTGGAGGCATAGGATTTGATGGTTTGAAACTTCATTATACCACTCATTATTATGTTTTTTGTTTTTGTAATCTGCTATATTCCAGGAAAGCAAGGTATGATGAGTATTACTTACAAGAGTATTACTTATTGACTCTGTGCTAACTGTCAAATCCTTTAGAATGCAGAGTTGTGCTCAAAGAAGGGACAGACTTTAACTCATGGGTCAATCAATTCCTTCCCTGACAGACCTATAACTCTTCTAGCCTGGCTTCTGACCTGATAATGAAGACCATCAGTCCCTGAAGGTGCTGCACCCTTCAGTTACTCTATGTGTACCTTCCTCAAGGAGGCACCATCCTTCATGCTCTAAGTGTTCTTGAACAGCATTTCTGCAATAAGCATTAGATGGCAGGAAGTCTGTTCCAAAGCTACACTCCAGCCACTGCTTATCTTTATCTTGATCTTGGTACCACTGCCTAATTTGTTCCTGCACTTCAGTCAGTGCCTTGAACCTTCTTTCCTAGAGGTAGCTTATATAAATGTTTAACAAAGTATTGTGCACCAAAAGGAGAAATGGACATCTCGTATCACTTCGACCCTGCTCATTGAAGCCTACGCTGCCAAGGTACGAAGTAGTCTGCTTTTTCCTTTTTCCGATACAGGCTTTTTCTCATGAGTTGATTTGTCACCCTTAACTCCCATGGGGGAAACAACCTTTACAACGCAACTTTTACAACGCACTACCATTACAACAAAACTTTTACAACGCAACATCCATTACAACGCACACATTTACAACACAGTCATTACAACGCATGACACTACAACGTACACCACTACAACGCATGCCATTACAACGCAGTCATTACAACGCATACCATTACAACGCATACCATTACAACGCATAGCATTACTAACCAACACTTACCGTACTGTTGCACCCCCTGGAGTTAGAATAGTAATTTTAACCCCTACACTATCCAACACTTACCCTACTGTTGCACCCCCTGGAGTTAGAATAGTAATTTTAACCCCTACACTATCCAACACTTACCCTACTGTTGCACCCCCTGGAGTTAGAATAGTAATTTTTACCCCTACACTATCCAATACTTACCTTACATGCAATGTAATGTTATGTGTTGTAATGGTATGCTTTGTAAATGTAGTATGCGTTGTAGTGGAATGCGTTGTAAAGGTAGTTTCAAAGAATTCGTTGTAATGGCATGCGTTGTAATGGTATGCGTTGTAATGGATGTTGCGGTGTAAAAAATGCGTTGTAAAGGTAGGCCTTGTAAAAGTATGAGTTGTAACGTCATACATCCCTCCCACGGTCATTAGTTTATGCTTGCTGGACTGCCTTCAATTTGATAAAGTGTAAAATGCCCCCGAAGATGACCCATTCGGCACACTATCACATGTAATTTAGTCACTACATCAATTTATTTATTGCATCCACTTTCATTTGAGATTGTAGATGGTTAATGTTCATCTCAATGGAAACAGAAGTCCTTTAACCTCTTATGGATCCAGAAGTGCAGTGACTCTGGAATTAGTGTATGAGTGGAAGCTTTCTGGAGCCCAAACACTCTTTACTGGGAACATAAGTTCAAAAACCTTTTTGTTAAGGGATCTTAGATTATTTAAAATAGTTATCAGTTTACTTTTGTTCTTAGCAATGCATCTTTGATGAAGTCCAAGACGTCTATTGTGACAGACAGAAAAGTTACTTTAGGTTAAGTAAATGAAAATGTCTATATTGCCCAACCTTAAAACTCCCCTAGAAGCTAGGTGTTTAGTCTGCCACTAAAAGACATTTCTCTGTCAAGGTAAAGACGGAACTGTGGCTACTGATGCCCATCGTGGATCAACATTGAACACTCTCTTCCATACCCTGTTGCATCAGCTGTATTCTTATCCACTAACATCTGGAAACCTAACAAGAAACTCATCCTCCTTGCTTCAACTACAAGAATAATATGCAAACACAGTAAATGCCCCTGACAAACCAAATCCGTTTCGTGTAGTAATTCCCAGAAAAATAACTCTCTCTCCAATCTGGGGCATGGGATAGGCAAAGGCATCTTTATTGTCAATTTTATTTTAAAAGGGATTCTTTTAGTTATTTCTGGGATATCAATCCAAAGATAAACTATGCTGTATGAAAGAAAGAAAAACTCCAATATATTAAAATGTTCTTAGTCACATTTGCCTCCTCTGTGTTTCTCACCCTTATGCTAAATCCTTTCGCACCTCATGTCCACATAATTTCCCTTTACTCACAAGACTGGTGGTAAGAAGTGCAGCCTTTGGTGCCACTGCAGACCAGTAACATCTTTGCTTCCTCAATTGAACGGTGTTGCCTTACTACCACTTTTCTCTCATGTTGTGACATCACTGGTTCTTACCAAGGTGAAATGCCATTGTGACAACGTAGACTCTTCAGGGTCGCTAAGGCGCTAGTGTGTCAACACTTATTTTGTCATTTATTTATTTTAAAGGTTTTATGTAGCAATGGCTAGGCCGGGAGGTATCAGAACGCTTTACATGAGTGTGGAGATAGTAACGGTATAAAACAATATTTCAATGGCGCGGAATTCCAACAGATTAATAAAGGAGAAACAGCTTACACTTACACAGGACGAATATACACTCAGATAGAACAAAAGCTATGTACATATATAACATGGATATGGCAGATCGAATTTTGTAATATGATACTAGATGGAGATAGGCATGAAGGGCTACAGGTGGTAAGTAGTAAGACGTTAATCTGGGGGTGGGAAACAGGTGGGGGAAGGGGGTATTTTGGATGGGAGGGGGTATGGGAGGCGATTATACAGACTGGGAGAAGGTGCAGAGATGAACAATGGGGGAGGGAGCAAGTGAGCCAGTGGAATATAGAGTTAGTGGAGGGGGGAGGAGGGAGACAGTAGGAGAGAGGAAGGGAACATTAATAGTGAAAGGGGGAGAGGGAATTCAGGGCACCGTTTATGACCCCCAATATTTATGGAGTAGATGCATTTTGAGTTTTTATTACAGCTAATGTAGGAAGGGTTACATCACAGGTCTTTGGGGAGGGCATTCAAGATGTTTGGGGCATTTCCGGAGAAGGGGCGAGATTGTATGGATTTCTTTTTTAGTATGGCTGCGACAAGGGGGAGAGCGTAGCTGCTTCTTATCGGCCGCGAGCGGCCCGCTTTGTTCAGTTTATTGGAGGGGTATAGAGGGGTATTTTGAAGGAGGGCTTTGTGCGTGATGCAAGCAGTCTTGTAGGAGGATCTGCCTTCAATGGGAAGCCATTTAAGAGTTTTGAGAACTGGGGTGAGGTGGTCAAAACATTTGCAGTCGGTAATGAGCCTAGCTGCAAGGCTGAGCACAGATTTGAGTGGGGCTAGGTGGACCTTGGGGATTCCTGTGAGGATGGCATTGTCGTAAACAATTTGCGAAAGGACCAGTGATTGGACTACTAATTTAAAGTTATCAGTTGGAATAAAGGGTTTCATTTTCTTGAGATGACAGAGAGTGAAGAGGGCTCCTTTAGCCAAATTTTTTATGTGGACATTGAGAGTTAGGTTAGTATCAATGGAGATCCCAAGATATTTTACTGAGTTAGACAAGGAGAGTGAACAGTTGAGGGCATTAAGGTCAGAGATCCAGGTTTGGATGGGGAAAGGGTTATTTTTAGGGAAGAAGAGAATGATTTCAGTTATTTTAGGGTTGAGTTTGAGATGATTTGAATGGAACCAGGATTGGACCTTAGTCAGGGTGTTGTTAATGTGTAGGACATCCGAGTGGGATTTAATCTTATAGTAGAGTTGGGTGTCATCAGCATAGAGGTGGTAGTTGTTTCCATCTTGTTTTAGAATGAGTGTGAAAGGTTCCATAAAGGTTCCATAAAGAGATTGAAGAGAGAGGGAGAAAGAATAGATCCCTGGGGGACCCCCTAGGGAGACCGGTGTAGGCAGTCGTGGAGTTTGATTTGTTGTGTTTGGTGTTGGAGATAGGAGACAAACTATTTATGGACAGGACCACTAGGGCCAAAGCGATCTCTGAGCACATCAAGTAGGGCAGAGTGGTTAACTGTATCAAACGCTGCAGAAAGATCGAGGAGGATAAGTAGGCAGGTCTAGCCATTGTCGAGGGAGTGGTGAATGTCATTAACTATGTTTAGCATGGCAGTTTCGGTACTGCATCCTTTTCTGAAGCCTGATTGTAAAGGGTCCAGTAAGTTGAAATTTTAAATGTGTTTGTCTAGTTGGAGCAGGGCACATTTTTCAAGGGCTTTGGAAAGAAGGGGGAGGGTAGAGATGGGGCAGAGATTGTTTAGGTCATTAGGGTCAGCATTGGGATTTTTAATTGTGGGAGTGATTTGTCCAAATTGGAGGGAGATAGGGACACAGCCCGTTGCATGGGAGGTGTTGATGATTGTAGTCCAAGATGGGGCAATGATGTGCTTTAGGTCTTGGATAAGGTTAGAAGGGAGAGGGTGTTTAGTTTGAGAAGACAGTTTTAGTTTAGCAATGATGTTAAAAACTTCAAGCTCAGTAACAGGGTGGAAATTATGCCAGGAGGCATTGTTTTTTAGATGTGAGTTAGAGTCGTTGGTTACGAGAGGTGTAGCTGTGGGTAAGCGTGGGGAGTAGTCATGGGGAGGTGTAGTAGTAGGTACGTGTGAGGGGTATTTAGGGGTAGGTGTAGTAGTGGGCAAGGGTGAGGCAGGATCAGGGCAGATGGACAATAATGTATGAGCTTTTGATGTGATGTAGCAGTATATTGGGAGTTGGTTGGGATCGGAGTTAAAAGGAAGGATGGTCAACTTTGGCAATTTTTTTGCAGAATTTGGCTATTTCTGCGCATTTAGCAGTTGAGGCAGTTGGCTTTGGAAGGACGGCGGATATTTGGCTACAAAAAATGTTGAACAGTTCTCTAGGTCTATTTTTGGCCCAATCAAGTTGTGTACGGAAGTAGGATGCCTTTTCATTAAAAATGTGTTTTTTGTATGAATATCTGGCTAATCTGAGGAGTGCCAGATGCGAGGGAGATGGATGCTGTCTCCATGTTCTTTCCATCAGTCTTAGTGAGCATCTTTTGTTGTTGAGCTCTGAGTTGAACCATGATTTGGATGGGATACTTCTTTGACTTTTTAGTTTAAGTGGGCCATTTGGTCTAGGACATCAGTGACAGCTTTATTAAAGTGTTTGGTAAGCTCATTAGCATTTTGGGAGGGAGAGCTGAGAATAAGTTGGGCTTGGAGTTTAGACTCCAGGGGGGATAAGATTTAGATTTCTGGTCCATTTTATATGTTTAATGATTTTAATGGGGGGTGAGGCCATAGTAGTGATGGTGAATAGCATGAGGTGGTGGCCGGACCAGTCGATGGGGCTCATGTTGGACAGAAAGGCCAAATCATTGTTGGTAATAATAGTGCCAAGAATGGCTCCTTTGATGTGAGCTGGGGAATGCCACAGTTGTTTGAGGTCAATATTCTCAAGAAGATTGGTGAGGACGGTGATTGTGGGATCATTAATATACCGGTCCAGTGGAGGTTAAGCTCTCCAAGGAAGAGATTTTTTGAGTTAGATATGGAGGATTGTGTCAGAAGGTCGGATAGCTTCTCAGCGAAAGGAAGAGGATCTCCAGGAGGGTGGTAGATATTATGCAGACGAATTGGGTGGGAACCCTGTACTTTTAGTTCAGCTTCAAGGTATTCAAAGGTAGAGTGATCGGAGTTTTTAACATGGGAGAACTGAAGTTAATTTTTGAAGATTATGGCTAAACCGCCTCCTATTCTGTCGGGTCTATCTTTTCTGATGATCCAGTTAACCGGGATGGGGGGGGGGCGTGCTGGCAGCTGTAGCCAAGACTTTGACCCCATCTTTGTCAAAGTTTTTACATCCTACAGAATTTGTTTCCGGTTTAGAGATTTTTACAGACTTTTACCTACATAATTACAATATCTGTTCAGAGTTACATCTTTGTGACGTGACAGGTAAGGAATTCTTTGGTTTACATTTTAAATGGCTCATCTGTTGCCCTGCATATGCCTAGATTAGATAAAAGTCTGGAATTTCTGGAAGAGAATTGCAGTGATTTTTTTGTAATCTGTTTTTATTTTTTTTAAACTTTATTTTTGTCGCATATTCATATAGTAAACATACAATTGTGCCGACAGTTCCATTATTATTATTATCAATAGTTCTATAAGCATTCTTTACACAGCCCATCATCCCACATCCAGAAGGCCGGGCGGCAGAAGGTGGCATCGTATCCAATCTGAGGAAGGATATCTTCAGGCTTCTGTACGGCAGGATGTCCTGATCTGCTTTTGACTTTTCTCCCCCAATTATTTCCCCCCAACTCCCCGATAGACCTCCCCCCAACTTGGCATCATGAAATAAGAACACGTGTACACAGTCCGTTCACCTCATTATGGCACTCCCAGGGACAGATACGACAGTAATACGCGACAATACTGAAAGAGAGAAAAACTTCTAGGCAACATATCTCAATGACTATCATGGTGGAACATTTATGTGCGTGTCAGGCTAGGCCCTACCCCAGATCAGGGCCCCCTCCTTCCTCCCCCCCACCCTCGCTGTCGGACCCCGAGTCCTCAGGGGTGAATAGCTCCGCACTCGTGCCATCTGAGTCCACGGCAGACGCCCCCAGCACTCTCATCATTCTCCACGCAAGGTGGTCGTCCTGCAGTTTCTCATCCCTACGCACACGCTGCATGAAAGTTTCCTCTGCCAGGGACCATTCTCCCACATCCCGAAGCCATTGTGTAACCTCCGGAGCCCTCTGCCCCATCCATGTGATTGCGACCCTTCTCCGCGCCAACACTAACAACAGTTGCAACATTTTATACGGGAGCTTACACTTCCTAAGTTTGGGGGCCAAGGCCAACAAACAGTGAAGGGGAGTCAGCTCCATCCGGATCTCGGTAATTGTGCAAATGTGCTCCACCACCGATCGCCAGAAGGCCTGAACTAAAGGGCAGTCCCAGGCCAGATGGAGGAAGGTTGCACCTCCCGCACCACACCGAGGACAGTCGTCCCTCTGTTCCGGGGAAATACGCCTCAGAGAAACCGGGGTCACATACGTACGATGCATAAAGTTGAAATGAGTTCATTTAAATCGCGCATTACACGATACTTTCCGGGTAAGGGTGCCCACTCGTTTGCGCTTCTCCGGTTCTAATGCCATCCCCAGGCCAGCCTCCCATGCCGCCCAGGCCGGTGGGACTGGCGGAATGGAGT
This sequence comes from Lissotriton vulgaris, assembly GCF_964263255.1. Lineage (NCBI taxonomy): Eukaryota > Metazoa > Chordata > Amphibia > Caudata > Salamandridae > Lissotriton > Lissotriton vulgaris. The sequence continues at coordinate 835,592,799 of NC_141696.1, read as the reverse complement.
CCTGCCGCATGGCGGAGTACAATAAAGTTATCAGCCTCTTACCCCAACCGCAGGTGAGGATGATATTGAGTGTGTGGGACGTCGGTGGTGCCTCGGGAAATTATGGCCAAGTATCTCGTGCCATTTCATGAAGGCCCCCATACTGTAAATACTGGCCCCCACTGAGCCTGAAGGTCTCCGTAGCCCGTTCCACGGACACAAAAACGTCATCCGGGTAGAGGTCCGCCAACAACTCACAGCCACCCGCTCTCCATTCACAGAATGACATGTGTTCCTCCAGGGCCACCACTGGGGCCAGAATCCATAGTGGCAGCTCCCTATGAAAGGGGGCCCTCCGTAAGATTCTTTCCACAAATCGCTGCCATATGGCCGCGGTGTGGCGCACTATATACCGCAGTGCCCCATCTGCACCCCTCCCATGCATCCGGGCCAATTGTACCATTCTCTCGTCGGCTCTACCGGCCAGGAGTTGCATCTCCCAATTGTCCGAGTCGGCAAACCACCTGGCAGCTGGCAATAATTGGGCCGCATAGTAGTATAGGTCGAATCTCGGCGCCTCCAGCCCCCCTTCCTCCCAGCTCCGGACAACCGTGTGTAGGGCAACTCTACTACGCCTGCCCGCCCACAATAAGGACGTAAGGAGCATATTAAGGGTGCGAAAGATCCGGGGTGGAAGCGGACACAGGGAATTTTGCAGGACGTAGAGCATCCTCGGTAGCATCACCATTTTAGCCACCGCTAGGCGTCCCATCAAAGAGAGAGGCAATGTGTTCCAAAAAGACACAGACTGTCGTATGGCATTAACCACCCGGTCCGCATTACGGGCCAGTAATTGCTTATCAAATGGCGCCACTTGGATCCTCAAGTAGCGGAAAGCCTCTAGTTCCCATCGTAGTCCCAGGTGTGGGAGATCCCCATGTATTTCCACCCCAAATCCCGCCAATGGGAAGATCAGGGACTTCTCTGCGTTAATGCGCAGGCATGAGGCCGAGCCAAAGCGGTCCAGCAGCTGTAGTAACACCGGCAGCGAATCCTGTGGGGAAGTCAAATAAAATAACGCATCGTCGGCGTACAGGGAGACCGTGTGTACAGTGTCCCCCACTTTGATCCCCCATTGAGACATCGTGGTACGGACCGCAACCGCCAGTGGTTCAATCGCCAAGGCAAACAGGAGTGGGGAGAGGGGACACCCCTGGCGGGTGCCCCTCCCCAATGCCCAATCGGCCGAACGTGCGGCCCCTAGTTTAACCCTAGCTCGAGGTGACTTATACAGTATCTCGATCCATTTGCAAAATACAGGCCCCAATCCAACTCCCCGGAGCACCTCCTGCAAGTACCCCCAACTGACTGTGTCAAAAGCTTTAGCCAAGTCTATCGAGACCAGGACCTGGGGGTCCTCCCTGTCACGCACTTCGTGTAGGATATGATTTAACCGCCGCAGGTTCATCGCGGTGTTGCGGCCGGGGATAAACCCACACTGATCCAGGTGAACCAGTTGTGCCATGCGTGGTGCCAGGCGAGCAGCAAAGAGTTTGGTCAGGATTTTCACGTCCGTGTTGATCATTGTTATAGGGCGGAACGCCGCGGGATCACAACCGTCTCCACCCGGTTTTAGGAGCATGCAAATCTCCCCGTCATACATTGTGGGCGGGAAGGAGCCATCCTCCAATGCCTTAAGAAAGACCTGCAGGAGGAGGGGGGCGAGTACATCCCCGAACGTCTGGTAGAATTTGGAGGGGAATCCATCCATACCCGGAGACTTGGCCCCCGACAGGCCAGCCATGGCCACTCTTAACTCATGCAATGTCAGAGCCTCATCTAGTTCCTTCGCCTCCTCCCTCGATAGGGTCTGGAGTGGCAGTCCCTGAAGATACGGTTGATACGCGGCTTCCGTGACCATGGGATCCGCCGCATATACCTGTTGCAAGTGGGTCTGTAGGACATGGAGAATATCCGTCTCCGAGTGAACCATTACTCCGTCCAGACCCCTCAGAGCAACTATCCGTTCCGGGGTCGATTCCCTCCTCAAAATCCAGGCCAACAATCGGCCCGACTTGTCCCCTTCCCGGTGGAGACGCTGCCCAAATTGGCCCAAGGTAAACCTATCCAGTCTCGTAAGTATGTCGTGCACGCGCTCCCGGGCCTCACGCTCCGACGCCAGTTCTGGTTCCCCAGGGTCTGGAGAGGCCTGACGAAGCAGCAGGGTGTCCTCCGCTTCCCGCAATTCATGGGTTAACTGTGGTCGGACCCCGTAAGTGAGGCCCATGCATACACCCCGCACCACGGCTTTCAATGCATCCCACCTCATAGAGAGGGGCGCGTCATCCCCTTCCCAGTTCAACCCAATATAGTCTGTGAGGGCCGTCTGTACGCGATCCCGTCCCACTTGGTCCTGTAAAAGGTCTGTTGGCATCCGCCAAGTGCGGGGGCGGCAAGGCCGGTCAGCCCACTGCGTAGCGCACATCACAGGAGAGTGGTCGGACAAGAAACGGGCCAGGTGTGTGATTGTTAACGAAAACGATGCGTCAATGTTCGCCGCCAGGACTCTATCTAGTCTGCTATAGGTGTTGTGCGTCGGAGTGTAGCAGGTATATAGTTTCTGTGAGGGGTGGCCCCTTCGCCAAACATCTACAGCCCCTAAATTTGACATTACCTCGCGCAGCTTCGCCGTCATGCGAGGCTTTGTACCCACCCGGGGGGGGGGGGGGGTGCCTGTCCAGGACGGGGTCTAACACACAATTAAAATCTCCAAACCAGAGGAGAGGGCCATCTATATCTGACACTAGGACCTCCTGAATTTGGGAATAAAAGGCCGCCTCATCAACATTGGGCGCATATGAATTAAGCAGCGTAAGGTCTCTTCCATCCAGCTTCACCCTCAACAACAGGTACCTGCCCTCAATGTCAGCCTCAACATACTGCACCGCTAGGGGGACACCAGGAGCCACCCAGATCAAAATCCCCCGAGCATACGTAGAAAAAGAGGAGTGAAACACCTGACCCCTCCATTTTTTAGACAGCTTTTGCGCCCCTTCCTCGTTCAGGTGCGTCTCTTGTAAACATGCAATAGAAACGCCATGCCTCCGGAGGAAGGACAATACCCTGTGCCTCTTGGTGCAAGTGCCCAACCCACGCACGTTCCATGTCAGGAATTTGTATCCCATGTTTCCTGTGGTCGCCCTGCCGGGCCAAGAAGTCCACTGCCAATATACTGCCTCCTAAGGGCCCGAACAATTGTACACCTGATGCTCATAACAACACTTTGATTCTTAACCTTCAAGGAACCCACCCCCCCACCCCCACCCACGAGCAGGATAACGACAACAACCCAACATGTCACCCCGCCCTTTCCCTGCTGGTGCCAGGACGTGCACAGCCACCCCACACATCCCACACAACACATCACACCCCCTCACAAACCACAACACACAAACCACCCCCCCCCAGCTCCCCGCGTGACCCAACGCGAATGTAAAATACACCCGGCTCTGCATGAAAAGTCCCAACAACAAAACCAGTCTAATGTCGATCCCACACGCCCCATCCCAAACACTGGATCCCCCAGGGCAAGAGACTCCCCGCCCCCCCCCCCCAGCAATGCGCAGACAGGTACTTCGGGTCACAAAGTCATTCAAAGTACATCTAGTCTCCAGTGCCTGCCCAGGGGCCTCTCCGGCAGGACAGAGACAATAACATACATGTAGAGAAAACAGTTTCCATATCACCTCAGGATGAGACTCACTCCTCCAGGGCCGTTGCTCCGCCCGTCTCCGGCACCACTAGGGTCGATCGCGTCGTGCTCCACCGGCTGGATAGTATCCGGGACCAGGATTTCCCTTGGTCCCAGAGGGCTCGGGGCGTCCGACCCAGCCCCCAACAGCAAAGGTTCCAGGAGCATGGTGCCATCCGCCCCCACAGTGACTCTAGGTTCCTCTGTACTTTCCGTCGCAGATCTGCGTCTCCGCCTACTCCGGTGCCACCTCCGGGACCGGGTCCCCCACATCTCCTTGGGCCCTCCACGTTCTCCCGGTGGGACGCCGTCTCCTCGGACCGCCAGCCATTCCCACACCTCCTCGGGAGATTCGAAGAAGTGCGCCTTACCCTGTCCGAGCACCTTGAGTTTGGCAGGATACAGCAGCATGTATTGCAGTTCCATCGCACAGAGTTTCTGCTGAACCCCCAGAAAGGACTTCCTCTGCTCCTGAACTTGATGCGTATAGTCTGGGTATATAGATATCCGACTGTTCTCAATGGCTAGATTCAGTGTTTCCCTAGCCGCCCGAAGGATGCAGTCTCGGTCCTTATAATTCAAAATTTTGGCGATCAGTGCTCGTGGGGAAGCCCCCGGGCGCGACGGAGGGACCAGGGCTCGGTGCGCTCGTTCGATGACAAAGACCTCCGAGAGATCTCGTGGGCACAGCTTCGTTTTGATCCACGTTTCTAGGAAGCGTTCAGGGTTGCCAGCCTCCATCCTCTCTGGAACCCCCAGGACCCTGATGTTACTGCGATGCACCCTCCCTTCTGCATCCTCCGCTCTCAGTTCCAGGGCACTTGTCGCAGCCGTAAGGTGTGTGACTGTCTTCTTGAGGGAGGCCACCTCCCCCTGTAGTTGTTCAATATTCCCCTCATCATCCGTGACCTTGTCCGCCACCTTCCAGAGGTCCGTCCGCAGGAGGTTAACGTCAATGGAGACAGTCTCTATTTGTCTTTCCAGTGCTGAGTGGGAGCCCTGGATTGCCTTCAGCAACTCCGCGCGCGAGGGTTCACCAGTGTCCTCCGGCTCCCCGTCTTGGCCCGTTTGGCGGGTAATCCTCTGGGACGGTAGCCTTTGCGTGGTGTATTGCGTGATCGTGTTGGGCTGGGTCGAACGGGACATCCTGTCCTTACGCATCGCCGGTGTGCCCCCAGCAATTTCACAGCCCGTCAATGGCGCAGCGGCAGGCGGACCCCGACTGGGCCCCAGCCGCAGGCAGTTCCGTGCAGCACCCTCACTCTGTCCCCCACCTGTGGCCGTTCGGTCCCTCTGGTTCCGTCAACTCGTCCGCCAGGCAGTCGCCCGGCATCTGGCACAAGGAAGTGTCTTGGACCAATGAAGTAGGCCGGCACCCCCACGCTATCAGTCGTGCCGCAGAACACCCTTAGGTACCCAAGGCCGTCAGCCACTCCTTCAGGACCCCTCCGGGCAGTTGCCGGGCCTCTCCGCCCCGGGTCGGCGGCCTCAAGAAGGTACTTGGCCCTTCCCCGTGTGTAATCACTCCAGACTGACCACCAACCTCAGCTGTGATGCGGCGGGGGGTCCCAGGACCGCGGGGAGCACCCACCTGTCTCTGAATACAAAAGGATCCACAAGGGCGCCGTGTCCCACTCCGTGGCTACAGGTCCAGGGCCCACAGGCGAGTCAGTCCAACTCTTTGTGCTGCCAGCTGTGGAAAGGTTCGGGTCTCACAAGGGCCGGCCCCGCATCCGCAGCCCAGGGCCCGATGACCAGGTATTTACCGCCAGAGCCCCCCAGGGCCACCACTCCGGACTATCGGCGTGCGTGCTATTTGGCCCCTGCCACCGCAGCTCCAGGGCCTCCCCACGCCGTCCCGCAGGCCCGGCCTTCCCTCACCAGAATTCAGGCCTCAAGATTGCGGCCCAGTGGGGGAGGGGCGCACCCAGGAACCGGGCACCCCCGCCGCTCCTCCTCTGGACACGGGCGACCCCGCATCCACTCCAGGGGCAATGTGCCCGGGCAGGGTGCCAAAGGAGTCCAGTCCCGGAGCGCCCACACGGCCGTACAGGCCCCTCCCCTCTCACCGAGGCTTGTTAAAGCTCCGATCCGCGGCGCCCCATGCCGCGGCTCCGGGCGTCTGGCGCCACCCCCTGGATCCTCAGTCCACAGCCCTGTGCCGGGGGACAATCAGCCAGCTATAGGGGGCCTCTACCTTCCCGCTTCTTCTTCCCGGCGGCGCTCAGGGCCTCCCCAGGAGAGTTCCGTTCTCCCGCTCCTATGCCCAGACCGCGGGCTCGCTTGATGCAGCAGCCGCTCTCCGGACTCCGGGACCTCACACCCGCGGAGCCGCCGAGTCCGTCGGCCGGTTTTCGTGCCGGAGGGTCCCCCGGCCACCGCAAAGTCTCGGCACACCAGTGGTAGGACTGCAGAGCTCGGGCAGGATGTAATTTAAGGATTTTGCGGGTCCGCCAGGCGGGACTTGGTAGAGCTCACGCCCTGCCGGCCATGCTGCTTGGCCACGCCCCCTTTGTAATCTGTTTTTATTAGGCTTTTGCAGATTAACAAGCATTTATGGTTTGTACAATTGGCTCGTTTAGTTGTTCCCTCTGTTCCGACGTGGCCTCTGGCAGGTGTATCGGCTCTAAGAACAGGGCAATTCGATGGTCTGCTGTGTTCCCCTGGATTGGTATAGTGTTGTGTAGTGGTTCGTCAGTGGCTCATGTATCACGTGTTGCGTGTATACAGTCAGCCCCACTTTGGTTCTCAAGGCGACATAAGGTGACGTGTCTGCTCCTAATGTAGCAGCCATGCTGGCATTCTGCCCATGCGATCTGCAGAGGCGTGCGTACGCTTCAAGTGTGCTGCATGGGTGTGGCATCAGAGCTGTTCTAATAGGTCGGTATGTTCTGGTTGCAGTTTATCTAGTTTCCTTCCACTCCCACTCCCTTCTGCCTGTTTAATCTCTGGATCCAATAGCTGCCTTTCGACTCTGCTGAGTGCAATGTTTAGTTGTTTGCTTTTACTCCAGGTGGCCCATAAGCAATGGCCTCTCAGAGTTACCTTGAAGGCGTCCATTTCAAGGAGACGGTCATTAGTAGAGTGATCATTAATCTTGAAATGCTCGAGTATTGCTCCTCATAGTAAGGAGTGGAATGCTGGATCTTCTAGCGCTGCTGGCTGCTGGCGCCTTATAGGGATCGGGGGCGTCCTATGTCCCATGTGAGCTGTAGTAGTTGGGGATTATGGTCTGAATGTGTGCAACCTAGGCATTCTGTTTGTTTGATAAGTGGGAGAAGAGCTGCTGACCCCACAAAAATTTCCAGCCTGACATGCAGATCATGTACGAAAGAGTGAAATGAGTAGATGCATAGCGTGCGGTTAAAGGTGCACCAGATATCTATCAGCGCCCAGTTCGCAAGCCAGTCCGACAGGACTTGCGCGTTGGAGGTTGCTGTTGTGACGCTAGGGGCAGATATGATCTATCTAGTTCTACATTTAGACAAGCATTGAAGTCCCCTCCAAATAACCAGGGGAGTCCACTCCATTTGGCAAGCACCCCCTTCAGCTTTCTAACAAACGCGGCTTTGTCTACATTTGGCGTGTATATGGTGCCCATTAGCATCTCCTGTCCGTTTAGCTTGCCTCTCACAAAAACGCATCTCCCCTCCATCTGTGACCACCTCTTCTGCTGTGTGTGGGATGCCTGCCTTAATCCATATCATCACCCCGTGCCTCAGAAGAGTAATTTGTACTGTATACTTGCCCCCACCATCGCCTATGGAGGCGGTCTGCTTCAATCTGGGTTAGGTGTGTTTACTGCAAGAAACCAATATGTGTATGCCTGCGTTGCAGGTATGCATATACTGAGTTCCTGCAAGCAGGTGTGTGCATGCCTGTCACGTTACAATATTAGTCTGTACCATGTGTGCAACGTGTGTTTCCCCGCATTTGGAGAGTCGAGAATATGGGGAGCAAGTGGGGTGCCAGGTAGCACATCCAGTGGTAGGGTCAACAAAAAGGGGTTGAAGATACAACTGGGTTGCGTGTAAATTCATGAGGGCGAGCACCTGGACGAAGCTCGCCCAAACTGCAAGGCCTAAAAGTGGCAACTAACATGTGTCACATGTTTAAACAGGGGGTTTCGTGGTACATAGCCATGTGTTCTGGTATGCACGTCGGTGGGCGCTTGGAGCAGGTGCAAGGTCCTACCTCATTGTGCTTCAAGTGTACAATATTCTACTCCATGTATGTCTGGAGAGATAGAGGGGGGAGCGCCATGAGCTGGGCGTATGGGGAGTCTGCAGTGTCCGTTGGGCATCACTTGTGCTAAAGCATGAGCCTATGGGAGTTATGTGCACAACTGTGAAAGCATGCATAGTGTTCATTAGTAGTAAAAAAGGATACATTTAGTTAAACAATTGTCCATTGTTTAGATGATATCATCAGATGTCTGTGGCATGATGCTTGGCATCTGGAGGGAGTCCGGGTTCTCAGATTTCGATAGTGAAGACCCAGCTGGGTTCTGTGAGCAGAGTGATAGTGATTCAGGTTCAGGGTTCGAGGAGTTTGCACAGATGGTTTCTGCTACGTTGAGGGCTTCTTGGCATTCCAGCATCCTTTGTTCTATGTCGGATACCATTGCCGGTGGGTGTACCTGTGTAGGGCGTTTCCCCCTGCCCCGGCATCGATTTCGCCTGCCCCAGCGTAGCACTTACCCTTCTGGAGGCCGCTTGGATCCTGTTAGGAGTTGTGCCTCTTCTAGCCAGTCCCAAGCTTCAGTTGGCGTTTCAAAAAATCTTGTTTGCCTCTTGACGACTATTCGCAGCTTTGATGAAAACATGAGTGAGTATTGTATATCCAGGGTCCCCAGCTGGCGCTTAACTTCTGTGAAGGATTCGTGTCTTCTTTGTAGCTGCTCCGTGCAATCAGGGAACATCATTACCAGCTGATTCTGTTCTCTTATTTTAGTGAGCTTGCAGGCTTCCCTGAGTATTGTGTTCCTGTCCCTGTAGTTGAGCAATTTGAAGAGCAGCGGCCTGGGTCTGGCTCCAGGCGGTGGCCAACAGGCCCTTACCCTGTGCGCCCGCTCCTCTACGAATTGGGCCGAGAGTTCGACTTCTAGGAGAAGTTGTTTTAGTCCACGTTCCACGTATGTGACTGGGTATTGCCCTTCCTCTCCCTCTGGGAAGCCCACCACGAGTATGTTTTTGTGCCTCAAGCGGCAGGGTGGCTACTCTGTCCATAACTTACTGTAGATCTGCTGCATGACTGTGGAAGATTGGAGTCAGTTCAGTGGTCTGCTCGTTTGTTTGGACTTTCTCAACTAGCTTTTGGTGGTACGCTCTTAGTAAGGTGAAGTCTGATGCAACCCTGTCGATTTTAGATTTGAGCGAGGTGGGAGTGTGGTCCACTGTAGCTCCTATTTTTTCCAATGTCTCCAACCCTGAGTCAAGTTTTGTGGAAGGGCTAAGTTTGGGGTCGCGCCTGTTCTGTCTTCCTCCGCATGTTGGGCCCCCAGTGTGCCAAGGTGTGCAGCGTGACTACTGTGTGTTGATTCGCAGGTGACCAATGACCAATTGCTGGGCAGAAGGCATTCAGCAGGGCTGGTGTCTGCAGTCTGTTGATTGTGCCTGGTCTGTTATCAGCAATGAGTAGGGAGAGGCAACAACAGTTGGTTGGGGCCTCTCTCTGCTGTTGTCAGTTGGTTGGGCGACATATATGTGTTCAATATTTTTGGTCTTTACATCGCGTTGACTCTGCCTGCTTTAGGTGCTAGTTCTGTACCCAAGAGGAAGCAGGCGGCTTTCGCAGCTTGTGCTGTGTGTTCAGCTGTTTGTCTTTGGTGGTGCGCCCTTCATAATCCAGGGGGAGGTGAAAAAGAAAAACAGAACCTGAGAGTCTACAACTATCATCTGCGCAGCAGGGTCTCAGGAGCCTCACGTGTAAGCACTATGCTTCTCTTCGGGTGCCTTGCACCTAACTTTCGGTCCCCGTCGAATGTCTTTCAACACGTCTGTTTGGGCGACATAGAGCGTGTTATCTGTGGTGGGTGCTTGATTGGCTAGGTTTTGCGCCCGTGGGGTCCTCGGGTCTGTATATTCTCCTCTGCGCTGTGTCTTGTGCTTGCTGCACATGCCTTGTTTTTGTAAGCCGTTGGGTGGTTCGCTGGGTGTTTCTCTTTTTTGGGGGGATTCCTCCCCACAGGACATCCGGAACACTGGGTCGTTGCCCGGCGCGTCAAACATGATGTGTCTATCTCGTTGCACACCCCTTGTTCTTGGTTGGGATTCTCACTTGTCAGCAGCGGGCTCAGGATGTCATGTGCCTTGTGTGAGTTCCTGCTTGTCCGTTCTTTTGGGCTTGCGCCTTGCTGTGTGCGGCATATGTCGCTCCTGTCTGCCTCTGCCCACCTGGCCGGACGGTGCTTCGCTCTGAGAGCGTGCCACAGCCATCGCGGTTTACTCCACCGACACCATCGGTGCTTGTGTCTTGGCCAGCTGTGGTCTTTGTTTTACCCGATCGTGAAGGCTGGCCGCCCCCAAACACTCAGCTGCTCCCCAGTGAGTGCGGGTGCTTTTCTCCCGTCTTGTTGGCGCGCTGTACTTTAAGGCTGGAAGGGGGGAAGTTGTCTTGCTCTGAGGCACTGACTTGCTCAGGCAACTCCCCTATGGCGTCCGGTGGCATCTCTTACCTGCGGGGGCCGGCAACCCGTTGTCGATGCCGTAGAGTTTCTCTATTCCCCCGCAGGGTTCCTCTCCCGCGCAGTGTGTGAATCTCCATTCCTTGCGCCTTCCGTAGTCCTCCAGTGCACGGCGTACAGTGCTGTACGGTGGCCCAACAGGACCCCGCGGGCTCTTCCACATCCAAAGCTCACTCCATGAGATGTGTGTCCACACAGCGTAGGCCTGGGCTTGGGCCATGCTCACGTGCCTGGTGTTGCAGATTTCCCTGACGCCGCTGTTTTCAAGATGTTCCGTGTACAAGCATTTTAAGGATTGACTCCACTGTATTTCAGGGTTGCGGGCAGCATTACATGATACGTTTCTCAGGATAATGGGGTGAGATGAGCAGAGCATTACATATTCACGTCCACAATTTTAGCTGGTTCCAGAGAATTGCAGTGATAATGTGACTTGATATTAATGTCTCGTTTTGCTCCTTCATTTTGTAACCTTCTACACCAGTAGCAAAGACATATGAATCAATATCCAAAACTTATGAGAGTCTTTGATATAATCCACCTCATTCCCACCTTATCTCAGTACTTTACATACAGAAATAATGATTCAGCACTCCAACATGTGAAGGAATTATTAAATTCTACAAATACAAATCAAGTGAAAATTCCGCAGGTTCCTATTTCTTTGTTTCTTTATTGGAAAAAATGTTCTTAAAAACATCTGTAGCCAAGTCAAGTCAAGTCAAGTCAAGTCAAAGAATTTATATAGCGCGCTACATACCCAGAGGGTCTCAAGGCGCTTGAGAAGGGGTGGGGAATTACTTGTCAAATATCCAGGTTTTAAGTTGGTTTCTGAATGCTAGGTGGTTCTGGGTAAGACGAAGGTGGGTGGGAAGTGAGTTCCAGGTTTTAGCTGCCAGGTAGGAGAAGGATCTGGTTTTGTTGATGCGAGGTACCGTGGCGAGGGCTTGGTTGGATGATCGTAGTTGGCGGGAGGGGGTGTAGAAGGACAGTCGTGAGTTGAGGCATTCTGGTCCGATTTCGTAGAGTGCTTTGTGTGTGTGGGTTAGGAGCCGGAAAGTGATCCTCTTATTGACGGGGAGCCAGTGGAGGTTTTTCAGGTGACCAGAGATATGTTCTTTACGTGGGATGTCTAGTATGAGCCTGGCTGAGGCGTTTTGGATTCGTTGGAGTTTTTTCTGGAGTTTAGCGGTAGTACCGGCGTAGAGGGTGTTTCCATAGTCCAGTCGGCTCGTGACCAGAGCGTGGGTGACCGTTTTCCTAGTTTCGGTGGGGATCCAGCAAAAAGTTTTTTTGAGCATGCGAAGAATGTTGAAGCAGGATGAAGAGACGGCGTTGACTTGTCTGTTCATTGAAAGTGAGGAATCCAGGATGACGCCCAGGTTCCGAACTTGGTCCGTTGGGATGGGTGCTTTTCCAAGGGCTTCTGGCCACCACGAGTCGTCCCATGCGGAGGGGGAGGTACCTAGGATGAGTACTTCAGTTTTATCTGAGTTCAGTTTCAGGCGGCTGTGTTTCATCCATTCGGCTACTTCTTTCATTCCTTCGTGTAGGTTAGTTTTGGCGGTGTTAGGGTCATTGGTGAGTGATAGGATCAGTTGGGTGTCGTCCGCGTAGGAGATGATGTTGAGGTTGTGTTGGCGTGCGATGGCCGCGAGGGGGCTCATGTATACGTTGAAAAGGGTGGGGCTGAGTGAAGATCCTTGTGGTACGCCGCAGATGACTTCAGTGGCCTCCGACTTGAATGGTGGAAGGCGGACTCTCTGGGTTCTTCCGGTGAGGAACAAGGTGATCCATTCTAGTGCTTTTCCTTGGATTCCGATGTTTCTGAGGCGCTGTAGAAGGGTGCTGTGGCAGACTGTGTCGAAGGCTGCGGAGAGGTCGAGGAGGATGAGGGCGACTGTGTCTCCATTGTCCAGTAGAGTTCGAATGTCGTCTGTTGCAGCGATGAGGGCGGTCTCCGTGCTGTGTTTAGCTCGGAAGCCGGACTGTGAGGAGTCGAGGGAATTGTTGGCTTCGAGGAAGGCGGCGAGCTGGTGGTTGACAGCTTTCTCGATGACTTTGGCCGGGAATGGAAGGAGCGAGATGGGACGGTAGTTTTTGAGTTCGGTGGGGTCCGCTGTGGGTTTTTTCAGGAGGGCGCTGAGTTCAGCGTGTTTCCAGCTTTCCGGGAAGGTGGCGGAGTTGAGGGAGCAGTTGATGGCGTCTCAGAGGTGCGGTGCTATGATGGAGTCTGCTTTGTTGAAGATGTGGTGAGGGCAAGGGTCTGTGTGGGATCCTGAGTGGATGGAGTTCATCAGGCGGATGGTGTCCTCAGTGGAGATTGGGTTCCAGTCGTTAAGGATGTTCGGGGGGGGTGAAGGTCCAGCATGTGGTTGGGTGGGTTGGTCTTCGGGTTTGTTGTCGAAGCTGTTGTGGATGTCTGCAATTTTGTTGTGGAAGAAAGAGGCTAGGGAGTCGCAGAGGGCTTGAGAGGGGGTGATGTCGTTAGAATTGGCCGAGGGGTTGGTAAATTCCTTGACGATGTTGAAAAGTTCCTTGCTGTTGTGGGCGTTGCTGTCTAGTCGGTCCTTGAAGGCAGTTTTCTTGGCCTTTCGGATTAGTTGGTGGTGTATGCGGGTGGCGTTTTTGAAGGCGTCCTTGGTGCTGGTGGTTGGGTCTTTTTTCCAGGCCTTCTCAAGGGAGCGGCAGAGTTTCTTGGATTTCTTGAGATCATCGTTGAACCAGGAGGCCTTCTTGCTGCCTAGTTTGGTTTGTCGCTTTTTCAGTGGTGCTAGGATGTCGGCGCTGTTGGATAACCATAGTGTGAGGTTGGTGGCGGCTTGGTTGGGGTTTGAGGGGTGGGCTGGGGGGTTAAGAAGTAGCGATGAGGAGATCTGGTCGATGGTGATTTTGTTCCAGCTTCTTTGCAGAGTTGGTTGGGGGTGGTTGCTGGGTTTGGGCTTGTTGTAGGTGAAGTGAACGCAGCTGTGGTCGGTCCAGAGGAGAGCCGTAGTGTGTCTGAAGGAGACATGGTTGCTGGAGGTGAAGATTGGGTCAAGTGTGTGACCTGCGATGTGGGTGGGGGAAGTGACCAGTTGTTTAAGTCCGAGGTTGGCGAGGTTGTCCAGAAGGGTGGTGGAGTTGTGGTCGTTGTTCTTTTCAAGGTGAAAATTGAGGTCTCCCAGAAGGATGTAGTCTTTGGAGGGGAGCGCGTGTGGAGTGATGAATTCCGTGATGTCTTCACTAAATTGTGCGCGGGGTCCTGGGGGTCTGTAAAGGAGGGTGCCTCTGAGTGTGGTCTTGGGGTCGATGTGGATCTGGAAGTGAAGGTGTTCAGAGTTGCCGAGATTGATATCAGAGCTGGTGGAGATGTGGATGGATTTCTTATGGACGATAGCAATACCTCCTCCTGTGTGTCCGGTGCGGTCCTTGCGTATGATCTTGTAATCTTCTGGGATGGCAATGGTGATGTCTGGGGCAGAAGAGGCGTTCATCCATGTTTCTGTTAGGAAGGCGACGTCCGGAGAGATGGTGTCTAGTAGATTCCATAGGTCAATGGCGTGCCTGTGGACTGAGCGGGTGTTGAGCAAGATGCAGTGTAGGTGGTTGGGGTCGGGATTCTGTGGTATGAGCTTAGCGGAGTAGCTGTCGTGGCGATGAATTTGCAGGAGTTGCATGAGAAAGGTCCATGGGTGTGTCCAGGAGCGGCTTGGACGCAGTTGGGGGAGCGGCCGGGGTTGAGGGCTAGGAGGGTGGTGGCATCGTAGGTAACGCGGGGGAGCTGGGTAATACGAGGGCCAGGGGGTATGGCGCTGGGCGCGCTCCAGGCGCGGACGGGCGTAGACGGGCTTACCTTTGGCGCACCTTCGGCGCAGATTGGGCGCGGTCGCTGCGCGCGGGAGTAGCTGTCATATATGGAAGGTGGAGGGGGAGGGGCGAGGGCGGCTCAGCTGGGAGGCGGGGCGGGCTACAGGGATCACAACAACAACAAAATGGAGGCGGAGGGGGGAGCACAGCGGAGCGCTAGGACAAACGCGCAAAAACAGTCAAGGCAACAGATAATATTTCGGAAGTGCAAATAACTGAAATCGGCAAGCAGGCACACAGCAGGCAATTATAATTAGGCAGTTATGCAAGGCAAAGCAGTACAACGATACCGAGTGTCACGAGGGGACACTGGGGAGCGACCACTCAGCCCGAGGAAGAGGAGCGAGTCACAGCGCTATCAGGTAATGGAGCGCTGTTATGGTCAGTGGGAGGGCGGCTCAGCTGGGAGGCGGGGCGGGCTACAGGGATCACAACAACAACAAAATGGAGGCGGAGGGGGGAGCACAGCGGAGCGCTAGGACAAACGCGCAAAAACAGTCAAGGCAACAGATAATATTTCGGAAGTGCAAATAACTGAAATCGGCAAGCAGGCACACAGCAGGCAATTATAATTAGGCAGTTATGCAAGGCAAAGCAGTACAACGATACCGAGTGTCACGAGGGGACACTGGGGAGCGACCACTCAGCCCGAGGAAGAGGAGCGAGTCACCAACGCGTTTCGACCGAGAAGATCTTCTTCAGGGCAATAACAATAGTCACTCTTAGTTCATTAAGATTTCTTATTTTTTCTTATTTTCTTTCTATTTATTCTTTTTTCTCTTTCACCTTTTCCCAGTCAGCAACTTAGTCCCTCACTCCAAATGCAAGTGCCCATTAGACCTCTTATTCTTTTAGGTGCACCAACAAACAAACAACAAATCAATTATCACTTGTTCACTTATTTCTTTGTGGCCTATTGTGAATAGTTCATTTTGGTGCAGACTTTGGTAGTTAGACATGTCAATTTTTTGTCTGTATGCAAGCGCTCCCACCGCGTAGTCAAAACCGTCACCAATGTCTGCACCGAAATGAACTATTTGCAATAGTCCATACTGTGTTTCCAATGATAAGCACATTTTGTAAAGCTAAGTGCTAATTTTTTAGGACACCAATAACTCTAAACTCTTCTATGACATAACTGCACGGCCAATAGAATCAGAAATGGGAGTGAGATACTAACGAAGGTACTAAAGACAGAAATAAGAAATGAGGATAATTTTGTCATTAAAACACTCTCAATCTGATCAGAGGATCAGGATGGTGCACACTTCAGGCCAATATACAACAGAGATGACTTTCCATTCTATAGCCGCAATTGTAAGTCTGGCCTCTAAGGGGCAATACTATGGGAGATCTTTCGCCAGCACCCAGTATTTGACTAGCGCATGCCGAATTTGTAGATAAAGGAAAAATTGTGATTTATGCAAATCATATTCGACAATTAGTTGTTCGTAGGAAATCATGTGTTTAGACCGCTAGACATCCCCCAGGTTCGACATTTGTAGAATATTCAATTTCTGGACACCTTGAAGCACTGTTGATTTGGAAAGTCACTTGTCCATCAATAACAGTGCCTCACTGATGAACTCCCTGTTCCAGCCGATCCACTTTAATGCGGCTCTACAGCTCTAGATTGGGATGGCAGTAAGCACTGGAAGGTCTTGGGGAGGGCCTCCTTCAATGGTGAGGATCACAGGGCTTCCCTCTCAGGGGGGTGCGTTCAAATATTGTACGCTGGTTGTCCAGTTTCCAAATAACCAGTAATTAGTTAAGAACAACTGAGCTGCCCAATAATACAGTTTGAGGTTCACCGTTCACAGGCTGCTGTTGTAAGGGGATTGAATGTACTTCATGTGGGAGACTCTCGGTGTCAGCCCTCCTCCCCAAATGTAGGTGTAAGTACTTGTCTGCAAGTCAGTGAACCAGTGTGAAGGGACCTTAAAGGGGTACTTCTATAGAACATAAAGCATCTGTGGAAGTGCCACCATTTTAAAGAGTGATACGCCCCAACCTATTCAGGGGGAGGGTGCTCCATCTAGCCAAATGTCCCTTGATTTTCCAGAGGAGAGAAGTAATATTGCTATACCAGCAGACCTTATGGTCTCTATTTATGTACTCCCCAGATATTTCAATGGCCCTAGTACATATGGGAGATTCTGGAATCCCTAGGGTGGCTCTGGAGGGGCTCCCACTAATGGGATTACGGCTGACTTGTCCCAGTTTACTCTCAGGCCTGCTGTTTATCCGTAATTCTCTGGCATGTGCATCAGGCGTGGGATCGATTGGTTCAATTGTTAGATGTATACCAGGACATTGTCCGCTTATAGGGAGATTCAAACCTTCATATCAGCCCTCATCTCACTCCCCAGATTTGTGCATCTCTCCTGATCCATTCCAGCAGCTGTTCTAATACCAGGGCGAAAGGAAGGGGGAAAAGAAGACAGCACTGCAAAGTTCCACTGTTGATGCAAAACTGTTGAAACATTGTGGCACTTTCACAGCAGCTATTAACAAAGCATGAAGGTGCGGAAACACAGTCCATGCAACCTTTTGAGGAATTCGGTTGGGTAGCAGTTCAGACCTAGTGATTTTCCAGGTTGCATATCCTGTAGGGCGGCGAGGAGCCCTTCCGCTGTTAAAGGCTTATTCAGGTCAACCCTGCCCTCTGGGGCAAGTAGTGGCACTACAGGATAAGCTACTCTTGGAGTCTGTAATTCAGCCTGGTTCTGCGAGATTGCTTGGTAAAGATGCTCATAGTATTACGCAAAGGTTTCAGCTATTTCAGATACATCCTGAGTTGCCCTGCCTGACTGTGTGCATACCTGAGGGACAAACCTATCTTTCATAGCTTTGGTTGTAAGTCTATGGATCAGCTGTCCATGTTTTGTCCCCAAATTCGTACAATCTATTTTGCATTTCTGTAAGGGCTGCTTTAGCTCCTTGCAGCATCTTCTGTTTAAGGGCCTCTTATGGCGCCTCAAGGTGGCAGAACTCATCTTCATCCCTTCTCTGGGCACTGATTATTTCTATCTCTTTGAGTTTACCTTCCAATTCCCAAATTTCCTCCTCCCTTTTTCTTTTTCTACCAGCTATAAATGCAATTATTTTCCCCCTGAGAACCGTTTTCATGGGCTCCCATAGCATCACAGGAAACATATCTGAGGTGAAAGCAACCTTGCAGTAGAAATCTACTTCTTCTTGTACATAGTGCTGGAACTTAGTATTCTTCAGCCACTTTGCCTTCTAGCCCAATGTGACTCCAGCCTTCATTTATTCACCCCCATCTCAATAGGTGAGAGCTTGACAATATCCTTGGGTGAATCCTATCCCTTGACACCTTAAGGATATCCAAGGAAGGGAGGAAGATAATGTAGTATAACCATGAATGTGATTTGTGAGGATAAGATTAATGTGTATATTCCCATGCAGCTGGGTTATGGATGCTCCATTGATCGCTGAGTTAAGAGAGTCGGCCCAAGATGCCAGGGTTGTGTGTCATCCCTCTCTCGCCACATCTTCTATGTCCATATGTGGGTGCATTTCATCGTGGAATTCACCCCCAACTATAAACTACCTACTACCTATGTGGGATGATGCAATATTTCTAATTTGCTCTGTCATCATGGCCACAGTCTCCGAAACAGGGGCCTGATACCCATATGTACCTACCCACTGTATCCTGGATAGTTTTGTTCACCACTAAGGGAGGTTTTTATGAAGAAGGGTATCCACTGCTCTTGATACTCAGTAAATCCAGCATGAGACACCCGGTTGAAGCCACATCGGGCTGAGAAGGTACATTAGGCCCCAAGAAGATGAGTCTCCTACAGGAGTACTAGAAAGCGACATACACTGTAAGATAGTGCCATGCAATGTAAATGGTCTGCTAGATATAGTCAAGTGGATGGCAATCCTAAGATACGTGCATAGGTTACCTCCAGCAGGCCTGCGTACAGTGTATGTCACTTAATAGTCTGTTCAGGCAATTAGGCAGTCATATGTGTCTGAAACATAGGGCAAGAGTGCTGTGTACAGCACTGATGTGTGACACAATCAAAACCAACTTAATGACCAACAAACGCATCTCCACCCTCCACCCAATACTTCAATTATGGAACATCTGTCACCTAAAAAACAAAATATCCATTTGAAATGATAAACTAACATGAAAGACAAATACTAAAGTCTGATTTTGCGGGGTTAGCCTTCCCTGTGCCAGCCACTTGTTGCAGGAGCAATGGAGCCCCAGACAGCCATATCAGAAGTGAAGAAGATTGGGGTGCGGGGCGAGAGTGGGTACGGGAGTACTGGAAGAAGCATCATGACTCCCCCTGTGGGTAACTAAAGCCAGGCGGCAGGGTAGTCTGCTATCTGGCCTTGGTAGGATCCATCCGATGAGGTGGTCTCCCACCTCTCTAATGCTGGGCTTTTCTTCTGGTACGGTCCATCTGCCCTCAGAGCGTCAGTGGATTCACCTGCCTTTTTGGCAATTGCTTTCTCTCAGCTGCCCAGTACAATGCTGTTTGTTGACTTTCAAAGAATAGTGATTTGACTTGGAACAGCACTTTGAGTTTAGCAGGGTAGGGAAGAACATACTGAATGTTTATGGCCATGAGCTTCCTTTTTACCTTCAAAGAGATATTTAAATGTATGCTCTCCCTTGGCGGTGTAGTCAGGGAATAGCATCACCTTAGAATCTGTACAGCGAATATAACGTAGGCAGTAATCCTGCTACAGTGCATCATCCCTATCCGCATAGTTCAGTAGCTGCATGATGATGGATCTGGGCGTGGCACCAGGCAGCAGTCTAGGGGAGAGTGCTCTGTGAGGTGAACACTCTCTAATATGATGCAGGAGAAAAGCACCCCATCTGGGATTCATACCCTCAACCTGTCTGTAAAGAATTTTTCTGGTTGCTATTCCTCTATGCCCTCCAGCAGACCTACCAACAAACAGGTTATTTCTGCATGATCGTCTCTCCACATTCTCCATTCGGTGTTTGAGGAGTGCAGTTAGTTCTTTCAGTATTTCAAGCTCCTTACTGGTGGTGCGTGACACATATCTTCTAGACAGGAGATGCACTCTCTGCCCCAGTAGTTCTCACTGATAAATCTCATGAGTCCTTGCAAAAGAGGGAGACCTCCAACCCCACCCCACCAATCTTATCATTGAGATCTTTATGAGAGTGCTTAATTGCCTGCAGTATAATGGCTGGGGAAAATGGCTCTTCTTGCAGGTGGGGAGCTGATTCCAATTCCCCATCCCCTGCCATCTCCGGAGATGCCAATGTTTCACATACTTGTCTATTCAGCCTTAGCCTGTCACCTTGCTTTCACCATTTTGGCGGTCCAGACAGAGTACCTCTTCACCCCTGTTTCTCCAGGGCAGGAAGGTATAGTTATTGTAGAGTAAGGCAGGGGCACAGACTCCAAGATGGAAGTCCCCTATGTTGGGTCGCTCCCCTAGCTTGGTCTTCCCCAGGGGCCAGTCTAAAAGCCTCATTTTAATTCCCCATTGTGATTTTCTGCAGTCCGCAGGCATGGTTCAGTCCGCATGGAAGGTGGACAGTGAGGGTGGGTAGTTGGAGGGCCCTTACATTCGGTTTCAACTCTCAATGCCACATCACAATTTCTAGAGACCTGCCACCTGAACAGGGTCTCACCCCAGCCGCTCCTCGCCTCCTGGCACTTAGTCTGTGCTGTAGCTCCTATTGATGGCTCCCGGTCTTGCACCACCTCAGGGTAACAGCTGAATGAACAATGGATTTAGGCCCACATCTCTGTAAAGAGGGGGAATGTCTGACATTGTTCAACATGCTGTCCATCAATTTATTTTTTTGCATATTTTTCACCCCGAGTGGGACAGGTATGCCCAGATGTGGGTCCCATGCTCTCCATGACACTGGACTCAAGCTATCCTGGCTGATGAGGGGTGACACCCTGAAACCAGTCCTAGAATGCTTGTTTCCAGGGAGGACCTGGTCTGGCAATTCGGGCAGGACTGTTCCCGTTGGGAGCTGGAGCAAGGCTGATTTGCATATGGCTGGGTTTAAACTAAAATGACATGGGGAGCAAAAAAAACATGGATTTAGGCCCGATCTCTGTCCTGGGGTGAATGTTTGACATTGTTCAACATTCTGTTCATCAATTGTTGTTTTTGCATTTGTCACACCAAGTGGGATGGGTATGCCCAGACCTAGGGCCCATGCTCTCCATGCCACTTAGAGTCAAGCAGCCTGGCTGATGAGGGGTGAAACCACGAAACCGGTCCTAGGATGCTTGTTTCCAGTCCAGGTAGGACCTGGCCTGGCAGTTCGGGCAGGGTTGTTCCTATATTGGGAACAGGGTCAAGACTGATTTGCATATGGCTGGGTTTTTACTTGAATGGCATGAGGAGAAAAAAATAATGGATTTAGGTCCAGATCTCTTTCCTAGGCTGAATGACTGAAATTGTTCGAAAGTCCGCCCATCAATTGTTTTTTTTGCAATGGTTCAGAAGCTGCCACAGCCAAACAGGACATCCCAGTGTCCTGTGAGGGGCAGGTCAAGAATCAGGAAGAGGGGGCAAGCACTGGGAACAAGAAGACATTCCCCCATGGGCTGTCTCCTCCTGGATGGGGCTGGATGCTGCAGAATCCAGCTTCACCACTTCTGCCTTGTACCACAATTCCCAAAAATGTTCCAGCTTGCTCCAATCCCCAATATTCTCGATCTATTCTCTCACATGCATCTTTAGTCCCTTCAACTTTAACAGCTTTAAATCCTTGTCCCCATCAAGTTCCTGACATTCTTTCTCAACTTCCTATTCTGTGTTAGAACAAATCTCCATTAATCTGACACTTGTTCTATTTTCACGTATGCCTCGCTTACCAAGCTTGCAGCTTCCTTGCTCATGTAAAGTAATTTTTCTCTAATTGTTATGCCTTAAGTCCATTCCTACATTGTGTTTCATGATTTCCTCAAACTCTGTTCCAATTGTGCAACAAGTCTCTGCTGCTTCAGTCCTTTGCTTCGTGAGGTGATGTTTAGAGTCATATTAGTCATGGCCCATTCTGAAAAAGGAGTTGTAGAAGTCTCTCCCTGTGGGTTGCATGGAGCTACTGTACTGGATATTTCTGACAGGTTCTGTGAGACACTCAAATTGGGGAGATAACTATAGTATCTGATGATTGTGATTTACCCAACACACTTGTTGTGCTTAAATCTTGGGGGGGGGGGGGGCATGGCTAACAGCAGATAGAGTAAATAGCAATCTCTGGCACTCCTGCGGGAAATAACCCCCATCCAGTGCCATCCTACTCAAAATCCTGGTCCTGGGTCCAGCAGTGTGATGAGCTAAGAACATGAACCCCTAGGTGTCCTAATTTCAACCTGTTGAGCAGCCAGGCATTGTAACGTTGACCCATAACCTGCCCTGAGTGGAGCGGTGAGGCTGCTAACACAAAACGGTGGCAAAGCTCTATATAGGTGGACTCCTGGTGTGATTGAGTCTCTTGCTGGGGCCCCAAGGACTAGTTTGTTTCTGCTGCATTACAAGGGGCCAGGGACAGGCGGAGACTGCTGGGCCGACAAAGACATTGATATGTGGTCCTGGAGGGCAAACAATCCAGCGCTACAATAGTCTCGCCGTCACGGAGCGCTGGTAAGGAGAACTGCTTCAGCAGCGACTGAGAGCAAGACGTCCACAGCGGTACACCGGCAGTGACCGGGTGGAGCAAAGACCTGACCCCGGGGAGATGGCTGAGATGGGCAGATACAGCGGAGGCCACCGGGAGCAGGGCTATGCTGTATGAGGTACTTGGTGCTGCTGGGCAGGGGATGCCACTGAACACCACCCTCACCGATGAGTGGCAAGCCAATGGTGAGATTGCAGTGGGAGCGAGGGAAACTGTTGTGCCCTTGTGAAGAGGCAAGGGTGCCCGGAAGTAGCTGCATAAGAACAGGGCCCACATACAGTAAATGGGGAGACCCCTCATGGACACTGATTAATTTGGGGAGGAGAAGAGCGGCTATAGACAAGGGGGAGAATAACCAGAGAAAACGACAGCCCCCAAACACCTCCGCCACCGACTGGATGCAAGATAGGGCTCAGACCTTGTGTGGCACTGCGCGCTGAGCCAGGGCCTTGCTGGTAGGGTCCTTGAGTATTTGTCCCCCCATCGCCTCCTGCTGTACATATTAAGGGCCTTTAGGAAATTTGTAGAAGTTCTCATAAGGGAGTAGTGACTGGAGTGAAGAGAGCTTTGAGGGACATCATGAAGGGCAGACTGCGTACAAGCCGTGAGTACAAACCCAACTGGTACAATCACCCAGAGAATGACGGAGCTTGAGGGCCCCATCTGGTAGGCTGTAGGCAGCTAGTATTTGCCATATATCCAAACTTGTGGCTCCCTCGTGCCCTTGAAAGGAGAAATGCTGCCTGTGAGGGCCCATTGACAGCTGGTAATCAGACTCCTGACTACCAGCACATAATTGGGTCTATTGGACTTCCGGCTCCTACATAGGTACCATAGCTCTGCATAGAGTGAACTGTGGGAAATACCTTAGATTATCGAGTGGCTGCGATGGTGAAGACCACCAGATGGAGAGACCCCGAAGCATGAGGGCCAATGACAGAAAAGGGAATTGACCCCCAGACTATCTCCTAAGGGGGCCCCTCTTTACAAGACATTATGAATGCAATAACCACCTCTAGCGAAGCATTGAAAGCCAAAATAGACATGTTGGTTGCAGATTTGTGTCTAATGAGAGCGGACCATCGTCGATTGGCAGCGCGGGTCACCACAACAGAAAATACACTGACTGAGATGCCTCTGGCACTGGCCGACATGACTGGGCAAGTGGCTATAATGAAGACCAATGTTCAGATGCTGGAGACCCGTGCAGAATATGCTGAAAATAAATCACGGTGTAACACAATACGCATCGTGGGTGTTCCAGAGCGCGTGGAGGGGAGAAGCATGGTAGACTACTTGGAGAAGTGGATCTGAGAAGCAGTCGCAGCAGAGGGTCTCTCCCAGCACTTTGCCCTACAACAGGCACACAGGGTCCCGATGAGCCCTCACTGCCAGGAGCCCCACCGTGCCTGGTGGTGAACACATTGCTTCACTATAAAGATCGGGACTTTATTCTGCACAAAGCCAGGCTGAATGGCAAACTCACAGTGGAGAATAGAGTGGTCCGGATTTCCCCAGATTTTTCAAGGGAGGTACAGCAATGCCGATCAACATTTTCAGAAGCTAGGGCCGACTCCAGCAGATGAATGTGCCAGACACAATGTTGTTCCTGGTTGGCTCCGAGTAGTGACACAGGGTGGAACTCCATTTTTACAGACCCCAGAGAAGTTATGGAGCTGGATTAAATTGCAATTGCGGCAGGGACCATATTATTGACACAGGGGCCCCCACACTGATAGAACCAGCTCATGGCGAAGTATAAAAAAAGCACCATGGCAGCTCCATCCCAGGCAACAGTGCAGCAAAAATGAGAGAAGGCAGTGCAGGTGGTGGCATCTTTGAGCAGTGGCAGGAGCAGCTCCCAGTCCAATGAGGATCAAAGAACCCAAAGCCAAGACTCGAACCGCAGACAGCTCCTGCAGCAAATCGGAAATTGAATTGCTGAACGTGACACCAGGAACATCGGATGAGTTAATCTGAACCCATCAGCATACTGCTATTGTTGTTTAAGGCTGATTATGTGAAAGAATGTTTGTGCTCAGAGTTGCCTGGGAGTTTGGTGTACAGGCCTGGTCACTGGGAACATACTTAGTCTATTTTTGATGTTTGCTAGATGGGGGAGACCCTAGCAGATTGCACGACATTGCCACACCCCTATTTCCGTGTCACCTGTGAATTCTACTGCAAGTGATTGTTTGATTGATTGACTGTTTGGATGAGAGGTAGTGCCTGCTTCTCCTGGGTAATGGGAGTTGGGGTGAATGTTTTAAGTTGATTTCACGGGGACACATTAATCAAATCTTGTTTGCTTATTCTTCAGGGCAGGCAACAGTGGGTCGCTATAGTATTATGATAAAGATGAGAATGCAGGCTGGCTACGGCTGGGTGACAGTAATATTACGGTATGAATGCTCCCGGAACGTATACACTGTTAACTTGGAATATCTGAGAGATGCACTCGATGGTGGAGCAATACAAGGTGTTTTCTTACTTAAATCGAAGGGGGATATATATTGCACTACTGCAAGAGACACTCCTCACACTGAAGGGGTAGCACTGGATAAACGCTGGAGAAGCCAGGCCTAGTACGCCACATATTTGGCCTTTGCAAGAGGTGCACTGGTTTGGATTAGTTCTGGGTTGCATTTCCAATACACAGGAAGCCTGATAGCCACTATGGGAGGCATGTGGTGGTGAAGGGCCAGATGGCTGGCAGACAAGTAGTGCTCATTAACATATAAGCCCTGAAAGTTGATCAGGGAACATAGTTGGATCGCCTTTCGAGCACACTGACATCCTACCTAGAGCAATCAGTTGTGAAGGGAGGGAACCTTAATAGTATAGTGGACCCGCAAGCTCATCGCTCCCATCCTCCACTGCGGGAGTCCCCAATAATTAGAAAGGCCAGGTGCTTTGTAGATTCACAGGTGCAGTGGGGGCTTCTGGATTCCTGGCGGAGACTATAGTCATAATTGAGGAATTATTCCTTCTACTCCAGCCTGCTTGACCTTCATGTGCAGCTATACACATTCCTGCATACCCCTGACCTACACTGGCAGTTAAAATATGTGGAATACTTAGCAGGCACCATCTCTGATCACAATGCGGTACTATTACATCTAAAATGGGAGGGCCCCATCACGAGTATCCCCACCTGTCATTTGAACCCAGAGGTATTAGAGGATCCAGTGTTCTGAGAAGAAATCGTGGCTAGTCTCTGACACTACTCCAAGGACAACAATGGATCTGCATCTTCTCCATTAGTGGAATAGGACGCCTTTAAATCTGTAATAAGAGAATGGTGCATTCCAGTGGAGGTGGGAGACAGGAGTATGCTGTTGTGCGAGGTCACACAATCAGACCAAGAATTGCAGGTAAAAGAGAAGGCCAGACCGGTACATCCAGAGGTCCACCAGACACTATTAGATACTAAGGAAAAAGTGGCAGGACTGGTACAAAGACTACGATGCTTTGAGTTTAAGCAATATATGGTGATAGCCCATGCAGAGCGCGACTGTACAGTTTCCCTACTAGGCTTGCTGGTCAATCGGGAAAAAAGCGGCTCAACTGTTGTTGAGCTTGACTCAGAAGATGCTGGTCGACAAACAACTGGAAGAATAACGCGCATTTGCTGCAATACTCATCAAAATTGTATACGAGCCTGGTGGTACCGATCGGTATTTCCAGAGCAGTCTTCAGGGAGCTGGACTCTTTATTAACGTTATTCCTCTGGGGCTCAGGTCACAGAAGGGTGGCACTAGCTACATTTCATTGCCCATTTAACAATGGAGGGCTGGCAGTGCCAGACTTCGAATCCTATTACTTGGCGGCGCAACTCCAACAGTCCACTCAATGCTAGTGAGCAGACAGTCCCCAGATCACGTAAACGGACAATTTGTCCCAGAACTCCCCAGGATAATGGGAGCATGTGTAAGAATTCTGCAAACCTCAGATGAAGATATGTCATAAATCAAAGTGGTGCTCCAGTGTTGGACCCGTTGCTTATAAAAAACAGACACAAAGACCCCCACTGCCCAGCCATCCCCTTGAAGATGCTGCACTGCTTACCTTATGGCAGGCATTGGAAGGGCATGAACAAGTGGGTGGAGGCAGAGTGGAGAAGATGGGTGACCTGTTTTGTGAAGGCAAGCTTCTCTCATTTGAGGATTTTTGCGACAAATTTGAACTTCTCCAAGGTCATCTCCTACTGCATAGAGTGGTGACGAACAAGTTACTTACCTGTGTTTGTAAGAGACATGTATTAGTTATAGAGTCCTTACCTTAGAATTACCCCAGATGTCAGACTGGATCCAGAGAAATTCTTTATTAGCAGCACCCATGCACGTCAGTAGGTGGCGTTGGTTGACTCCGCATCCGTCCTCAGCATCGTAGTCGCTGGGATGACATTGCGGTGTCTACTTAGATACCACTCCTGCACGCTGATGTCAGTTCTGACACGACTTTCCACGCTAGAAGCGCAGAGCCATGCAAGACCCCGACCGACCAATTGTGCACAAACCTAGGGCCCTGTAAGTGAGTCCCTATCCCTAGAAGTAAGCTCCCAGAACGGGAAAGATGGGTGGGACGGTAAGGAATCTACAACTAATATATTTTTCTTACAGATACATCGTTTCCGAAGGTAAGTAACTTGATCATCTGAAAGAGATTATTAGTTATAGATTCCTTACCTTAGAATAGATACCCCAGCACTACCAACCCTGGAGGTGGGTCTGCGAACTAATTTCACACCAGGAAGAGCTGGAGAACAGAACGGCTGAAAAAGCTGTCTCTCCGGACTTGGCTGTCCAGGCAGTAGTGCTTAGTAAATGTGTGCAGGGATGCCCCCGTGGCTGCCTGACAGATGTCAACCAGCGAAAAACCATGTCTCAAAGCAGTAGTCTCTGCCAGCGCCCTGGTAGAGTGGGCGCGCAGTTCTACTGGAGGTTCCTTTTTAGCCAAAGAATAACATATCTGAATGCATAGGACACCTCATAAAGAGATGGTACATTTGTGCACTGCACCTTTCTTGGCGCCCATATAAGGATGTATGCCGTTACTACGCATGCTTTTACAACGCATGCCTTTACCACGCAGGTTTTACAACGCAAGTCGTTACAACGACTTGCGTTGGGGGGCGCTGGATAGTGAATAGTTTAATTTAGTATTCCAAGTCCAGTCCCCGTGGATAGTAGGGAATGTTTTGGATAGTAAATTAAACTATTCCCTATCCTACAGCGCCCACCAGTGCAAGTGGTTGTTACGACTTGCGTTGTAAAAGTTGTGTGGTAAAGGTACTGCGTGGTAAAAGTTGCGTTGTAAACTCTGTTCCCCCCATATAACCCACAAAGAGCTGATCGTCCACGCAGAAGTCTTTAGTGCGGTCAAAGGTAGAACTACAGCAATACCGCACATGTTTTGGGTCCAGATGGTGGAGTCTCTCCTCCTTTTTGGAAGGGTGCGGAGGCGGGAAGAAGGTGGTCAATGTGATGGTCTGACTTATGTGGAAAGAGGTTACCACTTTGGGCAGCAAAGAGGGCCTAGTGCAAAGAACCACTTTGTCCAGATGGACAGTATGAAAGGGTGGTTTGGAAGATAAAGCTTAAAGCTCACTCACCCTGCGAGCAGAGGTGATGGCAAGCAAGAAAGCAGTCTTTAAAGTAAGGAGACGAAGAGGACAATTATGTAGTGGCTTAAAAGGAGCACACATAGGATAAGTACGGACAAAATTCAAGTCCTACTGGGGCATTATGAAAGGAAAAGAGGAAAGAGATGAGTAATGCCCTTCAGAAGTCTGTTAACAATAGGGGACTTGAAAAGAGAAGGCTAATCAGGAAGGCGAAGAAAGGCCGAAATGGCCCAAAGATGGCCTTTAGAAATGCCCAGAGCAGAGCCCTGCTGGGCCAAAGAAAAAATGAAGAGGAGACCCTCTGAAAGAGGGCAGAAAGGGGGTCCACAGCCTTTGCTGTGCACCATGCCCCAAGTTTGGTCCACCTACAGGCGCATACCGTTTTAGTGGAGGGACACCTGTCTGCCAAGATGACATTACAGACTTCAGGTGGAAGGTCGAAAGCTGTCATCTGTCACCACTCAATCTCCACTCAAGGAGGTAGAGGCTGGACAAGTTAGCGTAGAGGACCATCCCCTGCTGCTGCGAAAGAAGATCCTCCTGAAGAGGCAGTCTCATCGGAGGATCGATGGCCATGCTCAAGAGCTCGGGGTACCAGACTCTTCGTACTCAGTCCAAAGCCACAAGCATGACGGACCCGGTCACGCTTTAACTTATTCAGCACTCTCGGCGGAAGTGGTACAGGCGGAAAGGCATACAGGAGGCCGCAATTCCACTCATGACGAAAAGTGTCGCCGAGCAAGTGCTGCCTTGGAAACTCTAAAGAGCAGAACTGCTGACACTGCACGTTCTCTCCAGTGATGAATAGATCTACCCCCACCGCTGAAAGAGACCTTAGACCGAGGGAAGGATCCATTCGTGATCCATGATGCACCGCCAGCTGAGTTTGTCCGCCCTGGTGTGCAGGGCACCTGCCAGGTGTTGAACCACCAGGGTCATGCCCTGATGTTCAGCCATGTCCAAAGGTGAATAACCTCTTGAGATAGGGTCCATGACCGCACCGCGCCCTGTTTGTTGCAGTACCACATGGCAGTGGTGTTGTCCGTGAACACCTGCACTACTCTACCTTTGACAGAAGGAAGGAATGCTTTCAGTGCAAGATGATTCGCCCGGAGCTCCAGAAGGTTGTTGTGGAGCCCGGACTCCACCGGAGACCAGCGGCCTCTGATCTCCGTCTCTCCCATGTGGCCGCCCCATCTCAGGAGTGATGCATCCATCATTACTGTGAATTCTGGCTGGGGAAGGGAGAGGGATCTGCCTTGAGCCAATCCTGGTTCGTGAGCCACCACTGCAACTGACTTGCAGTCCCATCCGAGATCTGGATGACATCGGAAAGATTCCCCTGATGCTGCACCCACTGGAACTTCAGGTCCAACTGCAGAGCCCGCATATGCCATCTGGCATGATCTTCCAGAAGGATGCAGGAGGCCATGAGGCCCAGCAACCTCAGTATCATTCTCACAGAAATCCGGGATAAAGGCTGAAACATCAGTATCATAGCCTGAATATCCTGGACTCGCTGCTCGGGAGGATAAGCCCAAAACTGCACTGTATCCAGAACTTCTCATATGAAAAGGAGCTTCTGAGGGGGAATCAGGTGCAACTTCGGCAAGTTGATAGTCAACCTCAGCGAGTGCAGGAAGTCCGTTGTAGTCTGGAGGTGGGAGACGACAGCCTGGGGTGAACCCACCTTCAATAGCCAGTCGTCGATCTAGGGGAAGACTGGAACCCCTGATCTACGCAGATGAGCTGCAACCACTGCCATCACTTCTGTAAACACTGAGGGGCACTGGTTAGGCCAAAGGGGAGCACAGTAAACTAAAAATACTCATGGCCTACCGTGACCCGTAGGTAACGCCGGCGAGCAGACAAGATGGGATGTGAAAATAAGCGTCTTGCAAGTCCAATGCTATCATCCAGTGTCTAGGGTCGAGAACAGACAAGACCTGAGCCAAGGTTAACATTCTGCAATTCTCCTTCCGAGGGAAGCGATTGACGTCCCTGAGGTCTTAGATAGGATGCAGGCCATTCTCCTTCTTGGGTACCAGGAAGTGGTGGGAGCAACCACGACCTACTTCTGGCACAGGGACCCGTTCGATAGCTCCCTTGGCCAAGAGAGCTGCATCTTCCTGGTGGAGAAGGGCCAAATGATCCTCTGACATGGGATGGAGTGTTGGTGGCATGAAGGAAGGAGGTGTCTCAAAGGGGAGGGAGTAGCCCCTTCCGACTTCTGCAAAACCCACCCTTCCAACGTGATGTTGAGCCAGTGGGGGAGGTGATGGCGGATCCTGCCACCCACTGGCAACTGGTGGCCCTGAAAGGTCAGACTAGGAAGGTTTGAAGGTTGCTGCAAAGGGGGCATTGGTTAACTGACCCACCCGCTGGCCCCAAGACCTGCGACACTGGCTCCCACGTCCCGGCCACACATAGGGTGGGTAGTTTCCACAGCACTGTTGATCTGGGTGGAACGTTTTGGGGCACTCCTTCCGTAGCCACAAAAGGGTCAAAAGTCAGACTGCATGAGGCGGGAAAATGCTGCACAACCCACGGATCTGGCCGTAGCCCTAGAGTCCTTGAAACGCTCGAGCGACGGCCATCAAAGGCCATGTCCAAAAGACTAGATTAGACATCCCTAGAGAAGCCAGACATTCTCAGCCAGGCTTAGCGCCTCAGAGTTACCGATGTGAAAAACCTTTCTACCTGGCGAGTTGGCGGTATCCTGCCCACACCAGATGGTGAACTTTGCTGCACCTCGACTCTCAGCAACAGCGTGGGTGAACATGGCCCGGGCCTCCTCCGGGCACTGCAGCAGCACTTGCGCAACTGTATCCCACACCGTTTGTGTGTAGCGGCCCGAAAGCAAGCAGTGTTCGCCGACCGCAGTTCTAAGATGGCCGAAGAAACATCTTCCCAAGATGGTCCAGCATCTTGGATTCCCTATCTGGTAAAACAGTTGGAAATGCGCCTCTTGAGGACGAGCCTAGGACCACCAAGCTCTCAGGGGTAGGGTGTTGAGAGAGGAAAAGGATTCGCCCGGGCCAGTCGGTGGCGTCCGGCAATCATCCTGTCCACAGGAGCCCCTGTGCTGGGCTTGGACCAAGTGCCCCGTAGGACGTCAGTGAGGACCTCATTAAAAGGCAGCAGGGGCTCCGAAGAGGCTGCTGCTGGCTGAAGCACCTCAGTCATGAGGTTAGTCCGGACAGCCACCATACGAAGCTTGAGGCCCACGGACTGAGTCGCCCTTCACAACACAACATCGTAGGAGGCTCTCTACTCCATAGCCACAGTCGGGGGACAAAGCATACCAAGGTCTGGGGAGGTATCCAGATCACTGGCATCACCCAACTCCTCTCTCCAGTCCAGCTCCTCAAGTTGGTCTGCTAGAGGGTCAATAGACCCTCCAAGTCCTCCTCACCCTCCTATGGCTACCAGTCAGGGCGGTAGGGAACGCCAGGGATGAAAAGTGGTACAAAAGTACCCTCTGGCGCCAGCAGCACCGTGTCCCCGTAGGAGGTGAAGCTGGGGTAAACGCTGGTTGGGGACAAAACTGACATCTGGGCATCGCCACTGAAATTGGCGCTGGGATATGTACCTTGAGGTCGACAGGCACAGATATTGAACCAGGCTGGAATCCTTGGGGCTCTGTGGTGCAGGGGCCAGAGCCGCTGGCATCGAAGGCTCAAGGCACCCAACCGAGTCCGTAGGGCCCAAAGCTGAGCCTGCATGTGGAGTCGGGCTGCCCAAAGATGCTGTGCAGCGCTTCATAAAATTGAGGAAGCTGGGCAGGGGATGCTATGGGAAAGGGAGGGAAGCGTGCAGCCGTCCCAACAGGCTCTGAGGAAGGAGCCAGAGAGTGACGATTCTCCGGGTCCCGCGTCGCATCGGCCGATGGATGGGGAGAAGGCGAAGATCGACAATGCTTTTACTTACCTAAGGTTGCAAAGACCTCGATAACGAGTGGTGGTGGCTTAGCGACCGGTCCAGCAACCTTCCCCTTGACTAGGGCCTTGAGCGGCGCGGAGCAGACTGCCGGGCCTCCAAAAGGTTTCGGGACTGCTCCCGCAAAGACTTCGGGTTCAGGGCCCGGCAGTCGGAGCACAAATTCTGGTTGTGGTCCTGCTCCAGGCACCAACGGCACACGAGGTGTGGATCGATGACCGACATCAACTTGTGACAAGAGTAGCACAGGGCTTGAAACCGGGCCAACGGCTGGACATCCCTTATCCACCAGGAGTCAAAGACTCAAAAGACGTTGACAAAAAGTTGAAATATTTTAGTCACAAAGGTACTAAGGGGCCAGCTCTCTCTGGATCTGCACTGTCTGGCACGGAAAAAGAAAGAACTGGCGTCAGCACGCAGGGGCGGCATTTAAGTAAAAACCACAACGTCATACCAGTTACCACGACAATGCCAACAGACGTGGACTCGACTGACTCCACCTACAGAAGCGCAGAGGTACTGCTAAGAAAAAAGTTCTCTGGCTGATGACGGGTGTTACCCAGAAACTGGTCCCAGGATGCCTATTTCCGGTCCAGGGAAGACATGGCTTGGCAGTTCGGGCTGGACTGTTCCCATGAGGCACAGGGTCAAGACTGATTTGCATATAGCTATGTCTGAACTGGGGTGGCAAAGTGAGCTAAAGAATGATGATGGATTCAACCCAGATCTGTGACTGTAAAATTTCAGTGCTACGTCTATCATCTCCTTGTGTTTGCTTTTTGGGGGTAATTCTAAGGTATGGAATCTACAACTAATAGTCTCTTTCTGACAGGTGTGATATGCGTGCATTGGTAACAGGAATGTCTGAGCCATACCACCAAACAGTGCCATTACATGGTAAGGTTGGTGGGCACCATAAAGACAGTCTCTTGCCTATATAGAGCGATACAGGAGTAAACATTAGCCACTGAAGACTCTGAAGTCTAACTGGGAGGAGGACCTGGGGATCCCCATTATAGAAACAGTTTGGGGTAATATTTTAGCAAGAGTACCAAACGTCTACAGAAATGCATGATTTAAATTGATTAGCTATATTTCACTACACAGACAATACATATTACAAGGCCATATCAACAGATATTTCCACACATTGGACGTGGCCTGCCCGAAATGCGGAACAGTGGAAGTGGAGTTCAAACACATTATCTGAGAATGCCCAACATTGGTATCTTATTGGGAAGACCTCACAGCAGGAGTAGCAAATACAATTTCCAGGTCAGTCCCTTGTACAATGGGCCACTGCATACTAAACGGGTTCCCCCACACCACCAAGGCAAAGGTAACAAGCAGATTCCAAGACTTAGTTTTCATCCTAGCAAAACGAGAGATTATGAGAAATTGGAAAGCCCTGGGAGGGCCCAGAATAGCAGGGTGGCGAAAGGAACTAGAGAAATGGGGCGGTTACTTATGGAGGCCAGGAGGAGCATTCGCTCCATTGAAATAGAGAGCGCTTCGGAGATACTAATAGAGTCATTGAGACACCCAGACCGAGATACATGAGACCCCACCTCGGAGGGCTCCCCAACACCAACTCCCACTCTGCCTAGAGAGTCTTGCTTAACACTATATTCATGATCACCCACATTGTAGGTGCATCTCTGTCCAACTGTGTGCGATTCGCGGTGCGCATCAGACTAGGCGACCAGTAGTATGCTTGCCCTCATTACATAGATCTTGTAAGATGGAACCGATTTATGTAGTAGTGAGTGTGGTACAATTGGGATTATGGCAGTTGTTTATATTATAATATGTGATGAAATGTAAAGATGTCTGACTTGTGAAAAGGCCTATGAGGCCACGTTGCCTCAAAAAGTAGTCTGCTGTATAGTTAACAAAAGCTTCAATAAAATCTGTGTACAAAAAAAAGCAAGTGTTGAGGTCTGAACACGGGGTCAAGTAGCAGTCTCAGTGTAACTTAGGGGTGAACTAGCTTCTGGAGGGCTTCAGAGAACTGACCAAAACAAACCAAACAAAAAAAATAAAAAATAAACCACCGCCCACCGCCGCAATGACGTGCTAAAAGGGACTGGATGAGAAAAAATCGCCGGAACGCCCACGAGTCGCCTCGCAGAATGACGGACGCCTCTCTCTTCCAATGGCTAGCCTCCATTTATGGAGCTAGCCAATGGAAGACAGAGGCGGGACAAAGCCCACATACTTGTAAACAAAAGATTTTGCCTGCGCGAAACGCTGCTGCGCAGCTTTCGACAGGCGAAACCTAAAAAGCAGGGGTGCTAAAACGCACCCCTGTCTAACACCTCTTCCCACCCTAACAGCGCCCAAGATCTCCCCACCCATCCCAATCCTGACTTGTGCTTTAAGGTCGGTATGTAGGAATGCCAGGAAGTGTACCAGGGCTTTGTCTAATCCATAGTCCAAAAGAATGGACCAGAATTTGGCCCGGTTGACTAGATCGAATGTGGACGATAAGTCCATAAAAGCTAAGTAGATCGGTGAGGATCGAGCAATGTTATACTTGCCAATTACTAGTTTGAGATTCAAGCATTGCTCAACCTTACCGACTTTACTTCTAAATCCCATCTGGCAAGGGTCCAATATTCCACTTTCCTACGTCCATTCCAAAACCCTGTTGTAAAGTACCCTCCCCAAAATCTTCAGCGTATTGTCCAACAGCGAAATCGGCCTATAATTGATCGGGTCAGATCTATCTCCCTTTTTATATATCGGCACGATAATGCTAGTTGTCCAAGTGTCAGGCATGGGAGCTGAGGGCAGGCTGTTAAAAACATTCAATAAAATTGGGGCCCAGGTGACACAGTTGTGGTGTCACCGGGGCTTTAAGTGGAAGCTTTTTCAATATTATATACAAGCCATAGTTGCTGCTTATTTATCTTATGCAACTAACAACCATTGACAACGCCAATAGTCCTCACTTCTTGTAGGTATGATGTTACTTGTATCATATCTGGGGGCAATGACAGAAACAGCAAAATACAAGTCAGGCGGTACACTATGCTGAACACAGACTTTTTGCTTAGGTGTTTTAAGCCAAACCTTTAATTACATTGGTCACGCCCGTTTATGAGACCCCCCCCCCTAGTTTTTCATCCCACTTAAAGCCCTGGCGAGACCGACTGCATTGCATATGCTTGTGTTATACTGTTGCTTCATTATTTTGTCATTTTCAGGTCGAGCCTATAGAGGCAGCACAAATGTGCTGCTTGCTTTGCGAGGCATGGAGCATGGAGTGGAATCTCTGCCCACTCCCCCGCCCATCTTTTTCATAGGCTTGTGTCTTTGTGTTTTCTAAATGCTGCCTTCCGATTGGTTTATAGGCTGTTAGTCCCTCCTTATGACAGCCATGTCCTCATTTATATCCTTCAATGGCTACGGGTGCTTTTACTTCGAGTGTTGCATGGTATGTGTTATTTAGTTTGTGAGCACTAAATCTTCCCATGCTCTCCCCTCCTACTGTAGTCCGTACCTTCTCGCTCTCCTGCCCTCTGCCCACACTCCCGCTGTTCGTGCCTTACTGCTGCCTCCCCCCACTCCAATTTCAATGCAAAAGGTCTCGGGTAAATGCGAGTCCTATTGTATTGCAAATGCTTGTTCTTCTTAGGTTGGGGGAATCTGCCTTCTTGGTTCAGGGCTGCCCCCTAAATACTGTATTTAGGGACATTTTAGGGGTCTTGGGGTCAGTAGCCATGCGGCTACTGACCTTAGGTTGGTTACACCCTTGGTGTGCCTACCCAGCATGGGGAAATGAGCACAATCCCTAATCCTAATTGGGGAGTGACTACCATCTGCGGGGTGGGGTTGGCAGAGGTGGGCACACCTTCTTGGCTGGCTAATTTTTCCGTCTGCAAGGCCTTTGAATCTCCCCTGTCACAGATGGCTCTTCCTGGACTGGGGAGGTGTGAACACCTTCACACAGGAAAGGCTTTGTTTCTGGGTTCGGGGAGCAAAGGCTCACACCCTACGGGTCCACAAACATGTTTTTTGGTGGCAGGCTGGATTTTATCAGTCAGGGAACCCACCAGAGGCAGTTTGTTTTTCAGGGGGCATCTTTAACATGCCCAATGACTGTATGTTTCATTACATTTCACATTGACATCAGTGTGGGTTTAATGTCCTGAGGACTTTGATACCAAACTTCTCAGTTTTCAGTGTAGCCATTACGGTGCTATGGAGGTCGGAATGACAACCTCCCAGCACCATATACTCTTAGTGGCAACACTGCACTTCCAATGTCTAAGAATGGGCTTAGACACTGTAGGGATATAGAGCTCATGCACATGTACCCTCACCATTGCTATTGTGCACCCAGCTAGAGGGGTGGTTGATCTATGCCAAGGCAGTGGGTTGTAGGCATGGCACATAGGGATGTGTGCCATGTCAACTCTTCACTTTGTTCTGCACCACAACACTCAGTCTGCAAAGGCAGTGTGTGAGTGTAAAGGTACAGGGCCTCTAAGGTGGCACAATAAGTGGTGCTACCCTTAGAGACCTTCCCTGGTCACAGTGCCCTTGGAACTAGGGGTACCATTTACCAGGGGCTGACCTCAGGCCAGGGTGCCAATTGGGTTTGGTACAGTTTTGGGGATAGAACCCAGGCCCTGGGAACCTGACTGGCAGTGACCCAGGGTGCATCAAGTCAAGTGCATCAGTAGTTCTGGCAAAAAGTGGGGGGGGGGGGTACTCCAATGGAAATCCAGCTTCTCACAGTACCGCTCAGTGGGAAGCACAGACCTTTCTGGAGCCCCAACACTCTTTCCGGAAAACATATGTTCGAAAACCTCGTAGGGAATAAGGTATCTGAGATTATTATAAATAGTCTTCAGTTATCTTTTTTCTTAGCTGTGCAACTTTCATGAAGTCCAAGCAACCTATTGTGACAAAAAGAAAAGTTAATTTCGGTTAACTTCATGAAAATGCCTAGATAGTCCAGCTTTAAAACTCCCCTAAAAGGTGGGTGTTTAGCCTGCCACTAAAAGAAATATCCCTGTCAAGGTAGAGATGGAATGGTGGTGACTGATACCTATTGTGGATCAACATAGAGCACTCGTTTCCTTACCCTGTTCCGTCAGCTGTATTCCTATTCACTAGCAACTGGAAACCTAATAAGGTACTCACCATCCATGCTCCCACTAAAAGAATATTACACAAATGTAGTAAATGCCACTGACAAACCAAATCTGTTTGGTGTAGTAATTCACAGAAAAACAGCTCTCTGTCCATTCTGGGGCGTGGATACACAAAGGCATCTTTATTTTCAAATATTATTTTCAAAGGGATTCTTTTTGTACTTTCTGGGATACCAATCCAAAGACAAAACTATGCTGTATGGAAGAAAGAAACGTTCTAATATATTAAAAAAATTCTAAGCAACATTTGCCTCCTCTGTGTTTCACACCTTTATGCTAAATCCTTTAGCACTTCACATATTCACATAATTTAGCTTTCCTCCAATGGCTAATGATGGGAAGTGCTGCTTTTTTGTGCCACTTCAGACCAGCAACATCTTAGCTTCCTGAATTGAACAGTGTTGCCTTGCTACCATCTTTCTCTCAGATTGTGATATCATTGGTTATTACCAGAGTGAGATGGCTTTGTGACATCAAAGAATCTTATGGGTCGCTAAGGCGATGGTGTGCCAACATTGGCAGCTGTAGTCAAGACTTTGCTGCCATCTTTGTCAAAGTTGTTACAAGCTACAGAATTTGTTTCTGGTTTAGAGATTTTGTCAGACCTCACCCTACATCATTATAATATTTCTTCACTGTTACATCTTTGTGAAATGACAGGTAAGGAATTCCTCATTTTATATTTTAAATGGCTCATTTATTCCCATACATATGGCTAGATTAGATTAAAGTCTGGACATGTTGGCAGAGCACTGCAGTGGTAAAGTAACTTGATATTGTCTCATTTTGCCCCTTCATATTGTATCCTTCATCATGATTAGCAAAGACATATCAAGAATCAGTAGCCAAACATCAGAGTCTTTGATATGTTCCTCCTCATTCACACCTTATCTCAGTACTTGTAGCTCTGTTAGCACTTTAGCATTGAATACTTTCTACCTTGACTTGACAAGTAAACACAGCGTAGCTAGAGAGCCTAGATAATCACTGACAAAAACCCTTATCTCTGTCCGTACTGTGTTTCCAATGATTAACACATTGTAAAGCTGTCGGGCTACGTTTTTAGGGCATCAATAGCTCTAAACTCTTCATTGACATAACTGCCAGGTCAATAGAATGAGAATTGCGAGTGAGATACTACAGAGAGACCAAAGACAGAAATAAGAAATGAGGAAGATTTAGTAATTAAATATCACTTCTTTCTTCTACCACAGTTTCCAAACATTTTCCAGCTCGCTCCAATCACTAATATTCTTAATCAAATCTCTCACATGCATCTTTAATCCCTTCAACTTTAACAGCTTTAACTCATTGTCCCCATTAACATCCTGAAATTCTTTCTTAACTACTTAATATTTGTTAGAAAAAATCCGCATTAATCTGACACTTTCTATTTTTGCATATGCCTCGTGTACTACCCTTGCAGCTTCCTTGCTCATGTAAAGCAATTTGCTCTCATTGTTATGACCTAAGAAGTCCATTCCTACATTGTCTTTCATGATTTCCTCCAACTCTGTTAAAAGTTAGCAACAAGTGGGGCGTGGCCAAGACTCTGATGGAGTAGGACGCACCTCGCGTTGTCTCCCTCCTCCAGCGGCCGACCCGTAGAAACTAGCAGCAGCAGGACTTGGGGTCACAAACGGGCCCCTTCCTAAACTCCACCAACTCATCTACCCCAAATCTGAAACCCTCTTTGTCTTCCGGGCCTGAGCTGAGGGCTGATACATAGTGGGCGACCGGGGAGAGCGGCTAGGCCCACCATTTTGGGCCCGGGCCTCGTGGAAGAGTCCAGACCAGTGGGGACCTGGGACTCTGCCTGTGGGGGCCCAGGCCAACGATTATTGGTGACCGGGGAGTGGTGCCTGAATTCCGAGGGCGCGGACCGGCCTCCAAAGCCCCCACTTAGGGAGGCTTGATTGCCAGACCCGGCTGGAGCCGAGCAGATCGCTGGACTGGTGGCGGGGTCCGGACGGGCCTCGCCTGCTGGGCGCCCGGCGGGTCCCACCTTCTCAGATCTCTTTGGGACCCAATCAGTGTGGTGGCAGCAGTGGGGATGTGTCCATGTGTGACTGGACTGTTACCTGGAGGGGCCTTTGTCATCTGAGGCCGGTGACGCCATCATCGGGCAGCCATCTTGCAGGCTTCGTCCCCGTGACTAACTGGGTTAGGAGAGGAGAAACCGCCCGCCTGTGCTGCCTGAGTTGAACCGTGGCATCCCCCGGCGGAGAATCTCCCGTCCCTGAAACCACCCCATACCACACTTCAATTGTGCCGCTAGGTAGTGGGATTCAAAGTCAGGGATGTTTATCACCCCATCAGTGGATAATTGCTGAAATGTAGCTAGTTCAACATGCCAAAGGCCCTTGGTCCATATTAAGTCAATCAGGATCGTCTGCAGGTCCCGATAACATACTCCTCGGCACCACGACCAGGAAGGCGGCAAAAAAGTACAGAAGGTGGTGCAATGCTATCATCTTAGCTATGGCTATCTAGCCCACCACTGATAGTGGCACTGTCTTCGAAATCATGACCTCAGCTAGAAAGCTGTCACTGCGGTACCCACATTGCCCTCCAGTTGTTCAGGGAAAGTGCAATATGTTCGGAGCCCCAGGTATTGCACCACGTCCACTCACACCTCATGCCACATAGAGTCGGGGTGGGCACCTGTCTCCCAAAATCGGGAACAGGCAAGTTTTGTGCCAATTCACACATAGGCCAAAGGCCTTTCCAGAGTCGTGAGGAGATGCACTGCTTTCTCAGGTTCTGCTGTGCACAGAGTACCCAGGTAAAGTACCATGTGATCTGCATCGAGGGAGATGTAATGGGAAACTCCGCTGGACTGAATGCCAGCATAGAGCAGTTCGCCACAGGCCCTGCACGCCAGTGTCTCCACTGTAATGACAAAAAGCAGGGGAGATAACAGGCTTCCTGTAGGTTGCCTCTTTCCATGTCACACTACTGGGAGATCGTCCGCCCAGTTTGGATCTCTACCACAGGGTTCAGGTAGAGCAAGAAAGTCCATTCCACAAAGTGATGATGCCCCAGCCTCATACAAAGCATGACAATGCGGAGAAATTCCCCATCCCGACTATCAAAAGCCTTTTCAATGTCTACAAACAAGAAGCCAGCCCATTCTGGCAGGGAATGGCCATCTCTCGGATCTTGAGTGACATTCTACGGCTAGGAAAAAATGGATCAGGCCCAATATGTGGGGCAATAGATACAGTGCTAGGATACCAATGAGGAGTTTATAATCAATGTTCTGAATCGACAACAGCTTGTAAGCCATCACATCAATATCAGGCTTCCAGGAGTTGAGTAGAGGTCAATAAGTGCCTCACGAAGGGTAGGCTGCAAGACACAAGTCATCAGTCCCTCCTGGTACAATGGAGCTGTAAGACCTGGCACCTTGGCGTGAGTCTCCCTTCCACTTTTTGCTGATGTGCCTCCGATGTTTTGCTGGTTTTCCGATACTCAGGGCACTGCGCCACGGCTGATCCGTGCCGCAGTGCAAGTGCTCCCTACTGTAAAATTGTACATACGATTGGTATCCATGATTGGTTCTTTGGATTTACTATTAGTCCCTAGTAAAGTGCACGAGAGAGTGCCGGGGCTTGTAGATGCCAATACTGCTGGTGGGCCTGCAGCGCTGGTTGCGCCACCCACCGAAGCAGCCGTAAAGATGTATCTGGGAACTGCGACCGCAGAACCCGCGTGCGGTCCCGTACTG
The DNA here is from genome assembly GCF_964263255.1 of Lissotriton vulgaris. Classification (NCBI taxonomy): domain Eukaryota; kingdom Metazoa; phylum Chordata; class Amphibia; order Caudata; family Salamandridae; genus Lissotriton; species Lissotriton vulgaris. Next base: position 835,552,400 of record NC_141696.1, on the reverse strand, counting down.
TCACGCTAGCTGGGCAAGTGTCCCCACTTGCCAGCACCGACCCTTCCCTTGACTACATATTAGTCACCCCTATGGTAGGCCTGCGGGCAGGGTGCGTTGTAGGTGCAAGGTAGGACAAGCCCTGAGATGCGTGGCCTGTCCTAGTAGTGACTTACACCCAAGACCGTATTTCACTATTGAAGGCTACCTGCTCCATTAGGCCAGACTGAGCTGCGAGGATTATTACACCCTATAATCCCCGCAGGCTCAAGGAGCATGGTAGCGAGTCATGTTTAGTATGCCTGAACTCAGGATGATAAGATATTTCTTGTAGTCAAGTTTATTTTAGTATCCTGGGTTTGCAAATGCTACTTTTAGAAAGTTAGCATTTGCTTGCTTAACCATTTCAGCCGCCTCTGCTGGTATGTGTATCCGACTGTCTGGGATGTGTGAGTGACAGGACTGGAGGGATGACAGGTGGTGAATGCGCAGATTACACCTTAGTGGGAGGTAGGAGTGCCTCTTGACTCGAACTGTCACTGTGCTCGGCCACCACAATGCTGGCTCCACCCTCCTGGGGAGCGGCGGATGACTCTGCCGGCACCTGGCCCAGGAAGGGCGAAGCCCCCATCAACAAGGTACTCTGGCCACCCCTGTCCGGACAATGCTGGCTCCACCTCCTGTGGGGCGTCTGATGCGCCTGCCCCTCACACTGAGAGCAGAAGCCGGAGTACACCCGCCGGGGTACTCCAGAACTGAGAGTGGCTATGCAAAGGCCCCCCTGGCCTGCGAGAACAAAAGAATTGGCCTATAAAAGAAGGAGCCCTGCTCCTTGAAAATTAGATCCGGTTTGGGCCACAGAAGGACTCTGCCCGACGAGAAGGACCGTGAGAGACAAGGAGGGGTGCTGACTCTTGCCTGTGTCTGGTGCCTTGCTGCTGAAGGAGAGACAGGAGAAAAGACTACGAGAAGACTTTTGCTTTACTTTGTGCCAAACTCTGCTGAAGAGATCTCCAAGGGCTTGCAACTGAACTTGCCCCCTGACCAGCGTCCCAGGACCAGTGGACGCTACCCCCCTCGGAAGGAAGCAACTGCGGGTGCTGACCATCGCCGCAGTATCGACAGAGGAATCTCCTCTAAGGCATCAACGTCATCCCGACCACCGTGACCGGGGCCCAAAGCAACAGCGAGAGCAAATTAAGGACCAGCCGCCGCTGGCCCGAACACCGTGACCGCAACTGCACGGGAGCCCGAGAACAAAGGGAAGGAGGACCCGTCCGGTCCGAGCTCTCGAGGTGACTGCATAGCGAGCAGTCACTCACCTGCAAAGACGGGCAGTTGCCCTACGAGAATCCGCAAAGTCGGTAGCCTGCCCGACAGCCCAGCTGTGAGCCCACAGCTGCACCGACATTTGGCTGGGTACGTCCTGCACTTGGGGACCGTACTGCCACTTGTCACCGCCGCACAACCGCCGCCTCCAGGGTCGGAGCGGACGACGAAGAGAGGGCTCTGCCGCCACAGAACACCGCTGCCCCGGATGACCAGTGACCTGCCCGGCTGAAGAGCCGCAACGATCAGCGATCCCGGGAAGGCAACGCGACGTGGGACAGATCCCCCGGAAGCCGCCGGCTCCGAAAGAACTTTGGTTAACCCCGGCCTACGGGCCTCAAGAGAACTGCATAAGAACTGTGGTAACCCGAATTAAGTAATCTGCAACCGTTTTCATAAAGTACATTGACTGTATTCACAAGCCTGCTTAAAATCTATATAAAGATATCTATTTTTACAGAATACAGTCTGGTCTCGTTGTGTGGTGGGTTGGTTGTAAAGGTGTACTGTTGCAAGTGTTAAACCCTATTTGCCCCAAAGATTAGCCTACGACTGCTTAAGCCACACTACCTAGAGGGTAAGCAGAGGTTGTCTGGAAGGTAACCCTCAGCCCTGACGAGGAAGAGAGAGTCCCTGCTTGTCGCTAGTGTTGCACTGCGCCAACTAGAGCCTCCCCCTTCCTACATTGGACGCAGCGGTGAGGATTTCGAATTTACACTTGCGATATCTATACCTGAGCTTCTGACCACTACACAAGGATTACGGTCCAGTTACTTAGCCACAGACTTTGCTTTTTGAATTTTGCCGAAAGAAGATTCCGAGTGCAGAAACCATGCCGGGCACAAAGAGCCTGGATGGAGCGGAGTCCACGACCTCCGAGGTGTTGGAGGTGGAGTGGGACCCCACCAAAGTGGATAAATATTCCAGGGACGAACTGAAGTTCTTTTGCAAGAAACTCAAGGTCCCGCACGCTGGCTGCAAAAACAAGACCCAGCTCTCCAAGGCCCTGAAAGCCTGGATCGAGTCCCGGAAAACCCCGGAGGAGCAAGATGTCCTCGCCGAGCAGAATGCGACGGAGGAGCAGAATGCACTTGGGGATCTGATCGATCTCGAGAGGCAAGACAGCGAGCACAGCTTTGGTAAAGGCCTGTCACCAGAGGAGCTGGCGGACAGGAAAGAAACCCGGAATCACGAAAGAAAGTTGGCAGAATTGAAAATCCAGCTGGAGCTTGAAACCAAAAGAATGGCGCTGGAAGAGCGAAAGCACCAGATGGATTATGAAGTGAAAATGAGGGAGATAAGTCTCAAGGAGAGAGACTTGGATCGTCCTCCCTCTGGTGGCAGCACATCGCCAGTGCAGGTAGAGTCAAGGGTGCACATCCCGAAGGACGTAGTTAAGGAGTTCTTTAAGGGGGATGACATAGGACAGTGGTTTAGGGCATACGAGGTAGCCATGTCCTCCCACCGGGTCCCTGACAAGGATTGGGGAGCGGGGTTGTGGGGAAGGTTCCTTAGCGAAGGGAGAGATACCTTGCTAGATTTGCCCGTTGAGAATCAGAGATCCTATGCCCACATGAAAGAAGCTTTATTGAACAGGTACGGGCTTACCCCTGAAATGTATAGACAGAAGTTTAGGGGATGTACTAAGCGGCCTGGGAATACGTATGTGGAGTATGTGACTTACTTTTGCAGAGCACTGGATGGTTGGGTGAAAGGTAACAAAGTTAATGATTTTCAAGGTCTCTTTGATTTAATTGCATGGGAGCACTTGTCTGATCACTGTTTTCCTGAGTGACGCCAACACCTGATCGATAGCAAGCTGTCCAACCTGAGGAAGCTTGCTGAGGAGGCGGACCGCTGGCTCAGCACCAGGGTCCACAAGGGTCCCGTGGGAGATTCCGCCAAGAGTGGGCAGGGTCCCCAGCAGAAGAGTGGGGGGGACAAGGGGGGAAAACAGAAAGGGTTCCAAAAAGGCCCCCAAAGTAGTTCCCAAGGGAATCCGCAGCAGGGTTCTCAGCCTCCCCCACCCCCGAAGCAGAATGGGGCCCCGACAGGTAAACCTGTTCCAAAGGGGCCATCAATTGTTTCAAATGTGGCGAGCCTGGGCACATATCCAGTGACCCCAAGTGTCGCCTATTTGGAAAACCCGCACCCACTGGTGCTCCGCCCCGACAAGTGACTAGCGTTCACCTGGGAGAAGAAATGATGGTCCCGGGGGGTGGAGATCCCGTTCACATGACCCTGGTCTCGTTAGGAGACAGCGAGATGATCCCTACGAACTACCTGCCCTCTAACACTAAAAAATATGGGCAGGTGGTGATCATCAATGGTAAGGAAGCTGAGGCTCTTAGAGACACAGGAGCCAGTGTGACTGCCGTGAGGCAGCACCCGGTGTCTCAGGAGCAGGTTGTACCCCATGCCTACTGTAGGGTTATCAACGCTGATAATTCTGAGAGTCAGTGTCCGATGGCTCAAGTTCCCTTCGAGTTGGGGGGGGTCTCTGGTACTCTGCAGGTCTGTGTGAGAAAAACCATGCCTGTTGACTGTTTGCTAGGGAACGACTTGGAGCACTCCCCTTGGGAAAAGGTGGAGAAAACGACTCACCTGCGGATGGTGGGTCTGCCTGATTGGGCGTGCGTGACCACCCGGTCGATGGCAGCCAGTAGGGGTGATCGAGAGGTCCTGGGGCCTGATGGAGAGGCCCAGGAACCGGCCTTAGGGAGAAGGTGCAGGGGGCGCGGGAAGCCGGCCCCTGAAGTTCCTACGGTCCAGGAGGAGGCAGACCTTGAGGGGGATGCCCTGGAGCCTACAGGGGAGCAGATCGCCGAACTGGGGGACCTGCCTGAGCTGACCCATTGGCAGCAAGAAGGAGGACCCTCCAGGGAGGAATTCTGCAGGGAGCAGAAAGAATGCCCTTCTCTCATGGGTATGCGGCAGCAGGCTGCAGACCAGGCCAATGGTGTTCAGGCCAAAACACATTACGTGTACTGGGAGAACGACCTCCTGTATTCGGAGCCTAAGGCTGCTGAACCTGGGTCAGCCCGTGTGCTGGTGGTACCCCAGAAGTTCAGAGCCTTCCTACTGGGTCTGGCTCATGATGTGCCTTTAGCAGGACATTTGGGGATGGACAAGACCTATGACAGGCTTGTCACCCACTTTTACTGGCCCCAAATGCATAAGACCTCAGACGCTTATTGCAGAACCTGTCCGACTTGCCAGGCAAGTGGGAAGACGGGAGGGAAGAACAAGGCTCCCCTCCAACCCTTCCCTGTGGTCGGTACGCCATTCCAGCGAGTGGGTATTGACATCGTTGGGCCTCTGGACCCCAAGACAGCCATGGGCAACAGGTTCATCCTGGTCTTGGTGGACCATGCCACCCGGTACCCTGAAGCCATCCCTCTGAGGACAGTGACGGCTCCCGTGGTGGGGCGTGCACTGATGGGAATTTTCTCACGAGTAGGATTCCCTCTAGAGGTGGTGAGCGACAGGGGGACCAATTTCATATCGAAATATATGAAGTCCCTTTGGCAGGAGTGTGGCGTAACGTACAAGTTCACCACACCCTACCATCCCCAAGGTAACGGGTTGGTTGAAAGATTCAACCGAACCCTCAAAGGCATGATCATGGGCCTGGAAGGTCCGATGAGGCGTAAGTGGGACGTCCTCTTGCCATGCCTGCTTTTTGCATATCGCGAGGTACCACAGAAGTCCCTAGGGTTTAGCCCCTTTGAACTGCTGTACGGCCACCCCGTGAGAGGACCACTGAGTTTGGTAAAGGAAGGCTGGGAGCAATCTCCCAGGAAACCTCCCCAGAATGTATATAGCTACATGCTGGCCTTCAGAAACCAAACCAGACGCTTCAGACAACTTGCTGAGGCAAATCTGGAAGCAAGCCAGGAGGAAATGAAGCGGTGGTACGATCAGAATGCCACTCTGGTCGAGCTTCAGCCTGGACAGGAGGTGTATGTCTTGGCCCCAGTGGAGCCCTGTGCCCTTCAGGATAAGTGGACAGGACCATTTGAGGTTGTGGAGCGCAAGAGCCCCGTGACATACTTGGTGGACATGAAGACGCCCAGGAACCCTTTGCGGGTCCTACATGTCAACCGCCTCAAGCCCCACTTGCGAAGGTCCGAAGTGGGCATGTTGTTGGCAACCGATGACGGAATGGAGGAGGAGTCGGAGCCTCTTCCTGACCTCTTGGTGGCCTGTGAGAAGGATGGGTCAGTGGATGGAGTTAACCTCTCACCCTCCCTGACCGCCGAACAACAGGAGGACTGCCGCCAGTTGCTGGGGCCGTTTCCAGACCTGTTCTCCCTGGTTACGAGTGTCACAGATTGGTGCGTCCATGATGTGGACACTGGAGACAGCTTACCGGTGAAGCATAAGGCTTACAGGGTAACTGACAGGGTACGGGCCTGCATCAAGGAGGAGGTCTCCAAGATGCTTGCCCTCGGGGTGGTTGAGTCTTCCAGCAGTCCTTGGTCCAGCCCCGTGGTCTTGGTTCCGAAGGCTGCTGCGCCGGGAGCCACACCCGAACTCCGGTTCTGTGTGGACTACAGAGGACTCAATTCAGTCACGAAGACTGACGCGCACCCCATCCCCAGAGCTGACGAGCTCATTGATCGGCTAGGGGCTGCCCGGTTCCTCAGCACGTTTGATTTAACATCTGGTTACTGGCAGATCGCCTTGACCGATGGGGCAAAGGAGAGGTCGGCATTCTCTACACCAGATGGGCATTTCCAGTTCCGGGTTATGCCATTTGGAATGAAGAATGCCCCTGCCACCTTTCAGAGATTGGTCAACCAGGTGTTGGCTGGACTGGACGAGTTCAGTGCCGCCTACCTGGATGACATCGCGGTGTTCAGCGGCACCTGGCCCGAACACCTGCGACACCTCTGGGAAGTGTTGATGGCCCTGCGCAGAGCAGGCCTCACAATCAAGGCAAGCAAGTGCCAGATTGGGCAGGGTTCAGTGGTGTACTTGGGACACCAAGTTGGGAGTGGCAAGGTAGCCCCCTTGCAGCCCAAGATCGATCCCATCCTGGCTTGGGAACCCCCCAAGACCCAGACTGCAGTGAAAGCCTTCCTGGGGCTCACTGGGTATTACAGGAGGTTTGTCAAGGGCTATGGCACGATCGTGACCCCCTTGACAGAGCTGACTTCGAAAAAGCAGCCCAGGAATGTGATTTGGACTGACACCTGTCAGAAGGCTTTCGACACCCTGAAGACTGCCATGTGCACGGCGCCCGTGCTCCTGGTCCCCGATTTCTCCAAGGAGTTCATTGTGCAAACAGACGCTTCAGAGCATGGTGTAGGGGCTGTTCTTTCACAGATGACTGAGGAGGGCTTTGACCAACCCGTAGCCTTCATAAGTCGGAGGTTACTTCCACGGGAAAGTAGGTGGAGTGCAATAGAGCGTGAAGCATTTGCTGTGGTCTGGGCGCTGAAGAAGCTAAGACCCTACTTGTTTGGGTCTCACTTCCGAGTTCAGACGGACCACAGGCCCCTCAGATGGTTGATGCAAATGAGGGGTGAGAACCCGAAACTGTTGAGGTGGTCCATTTCTCCACAGAGTATGGACTTTACGGTGGAACACCGCCCTGGCACCGATCACGCCAACGCTGACGGTCTGTCCAGATTTTTCCGCCTTAGTGATGTGGAACTCCCTGGGGAAGGGTAGTTCCCCCCACATTTCAGCTGGAGGGGACACATGTTAGACCTGTCACCTTGGCGTGAGTCTCCCTTCCACTTTTTGCTGATGTGCCTCCGATGTTTTGCTGGTTTTCCGATACTCAGGGCACTGCGCCACGGCTGATCCGTGCCGCAGTGCAAGTGCTCCCTACTGTAAAATTGTACATACGATTGGTATCCATGATTGGTTCTTTGGATTTACTATTAGTCCCTAGTAAAGTGCACGAGAGAGTGCCGGGGCTTGTAGATGCCAATACTGCTGGTGGGCCTGCAGCGCTGGTTGCGCCACCCACCGAAGCAGCCGTAAAGATGTATCTGGGAACTGCGACCGCAGAACCCGCGTGCGGTCCCGTACTGTCACGCTAGCTGGGCAAGTGTCCCCACTTGCCAGCACCGACCCTTCCCTTGACTACATATTAGTCACCCCTATGGTAGGCCTGCGGGCAGGGTGCGTTGTAGGTGCAAGGTAGGGCAAGCCCTGAGATGCGTGGCCTGTCCTAGTAGTGACTTACACCCAAGACCGTATTTCACTATTGAAGGCTACCTGCTCCATTAGGCCAGACTGAGCTGCGAGGATTATTACACCCTATAATCCCCGCAGGCTCAAGGAGCATGGTAGCGAGTCATGTTTAGTATGCCTGAACTCAGGATGATAAGATATTTCTTGTAGTCAAGTTTATTTTAGTATCCTGGGTTTGCAAATGCTACTTTTAGAAAGTTAGCATTTGCTTGCTTAACCATTTCAGCCGCCTCTGCTGGTATGTGTATCCGACTGTCTGGGATGTGTGAGTGACAGGACTGGAGGGATGACAGGTGGTGAATGCGCAGATTACACCTTAGTGGGAGGTAGGAGTGCCTCTTGACTCGAACTGTCACTGTGCTCGGCCACCACAATGCTGGCTCCACCCTCCTGGGGAGCGGCGGATGACTCTGCCGGCACCTGGCCCAGGAAGGGCGAAGCCCCCATCAACAAGGTACCTGGCCACCCCTGTCCGGACAATGCTGGCTCCACCTCCTGTGGGGCGTCTGATGCGCCTGCCCCTCACACTGAAAGCAGAAGCCGGAGTACACCCGCCGGGGTACTCCAGAACTGAGAGTGGCTATGCAAAGGCCTCCCTGGCCTGCGAGAACAAAATAATTGGCCTATAAAAGAAGGAGCCCTGCTCCTTGAAAATTAGATCCGGTTTGGGCCACAGAAGGACTCTGCCCGACGAGAAGGACCGTGAGAGACAAGGAGGGGTGCTGACTCTTGCCTGTGTCTGGTGCCTTGCTGCTGAAGGAGAGACAGGAGAAAAGACTACGAGAAGACTTTTGCTTTACTTTGTGCCAAACTCTGCTGAAGAGATCTCCAAGGGCTTGCAACTGAACTTGCCCCCTGACCAGCGTCCCAGGACCAGTGGACGCTACCCCCCTCGGAAGGAAGCAACTGCGGGTGCTGACCATCGCCGCAGTATTGACAGAGGAATCTCCTCTAAGGCATCAACGTCATCCCGACCACCGTGACCGGGACCCAAAGCAACAGCGAGAGCAAAGTAAGGACCAGCCGCCGCTGGCCCGAACACCGTGACCGCAACTGCACCGGGAGCCCGAGAACAAAGGGAAGGAGGACCCGTCCGGTCCGAGCTCTCGAGGTGACTGCATAGCGAGCAGTCACTCACCTGCAAAGACGGGCAGTTGCCCTACGAGAATCCGCAAAGTCGGTAGCCTGCCCGACAGCCCAGCTGTGAGCCCACAGCTGCACCGACATTTGGCTGGGTACGTCCTGCACTTGGGGACCGTACTGCCACTTGTCACCGCCGCACAACCGCCGCCTCCAGGGTCGGAGCGGACGACGAAGAGAGGGCTCTGCCGCCACAGAACACCGCTGCCCCGGATGACCAGTGACCTGCCCGGCTGAAGAGCCGCAACGATCAGCGATCCCGGGAAGGCAACGCGACGTGGGACAGATCCCCCGGAAGCCGCCGGCTCCGAAAGAACTTTGGTTAACACCGGCCTACGGGCCTCAAGAGAACTGCATAAGAACTGTGGTAACCCGAATTAAGTAATCTGCAACCGTTTTCATAAAGTACATTGACTGTATTCACAAGCCTGCTTAAAATCTATATAAAGATATCTATTTTTACAGAATACAGTCTGGTCTCGTTGTGTGGTGGGTTGGTTGTAAAGGTGTACTGTTGCAAGTGTTTAACCCTATGTGCCCCAAAGATTAGCCTACGACTGCTTAAGCCACACTACCTAGAGGGTAAGCAGAGGTTGTCTGGAAGGTAACCCTCAGCCCTGACGAGGAAGAGAGAGTCCCTGCTTGTCGCTAGTGTTGCACTGCGCCAACTAGAGCCTCCCCCTTCCTACAGGAGCCAAGTGGGGAGCCAGCAGATAAATGTAAGATGCATAGAACTCAACCGGGAGGCCATCTGTCTCTGGAATTTTCCTGTGGGCCATATGGCACACTTTAGCACGGATCTCCTCTGAGAAGTCCTCTCCTATCGCCTCCCCCAACAGCGGAGCCAGTCTGTAAAGCGGGAGGTAAGTTAACCAGTGAAAAATTGTCTATTAGTCTTTCACACCACTACTGCACTACAGTCTGACATGATAATTGGAGAACGATCGATTTATCTCGGCCTATGTATAGAGTCTTGTCCCCACAGGCATTACCAACTCTAGAGTCGGAGAACCACACATAGCAAGATTGGCGAACCATACCAGAGGGGCCCCATTTTGTCCCTCTTGGTGTGTGTGGCAAACCATATATGCTTTGTAGTCTAGACGGCGGAGGCACACAATATATTCCGCCACCTTTTCCTTTGCCTCTAGTAGGGCATGTTGTAGGTCTGGCCTCACTGGTCACAAACGCTCTATATCCCTGATGGCCTGTTCCTGAGTAACAATCCCCCCCAAGATGATTGTCAGCGCTCCTACTGTCTCAGATATGTATTGTCCTTGGTGGACAACTTTGAAGGCCTCCAATGTAGTGAGCAGTGAAGAGGCAGTACCCTCATTCTCAGCGAAAAAGCGCCAGATCCCCTTTCTAATAGCCTCACAGAACACAGGGTCTCCGCAGCTGACAGCCTTCAGACACCAGCATGATGCGTGTATGCGCACCACCACATTGTAGCATTAACAGAAGGGAGATGTGATTCGAAATGGTTCTGGACAAATATTCTATGCCCGTGATTGCCCCTTGCACTTCAGGCTAGCATAAAAAGGTATTGAGGTGGACATGTAGCATATGTGTGATCAAACTAAATGAATAGTCACAGTCTTGCGGGTGGCGATGTCGCCATCCATCCACCAGACCCCAATGGTGCTGCCAGGCAGAGAATCTCTCAGCTAAATGGACGGTGGGGGAATCCCCGAGTGGGGGTGGGAGAGATCTAGGTCAATATCGGTGACACAATAAAAGTCGCTGCCAACAATATGCGCTAATGGCAGGAGACGAGCCAAAACATGGGACAACATGTTGAGAAACAAGAATTGGTCGACGATGGGTGCGTAAATATTAACAAAATAAAGATTTCAGGCATACAAACTGCCTGTGAGGATGGCACAACATACCTCAGCATCGGCTTTCTCACTGATGACTTGAAAAGGGACGCCCCGTCGCACCCAAATTAATGTTCCCCTAGCAAAAGATGAAAATGTGGAGTAAACCCTATGACCCCTATATCACTTGCACAATGCAGCCTCCTCCCGATCATTCAGGTGAGTCTCCTGTCACATCGCTAGGTGGACTCCCCTTTGCCGCAGGTATGCTTCCAAATTAAAGCAGTAAACAATGTTATTCAAGCCCGCACATTCCAAGAAAGACGTTTGTAGGCATTACCATTATCCCATATCTCCAAAGCATCACTGTCCAACAGAAACGCACCTGCTCGTAAGAAGTAGGCAGTGGTGTTTGCCCCACAGCCAGAAGAAATCAAAGAAAGAAGACATCCGCTAGAACCCAAAAAACCAACATCCCACCTCCCCCTCCCCAAGACAGCAAGGCAAAATCCTCCAACCCAACTAAGACATGCAACCAAACAAACCAGTAAGCCAGGGATTCATCTACACCACTCCTCGTGGAGTGTCAGAGGCAGGATGCAGTCCCCATCAAGAAGAGGGAGCCCCAGCGAAGCAACCCCACACCCAGCCATGCAGTAAAACGAAGAAAGCACACACCCATCAAAGTGGCCTTCAAGGCAGAAGATGAGAATAGACACCCCCCTTCTAGGTGTATCATCAAAACCAAAGAGGTCAGTGGGTATCATCAGCAGTCTGCAGGTTGACATGAGACAACTCTCCACTCCTGGCAGTGTCAAGTGTGGATTAAGACTCAGGGCCCGAATCCAAACCACCGGCAGCATCCCCAGCTGAAATCGGTTGCCACTCCAAGTCCACAGATTGTGATTTTAACAGCTGCCTCCACTGCTTTTTACTGGTCACGTTGTGCCTGTGCTATTGTTGTAGTGTCACTCTGTCCCTGTCTGTGCTGAGGCCGGGGTCACAGGATACTCCTCTGGGCTCAGCTCGAGCCAGTCCCACAGACTGGAGATTTTTACAGACTTCAACCTACGTCATCACAATATTTCTTCACTGTTACATCTTTCTGACATGATACGTAAGAAATTCTTCATTTCAGATTTAAAATGGCTCATTTATTGCCATTCATAATGCTAGATTAGATTAAACCTCAAGAATCAAAAGAGGGAGGGAGAAGTTAAAGTGCCACTCAACTTCCCTTGAAGGAACATGCAAAATCAGACGGCATGGAAGAGTTGTGTTGAGACGGGGCAAGGGGGGGCTACACGAAAATTAATTGTTGTGAGACCCTCAATAGTGTTATTCCGCCAAAGGCATGTTCTCTGTTGGCGTACTTAGCCACTGATCGTTACATCATTGGGTCTTTTCCTCCACCAGGAAGGATTGTCTCTTGAATCTGAGACCATGTAGGATGCACCATGTGAGGAAAAAAAGTTTAAACATACCTCCCACCTTTAGAAAGAACACATTTTATTGGATCAAAGGTAGTGGTATTTGTAACAAATTCAAGATGTGAAAAGAGAGGTATTAGGTGTCTCTCACACCTATCTCTGGAAGAACCAGGTCAAAATGTATCAGCCAACTTTGCGCCCTGTGGGACAATGGCTTTTGTGAGGACCGGAAGGTTATTTTATAGGATCCCTTCATGAAGTCAAGTTAACTCAAACGGGACACTTGCTTTCCCTCCAACTTTTGAAGTTTTTACTTCTTTTTTGGTCATATGGGACTATTTGTCCGGTGCTAGCAGGAGGCAAAAAGACATGGAGAGCAATGTGTTATGTATCAGAATCTAGTACTGAGGTTGTCCCATATTTCTAATAATGCATACACCCAATGATTTCTATAATCTGTATTTTTGCTCCATTAAATGAGAACATCTTCAACCCTTTTGGGGTTGTTCGTCTATGTTAGCAAATGTAATAATAATTGCTCATATGTTCCATGCTAGGGTGGATGTTAATTTGGGGGGCTCTATTATCAAAGTTTCCTCTATGCACATTTTGGGCAACTTATGCTGTGTAGATCTCACTGTATTTTGAAATGATAAGGAGTTTGAGTCTAGGTAGATGTAAACATAGACATTGCTTTGAAAATGAACAGTAAGGGTAAAGGAATCTGTGACCGCAATGTTATGTATGTAGTTTTTTAAGGGAGTGAGGTAGTAAAAAATGTCTAATTAGTGCCCCTTTAGAAACTGGTTGACAACTGTCTTGTAAGGCTTCTTACCTTTTTTGACTCTCTTGTTGTCTATTAACTTATAAACATCTGGGGAAGTATGTAATCTAGATGGGCACCCATTTCAAATGACTAATGCCCAAGTAATATTGTCATTGAGTCCTTTGTGGGCTGTGCCTAGACGGTACACGGTTCTTTTTGTAGTAGGTTTCTTTCAGCATTTGTGTCTACATAATCTAGGGTTTCCAAAATCCCCCACCTCAAATCCTCAGTTAAGTGTATTGCGGTGATAAAATGGTTGCTCTGATGCACCTTGTGTTGCTTCTCTGCTCACAAATGCGTATCCTGACTTTTTTCATGGCATGTCTACATATCTTAAGCCGCAAGGGCAGGTGATCATGTAGCTAGGGTGTGATATATTACAATTTGTGTGTTTCTTCAAAGTCCATATGAAATTTGGTGTGAACTGTAGTGCTTTTGTAGTTATGGTTAGAGAACAAACTGAGCAAGTGCCACATGGATAGTTTCTTGTAATGGGAGAAAGTCCTAGCACAGTTGAAATTGTTCCCCCCTTACAACTTTCTTCTTTGGTTGTGGTGAATTAGATGATCCCTAAGGTTCTTTTGTCTTTTATGGGCAAAGTGTGGCATAGGCATATTCAAACTGCCCGAGTTTACTATTCTCCAGTACTTATGTGCTAGGTTTTTTAAGCGATTGGATGCTGCATTAAAGGTTATTACACATGTCAGTGTTTCCTATACTTAAGGTTCTTCTTTATTTTACACGTTTTTATATTACTCTCTGTGTTGGTTCTTTGATTTTTTATAACTTTTTTTCAAGATGGGTTTAGGATAGTTCCTGGATTCTAGTTTTTTGGTTAGAGCCTCTGCTTGGCTTTGAAAATATGTCTTCTTAGTACAGTTACGTCTCAGGTGGAGGTATTGGCTGTAAGGCAGGTTTTGTTTTAAAGACCGAGGGTGGAAACTGTTGTATAGTAACAGAGTGTTCTTATCTGTCGGTTTGTAATATGTCCTGGTGCCGATCTGATGATTCTCTGCAAAGAGGTTGATGTACTGGAAGGGAAGAGTGGTGTTGCTTATCTGGCTAGTGAACTTTAAAAACCTGTTGCATGTATTCAGCCAGGCTACAAAATCATGTGCAGATGTTGTATCTCCTTCCAAGATCATTAAAACATCATCAATATAACATGTCCATAGTTTTATCCAATGCTGGTATGGACTGGTGTTTGTTAGGACATTCTGACGTAGAGTCTGGCCAGGCTTGGGGCAAAGGTACTGCCAATCAAAGTCCTGTGGACCTGAAGGTACAGTGTGTTTTCCTACTCAAAGTAGTTTTCAGTTAATGCCAGTCTACAGCATTCCACGACAAAATGAGTTGAAGTTCTGTATTGCCATTCTGTTTTGTAGAGTATTTGCTCTATGCTCTCTACTGTGGTATTCTGTGGCAAGCTGATATACAAGCTTTTGATGTCAAGTCAGATGAGTGAAATAATCTCTGGGTCAAAAGGAATACCTTGTAGTTTCCTCAGATCATCTGAAGTATCATTTAGATACGTGGGTGTCTTTTGGAATATTGGCCTGAGAAAATGGTCTGTGAACTGTGAAAGTGGCTCCAAAATGGAGCTAATACCTGAGACGATCGGGCAAACTGGTGGGGATCTCGGTTCTTGTGCATTTCAGGAGGAAGTAAAAGTATGGTGTGCGTGGTTCTTTTATGCACAAGAACTCAGACTCTTTTTTTAGATATCCAGCTCATTACTTCAGCTTCTTCTACCATGATGCTGATAGTTCTCCTAAGTCGCTCTGTCGGGTCTTGTGTGATGATACTATGGTGTCTTGTGTCACTGAGACGGTCCCAGCATTGTTTGCTGCAATATGTTTTTGTCAATAAGACTATTCTACTACCTTTGTCTGCTGGTTTTATTATAATACTCTCCTCTTGGGTCAGACCTGTTAGGGCCTTTCTTTCTGCTGTAGTCATGCTGTTTAATGGTCTCATTGAGGAGGTGTATATGTTTTCGATTTCCTTAAAGATGGTTTGCTCAAAAGTCTGAATTTCTACTGGTATTGTGGAATTTGGAGGGTTAAAAGTGAACTTAACTCTCAGATTAGTGACTCCATCGTCTGAGGGTCCTTCCCTATTAGAAAAGAAGGCTTTTAATTTCATTTTGCGTATAAATTATGCCATTTCGCCTTGTAGGTGAAAGTTATCGAATTTTGGTGTAGGGACTGACCCCAATCCTTTGTTTAAGACAAAAATGTGGGTGTTGGCTTTGATTAAAGGCTGGACTTGTTGTCAGAGCATTGCAGTGATAATGTAACTTGATATTAATGTCTTGTTTTGCTACTTTATTTGTAACTTTCTCTATCAGTAGCAAAGACATATCATGAATCAATATCCAAACTTCTGAGAGTCTTTAATAGGTTCCTCCTCATTCTCACCTTATCTCAGTACCTGTGGCTCTGTAAGAACTTCAACACTAAAGACTTTCTACCTTGACTTGACATGTAAACACAACATAGCTAGCCAGCATAGCTAATCGCTGCAAAAATGGCAGGAGGTGTGGAAGCCTCTTCCTGTGGGTGGCCTGCAGATACTGTACTGGATATTTCTGCAAGGTTCCGACTGAGATACTCAAAATGGGGAAATCACTAAGGTATCTTAAGATTGTGATTTATCCAACACAACACAACAGGTGTTGAGGTCTTAGCAAAGGGTGAAGTAGCATTCTCAGTGTAACTCAGGAGTGCACTAGCTTCCGGAGGGCTCGCGTTGGCTGCTCCATTCTTGGTAACTGCATGAACTGTAGCGCCTTGTGCCAGTACTACATTATACAGAGAATAAGCTCCTATTGCTTCAATTACTTCCTCCCTCCATCACTACCTCTTGTCATCTTGCAAAGCTATCCAGGAATAAGCCTTATTGTGGACCTTGGATGCAAACGTCTTCCTTTTCTTTGCGTTGGCAACCTGCTCCCAAAAATTTAGGGCCTCAAAATTTGAGGGTCTAGGCTGGGTTCTCAAATCCTACATTCTCCTTCTCAAATTCTCTATTCTTGATGTGTAGAAAGTAGAGCTCATTAGGAAGCACAGTGGCCCATCTTTGGCTAATTATGGTTTCCCCAAAAAAACTGTTTCCTTTAAGATGGAAAAACTTTATGAATCTCACTCAAATATAAACTATGTTCTATAAATGAAACTTTCTAATATTCTAAAATGTTCTAAGCCACCTTTGCCTTCCCTGTGCTTTTTATCCTTATGTTAAATTCTTTAACACCTGATATGTTCACATAATTTCCTTTCACTCCAATGATTGGTGGTGGGAAGTGCTGCTTTTGGTGCCACTGCAGACCAGCAACATATTAGCTTCCTGAATAGAACAGTGTTGCCTTGCTAGCAGATTTCTCTCAGATTGTAACATCATTGGTTCTTACCAGAGTGAGATGGTTTTGTGACATCACAGAATCCTCAGGGTTGCTAAGGCGCTGGTGTGTCAACATTGGCAGCTGTAGCCAAGAATTTGCCGCCATCTTTGTCAAAGTTGATACATGATACAGGATTTGTTTCTGGTGTAGAGATTTTGACAGACCTCAATCTACGTCATTATAATATTTCTTTACTGTTACATTTTTGCAACATGACAGGTAAGGAATTTCTCATTTTATATTTTGAACAGCTCATTTATTCCCATACATATGGCTAGATTAGATTAAAGTTTGGGCTGTTGGTAGAGCATCGCAGTGATAAGGTAATTTGATATTAATGTCTTGTTTTGCCCCTTCATTTTGTAACCTCCTCCATCAGTAACAAACACATATAATGAATAAGTATCCAAAGTTCTGAGAGTCTTTGACATATTCCTCCTCCTTCCCACCCTATCCCAGTACCTGTAGCTCTGCAAGCCCTTCAACACTAAAGACTTGCTACCTTGACTTGACCTTTAAACACAACCTAGCTAGCAAGCATTGCTGATCACTGGCAAAATCTTCACCTCTGTACCTAATGTGTTTCCAATGATTTGCACATGATGTAAAGCTAAGTACTAAGCCCTTAGGACATTAACATCTCTAAACTATTAAATTGACACAAATGGCAGGCCACCAGTATCAGAAATGGGAGTGAGATACCGAAGAGAGTACCAGAGACAGAAATAAGGAAGATTTAGGGCCCGATGTAGGTGAAATAGATTTACCGATTTTCAATTACCGAATTTTACCGATTCGGTAATTAAAAATCGGTAAATCTATGTGGTGGACATGTAGGTATTCCAGATGTGCTGGAATACCGAATCGGATGAATTCGGTATTTACCGAATCGGTAATGCCAATTCATTCCTATGGGCTTTGAAGCCCACAGGAATGAATGGGCATTACCGATTCGGTATTTACCGAATCTGTAAATACCGAATTTCACAAGGGTGCAGGGGGTGTCACTTTGACACCCTCTGGGACCCCCAAAACAGGCTCAGGTGCCATGTGGCAGGCATACATGCCCTAGGGGCAGGTCTGCCTGCCACATGGCATAGGTGTGCATGCACACATGTGCATGCACCCCGGAATCGGTATTTTACCATCAAATTGGATATGATGGTAAAATACCAATTCGGTAAGGCCTTTGGGACTCTGAAGAGTCCCACCTACATCTGGGTGGCTCACATTCGGTAAATTTACTGATTTTTTATTTTACCGAGTCTGTAAAATTACAGATTCGGTAATTTTACCGATTCTGTAAAATAATGCCCCCTACATAGCGAACACCTATTTACCGATCGGTAACAGCCGAAAATACCGATTTTCGGCCGTTACCGACCGACCTACATCTGGCCCTTAGTTATTAAAACATTTCATTGTAATCTGGTTGGCTGTGGGTTCACTAGAAGGCTGTGGTGTTTCATATCCTTGCTATTTAGATAGCATGGAAGAAAATGAATATAATGTTTGCCTCCAAGTCGTAAATTCATAGACCCAACAAGTACCAAAGGACTTTGGGTTGCTGAAGCTGACCGAAACAACTTTAAAGTGTTACCAGGTGACCCATTTTTCACTAAATTATTTTGTAATGGTTGAAGCATGGATAAATGACTGCAGTGTTATTATTCCCTTGCAACAGCATACCTCAATGATTGATTTCAGGTTCATTCACTTGACTCAGCTGTTTGATGATACTCTGTAAGAATAGCACAATTTAAACGCTCCTCCATCTATTACTATGTAGTTGTCATATGAGTGTGAAAAAAATAATTTCCTATGCGGTGTAAAGCAGGAGAGTCTTTAACTGTCATGGTTTTTCTTACATTTTTTCTAGATCCTATTCGACATCCCCTTGTGCCTAATGTTCAGCCACAAAATCTTCAGTCAGCAACGAATGCCAGGCCTGCACTTATGATTCCACCATGGGCCTCTGGTATCCATCCCATCCAAGCAAATGTTCCTGGGTATATCTATACGCCTCAAGATATGCCTGCATTCCATGTAATCAATGAACCTTTGCTTCATTCGTCACAGCAGCCTCGTATGCTGTTGAGCTACCCTCAAACCGTTGAATTCCTGTCACCTGTCACCCAATCACACGTTGGAAGCAGAAACCCTAAGCCATTTGGTGAACAGCTCTTCCAAGAGAGTAAGCCACAGGAAGCAGCAAATCTCCTTTTGCCTGCACCACATATAACTTCCTCCAACCAGAACAATGCTAGTGCAGCCAGTTTAAGTCAACACCTTCTCCCACTTACAAGTGTACAGATGTTAAGGATGCAGCCTCCACACATGATTCAACCTTGGAACCACTACACCCCAGGCCAGCAGATTCCTTTCAACAGTGGAAAAGAACAGCTTCTACCACTTACAAGCGTACAGATGCCAAGGATGCAGCCTCCACATATGATTCAACCTTGGAACCACTACACCCCAGGCCAGCAGATTCCTTTCAACAGTGGAACTGGTGTCTACGTTTACAACCAGCCCATTATGGGGCAGCTTGTCCTGACTGAGAACAGACCCATCTTACAGTCCTCCCAAGTTGTTCTCCCTCCTGTGGGCATCAAGGAAATTAAAGGAGCGGAACACACTGCTCCTCATAGTGGAATGCCCCTTGTCTTGAAGGGAATTCAGCAGACGAGCAGCCAAATATCTACACTACAAAATATTACCTACTGTCCCATTGCCTCCTCATCAGGAAATCTCAAAACATATCGTCAAAGAGCAACTGGGTTACAAAGTAAGTATTGCACCATGGAATGAGTGGGTAAGTGAAGAGCCATGGATGGCTATGAGATAGGAGATCAAGTATAAGGGTCGGATCTAGAGTTCAGAGGATGGTATTTACTCCATCAAGGTGAGGGAGTAAAATACTCAGTCACTCAGATGGAGTACCCATCCTCTGAATTTTGAGTCATCTGTTGGGTCAGCTTACAAATCTAGTCATTGACAGGAACCTTTGTCACTGTAGTTTCTGTCAATGAGTTAAAGGTTTGACTGACAGCTCTGTCAAACAAGACAGCCGCCTGTCAAACTTTTAACTTTTAATTCGTTTTTTTTCCTTCAAAATGTGATCCCAAAGCTGGATTTGTTTTTGAAAAAACAAACCTAATGTCCACCACATCATGGAAGTTTTCTCACGGTGTGTGCGAGACATCAAAATGTTTTTACCGTCCCTTACTGGCATATTTTTCACATCGCTTAGCAATAGTAAAAACTGGGGAGGTGCCACCCTAAATAGAGGGAGGGAGTCAAATGGCTAAGCATCTGACGTCCCTTACTCTGTCTCACTGTCGGAGCAGTATATTACTGATGAAGATGCAGTAGGCTTCATCACCCACATTTTTTCAGTCTTGCCTCCTGTAATCCAGGTGGCGGACCCTCAGAGTATAGCAGAGTACCCTCTCTACCAAACTCTGAATTAGCCTCTATGATGAGAGCTACTAGCAACTTGTAGCTGTCTTTACCTCATTCACCTCTAGGGCACTAGAACAAAAATGTCCTTGATTTTTGGAAATTCATAGGCATCACCCAATGTGCTGCTTTTTATAAAGAGCCACTGTCTGTCTTACCTATCACTTCACATCCATGACGAGTCTTTCAACATTTATCTACTTAAACTCTTTATATATGTATATAGTTGACTGGTAGATTTGGAATGGCTTCATTTTTTTGTAAAACAGAGTCCCATCTCAATTTCATCAAGTTTCTCTGTATTACCTCATTATACCCATCTTCTATTTCTGTCCTGTCTTGCTGAGGAGACATTTATTATCAACTATCTTTATATTTGGTTTGGCAGCATAATTTTTTCTGAGAAACGTCCTTTTGCAATCCTCGCATTGCAAATGAAATACTGAAAAGTGAAACATCCAAATCATTGTCTTGTTTTTTCCTATCAACATTTTAGTTGGGCATTGCTAGCACGGTAACTTTTAACATGCTATGAGTTACTTTTAGCAATGAAAATTCCAATACTGATAGTTCTTTCTAAACATGAGTTGTACAACGGCGCATGACCACTTGTCACTGGCAGCCTCGAATATTAAATAATTTTTATTTTCAACTTTTTTGTTTTATCAATGCAATCTCTTTTTCTGATTTCACAATTCACAAATTATATACACAAATTACAACATCACGACCACATTTATTCATGAAAAACAACAACTAAACAAGAAGCTCAACAAAACAGACTCTTCTCACAAATTCATCCGCACCAAATCAATCACCCACAAACAACACTGGTATCATACCACACATACACACTTTTCAAAAACACAACCTTGGCCTCGTACCACCTATGTGACTTTCGTGGAACAAGGTACCACACCAAACAACATCTAATTCAGATTACTACTTTCTGTGCATAAACCAAATATAAAAAAACTTCTGATTTGAACAATGGTAACTTTACATTAATGCACAGAAACAAAGACGTTACACAAAATGTTTGTTTGGGAATGAACAATGCCTGGTCGACGCGTTTCAAACCATTTTCAATGTGGGGTTCGCATCAGAACCAAACAGCACATTTCTTTAAAAGTCAGGTTCTTCTAGTATCCAATGAAAAACTGGTGCAGCTTTTTTTAAAGAACAAAGCTGGGTCGTGTTTCCAAGATAAAGACCTGCGAAGCTGATGAATGGCCGCTTCTCAAATAACCAGAGTGCAGTTTGAAGAGGTATTTCGACTCTTTGAAAGCACTTTTTTAGGTGGCTTTAGACCCCACAAGGTCTCCAGGTTGGGATCGGTGGAGTCAAGATCTCGAGTTTGTTGTAAATTCGAATCTGAATTCCTGGCAGAACATTTACCAGATGGCTTCTCCTGTGTCTCTTTTGTCAGGCGGCCTCGCGGTCAAACCGCCTGACGAAATTACCTCTTCAAACTTCACTCTGGGTAATTGAGAAGCGGCCAATCATCAGCCTCGCAGGTCTTTATCTTGGAAACACAACCCTGCTTTGTCCCTTAAAAAACATCTGCACCAGTTTTTCATTGGATGCCAGGAGAACCTGACTTTTAAAAAAATGTGCTGGTTGGTCCTGAGGAGAACCCCACATTGAAAAGGGTTTAAACGCGTCGACAGCGCGTTGTTCATTCCCCAACAAACATTTTGAGTAACGTCTTTGTTTCTGTGCATTAATGTAAAGTTACCATTGTTCGAATCAGAAGTTTTTTTTATTTGTGGTTTATGCACAGAAAGTAGTAATCTGAGATAGATGTTGTTTGGTGTGGTACCTGGGTCCACGAAAGTGACATAGGTGGTACGAGGCCAAGGTTGTGTGTATGTGTGGTATGATACCAGTGTTGTTTTTGGGTGATTGATTTGGTGCAAATGAATTTGTGAGAAGAGTCTAGTTTGTTGAGCTTCTTGTTCAATTATTGTTTATTGTTTTTCATGAAGAAATGTGGTCGTGATGCTGTAATTTGTGTATATAATTGGTGAATTGTGAAATCACAAAAAGAGATTGCATTGATAAAACAAAAAAGTTGAAAATAAAAATTATTTAAAATTTCCGGCTGCCGGTGTTAAGTGGTCATGTGCTGTTGTACAACTCGTGTTTCTAAAGAACTATCAGTATTGGCATTTTCATTGTTTTTCTGTCTAATGGGCTCAGCCTTACTGATTAGAGGCAAAAACATTGTTGTTTTGCGATGAGTTACTTTTAGGCATAATGATTTGAGGATTTGTTCTTTGCACTGCGAGCAGAAATAACTATAAGCCAATTTATGATTGATTACATGGATATGTTTTTAATTCTCTTTGTTCTGCCTTCCTTTGTGTTCCAGCTCTGCAGAACCCTGGTGTAATTGTCCAGAGCCAAAGGGCACATCTAATTGACCAAACCTCTGGTCCGCCTGCTCTTGATGGCCGAAGTGATGCCTCCATCCACCCGACTGTTTGCCAGGACAACAGCGTGCTCCTATGCCCAGCTCCCTGGGACATCCAAACAACAGCAACACATTTCTCCTCCTATCCCCCTCAGCCTGTGATCCATGAGTATCGACAACAGAAGAACAACGTTTCTCTTCTGGGACAAAAACAAAGCGGAAGTGTATTTACGACCACACTGAAAGGAAAGTCTTTGCAGCATGAGAGCACTCCTAGAAGTCCCCAGGACTCTCTGGAGACTCCGTTGTTGCAAATAAAGATTCCAGATATTCAACACCTATTTACTAACACTGATCCCCTGCACAACGTCATACCTGGGGCAAATCCTAACAAACCTTTAATTACCCAAGGGCATTTTTCAAACGAAAGCTTGAAAATTATGCCACAGTCTTCAAAGGACATGTCTGCTTTAACTGGATCGCTGCCCCAGAGCGGCACGGGAAGAACAACCCCCAGACATCCAATTCCAAGTGAAAGAGTCCATACAACAGTGGAGAGATCCAGCAGGGTCACTGAGGTCACATATTCAGAAATCATTTCATCTTCCCTGGAATTGCATGAGACAACAACACTGGCTCTGAATGATGCTATCAAAGAAAAGCAAGGCATACCTGATATGTTGATGCTAAATGAGATTTTATACACTTCAGTATCAGAAGAGCTCAAGGTAAAGCAATCTGATGACAAGGATTCCCTGTGCAAAGACGCTGCAACGTTTCCACTCAAAAAACCCCAGGGCGCTCCTAAACCGGGGAAGAAAGCTGATACTAGAAATGTTTCTAAAACTGGAGCTCTGAGGAGTGATTCTGGTGCTGATGTGAGCGCAGCTACCAAAAGGAAAAAGAACAATATTAAGGAGCAGCCCACCAAGAAGGAGCAGCCCACCAAGAAGGAGAAGCCCACCAAGAAGGAGCAGCCCACCAAGAAGGAGCAGCCCACCAAGAAAGCAAAGAGCCAGACGATTGTCCCTAACAAAGAAGAATCCTTGCAAAAGTCCAAATGTGCTTCTCTAGGAAGTGAGAATGACAGCACAACAGATTGCTCAGTAAAAAAACAAAACGTAAAACAGCAAAGCAAGAAAAAACAGGGCAAAAGAAAGGCACCATGTAGTGAAAAAGAACAAGAGTCATTTAAACGTCAAAAGAGTAGCCTCACCTTGCACATGCTTGAATCTATTCAGGTTTTCCATCCACTTGGAAAAAAAGAACAGGCCACTGGTGCAGCTCGTGCTTCTGGGAATTCTGCCGCTCCACTTTCCACAGAAAGCCATCCAAGCAGCACTGGACGCTTGATTGCAAAGTCTCTCGAAAAGCCACTGGTGGGTGCCCAAAGAGATCAAAAAATATCCGAAAAGGCCAAGAGCTCCACCCAGACAGTTTTGCCTGTAATCAGGAAAACTATAGCTGACAACCGATCGATCCCGCTTGATTCCACTGACAACACAACAGATTGCTCAGCAAAACAACAAAACGTAAAACAGCAAAGCAAGAAAACACAGGGCAAAAGAAAGGCACCATGTAGCGAAAAAGAACAAGAGTCATTTAAACGTCAAAGTAGTAGCCTCACCTTGCACATGCTTGAATCTATTCAGGTTTTCCATCCACTTGGAAAAAAAGAACAGGCCACTGGTGCAGCTCGTGCTTCTGGGAATTCTGCCGCTCCACTTTCCACAGAAAGACATCCAAGCAGCACTGGACGCTTGATTGCAAAGTCTCTCGAAAAGCCACTGGTGGGTGCCCACAGAGATCAAAAAATATCCGAAAAGGCCAAGAGCTCCACCCAGTCGGTTTTGCCTGTAATCAGGAAATCTATAGTTGCCAACCGATCGATCCCGCTTGATTCCACTGACAACACAAGGTCAGAAGTGAGACTAGTGCCTGGAGAGGAAACAAGAAAAGGGGGTGAAAATAGAGTCTCTACAATGAACATGGCGAAATTCAAATGTCTGGAAGACAAACAAACCCTTTTGGAAGAGAGGGCTAAATCTCTAGCTGGTAATGGAAAGCCTTGTCCAAAAGATCATTGGGCAGGAACTAAAAAAGGGAACGAAAACAACAAAGCTGTACAGCTTCCTACAAAACACCATCCTTCTGCTGCTCTCAAGGTGCCAATTGAACCAGCTCTAAATCAACTTGCTGCTCGAGCTGCTCCTCCCACAAATCATGCAGCAGCATTCTGCGGCAGAGGCCAGATGCCCGGAAGATTGCCACTGTCACACTTGCCTGCTTTACCATGTCCCCCCCAGGAGCTGGAGGAGTCTATCCCCATATCAAAGGAGCAGAGGCCAGAGAGGGAGGCCATGAAGCGCAAGGCACAGTTAGAGAGGGAGAATGCCTGCCTCTACACCTCATTGGGGAAGCTGCAGTTTTTTGTTCAGCGCTTCAAAGACCACCAGTACGCAAAAGACTTTGGCTATCCCGATATACTGTTAACGCTCTCTAAGAGCTACCTACTGCCTGACTGACTTGTATATTCAGATATGTATTGTTAGTTATTTGTAATTATGTATATTTTATAATAAAGCTCATACAATTTCAATTTAACATCTGTCTTTTTTATGCTGCAAGCTGTTAGGTTAAGAGAGTAGCCAGAAAATTAAAATACATCCACTTGAACCACACCTCTAATTACACTAAAGACTCTACGCAAGCTCTGTTTAAGCTGCAGTTGTAGTGGTATGGGTTCACAATGCCATTGCAGCAGGTAGAAAGAAAAACACACCAGATTAAGGTCGTTTTCTAATAGGTGATATCAAGTCAAAATTAATAGACTCAATTGCATTTTATGTTAAGTAGAAAATAAACATCTTCAATTAGCATCAGGTAAATCAGAGCAAACTGACTGCAGCATTCGTCAGCTTCCGCCATTGTTTAAGGTGATCTCAATACTCAGTGAGTGATTGTAGAAGGAAGCACGAATCAGTCTGAAACAACTCAGTCTACTACTTCTAAGTAGTAGTAGAGCACACAGTAATTATTGGCAACTAAAAAAACTATTATTGAAGCATGTAAAGGAATGCTTAGGATGCTTTGAGTAGTCATCTTTCTCGGTAATTGTCAGGGACCTGCCCAATATCAAATCTGGAAAATTAATTGGGTCTAGCATTACACTAGAGCAAATCAAAAGGCACTGGTCATCTACTGCATGTAAACTTGTATTGTATGGACTAGTACTTGGTGTAGAGGGACTAAAAACTCGTCACAAAAAATTACTGGAATTGCATATATCGACTTTTTGCGACCAGTGTTTATTTTGCAATGCAACTTATGAGCTAATAGGCCCCCTCCCAAAATGTTCCAATTATAGGGAATGCAAAACAAATTGCGTAATAAATATTAATTAGCAAGGTGGTCATTGGAAAACCCCTGTGATTGGCTGCAAACACAGGGATGAAAGCCTGCAAGAAACAACAGACCACTATCCCTGTGTCTGCTGCTTTCCCAAATGGGAAACCTTTTTATGTTCAACGCCTTCTTATTTGATGTTTCATGTCTAATTTACTAGGTACCAGCAATAAAGCAAATCTGCACAAACCAACGCCATACCCCTCCTCACCATAACAACTGTGCATAACCCCAGTTTTTAGCGAGCACAACATTCTGTCCACACAGTACCAATGTATAAAAAAAAAGCTTACAATGGGGATGGAAGTGCCTGATACCTATTAAGGAAAGGGGATTCCGATACCTGCATATCTACATCACTAGTGATCCGCTGCTCTTATTTGAGAATAATCTAAGCAAAATCCTAGAAGAATAAAAGCAAGACTTTGCTGGCCCGTGCAGCCCTATAACAAAATGATATATCTCAAGGAATTCCTGTATGTACTTCAAAAATCTCTGTTTCAGGTCCAGGGCAGTTTATCAGGCAGGCTAATGCCACCACCAGACTGCTGCTGTGGAAAGGTAGTGCTACATGGATAGCGCTGACAACACTCACGAGGATGAACTTCGATGACGACCCACTAATGAGGATGACCCAACTGGTAGTAATTTATGATTGGTCCTTCAGGGAGCCCACACTGCTGGCCCACAGGGGTATGTCTGACTGCTTTATGGGAGGGATAAAACTAGACCCAATACCACCCCAATAGTGATGGTGATTAAGGCTTGGTTGTTGCGTGTTTATCTAGGTTCCTGATCGATACTGCAACCTTATGCCCCTATTCGGCCATAAATCCATTTATTCCCTATATTGGCATAACCGTTCAAGTGCGATTTTCAGAAAAGTCATCTCAGGCTTCACACGAACAGAGCCACATTCCAGCATAGTTTTCTGCCACTTCCTTTGCAACCAATTAGTGCAATGACAGAGCAGAAGTCACTATCTGATATTCCTAGATTAACACTCCGAGTTCTTCAACAAGATAAAAACTCAGCAAACCTGGAAATCCCCGCTTGCTGTGTTTTGATTAGTAATGGAACTCTAATGAGCAACTGATAACTATCACTTCCTAGTGACATCTTTAATTGACGTCTTATGTCCAGCAAACTTGCGTCAAACCCGGCACCTGTCAGGTATAAATATTACCAACGTTGCCTTAAGCAATAAGCTGTCGTGCTGTTGTATGCTGCCGTGCACCCTGTTGTGCATCCCATTGCTGCTGCAGGCAGTACGCTGCTGCTGCTGTCCCTTGGTGGTGAAGCTACTGATACCATTATCGCTGCTAAAGCGTGAACGATGGTGCAGTACGCTTAGGAGCTGAACAGCCGTCCCTCTGCGAAGAGCCTAGCAGATTCCAGCTGCCGCGGACGCTGTCCCCCGCCTCCTCCTCCCGACGCGCTGAGAAGAGAGCCGCTGCCTTTCTCCTGCAGAGAAATCCAGCTCCAGCGTTTCTAGTCTGCCCTCGCGGGTGACTGGGATATCGAGTGCCCCCTGAAGGAAATACTAGACTTCCATCATTCTATTCAGAGGTATGGTGTTGACTAAACCCTTAGACAAGAATTCTTGAAGCAAACCTTGGCAAAACCAACTTAACTTAAAGCTACTTACTTACTCCCCTTCCACGTGTTAGGCTTAGGTCAGGCACACTGGGGTAGGCGTAGTTAGAAGCACCAGTTGAGTATTTTAGCCTAATGTATATATGAATGTATATATGTTTTATTACTTTTAACCATTGTATGGCTAAGAAACCATATCAATGCTTTTACAGTATTATTTCGCAATCCTTATCTTACTGTACGTACTTTTTATCATAACAAGTCTTGCAATTGTGGCAATACATTTCTCTTGTACGAGAAGAAAGACTGTTCAATAAATGTTAACCCTTTATTGACAAACGCCCGTCTCTCTATTCTCTACATATCGTGAAAGTAAACTGCACTAAACTGACTGAGTGAAATACATGTCTATTGTTTCACACGACCCTAGAGATTGACTCTTGATCTGAGGAGCAAAGTTGTCATGTTGCACGGTTGTTGGAAAGCTGAATCCCTTCTTGTCTGTGCCAGGGAAGCTGATCACTTCCCATGCAGAGAAGAAAGTTTCCAGTGACCTCTGAGCTAGTTGGTAACACACCCAATTAAGTTTAGCATAGTCAGTGGAGGCCTGGAATATACGCAGTTCCACGTCGATACTACTGTTTATGTTATTCCAATGCGCAGGGCCTAGTGGGAAACTAGGAACTAGACTACATGGCGCCCAACGTTTGGTAAGGCGATAAACTAACGCAAGATGTTAGAGTAACTCAGTCGTGCATTTTTCACACAGACCCCTTTCTCCCGTAAATACTCCAATAGACGTCTGGAGTGGGTGAAAGGTTAAAATCCGCCCGACCTTAGTAGGAAGAGATTCCTATGTAAAGCTCTGGTTTATTCAACGTTGAAGAATACAGTGTTCCAAAATATTGTGCACCTAATCTTTGTCTCCTTGGAGACCAACTCTGCAAACCTTGCATTTTAACAATGCCAGGAGAAAACGGAACCACTGGGGCCGCAGCAGATGCGACTCAGCAGGGTCCCGAACACACAGACCCGGATGCAATTATCATCCCGGTCCACTTAAGAAAGTCTATAACGTTAAAACTTATAGAGAACGGACTGACACCACAAGGTGGTACAGTAATTTTCGTGATAGAGGCTCACGAGTATCGGCAGACAGAGGTATTCTATTCATGGATAAACTTTCCAGCGGCAAACGCTACAACAAAAGAGTTTCACTATTACAAAATAGAGAAACCTCCGGAAGAGTACGCTCCTTTCGAGGAGATTGAAATTCCACTTAAATTTCAAGAGCACCTGCTCTGGTTTAATGGCGCCCTAAAACACAATGATCACATAACTAGGCTCGGTCCACTAGGTAGACCAGGAGCAACGTGGCCGGTTCTAGCCAGCTACACACCACATCCTGACATTGTAAAAATGTCAAAGGAAGAGCTGTTAGTACAGCTAAAAACACTAATTAAAATACATAGGCAATTAGTCCAATATGTAATGCGGACTGCAACAGTCCAACCAGCTGTTAATGTACCACAGCTGACCCCTCATCAGGGGAACACTAATAAAATTACACCACAGAACATACAGTCATGTCTTGGTAAAACACCCGTAAAACGAGAACAAATTCCTTTCTGGTTAGCACAGAAAATCACCCAAATAGAGGCAGTATTTCCTGATACTACCCCTATTGAGAAAGACAGAATCTTGACCATCTGCCTTCCTATGGGAATCGCACCACACGTGGAGGACTGCGACACTTGGGGTACAGTCTTTGCTTCCATTTACACAAAAACACACGGTGTTCCGTCTATGGTGGTAATACCAGAAGTGCTAAAACAGATTCAAAATGAATACGGTCCAGAGCCCGCTTTAAATCTAGGTATGAAATTACTGAAAGACTTCAAGCAGGTCTCGGACATATTATTAGCCAATATAAAAGGAGAAGCAGCATCTGTGGCGATTCGCCAGAAGTTGAAGGAAACAGTTATAGAAGATCCTGTTGAGCTTGCAAAAATCATAGAGAAATGCTATGAAGAATTAGGTAGAGACAGCTTGGGTGGGAAACCGGTAAAGCCCCAACTGCTCGAAAATCCTGAAAAATTATTTATTAAAAATAATTTAAACACTCCTAAGAAGAGCTGGGATGGAAATAAACAATCCACTCCCAAGGAAAAAGTTTTCCAGTCCAGAGGAAGGTCTCCTCGACGGAGGGAAAGAACTCCGACTCGAGAACGCCAGTCTCCCCAGAGGGAGCCCTCTGAGAAAAGATATAACCTTAGAAATAGGGAGAATCTGAAAAAACCTGATAGATATCAAAGTATTGATACACGTCCCTCTTGATCTTTTCCACAGAATTCGGAAAGAAGAGGACGGTCAGACCCAGGAGAGCACACCAAGTCCAAAGACAAGGAACCTGCTCAGAGTAAAAAATCTCAATTTCAGAAAAAGAAGGTAGCCAGTATTAGAGTAATCAACCATGCCGAGAATACTGAGGACACAGTTGAAAAACGGGGAGTGGGCATTGACAATGTTGGACAGTGCAGCAGAAATCAGTATAGCGCGCAAGATCTTTATGAGTCATCTGGAGACAGTGGACACGAATGAATACATTCAGGTTGAAACTGCCGACACCAGACTTAGCGAGCCCCATAAAATATACGAAATAACATTGCGTATAGAGGGTGATAAGACTAGGAAAATTAGAGGTCTATTTTGGGAAAAGCTCTCAAAAGGCTATGATATTCTGTTAGCTGAAAAAGATTGGCCCCCAGAGTTTGTCAGGGAGTGCCCTCGTGGCGAAGAAGTGATTATGCCTGCCTTCTCGAATCACATTCCGATTCACAAAAAATATACATATGCAAGGAAATGGGCAGTAGCCCAGGCACCTGCATTATATAAAAATCATGTAGGATGGGATGAGGACTCTCCTCCCCACAAAATACAATTAAAAAATGAACCAACTGCCCAACGGCAGTATCCCATTAAGCAAGAAGCTAAAAAACAGGTCAGGGAGATCTTAGATCAACTTGAATACCAGGGGGTGATTGAAACATGCACCTCTCAAATGAACAATCCTTTGTTTCCTGTCTCCAAGCCAGACAATTCATATCGTCTAGTTTTGGACTACAGACATCTTAATACATGTTGCAAAACTTTTGCAGTGCAAAACTCGCATAGTGCAGCCCTAATGAATAACATAGTTAGGAAAAAATATA
Source organism: Lissotriton vulgaris (assembly GCF_964263255.1). Lineage (NCBI taxonomy): Eukaryota > Metazoa > Chordata > Amphibia > Caudata > Salamandridae > Lissotriton > Lissotriton vulgaris. The sequence goes on along the minus strand of NC_141696.1, from coordinate 835,522,172 downwards.
AAACGACATTAGACATATCTAATGGTTTCTTTTGTCAAAACATTGCACCAGAAAGCAGATATTTGACCGCTTTCTCTGCATTTGGGTCGCAGAAAAAATTCTGTCGACTCCCACAGGGGTTCAAGAACAGCCCAGGACTATTCTCAGCTAGGGTAACAGAGTTACTACAAATATATGATGATGAGGCATTATCTTACGTAGATAATATCTATCTCACAGACGACGACTTGGATACTCACTTGAAAAGAGTGAACACCATTATACTTGGGTTCGCAGCAGAGGGTTACAAATTCAACTTTAAAAAGTCTCGAATTGCCCATCTGACGGTACTATTTTTAGGGTACGAATTATCAAGTGAAGGGAAAAGCCTAGCGGACAACTTCTTAGAGAAGTGCGCTGTACTCCAAGCTCCAAAAACGCTGAAGAATTTACAATCCATTCTAGGTTTTCTGAATTTCGGAAGAACATACATTCTAAATTACGCAGAGAGGGTTAAACCACTCTACGAACTAATTAAACCTGATTTTAAACAAATCAATTGGACGCAAAAACCCACAGAAATTTTGAGATCACTGCAAACAGACATGTTAGCAAAAACAAAATTAGATACACGTGACAACACACGTGATCTTGTAATCCGAGTCATCCCAGGAAGATGCGGATTCACGTACCTAACCTCTAATGAGGGAGAAAAGGTACCAATTTCAATTAAATCTCACTTGTACACACAAGAAGAAAAAACATTCAGTCACACAGAAAGAACTGTGAAAGCAGTGCAAATCGCATTAGCAAATGAACGAGAACTAGCACACGGCAAACGGATTAATATCCTTACAGCGGAATCCGCCTTCGAAGCGCTATTCAGCCCAGTAAACCTGCCTACAGTGTCACTGGATCCGAAATGGATACAGTGTGTAGATTCTCTAGGAGCGGAAGATGTGAAATACTATTTCGCCCCGCAATTTGAAGAACTGAATGATTTAGAGTATGAAGAAGAATATCCTCTGCCAATCGAAATTCTGCCTCTCCCACAATACGCCTGTATAATTGATACAGATAGCTTTGTACAGCATTTCAACGTAGAGAGAAAATCCTACAATGCAGCATGTGCGATCATTAAAGGTCGTTGGCTGTGCGGTAAATTCAGACCGAAAGTAACGAAAACTGAATCTGTAAGAAACTGTTCGGTTCAGAGAACTGAAATCAGATCTTTAAAGATGGCGCTCGAAAATGCAGAACGTGAATTCCCGACACTTATCGTGTGCGATTCTCATTTTTGCGTCAACTCTTACAACAATAAACTGCAGAGTTGGATTGAAAACGACTACAAAGATGACACAGGTGCCACAATAAAGCATAAATTGCTCTGGAACAGGTAGCTCTTTTACACAAAGAACTACAAAAGACTCACGTGATTCATGCACAGAGTCTTCAACGTGATGGCGTTCACGTTGCAGGGAATTCATTGGCTAATACAGCCACAGCGGAAGCAACTAAACCGGCTTCCGTAGCCACAAAAAAGCGTACAGATAAATACATAGACGGGGAAACCATGCTGGCAGTAAAAACGACCGTAAAAGGCGACTGTGCAGCACTACCCGTGAACTATCCACTCAATTATGCATACGTAATCGATGCAAACTCCGTTCCTTTTGCTCGAATCCCTGGAGTGGGGGACAGAGTAATTCCAAACAGGAGCAGGAGGGGCTTCCTCTTACTGGAAGCACACATGGGGTTGGGTCTGAGACACCAAACAATCAAGGTTTCTCTGAAAGAATTACAATCAGAGTACTGGTGGCCAGGAATGAGTATAGATATTCAATATTTTGCTCAAAATTGTGAAAACTGCAACAGAGATCGCAGTAATGAACAGGCCAGTGTAGTTTCAGGATCCCTGCTAGACAGCATAAGGCGGTCTATCTGCGCAATCAAAGAAGAGAAGCGCGTCCCATTGTACACAGTTAAGGCTAAACACACTTAAAAATGTGGCCTCCAGCGCTCGGCTGACGCTAGAACGGTTATAACAGATTTGCGAGTGTTTATCGGCACATACGCAATTACCACGTTCCATTCTGACCAGGGTCCTGCTTTCAGCTCTCGAGCTTATAAGGAGGCCATGGCCAGCATGGGAATTGGGTTGCGGTATTCTTGTCCGTCGCACCCCGAAGGGAACAGTGTGGTAGAAAGAAAAAACCGGGACATAAAGCAATCTATAACAGCGAAGGTATTAGGTTCAGGCGCTGGCTGGGTCAAACATTTAATAAGTGTCCAGACTAGTCTTAACAACATGCCAAGAAATTCTCTAAAAGGTTTCAGCCCATACGAACTATTGTTCGGAATTAGAATGCGTATTCAGGACCTCGATAGTCAGATGTCAGTGGTACAAGAAGAAACAACGCACTTTGATGTTAAGGATCGTTTGGCTGTTTTACAGGAACTGAATGAAACAAGAAAATCATTAAGCAACATAAAGTTAAAGCAACAGCCAAGTACCACTGACGAGGCACCACCAGCAACAGCCCCAGCAAGGCCTGTCTGGATTCCAAAGATTGGGGATCTAGTCAGAGAAAAGATCGCGGTTAAGAAGGAATTTGGGCCTTCTTACAGAAAAGCAGTACCTGTCTTGGCAGTCACCGGAACAAGATCAGTTGTGCTACCGCCCCTTGCTGGTAAAAAGGAGAACAGAGTTGTGTCCATCGATCTGGTAAAACCACAAGCATGTGGCCTATAATCAACAGTAGGCCCAGTGGACTCCCAAGAAACAACAGAATACCCAAACTTGCAACAATCCAAGAGGTTCAAACTGAAAGACTAATCACATTCGATCAGCCTGCAGTGCACAATGAAGGACTATGCAATAATGCCATGGAACTCGTGCCTCTTGAGACACAGATTGAAACAGTTTGCCAAGAAACACCAGTCTACAATGATGTGGCATCAGAAAATGCTACCGAAAGACAGATTGAAGGAACAATCCCATCAATTGACAGAACTGCCTCTGGTTATTTCATCAACTTCGACAACTTCTCTGAAGATCAAAACGACCCCGAAGTGATGCCAGAAACAAAAAAGACTTTTAAAGAAAAAGCAACGGAACTCTTTCATCAACTAAAAGAAATCTACCTTATTTCACCTTGGTTAGAGTTCTGGTTCGGTCTAGGTGTATTTTTCCTCCTGCTTTGGCTCATCATGGTACTTTGTTTGGGAAAATTCATTGAGGGAAAATATATTACAATGGACACAGCAAGTCAGAACATCAACCTAGTCCTGAAACCACACAGATCATCCCACGTGAAGAAAAGAGAACTGTCAACAGTAAATGTCACAGCAATTCCAATACCTGGTGGGGTAGTATGGGAGAAAACAGACTATGAAATATATGGTCCGGTCGAAATCCTGAAGTATCCTCATCAACTAAAGGTTTCCTTAAGTGACTTTGTAACACCTAGTACATTCTCTGATGATTGGGACTTTAACAGTATTAATGACATGATGTCTGATTTAGTAATGTCAGCTAGATTCACAGATCATGATTATTTACAAGGTTCATCTAGTTATGAGCAGTTATTCTGTTACACACACTATGGTGATCATTACTTGCATAAATCTGCACAGCCTAGAAATGTTTTTAGGTATAATCAATGGGAACATTGTGCTACACCACCTAAAAGCAGTTCTAAAGCATTTTTTGAGAAATTCAAATACTTTTCAGGGTTTAAAACCAGTGATGCAGAAACGTTTTATTACAAACTGTTAGATAAAACAGGAATGAAAACAATGCTGACAAATTCTAAATTGATATATTCAGAAGCATTTTATGATAAAATGATGACATTTGGTTTTGATTATTGGAAAAATAATATTGAAACGAAAACAATTTGGGGTACAAAAGATTGGCAGGTGCAAGGCATTGAAGCACTATTTAGAACCTGCATGATACCAGAACAAATGTTGTTTTTAAATAACACAATACACCAAACATCCTGTCTTGGCCTAGCTAAGATCAAAGACCTTAAAACACCGTCTATACCAAAGCCAATACCTGAGAATACGACTACAGATATTGAATTAGACGTATCACAAATTTTACATTTGAATAGAACACATCCTGATTGGAAAAAGTGGTTAATCTGGCCTACTGACACAAACAACTGTCAAGATAGATTCCTGAATAAAACACAGGGGTTAAAAATGACCACATTAGACTCGAGATACTCCCAGAGACAACATCCAGGGATAATAACAACGTACAGTGTAGGGAAACTCTGCCTTGAATGGCTAACATCATCCACACTGGCTGAAATTAAGCAACCCTTGTCTTTACTAAAAGATGGTGCTGATTTGCGCGAATTCACTCTTGGACCACGCAAACAGCGTCAAAAGCGTTTCATAGCGACCAGTATCTATGCTGCGTACAACGAGGCTTGGAAAGTCAAACAAATTGAAACTGCTGAAAAAATACGAGAAATTGATCGTATTAATTTGGAGAAATCACTTTCTGTGGTAGACAATGGGTTAATGACTTTGTCTTCCAGAATATATTCGTTGGACAATATTGTATCCTCTGCCTTTGATGTGATAGATAGAGACTTGCTAATGTTACAACATGGCCAATCTCAATTACGTTCTATTATAGAATTAGGCTGGACGCTGCAAAATCTTCGTTCAGGCTATGTGCCTTGGCGTTTAATCAACACAACGTCATTATTTTCCATTTTTAACCTTACTGATAAACAGATCAGTTTGGCACAGAAAGGAGCAGACTATACAATCCTGAGCATCGAAAAACTTGAGAGATTAGCATTGACAATGTCAGAGAGTCCTGTCATTGAATGGATAATACACGGAATTATCACAATTCCAATAACAACTTTCCGATTTAAAAAGTGCCTTGAGTACATACCTGCTGGCCAGTATGAACAATTGGGTAAAGGATATGTAAAATCTGAATGGAAATTACCATACACACATTCTTGCTATAGTGACAGCGACAAAAATGTATTTCTTAGTGGTGACAACTGTAAACATTCACTAAGCCGTATACTTTTGTGTCAGGGTATTAATTTACACGGAGCATGTGATGGAAATTCTAACAACCTTTCATGCCACCAGCTATTCACACCTGCAACTCAGATAGAGCCCTTCTTTATGCAACTCCCAAATGGGAGTTACATTCTTAGAACGGATCACAGATGTTGTGGCCTTGTGCCAGGGAAAAGTTATCTAGTAAGAGTAACATCCATGGTCAAATGCTGTATGCAAGCATTGTTTCCGAGTGGGCCTGCAGACACAGTGACTCCCATCTGGCCTCGTCTGAATCTCTATTCTACACGAATTGATACTTTAAGCAAAATGAAATCTGTACTTTTACAGACAACAGTGCCTATAACGTCATCAAAAGAGACGTATGATCTTCTAGTTGCAAGGACAGCTACTGAAGTTCATGAACTTTTATCAACAAATTGCCCCGTGCATTTCGCAGAAATGTTGAGGCAACTCCTTAACATGTCTAGTGCCACAAGCATCCCAGGCATATTTAAGACAGTCTTTACGGGACTGCTAACACCTTTCCAGGCAATTTTGGGAATCGTTCCTAATTTTGTACACTCTGTTTTTGGCGGCATACCATTATTTTTGGGACTCGTCGCAGGGATTTTATTTTTGACCCTCCTGCTTCGTTATGGCAAGCCGAAACTCAGACATAGCTCCCATGGGAATGGAAGAGACAATCCTAGCAATGCGCTACCGGGACAGGATAACTAACGTCCTTGGATTGGCCAGGCTGAGAGATCTAAACATGACCTGGTTCCTTTCATTCAGACCTATATGGCAGAACTGTATCTTACCGGTACTAAGATGTATGCTTTGCGGCGATGAATGCGTGTTGGACATCTGTCTTTCACTTCCATCAGCAGTACCAATGGACGTCGATACTTTGCTCAGTCCAATAACGGCTCACGCATTGTGTTGTCCCCAGTGGCTACCAATCCTGATGACAGCATTCGTTGAGACACCTGTACTACGACTAGGTGGTAACAGTGGAGCGAGTGACAAAAGCAACATCACCCAGGTACGGCCTTCTGTGAGCATTGCTGATCCTGACTACGATGACAGCAATCATTCTCACACCTGCCAAGTTACAGCGATATCGAGTTTGGTTGAACTGTCACCTGATTTTGTAGACCAATTCTTTGAGAGCCTGTCTGATACCATGTTCTCACCCGTACAGAAACAATAACTTTGAGAAGCTTTCCGACACACAGCGTTCCCATGAACTCTGAATTCGGCCTTCAGTTTTGATCAACAAAAACTGCAGAAAGCGTTGGAACTCTATTTCCCCGTTCAAGCAATAATTCTTTTGAATTGGATATTTTTTAATATTGACCCTTTTTTGGCACGAACAATTCTTTGCTTAACGTAAAAACTATTCTTAGAGAACAGAAGCTTCAAACTTCTATTTCTAAAATACATCTAGAGACATAACAAACTTACATAAGCCTCTAGCACATGTTATTGCAATGCATTTATATGTGATGATTTATCTCGCCCTTCTTCTGTCAGAGATACTTCATGTGTAATTCTTTTTGCATAATCGTTCATTGATTTCATATGCAAAAATTTTTGAATGATTTCTATGCTTCAAAAACGTACAGTACCTATATTTCACGTATTACAATATACGCCTATTTCGAATGCATTTATGTATTTTGGGGTGGGCAATGTTACACATGCATCTAATTGCTCTAGTTTTAGTAATTTGATGGACATGAAAACGTGGAGTGGGTGTTGCGTGTTTATCTAGGTTCCTGATCGATACTGCGACCTTATGCCCCTATTCGGCCATAAATCCATTTATTCCCTATATTGGCATAACCGTTCAAGTGCGATTTTCAGAAAAGTCATCTCTGGCCTCACACGAACAGAGCCACATTCCAGCATAGTTTTCTGCCACTTCCTTTGCAACCAATTAGTGCAATGACAGAGCAGAAGTCACTATCTGATATTCCTAGATTAACACTCCGAGTTCTTCAACAAGATAAAAACTCAGCAAACCTGGAAATACCCGCTTGCTGTGTTTTGATTAGTAATGGAACTCTAATGAGCAACTGATACCTATCACTTCCTAGTGACATCTTTAATTGACGTCTTATGTCCAGCAAACTTGCGTCAAACCCGGCACCTGTCAGGTATAAATATTACCAATGTTGCCTAAAGCAATAAGCTGTCGTGCTGTTGTATGCTGCCGTGCACCCTGTTGTGCATCCCATTGCTGCTGCAGGCAGTACGCTGCTGCTGCTGTCCCTTGGTGGTGAAGCTACTGATACCATTATCGCTGCTAAAGCGCGAACGATGGTGCAGTACGCTTAGGAGCTGAACAGCCGTCCCTCTGCGAAGAGCCTAGCAGACTCCAGCTGCCGCGGACGCTGTCCCCCGCCTCCTCCTCCCGACGCGCTGAGAAGAGAGCCGCTGCCTTTCTCCTGCAGAGAAATCCAGCTCCAGCGTTTCTAGTCTGCCCTCGCGGGTGACTGGGATATCGAGTGCCCCCTGAAGGAAATACCAGACTTCCATCATTCTATTCAGAGGTATGGTGTTGACTAAACCCTTAGACGAGAATTCTTGAAGCAAACCTTGGCAAAACCAACTTAACCTAAAGCTACTTACTTACTCCCCTTCCACGTGTTAGGCTTAGGTCAGGCACACTGGGGTAGGCGTAGTTAGAAGCACCAGTTGAGTATTTTAGCCTAATGTATATATGAATGTATATATGTTTTATTACTTTTAACCATTGTATGGCTAAGAAACCATATCAATGCTTTTACAGTATTATTTCGCAATCCTTATCTTACTGTACGTACTTTTTATCATAACAAGTCTTGCAATTGTGGCAATACATTTCTCTTGTACGAGAAGAAAGACTGTTCAATAAATGTTAACCCTTTATTGACAAACGCCCGTCCCTCTATTCTCTACATATCGTGAAAGTAAACTGCACTAAACTGACTGAGTGAAATACATGTCTATTGTTTCACACGACCCTAGAGATTGACTCTTGATCTGAGGAGCAAAGTTGTCATGTTGCACGGTTGTTGGAAAGCTGAATCCCTTCTTGTCTGTGCCAGGGAAGCTGATCACTTCCCATGCAGAGAAGAAAGTTTCCAGTGACCTCTGAGCTAGTTGGTAACACACCCAATTAAGTTTAGCATAGTCAGTGGAGGCCTGGAATATACGCAGTTCCACGTCGATACTACTGTTTATGTTATTCCAATGCGCAGGGCCTAGTGGGAAACTAGGAACTACACTACTGAAGCCCCACATCCACACCGGTATTACGCAAAGGCCCTGGCCCGGTTACAGATCGTGGAGGACAAAAGAAAGTGGGATTTATTGGGTATCTGGAAAGTGGGGGACATATGGTCGGAGGGGGGTGTAATGTTATTCGCAGACCTTCAGATGCAATATGAGCTTACAGGGGCCCAATACATGCAATATCTGTGAGTTAAGCACATTCTTTAACAATATATAGATGCCCCTGAAGGCATACCAAATAAAATCCCCCTCAAACATAGAGTACTAGGGGCCCCTCAGCATCGCCATGCTATCTCATTGGTCTATAGAACTTTGCCAGGCAACATATGGCCCCCTTGAAGGCATTACAGGACAAGTGGGAGGGTGATCTGGAAGTCATCAAGGATGACGAATGGGGTGATGCCTGTAGATACCCACATGAGGTCACAATCTGTGATGGGTTCAGGGTCCTTCAATTAAAAAATCTTGCACAGATCATACTACATACAACACGATCATTTGCAATGGGCAAGGCAGCAATGTATTGATGCCTGCGAGGGTGCACAGAACAGGGTGTCTTGAGAGATACACTGTGGGACTTCCAGAAACGGTGTTGTTTTGGAGAGGGTTCCAGAATAGGCTATCGCAAGCCCTGGAGCAGCCACTGGAGCCAACCCCAAATTCACCCTCCTGGAATCTGGGGGAGCAAACGCTCTGTAATTAAGCTCATCTATTTTTTTTATGTTGCATTGATAGTGGCCAGGTGGGACATCGTTCAATTGTGTGGGGCACCCAATGTACTGACAGTGGTCACGTGGGAGACTAACATGGACTGGTGCATGCAGCGCGAGGGTGAGTGGCAAATATACAAGATCAGATCATGCCTGGGCAAGTTTAACAAGGTCTGGGGCCACCGGCAAGGCCTGATAGAAGACATGAACTAGGTGGCCTGTCAACGGCTCCTCGGATGGAACTTGAACATGGCAAAAGGGGCCTCTGTATCCTATGACTACACCTAGATGTTAAGGTGCATGTTCATACACCCGCCTCACTGAGGGAATCCCCAGAGGAAAGCCAATTATTGTGGGACTTATCCTTAAATTATTATTTCTAGGATGCTGGTGCTTCCCTTATACTGTGCAAGGGGGCTTATAATAGGGGGAGTCGTTCTGTTATTGCATGTAATGTCGAACATTGAAAAAAAGAGTTAAAAAAAAAGTTTACAATGGTCAACTTTAAAAAAAAAATCATTATGCTTCCTTTAAGAAATTAAAGAAGATTCCAGTTTAATAAAAGTTTTCCAATTGGGAAAATATTGGGGGCTACCGGCAGTGGTATTCACAAAGCGATTGACACCATTTATAAATTAGACTGTGTCCTAAGAGAACACCTTCCACTTTACAAATCAATTTCCACCTTCTTTTTGGTGCCAGTAAGTGATAAATGAAACCTTAAGTACATAAAATACACAACCACAATTAGAAAGGAATGATCCTTCCATGTCCTTTACTAATTTCGTTTCAGTATGGGTCTGTAAAAATAATTGCGAATCAGAAATTCCTGATGATTCTGCAAACTGCGGTGTTTGCGATTGCAAAATGGCTTAGTACATCTGGTCCTATATCTTTATGGAGGCTGTAATTGCAGAAAATCAAGAGACGGGGGGGGGGCAGTTCTGCAATAGGTAATAAACTAACAGAAAGAATAAATGAAAACCTACCTCCACTGAAAAGGAAAGTTATTTTGGTAGTAAAGATATTAAAGCTAAGTTCATTACTAAAATAGAAGTTCTGCAGTAGCTTCTGTTCTGTAACCTCAGAGACAATTTCATAAACACATTTTTAGGTTTATATTTATACATAATACATAAGATGGTAGAGCGCCTCACTCCCAAGACCAGGCTCAGGCGCCTTAGGAACCCCCTTTCCAAGCCATGGTTCTCTTGCTTCCTGAAAGTGCAGAAGGAGCAATGTACAAGGCTGGAACATAAATGGAGACAAGAGTACTGCCCACAGCTAGAACAGCCCTTAAAAAGGCACAAAAGACTTATTATGCCACCATTGCTCGAGCCAAAAGCCTCTACTATGTGGAGCAAACTGCCCAATCAGGTAACATAGCCAAATACATTTTTAACATCGTTCAAAGTTTCCTCCCCCCTATAGCAGAGGGCAGCACCCATGCCTCTTTGCTTGCCTGGGTTGAGGAACTCTCAAGTTTCTTTAATTATAAGGTTTGAGCACTTCAATCCAACTTTGGTATTGGGGATAGCCAGTTAGTGGCTACTGTTCCTCCCTGGCAGTCACCTCCCTCTACTTCTGCCAAATTGACAGCTTTTGATCCTATACTAGTGAGGGACTCTTTAGCAGTTCTTAACACCCTTAAATCAGGCTCGCCTTCTGATCTATGCCCTGCTAAATTGCTGGCTGGGGCCTCAGAGGTGATTAACCCGGCGATGAACACCCTGATCAACCTACCTTTAACATCAGCTACTGTTCCTTCTGCCTAGAAACAGGCGATGATCGTCCCGTTACTTAAAAATCATACTCTGGACCCCAATCTCCTCTCTAGCTATCGCCCTATTTCCCTTCTCCCAGCTGTGGCTAAGCTCTGTGAAAAGCTAGTCAATGAACAGCTGTCCGATTATGTGGAACAACATGATCTTCTCCACAAAGCCCAATCAGGCTTCAGAGCATCTTACAGCACTGAATCTCTGCCCTGGTGGAAATCTCTGAGGCAATCCGGGGAACTTTAGATGAAGTGGGAAGAGCTGATTTGGTCCTTTTGGACCTGTCTGCAACGTTTGATACCGTGCTGCATGCCCTGCTCCTGTCCGTCTTCAGGAACTTGGAGTAATAGAGTCTGCATGGATGTGGCTGAAATCTTACCTTGAGGGAATAACTCAGCAAATCTGGATTCTTCCATGTATATCCAACCCCAGAATCTGATAACAGGGTTCCACAAGGGTGTATATTGAGCCCTCTGCTATTCAACATTTGTGTTTCTCCCCTTATTTGGTTGGCAGAGGAATAGCCTGGCTGATGAAGGGTGATGCCCTGAAGCTGGTCCCAGGATACTTGTTTACAGTCCAGGGAGGACTTGGCTCTGCAATTCGGGCTGGACTGTTCTCATTGGGCGCAGGGTCAAGGCTCCAAACTGGAAAGGCATGGTGAGGAAAAAAACGATGGATTAAGGCCCAGATCTCTGTACTGGGGTGAATTATTACATTGTTCTGCATTCTGTCCATCAATTGTTATTTTTCCATTTTTCACCCCGAGTGGGACAGGTTTGCCCAGACGTGGGTCCTGTGCACTCCATGCTAATGGAGTCAAGCTATCCCGGCGGATGAGGGGTGAAACCCTGAAACCAGTCCTAGAATGCTTGTTTCCAGTCCAGGGATGTCGTGGCCTGGCAGGTTGGGCTGGACTTTTTCCCATTGGGCGGAGGGCCGAAACTGATTTCCATATGGCTGGGTCTAAACTGGAAAGGCATGGTGAGCAAAAAAACTATTGATTTAAGCCTAGATCTCTGTACTGGGGTGAATGTATGACATTGTTCTGCATTCTGTCCATCAATTGTTCTTTTTGCATTTGTCACCCCGAGTGAGAGGGGTATGCCCAGACATGAGTCCCGTGCTCTCCATTCCCTGGAGTCAAACTATCCTGGCTGATGAGGAGTTTTATTGTAGTTCCTATATTCCCAATAGGCTCTGCGCATTCGAATAATATATCCTATAGATTTGACGTAGGACTTAAGTCGACTAGGTCTCTATCGAATATATTAGACTTAATTGTGAGTGCCAGCTAGCTCAGAGGTCACTAGAAACTTTCTCGAATTCACAAGAAGGTATTAGTCTCTGACAACCACATAAACATGACAACTTTGTTTCCCAAGAATAAGAAATCAATCTCTAGGGTCGCGGAAACAATAGATAGCTATTTGACTCAGTCAATTGTGCATGCTTCGTTTCACCAGAGGTGCTGAGAAAACAGAGAGACGGGCATTTTCAATAAAACGTATTTATTGAACAGTCTTCTTTCTCAAGCATAAGAAATGTACTGCTACAATCGTAATACTGGTTAAAAAGTACAGAGTATATAATATGATAAGTATTATAAAATAGTACTGTAAAAGTATGATATGGTTTCTAAGCCATAAAATACCTAAAATGGATCACTGAAACAATATCGGCAGACCGAATATCGACTATAAAAATATCGAGTCCCTATACTTAAACATAAAACGACTAAAATATCGACTCTAAAATATCGATACTAAAATATCGATACGAAAACAACATTATCGACCCTAAAAAATATCGCAATCAAAATATATTGACTTACAATACACATAAAGAAATAATCAAAAATATCAAAAACTCAAATATATACCTCTAAAATATCGAATAAAAAATATTGACTGCAATATACATAATAAATATAGGAATATATCTATAAAAATACACTTTAATCATAACATAAATCAGCATACTTATATGACATATAACATACTACAATTAAACAATAAATAAACAGCAACATTTAACACATATAAAACATTTTTATAATACAATAAGTTCACATGATATAATCATATAAAACATTATACAGGTCACATTACAAAACTATATTAAATAATAAGAAATAACTATAAATGCACAACAATATAAAATCATTACCTACCATCTACAAAACGATTCACTGAACTACCAAAAAAATTCAAAATGTCTCAAACAACCAATAAAACACACCAAACAATTACATCGACCAATGAGATCAACCAACACATAATTCAAACACTATATAAAGAAAGAAAACACACAATTAGATACCATTTGGTGCCACAAAACGTGAAGAAGGGAAACTCTGCCAAATTTTCACCAGAACAGAAAACTGCTACCATCAAACTAAAGGATAAATAACACCTACCTGACATCAACTACTAGGCTTAACACTACAAACTACAAATAATAAATTAAACAATAAACTAATCAATTTCTTTCATTTTTACCATTTATTGCAGATACACCACAATTAAAGAAAAAAAGGCCAACATTTAAAAACCTATCAACTCTAAAAACAAAGTAAGTATAGAAACTGAAATAACAGAGACAAGTTATAAAACAAAACTTAGAAAGAAAAAGTCCAAGTGAAAAGGAATCCAATACTTGAGAACAAAACATATACAATAAATTATTTTTCTTTTACCAACAGAGCCATCTACAAAAGAAACAGAGAAGAAAACCATCTAAACACAGAGCACAGCCCTCCAAACAACTGAAAAACTGGTAAATATACAATGCAAATGTGATAAATGTAATGATAAACGTAAAACAATCCTAAATTTCTCTATGTAACATTTATTTACTGTAGAATGAAACCAGAACAATGACAGAAGAAGCTACATTTGTAACTTCACAGAAAGGGAAAATACTTCTTTGTTATATGGGCTACACATACACCCAAGAAAAACAACATCAATTGAAAGTGTTTTGGAAATGCAGTAAATATTACAGTAATAAATGTTATGGACGTGCTGTAACTAATGAAACAACTGTAACTAACACAACAGAACATAACCACCCTCCCAACGTTACAGAAATAGAATTTAGACAAATGCTTGACTCACTAAAAGAAGCAAGCACTAACACCCCATCTACAACTATTCTTAAAGACCATCTAAGAACTCTCCCCCAACATGCATCAAGTCAAGTCCCTTCTATAGATTCTCTAAAAAGGACAATAGCTAGGCAAAAAAGAATAACTACAGCTACACCACCTGCCCCAAAAACATTTGAGGAAGTCCAAATACCCCTGAACTAACAATAACCCAATAATAAACAACCTTTCATCATATATGACAATGCATGAAAAGAAAAAAGAATTATAATGTTTGCTACAGCTAACAATATGGTGAAATTACACCAATGCGATACATGGATGATGGATGGCACATTCTCAGTCTGCCCAAAACCATTCTACCAATTATACAACATCCATGGACACTATCAAAACTGCAATATGCCCTTCATATATGCCCTACTACCCAACAAACAGCAAGCAACATATACAGAGGTACTAAATAAAATAAAAGACCTAACAAATAATTACTTCCCCCAAAAAATTATCATTGACTTTGAGAAAGCAATGATAAATACTATTCTAAAAACCTACCCTCACACAGCAATCCAAGGTTGCTACTAACAATTTAACAAATGTATATGGAAACATATACAAATATCTGCCCTAAGCACCCAATACTGCACTGACAGTACTTTTGCCTACCAGGTAAAAAAATTGATTGCACTGGCCTACGTTCCAGTTACAGACGTAGCGGAACATTACAACTTATTAATAGACAGCCCCTATTATAAAAAAAAGAAACTAAACTAAGCCCTCTCTTAGATTATTTCGAGGATACATGGGTACGGAGACTACACAGATCTGGACACAGAAGGCAACCCAAATTCCAAATCCCCTGGTGCAACGTCTATCTAAGTACACTAAATAAACAAGCTAAAAGCAACAACGCTGTCGAAGGATGGCACAATGCTTTCCAAGCAGGTACAGGCAGAGGTTCCCTAACCCTACATAAACTCCTTCAAGCATTACAAAAAGAGCAAAGCTATCAAGAACTCAGAATGGAGCAATCTATAACACAAATAGGCCCAAAACTAACTAAAGAAACTAAAAAAATGAACACCACCTTACAAAGCCAAGTAACCCTATACCCAACTACCAGAGACCTACCATACCTATCTACCATAGCTAAAACAATTCTTTAAACATAATTCACATACCTACAATATTCAAATAGTAAACATAAAATATAGATATTAAACACGTTAGAAACTGTAACAAAATTATTGAAATATATTTAATATATTTATTTAAATATACCTAAATAATTTCCTTACAATTATTAACATATACCATAAAATTACATAAAATATAACATACCAAACCCACCCAATAAAAAAAATGAAAAATACTTACTCACTTTGTTGCTGAAGAAAAACCTTTGTAACCAAATAAGTAATTCCTTTGAAATAATCCACCAAAACAATCCAAAAGGGGTCATCCAAAAATAACACGAAATCCAAAAATATATGCTCCAACACAATCCACTACAAAACCCTTAAAAACCTGAAAATAGTTCACGAAAATATAAAAAACGCTCCATGGAAATGAAATAGAAATAAAATTAAAAAAACAGATCCATAACGATTCTTCTCCATAATGGATCCAGCGATAAGCCATTAAAGACCAGGAAATAGTGTAAAACATAAGAAACGCTCCAGGAAAAACTGAAAATGGTAGAAAGTGTGTCTCTAATATATAAAAAAAATAATAGAGACCCTTCTTACCAAAAAAAACCAATCTTCTCCCAAAAACTAAATCCACATAAAGTACCTGTAAAATAGAAAAAATACATACCCACCCGCACACAATACACCCCAACATACAATATAAAACATTATTAAACACAATACAAAACATTACATTACATTACCAACACTATTCCTACCTCATCAACATACTAACCTAAAATTAGTAAACCGGAACCACAACGAAAACCGTAACTACCTCCTAAAAACACAGACATCCTACAACTACAAAACAATTGAAAACTTACACACACTCAAACTAAACATATAACTTATATAAAGTACTTAAAATTAAACTTACCCTTCCACACGCGAAGCAGGCTCCAACCGCGAGCTCTTCCAAATGGAAATGACCCAAAATAACATGGCGCGGTTACAAAATAGGCCCAAACAAACAAATAGTCCCATTTCTATTAACATTAAATAACATTTAAAAATTATTTTACACATGTTACAATATACATTATGTAACTTTTGTATTTTTTTCAAATAAATAAAAATGTAACATTGTTATAAATATTATTCAAATGAACTATATGTTATTTTCAATGACTTTATATTAAAAACAAAAACATTTTTTTTTTCTTTTTTATTTCCACAGTTGTGCCAAGTGACAATATACATGATATTCATTCGAAGCAAATACAATTGTGAACAAAAAAACCCTAAAAAAAAATAAAAATAAAAATAAAAATGTCAATTCAGGAATTTCTTAACATTGGAACAGCTAATGACGGAATAATTCACTCATCACTCCTCCATATGATCTTTGATGACACCCCAAATAAACATACCTAGTCATTTTTTTCTAACCCCCTTCAGTGCATACAGACTCCATTCCATTTCATATATATTATACAGTTTGGCTCTCCAAAATTGAAATGTAGATGCCTCGGGTTGAAGCCATTCGGTTGCAATACATAAACGCGCTACAGTCATAGCCAGAAATATAAAATATTTATACTTATATAATACAGCGTCATTTACCAGATTTTGCCCCACTCCTAACAACATAAGCGCGGGAGAGATCCCGAACGGATTATGTAGGGCATTAGTGATAAAGGTTTCCACGCTAGTCAGAAACAAAGTTAACTTAGGGCAATTAAAAAATATATGCAGAATATCTGCATCCGCCCCACCACAGCGGAAGCATTTACCGTCATGTTGTGTGCCCCAAGTTGCCATCCGTTTTGGAGTATAGTATAACCTGAACACTGTCTTATATACTTGAGCCTTTAAATTAGCTGACAAGCATACCTCTTTAGCCATAAATATAGTATTTTGAATGTCGATTTCTGATTCTCCTAACTGATTCTGCCAATACACGTTATATTTGTGCATATCATCGATTCTATACTCCATCAAAATCTGATATAGCGTACCAATCATTTTCCTAAGGCGAATACCCTCCACTAGTTTATTGGGGGTGGGTTTGATTACCTTCTTTAAACAAAAATCACGAATTTGGAGATTTTTAAAAAAGGAGGATTGGGGCAACTTATATTTAGCAACTAAATTTCCATAGGTAGCGAACATCGCATCAGTTTCATATAAGTCCCCAATTTTGCCTAAACCTTTCTTTGACCAATCTTTTGCCATCCTATCCCAAAACACAGAGGGAAGCAATTTATCAGCGCTAAAGGGGGTATAATATGTGATTCTACCAAGCTTTATAAGGTTCCGTACCCTTCTCCCTTCTTTAAAGGCCGAATCTAATACCTTAAAGCGTGTATGTTTGTAATAGTTCCCTTCCAACTCCTTTAATAAACACCCCTTTGCGTGCTCCCCTAATAACAAAAAAAAATATCGATGGAGCTTCCGCTTCTTCTTCAAATGGCTCCCCTGTAACCATGAATCTCATTCTTTGCAGAAAACATACATAATAATAAAATACAAAATCCGGTATCCCTCGCCCTCCCCGTTCCACTGGTAGCGTCAACCATTACATTGCGCGTCTGATTTTCCCCGGAGCCCAAAGAAAATTCGAACATAAAGACTGAAGTTGTTGTATATATTTCAATGGAAATTCCAATGGGACACTACGAAATAAGTGCAGTATCTTGGCTAAAACGTTCATTTTAATGACGTTCCCCCTACCGACCATAGATAACTGCAGCCGCAAACATTTTTCATACCACAAATTACTTACATGACTGTATGAATATACAATACTGTTATTAATATTACTATTATTTACTGTTTGTATAAAGCAATGTTTTACCTAAAAACATTAGCAATGTATCTGTAAAAATTATTATTATTATTATTTTATATATTAATAATAAAAATGTATTTCAAAAATATACAACTGTAAATATTATAATAATGTTAACAAAACCTACCTTTTTGTATTAATGTTTATAAATATGTGTACTACAAAAAAATTATAAAAATACTACCACAATGTTAGAAAATTCTAAAAAAAAGTTGTTATATATAAAGTGTCAAATACATTGTTTTTTTACAATAAAATCTGTGAAATAAACAAAAAAATGTACACTGAATAAATATTACTTTACTTCAAAATAATTGTAATAAATTATGTTTGCAAGAATTTTTTCAGACAAATGTACAACTGTAATGAAAATGTAAATGTGTTTTATTGATTTAATGAAATAAAAATGTACAGATAACATTTAAAAATGTCAATAAAATTATTTTCTGATTTCCTATTTTACAACCACACTTTTGAAATTAATAAAATATTTTAAACATGCTGTGACTCTAATTAATGTTTTTTAATTACTAACAATTACAAAAAAAAATTAATATTGTAATATTAATTTTACCATACAACATGATTTCAACATACTTAATATCATTATATGTACTTTCACAAAATACAAAACATTCATATATTATAATTTACTATTCCCACTCCACCAAGCACAAACTCAAAGAAAGTGCTGGACACAAAACCCATATAATTTACTATTCCCACACCACCAAGTACAAAGTCAGGGAAGGTGCTGGACACAAAACCCATATAAGTTACTATTCCCACTCCACCAAGTACAAAGTCAGGGAAGGTGCTGGACACAAAACCCATATAACTTACTATTCCAACTCCACCAACTATAACCTCAGGGAAGGTGCTGGACACTCAAACAATGTAATTTACTATTCCCACTCCACCAAGTAGTAACTCAGGGAAGGTGCTGGATACCAAACCCATATAATTTACTATACCCACTCCACCAAGTACAAACTCAGGGAAGGTGCTGGACACAAAACCCATTTAATTTACTATTCCCACTCCACCAAGTACAAATTCAGGGAAGGTGCTGGATACAAAACCCATATAACTTACTATTCCAACTCCACCAACTACAACCTCTGGGAAGGTGCTGGACACTCAAACAATGTAATTTACTATTCCCACTCCACCAAGTAGTAACTCATGGAAGGTGCTGGATACCAAACCCATAAAATTTACTTTTCCCACTCCACCAAGTACAAACTCAAAGAAATTGCTGGACACAAAACCCATATAATTTTCTATTCCCACACCACCAAGTACAAAGTCAGGGAAGGTGCTGGACATAAAACCCATATAATTACCTATTCCTACTCCACCAAGTACAAATTCAGGGAAGGTGCTGGACACAAAAAACATATACTTTACTATTCCCACTCCACCAAGTACAAAGTCTGGGAAGGTGCTGGACACAAAACCCATATAACTTACTATTCCTACTCCACCAAGTACAAAGTCAGGGAAGGTGCAGGACACTAAACCCATATACTTTACTATTCCCACTCCACCAAGTACAAAGTCAGGGAAGGTGCTGGACGCAAAACCCATATACTTTACAATTCCCACTCCACCAAGTACAAAGTCAGGGAAAGTGCTGGACACAAAACCCATATAATTTACTAGTCCTACTCCACCAAGTACAAAGTCAGGGAAGGTGCTGGACACAAAACCCATATACTTTAATATTCCCACTCCACCAAGTACAAAGTCAGGGAAGGTGCTGGACACAAAACCCATATAACTTACTATTCCAACTCCACCAACTATAACCTCAGGGAAGGTGCTGGACACTCAAACAAAGGTAATTTACTATTCCCACTCCACCAAGTAGTAACTCAGGGAAGGTGCTGGATACCAAACCCATATAATTTACTATTACCACTCCACCAAGTACAAACTCAGGGAAGGTGCTGGACACAAAACACATATAATTAACTATTCCCACTCCACCAAGTACAAAGTCAGGGAAGGTGCTGGATACAAAACCCATATAACTTACTATTCCAACTCCACCAACTATAACCTCAGGGAAGGTGCTGCACACTCAAACAATGTTATTTACTATTCCCACTCCACCAAGTATTAACTCAGGAAAGGTGCTGGATACCAAACCCATATAATTTACTATTCCCACTTCACCAAGTAGAAACTCAAGGAAGGTGCTGGACACAAAAACCATATAATTTACTATTCCTACTCCACCAAGTACAAAATCAGGAAAGGTGCTGGACACAAAAACCATATAATTTACTATTCCCAATCCACCAAGTACAAACTCAGGGAATGTGCTGGACACAAAACCCATATAATGTACTATTCCCACTCCACCAAGTACAAATTCAGGGAAGGTGCTGGATACAAAACCCATATAACTTTCTATTCCAACTCCACCAACTATAACCTCTTGGAAGGTGCTGGACACTCAAACAATGTAATTTACTATTCCCACTCCACCAAGTAGTAACTCATGGAAGGTGCTGGATACCAAACCCATCAAATTTACTTTTCCCACTCCACCAAGTACAAACTCAAAGAAATTGCTGGACACAAAACCCATATAATTTTCTATTCCCACACCACCAAGTACAAAGTCAGGGAAGGTGCTGGACATAAAACCCATATAATTACCTATTCCTACTCCACCAAGTACAAATTCAGGGAAGGTGCTGGACACAAAAACATATACTTTACTATTCCCACTCCACCAAGTACAAAGTCAGGGAAGGTGCTGGACACTAAGCCTGGGCGTAGTTCGCGTAGCCGCACTCCGCGAGCTACGCGAAGATGCACTTGCACTCCGCGAACTACGCATAGCTCCGCGAGCATGCGTAGTAGCTTGCTTGACCCGTTCGCAAGCCATTTTTTGTCTTCGGGAGCGCCGTGGAACTCTGGAACCTGCCCGACACCACATCTCCAGGCGTCGCCTTCCTCACGGAAACATGGATGAACGCCTCCTCAGCGCCCGACATCGCCGTCGCCATCCCGGACGGATACAAGATCACCCGGAGAGACCGCGTCAACGAGACAGGAGGAGGCATCGCCATCGTCCACAAGAAATCCATCTGCATCACGACCAACTCAGACGACACCCTCACAGCCGCTTAACATCTTCACTTCCAGATACACACCGACCCCAAGACCACACTCAGAGGCACCCTCATCTACAGACCCCCAGGACCTCGCACACAATTCAGCGAAGACATCGCAGACTTCATCAGCCCGCACGCCCTCGCCTCCGCTGACTACATCCTCCTAGGGGACCTCAACTTCCACCTGGAGAACAACAACGACAACACCACCACCACCCTGCTGGACAACCTCGCCAACCTCGGACTCATGCAACTGGTGAACACCCCCACCCACTACGCCGGACACACGCTTGACCCAGTCTTCTCCTCCAGCAAGTACATCTCCTTCAGCCACTCCACCGGACTCCACTGGACAGACCACAGCTGCGTCCACTTCAGCTTCAGAAAGACCACGACTCACCACCACCCGCAACAGGTTCCCCGCAGGAACTGGAACAAGATCACCACCGACCAGCTCACCACTTCACTGAGCCAGAACCCGCCCGCCAGCTCAACGGACCCCAACCAAGCAGCCAACAACCTCACACAGTGGATCACCAATTGCGCTCGCCCAACCAGCCTCGACCACTCGCAGTCCGGCTTCCGCGCCAACCACAGCACCGAGACCGCCCTCATCGCAGCCACTGACGACATCCGAACCCTGCTCGACAACTGGGAAACAGCGGCCCTCATCCTTCTGGACCTCTCCGCAGCATTCGATACGGTCTGCCACCGCACCCTAGTGCAGCGCCTCAGCAACATCGGAATCCAAGAGAAGGCACTGGAGTGGATCATCTCATTCCTCACCGGAAGAACCCAGAGAGTCCGCCTCCCCCCGTACAGATCCAAGGCCACCGAAGTCATATGCGGCGTACCACAAGGATCATCACTCAGCCCCACCCTCTTCAACATCTACATGAGCCCCCTTGCAGCCATCGTACGCCAACACAACCTCAACATCATCTCCTATGCCGACGACACCCAGCTGATCCTCTCCCTCACCAACGACCCAGGAACCGCCAGAACCAACCTACACGAAGGGATGAAAGACGTAGTCGAGTGGATGAGGAACAGCCGCCTGAAAATGAACTCAGACAAGACGGAAGTCCTCATCCTTGGATCATCACCCTCCGCCTGGGACGACTCCTGGTGGCCCCCTGCCCTGGGCAGCGCACCCAAACCAACGGACCACGCACGCAACCTGGGCTTCATCCTGGACTCCTCCCTCTCGATGACCAGACAAGTCAACGCCGTCTCATCATCATGCTTCAACATCCTATGCATGCTCCGAAAGATCTTCCCATGGCTCGCCACCGAAACCAGGAAGACGGTCACACAGGCACTCGTCACCAGCCGACTGGACTACGGAAACACCCTCTATACCGGAACCACAGCCAAACTCCAGAAAAGACTCTAACACATCCAGAACGCCTCTGCACGACTCGTCTTGGACATCCCCCGACACAGCCACATCTCCGGACACCTGAGAGACCTTCACTGGCTCCCCGTCAGCAAGAGAATCACGTTCCAACTCCTCACCCACGCACACAAGGCCCTCCACGACCTGGGCCCCAGGTACCTCAACAACCGCCTGACCTTCTACACTCCCACCCGCCAGCTACGATCGACCAGCCACGCCCTCGCCGCCGTGCCACGCATCCGAAGATCCACCATGGGAGGAAGATCCTTCTCCTACCTGGCAGCCAAGACTTGGAACTCCCTCCCCATCCACCTCCGCCTGACCCAAGACCACCTCTGCTTCAGGAAGCAACTCAAGACATGGCTGTTCAAGCAGTAGCGGACCCCCCTCCCCAAGTGACTTGAGACCCTCTGGGTGAGTAGCGCGCTATACAAATATCCTGATTGATTGATTGCCTGCATGCTCGGGATGTGTAGCGCGCGAAGTTACCCATGAGGTTTGTCCCGCCCGCTCGCGTCCCCTTATTTCCGGTCACTACTAACGTGTTTGCGAGTTATTCTGTGCCAGATTGCAGTTTCTGCGTGTTCGGCAACTCGATCTTACCGACAAGCATCCTCGCGCACGCGAAAATGCTATTGAGCGCACGAGAACTACGCTACGCAGCAGTTTGCGGAGTATTCGACAACTTCGCGTTCTCCGCGGAGCGCGGAGTTGCCGAAACTCCGCAAACTCCGCGAACGGAGCGTAGTTCTTCGCCCAGGGTTACTGGACACAAACCCATATAACTTACTATTCCTACTCCACCAAGTACAAAGTCAGGGAAGGTGCAGGACACAAAACCCATATACTTTACTATTCCCACTCCACCAAGTACAAAGTCAGGGAAGGTGCTGGAAGCAAAACCCATATACTTTACAATTCCCACTCCACCAAGTACAAAGTCAGGGAAAGTGCTGGACACAAAACCCATATAATTTACTATTCCTACTCCACCAAGTACAAAGTCAGGGAAGGTGCTGGACACAAAACCCATATACTTTACTATTCCCACTCCACCAAGTACAAAGTCAGGGAAGGTGCTGGACACAAAACCCATATAACTTACTATTCCAACTCCACCAACTATAACCTCAGGGAAGGTGCTGGACACTCAAACAAAGGTAATTTACTATTCCCACTCCACCAAGTAGTAACTCAGGGAAGGTGCTGGATACCAAACCCATATAATTTACTATTACCACTCCACCAAGTACAAACTCAGGGAAGGTGCTGGACACAAAACACATATAATTTACTATTCCCACTCCACCAAGTACAAAGTCAGGGAAGGTGCTGGATACAAAACCCATATAACTTACTATTCCAACTCCACCAACTATAACCTCAGGGAAGGCGCTGCACACTCAAACAATGTTATTTACTATTCCCACTCCACCAAGTATTAACTCAGGAGAGGTGCTGGATACCAAACCCATATAATTTACTAATCCCACTTCACCAAGTAGAAACTCAAGGAAGGTGCTGGACACAAAAACCATATAATTTACTATTCCTACTCCACGAAGTACAAAATCAGGGAAGGTGCTGGACACAAAAACCATATAATTTACTATTCCTACTCCACCAAGTACTAATTCAGGGAAGGTGCTGGACACAAAAACCATATAATTTACTATTCCCACACCACCAAGTACAAAGTCAAGGAAGGTGCTGGACACAAAACCCATATAATTTACTATTCCCACTCCACCATATAATGTACTATTCCCACACGATCAACTACAAACTCAAGGAAGGTGCTGGACACAAAACCCATATAATTTACTATTCCCACTCCACCAAGTACAAAGTCAAGGAAGGTGCTGGACACAAAACCCATATAATTTACTATTCCGACACCACCAAGTACAAACTCAGGGAAGGTGCTGGACACAAAACCCATATAATTTACTATTCCTACTCCACCAAGTACAAATTCAGGGAAGGTGCTGGACACAAAAACCATATAATTTACTATTCCCACACCACCAAGTACAAACTCAAGGAAGGTGCTGGACACAAAACCCATATAATTTACTATTCCCACTCAAACAAGTACAAAGTCAAGGAAGGTGCTGGACACAAAAACCATATAATTTACTATTCCCACACAACCAAGTACAAACTCAGGGAAGGTGCTGGACATAAAACCCATATAATTTACTATTCCTACTCCACCAAGTACAAATTCAGGGTAGGTGCTGGACACAAAAAAACATATAATTTACTATTCCCACACCACCAAGTACAAAGTCAGGGAAGGTGATGGACACAAAACCCATATATAATTTACTATTCCCGCACCACCAAGTACAAACTCAGTAAAGGTGCTGGACACAAAATCCATATAATTTACTATTCCCACTCCACCAAGTACAAAGTCAAGGAAGGTGCTGGGCACAACAACCATATAACTTACTATTGGGCCTCCACCAAGTACAAAGTCAGGGAAGGCGCTGTATACAAAACCCACATAATGTACTATTCCCACTCCACAAAGTACACAGCCAGAGAAGGTCCTGGACACAAAACCCATATAATGTACTATTAGCACTCCACCAAGTAGTAACTCAGGAAAAGTGCTGGACAATCAACCTATATAATTTACTATTCACACTCCACCAAATATGAACTCAGGGCAGATGCAGGATAATTAAACAATATTCTTAAGTAATCCCACTCCACCAACAACAAACGCAGGTAATATAATGTACACAAAACCATTATATTTTATTATTTTTTAAAAATATTTATTGACATTCAATTTAATTTTAACATTTTAATAAAATATTATACCATTTCAAAATGTTAAAACACTCCACATCCTATACCCATAAATACACACATCCCACTCTTAAATTTAAATTTTAGAAATTTTGATCTACTAATTAAATATTTTAAAAATGTTAAAATAATTTTTGAAAAAATTAAAATTTTAAGGTAAATACTGTCCATATTCACATAAAAACACACATCACATTTCTAAATCTAAGTATACATTTAGATAAAAATTAATACAAATTAAAAATTTTTAACAATTATTTAAACTTTATTAATAATTAAACATTTTACAATATTCACAACTCTATTCCCCTAAAAGCCCACATAGCACTCCTAAGTTTTTTCAATTTTGTTTTTTATTTTATTTCTTATTGTAAAATTTATAATTCATTAATTAAAATACACATTTTTTTAAAAAATACCACCCAAACTCCTTAAAAACTCACATCCCACTCCTAAATTTTTTTAAAAAAATAATTTATTTCTCAAAAAATCTAATTTTTACTACACTCCCCATCCTATTCACCTCAAAAAAACACATGCCGCTCCCAAATTATTTTTAATTTTTTTTTAAATATCAAAATATTTTTTTTAATTTTTAATAATTTTAATTTTTTATAAATGTAATAACTTTTTTAAATACACTCCCCACCCTATTCCCCCAAAAACCAACATCCCATGCCTAAATTTCATTATACATTTATTAAATTTTTTGAAATTATTTAATTGAAGAAAAAAAAAAAATTCTAAATTCAATTTTTTAAAACACTCCCCACCCTTTTCCCCTAAAAACCCACATCCCGCTCCTAAATTTTATTATACATTATTTTATACATTTTAAATTAAATTTAAAATTTTCAATTTTTTTTTAAAAAATTACATTTCAAAATACAAATTTTTAAAACACTCTGCACCCTATTCCTCTAAAAACCCACATCCCGCTACTAAATTTTATTAGAAATTTTTTTTTTTTAAATTAAATGTAAAATTTTCAATTTTTTTAAATAAATTAAATGTAAAAATACTAATTTTTAAAACACTCCCCACCCTATTCCCCTAAAAACCCACATCCCACTCCTAAATTTTATTATACATTATTTAATTTGTTTTATTAAAATTAAATTTTTTTAAAAATAAAAAAAATATATAAAAATAAAAATCACATTTTTAAAACACTCCCCACCCTATTCCCCTAAAAACCCACATCCCGCTCCTAAAATGTAATATACTTTAAAAAAAAATATATATTTTAAAATATTTATTAAAAATTATATAATAATATATATATTTTTTTAATAAATTACATTTAATAAAAAATTCTAAATATTCTTACACTCAATATTTATAATATCGATATTTTAACTTTCTATATTTTTACATTCGATATTTTCATACTCGATATTTTTACTTTCGATATTCTAACATTTTATATTTTTACAATCGATATTCTGACACTATATTTTTACAGTCGATATCCTAACACTCGATATTTTTACTTTCGATATTAATTAATTACTTACAAAAACGATATTTTACACACTCGATTTTCACAACTCGATACTACCTTCGATATTTATTTCTCACTATTATAATCGATATTACTTACCTCGATATTACTTACCTCGATATTATTGCAGACTCGATATTCCAGAATCGATATTATCTCCATTCGATAAAAAAACTCGATATTTAGACTGTATACCACCTAAAATACATATAATACATACAGTGATAAAATAATGACTAAAAGTACTCAACTGGTGCTTCTAAAATAGGCCTACCCCGGTGTACCTAACCTAAGTCTAGTACAAGGGAAGAATGCTGGAAGCTGGCTGTGGTTTCCCCACTTCTAAAGAAGGAAACTTTGGATCCCACTTGTCCAGCAAACTACAGGCCTATTTCTCTACTGCCATTCCCAATTTAAATTCTAGAGAAACTGGCCACAAAACATCTGTCCAGCTTCCTTGAGACCAATGACTGCCTGGATGAGGCTCAATTTGGCTTTAGACCAGCCCATGGGACAGAGTCAGCTTTGGTGACTGTTCTAGATGATCTTCGGATGCGTGCCGACCAGGGTCGAGCAGCCTTTTTAGTGCTGCTCGACATGTCGGCCGCGTTCGATACGGTCAGCCATGCGATCTTGATAAGGAGATTGGAGGAGGTTGGGGTATCTGGCTTGGCCCTTGATTGGCTGGTGTCTTACCTTGGTAATAGGCTCCGGGTGGTGGCCCTGCCACCCTTTAAGTCTAACATCAGAAGGGTCGGACAGGGCGTGCCTCAGGGGGCTGCCATTAGCCCTATTCTATTCAATCTATAACTCCGCCCCCTGATCAAGCTGATAAAATCCTTTGGCATAGCAGTCACCAATTATGCTGACGACACCCAACTTATCTTCTCGTTTGAGGGTAAGGAGGCTGTGTCACAGCAGGAGACCTTCCACCGCTGTATGATCACCACGGCGGAATGGTTGAGCCACAACTCCTTGCAATTTAACAGCTCCAAAACCGAGGTGCTGCACTGCTCCATGGATCGCACCCCTAGGCCTCTTCCACAGGATTTTTGGCCTCCTGTTTTCCAGGGCACTAGCTTGCCGGCTGAATCCGTTCGAAACCTGGGGGTGATGTTCAGCTCCAGCCTGCAGCTAGACGTATCCGTGAATAAAACGGTGGCCACTTGTATGGCACTGCGTTGCTCGCTGCGGAAGATTCTACCCATGCTCCCTGTGCAGGTTAGACCAGAGGTAGTGCGGAGCATAATTTTAAGTAGGCTTGACTACTGTAACGCACTACTCCTAGGGGCGCCTGTGACCTTGGTGGGAAAATTGCAGCGTGTACAGAATTTTGCCGCCAAACTGGCACTTTTGCGCCGACGTTCTGACTCTTCAGCTATGGCACTCAGGGACCTTCACTGGCTGCCAGTTCCTCAGCGGATTGATTTTAAAGCTCTGTGCTTGGTATTCAGGGCTCTCCACGGACAAGGTCCGTCCCCATTGCAGGACTTGTTCTCTTGGTATATCCCGTCCAGATCACTCCGCTCGGCCTCAGCTTGCTTGGTAGTAGTGCCCAAGATTCTGAGGTCCCGGATGGGAGGTCGGTCCTTTAGGTTCACCGCAGCGAGACTGTGGAATTCTCTTCCGTTGTGTTTGAGAGGTATGGGAGATCTCCCTTCCTTTAAGAAAGCCTTAAAAAAACACCTTTTTCCTAGAATATTGTAAACGGATCAGTAGCCGGAAACATCATGTATGGTTTACAACAGTCTAAAGCACCAGGATACCCGTTGGGTGACAGCCATTTGTGCTATATAAGTATGCCAATACATACATACATACATAGCTTAAGTTTAGTATTTCTCTGCCAAGAATCTATCCAAGAATTCTCTAAGGGTCTAATCAGCTCCGTACCTTGGTTTAGAATGAAGGAGGTCTTGTATCTCTCTCTCTCAGGACTCGATCTCCCAGCAACCCGCAAGGGCAGCCTGGAAACACTGGAGCTGGATTTCTCGGCAGGAGAAAAGACAGAGTCTCTCAGTGCGTCTGCTGGAGGGTCGACTTCCTTCAGCACTTGCTGCTGCAGGGCATGTGGCAAGTAGTTAGTCGATCTGATCCAAACCACCTTGTCTTTGTCTGGGCAAATGTAGGCATATTTAGACCTTGAAGGTGCCGAGTTTGACGTATGATTGGACTTAATAATGTCATCAAAGACTCAGTTCTTCGAAAACTCCATGATTTCCTAGATAAATTAGTAGTCAAGCAAGGGGAAGTCCCTAGCTGCTGAAGGTGGGTTTATCTAAGAAATCGATGTTGATTCTCGGAACTTAGTGGAAGTAGCCATGCCATATTTGGACTGCATAGGCTCGGTCTAAATATGGAAATGATTTCTATGCCTATATAAGAATCGGGTAATTTATACCTATATAAGGGCATGAATCGGGAAAATTACACTAGGGTCCTAGATTCATTTACAACACCCACTCCACGATATTAAGTTCAATAAAACTAAATATATAAGCACTGAACATATCTAAGGCTAGTGTTTACAATCTCACCAAAAATACAATTTTCATTTGAATAGGTTCGTTCGCATGAAATGAGTATAAACTGTATGAAAAAACAAGTCTCAACAGATATGAAGCATATTATGAAAGTATACATTCTAATCTTCATGAAACATGAAATTGCATTCATGAAATGTCTCTTAAGGTACAGAAAAAAAGTCGAGACCATCCCATAGCATAATATTTAAACTGTTTTGTTTTTAGGACAAGGCCAAATATTGTCATTAGGAAGTTTTCAAAAGAAATCTTGTTCTCTAAGAAGAGTTCTACTTTAAGCAGATTACTCTGTGCCAAAAGTTCTATTTTGGAAAAAATTCAAATTGTTAGACAGTTTGTTTTGAAAAAACAAAGGCCGTATTTCAGAGTTCAGGGAACGCTGTGTGCATGAATCAAAAGTTATTCTCGGTGTCAGGAGAAAACATAAGATCGTCTAGGTTGGCAAAAAAACTGTCTAGCATAGTAGGCGAAAGTGGAGCCACTTCAGTTAGCAGGTCAAATGTGCATAGATGAGGATCATCGCCATCAGCGTTTGATGCATTAGCAATGTCCACCGTGGAAGGTACCTGTGTGCCTGTAGTGTCACGTATCTCACCCTCAGTTAGACTTGCCGGTGAGACCTCAATGAATGCCGTCATCAGAATTGGCAGCCGTTGGGGGCAACACGATGCATGAGTCGTTACCGGACTTAGCAAAGCGGCAACATCCGATGGCAGGACTGATGGAAGTGTAAGACAAATGTCCAACACGCATTCCTCTCTGCAAAGTAGGCATCGCAGAACAGGTAAGATGCAATCTTGCCAGATTCGTCTGAACAATAGAAACCAAGTTGTGTTCAGATCTCTTAAACGAGCCAAGCCAAGAATCTGTGTAATTCGCTCCCGATACATCATGGCAAGGAGGGCTTGTTCCATGGTAGCCTGGGTATTGCTGGTGACTGGACTTGCCATATCAGAACAGAAGGAATAAAAATAGAATTCCTGCTACGAGTCCCAAGATGAGAGGTAGGCTGCCAAACACAGAGTGCACGAAATTTAGAAAAATGCCAAGGACTGCTTCAAATGGTGTTAGCAGTCCCGAAAAAACTTGTCTTAAATACATGTGCGATGCCACTGGTATCAGACATGTTTAAGATTTGACTTAACATTTTTGCGAAATGTACTGGGTAGTTTGCTGATCATAATGCATGTATCTCTGCAGAAGTCCTTGCAACGTGCAGATCATATGTTTCTTTAGACAAGGTCAGTGGCACAGTTTTTTGCAAGAGAATGACTTTCATTCTGCTTAAAGTATCAATTCGTATAGAAGAGATATTCAGTGAAGGACATAACGCCGTCTCCCTGTCTGTCTTGCTCTTTGGATACAATACTTGCATACAGCAAGTGACCCTGGATGACACACTAACTAGATACGCTTTTCCTGGCAACATGCCACAACAGCTGTGGTCATTGAGCATAACATAGCTGCCATTGGATAGCTGCCTGAAAATTGATTCTATCACTGTGGAGGGTGTACTGTGCAGGTGGCAAGAGAGGTTATTTGAAGAACCTTCACAGGCTCCATGTAATTTAATACCTTGGCTCAAAAGTGTACCACTTAGTGAGTTCTTACAATTTGTACCACTAAGCAATACCTCTTTTCCCCCATTCCTACATTTGTGTGTGTAAGGTAAAGTCCAGGTTGACTTGATGTATTCTTTACTCAACCTTTCATACAGGCCAGCTAGTATATGCTGTAGACAATACTGAAATTGGAAAATCGTCACTAGTATCGTGATGGTGCCATGTATTATCCATTCAATGACAGGCTTCTCAGAAACTGTCAATGGTAATCTTTCCAGTTTTTCAATGCTCAGCCCTGTATAGTCTGCTTCTCTTTGTGCTAAAGAGATTTGTTTATCTGTAAGGTTAAATACAGCAAACAATGACGTTGTGTTGATTAGACGCCATGGCACGTAGCCTGAAAGAAGATTTCGTAACGTCCAGCCCAGCTGCATTATAGAACGTAATTGAGACTGGCCATGTTGTAACATTAGCACGTCCTGTTCTATTATGTCGATTTCAGAGGATACAATGCTGTCCAATGAATATATTCTGGAGGACAGAGTTGTTAACCCATTGTCCACTACGGAGAGAGCTTTCTCTAAATGAATACAATCAATTTCTCGTATTTCCCGAATCAAAGACATCTGGGGGAAGGAACGGTGCAATCATTTACGTCACTTAAAGATCCATATAGATTGACAGACACTGAGCATTTCCGATACCTACAAATCTGCTATGCCCTACTTACTCATTTTCCCAGTGGCATGACACTCCCAGAAGCCTCCCCCCTAGAGGACAGGGTACTAGACGGGCATCTCCCCAGAGAAGACCATATCCCTAATATACAGGAAATTGATAAACAAGGAGGATCCGTTACTTGCTCTCAGAGGGCAATGGACTGGGGATGGTCTAGAAATCGATGATGAAGACTGGCAGGAGGCGGTAACCTCCCCACGATTAGTTGCAATCCAAGCCAGGCTGAGATTAGTACTTAAAATATTGCATAGTATCTATGTAACGGGTCCTGGCCTGGTTCGAATGGGACAGGCGGAAAGAGTTGAGTGCAGAAGGGTGTGGGGAACTGGGAATATTCATCCACATACTATGGACTGTCAGCAGATACAACAATATTGGAGAGACATTCACCGCACACTGCGAGCGGTATTGAGGGTGGATATGCAGCCAGAAGATGCATATTAAATGTCTGGGAGCCTACGGATCTCAACACATACACCACGCAATGGGCAACGTTAGCATATATGATTGCGAAACGTAAAGTTGCACAGCAGTGGGGGGGGCTAGTCAACCACTCCAATTGCGGAAGTGAGAGGAGGATTTAGACTGGTGCATGTACAGGGAAAAGTCAGTCTTCATAGCTAGCGGATGCCACCTGAATTGGGTTAAAGTATGGGGAGCATGGAACCCATACATAGGCAACATCTGTCTCCTGCCAAGTTGCCAGCCTGACGCAGACACTATTGATACCCTTTGATCTGATCAATATAATAGTTGTAATATATTTTGTATACTGTATATTGTCGCTGTGTCAAATGTAGTAGCCTGCTTGTAATTAATTGAAGTGCTTTTGTCGAACTGTTTAATAAAAAGAAATAAAAAAAAAATACTTCAATAAAAACAATTTTCTGAAGAAGAAACACAAGCTTATCTACAGTTAATTACTTTTGCATGAGTTCAACTGGGAGATGCCCCATCACTACCTGAGGTCAGAGCTAAATTAGTGACAGTTTATCCCCACACTCAGGGGGATTCACCCATTCTCACCACCCACAAAGATCAACCAGTTGGTTACCACCAGGAGCACCAACAGAGTGCATCTGTCTACCCACATCGTGGTCTTCAATAAAGCATGAAGCCGTCCCAGCAGGCTCTGAGGAAGGAGATAGAGAGCGAAGATTCTCCAGGTCCCACATCGCGTAAGCTGATGGACAGGGAGAAGGCGAAGATCACCAATACTTTGACTTACCCAAGGTTGCAAAGAGTTCCATGATGATTGGTGATGGCTCAGTGACTGATCCCGCAACCTTCCCCTTGACTGGGGCCCGAGCGGCTCAGAGCAGACTGCCGGGCCTCCAAAAGCTTTCAAGACCGCCCCAGCAAAGACTTCGGACTAAGGGCCTGGCAGTCGGAGCATGACTTTGGGTCGTGGTCGAGCTCCAGGCACCAATGGCACACAAGGTGTAGATCGGTGACCGACATCAACTTGTGACAGGAGTCACACAGGGCTTGAAACCGGGCCGACGGCTGGACATCCCTTGTGCACTATGAGTCGAAGACTCAAAAGACGTCGACAAAAAGTCGACAAAAGTTAGTCAAAAGGCAATTAAGGGACAATCTCTCTCTGGATTTGCGCTGGCTGGCACGGAAAAAGAAAGAACTGACATCCGTGTGCAGGGGCGGCATCTAAGTAGTTACCGCAACATCATCCCGGCGACCATGATGCCGCTAAACGGACGCGAAATCGACCAACGCCACCTACAGAGGCGCAGAGGTACTGCTAAGAAAAAAGTTCTTCGCATCCAGTCTGACGCATGGGGGTAATTCTAAAGAAAGGAATCTATAACTAATAGTCTCTTTCAGATAGGTGTGATTTGCGTGCATTGGAAAACAGGAATGCCTGAGCCATACCATCAAACACTGCAATTACATGGTAAGGTTGGTTGGCACTATAAAGACAGTCTCTTGCCTGTATGGAGAGATACAGGAGTATACACTACAGCCACTGAAGACTCTGAAGTCTCGCTGGGAAGAGGACCTGGGGATCATTATTACAGAAACTGTTTGGGGTAATATTTTAGCAAGAGTACCAAAAGTCTCCAGAAATGCACGATTTAAATTGATTAGCTACATTTCCCCACACAGACAATACATGGTACTAGGCCATATCAACAAATATTTCCACACATTGGAGGCGGCCTGCAGGAGATGCAGAACAGTGGGAGTGGAGTTCAAACACATGAAAAGAGATTGCCCAACATTGGTATCCTATTGGGAAGACATCACAGCAGTAGTAGCGTATACAATTTCCAGGGAGGTCCTCTGCACAATGGGCCACTGCATACTAAACTGGTTCCCCCACACCACGAAGGGGAAGATATCAAGCAGATTCCAAGACTTAGTTTTCATCCTAGCAAAGTGAGAGATTACCAGAAATTGGAAAGCCCTGCGAGGGTCCAGGATAGCAGCATGGCGAAAGGAGCTAGAGAAATTGGGCGGTTACTTAGGGAGGCCAAGAGGAGCATTCGCTCCATAGAAATAGAGTGGGCTTGGGAGATAGTAATGGAGTTAGTGAGAGACCCAGACCAAGATACACGAGACTCCACCGCAAACGACTCACCAACACCAACTCCCCCTGAAGAGTCTTGCTTATCAATATATTCTTGATGACTCCCATTATATGTGCATGTCTCTCCAACTGTGTGCGATTTGTGATTTGCATCAGGCTAGGCAACCAGTAGTATGCTTGCCCTCATTACATATCTCTTGTAAGATGGAACCGATTTATGTAGTGGGGAGTCTGGGAGAAATGGGATTATGGCAGTTGCCTACATTATAATATGCGATAAAATGTAATGATTTCTGACTTATGAAAAGGCCTATGAGGCAACGTTGCCTCAAAAAGTAGTCTGCTGTATTGTTGACAAAAGCTTCAATTAAATCTGTTTACAAAAAACACCAAGTGTTGAGTTCTGAACACATGGTTAAGTAGCAGTCTCAGTGTAACTGAGGGGGGAACTAGCTTCAGGAGGGTTCGCGTTGGCGCTCCATTCTCAGTAACTGCCTGATCTGTAGTGCCTTGTGCTGGTGTTGCCTTATACAGGGGTGGTCATATTCTAAGGAGCTTGTCTATGAAGGTGTCTTCCCCTTCACTCTCTGCTCCTGCCTCATCCTTCGGTTTCTTTTTTCGAAAAGGTTTTTCTTCTCAGTGTCATCGCTTTATATCAGTGAGTAAGCTCCTATTGTTTCAATCACTTCCTCCCTCCTACTCTTCTGCTTCTCATTATCTTGCATGCTTATCCACTAATAAGCCTTATTGCGGACCTTAGATGCAAGCTTCTTCCTTTTCTTTTCGTAAGTAACCTGCTCCCAAAGATTTAGGGCATCAAAGTGTGAGTGTCTGGTCTGGGGTCTCAAATCGTACATTCTCATTCTCAACTTCTCTAATCTGCAGAAAGTACCTGTAGGAAGCTGGCTCTGTACAAACTATACCAAAATGAGGTGTAGTGTGCACAGAGTCCAGTGGAACCCCAAAGGTAAAAGTAGATAGCACCTTACTCTCTATTTGTGGTAGTGTGGGCAAGCAGTAAGGCTTTACCAGAGGATAGTGTTAAGCATTTGTTGTACACAATCAATCAGCAAATGATGTCCCACACTTAAAGACTGAACTCAGACCAATTTTGTTTGTATAAAAATATTAAGGTATTTTATTTCTAGAACCAAGCCAAGCCTGACACAGGTAAGTGAAATGAATGCTTTGCAATATATTTTGCAGTGTTTACAAGTGAATGCAAGTCCAAATGCAGTTGTTCGAAATACAGGTAAGACAAGGTATTGAAATTACTGTACAGATTACTTTTTAGTGACTTTTAGGTGTAAAGCTTTTTATTAAGGCAAAAACATAGGAGGAAAGGGAACAAGGAGGGTAAGGGTATACACATTACAAATTAAAACAGCAAAGCGAAAATAATGGAGCGCGATGATGGACAGGGCTACTGCAAAAGAAATATCGATGAGCAAAATAGAAAAGGCTAAACATGGTTGCCACCGTCAAGCAGGCTGAAAAGTGAAAGGCAGAAAAGCAAGAAGCCAACTCTTCCTCCCCCCTGAACCCCTCCCCCCAAACACCCCAACTCACCCCAACTCCCTCCCATCCCCCCCCGTCCAGTGCTAGGCAATAATGCGTCCTGCCGCCCCACCCCACTCCCCCGCCCCATGAGCCCCCATCCGATATCTTCTTAGTCGGTTGGGACCACAGGAGGTGTCAGTCTCAGGAGTCTAAGGTACCTTGGACAGGTGAGTTCTCTGAAGTCTGTGGTCAAGAGTGCGTGAAAGGGTTGCCACAACTCGTCAAATTGCTCCACGTCCCCCGCCACCATAAGCGATAATTTTTCCATACCTAAAACATGCCAGAGTCTGTGTAGCCAGCCCGTGATGGAGGGGACCGTGGTGGTGCGCCAATGAATCAATATGTTCTGAATCGCCGATCTCAGTGCTATTGCTATTTGCCTGCCTCTGCGGGACTTCAGCGGGTACATTAGCCCATTCGGGAGGCCCAACAGAACATACGCCGGGAAGCGTGGCAATTCAATCTCAAAATGAGCATCTATCTCATCAATGATCTCCGTCCAGTATTCCTTCAACAAGGGGCAGTCCCAAAGTACATGTGTGAGAGTCCCCGTGTGTCCACATTCCCTCCAACACTCCTTCCCAATATTCCTATTCATTTCATGTAGCCTCTCCGGGGTATAATACCAATACGTGGACACCTTTGTGAGTGTTTCTGTGAGACCTGTGTGGTATGCAGAGTGTCTCGCCCGATGTGCAATCTGATCCCATTCCTTATGACTAAGCGTTCTTCCCAGTTCCCTATTCCAGCGTTCCCTACCCGGGTTATAAAAATGAAACGGGGGGGGTTGCAGGAATTTGTAGAGGTCCGTGATCAGTTTAGCATCAGAGGTGCGAGTTACCAACCATCGCTCATACGGCGTTATCTGGCGATCAGCAGTGTCTCGCACCTGAGGTTGAAGCGCCCAGTGCCTGACCTGCATGTATCGTAACCTATCTGTCTCAGTCAGGTGGAACTCCTGCTTCAAATGCTGAAAAGGGACCACCCCCTCAGAGTCATACATCTGGAAGAGCGCACGGCAACCCGCTTCCCTCCAGTGTGAGAAAGCGCCCGGTTCCAGACCCGGGGAGAAATCAGGGTTCTCCACTATCGGCGTGAAAGGCGAGGGGAATGTGGTGAGTTCGTGAACTTCACTAACTGCGTCCCACACCCTCAAGGGGACTCGCGTGACATAGGAAGCATATAGGTTGGGAGGGCGGGGAATCCATCGCAAGAATGGCACCTCCTGAAGGGGACGCCCCGCCACTGCCTGGTCCTGAAAGAGCCAATGCTTGTCAGATTCCCACTTGCTCCACTCTACCAAGTAGCGCAGCTGCGCCGCCTGGAAGTATTTCCGGAGGTCCGGGATGCCTAGGCCTCCCGCCTCCGGGGCCAGCGTGGAGATAACCCTCTTCATTCTCGGCTTGCGGCCCTGCCAGATGAAACGTGCAATGTCTGCTTGCATCTGCCTGATCCATCCCGTAGGTGGCTGGAGCGATAAAGCTCGAAAGAGATACAAGATCTGGGGCAAGACCGTCATCTTGACCGCAGCAATCCTGCCGAGCCAGGACAACATTCCTTTACTCCAGCGGCCCAGCTCTTCCTTGATTTTCCTACTGAGGGAGGCATATTTGGCCGTTACCATCGCTGGCAACGTCGGTGCTAGCAGAATCCCCAAGTAAGGCACCAGGGATGACGACCACTGCATGGGAAAAAGCCTCTGCAGATCTCGTCTCGTATCCGCAGCCAGGGACACATCTAGGGCCGCTGACTTGCCCATATTCATCTTAAAGCCACCCACTTTCGAAAAAGCGTCCAATTCCTGAATGCATGCTGGGAGGGCCCGCCTTGGATCTTCCAGGGTCAAGAGGACATCGTCCGCATAGAGACTTATCGTATGGACATACCGCCCCATCTTGACCCCAATCGCATCCGGGTTCTGGCGAATTCTCTAGGCAAACGGCTCCATATAGAGAGCAAAAAGGAGGGGGGAAAGCGGGCATCCCTGCCTGGTACCCCTTTCAATCTCGAAACTGCGGGAGCTGCACCCATTAACTCTAACTGTAGCCGAAGGGGACGTGCAACAGTTAAAAACCATCGAGCAGAATTTCTCTCCAATACCCATTTTCCGGAGTACCTGCTCGAGATAGGGCCAATGAACGCGATCGAATGCTTTCTCAGCGTCCGCCGCCAGCAGCATCCTCTCTCCTGGGATCCGTGAGGCCTTCTCCAAGACGTGCACCACCCTCTTGGTGTTATCAACTGTTTGTTGGCCTGGGGCAAATCCAGCCTGATCAGCCTCAACTAGGCCCGGTAGATGCAGGGCCAGTCTAGACGTCAGAATTCCTGTATATAGTTTAAGGTCAACATTCAGGAGGGATATAGGCCTGTACGAACCGCAGAGGGTCCGGTCCTTCCCTGGTTTCGGGATCACCGAGACCGTTGCTCTCAACAGGTCCGGCGGTATGGCCCCCGGCGAAGAGAAGGAGTTAAATAGGCGGGTAAGAATAGGAGCCACAACCGGGCAAAAGGTTTTATAAAACAGGGACGTATAACCGTCCGGGCCCGGGGCCTTCCCATGTTTGAGCCTGGATATAGCGGATATCACCTCCTCCACATGAATACTGCGTTCCAGGTGCTCCGCCTGTGCTGGGTCCAGGGCCGGAAGGGCCACTGACTCCAAATAGTCTGCAGTATCTTGCGGCAAAGGGGGCTCCCCTGTGTAAAGCTCTTCATAGAACCTACGGAACGCCTCTGCCACACCCGCGTCGTCAGAGACTGCCACCCCATCAGAACCGAGCAGCTCCTTTACCACGTTACGCTGATGCGTTATACGAAGTCTATTCGCCAAGAGTTTGCCACACCTATCCCCTCCCGTGTTTCAGTCGCAGCGCCGCGTATTCCGCCCTGTCCATGTCTAACGCCGATAAGAGTTTCCTGGCAGCCTTCAGTTGTTTCCATACCCTAGGAGCCCCGGTACGGCGATGTACATGCTCCAGTTCTCGGACTTTGGAAGTCAGCTCCTCCCTCTTGCGTTGTCTCTCCCTATTCTCCGCCGAGGAGATGGAAATGAACTCCCCCCTTAGGACCGCTTTCAACGCCGCCCACTGCGTCGCTAGTGAGGTGTCTGAGTTATCGTTATGTGCTTGATACTCCCGGATCGACTCCTCAATGTGTTTCACAACTGTTTTTTTATGTAAGACGGTGTCTCTAAGTCGCCATACACCACGAGAGGGGGGGACCGGTGGAAGCGCAAATGTGCCCACAACCGGTGCATGATCAGATAATGATAGGACCCCAATGTCCGCCGCCGTAGCGGAGGCACACATCGGTCCGCTGACCAACAAGTGGTCCAACCGCGCATATGTCCGGTGTGCATGTGAATAGTAAGAATAGTCCCTACTCGTGGGGTGAAGTGTGCGCCAAAGATCATGTAGGTCCATATCAGCGAGTCGAGCCTTTCCTGCCTGTGAGAGTTCTCCAGTTTGCGGGTGTCGTTGCGCGGACCTATCAAGTGCGGAGTCAAAAACTATATTCAATTCGCCCCCCAGAATGACATGTCTGTCCGGGGAGGCAGTCACGTCCACCAGCACTGAGTCAAGAAAGCGTTCCTGGTGGTCGTTCGGGCTATACAAAGAGCCAATAGTGAACGTCGTGTCTCCCAGCTTGAGGCGATACGCCAACAGCCTCCCCTTTTGTTCTGCGAATTTGTACAGCACCTCCCGCCTGAAGGAACTTGCTATCAAAATGGCCAGCCCCGCTTTCTTAAATGCAGTAGAGGAGAAAAACTGTGTGGGAAACTTGCTAGAGCGCATCCTGTGACAATCCTGTGTTATTAAATGGGTCTCCTGCAGGAGACATATGTCTGCTTGTGTCCCCTCCAACAAAGATAAGATTGCTCTCCGTTTAACCGGATTGTTCAGTCCCTTAACATTAAGGGTCACTACTTTCAGTGTCGCCATATCCCTGAAGGACTGTGTGCGCTAGGCCGTGGGTGCCCAATCGGCGGGGGCGGGGCACGGGACGGCAGCGCAGGAGAAGCAAAATAAGACAATGCAATAACATGTAAGACACTGGACGATGTCCCCTCCACCCCCCAACAGTCCCCAACTTCCCTCGAATCAAACCCGTGGCAACTGGCCAACCCCCTACCCAAACCCGAACAACCCATTGTCCCAGTCATGTCCCAAAACGGACAAGTCCGTGGAAAGTACAAAAAGTGGACGTCCGGCCACTCGTTCTTCCCGCCTCTCCCCCGACCCCCTCTCCAACCCCCAAACCTGTCGTTGCAGAAGCTGTGTCCATCTCCCCCCGCAGCGATTCTACGCCGTCATGGCCACACCGTTCGTGGCAGCAGAGTCCCTGGCTGCTTCTCTCAGCGCGCTGGCCATTTCTGCTCTGATGGTGGGTGAGTCCGGCCTCCCAGCACTAGCCGTCGACCTCCGCCTCGCCGATCGCCGTCCTCCTCCTCGATCAGGGCGCCTCCGGCCCGGTGTCGCTTCACCCTCCTCCATAGCCGTGAGGCCCAGGACTCCACAGACATCCTGCAAGGAGCGCAGTTGGTGCAGTACGCCATTCCAGCGGAAAATAAGACGAAAGGGATGTCCCCAAGAGTACGGTGTTTCATTCTCCCTTAGAAAGTCCGTCGCGATTTTGAAGGCCCTGCGCTTCTGCAGCGTGATGGCAGACAGGTCCTGAAACAGCGCTACGGGCTGTTCACGGAAGGTCAGCGGCTGTTTCTTGCGGGCCTCCGCCATTATGCGTTCCTTCACTGGGAAATCCGGGAGGTAGGCCAGAATGTCCGGAGGAGGCGCCGTCAATTGTCGCTGCCGGCCGACCCTATGGGCCCTATCGATCCGGATCGGGAAGTCCACGGGCTCACCCAGGATCTCCCTAAACATGTCCCTCAGGAAGCCAGACAAATCAGTTCCCTCTTCTGCGGACGGAACTCCCTGGACCCGAATGTTATTTCGTCTCGACCTGTTCTCGAGGTCCTCATTGTGTGCCTGGAGGTCGACATGCTGTTCCCTGAGGCGGAGTACATCTTGCTGTAGATGGACAATCTCCTCGTCCCTCCGCTGAGCCGCTGCCTCCACCGTTTCCATCCGTTCACCAAGGCCCATCACCTCTTTGCGGACCTCACGCACCTCGCTGGCCACTTCTTACTTTAACGTCTGAAAGTCAGCCTTGAGTGAGCTGAACAGGTCCTCCATGAAGGATCTCATGACTGGGGGCTCACCCCCAGCCGGTTCCCCTGAGTTTCTGGAAGAGCCCGGGGACGGTTGCGCCCTTTTGCGTTGCTGCTGGGCCCTGCTGAGCATGTCCGGGAGGGTGCGGTCACCTCTCTTCGCGCCCCGGTTCCCCGACATTTGTACACTATGGACCGCAGCATGCCACTCAACCAAAGAGGCGATACCAGGCTACTGGCAGCAGGTCTCGGTGTCGTTGAATCCCCACTTACGGGCAAGGCACCAACGAGGGTAGAGTCCGATGCAGCAGGGCCGCTGCGCGTTCCGTGCTTCCGAGAACAAAATGGCGGCCAGGCCCTACCGCGCAGAACGTCCCACACCTCCGAATGATGTCCAAACCGCTGACCACTACAAGGACCTCCCGGTCCGTGGTATCCCCTATGCCGGGAGTTCTGCTCAGGGCCGGGGGCACAGGAAGTGTTCCAAGACGGCACCGTAGGGGATCCTCGCCACCGCCTCTGTAGGGACAAGATCGCGGCTGGGCGTAGCCAGGCAGACCCTCCGAGTCCGATGGTCACTGTCCGAACCGTGCAAAGAGTCAGGGCCGCAACAATGAGTCCCCTCCGGGCCCTTCGAGCCGTAGGAGGGCCGTGTGTCCTGGCTCTCTATTCTGAACTCCTTCCCAAACTGGCTACGGGGCCGAGGCACACGCAGTGTACCAGGCCACCGCCGTAGACTCGAGCGTCCCTATGCTCAGGCAACAGCCGTCTCTCCTCGCGGCATCTCTCGTTAGCTAGTCATCCGGCCCACCAGCTTCAAAGGCACAAGCCGATGCGAGTAGGCAAGCAGCCAGGCTCTGGTGCCGGGGCCCATCCCGGCCTTTCGTCCGGCGATCCGCTCCGCCTCGATTCAATGGTGCTCCGCAGCCAGCTCGTCGACGTCCGAGTGTGCTCCTGCAAAAGCGCTCGGGGCCAAAGTTTAACACCGGTGTATGCACCAAGGTCTCCGCCACCTTTCCCACGGCCGCTGAGCTCCAGCGGGGGGAGAGAAGCTGTCTTAAAAGGGCTCGGGCCTAGTCGGGCCGGAGGAGCTGCGGGAAGAAGCGTCCGCTCACCCCGCCATCTTGGCCACGCCCTTTTTAGTGACTTTTAAGATTACTTTTTCTGCTCAGTGTGATATGCCTAGATATCCCACTGGGACATTTCCTAGAGAAAAGGTAAGTAAAATCTGTTTCCACAATTGTTATTTTTCAGGTTTCCATACAAATCAACTCCACACAATACATTTTTCAGAAAATAAAACAATCAATTGGTTCCTATGGAGAGAAATGAAGTTAACGGTTACCAGGTAAGTAATTGGTCTTTGGGGTTAAGCTTCTGGGGTTAGGATAAGGGTTCCCCTAGTGTCAAGGATGATTTCTTGTTACACCCTCAGCGGCACAAATGCGGCCGGGTGCAGAGTGCTGGGACCTTTGCGAGGCATGCAGTAACGGAGTATTGAGTGGAAGCTCCGCCCACTCCCCGCCCATCTTTTTTATTGGCTTGTGACTTTGTCTTTGTAAATGCTGCCTTCTGATTGGTTTGTAGGCTGTTAGTCCCTCCTTATGACAGCCATATACTCCTTTATATCCTTCCATGGCTACTGGTCCCTTTACTTCGAGTGTTGCATGGTATGTGTTATTTAGATTGTGAGCACTATTTTCTTCCCATGCCTTCTCCCCCACCTCCTGCAGTCTGTGCCTTCTCGCATTCCTTCACTCGCCCGCACTCCCGCAGTTCGTGCCTTCTCGCCCCCCTGCCTCGCCCCAACTACAGTTTGCAATGCAATAGGTCTCGGGTAAATGCGAGTCCTATTGCATTGCAAATGCTTGTTCTTCTTAGGTTGCTGGAATATGCCTTCTTGGTTCAGGGCTGCCCCCTAAATACTGTATTTAGGGGCGTTTCAGGGGTCTCAGGGTCAGTAGCCATTGAGCTACTGACCTTAGGATGGGTACACCCTTGGTGTGCTCACCCCACAAGGGGGAGTGAACAATCCCTAATCCTGATTAGGGAGTGCCTGCCATCTGCAAGATGGCGTGCACTTAGGAGTGGGCTTCAACTCGCCTCCCCCACCTGAGGGGTGGGGTTGGCAGATGTGGGCACACCTTTTGGGCTGGCTAATTTTCCCCACCTGTCTTCCCACCGAAAAGGAGGGGAGACAGGAAGGTGGCCTGCTCCTGATAACAGGAGAGGCTGGGGGTCGCAATACAGAGGCTGCGAGGCATTTGAAGCTCCCCTGCCACAGATGGCTC
Organism: Lissotriton vulgaris; assembly: GCF_964263255.1. Classification (NCBI taxonomy): domain Eukaryota; kingdom Metazoa; phylum Chordata; class Amphibia; order Caudata; family Salamandridae; genus Lissotriton; species Lissotriton vulgaris. Next base: position 835,479,021 of record NC_141696.1, on the reverse strand, counting down.
TTCCTGGACTGGGGGAGGTGTGAACACCTCCACCCAGGAAAGGCTTTGTTTCGGGCTCTGGGAGTGAAGGCTCCCACCCAGGGGTCCAAAAACATGTCTTGTGGTGGCAGGCTGGAGTTAACCAGTCAGGAAACCCACCGGAGGCTAGTCATTTTTCAGGGGGCATATCTAATATGCCCTCTGAGTGCATTTCTCATTAAATCCCACACTGGCATCAGTGTGGGTTTAATGTCTTGAGGAGTTTGATACCAAACGTCTCGGTTTTCAGTGTACCCATTATGGTGCTGTGGAGGTCGTAATGACAACCTCCCAGCACCATATACTGTTAATAACAGCACTGCACTTACAATCTCTAAGAATGGACTTAGACACTGTAGGGATACAGGGCTCATGTACCTGTACCCTCATTACTGGTATAGTGCACCCAGCTAGAGGGGTGACTGATCTAAGTCAGGGCAGTGGGTTGTAGGCATGGCACACAGGAATGGGTGCCATGTCGACCTTTCACTTTGTTCTGCACCAAAACACACAGCCTGCAAAGGCAGTGTGTGAGTGTAAAGGTACAGGGCCTCTAAGGGTGGCACAATAAGTGCTGAGGCCCTTAGAGGCCTTCCCTGGTCACAGTGCCGTGGGTACTTGGGGTACCATTTACCAGGGGCTGACCTGTGGCCAGGGTGCCAATTGGGTTTGGTACAGTTTTGGGGAAAGACCACAGGCCCTGGGAACCTGATTGACAGGCCCCCAGGGCACATCAAGTCGAAGTGCATCACTAGTTCTGGCAAAAAGTGGGGGTGTTACTGCAAAAGAAACCCAGCTTCTCACACAAGCCTCCCCCCAGGCCAAAGGCCAAGAGACTCAGCCAAACCTGGGAGAGTCTTTGTAGGCTTTCAGGCGAGGAACAGTAGAGCAGGTGGGTTGAAAGTTGCAGAGCCAACTCTGCCTTACATCCTTCTGTCCGGGTCAGTCCCATTGGGGAGGTGGCCTACCTCAACAGTTTCAGGACCTAATTCCCAATGCTCCTTTACTAGCTCTTTAGTGTCTTTACCCCATCTTTTTAGTTTGGGTTCAGAGGTGCCAACCTCTGAAAATTCTAGCTTAGCTAGGGCAAAACTTAGCTTACCCGCAGAGGTTACCCACAGCGTGAGTAATCCCACCATGACCAATAGGGTCAGGGGGCCTAACTTGATATTTGGCAGGGGGCTAGGCACTATACCAAGGACAGTGCTGTCATGAAGGCTCAGCCCAGCAGAGGTTACTGACAGCTGTCAGTGCCCAGAACCACACCTTTAGCTCACTGGTAAGTGAAAGGGCTGCCTTACAGGCTCTTTTGTGTTCTTGTGGCATGTCTGCTGTTTTAGGGTGGGGAGGCCACTCCACTTGGTAGTGAACACCCTTCTTCCACCCTCTGTTCAGTCAGCTGAGGTGCCACCAACTCAGGCTAGACAGTTGTCTGACTAGTCAGGTCTTTTTCTTGGCTAGGGAGGACTTTACCAGTGCCAACTTTGGAGTTCTCCCTTACTGGGATATACCCTCCCTGGCCCCCTGGAACTGTGGCTAACATTTCCTACACTGTTTGTTTCTATTTCTATTGAGGCTTATCTGCACTAACTGCAGGTTCAGCAGTCCCAGGTTTCTTGAATGAAGTCTAGCATTGGACTAGTACCTCTCTTAGGCTCAGACCATCCTCTGGGTGATCACCCCGAGGGAGACAGTCAAGGGGGAGGTATTTACTGACCACCACCTTTCTCCAACTAAGGGACCCAGCTATGTCTAGGGGAACTACAGTCACAGTGACCTTTCCTGGGACAGTCCTTATTCTTTTTATTTCCCCTGGGTCATGCTGGTTTGAGAGTACCAACGTGTTATGCAACACAGTGTGGCCGGCACAGGTAATTCTCAGGGCAGTGACTGGGTTCCATTCACCAGTAGGTGGTGGAAGTTTCTACTCCCCTATGGAATTTCCAACTCACCTTTTGGGACCATTTACCAGTTGAAGGCTAGGAAGACTCCCTCATCTGAGAAACCATCCTCCAAAGCTATACTGGCAACCCATGGACCTACACTAGGGGCTTTGCTTTTAGGACAGCTAGGGTCCTTGGTGTGGTTACCTGCCTTTTGACAGTTGTAAAAACATACCTTGTTGGCATCCCAATTCTTACCTTGGTACCCAGTTATAGTTTGTGAGGTGTCTTTAGGCCCACCCACCTGGACAGCGTTTTTAGGGGGCTACCTGGGACTCCTTACTTTTATCTTTAAGAGGTTTACTGTCTTTTCTCTGAGATGGTTTTGTAAACCCACTCTTTTGGTCACCCCCAGTGGAAGTCCTTGTTACCCTTGTCTTGACCCAATGGTCTGCCTTTTTTCCCCAATTCTTTGGGAGAAATCGGAATAAGGTCTACCACATACTGATGCAACTTTTCATCAATGCAATTACTTAATATGTGTTCTTTAATAAACAAATTATAAAGACCATCATTATCTTGCCCTTCACTTCCAGTCAACGAGCCACCTAGTGTTTTATGTGTAAATTTTGTTTATTGTGCTGCAAGCCCAGTTCAAAATACACTTTACACACTGGGTTAGCGTCATCATTCGGCCCACCCAGCTCTTATACAGCTTTTAGTATTAAATCAGGTTATTGACATTAAAGAACAGACATAAACAGCTAGTTGCATTTTCCGGGACCATAACATATGTACCAAGTGCGGAGAAAAGAATTCCGGAAGACAGCTGGCGGCAGTGTAAAGTGCGTACAATATCATTACGAGCCAGTTGTTATGCAGGCCAGGTCCATGTAATGCTTCATGGTGGTGTCCATTAAAGAAAACAACAATTAAACACTTTACCCCAAACCCCTTCGCCCCCCGAACTACCCACCCACCACCCCTGTTCCAGGTCCAATGCCATCCACTTGAACACTATCGTCTAGCTAGATGAGTCCGTTACATCGCTTTGCGATAGTCGCAGCAGGAGTAGATATCTAGGGCAGGTCACTTCCCTAAATTCCTTGGCTAAGAGCGTTAGGAAGGGTTGCCACAATTCTGGGTACTTGTCCCCCTCCCCTTTCGCAATTAGAGACAGCTTCTCCATTCCCAGGACATTCCAAAGACGGTGCAGCCAGCCCTGAAAGGTGGAAATGTGTGTTGTGCGCCAATAAGTGAGAACATTCTGCAGCGCGGAGGCCAGGGCTATGGCCATCAGTCTACCCCGATGGGAGCGTAGGGAATAGGTAATGGGATTAGGTAAACCAAGCAGCACATAAGCAGGGAATCTCGGAAGTGTTGTGTCAAAGTGTGAGTCCACCTCATCTAATACTTGTTTCCAATAACCCTGTAAGTGAGTACAGTCCCACAATAGGTGCACCAGTGTACCTCTCTCTCCACAGCCATGCCAACATAGTGCGTCGCGCGTGCGATCCATCTAATTGAGCTTCTCTGGGGTGTAGTACCAATATGTAGCGATTTTAGTGAGGGTGCCTGTCAAGCCCATGTGATGGGCGGAGTGACGGGACCTGTAACAGATGCCTTCCCATTCTTTATTACTGAGTGTGCGTCCCAGGTCCCTTTCCCACCTCGCTCTCCCTGAATTGTGGACATGAGTGTATCTACCTAACAGCATGCGATATAGATCTGATATTAATTTTCGGTCAGACTTCCTCAAGATCAGCCAATACTCATACTCACTGAGTCTGTGATTTGCTCCGCCCTTAATACGTGCATGGAGTGCCCCGTGTCGCACCTGAAAATAGCAGAGGCGTTCCTCCTCGGGCAAGTCATATTCTCGTCGGAAGGCGTCAAAGGGAATAGCCCCTTCTGCTGCATACATGTGCGAGAGCACCCTACATCCTGCCGGACCCCATCGTGCAAACGCCACTGCATCCATACCAGGTCCAAAGTCAGGATTGTTCAGTAAGGGGGTCAGCGGAGACGGGAAGGATGTCAGCTCGTGTGCGACACCCACGAGGTCCCACATCTCCAGAGGCGTCCTCGTGATAAACGAAGCGTAGAGGTTAGGGGGTCGATGTTGCCGCCGCAGGAAAGGAACCTCCTGGAGTGTGCGGCCCGCTACTGCCTGGTCTTGAAAGAACCAGTGCTTCTCGGACTCCCATTTGCTCCATTCCACCAATGTTCGCAGTTGCGCCACTTGGTAGTACAACAACAAATCTGGTAGGCCCAGTCCCCCATTCTCAGGAGGCAGCATAGCCAAGCAAAGCTTCATCCGTGGCCGGCGCCCGTTCCAGATAAATTGTGCTAGTTTGGATTGGGTCTGACGTATCCATCCCTCTTGGGGTCTCATAGGGATGGCTCGGAACACGTAAAGGACCTGTGGTAGGATCGTCATTTTGATAGCCGCCACCCTACCAAGCCAAGATAGCGGAAGGTTTCTCCATCTGCCCAGTTCTGACCGGATCGTCTGTCGGAGCTTTGTCTTTTGTTAGTCATTGTGTTATTTCTATTGTTTTTTGTTTTGGTGGGTCGTGTATGGTATGATTGAATGTTTTATGATGTGTGGTGTTGTTTTGTAGTTGATTCTTGTTATTTTTTCAATTTGTGTATTATTCTATGTTGGGGTCTCACTGTGCTTATTTTCAGAATGATAGTTGCTTGTACATAATATATTCACAATTATTTTAATAAAATGATAACTTTTGATACAAGAATAATAATAAAAATGACTTCATAAATACCAAACTGTGGGACAATGATACTGTTTTTATATCTAGGATCTATGTATGACCTATCTAGAGATTTATGGTTAGGGAGAGGTTTTAGTGTTTGTTCTGGATTCGAGGTGAGAAGAACCTGGAATTCAGAGGGGGCAGAGTCTGGGTCACTTCAGGGTGACCAGGGGCTCGGTAAACGAATGCCCACCGATGTTGGGTGTTTCAGGTGAGTTGACGCGATGCTTAATTCTGCAGCCACGGGGACCAGGAGATGTCGACGACAACCAAAGTCCAGAGGGGAGCTGTCCCACGAAGGATGTTGAGTGCTGGGGCGGGGGGTCAGTATCCGAATGGAACACCAACAAGCCTTGGCAACTGCAACCCACGCGGTCAGAGGAAATTAGCTTCGGTGAGGACCAGCAAGGTCCTGGGGACTCTCCAAGCAATGGAGAGTCAGGGCACATCTGGAGCAATCAGGAAAGCCCACAGAAGTTAAAGTTATCTTCACAGGTACCCATAGGCCAATGGACCAGGGATTGCAAAGGGACTTCAAGATGAATCACGAAATACCAGCCAACGGAGCACTCGTGGAGTGTAGGCCGGAAACCTTCAGTCGAAACACTGCTGAGGTCAGGAAAACAAGAAGCCCAAAGAACAGCTTCGGGGGTCGCCGAAAAGCATATGCTGCTGCAAAAGTACACAATGCACAGGGGTTCAGGTTGCACGGTCTCCCGAGGGATATGGGCCTCAGAATTGTTGAGAGCGCAGATCAACGTCAGAGACCTCAGGAACACACCTCCTGTGTTACAGAACTCTTCGGAGTCCTCAGGAGCTCGGGAGTTGCAAACTGGTCAGATGCTTTTAGGTGCCTGCCTTGCAGGGGAGTAACTGTGATCAGAGTGATAGCGATTCAGGTTCAGATGTCGAGGAGTTTGCACGGATGATTTCTGCTATGTTAAGGGCTTCCTTGCGGCCCAGCATCCTTTGTTCTATGTCGGGTACCGTTGCCTGTGAGTGAACCTGCGTACAGCTTTTCTCCCTACCCCGGCAGCGATTTCTCCTGACCCAGCGGGGCACTTGCCCTTCTGCAGGCCACATGGATCCTGTTAGGAGTCGTGCCTCTTCTAGCCTGTCCCAAGCTTCAGTTGGCATTTCAAAAACTCTTCTTTGCCTCTTTATAACTATTCGCAGCTTTGCTGGGAACATGAGAGAGTATGGTATATCCGGCATCCGCAGGTGGCACTTAACTTCTGTGAAGGAGCCGCGTCTTCTTTGTAGCTGCTCCGTGTATTCAGGGAACATCATTACCAGCTGATTCTGTACTCTTCTTTCCATGAACTTGCAGGCTTCCCTGAGTATTGTGTTTCTGTCCATGTGATTGAGAAATTTGTAGAGCAGCGGCCTGGGTCTGGCTCCGGGCAGTGGCCGACGGGTAGTTACCCTGTGCCCCCGCTCCACTACGAATTGGGGCGAGAGTTCGACTTCCGAGAGAAGTTGTTTTAACCCATGTTCCATGTATGTGACAGGGTCTTGCCCTTCCTCTCCCTCTTAGAAGCCAAACTCTCGTATTTTGTGGTGCCTCAAGCAGCCCTAAGCATCTTCCAGGGTGACCACTCTGTCCATAACGTCCTGTAGAGCTGCTGCATGACCGCCGGTGATTGGAGTCAGTTCAGTGGTCTGCTCGTTTGTTTGGACTTTTTCAACTAGCTTTTGGTGACACGCTCTTAGTAAGGTGAAGTCCGACGCAACCCTGTCAATTTTAGATTCGAGCGAGGTGCGAGTGTGCTCCACAGTTGCTCCTATCTTTTCCACTGCCTCCCCTCCAACACTGGGTCAAGTTTTGTGGAGAGTGCTAAGTTTGGGGTCACAACTGTTTTGTCTTCCTCCGCACGTTGGGCCCCCTGTTTGCCAAGCTGTGCGGCTGACAGCTGTGTGTTGGTTCGCAGGCGACCCATGACCAATTGCTGGGCAGTAGGCATTCGGCAGGGCTGGTGTCTGCAGTCCGCTGATTGTGCCTGGTCGGGTATAAGCTATGAGTAGGGAGCGGAAACAACAGTTGGTCGGTGCCTCTCTCTGCTGTTGTCAGTTGGTTGGGCGACGTATATGTGTTCAATATTTTTGGTCTTTACATCGAGTTGACTCTGCCTGCTTTAGGCACTAGTTACGTACTCAAGAGAAAGCAGGCGCTTGTGCTGTGTGTTCAGCAGTTTGTCTCTGGTGGTTCGCCCTTCATAATCCGGGGGGGAGGTAAAAAAGATAAAGAGTACCTGAGAGTCCGCACCTTTCACCTGTGCAGCAGTCTCAGGAGCCTCACGTGTAAGCACTATGCTTCTCTTGGGGTGCCCTGCACCTAACTTTCGGTCCCAGTCAAATGTCTTTCAACACGTCTGTTTGGGCGATTTAGAGCGTGTTATCCGTGGTGGGTGCTTGAGTGGCTGGGTTTTGCCCCCTGAGGGGTCCTCGGGTCTGTGTATTCTTCTTTGCGCTGTGTTTTGTGCTTGCTGCACGCGTCTTGTATTTGTAGGCCGTTGGGTGGTTCGCTGGGTGTTTCTCTTTTTTGGGGGGATTCCTCCCCACAGGACCTCAGGCACACAGGGTCGCTGCACGGCGTGGCGAACACAATGTGTCTAACTCGGTGCACGTCCCCCATTCTTGGTTGGGATTCTCACTTGTCAGCAGCTGGCTCAGGATGCCGTGTGCCTTGCGTAAGTTCCCACTCGTCTGTTCTTTTGGGTTCATGCCTTGACGTGTGCGGCATATCTCACCTCCTGCCTGCCTCTGCCCACCTGGCCAGATGGTGCTTTGCTCTGGGAGCGTGCCAGAACGGTCACGGGTTACTCCACCAACACCATCGGTGCTCGGGTCTTAGGCAGCTGTGGTCCTTTTTTTACCTGATCGTGAAGGCGGGCCGGCCCCAAACACTCCGCTGCTCCCCAGTGAGTGTGGGTGCTTTTCTCCCCTCTTGTTGGTGAGCTGTTCTTTAGGGCTGGAAGGGGGAAGCTGTCTCGCGCTGAGGTACCAACTTGCTCAGGCAGCTCCCCTATAGCGACCGGCGGAATCTCTTACATGCGGGGGCTGGCAACACGTTGTCGATGCCATAGAGTTTTTCGGCTCCCCTGCAGGGTTCTCTCCCGCGGTGTGTGCGAATCTCCACTCTGTGCGCCGTCTGTAGGCTTCCGTGTGCACCCAAGTCATCCAGTGCATGGCGTACCGGGCTGCACGATGGACAAACAGGATGCCGCAGGCTCTTCCACATCCTCAGCTTACTCCCAGCGAGGTGTGTCCATACAGCATAGGCCCGGGCTTGTGTGCGTGGTGTTGCAGCTATCCCTGCTGCCGTTGTTTTCAGGCTGCTCCGTGTACCAGCGTTTCAAGGATCGACTACGCTGTATTTCAGGGTGGAGGGGTAGGATTACATGATACGTTTCTCAGGATAATGGAGTGAGATGAGCAGAGCGTTAGAGGTTCACGTCCACAATCTTGGCTGGTTCCAGAGAATTGCAGTGATAATGTAACTTGATATTAATGTCTTGTTTTGCTCCTTCATTTTGTAATCTTCTCTATCAGTATCAAAGACATATGAATCAATATCCAAATCCTATGAGAGTCCTTGATATATTCCACCTCCTTCCCACCTTATCTCAGTACTTGTAGCTTTGTAAGCACTTCAGCACTGAACACTTTCTACCTTGACTTAACATGTAAACACAACATAGCTAGTAAGCCTAGATATTTGATGGAAAAATCCCCTCCTCTCTCCATTCTGTGTTTCCAATGATAAGCACACTTTGTAAAGCTAAGTGCTAATCTTTTAGGACACCAATAACTCTAAAGACTTCTATGACATAACTGCCAGGCCAATAGAATAAAAAATGAGAGTGAGATACTAACGAAGGTAATAAAGACTGAAATAAAAAATTAGGAAGAATATGTCATTATAACGCTCTCTTAATCTGATTAGAGAATCAGGGACGTTGCACACTTCAGGCCAATAATAATATTCAACAGATATGACTTTCGACTCCATAGCCGCAATTGTAAATCTGGCCTCTAGGGGGCAATACTATGGGAGCCACTTGGCCAGCACCTAGTATTTATCTTTAGCATGTCGAAGTTGTATATAAAGAAAAGATTTGATCTATGCAAGTCATATTAGTTGTTCGTAGGAAATCATGTGGTTAGACCACCAGACATCCCCAGGTTCGAAATTTGTAGAATATTCCGATTCTGGAAACCTTGAAGCACTGCTGATTTGGAAAGCCACTTGTCCATCAATAACAGTGCCTCTCTGGTGAACTTCCTGTTGCAGCTGATCAACTTTAATGCTGCTCTACAGCTGTAGATGGGGATGGCAGTAAGCACTGGAAGGTCTAAGGAGGACCTCCTTCAACAGCCAGGATCACAGGGCTTCCCCCTTAGGGCGGTGCATTCAAATGTTGTGGCCGGGCTGGCCAGTTTCCAAATAACCAGTCATTAATTGGGAACAACTGAGCTGCCAAATAATACAGTTTGAGGTTCACCACTCCCAGGCTGCCGTTTAGGTGGATTGAATGTACTTCATGAGGGAGACTCTCTCTGTCAGCCCTCCTCCCCAAATGTAGGTGTAAATACTTGTCTGCAAGTCAGTGAATCAGTGTGAAGGGGTACTTCTGTAGAACATAAAGCAACTGTGGAAGTACCACAATTTTAAAGAGTGTGATACGCCCCAACCTGTTCAGGGGGAGCGTGCTCCACCTGGCCAAATGTCCCTTGATTTTCCAGAGGAGTGGAGTAATATTGCTATACCAGCAGGCCCTAAGGGTCTCTATTTATGAACTCCCCAGGTATTTCAATGACCCTGTTACCTATGGGAGATTCTGGAATACCTAGGGTGGCTCTGGAGGGGCTCCCACTAATGGGATTACGGCTGACTTGCCCCAGTCAACTCTCAGGCCTGCTGCTTCTCCGTAATTCTCCAGCATGTGCATCAGGCGTGGGATGGATTGGTTAAAGTGCTAGATGTATACCAGGACATCGTCCGCTTATAGGGAGATTCAATCCTTCATATCTGCCCTCATCTCACTCCCCATATTTGTGCATCATTCCTGATCCATTCCACCAGCTGTTCTATTATCAGGACGAATAGAAGAGAGAAAAGGGGACAACACTGCAAAGTGCCACTGTTGATGCAAAACTGTTGAAACATTGTGCCACTTTCTCGGCAGCTATTAACAAAGCATGAAAGGGGCGAAATCAGAGCCCATGCAACCTTTTTAGAAATTCGGTGGGGTAACAGTTCAGACCTGGTGCTTTTCCAGGTTGCATATCCTGTAGGGTGGCGAGATACCCTTCCGCTGTCAAAGGCTTATTCAGGTCTGCCCTGCCCTCCGGGGCGAGTAGTGGCACTACTGGATCAGCTACTCTTGGGGTCTGTACTTCAGCCTGGTTCTGCGAGATTGCTTGGTAAAGATGCTCATAGTATTACGCAAAGGTTGCAGCTATTTAAGATCCATCCTGAGTTGCCCTGCCGGACTGTGTGCATACCTGAGGGACAAACCTGTCTTTCATAGATTTGGTTGTAAGTCTATGGATCAGCTGTCCATGTTTTGTCCCCAAATTCGTACAATCTATTTTGCATTTCTGTAAGAACTGCTTTAGTTCCTCGCAGCATCTTCTGTTTAAGGGCCTCTCATGCCGTCTCAAGGTGTCAGAACTCATCTCCATCCCTTCTCTGGGCCCTGATTCTTTCTATCTCTTTGAGTGTACCTTCCAATTCCCAACTTTCCACCTTCCTTTCTCTTTTTCTGCCAGCTATAAATGCAATTATTTTCCCCCTGAGAACCGCTTTCATAGGCTCCCATAGTATCACAGGAAACAAATCTGAGGTGGAATCAACCTTTTAGTAGAAATCTAGTTCTTCTTGTACATAGTGATAGAACTTAGTATTCTTCAGCCACTTTGCCTGCTAGCCCAATGTGAGGCCAGCCTGCATGTATTCAGCCCCATCTCAATAGGTAAGTGCTTGGACAATACCCTTGGGCAATGCTCCCATCTAATTGGTTTCCTCTGCGTGCGGCAGTATAAGGTCTCTGTGCGCTGCAGCCAAGGCTATGTGCGCCAAGAACCCAACCACGTATGTGGGCGCAGCACCAATTATCAGTGCAAATATCACTCAAGCATTTGTATAATAAAGTGAAAAGACAGTTATCTCTACACATACAGAACCACATGGAGGGTCTCAAGGCACGTTTGCAACATACAACAAGCATAAAAAGGATACAGTATTCAAAAGCATTTCTCCATTGAAGGTCTTTTAATGTAGCAATGTGTCCCTTACTATCACTTGTCAAATGTGTGCTACATCCCTGAGAGGTGTCTGTGTTATTCAAGATAGCACCACAATGGAATCTGTAAAAATGCATTGCTGTGCCCTATCCTTAGCCAACCACTGAACATTCCTTATATGCATTTTATCTCCTGCTGCATTTCTTGCATGCCTTTCGCAGCCCTGCCGAGTACCATGCATGAGGCTTAGAATAATGCATTTTAGTGTCGTGGTCTGCATCACTGCACTAAAATGCATTAATCACACATTTTTAGCGCCTTGACAACACCTGCATGCTGTGAGGGAGAAGCTGGAACTGCAGCTGCAAAATGCACGTCATGTGCTCAATTGCAGTTGATAACCGTGCTATATTCAAGCTACAAGTTTGTGGTCTCATTGTGCAACATACTTTTGATCATCCGGATATACTTCTGCTACTGACACTTCTAGACCAGCAGGCATAATCGGAAACAATTAAACAAATGGTTGCTGTATCTAACCACCAGCATATTTCTGTCTTTTTTCTAAATCACACAGAGAACATACTGGCTGTTCGATTGCAGAAAATGCTGCTCAAATTATGCGCTGGGGTGACATTCGCAAACAAAGGAAGTGTTGCTGTAGAGTGAAATGGCTGCTATGCTTCGGCATGGTTGAGACCTAATCTCTTTCTGCTCTGGACGTGTGGGTAGGTGGGCCTTGCTTCTGGCTTGGAGGACACTTGTTCCTGTCTGAAAGGGTAGTTAGTGTCCTGCAACACTGGAGGCATCGTGCAACAAATACGTGAGAGGTAGCGTTGCAGGAGAGGGACACCACTACTGTGCGGGAAGTGGTGGCCTGTCGCTTGGGGGTGCTCAGTGAGTGAAGGGGCCCAGGTCCACTGGGGCCTGCTCTTGGTGTGAGTTAGAATGGAAGGACCCATCAAACATTCCACTCACCTCCTGGGCACAGTACCCAAAAACAGCTTAGCTGTCTGCTCATTTCCAGCAACGCTGTTGCCGGGAACACTCAGCTGCAGTGCTCCACTTTGTTTGGGGACAATTTGAGTTGGCCATTGTCTTGACCACCTGGGGAACTGGCAGTCTTTGGAATGAGCGATTGCTTAATAGCCTCTTAGTGAGAAAGCAACAAGGAGCCCAGGACTATTTTTCCACATGAGGAAGAAAAACACACAAGGAAGATAGCAAGAGGAGCACGGAGGATGGAGCGTTTCAAGATAAGAGAAATACAGGAGGGAGAAAGCAGCATGGAGCAGATGGGATGGCAAAGAAAAGCACAAGAGGCTCAGAGAGCATCACTGAGAGCAGGAGTGTTTTGCAGCTGGAGAAACCCACAGAGAGGAAAGCAACATGGAGCAGGGAAGCATCCAAAGGAAAGAGCAACACGGAGTGCAGGAGGTAGTGCCTCGGTGACTGCTTCAAAAAGTGCTTTTAAATTTTATTAATAGATCTAGCACACCACAGTAGTGCAGGTCCAACTACCTCATACCTTGATTTTGCTTGCGAGAAAGTGTCACTCATAGTCATTGAAATGGCACTCATAATACACTGAAATTAAGAAAACGTCTCACGTAGCAATCTGAAACCTTGGAAGCTATGCATTTGTTAATAAAGCGTGGCAGATTGGGTGCCTTTTTGAAAATGTTTATGTTAATTTCAGCGCCCTTCTTGCCTATACACAGCGCTGCAATTAGCTTGAATACTTTAAAAAAGGCACCTAATCTACACCGCTCTATCAATAGGTTGACCATACGTCACAGATTTGCCAGGATAGTCCCTGTTTTTTACCAGCTGCCCCGGTAGATTTCAGTAAATTTGGCTCATGTCCTGGTTTTTAGAGTGGGTTGACTGAAAACGGTGGCAGGTGCCTTTTTATGTTTTCCAAAGCAGTGATAGTTAGCACCTGTTATAAAAAATCAATGTAATTAACTGGCATGATACTGGCTTTAAAATCTTTATTTTATCAATGTTTTTACTACCTCTTCTGTCATTCTATGCTGATGAGCAATATTATTCTGTGTGCTCCGTTTAAGTAAAATTTGGAGCCAGTTCTGCCAAGTACCACGCATCAGGCGTTAGACTAACGCATTTCAGTGTGGTGGTCCGCATCACCGAACTGAAATGGGAAGTCAAGCATTTATAAAGCCTCCTCCGATGTCAAACCCAGTGCCAGCTGGTAATTAGAACTACTTACAGAAAGCTGGCAGTGCCCGGTCAGCCCTGCTTGCGCATACTTGGGGGTTGGCTCAGCACTCAGCTAGGTTTGGGCTCGCTTCAGGGGCTACAATGTAGCAACTTCACCCGTAGTGGGCTGGCGCCGCATTCAGCTTCACTGACCTCGCGTGATAAAAGCGAGCACATCATTTTCTGCATGATTTGCCCTTGGCCCAATGTCTGATAGATTGAGTCTGACTAGGCTCCTAGCTATAGGCGCCCTACTGCCATTTCTTTTTTTGTTCTTTTATGGAGTTTTCTATAGTGCAAACTTGACCCAAAGGTATCGGGTATCAGAGCGCTTTAAACAAGTAATAGTTGCGTTACTTGTGGACACATTCATTTTTTTGTTAGATACGGGGAGATTAAGTGATTTGCCCAGAATCACAGGATTTTGCGCATCCTTGCAGAGACTCGAACCTGGTTCCACAGATTTGAGGTCAACCACCCTTGCCGTTAGGTCAACTCCTCGCCTGTGGTGCGAGCGTGCAGCATGACAGCCAGTTACATTTGGCAGTGGGCACCGCGCATTGTTGTGCCGATCCGGGCGGCCCTAATGTGCCTATGGCCACCCACGACCCAGCCCAGACTGCGGCTGATGCAGGAGTGGTGCTATTTCATGTTTAGCAGATAGCCTGCGTGATTCGTCGCGTCCTGGACCATTGCATCTGCCCGCAACCTGGCACGTGCAGGGGGAGTTGTTGCGGCGGTCTGCTGGCATCTTCAGGAGTCACAGGTGAGACCCCGGGGTGCAACAAGCCTTGAGTCAGGTGTGTTGATAGTAAACCCTGCCAACTCATACGCATACTAGACATGGTGTTTAAGCTGCCTAACGACGTCGGCCGTAAGGCAGGCTGTGCACATCGAGGACTGTGCTAAAACTATCCCAGCATTGTTGCATTTAAATAAAGAAAGCGCACTTATGAATGCTACTTCCTGTACAGCCTTCCTTGGTAGACTGTGCTGAAAACTGTAAAAGTGCGGCGCAGCCTAGGATGGCGATATGAAATAATTTAATTTAAATCTTACCTGCTAATTTCCTCAGTCCCCTGCAGCCTACAGAGATAAGTTAATTTTGCCGAATGTTGTTCAGTTGTCGACTGAAGAACCGTTGACCACCGTTGACCACATGCCCTTTTTCAATTGTGTGACACAGTTACAGTTTACTGGCACCAGGGTTATCATCACGGCCAAGGTGACAGCGAGCTGCGACTTAGAGCAACCCTGTGCAGTTTACGTTAGGACTCGGATTCTGTGCAGCCCCTAGGACACACAGGCAGCAGCCCCTCTTTGCTGACACAGACCAAAGGCTGCATGTAATACCCATAACGGAGCACCATACAATCTGAGGCCAGTCCTGAGAGTCGGCCTCTCTCCTGCAATAATCAGCAAAGCAACGCCAATGACCCCTAGCCCCATCTCAACCTGGCCTGAGTCTTGCTTGGAACAGGTGAGCTGAACACTGTGAATGAGGTAAAGATGGACTGTGAAGGAGCATGTTGGTTCTGGTAGGATATGAATGTAGTTGGTTCTAATGGCTGTGTGGTATTTAAATGTACTGGGTGGGGCAGGTTGGTTCATATTGGGAATAGCGTTAGTGTACTTGAGTAGAACCAGGCTGATTTTGCTCTCAAGTAAGTGTCACTCATAGTTGTTGAAATGTCACTCATAATTGCACTGAAATGATTTAAATGTCACAGATAGCAATCTGAAACCTTGACAGCTATGTGCTGTCCCTTTTCTGCTTGTATGAAATGTCCCGGTTTTTGGCTTTAAAATTCTGGTCACCCTATCTTTCAACAAAAGGCACGTAGCAAGCCTAACACCACGATGTGCTCTTTCACAATCCCTAATATATTATGGATTGTAAAAGCACACGTCGTGTTGTTAGGCTTGTTGCATACCTTTTGCTAATAGAGCGCGGCAGATTGTGTGCATTTTTTAGAGTGTTCATGTTAATTGCATCTCCCGCTTGCACTCGGGCTGCATTTAACATGAAAACTTTAAAAAAGTACACAAACGACTGCGCTCTCTTAAGAAAAAGCAAGCAGTAAGCCCAACAGCACCACGTGTGCTTACACAATCACTAATACATATTAGTGATTGTGAATGCACACGTTATGCTGTTAGGTGCTGTTAGGCTTGTTGCATACCTTTTGTTAATAGAGTGAGGCAGATTGCGTGCCTTTCTGAAAGTTTTGATGTTAATTGCTGAGCCTGACATGCTTACACAGGGGGGTGCATTTAGCATGAAAACTTTTTTTTTTAAAAGGCCCACAAACTGCTGCACAATGTTAAGAAAAAGCATGCAGCAAGCCCAACAGCACCATGTGTGCTTTCACAATCACTAATACATGTTAGTGATTGTGAAAGCACACATGGTGCTGTTAAGCTTGTTGCATGCCTTTTCATAGCTGTCAAGGTCTCAGATTGCTTGTGTGTGACATATTCATGATTTTAGTGTAATTATGAGTAATTATGAGTGACATTTAACAACTCTGTGTGACACTTTCTGGAGAGTAAAATCAAGTAAGGAGGATGAGTGAAACAAACACACACACACATATATAAAGAATTACACTCATTTGAGCAACTAGAAACTGTACGAAGATTCTAAAACTGCTGGCAAACACCAGAAATGGAAGGGCACTAGGCTAGCAAAAAGACGTTGTTAACAACGAATCCTCATATTTTTTTTTTTTGTGTTCAAAGATTTTTATTAGGAGCTGCAAAGAGATACATCAGTACAAGAAAGATCAATTTCAATAAAATTAAGTGCAGTACTGTAAGAAAATCATAAGAATATGAAATATAAAATTTGGTACTAGCAAAGCAAATCGAATCCTGTAAAACAAACAAGGTTCCACATATAATGTCCAGCAGGCAGATAGGGGAGAGTTGCGTCCAAAGTTACACAACAGCTTGTATAACATGACCTGGGGAGAAATTGGCACCACCACACTAGAGCAGAAGCATCATGAGTTATACATCAAGGAGGTTTGAATGAGTCAAAGTGATCGTCTAGTGAGGACCAAATTTTCCTGAGTGGCGGTCTCCATGGGGTAGAAGTTAAGGATATGTTGTCCGCACCTCTTAAGTGGGAGACCCAATTCAACCAGTGGGGAAAAGAAGCTTTGTTCGTGCTTTTCCAGTAATTAAGTATGATTTTAACCCCAGCCATCAGCAACAGGTCCAGTAGGGCTTTGTCATCATCATTGAGTGTGACGGCTATGGCAAAACCTAGAACAAGCGTTGAAAATTCTCTTGGTAGGGTGATATGGAGGACTTTATTTATAAAACCAAAGATTCTGTCCCAATAGGAGGAAACACAGGGGCATTTGAAGATTAGGTGTTCCAGATCTCCTCCCTCACCTGTACAATTCCAACACGTGTCGTCGGACCTGATTTTATGCAGAAACAACCTCCTAGGCGTCCAGAAGGCCTTGTGTAGAAGCCAGAACTTGGTCTGTGATAGTGTAGGGTAAATTTTGTGATGAGTGGTGGACTCCCAAGTACTGGCCCAGATTGTGTCTGAGTTAGGTGTGGAGGAGAATGAATCCCAGTATCGTTGGAGAGGTGCATTTAGGGTGGACGATTGTGGCCGCATTAGTTTGTACAGTCTAGAGACTTGGTGCCCCAATTTGTTAAGAGAGGTGATTAAGCCTGGGAGGGAGGGAGTGACAGCCTTCAGGTAAGCCTTCGCTAGTGCTACTTTGATGTGTAAGAAGTTATAGAATTCAACATTATTGAGTTGGAACTTATCCTGAATTTCCTTAAAGGTTAGTGATGGCGAGTTTTCGACGAGTTGGTGGGGGAATATGATACCACTGTCTATCCAGGCGGGATAGTTTAGAGGTTTCCCTTTGTATGTAATGGCGGCATTGTGCCATAATGACTCCCAATACGAGTGACGGAATTGTTGTGGCAGGTAATTACTAACTTTTAGAAGAGCCAATTTAGTGTTTTTGAAGATAGGGCCCGGACCTAGGCTGGGACGGGGTTTGACGGTGAGTAGGGCGCAGGGGCTGAGACCCTTCAGTATTGACTTTTCCACAGAGAGCCACACTGGGGTATAATCAGGTTGGGAGGATATCCAGTGCGACCCTTGTTTTGCTAAAAAGGCGGTTTGGTAAATTTTGTAATCCGCCAGATTGACTCCTCCTAGTTTTTTATCTAATCGAAGTTTTTTTATGTTTAAAATATTTTATTGAAAGAGTACACAGATAAGAAAGACATTCAAGCAATGACATTTGTGCTGTAACCCCGGGAGCCCATCTTCAAGATAATGCTACATGTCCCGCAAGTGCAGTAGAGGCTGCGAGGGCTCCGTTTCATCCACATCACATTAAATAACACCCTGAGGTAGAAATGAAGTCTCTGTACCCTTCCTCTTTAAAGAAACAGCTCCCCCCTAACCCCCCCCTTGTCCCCCTACCCCCCTCCCAGTACCCCCGTCCAGTGTCCTATCTAGCTAAACCTTCCGAGCTCAGCCCACTCCACTATCCCCTATCTCTATCCAGCCTGTGGTTATTAAGTGGTGAAGTCCAGCGGTGGTGTCAGTCGCAAGAGCCTCAGGTACCTCGGACAGGTTAGTTCCCTAAACTCGGTGGCCAGTAATGCATGAAAGGGCTGCCACAACTCCTCGAATTGATCTACATCCCGGCCATCATCAGTGATAACTTCTCCATGCCCAGGACATGCCATAATCTATGTAGCCAGCCCATGATGGATGGAACAGTGGTGGTCTGCCAGTGTATTAGAATGTTCTGAACGGCGGAGCCCAGTGCTATGGCAATTTGTCTACCCCTGCGCGATTTTAGTGGATACATCAGCCCGTTAGGCAAGCCCAACAGGACGTATGCTGGGAAGCGGGGTAACTCTATCTCAAAGCGGGTGTCGATCTCATCTAGCACCTCCTTCCAATAGAGGCTCATCAACGGGCACTCCCACAGGACATGTGTCAGTGTACCAGGTTGCCCACACTCTCGCCAACAGTTAATATCAATATGTCTATCCATCTCATGCAACCGCTCCGGAGTGTAATACCAGTTTGTAGATACCTTAGTGAAAGTTTCAGTTAGTCCTATATGGTATGCAGAGTGTCGTGCGCGATATGAAATCTGGTCCCACTCTTTATGGCTCAGTGTTCTTCCCAGCTCTCTGTTCCAGCGTTCCCTACCTGGGTTATGAAAGTGTGTGGGGGGAGGCTGTAACATTTTATAAAGATCCGTGATGAGCTTAGCATCCGAAGTTCGCGTCACTAACCACCTCTCATATGGCAATAATTTCCTGTCTGCCAGCTCACGCACCTGTGGCTGCAAAGCCCAGTGTCGCACCTGCCAGTAGCGCATCCTATCTGTCTCAGCCAAACCATACTCCTCCTTAAGAGTCTGGAAAGGGAGAACTCCGTCCGGCCCATACACATGGAAGAGGGTCCTGCAACCGGCAGCACGCCAGTGTGCAAAAGCTCCCTGGGTAATCCCCGGTGTGAAGTCCGGGTTATCTGCAATAGGTGTGAACGGAGAGGGGAACGTGGTAAGCTCGTGTGCATTGCTAGTAGTATCCCACACCCTCAGCGGAACCCGCGTTACAAAAGACGCGTAGAGATTCGGAGGGCGATGAGCCCTACGCAGAAAGGGCACCTCCTGCAGGGGACGGCCCGCCACCGCCTGATCCTGTAACAACCAGTGCTTGTCCGACTTCCATCGGCTCCATTCGACCAGGTATCTAAGCTGCGCCGCTTGAAAATATTTGCGTAAATCTGGGACCCCCAGTACCCCCGATTCCGGTGCCAACGTGGAGAGAACCCTCCTCATCCTAGGCTTGCGGCCTTGCCAAATAAAACGGGACAGGGCCGACTGTGTCTGCTGGAGCCAGCCTTTAGGCGGCTGCAACGGCAGGGCCCGGAATAGATACAATATCTGTGGGAGGACCGTCATTTTAACCGCTGCTACTCTCCCGAGCCACGATATCAATCCCTTGCTCCACCTCCCCAGTTCCTCCTTAATCTTTCCAGTCAAAGCCGTATAATTGGCTGTCACCATGGCCTGCAATGTGGGTGCCAACAGGATACCCAAGTACTGGACCTGGTGGGCCGACCAATGCATGGGGAAGAGGCCTTGCAACTCCCGCCGTGTTGCAGGAGTCAGGGAGATATCCAGTGCTGTTGATTTACCCATGTTCATTTTGAATCCAGCCACCCGTGAAAACGCCTCCAATTCGTCAATACACGCAGGCAGAGCACGCCTTGGTTCCTCCAAGGTCAGAATCACATCGTCCGCATAGAGGCTGACCGTGTGAATATATCCCCCCATCCTCACTCCAACCGCATCCGGGTTCTGCCGGATTCTCTGGGCAAAGGGTTCCATGTATATAGCAAAAAGGAGTGGGGACAGTGGGCAGCCCTGTCTGGTGCCTCGTTCAATGCCAAACCTTTGAGAGCTACAGCCATTCACCCGCACCACCGCCGACGGGAACCGGTAGCAATTAAAAACCAGGGTGCGGTACTTTTCACCTATACCCATCCTTGCCATAACCCGTTCCAAATAGGGCCAGTGCACCCGGTCGAACGCCTTTTCAGCATCAACCGATAGGAGCATTCTTTCTCCAGGGATCCGAGAAGCCTTCTCCAGAATATGTACTACCCTCTTGGTGTTATCCACCGTCTGTCTCCCGGGGACAAAGCCAGCCTGGTCTGACTCCACCAGACCCGGCAAATGAAGTGCGAGGCGCGCTGCCAGAATTCCTGTATAAAGTTTTAAATCCACGTTCAAAAGGGAGATCGGACGGTACGAGCTGCATTGGGTTCGGTCCTTCCCTGGTTTAGGTATGACCGATACTGTGGCCTGTAGGAGATCCGGTGGGATCGCCCCCCGTTCGGAGAAGGAATTAAACAATTTAGTCAGTATAGGGGCCAACGTGGCGCTGAACGTCCTGTAGAAGAGCGCTGTGTATCCGTCCGGGCCAGGGGCCTTACCATGTTTAAGCCTGGAGATGGCAGCAATCACCTCCTCGACCCGTATCTCCCTTTCGAGATATTCCGTTTGGGATGTGTCTAGGGACGGAAGTGTGACTGAGTCCAGGTAGTCCTCCGACTCCTGCGCCATCAGGCTCTCCCCAGTGTATAAGTCCGCGTAAAAACGGCGGAAGGCCTCGGCTATCTGAACATCTTCCGCGACCAGCCCGCCATTTCCCGCCGCAATCTCCTTCACCCGATGGCATTCATGGGCCACCCTGAGTTTGTTCGCCAGAAGGCGGCCGCACCTGTCCCCCCCCCCCGTGTAATAAGCGTGTTTCAGTCGAAGTGCTGCATATTCTGCCCTATCCATGTCCAGGGATGACAGGAGCTTTCTCGCTGCCTTCAGCTGTTTCCAGATCTGGGGGCCCGAGTACGGCGGTGCACCTCTTCCAATTCCCTGACTTTTTGCGTGAGCTCGTCCCGTTTCTGTCTCCGTTCCCTGTTTTCCGCCGAGGAGACCGCGATAAATTCTCCTCTGACCACCGCCTTAAGTGCGGCCCACTGCGTCGCCACCGAGGTATCTGCGTTATCATTATGCGTTTGGAAGTCCCTGATCGCCGCCGTACCCCTTGGCACGACTGTTTTCTTATGTAAAAGAGCGTCTCTGAGGCGCCAGACCCCACGGGGGGCCCGATCAGCCGGCAGAGAGAAGCTTCCCGAGACCCGCGCGTGATCAGATAGCGAGATGACCCCCACCTCCGACGTCGTAGCTAGGTCACGAACTGGGCCGGTAACTATGAGGTGATCCAGCCTCGCGTATGTTTTGTGTGCGTGAGAGTTAAAGGAGTAGTCTCGATCCGTGGGGTGCAAGTGGCGCCAAAGATTATGAAGATCCAGGTCCACCAGTTGGGATTTAACTACTTGTGACATTTCCCCTGTCTATGGGGAACGCTGGGCCGACCTATCCACAGCCGAGTCTGCCACCATATTCAAATCTCCACCCAAAATTATGTGCCTGTCTGGGGATGCTGTTATGTCCACCAATGCTGTCTGGAAGAAGCTATCCTGATGTTCATTCGGACAGTAAATCGTCCCGATGGTAAATGTCAGGGCCCCTAATTTGAATCAATGCGCTAAGAGTCTCCCCTTCTGTTCTGCAAACTTGTGTAGTACCTCCCCCCTGAAGGAGTTTGACACTAATATCGCCACCCCCGCCATCTTGGTGTTGGACGAAGAAAAGAACTGTGTGGGAAATGTACGGGA
This sequence comes from Lissotriton vulgaris, assembly GCF_964263255.1. Lineage (NCBI taxonomy): Eukaryota > Metazoa > Chordata > Amphibia > Caudata > Salamandridae > Lissotriton > Lissotriton vulgaris. Next base: position 835,457,620 of record NC_141696.1, on the reverse strand, counting down.
TCGTAATCTATGGCAGTCCCGCGCAAGCAAGTGAGTCTCCTGTAAAAGACAAATGTCAGCCTGTGTGTTCTCTAACAAGGACAAGACCGCCCTCCTCTTGACGGGGTTATTAAGCCCCTTAACATTAAGGGTCACTACCTTAAGGGTCGCCATAGAGAGTCAAAACAGAATGAAGCATGCAGTGGGTCCTGTGCAGTGAGAGAGGGCCTGTGGGCCTCAACTGCCCGGAACTCCCCGTCGGGGCATCGTGAAAACCTCAAGAACACTGAACGGACTGTACCCACCCCCTCCCTGCCCAACTCCCAACCCCCTTGTCCCCCAACTCCCCAACTCCCCCTCCTCCCACACCCCTCTCGGTGCCCCAACTCCCCTCCACCCCTTCCCGCCCCCAAACCCCCAAAACCCTTCGAGAAATTGTCCCAGCCATGTCCTGTCCGGACAAGTCCGTGGTAACGTATCGTAGTGGACGTCCAGGCACACCCTTCCTCCCTCTGCTCCCTCCCCAACCCTTCATGGCCCGAAGCCAGCAAGAACAGTAATGCAAAGTCGTTCTCCCCCCGGAGCAGTCTTACGCTGTTAGTGCGACACCGTCGTGCACCACGGTGTCTCTGGAGGCTTCTTGGATGGCGCTCGCCATATCAGCCCTGATGGTAGGCGAGCTCGGACGCTGGAATACTGCTGACGTTCTGCGCCTCGAGACCCTGCGCCACCCGTCCTCTGTGGCGCGTCTCCTACGTGGCGTGGCGGAGACCTCCTCTTCCGCAGTGATCCCCAGTACTTCGCACGTGTCTTGTAGGGACCTCAATTGATGTAGCACACCGTTCCACCTGAAAATAAGTCGGAAAGGATGACCCCAGGAATAAGGTGTTTCATGCTGTTTCAAGAAGTCTGTTGCGATTTTTAACGCTTTCCGCTTTTGGAGGGTGATTACAGACAGGTCCTGATACAAGGCCACGGGGTGTCCTCGAAACATCATCAAGGGTTTTTTCCGGGCCTCCGCCATGATCCGTTCTTTCAGTAGAAAATCAGGAAGAAAGGCCAATATGTCCGGAGGCGGGGTTGTTGCGTGCCTCTGAGGGCCCACTCGATGAGCTCTATCAATCCGCACCGGAAAGTCCGCCGCTTCACCCAATATGTCCCTGAAGAGCTCCCTCAGGTATTCCGCCACATCCGTCCCCTCTTCCGTCTATGGCACTCCCCGGACCCTAATGTTATTCCGCCGAGAGCGGTTTTCCAGGTCTTCGTTATGGGCCTGGAGGTCCATCTGTTGGTCCCTCAAACGCAACACTTCCTGTTGTAACTGTGTGATTTCCTCGTCCTGTCTCTGTGTGGAGCTTTCCACCGTGGCCACCCTCTCACCCAGACCGTCCACCTCTCTTCGGATCTCGCGGACCTCCCCGGCCACCTCCTGTTTCAGCGTTTGAAAATCGTCTCTCAGCGTGCCAAAAAGTGACTCCAAGAAGGATCGAGTGACCGGGGGTTCACCGCCCCCTGCTGTGTGAGAGCCACTCGCCGCGTTCAGCGACGGTTGATTCCTGTCTCCCCTGGTCTGAGACCTGCCAAGCATCTCGGGGAGCGTGCGGTCGTTCAGTTTATTGCCCTTCTGGCTCGCCATCTTGTCTCCAAGGCCGCTCCTCCGAGTACGGGCACCGCACCGGCCAGATACCCGGGCTTCGGCCCCACCTGCCTCTTCTTGCTAGGAGGTCCTCTGCCGCGGGGTGCTCCTCCCGGACCCCCCCGAGTCTGGGAACTACTTCTGTGGCCCGGGCACCACTATCCGCTCTCGGCCACGCAGCGATCAAGTGTAGGGAGCCTTCCGCTGCCTGTGCAATCCGGTTCCTCTCGCCTAGCTTATCCTTCGGCGACCACTGCTGTTGTCTACGGCAAGCCGACCATCCGCGGCGTAGCTCTCAAGGGCACCACGCACCACCGCAGTCCGCCGGTTTCCTCACTACCTCCAAAAGCAACTATGGCGGCTCTTCACGCCTCTGCAAGTGGTTGCACCCTTTCCGGTGATGGCGCCGTCTCGGGTATCTCTCCACTCGGCCCCGGGATCAATCGCCAGTCGCCCAGGAGCCGACACCTCCGTAGCAGTCCCTGGAGGGTCCCGGTTCTGATCCTTGCCGCTGCGGCTCTTGTTTCGCCTACGCACCCAGCGACACCGCCCTTCCGGCCTGCAGAGCCTCTGATCAGCTAGGCCGCAGCCGCGGGCTCAACTTGCGTCGGGACCGACAACCAGGGGTGGGTCATCTCTACGGGCAGCAGGCGCTTCTCCTGGCCTTCCACCACCGTCGTGGTACCCAGGCGTGTCCCCTACTTGCTTTCACTGTACCACCGCTGACTTCTGCGTGCTTTGGGGACAGAGCTCTGCCCAACCCAGGCTAGGCCGCCATCCTTCTTCGCTTCCGGTCTCGGCGTCGCTCAGTGCCGCGGTCTGGACTACGTGCCCCCGGCCACTCCAGAGCTGGACCTCAGTTCTAGCACAGCCCGATCGGTTCCCGCACCGTCCCCAACCGGTTTTATGCTGGTGGGGGGGAGAACAAGCTATACAGAAGGCTCAGGGCCCGGATCGGGTCGGGAGCTCCGGGCGAAAGCGTCTCCTCACTCCGCCATCTTGGCCACGCCCCCCCTCAAAGTTTTTTTAAACTGATTCTGGCTTTTTTGCCCTGCCAAAGAAATGCTGAAATGATTTTATCCAATTTGGTATGGAATTCTTTGGAGAGGAAGAGTGGGAGCATTGTGACAAGGTAGTTAACCAGGGGGGATATCATCATTTTTATGGTTTCAATACAGCCCCACCAGGTGATGAAACGGGGTGACCATCCGTCCAACAGACTTTTGATTTTGTCCAGGGTTTTGTTTTCGTTATGTTTAAGGGTACTCAATAGCTCATCTGTGAACTCAATCCCCAAATATTTAATCACGCCTGTTTGCCAGAATAGGCCGGAATTGCCCAGCACCTCTCTCGAAGTGTGGATATTAAGAGGTTTTACTTCGGATTTATCTCTATTTAATTTGTAGCCGGAAAGGGAGGAGTATTTGTCTATTGAGGTCATTAGCGCAGCAATGGAGTTAGCAGGGTTTTCCGTCGTGATCAGAATGTCGTCCGCATACGCTGCTAACTTGACACGCGAGTCCCCAAAAGAAATACCCGCAATGTCCCTGTTATTTTTGATATCTGTAAGGAGGGGCTCAAGGGCTAATAGAAAGAGAGCTGGTGAGAGAGGGCAACCCTGTCTGGTACCTTGGTATAGGTGGAAAGGGTCCGAGAGGGTGCCGTTAATAGCTATCCTGGCAGAAGGGGCAGAGTAGAGGGCCATCATCATCCTGGTAAAGGGGTCGCCAAGGTTGAAAGAGTGCATGCACTGACGTAGAAAGGACCACAAGACCTTGTCAAAGGCCTTTTCCGCGTCCAAGGTTATCGCCACCATTGGCACAGGAGTGGACTTTGCCTTTTCTAGAATATGACATAGTAATCTCGTGTTGTCGTTAGACATCCGGTTTTTTAGGAAGCCAACCTGCGAGGGGCTAATTAATTTGTGGAGGATGGAATTTAGTCTGGTCGCTAAGATTTTAGCATATATCTTGCAATCTAGATTTATCAAGGATATGGGACGGTAATTTTTAGTGAGTAGTGGGTCCTTCCCTTCTTTGGGTAGTACTATAATCGTGGCCTCACTCATTGAAGGGGAAACACCGCCACTGACTGCAGTAGAGTTATAAAGCTTAAGGAGCGGAGGGCTAATTTGGTCTGCAAAGGCCTTATAGAAGGGTGCAGTGAAGCCGTCTGGACCTGGGGCCTTATTATTCTTCAGGGTGTTAATTGCTGCTTTGATTTCTGAACTAGAGATTGGGGAGCCCAGATGAGATCTGTCAGATTCAGAAAGTTTTGGAAGGTGGAGTGAATTGAGGTAGTCCGCGCAGGCGGATTCGTCTAATATTTTGTCATTTTTGTAAAGATCTTCGTAGAATGTTTTGAAAGTGTTGAGGATGTTTGACTGTTTAGTATGTGTGACGTTGCTGGTATCTTTAATGGACGATATGGTAGCCAGTTTCTGTTTATGTTTGAGGTAGGAGGCCAACAGTTTCCCAGCTCTGTTGCCCTCGCATAGTTTTAGGGCCTTGAAGCGATTAATCCATACTCCCGCCCGTTTGCTGGTGATGGTATTGTATTCGTATTTTTTCTTGGTTAACGTATCTAAAACTATAGAATCAAGCGGGTTGGATTTGTGTTGGGCTTCTAGTGTGCCAATCTGGTGTTCCAGAGACTTTAGTTCTTTATTAAGCGCCTTGTTGTTCCTGGCCCTAATGGTGATGATGACCCCACGAATTGTGGCTTTCAGAGCATCCCATAAGGTATTAGGTGTAGTGTCGGGGGTGTTGTTTATGGAAAGATATTCCTCAATAGCGTTTGATATTATTAATTTGTTTGTGGGGTCTGAAAGTGTCTCATCATTAAAGCACCATCTCTTCGGTGGGAGAATCGATCTGGAACCAGCCAGTTTGGTGTGGATATAGGAGTGATCAGAGACTAATTTGGGGGCTATTTCTGTCTCCTCTATACGATGTGTGAAGGGGCTTGAGACCAAAATGAAGTCGATACGAGAATAGGAATTGTGTGGTGCAGAATAAAATGTGTAATCCCTACCGTCTGGATTTTGTAGGCACCATGAGTCTTTCAGGTGGTATCTGTCACAGAGGCGAAGGAGGGCGTCATGCGAGCGGGAGGGGTGGAAGGCACACTTGGATTGTCTATCGAAAATTGGGTCAAGGGGGAGATTAAAGTCACCCCCCACTATCAACAGGTCATACGAATGAGCGGGAGACGGAATCCCAGAATTCCGGGTCGTCTGCGTTTGGGCCGTAGTTATTTAGTACATGAATGGGGTCGTTTTCCCTTAGAAGGTTAGTAATGGATAGTCTGCCTACTTCGTCGTGGGAGTGTGAGACTAGAGTACGGTTAGCTTGTTTCGCTAAGAGGGTTATAACCCCTCCTTTTTTGTGAGATGCTGGTGAAGACAGGATGTGTGACGCCCAATGGATGTTCAAGAAGCGGAGATCATCCTCGGACAGTTTGGTTTCTTGCAGTAAAATAATGTCCCCCTTGGATTTGGAAATATACTCGAGAACTTTGCTCCTTTTTAAAGGATGGTTGAGGCCCTTAATATTAAGAGAGACTATTGTGAGATCATCGGCTAGTGAGTTTGTCTTAGCCATTTGGGTTGAGGAGCATCGCTGAGAAAGTGCGCTGTGATCTAAGGGAGACAATGGGTAGCTCCCCAAATTGCTCAGCGCGGTCAGCGTGAGGGCCATTGTGTGAAGGTATAGTGGACTGCAACGAAATGCATCTGACAAATGTGGAATAGGTAAACATAAGAACAAAACAGTACAGAACATAAAGAAAGACTAAGGCACTTTGAACTCTTTTAGCTCCATTTTCTCCCCTCCCTGCCCCCCCTCCCCCAAACCCCTCCCGCTGACCCCCCCCCCCTCCCCCCCTATACGTACATCGGGAGTGCGACGGCAGTCCCGTGCAAGGCGGAAATCTGGGATACATAGATGGTAGCTAGAAGCTTCCCTAGACTAAGATAAGGTAATGTTAGTAATATCTTCGGCGATTTTACAAATTTTAACCAGTACAAGCTGCCGTGACGTTGAAAGGAGAGACCCATTAACTATAACAGTGAACATGGGCGGTGATTAGAGAGCAAAGGCATTAAGCAGTAATGCGAAATGGATATAACTATAGCACATATAACTATCCGTGTCAGCGAGCCATAAAGAGCAATACAGAGCAATAAAGATCAGCAATATTACAACAATATTACAACGCTATAGCAGGGCACAGATCCATTTGCATTAAAGCTGCTGCCTCATCTACTGCAAATAGGCAAGCATTAAGGAAAGAAACATTGATTACAGGTTGGAGCATACAACATGCGTAAATAGAACACGAAAGAACATCAGTACATTGGGGCTCAAGGCCTACTCACAGTACAGATGTGGGTACCTGCATCCACAAGGAAGTGTCCAGCAAAAGAAACAATGGCCCGCTACTAAGAACAATTTGGCATATTACGCTGGAGGGCGAACATTGAGGTGCAGGGCAACAATTTCGGGAGTAGGATATTAAAGGTAGAATTGAAACTAGAATGACAGTAACACTTGAAATTGAGCCAGATTGCGAGTGAGATCATGTCTTCCTTTTGTTCGAGAGGCCGGACGCCAGGTCCATTTCTTGTTCGCGACGGTCTTCCAGAAGATCAGCAAGGATTTTGGGGTCTGTGAAGTATCTCGGGCGGCCGTTGATTACAACCCTAAATTTCGCTGGACCAGCAAAGGAGAAAGGAATGCTTTTGGATCTTAGCTTGTCTCTGAGCTCCAGGAAACCTTTGCGGATTGCCACCGTATCTCTTGAATAGTCTTGTGTGAAGATGATTCTATGGCCATCCCTTGAGATGGAGTGGTTTCTTCTCGCGAATTGGAGGATCATCTCGACGTGTTGAAATCTGAGTGGTTTGCAGATCAGTGGTCTGGTGCCATTGGAACTCTTGGTAGCGAAGGTGGGGATCCTGTGCGCCCTATCAAATTCAAGGGCGTGTGGGAAGTCCAATTTGGTGATCATGGGAATCCATGATTCAAGGAATGCCACGCAGGAATCCGCATCTTTTTCTGAATTCTCCGGAACTCCAAAGATCTTGATGTTACCTCTTCTGTTCCTGTCTTCCAACTCCACGTTGTGGCGTTTCAACTCTTCCGTGGCCTTTTCTAGACATTTGATTTTGGAGACTGATTGTTTTGAGATGTCCTCCATGTCGCTTATTCGTTGTTCAGCCGCGCCCAAGCCCGTGTTAATTACATTTATATCAGCTCTGATCGCAGTGAGCTCAAGTTGCATAGAGTCGGTATTGGATTTGGTGGATTTAGAGAGTTCATGTAGATCTGCCAGTTTCCTGAAAATCATTTCCATATTGGCTGCCATATCGGCTTTACTTTTGATGGGTGAGTCCAAAAGTGAGTCTGGTTTCGCCTTTTTAGAATTATTCCTGTCCTCTCTGTTCGCCATTGTTGCCTGATGTATGTTCTCGTTCGCTGGGAGCCTGCTTGACCCTAAAATGCTGAAGGAGGACACCACTGGATGACAAGGCTGGGCCCCTTTGCGAAAAGAGTCGGCCGCAGGATTGCTATTTGCGTCTGGATTATGTTCGCGTTTGCTGGGAACCAGCCAGACCGTAGGTGTTGTAGGAGGACACTGCTGGCTGTCGAGACTGGGCACCCACGCGAAAGGAGAGTCGGCTGCAGGACTACTTATGCGCCTGGGGACACCTGAGTGGATGGGACCAGACTCCAAGGCATGTATGACACTGGTTACGGCCTACGGAAGAGCAGGGAGTGCACTGAGTAACATGTAGGCGCAGAGACCAATCACTGCATAGTAGATGAGGTGCGCTGCTCACTTAGTTCATGGGTGAGAATCTCCTCTTAGGGTATTAAAATGCTGCCATGTGGCAGTGAGGTCGGTTAAGGATCACCACGTGGGCTTAATGACTCAGGCACAGGCATTTCACAGTCAGAAGTGGCGAGGCAGGGTGGGGCTGCACATACCTTCACTCGGAGGGAGGATAGGGCACTGGATGGCAGTGGATGTTCTTGTGATGTGTCCAGAAGCTCACTGAGAATCGGAGCGTGTAATCCTCGTGGATATCGCTTACATCGCCGCCGCCATTTTAGGGTCAGGCGCGTCGAGCAGGTTGAATTCTGCACAGCTGATCACCTACCAACCCTGACGGCATTCGATCGCTTGAGGCGGATTTTCAGGGTCTGTGTTGCCTTTACCGCCGGCGGAGGTCGTCCGATGACATTAAGAGCACTATCAGCGCTCGTGGGGATCAGGCACAACAGCCGCGACTGGGCGCCGGTCGCGCGGCCGCCCGAAGGCCAGCAAAGTCCCCAAAAAGCGTCCCCAGACCGATCTCAGGGCATCGATGGGTGCAGCGAGGGTCCCGGCGCAGGTACCTTGGATCTGGACCGAATCGCGCCGCTGGGAGCAGTGGTATCACGGAGCTCGCTCCCCCTATCCGCGGAGCACTCGGTTTAGGCGGCCATTCCTCCTGCCGTCCAAGCCACGACCCCGAATCCTCATATTTTATAACGGAAAACCATAACCCCTGAATATTTAGTGTCCAGTGGGTATGGTCTACTCAGTCTGTTACGGTTAAAGGAAATCCGACGGTTGGCCAGTAACTGTTTGACCGCCGATTTACCCCTAGTTAACAATGTCATTTAAGAAAGCACTCCAAAACGAGTATTGCTTAACAACAAACTGATTACTCAATCAGTGAAAACCTGGTTCTGGAGGCAGAGAGTAACTGTACACAGTGTAATTACAGGGTTTTCCTGGTACTGACAGTACAGACAGCTCTGCTCAGCTCAGTCAGTCCGTGGTTACTACGTAACTTGCAGGTGCAGCCTCGTAACTAAAGGTTAATGGATTAATAATGTTCTTAAAATCAACATCATGTTAATAGTAGTCATGAATTCTAACTGAGTGGCCGAGGACGGTGGTCTCTTCTTGCAGAACGGCACAGGACGCAATCAGATCTTTTAAGATCCGATCATACCTCTGCAGCCATGATCCAAGCCACCGATTGGAAATATCACTGCCCTGGGACCAGGGGCGGCTGGTGACATTTGAAAGTGGTGGGCGTAAACTAATTTGCATATTGCACCACAGCGAGCGAGCGAGCCCGAACCACCTTGCATCCATCCATACATCATTCATGCATCTACCCATCCATCCACCCACCCATCCTGCATCCATACATCATTCATTCATGCATCCACCCATCCATTCACCCACCCATCCTGCATCCATACATCATTCATTCATGCATCCACCCATCCATCCATCATGCATCCACTCATCATGCATGCTTCCATGCATCCACCCATCATGCATGCATCCATACATCATTCATGCATCCACCCATCCATCCACCCACCCTTCCTGCATTCATACATCATTCATTCATGCATCCACCCATCCATCCACCCACCCATCCTGCATCATTCATTCATGCATCCACCCATCCATCATGCATCCACCCATCATGCATGCATCCATGCATCCATTCATACATCATTCATGCATCCACCTATCCATCCACCCACCCATCCTGCATCCATACATCATTCATTCATTCATGCATCCACCCATCCATCCATCCACCCACCCACCCACCCATCCTGCATCCATACATCATTCATTCATGCATCCACCCATCCATCATGCATCCACCCATCATGCATGCATCCATGCATCCATCCATACATCATTCATGCATCCACCCATCCATCCACCCACCCATCCTGCATCCATACATCATTCATTCATGCATCCACCCATCCATCATGCATCCACCCATCATGCATGCATCCATGCATCCATCCATACATCATTCATGCATCCACCCATCCATCCACCCACCCATCCTGCATCCATACATCATTCATTCATGCATCCACCTATCCATCCATCATGCATCCACCCATCATGCATGCATCCATGCATCCATCCATACATCATTCATGCATCCACCCATCCATCCACCCACCCATCCTGCATCCATACATCATTCATTCATGCATCCACCCATCCATCCATCATGCATCCACCCATCATGCATGCATCCATGCATCCATCCATACATCATTCATGCATCCATTCATCCATCCACCCACCCATCCTGCATCCATACATCATTCATTCATGCATCCACCCATCCATGAGGAAGAGTTCGAACCTGAAGCCAGACGCATCGGGTGGCCGATCCTCTCGGCTCTCCTTAATTGCTTTCTACAGATCTTAGAGTTCTTTTGCCGCACCCGCACTCCACGAGCTAGCGTCAGGCGACAGGCGTCAGCTTCATTCCATCACACCATTGCGCAGCTCCACTATTGTAGCTCCACTGTCACAGTGATGACACGCCGGAGACACGTGAGTCTGTGTGAATCTTGCCGCAGGATTAGCAGTTACCGCAGCGACGGCTGTGACAGTGAAGAAGGACGGAGGAGGGTAGAGGAGAGTGGCGAGTGGCGGGTGGCGGGTGGTAGTTTTTCGTGGTATTACAAACAGCAGCAATAAGCGGAGAAAAGAAAAGAGATAAGACTGAAGCCCCTTAGTGCTCGCTGAGCACCTCGCCCCCACCACGCCTCACCTGTCCTCCTAGTTGATCACAGATCACAGGTTACAGACGCAGGTTTCAGGTGCAGGTTGCGTGTAGTAGTAGGCAAGTAGCAGATCGCAGATCGATGGACGACGGATCAAGTTTTCAGCTGAGACTTTCAGAGTCTTTGGGTTATAGTCTATAGTCTATAGGCTATAGGTCGTCTGTAGACTGTAGACTGCAGGCACTGCTTCACCACAGCTTCTCCATAGGGTCTCCTTTTTGCAAGCAGGATCGGCCGAGCTGGGCTAGGCTAGGCATGGTTCTCGTCATGCAGGTCTCATCCTGGCGCTGTATGCAGCGCCGGGATTGGCTGGGGGGGCACCATGACTGCTCGCCCAGTCGCCCTGTGCAACCCCGGGGGCTGCGGCCCGCCCCTGGTCCTCTCTCTAAGGGGAACTGCACAGGGGAAACAATCTGCGCATGCACGGGCTAGTTTCTGCCCAAAAATCAACTTGCGCAGCTGCAGCAGGCCCAGCCCCCCCCCCCCTGCGCACTCTGGAAAAGTAGGGTGTCTCCCAGATTCCCGGCCGGCGGGTAGCGCGATTATTTTAATATTTGCATTTTTATTTTAGTGACGACGCGGTGGGCCTATGGGGCTTAGTGGGTCTACGCCCCTACGCCCCAATGGACGCACCGCGCCTGCCTGGGACAGGAGTGCAGGGCGGGAGGGGTGGGGGAGCCTGGGGGAGCGGGCACTTCTCTTGGGGGATAGAGGGGTGTTTATTGTCACCAGAGTCCCATGCCAGTAGAGACTGCACCACGTCACCTGTACGTGTGAAGTACACTAAATGCTTTAAGTAACACATGCATGTCACAAGCCCGTCCATGTTGGAGGACACCTCAGCCACCCAATCTTCCTGTGCTTGCGCCCTGAAGCGGACTGCATGGGCGTTTAACAAAACGTCTATAAACAAGCATTTTCAACGCAATAGGTCTCGCATTTGCAAGAGTTTGAACTATTGGCGTTGTAAATGACAATGCCTTTATTTATGCGTTTTGAATACTTTCAAGAGGTGTGTAAACACACACTTTGTACTTAACACATTATCACAATCGAACCCATTAATACTTTCTTAATAAGTTATTCCATAAGCACCCACGTTACCTGCCTTATGTGAAGGCAGGCCCTTTTCTGCCCTCACTTATTCTCACAGAACTAACATGCCAAATGTCCAACGACAGCACTACCAAAGCCTTTGGTTTACAACATACAAATGCTACTTCAGGTAGCTTTGAATAATTCACTCTGTCATGTAAGGGATGGATATTTTTCAATTGAAATCAAAATTCCAATTCACCTTGTTCAACTTTTTTTGGGCTCTTGCAGTTCATAAGTAATTAGCAGTTGCACATGTTGGGATCAGCTTTTGTCTCTAGATACTTATTCAATTACTGCACTGCATTTGCAAAATGGGAAGAAAGGCAATCCCAAATTCCCTCAAGTCATTTTAGAGTACGGCATGGCCACCGGACAAAAAGCATTTTTCAAATAGGCTTGCAAAAATATACATGGGAGGGGCATGGAGGAGGATGTAGGGTTCATATTATTTGGAGGTGAATCCTCAGCGCTTATAGTACAGAACAATGAATAGCTTTTCAGGGAATTTCCTGACTCTACTAAGGGTACCATAAGGATTTCAAGATGAGGTGTCATTTCATGGGGAGATCCGTAAGAGCCATGTCAAAGGAGGTACTGAAGTGGGTTTAGGAGAGCAGCATAACAACAAATTGTCTGAAACATGCTCTTTGTCTTCCTATGTAAAAGTAGTGTTAGTAACTTCATACATAATCCTGAATATAGAAACAATTTAATAAACTATGGATGTTGTTTTATTCTCGTTTCCAGCTTCCAGTTAAGCTGAATAGGGCTGCTAATTGTCTTTTATTTTTTACTGTACTTCTTTGATGTTTTGTATTATACACAAGTTGGACTTTAAGCTTCCTGACGTGTGTGTGGGTTTTTATTTTAACAGAAAGTTGACAAAATTGTAACATTGGTTCAAAATGGGTGTTAAAGGAGGGATATAATGAAGAAAAGTGAGAGAGGGGTATGTCTGTAGTAAGGATGGGTAAGGCCACAGATTAGTACATGTGACCGGAACACTACATTTCCCAACTTAAAATGCATTTAAGTCTCTTGCTGTGTCTCTTCTTCCACGGTGTGTCCAGTATGCTGTGACTGTTGGTCTGCGGTGTTTTTATTGTGGTCGTGTTACTCTGGCTTCCAAAAAAGGGGACACTGTTCCTAGTGCAGGGTGCAAAAGTCACCAATGCATGAAGGTGCAAAAAGTCACCTATATATGAAAAAAGAAAATAAAAAAGAGAGAAACAGAATCCCTAGGTAAAGAGACCCACAGAAAACAGGGAAACCATTTTGTGTCCTCTGTTGCCCTCACACACCTCGAAAGGTGTCATGCTTCATCATTGTGTTACTCTGGCCACATCCACCGACATTAAACATGTCTCCACTTCAAGTGCCCTCCAGATGGTTGGTGGAAGCAGGTCACACCCAACTCAACCACACAAAATGATTATATTTGAAGTCAAACAGTGAAGCTGAGGAGTAAAACCCCTGCAGGTCTATTGGACTGATTGGCCTGCGTGTGGAGCGATGCAGCGTGTGCTTCACTCCAGAGGTGGCACTCTTACATTTTGAAATAGAGGGCTGCCTACTACTCATATGTTCTGAACTATATCTGCTGTCGTCATGTATTAGTGACCATGGTATGCAGGGGCATTATTTACGGATCTCCTGGACTACTCTTCCTGCCAATAACATCACAGTAAGTTAAAACACAAGCACATTATGATAACAATTATTATCTTAGCAGGATTCGTTGTTATCATGCTAGGAGCTAACCCGACTGCATGCCGGGCCAACTGTATTAAGGAAGAATCTGTGTAGGTGCTCTAATCACAGAGTTTTGACCCTGAAAATTAACAAGCTTTCTTTAAGCTACTTCCTTCCTTGCACCTGCTCTGTTTTCGCAAGTGTTGTCTGCAAAGAATAAAGTGTGGATTTTCTTTGCCATTTCGTACTAGTTTCCTATCCTCAACTTTTCAGATTTTCCTTAGAGCTGACTGTCTGATGTCTGGTATAATCAAGTCATAATACTTGCACAGAGTTTCAGAAACGTATATTGCACAAATATTCACCATGCACCAACTTAAAAAAGCGGTACAAAAGGGGGTGGTGATGGACGGAGCATCTGAACCTGAGGAAAATTAAATTTTTGGTCATGTTATGTTCCCTAGCGCGTACCCCACCAACTCCATGTACCAGCTTAAAGTGCATGTAACTTCCCTCCTGTGCCAGCTATGAAGACGCAAATACATTTGCGTCCACCGTTAACATGTCTTCTTTCAGATCCACCCTGAATGGATTATATAGTCCGTTCCTAAGTATGCTATGCCACCGTCTTTTTGTAGTACACTTTACATGTTTCCCTGCTCTGGCAGAGTAGGCCCGGATTTCTGCCATCGAGCCTCTTTTGGCTTCCTGACTCTGACAGCCTCTGCCCAGGCTACCTCTGTACCCGTGAACTCTGACTTACTTTCAGCGCGGCCCCTCGCGCTCAGCTCAGCCTGCTTTCTGCCAAGACTGACTATAACCTTCGAGTTATCTGTTCCGCTCCTCGAGAATGCATTCCTGCCTACTAGCTCCAGTAAACATCCTCTCCAGCTGCAGAGCCAAAGGGCCGACCTGTCTCAATGCAAGTAAATTCATAGCCTCTGTTACCATGCTTCCATGGAAGGCCCCGTGCCCCCACGCTTCTCATGTAGACACTTAGGCGCTTATACACGCATCCACAGTTAGCATAGAATAGCTTCTGCCCCAGAGACCCTTCCGCTCAGATAGTATGGTTCCTAAACATCAGATATCAGATACGATAAAAGTACAAGTTGATCTGACATGCCAGACTTCTGTCTCTTTCCGTCAGTGTAAATGTCAAGTCCCCTGCATCCCGTCAATCACACGTCATGCAGCCGCGCGCGCATCCAAGCTTCCGATTACTGCTGACACTGCAACAATTCTGTTAGCACCACCCCTTGGTGCCACCCACTTGCGTCACCTATCAGTGACGTTTCTAGCACACACCTCTGATTCACGCCTAGTTTACGCCGCTTGATTACGTACTAGTAACACGTGTATACTGTTATCTTGTCTTCTCTCAGCTGTTACGCCTCTTACATTACTTCTTATGGTATAAATCAAGTATATAAGCTATGTATTGTTAATAAACGAGCGCTCTATCCCTTCTGACACCCCTGTGGTGGTCAGAACATGATATCCTGGTCTAGACCATTCCTTTATGAGGAATAAAACCCTTAGAAACTCTAACACCACGGACTCTGTCTTTTTTCATTCCGATTGAGTTGCTATTGATTAAGTACTTACCTGCATAGAAATTAAGAGAGTAAATTAATTATTTACGTCATTTTGGCGCCCGAACAGGGACCCCTCCCCCACCTCACGCGCCGGTTGGCGCATTGCAAGCTCTGTCCCCTGCCATCAGTTAGAAGGAACCTACGCGTACTGGCAGGATTTCCTGCATCTCCCTCTGACCCACGGAGGTGACGAAGACTGCGATCAGTGCCCAGACGAGGCGGTGAGGAGTGCGGAGGATCCCGACCAGAGCCTAGCCGAAAGAAGCAAGGTCCGAGGTGTCAAGAGGCCCACCGAGGTTTTCCGAAGTTTTCCGAGGTTTTTCCGAAGTTTTCCGAAGTTTTCCGAAGTACCGAGTCGAGTCCAGTCGAGTTTTCCGAGGCCTTCTGTTTCCGTGCTTCCCGGTGAGTACCATTGCTGGGTCGTATCTAGACGGGTTTGGGTACGCAAGTCCGGTCTGCACTGTTTTTAGGCAGTGTATCTGTACTGTTTAGCAGTATATCTAGTATTCCGAATTTCTGCACTGTTACACCAGTGTATCTGTACTGTTGAGCAGTACATCCAGTATAGGGGGGTAGTCATCTATGTCTTCAATGTTCTTATGTGATTAATGTCGTGGTATGAATGTGACTGTTTAATGTGCATTATTGTGTTTTTTTGTATCAACTAGCTGTAACTCGTATTAAATAGTAAAGATCAAGCACTCAGTAATAAGTAAGCAAAATGCCGTTTTTCAACAAGTTAAAGCAGATAGGAACTAGGAAAGGGATACTGGAGGAAGAAATTCCTATTCCCCTTAGGGACACTCCAGGTAACTTTATGTATCATAAGCATGGCATAGATGCCATATTATATCTAGATTTATGGGCCGATTACACCAAACACCTAGACGAAAGACACAGATGGCCTGTTACTGGAACATGGGATGCCGAGTGCATCATGAAGGTAGAAGAAGCATTATGGAAAAAGAAAGCTAGACAATCCCAGAAAGACGCCATAGAATTCTGGCGTAAGGAATCACATAAGCGTGCTGAGAAAGCACTCCGTAGAGAGGACAGACTTAAAGAATCAGAAAAAGCCCAAGAAAATGAATTAGTTATTGAAGGGATCCGAGTAAAAACAGAACAAATAGACCGTGCTCGAAACAATCTTGTAAACGGAATGTATCTCGCGGCCGAAGGTACTCCCGAGGCCCCATCAGACATACCGAAAAACTTACCGTTACCATTAGTTCCAACTAAAGTAATGCATAAAACTACCAAAGACATATTCTTAAATTCATATTTAGAGGATGTAGCACCAGCTTACGCCAATCTGCCTGTTCGTGCCCTGCCTACTGACAGGGATGGGGGTGGCACTACGCCCCCAGATCATGTTCCGCCAGTACCACGACAGACTTCCCCTGTTCCGCCAGCTCCGCCACTTCCCGCACTCAAGATTGACCTACCGAAACAAGTCCTACCTGATCCTACTAAACGACAAATTCAAGTTCAGATACAGACTCCGCGGAGAGATAATGCCCAAGCATCCGCCTCAGGAGGTGCGACTGCGGATCCGCAGACCCCGCCATTAACACACAGATTCAATTTAAGGGACACGCAGAATCCTTTCCAGTCTCCCCACTTGACCCGTCTTGACGCATTAAAGGAAAACATGTCAGTTTGCAGATATGATCCAGTACCCGGAAAAAACGATCTAATGATATTGGCATCACTACGATTAAGATCTGCCACTGATATCTTGCTATGCTATGTAGGAATGAAGGAGCGTCTCGATAGAATATACGAGTTTATACAGACAGGGAAAGACCCTGACAGTATCAAGGATGCCATGGATAAACAGAAAGTTGACATTCAAGCACAGATATTACGATTTTTCATAAATTGTCTAATAAGAGAACGAGACAGGCCCGAGACAGATCAAAGTGAATTAGATGGACTAACAAAGTGGGGTCAAAATATAGCCGAAGGAAAACATGACAAGGGGGCTTGCATAGCCAGTATGTACCAGAAAATTAGAAGGGCAGTGATAACGGCACATCAGAAAGGGAATGATAAAGCTTCCTCCGAGGAGGAAGAAGAGCTTACAGAACAAGGAAGGACTGCAGATACTATAGCGTATGTAGGTAAAGGAAACTACCTTAGGAAAGGCATCCGTCCGGAAAACAAGAGAGTTTTTCTCTCTGCTTTAACAAACCCGAATTCTTCTGAATATCAGTTCCAGGAAACTGATAAAAGGCTTCGAGACCGAATGGGGTACCATGTACTCAATTCTATGGATGAACAGGAACTAGCCCGGTCAGCCGTGTTATGGGCCGAAAACCCAGACATATATAATGACGATACATTAGCACAGACATTCTTGAACCTCTCCCCAGACGAACAGAAATTAGCAGGTGTATACATGATTCAGCACCTCCTCATCAAGTTCAGAAACAACCATTCTGATCCAGGTCCCTTACACAAAACATTAGAAGCACTACTCATGGATAGATGGAGAGGTTTCAGTACCAAGTTAATACAAATAATTATAGAACAACGACGTAAATATAACACCTTTATAAGTTCTGAATATGTTCCCCCCCCGCCTCCAGAAAGAAAAACGTACCACATGCAATGCCTGAGTGGCATTGAAAGTCAGAACCCCTTACGAGAAGTACACCCTGTTATGGGTGCGGATCAAGTTTTGAAGCGTGTGTATGTCCACACACCACTGACCAAATTAGAACTATTAGAAATGAAGAAATTAGTCCCGTGTCATGATAAAGACCCTGCAGGTTTTCACAGAGAGCTTAAAGACATGTTACTGATGGGGGATTACACGTATGATGATATTATGAAAATGTTAAAAGTACTGTTGCCCACGGGCATTTACGAGAAATTAAAGGAAAAGGATTGGGAGGTGGGAGAGTCTAAGATAGCATGGGCAGAAATAGAAGACGAAGAAAGCAAACGAATCCCAGGGGTAGGCCTTGGGGATAGGACTAAAGCATTGCCCGGATTAATAGTACAGGTTTTGCCAAGATTATTGACAACTAGAAAGGAAGATTGGGACGCAATCTCGTCCTGTAAACAGAAACAAGATGAAGATACTAGTGACTTCTATTCAAGATTCGAGAAATGTTTCATTATAAATAGCGGCCTACAACCAAGTAGCGAGTCTTATCCACATCTTTTCGTATCAAAATTAGTCGAGAATTCCCTACCGTTAGTTAAAAATAGATTGTACAAAGTTGAAAGTACTTGGCAGGCAAATACGCCATCCCAGATGTTACAAATGTTACAATATCATCAGAACAGAATTAGGGAAGAACAAGATCAGGAACAGAAGCGTATGAAGGACACAAAAATGAAAATGTTGGTAGCTCAGACGGTCCCAGCCGACGGCCAGAGAAAAGGTGGGGCCCAGACAAGTCACAATACAGCTCCCGTTAAAGGGACATGTAATTACTGCAAACAGCCAGGTCACTATGTACATGAATGCCCAGTCCTGAAACACAACATCTCAACAGGTAAAACTAAAGAAAGACCGCATCCGCCTAGACAAGATCAGGTCCAGCAACAGACTTCACAAAATATACAGCCGATGCTGAATACACAGCCTATGCATGCTCCATCCCACACAGCACAGACAGTAGCAGTACCGCAGCCACAGCCCATTGCCGCGACTCAGCAAGTTTCACAACAGATGTACCAGTATGCCCAATCTGCATATCCAGATTACCCCCGATACACATGAAACAGCCTAGAGAGGGAAGGTGGTTTGCCTCTTATTGAAATTCCTGTAGATCAAGAAGGTCCTTATGTACACAGTCACGTATTGGGAAAAGACAGAAAGTTTTTAATTGACACAGGGGCAAGTCGCACTACAATCAGTCACAATGAAGTCCCAGGGGCACCCCTCTCAGGCTCACAGAATGTATCCCTTGGTTTTTCAGGACAGCCTATTGTAAATGAAGTATCGGAACCAGTACCACTAGCTGTGGGTCCATTATCCCGAGTTACAGACTTGTTACTTACGAAATCATCCCCAGAAAATCTGTTAGGAATCAAAACACTGAAGGCTCTAGGAGCCATAATATGCTGTTCCCCGGAGGGAGTCAGACTCTTTCTACGGGATTTCAAGGGTCATTATGTTTTAAGAGATTTTGATGTCAGATTGAAAAATGTACCAGATCACTTATGGGCAAAAGGCCCAGCTGATGTGGGTTGTATGCATATCACTCCATATCGTGTTACACTCAAGACAGGAGTTGTTCTACCCAGAATCAGACAATACAAGTTACCACCCGATGCTGTAGTGGCTTTACTGAAAATAATTGAAGAGCTTATTGCCCAGGGAGTGGTCGTAGAGACCGACTCCAATATCTGTAATTCACCCATCATTCCAATTCTTAAACGTACAGACCCCAATGCACCACCAGTATATCGGCTGGTGATTGATCTTCGAGAACTGAACAAATGCATTGTACCACAGTACCCTGTGGTCCCCGATATCTCTTCCCTATTGACTGCTATTGATTCAGAAGCAACGTTCTTTACTGTGATTGACCTCAAGAACGCTTTCTTCAGTGTACCTATTGATCCAGAGAGCCAATATCTCTTCGGATTCAGTTTAAATGGACGAAGTTTCAAATTTTCCCGCGCACCTCAAGGATTTACAGAAAGCCCCAGCATCTATAGTCAAGCACTGAAAAGACAACTAGATTGTGTTCAAATGCCAGTTAACACCGCTTTACTGCAATACGTCGATGATCTACTGATCACCGCACGAAGTGAGCCCGAATGTGAACAAGCATCATTGACAGTTTTACATTTCCTGGCCGACAAGGGACACAAGGTGTCTCCTTCGAAGCTACAATTCTGTGTTCAGCAAGTTGTGTACTTGGGTCACTTGCTGTCCAAAGTGGGGAGACGGCTCACTCCCGATCGCATTCAGTTAATTGTAAATATGCCACGACCCCAGACACAAAAGGAAGTGCGGGCCTTTATAGGCCTCACCTCGTACTGCAGACAATGGATTCCTCAATATGCATTTCTAGCTAAACCACTCATCCAGTTAACGACGCAGGAGGCAGCAACTTCGCCTGCCCTCCCTTGGACTCAGGAACATACACAAGCCTTTGAGGAATTAAAGAAAGCATTATGCCAAGCACCAGTTTTAGCGACACCATGTTACAACAAACCGTTTACACTTTTTGTTACAGAACGTGATGGTACAGCGTTGTCTGTCCTCACTCAAGACCAAGCAGGTTCATATAAGCCTTGTGCTTATTTTTCAAGTACATTGGATTCAGTAGCCCAGGCACTCCCTGCGTGCTTAAAGTCAGTAGCAGCAACAGCGTTAGCAATTAGACAGAGCGATTCAATTGTTCTAGGCCACCAGTTAACAGTACAAGTTCCACATTCTGTAGAGGTTCTTTTAAACAGAACCCAAACTCAACACTTGACTATAGCACGACTGACAGGTTACGAATTGACATTATTCCAGCCACACATAGAAATCAGACGTTGCAGTATCCTGAACCCAGCAACACTGTTACCTACAGTTATGACAGATCCAGTTCCGCATGATTGCATAGAGATCATTAATACAGTAACAAAGCCCCGACGAGATTTAACAGATGTTCCGTTGACAAATCCAGACCTGACACTTTATGTGGACGGTTCATGCATGAGAACAAGTACAGGAGAGTTAGTGGCCGCGTATGCCGTGACCACTGAAACTGAAGTTAAAGAAACACATCGTATTGATACACTGTCTGCTCAAGCGGCAGAGCTCATCGCTCTGACCCGAGCCTGTATTCTAGCCAAGAACAGAAATGTCAACATATACACTGATTCCCGTTATGCGTTCGGAGTCGTACACGACTTCGGCATGCTGTGGCAAGAACGAGGTTTTCTGACCTCTCATGGTGCCAAGATCCAACACGGTCCTCTCATTCAAGCACTGTTAGAAGCAATACATCTGCCTTCAGCCATATCCATCATGAAGTGTAAAGCACATACTAAAGTCACAGATTCTGTTTCCCAGGGTAACGACCTGGCAGACCAGACAGCAAAACATACAGCACTGACTCACACTCAGATAACTGATACGACAATGACAACAGATCCGACAAACTGTATGACAGTCAGGGATCCCACACTAGATGTTATCGACATTCAGACACATGCTACTCCAGAAGAAATAAAGAAATGGATCGAACTAGGAGGGATCCAGACAGATCAAGGTTGGATGACAAAGGGAAAATCTACATGGTTTCTCCCTGACTCTATGGTTCAAGTTATGATAAATACAGCACATAGTCCTGCACATCTAGGAGAGAAAGCGATGTTAGACAGTTTACAAAATCTCTGGAACAATAAACACTTACGAGCAGCAGCAAAACAGAAAGTGCGTACTTGCATGATCTGTTGTCAGTTCAATCCAGGAAAAAGCGTCCCTGTAGAGCAAGGTGGATTTCATCCTCCCGATCACCCTTTTGAAGTCCTCCAGATGGATTATATCCAGATGGACCGTTGTCGAGGATTTAAATATGTTCTCGTAATTGTTTGTGCTCTGTCCCGCTGGACCGAAGCATACCCAGTCCCAGATTACACTGCTCCGACCACTGCCAAGCAGCTGGTTCGTGAATTTTTCCCACGATACGGCCTGCCTCGTGTCGTGTACTCAGATAACGGTCAGCCATTCTCATCTGCATTAATGAAAGAAGTTTCCTTACTACTGGGATACCAGTGGAAGTTCCATTGTGTCCGACATCCCGAAGCAGCAGGCCTTGTAGAAAGGCATAACCAGACACTAAAGATCCGCCTTGCCAAAATATGTCAGGAGAAAGGGGTCGACTGGATAGTCGCCCTGCCAGTGGCACTATTCTACATGAGGATGGTCGCCCATTCGAGATCAGGGCTATCCCCGTACGAGGTGGTCTTTGGCAGACCACCGAATATGTGGGGGACGCCCATTCCGAAAAAGATTACTGATGTTGATAGTAATATGTTGACAGATTACCTTGCCTCCTTGATGTCTGCACTCCAATCATGTCGTTCACAGGTTGCCGCAGCTTTCCCTGACAACACTGATGTAAAGCCACACGACGTCCGTCCTGGCGACCTTGTGTTCGTCCGCAACTTCGACAGAAAGAGTCCGCTGGAGCCCCGCTGGAAGTCCCCGAAGACCGTTCTTCTAACAACAAGGACGGCAGTGAAAATAGAAGGAAGAAAGGGGTGGGTCCACACGAGTCATATAAAAAAATTCTCTGGACTGAAACCTGACCGAGACTCGTCCACCCCCACCAAAGACTGTGTCGAACAAAAAGACTTTACAGAATCTGAACGAGAAAAGACTCCTCAAGAACAATATCGCATGAAATTACGATCTAGCAAGTCAGACAGTTTAATTGTTTAAGTCCTCCCCTAGGTGAATCGGTTAAATAGTTTCTGACATGTATCCCCTAGATCGAGATAGAGAGAGAGAGAGAGAAGCAAAGAAACGTACATACTGCAAATCACTTCGTAGTCACTGTATAGTGACACTATTAATCATGTTTATTCTGAGTATTCTAATTATTGTTGTCGGTATCGTTTTGCCTATCTATTATCCTATTTTCAAGCGTGAACATTCTGCTTACAATGTTTCTGCTGAACACACTTTTAGTGAGTTACCTCCGCACGAGCTTTCCTACAGACTTGCGCTGCGCAACAATACATTCATTAGTATGCTACATCATTCTCATCAAACTAACAATGCTACAAATTGCTGGATATGTGGCCGACTCCCTCCCTACCAGAATTACAAGGGAGCCCTGCCCCTCTTTCCGTATCCGTTCACCCACAATGGCTCCTGTGGAGCATGGTTTAAAATAATTAATTCCTTAGATCCTGATATTGCTGTTTTCGATGGGGGTTGGGTTTGGGGAAATCTGAACTTGGTCCTGCTAGACGTCTGTTACCCAGATAAAGAGGGACTCCCCACCAGAATAGGAACTGATCTAGAAAATGAAGTGTATGGATTAGGTAATTATACAATTAGCCTTATGATTCTTACTGTCGAGTCCGAAGCTGCACCAGTTCTACCAATTATGTCAGTATTGCCAGTCACTGGTGAATTATGTATTAAGAAGAAAGGTTCAGTACACTTAGGTCATAGTAAATGCACTACTGTGGTCGAATTCAGTGATCATGGAAAATCGTCTTTCAAAGCTATTAGTCACTCTTACTTTGTTTGTGGTCATACCGCATACATACGTCTACCTCCAGATTGGGATGGTACCTGTTACATTGCATTCCTACTGCCACCTGTTTTTCTAGCTCCTCCTGATTACCATAGAAATACCAATCTAGTAAAGAATAGACCCAGAAGAGACATCCCACTTGTCGACTACACAGAAACGGCATGGGAACAGTACACCGACTTTAATAAAGGATTCTTTTTCTTTTTAGGCCCTGTTCAGAATAGTAAATTAATACGCAGATTAACTAGAACGCTTGAAGCAGTAGTGAATGAAACTGCCTCCGCCTTAGGTAACTTAACAGAAGAGCAGTCCGCCATGCGGGTTGTTGTCCTTCAGAATCGTCTTGTTATTGACGTCATCTTGGCAGATAGAGGTGGAGCCTGTAAGGTCATCGGGTCAAGTTGCTGTGTTTTCATACCACAAAACGCACCATCTGTATATCAAGCTATCACCCGTCTCCATAAAATTGCAAATCAGATACATCAGAATCCAGGCACCTGGACTTGGTCCGGTTGGTTCTGGACAACGTTAACAGCTTGGGGATGGAAGATCCTATCCTTCCTAGGCATTGGCCTAGTCCTAGTATTCAGTTGCTGCCTGTGCCTGCAGTGCGGGCCAGCGATTTGTGGACTGTGTGCCACCTCTTGTATTGAACACTCCAGTTTTCTCTCAAAACGTAAACGAGAGAAAGAAGAACAAATGATGCTACAAGAACAAACTGATCGATTCATGAGGATCGATATTTCATGAAGGGTCCGTAGGGAACAAGGAGGGAATGAGGAAAATTAAATTTTTGGTCATGTTATGTTCCCTAGCGCGTACCCCACCAACTCCATGTACCAGCTTAAAGTGCATGTAACTTCCCTCCTGTGCCAGCTATGAAGACGCAAATACATTTGCGTCCACCGTTAACATGTCTTCTTTCAGATCCACCCTGAATGGATTATATAGTCCGTTCCTAAGTATGCTATGCCACCGTCTTTTTGTAGTACACTTTACATGTTTCCCTGCTCTGGCAGAGTAGGCCCGGATTTCTGCCATCGAGCCTCTTTTGGCTTCCTGACTCTGACAGCCTCTGCCCAGGCTACCTCTGTACCCGTGAACTCTGACTTACTTTCAGCGCGGCCCCTCGCGCTCAGCTCAGCCTGCTTTCTGCCAAGACTGACTATAACCTTCGAGTTATCTGTTCCGCTCCTCGAGAATGCATTCCTGCCTACTAGCTCCAGTAAACATCCTCTCCAGCTGCAGAGCCAAAGGGCCGACCTGTCTCAATGCAAGTAAATTCAAAGCCTCTGTTACCATGCTTCCATGGAAGGCCCCGTGCCCCCACGCTTCTCATGTAGACACTTAGGCGCTTATACACGCATCCACAGTTAGCATAGAATAGCTTCTGCCCCAGAGACCCTTCCGCTCAGATAGTATGGTTCCTAAACATCAGATATCAGATACGATAAAAGTACAAGTTGATCTGACATGCCAGACTTCTGTCTCTTTCCGTCAGTGTAAATGTCAAGTCCCCTGCACCCCGTCAATCACACGTCATGCAGCCGCGCGCGCATCCAAGCTTCCGATTACTGCTGACACTGCAACAATTCTGTTAGCACCACCCCTTGGTGCCACCCACTTGCGTCACCTATCAGTGACGTTTCTAGCACACACCTCTGATTCACGCCTAGTTTACGCCGCTTGATTACGTACTAGTAACACGTGTATACTGTTATCTTGTCTTCTCTCAGCTGTTACGCCTCTTACATTACTTCTTATGGTATAAATCAAGTATATAAGCTATGTATTGTTAATAAACGAGCGCTCTATCCCTTCTGACACCCCTGTGGTGGTCAGAACATGATATCCTGGTCTAGACCATTCCTTTATGAGGAATAAAACCCTTAGAAACTCTAACACCACGGACTCTGTCTTTTTTCATTCCGATTGAGTTGCTATTGATTAAGTACTTACCTGCATAGAAATTAAGAGAGTAAATTAATTATTTACGTCAAACCAATCAAACACTCACACCCAGTCAACAGATCTGGGTTTAATCCATCTCCGTTCTTTATCCCTCTCTGCCACCCCAGTTCAGACATGGCCATATGCAAATCAGTCTGACCCTGTGCCTTATGGGAACAGTCCAGCCCGAACTGCCAAGTCATGCTTTCCTTGGACCGGAAACAAGCTTCCTACGACCGGTTTCTGGCATTACAGCCAGGCTTGCTTGAATCCAGTGGCAAAACAGCTAATCAAATAGGTGACACCTAATGCATTTACCAATACCTTTTTTTTTTTACAATCCGCTCTACCTGGAACACAGGAGGAGTTCGAGAAGTCCCACAGCCCTGGCTGCAGCGAAACCAAAGTAGCCTTGGAGGAGAAAGCGCACCTGAATGAATGAAATAATGAAATACTACTTTTGGGGGGGCCTGGGAGCCCAAAATCCACTGCACCCCAAAATCTAATTGTGTCTGGATTTACCTTCATTGAACCTACTCCACAATCCTTGATCTGGACGTAGAATACTGCAGCCTCGCCCCAATACAAAGGTTCCCCATTAATATGATTAGATCATGAATGGATCAGGACAATCAATAACTGAGTTCTAGTGCAGGAGGAATTTTAAACGCTTCTTTACATACAAATAAAATGCGGTAAAGAAATATTATTTTGTCACGAAGACAATAATGCGCATGAAATATCAAATTAGAATAGTCCCAAAATCCCGTGAATACAACACATTTCTAGTGCATTATTGAGATGGGCATGAATCAGCAAATAGAAAATCAGGTGTTCCAAAAAAGAGCCATTAACATCCTGTCCAAAGGTAAGGGCGAGTTCGGAAACAATCTGAGATTATCAGCGTGATCTCAGGAAGTCTCTCTTTAAATGGACAGGCTCGGGAGTCTACCCGTCTCCAGCAATATTACAGCATTCCCAATTTCATGAAACGGTAATCCTAATTTGACGAAATGGCCCATTTAAATTACGGAAATATTATTTAGGTACCCGTTGACAATTCGTTCGGCACTGTCACTTTTAGCAACAGTTAGCTGGAAGAGGAGCATGTCCGCCTCTCCCATGAACACCAACTCAACCGACAACAATGACAAAAATTCCACCGCAAAAACAAACAAGCATTTGCAATGCAATAGGTCTCGCATTAGGAAAGTGTGAGCTATTAGTATTGTAAATGACAATTTTTTAAAAATATGTGTTGGCTTTGAAAATATATAAATTAATAGCATTGTTATTCACAAAGCCAATAGCTTACACTTTCCTAATGTGAGTCCTATTGATGGAGCAAGGATTCGCACGTAATGCGACTTGCTTGAATTTAAGAACCTTGCATAATCTATAACGTTATTAATCAACGTGTTCTGTTATTAATATTGCACTTTCACACTACACGCGGGTGTCCCAGAGACGCTTGCCTATGTGTTTTCTAATCCTAACAAAGCTTGCACACTGACTGGTCACGGGATTTCAGTCTGCGCATGCGTCGGTCATACCCATGTCATATGACGCACTCGTAGTTCTGGAGGGATTTTTTCGCACATGAGCATTATTGCAAACATGGCCGCTTTGTTTTTTAACATGCATCTTGCTTGCTACCCCTGCTATTGCACAAATGTCTATTTCTGCCTTAACCCTAATGCTATAGATATTATAAAGTAAGGGATGTAGTATAGCCAATCACGGTATACAGTGTAATCATTTTTTCTGTGTTCCTAATTTGTTTTCGCTTACTTTTCATGTACCGCGTGTCTGCGGGCCTGGGAGTGGGGAGCCTCTCCATCTTGGAAGTCTGAGTGGAACTGACCACGTGATAAGAGAACCTAGTCTTGCAGCAGTGGAACTCAGCCAGCTGGCTGCCGAAACTGAGATGCTCCTGGGAACCTGCACTCTGACCCAGCGAGAAGAAGCTGAACTACACCTAAAAATGATACAAAATTGTTAGTCCACTGTGTGTCCTATTGTTCTCTTTTACACGTATGCCATGGGAACGGGAATGTAAGGGGTGGGTACGAAAAATAAATATTAATTGTGGGAACACTAAAATTCTAGGTGGTGACAATGACCTAACCACCTCTCTTGTCCAATCCAAAGTTGGGGATCCTGTCACTTGCAACATTTGTGGGTGGTCCACTGACCCGAAAACAGTATAACTAGCCTAGTTTTAGCTAGAGAAATTGTCTGACTTGTCCGAGTAGCTGACCTGTCACCGACCCTACGAACTCTATAGGTGATTGATACAGAGAGCTGCGGAGCACTCTGTCCTTAACTTCCACAAACCCACTGGGGTGGAATAGTCTTAAGTGCTGGCGAAGCACTTTGCTGCGAGATTCGAAAACCCAATCGGGGTTATTGGCAGATTCCATGCAGAGAGGGAGCAGCGCAGGCGTTGCATCCGAAGCTGCAGGTGTTGGTCGTACCCTTTGATGAGCCCAGTCCTGATCCAAATCCTGAGGGGTATCCTGTCCTGACGGTCCATGAGCTGTACCTGCTCGCCTACTGGCATCCCAAGTCCTTGAGGGTCCTTGTCCACGCCTTTCCCTAACTGACCCGTGACCAGGGTTAGTCCTCATTCCCGTCCTAGGTAAATATATATCTGTGGGTGTCCGTCTATCTATACACTTTCCTCTCCTCCTTTTAATAAAGCATCATTGCCTATGTTATTTTCCCTGTCTTTTTTCCGAAACATTTTACATGCAAACTGTTTTACTAGTTATGTTCCACTTTTACTCTCACCTGTAGGATATTATTAAATTGTCTGCTTATTCAGTGTGTTCCATTCTTACCCTCCTTTAGAATCTATGCCTTAAATCGTAGATAGAATAAGGTCTGTCTTTTATAAATCACTGACGAATTCTAGAACTTTACTAAAATAGTATGTTCTTTCCCACTTTACCTGCCTTAGTATAAGCCTGAAAACTGAATAGTATGTTCCCTGTTACCCTTTTCCTTTAGTTTTCTGACATTCAATGGTGCTCACTCTCATTCATAGTCACATTATAGTCCTGATCCTAGTTATAGATATTCTAATCTGTGTAACCTTTATTCTCATGGCATATGGAATCTAACTATTTTTACTATATAAAGTCTCGAAAACCCTTCAGGTGTCTGTGGATTATTACAAAAGTATAAATCATTATTCAAATGTACAAGATATTTTTGGTTGGTCTTATCTCCTACCCCTGCTAGCTCCTGATTCGTCGGGAACATAGGTACCTGTGACAAGGTGGTAAGTCAGGTACACTGGAAACTAATAGTAAGGAAAACACAAGAATTACTGATAGGGATGTGTAAGGTCACCCGATTCACAAGAGTATAGTGCTAAACACGTTATGGGCCCAAGTGCGTACAATTTGGTGAAATAAAGAGTCGGGCGACCTGCGCGCTCTATCAGTAATTTTCTGGTAGCAGAGCTATAGTTAGGACTAGTTAAGATAGGTATATAAGATATTTTCAAATGAACCGTGAAAAATAAAATGTGCTGCTAAAAATAATTTTTTCTTTACAGTTATCGCTCGATTTTAAATGCAAATTGTGAGACCTGTCTGCTTCTGAGGATCCCCTCACAACAACTATGATTTATTTTGTCCCCTTTGGCCTCTGAGTGTTATTATTCTTTTTTTTATGTCCACCCAGATTTTTGGTTGTCAGCATTGACTATGGGGCTAGGTGTTCCTTGAGTAGGACGTTTTGCCTTACCCCTGAGGCCTAGTCATCCACATGAAAATTTAGTGAGAACCAAGAAACCTAAAATGGAGTCCACCAACTGTCATAACGGTCATCCCAACCAAGCTGACCCATTGACTTGCATTAGGAAGGTTCTAGAACCCACCAGCACCTTCTAACAGCCAGGTCCAGCCTATAAATAGCCAAGCCTAGCCAAGTCCAGGGCGGCCATTTTGGGTAGTTCACACTGACCAGAGAAGCAATAAGTGACCAGCGCGGAGAGAGGCAACCTATTGAGGAGGATTGTGCACTGGTAGGGGAGAGATCGACCTGTGAGCCGGCTGCTTCCTGCATAGATGTGCCCCCTCTTGGGATGACCAAACCCCACTGAGTCTATTAATGGAACCAAACCCCCGCAATCTTTAACAAGACCACAAAGCTACCGGCGACTCGGGTGGCAGAACCACCGTGGCTTTGGCGTAGTGATTGGACGCCAGTGAAACCGAGCATTTCCCCCTCTATATTGGCGGAAGGAGAGTGAATAAGGGACTGGAAGTACAGCATCAAGGGTGAAGTCGCTAAGATGCTGGAGCTGGGAGTGATAGAACCTTCCAATAGCCCCTGGTCCAGTCCGGTGGTTTTGGTGCCAAAAGCTGCCCCACCGGGCACCACACCTGAATTAAGATTCTGTGTGGATTACCGAGGACTAAATTCTGTAACAAAGACTGATGCCCATCCGATCCCCAGGGCGGATGAACTCATTGACCGGCTGGGTGCTGCCCAATATTTAAGTACATTTGACCTTACTTCGGGGTACTGGCAGATCTCCCTTACTGATGGAGCAAAGGAAAGGTCAGCCTTCTCCACGCCTCAGGGTCACTACCAGTTCTGTGTGATGCCCTTTGGGCTAAAGAACGCCCCTGCCACTTTTCAGCGGCTGGTGAACAAGGTCCTTTCTGGTATGGAAGCTTTTTCTGCTGCTTATCTGGACGACATTGCTGTCTTCAGTAGCAGCTGGGAGGACCATTTGCAACACTTGCAAGCTGTTCTTCAGGCCCTGCAACAGGCTGGCTTGACAATCAAGGCCAGCAAGTGTCAGATTGGGCAGGGGTCGGTGGTGTACCTAGGCCACTTGGTGGGCAGAGGGACGGTGCAGCCCCTCCAGGCGAAGATTGAGGCTATTATGGCCTGGGAGCCCCCCAAGACTCAAACTGAGGTCCGAGCCTTCCTGGGCCTCACTGGATACTACCGTCGCTTCGTGAAGGGGTATGGCACCATAGTGGCCCCCCTCACTGAACTTACTTCTAAGAAACAACCCCGACGGGTAGTCTGGACAGAGACTTGCCAGCGAGCCTTCGTGACTTTAAAACAAGCATTGTATACTGCTCCAATACTCAGGGACCCTGATTTTTCAAGAGAGTTCATTGTCCAAACAGATGCATCAGAACATGGCATTGGGGCAGTGTTATCGCAACTGAATGATGAGGGCTTGGATCAACCCGTGGTCTTCCTATCCAGGAGACTACTCCCCAGGGAACAGAAGTGGAGTACTATAGAGCGGGAAGCCTTTGCGGTGGTTTGGGCTCTGAAGAAGTTGCGTCCATACCTATTTGGCTCGCACTTCCTGGTTCAGACCGACCACCGGCCCCTTCGTTGGCTGATGCAAATGAAGGGGGAGAATCCCAAGTTGTTGAGGTGGTCCATCTCCCTACAGGGAATGGACTTCCGGGTGGGACATCGGCCTGGAGAGAACCACGCCAACGCAGACGGTCTCTCTAGGTATTTCCGCCTTAGTGATGAGAACTCCCAAGGGATTGGGTAGTTCTCCCCACTTTCAGCTGGGGGGGACGAGTGTGAGACCTGTCTGCTTCTGAGGATACTCTCACAACTATGATTTATTTTGTCCCCTTTGGCCTCTGAGTGTTATTATTCTTTTTTTTATGTCCACCCAGATTTTTGGTTGTCAGCATTGACTGTGGGGCTAGGTGTTCCTTGAGTAGGACGTTTTGCCTTACCCCTGAGGCCTAGTCATCCACATGAAAATTTAGTGAGAACCAAGAAAAAAAAAATGGAGTCCACCAACTGTCATAACGGTCATCCCAACCAAGCTGACCCATTGACTTGCATTAGGAAGGTTCTAGAACCCACCAGCACCTTCTAACAGCCAGGTCCAGCCTATAAATAGCCAAGTCCAGGGCGGCCATTTTGGGTAGTTCACACTGACCAGAGAAGCGATAAGTGACCAGCACGGAGAGAGGCAACCTATTGAGGAGGATTGTGCACTGGTAGGGGAGAGATCGACCTGTGAGCCGGCTGCTTTCTGCATAGATGTGCCCCCTCATGGGATGACCAAACCCCACTGAGTCTATTAATGGAACCAAACCCCGCAATCTTTAACAAGACCACGAAGCTACTGGCGACTCGGGTGGCAGAACCACCGTAGCTTTGGCGTAGTGATTGGACGCCAGTGAAACCGAGCATTTCCCCCTCTATATTGGCGGAAGGAGAGTGAATATGGGACTGGAAGTACAGTCTCAGCGTTCGTCGCGCGTGTAGCGCGGTGTACTCACAGAGAAGAGAAGTGACGGAGTTCTCCGGTCTCCCTTCCGTGTATTGCTGCCCTTCGCATGTGAAGTTTCTGGAGGCGGCAGCAGCAGTAGCGGAGCCCAGCGGTCCCGTGTAAGCATCCGGGGAGATCCTGTGGTGACGTCGGAGGAGGCCGGATGAAGGAGGAGAAATAGGCAGGCCAGCGTGGAAGGAGGCCGGGCAGAGGAGGAGCTATCACGGATGACGGCGGAGTGAGAAAGCTGGCGGGCGCACCTCCCAGGCGCTGAGGAGACGAACGTTGGACTTCCTTCAGGCCGGTGCAGGGCTAAGTCGACAGACACGCAACTCAGCAGCACCGACACCGGGAACAGAGCTGCCGGTTGGGTTTGACCCCACAACTAAAGAACACACCGTCCTAAAGTAAGCCGGGATATTCGGGAGAGGGCGGAGGTCAAACCACTTGCTACTGAACTTGGGAGGGTGACGAACTGGGGCTGCGTGGACTTTCAGCCCGGGACCCTGACCTAATTAACCCCTGAAGTACCCACTGAATAGAGGAGACACTTGAAGTGGGAGCAGTGGGAACTCAGTGGCCGGAAATAGATCTTGTAGTGCAAGCACCATTGGGGGCTAAAGGAAAGGTCAGAGTCACTGGTGAAGTGAATAAGTACAGGTTCTAGAGTGGTTACAGGGTTGCCCAGACAGAGCATGTAAAAGAGAAAGAATCTATATGCTACAGTGGGAATGTTTTAATCTGCCTGTTCTTTCCTAGTGGTGCAACTGTTCAAGCTATTGATAAAAGGTGTTGAAAGCCAGTGCTCGTGAAACCTATGTGACCCTGCCAGCCCAGGGGTAATGTATAAACATGTGAAGTAACAGCAACAGTCTTATTTTTACTCTCTTGGCATTGAATTGAACTACTAGTTGTAAAGGAGGGTAGAATAACTTAACTTCCTGGAACCTTTCCTATAGGGGAAGTAGCGTGACCCGAAAAACATTGGGAAATGTAATTAAATGTATTAAGTGATATAAACTGCATTAATGTGAAAGGTGATGTACTAATGTAACAAAGGAATTAACAAAGCAAAGAGAACAGAGTCTATTTTTATAAAGTTCTAGCCTTATTTTCCTAACAAGGTGTAGTGTCGTTTTTGGAATGGATGGGCGCTGAGTTCCTGAGAGGTTTTACGCAAGCTTTACACATTTAGCCTTAGGAATTAGCCTTCCCCTCTGTGCCATTCTACCCACGTGTTGGCTAGGGAACCCCTAGGTCTAACACAAATGTTTTGAAATGTTATAAAAGTATTATTCTGTGAAATGCTGCTATATTATTGCATGTGATTAACAAATTGTTAGTGATTGTTTTATGTTGTCTGGAATCCCCTGGGAATAGTATAGTGGGTGGTGAGCAGAATCCACTTAGCCGTGAGGTCACTGGCTGTGAGGAAGATTAGTGCATGGTTAGGTAGAACTGGAAGCATTAATTAGGAGTTTTTCGAGTGAATAGTTGAATAAATGAATGCAACGAGTCCACTTACGAAACTTTAGTTGTGATATTACCTAGTAAGGGTCACACGAGGAAGGAGTTGTAGGTTCATCGGAGCTTGAATGATAGCAAAGGAGTGCCTTGGTGAAACTTTTGACTTAGTATATATCCCGGAAAGAGTGGATGAGTCAAAGAAGTAACAGGTTCTCTAATGCTTGTGTGAAAGGGTAGGCAGAAGGGTCTATCCGTAGTGAATGAAAAGTAGACAGAAGTGGTTTACTTGCAGTGAAACAAAAACCTTTTTTCTTTTTAAGACACTCGAGCACAGTGGCGAATGTTATACATTGTTAACTAAATTGAGCACTTGCACTTTAAGAAAAATTCAAAGTTTCCGTTACCTTGTGAAGGAGGGAGTTGGTCGCGAAGCCCCGCTGGTATTGGTTGAAACATCGGGTATGTAACGAAGCTGGTATTGTAAAGGAGGGGTGAGTGCCGAAGCTTGAGACCGCGTCTCGCGAAAAGGCTGCACACCCATTGGTCGAAATTATTTGCAATCACAGGATTGATTGGTTGTTGCATCTGTTGAGAGACGCGCTGGTATTGGAGGAGGATTTGTAAACAAAGAGGTTGTAGCTGACCACGGAACTTTTAGTTACACAGTCTATGTGGTATCCCGAATTCTTACCTGATCCACAACTTTTAGGGTTTCGCAAAGATCAGATGCTAAGAGGTAGACCTTATAATATGTACGGAAGCAAGAGAAAAATGTCATTTGCTGACAAAATCAAAAATTATTTCAAGAAAGACAAGCCCATTAGAACTAGAGAAGGTGTAATCATTCCACCACCTAATACTCCCGCATCATTCATGATGTTTGACAAAGGTTATCACACCTGCGTATGGTTGGAGAATTGGGTAAAGTATACCCAAGATGATGGAGTCCTAGCATTTCCCTTAGATGGTACCTTCAATGGTAGAATTTTGTTTAATTTAAGGACCCGAATGAATGACTTACATCCCAGACCAAGGTTGACTCAGTATGAGGCTTTAGAAGAATGTGAGATTGAGGCTCTAGAGCGAGATAGACCCAGAATGGATAAGGGAGTGAGTAAATGGTATCCGAAATTGCAGCGAGAAACCAAAGAGAAGAAGATGAAACAGTGGAGACAGAACATGATGGTTGAGGGACTATTTCCAGTGTTTGGGATAGAGGAACACGCGGGATGGAAATGTACTGAGAAAACCCGACACCTGATGGCTGCAGGTGAATCCGAAGATGAGTATCTAGAGGATTTATTTATGAAAAATCCACCACCATATGATGAGGAGTCTAGATCCCTGAGTACCAAAAACCCCTTTTTCAGACGTCCAAGAAGTAGAAGGGCCAGTGAGACAGAGACAACAGGAATAGGTAATAGACAAACTAATAGGGACGGATTTTGTAGACCTGATACCACTGTCTCAAATTATAGACCATTCGGTGATGAAAGACCAGTTATGACAGTCCCAACTGCCCGAGTCTGTATCCACCTTTAGTTCCGCAAGTATTACATGACACATCCATTGAAAGGGTTTTGCACGAACAGGAAAAGGAAGCCTTAATCAAACAGCGAAATGCACTCATTCAGACAATAGCACAGATAAATCCCAGTCCTGAAGCTCTGACAATTCCAGTAACTATTGGTCCCGTTGTTCCTCTATATGGGGATAGACAGGCTAGTACAAGAACTCCAGTCATTTCTCCTGCTGTAGCGCAGCCTAGGAAGGAGCCTCTCATCGTTGATGATCAGGCAAGTGAATGTGAATCTGTAATTTCCCTAATGGATCTGCCCATAAGGGAACCGGAAAGCAGTATACCACGGACGAGACCTCAGACTAGGGCCAAGGAAGTCTTGATTGAAACAGCTTCAGGTACTCGGAACGCTACAGTAGTGACTCCAGAGGAACTAGATCGATGGACCCGAGAATTAGAAAAGGAAACTCCACAGCCCAAACCATTAGATATTTACAAGCTAAGAATAGAAATAGAAGAACTAATGGCTGGGAATGTGGGACTAGATCGGTTGAATACCTTTGATGAGGATGAACTTTTGTTCATCTGCAAAAGCCTGACTAAGAATACCAGAGTGTTTCATGAGAAACTAATGGACACAGCTGCTAATATGGGAGTAGACATCAGTAAATCTAAGGTGTTACAGAAGCCCTACAGAGCAGAATTTTCAGACAAACACTTAGAACACATGAATGTGTCTGGGAGAAAGGTACAGATAAGGGAATTGTTAAACCTGTTACAAAAATGGGGAGATTTAGACAGATGGAAAGCCAGGTGGGCAAAGAAAAAGGAAGACAGTAGATCCAAGCAAACATCCTCTGAGTATGCCCTAAGGGAAGCTGATAAAGCAGAGACTTTGTGCCCTATGACAGAAGTGCCAGGAGGAAAATATGTACATGTTCCATGGTCCCGACAAGACATAGTATCTTTCACAAATGATTTCCCAAAATTAAGAGAAAAACCTGTGGAGTGGTACCGACAGGTCGAGAGGTTCGTTAAAGTCCAAAAATGCCTCCTGAAAGACCTGAATGGGTTCTTTGACATTGTAGTTCCTGTAGATCTGTGGACAGACTGTAAAATTGCTGTTGATTGGCCCAGTGAAGAATATCCCAGAGACCCCAGAAAAGGAGCACCATCTCCTGATGTAATGAGA
Source organism: Lissotriton vulgaris (assembly GCF_964263255.1). Lineage (NCBI taxonomy): Eukaryota > Metazoa > Chordata > Amphibia > Caudata > Salamandridae > Lissotriton > Lissotriton vulgaris. The sequence continues at coordinate 835,422,360 of NC_141696.1, read as the reverse complement.
CAGTATGAGAAAGTAATACTGCATTTGAAAGGGAAAGTGCCAGCTAAAGAAACTGATTGGACCCGTATCGATAGAACTACCCAAAATCGTGATGAGACTGTGCATTCCTATTATGAGCGACTGTTGCAGGTGTTCAAGACCTACAGTGGAATCGATAACATTGAAATGAAGGATATGACTCATTTCATTTACCGATTCGTGTTAGGATTGAGGCCTGAAATCTCACAGTGGATTAGAGACAATAAAATCTGTTGGCAGGGAAAACCCATAGATGAGGTCCTGAAGTACGCCAAGTACTGCGAGGACGAGATGGAAAATAAGCGAAAGGCCTTAAAGGAGAAAGTGATGTGGGCTCAAGTGAAATTGGCGGAACAACAAGAAAAGCAGTTAAGAAAAATAAATAATAACACCCCGAATGCAGGTACTGGGGGAGGAGGGAAACCCCGAACTAAAATGAGTCGAGAGGAGGCTATGAAAAAGTTTCCCTGTCACGGGTGCAGTCAGCTAGGGCACTGGAGAGACGAGTGTCCAATGTTGCAGCATGGTAACCTGAAAAATAATGATTTAAATCCACAGGTGCAGAATGAGGGGCCACGAAAAACCCAGCAACAGGTAAAACAGAATCAGTTGCCTCGTGCACCTAGGCAAAATTATAGGCACAAGGCTCAGCAGAATGAAGAGGTCGAGGTATGGGAAGGAAGGGAGGATAGAAATGCAGCAACCTCGCAATTCCTGTTGAATGATACATTCCTCTGTGAGGAACCATACTGACGGGGCCTGAGGGGGGAGGACGAGGAGTGCGTGCTTGGCGCCTCCTTACCGGTAGACCAGACAGGGCCATACATTGAAGGAAAGGTTGAAGGAAATGACGTCACCTTTCTGTTGGACACTGGTGCTACCCGTTCTACTGTGAGAACAGCAGACATTCCTAACCTACCCCTCTCGGGAGAAGCTATCCAAGTAGTGGGCGTGTCAAACCAGATAATTAGAACTCCTGTAACTGAACCAATGGAGATTTCTATAGGGAACTTTAAAGAGATGCATAGATTTGTCGTCTGTGACTCCAGTCCTGTGAATTTGCTGGGACGTGATTTGCTGTGCAAAATGAACTGTACCATCTTTTGCACACCAAAAGGCTTTGAAAATCAGACTCCAGATGAAGATGGACTATACAAATTGATGTTACTAAGGCCTGATTCAGAAATTAAAAAACTGACAACACAGGACTTACCTGAAGAGCTCCAACAGAGAGTGATACCAGATGTGTGGGATTTCACTGGGAGAGATGTGGGATTAATAGCAAATGTAGACCCAGTTAAAATAGCCATTAAGTCAAATGCAGTTAACCCAAATATCAAGCAGTATAAAATGAATGCATAAGTGAAAGCCGGAGTTGCCATTGAAGAGAAAAGATTGCTAGAAGCAAACATCAATCAATCAATCAATCACAGACATTTATAGAGCGCACTACTTACCCGGAGGGTCTCAAGGCGTTGGGGGGGGGGGGGGTGCTGCTACTGCTCGAACAGCCAGGTCTTGAGCTTCTTCCTGAAGGAGAGGTGGTCTTGGGTCAGGCGCAGGTCGGGAGGGAGGGAGTTCCAGGTCTTGGCGGCCAGGTAGGAGAAGGTCCTTCCTCCTGTAGTCGTTCTTCGGATGCGGGGGACGGCGGCGAGGGCGTGACTGGCTGATCGGAGGTGGCGTTTGGGAGCGTAGAAGTTGATGTGGTTGTTGAGGTAGCTCGGGCCTTGATCGTGTAGGGCTTTGTGTGCGTGGGTGAGGAGACGGAAGGTGATTCTTTTGTTGACGGGGAGCCAATGCAGGTCTCTCAGATGTCCGGAGATGTGGCTGTGTCATGGGATGTCGAGGATGAGTCTGGCCGAGGCGTTCTGGATCCGCTGGAGTCTCTTCTGGAGCTTGGCGGTGGTTCCGGCGTAGAGGGCGTTGCCGTAGTCCAGTCGGCTGGTGACCAGGGCCTGGGTGACCGTCTTCCTGGTCTCGGTGGGGATCCACCGGAAGATCTTCCGTAGCATGCGCAGGATGTTGAAGCACGACGAGGAGACATCATACAGGAAGTAATGAGCAGTCCTTTTAATTCACCCATAATTGGAATTAAAAAGCCTAGTGGAAAGTACAGGGTAGTGCAGGACCTGCGAAAGGTAAACCAGATTGTTGTACCTTGCTGTCCTATTGTGCCAAACCCTGCAGTGATCTTGTACCAAATTCCATGGAATGCGGAATGGTTTACCGTTATTGACTTATGTCACTCATTCTTTTCCATCCCATTGCATCCAGACAGCAAATTTCTTTTCTCATTTGAATTCGACAGTCATGTCTATGTCTGGAATCGTGTTCCTCAAGGGTACTCAGAGAGTCCTTCGATTTTCAACCAGATTTTAAAAAGATGCCTTGAATCACTAATCTTGCCGAGAGAATCAGTTTTGGTCCAGTACATAGACGACCTCCTAGTGGCGTCTAAAAGTCGGAACGACTGTGTTACTGATACCATTGCATTGTTGAATCATTTAGGCAAAGGAGGACATAAAGTATCACCTGACAAATTACAGTTCTGTAAAAACTCAGTGAAATATCTGGGGCACCAGATAGAAAAAGGTATCCGGAAGGTCACTTCAGAAAGAATTAGAATAATTCGAGACATGGAGTTACCCAGAACCCATAAAGAAGTTAGAATGTTCCTAAGAGTTGTAGGATACTGCAGACAGTGGATTGTGGGATTTGCTGTTCTAGCAAAACCGTTAATAAAGATGACAAAGAAAGGAGCAAAAGATCCAGTTGAATGGGATGATGAAAGTATGACATCCTGCATAAAATTACAAAACTGTCTGTGTTCCGCTCCTGCATTAGGAATGCCTGACTATTCTAAAAACTTTGACCTGTTTTGTGACACACGAGACAATTGTGCACTCTCAGTCCTAACACAAGAACATGGTCTGACCAGACGTCCGGTGGCCTATTTTTCTGCCACTTTAGATCCAGTGGCTGCTGGATTGCCTGGATGCCTGAAAGCAGTAGCTGCAACTTGCACAAGTCTAGAACAAAGTGAATGCATTGTTATGGGACATCCTGTAACTGTATATGTTCCACATTCAGTTGTGATTCTGCTGACCAGAACTAAGACTCAGTATCTCACACCCAGTCGGCTGACTAAGTATGAGAGAATCCTTGTAGGTGCAGAAAATGTGATAATTTCCAGATGTAACATACTGAATCCAGCTACCTTGCTACCAAATACACAGGGTGCAGAAATTGAAGGAGAAATTGAGCATAATTGCATTGACCTAACTGAATTTAGCACTAAACCACGTCCTGATATAAAAGAAACAGCCTTGCCAGTAGAAGATCTTGAGATGTTTGTGGATGGCTCATGTTTAAGACATGCGGATGGAGGACTGAGTGCAGCCTATGCAGTAGTCACTCTGGAAAAGACACTAGAAGCCTCCTATTTACGTGAAATAAAATCTGCACAAGTAGCTGAATTGATTGCATTGGCAAGAGCTTGTAAACAAGGGAATAACAAAAGAGTAACCATATATACTGACAGCCAGTATGGTTACGGGGTTGTGCATGACTTCGGCCAGTTATGGCTGCAAAGAGAATTCATGACTTCCTCAGGTACCCCTGTCAGAAATGGAAAAGTGGTACAGAACTTACTGGAAGCAATCCAGTTACCCAAAGAATTGGCAGTGGTCAAGTGTGCTGCTCATAAATCTGGAAATGACGATGTGACAGCTGGAAATAGATATGCTGACCACATAGCCCAATATTGTACACGACACAAAATGTCATTAAACATCATATTGTGGGGAGGCGGAAACAGCTGCCAACTTATGGTGTTTGGGAGTGTATCTACTTGGGAGGAACTGAAAGGGTTGCAAATGGCAGCAGAACCAAAAGAACAGGAAAGATGGGAGAAAGATGGTTGTCGACCCAGGAATAGAGATGGTGTCATTGCTTGTAGTGATGGTACGCCTGTGTTGCCAGATAGTATGGTTGCTCTAATGGCCAGACTGATACACGGAGACTCACACATAGGGAGGGATGCGATGGTCCATGTTTTTAAAGAAGTATGGTACAATTCGAAGTTCAGGAACATTGCAGAGGCCCTTTGCCAGAGATGCTTAACTTGTTAGCAGTTTAACCCTGGGAAGAGAACAGTAGTGGGACAAAGTACAATTGGAAAGGCAGAAGGCCCTTTTTTCAGACTGCAGGCTGACTTTATTCAGTTACCCATGTGCAAAGGATATAGGTACGTTTTGTTTATAGTCTGCCTATTCTCAAGATGGGTGGAGGCCTACCCAGCAAAGAAAAATGATGCTATTACTGTAGCCAAATTGTTACTAAGGGAACTGATACCTAGGTACGGTTTTCCAGTCACGATTGAATCGGACAGAGGTGGACATTTTGCCAATGAAATATTAGATGAACTTTATAAAGCATTCAAAATTACCCAAAAACTGCACTGTGCATACCATCCAGAGGCTTCTGGAGTAGTCGAACAGGTGAATGGCACTATAAAGTCAAGATTGGGAAAAATGTGTAACTCTACAGGATTGAACTGGATAGACGCTTTACCCCTTGTCCTGATGGGATTGAAGAGAACAGTAGTGGGACAAAGTACAATTGGAAAGGCAGAAGGCCCTTTTTTCAGACTGCAGGCTGACTTTACTCAGTTACCCATGTGCAAAGGATATAGGTACGTTTTGGTTATAGTCTGCCTATTCTCAAGATGGGTGGAGGCCTACCCAGCAAAGAAAAATGATGCTATTACTGTAGCCAAATTGTTACTAAGGGAACTGATACCTAGGTACAGTTTTCCAGTCACGATTGAATCGGACAGAGGTGGGTATTTTGCCAATGAAATATTAGATGAACTTTATAAAGCATTCAAAATTACCCAAAAACTGCACTGTACTTACCATCCAGAGGCTTCTGGAGTAGTCGAACAGGTGAATGGCACTATAAAGTCAAGATTGGGAAAAATGTGTAACTCTACAGGATTGAACTGGATAGACGCTTTACCCCTTGTCCTGATGGGATTGAGAAGCATTCCAGACCGAAAGACAGGCCTGAGTCCCCATGAGATACTAATGGGAAGAGTGATGCGACAGGCATGGGTACCAGGACACAAACTGCTAAGTATTTCTGATGATTTGGTACTAGAATACTGCAAGCAGCTGGGTGACCAAGTGCGTTCTATCTCTCACCAGATTGGGGAGGACGCCGTCGCCTGGCCAACAACTCCAGTCCATAATCTGAAACCAGGTGATTGGGTTGTGTTAAAGAAACACACCCGGAAGAGTTGCCTTGCACCAAAGTGGGGAAAACGCAGACAAGTGATTCTTGTCACCACAACTGCAGTAAAGTGTGCAGGAGTGCCAAAGTGGATCCATGCCAGTCATTCCAAGCGGGTGACCGAAGAAGAAGCGACTGAGGCTGAAGGTTGTGCAGCTGAGGGGTCTCCAGATGAGGGTCCGGAACTAGCTGATGTCGAACAACCGAGCACCAGTCAAGACGAATGGTTCCCAGCAGACTATCTGATTCTTGATCCAATAAGAACCAGAAAGTACTCCTACCTAGATAGAGAGTGGGATAGTGAGGACGAGACAGGAATAGCCGGAGATAATCAGGTCATCGAAATCCATGTCAGACCTACTGAAGAACAAGGTCAGATAGGGACAGACCAAGTCATCGACACACCTCCAAAGACTCCAGAAACTGAAAAGGGACAAATAGTAATTAGGGCTGAGGTTCATGCGGAAGAAAATCAAGGGTTCAAAGTGCATGAACAGGAACAGATAGAAATAGACGAACGTGTTTGAAACAGTTGAAAGTCAAAGTCAAATCCAAAGTACACCTGAACAAGGCCAGCTTAGAGACCAGGCGGAAGACACTGAAGTAAGACCTGGAACTAGTCGGACAGGAAGGGACGAAGATACCGTCAAAGAAAAGGTACCACAACTGAACGAAAATAAAGGGCTCGTGAGGAGAGCCAAACTACAGTGACAGTTAAAAGACTCAAGAAGAAGAAAAGTGAACCCATATTCATAAAAAGACTGAGACTAAGACTGAAAACAGTAGAGGAGAAATTAGAAGACCGAAAAAGGGCTGCCAGTGAAAAGGAGAAAACAGTAGCCCAGCCGAACAGATGAAGTACCAGGATCAAAAGACAAAACAAACATTATTGAAGCCCTGAATGGACTTACCTGGTGTTAGAGGAATTTGAAGACCTCTAAATAAGTGACGAAAGTGAGGAAGATCTGATTGCTGATCGAGTTTCTGAAGAAGAAGACCCAACCTGAAAACTTAGCCTGTGTAAGCCACTTGTGTAAAGACACAAAGAGGGGTTGGAAAACTTCTTTAAGCCACAATGTCTGATTCAAATGTGAATGGAAGACCTAGACAGAATTGCTGTAAAACATGCTGTAAAGTATGCTTATGTAGTGTAGCAATAGTACTGATATTATGGATAGGACTAACAGTTAGTATCCCGTTCATGTTAAGTAAAGACTCTAACCTGTACCCTACTAAACAAGTGACGGAAGACTCAAACATTCAACCGACAGAAGAGACACCACGAAGTGTAGAAAAACGTGAGAACACATTTAGCCTTAAACAGACAAAACCAGACATAGATGCATCAGATGAAGGAGGACTACATTATCACAGAATCAAAAACAGAACACATTTAAATGTATTTGCAAATCTTTTAGTACACTATGTAGAAGCAATGGAAATAGAAGACTGTTATGTATGCATGAAGCTACCCACTTCTGTAGCTGAAGGTGTCACCTATCACCATCTACCCCTAACCTATGGAATTTCCTGTAGTATATTAGCAAGCTTATTTTACAGAAGCACCTTACAGTATTACTATTCAAACTATGACGTAATTTTTTCTGAACTTCCTATTCGGGGAAACTTGAATATTGTACATGTGAAAAGTGATGTGACCCGTTATACGGGAGAATATTTTTTGACTGTAGGTGTTATAGATTTAGGTGATGCACACAGGGATAACTTGACCTGTTCATTACATGAACAAGAGAAATTCTTCCTGAATATGGCAGAGAAAAGGAGGGAAAATTACCAAAGAAAAGCCAATGACAAAAGGCAGAAAACTCCTAAGTGGGCAGAAAACATGGAAAGCAACTCAAATGGTGAAGCTAATCCTGCACTGTTGTTGGACTTCGAAGGAAAGGGAAAACGTTGCCTTCATAGAGAAAAGACTAGTTATTATAACAATGTATTCATCGGTTCCAGTGAATGCGAACACAATTATAAGGTAATTGGAGGTTGGGGATTCAAAAATGGGTCAGAACCTGTGTTTCCTGGAATTTATTATATATGTGGAAACAGGGCTTATTTCAAATTGCCGGATCTCTGGTATGGAAGCTGCTATTTTGGCATTGTATTCCCGAAAATATACCACATGAACAACGCCGCTGGAAGCAATTAAAATACTAATGGTTTAGTACGTAGTAGAAGAGAAAGTGTAGGAGAAATAATAGGTGATATATTTAGTGCATTGATACCTGGAGTGGGAGTGGTTCTGAATACACATCGATTTTGCAAATTGTCTACAGTAGTGAATCGGTTATCAACTGACACTGCCGCTGGATTCCTGCTGGTCAATACCTAATTGGTTGCGATCAGATCAATGGTTTTACAAAATCGCCTCGCTCTTGATACCTTATTGGCAAAAGAGGGCGGAGTCTGTAGAATGTTGAAAGCGCATCATTGTTGCACTTACATTCCGGATAAGAGCATTGAAATTAAGAAATATGTGAGAAACATAACTAATTTGGAAAAGGAACTCAAACCACTGGAGGTTGACAGTGCCTGGAAGAGATTAACTGATGGTCTCTCCTCAATAGGTAGTTGGTTTTCTAACATAGGTAAAAGTCTTATGAGTAAAATACTGATGCCAATAGCTGGAATAAGTTTAATTGTGCTGATCATAATAATTTGCTGCAAATGTCAAAAATGCAGAAAGAAGTATACTGTGAATAAGAGAGGAATGAAAAGGAATGTTGATGAACTGGAATTAGAAGAGCTGAGAAATCAGATTTACAAAAGAGCCAAGAATTCCCATCCTAACAAGGATGCAGAAAAAAGGCTCAATAACAAGTTTGTGGAGATTGAAATGAATGAGATCTGAAAGAGAAAGTTGGCATCTGTTTCTATTAATAGTGATGATAGTAAATATCATCAAAGAGGGGATTGATGGAGCAAGGATTCGCACGTGATGCGACTTGCTTGAATTCAAGAACCTCGCATAATCTATAACGTTATTAATCAACCTCTTCTGTTATTAATATTGCACTTTCACACTACACGCGGGTGTCCCAGAGACGCTTGCTTATGTGTTTTCTAATTCTAACAAAGCTTGCACACTGACTGGTCGCTGCTATGCGGGATTTCAGTCTGTGCATGCGTCGGTCATACCCATGTGATGTGACGCACTTGTAGTTCTGGAGGGATTTTTTCGCACATACGCATTATTGCAAACATGGCCGCTTTGTTTTTTAACATGCATCTTGCTTGCTACCGCTGCTATTGCACAGCAAATGTCTATTTCTGCCTTAACCCTAATGCTATAGATATTATAAAGTAAGGGATGTAGTATAGCCAATCACGGTATACAGTGTAATCATTTTTTCTGTGTTCCTAATTTGTTTTTGCTTACTTTTCATGTACCACGTATCTGCGGGCCTGGGAGTGGGGAGCCTCTCCATCTTGGAAGTCTGAGTGGAACTGACCACGTGAAAAGAGAACCTAGTCTTGCAGCAGTGGAACTCAGCCAGCTGGCTGCCGAAACTAGGATGCTCCTGGGAACCTGCACTCTGACCCAGCGAGAAGAAGCTGAACTACACCTAAAAATGATACAAAATTGTTAGTCTACTGTGTGTCCTATTGTTCTCTTTTACACGTATGCCATGGGAACTGGATTGTAAGGGGTGGGTAGGAAAAATAAATATTAATTGTGGGAACACTAAAATTCTAGGTGGTGACAATGACCTAACCACCTCTCTTGTCCAATCCAAAGTTGGGGATCCTGTCATTTGCAACATTTGTGGGTGGTCCACTGACCCGAAAACAGTATAACTAGCCTAGTTTTAGCTAGAGAAATTGTCCGACTTGTCCGAGTAGCTGACCTGTCACCGACCCTACGAACTCTATAGGTGATTGATACAGAGAGCTGCGGAGCACTCTGTCCGTAATTTCCACAAACTCACTGGGGTGAAATAGTCTTAAGTGCTGGCGAAGCACTTTGCTGGGAGATTCGAAAACCCAATCGGGGTTATTGGCAGATTCCATGCAGAGAGGGAGTAGCACAGGCGTTTCATCCAAAGCTGCAGGTGTTGGTCGTACCCTTTGATGAGCCCAGTCCTGATCCAAATCCTGAGGGGTATCCTGTCCTGACGGTCCATGAGCTGTACCTGCTCGCCTACTGGCATCCCAAGTCCTTGAGGGTCCTTGTTCTCGCCTTTCCCTAACTGACCCATGGCAAGGGTTAGTCCTCATTCCCGTCCTAGGTAAATATATATCTGTGGGTGTCCGTCTATCTATACTCTTTCCTCTCCTCCTTTTAATAAAGCATCATTGCCTATGTTATTTTCCGTGTCTTTTTTCCGAAAGATTTTACATGCAAACTGTTTTACTAGTTATGTTCCACTTTTACTCTCACCTGTAGGATATTATTAAATTGTTTGCTTATTCAGTGTGTTCCATTCTTACCCTCCTTTAGAATCTATGCCTTAAATCGTAGATAGAATAAGGTCTGTCTTTTATAAATCACTGACGAATTCTAGAACTTTACTAAAATAGTATGTTCTTTCCCACTTTACCTGCCTTAGTATAAGCCTGAAAACTGAATAGTATGTTCCCTGTTACCCTTTTCCTTTAGTTTTCTGACATTCAATGGTGCTCACTCTCATTCATAGTTACATTATAGTCCTGATCCTAGTTATAGATATTCTAATCTGTGTAAACTTTATTCTCATGGCATATGGAATCTAACCTTTTTTACTATATAAAGTCTTGAAAACCCTTCAGGTGTCTGTGGATTATTACAAAAGTATAAATCATTATTCAAATGTACAAGATATTTTTGGTTGGTATTATCTCCTACCCCTGCTAGCTCCTGATTCGTAGGGAACATAGGTACCTGTGACAAGGTGGTAAGTCAGGTACACTGGAAACTAATAGTAAGGAAAACACAAGAATTACTGATAGGGATGTGTAAGCTCGCCCGATTCACAAGAGTATAGTGCTAAACATGTTATGGGCCCAAGTGCGTACAATTTGGTGAAATAAAGAGTCGGGCAACCTGCGCGCTCTATCACTATTGGCTATGGCAATGCTTGTTGGTAGCAAGCAAGGACAGTGCTGTTGTGGTGCTGAGTGATGATGTGGTTGGGCTGAGTGATGTGGTGGGGTATTAGAGTGATGTGGTGGTGTATTAGAATGATTTGGTGGGGTTCCTGAGTGATGTGGTGGTGTCTCTGAGTGATGTGGTGGTGTCCCCGAGTGATGTGGTGGTGCCCCTGAGTGATGTGGTGGTGTCCCTGAGTGATGTGGTGGTGTCCCTGAGTGATGTGGTGTTTTCCCCGAGTGATGTGGTGTTGTCCCCGAGTGATGTGGTGGTGTCCCTGAGTGATGTGGTGGTGTCCCTGAGTGATGTGGTGGTGTTCCTGAGTTATGTGGTGGTGTCCCCGAGTGCTGTGGTGGTGTCCCCGAGTGATGTGGTGGTGTCCCTGAGTGATGTGCTGGTGTCCCTGAGTGATATGGTGGTGCCCCTGAGTGGTGCCCCTGAGTGATGTGGTAGTGCCCCTGAGTGATGAGGTGGTGTCCCTGAGTGATGTGGTGGTGTCCCCGAGTGATGTGGCGGTGTCCCCAAGTGATGTGGTGGTGTCCCCGAGTGATGTGGTGGTGTGCCCAAGTGTAGTGGTGGTGTCCCCAAGAGATGTTGTGGTGTCCCTGAGTGATGTGCTGGTGTCCCTGAGTGATGTGGTGGTGTCCCTGAGTGATGTGGTGGTGTTCCTGAGTGATGTGGTGGTGTCCCCGAGTGATGTGGTGGTGTCCCCGAGTGATGTGGTGGTGTCCCCAAGTGATGTGGTGGTGTCCCCGAGTGATGTGGTGGTGTCCCTGAGTGATGTGCTGGTGCCCCTGAGTGGCGCCCTTGAGTGATGTGGTAGTGCCTATGAGTGATGTGGTGGTGTTCCGGAGTGATGTGTTGGTGTCCCCGAGTGATGTGATGGTGTCCCTGAGTGATGTGGTGGTGCCCCGATGTGGTGGTGTTCCTGAGTGATGTGGTGATGTCCCTGAGTGATGTGGTGGTGCCCCTGAGTGATGTGGTGGTGTCCCCGAGTGATATGGTGGTGTCCCGGAGTGATGTGGCGGTGTCTCCGAGTGATGTGGTGGTGTCCCAGAGTGATGTGGTGGTGCGCAATGTGCATGCGGGGGGCGGGGAAGCGGCAGCCTTTGAAGTCTGATGCCGAGGCACAGACAAATGGTGGTGTGTTATGTGGCTGGCGATGGTGTGCACGCGCATAAATCTCATGAACTGTATGCAATCCGCAGCGATTTTGGTAGACTGTTCTTTTCCGCTTACTATAATCCGGCCCGGATTGCGTCATCGGACCTCCGGGCGAGACCAGAGCAGAGGAGCCCGAGAACCGGGCTGGATACCCGGACATCGGGAGTCGCGGCTGGTGTCGTCTCCCCCTGGGCCCAGTAGTAAGGCACCCGGGACTGCTGGTCTAGGCGGCACTGAACAGCGTAACTGAGCACCTGGCGAGGGGTGGTGCGTCATAGCGGTCCCCCGGGCTGAGACCTGAAGTGGACGCCCGTTGGGTGAGCAGCCTTGGCTCTAACCCAGATTTATTGACTACTGGTATGGGACCGGCCCCAGTGGGGTTTGCCGCTTTACTGTAGAGGGGACCGGCAACTGAGGAGAGTTTGTGCTGAGGCCCTCCCCCATATTTTCCCCGGAGATGACATGTTGAGAGAACGGGACGCTGCTGGGACAGGGACTGGTACACCAATGGCTACCGAGGGAGGCCGCTGATTGTGCCGGGAGACATCGGGAGGATCTACGGTTGGGGTCTGGAACGCACAAGGCTGCCACAAGGGATTGCGGAGAATAGCGATACAGGAGCATAGACTGGGGGAGAAGGAGCGTCACAGCCCTGGCCTGCTCAAGTGCGGCGAGAAGTGTGCAGTAAGGAGCAGGAAAGTACGCGCAGTGCACACGAAGGTCCACTGCTAGAGACGTGGGGTGCGTGGTGGCAGTGCACCTCTGGGCAGGCATGGCACGCGCTCCTGAGCCCAACACGCTAGCCGCAATGGTGAAAGGTGATAAAACTCAGAGTAGGCTCCCTTTTTCACAGAGGCGCCTACAGACTAGTGAACCCCGGGGGCGGACAAAGTTGCTGGCCGAGTGAAGGAAGAACAAGACCAGGGCACCGACATCAAAGCCCTTCTACTGACAATGGAGAAAGGACTGCAGTCCAGCATATCCTCGCTTGGCATGAAAATAGACTCTTTAACCTACAGAATGGACCGCATGGCAGAAAGAATTGATAAGCATACAGAGAGGCTAGATATGACAGAGCGGAGGGTGTCTGAAGTCGAGGAAGCCCAGATGGAGTTGGAGTTGGCTAACAAAAAAAATGAGAAAATTATGCAAAGGCTCCTTGATAAGACGGAGGACTTGGAAGCCCGCTCGCGGCGCTGTAATCTACGCATCACGGGCTTGCCGGAACCGACATCGACTGGTCCCATGGAAACATTTGTGGAAGGCATGCTCACCACTCTTTTGGGCGAGGGTGCATTCTCGCCAAAGTTCGTCGTAGAAAGGGCTCATCGCACCTTGGGCCCCAAGCCGCGACCGGGTACACCCCCGCGGCCAATCATAGCGAAACTTTTAAATTATTGTGATAGAGACACGGCGCTGAGATTGGCAAGATCGCGTAATTCCTTACAGTTTCGAGGGTTCAGCCATCTCGTTGTACCCTGATTTCACTGCCAGGGTCCGGAGGCCAGGAAACCGTTCGTGCCATTCAAGAAAAAACTCCGAGAAATGGGTCTGGACTATGCGATGCTTTATCCTGCGGAATTAAGAGTCAACAGGCAGGGTCACTCGCACATATTCACGGACACGCAAGCGTTGCAGAGAGCGATGAAGACATGGGCGAAAGAGCGGAACAACAGGAAGGATAACACTGTCGAGGGAGAAGATGACAGTAGCCACCTAGATGACCAAGACTGATGGAGGTGTAAGTGGTGAGGATGGGACATTGGCGCAGACTGTGCCTACGGGCGTTACTTTTTAGCTCTTTTTGGGGTAACTCTACTGACTGTGGGGAGTTTACAAACGTACATATGCGAATTGGATTTGTTCTACGCGATCGTTGCGGGGGGAGGGGGGCCCGGCACTGTGACTCTGCATATAGGATTGGTGCTGGGGGTAGGGGGTGACGGAGTCACTTACTGAACTGATACTTGCTAATTTATCCATCGCTTAAATGCATGATACGCGGCATGGTGGGGGCGGGTTGCTAGGCCTGCGAGATGGGAAAATAATTGTTATTGTAAATACACTAGCAGGCGAACTCGTCCCCAGCGCGTAATGCACCACAGGGTACAAAGTCCCTTTTGTTTGGTTTCAGAGGGAGGGTAGGGGGAGGGAAGGGGCTCTGCCAGACCAGGTTGGGGGAGGTCGGCTGTGGGAGGGGGGAGGAAGAGGGGGCAGAGAGCTACCTGTGCAAGATTTGCAGTACCTATTGTTGCAAAATGTGCTGCTAGTCTGGACTTAGCTGCAGCTGCTAATTGTTTATTCCTGTTACTGCGATGGCTGGTACAAATGAAGTGAATGTAGAAGGAGTCCCTGAGATGCTCAAAGCGTTGTATTGGAATGTGAGAGGTCTGAACGATTATCGTAAGCTTAGGAAGGTATTGAATTACTTGAATAGATAGCACATTGACCTTGCACTCATCCAGGAAACACACCTCCCCCTCACGAGTAAAATGCTTCACGCTAAGGGGTTAGCGGGTAATAGCACAGCGGCTGGGTTCACGACGCACTCCAGGGGAGTGGTCACGTGGATCAACCCCAGATCAAAAATGCAGTTGTACACGCTGAAAGTAGATCCGGAAGGCCGATATTTAATATCCAGATGTGTGGGCAAGGGACACGACCTCCTAGTAGTTAATGTATATGGCCTGAACTACGATTCCCAGGAATTTTATGACATACTGGCTCAGCATTGCAGACCTTATGTTAACTCCAGAATGCTTTGGGGGGGAGACTTCAATCTAGTATTTGACCCAGAGTTAGATAGATCAGGGGGACCAACGCGGCGGCCTTCGGCTGCGGCTTTAAAGATGCAGACAGAGCTTGACACGCTTGACTTAGTGGATGTGTGGAGAAGCAGACACACTACTAGGGGGGGGGTTCACACATTACGCAGCCTATCACGATATCCATACTAGGATTGACTACTGGCTGGTATCCCAAGCAGTTGTTGGACATGTTAAGAAGTGTGCGGTGCTACCTCGTACCTTTCAGACCATTCCCCGCTACTGCTAGTGTTGGAGACAGCGGTTAAAAGGATTCCTCCCTTTACATGGCGTTTTCCCCCTTACTCCTTACTAGATGAGCAGTTCAGGGGGGAGCTGGCAGAGGAAATTGACAGCTACTTCGAGATCAATATAGGGTCAGTTGACAGCTTTTCAACGGTATGGGAAGCATTTAAGGTGTACATTCGTGGTATCGCCATGGCTAAGCACTCAAGTGTTCTCAAGTCCAATAGACAAAGGTTGAAACATCTAGAAACGCAGCTGGGTACCTTAGAGAAGCAGCAACAGAGAAACCCTAGTACCAAACTCGCAATTGAAATTAAAAAACTGATCACAGAATACAATGAGGAAGCAGATAGGGAAGTGCAACACATGGGGAAATACGCGACTGCACGGACGGACGGAGAGGGGGAGCACCTAGCTCCTTGTTAGCTAGAATGCTGCGGAAAGACAGAAGGCCACTAGTCAAAGACGAACTGGAGTCTGCATCCGGGGAGGTTCCTACGGGGGAGGCTGGGATAATGAAGGAGTTCAGGGACTTCTATGCAGGTCTATACACGTCCAGATCTTCCCAAGTGGAAAAAGAAATAGACGACTACCTGAGCTACATAAAGATGCTGTTTCTATCTAATTCACAGAGGGAATACCTGATGATGCCCATACAAAAGGATGAGATCTCTGAGGCGCTGGAGGGGATGCACACGGGCAGTGCCCCGGGTGCAGATGGCCTGACGGTGGGCTTCTATAAGGCGTTTAAGGACAAACTTCTCCCACACCTGTCCACTCTATTTGTCGACATCTGCGTGGAGGGCAGCATGCCCCCCTCTATGAGGGAAGCGTTGCCTATCACAATTCGTAAGCCAGGAAAAACCCCTAATGCATGCAGCTCTTACAGGCTGCTGTCTTTATTGAACGTAGATGCTAAACTGTACGCTAAAGTACTGGTTACTCGTTTGGCGTTGCTTGCTCCAGAGCTGGTTGCACCAGTGCAGGCGGGATTTATCCCCAATAGGAATCTCACTTACAATATTCGTACGGTACTGGGAACTATGCAACATGTCCATCAGGAGAATAAAGCCCTTGCAATCTTCCTGGACATGGAAAAAGCCTTTGATTCGGTTGAGTGGCCCTTCATGCTGCGGGTTCTCCGGAAACTAGGGTCAGGCGACCCTTTTTTACAAATGATCGGGCCCTATACCACAAGCCCACAGCGAGACTACAGATGGGCGATCGGGTCATGGATGCCTTCAAGGTCAGCCGAGGTACTAGGCAGGGCTGTCCACTCTCGCCCTTGCTTTACACGCTGGTTGCGGAGCCATTGGCTTGCGCACTTAGGGAATATCACAGATTCGAAGGTATCAACTTCCCAACATATAAAATAGGCATATCTACATATGCGGATGACACACTGCTGTATGTTCGGGACCCAGAGACGAACCTCTCCTCAGTGCTGAGGGAGGTGGTGCGATTTGGGGCTCTTTCAGGACTCAACATAAACTGGTCCAAATCAGTGGCGTTCCGGCTGACCCCGGTGACAGTGCGTTTCGACATGGAATACCCGCTGCAATGGACTACGGAACCGGTTAGGTACTTGGGTATCAAGCTTCACACGGACCCGGACATTCTTGTACGGGAAAATTATGGGGTTGCGTATAGTAAATTAACAGACGACGTGGAATCTTGGTGCAAGCTCCCCCTGTCCTTGCTGGGCCGGATAGCCATTATGAAGATGGTGGTCCTACCCAGATTCCTATTTCTGTTTAACAACATTCCTGTGGTTCTGTCGAAGGCCTTCTTCAAAAGTTTGACGCAGCTACTTATTAAACTTGCCTGGGGTGGCAAACAGCCAAGGGTCAAATGGACGGTTCTCATCCTCCCGTAGGAACTGGGGGGACTGGATGCACCAGATTTGGAAAGATACTACAGAGTGGCACAGGCAGCCCATTTACATACATGGATACATGGGAATGCTGACATCCCACATGTAATATTGGAACGTCTCTTTGTGGACCCATCACCCCTACCGGCCACGGGATTTCAGTTGGTGGACAGTGGTGTTGGAAAGCTGGACTCGATCAAAACCACGAACCATGCATGGCATGCACTATTGCGGTTGTCAGGACTGCGTCCTGCTATACTCCTCACTAATGCCGATCGCATGGGCGGTATGGCTCGCGCCGTTGGAAGAGAAGGGAGTAATACGTGCACTGAATAAATTAGGCATAGTCACAATGGGAGATCTCTTTATAGACGGTGTGGTGAAAACTTGGGAGCAGGTTAGTTCCTTAATTGTTGGGGCTTCGCTCCTCCTCCGCTTCCAGTTTCACAGAGTGCGCAAAGCGCTTCTGGAACTGTTGGGCCCGGATTTGGCAGAGCCACCAGAGATCCCTGAGCTCACATATGTGATTAAGACGACCACGTCACACAAATTGGTTACAAACTTATATAGGATGGGCAGTCAGCATAAGGAACAACAGCTCTCGAAAGCTAGGATGGCGTGGCAGAATGATCTGCAGATCGACGACGACATGTGGAAATACTGCTGTGGCAGTACTAGGAAGCTGTCTCTTAACGGGAGACATAGACTGATCCATTTCAAGTATCTTCAGAGCGTGTATTACACGCCGGAGAGGTTGCATATGTACGATCTAAGGCATCCACAGAATGCGAACAATGTCATGTGCAGGTTGCGGATTTCATGCACATGGCATGGAGTTGCCCCGGTATTAACAACTTCTGGAAAGAGGTATTCCTTGAAATTAGTACAATATTAGAAACGGAGCTGCCGGCGAACCCTGCACTTGTATTGTTGGGACACTCCAAGACACTCCTGGTGGCATTGCGACATCTGGCGGATATGGGCATGCTAATGGCCAGACGAGTTGTCGCTATGTGCTGGATGAGAGGCCCGCTGCCGACCAAGAGCAGATGGGCCAGAGACATGCTATACTGCTGCACGCAATCAGAAACATACAGTGAACTGCTCCCCCCCCAAAAGCCGCCCCAAGAACTTCTGGGGACTATACCAGGACCACTTGCGCGCTGGGGATGACGAGGAGAGCACACAGGCAGGAGCTAACGACAACCAGGAACCCCATGAGGCGGAAGATGGCTTTGATTGAATGGGGCATCTATGTAGTCTAGGTATGTTTCCTGGGAAGGGGAGATCCCTAGAGTGAGCGGGACTTGGCGCATGGGGTGGGAGGGTGCCGCATGATACTGACTGACAACACAGGACCTCAGGGAACACAGGATGGCAGGAGCTCCGGGAAAAGGCAGCCTAAGACGCCAGCGATAGGTAGAATGAGTCACATAATGTTGACATACTCTAGAGTAGAGGCTTCATCCTGGACTCCTCCCTCTCCATGACCAGGCAAGTCAACAGCGTCTCCTCGGCGTGCTTCAACATCCTACGCATGCTACGGAAGATCTTCTGGTGGATCCCCACAGAGACCAGGAAGACCGTCACCCAGGCCCTCGTCACCAGCCGACTGGACTACGGCAACGCCCTCTACGCCGGGACCACCGCCAAGCTCCAGAAGAGACTCCAGCGGATCCAAAACGCCTCAGCCAGACTCATCCTCGACATCCCACGATCCAGCCACATCTCCGGACATCTGAGAGACCTTCACTGGCTCCCCATCAACAAGAGAATCACCTTCCGCCTCCTCACCCACGCACACAAAGCCCTACACGACCAAGGCCCGAGCTACCTCAACAGCCGAGTCAACTTCTACGCTCCCAAACGCCACCTCCGATCAGCCAACCACGCCCTCGCCGCCGTCCCCCGCATCCGAAGAGCAACCACAGGAGGAAGGTCCTTCTCCTACCTGGCCGCCAAGACCTGGAACTCCCTCCCGTCCGACCTGCGCCTGACCCAAGACCACCTCTCCTTCAGGAAGAAGCTGAAGACCTGGCTGTTCGAGCAGTAGCGGCACCCCCCCCCCCCCCCCCCCCCCCCCCCCCAGCGCCTTGAGACCCTACGGGTATGTAGCGCGCTTTATAAGTGTCACTGATTGATTGATTGATTGATAGAGGGACGGGTTAGAATGGCAGTACATAGATCTATTTTTATAGGGCAGTCGGGCGGGGGGGGGCGGGCAGTTGAGAGTTGGGGGGGGGGAAGGGTTGTTGGGGTTGGGACTGGTTTAGAGACCTCAGGACCCTTTTTAGTCTGCACGCTAGCTGGGTGGCGATAGCTGCTGAGGGTATACGGGAGTTTTCTTCCACACACATGTGATAGTGTAGACAGGGGGTAGGGCAACGATCACCCACTTCTGAGAGACCTTGCACTCTTTATTGAGCAAACGCCGCCGAACCCCCGGGTTGTCGGCTAATTGGCTGTGTATGATAGACCAGATGACGCAGCCCTGCTGCTAATAATTTCGCTGCCGGCCTCCGGGTTGTAGGCTGCAAGCTGTGTAAGATGTGCTGACAGACAATAAAGGTTTTTGAAAAAAAAGAAAAAAAAGACTGATAGAAAAACAGACATTTGAGGTGAGCAGATCCTGAGTGTCGCTGGTGTTGAGAGTGCTCTAACGGGAGCTGC
Organism: Lissotriton vulgaris; assembly: GCF_964263255.1. Classification (NCBI taxonomy): domain Eukaryota; kingdom Metazoa; phylum Chordata; class Amphibia; order Caudata; family Salamandridae; genus Lissotriton; species Lissotriton vulgaris. Next base: position 835,403,210 of record NC_141696.1, on the reverse strand, counting down.
TTTCCACCTAAACTGGAGAACTACCCAGAGTTCTCTCCTTTTTTGCATAATTTATGCATCACTCTATGCCTGAAAAGGTTTTGTTTTGACTTACACTGGGTGCTCCCTTGTGTCTGGACAAAGCTATACCTCTCTGAAGAGTTCTAATTAGAGCAAAACACTGTGTCAGGGGTTGCTTTTACTCATTTAAGGTTTGCTTGAGTTGGTATTTTACCAATTCAAAGCTGTAATGCTGTGCCTGAGTGATAGATGGCTTTTGTCATTTTACAGCTCGGCAAGGACAGAGCTATGCTAGTCCTATGCTTAAAGACTTTGCTGTACAAATGGCAAAAGACTTTGTCCTTTTCTATCTCACTGTGGATAGCACTGTGCTAATCCTATGCTTAAAGACTTTGATAGAAAAACAGACATTTGAGGTGAGCAGATCCTGAGTTTCGCTGGTTGAGAGTGCTCTAATAGGAGCAGCTTTCCACCTAAACTGGAGAACTACCCAGAGTTCTCTCCTTTTTTGCATAATTTATGCGTCACTCTATGCTTGAGAGGGTTTTGTTTTGATACATATATATATAGATATATAGATATAGGTATACTATATCTAAGTAAGGGCTGATTACACCACCTTACCCAGGCTGCATTGGCAGACCTGTATTGTCAGTTTGGAAGGCTAACCAGGGGTGGCATAATACATGCTGCAGCCCCTGGTAGGCCTTGGGTGCACCTATGCCCTGGGTACCTAAGGTAACATATACAGGGGCTCACAAGGGTGACCCAGTAACCAATCTGGTATGTACCTAAAGTACATGGTATCAATTTAGAGAGAGAACAGCTAGGCTGTGGGCCTGATTAGCAGGGCCACAGCCATACTAAAGTCGAAAAACCAGTGAATAACAGCAAAAAGTGGGGGTAACCATAGGAAGCAAACCCTACTCTCCTACAGCATTGATAAGCCAAAGATGACATGCTTCCATGTAAATGTTAATATCTTCATGTGATGTAGGCGCTGACTTCCTCAGGTAGGCAAATATTGGGTCCGTTTCTGTTTTAGACCAGTCCTTCTTTTTCGCTTTCAAAAGATTTTTTTGGGTTGTTTCCAAACATAGCATAAGAAAAATAAAACAAATAAATACAGTATACAGATCAAGAAATCAATGATGGATACAGTAATAATGGCGGTTTGTTTGTAGAAAAATAAGAGACAATAGGTGCTTGAATGGAGAAAGACATTATAAAATCAATATGAGAGTATGGGACAAGCAGGACAGTCACATATAATGTATAGACAACATCCCCCAAGTACAAAGGACTGTAGATAAAAGCATGAGACAGTCACATACACTGTGTAGGTAATGTCATATAATTACAGTGGCCTGATGATAACACGTGCATAGGAGCTGATGGGCTCGGAGGTCTAGCACAAGGAGAGAGTATTGGGGCGGGATGAACTAAGGTGAGTAGGGAGCATAAGGAGGCATGTCAGCTAGAGGCGGCGTAGTGGGAGGAGAATTCAAGGAAGTTTGTGTACACTGAAGTACCTGTTGAGAGTGACCCAGATTTGTCTGTGTGTGTGGGGGGGGGGGGGGACACCAAGGAGTGTTTTGAAGGGAAATGTTATCCGCGTCTCTTAAGTTGGTAATCCAGTTTATCCAACACTTAAAAGAGGCTTTTCGAGTGTCTTTCCAGTTGCTAAGAACGGTCTTTACAGCGGCAGTGAGGAGTAGGTCTAGAAGGGCCTTTTCATTATTTGTGGGAGAATCAGCTCTTAGAAACCCAAATACCAAGGTGAAGAGCTCCCTGGTGGGAGAGAAGGGGAAAAGTTGGGAGAAGGCAAATATTTGATCCTAAAAGGGTACAACGCATTTGCATTGTAGTAATAGGTGTTCTAGATCTCCGACTTTATCGTTGCAGTTCCAACAAGTTGCGTTATCTCTAATCTTGTGTGAGAAGAGACGCGCTGGGGTCCAGAAAGCTTTATGGAGAAGCCAAAACTTCACCTGGTAGAGTGTAGGGCTTATTTTGTGTCTTATAGTTGATTCCCAGGTTTTAGACCAATCCAAGTCTGAAATAGGTACAGAGGAGAGAGTCCCAGAACTGTGTGAGGTGTTTATTGAGGGTAGAGTGTTGTGGGCGCAGTAGCTTGTATAGCTTGGAGACCTGATGGCCCAATTTATTCAGATTAGCTAGGTATTTCAGAAGTGAGGGGGGTTTGTGGAAAGCTTTGCCTTAGATATCGCTGCTTTAATAACAAGTTGTAAAACTCCATCGGCTCTAGGCCATATTTGGCTTGTAGTTCCTTGAAGGTGAGGGGATAAGATTCTCCAAGCAGCTGGTGTGGGAAGAAGATGCCCTTTTTAATCCATATTTCATTTTTTATTTATTTATTTATTTTTATTATTTTTAAAGAGACCAGATATTAAACAATACAGAACTGCAATTAAACTACTGAATTGTCTATACAAAATTCTTAAACAAGACAATAAAAGTGAAAAAGCATATACATACATCAACCATTAAATCGCCAAATGATAGGGATAATACAACAAAAGTATACAACCAAAAAGGCACTTTTCAGGAGCATATGAATAGAATAAACATACAAACATATTATCCTGCTATTCAGAACAATTTAACTGATCCATTCGGCAATAGGTGCCCACACTTGAATTGCCAGTTGCCTGCGTCTCCCCCCTCTGCAGGAAAATGCTGAAAATTCTAGACTATGTATGGCAAGTAATCTTGCCCGCCACTGTACAAATGTCGGTGCATCCGGGGATAGCCACTGTGAGGTAATACATAACCGGACCTGCGACATAGCAATAAATATTAGGGCTAATTCGTTATAAGTGTTTCCGCTTGATGAGATATTTCCCACATCTACACCAAACATCACCAAAGCAGATGTTATTACACACTGAATCTTAAGCGTGACATTAATAAACTGCTCAATGTCATCTAGAAAGGACCGGAGCAATAAGCAAGAGTAGAACATATGAACTGAATCAGCTGCATAAAGCGCACATCGCGGGCATGTATTACCTCTTGTGGCCCCCCATTTTGCTAACTTAGCAGGCGTATAATATAGGTCTAACATTGCCATATAGCTCTGAGTTTTTAAAGAACCAGAAACTATAACCTGATTGGCAAGTTCTATCACCAAACTTAAGTCAAAACCTGTTATACCCAATTTTACTTCCCACTTAGCATTTTGAGCAATTAAATCATCAGGGAATGTTGATAGAACATAATGATATAAAATACCAATTCTAGATCTCTTTCTTATAAGCTCAATTATGGGCACTTCCTCCAAAATACATGTACTTGTCCTAAGAGTTTTTTGAACAAAGCTTTGAATTTGGAGATACTTAAAAAAATCGCGTGACGATAACTGAAATTTATCCCTTATTTCCCTATATGATAGAACAAAGCCATTCTCTGTAATATCGCCAAGTACAGAAATACCCTATTTTGCCATCGGTACATAATATTATCCTGAAATATACTAGGAAATATTCGTGTGGCACTGAAAGATGTGTATATATTCACGTTTGGAATATTTAGTTTCCGCCTAATCCTACGCCAGACGGAATATGCTGCTAACAAAACCTTAAATCGGGTCCTCTTAAAGTAACTAGGCTCCAATACTTCAAGTAATATACCTTTTGCAGCTGAGCCTAACCCTATCTCATATATAGTAGGAGAATTACATATTGGTATAGTTGCTTTGTCGCCACATAACAATAAACCCATGCCCTGCAGCATTGCAGCCCAATAATAGAGACTAATACTGGGGACCGCCCAACCCCCTCGATCCCTAGGAAGGTACATCCATTTGGCTGCCCTTTGCGAACGTCGATACCCCCATAGAAATCTATAGCAAACTCTATCCGCTTTTGCCAAGGAAGTTTGAGAAAACAAGAGAGGAATAGTCCTAAATAAATATAAGAACTTAGGTAGTATTAGCATTTTAATGACACTACACCGCCTTAATCCATATTTCATTGTGTAGCGGCCTCCCTTTGTAGAGTAGTGTGCGATTATACCATATCGATTCCCATTTAAAATTTCTTATCCTATTTCCTAGGAACCTGTCAATTTTTAACAGTGCATTTTCTGTATTCTGGAAAGTGGGCTTTGAACAGGTGGCCGTAGTAGGGTTAGCAGTTAAGGCGACCGCTAGAGTGAGGTTTTTAAAAAGAACTTCTCAATGGCTAGCCACACCTGGGAGTAGTCAAAAGGGGGTGAGAGCCAGTAGAAGCCTTGCTTGGCAAGGAAGGCTGCCTGGTACGATTTAAAGTACGCTAAGTTGATTCCACCCAAGGATCTGTCAAGGCGGAGTTTCTTCAAACGAATCCTTGCCCTTTTCCCTTTCCATAGGAATCTGGACGTCTAGTTTGTGGTGAAAGTCCTGGGTAAGGGTGAGAGGGAGCATTGTAATGAGGTCCTACTTTTTGACAATATGTTACTGGGAAGGTTTTCATACAAATGCCTGCCTATATCTGGAAATTATACTAGAATAGATAGCCTTATGGTCAGTCCATGTCAGCTCTAATATGGGGTCGATATTTACTGCGTTCTCGCCTGAATGAATATGGTCTAAGATATTGCTGGCCAAATGAGAGGGCTCATGAATATGATGGGGCATATTGAACATTGTACAAATATTGCATAGAGAATCACCACAGAAAAGTTAATTTCGGTTAACTTCATGAAAATGTCTAGATGGTCCAGCTTTAAAACTCCCCTAAAAGCTGGGTGTTTAGCCTGCCACTAAAAGAAATATCCCTGTCAAGGAGAGATGGAACGGTGGTGACTGATGCCTGTTGTGGATCAATATAGAGCACGCTCTTCCTTACCCTGTTTCATCAGCTGTATTCTTATCCACTAGCAACTGGAAACTTAACACAGAACTCACCATCCATGCTCCCACTAAAAGAATATTACACAAATGCAGTAAATGCCCCTGACAAACTAAATCTGTCTGGTGTAGTAGTTCAGAGAAAAACAACTTTCTGTCCATTCTGGGGCATGGGATAGACAAAGGCATCTTTATTATCAAATATTATTTTCAAAGGTATTCTTTTTGTACTTTCTGGGATACCAATCCAAAGATAAAACTATGCTGTATGGAAGAAAGAAATGTTCTGATATATTAAAACGTTCTAAGCCACACTTGCCTCCTCTGTGTTTCACACCTGTATGTTAAATCCTTTAGCACCTCACATGTTCACATAATTTAGCTTTCCTCCAATGGCTGATGGTGGGAAGTGCTGCTTTTTGTGCCACTGCAGACCAGCAACATCTTGGCTTCCTGGATAGAACAGTGTTGCCTTGCTACCACCCTTCTCTCAGATTGTGATATCATTGGTTCTTTTCAGAGTGAGATGCATTTGTGACATCACAGAATCTTCAGGGTCGCTAAGGCGCTGGTGTGTCATCATTGGCAGCTGTAGTCAAGACTATGCCGCCATCTTTGTCAAAGTTGTCACATGCTACAGAATTTGTTTCTGGTTTACAAATTTTCACAGACCTCAACCTACGTCATTATAACATATCTTTACTGTTGCATCTTTGTGACATGACAGGTAAGGAATTCCTCATTTCATATTTTAAACGGCTCATTTATTCCCATACATATAGCTAAATTAGATTAAAGTCTGGACTTTTTGGCAGAGCATCGCAGTGATAATGTAACTTGATATTAATGTCTTGTGTTGCCCCTTCAGTTAGTAACCTTCTCCATCTGTAGCAAACACATACAATGAATCATTATCCAAACTTTTGAGTCTTTGATATATTCCTCCTCCTTCCCACCCTATTGCTGTACTTGTAGCTCTGCAAGGTCTTCAGCACTGAAGACTTTCTACCTTGACTTGACATGTAAACACAACATAGCTAGCAAGCAAAGCTAATCACTGGCAAAATCCCCACCTCTGTCCAAACTGTGTTTCCAACACACATTGTAAAGCTAAGTGCTAAGCCCTCAGGCATTAAAAGCTCTAAACTCTTCATAGACATAACTGCCAGATAAAAAGAATCAGAAATGGAAGTGAGCTACTGAACAAAGTACCAAAGACCGAAATAAGGAAAATTTAGTCATTAAAACACTTCATTGTATTCTGGTTGGTTGTGGGTTCATTGGAAGGCTGTGGTGTTTGACATCCTTGCTATTAAGTTGGCAAGGAAGAAATTGTATATAATGTGTGCCTCCAAGATGAAAATTCATAGACCAAACAAGAACCAGAGGACTTTGGGTTGCTGAAGCTGACCGAAACAACTTTCAAGTGATAACAGGTGACCCATTTTTCACTGAATTATTTTGTAAAGATTGAGGCATGGACAAATGACAACAGGTATTATTATTCATGTGCAACAGCATTCCTCAATGATTGATTTCAGGTTCATTCACAGGACTCAGCTCTTTGATGCTACTCTGTAAGAATAGCAATATTTAAACTCTCTTCCATCTATTACTATTTAGTTGTCATATCAGTGTGAAAAAAATATTCTCCTCTGCTGAATAAAGCAGTGAGAGTCTTAAATGGTGTTGCTTTATCTTAAATTGTTTCTAGATCCTGTTCAACGTCCCCTTGTACCTAAAGTTCCACCACAGAATCTTCTGTCATCAACGAATGTCAGGCCTGCACCTATGATTCCACCATGGGCCTCTGGTATCCATCCCATCCAAGCGAGTGTTCCTAGTTATATCTATACGCCTCAGGATATGCCTGCATTCCATCTGATCGATGAGCCTTTGCTTCATTCGTCACAGCAGCCTCGTATGCTGTTGAGCTACCCACCAACCATTGAATTCCTTGCACCTGTCAACCAATCTCTTGTTGGGAACAGAAACCCTAGGCCATTTGGTGAACAGCTATTGAAAGAGAGTAAGCCACAGGAAGCAGCACATCTCCTTTTGTCTGCACCACATATAACTTTCTCCAACCAGAGCATGGCTAATGCAGCCAGTTTAAATAGCAACCCATATGAACAGCTTCTCCCACTTACAAGCGTACAGATGTTAAGGATGCAGCCTCCACAAATGATTCAACCTTTGTACCACTACACCCCAGGCCAGCAGATTCCTTTTAACAGTGGAAAAGAACAGCTTCTACCACTTACAAGCGTACAGATGTCAAGGATGCAGCCTCCACATATGATTCAACCTTGGAACCACTACACCCCGGGCCAGCAGATTAACAGTGGAAATTGTGTCTACGTTTACAACCAGCCCATGCTGGGACAGCTGGCCCTGAGGGAGAAGAGCCACATCTTACAGTCCTCTCAAGCTGTTCCCCCTCCCGTGAGCACCAGGGAAATTAAAGGAGCTGAAAACACTGCTCCTCATGGTGGAATGTCCCTTGTCTTGAATGGAATTCAGCAGAAGAGCAGCCAAAAACCTACACAACAAAATATGACTTACTGTACTATTGCCTCCTCATCAGGAAATCTCAAAACAGATGGTCAGAGAGCAAATGGGTTACAAAGTAAGTATTACACCATGGAATGAGTGTGTAAGTGGAGCGCCATGGATGGCTACGAGATAGGAGATCAAGTATAAGGGTCGGATTTAGAAGTCAGAGGATGGGATTTACTCCATCAGGTTGAAAGAGTAAAATACTCAGTCACCCAGACGAGGTGCCCATCCTCTGAATTTTGAGTCATCTGTTGGGTCAGCCTACAACTCTAGTCATTGACAGGAACCTCTGTTCCGGTAGTTCCTGTCAATGAGTTAAAGGTTTGATGGACTGCTGACCACGATGGAGGGATAAACCACCCAATCTTGCGACCCAGGAAGTTACAAGCTACCGCCATGATATGCCCAGGACGTCCATAGTGTCGGTTTCTGTATTGTATATGTCACTCCAGTTCTTACTCATTCCTTTGCTTTTAGATTTACCTGCTACCACGATTGTGGAATATCAAGAACTTCCCAAACTATATGGATAAGTTCCTTGCTCGGTGTCTCCCTCGCTATCTAGTGTCACAAATCTTGGGACCGCAATGTTCTTTATTTAGAGAACAATTTTTTTTGACTGATGCTCATATGAACTCGTGATTCCTTTGGTTGTCAAGCATCTTCATTGCTGCAGATTATGTATATATACATGAATGTAACATTATAGAGACCCCTTTTCACCACGCTACATAAATTGCTCATAATCGACAGATGGAATTCTGACTACAAAGTGAACTGTATCAGCTGCGCCCTGACAAAGGAACTGTTGGAAAAGGTTCCACTCCGAAACGCGAAACTGTTCTTAGTCTTGAAATTATTTCTGTACTCTGTATATGGCAATTGTTTTTTGTTAGTTAGTGTGTTATGTACAATTTATGTTTTGCTCATTTGGGTTATGTATGGTATGACTGATGTTCGTGTGATTTGTGGTGCTACATTGTTTTTGTATCTTTTCTGTATTGTTCTTGTTTTGGGGTCTCTCTGTTTTTTAATTCAGTACAGCTTATTTTTCTATATAAATGAATTTACATACATTTAAAAAACACGAAATCTTTTGATACAATAATAATAAAAAAAACGTTATAAATAGTTGCTTTGTGGGACAATATTACTGTTTCTCATCTAGGATTTATGACCTTTGTACTAATTATTGGTTAGGGAGAGGTTCCCGTTTTTGTCTCTGGTTTTTCCCTGCTCTCCTCTCCCTACATCTAGAACCTCAGGGACCCTCTCTAGCTTTTTTGACAGACAGCTCCGTCAAACATGACGACCACCTGTCTAACTTCTAACTTGTTTTTTTTTCTTCAAAACTTGATCCCAAAGCTAGATTTGTTTTCGAAAAAACAAACCAAATGCGCACCACACCATGGGAGTTTTCTCACATGGTGTGGTGGACATCTAAATGTTTTTATTGTCCATTACTGGCAGGTTTTTCACAGCTGTAAGGAATAGTAAATACTGGGGAGTTGCCCAACCTAAATAGAGGCAGGCAGTCAAATAGGCAAATCTCTGATGCCCCTTACTCCACCGCACTGTCGGAGGAGTATGTCAGTGACGAAAACGGAGTAGGCTTCATCACTGATCTACTTACAATCTTGCCTCCTGTAAATCAGGCAGGCAGACCCTCAGAGTACAGCAGAGTACCCTCTCCACTGAACACTGAATAGCCTCTATGATGAGAGCTACTAGTAACTTGTAGCTGTCTTTGCTTCATTCGCCTCCAGGATACTGGATCAAAAATTTCCTTGATTTTCATGTACAACATGTTGTAGCAGCATGGGAATTCATAGCTGTCTCCAAGGGCTAGATGTAGGTAATTTTATTTTACCACTTCTTAAATACCGAATTTTACCTATTCGGTATTTAAGAAGTGGTAAAATAGAGGGGGGGGATGTAGGTATAACAGATTCGGTAAATACTGAATCGTTAAGATTCAGTATTTACCGATTCTGTACATTCCGATTCGGTAATGCCCATTGAATCCTATGGGCATTGAAGCCCATAGGAATCAATGGGCATTACCGAATCGGTATTTACCGATTCGGTAAATACCGATTCCAGCAAGGGTGCAGGGGGTGTCACTTTGACACCCTCTAGCACCCCAAATACAGGCATGTTTGCCATGTGGCACACAGACATGCCCTAAGGGCATGTCTGTCTGTCACATGGCATAGGTGTGCATGCACACATGTGCATGCACACCTGGATTCGGTATTTTACCACCCAATTGGATTGGGTGGTAAAATACCGAATCTGAAAGGCTTTTGGGACTCAGAAGAGTCCCTCCTACATCTAGAAGTTAGCGAATCGGTAAAAATACCGATTCGGTATTTTACCGATTCGGTAAATTTACCGAATCAGTAAAATTGGCCCCCCACATCCCAAAAACCCATTTACCGGCCGGTAAATGGCCACCTACATCTGGCCCCTAATGTGCTGCTTTTTAAAACGAGCCTCTGCCTGTTGTACCTATCACTTAGCATCCATTACTGGGTCTTTCAACATTTATCTACTTAAACTCCATACATACATATATACATATATATATAATTATATATATATACTGGACAGAGCCCTTAATACAGTGTCAACACGCACATGTGAAACATTGTTGACCCCTAAGATAAAATTAGATACTGATGATACTAAGTTGACAACAGCTAGATTCATCACTACTTTCTGTGCCTAAAGTTCCAAACTTAGCCAAATTATCAGATCTGAATGGCCAATTGTTTTAACTGATGTTATTCTTGCTCCTTTTTTGCCCAAATCTCCTGCGATAACCTTTAGGATAGCTCCCTCAATGAAAGATTCCCTTGACCGCACACAACCGGAAAACCAATTGAAAACCACTTGGCTTAATAAACCTGGTTTTTATAGATGCACCTCGTGCCGTGCCTGCACGTTTGCAGTTAACAGCACTGAGTATACATCTGCATTTAGCAATCGTGCCATACCAATCAGGGAACATCTTACATGCCGCAGTGACTTTGTTGTGTACAAATTGACCTGCACGTGTTCATTGTCTTATAGAGGGAGCACAAAGTTGCAAGCAAACCAACGTATCTTGCAACACATCCGGGCAATAGTAAATTCGGACATGAATTACCCGGTTGCCCGCCATTTTAAATCTGTCCACGACAAGAAACTAAAAGATCTTACGTACACCTTGTTGTGTTCAGTGGCTAACCCCGGCAGGGGAGGTGATCGAGAAAGACTTCTCCGTCAAAGAGAGGCATATTTCATCATTCTGCTTGATACCAGATCCCCCAATGGGCTTAATGCTTTTGATGAATTGCACCATTATTTATGATTTCAGTAGCTTTTCCATTGTATATAATTGTATACTTGTTATCATTTTTGATAAGTGGGAGTTGTATCGGCCCTTTCAGATATTCAAAAGATGTAATAACAGCTGGGTTTTTATACACCTATGAAATCTGAAGTGTTATTGGTAAATTCCATAAATTGATGCCTCTGCCGCTAATGTAATTCCATGTATATAACATCTAAATCTTTTTTTGGTCTAATCACTTGTTTTTTGTATATATTGGCAATTTGTGATGTCCTTTTGATCATGGTGAGGGCCACTATATATATTTGTTTGATAACTTCATACATTGCACTTGCAAAAGACCTTGTTGTTTCATCGCTAATATGAATTTTTTGTCCTTTGTAAAATATGAATTATTATATTTGGCCGCTTATGAGCACTATGCTCTGATTGTTTCTCAATATTCTATAATTTTGGAATATTATTTATGGACTTGTTATCACATTAATTTAATTGCCAGTCAACGTTGTTATTTGACCCTTGCAACCTGTTTCTTTAGGTGTTTGGGCTTTTATCTGTGATTTAATCCACCGCCTACTCCTGACGCGTCATGTGACCAAGCCCCGTCCGCGGGGCGAAACGCGTCATGGAGGGCACTTGCTCTGCACTATTCACTGCCTATTAAATGCACTGCTACAACCGAATATCGTTGTTTGCTGGCTCATCTTTTTTGATCTGAGGGATTGCTGGAGGTCTGCGCCCGTTTTAACTGCGTCCAGAGCAGTTGGGAGTTTGTTGTTCATATATATATATATATATATATATATATATATATATATCTATATATATATATATATATATATTTATATATGTATATATATATACGCACACACACACATATATATATATATATATATATATATTTGATTGGCAGAGATTGGAATGGCTACATTGCTTTAATAAACAGAGTGCCATCTTAATTTCATCAAGTTTCTCTGTATTAACTCAATATACCCATCTTCTATTTCTGCCCTGTCTTGCTGAGGAGATAGGTATTATCAACTATCTTTAAATTTGGTTTGGCAAATGCTTTTTCTACATCTGAACATAGAAAAAGTCACAGCCCTGTGGCTCAACCTCAAGACGTTTCCTTTCCCTAATTATCTGAGTCTTGGATCTGGATGGCTTCAGTTGCAAATTGATTTAAACGAGTGAGATGAGGCTTGGACAATAAAAGTATATCTAAGGCTGCCCTTCCCTTGTCTAATTAATGTTCTGCAGTTAAAGCAGGACAGTTTGTCGTGTTTTCAATAAACAATTCAATAATGTTTTTCAATAGAGATATCCTTAGTTTGTGAAATAATACAGTTTGCTATGGTGTTCCCTGGAGCGTGAATATCTGTTGTGCATCAATGTGCGTAGCCCATAGTCCAATTACAGAGAAGGATAAAAGAGATTTTATGTAATATTGAATATACTTGGGAATAATTGGTGCTGAACCTGCATTAAAGTTAAAGTTGAGAAGTGGGGAAGACCTTTCCTCTCGATTGTAGCAATTCGTAGCACAAAGTTCCCCAGTAGGACTAGAAGGGAGAAGTGTGTGAGTATAGGGAAAGGAAAGGAAAGAGAAAAGAAAGAGAGGGAAAATTCCCTCTTGGGAACTAGAACCCTCACACACTGAGCAAGCTAGGTGTCATGCTTCATCATATGGGTCCTGCTCCTCGTCAGACTAGCGCTGCAATGTCTGACGGGCACCCGCGAAGGGGCTCTTTAGCGGAGATCTTTTGTTCCAGCAACATGGTGCATGCGTGTGAGAGGGCAGAAAAATAGTGGTGTAGTCGTGATTAAGTGGTGGTGATTTAAAAAAAAGGTAAGCTAGTCCACAAGGATTTTTATTAACGTGGCTAACTCCCTTGGCTAAAACAGTGGGATGGGAGATAGACGCTATGAAGGTCGGTGGCGTGGATATCTACAACCCTCTGTTTCCTCTCGATTACCTCTTGCTTGTGAAGGACGAGACTCACCCACTTTATTGACACCTTTCTCTCTACCTTCCAATTCCCTTTCCATTTTTGTATTCTTTAGATTTAAAGCCACTTTGCCATTGGTCCTTCTTGTCTAATTTCCTTTCTTAAATAGGAGCTATCGCTATAATTTACTTCTTCCTGCTGCATTTAGTACCAACATTGTGTAGGAGAAACATCATTTTATAATCCTCACATTGTAAATGGAAATACTGAAATGTGAATCATGCATTTTTCTTGTTTTTACTACGAACATATTTTAGTTGGGTATTGCTAACACACTAACTTTTTACATGCTGTGAGTTACTTTCACGCATAATAATTTGACGAGTTTGGCTTTGCATTGTGAGCAGAAAACTGTAAGCCAGTTTATGATTGATAAAATGGATGTTTTTTAATTCTCTTTGTTCTGTCTTCCAGCTCTGCAGAACGCTGGTGTAATTGTCCAGAGCCAAAGGGCACATCTAACTGACCAAACCCCTGGTCCGCTTGATCTTGAAGGCAGAAGTGAAGTATCCATCCACTCCACAGTTGACCATGACAACAGGGTACTGCTATGTCCAGCTCCCTGGGACATCCAAGCAACACATTTCTCCTCCTATCCCCCTCAGGATGTGATCCATGAGTGCCGACAAAAGAAGAACAACGTTTTTCTTCTGAGACAAAAACAAAGTGGAAGTGTATTTACGAACACTGAAAGTCCCGCAGGACTCTCTGGAGACTCCATTGTTGCAAATAAAGATTTCAGATATTCAACACCTTTCATCTGACACTGACCCCCTGCACAGCGTCATACCTGGGGCAAATCCTAACAAACCTTTAATTAACAAAGGGTATTTTTCAAATGAAAGCATGAAAATGATGTCACAATCTCCAAAGGACATGTCTGCTTTAACTGGATCTCTTCCCCAGAGCGACAAGGGAAGAACAACCCTCAGACATCCAATTGCAACTGAAAGAGTCCATACAACAGTGGAGAGATCCAGCAGGGTCATCTTCCCTGGAATTGAGAGAGGAGAAGACAGTTTCAACACAAAGAGGAAGCTCACTGGCACCTCCCTAGCAAACAGCAGAGAAAGTGGAATCTCCTGGAAAAATGAGCCAGAAACCCACCCATTTGTCTGAAGTGTGTGGGACAAACATACTGGAGATGAATGATGCTATCATAGAAAAGCAAGGCATACCTGATATGTTGATGCTAAATGAGACTTTATACACTTCAGTATCAGAAGAGCTCAAGCGAAAGCAATCTAATGAAAAGGATTCCTTGTCTAAAGAGGCTGCAACCTTGCCACTCAGAAACATTCTGGGCTCTCCTCAACCAGTCAAGAAAGCTGATTCTAGAAAAGTGTCTACAACTGGAGCTCTGAGGAGTGATTCTGGTGTTGATGTGAGCACAGCTACCAAAAGGAGAAAGAAGAACATTAAGGAGCAGCCCACCAAGAAAGCAGGGAGCCAAACAATTGCCCCTAACAAAGAAGAATCCTTGCAAAAGTACAAATGTGCTTCTCTAGGAAGTGAGAATGACAGCACAACAGTTTGCCCAGTAAACAAACGAAACGTAACTGAGAAAAACAAGAAAACCCAGAGCAAAAGAAAGGAACCATGTACAGAGAAAGAACAAGAGTCATTTAAACGTCAAAGGAGTAGCCTCACCTTGCACATGCTTGCATCTATTCAGGTTTTCCATCCGCTTGGGAAAAAAGGAGGGGGCACTGGTGCAGCTCGTGCTTCTGGGAATTCTGCAGCTCCACTGTCCACAGAAAGACATCCAAGCAGCGCTGGACGCATGATTGCAAAGTCTCTCGAAAAGCCACTATTGGGTGTCCAAAGAGACCACAAAATATCTGAAAAATCCAAGATCTCCACATAGACAGTTTTGCCTGTAATCAGGGAAACTATGCTTGACAACCGATCGATCCGGCTTGATTCCACTAACACAAGGTCAGAAGTGAGAATAGTGCCTGGAGAGGAAACAAGAAAAAGGGGTGGAAATAGAGTCTCTACAATGAACATGGCGAAATTCAAATGTCTGGAAGACAAATAAACACTTTTGGAAGAAAGGGGTACATTTCTAGCTGGTAATGGAGAGGTTTATCCAAAAGATAATTGGTAGGACCTAAGAAAGGGAATTAAAACAACAAAGCCATGCAGCTTCCTACAAAACACCATCCTTCTGCAGCTCTCAAGGTGCCAATCGAACCAGCTCTAAATGAACTTGCTGCTCCTCCCACAAATCATGCAGCAGCATTCTGCGGCAAAGGCCAGAGGCCCGGAAGATTACCACTGTCACACTTGTCTGCTTTACCATGTCCCCCCAGGAGCTGGAGGAGTCTATCCCCATATCAAAGGAGCAGAGGCAAGAGAGGGAGGTCATGAAGCGCAGGGCACAGTTGGAGAGGGAGAATGCCTGCCTCTACACCTCATTGGGGAAGCTGCAGTTTTTTGTTCAGAGCTTCAAAGACCACCAGTACGCAAAAGAATTTGGCTATCCTGATATACTGTTAAAACTCTCCAAGAGCTACCTACTACCTGACTGACTTGTATATTCTTATATATATTGTTAGTTATTTGTAATAATGTAAATTTGTAATAAACTCATACAATTTCAATTTGATATCTGTCTGTTTTATGTCGCTAGCTGTTGAGTCAAAGGAGTAGCCAGAAAATTAAAATACATCCACTTGAACCATACCTCTATTCACACTAAGGACAATAAGCAAGCTTACCCAACCCTCATTTCTTACTTCCTTTCTTTCCACTCATTATTTAATCTCTCCATTCCATCTTTCATGTTTCTTCTTTCTTTCACGTGTCTTTCTTTTCACCCTTCCTCGTTCTTCAAGTTCTGCCCTTCTCTCTTCTTCAAGTTCTGACTTTCTAATTTCTACAACCCATCTTTTTACACCTCCTCACTTTTTCTCTTACCTTTCTTTTTCACACTCTCTGTTTCTATGGGTCTCTCACTGTGTTTTTCCTCTATTTTTATCTTTTCTTTATTTCTGGTTTCATCACTGTGCATGGCAGCCCACATCCCACATTACTCTCTCGCGGTGTTTCCTAAGAGTTTTATTTACTAGCATTTTGTCTTAAGACTAAACAAGCCAGTAAATAGATAATACACTTTTTTATTGAAACACAGGTTTGAAGCAGTGGAAGTCTCTGTTGCAGCTGCAGGTGTAGTGGTATAGGTTAATAAAGCCAATGCGGCAGGTAGTGCATACAGTATAAATAACAACACACCAGATAAAGGTAGTTTTCTAATAGGTGATATCAATTACAAATCGAGACACCCCTTGAATACACCAAATTGCATTTTATTTTAAGTGGAAAATAAACGGCTTCAATTAGCATCAGGTTAATCAGAGCAAACTAACTGCAGCATTCGTCAGCTTCCACCATTTTTTAAGCAGATCTCAATACTCTTTGAGGGCTTGTAGGAGAACTGATGATGCAGAAGAAGGCACGAATCAGTCTGAAACAACTCCGTAGTAGAAGAGCACACTCAGCAATTCTTTGCAACTTAAAAAACTATTATTGTAGCATGTAATGGAATGCTCAGGATGCTTTGAGTAGTCATCTTGCTCAGTAATTATCAAGGACCTGCCCAATATCAAACCAGGAAAACTAATTGGCTCTAATATTACAGGTCACGCACTACATGCAAACGTGCATTGTGAGGACTAGTATTTGGGGCAGAGCAACTAAAACTGGTCACTAAAAGTCACTGGAATTGCATATCGACTGTCTGCGACCAGTCTTTATTTTGCAATGCAACTTATGAACTAATAGGCCCCATAGCAAAATGTCCACATATAGGGGTTGCAAAACAACCTGCCTGATAAATAGTAATTAGCCAAGTGGGCATTGCAAATAAAACGCCTGTGATTGGCTGCACACACACGGATGAAAGCCTGCAAGGAACAGCAGACCACTATCACTATGGCTGCTGTTTTCCCAAACAGGAAACCTTTTTTTGTTAAACATCTTTTTATTTGATTCTTATTCACCAGGTACAAGAAATCATGAAAATCTGCATAAACCAATGCTATACCGCTCCCATCCATAACAACTGTGCATAATTCCAGTGTTTAGCTAGCACTACATCTGTCCACACATTTCCAATGAAAAAAAAAAAAGATTACAATGGGAATGGAGTTGTCAGATACCTATTGAGGAAAGGGGATTCCGATACCTGGGTATCTACATCATGAGTGATCCGCAGCTCTTTTTTGAGAATAATCTAGGCAGAATCCTAGAAGAATATAAGAGAGACATGGGCCTCTGGTGCAGGTCACCTACATCTCTGCTGGCTTGTGCAGCCCTGTAAAAAATTATATACCTCCTGGGGTACCAGCACTGACTTAGCAGAGGTCACTTTTAGGCCTGAGGCTAGTCCAAATGCCTCATGCAGGTGAAGGCTTCTGGGGCTGCTGCTTGCTGGGTCCGCCAAATACAGGAGGACGTTGTCCACGTATAGGGCAATGCGGTCCTTCTTGTTGACATCCCACCTCCATCCCCTGTATAGCGGGTCGCCACGAATGAGCTGGGCTAAGGGCTCCATTACTAAGGCAAAGAGGAGGGGGGACTAGGGCCGGACTGGCCCTTGCGGGCACCGGGCAATCCCCTGGTGCGCCGCACGGGTGGGGGCCGATTTTTTGTTCAGGGCCGTTTTTCCAGCATAGCTGCAAAATTGGCCCTGTAACAAAATCGGCCTAAAACCGGCCCTGACAAACAGCTCGGCGGCATCCCCAACCCTCCGGAGGGGGGGGCCGGCCGGGCACTTTGCCAGGGCCGGTTTTGGTTCCCAGTCCGGCCCTAGGGGGGACAAGGGGCTACCATATCTCATGCCACGTCTAAAGGGGAAGGAGTCTGATAGGACTCCATTTACTCGCACCCAGTCCAAGGGATGGGAGTAGAGCGCATCAATGATGCCTCAGAAAGGCGGGCCAAGGCCGATACAAGCCAGCACCTTTCGGAGGTAGTCCCAGTCCAGCGTATCGAACGTCTTCTCAAAATCAATAAGGAGTAGAGCTAAGTCTTGAGGTATGGAGTGTGGTGGGCTAGGGCCACATGGAGCTGTTGAATGCAGTGTTGTATGCATATTTGCGGCATGAAGCCGCACTGGTCCGGGTGGGTGAGCGTCAGCATCACCCTTTTCCAGGATCATGGCAATTTTTTTATTTCGCAGTAGAATAAGGAGATGGGACAGTAGTGGGCACAGAAGGCGGAGGGGGGCTGCATCTTGGGCATCACTACAATAGTGGCGGAGTCCAGGTCTTCTGAGAAGGAGCCCAGGTGACATGCCTAGTCAAAAAGTGCTAGAAGATGGGGTGGGGGGGAGTAAGTCTCGGTTTTTCATCAGGTATTCCATGGGGAACCCATCTAGACCTGGAGTTTTCCCAGGGCTCAGACCTGAGAGAGCATCCCCGACCTCCTCCATCGTAATAGGGTCATCAAGCAGTTGGGAGTCTTCCTGGGGAAGAAACGGGAGGTCGATCAAGTCCAAGAGGCGATCACTTGCCGCCAAGTCCTTGTCCCTTGGTACGGAGTACAGTTCCTTGTAGTAAAGGACAAAATCCTGGGCAACATCTGGCAGGGCATGATGGGTATGGCCTGATTCATCCCTAATCTCTGGAACTTTTCTATTGACCTGCTTGCGTGAGACATTTTTATCACCCCAAAGGTAGATGAAAGCCGTTGTTGCGCGCCAGAGAAGCATGGCCGCATCTAGGGAATGAAAAGCATATGTCCTCCTGGACAAGACACAGCTGATGGGAAATGGCTTCCTGTCGGTCGGGGAGAAGGCGCTGTTCCAGAAATGAGGCCTGGGTTTCCAGGTGAGTGATGAGGGAGAAGTGCTCACGCACCCGCAACCTGACCAAGTATTTTGCGAATCCGCGGAGGGTAGCTTTGCTGGTGGACCAGAGCGTACTCATTCAGACTTCCATTCCGGAGTTCTTTAGGAAGTAGGATTGGAGCTCTTTTCTCAGTGCTTGGGTGAAAGTTTTGTCTTGGAAGTACCATGCGTGATGCACCACATGGATCTCAGTGCTGAGTGGGAGTGTCCTAGGCCGAGGGGTAAGGGTGAGTGGTCAGAGACCCCTCTGGGCAGTATGTCAATGTGGTTCAGCGACTGGCAGTATGCAGCCGGCAGGAGAATTAGGTTGATGCGGGAGTGTGTGTGATGGGAGGCTGAAGTGTGTGTGTAGTGTCGGAGCTTCGGAAGCCAGGACCGCCAAGCACCACAGAGGCCCCAAGAGGAAGTCCATTCCGTGAGAAGCCTGGTATCAGGGTTCCTGGAGGCAGTGGGGCCTGTGTAATCGAAGGTCGGTGCGAGGACAGTGTTAAAGTCACCGTCAAACATGGTAAGACCCTGTGGCAGGTGGGCGAGATGTGATGATAGGTCTGTAAGGCAGTCTACTGGGCAGCCGGTGGCGTAGCTGGACAGCAAAATGACCACCTGTCCCTCCAGGGCAGGGCTTGAAAAATCATAAATGTTTTACTAGACCTGCAGGTCTAGTAACTTTAATAATCTACTTTACCTAACTGTAATGTACTTGACCTGTGAACTGGTCTCTAATTGTGTGATCCTAGGCAAATATTTTGCCTTATGGAGCCGCCTTTTTCTTTATTATCACATAAGAGAGCACCTTCAAATATGCAAGTTCACTATTTCTGCTGCACAAAAAAAACTCTTTTTATTTACTAGACTAAATGTTTGCTCCGTGTATAACAAAAATCAAGCCCCTATATAGGGTACACATGATTCCTGGCTTGCCTCTTAGTTCACTAATAGCATTGTCATCTGGGCAGGAGCAGTAATAATTTCCAGTTCATGTTTAAAAACTCACTTTACATAAATATATTACCAAGTCACAGATGTGGTAGTGCATTGTCATTTACAGATAGCATATTTTCTATCGAAATGGCCACAAAACATTCACACTAACATGTAGATTTACTGATAAGAGTGCATAAACAATTTTTGGAAATTGGCTTGTTGATTCTGAGTGCCAGCTAAGTGTTTGTACTGTGTTTGCACAGGCACAACACTGGCAGTAAAAACACGTATTTGCAATGCAATAGGTCTCGCATTTACGAGAGTTTAAGCTATTAGCATTGTATATGACAATGCCTTTTATTTATGTTTTAAAAACATAAATAAAAGGCATTGTCATTTACAATGGCAATAGCTCAAACTCATGTAAAAGCGCAACCTATTGCATTGCAAATACTTGTTTCCTGACGTTACTTGACTGCTCCTCACACAACAAGCATACAGACTTCTGAGCACAACTTTAAGTAAATGTTGAGGCCCCAAAGTGATCACACGCGACCCCCGCTGTGCTCTCAGGCAGTGAAATCGCCTATGCAAACAATGGGTAATTGTCCCTGCTGCTTGGAACGCATGACGTACTGACTGTAAGAAAAGCACATCGTCCCTGCAGAAGGGCAAAACCCATTAAAGAGAACAGTGCTTACAGATCAAATAAAACATACCGTGTCCCAACAGAAGTAAATGGGCCAGTTGCCATGGGAGGTTTCAAATGGAGACAAGTTGGTACTAAGGAGGCTCTAACAAGTTGGTAAATGAATGAGAAGCCAGCATTTACAAAGGACAAGGACACAAGCCAATAAAAAATATGGGGGGTGCTTCAAATCCCTAACTCAATACAACATGGTTCGCAGAGCAGCGTTGCACTGCCCAGGCTCGACCTAAAAATAAATGTATTAAGATAAGCTGACTTTTGACCTCTGTCTCTGAAAGCCAGCAGATGTGACAAGATAAGAATATGTAATGGCATTTTTATTGCTCTTTCACTTAGTGAGCAATAAAGATGGGATGTATGACGGTACAACGCGTACCGTTTCAACGTGTGCTTTTACGACGCGTCTTTAACAACGCAACTCGTAACCACGACTTGCGTTGGGGGGGCGCGGATAGTGAATAGTATAATTTACTATTCTACCACCAGTCCCCGTGGATAGTAGGGAAGGTGTTGGAATAGTAAATATACTATTCTTTATCCTTTAGCACCTTCCAGCGCAAGTCGTGGTTACGACTTGCGTTGTAAAGGATGCGTCGTAAAAGCACTGAGGGGTAACATCCGCGTTAAAAAGGATGTTCCCCATAAAGATGTCTTTAAATCTTGTTAACTTGTCACATTTGACTCAGCTTTCAGAGACAGAGGTCAAAAGTCAGTTTGTCTTCCCTGAAGTTAGAGGATTTTCAACTCGCCAGAAAGGGCGAGTAGTCCCTAAAAATAGCTCGCCCTGAATAAATCTTGCTCGACAATGCGAGTGGGTGAGTGGATTTTTCCAAGCCCTGCAGGGTGCCCTCCAACCCTATAAAACGCCCCTGTGAGTCACATAAAGCTTGGGAAACCACAAGGGGGAAGGAACGGTGCAGGAGGATGCCAACTCTCCTCGCCCGCCGTGAGTACCCCACATGAAAGACACTGTCATAGCCTCTGCGGGATAGGAAAGAACAGTATTCACAGTGAAGGCAGGTTTCCTGCAGGAGGAGGACCTATGGCAAATGGAGATGTGTAAAAGCAAAAACTGCTGAGCGTTTGATCAGGTCTAACAGACCACTAATATTCCATGATTTTACCTTGAATGGGTGAATTGTGTGCCTGGCGAGGAGCCACAAGGGGGGCCGGTTGGGCAATGAAGCTGGTGTATGGGAGACTCTGAGAATGAATAGGGCTGTAGGGTCGTGGTCGCAAGATAGACTATCAAGTGTGCCGGTGCCTAGGGGGAAGAAAAAGTCATTAACAATCAACAAATCCACATAACAAACCTGCCCCAACTCCGAACCCTCCCCATACTTCTACCCTCAAAGCATCTGTTGGCCAAGGAAATCGAAACATTGAAATCAACAGTGAGTTGATTAGCGAGTCTACGACAAGGTTTGGGGTAAACCAATGTGGAGACAGGATTCATCAACACCATCTGCTACTGAAAGGTCGGTATTATTTCAGGGTGAGGCAGCTGGACAAGGGTCCAGGTTCGCTCCGATGAGTGCAGGGGAACCATGGCGAAGTTGTCAGATGGCAAGTTCTACGCCAGAGGTCAGGCAGAGTACAGGACTGCAGTAAAGGTCAGAGTCGTGCTGATGAATATTTCAAGGAGGGAGACGGAGGATGCACAGTGTTCCTGGGGTCACCCCTCTCACTCGCTGATTGATCTTCAGTTGAGGCTCTTCTGAGACGGGGTGGCGATGAGGGTGAACCCAGTGGAGAGGCCGATGGAGCCCCAGTTGCATTCCGGGAGCGGTGGCACTGCCCCTTAGAACGGGGCTGGGAGCGTGCGACGGGGTCATCAGTTGGGCCTCAGGTGTTAGTGGAAGGGGAGGAGTGCTCCCGCAGCGGCCTCTTCTCCGTTAGCCATTGCCAAGCTTCCTCAAGTGTGTCAAAAAAGATGGATTGGATCCGGAGAATGACTCGGAGCCAGGCTGGGAGAAGAGGGCGATACTGCAGGCCCATGTTCCATAGTTTTTGCTTAGCATCCTTAAAGGATCGTATGCGTTGCTGGACTTCCCTGGTGTAGTCAGGAAATAGCAAAACTTGGCATCACTGTTTTGGAGGTCTGGTTGGGCGTGTGCCTTGCCAAGGACAGTGTCATGGAAATTCAGGATGCGGACGATGATAGGTCGCGGGGGTGCCGGGAGGGGGCTTTGGGGCCAGGGAGAGGTGAGCCCTTTTGACTGCAAACCAAGGTTATAGGCGACCCTGAGGCACCCAGCACTCATGCAATGCTAGTATGAGGTCTGCCATTTGTTGAGGGGCTGCACTTCCCACGGATTCAGAGACCCCAATATGCTCATATTATTACGGCGTGAGAGGTTTTCCGCATCTTCTGCGCACGCTTATAGTTCCAATGTGCGAGCCAGGAGGGTTGAGACCTGAGACTTGAGACGTCATCCTCGACTGTGGCGATCCGTGACTCAGTCTCTGTAATCCTGACAATGGCATTGCCAAGATCTTGAGGGAGCAATGCAATGTCCATTTTATCCCTCTCCGACTCTAGCCTCCACTGCAGCTTGAGAGGCTTGGATTGCTTGCAGAATGACTGAAAGGTCATTGGGTGGGGCCCCAGCCTTGTCTGAGTCCGTAGAGCTAAGGCAGGACCGCCGGAGCCGGTGGTAAAATGATCTATCGCATCTGCATTGACGCGGCTCATGAGGCCTTATCCTTGCCCATGACCGGAGCGTCCTCGGGTTCTCGCCAGGCCAGCCCCAGGCCTCAGGAAATAGACTCCAAGGGGACACAGGCCCACAGACCCAGGGAGAGAGGGCAATGGAGCTGAACACCCCCGGCGTCAACAGAAGTCACTTCGGCCAGTAGCACCCCCTCCTCCTGTGTGCACTCAGGGGGGAGAGAGGGAGCACAGTGGGCGATCAACTTTTCCGCGGGGGCTGCACCGAGCCGTGCAGCGAGACAGCCTGGGTCCGCAGCATGGGTCCCAAGTCCAGTCCAAGGGCTGCCTAATATTCAGTGAGGACGAGGGCCCCTGTCACCCCTGTGGGCACCAAGAGCCGGGCCCCAAATAGAGGGCAGGAGAGAGCAAATGGATCCAGAGTCTGGGAAGGACCAGCCCCAGGCGCACCGCTCCCATCTTAAGGCCGAACCAGGACCCAGTCCTTCAAATTATCCACAGGCACAGCATCAGCCCTCAGGTCCCGATGGAGCTGGAGGCTTTGTTTTGTCAGGTTTTCAAGGGAGGAGCCATAGGTCAAGACAGGAGACAACCATTGCAGGAGGGCGGGAGAGGGAAGGAGGGTTCCAGTCCTTCAAATCACCCAGAGGCACAGCATCAGCCCTCAGGTCCCGATGGAGCTGGAGGCTTTGTTTTGTCAGGCTTTCAAGGGAGGTGCCATAGGTCAAGACAGGAGATCACCATTGCAGGAGGGCGGGAGAAGGAAGGAAGGTTCCTATTAAGGGTGAGCGCAAAATCCGTTCCGCTCGCGGATTTCGCGGGTTTTCGGTAAATCCGCAGTCCGCAAACTCCCGCAAATTTACCGGAAATCCACGAAATCCGCGAGCTGCGGATTTGGGGGGCAAAAGTTCAAGCCTGTTGAACTTGTAACTATTTTAGGATGGCGCCGGCAAGCTGCCAGCGCCATCCTAAAATAGTTACTAAATTAGCTTCATCAGGAAGCACTAATAGATAAAATAATGCAGGTGCTCGAGCACCTGCTTTATTTTATCTATTAGTGCTTCCTGTTACAGGATGATGGGCACTGGCAGGCAGCTCACTCAAGGGACCCATGCGCTCTTCGGTGTGATGGCAAAGTTAATCAGCCCCCCCAAAATGTGAGTTTTGTCGAGGCTGGGCAGGTGAGCGTTCTCCCCATATCTATCGCCGAAAATTAGCTTTGATGCTTGATGGAGGCCTTTGCATTATTGACTTTCACGAGCTCAATCCCTGTGCAGTTCCTGTGAGCACGAGCTTCTCTGATCCGTGCCTGTCCTTTTATGCACACAAGAGGCATGTGAACTCGCATATAAGCCCCGTCCGTTTGGCCCCTCCCCACACACTAGTGGTGTGCACCGTCTTCGCGCCCTTTACCCACTTGATGGACAGCTCACTCGAGGGACCCCGGCGCTTTTTGGTGTGATGCCAAAGTTAATCAGCCCCCCCAAAATGTGTGTTTTGTCGAGGCTGGGTAGGTGTGCGTTCTCCCCATATCTATCGTCGAAAATTAGCTTTGATGCTTGATGGAGGCCTTGGCATAATTGACTTTCACGAGCTCAATCCCTGTGCAGTTCCTGTGACCACGAGCTTCTCTGATCCGTGCCTGTCCTTTTATGCACACAAGAGGCATGTGAACTCGCATATAAGCCCCGTCTGTTTGGCCCCTCCCCACACACTAGTGGTGTGCACCGTCTTCGCGCCCTTTACCTACTTGATGGACAGCTCACTCGAGGAACCCCAGCGCTCTTTGGTGTGATGCCAAAGTTAATCAGCCCCCCCCAAAATGTGTGTTTTGTCGAGGCTGGGTAGGTGTGCGTTCTCTCCATATCTATCGTCGAAAATTAGCTTTGATGCTTGATGGAGGCCTTTGCATTATTGACTTTCACGAGCTCAATCCCTGTGCAGTTCCTGTGACCACGAGCTTCTCTGATCCGTGCCTGTCCTTTTATGCACACAAGAGGCATGTGAACCCGCATATAAGCCTCGCCCGTTTGGCCCTGCCTCTCACACTAGCGATGTGCACCGTTTTCCCGCCCGGCCTTTACCCACACAATCCGCAAAATCCGCGAATCCGCAAATTCGCAGATTTTGCGGATCGCGAATTCGCAAATTTGCAAATTGCGAATTCGCTAAATTCGCCCATGCTTAGTTTCTACAAGGCGGGGCAACAGAGCACATCAGGCAGAGGGGATCACCCGGCCGCTGTGGTGTGGGCCGCCCGGAGTAACTGCGCGGGCCGGTTGTAAGGAGAAGGCACCCCCTTAGCCCAGCTGGAGTCCGCAGGGGATGGTGTTGCTCCACACCCTCACGGGGCACCATAGGCCCAGCCCCAGTCGCCGACGGCGTACCCAACTCAGGGAAGGCTGTCCATTGCTGTTTGGCCCCTGCCTGTCGCCTTTGCAGCGCCACGGTGGTCCAGTCAAGTAGGGGCCGCCTGGGGCCACGGGATCCCCAGGGGTTCCTCCCGGTCAAGGCGCGGTGTGGTGGAAGAAGCAGCAGCTGCTGGTGTTGTGGATGGCAGCCGGATCAGGATCGTTTGTGGCAGAGTTCACGATTCAAGAGACCGCCATGAGGGCCGCCTTGGCCACGCCCCCTCTATATTGTATTTTATGCCTGTATATATACATTGTTTTACCACCATGATGGAGCTCTTTATTTTGTTCACCTTTCTGATGCTCCCAGTAGCTTTTATTTGCTTCTGTCGAATGATTATTCCAGAAAATATATTTTATACAAGAATCAAGTTGGTTCAATAAAATATTGAAAGCGTACTTCTGTGTATTTCTAGTATGTTTCTCTGATAGTACTAGAGTACGAGTGTCTGAACAAAAGGGTTCCAGATCTTTTAACACGCTTCCTGGGCGGCCAGGGTTGTCATGTTCAGTGGTTGACAGAAACCATTCGTTAGAATTTTTCATTGGATTAACAACATGAACGCCTAAAATGTTCTTGCTGAAATTAAATCTTAAAGAAATTCTTAAGAAACTGAATTTTTTTTTTCAGTCACTATGAGTGCCACGTGTGATCGGTTGACGTAATCAGTATAGTAAGCATCAGTATTGGAAATTGTGTTGTTGTTAGAGCATTGCAGGCCCACTAGTAGCATTTGGTTTACAGGCCCTGGGTATATGATATACATATACCAATCATGGATAAACCAATTGCCTTCACATTTTCGATATGAGCATATGCACTTTAGTACCGGTCAGCAGTGGTGAAGTACTCCGAGCCCATAGTCCAGCAAAAACAAAGTCAAAACAGAAGGCGATTAAACAAAAAATTGGGAGAAACCAAACCAAAAGATGCCAAGTCTAACACCTTCCAGAGATGTTCACTGTAGAGGGCTCACACCCTAGAGACAACTATTTAGTTCCTTCAGCCACCTATTAACTCTGCTGCATTTACAGATCAAATGAAAAAAATAATTTTCTGCTTTCAAGTTATCTAGCTGTTGTTTCTTAATTTGGTTGTATGTCTAGATATAACATAGAAAAATCTCACTTGTCATTAACCTATAGTTGTAAGGGAATTTTCCACCTGAAGTAACTCCAAATTCACCATCAGCACACCGGATTAAACACTACTACATGTGCAATGATCATTGCGCAGGGGGTCCGTACAAACGTCTCATGCATTATGTATGCAAGGGGACACCAGCAAAAGGAGAATCTATCTCTATGCCCTGGTGACAAAGGCAGTGCCATATGAGAAACTGAAACAAAGACAAGAGGTCTGTTAATTATTCACACTGCAGTTGTGCCTTGCCCAAGAAATATACCATGATTTAGTAGCACATAGCTGCCATGTTTTCCAGTTGCTTATGTATGGATTATACATGTTTTCAGCTGGATTATGGGTGACATTTCAATGCTGTTTGGATGACTCTTTGAGTGACACTCTATCTCAATTAGAGCAAAGTAGTAATGTTTTTTGTAACTGAATACATTAAACCTTTCAGTTTTATCTAATGGTCCAGAAATGGCCTTAAAATAGCAGTAAGATTTGATGGTAATTGATTTTACTAAGGCCTCTGATGCAGTGGCATGGGATTTCTTGGACAGGGTCCTTCAGCAGACTGGGCTGGGGAGGGGTTCCATTGCATGGTGCGCCTTCTCTACAACGCCCCATATGCCTGGGTGTGTGTGAATGGGGTTCCCCCCCACCACCACCGTTTACCATTGAACACAGCACGCTCCAAGGGTATCCGCTTTCTCCCTTGCTATTCGCTTTAGCGATAGAGCCCCTGGTGCGACTCATACGCTGCGATGCCCAGATCTGGGGCTGGCGGTGGGGGGGGAGGGCTTTGAGGATCGCATAGCGTTGTACGCGGACAACATTCTTTTGTTCCTGATGGACCCCCCTCAGTCTGGGGCCTGAACTTGGCCTTGCTTCGCTTATATGTGGAGGCTTCCGGTCTCCGTGTTAACAAGGGCAAATCGTTTCTGGTGGAGATTAGGGGCGCTGCGCTGGAGAGCAGTTGGTGCCCCAAAATCCCTACCCAAAGCAATTCTTTTAAAGATCTTGAGATCCATGTGTCCCCCCTCTTGGACCTGGCCTGATCCTTTACTTTCGGGGGTGGGCCAGGAGCACGAGCGAGATCTGACCCGCTGAATCCCATGGAGCACATCACCCTTTTTAAGATGGTGTGCCTTCCACGCTATTTGTACATCCTTAGCAACTTTCCTCATTCCATCCCTTGCCAATGGTTTCGCTTTCTGATGGCCGGGGTCGCTAGCTTTGTGTAGGCCAAAGGAAGGCACAGGGTAGCCTTCTTGACAACGCAGAAATCTCCTTTTAATGGCGGTCTGGGTCTATCAATTATTTACCTTTATTACCTTACAGCCCACATGGTACCGATTAACGAATGGTTCACAGGTGCTTGGGATGACCCGGCATACTGTCTGGACATTTTTCAGTGAGCCTGGATGGCTACTTTTTGTATGGTATGCCAGCTCTCTGTACCTGGGAGCCGAAATATCACGTCTTCAGAGGGTCCAAAATGTTGCTGCTAGAACTCTCCTGGGCCTTCCCAAAATGTGTCCCACGTCCAACATCATTCGCCGACTCCATTGGCTGAAAGTGGCTAGGCGCATCGAGTTCAAGACCCTCTGCATTGCCTTTAAAATTATGAATTTTTCTTCACCAATGATTCTGTCAAACCTGATTTCATTACAAGAACGGAGGCTACATTATGCATTATCTTTTAATGCAGTCTCTAAGCAGCCGCATATGTCAAAATAAAAAGAACCATAAAATGTTCCATAAAAGAACATTGAAAATACATAAAGGGCATGAGCCAACATCAATCTGCCTCTTTTAAATGCGGCTCTGAGCAGATAAGTGGTCCTCATTTATACTACCTGCAAGCCTTTGATTATTCTTGCTTTCCTGTTTATTGATGATTTGGGGCGAAACCCCCCCCCCCCCCAACCTTCCAACTTTCTGCCTCCACACTGATTTCCAATTATGGAAATCCCCTTTTTTCATTACTCTCTGGCTAGACACTGCCATATTGTGTATTTATTTATTTCATGTGACTTTATTTATATGTTTTAACCGTTTCCTCCTTTACAGCCCCGGTAGGTATTTCCCGCTTTATCCCCATTTTGTTTTTCTTTAGAATTGTTTTACCTTCAGGCCTCACCTTGCCTCCTGCACGAACCCTGACATATTGTTCCGGATTTAATTCCGCTTTGGTCCGCTTTTTAAGGCATTTCCGAAGTTTTTTGTCAATGCACCCCACTGCTCGAGCGCAGTCGAGTAACACTCTCAATTTTAAGAAATTAACCTTGGCAACCGCGACGTTGCGCACTCGCGTTGCCAAGGTCTTTTCTTCTTTGTTCTCCACTCCAGCCTCGAACATATTAAATCCCAGACTCGAGGCACCGGTTTCTTTGCCAACCAGCAGCAGCATCTGATCCCGAGCTTAGACTAGTGTCAGTTACTCGTCGGACTCCGCGATCAGCTGCTACCTCCTTCCCAAACCGCAAGTTTCAGAATTTTCTAGCTTCTAGCAAAAAAAAAACCAAATAAAGGATACTTACCTCATGTTAATTATAATCTTTATGAGCTGACCTTCTCTGTTTTGCCCCTGCTTTTATTACAGCGCATATCACTTTATAACTTTGAGTTTAAAAGTATTTTCAACCCCTTTATTTTTTCTACTTTCTACCCTGCCCAATGTCTGACTCAGAGTCAGATGACGCTTCTGCTCCTACAGTTAATTTAGAGAATGAAGTTTTCAAGAAGCTCTTACATAGTGAAATGCAACACTGTATGCTTGATACTTTAAAGAAGGTCATTTCCTCTAAAAGGTCACTCCCCTCTGTGGAGGAAGAGTTCGCTGAAACTCTTAATGATGACATTTCTAAGGTAAGGGGTAAAAGATCAAAGAAAATTAAAAACTTAGTGTATTTAACCCCTAAGAGCACTATGGGAGGTCCCAGCACCTCACTGAATCCGGGAGGTCTTAGCACCTCAACTACAAATGAAGGTCCTCGCACCTCGAACTCCCAGGGTGTCCCTTGCGGCACAACATATTTGGGTGTCCTTCGCAGCACACAATATCTGGGTGTCCTTGGCGGCACGAAATATCTGAGTGCTCATGATCTTACGGGAGACAATGAATTCAATGATGATAATTCGTCAGATACCTCGAATGAATACATCCTTGATTTAGGTGGGGACGATGACCAAGACCTTTATTTTTTAACACTTTATTTAAAATTTACAGTTACATTACAGTTATCAAGCATGTCTTCACATATATGGTTAAAAGAGCGCAGAATAGTGATCCAGACAACATAGATGTAAAAAAACAGTGCCACATCGCCCGCCTCGGTGCCTAATATGGCAATGTCTTGACCTTGATACACACATCATAGCAAACACAAGATGTTGCCAGCTTTCATAGACAGTGAATCACATCACACATTTGCAACCCCGGTAGCTTGATAGAGGTCAGGTTAACCTTAGAAAGATCTGTTAAGTGGGCAGCTATGTATCAATGGGCCAGGAGATGTGGAGGGCAAGCTGTAAAACATGTATCAGAAATAGAATTGAGAACACTAGGACGAGGGAGGGCAGAGAGACGCACATGTGACAGGGGCGAAGAAGAGGACGGTGTCGCATCGGCATTTGGATGCATACTGGGGTGAGCAAGAAAGTAGCCCGTGAGGGGGGCCCATATGTCTGAAGGTCGTGACGCCGTGGGGAGTAGATCAGCATAGTGAGATAATTGTTCCTGGCAGTATACGAAATCTGTCATCCAATCTTTAAACTTAGGTGCTCGTCTCCTACCCCACCGACAAGCCACCCTCCTCTTAGCCAACAAAAGACCCTGGAAAACATATTTCTGGTGTCGTTTTGGAATGTGATTGGTGTATCCCAATAAGGCAAGGAGAGGAGTTTTCGGTATAGTGACGGAAGTCATTTGTTCCAGGGCGTCTAGAACTTGGCTCCAGTAGTCGTGTACCCCGGGACAGTCCCAGGCTTAATGAAGGAAATCAGCATTTGGACATCTGCATCTATCACAGGGATCCGAGTCTCTGAGTTTATATTTGTACATCCTAGCAGGGGTGTAGTATGTGTGGTGTATGAATTTGAAATGTATAATGCATAGTCTACTGCTAGCAGAGATTTGTTCCGTCTGTGTGCAGCAATATCTCCATTGCTCGTAAGACATCTCAAGGCCCAATTCAGTGTCCCATTGTGCTTGTGCGGGGCAGGGGGGTCGGATACGTTGAGTGTATATGGTATGGTATATTGTGGATACAAGGCGTTTCGGCGAGGTTATGCTGAGCAGCGTATGAAGCGGGAGAAGACTGGGGGGCTCCTGTGGGAAGTCTAAGGTAATGGAGCGGAAACCCTGTTGAAGGCGAATATATAGGAAAGTGTCCAGAGGGATCAGCTGATGAGACTGGAAGAATGTATCGGCAGTGCGAAACTTACCCCCCTGATACAGGTCCCCCATGTGTTAATGTGTATCCGCCCCAGAAGCTGCTGAAAGGCTGTTTCTTGCAGTAGTGGCATTTTAGGGGGATGTACAAGTGGAAGCGTTGGGGAATACAGCATGGGAGTACCCATAATGAGTTGTATGCGATGACACGCCATGATTGAGCATGTGATTGTGGTTGGTTCCTTCTCGCGAGGCTGTATGTCAGTGTAAATCGCGCCTGCTATGGGTATGGGATCAGCCAGCCAATGCTCCGCTGCTACTTGCGGCAGATATCGAGGTGGGTACACCCAATAATAAACGAAGTGCGCCTGTGCACTAAGATAGTACAGCTCCATGTCCGGAATGTCAAATCCACCTTGTGCATTCGGCCTGGTGAGGACACTCCAGCTAACTTGTGACTGTTTACCCCCCCATACCAGTCGAATCAATTAAGTACGAAGCACTTGGAAGAAATATCTGCCAGGATGAAACAGAATATTGAGAAAAAGATAAAGTAATTGTGGGAGGATGACCATTTTAATCAGGGACGCTCGCCCTGCTAATGACAGCGGTAAAGCAATCCAGCGAGTGATACTATCTTTTATACGCTCGATAGCCGTGCCATAGTTTAATAGCATCAGCTCGTCTCTACCCTGGGAAATTCGAATGCCCAGGTATTTTAGTTCCGTATCTCACCATTCCAATGGGAAGTCAGTGGAGAATTTAGTTGTTGACGAGGTACTACCTGTAAGCCTTTGATTATTCTTGCTTTCCTGTTTATTGATGATTTGGGCGAACCCCACCCCCCCAACCTTCTAACTTTCTGCCTCCACACTGATTTCCAATTATGGAAATCCCCTTTTTTCTTTACTCTCTGGCTAGACACTGCCATATTGTGTATTTATTTATTTCATGTGACTTTATTTATATGTTTTAACCGATTCCTCCTTTACAACGCCGGTAGGTATTTCCCGCTTTATCCCCATTTTGTTTTTTTTTAGAATTGTTTTACCTTCAGGCCTCACCTTGCCTCCTGCACGAACCCTGACATAATGTTCCGGATTTAATCCCGCTTTGGTCCGCTTTTTAAGGCATTTCCGATTTTTTTTGTCAATGCACGCCACTGCTCGAGCGCGGTCGTGTAACGCTCTCAATTTTGAGAAATGAACCTTGGCAACCGCGACGTTGCGCACTCGCGTTGCCAAGGTCTTTTCTTCTTTGTTCTCCACTCCAGCCTCGAACATATTGAATCCCAGACTCGAGCACCGGTTTCTTTGCCAACCAGCAGCAGCTGATCCCGAGCTTAAACTAGTGTCAGTTACTCGGCGGACTCCGCGATCAGCTGCTGCTTCCTTCCCAAACCGCAAGTTTCAGAATTTTCTAGCTTCTAGCAAAAAAAAACCCAAATAAAGGATACTTACCTCATGTTAATTATAATCTTTATGAGATGACCTTCTCTGCTTTGCCCCTGCTTTTATTACAGCGCATATCGCTGTATAACTTTGAGTTTAAAAGTATTTTCAACCCCTTTATTTTTTCTACTTTCTACCCTGCACCATGTCTGACTCAGAGTCAGATGACGCTTCTGCTCCTACAGTTAATTTAGAGAATTAAGTTTTCAAGAAGCTCTTACATAGTGAAATGCAACGCTGTATGCTTGATACTTTAAAGAAGGTAATTTCCTCAAAAAGGTCACTCCCCTCTGTGGAGGAAGAGTTCGCTGAAACTCTTAATGATGAAATTTCTAATGTAAGGGGTAAAAGATCAAAGAAAATTAAAAACTTAGAGTATTTAACCCCTAAGAGCACTATGGGGGTCCCAGCACCTCACTGAATCGGGGAGGTCTTAGCACCTCAACTACAAATGAAGGTCCTCGCACCTCGAACTCCCAGGGTGTCCCTTGCGGCACAACATATTTGGGTGTCCTTCGCAGCACACAATATCTGGGTGTCCTTGGCGGCACGAAATATCTGAGTGCTCATGATCTTACGGGAGACAATGAATTCAATGATGATAATTCGTCAGTTACCCCTGATGAATACATCCTTGATTTAGGTGGGGACGATGACCAAGACCTTTGTTTTTTGAACACTTTATTTAAAATTTACAGTTTAATTACAGTTAACAAGCATGTCTTCACGTATATGGTTAAAAGAGCGCAGAATAGTGATCCAGACAACATAGATGTAAAAAAACAGTGCCACATCGCCCGCCTCGGTGCCTAATATGGCAATGTCTTGACCTTGATACACACATCATAGCAAACACAAGATGTTGCCAGCTTTCATAGACAGTGAATCACATCACACATGTGCAACCCCGGTAGCTTGATAGAGGTCAGGTAAACCTTAGAAAGATCTGTTAAGTGGGCAGCCATGTATCAATGGGCCAGGAGATGTGGAGGGCAAGCTGTAAAACATGTATCCGAAATAGCATTGAGAACACTAGGACGAGGGAGGGGCAGAGAGACGCACATGTGACAGGGGCGAAGAAGAGGACGGTGTCGCATCGGCATTTGGATGCATACTGGGGTGAGCAAGAAAGTAGCCCGTGAGGGGGGCCCATATGTCTGAAGGTCGTGACGCCGTCGGGAGTAGATCAGCATAGTGAGATAATTGTTCCTGGCAGTATACGAAGTCCGTCATCCAATCTTTAAACTTAGGTGCTCGTCTCCTACCCCACCGACAAGCCACCCTCCTCTTGGCCAACAAAAGACCCAGGAAAACATATTTCCTGTGTCATTTTAGAATGTGATTGGTGTATCCCAATAAGACAAGGAGAGGAGTTTTTGGTATAGTGACGGAAGTCATTTGTTCCAGAGCGTCTAGAACTTGGCTCCAGTAGTCGTGTACCCCGGGACAGTCCCAGGCTTAATGAAGGAAATCAGCATTTGGACATCTGCATCTATCACAGGGATCCGAGTCTCTGAGTTTATATTTGTACATCCTAGCAGGGGTGTAGTATGTGTGGTGTATGAATTTGAAATGTATAATGCATAGTCAACTGCTAGCAGAGATTTGTTCCGTCTGTGTGCAGCAATATCTCCATTGCTCGTAAGACAATTCAAGGCCCAATTCAGTGTCCCATTGTGCTTGTGCCGGGCAGGGGGGTCGGATACGTTGAGTGTATATGGAATGGTATGTTGTGGATACAAGGCGTTTCGGCGAGGTTATGCTGAGCAGCGTATGAAGCGGTAGAAGACTGGGGGGCTCCTGTGGGAAGTCTAAGGTAATGGAGCGGAAACCCTGTTGAAGGCGTATATTTAGGAAAGTGTCCAGAGGGGTCAGCTGATGAGACTGGAAAAATGTATCGGCAGTGCGAAACTTACCCCCCTGATACAGGTCCCCCATGTGTTAATGCGTATCCGCCCCAGAAGCTGCTGAAAGGCTGTTTCTTGCAGTAGTGGCATTTTGGGGGGATGTACAAGTGGAACCCTTGGGGAATACAGCATGGGAGTACCCATAATGAGTTGTATGCGATGCCACGCCATGATTGAGCATGTGATTGTGGTTGGTTCCTTCTCGCGAGGCTGTATGTCAGTGTAAATCGCGCCTGCTATGGGTATGGGATCAGCCAGCCAATGCTCCGCTGCTACTTGCGGCAGATATCGAGGTGGGTGCACCCAATAATAAACGAAGTGCGCCTGTGCACTAAGATAGTACAGCTCCATGTCCGGAATGTCAAATCCACCTTGTGCATACGGCTTGGTGAGGACACTCCAGCTAACTTGTGACTGTTTACCCCCCCATACCAGCCGAGTCAATTAAGTACGAAGCACTTGGAAGAAATATCTGCCAGGATGAAACAGAATATTGAGAAAAAGATAAAGTAATTGTGGGAGGATGACCATTTTAATCAGGGACGCTCGCCCTGCTAATGACAGCAGTAAAGCAATCCAGCGAGTGATACTATCTTTTATACGCTCGATAGCCGTGCCATAGTTTAATCGCATCAGCTCGTCTCTATCCCGGGAAATACGAATGCCCAGGTATTTTAGTTCCGTATCTCACCATTCCAATGGGAAGTCAGGGGAGAATTTAGTTGTTGACGAGGTCAATGGGAAGAGGCAAGATTTTTTCCAATTAATGTGTACACCGGATAATTGTCAAAAACGTAGGAATTCACGGAGGATGGGATTCAAATTTTCCTGTGGGTGCCTAATATACAGGGGGATGTCATCTGCATAGTGTGACACTAGGGCCTGCCTCCACCGCAAGGGTGAAGAGAAGGGGCGTCAGCGGGCAGCCTTGTCTTGTGCCTCTGGAAATCTCAAAGGGGGGGTTGTGTGCCCATTGATGAGGACTTTGGCTGATGGCCGGCAATATAGGAGTTGTATCCATGATAAGAAAAGGGGTAGGAATCCCATACATCTCATAATAGTAAAGATATAGTCCCATTCAATCGAGTCGAATGCCTTAGTGGCATCGAGAAACACTGCGGCCATGGGAAGTTCGGGCGCCACATTGTTGAGAATTGCAAACAGAGTCGTCAGATTGTAGGAGGTAGCTCTTCCCGGTATGAATCCCGATTGGTCGGGAAGGATCAATTTGTCCGTCACCAGGCTGAGTCTATTAGAAATAAGCTTGTTGAGGATTTTGGTGTCACAATTAATCAGGGAAAGCGGGTGATACGAATCGCAGCTAAGTGAAGGTTTATCGTTTTTTTTTGTCAAAGGTATGTTTATTGAAAGGTTTTCAACACAGAGTCAAATAAAGTGACAATCCCGCACATCTCCCACCCCTTGATAGCATTGGAATCAGCCCACCCACCTCATGTAAAGCCAACCAGCGCTCCCCACCTCCAGGCCCTCAGGCAAGTAGCGGTCTCCAATGGGTGTAATGCGAAATGGAGACGGGGTGGATCCATCTGCTCATGAGGCAAGTGGGAAGCAATGCTAGGCAAGCGGCAGTCCCCCCAACCGTTCAGCCTAAGCCTGCTGGCCTCCGGCAGCTATTAATAGCTGCCCCCTCACTCTAGGTGAAGTGGTGCGCTTCCTTGCGCAGATTCCCTGGTGGGCAAAGCCTAGAATAAGCGGTACATGGGATGCGCATTAAGAGCAACAACCCCCTCCCACCCCCTCTGCCCCCCTCCCCCCCAGTGGTGGTAGCATCAGTAGAGGACAGAAATCAAAGCATGGACATTGGGAGTTTACAGTTGGAATAAGTGGAGAGATCTCACACTAACAGGACAAACTGCAGATGGCAAACCCTTGGAAAGAAAAGTGACCAATGGACCCCAGCGGAATTCAAAGTTCCTAAAATCGTCCAGGAAAATATCGGCCATCCGATCTAGACTAAGTAACTTCCATAGGCGCGAATGCCAAAGGGAAATGGCAGGGGCTTCCCTCTGTTTCCATGCTGCCGTGAGGGTGAGCTTGGCCGCGCCTATGCTGAGCCACATAATCTTCTTGTCCGACCTAGTCTGATATTCAAGGCTAGGATCCCAGAGACCCAGTAAGGTAGTGGCCATCGCGGTAGGAATGGGGTAGCCCAGCATCTCCTTAATTTGGGCGAGGATTTCCTCCCAGAACGGCCGAATAATAGGACAGTCCCACCAGATATGTTGGAAGTCTGCTAAGAACCCACACCCCCTCCAGCATCTATCAGAGGTGTTAGGGAATATCTGCCGCAGCTTGGCCGGATGCAGATACCACTAACTCATCCATCCATCATGGTTTTCATGTGTGCCTCTCCAAGTTCCACGGAGTGGTTAAACTTAGCTATGTCGGACCATTAATGTGTTCACTCCAAGTTGGAAATGTCCTGTTGAAGGACCCCCTCCCACATGGACATGTATCGAGGTCTAGGTGAAAGTGCAGTGGATAGGAGGAATCCATATAGAAAGGAGATAGCACCCTTCATAGAGGACGTCTTGGTAAGAAAGGCTTCAAACTTCGTGAGGGGTCGTGTAGCTACCTCTCGCACTCGGAGAGACAGTGCCCAATGCAGTAATTGCGCGTGGTAGTAACGTTCCTCCTCCTGAACCCCATAGTCCCTCCTGCAACTGTCGAAGGTTAGTGGGTCAAAGTTATGAAAGAGGTGTGTTAACGCCAGACAGTCCCCAACCCTCCAGGCGTCTAAGGGGCCCTCTATCAATGCTGGCTGAAAAGCGGGATTAAAATGTAGGGGCGTAAAAGGGGAAGGAAATGTAGTCCACCTATCATCCTTGGAGACGGAGTCCGAGACTTTCAGGGTGGTGCAGGTGGGGGTACTGATGTAGGTATTTTTGGGCCTATCCCCCTTGGGCTTCCACACCAGGTCCCAGATCGTCCTCCCCGCTATGCTCCTATCCATGTGCAACCAATGTTTTTCCGATTCCTGTTGTGACCATTCCACAAGCACTCGAAGCTGCACCGCTTTATAGTACGGATGAAAGTCAGGTAGCCCAACTCCCCCCTCCTTCTTGGGTCTGCGCAGAACAGCGAAGGAGAAGCACGCTCGACCCCCCTGCCAAATAAAGCGCAACATCATTGACTTAACTTTCCTAAAAAAGTGCCCATCGAGGTCAATGGGCAGGGCCTGGAAAAGTATAGAAGCTTGGGAAGAAGGGACATTTTGATCGCATGAATCCTCCCTAGCCATGATATGAACATCGGCTTCCAGCGTTTCAAATCGGCCTGAATCCTGGAGAGGAGCAGGGGGAAATTAGCCGAGTAGAGTTTCTCCAGTATGGGAGTTAGGCGAACTCCCAGATATAAGATATGGAGGAACTGGCCCAAGGAAGTGGCGTTAACGTTAGGAGGCGAAGGACTTCAGATTGGGGAAGTGTGAGATTAAGGACGTAGGATTTATCGTAGTTGACCTTAAACCCTGCAACCGCTTCAAAGCGCTTCAATTCCACCTGCACATGGAGGAGAGAACGGGCCGGGTCAGAGAGGGAGAGAAGGACATCGTCCGCAAAAAGGGTGATCTTATGCGACTCCCCAGTGAAAGGTAAGCCCTGGATGTCGGGGTTGGCTCTCACCGCCAATGCCAAGGGCTCTATGCTGAGGGCAAAGAGCAAGGGTGAAAGGGGACACCCCTGCCTGGTGCCCCGTGAGTGGTCAAAAAAGGAGGACGAATGACCATTTACCACCACTCTGGATCTGGGGGCGAGGTAATTCGCCCGAATCATTGTTAATAATTTAGAGGAGAAGCCAAAGGCCGCCAAAGTCCGGAACAAAAACCCCCAGTCCACCCTGTCAAACGCCTTCTCTGCATCAAGCCCCACCAGAACCGCCAGGATTTTGGATCTATTGGACTTTTCAATCAGGTGGATCACCCGCCGCAAGTTGTCATGGGTCTGACGCCACTTAATGAACCCTCATTGGTCCGGATGTATTAGTACCGGCATTAGGTCATTGAGCCGTCGGGCAATGATGGAGGAATGGAGTTTAGCATCTAGATTCAAGAGGGCGATCGGCCTATACGAAGCACACTTACTGGGGTCTTTCCCGGGTTTGGGTATGATAGATATCAAGGCTTCAACCATCAAGCCCGACGCCTCACCTTCGTCCGCCATGCTGTTGAACAGGCGAGCCAAATATGGACTAAGTTCAGAAGCAAAGGTCTTGTAGAAAGTGGCCGTGTATCCATCCGCCCCCGGGGCCTTATGGGGTTTCAAGGCCTTAATGGCCACTAACACGTCTTCTCTGGTGAAGGGGGCGGAGAGCGTCTCGTTCCATGCCGCTGATACCTGCGGTAAAGGTAATGTTTGCAAATATGCGGTTTGCGCGGCTGCGTCGAGAGCTTCCCCGGTA
The DNA here is from genome assembly GCF_964263255.1 of Lissotriton vulgaris. NCBI lineage: Eukaryota > Metazoa > Chordata > Amphibia > Caudata > Salamandridae > Lissotriton > Lissotriton vulgaris. Next base: position 835,364,582 of record NC_141696.1, on the reverse strand, counting down.
TGGAGATCCTTATAGAAGGAACCGAAGAGTTCGGCTTTAGACCCATCATGGTGTGTCAGTATCCCCTGAGTGTCCTTGATGCCCCCAATGTATTCCCGTTCTCTCTTGTCCCGGAGCTGTCTTGCCAGATGCTTCCCCACTTTGTTGCCTTGGGAGTAGGAGAGACGCCTTAGTTTTAGCAAAGTATATTCTGCCCTGTTAGTGTAGTGTGCCCGAAGTTTACCCCTAACTGCCGTGAGCTGTCGTACAGCGCACCTGGAAGGGTTTGCCTTGTGTGCATTCTCTAACGTAGAGAGTTCTTCCTTTAACTGTTCACGCTCCCGACCTCGCTGTTTATTAAGGGCAGCGTTCAGAGCCAGGCACTGCCCGCAAACACAAGACTTGAAGGCGTCCCAAGTGACAAAAACTGAGGTGTCTCCGGTGTCATTCAGTATAAAGAACTCATTTATAGCTACCCGCAAGGTTTGTCGGTTTAAGCAATGACGTCACCAAGGCTTCCCTCATCGAGGGCCGGAGTATAGTGGATTCGAGTAAGTCTTCATATACTTTGCGTAATATAGGGGGCCATAAGATCTATGTACGTTTTGTAAAACTCGATGGGTATGCCATCCATTCCAGCCGCCTTCCCGGATTGTTTGTGCATTATTGCTTTGCGGATCTCGTCTAATTCAAAGGGGGCACATAAGAATTCGCGCTGGGTATCGCTCAGCCATCCCAAGGGCACATCTCTAATTTAATCACTCAAGTCCAATGGCGCAGTTCTAGTGGACGTGTAGATTGAGGAGTAATGCTTGGTAAATGTATCAAGGATGCCTGCCGTATCCCGGTGAAATGACCCGTCAGGCCCCTGTATTTCCAGCATATAACTAGAGAAACTGGGTTTTCGTATTGTTTCCGCAAGTGCTTTCCCAGGGCGCTCTTCCTCCCCGTATCTCCTAGCCACCCAGTATTTGCCTCTAAATTTAACCTCCTGGTTGGCCGTGTCTGTGTATTCCATTAGCGTAACTCGGAATTTGCTTAATATAGTATCCGAGGGGTTAGTTTGTTCCTCTAATGCCCTTAATTCCACCTCCAATTTACACAGTGTATTTTGTATGTCCAGCAACACCCCTGTGCCCTTGGAGATGCAAAGCCCATGGATAGTAACTTTAAAAGCTTCCCATATAGTCCCCAGAGTCCTTGTTTCTGCTAAAAACGCAGCGTATCTCTTCTCCTAGGTCATGCTGAAACACAGGATCCAGGAGAGTGGTGGGCCGTAATCTCCAACCACATCGCGGGGAGCCGTACCCTACAGGATGCAAAGTTAGTATATCCGGGCATGATCTGAGTACGTGCGTGCAAGATGTGTAACGCATTCTATAGCGGGCCCCAATCCTCTAGACAACAGTATGTAGTCCAGACATGCCCTAGATGCGGCCTGAGTAGTGAAATGTGTACCTTCGCGTGTGAGCGGGTGCGCATGTCTCCAAGCGTCCGTGAGGTAGCACAACGTCAGTATGTTCTGCAGTGTCGAGCTGGACTTTGTATAATGGTGCAGATTTGGGTTGGAGCGATCCAGTGAAGGGTCATGCACTGTATTAAAATCCCCCCCTCCAAATAATATGTGTGGACCCAATCTCTAGGATCTTACCCCAAAGGGACGTAAAAAGGTCTGGAGTGTCTACAATGGGAACGTAACAGCATGCCAATGTCACAGAGTTTGTTCCCAGCCGCCCCCATGCAAGACAGTACAGTCCCTCAGGGTCGCTGAGTGCTCCTATCAGAGCAAAGGGCGTTTGTTTTTTTATGACAATGACGGTGCCACGGGCATAAGAGGAATAGGATGAGTAAATTCTATGGTCGGCCCATTTCTGTGCGAATGTAGGAGTGTGCTGGGGATTTGTATGAGTTTTCTGTAGAAACGCAATGTTCACATGATGCCTGTGCAGATATGCTATTATTTGGCGTCTCTTTCTTGGATCTTTTAACCCTCTAACGTTCCAGGTGACTATGTTCACTGTTCCAAGGGGAGTCGCGTTCGACATTGGCTCAGGGAGAGTGTATCAATGAACTAAAAGGGCACAGTGGATCACGCACTCTGAATATTGGACAGTTACTGAAGACAACTCGCTGTGTGAAAGACATGTTAAACCTTAACCATTCCCCTTGCGTCCCTCCCCCACCCACTGAAGCAGCCCCAACTTGCCAGGAAGGTTCACCCACCCCCCACCCTTGCCCCCATCAAAAAACAAATAGGGAAAACCAAATATACGCCGCAAAGTATGTGCAGCTAACAATAGAAGGGGAATGCCCGTTGGAGGAACCCCTAAATGGCAACACAGGTGCTCCTCGCCTATATAGTCCGTGACAAGGTGGAATTATTGTACTCTGGAAGGCAGAGGGTGCCCGGCTTGCCACTAGAAAAGTCTCAAATTAGCCTACCAGCTGATCCAGATGTATGTCCTGTAACGTAGTCCCAGCTGTCAAACGGCCATCTCCCTGCCCCCCGACTCTCGGAAAATTATAGGTGGCAGCATAGCGTTCATTGTGAGTCATCCTCTACTCCCATCGAGGCGGATTGCTGAGACGATGTCAGTGATCCATTGCTGCGGCTTGTGCGTTTCAAATGCTTCAAGAACTCGTCCACCTGCTGTGGTTTTGGAAAAAAGCGCTGTTTGACCTGATGAGTGACTCTTAAGCGTGCAGGGTATAACAGTGTATAATCAATTTGGGCCGCTCGTAATTTGTTTTTGACGTCTGTAAATTTGCGCCTCTCCTCTTGAGCTGTAGGGGTAAAATCTGGATAACTGGAGAGCGCATTGCCATCATAGGAAAGTTGTTGTTTGCTTCTTGCCATGCGCAGTGCAATGTCCCGGTCCCTATAGTTTAAAAGTCTCGCTATGATAGGGCGCGGTGTGCTGCCAGGTGGCGGGTGCCGCCCCAGGGTACGGTGCGCACGTTCCACTATAAATTGATTGGAGAAGTACTCCGCTCCGATCAACGACTTCAGCATTTTCTCTACGTATTCCTCCATCCTCCCCGTATTGGTTGATTCAGGGATTCCAAGGATGCGGACATTATTGCGCCTGCTGCGCGCTTCTAAGTCCTCATTTTTCGCACCAATGAGTTTCAGAAGTTTGTCCATTTGGGCAATTTGTGTTGTGACCTGAGAAGTTGTGTCCTCAGTGTCTGCTATGCGGCATTCTGCTTCTTGTCTTCGGTCCTCATGTCCCTCAAGCTTACGGGCGATGGCGTCCATGCATGTCGACATTCTGTCCCCCTTGTCGACAATGGTGCGAAGCCCTGCCGGACCTCCTAGAGGATACTTTGCATGTCGGCAGACTACGTGGCTGCAGCTCCCCGGGCGCCATCCCCTCCGTCCAAGTCCGGGTCATCCTTCAGGTGTCGAGCGCTCTTTTTGAGAGCTTCAAAGTGGAGTTTAGGTTGACGGGTGTCCGGCTTCTCCATTGTGGTTCGCACTCGAGGCCTGACACTGTTCACGCTGTGCCACAGCGTACGTTGCAAGAGTCAGATAGGTGGCCACTGCAGAGTCCTATGACAAGTGAATGATAATGATGGGTAAGTGATGTGCAGCACGACCCCCCTCTGATTACTAATCTGATGTGTGGGTGCAGGAAGAGTGCAGCTCACCGGGTGTGCCGGTCACGTGTAGACCAGTGCCATCAGAACGTCTCGCCTACCATCCAATGTTCCGACCCGGGAGGAGGCCGGCCAACGTGGTGCTTACAATGAAAAGAAAGGAAAAAAAAAGTTGGGGGGCCCAATGAACTCCGTATATGCCCTTTGTTTCTGCAATGAAGTGAACTACCAATGCACGGTGGGGCCAATGAAGGTACTGAACAAAACACTACAACTGCAACAGTGAAGGACCAGGGGGAACCCAGAACATTTCCTGTAGGGTATCACATTTGCAGGGGTACAACAATATGCACCATGAGTGTCCTTTATGTGTATAGTTAACTGAAGAACCAATGCACCAGAGAGCCAGTGCAATCGCTGAGTAAGAAACCACACATGAGGCAATTAAGAAGCAGGGGGAAACCAGTCACTGCGGTGTAGCATAGCTGCAGGAGTTATACGTCTGCAAGTTCTCAGGGAGCCAAGCTCGGCGCCCCAGCAAGGTAAAGCAGCGAGTGGAGAGAAAAAAAATAAAAAATAAAATAAAAAATAAATGAGCGCGCTGCCCTTCCCACGTCGCTCAGTGCAGGAAAAGAAGGCTGACAGTCACCAATGTATAATGGTGCACATCGATGGGTTTCAGGCACTGCGCGTGCCAATCAAGAAGGTGCAAACCAGTGCGCGAGCCTTGCTTCAGTCCCGCATCCAGGACTATGCGGCAACGATGAAGAGAATATCCGCACTGGTGAAGTGCACGCTGGGTGAGACAAGCCTTGCGGTTCAGCACAGCAGCATCAGGCTGCAGGGACGAGTCGCAGTGCAGGAGTGAGGTCGGCCGCACATGCGGTGAGTGTCTGTTCACAATGGGTGGCGTTTGGGCCGTGATTGGGGCACCAAGGAGGCAGGGGCTAGGCGCGTCTCAGTGCCAGAGAACTCAAAATGCCAGCCGCGACGGGCGCCATCGCAGCGCCCCACCTACCGCCCGCAAAATTGTCTGGATTCAGGAACTTCCCCCAGACAGTATCCACGCTGGGCAAGTTCTGTATATGCTTCCTTCATAAGCTGAGTTCCGACCCGCTCCCGGGTCCGCAGCGTCCCGGCCAATTTCATGCAGATGGATCCGGGCACCTCGTGGACGGCCTCGAGCTCACGTGAGCACAGGTGCCACACCGCAGTTCCACGCCACCCCGCCTGTCTTCTCGGCGGGGAAGCAACTTTATCGTAGCAGGCGCGAAGGTGGCTCAATTCAGTCTATCTTGGCACTGGAGCTCCCGGGGGTCAAAATCTTTGCTGGGCTGCAGTTTGGGGGATCAACGGGGCCAATAAATAGGATAAATGTAGGATTTAAGTCGCCAGGCTGCAGTAGCCTCACAAAAGTGCGGCCATACTGCATGCGCGCCACCTAGCGCCCCCCGACCAAGACCTTTTTAACCCTGCTGAACCCCCTTCATCCTCAAAGGATAGTGGAGAAGTGTGGCTCACTGGTTAGAGGTGGCAGACCCTGAAGCAGAGATCAGGCCCGGGACCAGGGTTCAATTCCCGACGCGGCAGGGTCGAGAATCAATGTCAGCGGACTCGATAATTCTCGCTTCGGCGCCTTCTCTAATCATGGGCCCCACGCTGCAACTCTGGGCAATAGCTTGCTTAATCTCCACAACGGCCCCACCAACGCTGGGATGCCTGGCTCCGCCCCTCACAGGGAGAGCCAGGAAGGGTTCCACAGGCTAAGCGCCGAGATACCCTCATGGGTGATTCAGCGCTATATAAATCAATAACTATAACTGTAGTATTCTTGACCCCCTCAGAGATGAGATGTTCTCTCCCCTAAACCTTAAGCATCCTAGAAGCTCTGAGTGGTGGCCTCAAGACCACATGGCAAAATTCATCAATAAGTGGTTGAGGTACTCTTTAGAGTGTGTTACACATAATATTTTTAGAGCAGAGTGCTCTAGACCTTCCATTGATAATAAAACATGCCAAACTCCAAACTTAGACCCAGAATTGATTACGCTTATTTTCAAACTTGGACGGGATCCACGTAAAGACATGGAAAGATACCTTAAGGGATGCCAAGATCGTCTCCTCGACGTCCTGGGTCCACTAGCCAGGATTATCGACGCGGCGGAGAGCCATATTAACGGGACTCCCATTAATACAAACTTAATCAGGGGCTGGAGCCAGAGGGCTCTAATTCTACTTGCCAATTCTAATGCTAGCTTGAATGCTGAGAGGCGGGGAGTTGTCTTAACAATTAAAAACCCGAAACTCTCCGACATAGCTGACAAGGAGACCTCTCAGAACCCCAAAGGCTTACTCTTAGGAGAGGATCTCATAAAATCTCTTGGGAAATATGTAGCTACTTTTACGGCCTTGGATAAGGCCCAACAAAATATGCGTAAGGTCTTTAATAATAACCTTTTTGGCCGGGCCGGAAGAAGGGGCCTCTCTTCCGGCCGCTTTAACCAAAGGCCCTTCACAAGATCACACGGTTTTGGAAGAGACTTTCAGCAATTCAGCAACTCACAGTTCTATTCCCAGAGAGGGAGAGGTATGCACTCCAGAGGATTCAGATCCCACGGACCCTCAATCAACAACCCACCAAGTGAGTACTCATCTCCTTCTTATCTCTCCTTCTTTCCCCCAAAAGGTGGGAGGGAGACGCAAATTCTTTTTTTCAGAATTGGAGACTGATCAATCAAGATCCATGGGTTTTAAATACCGTCAAGGGTTTCAGAATAGACTTTACAGAAACTCCTACTCAAACCTCTCTTCCCGGAGTCTTTCCACTCCCTCCGGAACAACAAAAAATAATAGAGGAAGAGATCTCCTCCATGCTCCAAAAAGGAGCAATAATAGAAGTCTCTCTGGAAGAACTCAGGTTCATCAGCACCCTCTTCCTCGTAGAGAAAAAGGACACAGGTTGGAGACGCGTGATAAATCTAAGACATCTAAAAACATTTTTGGTCTACACACACTTCAAGATGGAGGGGATCCATCTTCTGAGAGATCTTCTTCTAGAGGGAGACTGGTTAGTCAAATTGGACCTAAAGGATGCTTATTTCACCATTCCTATGGCCCAAATCCACCAACCTTTTCTTCAATTCCTTTAGAAAAAACGCTTATATCAATTCCAAGCCCTCCCGTGCGGTCTTTCTTCTGCCCCTTGGTGTCTTACCAAGGTTATGAGTCCAATTGCCTCATACCTAAGGGAAAGGGACATCTGTTTAATCATCTATCTAGACAACATTCTCATTATGTCTCAAAAACTTTCCCAAAGACAGTAATGGATCTTCTAGAAAGCCTGGGCTTCATCATCAACAAAGAAAAATCAGTCTTGACTCCTTCCAGATCTCTCGAGTTTCTGGGCTTCACCATAGATACCTCCAAATGTCTTCTCCTTCTCCCTTCCAAGAAGATTGCCAAAATCAGGAAGGAAATTCTCATGTCTTGACCAAACAAGACTTCCCCTGAGAGAACTGGCCAGACTACTCGGTCTCCTCTCTACCTCTATTCAAGCAATTTTTCAAGGTCCCCTAAATTATTGGGCCCTCCAAAGGGTGAAAGCGAGAGCCCTAAGGTCTGGCCTTTGGTACAAAGATAGTATTTCCCTAGATCGAGAAGCCCAATTGGAACTGGCTTGGTGGCTCGAGAACTTAGACGCGTGGAACGGCAAAGCAATCTTTGGTTCAAAACCAGAATTTTTTTTAGAATCAGATGCTAGCCTCCATGGCTGGAGGGCTTGCCTTCTCGATCAGAACACGGTGGTGTCTGGTCTCTGGAAGAATCCTCTCACCATATAATCTACTTGGAACTAACAGCTGGTCTTTACGTCTTGATGAGCTTCAAGCACTTTCTCCAGGGCAGGTTGGTCGTCTTAAAGATGGACAACATGCCTGCAGTAGCCTACATAAACCTTCTGGGTGGCATCAAATCTGCGGATCTCTCGAATTAGGCCAAAAAACTTTGGATGTTCTGTCTGGAACACAAAATTGCTCTGAAGGCAGAATACCTTCCGGGAAAATCAAACATCTCCAGGGACTGGAAGTCCAGATTCGTGCTAGATCACAGCGATTGGAAACTCAACGTTTCTGTTGTTCAGGTCTCTGAACAAGATTTGGGGTCCCTTGGAAATAGATCTATTCGCAAGCAGACTAATGTTTCAACTGGAAAAATACTTCAGCTGGATACCCAATCCCGGGGCTCTAGCAGTGAACACCTTTCTCCAATCTTGGAAAGATCTCAGTAGCTAGGCCTTTCCCCCCTTTGCCATGATCCAAAGGGTTCTACAGAAAGTGAGACACGAACAGTGCTCCCTTGTCCTAATAACTCCCTTCTGGCCCTCTCAAGCTTGGGTCATCAACACTCTGGAGCTGGCATGCAACCCCCCCTTTCTAATCCCTTCCCTAGAATATCTCCTAACAGACATAGATGGCAGAATTTACCCCCTAATCCAGACAGGGTTTGAACCTTCTTGCTTGGAAAGTGTCCGTAGATCCAATTAAGTCTCAGGACTTTCGTCTACAGCTGCAACTCTCCTCAGAGAGTCCTGGTCTCTAGGTACCCACTACATATACAACAGCATTTGGAGAAGCTGGGTTCGTTGGTGCCTGGAAAGGAACCTCGATTCCCTTAAGGCACCTATTGTTGACATAGTTAATTTTCTTTGTGAACAATTTGATAGAGGTCTTAGCTATAGAACCATCAACTGCTATAGGTCAGCTATCTCCACTGGTCACATTCTTGTCAATGGTAAAACGGTAGGTAAAAACTTCATTATTTGTAGAGTTATGAACAGCATTCATCTCAGAAGACCACCAAAACCCAAATATGATTCTCTTTGGGACGTAAAGCTAATTTTAGACCTTTTCATTAATTGGCTGGATAACACTCTCCTAAACAGAAAATACCTTTCTATCAAGCTTGCTACTCTTTGATTCCTAATTTCTTGTCGAAGAGTCTCCAACGTCAAAGCTTTAGAGGTTTCTAATAGGTCCTATAACATGTTTGGTATTAAGTTTGAGATTTGTAGAAGAACAAAGACTATGTCCTATTCAATTTTCCACCCTCGCTTTGACTCTTGCCCTAAACTCTGTGCTGTTGATTGCTTGAGAGAGTACGATCACAGAATGTCTGTTTTTCGTCCCCCTGATGTCAACCAATTACTCATTTCCATTGTGAAACCACATAAAGCTATTTCCTCAAACTCCATTGCTAGATGGGTTAAGAGCGCTATGAACTTAGCAGGTGTTCATTTAAGAAAATGTCAAGCTCATTCTCCTAGAGGTGCTATGGCCAGCAAATCCCACTGGTCTGGTGGTAAGTTGGATGACATCCTCAAAGCGGCAGACTGGTCGAATGCTAGCACCTTTGCTCGACATTATTGCAAGCCTATATCTGATGTAGTCTTACAAAGCTACCAACATGCATAATGTAGCCTCTGTTCTTTTAATGAAATTGCGATTCTCCTAATACCATGACTAGAGTATCTGATTTCATTAAGGACACGGAGGCTGACATTAAAGGGATATGTTTTATTTATTTGCTCTTCTGTTTACAGTTCTAGCATAATTTGTGTTATACAGTACTGCAATTTTTTTATTTTGCTTTATTGCTTTTTATTTCCTCCAAGATTTACTTCTCTTTCTTTTCAGGTAACCCTTCCTAACTACGAGATGTTTGGATCCATCTTCTCTTCTCTCTTCGCATTTTACGCCTGAGGATCCTCTGGAAGTTCTTTGGACATTTTGAAGTCTTTTTGTATCTCATGGACTTATTCTTCTCTGTTTTTCCACATTTAAAAGAGGCAGATTGATGTTGGCCCATGCCCTTTATGTATTTTTAATGTTCTTTTATGGAACCTTTTCATTATGATGTATGCGGCTGCTTAGAGACTGCATTAAAAGATAATGCATAATGTCAGCCTCCGTGTCTTTAATGAAATCCAGATTCTCTAGTCATGGCAATAGGAGAATTGCAATTTCATCTTGCACTCCTACTCGCCACCTTCGATCTATGGGCCAGCACCTGGCTATTGTTCCTTGGGTGAGGAAGGTGTACGCAGGTGGACGGTCCTTTCGCCACCTTGTGGCCAAGCTTTGGAATTCTCTTCCGGTGCACATCCGTTGTCTGGATAACTATCTGATCTTTCATAAGGCTATTAAAACACACCTTTTTCCTCCTGTTCAGGTTTTGCTCCTTTCTGCAGCCCTCATTCCTTTTGCCATTTAGCGATGGGGCAGCTATGCGCTCTATAAAACCTCAATACAATACAATACATGCTTGCTCGCTGCACTCCCGTCCTGCGCCTGGGTGTCTTTGTCCTGCTGGAGGACAGCTCTTCGACTTAATGGCTGGTACTGTCGCCTCACTGAGATGACACCCTGTGGTGAGTGTCCTGGCTTTGTCAGCTTGCTAACCTGGGAGGATTTGTTCCTTGGGACCACATTGGGATCACTTACCATGGGGATGTTTACAAGTGAGGTAGCCTCCTGATGTTCCAGGACCTTAGATCACGTTAAAACCTGTCCAATTTGCAGTTCTTAGGCTACTTCTAAATCCCCCTTGCCTTGCGGTCCCACAAGCTCCCAGATGAGCCGTTGCCCGAATACCACCCGCTGGAATCAAAACTTTACTACTGCCACCCGGGCAAAGGACTACTTCAATGACCTATCGCTCCTTGGTAGTCCACGCCCTGGATAGCCTTGAGCAGGCTAGGTGAAGATGGGAGGCCTGAGTGAGGGACCTAGACGAGGACGAGTGGAGAGAGGCATGTATGGTACCCCTGAAACTAGTGATTTAATCGTGACTGCATATGGTTCAGTTTAACTACTTACACACGACCTACATCACCCTGCACTGCATGCAACATTTGCTCCCCGACGGCCCAGCAGTGCGCGTGAGGTGTGCTCTCCCAGCTGCAGATTGTTTCCATGTTGCGTGGGATTGCCCAGTGTTGAGGCCCTTCTGGGATGGGGTGGGATGTGTGCTATCCTCTTTCCTGGATCATGTCCTACACCTAACTCCCCACTGGGGCTGGTGGAGGATCTTCAGGGGCCTCTGTGATGAGCGGGCTTTTGTGGGGATGGCCTGTTTGGTCCCCAAGAGAGATGTAGCCCACGCTTGGAAACAGTAGGCACCATCAACCATCAGGTGCTGGGGGAGGGGGGTGGACTGGTGTGTCCTTCAGGAGAAGCTGCTGTGTGAGGCCAGCGGATGTCCCCGTAAGCATGGCTGATTATGGGGGAAGTGGCGTGGATACTAAGGCCTGTCACTATGAACTTGTAGTGTTTCTTGTCATTGTCAATTGGGACTCTCGTACTGTTATATACACTCAATTATTTCGAATGTCTTGTGATGCCATGTGTCTTGCTGGGAATTTTAAATAAAGTTGCCTATAATAAAAAAAAGCAGTAGAGTTGTGGAGTGCTTCTGAAAGGTCGAGTCCTACGTCCCTTTTTCTACATGATTGTCCAAGGATTTTGAAAGGGGTGAGGTCTAATAGAAAAGGAATAGTGAAATTGGGGGATCAAAATTTAAAGGTAGAGGGACTGTGCACACTAAGCCTCAGAAGATATTAAGGGCCAGATGTAGGTAAAGTACATTTACCGATTCTAAAATACCGAATTTTACCGATTCGGTATTTTAAAATCGGTAAATGCTATGTAGCAAAAAAATCGGTAAACATTACCGAAGCGGTAAGATTCGGTATTTACTGAATCGGTATTTACCGATTTGGTAACTGCAATTCATTGCTATGGGCCTGAAGGCCCTTAGGAATGAATGTCAATTACCGAATCAGTAAATACCGATTCGGTAAAATGGGGGACACATTCAAGGGTGCCAGGGTGTCACTTTGACACCCTGTTGCACCCCTGAATCGTGCTTGTGTGCAGATGTGGCACACATACATGCCCTAAGGGCATGTATGTCTGCCACATGGCACAGTTGAAAATGCACAGATTTGCATTTTCAAAGGTATTCGTTATTTACCACCAACTTATAGTTGGTGGTATAAATTACAAATCCTAAAATGGGAAAAGCACTCATTTGAGTGCTCCCTACATTGCAAATTCGGTAATTTACTGATTCGGTATTTTAAGGAATCGGTAAATTACCGATTCCTTAAAATACTGAATCGGTAAATTACCGAATTTGCAATTTAGGCCACCTACATCTCAGTAGACTAATACCGGTCGGTAACGGCGGAAATGCTGTAATTTCGGCCGATACCGACCGGTATTGGGCGACCTACATCTGGCCCTAAGTAATTGATTGAAAGTAGTTACAATGACTTTGTACAGGGACGTGGAATTCCTATAGCCTGATGTCCACGACATATTGTTTGGGGTCAAGGGCAACACGTTTTCATGTGTACTTTGTTCCTGGGACAAGTAGACCTAAACCGCTGCAGCACAAACCCTTTGACTGCCACTTTGCAGGTTCACATTATGGATCAGGGAAGGGCACTGTCTGCAGTTAAGGTACTATTTTTGTCCATATGTTAATGCGGTTCAAACTTGTATTTATGGTTCATTAATTGAAAGCCTTTATTGTTAGGGTTAGCGCTCTAAGCAAATGTTGTAAGCTCTGACTGCACTAAAGACAGTGGTTCCCATATAAAAATATATACACATGTTTTCTAAGTTTAGCAATATGAGGCTATGTATAATACTCCCAGAATGCTCTCTGTTTTGATGCAAATATTTACAGAAGCTTGAAAGCAAGATTAATGATTCTTTGATTTCAAAATAAAATGTTCATAAAAAATGAAAGCAGAAAAAAAAAATCGCTAAACTACTGTAAGATTTCAGGTACCATTTCTTTGCAGCATCATATAGTACCACATGTTGATGCATGCTAGTATTTCCCAAAAATATTCATAATGTAAAATCAGTGTAAACAGTTTCAATAAGATTATGGGCAGCAAAAATAAACAAGCATTGGCAAAAAGCCAGTAGGTCTGAAATTGGTGGTCAGCTTTTTAGTTTAGTTAACGTGTGAATTGTTTTGGCATGGTTTTTGTAAAACCTTATAGGTGTAGTAGCTGCTAGGCCCTCAACATTATAACAAACATTGACAAAAGCAAAAATTGTTTTTGGTCTCAAAAAGCACACACTGCCACAGTAGTTACTGACACTGAACAAAACTACTTTCTGTGCCGATATGCTCCTTGTGAAAGAGCAGAATGCTGTCACTCACAGTGAAGCAAGCCGATACAAAGAGAGAGAGACCGAATGTTAATAAACGCCAAAGGTCATCGTCAATGCCAGACCAAATTAGAAGCCCAATTATTAAAGAAAGTTTCAAAATTGCACCAATGGTATATGTCCTTGCTTTAAGTAAAGCTATACGGCTTTCGTGAATTCTCGAGAATTTACAGTTTAGGACAAGAAATAGAACTCCTAGAAAATATTTGTGAACTCCATTTTAGCATGAGCAATATGTATGTGTCGATTTGCTCTTGCGGAAATATGAGTGTTTGCAAGTTCACTTTCCTTCCAACCACTTTTTTTTCCCAACTCTGGATGAAGGTTTGTCTGCCATTGTCATGAGTAAATTTCCAACATTTCTCAGCATGAGAAAAAAATAGAGAAGAGTTGTTGAAAACCCTTAAAACATGCAAGTTAGTAGGTTTGACTCAAAAGGGCATTCTAACCCTGGAACTATTGCTTACCACTACCTTCAGCCTCAGTAGGTAGATCTGCGGAAACGTGGCAACATAAGGGGAATGCAAGTATTCGAACACTACTTTAGTATGAGCCCTGGCATAATAGCTATATCAGAGCTCCTATATAACGAGATTGCTGCAATAATTTATCACCGCACTACATGGCACTAAAGGAACAAGTGGATTTTGTTACAGGACAAGTAGATTTGTGAAGCAACCTGCCCCATGGACAAGTAGATATTTGATTAAATTCCACACCCCTGCTTTGTAGGCGTAGTCTCCACACAGTAGAATTGTTCTACAGCTCAGACAAGCCCTTAAGACACCAGAGCTGGCTCACGTATCACATAGCTGAGGTTGAGTTCACCAAAAGTTACAGATTTCGGACTCACACAGGCCAGCAATCTCTTAAGTTTTACAACTGTTTGTGTTAGCATTAAATAGCTGACTTAAGCCTACAGTTAAACATCTCTCTCTTAGGTTGCACAGCTCTGATACACTAAAGCCTCATTGGGTAAAGATATTCTTCAATATTCAAGTATGAACTACTCAGAGTCCAGAGCGTGAGTAGTTTCTTCAGTTTACACCTTCATCTGATCCATGATGCGGCCTTGGGAATCTCAGTGGGATCATTTTGATTACTTGGATAATATTTTGGACGTCAGGTGACAAGTGAGCTGGGAGCTGTCAGGCCCCCAGGTGTTAATGTCATATCACTCCGACCAACATTTGCTATCAGTAAAGCTCCTTTCCCTGACTCTTGTGACCAAAAGTGGAAGAGAAATTGCTGTTCCTTCTCTGTATTGACACTGCTATTGTTCTTGTTAGAATATTTCAAGTGGGATTTCCGCCTTCCTTCATTTTGCAAAGCAGGTAGCAAGACAGTTGGAGTCCTAACAGGAGATTGAGTACCCGGCAAACCCATGAAAGCATGAGACCATGTACCTTTAAAACTGGCTTCCCTGTAGCACCTGGGAGTATCTCTGAACCTATGACCCTGCACCACTATAAAGCATCAGGATGTGCAGCATTAAAAGACCGGGGCTCTGAATCACCTTTCAACCCACAACCCTGCAGCATATCACAGTAATGCCTGAGTGCTTTGTAGCACCTCTAAGCCAGTCGGTCATACTCCAACACAATCCCAGAGAAGCAGCTCTAGTACAAGGAATGCCGGATTTAGGGTGCTGCTTGCCTAGGACAAGAGATGCCGCAGAGCGTTCTACTTGATAGGAAGATGTGTAAATGTTTGGATCATGCATATGCAGAGAAAGATCTGTGTGAATTTGGATGGGAAGATATTAATGGGGTGCTGAAACCTACGAAATTTCTGAAGCCTCTACCCACAGACTTACACGTACATGTACTTGCAAAACCTGTGCTACAAAAAGATGCCCCTGTCGATATGCTTTTCTTAAATGTGCAACATTCTGCAAAAGCACCATGAGCAATTGCTGAAACAAACAAAGTGAACTGTGAAAATGTGTCTAAAACAGGACTGATAAACATTATTTCTTTCATATTTAGATCATAAACATTATTTGGTGTATACATTAAGGGATTAAAAACCAACACTTGTTTTATTTCTATGAACATCTCTTCTTCCTCTTCTAAATAGCCGCAAATTTAGAAAATGGCACAAGGGTTGCTCTGTGAGTTTATTTCCTGGCTCTATAAGCCTACTTGACCCCCAAAACCTATGTTTTGACACCAAAATGAAGTATATGGGTCTCATGGTTCCTGAAATATTACATAATTACTGTAACACATCCACCATTTTAAAAAATATGGTCCAGAAACATTTGGTTCGGATCAGCAACGTCTACCCAAACTAAATTATTTCTAGAATGATCTAAAAACACAAATCAAAAATGAAAATCTATGGAGATCAGTTATTTCACAGAGGTATGTCAGGGGGCCAAGATTATGTTAATGAGAAGTCTTTAAGGTTCAGAGTCCCAGGTTGTCAAGGCCTGCAGGGCCCGCTACTTCCAGCATGCTGCAAGGCCCCAACTAGAGAAGGCAGATTACAGCTGAATGTGTCTTGGTTCACTAATGGCATTGTTGTGATGGTGGAGGCAGGAATGGTTCGAAGTTCATGTTTAAAGGGGGCACTTTTAATAAATACCCCCTCAACGCAACGCTATAATCTGTTGTACTAATGCAAACTGCTCCAACATTTAAAAGTATACTTTATTATTACACAAGATGTCTGTAGCATGATTTACATGACGAACAGCATTAAGCTGGGATTGGGCATGACTCCTAGAGCCAATCTAGAACCGGGGCTCAGCTCTCTCTCTCTGTTTATTTACTGACTGTTAAAGATTGCAGGTATTTTTTAGCATGAGCTGAAAGTAATTTTGTATTTTGGCAGTCATTTTAGGTAGCCATGTGCTCGCCATGTGCTGTTTCCCTCTTCAGAGCCTTGCATATGCTCAGAGAGGCCTTGATAGTAGAATGCACCTGCTCCTCTTGTACATCTGTCAGGCTATTTTTGCTGTTGTATGGAGAAGTAACTCTCCTCCCACCTGTTTCAGGTTTCCTACTTTCAAAATGGGGGAAGGAGGCTATCTCCTCTACAAATTAAGGCTAGGTAAAATGTATGTTGCTCTCTCTTTTTCTCAAGTTTTTTTTAGCCTAAGTTGTCTGTGAAATAGCAATGAGACATTCAATTGGCTATTCAGTAATACTATTTTAAACATTGTTAGCATTAATAAAATGAATACATGTTTATGTTATGTTACTGCCTATCCTGTTTGATGAAATTATGACAGGATAAATAGTCTAGATTGTTGTTCCCTTATTTTGATCTTTAAGGGGAACTAAAAGTTCTAAAAGTCATAGGTGATAACACCATTATTGTATGTTATTCTCATGCTACATAGTTTTGCAAGGGCATTGCTAGTTTTTTATTAGTTAGTTGGTGTAAATAAACAGTCCTTATTAGAGTTGATGTTGCATAGCTTGGATCATGAAAAGTAGAACACAGGGAAGATGCCCATGTGATCCTTAGCAAAAATGTTTTGAAGGAAATGTTGTTTTATAGATAAGAACCCCTGTTGAATTAGCAGTTTTTGATTTTCCTGTTGCTCCTATAACATGAAAGCATGGTCCTAAGCGTACAATGTAGGTGCTTTTATTAAGAAGAATCATTTTAGAAGTGTCTGTAGTCCTGTACAAGTAATTTACAGTGTATGAGCAAAAGTGTAGAACATTTCTTTTTTTTAGGGTTTTCAGATTAGTACACAGGAATACACCAATGTAAGGATTTAGGGTACGTCTGTGTTGTTTTTCTCTGTTCCTCATAGTTTAGTAAATTAATACAGACTTCCTTGGCTGCTTGGGATTGGGTGATTTATTCCTCTTGTTAGTTCACCAAAGAGTCCCTTTTATACTTGCCAATAGGTCCAGGATGTTGTTTTTTTTTACTCTCACATAGATAGATGGAAGTGGTTCTTGGGTGCCTTGCTAATATATGAGGCGTCCCAAGACTAGGAAGTATTCTGAGACTATCCTCTCTGTTGATAGACTGTTTCTGTGCCTTGTCTAAAGAACTTTTGTTCTGTCCACCAATAGATATTTGCTGCTTTACAACCATTACCAGAGGAGCCCGGAAATCAGATTCAGCCTGGGGAGTCAGCGTCAACACCAGTCCAGCTTGAAGCCAAAGAGAAGGTAATATAGAAAACAAGGTGGTCCTCCATATTGATGCAAACAAAAATATATAAGTATAAATGATGTCTTATTTGTGCGATTAAATACAAGCACATTGATTCAAGCAAAGGGAGGGAGATATATTAGCATTGATATTATTTATAAACACATTGAATGCAATGAAAAACAGTACCCAAAACTAGCAATTTAAGCTAAACAGGGAAGATGGATTTTAGCCACACTCTGTATTCTTGTTATTTAAAAGAGAAGGTAACCAGCACCGGCATTGTTGGCAACTAGGACCTCAGTGAAGGCGGAAGCCCTGTGATGTAGTGTGTACCCCTGCCACTGTCTTGGGCGAAAGACAGGGTCACAAACCAGAAAGGAGAAATTGTGGATCACATTTTTGATGCCCAGCTGAGAGTCACAGACCGACCAGAATGGCGAGGAGGCTTTGCTTGAGGTGACCCCTTTTGAAACAAGGGTTGCTTCAGAGATCCTAGCATCAGGCCTCTGAATCCTGGTCCCAAAGTGGATGCAAGTTTGCTCCTTTGTTTGCTGGTCAAGAAGTGCCTGAGCACACTAAATGCCATGTGTGGCTCCAAAGAGTGAGCAGTGCGCCAGCAGAGCAATAATGGAGTTAAGAAAGGACTTGAGTTTAGGGTACAGGTGCTATGTCTCTGGTGCCTGTTAGATTAAAGTGAAGGAAACTGGTGCACTGCCTGAGACACTGGACAGGATCGCTAAGAGCATTTGCCCTGGTGGGTGACTACCCTATCCTGAAAGAAGAGACTTTTTCCTTGAAACTGGGCTGTGATTCTTGAGTTGCGAGTTGTGCAGCTACACCGTGGAAACAACAAGAGCCTGCCTGTGAGGCTCAAATGGACACAGGGAGAAGACTCCCCTCTGGCTTGGTTGTACAGCGGCTTCAATTTCCCCAAGGACTTCTTCTTTTTGTCAATAATGTACCCCTTTGGATGTACCGTTTTTGAGGAGGAGCAGCCCTTTGCAGCTCTTCGTCCTAATTCCTATGACCCTGTGTGGTCCTCCTGGTCCCAAATATAATTGATGTTCTAGCCCTCATAAAGGGAACAATGGAAAAGTTTACTAAAAATTTTTTATTAGATATGTGCTGTTGGCAATTCTGAAATTAAAATGGATGGTCACTGAAAAGCATAGTAGCCCTGAAAATGTTTTTACTAGACGGTTTTAGGATTTGCTTAGGACTAGAAAAAATGATAATTCTGTTTGTGATAGTGGTCATTACTCTCTTCTGCAATCTGTATGTTAATGATGACCCAATGCTCCGTTTCCTTTGTATTCCTGCTTATACCTCATATATACCCGCTTAATCAAATCTTTAGAATGGAAAATGCCCATCTATCAATGAATTAGGATATTGATAAATTTATGAAAATTAATGTGCAAATATTTTCTATGTTCCTACTGGATCACAGGAATGTCTTTAGCTCATGCTAAAAGGACCATCTATTAACGATTGCAGTGATTTGTTAGCATGAGCTGAAAGCCATTTTGTATTTTGGCAGCCATTTTAGGTAGCCATGTGCTCGCCATGTGCTGTTTCCCTCTTCAGAGCCTTGCACATGCTCAGAGAGGCCTAGCTAGTAGAATGCACCTGCTCCTCTTGTACAACTCGGTACAAAAGGGAGTGGTGATGGACGGAGCATCTGAATCAATCAAATACTCACACACAGTCAAAAGATCTGGGTTTAATCCAACACCGTTCTTTAGCCCACTCTGCCACCCCAGTTCAGACATGGCTATATGCAAATCAGTCTGACCCTGTGCCTCATGGGAACAGTCCAGCCCGAACTGCCAAGCCATGTCTTCCCTGGACCGGAAACAAGATTCCGAGGACCGGTTTCTGGCATTCCAGCCGTCTTCTGCCCAGCTTGCTTGAATCCAGTGGCAAAGTAAGCAAGGGACTCATGTCTGAGCATACCCTGCCACACTTATGACGGCCAAAAGCGGTACGAAAGGGGGGTGGGGGGGTGATGGACGGAGCATCTGAATCAATCAAACACTCACACCCAGTCAAAATATCTGGGTTTAATCCATCACCGTTCTTTAGCCCACTCTGCCACCCCAGTTCAGACATGGCTATATGCAAATCAGTCTGACCCTGTGCCTCATGGGAACAGTCCAGCCCGAACTGCCAACTGGGGTGGCAGAGTGGGCTAAAGAACGGTGATGGATTAAACCCAGATCTTTTGACTGGGTGTGAGTGTTTGATTGATTCAGATGCTCCGTCCATCACCACCCCCTTTTGTACCCTCTTGTACAACTGTCAGGCTATTTGTGGTGCTGTATGGAGAAGTAACTCTCCTCCCACTTTGCTGAGCAAGCAGATCTTGCATGCCCATATTAGGCATTTTGCATGCTTACATGAGCCAGGACCTCCGCTTGGTCTTATGCTGACTATGTAACCCTAAGCATATATAAGGCCTCTGTTTTCTGTATTCCTTAGACTGCCTCATTCAGTTGCTATGGCTTCTGTGTGACGTAGTCTCCCTCATTTGAGGTTATTTAAAGATGTTACTTTTAAATTACAGCTTCTGTGCCAATTTCTTCTATGTTAGTTTAAAAGGACCAAGGATATCAGTGAGACCCCTTAGAAGGTTTCTATGTTCTTCAACTCCCTATAACAACTGGAGTCGCAGACCTAAAGGCTTCCGCTCTTGCCTTGGAGGAATGAGCATGCTCCCGACCACACAGGCACGTGATGGAAAACAGTATACTATCCGGAGGAGGCAGGCCTTGGGGCACCACGTCCCACGTCAGAGACTGTACAGGGTTAGCAAACCCTAGAGTCAAGTGATTGCACTGCACCCTGCAAAACTGACATCAAGAGATGAGAAAGCACTTAGACCGTGGGTGGAAAGAGAGTGGTGACCCTGAAGACAGGCACTGAGATACGTTCCTGACAGGAGATAGTGCCGCTGATTGTGCGCAATAAATAAAGAGGAAGCAGACCACTTGAGAAAGGAGGCAATGTCGCAAGGAGACACGAGAGAGAGAGGAGTTCAGACTCAAAGACATGATGGACCATTTTAGGGAAGAGACACCAAGACCAGTTATGGCTGTGCGACTGGTGCTGAGTGCGGGTGGGGGCGCCGTACATTATGGTTCTAAAAGCACCTGCTGCCAAGTTCCTTGCCTCCAGCTATTTTCAGTCAACAACAAAAATGTCAAAATAACTCAGGTGACTTATGTTCTTTCAGGTGAGAGAGAGGTCTAAGTTTTGTTTAGGGGGCATTTTTACTCATCCTAAGGTAGGGCAGAAGGTTAATATGCCTGCTGCAAAGAACGTGTACCATGTAGTTCCCAAAATTCATATAATGTAAATAGGTCAGTAGGTTACTGCTTTTGTCAGAGAGATACTATTGTGCATAAGTTAAAATCCTAATGTAGAACAGTGAGCAATTAACTGTTATCTGACGGCCTACCAATAGACTTTTATAAAACCTTCATTCACGTGCTGGCCCCCATACTGAAGCAGGTATACTATTCATCCCTGGAGGACGGCATCCTGCCACTTACTATGCGTGAAGCCCTAATAACATCCCTTTTGAAACCGGGCAAACCGCCAGAGCACTGCGACTCATACAGACCCCTATCGTTATTGAACACCGACGTCAAAATATTGGCGAAGGTCCTGGCATCCCGACTGAATCTCCTGATGGAGCGGCTGGTCCTTCCGGACCAAGCGGGCTTTGTCCCAAATCGCGCTACTTCCCACAACCTTCGTACATTGCAGGCTGTTCTGCAGGATATTGACCCTAATTGTGAGGCAGCTGCGGTCTTCCTAGATGCTACTAAAGCTTTCGATTCCCTGGAATGGGACTACCTGCTCTCACTACTGGAGCGTATGGGGACTCCTTTTAGCTTTATAGACTGGATCAAGCTCTTATATCGCAAACCGCATGCGGCAGTGCTCTTAAATGGATCCCGATCGGCCCCCTTTGAAATTCATAGAGGCACTAGGCAGGGGTGCCCTCTCTCCCCGGTCCTATTTGCAATAGCTATTGAGCCTCTCGCGGCCAAGCTCCGACAACATCACAACCATCGCTCCCTGATTTACCCGGAACGACAGCTGCTCATTTCATTATACGCAGATGACATTACCCTATATATCCACAAACCGCGAGATAATTTGAACCCCCTTCTGCGCGAGATCACCAAATTTGGAGCCATAGCGGGAATACAGATAAATTAGTCAAAGTCTGCTTTGTTCCCCCTAACAGACAAAACCCTGCAGTTCCCTCTCGACTACCCACTGCTGTGGGAAAATGACGAGATAAAATACTTGGGCATCAACGTCACCAGAGACCGCGAGGCCCTAATTAGGGCGAACTATGGTACGGTCTTTGACAAATTGGCTGACAGCGTTGCTAAATGGATCCACCTCCCGTTATCTATGGCTGGGCGGATATCTCTAATTAAGATGGTAATCCTTCCTAAGATGTTATACCTCTTTACTAATATCCCATATAGTCCTGGATCATACTTTTTCCGCGCCCTAGATTCCCAGCTGTTGAGACTCATTTGGGGAGGGAAACAGGCCAGGATGGGACTGCGGACACTCATGTTGCCTTACCACCAGGGTGGTTTCGATGTACCGAACTTTCGACTATACAATGACTGTGCGCAGGGCCACTTCACCGCGTACTGGTTCCACCCACCTCCCTTCATGGCTCACCTGGCCGTAGAAGATGGATACATGAGACCTGAAAAGCCTTCGGGATACCTATATTCGGAAGTCCGAATATCCGATCGGGACCCCACCACAGTGGACTGCACGGTGCGCGCCTGGCGTAGGATAGCAGACCGCATGGATGTTGCCTTCCTATACTCCCCACGCATGAGCCTTGTCCATGATCCTAGGTTAAGTGTCTCCCGTGAAGAGATTGGCCGCAAGATGCTCACCAAACTAGCGCTTCATACATGGGGGACCTATACATACAGGGACAATTTCGCACGGCGGCTCAATTTTTTGGGGACCACACGCCCTCAGTCATGGACACCTTCCTTTACACGAGGCTGCGACAAAATATTAAGGCAGTCACCCCTAGCTTCCCAGAAGAGCCGGAAGCCATGGCTCCCCTACATGCTCTCCTCCACACTGACACACCGAAGCATGTAGTTTCCATGCTATATAAACATGCATATGCAGCCTCCACACCCCCATCCCTTAGAGCGAGACACGACTGGGACGAGGATCTGGGTGCCCCACTCTCTGATGAACAATGGGAGGAAAGCTGCTCTCACACGAACACAGTGACAGGTAATGCTCGCCTCAGGCTAGCACATTTCAAATTTCTTCATCGTCTCTACCACACCCCCGTCAGGCTGTGCCGGTTTGGGCTGCGAGATAATGACAGATGCCTTAGATGTCACCAGACAGGAGCGGACTTCATTCACTTGGCGTGGTCATGCCAAGCTGTGGCTGCGTACTGGGTGGAAATCTTTGAAGCCATGTCCGAAATGATAGGGATCACAGTTGCACCCTGTCCCAAAATTGCTCTCCTAGGCCACTCCACCCCGGCGCTTAAAAAAAAAACGGAAACTTTTCGCGCTGGGCTTCCTGCTTGCAAAACGTCACGCGGCCTGCAGATGGGGCCGGGGACGCGCCCCTAAATTCAAAATATGGCTGGCCACCATGTCCACTTGGCAGGACCAGCTACACAACTACGCTGCCCTACTACCTCCCAAATCACGTCCCAAAGATCTCTGGGGCCCACTTACAGCCTATTTACTTAAGACCCAGGGCGGTGATGAATCTGGGCTGCGCCATCAGGACGCTACAGGCCGTGCTGCACTACCCCTTTCTCTGGATGGGACGCCTACCGCGCCCGTATGATGCTACCTGATTCCCCTCCTTTAATATAGAACCACACTCCCCCCATGCCCCCCCATCCAAGTACATTACATGATACATGGTTCCGGGACCAGGGGCTGTCTGGGTCGCGAACCCAGTAGTACCATTCCGTTAGATTGCGTAATATTACATACACACCGCACTGCCAAGTTGCGCGCTAGCTAACCTCCAGGCCCGCGTGGGGATACCCTTCCCACTTGCTATACACTACATGTCACATGACATTCAAATACGTTGCGATCTCTCCAGACCATGGACGAAGACTCAGAATACACCTATCCACCCCCCTCCAACACAAATATTGGTCACCCGGCGGCAGGGGGAATTCCCTTCAAATCCAGCCTGCTCCCAGCCCAGGGCAATATTGCATCCTCGCTCTGCGCTAACAGGCCCTCCGTGCCACATACTTCGTATGGTGACACAAGGTGGGCAGGATTGACCACATTGGCTTCACTGTTCACTATGAACTGTTTTAGAGAACAAAAAGTAGAAAAAGTGACCTCAAATGTTCAGTGCTTGAAAAATGCTCAGTTGTTTTACTTACGAAATAACATTTCCTTTGACAGCTTCTACCACTTTGCACCGCGGCCGGCCCTGCTGGGTTGTAGGCGAAATGCTGTGTCATTTAAATGAGACTCCCCAGACAGTAACTGTTATCTATGACACCGCCTGTTGATGCTGCCGGCCTGCTCTCACAGGTTGTAGGCGTGGAAGCTGTGTATTTCTTACTTGCTTCTAATAAAGGTAAAAAAAAAAAAAAAAAAACAACAAAAATGTCAAATTAACTCAGGTGACTTATGTTCTTTCAGGCGAGAGAGAGGTCTAAGTTTTGTTTACGGGGCATTTTTACTCATCCTAAGGTAGGGCAGAAGGTTAATATGCCTGCTGCAAAGAACGTGTACCATGTAGTTCCCAAAATTCATATAATGTAAATAGGTCAGTAGGTTACTGCTTTTGTCAGAGAGATACTATTGTGCATGAGTTAAAATCCTAATGTAGAACAGTGAGCAATTAACTGTTATCAAAGAGCTGTATGGAAATTGCAAGGTATATGCTGGAGTGTTATGTATTTCTCCAGTCTTTCATTATCCTAATGTTGCTAAGTGAGTTCATTTGGGTAGAAATACATTCTTAGTATTAAAGAGAAGCCCTCCCCTCTACCATGGCGTTACGTTTTGTGCTTCTGCAGACCAAGCACTATAAACTACACTGGCTACCAGTATGGATGACCTGTGACCTCCCCTACAGCTTGTTAATTCTCTGTCTTACCTAGCATTTTATGTATACTGATTTACACATGTATGATTGATTGTATATGTGTGAAGTAAGGAGCTGCGACACCTCTACAGTGGTAGGTGTGGGGCTATAAAACAAACTAAATGCGTCAGAGTGGTTATGGAGACTTGAGGGGCAAAGTGAAAAGATGGTAGTGAGGGAATGTGTGGAGGTGGTGGTCCCTGGTGGGGGCGCCGCCAGCGCCAAAGCTGGCCCTGCTTTCCACACCCATGGTCCATCCCCATCACGTCTACGCGAGCTGACAGGGTCCAATTAAGGAGGCAGAGACAAAAGGCCTTACCCGAAAGAACTTCATGGCGTCCAAGTCTAGGACCGATAAACGATAGTTTTTAAGCAAACGGCCGGTGCATACGCGGGTCCAGTGGTAACTCTCTGTGCCTCGCTGAGTACCGACGCTCAGAAGCGACATTACGAGCAGGCCTTGCTATGACGCGCACGAGCAGGCCTTACTGTGACGTACACAGCGGGACACAGCTCGTGATTCGAGCTTAGACAGTGTGACGCAGAAGTGGCTGCGCAGCGGGTTTCACGTAACAACGGATGCAGTGCAGGCCCCAGCACCACTGACAGGGCCAAGGGGTGGGAGCAGACTGCCCGACATCCAGTTCAGCTCTCAGTCACTCACTGGAGAGTTGCACTGTGGTAAAATACCGACTGTGCGTGGCGGGGGGAGACCACTTGATTCAATACAGATCGGTGAGTTAAGAAACAGGGATTGCGGAATCTCAGCCTTATTTGTCCAGCTGAGTTAATTTGGGTTAGAAATATAAACTCAGGCAGGAATGCGGAGACATTCTTGTATTGTGATAGGCTAATATACCCTGTATGGGCACTTGGCAGAGTCAGTAGGACAGTACATGCCAACTAGGTCAGTAAATAATGCAGTTAGGATCACTCATTTCGTTCTTAAATTGCTTCTCATTCCCAAAGTGACAGAAATAGTACCGAATTTCAAAAAGGCCAAGCTTTCTATAGGACAGTAAGAGTTGGTAGATTGACTGAGTTTGGTTGGAGTGTAAGGCCTGATCACCCAAGGGTTCTAGCTGGATGATGCCTGGTGTGCAAACTACAAATACTGTTAATAGTATTTATAATGCCCATACCATCTTTTTGAAAGTCTCTTGTCTCTAGTCACGTCACGTGGAGAGATCTAAAGCAGGTATTGTGGCTCCTCCTTAATGATACAACTTGTGGATGATTCTCCTAGCCGCTGTAGAAAGGAGTTGCACTCTGAGTGTACTGCCGCAGAAAATCTCTGCTATCCATGGATTTAAAGTCCTCCTTTGGTACTACCTCCTTTGTTACCACCAGCCGGGCATGATCTTGAATACAGACGAAATGAGGCAGCAAATAATGAGAAATACAATGAGTGAGCAAAGTGTTCAATAAGTGATAGTGTAAAATTAAGTAAGAAAAATTACAATTGTCCATCTGCCTGTTGGTTTGTCTTTGTTCTGTATAACGCAAATATGTTTGACTCTCATGGTATGTCATTGGGTCAAAACAAAAATTTGTTTTACCCTGTTGAATGTATTTATATGTTGTTTTATATTTGTTGTATAGTGTTCTTATATATATATGTTTGTATGTTTTGTACTTAACAGCCCTGAAGAAGTCCTGCACTAGGACGAAACGCGTCGGCTGTACTGTGTGTGCTCTTTTTATAAATGGAATAAAGGGAGAAAAAACTGAGGAATTCTTCTCGTTTCTTTTGGATATGGACTTCACTGTAGTTTCTATTTTGATCTATTGTTAATATGTGGTGCACCTTTGCTTTCTTGTTTAAATTGTCAAGTTCCTGAGGGAATCGGCATTGTAACGGTGGGTGCTAGTCGTGTGCACACGGACCCTTGTAAGCATAGAAGGGATAATAACTTTGAGAGCGATAATAGGTTAGGTGCTTGCTGTGATAAGGTTCCACCTTCAGCCAAAAACATTTTTATATCTTTTACCCTTCATTAGCACTAACCAGCTCTATACCAAGTTCCATTGTAGAAGAGGTTGAATATCTATAATTTCATTAGAATTGAACCATACCTGGTTTTAAAGACAGACGGCAGGAACTGGCTCAGGACCTATTTGCCATTGGTTCAAAACCAGTAGGCACAAGTGTAACTGTTCCTAGAACTGAGGTTGTGAAAGTAAAATTTCAAAAACTAGAAAAATTTAAGAAACATGAATGTCCAGATGGTGGGATGGTAGCACCCTGGAAAAATATATAGAAAATGAAAAAATACCCCAGCGCCTCAGAATATTAATTTTTCCTACTTTTGAGGACCTTGACAAGGAACAATTGGAGGATTGGGAAGGAATCCTCCGGAATGTGTCATTTAATGTGATGCGCATTCTGATTAAGAATGCAGCGAAAAAGGGAACAAAATTACAACTGGAAATTGAAGAACTTGAAAAGGAGATAGCAATGTCAGAACTGAAAGAAATTGTTAAGAAAACTATGCCATTTTGGATGAGATACTTGAGGGTCATCAAATATACTTAAGGGACAAGAAATTTAAGAAAATCAAAAGGGACGATAAGTATTACAGAGATGGAAGAGTTTATACCTTCTCTCGCAGTTATGACAATGTTAAGACACCTGGTGAAGGCAAAAGACCAAGGAAAGAGACTTTGGAATTAACCACTGCCAGTAGTGTAACCTTTCTCTCATCAGTAGCCAGCTCTGTTGCTACGGAAGACTCAGTAGGGGGGGTGGAGACCGAAAATACGCCCAATCATTTTTTATTGGAAATGGAAAGACTCAGATTGAGTGCAAGATCAACACCCAAAGATCAAAAACAAGAAGGGGAGGAGGAGATGGCAGGAATACAAACAGAAACAAAAACAAAAAAACAAAACAAGAACCGGTGGGCAGAATGACCAGATCAAAGAAAACAGTGAATCAGTGAGCCTTAATGTGGCGGGGGGTGCAATGGAAAAGAAGCCATTGATTGTGAATCTGTCTGACAGAGTACTTTCCAATGATTACATTTTAGTTTTGAGTAAGGGACTAGGCTTTTGCCCCAATCAGTTGGGGAGGGGGGGATGTGGATTTATTTGTTGATTTGTCCAAATTCACCAGATTGTTATAACTGAAGGATAATTTTTTGCGGAACCCCTCTACTTTTGTTAAACCCCTGACTGTAAATGCCCCTTCAACACACACCGTACATGAAATAAACGCCATTCAAACAATGATGTCTGTTGAATTGGAAACATCAATTGACATGGACCTTGTCCGAACTGAATTAAATATACTGGAGGATGTGTCTGTTGATAGTGGGTTGAAACCAAAGTCGAAATTTATCCCTGTGGGTACACACCCCAACATAGATATTTTCAGAGACAGGGTCACACAAGGATTCCACCACCTACTGGAACATCCTATTCACCATAACTTGCAAAATTACAATTTAACATCTAATGCAAATGCAGCCTATTAGCAGATACATCATGCTATACCAAGTTATCAGCTAATCCCATCAAGGCACTTAGTCTACACATTAACATGAGACTTGTGGAATGGCGGGAGGTCGGTCTAATAAGTGAAGAGAAGTGTAGATACCTAACAGTTTTAGAACCATGTTTCCCCTGTATTTATATCTTGCCCAAAATACATAAGGGCGGCCCGTTCCACCAGGCCACCCTATTATCTCTGGGGTTAACTCACCCAAGGAGAAACTCTTTGAATATGTGGACCTTTATATACAGCCCCTGGTGCAAAATCTACCAGCCTATATAAAGGACACTAAAGATATTCTGGGGAAGTTTGAAGGCTTCAGGTGGTCTGAGTCCTTGATGTTTGTGACTTTGGACGTAACAAGTTTGTATACTTGTATCAAAAAAGAATTTGGGGTGAAAGCATTGCAATTCTCCTTGGCACAAAGGACGTCAGACCATTATTCACACAATGAGGTTTTACTTGAGATGACAGATATCATTCTGTCTAAAAACTTTTTCCTCCATGACTATGAATGGTTTCACCAAATACAGGGCACAGACATGGGCTCCAGGTTTGCTCCAGCTTACGCCGGTTTCTTTATGGGCTGGTTTGAGCGGGAGCATGCCTGGGGCCGGCATGCGGCAAGATGGATGGAGCATGTAATCTTCTGGGGCAGGTACATCGATAACGTTATTATGCTATGGGATAGACCTGTCCCAGAACTCGTGGCTTACCATGCTTATCTCAATGATAATCCTTTCAATGTTAGGTTTACCATCAGTCACAGTAAGGATGAAACTTTTTTTATACAGGATAGTCATATTCACAGTCGTACACATAGAAAGAGTACCGCCTGTAACAGCATATTACACTTCCAGAGCTCACATCCACAACATGTAATTGATAATATCCCCTATGGGGAAATGATCCATATGCGACGGAATTGTAGCACAGAGGAGGCATTCCTGCTAAACCTAGGGGAGACAGAGATGCGTTGTTTGGAGAGAGGGTATCCTGAGAACATATTGAGTGGTTCGCACAGAAAAGTAATGAAAGTCCAGAGATCAGCAACCCTAATGTTAAAACGCAGTAATCGGTCTAAACAAGCTCCACTTGCCTTCACTACACAATTTAGTGACCGCAGCAGCAGAGTGTACAATGTGCTTGGAAAACACTGGCACTTACTGGCGGATATACCAAGCCTGCAGGGTACCCTGACTAGTAAACCGAAGATGACATATGGAAGGGGACAAAACGTACGAAAAATACTGTGCCCCAGTTATGTTACAACTCCTAAATCCCAAATCTGGCTGACATCCACAATGACAGGTTTCTACACATGGTGAGAGTGTAATGTATGTAAGCTGGGTAAAAACAAGACCAAAAATGTTAGCTTTAACACCAAATGCAGAAACACCATAGATCATCGAATAAATTGCAACTCCAGATATATAACATATATATTAGGCTGCCCATGTGATAAGATCTACGTGGGCAGTACTAAAAGATCGCTTGATATAAGAATAGGAGCATGTGCGAGCACGTCGCAATGGTGACCTTAGATATCCCCTTACGTTCCATATGCAGGAAAATCATATTGCTGATGAAGATCTCTTGTTCATGGGGATAGACCATGTCCCTGCCCACCCAAGAGGTGGGAATAGGGAATTAGCATTATGGAAGAATGAGGCGGGTTGGATTTGTAGATTACGATGTGTAGAACTAGGTCACAACAGTGACGATGAAATGCACTACTTCCTGTAAAAGATCTAATCCTACCTAGAACTGTTGTTTTCAAAGCTTAAAATCAGTAGTTGCCCCCCTTTTCCTGTCTCCTCACTCACATAACATTTTGAAAATTGTGAGAATAGGAAATTACAGGGTTAAGTGACATATGTTTACTAACTGCACTAATCATGAGGTATGGTTGCAGTAAAGATTCCACTCTGACTGCAAAAATACATATGTCCACGCTTATATTACCTAGTTCTTGCCATAATCATGAGTCATACATTTGTCAAAATAATGATGTCTGTTCTGATTTTAAACAAATATGGGCTGATATTTGTTTAATCACTTATGACCCTTGTCTTTTATTTTTTATATTTTGGTATCCCGATGGGTTATTTGTGTAGAGTTCTTACCTACACTCTACTTGTTATCTCACATCTTTCTATTCATTATTTATGCATTGTGTATCTACTCCATTTTCATATAGTTAATGTCTTGCTCTACTCTTTAAAAGTAGGGGATGACGTGTTGTTTATCCGAGCAGTGTTATCTAAGGTCAATGAGGTTTTGCTCAAAGACCACTAGACTTTTTCTGAGAAAAATGTATGGACATTAACTACTGCATATCATTATATTGCGATCTTGAGGCTTGGAGATCCCAAAATACTTTGATAGACATTATCCCAGTCTAAGATGGCCGCCGCACTGTTATCAGGTATTGGGAGGTTAATCAGCAATAGAGGGAGCTCCTGACAAATTGAATGTGCACATCTTTGCCAAATGCCCCTTTAAACGGCTGTGGGGTTTCACGGCCTCAGGCCTTGAGCCAAGACTTTTTAAGACTGACGGCGCATTTGGATTGAGTTACGATGCCCGTTTCTAAGGGAATTTATCTATTGGCACCATTATAGTTGGGATTAGACATTAATGAATTTTAGATGCTGGCCCCTGCTTGTAGGTTCTCAATGTAACCATTTCTTCAGTGAGTATTGATTACTTACATATGAATTTTATCACTACAAGAATGCCGCCAGTCTTTTGGGTATGTATCACATGACCCTGACTGGAAGTTTCGGCTTTATCTTGCGCGGGTGTACGTTATTATTCGGTTTACCCACGTTATTTAAACCCCCACATAGGAATCGCTGTGGCTTGCTGCTCGAGGAAGGCCCGCTGCTGTAACGTTTCCCCGGTGCTCTTTGCGGATCGAAACAATTGAATTGCGGTTAGGAGGTCATCATCTGGGTTTTCCGTTTTCATTTTCTATTTTTGCTTTAGTGTTTTTAAATTTAGCTGAACTCATATGCACTGTGGAGTAATGAGAGGGAATGTTCTTAGTGCACATATCGCTACGGTTATTTGGATTGTGGTTACATTAGTCTTTTTACTGATATTTGGGGCCAATGATTTTTTGGTGCTGATCTGCCTATTCTTATTACGATACCTTACCGTCCGGTTGGGCGCTCTTAGGGGGTACGTAGGGAGGGCTATCTCTATGACCTAGGACTCACACTATGCGGCTGGACTGCATGGTTGTGCCTCTTGCACTTTTCTTGAAGGGTTGGGAGCACTTCCTCTGTCATTTGGATATCGACATAATGTATAATCCATGTTGTTCTCATCGATCCTTGGGCTGGCTGTAATGGATCCCCCTCACCATTGGCCTCATGCAGGTCATGGAACTTATGGACCCAAGGAGTATTCCTATAAGGCTTATTGTTTAGGGTCTGCCCAAACATAGTATATATCTCCTTGGGAGTTTATAATCATGAATTGCTTGCTGACTGGGCTTTATATCTCTTTCCCTTTTGGGCCCTAATTCTTCTTTTCTCAGTCTCATTTGGCTTCTAGCAAAGAGCTGTTGGATGATGGGATGTTGCCTTCACCTGAATAAATTGTAGGGAAGGTGAAACAACACATCTAGAAAGTTGAGACTTCATGGTTATCCTAGACACTATGGGGCCCATTAGGATGACGATCCCATTGTAGAAAGGGACCGCCCTCCATAAGGGCGGGGCTCCCGTTGGGGGAAATTAGGATGTGCCCGCCACAGTGGCGGGCGCATCCTGTATTTTTAACATTGTGGCAGGCGGTGCTGAAAGCACCGCCCGCCGCAATGGTAAAAGTACATGTTGTGCATTTCAAAGCACAACGTGACAGGCACTGCGCGGTGCCTGCCACGTTGTTCTTTGAAATGCTGGGTGGTACCATAGGTACCCCCCATGTGCACCCCCCACCCCCCCCCCCCCCGGAGTCCCTGGGGGCCGCAACGCGTCCCCAAAGCAGACTCTGCATGCCTTTCCTTGGCAGCAGTGCTACCATGGAAAGGCATTGGAAAAAGCCCATTCTAATATGCCTGGCGGTGTCTGATAGACACCGCCACCATATGGAACCCTTTTCCACCCGGTCGCAAGACGACCGGTGCGGAAAAGTGGTGCACCGTCTTTCCATCCGCCACGGACCCCCCAGCCATAATAATATGGCGGTGGGTCATTCTTTTTTTTATTTTTTTATTTTTAAAGACCTTTATTTCCATATAGTGCATGTACACAGCTTTCGAAGCCTACAACCCGGAGGCCAGCAGCATAGACATCAGGGCATTTGATTATATAGCACAGCCAGTGCCCGACAACCTCCTGGTTCGGTGACGTTTGTGGAGTAATATCAAATTGGCGCATTGCATTGCATAAAGACATGTATTTTCAATGATCCGGCTAGTCTAACAAAGGTCACTATACTTTTATAAACGAACCCCAGAACCAAACCTGCCTGTCTAAAGCCCCACCAAAATGCTGTATCATCATGGCAATGCACCCATTCCTACCCACAGCTACCCGCCCCTATCCAGAACTACCTGTGAGGAACACACACCAGCTTTATAGTAATCCCAGACTCACACACGAGGTCCTCAACTCCAACTAATACAGAACTACAGTTGTTCTCCTACACTCAAACCCATTCCTTCACAAGCATTCACACCTCCGCGCCACCCTGCCCCAACCACAATACAAATGGTTTCCATATATCTACTGGTCTGGACCTACGCGGCATAAGGTCCCAGTAATTAGTCAATTGGTCTCTGCAGTACACTGCTGAACGTACCCAGCCCGCCACTGTGGGAGGAGCAGTCTTCTTCCAATGCTTCGCTATTTGGCGTTTGGCTAGCAGCAGCAATAAAGCAGTTAGTTTCCGCAAAGCACTTGGGATGTCCAACACATGGCCCAAAAGTGCCAGTAGTGGACTCGGAGACAATTCCAGCTCAACAATCCGTCCTATGTGTCTCAAGATTTCCTCCCAATAAAGTGCCACCTGCCTACACTCCCAAGTCAGATGAAAGAAGTTTGCCTCAGTGGCCCAACATCTCCAGCAGTTCGCATCTGGCTGGAGACCCATACGATGGAGCTGCTTTGGGGTGCGATAAGTTCTGTGCGAGTAATTGAAGTGGACGAGCCTTAGTCTATAATTGGGGGACAAGTTCTGAAGTTGTGTGCAGCAGAAGGCCCATTGTTTTTCAGTAATATTCACGTCTGCTTCCCGCTCCAACTCAGTTCTTGACGTACTTGACAGTATTGGTGAATGTTCTTGTGTTATACTGTATATGCGGGTGATCAGTTTGCGAGGGGAGCCATTAGATAACACATCCTCCAGTGCCGACAATGGGGCCGGGGCCTTTGGAAATTTCGTGTATCAAGCCTTGCAAGCTGCCCGCAGCTGGTAGAACAGCAACATGTCAGAAGCCGTTGGCACATTCGAAGCACACATCTGCTGCAGCGTTAGGAATTCGTCATCTGGATATAAATCTCCAGCTAAGTTCAGACCGTGTTTACGAGCCCGATCTGTCACAGCTTTGTCCGTTAGTGGCCCCGGCATCAAGGGTGGATATAGCTCCGCGATTCCGACACTTTCAGCTATTTTCGACCAGGCCCCTCTCGTCGTGTCTACTGTATTTAAATCCGATGGGGATCTTTTGTATGGGTGATATAAAGTCGTACTGAGGGGGGTCAGAGCTGCTATGTCAATTTCAATTGCCACGTGGGGCTGATACGCAATTGGATGCTGCCAAAAGTGCACATATTGAGCCTGGGCACTGTATGCATATAATTCAAAGTCAGGGGCAGCCAGGCCGCCCTGACCAAAAGAGAGCGTCAATAGTTTCCAGGAGACCCTAGGCTGCCTACCCGCCCATATCAGCTCCAGAAATGCTGACTGCAGCCGCTTGAAAAAATGATTGTTGAAAGGCATGGGAATGTTTACAAACAGATAAAGCAGTTTGGGCAGGATTATTATTTTTACTAATAGCTATACGACCCGTCAGAGAGAGCAGTAGATGTCTCCATCTCTGTACCTTACCTTCTATCCAGTCCACAACCCTGCCATAGTTGGCCAGCCATATTTCCTGAACAGATCTGCTAATCCAGATACCCAAGTACTTATCACTGTCATCCGTCCAGGCTATAAGGAATTCTGTGGCACACCTTGCCGTGCCGTCAGTTAACGGTGCAAAAACCACAGGTAGCATCATTGATTTGGACCAGTTGACTTGTATACCCGTAAGGCCACCATACCTAATGAATTCCCGCATGAATGGGTCAAAGTTGTCTGCGGGATTGACTATGTAGATAGTCATGTTGTCTGCGTACATTGAAATAAGGAGGCCCCTGGAGGTGAAACTGATGCTGCGATCAGTGTGGTCTTGTCGCAATCGTGCTGCAAGGGGTTCCGTGGCTATTGCAAATAGAAGTGGCGACAAGGAGCAGCATTGTCTTGTGCCCCTCGTTATATCAAACTGCCCCGAAATCTGCCTGTTTATTTTCACATGT
This sequence comes from Lissotriton vulgaris, assembly GCF_964263255.1. Classification (NCBI taxonomy): domain Eukaryota; kingdom Metazoa; phylum Chordata; class Amphibia; order Caudata; family Salamandridae; genus Lissotriton; species Lissotriton vulgaris. The sequence continues at coordinate 835,330,458 of NC_141696.1, read as the reverse complement.
GCTGTGAGAGACGTATATAGGAGCTTGATTTGTTGGACGAATGATGAACTAAACCCCATGCGGGTAAACAGTGTAAATAGGAATTTCCACTCAAGGGAATCAAATGCCTTTGTGGCGTCTAGTAGAGCAGCTGCCGCCTGCACTCTGGGGTCTAAATAATGAAGCAGTCCGAAAAGAACTCTCAGGTTATGTGACGTTGCACGAACGGGACGAATCCCGATTGGTCAGATAGCGCTATCTGTGGGAGCATGGGTTTCATTCTTTCCTCCAATAGTTTAGCATATATTTTCGCATCTAGATTTATCAGAGAGAGGGGGCGGTATGACTCCGGGTTCAAAGGATCCTTATCTGGCTTGAGGAGAGTTATTATCATGGCCTCCCTTAATGTATGCGGCAATGTACCTGTCTCCATGGCCTCCATATATACCTGATGAAGTCTGCGGGCTACTATGTCTGCGTATTCTTTGTAAAAAGCAGCCGTTAGCCCATCTGGGCCCGGGGCTTTGTCAGTCGGAATGCCAGCAATCACTTCCTTTACATCCTCTATTGTAACTGGCTGGTCCATATATTTCCTGGCACCGTCATTGAACCACGCCAATGCAATAGTATCCAAGTATTCCACAACATCCTTATCACTGGGGTTTGTGCATGATGTGTACAGCTTTTTATAGTATTCCGCCATCGTGTGGAGTATGGTTTGCGGTACTCTCACCACATCTCCATCCGCCCCTGTTAGTTCCGTGATGTATTCTGCTCCACGCGGTACTCGCAGTAGCGATGCCAACATTTTGCCAGCTCTATCACCCTCCCCATATCTCCGAGCCTGGGCATATTTATTAAGGTATTTCACTTCTCTTTCAGCTTCTTCTTGAAACGCTGTTAGTTTTGCTCTGATCTCGGACTGGGTCAAAGGGGACGGACTTTCCCCATTGCTTCTTTCTAAACTGGCAATCTCCCTCTCCAGATCGCCCAGTGTGTTTCTAATGGACCTTAATACCCCGGTCTTGAGCCCCATACAGCTGTCTCGTGTCACCACCTTAAACGCCTCCCACAGGACACCAGGTGAGTCCACCGTACCCTCATTTAATTCAAAATACTCAGTCAATTTCTCTCTCAGTTCTTCTCTGAACACTTGGTCTAGCAATGCTCTCGACGGAAACCTCCAGCTGAAAGGCTGTACATATTGCGGTGGTATTTCTAACTGTACTCGCACAGGCGCATGATCGGAAAATGACCTTGGAAAGTGATCTGCTGCTGACACTTGCATGCATATCCCTGGACAACAAAAAATAGTCAATCCTTGTCCAAGCATTTCTGTACGCGGTCACACATGTACCCTCACGTTCGTCTGGGTTCAAGGCCTTCCAAGTATCCACCAAGCATTCCCCAGGCATCAAATCTTTTAATAGTTCTGCTGCATTAGGTTGGTGTTCGCGTGACTCTCCCTGTCTATCAGACATAAGGGATAGGACCACATTGAAATCGCCCCCCCCCCACATCAGTGCAACCTGTCCACAGGACTGTACCTTCTGTCATACATTGCTAAAAAAAAACCTGGGCTGTCAGAATTGGGACCATATACATTTACAATCAGGACAGGAGTTGTGCATAGCGTTCCCAGCAACAGAATATATCTACCCTCCTTATCTATAATGGATGTGTGCGTTTTCCATTGTAACCCCCTTCGTATAAGGACGGCCACCCCTCTGGCATAATTGGAGAAAGGCACCTCCACTATCTCACCCCAGCGATGATGTTTGCGCATACCAGTGTTGACAGAGGCCAAGTGGGTTTCCTGCAATAGGCAGATATCCACCTCGCGACGTATCAAATAGGAGTGTATCAACCTCGCCTTACGTCGATCATTCAGACCTCTGATGTTCCAGGATATACAGTTTATTGTCCTAATAGGGACCCCCATTCCGAAACAGACCTAGCTGCAATCACCCTCCCCACTGCAGTCCTTCGGAAGGACAGTTCAGGGCAACACAAGTGAACTGTAATGCAGAGCCAGCGTAACATCAAGGCACAACAGGCAATAAAAACATGCAAGCAGATGAAATTCCTCCCACCCGTTCCAAACCCCCTAACCTGTGGAACATACCCCTTCCAAACCCCAACCTTCCAGCCCTCCCCACCCACACCAACCCCCCAATCAGGTTGTGAGAAGCCCTCCCTCAGTGCCCTCATCAGAACAAAGAACAAGGACATGTTCAAAAACATGGGACTCATCCCTTGGGGCGTGTTGAGTGACCGCATTCCACCCCTGTACTTGTGACAGGGTGGCCGAGCTAACCATGCCACGCATACCCCTCTAGTCCTCAGTTCCAATTGTGGCCATTGAGCGAAAGTTAGTGAGTTTTTCAAGTACAGTTTGTAAGTGGACACTTCCCCGACCAACATTTGAACCAATGCCCAGACTATGAACCATCGCCACTCACCTTAGCCCACAGAGCATCGTGAAACAATCATCTTACCACACCATAAAAGATTGGACTCTTCATTCAATGTCACTCAGTCTATCGTCTGGATTTTCTTCTTCCGGGGCTTTCTGATTACGGTGTTCTTTTTCCTGCTGTTTAGCATATGCAAGTGCTGCGCCGGCATCGACGAAGAAAGTAGGCCTGCCAGGGCCCTGAACACGCAACTTGGCCGGGTATATTAAGGCGTATTTTGTGCCAATCTGCTGGAAGATTTTTTTAGCCGGAGCAAATTCCCTGCGGGCCGCCTGCACCTGCAAAGTGAAGCCCGGAAATAGCGCAATGTTGTTGCCACTGTACTGTATTGACCCACTCTCCCTAGCAAGGCGCAGGATGATGTCGCGGTCCCTGTAGTTGAGCACTCATGCCAGGATGGGTCTAGCTGGGGCACCTGGCTTTGGCCTAGGACCCAGTGTTCTGTGAGCCCTTTCGATAAATTCGATAAGGAACATAGGTGACAAGTCTGAGCCAACAGATCCTTGAACATAGTTTCCACATATTGCGCCATGTTTTGAATGTCCGTGGAATCCGCAATGCCTGTAATGCGTATATTGTTACGTCTCGATCTCGCCTCCAAATCCTCGTTCTTTTGTTGGATCAGGGCCAGGACTTTATCCATACCTTTTACTTTCCTTTCAATTTCGGTGTGGCCTTCTTATGTTTCGGTCACACACGTTTCCAGCACACTGACCCTCCCTTCCTGCTTATCCATCCGTTGTGTGATCCTATCCATACGATCAGCGAGGGTGTCCATTTTGGCATCTATACCCTGCAGGCCCGCTTTCAATTCTTGAAACATGGCTTTCACATCGTCTGCTGGCAGATGGCCCTGAGCGCTATCCTCCTCCGGTTCCCGCTCCGGCGCGCCCACCTCTTGCTGCTTATTCGTCTTTTTATCGAACGTTAGCTTTGGCTGTCTGGTCTTCGGCTTACCCGTTGCGACGTTCGCTAGGTACTCCTCCACCCAGAACGAGGTCATGCAGCGCGGTGTCCACCTACAGCGAAATCCTCCGCTTATATCGGTCAAAGCGGCTGCCACCTACAGATTCTCCTGCATGTCCAGTTAATGCAGAGTTATTGTCACTTTATGGCCCTGGCTGACTGGGTTGTGAGCATATATAGTATTATATAAAATACAGGACCTTCCCATCCGCGCAGCGGGCGCGCCGGTGGCGCGCCGGAGGCGCGCCAGAGGCAAGCCCGTCTGCGCCCGTCCGCGCCGGGACCGGGCCTAGGGCCACAACCCCTGCCCGACTGGCGCCAAACATCGACCGGACCTACACACACCAAGGATTACTGACACTCCGGCCACCACCCAACCCTTGCTGTGCTAAAATAGATCCTTCCGAAATTCACAGCGGCCTCGCTACCTACTGTCCCCATTGTACCTGCACAATACCTTTACGATTACCCGTCGCAAATACTAAACAAGTAAGGAACGAAAAGGCTGATGCTACAACTATCGCCTTGATTAACGCCCGCTCACTCTGTAAGCATTGGCAGGAGATTTCAGATCTCATAACTGATTTCAAACTGGATGTTCTGTTTGTTACAGAAACGTGGACTGATGAATCATCAGAGCCAGATTTAGCTATTGCAGTACCTGAAGGATATAAAGCATACCGCCAGGACAGATTCAGACAAAGAGGGAGTGGACTGGCCATAATAGCTAGAGATCTATATCTGTCAGAACAAATTCTATCCCATCCACATCCTGTGAAGCTATGCAGTTTGCCATCAAGTTATCACCCTTCTTCAACTTTAAAGGAATACTGATATATCGCCCCCCTGGAACGAAAACAGCATTCCTAACGAATATTAATACAATGATGGAATCAGTCGCCACTGAAAGTGCGTTTACGGTCCTAGGTGACCTGAACTTTCATTTGGACCAAGGTCATCTAACAGACACTGCTACCCTAATTTCCGACATGGAAATACTAGGGTTAAAGCAACGGGTTTCTTCCCCTACCCACTCAGCTGGCCACACCTTGGATGCCATATTTTCCAATGTAGAAGGCCTACAAATAACCAATATCTTACCCATGCCGTGGACAGACCACTATGCAATATTTGCTAAACTTACCACCAATACCCCTTCCAACAAGAAATCTACCTTAACTCCTCAAAAGCATTTTAAAAATTGGAAAAATATCAATCAGGACGACCTTAGGTTAAACCTGGACCACACTCGTCCATTGCTGTCCATCGAACCCAACTCTGCACTACTTCAATTTCAAACCTGGTTGGGCCAGGCTACGAATCAACTAGCCCCTACCAAAGTACTATCTAATAATAGAGCAAAACCCACTGCCCCTTGGTACAACGAGGAACTAAGGTCACAAAAACAAATTAACCGGAACAAGGAAAGGCAATGGAGGAAAACTTATGACACAGCCAGTAAAGCAAGCTACAAGGAATCACTGGCACTCTACAAAGCCATGATTACAAAGGCGAAAAAAGATTTCTACTCTGACCAAATCCAAAAAGCTAAAAACTCCAGCAGACGACTGTACCAAATCACCAAATCATTGTCAGGCAACACCCCGGATCTTACTCCCCCCCCCCCCCCCCCCCCCCGTCGCAGGCTTTATGTGACTCTCTAGCCTCCTTTTTCTTCACTAAAGTTGATGATATTTATCAGGCCTTCTCGGCAAAATCACCCCCTAGGAAAGATAATTCCTCCATACTACCTCCAGCTAACACGTTCCCTAGCTTTCAACCAGTCACAACGGACCATATAAGAACCATAGTGTCGACAATTAAATCAGGATCGGCCCTGGACCCTTGTCCATTTTCAGTGCTCCCGCCGGTAATGGAGTCCATTATTCCATTACTTACTCAAGTCTGTAACTCCATTCTGCTTTCAGGCACTTATCCAGACCCCCTAAAAAAAACCCTATTAAAACCCCTGTTAAAAAAACCCTCCCTTGATAAAAACGAGCTAAAAAACTACCGGCCCATTGCGAGTCTCCCGTTCGTGGCCAAAGTAATTGAAAAAGCCATGAACACCCAGATTTCTGAATACATCGAAAAACACCATCTCGTGGATGACACGCAATTTGGGTTCCGGAAATACCATGGGACAGAGACAGCCTTGATCAAGGCTGCTGATGATATCAGGGCAATCAGGGGTCAGGGGGGATCAGCTATCCTGGTAATGTTGGATTTATCAGCGGCCTTCGACACGGTCGACCATGCCATCCTGGTCGACTGTGTTGAGGGATTCGGTATCTGTCACTCTGCTAGAGACCTACTTGCCTCTTTTCTGGCCAGAAGAACGCAGGCTGTCACCCTAGGACCCTTCCAATCGGCACCACTCTCATCACCATGTGGAGTTCCTCAAGGCTCATCCCTTAGTCCGACACTATTTAACATCTATGTGTCGGACCTTGCTAATACCATCAAAGCACACGGGATGAGCCTAACCTCCTATGCCGACGATACCCAGTTGGTATTAGCTATCAAAGGCGACGGAGATCAAGTGGCCGAAAAATTCAAAAAGGGACTGTTAGATATAGGAGAATGGATGGCCACCAATTGTCTGAAATTGAACTCAGAAAAAACTGAGGTGGTCATCTTCGGACCTCTTCTCCCAGCCTGGCCATCAAGTTGGTGGCCAGAAGCTTTTGGCACCCCTCCATGCCCGACTACCAAAGTCAGGAATTTGGGGATCATCTTCGACGAAGGTCTAAACTTCATGGACCATGCATATAAAACAGTATCCACAGCTCATCTAAAGTTGAAGATGATTAGAAAAATTCGCCCCTTCCTCCCGGAGTCAGCTGTCAAAACATTGGTCAGTTCCTTAGTGCTATCAACCCTGGATTACTGCAATGGTCTTTTCCTCAATGCACAATCCAGAGTTATAAGTAAACTACAAACTATTCAGAACACAGCAGCACGTCTGCTCTCTGGTAAAAGTAAATATGAGCCAATATCAAAAAGTATAAAGGAATACCACTGGCTTACTATTCGCAACAGAATTCATTTCAAATCCTTATGCATTGTATACAAAGCACTCAAAAACCAAGGACCACACTTTCTGAAAGAGCAGTTGCAACTGTACAAACCAAGCAGACTGTTACGCTCAGCCACCCTCAACCAATTGGTTATTCCTCGCACCAAGACGGTGTCTTGGGTGATCGACGCTTTTTGGTAGCAGCCCCGAAGCTTTGGAATACTCTTCCCCAAAACATCAGGCAGAGCCCCTCCCTCCTTCACTTCCGCAAACTCCTGAAAACATGGCTGTTTGATCAGTGACTCCTCTTCCTCCCCCACTTTCCCTTTCACAAGTAACAGTTTTATCAGCGCCAAGACGCCTGAGGGTATTTGTCGCGCTTTAGAAATGTCAAAAATAAATAAATAAATAAATATATTAGAAGACAGAGCGAGGCAAGCACAGAACAATGTAAATGACCATTTACGACATTCCTGGCAACTCCCTATGCCGTGAATATCTCAGCGTTTCGGTAGGGAGCAGGGGCCCCTAACCACACGGATGTGGTGGCTCTCAGTAGAGTTGGTGTCAGAGATGATGATATACCAGGTGCGGCCCCTACTACAGAGCGGGCTTGTATAGTCAGTATCTGGGCACATCTGCTAATGGGATGCTAGGCACATCGCGAGTCTTTGCGTGGCTCCATTACTCACAGAGTGCTAAAATACCTTCTTTTGGGCAGTTGGCAGTAACAACGCGATCACGAGAAGACTGCGTATTCTACTCGCCACAGAAGACTCCGGGTTGGACAATCTCTACAGCACACCCAAATCCGGGAGACACATATATGGTTAGCATGGAGCGCTGCGAGCAGCCAAATCTTCTCTCTGCACCTCCCGTCCTGTCCCAGTCAGGCGGTGATCGCAGTTATTTAAAATGGCGGCCTCACTTCATGGGTGTCACCTCTTGCACACTTTCTATCAGCAGCGCAGTACATAAGCGAGCCTGTATCGCAATTTAAGTCCTGGGCTAGAGTTCTGCAGGAGTATCGCGTATTGCTCCGTAGCCCCCTGTGTATGATGCCGCATAGTCACTTTTGCATTTAGACACAGACTGCCCCCTGCTCACCGTGTCCCCTCGGCGTTTTCTAGTGTACAACTACGCAATCAGCAGACACTCGCCTCCGCTACATGGAAGAGCCCAGCCAGGGCTCCCCCTACATCCACTTGTTGTGCTGCATGGGTGCTGCCTCCGCTCTTGGCCCCCGCTGCGCCGCCCAGTAAGTGTCCAAACCGCCATTTCAATTCAATTCAATTCAATTGATTTATATAGCGCGCTACATACCCAGAGGGTCTCAAGGCGCTTGAAGAAGGGTGGGGAATTACATGTCGAAAATCCAAGTTTTAAGTTGCTTTCTGAATGCTAGGTGGTTCTGAGTGAGGCGAAGGTGAATGGGAAGTGAGTTCCAGGTTTTAGCCGCCAGGTAGGAGAAGGATCTTCCTCCCATGGTGGTTTTGTTGATGCGAGGTACAGCAGCAAGGGCTTGGTTGGAAGAGCGTAGCTGGCGGGAGGGGGTGTAGAAGGAAAGTCGTGTGTTGAGGCATTCGGTCCAAGTTCGTAGAGTGCTTTGTGTGCGTGGGTTAGGAGGCGGAATGTTATCCTCTTATTGACGGGAAGCCAGCGGAGGTTTTTCAGGTGACCGGAAATGTGGTCTTTACGCGGAATGTCTAGTATCAGTCTGGCTGATGCGTTCTGGATGCGTTGGAGTTTTTTCTGAAGTTTTGCGGTGGTACCGGCGTATAGGGTGTTTCCGTAGTCCAGGCGGCTTGTAACCAGTGCGTGGGTGACTGTTTTCCTAGTTTCGGTGGGGATCCAGCGAAATGTTTTTTTGAGCATGCGAGGAATATTGAAGCAAGATGATGATACGGCGTTGACTTGTCTGGTCATCGAGAGTGAGGAGTCCAGGATGACGCCCAGGTTCCGTGCGTGGTCCGTCGGGATGGGTGCTTTTCCAAGGGCCTCTGGCCACCAAGAGTCGTTCCAGGCGGAGGGGGAGGTACCTAAGATAAGGACTTCTGTTTTGTCTGAATTCAGTTTCAAACGGCTGTGCTTCATCCACTCGGCTACTTCTTTCATTCCTTCATGTAGGTTGGTTTTGGCGGTGTTAGGGTCTTTGGTGAGTGAGAGGATCAGTTGAGTGTCGTCAGCGTAGGAGATGATGTTGAGGTTGTGTTGGCGTGCGATGGCCGCGAGGGGGCTCATGTATACGTTGAAGAGGGTGGGGCTGAGTGAAGATCCTTGTGGCACGCCGCAAATGACTTCAGTGGCCTCTGATTTGAATGGTGGGAGGCGGACTCTCTGAGTTCTACCGGCAAGGAACGAGGTGATCCATTCCAGCGCTTTTCCTTGGATTCCGATGTTTCTGAGGCGTTGTAACAGGGTGCTATGACAGACTGTGTCGAAGGCTGCGGAGAGGTCGAGGAGGATGAGGGCGACTGTGTCTCCATTGTCCAGTAAAGTTCGAATGTCGTCTGTTGCTGCGATGAGTGCGGTCTCAGTGCTATGTTTGGCTCGGAAGCCGGACTGTGAGAAGTCGAGGGATTTGTTGGTTTCGAGGAAGGCGGCGAGCTGGTTGTTGACAGCTTTCTCGATGACTTTGGCCGGGAATGGAAGGAGCGAGATGGGACGGTAGTTTTTGAGTTCGGTGGGGTCAGCAGTGGGTTTTTTCAGAAGGGCGCTGAGTTTGGCGTGTTTCCAGCTTTCCGGGAAGGTGGCGGAGTTGAGGGAGCAGTTGATGACGTCTCGGAGGTGTGGTGCTATGATGGAGTCTGCTTTGTTGAAGATGTGGTGAGGGCATGGGTCTGTTGGGGATCCTGAGTGGATGGAGTTCATCAGGCGGATGGTGTCCTCAGTGGAGATTGGGTTCCAGTCATTAAGGATGTTCAAGGGGGGTGAAGGTACGGCAGAAGGTTGGGTGGGTTGGTTGTCGAAGCTGTTGTGGATGTCTGCGATTTTGTCGTGGAAGAACGAAGCTAGGGAGTCGCAACGGGTTTGCGAGGGAGTGATGTCGTTGGAGTTGGCGGTAGGGTTGGTAAACTCTTTGACGATGTTGAATAATTCCTTGCTGTTGTGGGCGTTGTTGTCTAGTCTGTCTTTGAATGCGGCTTTCTTGGCAGTCCGGATCAGTTGGTGGTGTATGCGGGTGGCGTTTTTGAGGCGTCCCTGGTGCTGGTGTTTGGGTCTTTTTTCCAGGCCTTCTCGAGGGAGCGACAGAGTTTCTTGGATTTCTTAAGATCATCGTTGAACCAGGGGGCGTTATGACTGCCTAGTTTGATTTGACGTTTTTTCAGAGGTGCTAGGTTGTCGGCGCTGTTGGTTAGCCATTGAGTGAGGTTAATGGCTGCTTGGTTGGGGTTCGAAGAGTGGGCAGGGGGGTTTTGAAGAAGCGATGAGGAGATCTGGTCGATGGTGATTTTGTTCCAGTTTCTTCGCAGAGTAGGTTGAGGATGGTTGTGGGTTGTGGTCTTTTTGTAGACAAAGTGAACGCAGCTGTGGTCCGTCCAATGGAGAACTGTGGTGTGACTGAAGGAGATATGTTTGCTGGAGGTGAAGATAGGGTCGAGTGTGTGACCTGCGTAGTGAGTGGGGGTATTAACAAGTTGTTTGAGTCCGAGGTTGGCGAGATTGTCCAGGAGGGTGGTGGTGTTGCTGTCGTTGGTCTTTTCCAGGTGGAAAATTGAGGTCTCCCAATAGAATGTAGTCTTCGGAGGGGAGGGCGTGTGGGGTGATAAAGTCAGTGATGTCTTCACTGAATTGTGCACGGGGTCCTGGTGGCCTGTAGAGGAGGGTGCCTCTGAGTGTGGTCTTGGGGTCGGTGTGGATCTGGAAGTGAAGATGTTCTGCGCTAGGGAGGTTGACGTCTGAGCTGGTTGAGATGCGGATGGAATTCACTCCTTCATCGCCATAGCCGCTACCACAGGTCCTGGCTCCAGCCGTCAGCACTGGCCGCGCCACCGGTCGGGGACAACAGCCGTGACCACGCCTCCGGATCTCTCAGATCGGGTCCAATTTCCACCACGGACGAAGGGGAGGTGTCCGCTCAGATTCCCACAGTGTGCGAGGACAGGGTGCAGCGTGTGGGACACGGATAATTGCCGGATATTTGGCTTGGCCGGCGGAGCTGCAGACTCAAGCAGCCATTCCGCGCTGCGGCCAAGCCACGCCCCCATGGCGGAGGGTCATTCCGGCACAGATGGCGGGCGGATCGCCCCCGCCAGGCTGGCGGTGCCTACCGCCGGCCTTGCGGGGGCGATCCGCCCGCCATCCTAATGGGGCCCCATTTGTGTCTCTCTTCCGTTCAGCCTATCACATGCTATTATTGAGAAATGCTTTTTAAGTGACTGAATTGACTGTAGGTAATTATTTTCCTTGTAGGTTCAGCAGTCTCCTATCCTTTACAACTAATCGTTCATCTTATTTGGCATCGCCTCTGATACGTAGATCACCATTTTACGTTTTGAAGGTACGTGTCATTCCAATGGGCCCCCTTTTTCCCAATTAGGTAATTGCCCATGATGCTGACTTCTCACCACTTTTAAGCGTTTTTTGAGATTTTTTTCCTTGATATATCTTATTGGGGCCTGAATAAGAATTAAAGGGTTTATAATTTTTCCTGCAGATTTGAACTTGCACTTCTCCAGGAAATAGATGGTGGCAGTACTGGACTCTTTATTTTGGGTTTGGTCTTTCAATCTCTTGCCCAGCAGTGCCCTGTATATAGACGGCATTAAAGAATATTGATGCGGTGTATTTAGCTTTGTTTGAACAAGGGTTCTGATGCAGTGTATTTAGCTTTGTTTGTTTTTTACTTACCTGAGGCCAAATTTGAACGTGCATGCTTATATCTATATCACAGATTTTGCCGGAAGTGAACACAGCTCTGAAAGGTATCTTTCTCTAGTTCTTCCCCAGTCCAGGAAGACATCTGATTTTCATCTAGTGGTAGGTATACACTTAACTGGCTGTACTCTAGTCTCTTACATGTGCCTTTGATTTAACCTGGAGGACCTATTGGCTAGATTAAGCTGTGTTGTCCCCATTTGCTTAGCTTGGATTTTTACACACTGTTGGAAGTCACGGAACGGAATGTGTTAATTGGCCTGATTGGGGCCTCCACTTAGTACGATGTTCCTGTAGGTTTCCCTATTTTTTGATGAGTAGATTCATATGTATAAATTCTCTCCCTCCCTTTTCTTTACTTGCTTTTGTTTCCCTGTCTGCCCTTCTTAATTTTAATAAATAAATAATCTCAGGAAATTAATCATATCTTTTTTCTGTTATTAATGATGGTTCATGATGAAAATGATTGATAAATATTATGTTCATATTTCCCAGTTGGGACTGATGGCCCTTGTCAGAGTCCTAGAGCAATATGAAATAGAAATAAGAAAAATTACAATTGTCCATCTGTCGGTTGGTTTGACTTTGTTGTGTATAATGCAAATATGTTTGACTCTCATGATATGTCATTGGGTCAAAACAAAAATGTGAGTATGTCGTGCCAGTACTTCTCTACGCGGACGACACAGTACTGCTGGCCCGTACCGGGGTAGGGCTGCAGAGACTCTTGGACGATTTTGGGGTATTTATGTCCTCCTTGGATCTACAGATAAATAACAAAAAATCGCACGTTATGGTTGCAGGGAAACGCCCAAAAACTGTAAAGATAAGAAAGTTTCTATGCAACTGTGAAGAGATCTCCAGGGTCCCGGTTTTTACGTACTTGGGCGTCATATTTGATGAAAGGGGCACTTGGGGCCACAATTAAATGCCAAAGGCTTAGCTGCCACCAGATCAACTTCTGCTTTACTGAGCTTTGCGAAACGATTGGGATCGCGCCCAGTAGAAGCCCTGTTGACAGTTTACAACTCAAAAAGCCTTTCAATAGCAAAGTATGGTGCTTCCCTAAGGGGTTATTTACCACAAGGCAAACTCCAGGTGGCGGAAAATAAATTCCTTAGATTCCTGTTAGTGGTCCCCCAATCAACCCCAGTACTTTCAGTGCACTCAGAGCTGGGTCTTGGCTTCATCAGTGATCAGTTACAACTGGCACCTCTGACCTGCTGGGCTAAGACCTGGCTGAATCCCGAAATTAGTCTAAACCATTCTATCCTTAAAGACTGTATGGCACTGGACAAAGTCAATAAAATCCCATGGTTGGTTTATATTAAAAACACTCTTTGTAAACTGGGGAGGCCAGAACTATACTTTGCCCCGAGTACCATCAAGAAGGGTGACGTCCTATGGATTAAGAACAATTTTTGGGGACGTGTGGAGATGGAACGGGAGGAAGTAGAGGTACAAAAACCGGGAGTCAGAGCTAATTACATTTTACAGACTACCCCTAAATTGGAACCCTATCTGAATATTGTGACCCGACCCTTCCATCGTAACCTCCTTGTGAGATTTAGACATAATATCATCCAGTATTCCTTGGGGAACTACCCAGTTTGGGAAAAATCAGATCCATCTATCCCCTGCAGCTGTGACAATTTCTCTGAACAGGCACTGATGCACTTTATTATTTTCTGTGGCCATTATGAGGAATGTAGGAAACAGTTTTTATTACCTATTTTGATAGAAACAGGGTTTACTCAAGTTCGGCCCGCACTCCGTTACCTACAGCTCTTGAGCAGCATCAGAGTAATATTCGGGGTCGCAAGTTTCTTGGTTGCTGCTACGCGTATTAAGTCTAAAAAACTGAAGCTAAATGTTTCTTGATATGTGTTAATTATTGCTATCCATTAGTTCCAAAGATGAAATGCTCTATCCTATGTAAATATGTGAAATTGTTCTCTTTAAACGTTCTTTTTAAATGTAATAACTGTTTTTAACACATGAATTGTTTTTAATACTTGAATTGTCTTTGTATATATGTGCTGGAATTTCTTTTATGATTTTAATTAATCGAATAAAGCTTGCCTTGACTTGACTTGACTTGTTGAATGTATTTATATGTTGTTTTATATTTGTTGCATAGTGTTTTTATATATGTATGTTTGTATGTTTTCTACTTAACAGCCCTGAAGAAGTCCTGCACTAGGACGAAACGCGTCAGCTGTACTGTGTGTGCTCTTTTTGAAAATGGAATAAAGGAAAAAAAAACAGATGAATTCTTCTTGTGTTTCTATTGGATATGTACTTCACAGTAGTTCCTATTTTGACCTATTGTTAATATGTGGTGCACCTTTGCTTTTTTGTTAAAATTGTCAAGTTCCTGAGGGAATAGGCATTGTAACGGTGGGTGCTAGTCGGTGTGCACACAGACCCTTGTAAGCATAGAAGGGATTATAACTTTGAGAGCGATAATAGGTTAGGTGCTGGCTGTGAGAAGGTTCCACTGTTAGCCTAAAACATTTTTATTTAAAATTAAGTAGAATATGCACTGGAGGACTCTGGATAAGTTTGAAGTAAGTTTATTGTAGAGAGTAAACGGTCTCATCCATCCAACAGCTTGAGCCAGATGCAACTGACTCTCCAACCTAACACTACATTCTATCACCATGGTGCTACTCAAATGGAAATAAGAAGAGGCACCATATGAAGCTGAGAACTACTTAAAGGCATATACATCTTTAGCAATAAGCACATTCTTACACACCTTCCCTCTATAAAACACAGAGGAAAACAGTGGGACGAATACACAAAACTGAGTAACTAAAAAACAATGAAAACCAATACAGATATACACAAGTAGAACATACCAATATTATTTCATGACAACGTCTTTGAACCTTAAAGGTTGTTTTCTTGCTCTTCTTTCACCTTGAAGAGCAGTCGGACATGTAGTGGGACAAGAGGTTAAATCAGTTGATTGCCTGCATGCCCATTGCTGAAAAAGGAACTGTTCTTGACCACTACCACTCTATTGAGATTCCAAACACGAGAATCTCCAGTTTTTATTGCATTAGTTAAAAGCTGGACAACTCTGTGTGGTCTTTGGAACAAACCTGAAGCTTTAAGCCCGAAGGGTGCCCTGATCATGACCAAATCACTCTTCTTTCCAGCCTAAATTGTTTTGTTTGGCCATGGCAATAGTCTCCTAAAGGACGCAGTTAAAGCGTTCCACCATATCATTCGTCTTGGGATGATAAAGTGAACAGCGTTTGTGTTTGATGGAACACCCTTGCAAGCACTCTTCCTTGACATTAGAAACCAATTGAACCCCATTATCCGTTAATAGAAAACCTGGTAGACCTTCTTGTGTAAAAACCTCTTTAAGAAAAGTAATAGCATGTTTAGTGTCAAAGCTCCTTGTGATCTTTATTACTGGCCACCACCTGGAGTACTTGTCTATGAGGACAAATACATAACACTCACCAGCTTTACTTTGTATGGGACCCAAGATATCTAATGCTACCTCCTCTCAAGGTCCTTTGGGGCATTCTCTGATGACCATGGGTTCTACCCTGGGTTTAGGACATTTTCCACTCAATGTATGTGGTATGCATGCTCTAACTAAACGTTTAACTTTATCTTTTAAGTAGTGCGTGTAGAAATGTCTAGAGACAATGGTAATTTTCGCCCCCCAAATCAAATAACAAACAAGTTTCACTACCATTAACCAACACTTCATCAAACGGACCCTTCTTATCATTATCGGAAACCTGTGATACTATTTGTCCGCAGTCAAAATCAGAATCAGTGTCACTATCATTATACATGTGGTGAGAGATTAGATTTACTCTTGTCTTACTTTTCTTGGCTTTGCAAACTGCAGTGAAATGCCCGATTTTTTTACAATTAGCACATGTGGATTTCAATGCAGGACATTTTTTATCATTAGCGGGATGACCAGGATTCCCACATCTGTAAGACTTAGGTTGAAAATTACATTTTTGAAAACTTTGATACGCATTCTTTTCTGATTTTACTTTATACCCTTTTTTAACATGTTTTTCATTTGAGGATGTCTTTACCTCATGCACCACATCACTCTTTGTTTCCTGTTTGGTGATGATTTTAACACATTTTTATGAATGTTCAATTTGTTTGGCAATAGTTATCACTTCTCAATCAATGACACTTGTAAAGCGCGCTACATACCCGTAGGGTCTCAAGGCGCTGGGGGGGGGGGGGGCGCTACTGCTCGAACAGCCAGGTCTTCAGCTTCTTCCTGAAGGAGAGGTGGTCTTGGGTCAGGCGCAGGTCGGTCGGCAGGGAGTTCCAGGTCTTGGCAGCCAGGTAGGAGAAGGACCTTCCTCTTGTAGTCGCTCTTCGGATGCGGGGGACGGCGGCGAGGGCGTGGTTGGCTGATCGGAGGTGGCGTTTGGGAGCGTAGAAGTTGACTCGGCTGTTGAGGTAGCTCGGGCCTTGGTCGTGTAGGGCTTTGTGTGCGTGGGTGAGGAGGCGGAAGGTGATTCTTTTGTTGACGGGGAGCCAGTGAAGGTCTCTCAGATGTCCGGAGATGTGACTGGTTCGTGGGATGTCGAGGATGAGTCTGGCTGAGGCGTTCTGGATCCGCTGGAGTCTCTTCTGGAGCTTGGCGGTGGTACCGGCGTAGAGGGCGTTGCCATAGTCCAGTCGGCTGGTGACGAGGGCCTGGGTGACGATCTTCCTGGTCTCGGTGGGGATCCACCAGAAGATCTTCCGTAGCATGCGTAGGATGTTGAAGCACGCCGAGGAGACGTTGTTGACTTGCCTGGTCATGGAGAGGGAGGAGTCCAGGATGAAACCCAGGTTGCGTGCATGGTCTGTCGGTTTGGGTGCGGTGCCCAGGGCGGGAGGCCACCAGGAGTCGTCCCAGGCGGAGGGTGAGGGGCCCAGAATGAGGACCTCCGTCTTTTCCGAGTTCAGTTTCAGGCGGCTGGTCGTCATCCACTCGGCTACCTCTTTCATCCCTTCGTGCAGGTTGGCTCTGGCGGCGGTGGGGTCGTTGGTCAGGGAGAGGATCAGCTGGGTGTCGTCGGCGTAGGAGATTATGCTGAGGTTGTGTTTGCGTACGATGGCCGCGAGGGGGCTCATGTAGACGTTGAAGAGGGTGGGGCTCAGAGATGATCCTTGAGGGACGCCACAGATGACTTCGGAGGCCTCTGACTTGTACGGTGGTAGGCGGACTCTCTGTGTTCTTCCGTCGAGGAAGGAGATGATCCATTCCAGCGCCTTGTCCTGGATTACGATGTTGCTGAGGCGCCGTACTAGGGTGCGGTGGCAGACCGTGTCGAATGCCGCGGAGAGGTCTAGGAGGATGAGGGCCGCTGTTTCTCCATTGTCCATCAGGGCTCGGATGTCATCGGTGGCGGCGATGAGGGCGGTCTCGGTGCTGTGATTGGCTCGGAAGCCGGACTGTGAGGGGTTGAGGGATCCGTTCGTCTCGAGGAAGGCGGCCATCTGCTTGTTGACGGTCTTCTCGATGACTTTGGCTGGAAACGGGAGGAGTGAGATGGGGCGGTAGTTCTTGAGGTCGGTGGGGTCCGCTGTTGGTTTCTTGAGTAGAGCGCTGAGTTCGGCGTGTTTCCAGCTCTCAGGGAAGATGGTGGTGTCGAAGGATGTGTTGATGATGTCTCGCAGGTGGGGTGCGATGACAGCGTCGGCCTTGTTGAAGACGTGGTGCAGGCAGGGGTCGGTCGGTGATCCGGAGTGGATGGAGTTCATCGTGCGGATGGTGTCTTCGGTGCTGATCGGGGTCCAGGCGTGGAGGGTGGTGGTGGGGGGTGGTTGTTCGGTCATGGTGTGCGTTGGTTGGTTGTTGAAGCTGTTGTGTATGTCCGCGATCTTGTTGTGGAAGTATGAAGCCAGGGAGTTGCAGAGGTCTTGCGATGGGGTGATGTCGTTGTTTCCTGCGCTGGGGTTGGAAAGCTCTTTCACGATGTTGAAGAGTTCCTTGCAGTTGTGTGCGTTGTTGTCCAACCTGTCCTTGAATGCTGTTTTCTTGGCGGCGCGGATCAGCTGGTGGTGTTTCCGGGTGGCCAGCTTGAAGGAGGTCCTGTTGTCCGGTGTCGGTTCCCTTCTCCAGAATTTCTCGAGGGCTCGGCAGTTCTTCTTGGAGCTCTTGAGTTCGTCGGTGAACCATGGAGCCTTCTTGCTGCCGGGTCTGCTAGGCGGGGTCCTCAGTGGGGCGAGTTCGTCCGCGCAGTTGCTGATCCACTTTGTGAGGTTGTCAGCGGCCTGGCTGGGGTCCGCTGAGCTGGCAGGAGGGTGCTGGCTCAGGGAGGTGGCGAGCTGGTCTGCTGTGATCTTGCTCCAGCTTCTGCGGGCGGCCTGTTGCTGGTGGTGGTGGGTCGTCGTTCTCTTGAAGGTGAAGTGGACGCAGCTGTGGTCCGTCCATTGAAGCTCTGTGGCGTGGCTGAAGTCGATGTCTGTGCTGGAAGAGAAGACTGCGCCGAGTGTGTGTCCGGCGAGGTGGGTGGGGGTGGACACCAGTTGCTTCAGTCCCAGGTTGGCGAGGTTGTCGAGCAGGGTGCTGGTGTTGTGGTCGTTGTTGTTCTCCAGATGGAAGTTGAGGTCTCCCAGGAGGATGTAGTCGGCGGAGGGGAGGGCATGCGGGCTGACGAAGTCGGCGATGTCCTCGCTGAATTGTGTGCGTGGTCCAGGGGGTCGGTAGATCAGGGTGCCTCTGAGGGTGGTGTTCGGGTTGGTGTGGATCTGGAAATGCAGGTGTTCGACGCTGGTCAGGGTGTTGTCGGTGCTGGTCGTGAGACGGATGGTGTTCCTGTGGATGATGGCGATGCCTCCTCCCATCTGGTTGGCGTTTCGGTCCCTCCGGACGATCTTGTAGCCCTCTGGGATAGCGATGGCGATGTCGGGAGCTGAAGAGGCGTTCATCCAGGTCTCCGTGAGGAAGGCAACGTCAGGGGCTGTGGCATCTAGAAGGTTCCAGAGTTCGATGGCGTGTCTGTGGACGGAGCGGGTGTTGAGCAGGATGCACTTGAGGTGGGTGCTGCTGGTGTTAGACTTAGCGGGTGCTGGTGCGAGGCTGGTCCGGATGCAGGAGAACTTGCAGGCGTGGCAGCTGAAAGGTCCGTGGGTGCGTCGTGGTGTGGCTTGGTGGCAATCTGGGAGTCGGCCGGTGTTGAGTGCGGTGAGGGTGGCGGCGGAGTACGTCAGGCGGGTTGGTCGGGGTCCTCGTGGGCCAGGGGTCCTGGCACTGGGCGCGGTCCAGGCGCGGACGGGCGTAGACGGGCTTACCTTTGGCGCGCCTTCGGCGCACAAACGGCGCGCCCGCTGCGCGTGACCGCTGCGCGTTCGCACGGTCGCCATTTAAGGCAAAGTGCGCGGGTGGGCGGAGCAGCTGGGAGGCGGGAGCGGGGAGGGAACAGAAGAGAAAGGGGCGGGGCTAATGGCGGTGGCGGGAAGCGGGAGCGGGGAGGGAGAGCGGAGGGCGGCGAGGTAGGCGGGCAAACAGGAAGGAGACAGGCACAATGCACAATGGGGGTCAAAACACTAAGAGGCAACGGCACAGAAAAATACAGGCAACAATTCTGGTCAAAACGGGGGAAAACAGTTAAGCTGACGATCTTACGGCACACAAAGAAACAAGCACAAATGTCGGGCAAAAACGGGTGAAAACAGTTAAGCTGACGATCTTACGGCACCCAAAGAAACAAGCACAAATGTCGGGCAAAAACGGGTGAAAACCAACGGGGATCGCTCAAGGCGGCAGCGAGGCCGGCGCTGAGGCAGAGGCAGGCACTGGGGGCACACGCAGCAGCTGGTAGCCGTGCGGCGCGGGGGTGTCCCACAAGTGGGTCACACTCACCTGCGTCGCACGGTCGCCATTTAAGGCCAAGTGCGCGGGTGGGCGGAGCAGCTGGGAGGCGGGAGCGGGGAGGGAACAGAAGAGAAAGGGGCGGGGCTAATGGCGGTGGCGGGAAGCGGAGCGGGGAGGGAGAGCGGAGGGCGGCGAGGTAGGCGGGCAAACAGGAAGGAGACAGGCACAATGCACAATGGGGGTCAAAACACTAAGAGGCAACGGCACAGAAAAATACAGGCAACAATTCTGGTCAAAACGGGGGAAAACAGTTAAGCTGACGATCTTACGGCACACAAAGAAACAAGCACAAATGTCGGGCAAAAACGGGTGAAAACAGTTAAGCTGACGATCTTACGGCACCCAAAGAAACAAGCACAAATGTCGGGCAAAAACGGGTGAAAACCAACGGGGATCGCTCAAGGCGGCAGCGAGGCCGGCGCTGAGGCAGAGGCAGGCACTGGGGGCACACGCAGCAGCTGGTGGCCGTGCGGCGCGGGGGTGTCCCTAACGAAGGATCTTTTTTTTTCCAAATAACATCCCTAACTTTTTGTACATTACAACCTAACATAAATTGGTCTCTTATCCTCTCTTCTAACAAAGCACCAAACTTGCATGAAGAGCCTAATTTTCTCAGGGCAGTAATATAATTCTCAACAGACTCACCATCATTTTGGCTTCTGCGACCAAAATGGTACCGCTCCAGAATTGTACTTACCTTAGGCAAGTAATGCCTATCAAGTTTCAAAATACACATTTCATACTCATTCAAATTAGAGTCAACAATTTCCGGTAAATGATCAAATACTTCTTGTCCCTCTGAACCGAGACAATGCAGAAGAAGTGCTGTTCTCCTTTCCGCACTAAAGGCCCCATTAGGATGGCGGGCAGATTGCTTCTGCCGGGCCGGCGATAGTCACAGGCGGGGGGCGATCGCCCACCATCCTTGCAGCAAAGACTCCCACCATATTACTATGACTGGGGGTCCGCGGTGGACGGAAAAACCGTCTGCCACTTTTCCGTCCGGTCGACAAGTCGACCGGGCGGAAATGGGTTCAATATGGTGGCGATGTCTGTTAAGACACCGCCAACCATATTACGATGTGGGCAGGAACATGCCTTTCCGTTCCGGCATTGCCGCCACGGAAAGGCATGCAGTGTTTGCATGCGCGGGCCCCCAGGGACTGGGGGTGGGGGGTGCACATGGGGGGTACCATTGCAATGTCCAACGTGGCAGGCACCGTGCGGTGCCTGTCACGTTGTGATTTGAAAGGCACAACCTGCCTTTGCGGCATTGTAGCTGGAGGTGGTTTCAGCACCGCCCGCCGCAATGTCACAAATGCGCCATGCGCCCGCCAGTGTGGTGGGCTCATCCTAATTGGTAGTGCAAGACCTCCGTACCCTCAGCGGGTGATCCTGTATCCCAGGGATATGGCGAGCGGATCAAGTCCGCCTGCCATACTATTGACCCCCCTAAGATTAGTTCACACACCTTGGAGTATCTTTCAAATACTTTTTTCCATTCCTGCCACCTAATGGGTGGATCACCAGGCGACGATAGGTAAAACGGTGGAGTAGTTACATTCTGCATTGTTGTATGCACCAAATAGGAATAAAATAATGTTAAAAAGTGATAAAGAATGATTCAAAGTAGGCAAGATTCATATAACCAACACATTCTAAAAGAGATTCTTAGTGCTCTTCTGCCCACCATTGATAAATGTATGGCAATAATAAAAAAAAATGGAAAACAAAACTATTTCCTAATAAGGAACTAACCTGAAAGGAAAATCGGAGGGTGGTTAAGCAAGAAGCATCACCATAACACCACAGCAAATGATTACTGGAAAGGACTGTTCAGAACATAGAGCAGTATGGTGTGCAAATACTATCATTGAAAGAAACCACAATAACGTTGGTTACAGGTAAACAATCAAACATAAAAAGGCATATTTTCGTGCTATATGTGTAAAGTCAACAAGAGATAGAATACAAAAAAATAAGGTTGATGAAGCAATCCGTAACTCACAAATGCTATTCTAATATTGACGATGTTCAGGTGTGAAAGTCTTGAATAAATAAGGCTGATGAAGCAATTCCTAATTCACAAATGTGAATCTAATATTGACGACGTTATGGTGTGAAAGTCTCTAACTCCAGACAAGGAATGTATTAAAGATGGCCGCCACGTCACGTACGCCGGGTAGAGACGTAACATGATGTCGTGATGTCAAACACAGAGAAGCAAGGATTCATACAACAGCATTCGAGAAGACCGGGATCCCACGAGTCAAGAACAAAGCAGATCAAAGTTCCATGCAAGTGCGTTTGAATCTTTTAAAACAAAACATGTATACATGTAAACGCTGGAACGTCTTAGTGTGATTTCAAAAGAGACGTTTGAAACTTGAGATAGTTAAAAAGGTGTCCAAAGCGCTTGAAGACCAAAGCCTCAATAACGTGACACGGTAAAACCTGTCCAGCTTATCTCAATTGTTCCTGACACTCTTAAAGGTCATCAGAAAGAGAGCTAAAAAATTAAAACCAGAAACAGGACGAATTTTCCTCCGCACTTCGAACTGTTTGTATCACAGGCAGGTCATAGCACTTCAAAACGTCATCCGAATGAGCTTCTTAAATTAAATTTAGAAATTAAAAAATACGATGGCAAGACTACTGCAGTACAGACGTGTAAACATGCAACAAGCTAGCTTATTAAACCTATTGCTCAATCAATCAATCAATCACAGAATTTGTATAGCGCGCTACTCACCCGTGAGGGTCTCAAGGCGCTGAGGGGGGGCGGGGGGTTGCTACTGCTCGAACAGCCAGGTCTTGAGTTGTTTCCTGAAGGAGAGGTGATCCAGGGTCAGCCGTAGGTGAGTGGGGAGGGAGTTCCATGTCTTGGCTGCCAGGTAGGAGAAGGATCTTCCTCCGATGGCGGATTTCCGAATTCGTGGGACGGAGGCGAGGGCGAGGCTGGCGGATCGGAGCTGGCAGGTGGGTGTGTAGAAAGTGAGGCGGCTGTTGAGGTACTTCGGGCCCATGTCGTGGAGAGCCTTGTGTGCGTGGGTGAGGAGTCTGAACGTGATCCTTTTGTTAACGGGGAGCCAGTGCAAGTCTTTCAGGTGGGCAGAGATGTGGCTGCGGCGAGGGATGTCCAGGATGAGTGGTGCTGAGGCGTTCTGAATGCGCTGGAGTCTTTTCTGGAGTTTGGCTGTGGTTCCAGCGTAGAGGGTGTTCCCGTAGTCCAGGCGGCTGGTGACGAGGGCCTGGGTGACCGTCTTCCTGGTTTCTGTGGGGATCCATCGGAAGATCTTCCGGAGCATGCGCAGGGTGTTGAAGTAGGATGATGAGACTGCGTTCACTTGCTTGGTCATCGTGAGGGAGGAGTCCAGGATGAAGCCCAGGTTGCGTGCGTGGTCCGTTGGTTTGGGCGCGCTGCCCAGGGCAGGGGGCCACCAGGAGTCGTCCCACGTGGAGGGAGATGGTCCGAGGATGAGGACTTCCGTCTTGTCTGAGTTCTGTTTCAGACTGCTGATCTTCACCTATTCTGCGACGTCTTTCATACCTTCCTGGAGGTTGGCTTTGGCGGTGGCGGGGTCGTTGGTGAGGGAGAGGATCAGTTGGGTGTCGTCGGCTTAGGAGATGATGTTGAGGTTGTGTTGGCGTGCGATGGCTGCGAGAGGGCTCATGTAGACGTTGAAGAGGGTGGGGCTGAGTGAGGATTCTTGCGGGACGCCGCAGATGACTTCGGTGGCCGCGGAGCGGAACGGGGGGAGGCGGACTCTCTGGGTTCTTCCGGCGAGGAACAAGATGATCCACTCCAGGGCCGCTCCTTGGATTCCGGTGTTGCTGAGGCGCTGTATCAGGGTGCGGTGGCAGACGGTGTCGAAGGGCGCTGAGAGGTCCAGGAGGATGAGGGCAGCCCTTTCCCCGTTGTCGAGCAGGGACCTGATGTCATCGGTGGCTGCGATGAGGGCGGTTTTGGTGCTGTGGTTTGCTCGGAAGCCGGACTGTGAGGGGTTGAGGGATCCGTTGGTCTCGAGGAAGGCGAAGAGTTGTCTGTTGACGGTCTTTTCAATGGCTTTGGCTGGAAAGGGGAGGAGCGAGATGGGGCGGAAGTTCTTTAGGTCCTTGGGGTCCGCGGTGGGTATTTTGAGGAGGTCGCTCAGCTCGGCATATTTCCAGCTCTCCGGGAAGGTGGTGGTTGCGAAGGAGCTGTTGATGATGTTCCGGAGTTGGGGTGCGATGATGAAGTCGGCTTTGTTGAAGATGTGGTGTGGGCAGGGGTCGGTGGGGGAGCCGGAATGGATGGTGTTCATCATGTGGGTGGTGTCTTCGGTGCTGACAGGGGTCCAGATGCAGAGGGTGGCGATTGGGGGCGCTGGTTCGGCGGTTGTGTGCGTGGTTTGTGCGCCGAAGCTGTTGTGAATGTCGGCGATCTTGCGGTGGAAGAACAAGGCGAGATAGTCGCAGAGGTCTTGTGAGGGAGTGATGTTGGTGTTGCAGGCGCTGGGATTTGAGAGCTCTTTGACGATGCTGAAGAGCTCCTTGCTGTTGTGGGTGTTGTTGTCCAGTCTTTCTGTGAACGCTGTCTTCTTGGTGGTGCGGATCAGCTGGTGGTGTTTGCGGGTGGCATTCTTGAGGCCAGTCTTGGCGCCAGGCTTTCTCGAGGGTGCGGCAGGTTTTCTTGGAGTTTTTGAGGTCAGTGGTAAACCACAAGGCTTTCCTGCTGCCGGGTCTGCTGGGAGGGTTCTTCAGTGGTGCGAGTTCGTCGGCGCAGTCTGTGAGCCACTGTGTGAGGTTGGCTGGCTGCTTCGTCGGGATCCGTTGTGTTTGTGGGTGGGTTCTGGCTGAGGGCGGTGGAGAGCTGGTCGGCGGTGATCTTGGTTCAGCTTCTGCGGGGAGCCTGTTGTGGGTGGTGGTGGGTCTTGGTTCTCCTTAAGTTGAAGTGGACACAGCTGTGGTCTGTCCAGTGTAGCCCGGTGAAGTGGCTGAAGGAGATGTGCTTGCTGGGGGAGAAGATTGGGTTAAGCGTGTGGCCGGCGTAGTGGGTGGGGGTGTTCACCAGTTGTTGAGTCCGAGGTTGGCGAGATTGTCCAGCAGGGCAGTGGTGTTGCAGTCTTTGTTGTTCTCCAGGTGGAAATTGAGGTCCCCTAGGAGGATGTAGTCAGAGGAGGTGAGGGCGTGCGGGCTGACAAAGTCTGCGATGGCTTCGCTGAATTGTGTTCGTGGACCAGGAGGTCTGTAGATGAGAGTGCCTCTGAGGGTGGTCTTGGGGTCGGTGTGTATCTGGAAGTGCAGGTGTTCGGCGGCGGTGAGGGTGTCGTCGGAGTTGGTCGTGATGCGGATGGTGTTTCTGTGGACGATGGCGATGCCCCCTCCGGTTTGGTTGATGCGGTCCCTCCGGGTGATCTTTTAGCCGTCCCGGATGGCTATGGCAATGTCGGGGGCTGAGGAGGCGTTCATCCAGGTTTCTGTGAGGAAGGCGACATCTGGTGATGTTGTGTCGAGGAGGTTCCAGAGTTCCATGGTGTGCCTGTGGATGGAGCGGGTGTTGAGCAGGATGCACTTGAGGTGGTTATTGCTGGTGCTTGGCTTGGCGGGTGCAGTGTTGGTTCAGAGGCAGGTGAATTGGCAGGCGCAGGGTCCGTGGGTGCGCTTCGGGGTGGCTCGGTAGCAGGCGGGGTTCCGGCCGGAATTGAGTGCGTGGAGGGTGGCGGCGTCGTAAATTCGTCGGGTGCGCTGGCATCAGGACCAGGGGTCCTGGCGCTGGGCGCGGTCGAGGCGCGGACGGGCGAAGACGGGCTTGCCTTTGGCGTGCTTTCGGCACACAGTCGGCACGCCCGCTGCGCTTGCGCGCGGGCTCCATATGAGGTGAAGTGGGAGGGAGGAGCAGCTGGGAGGCGGGAGCGAGGCGGCCAATGGGGTAACAGAAGGAAAAGGGGGCGGGCCACGAGGGAGCAGCGAAGGGAAGCGGGGAGCGGGGGGGCACACAAGTGGGTACAATCCTAGGGAAAAAGGCACACAACAGAGATAATACAGAGGGAGTACAATAAAAACAAAATAAACTAAATGACGAAAATGAGACGAAATCCGGAGCACAACGGAGGAGGTAGAGCGAGCGGTAGCGAGGGGGCACCGAGGTCAGGGACGGTGCTGGGGCAGAGACCGCGCCTGCAGCTGGAGGGCCGTGCGGCGTGGGGGTGTCCTGGGAACACTGAGAACGCTGCTCAGATACACTCAGCTGGTCAATAACTGGAACATAGTTTAACCCTTAAATGAAAGTGGCTTATGGCTTGTGAGACACAAAAGAAGGCAGAGAGAGATAGTAACACCTAGCTTATGAGCCCGCAGCGAACCTCCCAACCTATTGTCTTACACAAAAAGGTGAGGAAAGCAGCGAATGCTCCTAACAAGAAAGAAAGGAGTAATATGAAAGATCCCACATTGAGGCCTCCCAACCAAAACTTGTAATAATAAATAAGGTGAGGCATGTGGCGAATGCTCTAAATCTCTCAAAAATACATCAAATAGTAACTCACATGGTATATAGAGCCTAGAAGCAGGAATAGCTGTTCTTTGAAAGGAATTCTGAAGATGAAACACTTTGTCATATTTCCTAAAGATATTTAGACCAGTGAACAGTCTAAATATTGAGTTTTTAATTCCGACATGCAATAATATCGAGTTGGAAATATTGTAGAGACACAATAACGAAATCAAGAATATTGACGACCAGAATATCGACTTGAAGGTAAGAAATATTGTTTTTGTTAATATCGAAGTTAGTAATATCGATAGCAAAAATATTGGTTACTAATATCGATATTTATATTAATGTTATGTATTTTATTATGTATTTTATATGTTTGTGTTTATATTTTTTGTTAATTATTGGACTAGTTTTAGAATATATGTATAACATTTTTAGAAGTTAGTATTTTTTTTAAAAATAAATTATGCGTTTTAGTATCGCAGCAGGTTGTGGGTTTATAGGGGAATAGGGTGGGGAGTAATTTAATTATTATTATTATTAAATTTCATAAAGCGCGTAGTCACCCGTAAGTATCCCAGCGCTAAGATCCATTCAACTGCGGGTAAGTGGGGGCAAAGGGGAGAGGTCAGAAATTAAGGAAAGAGATGAGTTTTCAGCCGCTTCCTGAATCGGAGATAGTCTGGTTCTGTTCTCAGGTCGCGGGGTAATGCGTTCCAAAGGCGTGCAGTGTGGACCGAGAAGCGCCTTCCACCCGTGCGTGCCTTCTTGACTCTGGGGATGATGATGAGATATTCCTGATTGGATCGGAGGGATCTTTGTGCTTTGTATGGTCTGATGAATTTTCTTAGAATAGGGGGGCCTTTGTTTTGAAGCAGTCTGTGGGCCAGGCAGAGGGCTTTGAACTTCACTCGCTCTCTCACTGGGAGCCAGTGAAGAAGCTTCAAGGCTGGTTTGGCCGAAGCTCTGGCAGGAGTATTGGTGAGGATCCGGGCAGCGGAATTTTGGATCCTTTGTAGCTTGTTCAGGGTTGCCTCAGGGGCGCCTAGGTAGATGGAGTTACTGTAATCCAGCCTTGATAGTATCAGGCCTTGGATTAACAGTTTTTGGGAGGTGGGAGGAAGTAGAGGCAAGATCTTTCTAATCGACTTGAGGAGTCCAAAGCACGTCCCGGCTACTTTTTTGGCTTGTGTCGTGAACGACAGATCTTTTTCGAGCCACATACCCAGGCTTTTAATCTCGGGTTTCGGGTCTGGAGGCATACCCAAACAAGGGGGCCAGATGTTCTGTGAAAGGGACAGCCCCTTCTGACCAAGGAGGAGAATGTCAGTCTTAGAACCGTTAAGTTTTAAAGATGAGCTGTTCATCCATCCTTGTATCTGCGTCAGACAGTTGTATAGGTCCGCAGGTTCTTGACTTGGGTGAGATAAGGACACCACTAATTGTGTGTCATCAGCATAGCTGACGATACTCACTCCGAACGGGTTGACAACCTCCTCCAATGGGGACATGTAGATATTGAATAATGTAGGGCTCAGGGAAGAACCCTGAGGCACGCCACATTGGAGGGGTGTTTCGGAGGAACGGGTGTCATTCTCCCAAATCTGAAAAGAGCGTTGGCCCAGAAAGGACGAGAGCCAAGTCAGTGCGGTTCCTTCCACACCGACAGTCCTGAGTCGGTGAATAAGGAGCTGGTGGTTGACGGTGTCGAAGGCCGCACTGAGGTCCAGGAGGATCACTGCCACTGATCCTCCCGCGTCCAAAAGTGCTCTGGCCTCCACCGCTGCGAGAAGGGTGATGTTGGTACCTTGCCCTGGGTGGAATCCCGTCTGCGAGCTTTTAAGTTTTTTATTCACAAGCTTTTCGGCAATCTTACTGGTTCCAGGGAGAAGGGAGATAGGCCTGTAGTTGGCCAGGTCCAAAGGGTCCAGGGATGGTTTTTTTAATAGAGCCTTGATGACTGCAGCCTTCCAGCTAGAGGTGACGACTCCCTGTTGCAATGAGGCGTTGATAAGATGGGTAAGGGGGGAACGATGGTGGGTGCTACTTTCTTGAGGATACGTAGTGGCGCGGGGTCCCTGGGAGATCCGCTTTTGATGGTATTTAGCGTGCTTTCGACCTCTTCGACAGTCACTGGTCCCCAAGAGGTTAGACGGGGGGAAGTAGGAATAATATTAGTCTCTTCTTCCTCGCTCGAGTTTGTGGTTGGAATAGAGTCAAGGATTTTCTGGATCTTCTCCTTAAAGAAGTTAGCTAGTTTATGACATTTTTCCTCATCTGCCTTGGGGTCTGGTGGGTTTCTAGGTCTGGGGTCTGGGACCTTAAGGAGTTCTTTTAAAATAATAAAAGATTCCTTGCTGGAGCAAGAGGAATTTTCTATTCTTTCTTGAAAGAATATACTTTTTGTCTTGCGAAGGGCGGTCTTATAAATTTGTAATGAGGAGTGGTAGGCGTCCTTCTTTACATTAGACTTATCCTTCCTCCAGGAACGTTCCGTTCTTTTACATTCCTTTCGCAAAAGATTGAGCTCCGGAGTGTACCAAGGAGCAGGGCTCACTCGTTTGGTATGTTTGAAAGTAGTAATTTTGAGGAGGAGTTTGTCCAATGAGGATGTGACCCAAGAATTGAACTGTTCATCTGCAATGACTGGGTCGGTGGAGAGGGCAGGGATAGAGTTCGTGAGAATGGTGGCCCATTCATCTGGTACAAGCTTGTGCCATCGTCGGTCAGTAACCCGAGTTTTTGAGGGTTGGGAGGGTAATATGAAGAAATGCCAGGAGATAGGGATTAAGAAGTGATCTGTCCAGGGGAGAGGAAGGGGGGGCCAGTGGTGATGTCCGTGATGTTAGTAAGGACAGGATCCAAAAGGTGTCCCTTGTCGTGGGTAGGTCCGTTATTGACCAGCCGGATGTTAAATGACATGAGGTCCAGAAGGAGATCAGACGCTGTCAGGTCTGTGGGGTCTGTAAGGTGGAGATTGAGGTCGCCCACGAGGAGGAAGTTGGGGGCGGATTAAGCTAATTGTGACACCGTGTCAATGAGAGTGTTAAGGAATTTCCCTGGTGTTCCCGGAGGACGGTAAATCAACAGTCCTGAGAGGGAGTGTGCCGGGGAAGTTTGAAGGGCGAAGTGGCAGCTTTCGCAATCTTCAATGTTGGCATTGCTGGTTCTACAGACAAGGTGTTCTCTATGGATTATTGCAAGCCCCCCTCCTCTACCTCTAGGCCTATGAAGAGTTTGAATAAGATAGCCTGGGGGTAGGGCGTTGACAATGTCAGAATCTGACCAAACAGAGAGCCAGGTTTCTGTGAGAAACAGTACGTCCAGACCTTGGTCCTGTATCAGCAAGTTGGTTTCTTGAGCATGTTTGGGGAGGGATCGGCAGTTAAGGAGGCCCATCTGTAGTCCAGGCTTGCCCGAGATCTGAGCGACTGGGTTACAGCGTGCACAATTGATATAGGGTTTACCTTCTACGTGGATGTAGTGACACTCCTGATTTTTTTCCGGGTGGAGAGCCCGGAGCATGTCACTTGTGTACACCAAGCGGTCGAGAGGCGAATCCGGCAGAGTCCCTGGGCCTGGGTCCGACTGGGCCCGGACGGGCCCAGACGGGCTTGCCTTAGGCGCGCCTTCGGCGCGCTGACGGCGCGCCCGCTGCACGTACGTGAAGTGCACATGTTTATGTAGGCGGAGGGGGCGTGGCCTCGAGCGAGTGGGCGTGGCCACAGGACCGGCTCACTCGCTGATGGCGGCGAAGAACTGGGCGTTCCCGCTGCAGCGTTTAGCTCTGCTGCGTGGCGGTGAAAAGGTAGGAGTTAAGCCCCCGGTAGTGGTGCAGTCGAGGTAAGAAGGTGGAATTTACAGTGGCAATTCAGAAACACACAAATAGTAAAATCAAACGCAACTTTAGTTAAAAATGCTCCCGGCTGTGCCTCAGGAGTAGAATCTGACCAGAGCTCGCATTCAGCTCGGTTTTTGTAGGCGGAGGGGGCGTGGCCTCGAGCGAGTGGGCATGGCCACAGGACCGGCTCACTCGCTGATGGCGGCGAAGAACTGGGCGTTCCCGCTGCAGCGTTTAGCTCTGCTGCGTGGCGGTGAAAAGGTAGGAGTTAAACCCCTGGTAGTGGTGCAGTCGAGGTAAGAAGGTGGAATTTACAGTGGCAATTCAGAAACACACAAATAGTAAAATCAAACGCAGCTTTTGTTAAAAATGCTCCCGGCTGTGCCTCAGGAGTAGAATTATAGTAAATTAATGAATTTTTTTGGGAATTAGTAATTACTTTTAAGTAAATGTTGCGTTTTAGTTCTGTAGTGGGTTGTGGTTTTATAGGGGAATAGGGTGGGAAGTAATTTAATTGTAATTAAGCAATTATATATTTTTATTTATTGGTATTGATTATTAATGTTTTGTTAAATAATTATTAATTGGTAATTAATGTGTATTAATTGGTAATTATTTTTTATTAATTGAATAATTGGTAATAACGTTTTAATAATTAATATTTTCTTGTTTTGGAGAGTAATTTATTGTTAGTACATTAATAATTGGTAAAAATGTTTTGAGTAATTATTATTTATTGGTTGTTATCAATAAGTGCTTGTTAATTAACTATTATTTTTAAATATATTTTAATATTTATTGTTTTTGGTATTGGAAATTAATTATTTGTTATTCAATAATTATTTGGTAATTCATTTTTAATAGTTATTATTTAATTGGATTCATCATCAATTCGATTGTTAATTAATTATTAATTGGTAAATATTTGTAAGTCATTTTTTATTGGTATTGTTAATTAATTTATTGTAATTTAATAATTAAATATTTTTTTTTTTTTAAATATTTAATTATTAGTAACTTATTTTTACCCCTACGCTATCCAACACTTTCCCTACTGTTGCACTCTCTGGAGTGGGAATAGTAATTTGTATCCCTACGCTAGCCAACACTTTTCCTACTGGTGCACTCTCTGGAGTGAGAATAGTAATTTTTACCCCTACGCTATCCAACCCTTTCCCTACTGTTGCACTCTCTGGAGTTGGAATAGTAATTTTTACCCCTACGCTATCCAACACTTTTCCTACTGTTGCACTCTCTGGAGTTGGAATAGTAATTTTCTAACCCTACGCTATTCCACACTTTCCCTAATGTTGCACTCTCTGGAGTTGGAATAGTAATTTTTACCCTACGCTATCCAATACTTTCCCTGCTTTTGCCCTCTCTGGAGTGTGAATAGTAATTTTTACCCCTATGCTATCCAATATTTATTGTTTTAGTTAATGTAGTGTATAATGTATTTAAATCTTTTAAAGTTAATTTGTTATATATATTTCTTATTTTTTTAATTATATTATTGTTGTATGTGTATGTATGTATTTATAATTTATAAAATGTTTTTTTTACAATTTATACGTTTTTACAATAATTAATTGTAAATATGATTAAGTATATATATTATATTTTATATGTATATGTTTATTTTTATTTTACATTATATGTATTACTTATAAACACATTTTTAACTGTGTTTATTTTAAATATATGTATTATTTACTTTATTTCACTTTATTTTTAAACATAAAAAAACGATATTGTTAACAACGATATTTTTGACAATGATATATTTTTATGATATTTTTGTACCATAATTTAGATGGGACTTCGATATTCTTGATGTCGAGATTTCGGCTCCAATATTTTTGACGTCGATATTCTGTCAGTGATTCGTTGAGACCCTACTTTTCTCTTCAAAGTACGCAGAGTAGGTTTCTTTCACTTGTAGCTAGTGTAAAATTAAGTAGATATGCACTGGAGGACTCTGGAAAAGTTCGAAGTAAGTTTATTGTAGATTGTAAAAAGGTTTCATCCAACCAACAGCATGAGCCTGATGCAACTGACTCTCCTACCTAACATTACATTCTATCACCATGGTGCTACTCAAATGGAAATAAGCAGAGGCACCAAATGAAGCTGAGAACTACTTAAAGTCATATACACATAAAGCAATAAGCACAATGTTACAGATAGTAACACTTAAACATCCACCAGGCTAATATGAAACAAATCTGATCTTAGACTGGAAGCCATGATACTGTCCTTCTTGACTGAGAGACATGATGCTTTCATATCAGCTCCACAATCAGGGGCTTAGCTTCAAGGGGGGTTTGGGGGTTTCACTATTAGACCTGGCATCCTTGGTGTGGTTTTCCACCTAACTTTTTTTGCCTTCAACCTTCCTGTTTGCTGACTTCGTTTTTGATGGCTTGTGATCTGCACACTTTACCTTTGCTAACCAGTGCTAAAGTGCTTGTGTTCTCTCCTTAAAGCAGAGCTAACTTATCCCCCAATTGGCCAACTTAATTTACTTGTAATTTCCTAAGAATGTGGCACTACCTGTGTCCAGGGCCTGTATATTAAATGCTACTAATGAGACAGTGCTGTCTCACTAGTAGCATTTAATTAAAGGGCGTTGTTTTGTTTTTTGTTTCATAAAATGATAATTTGCCTTTAGCATCACAGAACCGGAGCTATCGAGATTTCTGTACTAGGTGATTGATATTGATGTACTGTCCAATGTTTTGTTGGATTTTTATGTATTGTTGTAAGGAGTGTCGTTTAATATAATAATGTTTTGGTATCTCTGTCTTGTTTAATGGTTTGTGATAAATGAATGGTCTAACAGATGAATATTTCATCTTGGTAATTTTTGAAAAAATTATACAAATCAATGAAAAATATAATATATGGTAATATCAAGTGTTTTGTGTGATCATGATGTGAGATGGTGAACTGGTATCAGTAGTGGCATGTGTGTAGTTGTTTGACTAGGGAGCCTGCAACACTAATTGTGCCAGCCACTTACGTAGCACGTTTGACTTGGTTCAGGCCTGCAATTGCTGCCTGTGTGTGCAGTGTTAAACTGCCATTTCGACTTGGCAAAATAAACCTTTTGCCAGGCCTAAACCTTACTTTCTAATACATATAAGTCACCCCTAAGGTAGTCCCTTGACAGCCTACAGGGCAGGGTGCAATGTATTTAAAAAGTAGGACATGTAGCTCTCAGTTTTACTTGTCCTTCTAGTGAAATATTCTTAAATTCATTTTTCATTACTGCAAGGCCTACCTCCCCCATTGAGTAACATTAGAATTACCTTATTACATTTAATAAACTGTAACTTCCAAATGGGAATAGGTAACTCATTCATGTTTGGTGTCGTTGGAATTGGACTGAAAAATGCTAAACTATGAGGAATGCGGATTCTGAATTACAATTTTGAAAATGCCACTTTTAGAACATTTGCATTTTTCTGCTTTAGCCATTTGGTACCTGCAGTCTGTCTCTGGGTCACATGGCTGGGTGTAGTTGATGGTTGGGCTTTGTGTATTCCTCCTCCCAGACAGTCACACACATTAAGGAGAATAGGTGTTCCTTGCTGGGCGATCATTGGCAGGATGGGAGGGTGCAGCTGGCCACAGCTCCACTTACACTTGATCAGTCTGTGTCCAGTAAACGCACAAAGTACTGCATACTCCCCACAGTTAGTATGGAGTCAGAGCAAGAAACTCAGGGCACCTTGTGCACTTAAAAGGCAAGCCTCCAGAAGAGTGTTGCCGGTGGCAGAGGCAGCCTCCATTCACTTTGTGCATTTAAAAACCCGTATCTTACTGCACTGCTCGCGCTGTTGTGACAGCGAATGTTTTTATGTAGCGATTGAGGCTATTTTTTAAAATGTTCAGTGTGGGTTAGCGGAAATCTTACTTCTGGTATTCTCCTCAGCTGATCAGTTTGTTCTCTCCCACTCCCGCCCCGGTCCGCCGCGTCCAATCATGGGCGTTTGATGCGGAGGGCGAGGAGGAGCCTTACACTTCCGGGCTCAGGGAGCACAGGTCAGCGCTCTAGCGACGCTGATGGTAAAAGGTTATTTAAGGTCAGTCTGGACAGGAACGCGCTGTGGAGAAGAGTGTTGCCGGTGGCAGAGGCAGCCTCCATTCACTTTGTGCATTTAAAAACCCGTATCTTACTGCACTGCTCACGCTGTTGTGACAGCGAATGTTTTTATGTAGCGATTGAGGCTATTTTTTAAAACGTTCAGTGTGGGTTAGCGGAAATCTTACTTCTGGTATTCTCCTCAGCTGATCAGTTTGTTCTCTCCCACTCCCGCCCCGGTCCGCCGCGTGCAATCATGGGCGTTTGATGAGGAGGGCGAGGAGGAGCCTTACACTTCCGGGCTCAGGGAGCACAGGTCAGCGCTCTAGCGACGCTGATGGTAAAAGGTTATTTAAGGTCAGTCTGGACAGGAACGCGCTGTGGAGAAGAGTGTTGCCGGTGGCAGAGGCAGCCTCCATTCACTTTGTGCATTTAAAAACCCGTATCTTACTGCACTGCTCGCGCTGTTGTGACAGCGAATGTTTTTATGTAGCGATTGAGGCTATTTTTTAAAACGTTCAGTGTGGGTTAGCGGAAATCTTACTTCTGGTATTCTCCTCAGCTGATCAGTTTGTTCTCTCCCACTCCCGCCCCGGTCCGCTGCGTCCAATCATGGGCGTTTGATGCGGAGGGCGAGGAAGAGCCTTACACTTCCGGGCTCAGGGAGCACAGGTCAGCGCTCTAACGACGCTGATGGTAAAAGGTTATTTAAGGTCAGTCTGGACAGGAACGCGCTGTGGAGAAGAGTGTTGCCGGTGGCAGAAGCAGCCTCCATTCACTTTGTGCATTTAAAAACCCGTATCTTACTGCACTGCTCGCGCTGTTGTGACAGCGAATGTTTTTATGTAGCGATTGAGGCTATTTTTTAAAACGTTCAGTGTGGGTTAGCGGAAATCTTACTTCTGGTATTCTCCTCAGCTGATCAGTTTGTTCTCTCCCACTCCCGCCCCGGTCCGCCGCGTCCAATCATGGGCGTTTGATGCGGAGGGCGAGGAGGAGCCTTACTCTTCCGGGCTCAGGGAGCACAGGTCAGCGCTCTAGCGACGCTGATGGTAAAAGGTTATTTAAGGTCAGTCTGGACAGGAACGCGCTGTGGAGAAGAGTGTTGCCGGTGGCAGAGGCAGCCTCCATTCACTTTGTGCATTTAAAAACCCGTATCTTACTGCACTGCTCGCGCTGTTGTGACAGCAAATGTTTTTATGTAGCGATGAGGCTATTTTTTAAAATGTTCAGTGTGGGTTAGCGGAAATCTTACTTCTGGTATTCTCCTCAGCTGATCAGTTTGTTCTCTCCCACTCCCGCCCCGGTCCGCCGCGTCCAATCATGGGCGTTTGATGCGGAGGGCGAGGAGGAGCCTTACACTTCCGGGCTCAGGGAGCACAGGTCAGCGCTCTAGCGACCCCTCCCATTCACTATAAATGTGCATAGGGCAGCGACAGCGCAGCGGACGCGTGCAGCGGGCGCGCCGGAAGCGCGCCGAAGTCGAGCCAAAGTCCAGCCCGTCTGCGCCCGTCCGCGGCCGGACGGGGCGCGGGGCCACAAACCTTGGTTCATCGACTCAAACCACCATAAGGTATGGAAGACATGCTTTGCTTGCACTCCAACCTGACACGCTTGCAGCTTGTAAACACTCCATGCATGCCCTGTCGCTAAATAAATGTACTAGGTGCAGCTTTGAACCCATCATTCATGTCCCAGCCACCAGTACGGGTCACGCCATAAAAGCTGCCTTACTTAACTGTAGATCTCTACGTAAGCACGCTTTAGAAATTTTCCATCTACTTGAGGACCAAAACCTTAATATTTTATTCCTGACGGAAACTTGGCTAGATGACTATTCAGACCCTGACATTATCCAGGCCATGCCCCACGGCTACTCCCTCTCCAGATTGGATAGGAAAGACGGCAGAGGGGGTGGCATCGCCATAGCTACGAAAGCCCCTCAAGTATGTTCTCTATCTCACATACAGGTTGACCATAGTGAAGCTGGATCCTTCACGATTAACACCGGTCCCAATCACTCCATATCAGGCATTTTGATATACCGACCACCTGGCAGATTGTATGACTTCACTTCTACCCTAATGGAAGCTATAACTCACTTAGCACTAAGGAAATCTCGATTATTAGTGCTAGGAGATCTCAATGCCCATTTTGAAGATCCCTTAGACAATGACGCTACTGAGATCCAAACGGAGCTTCTTTCGGTACAGCTCGAAATAAAGAACAAAGAACCGTCACATCAATTAGGTCATTTACTAGACCCCATCTTTGGGAACTGGCAGGGAGTTCATACCTCTGATCCTCAACCCATACCTTGGTCGGATCATTATATCATCCCCATCACGATTCAACTAGACAGAATCGAGCATTTTAGACATCAATCTCTGCGGTATAAACGCAGAAAATGGAAGAACTTTTCAATAGAATCTTTCATTAAAATTGTCCAGGACGTAGGCCCTCCTAAAGGGGATGATTGTGAAGCAGCTAATAAGAACTTAAATAATTTCGTCACTAAGGCCCTCGATATCACTGCCCCCAGCCGCACCCTGACCAAGGCCAGGAGAACTAAAAAAGCTGCTCCCTGGTTTAGCCAAGAACTGCAGACCATGAAGACGGCATGTAAAAAACTGGAAAGAGCATGGCGCCAGAACTTTTGTCCAAAAATTAAAATGCAGTATAAATCAGCACAAAGAGAATATTATAATTCCATACGTCTGGCTAAGGCAGATCACTATCACACTCGCATCATGGAAGCAGGAAACTCCTCTAGGGAACTGTTTCAGATATACAAAGAAATATCCATAGTGGATGTGACTTCCTCTGCCCAAAATGATTCGGTGGAATCTTGTGACAAAATTGCCCAGTACTTTTCAGGCAAAATCACTAAGATCTATACCAGCTTTTCCAATCATATAAAGTCAGACACGGAATTCACTGAAAATGACAGTCTTATAAATACACCAGAGTGCCTAAAATCTTTTGAGGTACCCCCTTATGAAGTCCTGTCTAAATTGTGCAATAAAATCAAATCAGGATCTCCTCGAGACCCGGCGCCTCCTAAAATTCTAGCTGAAGCCTTCCCCGCATTAGAACCTCACTTCAGGCATCTACTCCAGATCTCCTTTTCCACAGCTTGCCTGCCGGCAGAATGGAAACAGGCAGTAGTGTTACCGATCAAAAAAAAAACGAACATCAGTCAAGACATAATGGAAAACCTTCGCCCAATATCCTTGCTACCTTACCTTGCAAAGCTTGCCGAGAAAATTGCCAACATTCAACTTATGGAACACCTAGAAGCCCATAATGTTTTTCATAATTCCCAGTCGGGTTTCAGATCTAATTTCTCCACTGAGACAGCTCTCCTGAGGGCCACTGAAACCTTACGAGAAGGAGCAGATGAGGGCAAAACCATGGCCCTCATCATGCTAGACCTCAGTGCCGCGTTTGACACTGTAGCACATTCCATCTTGCTACAGTGTCTAAACAGAGCCGGAGATACTAATAAGGCACTGGGATGGCTGAAAGCCTTTCTGATCAACAGGAGCTTTCAAGTCCAAAGAGGGACCTTCCTCTCAGACAGCGTGTTGCTTGAACAGGGGGTACCTCAGGGCTAGGCCCTGAGTCCCACCCTGTTTAATCTATACATGGCCCCCATGGCAGAGGTGGTACAATCGTTCGGCGTAGAGCTTGTCTCTTACGCCGACGATACGCAACTTCTTATATCTCTGACTCAAGCCCCTTCCATGGAGGCGGATAACTTCAATGCTTGCATGAGTAAGCTTGCCACTTGGATGACAGAGCACTGTCTAAATCTAAACGGAACTAAAACGGAGGTCCTTATAATTGGAGGCAATGAGGCCAAATGGACAAAAGAATGGTGGCCCAGCTGCTTGGGTCCTTTGCCCCCTCCTAACCGGGAAGCGAAGAATCTAGGCGTCTGGGTTGACAACAAGTTGTCTTTTGATAGCCACATAAAGAGGACTGTAGGCAAATGCTTTGGAGTGATGAAAACGCTCAACCGCACCCTTGACCTGCTGCCTCTCAACTCCAGACGTACCATGACGCAGGCACTAATAACTTCCCGTATTGATTACGGGAATGTACTGCTCCTGGGTACATCGGCGAAAAATATCAAGAAACTACAGGTTCTACAAACTTCTGCAGCGCGCCTAGTGTTAAGGCTCCCCCGTAGAGCCCCCTCGCGACCCTCTCTGGCATCTCTTCATTGGCTACCTATTAGTCAGAGGATTGTTTTTAAAGCTCTGCTATGGTGCCATAGGATAATCCATCACAGAGCACCGGCCTACATGTCGGATCTGGCATCCTTGTACGAACCTAATAGATCCCTTAGATCTAAAGGAATGGGTCTGCTCAGAACAGCCCATCCCAAAAAAGTTAGAATGGTAGGCAGATCATTCCGCACTTTAGCGGCCAGGCACTGGAACCTCCTGCTCATGGACACTAGGCTAGAGACCAATGAGGCCTCTTTACTTTGTGATGGGACCCTCTCTCTCCTTATAAAATGCTCTCTCCACAGCACGGGGACACGCCGGGAGGCGTCACCAGGCGCTTTACAAACTCCTTTAAACTAAACTAAACTAAACTTCAAAGGCAAAGCTGGGTATAAATATTGGACTTCAGACACCGTGCCTAACAAAAAGAAATGAATGTGCCCGTCTGTAACGAAACTGGTCCTTGTGTAAAGCGCTCTGATACCCGATACATTCTGGTCAAATTCACGCTATATAAAACTCCGGGGGGTCGGAAACTCTTCAGTACACTTCTGGACCTGTGAATACTCTGCCAAGAAGAAGGGCTGCCGTGCTGTTTAAAGAACAGCCACTCTGCCGGATTGTTGCTCTGAAGGAGTGCTGCCATCCAATGCTGACCTGCTGTCCGCCTGCCTGGTTGAGAAGGAATGGACGTGCATCTGTTGAAACCAGGACCCCAGAGTGACTCCAAGGGCTAGTTGGCTGGCCTTCTGACTTGCTCCTTAAGGACAGAAGATTCCCACAAAATCGACCCCAGGACCTGGACTCTGCTATCTGTGAGTCTACCTCTTCAAGTTGTGCTACCCTGTTCCTGGACACTTGGAAGTTGGCCTAAGGTGCTTTGCCAGCCTCTGTGGATCCAGCAGAACCGATGCCTCTTCTCTGCTGCGCGGTGCAACCCCAAGAACCGATGCATTTTCACCGCTGCATGAGTCTCCCCCATTACAAAGGCCCGCATTGCAACTCACTGGCTCATCAGAGCCACCACTGCGCAACACATTCTCCCAGGCCCGTGCATCCCTTGTCAACCGCAGTCTGGATGACGACGGACTCTGCATTGCAGGCTCGCAGCTCAATGAAACCAATGCATCAACCCAACTGTGCCACACATCATTGATGACAACGCAGGTTATAGCAACTTTGCCGCACCTCGGAACCAACACATCACCTCTGCAGCATAACACATCTTTGATGAGGACCCTGGCAGTGGTCCACAAACCAGGATTTAAGGTACTTTGTTCAGCGAGCCTAGCTAGGTCCGTGTAGCCGACCTGTGCTCCATCACCATCGGTCTGAAATGTGACTTTGTCCCAATCCAGCACGGCTATATATCCACAGCTTTGTGCTTTTTAGTGCTATTTTCACTGAAATCTTTAAACTTGCATATCTCCATTACTACTAAAAGGAGTTTTTATAATTTTGATCTTCTTGTATTTCTTAAAAACTACTCAATTTTTTAAAACTGGTGTGGGATCCTTTGTGTGTGGTGTTTTCACTTTGTTACTATTTGAAGTGTTGCACAAATACTTTACACGTTGCCTCTAAATTAAGCCTGACTGATCTGTGCCAAGCTACCAGGGAGTTAAGCACAGGTTAATTTGGGGGTTTGCTTGTGCCTTAGCTGACAAGGATTGTGGTTGATGCTTGGCCAGGGCTTC
The DNA here is from genome assembly GCF_964263255.1 of Lissotriton vulgaris. Classification (NCBI taxonomy): domain Eukaryota; kingdom Metazoa; phylum Chordata; class Amphibia; order Caudata; family Salamandridae; genus Lissotriton; species Lissotriton vulgaris. Next base: position 835,290,931 of record NC_141696.1, on the reverse strand, counting down.
CACCCCAGTCAACCAGTAAACCATTTTCTTACAGACACCCACCAGAATAAATGCCTTCTTGTCTTGGTAGTTGGGTTTGGGGGCCCTCAGTACGGTCTGGTATGTTTGTGCCAGTATTTATTGTTGTGGACCTAAAATAGAAGCCAAAACAGTAACCTTTGATGTAAAACAGGAGAGAGAGAGAGAGAGAGAGAGAGAGAGAGAGAGAGAGAGAGAGAGAGAGAGAGAGAGAGAGAGAGAGAGAGAGCAAGAGATATAATTATCGGGTGGCTGAATTTCAAATATGAAACCAGTTATCCTGGAATCAATAGCAGCTTCCCTGCTTGTTCAACTTGTGTGAACCTAGGTAAGCATTGTATTCCACAGAAACTTCCTTTTTCTTCATTATCACATCTGAGAGCAAAATGTTAATTTCTCGAGTTCAGAATATGCGCTATAAAAGTAGCTCTTATTATTGGTTTAATAGTCTATAATGTTGCTCCATCTATAGAATATAAGCACCTTTTACATTTTACATGACTATTGTCTTGCCTCTTAGTACACTAACGGTATTGCTGTTGGGGGGGCTGAGCCATTATTGTTCCTGAGTTCATGTACTAAGGTGAAATACTTCACATGTTAAAGAAATACACTGTTTTGAACTTTGAAGGGACTGTACCATATTTTTACATTATGGTTGTCACACAATATACAGGCCAATTGTTTTCATGGCTTGGCATGTGCATGGACTCTTACAGCCCAGCCAGGGCCTTGGCTCAGCTCTGTCTTGGCTTGTCCTATCAATTTTCTGGCATGCCCACCTTTATTTGTGTTTCAGGCTTAGTGCATATGGCCGTCAGCCACTTGATAAAATATTTTTTATAAGCGAAGACTGCAATCATGGAGTCCTGCCTACATGCACCAATTTGGTAATTCTACCATCAAGGCTTCTCATAGCAGAGAAGAATTAGAGTGTATATTGTGAAAATACATTTGAAATAAGTGATCCCAGGGCAGGAACTCCGGGACATTGTGTTGTATGTAATAGTAGTCATGAGTTCCCAGGGGTAACTACTAGGTACAGGTGTAAGGGGCAGGAGCTTAGCTTCCAGGGCAATGTCTGAGGTGTGACACTCCCCAAATACATTCTAAGGTTTGGTAGTTGAGTTTGGGGGCACTGAGTCTGGTCTGCGATATCTATGACAGTTTGTCATTCACTTTTCACTAAGAGCTTTTAACTTGTTAGGGCCCTATTCTGATCTGGGTCGAAAGCTCTCCGACCGAGCCGGATCCGGAGTGTTTTACGACCGAGCCGGACTCCTGCAGTCCGACTGCGCGAGTACGATGCGGCTGTATTCTGCCAGACTCGGTTTGGTCGTATGGTGCGTACATGGGCTCCCATTGACTGAATCGGTACGGCTCGCACAAAGGCGCCCCCTACAGTGGGTACGCGTTGGTGCCATTCACACCGTACATGCCTGTGTTGGGGAGACCCTTGGGTCTCCCCCTGAGTCTGAGTCCAACGCGGACCCCCAAAGGCAACGCCCCTGACGTTTTGCGAGCCGGACACTTCAGCTCGAACCGGCTGTCCAACGCGTGCATCGTACTGGCTCGGTCGTAAATCACGTCCATTGCACAAACCGGTTAGTTACGGCCGAGATGTACGGAGCGGTTCGGACCCAGAAATGACTCGGTCGGTGAATCCCACGTAGCTCGCATCATACTTGTTCGCTCTTACAGCTGAACGAGTCGGGCGGAAAACACATGTATGGCTCGTAGTTTTTCCAGCTGGATCGCGTTCGGTGGACTTCCGACCCGGATCGGATTCGGCCCCTTAGTTGGAGCAGAAACTTAAATATATACAGTGACTGGTTTACCAAAAAAGTAGTAAATCTGCACCGATAGAAGTACTCTTTGAATGGGTGCATATTTACCACTTTTTTAAATTCACAAGTATAGCAGAAGTAGGCTTGGAAAGGTGCATCACTTTCAGGTTTCCAGGCATATTAGTGGCAATCAAAATCCCAAAAGGTTATGCTTGCAAATAGCCTAACCAGTGATAAACACTCTATGCTGCATTCCAACCTGTCGTTTTTTGCCTATTGTGCCCTGCAGACAAAGGCCTCCTTAATACAAATCAGTATTGATCCAGCTCCTCATGGGAGCAGCCTTCTTCGAACCTTGCTCGTCTCGTCCAACCACCATGCACCCACCACTTTTTTAGTTGAGAAATTTGAAATTCTCAACCCCTACAACTCAGTGACTAAGGTACGCCCCTGCCATCAATGGCTCTGAATGCAACATTTCCACCCCGCCCCACGAAATCTAGACTTTACAAGTGGCCTAGTGTGAGAAAGTGAGTTAATAGTTGCGGTGGATGGTAGTCCACCACAGGTAATAATGTCACTACTCCTGGTCCAAAAGTTTCAGTTATTTAATCCTGAGCTCAGCCCTGGTAGCTATGGCACAGAGCAGAGAGGCTTAACTTAAGAACATGTGTAAAGCATTTAGAAGTGTCAAAACAGTTAAAAAGTAAAACACATGACACAATAAAAATCCAACTCCAGTTTACAGGAAGAGAGAATATTTTAACAAACAAAATATCACTAAAACAACAAAATTCAATAAGGGCAACTGGAGATATATTTTTTTTAGTTTTAAATAAAAATAATCACCAAAAACATGTAAAGCACCCAGGCAAGAGAAGCTCAGAGTGGGAAAATTCCAGAATTTGCATCCAGAAAATCATCAATAAGATCCTACTCGGCATCAGACCTTTGAAGATTTCTCCCTTCAAGATTTCAATTCTTTTATGGAAGTCAGATTTCCTCAGTGGGGCAAGGCTGCAGGATGTAACTGAAAAGGATTCAACGTCATTGGATGCCAGTCAACAGCGATCACAATGAATTGAATTTGCTGCTGTTGAAAAGAATGTCATGGGAGCTGTGGTGAAGCCAGGTCCACCAGCAGGCCCGGACTGGCCGTTGCGGGCACCGGGCAATCCCCCGGTGGGCCGCATGGTTGTGGGCCGGTTTTGGGCCTCTGGGGGCCATTTTTGTTAAAGGGCCGTTTTTGCAAGCTGCAAAAACAGCCGAAAACCGGCCCTGGCAAAGAGCGCGGTCGCACCCCCAACTCCCACGGTGGGATAGCGGGGGCCGGCCGAGCACTTTGCCAGGGCTGGTTCTGGTTCCCAGTCCGGCCCTGTCCACCAGTGACTCCCCTTTAGTGGATCGACTGGCAGGCCAGTCCCAACTTCTAGGATTAGGAAGGATAAGTAGACTCTGACACCAGCCAAGACCTCAGGAACAGCACTTGGGGGTCAGGACTCCAATAGCAGGATCCAGAGTAGGTCCAGTTGAAACTGGTCATCTGGGCTCTGGGATAGGAGCCTGGCTGGCTAGGAAAACAAAAGGAAGACAAGCCCAGGTGTGAGCTACATCTGCCATTTACAGAGTGGGCATTCTTTGAAGCTATACAGGTTCCTGGGCATGGGCAAGATGATCCTCCTGTCAGGAACAAACACCACCCCCTTTGTCTCAGCTCTGGGAGTCAACTCACACCTCATGAAGGAATTCAGCTCCTGGGTTTTAGTTGGAAGCTCATGCAAACAGGATTCTAGATGGTTTAGGCATGCTATAGGTGAACATTTTAAAAGTCCCTTTAGCAAATGCATTTGCACAACTCCACCTGTACCAATGAATAAACATTTTTCATCTGGTTCCATGGCAGAGATCATTCATTTTAATACGGTACCCTGTGCTTTCCTATGGAACAGGTAGCCCTGCTATAATGAAAATTGCTTTTAGGGCATTGTCACTGTAAGGGCATGTTTAACACTACACTTTTAATGTTCTACTTTCAAATGTCATGCACCCTGCCTTATGGGCATTTAAGGCCTACTTAGGTGTGACTTATTAGTATTTAAAAGGAGGGTTTAGGCCCAACAAAAGGCGTTATTTTGATAAGTAAAAATAGCAGTTTAAACCTTCACAGCTAGGTTACTAGTGACAGGGCTGCAGTCAGTTTTTGCATTGTCACTCTAGTGGTGGCCCAATATCAGTTGCAGTCCACTAGTGACATTTAACTTACAGGCCCTGAGTACTTTTTGTACCACACACTAGAGACTTATAAGCGAGTTACATGTGCCAATTAGGATTATAGCCAATTTCAACATGTTTTTGGGTCCGCAGACATATACTGGAGTCTGGTTACCAAAGTCCATGTCCTCCGAGTCAAAAAACCACTAGAGTCAGTTTAAAAAAACAATGTGAGTGATCATGCAAAAAGATGAATTTTACTACACCTAGTAAAAAGATAATTATAGTAATTGAACCTGGAGTTAATTATGGCACCCACCTCTAGTGCCTTGTGATTAACAGACAATAGGAGGAGAATAGGTTTCAACTTTACCAAATGGTGAAAATAATTAGTAACAACCCTATGAATCTAGACATCCAACAACATATTTTGATCAAATGTAAATCCCAGTTTTTTATGGTTTAAATCTGTTTATTGAATTTTATCAACATACAGTACGTTCGGTATTGCAAAAGATGTATCGCAGCCATAGTACACATTTAATACAGGTCACAGCTAGGTGATCTTAGCTTATGAGGAACGTAGTAAAATTAGAATTGAACATAACATAAAACACAAAGGAAACCTATTGTAACCCCTCCCCCCACCCAATCTCTTGTCCACCAATGAAAACAAATGGACTCAGTGTCTGAGACTTGAAACTGGAACATGGATATTATTTTCCGGCTGCTTGTGGATCAGAGAGCTGAAGGAGGCGGAAATACCTTGGACAGGTGATTTTCCAGAACTCAGAGGAAAGAAGGGACAAAAAAGGGTTGCCAGAGCTCATTAAACGTGGACCCCTTCCCTGCGAGCGTCAAAGTCAGCTTCTCCATTCCCAGGATGTGCCACAGACGGTGTAGCCACCATATGAAAGTAGGAAGTTGAGAGGTGCGCCAGTGTGTTAATATGTTTTTTATTGCAGAGCCCAGCTCTATCGCTATCAGTCGGCCTCGGCGGGATTTCAGCGGATAAGTCAAGGGGTTTAGGAGGCCCCGTAGGACATAAGCTGAAAAGCGCGGTATTTGTGTGTCTAAGTCTTTGTCTACCTCGTCCAGTAAAGAGTCCAGTATGCCTGGATATCTGAACAATCCCACAACAGGTGTACTAAGGTGCCCACTTTCACACAATCCCACCAGCAGTTCGCTACCTGAGTGGGATCTATCGAGTGAAGCCGTTCTGGAGTTTAGTACCAATAGGTGACTAATTTGGTAAGGGTTGCAGTCAGCCCCATATGATACGCCGAGTGGAAGGCTCTATGATATAACCCCTCTTCTCCCATCTCGCGCGGCTAGCAGTGTAAAAGTGCATGTTTCCGTCTTGTAGTTGTATAAGTCTGAAATGAGTTTTTTGTCAGAGGTGCGGGTGACCACCCAATTCTCACAAGTGGAGAGGTGTCTACTGGCAAATGGCTTCACCTGAGTGTGGAAAGCCCAGTATCAAATCTGACAGTACCGTAGCATTTCGATTTCAGGGAGCCTGTAATCCGATTTGAGTTGATGGTATAATCCCGTCTACATCGAAGAGGTGCCTAAAGAGCGTGTAGTAATGAAGCCGGACACGTTGAGGTATTTTAAGTTGGTTTATTGAAGATAAGTAGTTGAGTCCAGAAGGAATAATGTAGAAGCCCCACCAGCAGCAGTCAGCAAGCAGCTCAGGCCATCTAAATTGTGCCTTTCTTAAGAGACATCCAGCATTCCACTGAGCATCATCACACTGTAACATTCTAGAGGCATTGCATGTGATGAAAGAGGAGAAGGACAAGTATGGACAGAGGTGTAAGATTCTACAGAGCGGCATTCTGACGATCTCCACCTAGGGAAGGCTGCTGCGTCTAAGCCCGGTTGAAAGTCAGGGTTCTCAAGCAATGGGGTAAGTGGCGAGGGAAAGGAGGTGAGATTATGTTTGATATTGGTAATGTTCCACGTTTTGAGAGTGACCCGGGTAATATGGGACGCATATAGATTAGGCAGTCTGTGTACTCTCCAGAGGAAGGGGATTCCCTGTAGGGGTCTGGCAGCCACTGCCTTGTCCTGAATAACCAGCGCTTCTCCGACTCAAGCTGGTTCCATTGGATCAAATGGCGCAGTTGAGTCGCTTGGAAGTAAAGGTGAAGATCGGGAATGCCGAGACTCCCCTTTTCCGGCGGAAGCATCATCGGTGCCTGCTTCATTCGTGGTTTGCGGCTGTTCCATATAAATTTTAGCAAGTTCTGATAGAGTCTGTTTTATCCATCCCTGTGGAGGTCGAAGAGGTAAGGTTTGGAAGAAGTATAAGATCTGGGGGAGGTTGGTCATCTTAACTGCCGTTATCTTACCAAGCCAGGAGAGCGGATAGTGCTTCCATTGGGTCAACTCCTTACGGGTTGTCTGCCGCAACCGTGAGTAGTTGATGGCTACCGTGCCCGATAGAGAGGGAGCTAATTGGATCCCCATGTAGGGAATCATGTCAACCGCCCATTGAATGGGATGGAGGGCCTGAAGATGCGCTCGGGTGGAGGACGCCAGGGAATGGTCAAGTGCGACCGATTTATCCATGTTCACTTGGAACCCGGATGCCAGCGTGAAGACTTCTAGTCTGTGAGGCATGCTGAGAGTGCGAGGAGTGGGGTAGATAAGGAGATCAGGATGTCATCAGCGTACAGGCTGACCGTGTGGGTATAGCCTCCGAATGTAATCCCTGTGATTGCAGGATGATGATGGAGGCGGTGGGCCAGAGGCTCCATATAAAACGCAAAAAGAAAGGGCGACAGGGGGCATCCCTGCTGCGTGCCTCTCTCTATGGGGAATCAGGATGACGTGTGGCCATTGACGCGTGTTGTAGCTGTCGGGAACTTATAACAATTGAGGATGTATGTCTGAAACTTCTCCCCCATGCCCGCTCGTTCAAGGACCTGTTCTAAATATGGCCAATGGACCCTGTCGAAGGCCTTCTCGGCATCAATAGTAAGCAACATGTACTCCCCTTGCGTCCAAGAGGCCTTCTCAATGAGGTGAAGGGCCTGCTTTGTATTGTCACTAGTCTGTCGTTGGGAAATTAAGCCTGCCTGGTCCGGGTCAATCAGACCGGGCATGTAAGGCTAGAGACGAGTGGCCAATATCCCCATGTATAACTTGAGGTCAATATGGAGAAGGGATATGGGGCGATAGGTTCCGCACGTGGTCCTGTCCTTTTTCGGATTCGGGAAAACGACTATAGAAGCTACGAGCATTTCTGCCGGGATCGCACCTGGTTCAGCAAATGAGTTAAAAAGCTTAGTTGAAACCGGGGCCTGTAGGGTACAGAATGTTTTATAAAATATGGAGGAAAAGCCGTCGGGCCCGGGGGCCATGGCGGGTTTGAGACTTGAAATAGCTGCGATGACCTCCTCTATCCTGATGTCACTGTCCAAGTGGTCTGGCTGGGCTTTCGGCAGGGTTGGCAGGCCGTCGGAATCGAGAAAGGCAGCTCTGTCCGCGATAGACAGTGGAGAGCTGGCATAGAGGCAGGCGTAAAAGTCCCAGAAAGCCTCAGCGATCTCCGAGTCCTCGGAAACTCGCCCCATCTCCCTGACCCCCTGCTTCTGACGGGTTTCCCCCTGATCGTGGGCAAGGGGGCGACCACATCTGTCTCCTCCCGTGTTGTATGCGTGTTGCAGTTTGAGGGCTGCAAATTCCGCCCTATCCTGGTCCAGCGCTGCGAGTTGTTGTCGCATGGCTTTAAATTGTCGCCAGACCCGGGGTACCCCTGTCCGCTGGTGCATTTGTTCTAGTTCTTCCGTTTTCTGGATGAGATCATCTCTTTTACACCTGCGCTCTACATTGTCAGCCATTGAGATGGCCACTAGTTCCCCGTGTATGGACGCTTTAAAAGCTGCCCACTCTGTGGAGAGGGAGGTGTCGTCATTAGCGTTATGGGAAAGGTAGTCTTTCATGTAGCGCTATATTTGGTCTACTACTGTAACGCGATGTAGGAGGGTGTCTCAGAGACGCTGAAATCGGGAAGGTCACTGCATGGAGGTTGCAATGACCGGTGTATGGTCGAATAAAGAGGCTACTCCTTTCTCTACATCTATTGCCATCACGTGCAGAGGTGTGGAGGCCAGCAGGTAATCTAGTCTAGCATATGTCTTGTGCGCGTTAGAATAATACGAATATTCGCGGCTATGGGGGTGGAAGCAGTGCCACAGGTCGTTGAGGCCTAAGTCGTGCAGCCCTGTCAAACCTGCTGTAGATAATGCGCCTGTCTGGGCAGTGCGTTGGCATGATCTGTCTCTGTTGTTATCATAGACTACGCTCAAATCGCCCCCCAAAAGGATCCTGCATTCTGTTGTGGCTGTGGTTTCAGTGAGCGTTGTGTGTAGAAACTTTTCCTGTCCTTCGTTAGGGGCGTATATAGAGCCTATAGTAAACGTTAAACCCCCTAGAGCAAAGCGATTGGTTAGGAGCTGTCCTTTAATTTTGGCTTCCTTGTGAAGGATATCCCCTGGAACTGCTGGGCGACCAATATGGCAACACCAGCCGCTTTGGTGGGACCTGAGGAAAACAGCTAGGTAGGGAACCTACGGCATTTGAGGCGGTAGCAGTTTTCCATTAATTAATGAGATTCTTGGAGTAGGCATGTGTCCGCATTGGTATTTTCTAAACAGGACAAGACTGCTTTACATTTAATGGGATTGTTAAGTCCCCGCACATTCAGGGTGAGTATTCTAAGTGTGGTAGGAGTCATTTAACCGGGTGAGCCAAGCGCAAAGTCCGGAATCATTGCCGTGCCAATATTGGGTGGTTGTGGTACTGACAAGCTCTCTCTATGTGGATCTGTGCTGCAATTAAAAAAGGGTGGACAAGGAACCCCAAAAAACAGTAACCCCAAACAAATATCTATTTGTAGTCCTTCTGCAAGGAGCAGAAATAAGGAAAGAAAATAAGAAAAATCATAAAATCAATAGGCCCTGTGAGCATCAGTCAGGCTGTGTCTTTGCTAATTCCATGGACAGAGTCTTGAGGGCTGCTTTCTGTCCCTGAGAAATTTCTGCGGGGTTTGGTCATTTAGTCCGGTGCCGCCGGCCCTGCTGTCTCCATCGTGGTTTTGTATGTTCTGCTCCGGAAGCAGGGCCATTGTCTCCGCTCTCCTCCGCAGGGGGTCCACTCCCAGTAGGCGTCAGGCCTCTGAGAGGGAGCGCAGCTGGAAAAGCTTGCCATCCATGCGGGAAATCAGATAAAAACGGGTGACCCCCAGCTGTAGGAAATGCTGCGTTGGCGAAGATGCGCTGTGATGGGCTTGAAGGTTCCCCTTTTTTGTAGAGTGTGTGCTGCCAAGTCTTGGTACAGGGCAGGGGTCTGGGTGGAAAAGGTTAGGGAGTGCATCTGCCGGGCCTTTTGAAAAATTTCTTCTTTGGTTCGGAAGTCCTGAACACAGACTAGAATGTCAGATGGCGGGGCTGTCGCAGTGCATGAAGGGCCCACTCTGTGCGCTCTGTTCAGTCGAAGGTCGGCGTCAAGCAGCCTGCCCGGGATGTGATTGAAGAGCTCTCTAGTGTATTTAAAGATGTCGCCTGCTTCCTCATCAGTCTTTACCCCTCGGAGCCTGACGTTTTGGCAGCGAGAGTGATCTTCCAAGTCTTCGAGTTCGGATTGTAGGTCTACTTGCTGATCGTGGATCGTAATGACTTCTTGCTGAAGTGTCACCAGTTCTGTGTCTCTCCCGTCACTTTTCTCTTCTAGTTCCGCAACCCTCTCTCCGATGCTGTCCACATCTCTGCGGACGTCTTTGATTTCGTCCGTAAGGTCATGTTTAATTGTTTGCAGGTCCTCGTGTAGTGTGACAAACAGGGAAGGCTTTTGTGATTGGCTCACCACCCTCGCCACCAATAAGTGCAGACTGCTCGGAGCTTGCTGTTGATTCGCCCATTTAGTGGCCGCCCTGGGCTTTCGCAAATAAGTCTTTAAGGGTTTTAAGGGTTCTCTTTCCACCCTCTGGAGGAGGACATTCTGTGTCTCAGCTGGCAGCCAGCGCGGTCACCGGTGGGCCTTGTGTGAACCCACTCGGGATGAGAAAACAGCAAGGGTGGGCTCCGGTGTGGCTCCGGTTCCCTCCTAGATGCACCGTAATCCAATTACTCCCTGTCTGGGGACCGTCGGTGAGCTCTGCCAGGCGGAGTGTCTAGGGGGTCCTTCTTTCCTCCCTGGTCAAGCAAGTAGGGACACTCCCTTGTTGTCTTGCCGTGTGATCTTTGGTGTAGTAGGTGCTTGGGCCCCTTGCCAGCATCAGGCCTATGCTGTTCGGGAGACTCCAGAGGCACGGTGTCTCAGCTCCAGTCCTCCCACATCTGAGTTCCGTGCAGGTGATGCACCCGTTACCTCCTCTCCAGTGAATGGAAGGGGGAACCCAAAAAATGATGGATTTAGTGTCAGATCTCTGTACTGGGGTGAATGTTTTACATTGTTTAACATTCTGTCCATCAATTGTTATTTTTGCATTTGTCATCCCGAGTGGGACGGGTATGCCCAGATATGGGTCCCGTGCTCGCCATGCCACTGCAATCAAGCTAGCCTGGCTGGTTAGGGGTGAAACCCTGAAAGCGGTCCCAGGATGCTTGTTTGCGGCCATGGGAGGACCTGGCTGTTCGGGCTGGACTGTTCCCATGCGGAACAGGGTCAAGACTGATTTTCATATTTCATACAGCTGGGTTTAAGCTTGAATGTCATGGGGAGCAACAATCGATGGATTTAGGGCCAGATGTCTGTACTGGGATGAATGTTTGACATTGTTCAACAGACTGTCCATCAATTGTTTGTTTTGCAATTGTCCTACCGAGTGGGACGGGTGTGCCCAGACGTGGGTCCCGTGCTCTCCATACCACTGGAGTCAAGCTAACCTGGCTGATGAGGGGTGAAACCCTGAAACCGGTCTGAAGATGCTTGTTTCCGGTCTAGGGAGGACCTTGCCTGGCAGTTTGGGCTGGACTGTTCCCAGGATCAAGACTGTTTTGCATATGGGTGGGTTTAAACTGGAATGGCATGGGGAGCAAAAAAGCAATGGATTTAGGCTCACATCTCTGTACTGGAGTGAATGTTTGACATTGTTCAACATTCTGTCCATCAGGTATTCTTTTTGCATATGTGTTCTGTGGAGAAGTGTGGCTCAATGGTTAGAGCGGCAGACCCTGATGCAGAGGTCTCGCCCGTGACCAGGGTTTAATTCCCGCCTCGGCGGGTCTTGGGCTCAATTTCCTCAGACCTGATAATTCTCGCCTCAATGCCTATTGTAATCATGGGTCCCACTCTACAACTCTGGTCAATAGCTTGCTTAATCTCCACAATGGCCCCAACAGCGCTGGGATGCCTGGCTTCACCTTGGGAGTGCCCAGGAGTGGACATTTCACAGGGAAAAGCCAGGAAGGGTTCCACAGCAGTATGCGTACAGCGCCAGGAAACCCCGATTGGGGTATAAGTGCGCTTTAAAAGTACAAATTCATTTCATTTAATTTCTGGGTAGGCCTGGTATCCACAACAAACCAGAGTTCCATGTGCACACATAATTTGAAAATACCCCACCTTTCCTGTTCACTTGCCCTGAAGAAGTTGTTGCACACCTATTGGGCAATTAAACATGTTCAGCCTCTCTTCACAAATGGTCTTAACATGTTTACACAGTGTGGGTCATTTAATTCTTCCATCCTCTGAATACATTGTTAATGCCCTCTTTGTAACAACCACTCTGCTATTGTGATGATGACAGGCATCATTAAAGCAATTGTGTAACCCATGGTTACTTTTTAATTAGATTTAGTTCAGGATCAGTTATCTGTAGGCCTCCCTCTTTCCCTACTCTTGAGAGTGCATTGTGTGCTTTAAAGTGGCTTATAACCCCTTTAACCATCAGGCCTTCTATTCTGTATCCTTAAATTTTTCTATTAAATAAAAAATACCTGTATGTGCATAGACCTGCAAATAATAGCTTTCTCGAGGGGACGTGGCCAGTAATATTACCCTGCCTTCCTACCGTCTAGCACAGCGAAAGCCTCAATCCAAGGGGCCCTAGATGGCAACAGGTGAAAACGGGGACCAGGCTTCAGTCCTACTGCAGTAACGGGACTCCCAAGACAGGTGAGACTCAGCCAGTGGAAACGTAGAACCACGCAAGATGGCAGCGCCCAGACAGTGAATTCATCTGCAGGCTGGGGGTGAGTGGCCATGACCGGGTCCCTGAGGTGACATCCACGGAGCCAGTGGGAACCCGGGGCTGGACAGACCACCTACCCCGCTACTTTCATTTCTCTCTTTCCTCTGCGCTGCCGGGTGGAATCTTAGGGCTTTACTTAGGGCATTACTCACACCGCACAGCAAAACAGGGACCGTGGGAATGTCGGTAGGCCCGAAACACAGGCTCAGACAAGTTCAACCCGGCACAATAAAGAGGGAACACTACTTCCAACAAAGAACTCCGGAGGCAGCGTCATTGCTGCCTATTCGAGAAAGTCAATGTGGGGTGGACTGCCCCAACTCTTCCTCTTCTTTGGTCTCCCCCACTTGATAAACACACCTTAGGGAAGGACAGCCAAGTCGGATATTTTTAGCGCATGCGGAGGGAGCCGCACATCAGAGTGTAGGCCCTGGGCCTAGGCAGCGGCACGTCATGACCGCTGTTGGCAGTAGGTGGGGCGAGGCCACCCCCGCTGGGTGCACGGACCTGGAACACCGCTGGTCGGATGGTAACTGAAGTCTTATGGAGACACCAGCTGGTTTCCCCCCAGCTGCAGGGAGTGATAGGAGGCTGCAAGGGGTGCGGGACCTGAAGCCGGGAGAGCAATGTGCTGAAGGTGGCTGGGAGATGATCCTGGTTGTGAATGAGGAGTGGAACCCGCTGATCAGAAGGATTCCTGTGAGCTGGCGGGGACACCCCACTGGGAGATGCACTGGGAATCCCCCCTCTGTGGGGGACTGACCCCAACATAAAGCAACACTACCCCGCCTTCCTAGCCCAGAGAGATTAGGTGCCCCCGGGACACATGAAGATGTACCAGCGGCCTTGAGCGGCCGTGTGGAGCCAAGCGAGATACGATCCCATAGTGAAACTCTGTTGGAGTCTATACAGTGGAGGACCCTCCCTGATAGAGTGACAACCTGGGCCTTGACCACAACCGAGATGGCCTGTAGGAGAGACTCTGACCAGGGGTCACTAACATTGCCGTTGACCGGTACACGACCCACGTGCTGCTGTTCACCTGAGGTGGCCAGCACCCCTGCAGGGGTATAGAAGCTCACCAGAGATACGTGCATTAGCTAACATTTGATCTGACTACACGATAAACCCTAAAGGAACCAGATACCCATGCTGCTATAACGGAATATGACTGTCCAGGATCCCAACATTGTCTTGAGTGGCAGCGTTCCAGTGCTCCCTGATGAGCAACTGTCAGGCAACAATCACCCAGTATGGCCAGAGACAAAGAACCGAGACCCCCACAACAGGGAAAAATCAACAGATATACAAAAGTCGTGGGCCCTCAACACATAATCGAGTGCAAGACACCACCCCTACCTGACAATGCAACAATTTTACAGGTTATACAGTCATCCAGGGATGCACTGGAGGGGAAAATAGGCGCTGTCCGTTCTGAAGTAGCCCTACTCTGTCAGGACTTGCCCAACGTTTCAGAAAGAGTGACTCAGGCAGAAACCCGCTTATCGGAGGTGGAGGACACTTTATTTATTTATTTTAAAAGTTTTATATAGCGCTGGCTATCAGAGCGCTTTACAAGAGAAGATAATACACAGCAAACATGGCAAACAAGTAGATGAAAGATAATGAAACATCAATGTGAGATATGCAAATCAGAATAGATATACATAATAATAGCAAACATGGCAAACAAGTAGATAAAAGATAATGAAACATCATGTGAGATATACACATCAAAAATAGATATACAGGTGCAAGAGCTATACATTTCAAGTAGTTAGGTAGATGATGTTCGAGAAATGAACAAATTTAACATGGTGATTGAAGATCAGGTGCAGGACACAGGTTAGGACCTCCAATAATAATTTGGTCAAACATGGCATACAAATAGATAAAAGATCATGAAAACACAATGGGAAATATACACATCAAATAGATAATCACGGGGAAGAGCTATACATACCAAGTAATTAGGTAGATGATGTTCAGGAAAATTTACAAATATTACAGGACTAGTATAACATGGTGAATTGACGATCAAGTGCAGGTCACAGGTTAGGATCCCCAATAATAGTTGAGGAATGAGGAGATGGATTTTGAGGTCTTTGTTGAAGCTGAGATAAGAGGGGTTACAGCGCAGGTTTTTTGGGAGGGCAAACAGATGATCGCAGAGGCGAAAAGAGCCTAATATGCCGCACAAATTGAGACTGCCAAAAACTCGTGCAAAGAGTTATTCGACATCACTAAACGCTTGTCGGGTGGCACGCACGACCTCACACCACCTCCCTCACAACATCTTTGCGACGCCTTATCTGATTTTTTCTTCAAAAAAGTTAACGACATCTATCAGGCTTTTTCTCTAAACACGGACTCTACACCACTATCCTTGTCCTCCACCTCACGGGATAACACACTGACCCGCTTTGTCGAGCTCACTATGGATCAGACAAGGAGTATTATTTCAAGAATCAAATCAGGTTCTGCATTAGACCCGTGTCCGCTCAAAGTTCTTATGCCAGTTATGGACACGTTGATACCGGTTATAACTCATGTTTGCAACACTATGTTTAGCTCCGGAATTTTCCCGGCTTCTCTGAAATATACGTTGGTCAAACCCCTCTTAAAGAAAGCTAATTTGAATAAAGATGACCTGAAAAACTATTGTCCGATAGCCAGTCTTCCTTTCCTGGCTAAGGTAATAGAAAAAGCCATGAATCAGCAACTGTCGGAATTTGTGGAGCAGCACCAGTTGCTCGACAACACCCAGTTCGGATTCCGCAAATGTCATGGCACGGAAACTGCCCTTCTAAAGGCTGCGGATGACATCAGAGCCATACGAGACCAGGGGGGGACAGCACTCCTGGTACTGCTGGATCTTTCGGCGGCCTTCGACACGGTCGACCACAAGATCTTAGTCGACCGTGTTGAACGACTGGGGGTCCAGAAAACTGCTCTGGACCTGCTTGTATCGTTTCTGGCCAATAGATCACAAGCAGTATCTCTAGGACCCTACCAATCATCGAAGGTGTCTCTGCCGTGTGGGGTCCCTCAAGGCTCATCCCTGAGTCCGACACTATTTAATATCTACGTGTTGGACCTTGCAAATGTCATCAAAGCATTTGGGATGAGCCTGACCTCCTACGCCGATGACACCCAACTGGTACTGGCTATCAAAGGGGACGGGGAGGAAGTGGCCAATCGATTCACGAGAGGAATGATGGCAATAGGTGACTGGATGGCCACGAATTGTCTGAAACTCAATTCAGAAAAAACTGAAGTGGTCATCTTCGGTCACCTCTCCCCGGGCTGGTCACCTGTCTGGTGGCCACCATCTTTCGGTCCCCCGCCGAGTCCAGCTAGCAAAGTGAGAAATCTAGGCGTCATCTTCGATGCTGGCCTCAATTTTATGGCACATGCGAATAAAAACTGCGGCTTCAGCTCATATGAAATTGAGAATGATTAGGAAAATACTACCTTTCCTACCGAACACGGCCGGGAAAACACTGGTCAGCTCACTAGTCCTGTCCTCCTTGGACTATTGTAACGCTCTATTCTTAAATGCCCAAATCCGAGTGACAAATAAGATGCAGTCAATCCAAAATGCAGCCGCACGAATGCTGGCTGGGATCCCCAAGTTCGCACCAGTTACAAACATCATTAGGGATCTCCATTGGCTCCCGATACGCAGCCGTATCAAATTCAAATTGCTGTGTATTGTTTACAAGTCACTCAATAATCAAGGTCCCCACTTTCTCAAACAGAATCTTCTCCATCATGTCCCAACCCGATCTCTTCGTTCCTCTATTCAGAACTTCTTGGCTGTGCCTCGCACTAGAACAGTCACCTGGGGCGACAGGCGTTTTCTGGTTGCCGCCCCTAGACTCTGGAACACCCTTCCTGCACATATCCGAGCAAGTCCCTCCCTGTTCACATTCCGCAAACAGCTAAAGACGTGGTTATTTGACCAATAGCCATGTATATCTTCTTTACCCCAGTTGCTGATCCATCCCTTAATTAGCGCTGAGACGCCCACGGGTATTCGCCGCGCTCTACAAATGTCAATAAATAAATAAATAAATAAAAATTCCAGATGATAGGGACATTGCCAGAGAAATAGCGTGATTGTGTGACCTATACTCTCTAAAAAAAAGGTCACAGAAGTCACAACTACCCTCAGGTATGTCTCGAGGAGGGCGGACAATGCTGAAAACCACTCACGCAGGAACCGCCTGCGCTTCGTGGGTTTTCCAGAGAGAATAGAGGGCCCCAAAACTGGCTCCTTCTTGGTCAAATGGCTTAGGTACTCTCTCCCAGCAGCACAATTATCATCTTGCTTTGTTATTGAATGGGCCCACAGGTCGCCCAGCTTCAAATTACCAGTGAGAGCACCATCACAGCTGCTAATTTCCCGTTTCCTAAACTATCAAGACAGAGACCTAATAATTTGAGAGTTGCGATGCATTTGAAAGGTCAGACATGCTAATTTCAAAATAATGGTCTTTTCCAACTGCTCTCGGGAAGTTCAGAAGCAACAGCAAACTTCTGATTCGGTTAAAGTAAAACTGCAAACTCTCCACATCCAATAAATGTTGCTCTTTCCGGTGAAGATTAGGGTTATCTTTCAAGGTAAAACTCTCTTCTTTTTGATGCTGGAGGAAGCATAGACTTGGATAGAGTAACTCCTCCCCTTTGTTTGTGTAGCACTCCCTTTGGGACGAAGGCACAACTCAATAGGAACCTTCTGATGCACAGAGAGATACTTGACCCAAACTTCATAGAGAGTGAAGGGGCCTTGGCAACAGCCCTGCGAACAGGAAATGCCCGGGTACATCCCTTCTGACATGATGGCACCTTTTTGAAGTGGCTCGGGCCTCAGGCGCAGAAGAGGCACTGTCACGAAGAATGAACAAAAGGAACCAACTTAGACACCAAAACATTTAGCTCTAGATCCAACAGAGCACAAACTTTCATTAGAACCTGATAGTGATCATCCACTGTTGCAGGAGATCGACAATATGGAGGACCCATCTCCAGATGCTGCAACCAACGATCTTGACTTGATGACCATACATGATAAAAGCAAAGAATGTTGAGTCATGTGCGCCAGGCGGAGAACCAGGGGTCAGTGAGTCGACACTAAATGCCCCTTGAAAAATGTTAGAGTCACCCATCGGGGGTTTAATTCTGTACCTTGTTGAAATTGTCTTTCCGTTTTAGGGTGGGAGTTTTAGGAGGTTCGCTACAGACCTCTCAGGCCTTACCAGCGGCAAGGTGGTCATGTTGACAGTGGGGATCCGGTGCGTGGGGAGCAGGAGAGAATGGGGCGGGAAGGAGCTGAATGGGGATTCAGTGTTTAGGTATGGGTTGAGGAGGGATACTTTAGTCTTTGCAATGAATTTATTAATAGCAGAGATAGAGGCAGAGGCCGGATTCATAGTCACTGGCAATGTGTCACCTTGACACACAACAGACATTTACACAGGGTGCTAAGGGGTACTCATTAATGACATGGAATGTCAACGGTGTTGGGAACAAGATCAAGAGATGATTAGTCGACACATACCTTAAGAGGCTGAAACCTGACATTGCCCATCTTCAGGAGACACACCTACAAGGCTCACAATGCAGGTTCCTGAGACAGGGAGCATACAAGATCCTGGTACATGCCACTTTTTCCTCAGGAAGGATACGGGTGGCCATTTTAATCAGCAAGACACCCACCCTTTATAATAAACAAATCAGGGGCATATGTTGCTGTCCGAGGAATGTGGGGCCGTAGAGAATTCACCCTAGTTAGTGCATACACCCCTACTCGACTCCAAAGACAGACATTAGATAAGTTAGCCGAGATATTACTGGAGGCTGTCTCTTCCACACACATAGTAGAGGGGGGACTTCATTGACGTAGCAGACCCACTCCTGGACTGCACGAGTTGGACACCCATGGCAGCAGGATTTCACACCCCTGACTGGGTTCCTGAAAAAGTTGGGATTAACTGACCTCTGGCACCAACAACATCCCAATGACCACATATACTCATATTTCTCAGGCGCCCATAAGGTATTTTCCAGGCTGGATTATATTTTAACCCCAGTAAGCAAGATAGGTGTGGTTGAGAGGGTGAAATATCTCGCAAGAAGTTTTCTCAGATAAATCGCCCATTTGACTCACTGTGGGAGGGAGACCCCGCATATCAAAGGCAGGAAGGAGGCTCAATGCATGGGACCTAAAGGACGAGATAGTAGACAATAAAATTAGGGTGGACACCTAACTACTGTGCAGAAAATAAGGACTCAGTTTCATCGGCAGTCACATTGTAGGAAGCATATAAAACTGTTCTCAGATATAGGGCACCAAATATTATCGCGTTTTAGAAGAAGAAGGAGGTTCGGGAGATAGAGGCTCTAGAGGGCAAACTCTTAGATCTGGAGGGGTGCTTAGGACTTGAAGTAGACTTACAAATAATGCAACAGATCATGGTTACCAACAGGGAATTCCAGCCACTAGCATGCCAAGAGGTGACATCCTCGATTTTATCCGTGCAATACCTTCTGTACGAGGGTGGGTAGATTGCTTGCCAGGTTGGGTAGAAAAGAGGTGGAGACATGATGGGTGAAGTCCATTCAGGAGGGTGGAGCCACATATACTTTGGCAAGGGAGATTGCTGATGTGTTTGTGAGGTATTATTCTGACTTTTTCTAAGACATGAGGTCTTGCGGACAAATCTCAGATTGGAGACTTCTTAAGTGAAGTCACCTCTCCCACCCTGTGACTAGATGAGCGTTCAGCACTAGAAGAAGAAATTACCCTAGAAGTAGTGGCAGCTATAGGGAAGCAGAAACCAGGAAAAACCCTGGGCCCAAATGGACTAACGGCCAAACTCTTTAGGAGTAACGCTGAACTATTGAGCCCTTACCGCCTTAAGTTGTGTGTAGAGGCTAAGACGGAGAGAGCTCTCCCCCCACATCTCTGCAATGCCACCTTAGTGGTAATCCATAAAGTAGGGAAGCCTACCACGGATTGCAGTTTCTACTGTTCGATTACGTTACTAAACATGGATACAAAAATCCTGGCCACTCTTTAAGCCACGCGACTACTATCGCTAATTACTTCTCTTATTCATAATGACCAATCCAGATTTAGGTCGAAGAGATCAATGAGATTTAATCTCTGCCGGTTCTCCAACTGGCTAGAAACTGTAAAAGAAAGAGACAATCCCCATATATTTCTGTCCCTAGAACCCTAAAAGGCATTTGATGCTGTTCACTAGCTCTTAATATGGCAAGCCTTGCTGAAATTTCGGATTTGTATCCAGATTCTCAACATGGTTAGATTTACTATATGAGGCACCAATGGCTAAGGTGTGGGTCAACAGAGTAATTTCGACAGAATTCCCCATGGGACTGGGCACTAGACAGGGTTGCCCACTGTCTCCCTTGCTATTCGCTCCCATTCTGGAACCACTGGCCTTTATGGTTCAAGCACACCCGACATTGGAGGTTTCAGGGATGAATCTGAGGCACTTACAGATGAACACATTTCAATCTATGCCAATGACATCCTATTTTATGTTACCCAACTGAACATGACTCTTCCTATCATTTTCCAGCTATTTGACAAATATGGTGCCCATGCAGGATATAGAATTAATTGGGACAAGTCAAGCCTCTACCCAATACATGGGCACCTACATACACAAGGGAGAGACCTTCCAGGGCACCGACGCATTGACAGAGATAGGTTTATATACCTATGCCTTCACGTAACCACGAACACTGTGGCCGGTCTCAACCGTAATATCCGTATATTCCACCAAGACGCTGCCTCTAACACTTTTAGGTAGGGCCGCCATGTACAAGATGGATACGCTGCCGAAATTGCTTTACATTCTCCAAAATGCATACCATGCACTCCTAGAGGATATTTTTGTCACAATTAGACAAGGAAGTCTGTTTGCTTTTAAGGAATGGAGGTAATCCGAGGGTGGCGTTACAGACGCTAAAGCACAGTCAGTATAATGGGGTATTGCACTACCAGATATGAGATCATATGACTGGGCTATGCCCTTGATAGCAATCAATGATGGGGGGAATCTACCTGACGATCATCCAACGTATGATCTAGAGAGGCTCCATTTCCAAACATGTACAAATCTCCGCTACATCTAGGGTGACATGGGGGTAAGACAAATACTGCTGGCGCCCCAGAGGGCAATATAAGCCTGGAGGGTGGTGGAAAGATGAATGGGGTGGGACAAAAGACTTACCCGAGAAACTCCACTATGGGAGGTAACACGCCTGCCCTAAATTGGGAAACTGCAGGAATGTGGGACACAATAGGGATTTCCAGACTGGGCAACCTCTTGGAGGATGGATCCCTGATCTCTTCCAGTTCTCTCCAATGCGAATACCAGTTAAGTTACACAAGTTCAATTATCTACAACTGCATCATGTATGGAGGGCGGAGAGGCTGGAGATGGGTGACATTCCCGAATATGCTCCCCTTGAAGGCAGACTGCTCAAAGGGGAAATAGCTGATAAAGCTGTTTAATGGACCTACAAGACGCTAATTATTAACATGCTGGATAGATTTCAGAACTTGAGGGCACCATGGGAAAATACAATGGGGGAATGGATGACATTGAATGGGAGGTGGTGCTCATGCACCCAAGACAGGTAGCCTTTAAATTAAGTTTACAACTGATTCAATTCAAGATCTGTCATAGGCTATATTACGAAAGGGCCCGCCTACATTGATTTGGAAGAGCAGAGTAACCTGACTGCTTGTGGAACAGAGAGAGGTACATACATGCACACGTTAAAGGAATTGGAGACTGGGAATGGACCTGTACATGGGTTTAAAGAAAGCCACATACAAGGCAAAAGGGTGACTGAAAATGTTTTATAAGGTCTGGGGTCCCTGGCTGGGAAACTATGCGTTAGATATAAGGGACTGAAAAGCCCTCATCACTGACCCCCTATGTGAAATGTGAGAATGAATGGTAGAGTTTAAGAAATTTGACAACCCTGCCTATTACAATATATAACTGTACTACTGCCTGTCTGATCGACTATTCTTTCACTCCCAGATACTCATTGTTCTTAAAGCAAAGTTATGCATCACATGCTGTTTCTTTTTATTTTTTTATTTTTTTATTAGGACATCAGAAAAAAATAGTATATTACACACATAATAACAACACATATGTAAAAAACATATCTGATGTCCGAATTTCAGATTTAAACCCCGCCCCTCCCCCCAACCCAGTGGATCCCTGCAAAAACAAAAACATTAATACCAAAACAAACAAGCATGGGGGTTCTACAAATCACAATGACCAATTAGTCCCTGTTTAACCATTTAGTTAATGGTTCCCAAATCTTTTCACCCTTTGCCCTTGCCCTGCTTCCCCTTCTCCTAAACACAGAGATTTTCCAATTATAAATAGATAATAATTTACTAAACCAGACATGTATCGAAGGAGGATTCTGATCAAGCCACACAGTGGCTAGACAAAGCCGAAATACAGCCATTGCTATATACACCAATTTCCTATCGGCTTCCTCCATTTCCTGATTACTAATCCCCTAAACAATGACCTGGGGGGTCAATGCGACAAAATATCCCAATATAGATTCTAGACGTTGTTCAATTTTAGCCAACAACTGTGCAAAAGGCCAGGGCAGGTAGCAAACATATGTGTGCTGTCTGCAACCAGTAACCCACACCGAGAGCAGTGTATCCCCGAAGTCCCCCCCCCATTGATGATTATGAGCCAGTGTTATATATAGATTACACCATGTCTTATAGCATTGTACCTGTAGACTTGCTGAGATACATGCGATTTGGCTAAGCAAGAGGGAATCTTCACATTCTCCCTGCTCGGCTTGTAAGATCGTTTGCCATCTATCAACATGTTTTGCTCAATCATCACCCATCTTTTCATTTATGAGTTTATATAGAGTAGACTTTGTAGATTGGCTACCTCGGATCAAATCCAATAAAGGGATTCCTTTCCGGAAGATACGTTTTTTGGTGAAAAAATACCTTATCTGCAAATACTTAAAAGAATATTTGTTCTCAATCCCAAATTTCTCTTTTATAACCTCAAAAGTGACAATTTCAGCATTAGATATAAAATCCCCTATACAGAAAATACCTTTCTTAATCCAGTGTTTGAAATATGCGTCTTGAAATATCTCCGGAAGTAATGTATTATTTACTAAAGTGGAGTATCTGTTTAGCTGCCCAATCCGACATTTTTTCCTGACAGTTGTCCAGACCCTGAAAGCACGAAGTAGAACCTTAAATTTGACCCTCTTGAAGTAGGCAAAATCTATGTGATTTGATTTTGATATGATTTTGTGATTTATTGAGCGCTCGAATGCCCGAGGGCTTCTTGGCGCTGTAAGAGACCAACTGCCTGCCAGTAGACGTAGTGCCTTTCTGAATTAAGACGAGAACAGCCAGGTTTTCAGGTTTTTGCGGAAGGACCATAAGGAGGGGCTATTTGTGAGCTCTGCAGGGAGCATGTTCCAGGTTTTTGCCGTATTACCTATGAAACTTCTCCCCCCCACCTCAGCTGTTTGAATCTCGGAGTTACCAGGAGTTTAGCACTATTGGATCTTAACATCCTGGTCGGTTCAGAGGGTTTTAGGTAGCTTTTTAAGAAACTGGGGCCTGAGCCGTGAAATGCTTTGTACGCTAGGCACGCTGATTTAAACTCAATTCTTTTCCCCACCGTGAGCCAGTGCAGGCCTTGCAGTTTAGAAGCTACGGAAGCAAACTTGGGTATATCCAGAACCAGCCTTGCCGCGGCGTTCTGGAGGCGCTGGAGTTTGAGTAACAGTTGTTTCTGTAACCCCACATAAAGAGCATTGCCATAATCCAGTTTTGATAGAGCCAACAGAGTAACCAAGGTTTTGGCGGTGTCGTGTGGGATGTTGGGCAGCAGCTTTCTAATGAGTTTAAGCGTATACCATACCGATGAAGCCAGGTTATTTATTTGTGCCGCAAAGGTGAGTTTGGAGTCAAATATGAACCCAAGATTCCTCACTTTATCCACCGGCGTTGGACACCTTCCTAGGCTGTCCGGCCACCAGAGATTGGACCAGATGTCCGTGTTGGCCCCCAATAACATGACCTCCGATTTGTCCCCTTTAAGTTTTAAACAATTGTCCTGCATCCAATTGCTAACCTGCTCGATACAGCGCCTAAAACGGGTCACGGTCTCCACGGAGTTGTTGGAAATGGCCACCACAATTTGGGTATCGTCCGCGTAAGACAAAGGAATTAACCCACAGTTCCTGATGATTTTGGCTAGTGGCGCAGCGTAGAGATTAAAAAGGGACGGGCTCAATGAAGAGCCCTGGGGGACCCCCAACCCAATGAAAATTCCCCCAGCTCCACAGAGAAGGTTCTATTTTCCAGGAAAGAGGCCAGTAAATTGGTAGCCGAGGCATGAAGACCTAGCGCGTTTAGCCTTTTTATGAGGATCTCATGGTTAACGGTGTCGAAGGCCGCCGACAAATCTAACAATATGAGGGCGGCCTTCCCACCTACATCCAGAATCTTCCTGAGTTCCTCAGCCACCATTACCAAGGCAGTCTCAGTCCCATGCTCCTCTCGGAATCCATATTGGGATTCATCTAGGGCCTGCGTCTTCCTGACCTGCCCAGCTAGTTGGGAGTTCAAAAGTTTCTCCAGAATCTTGGCCTGAAAAGGGATCCTTGAGATTGGCCGGAAATTGGCTGGAATTGAGGGATCCAGACTGGGTTTTTTAAGCAATGGAAGGACCGAGGCTGCCTTCCACGCTTTAGGAAAACAACTGGATTCAATTATATTGCTGTACAGGGGCTGGAGTTGGGCGCGAAGTAGATCTGGGACCATGTGTAGGACCTTGGGTGGGCAGGGGTCCATTGGCCCCCCGGATTTAGTAGACAAGATCAGTTGTCTTATTTCTTCCATCGAGGGAACTGTGAACCTACATTTCTGCGCGGGGGCTGGGGTGCTGCTCTGCAATGGGAGGTCAGAAATACTAGTGCTCCCCGCATGAGGCTCAGTGTGTCTTTGTGGGAAGGACTCGTATATTAACCGCACCTTATCCGTAAAGAACTGACCTAATTTATTGCAGAGTTCCGTACTTCCCTTGACCTGTCTGGGCGCGGGTTTGGTGAGTTTTCTAACCATATTGAACAGTTCTTTAGTCAAGTTTTTAGCCTCATTAATTTTCTTTATAAAAAATGCTGATTTGCCTTCCCTAATCAGTTTTTTATATGTGGCAAGTGTTTTACCATATTCTGCTTTCTCATTTGTCCCGTAATTGGCACTCCATCTTCTCTCTGCCCGCCTGCAGGACTGTTTCTGTAGTCTAAGCTTATCTGAGAACCATGGTTCCGAATGTTTGCTTCTATTCTGTTTTTTAGATTTAATTGGGGCAACTACCAGCACTGCAGTTTTAATCCAGTTCTCCACTTGGCGTGACGCTGTGTCGCTGTCTTTGTCCAAAACGAATGTGGTTGAACCTAGCTGAGCATGCAGTTCTAAAATGTCGATCTTGTCCCAGTCCTGGTAAGGGTGGTCCTTTTCCCTAGGTGCCCTAACTTTTTTAGCTACGACCAAATTTAATGAAAAATGAATAACTTTATGAGCCGACCAGGGGACCTCCAGAATTTCCCCAATCCTGATATCAGAATTCGAGGAGAATATTCCGTCCAGAGTATGCCCCGCGGAATGCGTTCCCTGCTTAACTAATTGGACCAGACCACAACTGGTCATTGCCTCTAGTAGGGCGCTCGTGCTACTGTCCTCTTCTTTTTCCAAGTGGATATTAAATCCCCCAATATCGTAAAGTCTGTCATAGATAGACTGGACTCCAAGGTTGGCCCCAATAATTGCGCCACATGCACCTTTGCCTTAGGCGGCCTATATAAAAGAAGGCCGGAAAAAGTGTAGTTGTCCGTAATACGAATTTTGAAAGAAAGAGTTTCACAGTCTGTGGATTTCAAACTCTTAAAACCCTGCACATGTAGAGGATCTTTACCAATGATGGCTAGTCCTCCTCCCCGTTTCCCAATTCTATCAGAGCGAAGGAGAGAGTAACCCGCCAGTACTGCAAACGCAAGATCAATGTCTGACGAGCTATCTGCCCAGGTTTCAGTCACAAACAGCAACTCCACGTTATAGGTGTCAATCATGTTTGCCACTTCAATACCACGTTTCACCAGGGATCTAGCATGTACTAGGGCAGCGTTTATTAACTTGTTTACTGGCAGACCCCGTTGCCGTTGATATGTTACTTGGTTGCAGCAAGCGTAGGAGAACTCAAGCTGACAGCCAGTGCAGTGTTTAATTTCCTCCACCGGGTTAAGTGGTCCACAAGAAGGTTTTGGCCTTAGCTCCTTCAATTGTGCGCTATTGTAGACTGTACTAGAGAAATTCGTAGGATTTTGGACAGAACTTCTGGCCCTGGGCCCGAGCCCGGCGCGGACGGGCACAGACGGGCTTGCCTTTGGCGCGCCGTCGGCGCGTCCGCTGCGCGTGCGGATCATACTCCGTTTAAAAGGGCCCATTGTTTTGACAACTAGCCCGCTCACCCCGGTACTGCACTTGCAGCTGGAAGTGGTGTTCTGACTACCTGCGCCTTCCGCCCCCTCCGCACAATTGGCACAAGCCGTGACGGACCGGGGGGCTAGGCTGGTAATTCCTGAGGCAGGTAGGTGCAAGATGTTAAGCGCTATACACCCCATATCTTTCCCCAAAACAGTTTTAAATCTCCGTTTATAACCCTTCAAAATATAAAAAAGTCACCATGTAAATGTTTTTTAAAAAGCGCCTGCAGAGTCATAAAATCACAGCGCAGTGCTCAAAATAACAGGGGAATTAATTTTTTTAAATGCCTGAATTAGCAGCTCAGCGCTACTGCTTCCAGCGCCAGTCTATATCTCTATGGGCCTCGTGCCGATCTCGACAAACTATTTGAGGACCCTTAGGCTAAGACAACTAGCCCACTCATCCCGGTACTGCACTCGCAGCCGGAAGTGGTGTTCTCACTACCTGCGCCTTCCGCCCCCTCCGCACAATCGGCACAAGCCGTGACGGACTGGGGGGCTAGGCTGGTAGTTCCTGAGGCAGGTAGGTGCAAGATGTTAAGCGCTATACACCCCCTATTTTTCCCCAAAACGGTTTTAAATCACCGTTTACAACCCTTCAAAATATAAAAAAGTCACCATGTAAATGTTTTAAAAAAAGCGCCTGCAGAGTCATAAAATCACCGCGCAGTGCTCAAAATAACAGGGGAATTAATTTTTTTAAATGCCTGAATTAGCAGCTCAGCGCTACTGCTTCCAGCGCCAGTCTATATCTCTATGTGACGCATAAGAAGTCCTCTAGCTTCTATCCCATAAATTAGATGGTGAATCAATATTTCCCCACATTCCAAGTTGCCCCCTTTCAGCAGCTCCCCCATCTGTTTCAGGGCTGTTGCCCAATAATAGATTTGAAAATTAGGCACAGACCACCCTCCCCTATCTCTAGTTAGGGTCATGTATCTGGGAACCT
This sequence comes from Lissotriton vulgaris, assembly GCF_964263255.1. NCBI lineage: Eukaryota > Metazoa > Chordata > Amphibia > Caudata > Salamandridae > Lissotriton > Lissotriton vulgaris. The sequence continues at coordinate 835,264,152 of NC_141696.1, read as the reverse complement.
TTCTTGGGCGCTGCCCAGCAAATAGAAACTACAAAACTAACTGATCTAACTTCTGGAACCAGATTTTATTTATCTCTAGAGGAATCGCTCTAAAATAATATAACATTTTAGGCAAGAATATCATTTTGATGACATTACTTTTCCCAATCAATGTCAAGTGTAGGTTGTTCATTCTCCAGTAATCTAATTTGATTTTCTGTAACAATGGTTTCAAATTGATATCAACAATATCCTCGGGCTTAGAGCTTATTTCTATACCTAAGTATCTGGTACTTGGTACTAACCGCTGATCCACTAATGTGATTTTGTCGTTAATAACAATTTGAGTTTTATGTTCGTTCAAGCAATATCCAGATATATCACCAAATTGCAATGTTAGATTGTTTATTTCTTCAAGAGCACAGCGGGGAGCAGATGTTATAATAGCTAAGTCATCGGCATATGCCAACATTTTTACTTCTCCCCTTCTCGCATGGACAGGTTGAATTCTTTGGTCTTCCTGAATCTTCCTATTTAAAGGATCAATGTAGATGGCAAATAATAAAGGGGAGCACGGACAACCTTGTCCCGTACCTCGTGCTATATTAATTATCCCCGACTGAGCTCCCATCAATACAATCCTCACAGTTGGGTTCTTATACATAATTTGAATAGCTCTTATGAACCCTTCCCCTATACCATTATGTTTCATGACGGCCCATAAAAAAGGCCAGGGGACCCTATTGAATGCTTTTTCTGCATCCAGCAGAATTAAGGCCATAGGGTCTCCTGTAACCTCAGTATAATCATATAAAGCTATTGTCTGACGAATATGATCAATGGTTTCCCAACCGGGCACAAAGCCGTGCTGCTGGGGAAATACAATTTTTTTAATGACCGACGCCAGTCTGTTTGCAAAGATCTTGGAATACATTTTTATATCGCTATTTATCAAGGTTATGGGCCTATATGCCCCTGGGTCGGACGCCACTTTACCCTTTTTTTAAAAATATTACGATCTTTGCAATCTTCCACTAATCTGGGGGTGTATCTCTGTTAGACCTGTCAGCCCTTTGGGTGGTCCCTCCTATTTTTTTTATTCCACCCCTTTTTGCCTTCTGTTTTTTTTTGTGTGTTTCCACTACATATTTTTGGGGTTGACTCTAGGTCTCTGGGCGCCTTTTTATTACTAATTAGTACTAAGGCGCGGATGCTCCTCTAAAATGGAGGGAGAGTAGGGAAACACAAAATGGTGACTTGTCCAAATCACCTCATAACCTGGGACCATAGGGCAGCATTGAGGGGTTCTAGAACCTTCTGGACTACTCTGGACTCTCTTGGCCTAGATTATATAAGGTGGAATGATGGGCGGCCATTTTAGTGTGTTCTGAGAGAGGGTCCAGTCAGGAGTTTAGGCTGCTGAGCAGGGAGGCTAGTGCACTGTGGGAGGGTCTGACTGTCCCCTGGGGCTGCTACCTCTCACTGCTGACGCTACCCCCTGTGCGTTGACCTAGCCCTGCTATCCTCAGCTTGGGGAAGTCGCATCACCCTCCCTTTATCGCCCCCGTGAGAGAAATCCTGGTTTGGTTCTGGGGTGTGAGGGCATTCAAACCGGCAGGAGGGGAGGTGAGTGCTACACCCTCCTGTAGGGGACTGGGTCTACTTTCATTAACCCCTCGTCTATGCTGAACTGCCTCCAGGAGTCCTTGGGTTGCCAGACTCCTTACTACTCTGACAGAACTCCCTAGAACTTGCCCTCCAGTGCGGGTCCTAAGACTACCACAGACCCTGGCTTGACCAGCGCGTACCTGATCTTGCTGCAGCAGGCCTGCTTGGAGCCCCTGTAGTGGGGTTGGTTCTGCCTGGGTGCCGGAACTGGTGGTGCCCTGGTTCCCGGACTGGCGTGTGAGAGAGAAGTGGAGAGGGAGCTGCCAGACGCCGGAGCTCCTCTCCCGCTGAGGTGGATCGGCGCGGGTGGGAGAAGTGCTGCATTCCCCGTGAGGAGGTCGGGAGCGAGATCGAGTGAAGTCCCGCCCAGCGCTGACAGAAAAGAGCGCAGGGAGGTAGGACGGACTTACAGGAGGCCAGACCCGGGGGAGGTTCCTTCCTCATCGGAGAGCGGAAGGGAGGGACGCAAGGAGCAGGGTATGCCATTCGGAGCCAGTGGAAATTCCCCTCCGTGAGCCAGCCGCTAAGGGCCTTCCTTCGCTGAGGATGGCGGCGGAAGTGGAAGCTTTATACCACCGACTGCCAAAGTCACTGGGACCTACTGTTACCGCTTCAGGCGCCAAGTACGCTGGGAATTGGGCTACTGGGAGGCCAGGCAGTGCTCAAAAGACCCCTGTTGGGCCGTGATGTGATCGGTCCCTTCAGCCCAGGCAGGAAGAGTGTGAGAAGAGCCCGGAGAGCTAAAACTAGCAGAACTGAACTGCTGGGGGAAGTCATTATTTGTCAGAACTAAGAACTCAGGAAACACTCCAGCATGACTTGAGCTAATCTGAAACTAGTGCTTGGCAAGTCAAACGAGTGGGACATGTTGATGTGCTGAGATAAATGTGTAGCCATGATTATTTGAGAGAATAAGCCCACCTATGTTATTAATTTAATTCATGATCTGCCCTCATTACGTTGGCAATTTCTCTACCAGTTCTATGCCTGTATGAATTGCTAATCTGAACTATTACGATAAATGAATGCAGAATGGATTCAATGTATAAATGATCTACTGTTTTGGTCTGCAGACAGCATACTAGGCATTCGACTGTTTGGTTCCTTTTTCAAGGCACCAGTGCTGCAGAATTACCACTAGAACGTGTTTTCTTTCTGATGGGTAATGTAATGAATTTACTTTTACATCTAATCTACTTTCTGATACTACGAGGAAAGAAAAAGGAATCGCTTATGAAATGTGATCTTATGCTTTAACATCTGTTTACAAGTGCAGGTGTTCCAGGGGTAATGCCTAAAATGTTGATTTATTAAATTGTGTGCAACTGATAATCTAATTGAAGGAAAGATAAAGCTTTTCTATCTTTTTATAAATACGGTGTAGTGTCATTTTTAAGTGGAAGTACCCTGTGCTACTGTATTGAGTGTGACGCAAGTGCAACAAGTTGCCTCAGAGATAGGCCTTATCACTTGAGCCAGGCTACCCTAGGTGGACCGGAAAACCCGAGTCCAACATATTGGTGTTCAGTGGTGGGATTAGGGCTTGTGCTTGCGTCCACTTGACAGTGGCTTAGTGTGCACCACGTACCCTAAACCTGGAGTTTTCTCCTAGTGGTCTCCCTAAATGGATGTTTTGTTTTTTCCAAAATCTCTTCTGGTGGTGGGGTGAAGTAGCCCTATTTGATGCCTCTTTCTTATATACTCCAAGTAAATGTCTGAGGTCCCACCTGGTAAAATGGAGTTTGAGTTGGATGAGTTGGAGACCTACACAGCAGCCCAACTTAGGGAGTTTTGCCAGGAAAAGGGGGTGTTCTTCAAGCGTAGTGCGAAGAAAGTGGAACTCCAAACCAGCTTGAGAGCATGGGTGGCAGCTCACCCAGATGGGAAAAAGGAGGAGGAAGAGGAGGATCGTGACACTGTCATAGAAGCAGAAATGCTGTACCAAACCGAAGGGGGGAATCTGTTACCCGGTCCGAGGACACCTTCGAGGGCGGGCAGTAGTGTATGTGGAAGGAGCCTGACTGCAGCGGAGTTAGCTGACAGGAGGGAGGAAAGACAATTAAAATGGGAGTTAGCTAGGTTGGAAAAGGAGAGGGAGGAGACGAGGCTCGCTCATGAGCTTAGCTTAAAGGAATTAGACCTCAAAGCCCTACAGGTACGGACCTCCAGTAATCCTATTGGTGGCAGCGTACCAAAAGAAACAACCAGGGAACCCAGACCCTATTTTCCCAAAGTCGTAGTCGCCAGTTTTAGTGTGGGAGACGACATTGCCAAATGGTTGGCTGCCTATGAGGTCTCCTTAAGAGACCATGGGATCTCAGAGAGTCATTGGGGGGGTGGTCTGTACAGGTATATGCCTTCGGTAGGGAGGGATGCGCTCCTAGCCTTAGAGCAGGAGGAACAGACCAATTACCCCACCATGAAGTTGGCGTTGATCAGAAAGTTTGGGCTGACCCCTGAAAAATACAGGCAAAAATTCCGGAACAGCCACAAACTGGCTACACAAAACTGGGTAGAATTTTTGGACTACGCTAGGAAGGCCCTAGAGAGTTGGGTGCAAGGCAGTGAGGTGACTGACTATGAGGGGTTGTATGACCTGTTATTGAAGGTGCACCTACTCGAGAAATGTTTTCCAGAGCTGCGTCAACACCTGGTGGACAGCAAGCTGACTAGCCCTAGGAAGCTTGCAGAGGAGGCAGACATCTGGGCTAGTACCCGGGTGTCCTCAAAAGGGACTGGAGGGGATTCCCAAAGGACTGGTCAGGGCGCTCCCCAGAAGAAAGAGGGGGGAGACAAAAAGAGGGAGTTCTCAAAAGGCCCCCAAAACAGTTTCTAAGGAAGGGGATCAGGTTTCACTCCTAGGGTTAACCCACAAAAAAAAAACATCCTGACCATAGTCAGCAGCCAAGGGTTGTCCGCTGTTATGAATGTGGTGGGGTTGGGCACTATAAAGGTGATCCCAAGTGCCCAAAGAGACCACCCCCTCCCACTGGAGGAAAAACACCGGGATTGGCTAGTGTAGTTCTCGGGGAGGAATTGCCCTTAGATAAGGGAGGGGAGTAGGCGGGAATAACCTTAGTCTCCCTGGGAGACAGCGAGAGGGTTCCTAAGATCCAGGTGCCCCCAAATACCACCAAGTATGGGCAGTGGGTCACCATCAATGGCCAGAGAGGGGAGGCTCTGAGGGACACAGGTGCCAGCATGACTATGGCAAGAAAACAGCTGGTGTCCCCAGAGCAGGTGATTCCAAACGTACTCCACCCCGCCGCGATGGCTGACGGCAGAATAGGTCACTATCCTGTGGCTGAGGTTCCCTTCGAGTGGGGAGGGGTCGCAGGTCTCCTTCGAGTTGCGGTGAGCCCTGCCGTGCCAGTCGATTGTCTGTTGGGGAATGACTTGAAGCTCAATGTTTGGAGGGAGGTGGAATTCCGGACTCATTCGGAGATGCTGGGTACACCTGATTGGACCTGTGCAAGCACACGGTCCGCGACTGCCCGGAGGGCGAGTTCACAAGGGCTGGAGCCTGGAACAAAGGCTCAGCCAGCTGCCAAAAAAGGGAAAATCCGGGGACAGGAGAAACCCACCTCGACATCCACACCCCGAGAGATGGATGGGACACCTGAGGTGGTGAGCCCGGAGTCCACGGAGGGGGATGTTGTCTCCCTGGAGGACCTACCTATCCCTGCAGAATGACATGCGGAGGGAGGACCTACCAGAGAAGAGTTTTGTCAGGGGCAGAAGGAGTGCCCTACCCTTGAGGGTCTGAGGCGACAGGCCGAAGCCCCGGCAACAGGTAACATTGCAGGGAACTTCCACATTTACTGGGAGGATGGTTGGTCTTTTCTACAGTGAACCCAAGGCTCCGGTGCACGGTTCGTCACGGGCCTTGGTAGTACCCCAACGTTACCGAGCCTTTCTCTTAGAGTTGGCTCACGAGATACCCTTGGCAGGACACTTCGGTCAGGACAGGACCTTTGCCCGGCTTGTCTCCAATTTCTATTGGCCTCAGATGAGGATTGCGTCTGACACTTTCTGTCGGACGTGTGTGTCTTGTCAAGCTAGTGGGAAAACAGGGGTTAAGCTGAAGGCTCCCCTGGAACCACTACCTGTCGTTTGCACCCCCTTTGAAAGGGTGGGCATCGACATTGTGGGGTCATTGGATCCACCCACTTCAGCCGGTCACAGGTTTATCCTGGTTCTGGTGGATCACGCCACCCGGTACCCAGAGGCAATTCCTTTGAGGACCTTTACTGCACCTGCGGTGGCTCGGGCCCTGATGGGGATTTTTACCCGAGTGGGTTTCCCCAAGGAAGTTGTTTCCCACAGGGGGGCCATCTTTATGTCAGCCTACATGCAGGCTATGTGGAAGGAATGTGGAGTTACTTACCGGTTCTCCACCCCTTACCACCCCCAGACCAATGGTTTGGTGGAAAGGTTTAATAAAACCTTGAAGGGCATGATTAGAAGTCTGCCTGAGAGCTTGCGGAGGAAGTGGGACGTCCTCCTACCCTGTCTGTTGTTCTCATACAGGGAAGCGCCACAGAAAGGAGTGGGCTTCAGCCCCTTCGAACTTCTGTATGGGCACCCTGTCAGAGGACCTCTCAGCCTGGTGAAAGATGGATGGGAAAAGTCTCCCAGGAAGCTTCCCCAGGATGTGGTGAGCTACATGCTGGCCTTCCGTAGCCAAATGGCTAAGTTGTGGAAGCAAGCTTCTGACAACCTGGAAGCCAGCCAGGCAGTTATGAAAGAGTGGTATGACCACAATGCTCACCCTGTGGAGTTGAAACCTGGCCAGAAAGTGTGGGTCATGGAGCCTGGAGAGCTTAGTGCCCTCCAGGATCGCTGGACAGGCCCCTTTGAGGTGGTTGAGAAGAAGGGTAAGGTCACTTACTTAGTGGATCTTAAGACCCCCATGCAGCCCCATCGGGTGCTTCATGTCAACCGCCTCGAACCCCACCATGAGAGGCCCGAGGTCGTCCTGATGATGGTGACTGATGGAGCAGAGGAAGAGGAAAGTGAGACTCTCCCTGATCTATTCTCGTCCCAAGAGAAGGATGGGTCGGTGGAAGGGGTGATCCTCTCACCATCCCTAACTCCTGAACAGCGGAGGGACTGCCGTCAAGTCCTGGAGCAGTCCTGGAGCAGTATTCCTTGCTGTTCTCCCTTATCCCGTGTGTACCCATGATGTGGACACAGGGACAGCCCACCTGTGAAGTCCAAGACCTACCGGCTGTCAGATAAGGTGAAGGCCAGCATTAATGGTGAAGTCACTAAGATGCTGGAGCTAGGAGTGATTGAACCTTCAAGCAGTCCCTGGCCTAGTCCGGTGGTTCTGGTACCAAAAGCTGCCCCGCCGGGCACCACTCCAGAACTCAGGTTCTGTGTGGATTACAGGGGACTGAATTCTGTGACAAAGACTGATGCTCATACAATCCCTAGGGCGGATGAGCTCATTGACCGGCTGGGAGCTGCCCAATATCTGAGTACTTTTGACCTCACATCAGGGTACTGGCAGATCTCCCTTACAGATGGAGCACGGGAAAGGTCAGCCTTCTACACGCCTGAGGGCCACTACCAGTTCTGTGTGATGCCCTTTGGGCTCAAGAACGCCCCTGCCACGTTTCAGCGGCTGGTGAACCAGGTCCTCTCCGGTATGAAGGCCTTCTCTGCTGCTTACCTTTACGACATCGCTGTCTTCAGTAGCAGTTGGGAGGACAAGTTGTGTCACCTTCAGGCTGTCCTCCAAGCCCTGAAACAGGCTGGCTTGACGATCAAGGCTAGCAAATGCCAGATTGGGCAGGGGTCGGTAGTGTACCTAGGCCACTTGGTGGGCAGGGGAACGGTGCAGCCCCTCCAGGCTAAGATTGAGACTATCATGGCCTGGGAGCCCCCAAGACCCAAACCAAGGTCCAAGCTTTCTTGGGCCTAACAGGATACTACGGTCGCTTTGTCAAGGGTTCTGGCACAATTGTGGCACCCTTGACCGAGCTCACCCCCAAGAAACAACCTTGACGGGTAGTGTGGACAGAGGCTTGTCAACAAGCCTTTGACACCCTAAAGCAAGCAATGTGTGTGGCTCTGGTCTTAAAGGCCCCTGATTTTGCCAAGGAGTTTATTGTCCAAACGGATGCATCAGAGCATGGCATTGGGGCAGTGTTATCGCAACTCAATGAGGAGGGTCTGGACCAACCTGTTGTTTTCCTATCAAGGAGAATGCTCCCCCGAGAACAGAAGTGCAGTGCAATTGAGCGGGAAGCCTTTGCGGTGGTATGGGCTCTGAAGAAGCTGCGGCCATACCTGTTTGGCTCGCACATCCTGGTACAGACTGACCACCGGCCCCTTCGTTGACTGATGCAAATGAGGGGCGAGAATCCCAAGTTGCTGAGATGTCCATCTCCCTACAGGGAATGGATTTCAGGGTGGAACACAGACCAGGAGTGGTCGATGCCAATGCTGACGGTCTCTCCAGGTACTTCCGCCTTAGTGATGAGAGCTCCCAAGGGGTTGGGTAGCTCTCCCCACTTTCAGCTGGGGGGTCGCGTGTTAGACCTGTCAGCCCTTTGGGTGGTCCCTCCTACTTTTTTTATTCCCCCCCTTTTTGCCTTCTGTTTTTTTTTGTGTGTCCACTACATATTTTTGGTGTTGACTCTGGGTCTCTGGGCGCCTTTTTATTACTAAATAGTACTAAGGCGCGGATGCTCCTCTAAAATGGAGGGAGAGTAGGGAAACACAAAATGGTGGCTTGCCCAAATCACCTCATAACCTGGGGCCATAGGGCAGCATTGAGGGGTTCTAGAACCTTCTGGACCACTCTGGACTCTCTTGGCCTAGATTATATAAGGTGGAATGTTGGGTGGCCATTTTAGTGTGTTCTGAGAGAGGGTCCAGTCAGGAGTTTAGGCTCCAGAGCAGGGAGGCTAGTGCACTGTGGGAGGGTCTTACTGTCCCCTGGGGCTGCTACCTCTCACTGCTGACGCTACCCCCTGTGCGTTGACCTAGCCCTGCTCTCCTCAGCTTGGGGAAGTCGCATCACCCTCCCTTTATCGCCCCCGTGAGAGAAATCCTGGTTTGGTTCTGGGGTGTGAGGGCATTCAAACCGGCAGGAGGGGAGGTGAGTGCTACACCCTACTGTAGGGGACTGGGTCTACTTTCATTAACACCTCGTCTATGCTGAACTGCCTCCAGGAGTCCTTGGGTTGCCAGACTCCTTACTACTCTGACAGAACTCCCTAGAACTTGCCCTCCAGTGTGGGTCCTAAGACTGCCACAGACCCTGGCTTGACCAGCGCGTACCTGATCTTGCTGCCGCAGGCCTGCTTGGAGCCCCTGTAGTGGGGTTGGTTCTGCCTGGGTGCCAGAACTGGTGGTGCCCTGGTTCCCAGACTGGCGTGCAAGAGAGAAGTGGAGAGGGAGCTGCCAGCCGCTGGAGCTCCTCTCCCGCTGAGGTGGATCGGCGCGGGAGGGAGAATTGCCGCATTCCCCGTGAGGAGGTCGGGAGCGAGATCGAGTGAAGTCCCGCCCAGCGCTGACAGGAAAGAGCGCAGGGAGGTGGGACGGACTTACAGGAGGCCAGACCCGGGGGGGGGGGGTTCCTTCCTCATCGGAGAGTGGAAGGGAGGGACGCAAGGAGCAGGATATGCCAATCGAAGCCAGTGGAAATTCCCCTCCGTGAGTCAGCCGCTAAGGGCCTTCCTTCGGTGAGGAAGGGGTCGGAAGTGGAAGCTTTATACCACCGATTGCCAAAGTCACCGGGACCTACTGTTACCACTTCAGGCGTCAAGTAAGCTGGGAATTGGGCTAGTGGGAGGCCAGGCAGTGCTCAAAAGATCCCTGTTGGGCCGTGATGTGATCGGCCCCTTCAGCCCAGGCAGGAAGAGTGTGAGAAGAGCCCGGAGAGCTAAAACTAGCAGAACTAAACTGCCGGGGGAAGTCATTGTTTGTCAGAACTAAGAACTCAGGAACCACTCCAGCATGACTTTAGCTAATCTGAAACTAGTGCTTGGCAAGTCAACCGAGTGGGACATGTTGATATGCTGAGATAAATGTGTAAAAAAGTATAACAAGAGGAGGGAGGGAGAGGGAAAGTGGATTCGGTCTCCCCTGGCAAATTACATAAACAAAATGGAATCCACTCTAGTAGTGGTAGTGATCCCTACAATGGTGGGGAGCACACAGTGTTGTTTTAAATACCCCTCACACACCAACAGGCCCCTTCGTGTCATGCTTCATCATTGGGGTCTTCGCACCCCTCTAAGGGATGCGGCGTGCTGCGACTCACGACTACGTAGGAGCACTGAAAGTGTACTATGTGTTGGTGTGTGTGAGGTAAATAAGTTTGAGTGGTGAGGTGGGGAGATGTGGTGGTTAAAAGATACCTGGCTCGTAGGTGAAAAAATAATAAAACATTTTTATTAAGCCCTCGGCTGGTATCATTAAAAGTGTGCAGAGTGAGGTTGTTTACTGCATATTAGGGTACATCAACCTCAGAAAGTGCGTTGACATGTTTCGGAGTGTAAAAACTCCTTCTTCAGGACGACGATATGCACAACTATCCTCACCTTACTCACATGAAATGTAGATGTAAAAGTGAAATCTACAAAAAATTAAAATAGGTGAAGTGTACCTAATAGTGTTTTATAGAAATGTAGTCTGTTGCGCCCAATTGGCGTTTATAGAATGTTCCAGAACGTCGGAGCCGCGTTGAGGGGAAGGCAGCCCATCGGGACTTGCAGAATCCGTTGCCGTATTGAGCAGGAAGAAAGAACCCCCAATACCACGCAAAGGCTCATGAGGCCAGCTAGCCTTTGTCCATAAGTCCTGTTCTATAAAACATGTCGACGCACTTTCTGAGGTTGATGTACCCTAATATGCAGTAAACAACCTCACCCTGCACCCTTTTAACGATACCAGCCGAGGGCTTAATAAAAATGTTTATTATTTTTTCACCTACGAGCCAGGTATCTTTTAACCACCACATCTCACCACCTCACCACTCACACTTATTTACCTCACACACACCAACACATAGTACACTTTCAGTGCTCCTACGTAGTCGTGAGTCGCAGCACGCCGCATCCCGTAGAGGGGTGCGAAGACCCCAATGATGAAGCATGACACCAAGGGGCCTGTTGGTGTGTGAGGGGTATTTAAAACAACACTGTGTGCTCCCCACCATTGTAGGGATCACTACCACTACCAGAGTGGATTCCATTTTGTTTATGAGATAAATGTGTAGCCATGATTCTTTGAGAGAATAAGCCCCCCTATGTTATTAATTTAATTCATGATCTGCCATCATTAAGTGGGTTTTTCTCCACCAATTCTATGCCTTTATGAATTGCTAATCTGAGCTATTACCTTAAATGAATGTAGAATGGATTCAATGTATAAATGATCTACTGTTTTGGTCTGCAGATAGCATACTAGGCATTCGGCTGTTTGATTCCTTTTTCAAGGCACCAGTGCGGCAGAATTACCACTAGAACGTGTTTTCTTTCTGATGGGTAATGTTATGAATTTACTTTTACATCTAATCTACTTTCTGATACTACGAGTAAAGAAAAAGGAATCGCTTATGAAATTTGATCTTATGCTTTAACATGTGTTTACAAGTGCAGGTGTTCCAGGAGTAATGCCTAAAATGTTGATTTATTAAATTGTGTGCAACTGATAATCTAACTGAAGGAAAGATAAAGCTTTTCTATCTTTTTATAAATACGGTGTAGTGTCATTTTTAAGTGGAAGTACCCTGTGCTACTGTATTGAGTGTGACGCAAGTGCAGCAAGCTGCCTCAGAGATAGACCTTATCACTTGAGCCAGGCTACCCTAGGTGGACCGGAAAACCCGAGTCCAACAATCTCCACTCTGCACTAAGTGAAACATCCCAAACAGTATTAGAGTTAGTTGGGTCCGAAAGATCTTATAAAATTAGCCTGGTAAAAATTCGGGCCCGACCGCTTTACCAGATGGAAGTGAATCTATAGCAGATTGTATTTCTTCCAACCTGATCAGAGCATCCAACATATTCTGATCTAAAGAAGTCCATTGATCTAGTTTGACCTCATTGAGATACCTCTTAATTTCAGCTTGGATCCCACAATTGTCATTTATATCTTCTGCATATAACTTCTGATAATATTTTGAAAGGTCGAGAGAATTGCTCCTGCATCAGTTACCAAACCAATATCTGGATCCAAAATCCCTGTAATCCATGCTTGTGCCTCCTCTAGCCCAGACAGCCAAATTATGATCCACCCTTTCATTGCTCACATAAACTTTAGACCGCCAGGCTAGATATCTACCCACAGATTTGGCAAGTAAAATGTTGGTTATGGCAGATTTCGCAATTGTTATGTTTGTGCCACCTCGCCCCCCCCCCCCGATAGCACCTTGATAAGGTTGGTCTCAGCTTTACCCAACACTTCATACAACTCATTGATCTTATTCCTCTCTTTCTTTTGTGTCTCCCAGCCAAGCTGCGTTGTCTCTCCCCTAATACTTGCTTTTAGAGTGTCCCGTACATTTTGAATACCCGTGCTTCCCATATTCTCATCTAAAAACCTAGTGATCCACTTCCCATATAGTCTATATAGGAATTGTCATTTAGCAGGGCCTGATTGAAAGTCCAGTTGGTTGCTGATTTTTTACATTTGATTTTCACTTCGAGCACCAAGGGGTTATGGTTGGACATAACTCTAGGAAACTTAGTAATCTTACTACCTTGAACCATACATTGGGAAATAAACCCTGGATGATTTCCCTCTAGTTGTGCCCATTTATCTACTAACCCATGCAGGACCTTTAATTGAGAAAGAGATTTATAAACTTTCGGTTTTCGCCCTTGATACATTATCTCAGGATGGTTAGATATCGCACAGCCCAGGTTTACATTAATGTCACCACATAATATAATTGGGGATGGCCAACCCACCAGTTCTAAACTCAACCAATTATACAATTCAGGATCATCTAAAACCGGTCTGTAGACAGAACATAATGTAAACATACTACTATCAATTGAGCATTGTACAATTGCCCATCTGCCATATTTATCCGAGAGGGATCGTGTGAAATTAGCAATACCCTGTCGTGCAAATATTGAGACACCAATAGTTCTGACCTCTTGCCTTGACCATAAGATTAATTGATACCCACCAAGATCCATAGTTTTATTTCTGCTTGCTTCTATATGTGTTTCTTGAATGCAGATAATATCTGCCTTCAGGATTCGAACATCTTCTTTTATCCTGCGCCTATTTACAGAGTCATTTAATCCACAAATGTTAATAGATGCTATCCTAATACACCCCATTATAAGTGAAAAACAAATCTAAATGCATTATATCAATGACGATCAAAACAAACACATCTAAACCGTTTGAAACTAGACCACATAAGACCCCCCTCTTCCCAATACGAATCCACCTCCCCCCCAGACCACCACCCCACCCAGGCAAAAAAGGTCCTCAGACCCTTATGATGCCTTCCGCGTTCCACTGTGCGCCCCTGTCACTCCCCAACCTGTCCAACAGAAGAAAAGAACCCAGCCCAATTTAACCCCTTCCAGGCTCATGACGAGCTGGGCTCGTCATGAAGTAGCCTCCTACCAGGCTGATGACGAGCCCAGCTCGTCATACATAATGTACTTTTGAAAATCCCAGCACAGGAGCAAAATATCACTAGCAGCGATGGTGTTAAGCAGCCTGAAATACAATAAACAATTTGCCCATATCGCTTTTTTCTTCCCCCACTTTCATTAAAAGAGAAAAGAAAAACAAACGATCACGGACAGAATCAGCCTCCAGTTAATTCCTGTAGGTAGTTCTGAGCCTGAAACTCAGACGTGAACAACCTAACCCTTCCCTGGTAGATAAATTTCAGCCTAGAAGGGTTCATTACATTTTTCTTCACATTTAAGTTTTTGGAAGGGGCTGACCAACTGCCGGAAACGCCATCTTCTTTCTACTGTTGTATGGCAGAATCTGGCCGCACAAAAAATGTCTGCCTCTCTGCTGTTCTCTTTGCGTCCAGTCTTGCCTTTTCGAATATCGCCTGCCGCAGTAGATAGTTCCCCCCCAAAAAAATAGGATTGCTCTCGGCCTGGGGTTAGGACCAGGGTTATTTTTTAACATTAGGGGAAATCTATGTTCCAGATTTAAAAAGTTTCAACACAAATCCTCGTATATCGTTCCCCTCGACTTTTTCCTCAACACCCAGCAGACGTAGGTTGTCTCTCCGCTGCCTGTTCTCGGATTCTTCTAGTTTCCATAGAATGTCTATCATTCTGGCATCGTTAGCAGTTGTTTTTTGCTCTGTACTTTCTAAGCCAACCTCCAACCCCACCACATCTTCCTCCAAAGCAGTAGTTCTTGCTGCAATCTCGGTGCAAGCTTTTGTTGTTTTACGAATTGCGCCCTGGATTTTTTTGGTCACAAGTTGTGCTCTTTTATGCTCCTGGCGAGCCTCTACCTGCATTGTCTTAAATGTAGCATATATTAAGCCTATGAAAGGGGCAGGTTCTGGTTTACTGTTAGAGACCCTTGGATCGTTATCCTTATCCTGAACTCCATGCTCTGCCCCTTCCTCAGGTCCCAGCGGGGTAATGGAGTAATCCCACTGTAGATGCTTGTTAGTTTCTAAATGAGAGCGTCCATGTTTCAAGCCATCTGAGCCATTCCTTTTGGACCGGCTGATAACCCTCTTTAGAGTGTCTGTTTTTGGTGGGGGGCTGTCACTGCCATCCCCTGAGGCATCCACATCTGTGTTATCAGGGTCACTAACATTATTAAGTTCGGATTCCTCTGTTAAAGAAAAAAAGTTATCTCCATCCGGAGTACCAGGCACTATATCCCCTGACTCCTGCTGCTCACAAATATAATCATTGTGGGTTATAAGAGCGATTTTATCCACTTTCCCCTTCTGTTCCTTCCTGCCAAACATTGCTTCTACCTCCCCCATTTGAGTGTTTAAAACATCCAGAGCATTAGGCAGGTTACGTGACTCTGAGGTGCTGAGGGGATCAGATGTAGCAGTCCCTCCTGTAATATCCGATACACTGTTACTGACAATGTTGCTAACAGTACCTGTATCTCTCAATTTGCTTGGCGCTTTCCCTTCCAGCTGAGGTTTTGTTTGTTTTCCGCTTGCCCCTTTTCCTGAAAACATCCCAGGGACCAATGGCGTTCTCGCTTCACAGCCCCATCAGGAAGACAGCTTTCACTGCTGGGCATTCTGTTCTTGCTCCCCGCCCTCTCCACTCTCTCCTGGGTGGGTGTATGAACAGCCTCCAATTCCCTGGGAGAAACCAGCTTTTTGGACGCAACAACAACAGTTAGAGAGCCGGTCGTTTCTTCCCTCGGCACATAGTCCCATCAGGTCACCAGAACCCCCCGCCCCAACATACCCAACATCCCGAAAATAACACACAGACACCAGTGTTAGATTGGGAAAAAGTTGCTGTAGGTTTATTACATACAACGTTAAGTAATCACGGTGGGTTATCTTACGGACGATCCAAGGGCAGGCCGCATTCTCGCCACCTGCCTGCCTGATGAGCCAAGCAGCACAGTGGCAAACCACCCATCTGCTGTGCCATTATGGTAATCACTCTACTCACACCCCTTGCGGGGCGTATCTAGGCAAACCCCCGGTTGCACAGGCCCACAACCGCCTGAAGGACTACTGGGTTGCCGACACGGGTTCCCGGACCTCCCATGAGGTTCGAGGTTAGGCTCTGGCACCCCTATGTGCCCGCTGAAGTACGATGTTGCACCTCTCTGTTTCCAAATCGCCCTGTAACTCCGCCACAGCCCGGCCGGCGGCCACCGCCGCCGCCCGGGCCCCCCACCACTTCGCTACTTAGGGAAACCTGCAACCCTTGTTCTGCCGAGCTTCTCGTCAGTCCAATAGGAACAAGTCAAACCGACAGGAGAGAGTTGGACCCCTTCCACTTCAAAGTGACCTGATCCTGTCCTGAATCAACACATGCCTGACGAACCAAAGCCCCTCTGTCACTACTCTAAAGATACCCCCAGGGTCTGTATGCCTCTACAGCATTAGAGTAGACCGTCCCAGGTACATGGGGTCATACCCCCCGGTGAAGGACCAAGCGCTGAGGAGGGGCCCCCATTGCTGATAGTGCTTCCTGTAATCTGTACAATAGGAGATCCAGCGCACGCCCCTGAGACCCAACCACACACCTACACAAAGCGTCAGCAGACTACACCCCGGTAAGTTTCAACTACTGCCGTAACGCGGTCTCCCGAATAATCAGTAAAAGTGCTACTGATTAAACGCTTGAGCTTCCATACTAAAAAGAGTACAGGGGATCCTTCTAGTGAAAATTACATATATTTATAATAAATAACTAAGTGTGGAGTCCCTACATGTGATGCCACAGGATTGCAGTGGTAAGACACTGGCTTCACAATGCCCTCATGAGTTTGGCCTCGAGGCTGTTTAGTCCATGCTACCAATAGGATAGCTTGACTATATGGTTGACATACAACCACCACCCTAAGGGATTGCTTTGACTGCTACACGGTGCCCCGAGAGTTGGAGACATCATCATCAGGCCAATTTCTCACATTGGGGAAAGGAGTGTTGGGTCACCAGATAGAACAGTGAGAACCCCCGAAAACTAAGCGGGGAAAAAAGTGCGGGCCCCTCCCCCTTGAACGCCACAGGAGTAAGCCCAGACAGCAAATCTGTACCTTGTATAAGTTAAGGTGCCCAGGAGAATTTTCGCACAGCAATTGAAGAGTGCCACAATAGCTGAAAAGGTAATTCCAATAGCTCATATACACAAACTACGCGCTGGACATGACGCTGTACTGCCTCCAATAAGAGGATGTAAGGCGTCGCCTGCTGGAATATGTGCCTGGGGTAATTAGCCGCTTGTATGCATCACTACCTTTAGTGCATGTCAGAGGGAGGATGCCCCACAATACTGCAGTGCGATCAGCTCGACTCCCGCCGTTGCAGAACGGCTCCCTGGTACATCCGGCCCAGAGAAAATGAGCATACTGCTCTGTGTGCCCTTTTCCAGGGTACGGAAGAGGGAAAGTCAGGGTCAACGGACCCCGACGCCAATGGCTCAAGCACTGTAGACCCCACTTTCTGTGCTCAATACACTTGATAGATGCAACTAACTCCCCCCGCCTGCTGCGCTGGCTAAAGCGCGGGTGGATATATTGTTAAGAACGCAAAAACAAATATGTAGGAACAGGGAGAGTGCCTGGCGTAAACTCTATGACGCAGAAAACAAGTTACGGTACAAGGCTTCTTTGGCGAAGTATAAAAGAATGATCACCGAGGCGAAAAAAGAATATTTTAGCACCCAAATTGAGACCGCAAAAAACTCAAATAAACAACTATATGAGGTTGTTAAACAATTAGCCGGGAACACCCCTGATCTGGCTCCGCCCCCGGCTCAACTATTTTGTGACGCATTGGCTGACTTCTTCTATACTAAAGTTAATGACATCTATGTAGCCTTTGCAGCCAAGGAGGACTCTTCCACTCCTCCCACTTGTTTTACACCACCAGATAGTTCTCTCTCCCAATTTAAATAAATAACTGAGCAACAAACAATGGATATTATTAAATCCATAAAAACAGGATCGGCCTTAGACCCCTGTCCCCCTAAAGTTCTTCAACCTGTGCTGGACTTAATAGTTCCTATAGTTACGCAACTTTGTAATAGTATGTTTAACTCAGGGACCTATCCTAAAGCTCTGAAGAACATTCTTGTAAAGCCGCTTTTAAAAAAACAGCATTTGGCCATTGATGAGCGGAAAAATATTAGACCAATAGCCAGTCTCCCGTTTCTGGCCATGGTAGCCGAGAAAGCTATAATCCAGCAGCTGTCTGAGTATCTGGAGGAACATCAACTGTTGGACAACACCCAGTTTGGCTTCCGAAAATACCATGGAACGGAAACCGCCCTCATTAAAGCCGCCGATGACATCAGGGTCATTAGAGACCAAGGGGGCACAGCAGTACTTGTACTCTGGACCTCTCTGCGGCTTTCGACACGGTCGATCATTCCATTCCGATTGACCGTGTCGGAAGGATGGGCCTTCAATCGGGAGCCATAAGCCTACTAACATCTTTTTTGTCCGGTAGAACTCAGACAGTTACGCTAGGGCCTTTTCAATCAGCTGAGTTGTCCTTACCTTGCGGGGTTCCACAAGGCTCATCCCTGAGTCCGACACTATTCAATATCTATGTGTCGGACCTAGCGAGAGTCATCAAGCAATATGGGATGGGCCTTACCTCTTATACTGATGATACCCAGCTAGTCCTCGCCATCAATAACGACGGGGAAGAGGTGGCGGAGCGTTTCCAGCAGGGTATGCAAGCAATAGGAGAATGGATGTCCTCAAGCTGCTTGAAATTGAATTCCGAGAAGACCGAGGTGGTTATCTTCAGAAAACTTTCCCCTTGCTGGTCTTCTGTCTGGTGGCCTGTCTCATTTGGAACCTTGCCCAACCCTGTTTCAAAGGTCAGAAATTTGGGAGTTATGTTCGATGAACATCTCAATTTCTCTGCTCATGCTAACCAGACAGCAGCTACAGCTTTTTACAAATTAAAACTGATAAAAAAAATTATGCCGTTCCTGCCTGATAGTGCAGGCAAAACTTTGGTTAGCACTTTGGTACTATCCTCACTTGATTATTGCAATGGCATCCTCGCCAATGCTCAGGTGCGGGTTGTTAACAAAATGCAATCAATTCAAAATGCTGCAGCATTAACTCTATTGCCCACATCATTCGGAAATACCATTGGCTGCCAATAAAAAAGCTTATAAAATTCAAAACATTATGTATGGTGTTTAAAGCACTGCATCATTTAGGCCCGCAGTTTCTTAGGAGTCAATTCCAATTCTACCTTCCGGCAAGGCAATTAAGATCCACGACCTTGCACCAACTAATGGTGCCTCGCACTAAGACTGTCACCTGGGGTGACAGACGTTTCTCAGTCACGGCAGCCAGACTGTGGAATTCGCTCCCGCTTTCAATCAGACAAAGCCACTCCCTTTAATCTTTTCGGAAAGATGTGAAGACTTGGCTATTTGCTCAGTAAATCATGTAGCAAACACATGGGAAGAGATACGAGTTAGGTCTTTAGCGCCAAGATGCCCCCGGGCAATCGTTCGCGCTTAACAAATTGCAAAAATAAATAAATAAATAAATATATCTGAACTAAAGCGACCATGTATCAACTGTCCACTCCGCTACCTCGGGGTAGGCCCATATGGCTAACACCGCACTACATTCTGTGCATTGTGTGAACATGGCCACCATTGAGTATGAGCAGCGCCCCCTGAGGAATACTTGGCTGCGTGGCCGCTGATGTACCAAAAAGGTGAAGCAAAAGAATAATACTAGCAGTATCCGGAACTGGCAGGGGGTGGCGTGGTATCAGGACTTGCCGCTGCGTCCAAATACAGATGCTTAAGCCAGATAATGACCAAAGCCCTTTGGTGTGTTTCATTTGGTATCACCTCCTAACTCCACCCCTTACCACTCTACCCAGGAACCTACCTCATCCCGTGCCTCCCGACTGAACTTCCAGTTCCCCTCCTTTAAGGGCAATTACAATTACAGCCCTCTCCGTTATTAGCAGAAGGCCTTATATTATACAGGTTCTATTCTCCCTGACCCTGGAAGTGTCTTACCCAAGTGTTCATGTGGTTAGCGAGTCCGCCATTTGATGCAGTATCATCCTCTAGCCTCGTGTTTACTTCTGGTACTAGAGCCACCTCCGGGTCAAGTCTGCGCTTAATCGGGATGAGGAGCCCTGGCTGCTGACAAGGCCCAGGAGGGTGACCTTCGACTAGCTGTGAGCTGACTCACATAACACCCAGTCATCCCCTGGGGGAGGGGGGGGGGGGGGGCTCGCGTCATGCGAGAATGGGAATTAATACCATACAACAGGGCCACACCAGACGGCATGCCTGGGGCTGATAATTGTGACAGGAGAGGAGGTAGGTGAAGCAGAATTAATTTAAACACTTTCCTATGGAACAGTGGGTAGAATCTGACTCGCAGGTGAATGTTGTGTTGGATAGGCGAAAGATACCAAAACCGGCATCCCTTCGACATGTATGTGTTCATTACCAGCCTGTATTTTTGGCCCCTTGGTGAATGGATTCATGACCATGCTAATACCATTTCCTATGGTTAAATGGGAGGCAGGCACCTAGCTCGGACAGCTCGTGTTTGATCCTTTTGTGCTCTCCCCTTACTCAGTGAAGGTGGGAACTATGTGCTTGCCTCTAGATGTAACGCGTAATCTTCAAGCGCTCTTCTACAGACTTGGCTCCGAGAAGGCGTATTGTAGGACAGGTCTTTACCCAGGAGATTGCAATTAAGTGTGTAGCCTCTTAATGAGTGCCTGCCCGGTAGCACGTGGATGCGTGGCCCAGGATAAGCTCTGCGTTATGTCACATGTCACTATTTACATGGGCAAGGAAGGACCAACCCTGTGTTATGACTGAGCCAAAGTAAACAGCGGTGCGCTCTGTTCGAAGGGACAGGTGCTCAGGTTATACATTATACCTTCCGGTACATGCGCGTTACGCGCCCTGTCCGGAATCATCTAATTGGCCGCGACCCTTGGGCCCGAAACCATGTTCTAGCACACGCCGGGAGCACGCGCTCGGCCCAGAAATAAGGAGCGCTAAAAAGAGCAGTGATTCTTTGCCAATTCAGGTACCTGCAAGGTACGTGATTTGTCCAAAGTCCACTATTACAGCAGCACCACTCAGCACAAACTAACTGATTTGCCCGAAAACCCATGCATGTGAACGCGCTTAGTCCAGGATCACTTAAAAGGACGCGACCCTAGGCTCGAAACCTGGTTCTAGCCCCCGCGTTGGACGTGCGAGCTCGGCCCAGAAGAAGGAGCGCTTATGTGCAATAATTCATATCAAACCAAGGTACATGCAAGATCGATGGGTTGACCAAAGCCACTGCTTGTGAACGCGATACTGCGACAAGAACCACTATTAAAGCAGCGCAAACTCAGCACAAACAGATGATTTGGCCGAAATCACTGCAAGTGACGCGATCCTGCGACAAGAACCTTAAATGAGCTGCCCGAACTCAGGACAAGCTAATTGATTTTACCAACTTCACTGCATGTGACGCGATCCTGCGACAGGAATCCATAATTAAGCAGCGCAAACTCGGCACAAACTAATCCATTTGACCCACATCACCGCATTTGAATGTGATCCTGAGACAGGAAACCGCAATTTTGGCCGCACCCTTAGTTATCCAGCACGCACTCAACACTAACAAAGTTATAAAGCCCAAATCCGTGCCTGTGGAAGCAGCCCAGGAGCTAGAAACCACTAGTCATCCAGCGCGAATTCAACCCGCAAGAATCCGTGCACATCTAGTTCATTCTGTAATGTCCCTGAGGGCGGCCACCCAATCTGTGTCCGTTCATCCATCCTTCGTAAATGGTGGCAAGAGGCGACTCAGCAGGCTCGCAGCCAAATAACTTGCACACAAAATAGCAGAATTCGAAAGCTGACAAGCGTGTCCCTCACAAAAAGAAAGCTAAGCAGGATGGCTGCCCATGTGCTTTAACAACCTACACCCGACAAACCTGCAAAACATGCACAAGCAAATGGCCGCCCACTGACGGCATTACCCACGTGCGCCAGACATAGTGAACCTGCTGCCAATGTGGATGGCCGCACACGGACGCCATTACACATGTGCGCCGAACAATGTAAACCTAATGCCATTGTAATTAGCCGCACACGGCTGACATTACACACGTGAGCCGGACCATGTAATCCTCCTGCCATTGCAAATGGCCGTCCACTGACTCCATTGCCCACGTGCGCCGGACATAGTGAACCTACTGCCCATGTAGATGGCCGCACACGGATGCCATTACACACGTGCGCCGTACCATGTAAACCTATTGCCATTGAATTGGCCGCACCCGGACGCCAATAAACATGTGCGCCGGATAATGAAATCCTAATGCCATTGCAAATGGCCGTCACCTGACACCATTACCCACGTGTGCCTGACAGTGTCAAAGAAAGCCCTGCTCCTGGTCAGGCCCAAACTCACCACCTCGGCATAGGTCATTGCAATTACTTCTTTATAAGTACCAGGCGCTAACGGATTGCGCTCTGGAGCACGCATACTGCCCCTGTAAATGGCCCCCCCACATACGCCATTACCCACGTTCGCAGACAATTGTAAAAAACATACTTTCCCCAGCCCATCAGCCAGCACCATCCCCATGCCAAGAACCCCCTGTGATTACTTAACTCGCAACAAGCCTCACAGGCTTGGGGGTTGGAGGATGATGATCAGCCCTGGGCTGCCCCGGGAGGTCCTGCCACACTGCCTGGGTAGCCGTGATAGAAACCGACCCCCGTTGCCCTACCCGCCGTGATGGGAGGGGCGGAAACAACCGTGCACGCAACCGCCTGTCGCCAAGAACACCCCCTCTATTCTTCTGCGCTGAGGGTGTCCGAGCCTGATGGTAAGGAAAAGAATACCCCCATCCACAGAAAACGCTAAAAGCACCGAGCAGCTCACCAAAAGCACGCCCCGCTATACACCCTGTGGCGTAAACCTCACTGCATCCAGCGTAACTGCTAGGACACCATGTAACCCGGATTCGACATCCTCCTCAACCTAGCGGAGCAAGGACTCCTTGTGACAAGGCATGTTTCGAGGACCAACATGGTGGTCTACTCCCGATAAAAACTGCGGCACAACCAAATGCTCCGTGTACCGTGACTGAGCACAACGGTCGGCCATGGGGGATGCCGCTGGCCTGACCGCACAATGGCCGGGAAAGCCACCCTTGCTAACTGGAAAGTGTACCAGGGGTCCCGTGGGCACATGCATCAGGAGCCCTGGCTGAAAGCTACTGGGGTGAGTGGCGGAACAGCATTCGCTGCGCTCCACCTCCCAGAACCGCCTAAAGTGACCTTTCATCCCTCGCCGTTCAAAAGCAGGCCGCCCTGGCCATAGCCACGGCGTGCCTCAGGGTACCGGGATTGCGCCCCAGGTGGCCTCCTGGTTGCTCGATCTACACTGTCTACCTGCCGCAGCTGAGGCATTCTCCTAACCCTGTTGCCAGTGCTGGAGCGCCAGTAGGAAAAAAGGCCCCGCCAGCCATGCCTGCCCCCCCCAAGGAGGAGAGGGGGAGGCCTCGTGCCCCCAAACAGGGCATGCTGAGAGCGGGTGCCGAGGAGAGCTGGCGCCCCCGAAGGCATCAAACCTCCTTCCCTGACGCCAAGTGCAGGACGGGCAGGGAACTCCTCATTGCACACCCGCTTTTGCTGAAAGAAAGCGGCATGCCCAGGGCCTCCCACATGACCGAGTTGGCACAGCCCATTCTCAATGTCACTGCGACCCTGGAGCGGCCCTACCCCCATCTTGCCCTCAGGTGATCCAAACCTCGGCGGTGGCAGAGTGAAACCCACAAACTGGGGGGGCAGTAATGGGATTGGGGTGGACTCTTCACAAACTTCTGCAGGATCTCCAACGGAGGCAGTCTCAACTGCTCATTGCGTGCCCTAGGAATGGGTGGGGGGGTTCGGGGGTCCAAGCACAAGAAGTTGTCGTACCCCTGCACCGCGCCCCCGTGCTCTATTGCCACCCGGACGCCGGTAGCCATAGTGCACTCCATCACGCAGACTCAGTTACAGCTGGCAATCGCTATAGTCAGTGTCTGGTGCGTTAGCTCATCCACCGGAGTGTTAAAGTGGTTACTAGATAAACAGTTTCTAAAAAAGAAGAGAAGTTGTCTACTTTACAACACCTTACCGCAACTACAATCCTAACGTGGCGGGGGGGGGCGCTATAAACGCTTTGTACTCCATCTGACGACATGATCCGAGGGATGGCGGCACACCACAGCGACAAGCCTGTGGTGCTAGCAGCTCCGAGTTTGGGACTGTGGTGGGGGTAGGGCACAGCGCCGGCCCCTGGGAGGGTAATGACCGATAATACTCAAGCGATATGATAGGGGGCGCATTGCTGGACCCTAGCGGGGGACGGTGCGCGCCTGCCTTAACCAAGAGGCCGAGGGGCTGCCAGCGTGTGGCCCAAAAGCACCTACTGGGAGCGACTTGCCAGCCGCACAATCGCCATGCTCTCCCCAGAGGCTCCAGTTAAATAGGCAGTAACGCGCAATCCACTCCGACACGCCGCCCGGGACCCAGAGCCACGGGAGGGTTTGAGCACCCGTTATGACAAGGGAGATTCCCACTACACAACGGCGGGGCGGGAAAGTGGGTTGATCGGGAGTACCGCCTACACACTGTAACCTTTTAAATCCCTTCCGGTGCAGTGTTAATGCGTCGAGGGAGCACCAGCTGGACGGCAATTCCTGGTGCGGCCACCCCCGGACAGGACTACCCCCGAGACTGCATAGCCTGAAACTGCCCGCAGCACCCGCCAGCGTCAACCCATCGCGGGTTAGCTGACCCCGACTCCCGGTGCTGCCCCAGCCTCCACAGCGGCCCGCAGCTATGCAGGCCGCCTAGCCCGGCTCAACCTCCCAAGAAGGAGGGAGTAGGCGGAGGGGAGATCGGACGGCCCGTAGGCCCAGCTTACCGCAAGTCTCCGAAAGAGTGTCAAAGAGTGTCCCAATGCACGACACGCGCGTCCGGAGCGGCAAAGAGGCAACTAAAATGGCGAGGGGGATATATATTCCCCCTCGCCATGCCTGCCGCCCCGGACGCGCGTCACAGCCTACTAGGCTCCCCCTGCCCGGGGGAGGAGTGGAGGACCACAGGCAGGGGGCGTGGGAAGACATCTGGGACTAAGAGGCCCGCCCTCCTGATGGCCACCGGGTGGCCTCGGGCAGCTGCAAATCTCCTTGGAGGCATCCTGCCTTGCCTCACGCTCAGCCGCTGGCTCCAGCAAACCACACCCGCAGAGACCACAGAGAATGCAGTTATGTCCGGCTTCTCAAAACCCAGAGACCAAACACTGCCGATGCGCGGAGTAGTACTTTGTGAACAGCTTTTTGAATAAGCATTCGGGACAGTAATGAGGCTATGATTCGGCTTCGATTAAGGTTTTTTAGTTTAACTGCTCATAGATTCCACCATTTCGATCAAGCAGTACAGCGGTCAGGGAGTGACTTTCGCATGGGTCACGCAGCCGCCCTCTTGCCTCCTAGCCCCGCCGCATCACATGCTGTTTCTAAGAAAATTTCAAAACATATTTCATAAAAAAAAATATATATATGCCCATGTTCAAAGCTCTATGTAGGCAGTACCATCTTCCCGATAAAAAAGAGAATCCTTGAGCACATGCGAGCTATCAGAAATGTTGATATGTCCTATGCTACTGCGCGACATTGGTTGCGTGTTCACAATAGTGATGTTAACCAATTTTCCTTTTTTGGCATCGACAGGGTTCCAGCAAACCCCAAAGGGGGTAACCGTCTTAAACAGCTACGTGTCCTGGAATCCCGCTATATCATCCGCCTGGATTCGAGGAACCCCTTTGGCCTGAACGAGGATGAAGAACTGTATGTGCACATTGGCTAAGACCCTATGTTGAGCCGAAAGATCTGCCTTTACACTGCACCAGTTCAACCTATGTCCTTACCACCTCTGTTACCCAGATCCCTCATTTTGGGCGTCTGTGTTTGTCCCCCCCCCTTCCCTCACTAACTATCATCCTGCGCAGAGAGGGCTCTCTCTGACACAGATGGGTGATATTCTTCATTACCCCTGTATCCTAAATGGGATCTTAGTCACTAACTTTGCTGAATCCGTCTGAATGTCTGATTTTGTACTATGTTACTATTTATCATTTAGAATGAAATGTTCCCTGACCAAATGAGGGTATCTTTGTAAATACCATTGATTTTATTTTTTCACAATCACACCATTGTGCTTGTCCTTAACATGTCTGGCTAGGCAAGTTTTTCAGGCAACACAGGGTTCACTTTTTATAGTTCACAGGGCTGAAAGAAGTATTTCAGTACCCTCTCACCCTTCAACTTTCTTTACTTTTTTAGTTTGTTTGGGATGGCTCCTACATAACGTTGGAAACTCCCGTTATGTATATTGGGGTGTTTCCCCACCCTACCTTAGAGGTAGAGGAGGTCTTACTGCTTGAGTCCTTATTAGCTACTAGACTACCACTCTGGAATATATCCGGTACTATGATTTGGCCACTTGGCCGTGATGAGATAACCCTCAACATTGTTGTGAATTCGGCCACTTGGCCGTGATGAGATAAACCTTAACAATGTTGTGCATTGAATAGACAACTGTGATACATTTAAGCGGTCTCAGAAACTGTGGTGCAAATAATTTGAGATGATATGTATATATATTTTTCTTTGAATAGGTAACAATTAATGCCAGCATCTAAATTTATGGTTTACATGAAAAATGCACTGTTTTGAACATAAGGAGCTCAATGTTTGAGTGTGTCCTATTTTGCCATGCTACCTTTAATCTCACAATGAGTAATTGTATTACTATTTATTTGGTACCCATCATGTAGGATTAACAATTGTAATTATTAATTTTCACTTGAGACCGTTTTTTGCCCAGTCTGTCTTCTACCTTATTGGTAGTTCATTCAAATTGTAGTTTGGAGAGACAAAGTAGTCCTACCTCAGTTTCCTTTACTTTGTGGAACACTTTTTTGCATAAAATGGTGGTTGTGTTTACATGTGGTTGGCTTTGGAAGAAGACCGTTTGGTCGAAACGCGTCGCCATTAAACGCAATTGATACACAGACCCTGGAGTGCGAGTCTTTTGTGTGGTTCCTGCTAAAACGTTGGTCGGGAGCCCTTTCTAACATATATATATATATATATATAGGCTTTCTGTGTTTGTGGATTTAACCTTATTAGAAGAGAAGGGACTCCGAACCACTTTGAGATAAGATCTGCCCAAACAGATCCTGTGATAACACAAAATGAGTGGGGTGGGGTTTCACACTGGACATCAAGACTGTTCCAGTTCTCAGTTGTAGAGCTGTTTGTAGGCTGAGATGAAAACATCAGGTTTCTCATACACATGATGGTACATCTTATCTTCTCTTGACTTATAAAGCGTATAGCTGCTCTAAGGCTTCCCAGCGCTGTGAGAGTCAAAGCACGCACCTGTGGAACTAAAAATTCCTAAAATTACTGGGGGAATAACCAAGGTTTAAGACACTTTCTGAATTTGACCTCGTCCAACTCCATCCTAAGACTGATTGGCATTGAGTTCCAGAGTTTAGGGAAGAGGTAAGCGAGCGATCTTCCATCCCATTTGGACTTATTATTCCATGGAACTGCCAAAAGACCAGTTTAAGAGGATCTTAACATCCTGTTCAGAACATAGCAGGTCAATAAGGCTCTGAACATATGAGGGTCTTTGCCATTTACAGCCCTGTGTTTAAGAACCAAAACCTTGAATTTGATTCTCTGCTCCATGGGAGGCAGTCAAGGCTTTCTTAGCAGATTAATTTTTAGGCGTTTTGCAGCATTTGGAATCTTTTTGGACTGTTTTAGGGGAACCTAGATATAGGGGGTTTCCATACCCCAGGCATGAGGAAATCAAGTCCGGGACTACCACTCTTCTGCATAACATTGGCAGTAGCGCCAGAAGTTTCCTCAACATCCTCAGCATGACAAAACATGCACTGGCCAGCTTTCTGTCTTGGGTTTCCATTGAAAGAGAGCTGTCCAGCCACATCGCCCAGCTTTTAATAGGGGGGACGAAACTGGCCGAACCCCTAGACTATCTGGCCAGCCCATTTATGATACTGGTGGAGGATTGTTCACTAGAACCATTAGTTCCGTTTTGTCCCTGTTTAGTTTCGAAGAGCACCTTGCTATCCAGTATGCCACTTTCTCCAGACAAGGGCCTCGCCAAGGCTGAGCTTACTCACCTGAGGAGATTGAAACAACAAGCTATGTGTTGTCAGCATAGGACACAATTTAAACTTCAAATTCTTTGTCAAAGGAGTCCAGCGGCCTCACATAAATATTAAAAAGAGAAGAGCTGAGACCTGCGGAACGCCACATTTAAGAGGGACCATCTCAGAGTAGCGGGGAGTTAAAAATCAGCAATATTCTGTCTTTTAGAAAAGACAAAAGACATTCTAAAGTGGTACTCCTTACGCCAATTTCCCTCAACCTGACTGCCAACGTCTTTTGGTCAAATGCTGCACTCAGGTCAAGGAGGATGATGTCCACCGCTCCTCCTTTGTCTAGGATTAATTTGACCTCTTCAGCTACCACAAGTAGTGCAGACACTGTACTGTGCTTTAGACAGAATCCATTCTCGGAGTCATCCAAAAGCTGATTGTCTTCCAAATGTTTAGATAGGTGATGATTGATATGTTTCTCTAAGACTTTCCTGAACATCGGGAAGATGGATATCGGTCTGAAGTTCCCTAATCATGCTTCCACTCTTGTGGAACTTTTCCGCTGGAGATTAACATATTTAGTAATTCCGAGATTATCAGGACCATTTCTTGACTACCCATTGCCAGAATAGGGAAGGGTTGGGTCTAATCCGGAGCCGGATTTCACTTTCACAAATAGATTTAAAGGACAGGGTAAGGGAAGTAGGAATACAGGACAAAGCCATGGATTGGCTTCTCAGACCGCTTGCCAACTCTTTGTGGTGTTTCACAGGGTTTGTCACTCAACCCTACCCTATTAAATATTTATGTACAACAGTTCGCCAATATAGTGCAGGAGTTCGATAGATCAGCTGTATCATACGCAGATAACACTCAATTAGTTGTGTCTCTGACTAAGGTCCCTAATTCAGGAAACCAACAGCTGATTCCCTGTTTGGAGAAGGTGGCCAACTGAATGTCAAATAATTGCCTGAAATTAAATGGAGAAAAGACAAAGCTCATGATACTGGGAAACCCTACTATACACAGACACCCGATTCACTGGCCAAATGACATGGGCAACCCTCCTGATCCCAAACCTGTTATACAAAATCTAAGTATCTGGCTGGAGGGTATGCTCACAATGGACTATCAAACCACTAAATTGTCCAGAACATGTTTTGCGTTAGGAATGATTAGGAAGATTATTGAACAGTTCCCAGATCACTTAAGAAAAACTGTCATCCAATCTCTTATAGTGTCTCGCCTGGACTATGATAACTCCCTTTACATAGGCTCACCAAAATATGTAATAAAGAGACTCCAGGTGGTGCAAAAGGTGGCAGCAAGGCTCTTATTAAAAGTCCCAAGACACGTATCAGTAAATGAATCCCTCAAACAGCTTCACTTGCTTCAGATCGAAGCTAGAATCAAGTTCAAATCCCCCTATTGCTCACAGGGCCATCAATAAAAAAGGTCCAGTAAAGCTCAGACAATTGATCTCACTTCACAGTCCCATCAGACACCTAGGATCCTCCCACCTGCAGCTCCTGAAGACAATCATAGTCAAACAGGCAAGATGGAGACTCAGATCATTTGCCCATATTGTACCAAGGATGTGGAATGCCCTCTCACTTAACCTCAGATCAGTAGTTAAGCCTCTGCTAAAGAAGGCCTCCCTCGACCCGGAGGTCCTAAAAAACATTTGTCCTATCTCGCTGCTTCCTGCCCCGGCGAAGATGCTTGAGGCACATCTGAACAAGCATCTTGCGGACTTTATGGAGTGCTCGGGCTGCTTGGATTCCTCCCAGCACGGATTCAGGAGGGAACATAGCACCGAGTCGGCCCTCACCGTCGTGCTCGATAACATCCGCACGACGGTGGATGGGGGCCAGACCACCCTCCTGATCCTATTAGATCTAACTGCGGCCTTCGATACCCTCTCCCCCTCAGTACTTACATCTCGTCTGAGGGACGTGGGGGTAAGGGGTGCAGCTCTAGATCTTTTGACCTCTTTTGTTGCTGGGAGGGAACAAAGAGTCAAATTGGGTGAGTTTCTATCTCCATCCCGACCTGTGCTATGTGGGGTCCCCCAAGGGTCGGCTCTTAGTCCGACCCTATTCAACATCTACGTGACCCCACTGGCCAGACTAGTAAGATCTTTCGGGATGGAGGTAGTTTCCTATGCTGACGACACCCAAATACTCGTCTCTCTCCCTCATTCAGATGTGCAGACCGCCTCCAAGTTTAGATCTTGCATGGAGGCGGTTGGTCACTGGATGATTCAGAACTCCCTTAAACTGAATGGGGAGAAGACTGAGGTGATGGTGTTTGGAGGGACCGAAAACATCTGGTCAGCCAGCTGGTGGCCTGACTCGCTTGGAGTGTGCCCTTCCCCCACAACTTCTGCTAAAAATCTTGGGGTGATGATAGACCCTGCCCTGGATATGGGCAAACAGGTGAGTAGAACCATCTCCACCTGCTGGGGATTAATACATACCCTGCGAAGGATCAGAAAGTACCTTTCGCTTCAGTCCAGAAAACAGATAGCTGTTGCACTCATTGGCTCACGCCTAGATTACTGTAATGCGCTGTACGCTGGGCTAAACAGGAGCCTCCTGCAGCGCTTACAAGTGGTTCAGAATGCCACAGCAAGATTTGTTCTGGATATCCCCAGACGCACCTCTGCCACATTGGCCCGGAAAACATTGCATTGGCTTCCGGTAGAATACCGAGTAAGGTTTAAGGTCCTGTGTATGACATACAGAGCCATCTCAAAAAACAGTGACTGGGGAGTGGGCTCCATCATTTCCCACTACACTCCCGGAAGGAACTTGCGTTCCTCCGGGAAATTGCTTCTATCAGCCCCTCGCATACGAAAAGCTAAATGGGGTGACAGGGCTTTCTCCACCCTAGCTCCCAAATGGTGGAATGATCTCCCTCTGGATCTCAGGTCCTTACCCTCGCTACAGACATTTCGTATTGCTCTTAAGACCTGCCTCTTCCGGCAAGCCTATGTGTAATGGATGAATGGTTCTACTTTCTGATTTTATTGTTAGGCGCCTTGATACCTGCGGGTTATTGTTTTGCGCATTATAAATTGTTATCAATCAATCAATCAATCAGATCACTGCTCAACGCAATCTCCTTCAGAAAAAATCTACAGACCTGGCTGTTTCTCCATTAATTCACATATGGTCATAGCTCTCAGCCACACGCTCACCAGCGCGGGGAAGCCTTTGGGCAGCCAGGCCCTTTAAAAAACGTAAACATACTCCTTGAAAAAGGCTTCTTCCATAATTAGGGGAAATTAATGAAGACATTCTGTCCCTTCTGGCTTCTGGCTGCAATTAATAAAAGAAGGTGGGTTGCACATTGGCTGTTCAGGCTGCCCATCTCTCCCCAAACGGATGATGGTGCATGTATTCACAAACAGTATTAATCACTGTTGAAAGGTGATCCTCATCCACAAACACTAAGAAGCAGATCATGCTTCCCCAACTCCCCGAATCTTTGCCCCTCTGTAGAGTTCAGCAGAATAAAACATTGATGTAAATGACTAACAGCACTGACTGCGCTTCAACACTGAGTGACCACAAGGAAACACTAAGTTATGTACCACTTTGAACTGCATTTACCATAATGGACCAGGGCGGACTGGGACAGACCTGTGAACAGTGTGCAACTCCATCCCCTAGTGATCCTGTGATAGGTTTTACATTCAAGACTAGATATTACTGTTATTTCAATTAAAATACTGTGAAAGGCAAAGGACTAATGTGCAATTCAGCACAAATCATTGTGGTGATTATGATATGGGTTGCCATGGGGAAGATAGGTTAAAAAAAAGGGGGATTAAGGAATGTTGTTAGTGGCAGTTTGTGGAAAGTGTAGATTTAGCTGAACAATCCTGGTTTTCTGTAGCCATCATAAATAAAAATATCACTTTACTTACTTTGAGTCAGCTCTTATTACTACAGAATTGGCAATGAACGGACTTTCCTACTGTCAAGCTACTGTTTTCTCCATTGGGACATCACAGTGCTTCTTCAGAAGCTTTCTGGATTGGAGGTGGATTCTTCACGTTGGAATGTGGCAGGTAGTGCAGGACCCACATGGAGGGTTTTGAAGAAACAATTTCAATCTAATGTACGGATAGGTTTAGGCAAACTGGAGTGAACCCGCATGGCCACGCTCTACTATTAAAGCGTGAGGGATTGTTGACTGGAGCATGCACCTGCTACGTTTCAGCAGGCGCCATATGCCGTGCATGACAAACCGCAGGGATCAACGTCTCAGCTATCTTGGATTAGGCCACGATGAGTGAAGTTTGGCGGCCATCATGAAGTCACACGTACAAGGTTGGATGTCAAATAAGGCAGCGGAGTGGCTATCTTGGATTTGGCAGCGTCAAATATGGTTATATAATGCGTGAACGTTACCTTGCAGTGATACACACATCTCATCCAACGTGTGTCATTGTTGTTGCAGTGAGGAGGCAGTTATATTTACAATGCTGAGCCTTTGCATGGACACTTCAATGCAGTGATACACATACCATTCTGCATGTTTAGTTGTGTGTCACAGTACTCTAGGGGACTAAACATCCATGGTGATATACACACACCTTGTGCAGAAACACTACACAGAGGTGATACACCCACGTTTCTGCACGTTAAGTTGTGTGTCACAGTACATGGTTAGGACTGAAAATCCATGGTGATACGCACACCTTACTGCAAGCCAGTGTGAAATACTTGTACTCACTGTCAGAGACGATTCATTGGCCATTGTGTAATTTGGGTGTTGTCATGTGTGCTCAAACCTTTTCATTGACTCCTTCTTCAACTTTCCTACCATCTCCTGGCAAACAGCTAATGAAAAACGGCCAGAGTGAAAGGCGTATTTTTTAAATTATATTTCTGCACTAGAGAAGGAAGGTTCAGAGGATTTTACTCCCTCAAGAAAAAGGGAAATTTTACTACATAGTCTGGGTCCAGAAGGTTGGTGGTTTTATGGTCAAATTTAAAAGAAAACCAGAACAGGAGAAGATATTGATGAGTTCAGATATGCCTTAGAAGATTTGGATAAGTAGTATCAGCAAACTCTTTGAGCGGCTATTGATAGATATAATTTTTCCAAAGGAAACAAGGTAATCCGAGAACACTGAAGATTATCTGTCAGCTCTAAGGAAATTAACTATTTTTTGCAAATTCAGCCCTTTGTATGATGAGCTTAATAGGGATCAAGCCATTATGCATATTAATGACTCAAATTTACAAGAACGGTTGTGGGGGATTGGAGATTCATATCTCAAGGATATTGTAGTTACTGTAAAAAAAGCAGAATTATTGAAAAGGTGTGCCAAAGCAGCAATTAGGAATTCTCCTGCTACAGAGAATGTAACTATTTGTAAAGTCTCTAACACTGGTCTTAACTCAGGAAAACAGGGTAATACTACCTTTACAACAGCAAAATGCCAATGTACAGAATATGATTTTAGCAATTATAGACATCTGAGTTGTTCTAGATGTGGTATCAAGGAACATTTAGCGAGGGATAAAAAATGCCCAGCCTTTAGATCTAAATGCTATAATTGTGAAGTTATGGGTCATTTTGCTAAAGTGTTTAAGAAGAAAAACACTCTGACAGTGAATATTGTAACAGAAAGATCTGATTCCGTTCTGTCAAACGAGAACAAAAATAACTTTAGTGGGGTAGAAGGGATAATGATTGATTGTCCAGTCTTGAATCTCAAAGTTAATTTGAAGAACAAACCAATGCATTTAATGAATATCGGGGGAGTGTAGTTTATGATTGTGGCAGATTCTGGCTCGCCCTGTACTAACATTGATGACAACGTTTGGGGAGAAAGGTTTGCTGGTGTTTTGGGAAGAGAATTGAGGGAATCAGACATCCACCCAGCAACCTTCACAGAGGGGAAAATACCTATGTTGGGGTATAGGACTTTAACATTTGAATTCAAACATAGAATGACTATAGGCAAATTGTATGTTGCAGCTAAAGATCTTTCTGTTCTCAGGTGGATTGACAAAGAGCTTAAGGAATCACTCTGGATCCTAATAGTAAGGGACAAGTTCAACTGTTGGAAGAACTTGTAGGAAGTGTTGAGGAGAAGTGGAGTAAAGACTTTCCCTGAGGTGTTTTCAGGTACAGTGGGGAAATTAAAAGGATTTTCACTTAGGACTGTACTAAAAGAAAGGGCTAGACCAGTTTGTTACAGAGTAAGGTATATACCTTTGAGTGTCAGGGAAGAAGTGAAAATTGAATTACATAAGTTGGAAAAGAGTGGACTCATTGAGCCTGTGGAGTGTTCAAAATGGTTGCCACTTCTTGTTGTGTTAAGTAAGGCTAGTGGGCAGATAAGTTTGTGCGTTGATCTAAGAGATCTAAATAAAAACTATTGTGGTGGACACATTTTCCCTGCCTAAAATTAATGAGATCTTTTCAAAGAATAAAGGAGTGAAGTTGTGGGAGCGTGGCTTGATGCCTATGTAGACGGGAGCGATCCATGAAGCTCCGACCCAGAAAACCCCTTCCCGCATGATCCTGAGCCCCAGACCGTCGAATTAAGTGAGGACTGGGTGACAGAAAGATCCTAGGGCCTGGGCACCTAGCTAAAAAGAGGCCACAAACCGTGGATTGAGACAAGGCGGGTCTGAACGGAGAGGGGACCCGCAATGCACGGAACAAGATGGCGCTGATGGCGCTGTGAGACAGCGGAGTTTGGGAGCAGATTGTTCCCCTATCGGAGCAATAATAAAGATAAACACCCAACGCAGCCGCTCCATGCTCCAGAGACCACCCAGCAAAGAAGAGACAAGAATCAGGAGGCGGCCGGAAGCGACGCTTTGGGGTCGGGAACGAATGTCACAGAAGACTACAGGTGACTGTTGGGAGGAACTGAGGCAACAAGAGTGCGTCATCGGAGGTGGCAGATGGGACTGCACTGAATGATCGCAGGGGAGGTCAGACAGCGGGACCCTGAACGACCATGAAGCTGGTAAGAGGAGAAGGAGGGGGCCAGCAGGAACGGCAGTACCGCCTGAGCAGGCGCGCCCAGCCTGAATCCAGAAGTAGGCCCTGAGCCGCATGGGCTGTCTAGAAGTAAACCTGGCAATCCATTAGGGCAGCTACGAGCGCCGCAGACAGTGAACCTGGGAGCAGGAGAGGCATTCTAAATGAATCCTCATCCCCGGAGCAGAGTGAGTGCCCCTAGTGCAACTACGCCAGATATTAGAGGCAGGCCAGAGAGGTGGTGGCAAAGCTGGAGGCAGATAGCGGCGTCAAGTCTCAACGGAGTGCGACTCCCATAAAAGCGATAGGGAGCCCGCGTAGAAGCGTGGCAGAGCGGAAGGGGCTGAGATGCGACAAGAGCAACAGAGAAGGGCAATAACGGCGCTGAGTCAACTCGAATGGGAGGAAAGTTGAATAGGGCGCAACCATAGGACCAGAGACTCGTGGAAACTGACCAGGCTGATCGAGGCGGGGGGAAGAGAACCAAGCAGAGTAAGAGCTGCCCTGAACGGTCCACCAGCTGGAGGAGCAAGGCCACAGTAAGTCAGTACCCAGGGGCAATACAGAAAACTGCCAGCCAAGGTAATAAGCGGCTGTAGGAATCACCAACGGACTACCGGTCCTGCTAGGGGATACCCAACCTAAGGAGGCAAATATCCGGCTGGTAGGATCGAAAAGGTCAAGAAACGCAGAGGATGTAGCTCCCTCAGCATGTAGGGGGGCCGGCCCTCAGACAGATGACGACGAGGAGGGCCAGGCGTCGGGAAAAGGCACAGCAGCCCGAGGCCCATTCTGACAGACATAATGCAAGCCATTACAGCCTCCAGGGAGGCCCTACAAACCAAAATAGATGCAATTGGCACGGACTTGAACCTATTGAAAGATGACCACCGCAAATTGAAAAGAGAGTAGTGATCATGGAATAGACAATCACTGATTTTTTCCACAACAGTGGCAGATTACAAAAATCTCTCAGGGACATTGAAACCAAAGTGCGGACCCTTGAAGTCAGGACGGAGGACAGCGAGAGGAGGTCTCGTAGGAATAATCTATGCATAGTAGTAATGTCAGAGAGGGAAGAGGGAAATTACATGGTAACAGAGGGGCTTTCGCCCTTTTATGCTCTGGAAAGGGCTCACAGGGTCCCAGCCAGGATCCCCAAACCAGGGCTCCCCCCACGACCCATTGTGGCGTGGCTTCCACACTATAGAGACCGAGACCATATACTCCAGCAACCCGCCCAGAAAAAGGAATTGCAAGTGGGCAATAGTAGGGTGATGATATTCCCTGACTTTACTAGGGAAGTGCAAAGGCAAAGAGCTTCTTTCCTAACGGTTAAAAAGAAACTGCAGCAACTACAAGTCCCATATGCAATGCTATTCCGAGAACAACTGTGAGTAGAAGACCAAACAGGGGTGCAGTTTTTTCGCTCACCACAGGCAGCCTTGGAGTAGCTGGATTCTATACCGGGGCACTAAGGTCGAGGATCTTCACCGGGACCAGCGCCGAAGAAGAAGGACAAGGGACCGAGCACAACAAGAGCACCCTCCTAGAGAGAAGTCATAGCTGAAAGGCATAAAGCCCTCCCGGCGGCGGTAGAACTCAGCCAAGGGGGGATCCAGTCCTGGATCGAGCAGAAATGGCCAAGAGGCAGACTGATCAGATGGCTGGCTGGCAACGAGTGCAAACGAAGACTCTGAGACAGAGTTACCAAAGATAACACCCAAGTCAGTAGACAACATTGTCCAAAGGGAGAAGTAGATGTAGGGAAGTAATGGGTACTGCCAGAACATTGCCTTGTGGAGGCAAAGTTGGAGACAAAGTGAAAAAAATGATAGACGGTATGAAAACTGGGGATGAGAATCCGGACATAACAATGGGGGATGTGTGGCTGGTGAGGCTCCCTGACCCGAAGGGTAAGCTTCACAGCCCTAATGTTACGAGGAATCTTATTTGTATTTTCTTTGTTTGTATGGGATCTGGACTATCTTTACCTGTCCTGGGGAAGGAGATTTGGGATGTTTGTTTGTATAGGGTGTTATTTTCAGGGACCAGGCATGTCAGGGATAGGGAAATAAACGAAGAAAGGGCAAGACCAATCCTAATTTCATCCCTCATATCCTTAAATGCATCTCATGGAACGTACGAGGAATGCACTTCATGACAAAGCGACATAGAGTACATGCATACTTAGTGAGGAGAGGAGCCTAAATCTCTATGTTGC
This sequence comes from Lissotriton vulgaris, assembly GCF_964263255.1. Taxonomy (NCBI): domain Eukaryota; kingdom Metazoa; phylum Chordata; class Amphibia; order Caudata; family Salamandridae; genus Lissotriton; species Lissotriton vulgaris. Next base: position 835,227,383 of record NC_141696.1, on the reverse strand, counting down.
TGGAGAAACATATAATGGCGAAAGAGGGAGCTACGCTACTACGTAGGTGGAGGGGGTAAGCATACTACAAAAATTATTCGGCATTTGCCAGGAGAGACCTGGACCAGGGATAGGACAAAAATCTTGACTTGGCGCCTGAGACCCGAGACGTTAGAGGACCAAGTCTTCCAGTCAAAAATACGCTCGGTGATTGGACAGTACTTCGATGAGAATGCTGGGATTGCCACAAACTAATTAGTAGAATGGTAGACCTTCAAGGCTATAATACGAGGCAGGTGCATATCTGAGGTGGTGGGAGTAAGAAAAGTACTTATGAGAGATACCATGTGGCAGAACATTGGCTCTGAGAGTTAGAGAAGGAGAGACCTGAACGGAGGGATAAACTGGAGCAATTATTAGCGGCTAAGGAAACTGGCCGAGCACGTAGAGTGATTGCTCTGCTTTGACTATAAAAACAACATAACACAGGCCCACACTGAGAGGCATAAGACTGGGTCATTGTTTACCTGGCTGGCTAACCCAGCTAGGAGAGGGTCAGTCATATTGGAAATGAAGGAGGAATGAGGGGAGATCTGTCATAGACAACACAATATCAATGATATCTTCCTGAGATACTATACAGAGTTATATGAAAATATAATATCCCCCACAGATGAGGAAGTTGATGAGTTTATGGGAGAGATAGAACTGCCGGCAATTACGGACGAAGAAGCGGAGGCTCTAGGGAGGGACATAGACATAGGCGAGGTGAGAGGTGCTATCAAAACCATGGCCAGAAATAAAACACCAGGGACAGACAGACTTCCAGTGGAGTTTTACTCCACAAATATTGACCTATTGGCCTCTCGGCTAGTGGAAATATATAATCAGGTGAAGCAAGACGGGAGGCTTCCTGGATCAACGAGGGAGGAAGTGATTATCCCGCTGTTGAAACCCGGGAAACCTCCATCTGATAAGACAGCATACAAGCCACTGTCTATACTAAACCTGGATTATAAAATTTTGAGTAAGATTTTAGCTACCAGGTTTCTCCCTTACATAGTAGATCTTATACACCATCACCAAGCAGGATTTATACCCTCCAGGAACACAGAACAGAATGTCAGGAGGCTTCTGCATATGCTTGCCGCAGATTCATGCTGTAAAGAGGAAGGGGTCATGTTTGCAGTAGACATAGAGAAGGCCTTTGATAGCCTTGAGTGGCCTTACCTGTTTCGAGTGATGAGAAGGTTTGTGTTGGGACCTAAATTTGTGGGGTGGATGGCCTTACTGTATACGGAATCTACGGCTAGGGTTAAAAATGACAAGCTGATATCAGATTGTTACTGAGCGGAACGAGGAACACAGCAGGGGTGCCCTCTGTCACCCCTGCTATTTGCTCTGGCCATAGAGCGATTGGCAGCCAGTGCAAGGAAAGGGTGCTACTATCGGGAGCTAGCTGGTCCAACACACCACATGGCATTATATGCCGATGACTTACTATTATTCCTTGGTAATGTGAGGGAGGAACTTCAAGGAGCTAGGGAACTGCTAGCAGCACTGGAGAGAGTGGCAGGCCTTAAGGTGAATTGGACAAAGTCATGCCTTTTCCCTGCCAAGGACGGTAGAGAGGGACCACAGGAGACAGAGGGAGTACAAAGGGAAAATCAATGTTTACCATATCTGGGAACCCAGATATACCATGACCAAGCGGACCTCCTAGAGGGCAATGTGGGAAGAGCATTGAGGGGAGTGAAAGCCAGCTTTGACTCCGGGGGGACCCTTCCCCTACACGTGGCAGGCAGAGTAGCCTTACTGAAGATGGTGACCTTACAGAGACTCCTATACTATTTCAGAGTGCTTCCGTTATGGAACCCACTGGGAATGTTTAAACAGCTACAAGCACAGATGACAGCATTTCTATGGTGAATGGGAAGGCGCAAAGTAGCACTCTCAACACTAATGAGGCCAAGGGTGGCGCGAGGATTGTTGATGTCAGATTTTGAATATTATTATATAGTGGTCCAGCTACAATAGCTTACAAATGGATAGCGAGTTGGTGAGGGGAACGGTACAGCAGGGGGATGCGACACTAAGCAGGGAGCTCCTCTCACATGTGATACTGAGACTCCCCATTCAGGAATGAGAAATGACCACTAAACTAAAAGTATCTCGCAAATGCTGGAATAGAAGCCTGCAGAGGTCTAAGATCAGAGGCCCATTTGCCCCAGAGATCCCACTGTTTATATGCAAAGTACCTCCACATGGGGGGACTGTTGAAGATTAGAAGACTAGAAGGATGCAGGAGTGTCCACAATGGGGGAGCTATATGAAGAGGGAGGCTTGATTTCTTTTCAGGAATTTAAGCAAAGATACAACATACCCGGGGGGACTTCCTGTTGCATACTGCCGCCACAGCAGCAATTCGAAAACAGTGGGGGGGCTTAAAGAACCACATACGTCAGAGGGGTGTCAGTATGTGGTAACCTCAGTGGAAACATATAAAGCAGCTCTGTGTCCACACTCGGTACACAGTAAACTGCTGTGAGGAACCACAGCACACATGCTTTTTGGACCTTTAATACAGACACGCACCAACTATCGCATTTGGAATACTCACAGCAGATCCAAATACTGGATCACCATACCCATGGTGCGTCGTTAACTGAATAGTCTATTATTATAGGACTTCAACTTGGCAAGCCGGGTTGGAATTATCACCGGCGGAGCGACTACTGAAACCAATATATCCATAAGACAGCCCTGAGGAAGTCGCAGAATTAATTTCCAATTGCGACAAAACACGTGTTGGCTGGTTTCTTTTTTGCTCAAATGACATAAGGAATAAAGACAAATAAACTTTCTACCCACCAGGATCATTGATCTTTGCCTGTAAATCCACTTGAACTGTGTTGATACGTTATCACTGTATGATTATTTTAGGTGTGTCCAGGACTTGGTTGTATATGTAACTGTGCACGGTTCCCCTACACTATTTCTAGGGGTCATAGGGCTTATCCCCTCACCAGGTTGCACCATACATAATAGGACTCAGTAACACTTACGTTTATAGAGCAGTGCGCCACATTTCCTGAGTTACTAAAAACCTTCAACTTGTACATTGTTATGTTCTACATAGGGCATACCTTACGCCGGGTTGCATTAACAGATACTTTAATATACAAACAGCGGTATGCCCGCGCCGTAATGCAGAGGGAGCGGAGTTCCTGCATATGTTCTGGAGTTGCCCAGGATTGGGCGATTTCTGGGGAAAGGTGATTGTGCTGCTATCGGAGGTGACGGAAAAGGAAATAGCGGCAACACCGGTGTACTGTCTATTGCATTGTTATGTTATGTTATGTTATTATGAGCTTGTAGAGCGCTTTATCATCCAGGGGTATCTAAGCACTATCAGCGGACACACAACATTAGTAGGGCACCAGACCACCCAATCACAGGGGCCCCCATGCCTCCAAGAAAAGCACAGTCTTCAGATTCTTCCTAAAAAGTAGGAGATTGGTTTAGTTCTTAAGTTCAGCTGAGAGAAGGTTCCATGCCAGGGGGACAGTGCTAGAAACGGCTCTGCCACCCTTGGATGCAAGGTTGAACCGAGGACATATCAGGTTACACACCTCAGCAGACCGAAGGGTCCTACTTGGCGTGTAATTAATGAGCCGGTCCTTGATATAGCTGGGGGCTGAGCCATAGACCGCCTTGTGTGCAATACAAAGGCTCTTGAATTTTGCTCTGTGAGCAATTGGCAGCCAATGTTGGTCCTGTAGTAGGGGCGTGGCCCGGGTTCGCCTAGGTTTATTGAAAATGAGCCTGGCCGCATCATTCATCACCACCTGAAGTCTGGCCAGAAGGTTTTTTGGAAGGCCATAATATAAGGAATTGCCGTAGTCCAGCCGTGCCAGGATCAGGGCAGAGACCGCCAGCCTGAGGGTGGAAAAAGACAGTAGTGAAGATAGTTTCCGCAGCTGACGCAGCAGACTAACACAGGTGCCCACCACCGCCGATACCTGCTGTGTCATGGATAGCAGGGCATCAATTCTGATGCCTAAGCTTTTTACTGCTACTGCTGGTTCTGGAAAGGGCCCCAGTTCGGCCGGCCAGAAAAGATCGCTCCACGGATTGGCAGCTGTAGTGACTGCCAGGACTTCCGTTTTATCCGGGTTTATTTTTAGAGAGTTGTCGTAAACTTGAGAATGTCTTGCATTTTCAAGTGGGCTGTAGATGAGTGGTCAATCTGGATCAGATTTTGCGTATCGTCGGCATAGTTATAAACCCTGCAGTCCATCCTGTTCAGTGCTGCAATCAGAAGCTGTAGATATAAGTTAAAGAGCAGGGGTGAAAGGGCTGAACCCTGGGGCACACCACAAGTCAACTTGGCTGGATTTGACTCTAGGTCTGCTAGTTGAACTCGTTGCGAGCGATCTTTGAGAAAGGAAGTCAGCCAGGCCAGGACCGTGCCCTGTATCCCTTGATCCCTAATCCGCGATAAAAGTCGGCAATGATTAACGGTATCAAACGCCACGGATAAGTCCAAAAGGACCAGGGCACAAGAGTTTTTTTTTGTCAGCCTTGAGTCTCAGGTCATCCAGCACGGAAAGCATCACCAATTCCGTGCTGTGATGGGCTCTGAAACCCGCCTGATTGGGCTCGAGAAGATGATTGCCTTCGAGGAAGTGGGTGAGAGAGTGCAACACATGTGCTCCAGGATTTTGGCGAGAAAAGGTAGCTGGGAGATTGGCCTAAAATTCTTTAAGTTTTTGGGATTGGCACCTGATTTCTTTAGAAGGGGAACCACCCGTGCTTCTTTGAAATTGGAGGGAACAAGTCCCATCTCCAAAGAGCTGTTCAGCAGGGCAAGGACTTTGTCCTCCATCCCAGACCATCCCAGTTTAAAAATCTTAGGCGGGCAGGGGTCCGCTGGAGAACCTGACTTCACCCGGTTCATTATAAAAAATAGACTCCTTGGTGAGGGCAGGCAATCCCGTCAGGCAGTTCGTTATTGGCCTCGGAAAGATAGAGGGAGGCTTGATAGAGCAGGGAAGGTTAGGGGTCTGTCTGATTTCTACCATCAGATCCTTTATTTTATTCATGAAGAAGTTTTGAAAGTCTTGACAGTCATTTAAATTAAAAGTCGGATGTGGCCCCTTAACTGTCCGTAGATCGTTTAAGACTAAATACTTCTTTCTGCGGATTGGCAGCCTCCTGGGTTGCTGCTTCATAGAATTCGGCCTTCCTCAAATGGATAGCTTTTTTATATGATGCGAACTGCACAGTATAGGCCTCCCGCGCACTGGGCATGCAAGACTTACGCCAAGCTCTCTCACATTGGCGGAGAACTTGTTTTTCCCTAAGAGCTTTATTGAACCATAATGCTCCTTTGCTCTTGTCTCTCAGTCTAATTTTATGGGCCGGAGCAGCTACCTCGATAGCCTCCTTAAGTGTAGACACCAGGGCAGCACTTTCAGTTTCCAAATCTTCCACCAAAAGCGGGATAGTCAGATTGTGATAGAATAGCTGTCAAGTCAGAAGCTTTGACCTGATTCCAACTGCGCAGCAGTTTCCAATCTGGTTTAACTTCCTGCTGTCCTGTGAGGAGTGGAAATTGGCCTTCAATCAAATAGTGGTCAGACCAGGAGCATGGGGAGATCACAAGCGGGTCCAAAAAATGGGCAGGATGACCAAATCAGATCCAACGTATGGCCCCTCTCATGTGAAGGCTCCCCCACCAGCTGAGTAAGTCCCAGAGAAGCTAGAACCTCTTCAAGTTGTTTAGCCTGACCGTCCTTCTGGGTTATTTCCCAATGGAAATTGAAGTCACCAAGCACCACCAGTCCTTCATAGCGGGTGCGGAGGTCATGAACCACTTTCAAGAAAGGTTCCATGAAACTAATTGTTGTGCTAGATGGACGGTATTCTAAAAGGAATACCACACAATCTGTCGGGGAACAGAACTTCACACCCAGTACGTCTGCACCTTCAATGCACTCTGAACAGGTATGGTTCCCCCATACTTCAAAAAACAAGATTGCAAGTAAGTTTGAAGACCTGGGCCTAGTTCTAGCAAAGAGAGATATCACAAGCCACTGGAAAATGCAGAGGGGCACTAATATACATAGGTGGAAGAAGAGAAGGAGTTTATAAAATGGGCAGAATGTGAGGGTGCAGTAAGACTACGAGCAGCCAAGAAAACTGGAATGGAGAAAGGACTAGAGGCAGCTAGATCATGGGTAGCACTGGTGGAATTATTAAAGAACCCAGAGACCGAGACAGAAGAAGTCCCACAAAGAGAGGCCCAGGAGGGGGAAGTAGAAACCCATTGCCTACGAGCCAGAAGGTTCAAAACAGGGGGGAAGGAAGGGAGGACGGAGGAAACCCCTCTTCCCATACGGACATGGAGACGAGAGAATAGCATGATATGCCGGGGGAGCCAGGATATGCTTCACTACTAGAGAACATAAAAAGGATACCTATTAAAACTTTACATAACTGGTACTGGATACCATCAAACTTACAACAAGCAGGATTACTATAACACTCTGAATTTTGGAGATGTTCTGGTCCCTTTCTTAGGGAATTTTAAGAATGTTTGAATGTAACAGTAACAGTGATTGTAACTCAGTGGAAGTTAGATTGAACAAATGTTCAATAAAATGTGTTTTAAAAAAAAGGAGTGAAGTTGTTCTCTACCATTAATTCAACATCAGCTTTTCATCAAATTCCCTTGCACCCGGTTAGTCTCAAACTTACAGCCTTCATCACACTATTTGGATGTTATAGTAAGTAAGTAACTTTATTAACTGTGCGATTACTTAAAATCTTTACAGTATAAAAAACATAAACAACACTCCCGACCCAAAGTACCCTTCCCCCAGTGAAAACCCAATGTTCAGCTTTAAAATAGCACTGTGGCTGCGCAGGCTCTATTTACTACTTTGTGTCTGTTAAAACTTCAATTAAAAGATTTTTTTTTTAATTAAAATCATGAGTTAGCACCGTTTCGCATCTTTGCACCTCCAAGGATCAAATAGTTGTATAAGAGTCCAACAGGGTTGTTCTCTCCACAATGCTAATTGTCAATATGATAAATTCTTAACGAGCCCCCTGTACGGCCCCAAGTTGGATTTCTGATTCCAGTGGCTTTGCAAGAAATCCCTAAATTAGGTGACGACTAACAGGGTTAGGGCACCAGATAATTTTCATTGCAGAATGACAGGACCCCTGAGTTCTGTGGCCTTTTGATGGAAATCAAGTGAAATTCTAACTTGATGGATAAACTTGCCCACCCTGGCAAGTAAACAAGTTGTGGTTTCTGAGAAGCACCAGTCTGAGGCCTCTCTGCAAGTTCTGAAGCCCAAGTTCCTTAGGGCCGGGCGCAGCAGACGATGACGATCGCTGGCCAGCTTTGAACAGCAGCATAAAAGGTGTAGCCAAGATTCTCTGTGGTAGTTGCATAACCGGCAGGAGATGGTACTGTCAGTTCGTGCCCATTTTGGGTTAAAATCCAAAATCTTAAGGGCCAGGAGGCTCAAATACAGAATTTTCTTTCTTGCTTGATTTGAAAGTGAATCTTGCAAATATGGTTGAAGTTTGCCAGGAGTATATGACTTGTCCAGGGCCAATGTGAGAGGGTTGTACCGGAGTGATGAGCGATCCAGTTCAAACGAGATGGTCTGGACTTGGCGCTTTACAGCTTGAGCCCAGGCAGAATAAGGAATTTCCTGAAGGGGCATGCTCTTTCCCTCAATTTTCAATAGGTCTATTGCTTGTTCCAACTTGGAGTGCCATGGGGAGCCCGCTACTCTGAAAATAATTTTTAGAAGGTGTTTAAGATTATTTTCAGGGGCTTTCAGTACCCTGATGTAGTATTTTATTAGGTACCCCTGTAGTACCAACTCCGGGCGGTTCAAACCTATTTCCAGCCTTAGCCTGGTGTTCCTTGCTTGTCTGGGAGCTTGTAGCACAGTCTTGTAAGCTTTCATCTGGGCCGCATTGATGACTTTCTCAAATGCTCCTGGGAAGGTTAAGTGACCATACATGATAGCGGGAATCAGTTTTGCCCTAAGTACAGTCAACATGGGTTCTATTGATTGACTAACTAAACGATGGCTTAGATGTCTAAAAGACAGGATTATTTTGTTAATTCTCAGTGTTAACTCCTTTATGTGTTTGACTGCAGTGGCCCTCTCTCCGACATCCATACCCCCAGATAGTTGTAGGATGTGGCTGTCCTGATTCGGTGCTCACCCAAAGACCATGTTGCTTGTTTTTTGTGAGGGTATTTACCAAAGATTGCTATCTTGGTCTTGCTCTCGTTAATCCGTAGGCTATTTTCCTTGTTGTATATTGCAAGACTATTTAATGCTCTTTGGAACCCCACCCTGGTGTGGTCCATGACCACAGTATCGTCCGCATACTGGAGAGTTCCCAGGGCCAACTTCCCCAATCTCGGAGGTACTAAGTTGGCGTCTTTCAGGGCTTGCCCCATCTCTGCTGTGTACAAGTTGAAGAGTAGGGGGGCCAAAACACAACCCTGCTTTAGTCCGGTATTAGTTTCAATTCTTGATGTTGCGATTGTTGGACTTAATTTGACCTGAACCCATGTCCCCTCATAGAGGGCTTTTATAGCTTTTAGCAGGGTTTTAGGGATCCCCCAAGATTCATGTTTTGCCCATAACCGTCTTCGATTGACTCGGTCGAAGGCCGTGGAATAATCTATGAAGCAGCAAAACAGGGGCAGCTTGTTCCTCAAAACGGCTTGCTTAGAGAAGTAGGAGAGCGCTATGATATTGTCCATGGTGGAGCTATTGGCCCTAAAGCCAGTCTGAAAAGGTAGGAGAATGCCGTTCTTGTCCACCCAGGCCTCTAGGTCCCTTAGTAACAGGTGGGCATATACCTTGGCTTCTATGCCAAGAAGGGCTATGAGCCTGTAATTAGCCGGGTTCGAGTGGTCTCCCTTCTTATGTATTGGAAATAAGACCGAGCCTTTTCAGGATGTTGGTAAGATTGCTGTGGAGAATGAATGATTGTATAGCGGAGTAAGTATGGATGCAAAAAAGGCAGGGGCAGTTTTGAAGACCTGGGCGGTAATACCATTTGGGCCAGGGGCCCCATCTGTTCTCGTTGCCCTAATGTACCTTACAGTCTCCTCCTCTGTATAAATGACGGGCTGACTGGGCACTGTAATATCTTTCAGCGCGCCCTGAGTTTTAATGGTTACAGCTGCCACCTGCGACCACTCTGAACTAAGAAAGTCCATCTTATTTACTCCACAGGAGTACAGACCCTTCAAATACTCTTCCCACACGTTTCCTGCAACACTATTTTCCTTGCGCTGACTTCCAGAGCTCAGACTGTTAATGTATCACGATAGCTTGCTATTGTCTTTTTCTTTAATTAGGTTGAACACTTTAAGCCAGTTCTTTTCTGTCCACTGTCTTTTCAACTCCCAAACTTTCTTCTTATAAGTGGCTCGCAAGGCAGGGATGGAGGGCATCTGTGACAAGTAGATGCCTTTCTTTTTTGCCTTGTTTGCTTTGTGTCAGGCTCCTCGATTTTTGACGTTCTGACCTGGATTGATTTTGGCTGCTTCTTGATTGGTAGATGTTACCCAAGTTCTTCTGTAAATCCATTATCAGTATTTCCCAAAAATGTGTGATGTTTTTTATATCTTGTGTCTTTAGTTCTGCCTCCCTTGTAGCTACATAATCCGACAGACTGTCACTGAGGTTGGCCGTCCATTTTATTCTTTTGAGGACTAGATGATGTTCATTGCCTGTGGTTGCTCCAATTATTTCCTGGGCTTCCACCTGTTCCAGCGCCAGATTAAATGAGGCACAGAGAGGCCTGTGGTCGCTTTCGTCTCTATCGTTCACAGTAAAGTCACATAATTTATGGGCCAGCCCTTCATTGATGAAAATATATTCAATGGTGGAGACATTCGTGAAGGTCGGTTTAACGATCAATGATGGATGGCTGATTTTTTTTGTCCCATGAGCGGATTGTAAGTTAAAGTTTGTGAGAAGTGAAATCAGTGGGCCCGACTTCTTCCCTTGGGGTGCGACAGGGGTCTGACCCAGACCTCTTGTGTTGAAGTCTCCCGCAATTATCACGTTATGATGCTCAAATCTAATGAGTATGTCTTCCAGAATGCTGGTGAGGGATTCCATGGCCTGATACGTTTGATGTTTGGTTGGGTTAACGTAACAATTGATTAATAACAGAGGATGGGGCTGTTGTCCCATTTTCAGCCCCTCTATTGTAAGGGCTTGAAGGTCAGATGACTCTACTTTTATTTCTTTGATTTTAAATTTGCAAGCGGGCTTAAAAACATGGATAAGCCCCCAGACGGGCGTCCAAAGATAGTCCTTTTGGTCGCTGGTATGTAATGTTCGTAGAAGCCGCCAATTGGGGTAGTTGACCTAGCCCAGGTCTCCTGAAAGCACAATATGTCCCCTTTTGCGAGATAATCAAGTGAGGCCTTGTCTCTAAAAATGTTACTTAACCCAGCAATGTTCCATGAGATAAGGGTTAGCTTATGATCTTAGTCGCTAATTAGGTTTGAACATCCTCTGTTTTCATTGCTGTATATTTGATTAGGGACCCTGTCGCCATATATCCTCCATGTGGGCCAGTACTTGCTGGAGCGGCTGCACTCTTCGCTGCGTGTCTCTATGCGATATATACATTTTTAGCGGGGTTCTTGGCCTCCCTGTTTTCGCCCCCCCACCTAGGCTTTTGGTCATTGTACCTTTGAGGACTGATGTAGATTCTTGCTGATCGTGATTAGGCGTAAGGACGTGTGGATATTTTGGCGCACTGAGGACAGTAACTTCAATACCCCATTCTGCGAGATTGAGGACGGCATGTTGGGCCTGCTGTTGTAAGAATCCTACCAGAGTAGAGTCACCATGGGTATCCTTCTCCAGACTTCTAAACTTTCCCCATTCTATCTTATCTGAGGTGATTTGTGCCAAGGATTCAATGTGACCGAAGAGGCGGACAATGTTAGACCTATTTAGAATGTCGTAAGAGCCTTTGGCTGTATATCTGGGAGTAAGCAACACCTCAAGTATTGCAGGTTGATTTTTATGCTTATAGGGGCGCAATGTCTGCCCTTCTCCCGAGATGGTGTACCTCTGGAAATTTAGATTTAGTGGGATTTTATGGATGTCTCCTGATTGATGTCTGCCTGTCGCCCGTTTGGCGGTTCTGCCTCTATTTGTTCTTCTTGCGGGTTGTCCTGGTTTGTTTTAGGATTTTTTGCAGTCCTGTGTTGATACTCCCAGCCTGGGGAGCTAGAGGCCCTGGATTGTGTGCAGGCTTCCTCCTGTAATGTGCTCTGCTGAACTTCCTCATCATAGGTCCTCGCTATAGTTTGCCCGACTATTTGTGGGCCCTCCCAATAGGTATTCTGTTGGCGTTGGGCCTCCCCTGAGACAGAGAGTTCGTCCCTTGTCATCTTGGCCTTGGTTACCTGTTTGAAGTAAAAAATGGGGAAAAGTGGCTTTGAACTGTTTTTGTTCTCTGTGGCCGCAGAAGATGGTATTGCTGGTAATATTTGTCTTCTTTTGGCTTTGGATTTCTTCAGTTGTTTCTTCAGTTTTTTCTTCGCCCTCCTTGACAGCAGTGCTTCTGCCCCTGCCAATACTCCATCCACCTTCTCCGGCGGAGAAGCAACACCATGTGAAATATCAAAAGTTGTGTCAAGTGGTAGGGCCTCGGAGTCCCCATTCCCCTGTGCTTCTGTGGTGTTCTTATTGCTTGGCCCTGCTGGTGGCTCCTTGGGTAGGCGGCTATCTGCTGGGCAATAGTTGGTAATTTCTGTTAGCGCCGTCTTCGCAGCTGATGTCTTTAGGATTGTTTGTTCTAAAGGGAGAGTCTCCCTTTGTCCCTTGGCAAATGCCAGCATGTCCTTTAATACTTCTGGTAACCCTGACCATTTTTCTATGATGGCGGCACAGGAGTTAGTATATGCCGCATTGGCATTATTGACTTCCAGTGATGCCTCTAGTTTTGCCAGCTTGTCGTCTTGTATTTAGAAAGGTACCGGCAAGGGTTTTATTTTGAGATTCAAAACTTACAGCGTAGTAGGGTCTATGTTGCTAGAGCTTTTAAACTGAAATAATCAGTCACTGTTATAATTATTGTCACAGTTTAAAATCATTGAAAATACCTCAAATGGCTACCACACTAGCCCTGAGGAGATCAAACAATTCAAAAATGACAGTTCTGTTCACCAAATGAAATTCAGAAGAAAGAATGATGAAAAGCAACACAAGAATTATATTTCAAAGAAACTTATTTTTTGTATCTTCAAATCAAATTCATATTTTACAAGGGTACATAATCAAATTAATTGTAGGTAAATCTTAGGTATAAGGAAACGAAAAAAACATTCCATAAATACACAAGATAAACAATCCAGTCTGTATACTAAATAAAAGAATGACTCCTTGTTGGAATAACCAGTAAGTCAGATGTCGAATGTAGACATGGACTGGTGTGTCGACGTTTCGGTCTTATGTGGTTTTATCCCAAGACCATCATCAGGACGGAGAGTTTAGTGCAGTATGGATGACCCTTATATTAAAACACAGATTGCACTGTGAGCTTTCAGTAGTACAGTTCAACATGTAAAGTCACACCCTTAGGGATTCATAAACTTGTCCCTTAGATGGCGTTCAATCAAAGATACCAAGCCAGGTTGTATTTCACAATACTTAAAACCGGAAGCGTTCTTTATGAATCGAGATTCGATCTAAACCGGAAGCAAGCAGCCGCACGGGTCGGGTCAAAGGTGATCAGAAGGAGTCATTCTTTTATTTAGTATACAGACTGGATTGTTTATCTTGTGTATTTATGGAATGATTTTTTCGTTTCCTTATACCTAAGATTTACCCACAATTAATTTGATTATGTACCCTTGTAAAATATGAATTTGATTTGAAGATACAAATAATAAGTTTCTTTGAAATATAATTCTTGTGTTGCTTTTCATCATTCTTTCTTCTGAATTTCATTTGGTGAACAGAACTGTCATTTTTGAATTGTTTGATCTCCTCAGGGCTAGTGTGGTAGCCATTTGAGGTCTTTTCAACGATTTTAAACTGTGACAATAATTATAACAGTGACTGATTATTTCAGTTTAGGAGCTCTAGAAACATAGACCCTACTACGCTGTAAGTTTTGAATCTCAAAATAAAACACTTGCCGGTACCTTTCTAAATACATATTGTTTGCCCAAGCCCGCAAGGGTATATTGGGTCACCCACCCCTTCTAACCAGCTTGTCGTCTTGGCGCACCAGGTGCTGAGCCATTGAGTGCAGTAAATCAATTTGTACTTCCATCTTTGTGGACTGCCATAGCAACGCCCTAGCCATTGTGTCCTGTACTTCTCTTATTGCTGACAGGTTTAACTCTTTGAGAGTAGCTTCTTCCGTTGCGTCCTGCTGATCTGCTAGGCCCATCGAGCTCCAACCCTCTATTTGGAGCGTTCTCAGGTCAGCGGTTCTTCCTGGGTTTATTGGTGTTGCATCCAGTGTTCGTTCGATGGACTGTTCTAGTTTTTGCAGGAATGAGGTAGTTAAGGCATCTATTCCAGGGGAAGTTATCTTCTGATTTACCCAGGGTGTCACCGTTGGGTTCGTTCTCTTACATGTGCTCATTGGGGGATTAGCTGCGACCACCTCCTTGTGCTCATCATCCTCCTCCACTATGGGCCACTGATGCATATCAGCTGTGATCCATATTGGGCTTTTTGCCCTGGCAGTGGGCTTGGGACTGGTCTCAGTACTCCCAGTTTTCTCTGTGGTGGAAGACTCACAGGAATAGTGCCCCCTCTGACCCTTGGTGGTCTTTGGGGTTCCTGATAGTTTGAAGACGGTCTCTGTCTCTACTTGTTACTTAGTTTTTTGAGCTCACAGCTGCCCCAGCAAAGGGGCGTCCTGGCGCTATAACTGAAAAGGCAACATAACTAACAGAGTGAAAAAGAACAGAAAATATTAATAAGGCAGGGAAAAGAGATAAGTTTTAACAGCCTTCCTGAAAACTAAAAGATCTTCTAAAGATCGAATGTGCGCAGGAAGCGCGTTCCATAGCCTAGCGGCCAACACAGTGAAAGAGCGACCACCTAGTCTACTTTTTTTAAAGAGCGGAACAAGTGCTAAATTTTGACCCGCAGAGCGAAGGCTGCGAGAAGGCGTGTACAGGGTCAGAAGATGCTGGAGAATGGTAGGGGTGTCGGTTTTGAGGATTTTGAACGCGAAACACAGAGTCTTAAACTCTATGCGCCTAATTACTGGCAGCCAATATAATTTACAAATTGTGCTGCGGGCTGAACAGAACCGTGGCAGGCCTACCAGAGCCCTGGCAGCCGCGTTTTGCACCCGTTGAAGTCGCAGGACCTCCGCCTGATTGGCACCCAAAAACAGTGAACTTGCGTAGTCAAGCCTTGAAGCAATACTGGCTTGAATCACCAACTGGCGAGTGGGGGCATAAAAAAATTTGAGGATAGGCCTCAAACGACGCAGGATGCCAAAGCATGTAGATGCCACCTTCTTAGTATGACACAAGAAGGTAAGTTTGGAGTCCAGCCACACACCAAGGTTTTTGAGTTCGGAGACCGGTTTAGGGGGGGGTCCCAACTCGTTAGGCCACCAGCTCGCGCCCCACAGATCTGGATGTTTCCCTAACACCATCACCTCGGTTTTGAGGGCATTGAGCTGAAGACAGTTGGTAGTGAGCAAGCCAGCAACAGCCCTCAGACCATCCGCAAAGTTAGATGCCAGTTGGTCAGAGTCCCCATTGAGAACCACTGCCAGCTGGGTATCATCGGAATAAGATACCATTGTGAGACCCCAACTCTTCGCAACCGCCGACAACGGTTAGACGTATAGGTTGAAAAGAGTGGGGCTCAACGCCGAGCCTTGCGGAACTCCTTGAGTGATGGTGCCCCTCATCCAAGGGTATTGGACCACTGGAGGCCTGAAAGAAGTGAGTGACGAGTACTTAGGGGAGGATAGAGAACAAAGATGGGCGCGACACTGCTGGCCTCTCCACCGGATCGCCCCTCAGCATTCTGGTATTAGTAGTGCGAGTCGTACAAGGAACCGGAAAGTTCAAACTGTATCACCTTGGTTGGTGCAAATCAGTTCTAGAAAGTTCGATAATCTCTAGACCCGAGACATTGCCCGGGTTTCGGGATTTATATCCCTCATCAGTAGAGATAAAGTTCAGGGGTGGTGAAGAAAGCTGCCGTAGATCCGTCAAGGGCTTCGTTGCCTGCTCAGCACGCAGGTGCATTTCCCAAAAAGCCCGTCGGCTTTGGAGGCTCACAAAAGCCCTTAAGTAGAGAACAAAGATGGGCGCGACACTGCTGGCCTCTCCACCGGATCGCCCCTCAGTATTCGGGTATTAGCAGTGCGAGTCGTACAAGGAACCGGAAAGTTCAAAGTGTATCACCTGGGTTGGTGCAAATCAGTTCTAGAAAGTTCGATAATCTCTAGACCCGAGACATGGCCCGGGTTTCGGGATTTATATCCCTCATCAGTAGAGATAAACTTCAGGGGTGGTGATGAAAGCCGCTGTAGATCCGTATAGGGCTTTGTTGCCTGCTCAGCACGCAGGTGCGTTTCCCAAAAAGCCTGTCGGCTTTGGAGGCTCGCAAAAGCCCTTATGTAGAGAACAAAGATGGGCGCGACACTGCTGGCCTCTCCACCGGATCGCCCCTCAGCATTCTGGTATTAGTAGTGCGAGTCGTACAAGGAACCGGAAAGTTCAAAGTGTATCACCTTGGTTGGTGCAAATCAGTTCTAGAAAGTTCGATAATCTCTAGACCCGATACATGGCCCGGGTTTCGTGATTTATATCCCTCATCAGTAGAGATAAAGTTCAGGGGTGGTGAAGAAAGCCGCCATAGATCCGTAAAGGGCTTCGTTGCCTGCTCGGCACGCAGGTGCGTTTCCCAAAATGCCCGTCGGCTTTGGAGGCTTGCAAAAGCCCTTAAGTAGAGAACAAAGATGGGCGCAACACTGCTGGCCTCTCCACCGGATCGCCTCTCAGGATTCTGGTATTAGTAGTGCGAGTCGTACATGGAACCGGAAAGTTCAAAGTGTATCACCTTGGTTGGTGCAAATCAGTTCTAGAAAGTTCGATAATCTCTAGACCCGAGACATGGCCCGGGTTTCGGTATTTATATCCCTCATCAGTAGAGATAAAGTTCAGGGGTGGTGAAGAAAGCCGCCGTAGATCCGTCAAGGGCTTCGTTGCCTGCTCGGCACGCAGGTGCGTTTCCCAAAAAGCCCGTCGGCTTTGGAGGCTCGCAAAAGCCCTTAAGTAGAGAACAAAGATGGGCGCGACACTGCTGGCCTCTCCACCGGATCACCCCTCAGCATTCTGGTATTAGTAGTGCGAGTCGTACAAGGAACCGGAAAGTTCAAAGTGTATCACCTTGGTTGGTGCAAATCAGTTCTAGAAAGTTCGATAATCTCTAGACCCGAGACATGGCCCGGGTTCGGGATTTATATCCCTCATCAGTAGAGATGAAGTTCAGGGGTGGTGAAGAAAGCCGCCGTATATCCGTCAAGGGCTTCGTTGCCTGCTCGGCACGCAGTGCGTTTCCTAAAAAGCCCGTCGGCTTTGGAGGCTCGCAAAAGCCCTTAAGTAGAGAACAAAGATGGGCGCGACACTGCTGGCCTCTCCACCGGATCGCCCCTCAGCATTCTGGTATTAGTAGTGCGAGTCATACAAGGAACCGGAAAGTTCAAAGTGTATCACCTTGGTTGGTGCAAATCAGTTCTAGAAAGTTCGATAATCTCTAGACCCGAGACATGGCCCGGGTTTCGGAATTTATATCCCTCATCAGTAGAGATAAAGTTCAGGGGTGGTGATGAAGGCCGACGTAGATCCGTATAGGGCTTCGTTGCCTGCTCAGCACGCAGGTGCGTTTCCCAAAAAGCCTGTCGGCTTTGGAGGCTCGCAAAAGCCCTTATGTAGAGAACAAAGATGGGCGCGACACTGCTGGCCTCTCCACCGGATCGCCCCTCAGCATTCTGGTATTAGTAGTGCGAGTCGTACAAGGAATTGGAAAGTTCAAAGTGTATCTCCTTGGTTGGTGCAAATCAGTTCTAGAAAGTTCGATAATCTCTAGACCCGATACATGGCCCGGGTTTCGGGATTTATATCCCTCATCAGTAGAGATAAAGTTCAGGGGTAGTGAAGAAAGCCACCGTAGATCCGTCAAGGGCTTCGTTGCCTGCTCGGCACGCAGGTGCGTTTCCCAAAATGCCCGTCGGCTTTGGAGGCTCGCAAAAGCCCTTAAGTAGAGAACAAAGATGGGCGCAACACTGCTGGCCTCTCCACCGGATCGCCTCTCAGGATTCTGGTATTAGTAGTGCGAGTCGTACAAGGAACCGGAAAGTTCAAAGTGTATCACCTTGGTTGGTGCAAATCAGTTCTAGAAAGTTCGATAATCTCTAGACCCGAGACATGGCCCGGGTTTCGGGATTTATATCCCTCATCAGTAGAGATAAAGTTCAGGGGTGGTGAAGAAACCCGCCGTATATCTGTCAAGGGCTTCGTTGCCTGCTCGGCACGCAGTGCGTTTCCCAAAAAGCCCGTCGGCTTTGGAGGCTCGCAAAATCCCTTAGGTAGAGAACAAAGATGGGCGCGACACTGCTGGCCTCTCCACCGGATCGCCCCTCAGCATTCTGGTATTAGTAGTGCGAGTCGTACAAGGAACCGGAAAGTTCAAAGTGTATCACCTTGGTTGGTGCAAATCAGTTCTAGAAAGTTCGATAATCTCTAGACCCGAGACATGGCCCGGGTTTCGGGATTTATATCCCTCATCAGTAGAGATAAAGTTCAGGGGTGGTGAAGAAAGCCGCCGTAGATCTGTCAAGGGCTTCGTTGCCTGCTCGGCACGCAGGTGCGTTTCCCAAAAAGCCCGTCGGCTTTGGAGGCTCGCAAAAGCCCTTAAGTAGAGAACAAGACGGGCGCAACACTGCTGGCCTCTCCACCGGATCGCCCCTCAGCATTCTGGTATTAGTAGTGCGAGTCGTACAAGGAACCGGAAAGTTCAAAGTGTATCACCTTGGTTGGTGCAAATCAGTTCTAGAAAGTTCGATAATCTCTAGACCCGAGACATGGCCCGGGTTTCGGGATTTATATCCCTCATCAGTAGAGATAAAGTTCAGGGGTGGTGATGAAAGCCGCCGTAGATCCGTATATGGCTTCGTTGCCTGTTCAGCACGCAGGTGCATTTCCCAAAAAAGCCCGTGGGCTTTGGAGGCTCGCAAAAGCCCTTATGTAGAGAACAAAGATGGGCGCGACACTGCTGGCCTCTCCACCGGATCGCCCCTCAGCATTCTGGTATTAGTAGTGCGAGTCGTACAAGGAACTGGAAAGTTCAAAGTGTATCACCTTGGTTGGTGCAAATCAGTTCTAGAAAGTTCAATAATCTCTAGACCCGAGACATTTTCCCGGGTTTTGGGATTTATATCCCTCATCAGTAGAGATAAAGTTCAGGGGTGGTGAAGAAAGCCGCCGTAGATCCGTCAAGGGCTTTGTTGCCTGCTCGGCACGCAGGTGCGTTTCCCAAAAAGCCCGTCGGCTTTGGAGGCTCGCAAAAGCCCTTAAGTAGAGAACAAGACGGGCGCAACACTGCTGGCCTCTCCACCGGATCGCCCCTCAGCATTCTGGTATTATTAGTGCGAGTCGTACAAGGAACCGGAAAGTTTGTGTATCACCTTGGTTGGTTCAAATCAGTTCTAGAAAGTTCGATAATCTCTAGACCCGATACATGGCCCGGGTTTCGGGATTTATATCCCTCATCAGTAGAGATAAAGTTCAGGGGTGGTGAAGAAAGCCGCCGTAGATCCGTCAAGGGCTTTGTTGCCTGCTCGGCATGCAGGTGCGTTTCCCAAAAAGCCGTCGGCTTTGGAGGCTCGCAAAAGCCCTTAAGTAGAGAACAAAGATGGGCGCGACACTGCTGGCCTCTCCACCGGATGGCCCCTCAGCATTCTGGTATTAGTAGTGCGAGTCGTAAAAGGAACCGGAAAGTTCAAAGTGTATCACCTTGGTTGGTGCAAATCAGTTCTAGAAAGTTCGATAATCTCTATACGCGAGACATGGCCCGGGTTTCGGGATTTATATCCCTCATCAGTAGAGATAAAGTTCAGGGGTGGTGAAGAAAGCCGCCGTATATCCATCAAGGGCTTCGTTGCCTGCTCGGCACCCAGTGCGTTCTCCTAAAAGCCCGTCGGCTTTGGAGGCTCGCAAAAGCCCTTAAGTAGAGAACAAAGATGGGCGCGACACTGCTGGCCTCTCCACCGGATCGCCCCTCAGCATTCTGGTATTAGTAGTGCGAGTCGTACAAGGAACCGGAAAATTCAAAGTGTATCACCTTGGTTGGTGCAAATCAGTTCTAGAAAGTTCGATAATCTCTAGACCCGAGACATGGCCCGGGTTTCGGGATTTATATCCCTCATCAGTAGAGATAAAGTTCAGGGGTGGTGAAGAAAGCCGCCGTAGATCCGTCAAGGGCTTCGTTGCCTGCTCGGCACGCAGGTGCGTTTCCCAAAAAGCCCGTCGGCTTTGGAGGCTCGCAAAAGCCCTTAAGTAGAGAACAAGTTGGGCGCAACACTGCTGGCCTCTCCACCGGATCGCCCCTCAGCATTCTGGTATTAGTAGTGCGAGTCGTACAAGGAACCGGAAAGTTCAAAGTGTATCACCTTGGTTGGTGCAAATCAGTTCTAGAAAGTTCGATAATCTCTAGACCCGAGACATGGCCCGGGTTTCAGGATTTATATCCCTCATCTGTAGAGATAAAGTTCAGGCGTGGTGATGAAAGCCGCCGTAGATCCGTATAGGGCTTCGTTGCCTGCTCAGCACGCAGGTGCGTTTCCCAAAAAGCCCGTCGGCTTTGGAGGCTCGCAAAAGCCCTTATGTAGAGAACAAAGATGGGCGCGACACTGATGGCCTCTCCACCGGATCGCCCCTCAGCATTCTGGTATTAGTAGTGCGAGTTGTACAAGGAACCGGAAAGTTCAAAGTGTATCACCTTAGTTGGTGCAAATCAGTTCTAGAAAGTTCGATAATCTCTAGACCCGAGACATGGCCCGGGTTTTGGGATTTATATCCCTCATCAGTAGAGATAAAGTTCAGGGGTGGTGAAGAAAGCCGCCGTATATCCGTCAAGGGCTTCGTTGCCTGCTCGGCAAGCAGTTCGTTTCCCAAAAAGCCTGTCGGCTTTGGAGGCTCGCAAAAGCCCTTAAGTAGAGAACAAAGATGGGCGCGACACTGCTGGCCTCTCCACCGGATCGCCCCTCAGCATTCTGGTATTATTAGTGCGAGTCGTACAAGGAACCGGAAAGTTCAAAGTGTATCACCTTGGTTGGTTCAAATCAGTTCTAGAAAGTTCGATAATCTCTAGACCCGATACATGGCCCGGGTTTCGATTTATATCCCTCATCAGTAGAGATAAAGTTCAGGGGTGGTGAAGAAAGCCACCGTAGATCCGTCAAGGGCTTTGTTGCCTGCTCGGCATGCAGGTGCGTTTCCCAAAAAGCCCGTCGGCTTTGGAGGCTCGCAAAAGCCCTTAAGTAGAGAACAAAGATGGGCGCGACACTGCTGGCCTCTCCACCGGATCGCCCCTCAGCATTCTGGTATTAGTAGTGCGAGTCGTACAAGGAACCGGAAAGTTCAAAGTGTATCGTCTTGGTTGGTGCAAATCAGTTCTAGAAAGTTCGATAATCTCTAGACCCGAGACATGGCCCGGGTTTCGGGATTTATATCCCTCATCAGTAGAGATAAAGTTCAGGGGTGGTGAAGAAAGTCGCCGTAGATCCGTCAAGGGCTTCGTTGCCTGCTCGGCACGCAAGTGCGTTTCCCAAAAATCCCGTCTGCTTTGGAGGCTTGCAAAAGCCCTTAAGTAGAGAACAAAGATGGGTGCGACACTGCTGGCCTCTCCACCGGATCGCCCCTCAGCATTCTGGTATTAGTAGTGCGAGTCGTACAAGGATTCGGAAAGTTCAAAGTGTATCACCTTGGTTGGTGCAAATCAGTTCTAGAAAGTTCGATAATCTCTAGACCCGAGACATGGCCCGGGTTTCGGGATTTATATCCCTCATCAGTAGAGATAAAGTTCAGGGGTGGTGAAGAAAGCCGTCGTATATCCGTCAAGGGCTTCGTTGCCTGCTCAGCACGCAGTGCGTTTCCCAAAAAGCCCGTCGGCTTTGGAGGCTCGCAAAAGCTCTTAAGTAGAGAAAAAAGATGGGCGTGACACTGCTGGCCTCTCCACCGGATCGCCCCTCAGCATTCTGGTATTAGTAGTGCGAGTCGTACAAGGAACCGGAAAGTTCAAAGTGTATCACCTTGGTTGGTGCAAATCAGTTCTAGAAAGTTCGATAATCTCTAGACCCGAGACATGGCCTGGGTTTCTGGATTTATATACCTCATCAGTAGAGATAAAGTTCAGGGGTGGTGAAGAAAGCCGCCGTAGATCTGTCAAGAACTTCGTTGCCTGCTCGGCACGCAGGTGCGTTTCCCAAAAAACCCGTCGGCTTTGGAGGCTCGCAAAAGCCCTTAAGTAGAGGACAAAGATGGGCGAGACACTGCTGGCCTCTTCACTGGATCGCCCCTCAGCATTCTGGTATTAGTAGTGCGAGTCGTAAAAGGAACTGGAAAGTTCAAAGTGTATCACCTTGGTTGGTGCAAATCAGTTCTAGAAAGTTCGATAATCTCTAGACCCGAGACATGGCTCGGGTTTCGGGATATATATCCCTCATCAGTAGAGATAAAGTTCAGGGGTGGTGAAGAAAGCCGCCGTAGATCCGTCAAGGGCTTCGTTGCCTGCTCGGCACGCAGGTGCATTTCCCAAAAAGCCTGTCAGCTTTGGAGGCTCGCATAAGCCCTTAAGTAGAGAACAAAGATGGGCGCCACACTGCTGGCCTCTCCACCGTATCGCCCCTCAGCATTCTGGTATTAGTAGTGCGATTCGTACAAGGAACCGGAAAGTTCAAAGTGTATCACCTTGGTTGGTGCAAATCAGTTCTAGAAAGGTCGATAATCTCTAGACCCGAGACATGGCCCGAGTTTCGGGATTTATATCCCTCATCAGTAGAGATAAAGTTCAGGGGTGGTGAAGAAAGCCGCCGTAGATCGGACAAGGGCTTCGTTGCCTGCTCGGCACGCAGGTGCGTTTCCCAAAAAGCCCGTCTGCTTTGGAGGCTCGCAAAAGCCCTTAAGTAGAGAACAAAGATGGGCGCCACGCTGCTGGCCTCTCCACCGGATCGCCCCTCAGCATTCAGGTATTAGTAGTGCGAGTCATACAAGGAACTGGAAAGTTCAAAGTGTATCACCTTGGTTGGTGCAAATCAGTTCTAGAAAGTTTGATAATCTCTAGACCCGAGACATGGCCCGGGTGTCGGGATTTCTATCCCTCATCAGTAGAGATAAAGTTCAGGGGTGGTGAAGAAAGCCGCCGTAGTTCCGCCAAGGGCTTCGTTGCCTGCTCGGCACGCAGGTGCGTTTCCCAAAAAGCCCGCCGGCTTTGGAGGCTCGCAGAAGCCCTTTTCTATTTCTACTACAGTGGCTCCCGTGAGCCATCCAAGCTGACGAGCTTTTGAAGACGCACGTGCGCGCCGGAGGGGCAACAAAGCCTTTGACAGATGTTTGGCGGCCTGCTCTTCTACCCCAGAACTGTCTCTACTGATGAGGGAAACAATCCCGAAACACGAGCCATGTCTTGTGTCTAGAGATAACTATACTTCAAGTACTTACTTGCACTGATTGTGGTGAAACACTTTTGAATTTTGAACTCGTTTTTTAAAATACTTGCACTGCATTGACCATAATGTAGAGGGGCGATACGACGGAGTGGCTAGCAGTGTGCTCCCATCTTCTATTTCTACTACAGTGGCTCCCGTGAGCCATCCAAGCTGACGAGCTTTTGGAGACGCACCTGCGCGCCGGAGGGGCAACGAGGCCTTTGACGGATGTTTGGCGGCCTGCTCTTCTACCCCAGAACTGTCTCTACTGATGAGGGAAACAATCCGAAACACGAGCCATGTCTCGTGTCTAGAGATAACTACACTTCAAGTACTTACTTGCACCGATTGTGGTGAAACACTTTGAACTTTGGACTCGTTTTTTAAAATACTTGCACCGCATTGTCCATAATGCAGAGGGGCCGTACAGCGGAGTGGCTAGCAGTGTGCTCCCATCTTCTATTTGTACTACAGTGGCTCCCGTGAGCCATCCAAGCTGACGAGCTTTTGGAGACGCACCTGCGCGCCGGAGGGGCAACGAGGCCTTTGACAGATGTTTGGCGGCCTGCTCTGCTACCTCAGAACAGTCTCTACTGATGAGGGAAACAATCCCGAAACACGAGCCATGTCTCATGTCTAGAGATAACTACACTTCAAGTACTTACTTGCACCGATTGTGGTGAAACACTTTTGAACTTTGGACTCGTTTTTTAAAATACTTGCACTGCATTGACCATAATGCAGAGGGGCGATGCGGCGGAGTGGCTAGCAGTGTGCTCCCATCTTCTATTTCTCCTTGGGGGAGGATGTTACCATTGATTAGTTCCTGGGATTGTTCAAAAGTTATACTCCTTGTTATCCTTCTTTGTGCTGGACCTACGGGGTCAACCTCCACCTCCACCTCCATGCCTGGCTGTGTCTTTTTAAGCGTCATCTTAAAGCGCCGTTGTCTGGGGCTCTGGAAGGATCTATTTGGTGCTATTCAGTACTTATTGACCCCCTTGTTGATATATATCACCTGTGCTTGGTTGAAAGACTAGCTCAGCAAAAACTAACCGAGACTACTGCACCCAGAATGCTTTAAGTCGGCACGTTGATGCCCGAGTCTGGAAGCGGGGTTCGTGTTAAAGTTGCATAGACTATGTCTTTATATTAGCCGCTTTATGAAACACTTGGCAAGGGAGTACAAGAGTCAAAGTGCTGGTACAAAGCCTCTGTAAAGCCTCTATAAACTGCTATGACATCCGGAGTCAGCGAATCCTATAGCAGAATCTCTTGTTGGATATGTATATATTGTTTTTTTCTAGGGAGTCCCCTTGGAACTGTTGTTCTCCTACCTGGGCGATGCCTGCTGCAAAGGGTGAGCTGGGGGCGCTATCAGTGATCCCCCATTTCTGCCCGGAATGGCCCCGCGGCTCCTCTGTTGTTAGGGATAACCCCCGGCTGTGTTTTGGTGGTACTCATGGCCCGCAGCTCCACTACTGGTTTATCGCCGCCACTCAGACCACTTCCAAGTGGGAGAAGTTCATTCTAAAAGTAGGTTTTTAATTTGTTCTGGAAGCAGGTCGGTCTAGCCTGTGTCCCATGTCCCACACGCGTCCGGCTACACTGCTTCCCCACTTCATGGCGCAGCCTGTGCTGTCTGGGCGCTGCACAGCAGTCTCTCGTCCATTGGGGCGGCCGCCCCCAACCTCTTGGCCACCGCACCGCACCTCGCCTCGCCTCGCCTCCTGCCCTCTCTGCCCCTGGGGTCCACGGGCCGGCAGAGATCCTCTGAGGGACGGCGCGGGCGTTGGAAACACAGCGGGAGGCACAGCGAGGCACAGTGAGATCAGCAGCGCCAGCGACTCCCTGCTGCAATCGCGGCCGGGGCGGCCGAGTGAAAGACCCGGTTCGGAATCCTCAGGGGAATGGATGTTATAGGTTTGTATGGATGCCGTTTGGTTTTACACCAGAAGCAGCTGTTTTTCAATGATTAGTGCATGAAATGTTTAAAGATCTCAAAGGTGGTGTCTATTTTCAGGATGATATCTTAGTCATGGATAAGGATAAGTATAAAAATCAAGCGCTTTATGAGAAGTGACGCACCGCTGCGTGAAATCAGCGATGCGTCACTTCTCAATGCGCCCTCTTTGCAACACGATTGATGCGTTATATTTACTCTATGATGTATCATGTTGCAAGGAGTTACAGATACGTCAGCATTTCTGACGTATCTGTGTCACGCAAAAGTGAAGCATTGCTGGAGTGTATCACAAAAGTGACGCAACGCCAGCAATGTGTCCTTTCCCATGGGGCAAGCCCCATGTGAACGGGCTGCGTCAGTCTTACGCCTGCTGTGAGGCAGGCGTAGGATATTAACGCATTTGCACCCTAGAAGTGGCACCGTGAAATCTGGTAGATTTCACTGCGTCAATTCTACAAGGCTTACTTACGTGGGAACGCCCACCCTACATACATTATACCTGACGCAGGTATAATTTAACGCAGGAGTTTACATAGTGAAGCATCTGCTTAGATACTTCACTTTGTAAATAGGGCGCAACAGGAGGCTTGTTTTACGCTGGCGATGCGTCACAAAAAGTGACGCAACTGAAGCTCAAAACTGTCGCAAGGCCTCATAAATAAGGCCCTAAGTATATAGCATTCTGCTACCATTGACAACATAGTCTCTTTGTCATATTCGACCTATAGAGCTTCACTTTTGACAGTGCTGACCGCAATCAACTCTGGGTAAAGTTGGCAGAATGAGGCTTACCTGCCACTTTGCTTAGAGCAATCATCTTATTGTACTCAGACACGTGAGTCTGCATCAAGACCCCGGTACAGACAACTCAGCAACCAAAGAAATTCCAACGACATGGCTACACTAATCATCTCATTGTACTCAGACATGTAGGTCCGCGTCAAGACCAGTACAGACAACTCAACGACCAAACAGATTCCAACCACATGGAGCCTAAAGCAAGGGTATGCTCAAGGTGCTATGTTTAATAGCTTCACCGCAGACATAGGTCGCTCACAAGCAAGGGTAAACTCAATCCCACCAAAGATCGGCCCCGCTAGGCTTCCAATGATACAATACACCAATGGTCTGCTTATATTAGATCATGCAAACGTTGGCCTACAGCTAGCTCTCAACAAGCTCCATATTTACCACACTGTCAATAAGCTGGAGAAGAATCCAAGGTGATGTTTTTCGGCAGTTACAAAAGTAGGAAACACTTAAGATGGAAGCTGGGCAAACAATTGATCTCTCAAACATCCAAGTATAACTACCTTGGCGTCTGGTTCATGGGCAAAGGCAAACTTAGTGTACACCTTGAACATATTAGCATGAAGGCTCAGGCAGTCACAGTTGCCTTATGCAGATTATATCACTAGCTACACTACCCTTCATCCGAGGTCATTTTGCGAGTTACGCACGCAAAGTTGCTACCTAACTATTCCTACATTCAACATGCTTACCCAGGAGCATTCACTTCAATACTGGAAAAGTTTCAGGAAAAAAAATGCCTGTAGGAGTCTGTTCGATCTTCCAAAATATACTCATCGCTTGCTACTTCGCTGACATTTTGGCGTGTATATCAAAGATTTTGAAAGTAAGGCTGCCTTCCTCAAGTATAACTATGCCGTACAAGAAGCCACACCAGACACCTTAAAAAAGGTTTTTCAAGTGATTTTCATCTCTCTGCCAACCCATGGTCTCTATAGCTTAGAAAGGTGGTTCTTGATTTAGATGTTTATTTGATATGTTGATGGCCCTAGCTGTTCCTTATTACAGCATAAAAACAATTTTGAGTAAACAGTCCACATATATCTCGAATAAAGTTGTCTTAGCAACTGTACATTCCACCACTTATGTTGCCCCAATCATAAAATCTCGGAATAGGGGGTATAAAACCCTATTTAAAGTCAGAATTAACCAAGGACACTAGGCACTGCATGTGCATGTACCATTAGATGCACCTAGAGTGCATCTCATTGTCCTTCCGATTAACAAATTCCAACTAGAGTGAGCTGGAACATCAGGGATAAGGCCCTGCAGATTTTGTGAGTATAGAAGAGAGTCCATGATTTACGTACTATGCTGATGTCTGGAGTTTTTAACCGATCGCCGCACTTTACTAAAACCATTGTTCAGGTTGAGTGGGGTCTGCTACTGCAATGATGCACTGGAATATTTTTATGACTACCACTTTTTTGCATGTACTTGGCATGCTTTAGGAAATTTGTGAACACAATCTTTAGGGGCATCAGGCAGCAAAGGACTTTAACATTTTTTTATTCTGTTTATTAAGTTTCAAACAGCGGACAGAAACAAAATATAACTTGTACAATACACAGCAGATAATGCCCTACAGTTTCAAAGATGTATCTGTTGCAAACCATTTAGACCGTGCCCTGCTGATATTGGGCGAAAATCAAAATGCTGAAAAACATAATAGGGATGCGAAAACTTCAGCAAACAAGCGTGAAGGCAGTGACAGCCAGAATACTGTTACATACAAGTGAATATTACACATCAGTTAACATAAGACAATAGCTCCATATAGCGACTTCAGAGAGAGGGGATTGGCACAAGGTATCGGGTTCTAGCTGCCTGTCCACAGTATTAGCTTGGTGTTGCTGTAGAGAGTCCGCTCGGGCCAGAAAATACAGTTCAAGGGGGTTCCAGTTGTCTCTGGGGCAGACTCGCACCGGCATCAATTCCCAGAAGACACTGAGCTGTTCCTGACAATAAGCTGCATCCTTAAGCCAGTCCTTTGCGAGCTGCAGGGTGGGCCTGCCCAACCTCATTGCCACCCTACGCTTAGTCAATAGCAGAAGTGCCGCCAGTCTATGTTGTTTAGAGGGCATCTCGTTAATGTATCCCAGCAGCGCAACACGCGGGGTGCGCTCTAGCGTGCATACAGTGAAAGCATCAACTATCCCGAAAACCTTATCCCAGTAACTCAGCACATGTGAACAATCCCAGGCCATCCATCACTGGGCATCGGATATATGACGTCACAACGCAAGCTATTACAACGCCTGCCTTTACAACGCGGTTTTTATAGGTGCTGGATAGTGAAAAGTTAAATTTTCTATTCCAAATCCAGTCCCCGTGGACACTAGGGAAGGTGTTGGATAGAAAATTAAACGTATTCCCTATCCTAGAGCGCCCCCCAGCGCAATGCGTTGTAATGGTTTGCGTTTTAATGACCGCGTTGTAACGGTAGTGCGTTGTAAAAGTTTCGTTGTAAAGGGTGTTTACCCTGGGCATCGAGCAGTGTACACAGCGCACATCCTCAAGTAGTCCCATTCTATGCAGCTCCTCTGGAGTGTGGTAGAGCCGATGGGGATATTTAAAGTGAATAAGGCAAAATCTGTAGTCAGCTGAAAGTGCACAAGCCTGGGGACAGCAGTACCACCACTGCTCATCCATGAGGGAAACAGTCACTTTATTTATTTATTTTATTTCATTTCATTTAATGCGATTTTATATAGCGCGAATATTACCCGAAGGTGTCAGAGCGCTTTACATAAGAACCAGTTGCGATACATAAAGACTCAGGATTACGTACGTTGCATAAAAGATACAAACAGAAAAAAAATTACAAATGTACAAGTTATAGAGTCACACAAGGAGGAGCATTCAAGGAAGGGATACAAATGGATATACTCTAAGAGTCACATAGGAATGGTAGATAGTACAAAGGACTACTGCATATACTAGTGATTGGAGTTATCTCTATATACATAGGGAAGGGATACGAATGGATATACTCTAACAGTCACATAGGGATGGTAAAGAGTACAAAGGTCTACTGCATATACTAGTGATTAGAGTTATCTCTATATACATAGGGAAGGGATACGAATGGATATACTCTAAGAGTCACATAGGAATGGTAGATAGTACAAAGGACTACTGCATATACTAGTGATTGGAGTTATCTCTATATACATAGGGAAGGGATACGAATAGATATACTCCAACAGCCACATAGGGATGGTAAAGAGTACAAAGGTCTACTGCATATACTAGTGATTAGAGTTATCTCTATATACATAGGGAAGGGATACGAATGGATATACTCTAAGAGTCACATAGGAATGGCAGATAGTACAAAGATCTACTGCATATACTAGTGATTAGAGTTATCTCTATATACATAGGGAAGGGAAACGAATGGATATACCCTAAGAGTTACATAGGAATGGCAGATAGTACAAAGGTCTACTGCATATACTAGTGATTAGAGTTATCTCTATATACATAGGGAAGGGATACAAATGGATATACTCTAAGAGTCACATAGGAATGGTAGAGAGTACAAAGGTCTACTTCATATACTAGTCATTAGAGTTATCTCTATATACCTAGATATACAAATAGTAGATTTTCTCAGGTCAAGACCCATAAAACCAGGAGAGCAGAGTTCCATTAAGTGGGGTCAGAGGGGGGACGCAGTCACAACACCAAGGGAGGTTGGGAGGGATACAAGGGTATGGAGGAAAGGCAAATCAGAAAAAGGAGGAAACATTTAAGGATCGTCAAGGGGGAAACGAGGGAAAAGGGGAAAGGACAAGGGAATGGACAAGATGGCGGGTCAGGGTCCAGAGAAAAGCGGTCGTGAACAAAAGCAAAATGGCGGCCAGGACAAAAGAAAAAACGTAAAGAAGTCCATGAGGGTGACCCAGTGAGTATGGATTAGAGTGCCAGGAGAAGTCCGGTGGGTGCATAGTTCAGAAATCAAAGTCAGGAAGCGCTCTCCCGAGTACAGGCTCATGGCCTGCATGTTGCAGTGGTAGCTCCCGGCGCTGAAGCTGCTGCTGTAGAGGGAGCCCTGGCCGGGTGAGTAGTTGCGGGACAGGGAGGGAGGGATGCCAGTCCTGGGTGCGGCGAGGAGATTGCTCCCCGCGCCTTGCGCGGAGCCCCGCAGCGATGTCCTGATGTTATCCACGATGAAGCCCTGGCAGTGGTGCTGCGGATGCTGCTGCTGCTGGTGGTGGTCGGGGCCCTCCAGGCTGAGGGAGCGGCCCGAGGGGCTGCCGCTTAACATGCTGCTGCTCCTGTCCGGGCTCTCGATCTTGGGCACGGGGTGCAGCGCCGGGGAGGCGGCCTGTGGGGGCTTCTGGCGCCATTCTCCGTCTTGATGTCCTGGATGCGTGGCGCCCGCCTCCTACTGCTCCTTGGCCAGCAGGTCAGAGGCGCTGGGAGCCTGGCGGGGGCAGACGGCAGCCCGTTGGAGGGCAGCCCGAGACAGCAGTCCTCAGAAAACGGCTCTTTCGAATCCGACTCCCTGCATCCCTGGGTCATTGAGAGAGAACCGTCCCTCCTCCTGCTGCGGGGCTTGGGTTTGGATCTATAGGGCTTGGATTCGGATATTCAGAACTTGTTATCGGATCTTCCCGCCTTGTGCCCCTTGTTTTCTGGTTTTGCGCAGTCGTGCACCAGACTGTACTGCTCAATCCACTTTGTGTCCCTTTTTTAAAATGTTTTATAACCTCCTTAGTGTCGGAGTTCGCGCCGGGTTTTAATTTATTTTTCCTTAAAATGGCGGCCCCCACTGCTCTGCTTCAGTTTTGGTTTCACCTTCGCAGTGTTAAGAGGGGCGGCTCTCCTCTTCTGCCCTCACTGGGAGAATTGCGGGCGTCTGCGAGGGGGGGGTGCAGCGGGTGGCTCCAGCACTGACCTTGTTGTCTCCCGTACAGTGCCGGGGGGAACCAGGGACTTCAGACGCAGCGGTCGTGATCACAGTTAATGGTCGCCATCTTGAGCTCTCTTCCCCCTCTCTGAATCCTCTTGGAGGCTTCACCGGAGTTTTTCTCTGTTTCTTTTCGTTGCAGGTTTTCGCTACCCATTTCTTCTTACTCGCGGGTCTTTCGGACGTCCTCTGGGGGGGTTCGCTCTTTTTTTTTGTGTATCGCTTTCTAGCTAATTTCTCGCTCGCTCCCAGTCTGAGGAGCGGACTGGGAGCCCCACCCAGTCACGTCTGCAGCCCAAGCATTCCTACTAGTTGGAACACATTTTGATGCAGCTTCCTGCATCCCAGCGTACAATCTTGTTATAAGCCGGCTGGGGGAAGGGGTGGTAATGGCCATCTCGAGGAATTGAAGCGCGGGTGGGGCCTCCAGAAATGAAGAATGAATCGCACGGACTGATGCTTGCAATTGATAGTATGTAAAAGTATCTAAGAGCGAAACCTCGTCCCTGTAGCGCCTGCTGCGGTCCTATTAAGGTACCGTCTGGGTATATAGCACTCATAGTCATCAACCGCAGCTTTCGCAGTTGGGTCCGGGTGCCGGCCTAGCGAGGGATAGGAAAGGTGGGATGTCCAACAACAGGAACCGATGGGTTCTATGTCAAAGCTTATTCCACATCCACACCGTGCAAGCAACCATGTCTATCTGTGCCCTCGGGCGTTTCAGAGCCATGTATAGTGCCATGTGTAGGGGGGCCAGGGAGGCAGCACAGGGCTTGATTGCATTGGTTACTGACACTGTTGCAGAATCAATATTCTAAAATCATATTTATTAACTTTTTTAATGGAGTAGAATTGTATAACCTTGTTCTATTTCCAGCTGGGGTTCATATATTCATAACTGATTTTCTTTTCATATTTTAGTGATTCATTATGACTAATTTTATCAATTTTAATTAATTGACACAAATAAACATATTCATTCATTCATTCTTTCATGGGTAAGGATAAAATGGAATATGATCGAAAGTTCAGGAATGTATGGCTAAGACTTTCTTCTGAAGGGTTAAAAGCTGAGTTGAAAAAATGCAGATTTACTATGGACAAAGTAGTATATTTGGGACATGAAATACGTGGTGCTGGGGTCTGTCCAAAGAAGGAAATTGTGGAATCAAACAAGGATGCTCCTCCATCCATGTGTAAGGGTGATGAAAGGTCATTTCTAGGTCTCACTGATTTTTATTCCAAGTTTGTGAAAAATTTGCAAGCAAAACATATCAATTATGACTGTTGTTAGAAGATCACCAGAAGTTTGAGTGGAATGAAAAGATCCAAAGTGAATTTAAAAACATTTAGAAGGACATTTGGGATGCATTTCCTTTGTGTTGTTTTAAACTTGTTGCTTGCAGAGTGTTGACTACCTATGCCAGTGGGAAAGGAGTGGGTGCTGTGTGGTCACAGTTTTCTGAGAACAGAAGTGAATATGCTGTGGCAGTTGCCTCTCGTTCCTTGTCTCCTATTGTGGAAAAAATACTTGGTGATTGAGAGAGAAATTTTGGTATTTGTTTGGACTATAGAACAGTTCAGGCAATACCTGTGTAGTGCAAGACTCATTTTGCGTACGGACCATGAACTGCTCTAACTACTGGGGGTGCTGTGAAAGCAACTCCTTTGATTTCCAGGATGTCATTGAGATTATTGGATTGCATGTATGATGTGGAGTGTTTACCGGGCAACAGGAATACGGTGGCATGATTACTTGAGCAAGTCTCCGTTACCTTTGAGAGAATATGAACATTGTGAGTGGGAACAATGTTGCTATTGTGGAAAGTGACTGGGTCACAATTATGAAGAAGATGATGTATTGAAGAAAGTAAAAGAGTATGTGGTGAATGGTTGGCCATTGAAGAAGGATCTGGATGTGTGTAGATTTTATTGGGAACTTAAGGGTGAGCTTTCTATGTGTGATCAAGGATTCATCCTTTGAGGAGAGAGAGTAGTTCTTTCTAAAAGTTTTAGAAGTAGAATTGTGAGTATGGCACATAAAGGGCGTTTAGGGATTGGTAAGTCAAAGAAAAGAGTGAAGGCCTCTTATTGGGGACCCGGTATTGATTCAGACATGGAATGGTTTGCGAGATCTTGCAAGCAGTGTGGTAATGCAGATAAGGTACAATCAGCTTTTAGACCTTCCCTAGGAATCAAGGAAATACCGAACAGTACATGGGAAGAGTTAGCCTTTGATATCTGGAGCCTATTTTGGATCCTGGTTGGATTCTAAAGTTTCTTGTAGTTCTTCTGGATGTGTATACAAAGTGGCCTGAAGTAGAAATGCAGCCTAAAATGGATTCTAATTATGTCATTTCTGTTTGGAAAGATTATGGCCCACGGTTTGTGGCTGGGACGTATAATGGTTTTTAAAGTAGAAATGGTCTGAAACTTTAACACACTGCGAGTATACAAGCTGCCATAAACTCTGGAATAAATTGGGAGAAGGAGCTGAGTAAGTTGTTATGGGCCTATAGGATTATACCTGTTGTAACAGGGTATAGCCCCTTCAAGATTCTCAAGGGTAGGTAACTATTCACTAAGGATAATATTGCATGGATATCCATAGAGCATCAGAGTTTGTGGTCTCTGGTGGCAGTAAGAGTGAACTTGTTTGAGGCATAAAAGGTTACAAGGAGTAAAATGACAAAATGTATGGAGTAAAAATAAATTACCTGTGGCTGTCGGCGTTCCGGGGCCCAAGCCTACCACCAAGCAGATTGTCTGCGTGCACCTCGCTGCGAGTGCAGATCGCACGCCTCTTCTGATCTGGCGTTTGTTGGGCTGCAGCTGACCGCTATTACCTCGCTGGGCCGCAGGCTTCGTTGGAGCTGACTTCCTGGAGTGGCCATGCCGCTGGACTCCCCTGGGTCTGGTCCGGGTCTTGGGCCGCCGACCGGGTGCAGCCCCGGTTTGACTTCTCCTGCGGTGCTCTTTGGGCCGCCTCCTCTCCACCGGGGCTGAGTCCTGGGACCCGCGCTGCCCAGTGCCCATTTTTGTTGCTCCTCTCCTTCATCATTCCCCAGGGACTCTCGGCCCGCATCCTTTTTCCACTCCTGCCGGCCATGGGTCGGTCTGACCCAAAATAGCCTAGGTTGACCTTCGAGCAATGCTGATCCACCCGCCAGGACGGCACGGGTTCAGACTGCGGCGAGTCCGCCACCTCCCTCGAGGCGCCTCCCAGCCGGGATGATGATCTGAAGGCCATTATATTGGATGTGAAGTCCACGGTCACTGGGATCGGTTCCCAGTTGGACCAGCTATCTGCCAGACTGGACTCGGTGGAAGCCCTGTGGACTCTCATGATGCCCGCATCCTCCATGTTGAATCCGAGTTTCAGATGCCGAGGACGCCGCCATCCAGGATCATCAGAAACTCCTGCAAATGGACAAAATTCTGGCACTTATCCGTGAGAAGAGCGAAGACCTGGAGGCGCGTTCTCGCCAGAGTAACCTCTGCATCACGGGGGTTCCAGAGTCCACCAACATTACAAGAATGGAAGACTTTGTTGAACAACTCATCAAGGAACTCTTCAAAGACACTTTCTTCCCGGTCTTCATCGTAGAGCGGGACTGTGACGCAATCCTCAGGGCGGCCCGCGACATGGGCAAGATCAATCACCAGGGCAACACTCTCTAATTCTACCCAGATTACACCCCTGCGGTCCAGGCTGCGTGGCGGGAATTCCTTCCGGCCAAGCGAATCCTACAAAAACTTGAAGTCTCATATTCCCTCGCCTACCCGGCGAAGCTGAAGGTCCGACATGGGGCAAAAACTCTGCTGTTCCCGGACCCAAGGGATGCCCTTACATTCACCGAAAAACTCGACAAGTCTTCTCGCTCCTCTCCAACCAGTTCCCAGATCGCTGTCTCTCATCGCCTAAATTACAATGACGGATCTCATGTTGTATACCTCTGTCTTATCACTGCTAGATGTCTGATCTCCACTTGCTTGGCCACCCTGCTTGCATGCAGGGGAGTACGCTGAGCTCTGCCATGCCCTCAAGGGATAATTCCCTCCTTTAATGCTATTTTCCCTTCTCCAGGTTGCGGGTCCCCGGGGTGGGTTGGGGTGGTGTCTCAGCCTAGTTGGGGGGTTGGTGTGGCGGCAGGGTGGGGGGTCCTTCTGTTGTTTTTCTCTGGGTTTTTTGGGTCACAGGGTGGGGTGAGGGGAGAGTTTGTGGACCGCTTGATTGTTTGGCTATTGCCATGTGCATCCTCTATCCTTTCACAATACTGCTACACAGTTTGGGATTGGGGTGGGGGCGGGTGTTTGGTCCTGCTCTTAAGTTTGGCTTGTTAGTATTGTTTTTATGCTGCTCTACTCCTATTGCCTTAGCAAAATGGCATCACCGCATCGTCTCACACATCCACCACTTTGGGTCCCTGCTCGACAGCAAATCCACTCGGACAGACACTGCCCTTCGCCCTCTGCTCCTTGCGCTACATCTGTGGGTTCCTCCTCTGCTAGTGGGGCTGTGTTTACTGTTTTTTAATGCCTTGGGTTTTTTAATGGGGGTTCCTTGCTCCTCTACTGGGGCTGTGGCTTTATTTCGCCACTGTATGTTTGTTCAATATTGCTTCCACATGTATGGTTCTTGACACTGCATTGCGCTTCCTGCACTGTCTCGCTTCAAGTCTATTGCTATCCGCAGTAAGTCTCGTTTGCTACACTGCACGGTGTTCTCTGATTTGTTCTGTTTAAGCTCATGGGTCATATATTATTAGCCAACATGTTGCTCCACTGGTCCCTCCTTCCCCTTATAAGCTGCGCCTCCTGTAGTTTGGTTCATGGGGCGCTATCACTGCCCACCGGTGCGCTCTGCTCTCTAAGCCATACCCGTCAGTTAGATGCTTGCACGCCTCTCCCGCACTGCCCTGTTTGGGAAAATCCCCCGAGAGCTGTTTCTATTTGCTCGCGCTGCCTTCAACCTGTGCTGCTTCCTGCCGCCCTCAGCCTTTCCTGCTTCTTCTGTGCGCTGTGCTTGTCTGCGTAGCTTGCCACCTGCGCTGCGTTGTGATGCACTTTGACCCGCCCCCTTAGGACTAACATCTTCTGCTGGACTTAGAATGTCCGGGGCCTAAATGACCACCGCAAGGCCCGACTGATTCACTCACACTTACAGCAGCACAAAGTAGATATATGTCTCTTACAGGAGACACACCTGTTGCCTGGATCTTTATCCAGACTCCAATCCCATTATTGGGGGGAATCCCACTACTCCACCTACTCGTCGTATGCCAGGGGAGTCTCAATTCTGATGCGCCGGGGCCTCCCATGGCAGACCGCCCGAGTACTCCTCGATCCGGAGGGCAGATATGTGATCCTCCATGGTTAATACTAGCTCAACCCGTTACAATTGCTGTGGCCTACTGCCCCAACTCCGAAGACTCAGTATTTTTTAGTCACATCTGGCACCTCATCTCCTCCTGCGGCCCGCGGCGGTAGTTTGGGATGGAGATTTTAATGTCATTTTATCAGCGACTTTGGATCGGGCAGGCTCCTATACATCCCATCCCCATGCAGCTGCAGCTCTTACGTCTATTCTAACCGATAATGCTCTTTATGATGCTTGGTGCCACTTCCGCCCAATGTTTGGGAGGGCACCTGCTTCTCTGGCGCGAGGGGCAGTTGGTTGCGAATTGATTTTTGGCTGACCTCGCTGGACGTTTTGTCTTGGCTTACTGAGGCAATGCACATGGCTCGCACCTACTCCGATTATACGCCTGTCCAGATCCGTCTCAGGCCTCCTCATTTCCCGCGACGGACCTTCACTTGGTGTCTCCCCCCTAATGCCCTCCGGAACTCTGCTTTTTGTGCGGACATCCAAACCGCGATAACCAATTATTTTGATTTAAACACAGGTTCTGTTGACTCCGCCTCCACCTTATGGGAAGGGTTTAAGGCCGTCATTCGGGGCGAATGTATTTCTAAACAGGCCGGCGTCCTCCGCTCTATTCGTACCACTCTGGCTAAGCTTGAGGAGGAAATTATGGACCTGGATGCTGCCCAGGCAGCACACCCTAGTCCTGAGACGCTGGCGCTAATACGCCAAAATTACACCAAATTCTCACATGAAGCTGGCCGTGAACTGTCTTTTTTGGGCAGAGAGGGTTGGGCGCGTTGCTTTGGTGAGGGGGACCGCCTGGGGCGTACTCTTGCCAACCTTTTTCAGCCACCGCGAGCTGCCTCCTATATAACGGCCCTCAGCGATGGTGGCCCGGACAGGACTACCTCCCCGGAGGACATAAAATCCTGCTTTCTCGATTTTTATTCACAACTCTATTCTGCCGGGACTCCTCTGCCACGGGAGGATTTTGATGCCCGTATGCCCCTCACAATCTACGGTAGATAGGCTATTTTTAAAATGGTGGCACTCCCTCGTCTACTATATCAGCTGCAGAATCACCCCTATTTGATTTCGCTGCGTTGGTTGCAGCGGGTAAACTCAGCTTTGGGTGGGTTTCTGTGGGAGGCGGGGGCAGTTCGTGTAGCTTTACGTAGTGCTTCCTTTCTACATACACTGGAGGGCGTAAGACGTCAGTTGTCCTCTCCTAGTATCAGGCGGCTCACCTGTTGGTGCTTAATGAATGGTGCTATGGGGATAGGGGGGATACGGCGTATGCGGTGGAGTGACATTTGATGGGCACTAGGTCGCTACACAAGCTGCTCTATTCAGCACCGTTGCGACGGGGCCTCCCCTCGGCCACGCAGGTGGTATTCCATGTCTGGCGGCGGACTCTGCACAGGAGTGGAGGAATGTGGCTCAATGGTTAGAGTGGCAGACCCTGATGCAGAGTTCTGGCCAGGGACCAGGGTTCGATTCCCGCCTCGGCGGGGTCTCAGGCTCAATTTCCTCGGACCTGTTAATTCTCGCCTCGGTGCCTATTTTAATCACGGGCCCCACGCTGCAACTCTGGGCAATAGCTTGCTTAGCCTCCACACCGGCCCTAACAGCACTAAGGATGCCTGGCTTCACCCGGGTGGTGCCCAGGAGTGGACACTTCACAGGGAAAGCCAGGAGGGGTTCCACAGCGGTATCAGTATCAGCGCCAGGAAGCCGTATAGGCGACACCGCAAGGTGATGTCTGGTGACACTGTGCTCTATAAGTACCATGACATTTACATTTGACATTTACATGGGGTGGTGGAATGTTTTGACCCGGGAGACGCCTTTGTGGAGTAATGGGCGGCTGCCTCAGCTGGGGGCGCTGCGAGGTTTCTAGGGATGGAAATCCATAGGGATCTTCTCGTCCCTGGGCGACGTGAGGACTGATCTGACACTTAAATCCTTTCAGGAGCTCCGCAATGAATATGGAATGCCGTGGTCCCAATTCTTTCAGTATTTACAGTTCAGACACGCACTGTCACCTCATTTAGTAGGGCTGGAGTCCCTTCCTGAATTTAGCCCCTTGGAAGCAAAGGTGTTTATGGGTGACTTGCCAGACTGTAAGATCACACTCATATACCAGACATTAGTTCACCATTGCTCTACTGATTTACAGTGCCTCCGAACAGTGTGGGTGGGGGATGTGGGTGACCTTGTAGAAGAAGAATGGGGGGAGGCTCTGACGAGTCCGTGTGGAGCCGCTATATCCACACGCCTGCGTTTAGTACAATTTAAAAACCTACATCGTGTGTTTTTCACCAGAGTGCGACTGTGGAGGGCGGGAATCATAGGCTCCCCTGAGTGTCTCCGATGTGGGACGCATGAGGGCACACTTCTACACACTGTCTGGGGTTGTCTTGCGCTGCATACATTTTGGAGGGGGATGTTCTCCTGTTTGTTGGAGGTGTTGGCCTGGGAGCTTCCGTACACGCCAACACTGGCATTGTTGCATGTGCTGGAGGGTATTGGGGGCAATAGATATAAGTGCCACCTGCTACTGCTGGGCCTCACGCTGGCGAAGAGGGATATAGCCAGGGCTTGGAAGGCAACTCAGGCTCCGCCGCTGGCTGCCTGGCGATCTGGGATGGACTTCTGCATGGGGCTTGGGCTGCCAATATTTCTTGCTAGGGGATGCCCCGTAAGCATTTTAAAATTTGGAAAGGATGGGCGGACTATAGGGGATTGGAGCTTGACCCGCCGCCAGACGAGTCATCCATTGTATCTGTTTGAATTGGGATGATGATAGTGATTTGTGGGGTGCTGGACGGACTCAGTGTGCTATATTGGTCATGTAATCATTTAGTTGGGATGGCATATACGCAATCGGGGGGTGGGGGGGTTGTTTGTTGATATAAAAGTCTATGGCATTATTGTAAATTCATTGATGTGTGCTGCAGTCTCTCGGTTACGGAGCTATGCAATATATGTGACCTGTTACAAATAAAATCTGTTTATTAAAAAAAACCAGTCAAGAGTAGCTTATGATATCCTTACTCTCCCCATGTCTGCTGGTGGGAAGGGCGCGCCTGACTTCAGGATGTATGCCTTGTGTGCCCAGGCCAGCTTCCTGCATTTTTGGATTCACCCTACCCCTTATCAGCCTCACGTCACAGTCGAGATCGATGTAGCTTCTCCCTGGCCTTTGTCCACGGCTTTGTTCGCGCCCGCGATGCACCCTCGGATGGAATTCGAAATGGTCGAGATGCTACAATGGGCCTGGTCTGGCCTGCATCAGCTTTCTAGCATCCCTCGACTCTCTGCCAACTCCGTGCCAATAGTGAACCACCCAGATTTCTCCTCGCTTCAGTCTTACAGCATGTCTAGATATGCGACGCAGTTGGGTTTGAAGACGATGACAGATTTATACCCAGAGAACTCCTTCTACCCTCTTCCTGACTCCTCAGGGCAGTTGGACACGCTCCTATTCTATCAGCTGCGTGCCACTTGCTGGAAACTGCACCCCACATTCCCTCAGCCCCCCCCCCCACCATGCCGGCTCTGGATTTCATATATACTTTTCCGTCGCCTCACAAATTAGTCACCAAACTATACGCTCTCACCCTGGTGTCCGCCCCCGTTTTCTCGGATCATGCGTGGGAGGCATGGGGTGAGGATCCCGGTATCGACATTTCGCAGGCTGACTGGCTATATTGCTGTAATCAGAAGAAAAAGCTGTCACCAAATTACCGGTTCCGTCTGATCCATTTCAAGTATTTGCACAGGCTGCACCGCACCCCAGTGCAGCTCCACAGGCAAGGGCTAATTCCTGGGGCCTTGCGCTGCTCCTGCCGTGGACTTTGCCCATTTAGCGTGGCTATGCCCTATGGTCTCTGAGTCCTTTGGGTGGTGTGTTCCGCCATCTCTGACATCACCGGCTC
Organism: Lissotriton vulgaris; assembly: GCF_964263255.1. NCBI lineage: Eukaryota > Metazoa > Chordata > Amphibia > Caudata > Salamandridae > Lissotriton > Lissotriton vulgaris. The sequence goes on along the minus strand of NC_141696.1, from coordinate 835,187,622 downwards.
TGCAGTGCACCCAGATCCACCCCTGTGCCTTCTCGGCTTCGTTAAATTCTGTCCTGATGATACTCGACGTCTGATCTCGATGCTGCTGGTCCTTGCTAGGCACAGGGTGGCCATGTGTTGGGGTCGTCGGCCTGCCCCCAAAGCCGAGAGTTGGTTGGAGGATGCCTCTTGGTGCCAGACCTCCTATCAGAGTTCTGGGATTTATTGCCTGCCAGATCTCGACCTGTTGACATTTGGGGCCCTCTGGTTACCTATTTCCTTTCCCGTTCCCATCCCAGTGGTGCTGCCTCTCACGCGCTCCCCGCCGGCCTGTGTCCGTTGCGGCCGCCGGCGCTGGTCAGTGACTGCTCTCTCCCTTTTCATAAGGGGCCCGCTCCTTTTTTTTTTTTTTTTTTTTTAGTGTGTGTGTTCCTCCTGGGGGGGAGGGACCTTGGTGTAGTGGAGCTGTGATTTCAATTTTCAAGTTTTTTTTTATTTTCTGCAAGAAGTAATCTACTTGTTACTAAACACTTGACCTGATCTGTATTTTGTCGATTTGAACTGCAGTATTGCACAGTATATTGTTTCTGCCATGATTTTTCCGAATGAAGGTTTTTGAAAAGAAAAAAAAAGTTTTGAACATACCAGACATACTGCTTCTCTGGGATTAACTTTATATACATTCACCAAGCTGAAACACCATTTCACCACAGCACTGATTTACTTAGTCAGTTTTCTTCACCTGCAGTGTAGATCTGAAAAAGCTCACAAAATTACTTTACTTTCCAAATCTGTTACAAATAGCTTTTGAGCATGACAATCCTTATGATTTAATCTCAACTCCAGATGCGGGGGTCGGGATACGCACTCCTTAGTGTGATTGTTACATTCTTTACAGGTGGGTGGTGCCCGTGGGGTTGAACCCTCTGTACTAGGATGAAGTATGATTCTGTAATGCACTATTCTGTCAAGAAAAGTGTCTCCCCAGAGCACTCAAAATCCAAATTGTTCAAATAATGTTCAAAAAAGTGCAAACCATGTAAATAGTTTCAATGTGTTTCTTTACTTGTGCATCATTTCATGATTCTTCTCATTATATACACATATTTAACTCATTGGCCCAATGCATTTCGGGCGGAGCCCTTCCTCGGGGGCCCTGTAAAATCCTGTAATGATGGTGATAAAGTACAGTTTCAAAAAGCAATTCTTTAAACATTTGTTCATACAAAACTCAAACAGTATTCAACATTTTACCACATGCAATGGGGGTAAAAAATCGGTGTTCATAGTTCGACATTATGCTAATGTTGCAAGGTTAAATGCACTCGGCCACCCTCTAGACACTCTTAATTTCTGCATGTTCCAAGCAAAGAGTTTTGAGTACATTTAACCTTGCAACATTAGCATAATGTCGAACTATGAACACCGATTTTTTACCCCCATTGCATGTGGTAAAATGTTGAATACTTTTTGAGTTTTGTATGAACAAATGTTTAAAGAATTGCTTTTTGAAACTGTACTTTATCACCATCATTACAGGATTTTACAGGGCCCCCGAGGAAGGGCTCCGCCCGAAATGCATTGGGCCAATGAGTTAAATATGTGTATATAATGAGAAGAATCATGAAATGATGCACAAGTAAAGAAACACATTGAAACTATTTACATGGTTTGCACTTTTTTGAACATTATTTGAACAATTTGGATTTTGAGTGCTCTGGGGAGACACTTTTCTTGACAGAATAGTGCATTACAGAATCCTTATGATTTGCTATATGCCCAAACTGGCAACATCTGAAACATGTACCCTCAAATTTTAAAATGGTTTATTTACTTTCTTTCTCTTTCTCTTTACTGTTCTTAACCACATTGACTTGGGTTTGGGTTTTTCCGTTGGTGTCTTTTCGAATCTCATACACATGCTAACATATCCTTTCAGCCATGAGTAATACTGTGATTCAAGAGAAGTAAAGTAATATCCTTATTTAAGTAGGCAGTACAAAACCAGAAATGTTCAGCTAAATGTACACTTTCTTCCAATCTCCGCCAATAACATTCCATAATCCCCCCTTTATAACCTATCAACCCCATGGCAACCCATGTCACAGTCATCAAAGTTCTTTCCCCTTAATAACAGGACAACAAAAAATTTAAACTTAATTTAGCCCAACTTAAAGTTAAAGTAAAATGATACTTTTGCTAACAAAACACAGAAAGATAAATGCAATACATGTCTTTAATAAATTCATCTTAAAATTAAATCAACAGAGTGCAACTCCACCCCTAGTGTGTTTTAGAAAAAAACCTTAGTAAAACACCTACATTTATCAAGTTAAACAATGACAAACCTTTTTTTGTTAGTCTTAAAGAATTTTATAATATGAATATTCATGATTTACAATATGAATAGTTAGCCCGAAATATAAAAAGTGAATTGAGTGCTCAAGGAAGTGCTCGTGAAGGGATGGGAAAGTGAAGGAAGATGTGGAAATAAGTCCAATATTTACAGTGATGCCACACTTTCCCACACAAAAATGTGTGGAAAAAGTGATTTTTTCAGCTAAAATCGAGGTTTGCAGGGGATTCTGGGTAAGGAAACGTTGGGGGATCCACGCAAGCCATACCTCCTTGGAATCCGCTGGGTGTCTAGTTTTCAGAAATGTGTGGGTTTGGTGGGTTTCCCTAGATGGCGCTGAGCACGGGGACAAAACCCAGGTGACCCCCTTGCAAAACCAGGTTGTTTGGTGATAGGCAATTTTGATGTCGCCTCAATACGTTTTGGGGCCCTGCCTGTTGCGTGTACTTGGGCCTCCCACACAAGTGAGTCTCCATTTTTATCCGGAGACCCGGGGGAATGCTGGGTGGTAGGAAATTTGTGTCAGCCCGGTGATGCCACAACTTTCCCACACAAACATGTGTGAAAAAAAGTGATTTTTTCAACTAAAATTGAGGTTTGCAGGGGATTCTGGGTAAGGAAACATTGGGGGATCCACGCAAGCCAGACCTCCCTGGAATCCCCGGGTATCTCGTTTTCAGTAATATGTGGGTTTGGTAGGTTTCCCTAGATGACCGCCGATGGGCCAAAAACCCAGGTAACCCCTCTTGCAAAACCCGGTTGTTTGGTAATAGGAAATTTTGATGTCGCCTCAATACGTTTTGGGCCCCTGCCTGTGGCGGGTACTTGGGCCTCCCACACGAGTGAGGCACTGTTTTTTTCAGAAGACTTTGGGGAATGTGGGGCGGGTGGAATTTTGTGGAACCATGCAGATTCTAGAACTTTCCACGACATACCTGTGAGGAAAATTATTTTTTGGGGGGACACATTTTTAGGTTTGCAAGGGATTCTGGGTCACAGAACCTGGTGAGAGCCAGTCAAGTTACCCCATCCTGGATTCCCCTGGGTGCCTCATTTGGAAAAATGTACAGGTTTGCTAGGTTTCCCTATGTGCTTGCTGCGCTAGGGACCAAATCAACAGGTAGGCATGTTGCTAAAAACAAATCAGTCCCTAGTCTGCTTTCTGCCTCCCTGGGGGAGATATTGGGGGGGCGTGGAGTTGCCATGATATGCCCCCAAGGGGATCAGAAACACTGTGGCTTTTTGTTTGGGGGGTGGAGGCATTGGTATGCCCATTCTGGGCAGCCCCCACCCCCACACATAAAATAGACAGCGTAATCATTGGCATCTAGTGGGCTTTTTGCCCCCCGAGGGGGGAGATTGGAGTAACTGCCCCCATCTTTCCCCCAGGGGGGCATAAAGACTGTAATTGTTGCAGGTTGGGGTTGGGGCATTGGCATGCCCGTTTTGGGCAGCCCCCACCCTAATTAAAATTTGCCCAAAAAATCCCTGGCCTCTAGTGGGCCTTTAGCCCCCCCGGGGTGGCAGATTAGGGGCTACTGCCCCATCTGCCCCAACGGGGTAGGAAGGCTGTCATTTTTGTGGGGGAGGGTTGGGGGCATGGGCTTGTACGTTTTGGGCAGCCGCACTCTAATTCAAATTTGCCCCCAAAAAAACTCTGGCATCTAGTGGGCTTTTTGTCCCCCCCTGGCGGGGGCACATTGGGGGCTAATGCCCCCATCTGCCTCCCAGGGGGGGGCTGAAAGTCCACTAGACGCCACAGAGTTTTTTGGGCAAATTTTAATTAGGGTGGGGTTGCCAAAAACAGGCATGCCAATGCCCCCACCCTAATAAAAATTTCCCCCAAAAAATCCCTGGCGTCTAGTGGGATTTTTCCCCCCCTGGGGGAAAGATTGGGGGCTACTGCCCCATCTTCTCCCCAGGGGGACAGGAAGTCTGCAATTTTTGCGGGGGAGGGGGTGGGAGCATGGGCATGTCTGTTTTGGGTAACCCCCACCCTAATTCAAATTTGGCAAAAAAAAATCCCTGGTGACTAGTGGGCTTTTTACCCCCCCGGAGATGCAGATTGGGGGTTAATGCCTCCATGTGCCCCCCAGGGGGAGCAGAAAGCCTACTAGACGCCAGGGATTTTTTTGAGCAAATTTTAATTAGGGTGGGGGGTGCCAAAAACAGGCATGCCAATGCCCCCACACCTAATACAGATTTGCACCAAAAAATCTCTGGCATCTAGTGGGCTTTTTGCCCCCCCTGGGGGCAGATGGGGGGCTACTGCCCCATCTGCCCCCTAGGGGGCACAGGAAGGCTATCATTTCTGCGGGGTAGGGGGTGGGGCATGCCTATTTTGGGCAGCCCCCACCCTAATTCAGATTTGCCCCAAAATAACCCTGGTGTCTAGTGGGCTTTTTTAACCCCCCGGGGGGGGGTAGAAAGGTTTAATGGTGGCGGGGTGGGGGCATCGGCATTGCCGTTTTGGGCAGCCACCACCCCTAATAAATATCCCATAAAAAATCCCTGGTGTCTAGTGGGCTTTCTACTCCTCGGGGGGGCAGATTGAGGGCTAGTGCCCCCATCTGCCCCCCAGGGAGGGCCGAAAGGCTGTAATGGTGGCGGGGTGGAGGCATTGCCGTGCCCGTTTCGGGAAGCCCCCACCATAAAAAAAATGGTGCAAAAATTAAAACCCTGGCGTTTAGTGGGCTTTCTGCCCCCCTGTGGGGGTAGATAGGGTGCTGCTGCCCCATCTGCCCCCCAGGGGCAAGAAAGGCTGTAATGGTGGCGGGGGTGGACATTGGCGTGCCCTGTGAGAAGTTAGCCTGGCATAAGATGTCCACTAGTTCTAGTGGGAACATTGCACCAGTCTAATCACCCTTATTGATGGTGGTTGTAAAGTCAACCTTATAAAAAGCTATCCTAGGGGTATAAGTGACGAGCAGTCTTCAGGCTAAGACTTCAGAGAGCGAATTTAGCGTGTTGTTTTACCAATTATAATCCCTTGAGTACCAAATGAAAGCACACCACACAAGGTATATATCAAATATATATGTGTTTATTCTAAACACAACCCCTCTGCACTCTTTATGAGGTCAGAGGTAAAAGTACAATACAAGTTACTTAATTGGCATTAAGCATGGGCGGAAAATCCGTTTCGCTCTCGGATTTTGCGGATTTTCGGGAAATTCGCAATCCGCGAGATTCACGAATCTCCCGCAAAATCCGCAAATCCGCGAGCAGCGGATTTTGCTCGCACTGTTCGCGTGAGTTCGCGGCTTCCCAGTACAACTTCGCGCCCCGCGAATAAGTGCTAAATTGCAGAAATACGATCTTAGCAAAACTGAAACTACTTACCAGGTTCAAAAGTTCAGGCTCATCATTAGTAGCCATTTCCTGTAGTGCTTCCTGAGGGGCCCCTCCAGAGTTCAGTTGCCAGTTGCAACTATTATGTGACCCTGCTCTGAACCTCAGAATAGTTACACATATGCCACAAAGGTCCTGAATTACAGCTAAGGGAGACAAGCAGGAGCCAGGCTGGAAGTTAAAATCCATTAATCAGCCCCTAATTCATTATTGTCAGTTGGGGCAGGGCAGGTGTTGTAACTAATTTTGCAACAATGAAAGCACTTAGCAAGTGCAAAAGATCACTAATCAGGGCGCACTAAGGAAGCAGGTGCCAGCTAAAAAAATATTCTGTGGCACATTAATCAGCCCCAAATTAATTCAGGTCACTTGAGGCAGGGAAGGTATGCTTTGCTTTGCCGAAAATAATGTACACTGGACAACCAGAGGGTGTGGTGATGAAACAGAGGGTGGCATGGGTGGGCCAGAGGGTGGCATGAGTAGTCAGAGAGTGGCAGTGGTGACAGAGAGTGGCAGTGATGAAGAAGAGTGTCCCAAACAGGCTGGACACGTAGAAACAACAAGTTCGCAAAACTTGCGACCCGACAGGTAAGTTCGCAAATTGCGAAATTGTAAAAACCCTCGCGAACTGGCAGAAACACGGGCGAACACAAAAAAAAAAAATCCGCAAATTCGCGGGAATTCGCGGATTTTGCGGATTGCGAGTTCGCAAATCCGCAAAATTCGCGAACGCGAGATTCGCAAAATTCGCCCATGCTTATGTAGTTACTGGTTTGCCCGGTTAAAGTTAAACAAGAGCCTCAGCATCACAAAATGGATGCCCTGCCACAGACACGAGTCTGCCCTCCTGCTGCTGGACGAAACTCCGGCGGGGGAGGCCTGGACAATAGGTTTCCTGCCCAGGGAGGTCCTGGCAACTCCCCAGACAGGCTTTAATGTATTGGGGCAGGGAGATCTCCATTCAGTGAATGCTTTCCAGACACTGCCTGGGGCACACTAGGTGTTCCATGCATTTCCCAGTTCAAACCGGTTGCTGGGGCACTCAGCCCATAGGAGGGATCTTAAAGTTAGTCCAACCCCTAAACTTAGTATAAGCATAGGATCCCAGTCCCTAGGACTTTAGATTATCCTGGATGAAACTCTGAAACATATATCCTGGACCTTCGACATTCCATTTCGACTGGAAGACAGAAGATATCTCCCTTGTGGTTAAGGAGTTACCACCCTGTTCAAACAGGCACCAACAGCAACCTTTCCGGTCTGCATTTTTGAGGCTCCCACCAGATCCCGAAGAATCTTCGGCACAGGACACGGACTTCCAGACATCTCTGACCCGACCTTCACTCACAGCAAAGCTGAGACCTGTGGCGGACACAAGAGACGTGGGACCAGAACCAGTGACTTATAGGTGTATATGTGTCTATATGTATATATAGATATAGGTATACAATATCTAAGTAAGGGTTGATCACACCACCCTACCCAGTCTGTGTGAACAGACCTGTGGTGTCAGTTTGGAAGGCAAACCTGGGGTGGCACAATATATGCTGCAGCCCATGGTAGGCCTTGGATGCACCAATGCCCTGGGCACCTATGGTACATTATACAGGGGCTCACTGAGGGTGACCCAGTAACCAATCTGGTATGTACCTAAAGTACATGGTATCAATTTAGAGAGAGAACAGCTGGGCTGTGGGCCTGATTAGCAGGTCCACAGCCTTCTGCTAATAAAAGTTACTGGCTGGTCTTGACCTTCATCACTCAATTGTGATAGTTCAGCCCCTACCCCCAACTCAGAAGCATCTGTTTGGACAATTAATTCTTCCGAGTAGTTTGGACTTTGCAGAATGGGAGCAGTGCACATGGCCTGCTTCAGGTCATCAAATGCCTTTTGAAAGCTTACTGTCCACTGAACTTTCTTGGGCCTTCTTTTAGAAGTTAAGTCATTCAGGGGTGTCACAATGGAACCACCCCCCTTGACAAATCTCCTGTAGTACCCAGTCAGGCCCAAGAAAGGTCTGGCCTGAGTCTGAGTGGTTGGAGCAACCCAGTCCATTATGGTCTGGATTTTGCTCTGTAATGGTTGAACCTGGCCTCCACCTACAAGGTGGCTCAGGTACACAACCTAACTCTGCCCTATCTGGCATTTGGTAGCCTTGATAGTTAGGCCTGCTCTTTGCAGGGCTCCAAAGCATTTTTCAGGTGGATCAGTTATCTTCCCAGGTGGCACTAAAGACAGCAATAGCATTAAGATAAACTGCACAGTAGTCATCCAGGCCTGAGAGGACTTTGTTCACCAACCTTTGAAATGTGGCAGGTGCATTTTTCCGACAAAAGGGCATCACAACAAATTGATAATGCCCACTAGGGGTTGGAAATGCTGTCTTTGGCTTGGCCTCATCAGCTAACCTGATTTGCCAGTAGCCAGCTGTCAGATCAAATGTGCACAGATATTTTTCTGAGGCCAACTTATCTATGAGCTCATCTGCTCTGGGTATTCGATGCAAAAGTGAAAAGTGACCCAGCACACCTTGTTTATATTGAAGTAAACCTTAGTAAACCAAAATGTTTAGTAATCGTAACTAAATATGCGTGCTACCACTTGAAGGAGAGATATGACCCACCAATTTCTCTATAAATTGAAGAATCAAAAAATGGGGCTGTAGAAAACCACAACCTAAGTGGAGCACAGCGCTCGACACAAAAATGTCTCAGTAGATTAATCAAAGTAATCACAAAAGAATCAAAAAACTCTCAAAGGCATGTCAGTTTATCATACCATTATATCTCTTATTTTACAACAACTATGTGTGCAATAAATTTACATACTTCAAACAGAAAAAGTATTATGCACTTAATTGTAATGCATATCTCAATGTACAAAAAACTTTCCTTGTGCAATATCAAGACCCCAAACATATAATGCAGTCAACAGATTATACAAGAGAAATCCCAATGCATTTCAGGTTCCAAACTGAACCCTTCATCAGGGGATGAAATGTGGGAGGTCCGTTGTGGCTAAAAATATGCAGATGTGTTCTCCACAGGAAACCTACAACACAATGAGTTGAATTATAACAAAAGTACTGACATTTCCAGTGCAAAGGTATCATTCACAATAAAGAAATTAGAATTTGCACTCCCCAAGAGCTAGAATTGTAAAAAGAAATTGAAAGATGTAAAAAGAAAAGGAAAACGAAACACATATGCTTTGAAGGTGACATTCAGCAGTATCGCCTGAATCCAGTGCCTGCATATGCTATATGGCGATTTAAACATTTGTCCATGCATGTTAATAAAGTGTTCTCTCTTCAAATTTGAGCAATGGTGTTGTTGAAAGCATTAGTGCAAAAAACCAAGTGCTCTCAGTGAGAGCGATAACCCAACTGCCATGAATCGCTAAAAACGAAGAAAAGACACCACCTAGGTGCCACTCCTCAACCATGAGATATAGCGTACTGAAAAGGTCAAAACAAAAAGGTTCTTGCATGTGACTATATGGAAAACCAAAACTGCTAGGTTGCGTATTATATGCAACTCAGAGCGAGTATTGAGTCCTAAATAAAACGTAATGCGTAATTAAACACATGTCTGAAATGCGGAAGTTGTACAATAAAGCCCTTGTCCTTAAACAAATCCTGCTTACCAAGTATTCTTCCAGATAATCTGCAAACAGCAAAGTAATCTCCGAGTGTTTTAGCCGCCCGTAGTTTTCAAATTGCTAAAATAATAATAGACAACGCTAGAGTAAGACAATGAACTGTCTTCAAATGTTGATTGGCAGAAACATTAAGTGCAACATGACACGCCTCAAATATCCTCACCTTATGAATCTGCAACAACGGGAGTCAACCGCCGGTAACCAACTTCCTCTCACTGCCGTCTGAACCAAGGTTTGATAGCGCCCCAGCATCCTGTGCGCATTTAAAGGGCCGCTCCCGGTTACCCGTGCATGTCTGAACATCGCGTTATGAGCAACATAACTTTTTTGAACAAACTTTATCAATCTCAAAGATCCCCACACAAATCGTAAAAGAGTTTTAGTGCGGTCTCTCTGAAAATGAAAAAATGCACTGTCATCGACGTTCCGACATTATAGACTCTCATGCATCTACCAAACAGTATGTTATGTATCTACCATATGCCGTAAGATTATTGGCCAACTCATTGTTCCAACCTTATTGATGTGATTGATACGAACATCAAAATAGAGTATGAATGAAAATGTGCAGTAAACCTCAATTTGACATGTCCACCTTGCAGACTTTGATGCATCTACAAAACAGTGTACTGTGAGTCTACCGCTAGCGGCGAAGGTGCAAAATAAACCATGGTGCCAGAGAATAAGATGCTATGGACTACCCGAGACGCACGATAAACATGCCTGGCATGCCATAATCAATGTCCTCGAGGGACCCTGTTCAATGTAAAATATGCATGTATGAATGTAAATAAAGATCATCACCCAAAACCTGGATTCGACCTCGAGAATATGAAAAGTTAAAACACGAAACAGTGAAAAAGATTATAGAGTGATAATGAGAAAGAGTGCAAATTCTGTACATAATGAAATATGAGTAAATATCCAATGCATGTCAGAGAAAACATAATGCATGTTAGAGAAAACATAACACATGTTAAAGAAAACATAACATTTCATAGTGGTCATTGAGCCCACCCAGAATGACTGTCCCTAATGTTTTTATCCAGTGAGTTTCCCTGCCAGCTAATGCTGTATTGATGTCTGTACCTGAGTTTATTGTAATCTGTTCTAAAATAGTGAAGCACAATTGTGGTATTGTGTGCAAGGCCTGCAGCCAGTGTGAAGCAAGAGGAGATGTTGTGTTTTGATTCCGGATTCTACTCTTCTGCTCATTTATCCGCGTTATTATATTTCGGCTCGTCCTCCCTAAATAGACCAAACTGCAGGGGCATTTAATGGCATAGATAACTTCACCTGTATTACAATCAGATGTATGTTGTAATTCCAGCTGCATGCCTGTATGTGGGTGCGTGAACACATTACCCAATATCACATTGCTACATTGGCCGCAATTGTTGCATTTTCTCATACCTTTGTGGGTCATTATTGACACCGGGTTTTTTTAGATTTCAAGAGTTCCCGTAGATTTCTAGCTCGATTACGAGCAAATAGTGGTGGACCTCGAAAAAGATTGGCAAAGTCAGGTTCATGATCGATTATCTCCCATTGTTTCCTTATTATTGCTTTGACCTGGGATGCTTGTGTTGAGTAGTTCAGCACAAACACTTCTCGTTGTTGGCTTTGTTTCTTACTCGGTTTCAGTAGTTCTTCCCTTGGTTTAACAGCAATCTTCTGTTCAGCCTTTGTTAATATCTCAGATGGATACCCTCTTGCCTTATATCTCATCATTTGATCATGAATTTGGTGCGTACAAGTCATAGCATCCGATGTAATCCTCTTGATTCTCGTAGATTGAGAAACCGGAAGGTGCTGTTTCAATGAAACAGGATGGACACTTCTGAAATGCAAAGCATTGTTCACATCTGTAGGCTTCCTATACACTGATGGTGCCAGCCCATTGGGTGTTTTCATTATATATCTAGAAATAGATTTTTTCACTTTGAATGTCATGTGTGAATTGAATCCTTGGGTTATGACCATTCAATTTAATGATGCAGTCTTCCAATGTTGATTTGGGACCCTTCCAGATGACTAATATGTCATATATGTAATGTAACAACACTGCTGTGTGTTGTTTCCATTGTGGATCAGTCCGATGTAATTGTGTTCAAATAAGCCATAAAGGTGTTTGCATATGAAGGGGCTTCGGGAAAGCCCATGGAAGTTCCGTTCTTCTGTAAATAGAATTGATCCTTCCAAATAAAATAATTGTGGTACAATGAAAAATGTAACAGTTCCAGTAAAAAAATTGCCTTTTCTGAAGTTAAGGGAGATGCCAGCAACCTCCATTCAACTCCCTCAAGCCCCTCATTATGGGCTATTGATGTATACAGGGCTGCTACATCTATGGTACACAAAGAGATGCCATCATCAAATAAGTGCCGGGCTGTTTCCAATTTAAGTAAGCAATCTGTCGTATCTTTGATATACGTTGTCCAGGTTTGAACCAAAGGTGGTAAATAATAGTCCAGATAGTATCCAACTGCTTCATGAATAGAATTGTATCCAGCTACAATTGGTCGAAATAGTGGTTTTAAACAATCTTTATGCATTTTAGGAAGCATATAGATATGCGGAATCCGCGGTGTTTGATTAATCAAACATTTCCCAGTGTTCTGATCTATGGTTCCATCATTTACCGATTTCATGACAATGCTAGTCAACAAATGCTTGTTTGTACAACTTCCGTATTTCAGACATGTGTTTAATTACGCATGACGTTTTATTTAGGACTCAATACTCGCTCTGAGTTGCATATAATATGCAACCTAGCAGTTTTTTGTTTTCCATATAGTCACGGGTAAGAACCTTTTTGTTTTGACCTTTTCAGCACGCTATATCACATGGTTGAGGAGTGGCACCTAGGGGGTGTTGTTTCTTGGTTTTTAGCGATTCATGGCAGTTGGGTCATCGCTCTCACTTGACACAGCACTTGTTTATTTTGCTCTAATGCTTTCAACAACACCATTGCTCACATTTGAAGAGAGAACACTTTATTAACATGCATGGACAAACGTTTAAATCGCCGTATAGCATATGCAGGCACTGGATTCAGGCGATACTGCTGAATGTCACCTTCAAAGCATATGTGTTTCAATTTCCTTTTCTTTTTACATCTTTCAATTTCTTTTTACAACTCTAGCTCTTGGGGAGTGCAAATTCTAATTTCTTTATTGTGAATGATACCTTTGCACTGGAAATGTCAGTACTTTTGTAATAATTCAACTCATTGTGTCCTAGGTTTCCTGTGGAGAACACATCTGCATATTTTTAGTCACAACGGACCTCCCACATTTCATCCTCTGATGAAGGGTTCAGTGTGGGACCCGAAATGCATTGGGATTTCTCTTGTATAATCTGTTGACTGTATTATATGTTTGGGGTCTTGATATTGCACAAGGAAAGTTTTTTGTACATTGAGATATGCATTACAATTAAGTGCATAATAGTTTTTCTGTTTGAAGCATGTAAATTTATTGAAAACATAGTTGTAAAATACGAGATATAATGGTATGATAAACAGACATGACTTTGAGAGTTTTTTTATTCTTTTGTGATTACTTTGATTAATCTACTGAGACATTTTTGTGTCAAGCGCTGTGCTCCACTTAGGTTGTGGTTTTCTACAGCCCCCTTTTTCGATTCTTCAATTTATAGAGAGATTGGTGGTTCATATCTCTCCTTCAAGTGGTAGCACGCATATTTAGTTAAACTTACTGAACATTTTGGTTTACTAAGGTTTACTTCAATATAAACAAGGTGTGCAGGGTCACTTTTCACTTATGTAGCTTGATCTGTGGGGCCCAAATAGTGACTTGCACCGGCTCACTCAAAATGTCTTGGACAGACATAGCAGACATTACTACAAATTAAGCAGAAACTAAGGCTTACACTACAGATGAAGCTGAATCCATTTACTTATTAGTCAGGGAAGTTCGGGACTTTGGGTCTTCCACAGACAACACAACACAACAGTTACGGCAGTTACAATACTTATTGAGAAAGGACATAAACCAACGCCTCCACGCGACAACCTTAATAGAATTGCGCATTGCTTTAAGACCCTTTTTTTTAATTTAATAAAGCGTTCATGTCTCGCTGGCATGCAATATTGAACAAATGTTCCCTCGACCTGATTCTTTTAATTATTGAGGAGATCTCACAGATACTTACAGAACTGTCCCATGACATCAATAAATTGAAGGATGACATCTCTCAAAAAATGGATTTGGAGGACTGGAATAAAGTACTAGAAGATATCAACAAGAACTTGGACAAACATGCCAAAGAAGTGCATGAACAAAAAATTCACAAATTTCATCGGGATACCATCGACTATAAGTTAGACAAAGCCTACTCTTGGGCTGAGACCTATGCACAGAAGTGTTTTTTCAAAAAACCTAATGCAAACTCTTCTGAAGAAAGTTTAGTCATGGACCAATATCTTACATTACAATGACCAAAACCAGTTCCAGTACAACCACAGAGACGTACTTCCTCACAAGAAATGGCTTCTACATCTAATCCACAGCCGTCTCTTTTAGCGGAAGGCCAGGCGTCAAAAGGAAAAATGGCAATTTTGGTCACTGTGAGGGTTTAAAAAGTGGTTATTCAACATGAGGCCCGATCCAAATGACATTTTGAATCATTTTTGGTAGAGTCCAAAAAATCCATTTTCTGATGAAAAACGATGACCCCGGACCAGTCGAACGTTGAAAAAATGGTCAATATTGATGAAATTTTAACATTTAATCTTTTGACTTTAAATGATGGTTGGATGTGAATTATTACTTTTTCAACTAAAATAAGTGTGTTTAAAGTCATTTCTGTGCCTGAAATTGGTGAAAATTGAAGCTTTTGAGTAAGCAAAACTCTGTAAAAATGGCAATTTTGGTCACTCGTCCAAAAAATCACTTTTCTGATGAAAAACGATGACCCCGGACAAGTCGAACGTTCCAAAAATGGTCAATATTGATGAAATTTTAACATTTAATCTTTTGACTTTAAATGTCGGTTGGATGTGATTTATTACTTTTCAACTAAAATAGGTGTGTTTAAAGTCATTTCTGTGCCTGAAATTGGTCAAAATTGAAGATTTTGAGTAAGCAAAACTCTGTAAAAATGGCAATTTTGGTCACTGTGAGGGTTTAAAAAGTGGTTATTCAACATGAGGCCTGATCCAAATGACATTTTGAATCATTTTTGGTAGAGTCCAAAAAATCCATTTTCTGATGAAAAACGATGACCCCGGACCAGTCGAACGTTCCAAAAATGGTCAATATTGATGAAATTTTAACATTTAATCTTTTGACTTTAAATGACGGTTGGATGTGAATTATTACTTTTTCAACTAAAATAAGTGTGTTTAAAGTCATTTCTGTGCCTGAAACATTGGTCAAAATTGAAGCTTTTGAGTAAGCAAAACTCTGTAAAAAGTGGCAATTTTGGTCACTGTGAGGGTTTAAAAAGTGGTTATTCAACATGAGACCTGATCCAAAAGACATTTTGAATCATTTTTGGTAGAGTCCAAAAAATCAATTTTCTGATGAAAAACGATGACTCTGGCCCAGTCGAACGTTGAAAAAATGGTCAATATTGATGAAATTTTAACATTTAATCTTTTTACTTTAAATGACGGTTGGGTGGGAATTATTACTTTTTCAACTAAAATAAGTGTGTTTAAAGTCATTTCTGTGCCTGAAATTGGTCAAAATTGAAGATTTTGAGTAGGCAAAACTGTAAAAATGGCGATTTTGGTCACTTTGAGGGTTTAAAAAGTGGTTATTCAACATGAGGCCCAATCCAAATGACATTTTGAATCATTTTTGGTAGAGTCCCAAAAAATCTCTTTTCTGATGAAAAACGATGACCCCGGACCAGTCGAACGTTCCAAAAATGGTCAGTATTGATGACATTTTAACATTTAATCTTTTGACTTTAAATGACGGTTGGATGTGAATTATTACTTTTTCAACTAAAATAAGTGTGTTTAAAGTCATTTCTGTGCCTGAAATTGGTCAAAATTGAAGATTTTGATTGAGCAAAACTCTGTAAAAATGGCAATTTTGGTCACTGTGAGGGTTTAAAAAGTGGTTATTCAACATGAGGCCCGATCCAAATGAGATTTTGAATCATTTTTGGTAGAGTCCAAAACAATCAATTTTCTGATGAAAAACGATGACCCCGGACCAGTCGAACGTTGAAAAAATGGTCAATATTGATGAAATTTTAACATTTAATCTTTTGACTTTAAATGATGGTTGGATGTGAAATATTACTTTTTCAACTAAAATTAGTGTGTTTAAAGTCATTTCTGTACCTGAAATTTGTCAAAATTGAAGCTTTTCAGTAAGCAAAACTCTGTAAAAAAAGGCAATTTTGGTCACTGTGAGGGTTTAAAAAGTGGTTATTCAACATGAGACCCGATCCAAAAGACATTTGGAATCATTTTTGGTAGAGTCCAAAAAATCAATTTTCTGATGAAAAACGATGACTCCGGACCAGTCGAACGTTGAAAAAATGGTCAATATTGATGAAATTTTAACATTTAATCTTTTGACTTTAAATGACGGTTGAATGTGAATTATTACTTTTTCAACTAAAATAAGTGTGTTTAAAGTCATTTCTGTGCCTGAAATAGGTCAAAATTGGAGATTTTCGAATAAGCAAAACTCTGTAAAAATGGCAATTTTGGTCACTGTGAGGGTTTAAAAAGTGGTTATTCAACATGAAGCCTGATCCAAATGAAATTTTGAATCATTTTTGGTAGAGTCCAAAAAATCAATTTTCTGATGAAAAACGATGACTCCGGACCAGTCGAACGTTAAAAAAATGGTCAATATTGATGAAATTTTAACATTTAATCTTTTGACTTTAAATGACGGTTGGATGTGAATTATTACTTTTTCAACTAAAATAAGTGTGTTTAAAGTCATTTCTGTGCCTGAAATTGGTAAAAATTGAAGATTTTGAGTAAGCAAAACTCTGTAAAAATGGTGATTTTGGTCACTTTGAGGGTTTAAAAAGTGGTTATTCAACATGAGGCCGAATCCAAATGACATTTTGAATCATTTTTGGTAGAGTCCAAAAAATCTATTTTCTGATGAAAAACGATGACCCCGGACCAGTCGAACGTTGAAAAAATGGTCAATATTGATGAAATTTTAACATTTAATCTTTTGACTTTAAATGATGGTTGGATGTGAATTAATACTTTTTCAACTAAAATAAGTGTGTTTAAAGTCATTCCTGTGCCTGAAACATTGGTCAAAATTGAAGCTTTTGAGTAAGCAAAACTCTGTAAAAAATGGCAATTTTGGTCACTGTGAGGGTTTAAAAAGTGGTTATTCAACATGAGACCCGATCCAAAGGACATTTTGAATAATTTTTGGTAGAGTCCAAAAAATCTTTTTTCTGATGAAAAACGATGACTCCGGACCAGTCGAACGTTGAAAAAATGGTCAATATTGATGAAATTTTAACATTTAATCTTTTGACTTTAAATGACGGTTGGATGTGAATTATTACTTTTTCAACTAAAATAAGTGTGTTTAAAGTCATTTCTGTGCCTGAAATTAGTCAAAATTGGAGATTTTGAGTAAGCAAAACTCTGTAAAAATTGTGATTTTGGTCACTTTGAGGGTTTAAAAAGTGGTTATTCAACATGAGGCCCAATCCAAATGACATTTTGAATCATTTTTGGTAGAGTCCAAAAAATCAATTTTCTGATGAAAAACAATGACTCCGGACCAGTCGAACGTTGAAAAAATGGTCAATATTGATGAAATTTTCACATTTAATCCTTTGACTTTAAATGACGGTTGGATGTGAATTATTACTTTTTCAACTAAAATAAGTGTGTTTAAAGTCATTTCTGTGCCTGAAATTGGTCAAAATTGAAGATTTTGAGTAAGCAAAACTCTGTAAAAATGGTGATTTTGGTCACTTTGAGGGTTTAAAAAGTGGTTATTCAACATGAGGCCCAATCCAAATGACATTTTGAATCATTTTTGGTAGAGTCCAAAAAATCTATTTTCTGATGAAAAACGATGACCCCGGACCAGTCGAACGTTGAAAAAAGGGTCAATATTGATGACATTTTAACATTTAATCTTTTGACTTTAAATGACGGTTGGATGTGAATTATTACTTTTTCAACTAAAATAAGTGTGTTTAAAGTCATTTCTGTGCCTTAAATTTGTAAAAATTGAAGATTTTGAGTAATCAAAAGTCTGTAAAAATGGCAATTTTGGTCACTGTGAGGGTTTAAAAAGGGGTTATTCAACATGAGGCCCGATCCAAATGACATTTCGAATCATTTTTGGTAGAGTCCAAAAAATTCATTTTCTGATGAAAAACGATGACCCCGGACCAGTCGAACGTTAAAAAAATGGTCAATATTGATGAAATTTTAACATTTAATCTTTTGACTTTAAATGATGGTTGGATGTGAATTAATACTTTTTCAACTAAAATAAGTGTGTTTAAAGTCATTTCTGTGCCTGAAACATTGGTCAAAATTGAAGCTTTTGAGTAAGCAAAACTCTGTAAAAAATGGCAATTTTGGTCACTGTGAGGGTTTAAAAAGTGGTTATTCAACATGAGACCCGATCCAAAAGACATTTTGAATCATTTTTGGTAGAGTCCAAAAAATCAATTTTCTGATGAAAAACGATGACTCCGGACCAGTCGAACGTTGAAAAAATGGTCAATATTGATGAAATTTTAACATTTAATCTTTTGACTTTCAATGACGGTTGGATGTGAATTATTACTTTTTCAACTAAAATGAGTGTGTTTTTAAACTCATTTCTGTGCCTGAAATTGGTCAAAATTGAAGATTTTGAGTAAGCAAAATTCTGTAAAAATGGCAATTATGGTCACTGTGAGGGTTTAAAAAGTGGTTATTCAACATGAGGCCCGATCCAAATGAAATTTTGAATCATTTTTGGTAGAGTCCAAAAAATCACTTTTCTGATGAAAAACGATGACCCCGGACCAGTCGAACGTTGAAAAAATGGTCAATATTGATGAAATTTTAACATTTAATCTTTTGACTTTAAATGATGGTTGGATGTGAATTAATACTTTTTCAACTAAAATAAGTGTGTTTAAAGTCATTCCTGTGCCTGAAACATTGGTCAAAATTGAAGCTTTTGAGTAAGCAAAACTCTGTAAAAAATGGCAATTTTGGTCACTGTGAGGGCTTAAAAAGTGGTTATTCAACATGAGACCCGATCCAAAAGACATTTTGAATCATTTTTGGTAGAGTCCAAAAAATCCATTTTCTGATGAAAAACGATGACTCCGGACCAGTCGAACGTTGAAAAAATGGTCAATATTGATGACATTTTAACATTTAATCTTTTGACTTTAAATGACGGTTGGATGTGAATTATTACTTTTTCAACTAAAATAAGTGTGTTTAAAGTCATTTCTGTGCCTGAAATTGGTCAAAATTGGAGATTTTGAGTAAGCAAAACTCTGTAAAAATGGCAATTTTGGTCACTGTGAGGGTTTAAAAAGTGGTTATTCAACATGAGGCCCGATCCAAATGAAATTTTGAATAATTTTTGGTAGAGTCCAAAAAATCAATTTTCTGATGAAAAACGATGACTCTGGACCAGTCGAACGTTGAAAAAATGGTCAATATTGACGAAATTTTAACATGTAATCTTTTGACTTTAAATGACGGTTGAATGTGAATTATTACTTTTTCAACTAAAATAAGTGTGTTTAAAGTCATTTCTGTGCCTGAAATTGGTCAAAATTGGAGATTTTGAAAAAGCAAAACTCTGTAAAAATGGCAATTTTGGTCACTGTGAGGGTTTAAAAAGTGGTTATTCAACATGAGGCCCGATCCAAATGAAATTTTGAATCATTTTTGGTAGAGTCCAAAAAATCAATTTTCTGATGAAAAACGATGACTCCGGACCAGTCGAACGTTAAAAAAATGGTCAATATTGATGAAATTTTAACATTTAATCTTTTGACTTTAAATGACGGTTGGGTGTGAATTATTACTTTTTCAACTAAAATAAGTGTGTTTAACGTCATTTCTGTGCCTGAAATTGGTCAAAATTGAAGATTTTGAGTAAGCAAAACTCTGTAAAAATGGCGATTTTGGTCACTTTGAGGGTTTAAAAAGTGGTTATTCAACATGAGGCCCAATCCAAATGACATTTTGAATAATTTTTGGTAGAGTCCAAAAAATCAATTTTCTGATGAAAAAAGATGACTCCGGACCAGTCGAACGTTGAAAAAATGGTCAATATTGATGAAATTTTCACATTTAATCTTTTGACTTTAAATGACGGTTGGATGTGAATTATTACTTTTTCAACTAAAATAAGTGTGTTTAAAGTCATTTCTGTGCCTGAAATTGGTAAAAAGTGAAGATTTTGAGTAAGCAAAACTCTGTAAAAATGGTGATTTTGGTCACTTTGAGGGTTTAAAAAGTGGTTATTCAACATTAGGCCCAATCCAAATGACATTTTAAATCATTTTTGGTAGAGTCCAAAAAATCTATTTTCTGATGAAAAACGATGACCCCGGACCAGTCGAACGTTGAAAAAATGGTCAATATTGATGAAATTTTAAAATTTAATCTTTTGACTTTAAATGATGGTTGGATGTGAATTAATACTTTTTCAACTAAAATAAGTGTGTTTAAAGGCATTTCTGTGCCTGAAACATTGGTCAAAATTGAAGCTTTTGAGTAAGCAAAACTCTGTAAAAAATGGCAATTTTGGTCACTGTGAGGGTTTAAAAAGTGGTTATTCAACATGAGACCCGATCCAAAAGACATTTTGAATCATTTTTGGTAGAGTCCAAAAAATCAATTTTCTGATGAAAAACGATGACTCCGGACCAGTCGAACGTTGAAAAAATGGTCAATATTGATGACATTTTAACATTTAATCTTTTGACTTTAAATGACGGTTGGATGTGAATTATTACTTTTTCAACTAAAATAAGTGTGTTTAAAGTCATTTCTGTGCCTGAAATTGGTCAAAATTGGAGATTTTGAATAAGCAAAACTCTGTAAAAATGGTGATTTTGGTCACTTTGAGGGTTTAAAAAGTGGTTATTCAACATGAGGCCCAATCCAAATGACATTTTGAATCATTTTTGGTAGAGTCCAAAAAATCAATTTTCTGATGAAAAACGATGACTCAGGACCAGTCGAACGTTGAAAAAATGGTCAATATTGATGAAATTTTCACATTTAATCTTTTGACTTTAAATGACGGTTGGATGTGAATTATTACTTTTCCACTAAAATAAGTGTGTTTAAAGTCATTTCTGTGCCTGAAATTGGTCAAAATTGGGGATTTTGAATAAGAAAAACTCTGTAAAAATGGCAATTTTGGTCACTGTGAGGGTTTAAAAAGTGGTTATTCAACATGAGGCCCGATCCAAATGAAATTTTGAATCATTTTTGGTAGAGTCCAAAAAATCAATTTTCTGATGAAAAACGATGACTCCGGACCAGTCGAACGTTAAAAAAATGGTCAATATTGATGAAATTTTAACATTTAATCTTTTGACTTTAAATGACGGTTGGGTGTGAATTATTACTTTTTCAACTAAAATAAGTGTGTTTAAAGTCATTTCTGTGCCTGAAATTGGTCAAAATTGAAGATTTTGAGTAAGCAAAACTCTGTAAAAATGGCGATTTTGGTCACTTTGAGGGTTTAAAAAGTGGTTATTCAACATGAGGCCCAATCCAAATGACATTTTGAATAATTTTTGGTAGAGTCCAAAAAATCTATTTTCTGATGAAAAAAGATGACTCCGGACCAGTCGAACGTTGAAAAATTGGTCTATATTGATGAAATTTTCACATTTAATCTTTTGACTTTAAATGACGGTTGGATGTGAATTATTACTTTTTCAACTAAAATAAGTGTGTTTAAAGTCATTTCTGTGCCTGAAATTGGTAAAAAGTGAAGATTTTGAGTAAGCAAAACTCTGTAAAAATGGTGATTTTGGTCACTTTGAGGGTTTAAAAAGTGGTTATTCAACATGAGGCCCAATCCAAATGACATTTTAAATCATTTTTGGTAGAGTCCAAAAAATCAATTTTCTGATGAAAAACGATGACTCCGGACCAGTCGAACGTTGAAAAAATGGTCAATATTGATGACATTTTAACATTTAATCTTTTGACTTTAAATGACGGTTGGATGTGAATTATTACTTTTTCAACTAAAATAAGTGTGTTTCAAGTCATTTCTGTGCCTGAAATTGGTCAAAATTGGAGATTTTGAGTAAGCAAAACTCTGTAAAAATGGTGATTTTGGTCACTTTGAGGGTTTAAAAAGTGGTTATTCAACATGAGGCCCAATCCAAATGACATTTTGAATCATTTTTGGTAGAGTCCAAAAAATCAATTTTCTGATGAAAAACGATGACTCCGGACCAGTCGAACGTTGAAAAAATGGTCAATATTGATGAAATTTTCACATTTAATCTTTTGACTTTAAATGACGGTTGGATGTGAATTATTACTTTTCCACTAAAATAAGTGTTTAAAGTCATTTCTGTGCCTGAAATTGGTCAAAATTGAAGATTTTGAGTAAGCAAAACTCTGTAAAAATGGTGATTTTGGTCACTTTGAGGGTTTAAAAAGTGGTTATTCAACATAAGGCCCAATCCAAATGACATTTTGAATCATTTTTGGTAGAGTCCAAAAAATCTATTTTCTGATGAAAAACGATGACCCCGGACCAGTCGAACGTTGAAAAAATGGTCAATATTGATGAAATTTTAACATTTAATCTTTTGACTTTAAATGACGGTTGGATGTGAATTATTACTTTTTCAACTAAAATAAGTGTGTTTAAAGTCATTTCTGTGCCTGAAATTGGTAAAAAGTGAAGATTTTGAGTAAGCAAAACTCTGTAAAAATGGTGATTTTGGTCACTTTGAGGGTTTAAAAAGTGGTTATTCAACATGAGGCCCAATCCAAATGACATTTTAAATCATTTTTGGTAGAGTCCAAAAAATCAATTTTCTGATGAAAAACGATGACTCCGGACCAGTCGAACGTTGAAAAAATGGTCAATATTGATGACATTTTAACATTTAATCTTTTGACTTTAAATGACGGTTGGATGTGAATTATTACTTTTTCAACTAAAATAAGTGTGTTTCAAGTCATTTCTGTGCCTGAAATTGGTCAAAATTGGAGATTTTGAGTAAGCAAAACTCTGTAAAAATTGTGATTTTGGTCACTTTGAGGGTTTAAAAAGTGGTTATTCAACATGAGGCCCAATCCAAATGACATTTTGAATCATTTTTGGTAGAGTCCAAAAAATCAATTTTCTGATGAAAAACGATGACTCCGGACCAGTCGAACGTTGAAAAAATGGTCAATATTGATGAAATTTTCACATTTAATCTTTTGACTTTAAATGACGGTTGGATGTGAATTATTACTTTTCCACTAAAATAAGTGTGTTTAAAGTCATTTCTGTGCCTGAAATTGGTCAAAATTGAAGATTTTGAGTAAGCAAAACTCTGTAAAAATGGTGATTTTGGTCACTTTGAGGGTTTAAAAAGTGGTTATTCAACATAAGGCCCAATCCAAATGACATTTTGAATCATTTTTGGTAGAGTCCAAAAAATCTATTTTCTGATGAAAAACGATGACCCCGGACCAGTCGAACGTTGAAAAAATGGTCAATATTGATGAAATTTTAACATTTAATCTTTTGACTTTAAATGACGGTTGGATGTGAATTATTACTTTTTCAACTAAAATAAGTGTGTTTAAAGTCTTTTCTGTGCCTGAAATTGGTCAAAATTGAAGATTTGGAGTAAGCAAAACTCTGTAAAAATGGCAATTTTGGTCACTGTGAGGGTTTAAAAAGTGGTTATTCAACATGAGGCCCGATCCAAATGAAATTTTGAATAATTTTTGGTAGAGTCCAAAAAATCAATTTTCTGATGAAAAACGATGACTCTGGACCAGTCGAACGTTGAAAAAATGGTCAATATTGATGAAATTTTAACATTTAATCTTTTTACTTTAAATGACGGTTGGGTGGGAATTATTACTTTTTCAACTAAAATAAGTGTGTTTAAAGTCATTTCTGTGCCTGAAATTGGTCAAAATTGAAGATTTTGAGTAGGCAAAACTGTAAAAATGACGATTTTGGTCACTTTGAGGGTTTAAAAAGTGGTTATTCAACATGAGGCCCGATCCAAATGAGATTTTGAATCATTTTTGATAGAGTCCAAAACAATCAATTTTCTGATGAAAAACGATGACTCCGGACCAGTCGAACGTTGAAAAATTGGTCAATATTGATGAAATTTTCACATTTAATCTTTTGACTTTAAATGACGGTTGGATGTGAATTATTACTTTTTCAACTAAAATAAGTGTGTTTAAAGTCATTTCTGTGCCTGAAATTGGTAAAAAGTGAAGATTTTGAGTAAGCAAAACTCTGTAAAAATGGTGATTTTGGTCACTTTGAGGGTTTAAAAAGTGGTTATTCAACATGAGGCCCAATCCAAATGACATTTTAAATCATTTTTGGTAGAGTCCAAAAAATCAATTTTCTGATGAAAAACGATGACTCCGGACCAGTCGAACGTTGAAAAAATGGTCAATATTGATGACATTTTAACATTTAATCTTTTGACTTTAAATGACGGTTGGATGTGAATTATTACTTTTTCAACTAAAATAAGTGTGTTTCAAGTCATTTCTGTGCCTGAAATTGGTCAAAATTGGAGATTTTGAGTAAGCAAAACTCTGTAAAAATGGTGATTTTGGTCACTTTGAGGGTTTAAAAAGTGGTTATTCAACATGAGGCCCAATCCAAATGACATTTTGAATCATTTTTGGTAGAGTCCAAAAAATCAATTTTCTGATGAAAAACGATGACTCCGGACCAGTCGAACGTTGAAAAAATGGTCAATATTGATGAAATTTTCACATTTAATCTTTTGACTTTAAATGACGGTTGGATGTGAATTATTACTTTTCCACTAAAATAAGTGTTTAAAGTCATTTCTGTGCCTGAAATTGGTCAAAATTGAAGATTTTGAGTAAGCAAAACTCTGTAAAAATGGTGATTTTGGTCACTTTGAGGGTTTAAAAAGTGGTTATTCAACATAAGGCCCAATCCAAATGACATTTTGAATCATTTTTGGTAGAGTCCAAAAAATCTATTTTCTGATGAAAAACGATGACCCCGGACCAGTCGAACGTTGAAAAAATGGTCAATATTGATGAAATTTTAACATTTAATCTTTTGACTTTAAATGACGGTTGGATGTGAATTATTACTTTTTCAACTAAAATAAGTGTGTTTAAAGTCATTTCTGTGCCTGAAATTGGTAAAAAGTGAAGATTTTGAGTAAGCAAAACTCTGTAAAAATGGTGATTTTGGTCACTTTGAGGGTTTAAAAAGTGGTTATTCAACATGAGGCCCAATCCAAATGACATTTTAAATCATTTTTGGTAGAGTCCAAAAAATCAATTTTCTGATGAAAAACGATGACTCCGGACCAGTCGAACGTTGAAAAAATGGTCAATATTGATGACATTTTAACATTTAATCTTTTGACTTTAAATGACGGTTGGATGTGAATTATTACTTTTTCAACTAAAATAAGTGTGTTTCAAGTCATTTCTGTGCCTGAAATTGGTCAAAATTGGAGATTTTGAGTAAGCAAAACTCTGTAAAAATTGTGATTTTGGTCACTTTGAGGGTTTAAAAAGTGGTTATTCAACATGAGGCCCAATCCAAATGACATTTTGAATCATTTTTGGTAGAGTCCAAAAAATCAATTTTCTGATGAAAAACAATGACTCCGGACCAGTCGAACGTTGAAAAAATGGTCAATATTGATGAAATTTTCACATTTAATCTTTTGACTTTAAATGACGGTTGGATGTGAATTATTACTTTTCCACTAAAATAAGTGTGTTTAAAGTCATTTCTGTGCCTGAAATTGGTCAAAATTGAAGATTTTGAGTAAGCAAAACTCTGTAAAAATGGTGATTTTGGTCACTTTGAGGGTTTAAAAAGTGGTTATTCAACATAAGGCCCAATCCAAATGACATTTTGAATCATTTTTGGTAGAGTCCAAAAAATCTATTTTCTGATGAAAAACGATGACCCCGGACCAGTCGAACGTTGAAAAAATGGTCAATATTGATGAAATTTTAACATTTAATCTTTTGACTTTAAATGACGGTTGGATGTGAATTATTACGTTTTCAACTAAAATAAGTGTGTTTAAAGTCTTTTCTGTGCCTGAAATTGGTCAAAATTGAAGATTTGGAGTAAGCAAAACTCTGTAAAAATGGCAATTTTGGTCACTGTGAGGGTTTAAAAAGTGGTTATTCAACATGAGGCCCGATCCAAATGAAATTTTGAATAATTTTTGGTAGAGTCCAAAAAATCAATTTTCTGATGAAAAACGATGACTCTGGACCAGTCGAACGTTGAAAAAATGGTCAATATTGATGAAATTTTAACATTTAATCTTTTTACTTTAAATGACGGTTGGGTGGGAATTATTACTTTTTCAACTAAAATAAGTGTGTTTAAAGTCATTTCTGTGCCTGAAATTGGTCAAAATTGAAGATTTTGAGTAGGCAAAACTGTAAAAATGACGATTTTGGTCACTTTGAGGGTTTAAAAAGTGGTTATTCAACATGAGGCCCGATCCAAATGAGATTTTGAATCATTTTTGATAGAGTCCAAAACAATCAATTTTCTGATGAAAAACGATGACCCCGGACCAGTCGAACGTTGATAAAATGGTCAATATTGATGAAATTTTAACATTTAATCTTTTGACTTTAAATGAGGGTTGGATGTGAAATATTACTTTTTCAACTAAAATTAGTGTGTTTAAAGTCATTTCTGTACCTGAAATTTGTCAAAATTGAAGCTTTTGAGTAAGCAAAACTCTGTAAAAAATGGCAATTTTGGTCACTGTGAGGGTTTAAAAAGTGGTTATTCAACATGAGGCCCGATCCAAATGAAATTTTGAATCATTTTTGGTAGAGTCCAAAAAATCAATTTTCTGATGAAAAACGATGACTCCGGACCAGTCGAACGTTAAAGAAATGGTCAATATTGATGAAATTTTAACATTTAATCTTTTGACTTTAAATGACGGTTGGGTGTGAATTATTACTTTTTCAACTAAAATAAGTGTGTTTAAAGTCATTTCTGTGCCTGAAATTGGTCAAAATTGAAGATTTTGAGTAAGCAAAACTCTGTAAAAATGGCGATTTTGGTCACTTTGAGGGTTTAAAAAGTGGTTATTCAACATGAGGCCCAATCCAAATGACATTTTGAATAATTTTTGGTAGAGTCCAAAAAATCAATTTTCTGATGAAAAAAGATGACTCCGGACCAGTCGAACGTTGAAAAAATGGTCAATATTGATGAAATTTTCACATTTAATCTTTTGACTTTAAATGACGGTTGGATGTGAATTATTACTTTTTCAACTAAAATAAGTGTGTTTAAAGTCATTTCTGTGCCTGAAATTGGTAAAAAGTGAAGATTTTGAGTAAGCAAAACTCTGTAAAAATTGTGATTTTGGTCACTTTGAGGGTTTAAAAAGTGGTTATTCAACATTAGGCCCAATCCAAATGACATTTTAAATCATTTTTGGTAGAGTCCAAAAAATCTATTTTCTGATGAAAAACGATGACCCCGGACCAGTCGAACGTTGAAAAAATGGTCAATATTGATGAAATTTTAAAATTTTATCTTTTGACTTTAAATGATGGTTGGATGTGAATTAATACTTTTTCAACTAAAATAAGTGTGTTTAAAGTCATTTCTGTGCCTGAAACATTGGTCAAAATTGAAGCTTTTGAGTAAGCAAAACTCTGTAAAAAATGGCAATTTTGGTCACTGTGAGGGTTTAAAAAGTGGTTATTCAACATGAGACCCGATCCAAAAGACATTTTGAATCATTTTTGGTAGAGTCCAAAAAATCAATTTTCTGATGAAAAACGATGACTCCGGACCAGTCGAATGTTGAAAAAATGGTCAATATTGATGACATTTTAACATTTAATCTTTTGACTTTAAATGACGGTTGGATGTGAATTATTACTTTTTCAACTAAAATAAGTGTGTTTAAAGTCATTTCTGTGCCTGAAATTGGTCAAAATTGGAGATTTTGAGTAAGCAAAACTCTGTAAAAATGGTGATTTTGGTCACTTTGAGGGTTTAAAAAGTGGTTATTCAACATGAGGCCCAATCCAAATGACATTTTGAATCATTTTTGGTAGAGTCCAAAAAATCAATTTTCTGATGAAAAACGATGACTCCGGACCAGCCGAACGTTGAAAAAATGGTCAATATTGATGAAATTTTCACATTTAATCTTTTGACTTATAATGACGGTTGGATGTGAATTATTACTTTTCCACTAAAATAAGTGTGTTTAAAGTCATTTCTGTGCCTGAAATTGGTCAAAATTGGGGATTTTGAATAAGAAAAACTCTGTAAAAATGGCAATTTTGGTCACTGTGAGGGTTTAAAAAGTGGTTATTCAACATGAGGCCCGATCCAAATGAAATTTTGAATCATTTTTGGTAGAGTCCAAAAAATCAATTTTCTGATGAAAAACGATGACTCTGGACCAGTCGAACGTTAAAAAAATGGTCAATATTGATGAAATTTTAACATTTAATCTTTTGACTTTAAATGACGGTTGGGTGTGAATTATTACTTTTTCAACTAAAATAAGTGTGTTTAAAGTCATTTCTGTGCCTGAAATTGGTCAAAATTGAAGATTTTGAGTAAGCAAAACTCTGTAAAAATGGTGATTTTGGTCACTTTGAGGGTTTAAAAAGTGGTTATTCAACATGAGGCCCAATCCAAATGACATTTTGAATCATTTTTGGTAGAGTCCAAAAAATCAATTTTCTGATGAAAAACGATGACTCCGGACCAGTCGAACTTTGAAAAAATGGTCAATATTGATGAAATTTTAACATTTAATCTTTTGACTTTAAATGACGGTTGGATGTGAATTATTACTTTTTCAACTAAAATAAGTGTGTTTAAAGTCATTTCTGTGCCTGAAACATTGGTCAAAATTGAAGATTTTGAGTAAGCAAAATTCTGTAAAAATGGCAATTATGGTCACTGTGAGGGTTTAAAAAGTGGTTATTCAACATAAGGCCCAATCCAAATGACATTTTGAATCATTTTTGGTAGAGTCCAAAAAATCTATTTTCTGATGAAAAACGATGACCCCGGACCAGTCGAACGTTGAAAAAATGGTCAATATTGATGAAATTTTAACATTTAATCTTTTGACTTTAAATGACGGTTGGATGTGAATTATTACTTTTTCAACTAAAATAAGTGTGTTTAAAGTCATTTCTGTGCCTGAAATTGGTAAAAAGTGAAGATTTTGAGTAAGCAAAAGTCTGTAAAAATGGTGATTTTGGTCACTTTGAGGGTTTAAAAAGTGGTTATTCAACATGAGGCCCAATCCAAATGACATTTTAAATCATTTTTGGTAGAGTCCAAAAAATCAATTTTCTGATGAAAAACGATGACTCCGGACCAGTCGAACGTTGAAAAAATGGTCAATATTGATGACATTTTAACATTTAATCTTTTGACTTTAAATGACGGTTGGATGTGAATTATTACTTTTTCAACTAAAATAAGTGTGTTTCAAGTCATTTCTGTGCCTGAAATTGGTCAAAATTGGAGATTTTGAGTAAGCAAAACTCTGTAAAAATTGTGATTTTGGTCACTTTGAGGGTTTAAAAAGTGGTTATTCAACATGAGGCCCAATCCAAATGACATTTTGAATCATTTTTGGTAGAGTCCAAAAAATCAATTTTCTGATGAAAAACGATGACTCCGGACCAGTCGAACGTTGAAAAAATGGTCAATATTGATGAAATTTTCACATTTAATCTTTTGACTTTAAATGACGGTTGGATGTGAATTATTACTTTTCCACTAAAATAAGTGTGTTTAAAGTCATTTCTGTGCCTGAAATTGGTCAAAATTGAAGATTTTGAGTAAGCAAAACTCTGTAAAAATGGTGATTTTGGTCACTTTGAGGGTTTAAAAAGTGGTTATTCAACATAAGGCCCAATCCAAATGACATTTTGAATCATTTTTGGTAGAGTCCAAAAAATCTATTTTCTGATGAAAAACGATGACCCCGGACCAGTCGAACGTTGAAAAAATGGTCAATATTGATGAAATTTTAACATTTAATCTTTTGACTTTAAATGACGGTTGGATGTGAATTATTACTTTTTCAACTAAAATAAGTGTGTTTAAAGTCTTTTCTGTGCCTGAAATTGGTCAAAATTGAAGATTTGGAGTAAGCAAAACTCTGTAAAAATGGCAATTTTGGTCACTGTGAGGGTTTAAAAAGTGGTTATTCAACATGAGGCCCGATCCAAATGAAATTTTGAATAATTTTTGGTAGAGTCCAAAAAATCAATTTTCTGATGAAAAACGATGACTCTGGACCAGTCGAACGTTGAAAAAATGGTCAATATTGATGAAATTTTAACATTTAATCTTTTTACTTTAAATGACGGTTGGGTGGGAATTATTACTTTTTCAACTAAAATAAGTGTGTTTAAAGTCATTTCTGTGCCTGAAATTGGTCAAAATTGAAGATTTTGAGTAGGCAAAACTGTAAAAATGACGATTTTGGTCACTTTGAGGGTTTAAAAAGTGGTTATTCAACATGAGGCCCGATCCAAATGAGATTTTGAATCATTTTTGATAGAGTCCAAAACAATCAATTTTCTGATGAAAAACGATGACCCCGGACCAGTCGAACGTTGATAAAATGGTCAATATTGATGAAATTTTAACATTTAATCTTTTGACTTTAAATGAGGGTTGGATGTGAAATATTACTTTTTCAACTAAAATTAGTGTGTTTAAAGTCATTTCTGTACCTGAAATTTGTCAAAATTGAAGCTTTTGAGTAAGCAAAACTCTGTAAAAAATGGCAATTTTGGTCACTGTGAGGGTTTAAAAAGTGGTTATTCAACATGAGGCCCGATCCAAATGAAATTTTGAATCATTTTTGGTAGAGTCCAAAAAATCAATTTTCTGATGAAAAACGATGACTCCGGACCAGTCGAACGTTAAAGAAATGGTCAATATTGATGAAATTTTAACATTTAATCTTTTGACTTTAAATGACGGTTGGGTGTGAATTATTACTTTTTCAACTAAAATAAGTGTGTTTAAAGTCATTTCTGTGCCTGAAATTGGTCAAAATTGAAGATTTTGAGTAAGCAAAACTCTGTAAAAATGGCGATTTTGGTCACTTTGAGGGTTTAAAAAGTGGTTATTCAACATGAGGCCCAATCCAAATGACATTTTGAATAATTTTTGGTAGAGTCCAAAAAATCAATTTTCTGATGAAAAAAGATGACTCCGGACCAGTCGAACGTTGAAAAAATGGTCAATATTGATGAAATTTTCACATTTAATCTTTTGACTTTAAATGACGGTTGGATGTGAATTATTACTTTTTCAACTAAAATAAGTGTGTTTAAAGTCATTTCTGTGCCTGAAATTGGTAAAAAGTGAAGATTTTGAGTAAGCAAAACTCTGTAAAAATGGTGATTTTGGTCACTTTGAGGGTTTAAAAAGTGGTTATTCAACATTAGGCCCAATCCAAATGACATTTTGAATCATTTTTGGTAGAGTCCAAAAAATCTATTTTCTGATGAAAAACGATGACCCCGGACCAGTCGAACGTTGAAAAAATGGTCAATATTGATGAAATTTTAAAATTTTATCTTTTGACTTTAAATGATGGTTGGATGTGAATTAATACTTTTTCAACTAAAATAAGTGTGTTTAAAGTCATTTCTGTGCCTGAAACATTGGTCAAAATTGAAGCTTTTGAGTAAGCAAAACTCTGTAAAAAATGGCAATTTTGGTCACTGTGAGGGTTTAAAAAGTGGTTATTCAACATGAGACCCGATCCAAAAGACATTTTGAATCATTTTTGGTAGAGTCCAAAAAATCAATTTTCTGATGAAAAACGATGACTCCGGACCAGTCGAATGTTGAAAAAATGGTCAATATTGATGACATTTTAACATTTAATCTTTTGACTTTAAATGACGGTTGGATGTGAATTATTACTTTTTCAACTAAAATAAGTGTGTTTAAAGTCATTTCTGTGCCTGAAATTGGTCAAAATTGGAGATTTTGAGTAAGCAAAACTCTGTAAAAATGGTGATTTTGGTCACTTTGAGGGTTTAAAAAGTGGTTATTCAACATGAGGCCCAATCCAAATGACATTTTGAATCATTTTTGGTAGAGTCCAAAAAATCAATTTTCTGATGAAAAACGATGACTCCGGACCAGCCGAACGTTGAAAAAATGGTCAATATTGATGAAATTTTCACATTTAATCTTTTGACTTATAATGACGGTTGGATGTGAATTATTACTTTTCCACTAAAATAAGTGTGTTTAAAGTCATTTCTGTGCCTGAAATTGGTCAAAATTGGGGATTTTGAATAAGAAAAACTCTGTAAAAATGGCAATTTTGGTCACTGTGAGGGTTTAAAAAGTGGTTATTCAACATGAGGCCCGATCCAAATGAAATTTTGAATCATTTTTGGTAGAGTCCAAAAAATCAATTTTCTGATGAAAAACGATGACTCCGGACCAGTCGAACGTTAAAAAAATGGTCAATATTGATGAAATTTTAACATTTAATCTTTTGACTTTAAATGACGGTTGGGTGTGAATTATTACTTTTTCAACTAAAATAAGTGTGTTTAAAGTCATTTCTGTGCCTGAAATTGGTCAAAATTGAAGATTTTGAGTAAGCAAAACTCTGTAAAAATGGTGATTTTGGTCACTTTGAGGGTTTAAAAAGTGGTTATTCAACATGAGGCCCAATCCAAATGACATTTTGAATCATTTTTGGTAGAGTCCAAAAAATCAATTTTCTGATGAAAAACGATGACTCCGGACCAGTCGAACTTTGAAAAAATGGTCAATATTGATGAAATTTTAACATTTAATCTTTTGACTTTAAATGACGGTTGGATGTGAATTATTACTTTTTCAACTAAAATAAGTGTGTTTAAAGTCATTTCTGTCCCTGAAATTGGTCAAAATTGAAGATTTTGAGTAAGCAAAATTCTGTAAAAATGGCAATTATGGTCACTGTGAGGGTTTAAAAAGTGGTTATTCAACATGAGGCCCGATCCAAATGAAATTTTGAATCATTTTTGGTAGAGTCCAAAAAATCACTTTTCTGATGAAAAACGATGACCCCGGACCAGTCGAACGTTCCAAAAATGGTCAGTATTGATGACATTTCAACATTTAATCTTTTGACTTTAAATGTCGGTTGGATGTGAATTATTATTTTTTCAACTAAAATAAGTGTGTTTAAAGTCATTTCTGTGCCTGAAATTGGTCAAAATTGAAGATTTTGAGAAAGCAAAACTCTGTAAAAATGGCAATTTTGGTCACTGTGAGGGTTTAAAAAGGGGTTATTCAACATGAGGCCCGATCCAAATGACATTTCGAATCATTTTTGGTAGAGTCCAAAAAATCAATTTTCTGATGAAAAACGATGACCCCGGGGACCAGTTGAACGTTGAAGAAATGGTCAATATTGATGAAATTTTAACATTTAATCTTTTGACTTTAAATTATGGTTGGATGTGAATTAATACTTTTTCAACTAAAATAAGTGTGTTTAAAGTCATTTCTGTGCCTGAAAGATTGGTCAAAATTGAAGCTTTTGAGTAAGCAAAACTCTGTAAAAAACTGGCAATTTTGGTCACTGTGAGGGTTTAAAAAGTGGTTATTCAACATGAGACCAGATCCAAAAGACATTTTGAATCATTTTTGGTAGAGTCCAAAAAATCAATTTTCTGATGAAAAACGATGACTCCGGACCAGTCGAACGTTGAAAAAATTGGTCAATATTGATGAAATTTTAACATTTAATCTTTTGACTTTAAATGATGGTTGGATGTGAATTATTACTTTTTCAACTAAATAAGTGTGTTTAAAGTCATTTCTGTGCCTGAAATTTGTCAAAATTGAAGATTTTGAGTAAGCAAAACTCTGTAAGAATAGCGATTTTGGTCACTGTGAGGGTTTAAAAAGTGGTTATTCAACATGAGGCCCAATCCAAATGACATTTTAAATCATTTTTGGTAGAGTCCAAAAAATCAATTTTCTGATGAAAAACGATGACTCCGGACCAGTCGAACGTTGAAAAAATGGTCAATATTGATGACATTTTAACATTTAATCTTTTGACTTTAAATGACGGTTGGATGTGAATTATTACTTTTTCAACTAAAATAAGTGTGTTTCAAGTCATTTCTGTGCCTGAAATTGGTCAAAATTGGAGATTTTGAGTAAGCAAAACTCTGTAAAAATGGTGATTTTGGTCACTTTGAGGGTTTAAAAAGTGGTTATTCAACATGAGGCCCAATCCAAATGACATTTTGAATCATTTTTGGTAGAGTCCAAAAAATCAATTTTCTGATGAAAAACGATGACTCCGGACCAGTCGAACGTTGAAAAAATGGTCAATATTGATGAAATTTTCACATTTAATCTTTTGACTTTAAATGACGGTTGGATGTGAATTATTACTTTTCCACTAAAATAAGTGTTTAAAGTCATTTCTGTGCCTGAAATTGGTCAAAATTGAAGATTTTGAGTAAGCAAAACTCTGTAAAAATGGTGATTTTGGTCACTTTGAGGGTTTAAAAAGTGGTTATTCAACATAAGGCCCAATCCAAATGACATTTTGAATCATTTTTGGTAGAGTCCAAAAAATCTATTTTCTGATGAAAAACGATGACCCCGGACCAGTCGAACGTTGAAAAAATGGTCAATATTGATGAAATTTTAACATTTAATCTTTTGACTTTAAATGACGGTTGGATGTGAATTATTACTTTTTCAACTAAAATAAGTGTGTTTAAAGTCATTTCTGTGCCTGAAATTGGTAAAAAGTGAAGATTTTGAGTAAGCAAAACTCTGTAAAAATGGTGATTTTGGTCACTTTGAGGGTTTAAAAAGTGGTTATTCAACATGAGGCCCAATCCAAATGACATTTTAAATCATTTTTGGTAGAGTCCAAAAAATCAATTTTCTGATGAAAAACGATGACTCCGGACCAGTCGAACGTTGAAAAAATGGTCAATATTGATGACATTTTAACATTTAATCTTTTGACTTTAAATGACGGTTGGATGTGAATTATTACTTTTTCAACTAAAATAAGTGTGTTTCAAGTCATTTCTGTGCCTGAAATTGGTCAAAATTGGAGATTTTGAGTAAGCAAAACTCTGTAAAAATTGTGATTTTGGTCACTTTGAGGGTTTAAAAAGTGGTTATTCAACATGAGGCCCAATCCAAATGACATTTTGAATCATTTTTGGTAGAGTCCAAAAAATCAATTTTCTGATGAAAAACGATGACTCCGGACCAGTCGAACGTTGAAAAAATGGTCAATATTGATGAAATTTTCACATTTAATCTTTTGACTTTAAATGACGGTTGGATGTGAATTATTACTTTTCCACTAAAATAAGTGTGTTTAAAGTCATTTCTGTGCCTGAAATTGGTCAAAATTGAAGATTTTGAGTAAGCAAAACTCTGTAAAAATGGTGATTTTGGTCACTTTGAGGGTTTAAAAAGTGGTTATTCAACATAAGGCCCAATCCAAATGACATTTTGAATCATTTTTGGTAGAGTCCAAAAAATCTATTTTCTGATGAAAAACGATGACCCCGGACCAGTCGAACGTTGAAAAAATGGTCAATATTGATGAAATTTTAACATTTAATCTTTTGACTTTAAATGACGGTTGGATGTGAATTATTACTTTTTCAACTAAAATAAGTGTGTTTAAAGTCTTTTCTGTGCCTGAAATTGGTCAAAATTGAAGATTTGGAGTAAGCAAAACTCTGTAAAAATGGCAATTTTGGTCACTGTGAGGGTTTAAAAAGTGGTTATTCAACATGAGGCCCGATCCAAATGAAATTTTGAATAATTTTTGGTAGAGTCCAAAAAATCAATTTTCTGATGAAAAACGATGACTCTGGACCAGTCGAACGTTGAAAAAATGGTCAATATTGATGAAATTTTAACATTTAATCTTTTTACTTTAAATGACGGTTGGGTGGGAATTATTACTTTTTCAACTAAAATAAGTGTGTTTAAAGTCATTTCTGTGCCTGAAATTGGTCAAAATTGAAGATTTTGAGTAGGCAAAACTGTAAAAATGACGATTTTGGTCACTTTGAGGGTTTAAAAAGTGGTTATTCAACATGAGGCCCGATCCAAATGAGATTTTGAATCATTTTTGATAGAGTCCAAAACAATCAATTTTCTGATGAAAAACGATGACTCCGGACCAGTCGAACGTTGAAAAATTGGTCAATATTGATGAAATTTTCACATTTAATCTTTTGACTTTAAATGACGGTTGGATGTGAATTATTACTTTTTCAACTAAAATAAGTGTGTTTAAAGTCATTTCTGTGCCTGAAATTGGTAAAAAGTGAAGATTTTGAGTAAGCAAAACTCTGTAAATATGGTGATTTTGGTCACTTTGAGGGTTTAAAAAGTGGTTATTCAACATGAGGCCCAATCCAAATGACATTTTAAATCATTTTTGGTAGAGTCCAAAAAATCAATTTTCTGATGAAAAACGATGACTCCGGACCAGTCGAACGTTGAAAAAATGGTCAATATTGATGACATTTTAACATTTAATCTTTTGACTTTAAATGACGGTTGGATGTGAATTATTACTTTTTCAACTAAAATAAGTGTGTTTCAAGTCATTTCTGTGCCTGAAATTGGTCAAAATTGGAGATTTTGAGTAAGCAAAACTCTGTAAAAATGGTGATTTTGGTCACTTTGAGGGTTTAAAAAGTGGTTATTCAACATGAGGCCCAATCCAAATGACATTTTGAATCATTTTTGGTAGAGTCCAAAAAATCAATTTTCTGATGAAAAACGATGACTCCGGACCAGTCGAACGTTGAAAAAATGGTCAATATTGATGAAATTTTCACATTTAATCTTTTGACTTTAAATGACGGTTGGATGTGAATTATTACTTTTCCACTAAAATAAGTGTTTAAAGTCATTTCTGTGCCTGAAATTGGTCAAAATTGAAGATTTTGAGTAAGCAAAACTCTGTAAAAATGGTGATTTTGGTCACTTTGAGGGTTTAAAAAGTGGTTATTCAACATAAGGCCCAATCCAAATGACATTTTGAATCATTTTTGGTAGAGTCCAAAAAATCTATTTTCTGATGAAAAACGATGACCCCGGACCAGTCGAACGTTGAAAAAATGGTCAATATTGATGAAATTTTAACATTTAATCTTTTGACTTTAAATGACGGTTGGATGTGAATTATTACTTTTTCAACTAAAATAAGTGTGTTTAAAGTCATTTCTGTGCCTGAAATTGGTAAAAAGTGAAGATTTTGAGTAAGCAAAACTCTGTAAAAATGGTGATTTTGGTCACTTTGAGGGTTTAAAAAGTGGTTATTCAACATGAGGCCCAATCCAAATGACATTTTAAATCATTTTTGGTAGAGTCCAAAAAATCAATTTTCTGATGAAAAACGATGACTCCGGACCAGTCGAACGTTGAAAAAATGGTCAATATTGATGACATTTTAACATTTAATCTTTTGACTTTAAATGACGGTTGGATGTGAATTATTACTTTTTCAACTAAAATAAGTGTGTTTCAAGTCATTTCTGTGCCTGAAATTGGTCAAAATTGGAGATTTTGAGTAAGCAAAACTCTGTAAAAATTGTGATTTTGGTCACTTTGAGGGTTTAAAAAGTGGTTATTCAACATGAGGCCCAATCCAAATGACATTTTGAATCATTTTTGGTAGAGTCCAAAAAATCAATTTTCTGATGAAAAACGATGACTCCGGACCAGTCGAACGTTGAAAAAATGGTCAATATTGATGAAATTTTCACATTTAATCTTTTGACTTTAAATGACGGTTGGATGTGAATTATTACTTTTCCACTAAAATAAGTGTGTTTAAAGTCATTTCTGTGCCTGAAATTGGTCAAAATTGAAGATTTTGAGTAAGCAAAACTCTGTAAAAATGGTGATTTTGGTCACTTTGAGGGTTTAAAAAGTGGTTATTCAACATAAGGCCCAATCCAAATGACATTTTGAATCATTTTTGGTAGAGTCCAAAAAATCTATTTTCTGATGAAAAACGATGACCCCGGACCAGTCGAACGTTGAAAAAATGGTCAATATTGATGAAATTTTAACATTTAATCTTTTGACTTTAAATGACGGTTGGATGTGAATTATTACTTTTTCAACTAAAATAAGTGTGTTTAAAGTCTTTTCTGTGCCTGAAATTGGTCAAAATTGAAGATTTGGAGTAAGCAAAACTCTGTAAAAATGGCAATTTTGGTCACTGTGAGGGTTTAAAAAGTGGTTATTCAACATGAGGCCCGATCCAAATGAAATTTTGAATAATTTTTGGTAGAGTCCAAAAAATCAATTTTCTGATGAAAAACGATGACTCTGGACCAGTCGAACGTTGAAAAAATGGTCAATATTGATGAAATTTTAACATTTAATCTTTTTACTTTAAATGACGGTTGGGTGGGAATTATTACTTTTTCAACTAAAATAAGTGTGTTTAAAGTCATTTCTGTGCCTGAAATTGGTCAAAATTGAAGATTTTGAGTAGGCAAAACTGTAAAAATGACGATTTTGGTCACTTTGAGGGTTTAAAAAGTGGTTATTCAACATGAGGCCCGATCCAAATGAGATTTTGAATCATTTTTGATAGAGTCCAAAACAATCAATTTTCTGATGAAAAACGATGACCCCGGACCAGTCGAACGTTGATAAAATGGTCAATATTGATGAAATTTTAACATTTAATCTTTTGACTTTAAATGAGGGTTGGATGTGAAATATTACTTTTTCAACTAAAATTAGTGTGTTTAAAGTCATTTCTGTACCTGAAATTTGTCAAAATTGAAGCTTTTGAGTAAGCAAAACTCTGTAAAAAATGGCAATTTTGGTCACTGTGAGGGTTTAAAAAGTGGTTATTCAACATGAGGCCCGATCCAAATGAAATTTTGAATCATTTTTGGTAGAGTCCAAAAAATCAATTTTCTGATGAAAAACGATGACTCCGGACCAGTCGAACGTTAAAGAAATGGTCAATATTGATGAAATTTTAACATTTAATCTTTTGACTTTAAATGACGGTTGGGTGTGAATTATTACTTTTTCAACTAAAATAAGTGTGTTTAAAGTCATTTCTGTGCCTGAAATTGGTCAAAATTGAAGATTTTGAGTAAGCAAAACTCTGTAAAAATGGCGATTTTGGTCACTTTGAGGGTTTAAAAAGTGGTTATTCAACATGAGGCCCAATCCAAATGACATTTTGAATAATTTTTGGTAGAGTCCAAAAAATCAATTTTCTGATGAAAAAAGATGACTCCGGACCAGTCGAACGTTGAAAAAATGGTCAATATTGATGAAATTTTCACATTTAATCTTTTGACTTTAAATGACGGTTGGATGTGAATTATTACTTTTTCAACTAAAATAAGTGTGTTTAAAGTCATTTCTGTGCCTGAAATTGGTAAAAAGTGAAGATTTTGAGTAAGCAAAACTCTGTAAAAATTGTGATTTTGGTCACTTTGAGGGTTTAAAAAGTGGTTATTCAACATTAGGCCCAATCCAAATGACATTTTAAATCATTTTTGGTAGAGTCCAAAAAATCTATTTTCTGATGAAAAACGATGACCCCGGACCAGTCGAACGTTGAAAAAATGGTCAATATTGATGAAATTTTAAAATTTTATCTTTTGACTTTAAATGATGGTTGGATGTGAATTAATACTTTTTCAACTAAAATAAGTGTGTTTAAAGTCATTTCTGTGCCTGAAACATTGGTCAAAATTGAAGCTTTTGAGTAAGCAAAACTCTGTAAAAAATGGCAATTTTGGTCACTGTGAGGGTTTAAAAAGTGGTTATTCAACATGAGACCCGATCCAAAAGACATTTTGAATCATTTTTGGTAGAGTCCAAAAAAT
Organism: Lissotriton vulgaris; assembly: GCF_964263255.1. NCBI lineage: Eukaryota > Metazoa > Chordata > Amphibia > Caudata > Salamandridae > Lissotriton > Lissotriton vulgaris. Next base: position 835,148,157 of record NC_141696.1, on the reverse strand, counting down.
CAATTTTCTGATGAAAAACGATGACTCCGGACCAGTCGAATGTTGAAAAAATGGTCAATATTGATGACATTTTAACATTTAATCTTTTGACTTTAAATGACGGTTGGATGTGAATTATTACTTTTTCAACTAAAATAAGTGTGTTTAAAGTCATTTCTGTGCCTGAAATTGGTCAAAATTGGAGATTTTGAGTAAGCAAAACTCTGTAAAAATGGTGATTTTGGTCACTTTGAGGGTTTAAAAAGTGGTTATTCAACATGAGGCCCAATCCAAATGACATTTTGAATCATTTTTGGTAGAGTCCAAAAAATCAATTTTCTGATGAAAAACGATGACTCCGGACCAGCCGAACGTTGAAAAAATGGTCAATATTGATGAAATTTTCACATTTAATCTTTTGACTTATAATGACGGTTGGATGTGAATTATTACTTTTCCACTAAAATAAGTGTGTTTAAAGTCATTTCTGTGCCTGAAATTGGTCAAAATTGGGGATTTTGAATAAGAAAAACTCTGTAAAAATGGCAATTTTGGTCACTGTGAGGGTTTAAAAAGTGGTTATTCAACATGAGGCCCGATCCAAATGAAATTTTGAATCATTTTTGGTAGAGTCCAAAAATCAATTTTCTGATGAAAAACGATGACTCCGGACCAGTCGAACGTTAAAAAAATGGTCAATATTGATGAAATTTTAACATTTAATCTTTTGACTTTAAATGACGGTTGGATGTGAATTATTACTTTTTCAACTAAAATAAGTGTGTTTAAAGTCATTTCTGTGCCTGAAATTGGTAAAAAGTGAAGATTTTGAGTAAGCAAAACTCTGTAAAAATGGTGATTTTGGTCACTTTGAGGGTTTAAAAAGTGGTTATTCAACATGAGGCCCAATCCAAATGACATTTTAAATCATTTTTGGTAGAGTCCAAAAAATCAATTTTCTGATGAAAAACGATGACTCCGGACCAGTCGAACGTTGAAAAAATGGTCAATATTGATGACATTTTAACATTTAATCTTTTGACTTTAAATGACGGTTGGATGTGAATTATTACTTTTTCAACTAAAATAAGTGTGTTTCAAGTCATTTCTGTGCCTGAAATTGGTCAAAATTGGAGATTTTGAGTAAGCAAAACTCTGTAAAAATTGTGATTTTGGTCACTTTGAGGGTTTAAAAAGTGGTTATTCAACATGAGGCCCAATCCAAATGACATTTTGAATCATTTTTGGTAGAGTCCAAAAAATCAATTTTCTGATGAAAAACGATGACTCCGGACCAGTCGAACGTTGAAAAAATGGTCAATATTGATGAAATTTTCACATTTAATCTTTTGACTTTAAATGACGGTTGGATGTGAATTATTACTTTTCCACTAAAATAAGTGTGTTTAAAGTCATTTCTGTGCCTGAAATTGGTCAAAATTGAAGATTTTGAGTAAGCAAAACTCTGTAAAAATGGTGATTTTGGTCACTTTGAGGGTTTAAAAAGTGGTTATTCAACATAAGGCCCAATCCAAATGACATTTTGAATCATTTTTGGTAGAGTCCAAAAAATCTATTTTCTGATGAAAAACGATGACCCCGGACCAGTCGAACGTTGAAAAAATGGTCAATATTGATGAAATTTTAACATTTAATCTTTTGACTTTAAATGACGGTTGGATGTGAATTATTACTTTTTCAACTAAAATAAGTGTGTTTAAAGTCTTTTCTGTGCCTGAAATTGGTCAAAATTGAAGATTTGGAGTAAGCAAAACTCTGTAAAAATGGCAATTTTGGTCACTGTGAGGGTTTAAAAAGTGGTTATTCAACATGAGGCCCGATCCAAATGAAATTTTGAATAATTTTTGGTAGAGTCCAAAAAATCAATTTTCTGATGAAAAACGATGACTCTGGACCAGTCGAACGTTGAAAAAATGGTCAATATTGATGAAATTTTAACATTTAATCTTTTTACTTTAAATGACGGTTGGGTGGGAATTATTACTTTTTCAACTAAAATAAGTGTGTTTAAAGTCATTTCTGTGCCTGAAATTGGTCAAAATTGAAGATTTTGAGTAGGCAAAACTGTAAAAATGACGATTTTGGTCACTTTGAGGGTTTAAAAAGTGGTTATTCAACATGAGGCCCGATCCAAATGAGATTTTGAATCATTTTTGATAGAGTCCAAAACAATCAATTTTCTGATGAAAAACGATGACTCCGGACCAGTCGAACGTTGAAAAATTGGTCAATATTGATGAAATTTTCACATTTAATCTTTTGACTTTAAATGACGGTTGGATGTGAATTATTACTTTTTCAACTAAAATAAGTGTGTTTAAAGTCATTTCTGTGCCTGAAATTGGTAAAAAGTGAAGATTTTGAGTAAGCAAAACTCTGTAAAAATGGTGATTTTGGTCACTTTGAGGGTTTAAAAAGTGGTTATTCAACATGAGGCCCAATCCAAATGACATTTTAAATCATTTTTGGTAGAGTCCAAAAAATCAATTTTCTGATGAAAAACGATGACTCCGGACCAGTCGAACGTTGAAAAAATGGTCAATATTGATGACATTTTAACATTTAATCTTTTGACTTTAAATGACGGTTGGATGTGAATTATTACTTTTTCAACTAAAATAAGTGTGTTTCAAGTCATTTCTGTGCCTGAAATTGGTCAAAATTGGAGATTTTGAGTAAGCAAAACTCTGTAAAAATGGTGATTTTGGTCACTTTGAGGGTTTAAAAAGTGGTTATTCAACATGAGGCCCAATCCAAATGACATTTTGAATCATTTTTGGTAGAGTCCAAAAAATCAATTTTCTGATGAAAAACGATGACTCCGGACCAGTCGAACGTTGAAAAAATGGTCAATATTGATGAAATTTTCACATTTAATCTTTTGACTTTAAATGACGGTTGGATGTGAATTATTACTTTTCCACTAAAATAAGTGTTTAAAGTCATTTCTGTGCCTGAAATTGGTCAAAATTGAAGATTTTGAGTAAGCAAAACTCTGTAAAAATGGTGATTTTGGTCACTTTGAGGGTTTAAAAAGTGGTTATTCAACATAAGGCCCAATCCAAATGACATTTTGAATCATTTTTGGTAGAGTCCAAAAAATCTATTTTCTGATGAAAAACGATGACCCCGGACCAGTCGAACGTTGAAAAAATGGTCAATATTGATGAAATTTTAACATTTAATCTTTTGACTTTAAATGACGGTTGGATGTGAATTATTACTTTTTCAACTAAAATAAGTGTGTTTAAAGTCATTTCTGTGCCTGAAATTGGTAAAAAGTGAAGATTTTGAGTAAGCAAAACTCTGTAAAAATGGTGATTTTGGTCACTTTGAGGGTTTAAAAAGTGGTTATTCAACATGAGGCCCAATCCAAATGACATTTTAAATCATTTTTGGTAGAGTCCAAAAAATCAATTTTCTGATGAAAAACGATGACTCCGGACCAGTCGAACGTTGAAAAAATGGTCAATATTGATGACATTTTAACATTTAATCTTTTGACTTTAAATGACGGTTGGATGTGAATTATTACTTTTTCAACTAAAATAAGTGTGTTTCAAGTCATTTCTGTGCCTGAAATTGGTCAAAATTGGAGATTTTGAGTAAGCAAAACTCTGTAAAAATTGTGATTTTGGTCACTTTGAGGGTTTAAAAAGTGGTTATTCAACATGAGGCCCAATCCAAATGACATTTTGAATCATTTTTGGTAGAGTCCAAAAAATCAATTTTCTGATGAAAAACAATGACTCCGGACCAGTCGAACGTTGAAAAAATGGTCAATATTGATGAAATTTTCACATTTAATCTTTTGACTTTAAATGACGGTTGGATGTGAATTATTACTTTTCCACTAAAATAAGTGTGTTTAAAGTCATTTCTGTGCCTGAAATTGGTCAAAATTGAAGATTTTGAGTAAGCAAAACTCTGTAAAAATGGTGATTTTGGTCACTTTGAGGGTTTAAAAAGTGGTTATTCAACATAAGGCCCAATCCAAATGACATTTTGAATCATTTTTGGTAGAGTCCAAAAAATCTATTTTCTGATGAAAAACGATGACCCCGGACCAGTCGAACGTTGAAAAAATGGTCAATATTGATGAAATTTTAACATTTAATCTTTTGACTTTAAATGACGGTTGGGTGGGAATTATTACTTTTTCAACTAAAATAAGTGTGTTTAAAGTCATTTCTGTGCCTGAAATTGGTCAAAATTGAAGATTTTGAGTAGGCAAAACTGTAAAAATGACGATTTTGGTCACTTTGAGGGTTTAAAAAGTGGTTATTCAACATGAGGCCCGATCCAAATGAGATTTTGAATCATTTTTGATAGAGTCCAAAACAATCAATTTTCTGATGAAAAACGATGACTCCGGACCAGTCGAACGTTGAAAAATTGGTCAATATTGATGAAATTTTCACATTTAATCTTTTGACTTTAAATGACGGTTGGATGTGAATTATTACTTTTTCAACTAAAATAAGTGTGTTTAAAGTCATTTCTGTGCCTGAAATTGGTAAAAAGTGAAGATTTTGAGTAAGCAAAACTCTGTAAAAATGGTGATTTTGGTCACTTTGAGGGTTTAAAAAGTGGTTATTCAACATGAGGCCCAATCCAAATGACATTTTAAATCATTTTTGGTAGAGTCCAAAAAATCAATTTTCTGATGAAAAACGATGACTCCGGACCAGTCGAACGTTGAAAAAATGGTCAATATTGATGACATTTTAACATTTAATCTTTTGACTTTAAATGACGGTTGGATGTGAATTATTACTTTTTCAACTAAAATAAGTGTGTTTCAAGTCATTTCTGTGCCTGAAATTGGTCAAAATTGGAGATTTTGAGTAAGCAAAACTCTGTAAAAATGGTGATTTTGGTCACTTTGAGGGTTTAAAAAGTGGTTATTCAACATGAGGCCCAATCCAAATGACATTTTGAATCATTTTTGGTAGAGTCCAAAAAATCAATTTTCTGATGAAAAACGATGACTCCGGACCAGTCGAACGTTGAAAAAATGGTCAATATTGATGAAATTTTCACATTTAATCTTTTGACTTTAAATGACGGTTGGATGTGAATTATTACTTTTCCACTAAAATAAGTGTTTAAAGTCATTTCTGTGCCTGAAATTGGTCAAAATTGAAGATTTTGAGTAAGCAAAACTCTGTAAAAATGGTGATTTTGGTCACTTTGAGGGTTTAAAAAGTGGTTATTCAACATAAGGCCCAATCCAAATGACATTTTGAATCATTTTTGGTAGAGTCCAAAAAATCTATTTTCTGATGAAAAACGATGACCCCGGACCAGTCGAACGTTGAAAAAATGGTCAATATTGATGAAATTTTAACATTTAATCTTTTGACTTTAAATGACGGTTGGATGTGAATTATTACTTTTTCAACTAAAATAAGTGTGTTTAAAGTCATTTCTGTGCCTGAAATTGGTAAAAAGTGAAGATTTTGAGTAAGCAAAACTCTGTAAAAATGGTGATTTTGGTCACTTTGAGGGTTTAAAAAGTGGTTATTCAACATGAGGCCCAATCCAAATGACATTTTAAATCATTTTTGGTAGAGTCCAAAAAATCAATTTTCTGATGAAAAACGATGACTCCGGACCAGTCGAACGTTGAAAAAATGGTCAATATTGATGACATTTTAACATTTAATCTTTTGACTTTAAATGACGGTTGGATGTGAATTATTACTTTTTCAACTAAAATAAGTGTGTTTCAAGTCATTTCTGTGCCTGAAATTGGTCAAAATTGGAGATTTTGAGTAAGCAAAACTCTGTAAAAATTGTGATTTTGGTCACTTTGAGGGTTTAAAAAGTGGTTATTCAACATGAGGCCCAATCCAAATGACATTTTGAATCATTTTTGGTAGAGTCCAAAAAATCAATTTTCTGATGAAAAACAATGACTCCGGACCAGTCGAACGTTGAAAAAATGGTCAATATTGATGAAATTTTCACATTTAATCTTTTGACTTTAAATGACGGTTGGATGTGAATTATTACTTTTCCACTAAAATAAGTGTGTTTAAAGTCATTTCTGTGCCTGAAATTGGTCAAAATTGAAGATTTTGAGTAAGCAAAACTCTGTAAAAATGGTGATTTTGGTCACTTTGAGGGTTTAAAAAGTGGTTATTCAACATAAGGCCCAATCCAAATGACATTTTGAATCATTTTTGGTAGAGTCCAAAAAATCTATTTTCTGATGAAAAACGATGACCCCGGACCAGTCGAACGTTGAAAAAATGGTCAATATTGATGAAATTTTAACATTTAATCTTTTGACTTTAAATGACGGTTGGATGTGAATTATTACTTTTTCAACTAAAATAAGTGTGTTTAAAGTCTTTTCTGTGCCTGAAATTGGTCAAAATTGAAGATTTGGAGTAAGCAAAACTCTGTAAAAATGGCAATTTTGGTCACTGTGAGGGTTTAAAAAGTGGTTATTCAACATGAGGCCCGATCCAAATGAAATTTTGAATAATTTTTGGTAGAGTCCAAAAAATCAATTTTCTGATGAAAAACGATGACTCTGGACCAGTCGAACGTTGAAAAAATGGTCAATATTGATGAAATTTTAACATTTAATCTTTTTACTTTAAATGACGGTTGGGTGGGAATTATTACTTTTTCAGCTAAAATAAGTGTGTTTAAAGTCATTTCTGTGCCTGAAATTGGTCAAAATTGAAGATTTTGAGTAGGCAAAACTGTAAAAATGACGATTTTGGTCACTTTGAGGGTTTAAAAAGTGGTTATTCAACATGAGGCCCGATCCAAATGAGATTTTGAATCATTTTTGATAGAGTCCAAAACAATCAATTTTCTGATGAAAAACGATGACCCCGGACCAGTCGAACGTTGATAAAATGGTCAATATTGATGAAATTTTAACATTTAATCTTTTGACTTTAAATGAGGGTTGGATGTGAAATATTACTTTTTCAACTAAAATTAGTGTGTTTAAAGTCATTTCTGTACCTGAAATTTGTCAAAATTGAAGCTTTTGAGTAAGCAAAACTCTGTAAAAAATGGCAATTTTGGTCACTGTGAGGGTTTAAAAAGTGGTTATTCAACATGAGGCCCGATCCAAATGAAATTTTGAATCATTTTTGGTAGAGTCCAAAAAATCAATTTTCTGATGAAAAACGATGACTCCGGACCAGTCGAACGTTAAAGAAATGGTCAATATTGATGAAATTTTAACATTTAATCTTTTGACTTTAAATGACGGTTGGGTGTGAATTATTACTTTTTCAACTAAAATAAGTGTGTTTAAAGTCATTTCTGTGCCTGAAATTGGTCAAAATTGAAGATTTTGAGTAAGCAAAACTCTGTAAAAATGGCGATTTTGGTCACTTTGAGGGTTTAAAAAGTGGTTATTCAACATGAGGCCCAATCCAAATGACATTTTGAATAATTTTTGGTAGAGTCCAAAAAATCAATTTTCTGATGAAAAAAGATGACTCCGGACCAGTCGAACGTTGAAAAAATGGTCAATATTGATGAAATTTTCACATTTAATCTTTTGACTTTAAATGACGGTTGGATGTGAATTATTACTTTTTCAACTAAAATAAGTGTGTTTAAAGTCATTTCTGTGCCTGAAATTGGTAAAAAGTGAAGATTTTGAGTAAGCAAAACTCTGTAAAAATTGTGATTTTGGTCACTTTGAGGGTTTAAAAAGTGGTTATTCAACATTAGGCCCAATCCAAATGACATTTTAAATCATTTTTGGTAGAGTCCAAAAAATCTATTTTCTGATGAAAAACGATGACCCCGGACCAGTCGAACGTTGAAAAAATGGTCAATATTGATGAAATTTTAAAATTTTATCTTTTGACTTTAAATGATGGTTGGATGTGAATTAATACTTTTTCAACTAAAATAAGTGTGTTTAAAGTCATTTCTGTGCCTGAAACATTGGTCAAAATTGAAGCTTTTGAGTAAGCAAAACTCTGTAAAAAATGGCAATTTTGGTCACTGTGAGGGTTTAAAAAGTGGTTATTCAACATGAGACCCGATCCAAAAGACATTTTGAATCATTTTTGGTAGAGTCCAAAAAATCAATTTTCTGATGAAAAACGATGACTCCGGACCAGTCGAATGTTGAAAAAATGGTCAATATTGATGACATTTTAACATTTAATCTTTTGACTTTAAATGACGGTTGGATGTGAATTATTACTTTTTCAACTAAAATAAGTGTGTTTAAAGTCATTTCTGTGCCTGAAATTGGTCAAAATTGGAGATTTTGAGTAAGCAAAACTCTGTAAAAATGGTGATTTTGGTCACTTTGAGGGTTTAAAAAGTGGTTATTCAACATGAGGCCCAATCCAAATGACATTTTGAATCATTTTTGGTAGAGTCCAAAAAATCAATTTTCTGATGAAAAACGATGACTCCGGACCAGCCGAACGTTGAAAAAATGGTCAATATTGATGAAATTTTCACATTTAATCTTTTGACTTATAATGACGGTTGGATGTGAATTATTACTTTTCCACTAAAATAAGTGTGTTTAAAGTCATTTCTGTGCCTGAAATTGGTCAAAATTGGGGATTTTGAATAAGAAAAACTCTGTAAAAATGGCAATTTTGGTCACTGTGAGGGTTTAAAAAGTGGTTATTCAACATGAGGCCCGATCCAAATGAAATTTTGAATCATTTTTGGTAGAGTCCAAAAAATCAATTTTCTGATGAAAAACGATGACTCCGGACCAGTCGAACGTTAAAAAAATGGTCAATATTGATGAAATTTTAACATTTAATCTTTTGACTTTAAATGACGGTTGGGTGTGAATTATTACTTTTTCAACTAAAATAAGTGTGTTTAAAGTCATTTCTGTGCCTGAAATTGGTCAAAATTGAAGATTTTGAGTAAGCAAAACTCTGTAAAAATGGTGATTTTGGTCACTTTGAGGGTTTAAAAAGTGGTTATTCAACATGAGGCCCAATCCAAATGACATTTTGAATCATTTTTGGTAGAGTCCAAAAAATCAATTTTCTGATGAAAAACGATGACTCCGGACCAGTCGAACTTTGAAAAAATGGTCAATATTGATGAAATTTTAACATTTAATCTTTTGACTTTAAATGACGGTTGGATGTGAATTATTACTTTTTCAACTAAAATAAGTGTGTTTAAAGTCATTTCTGTCCCTGAAATTGGTCAAAATTGAAGATTTTGAGTAAGCAAAATTCTGTAAAAATGGCAATTATGGTCACTGTGAGGGTTTAAAAAGTGGTTATTCAACATAAGGCCCAATCCAAATGACATTTTGAATCATTTTTGGTAGAGTCCAAAAAATCTATTTTCTGATGAAAAACGATGACCCCGGACCAGTCGAACGTTGAAAAAATGGTCAATATTGATGAAATTTTAACATTTAATCTTTTGACTTTAAATGACGGTTGGATGTGAATTATTACTTTTTCAACTAAAATAAGTGTGTTTAAAGTCATTTCTGTGCCTGAAATTGGTAAAAAGTGAAGATTTTGAGTAAGCAAAACTCTGTAAAAATGGTGATTTTGGTCACTTTGAGGGTTTAAAAAGTGGTTATTCAACATGAGGCCCAATCCAAATGACATTTTAAATCATTTTTGGTAGAGTCCAAAAAATCAATTTTCTGATGAAAAACGATGACTCCGGACCAGTCGAACGTTGAAAAAATGGTCAATATTGATGACATTTTAACATTTAATCTTTTGACTTTAAATGACGGTTGGATGTGAATTATTACTTTTTCAACTAAAATAAGTGTGTTTCAAGTCATTTCTGTGCCTGAAATTGGTCAAAATTGGAGATTTTGAGTAAGCAAAACTCTGTAAAAATTGTGATTTTGGTCACTTTGAGGGTTTAAAAAGTGGTTATTCAACATGAGGCCCAATCCAAATGACATTTTGAATCATTTTTGGTAGAGTCCAAAAAATCAATTTTCTGATGAAAAACGATGACTCCGGACCAGTCGAACGTTGAAAAAATGGTCAATATTGATGAAATTTTCACATTTAATCTTTTGACTTTAAATGACGGTTGGATGTGAATTATTACTTTTCCACTAAAATAAGTGTGTTTAAAGTCATTTCTGTGCCTGAAATTGGTCAAAATTGAAGATTTTGAGTAAGCAAAACTCTGTAAAAATGGTGATTTTGGTCACTTTGAGGGTTTAAAAAGTGGTTATTCAACATAAGGCCCAATCCAAATGACATTTTGAATCATTTTTGGTAGAGTCCAAAAAATCTATTTTCTGATGAAAAACGATGACCCCGGACCAGTCGAACGTTGAAAAAATGGTCAATATTGATGAAATTTTAACATTTAATCTTTTGACTTTAAATGACGGTTGGATGTGAATTATTACTTTTTCAACTAAAATAAGTGTGTTTAAAGTCTTTTCTGTGCCTGAAATTGGTCAAAATTGAAGATTTGGAGTAAGCAAAACTCTGTAAAAATGGCAATTTTGGTCACTGTGAGGGTTTAAAAAGTGGTTATTCAACATGAGGCCCGATCCAAATGAAATTTTGAATAATTTTTGGTAGAGTCCAAAAAATCAATTTTCTGATGAAAAACGATGACTCTGGACCAGTCGAACGTTGAAAAAATGGTCAATATTGATGAAATTTTAACATTTAATCTTTTTACTTTAAATGACGGTTGGGTGGGAATTATTACTTTTTCAACTAAAATAAGTGTGTTTAAAGTCATTTCTGTGCCTGAAATTGGTCAAAATTGAAGATTTTGAGTAGGCAAAACTGTAAAAATGACGATTTTGGTCACTTTGAGGGTTTAAAAAGTGGTTATTCAACATGAGGCCCGATCCAAATGAGATTTTGAATCATTTTTGATAGAGTCCAAAACAATCAATTTTCTGATGAAAAACGATGACCCCGGACCAGTCGAACGTTGATAAAATGGTCAATATTGATGAAATTTTAACATTTAATCTTTTGACTTTAAATGAGGGTTGGATGTGAAATATTACTTTTTCAACTAAAATTAGTGTGTTTAAAGTCATTTCTGTACCTGAAATTTGTCAAAATTGAAGCTTTTGAGTAAGCAAAACTCTGTAAAAAATGGCAATTTTGGTCACTGTGAGGGTTTAAAAAGTGGTTATTCAACATGAGGCCCGATCCAAATGAAATTTTGAATCATTTTTGGTAGAGTCCAAAAAATCAATTTTCTGATGAAAAACGATGACTCCGGACCAGTCGAACGTTAAAGAAATGGTCAATATTGATGAAATTTTAACATTTAATCTTTTGACTTTAAATGACGGTTGGGTGTGAATTATTACTTTTTCAACTAAAATAAGTGTGTTTAAAGTCATTTCTGTGCCTGAAATTGGTCAAAATTGAAGATTTTGAGTAAGCAAAACTCTGTAAAAATGGCGATTTTGGTCACTTTGAGGGTTTAAAAAGTGGTTATTCAACATGAGGCCCAATCCAAATGACATTTTGAATAATTTTTGGTAGAGTCCAAAAAATCAATTTTCTGATGAAAAAAGATGACTCCGGACCAGTCGAACGTTGAAAAAATGGTCAATATTGATGAAATTTTCACATTTAATCTTTTGACTTTAAATGACGGTTGGATGTGAATTATTACTTTTTCAACTAAAATAAGTGTGTTTAAAGTCATTTCTGTGCCTGAAATTGGTAAAAAGTGAAGATTTTGAGTAAGCAAAACTCTGTAAAAATGGTGATTTTGGTCACTTTGAGGGTTTAAAAAGTGGTTATTCAACATTAGGCCCAATCCAAATGACATTTTAAATCATTTTTGGTAGAGTCCAAAAAATCTATTTTCTGATGAAAAACGATGACCCCGGACCAGTCGAACGTTGAAAAAATGGTCAATATTGATGAAATTTTAAAATTTTATCTTTTGACTTTAAATGATGGTTGGATGTGAATTAATACTTTTTCAACTAAAATAAGTGTGTTTAAAGTCATTTCTGTGCCTGAAACATTGGTCAAAATTGAAGCTTTTGAGTAAGCAAAACTCTGTAAAAAATGGCAATTTTGGTCACTGTGAGGGTTTAAAAAGTGGTTATTCAACATGAGACCCGATCCAAAAGACATTTTGAATCATTTTTGGTAGAGTCCAAAAAATCAATTTTCTGATGAAAAATGGTCAATATTGATGAAATTTTAACATTTAATCTTTTGACTTTAAATGACGGTTGGGTGTGAATTATTACTTTTTCAACTAAAATAAGTGTGTTTAAAGTCATTTCTGTGCCTGAAATTGGTCAAAATTGAAGATTTTGAGTAAGCAAAACTCTGTAAAAATGGTGATTTTGGTCACTTTGAGGGTTTAAAAAGTGGTTATTCAACATGAGGCCCAATCCAAATGACATTTTGAATCATTTTTGGTAGAGTCCAAAAAATCAATTTTCTGATGAAAAACGATGACTCCGGACCAGTCGAACTTTGAAAAAATGGTCAATATTGATGAAATTTTAACATTTAATCTTTTGACTTTAAATGACGGTTGGATGTGAATTATTACTTTTTCAACTAAAATAAGTGTGTTTAAAGTCATTTCTGTCCCTGAAATTGGTCAAAATTGAAGATTTTGAGTAAGCAAAATTCTGTAAAAATGGCAATTATGGTCACTGTGAGGGTTTAAAAAGTGGTTATTCAACATGAGGCCCGATCCAAATGAAATTTTGAATCATTTTTGGTAGAGTCCAAAAAATCACTTTTCTGATGAAAAACGATGACCCCGGACCAGTCGAACGTTCCAAAAATGGTCAGTATTGATGACATTTCAACATTTAATCTTTTGACTTTAAATGTCGGTTGGATGTGAATTATTATTTTTTCAACTAAAATAAGTGTGTTTAAAGTCATTTCTGTGCCTGAAATTGGTCAAAATTGAAGATTTTGAGAAAGCAAAACTCTGTAAAAATGGCAATTTTGGTCACTGTGAGGGTTTAAAAAGGGGTTATTCAACATGAGGCCCGATCCAAATGACATTTCGAATCATTTTTGGTAGAGTCCAAAAAATCAATTTTCTGATGAAAAACGATGACCCCGGGGACCAGTTGAACGTTGAAGAAATGGTCAATATTGATGAAATTTTAACATTTAATCTTTTGACTTTAAATTATGGTTGGATGTGAATTAATACTTTTTCAACTAAAATAAGTGTGTTTAAAGTCATTTCTGTGCCTGAAAGATTGGTCAAAATTGAAGCTTTTGAGTAAGCAAAACTCTGTAAAAAACTGGCAATTTTGGTCACTGTGAGGGTTTAAAAAGTGGTTATTCAACATGAGACCAGATCCAAAAGACATTTTGAATCATTTTTGGTAGAGTCCAAAAAATCAATTTTCTGATGAAAAACGATGACTCCGGACCAGTCGAACGTTGAAAAAATTGGTCAATATTGATGAAATTTTAACATTTAATCTTTTGACTTTAAATGATGGTTGGATGTGAATTATTACTTTTTCAACTAAATAAGTGTGTTTAAAGTCATTTCTGTGCCTGAAATTTGTCAAAATTGAAGATTTTGAGTAAGCAAAACTCTGTAAGAATAGCGATTTTGGTCACTGTGAGGGTTTAAAAAGTGGTTATTCAACATGAGGCCCAATCCAAATGACATTTTAAATCATTTTTGGTAGAGTCCAAAAAATCAATTTTCTGATGAAAAACGATGACTCCGGACCAGTCGAACGTTGAAAAAATGGTCAATATTGATGACATTTTAACATTTAATCTTTTGACTTTAAATGACGGTTGGATGTGAATTATTACTTTTTCAACTAAAATAAGTGTGTTTCAAGTCATTTCTGTGCCTGAAATTGGTCAAAATTGGAGATTTTGAGTAAGCAAAACTCTGTAAAAATGGTGATTTTGGTCACTTTGAGGGTTTAAAAAGTGGTTATTCAACATGAGGCCCAATCCAAATGACATTTTGAATCATTTTTGGTAGAGTCCAAAAAATCAATTTTCTGATGAAAAACGATGACTCCGGACCAGTCGAACGTTGAAAAAATGGTCAATATTGATGAAATTTTCACATTTAATCTTTTGACTTTAAATGACGGTTGGATGTGAATTATTACTTTTCCACTAAAATAAGTGTTTAAAGTCATTTCTGTGCCTGAAATTGGTCAAAATTGAAGATTTTGAGTAAGCAAAACTCTGTAAAAATGGTGATTTTGGTCACTTTGAGGGTTTAAAAAGTGGTTATTCAACATAAGGCCCAATCCAAATGACATTTTGAATCATTTTTGGTAGAGTCCAAAAAATCTATTTTCTGATGAAAAACGATGACCCCGGACCAGTCGAACGTTGAAAAAATGGTCAATATTGATGAAATTTTAACATTTAATCTTTTGACTTTAAATGACGGTTGGATGTGAATTATTACTTTTTCAACTAAAATAAGTGTGTTTAAAGTCATTTCTGTGCCTGAAATTGGTAAAAAGTGAAGATTTTGAGTAAGCAAAACTCTGTAAAAATGGTGATTTTGGTCACTTTGAGGGTTTAAAAAGTGGTTATTCAACATGAGGCCCAATCCAAATGACATTTTAAATCATTTTTGGTAGAGTCCAAAAAATCAATTTTCTGATGAAAAACGATGACTCCGGACCAGTCGAACGTTGAAAAAATGGTCAATATTGATGACATTTTAACATTTAATCTTTTGACTTTAAATGACGGTTGGATGTGAATTATTACTTTTTCAACTAAAATAAGTGTGTTTCAAGTCATTTCTGTGCCTGAAATTGGTCAAAATTGGAGATTTTGAGTAAGCAAAACTCTGTAAAAATTGTGATTTTGGTCACTTTGAGGGTTTAAAAAGTGGTTATTCAACATGAGGCCCAATCCAAATGACATTTTGAATCATTTTTGGTAGAGTCCAAAAAATCAATTTTCTGATGAAAAACGATGACTCCGGACCAGTCGAACGTTGAAAAAATGGTCAATATTGATGAAATTTTCACATTTAATCTTTTGACTTTAAATGACGGTTGGATGTGAATTATTACTTTTCCACTAAAATAAGTGTGTTTAAAGTCATTTCTGTGCCTGAAATTGGTCAAAATTGAAGATTTTGAGTAAGCAAAACTCTGTAAAAATGGTGATTTTGGTCACTTTGAGGGTTTAAAAAGTGGTTATTCAACATAAGGCCCAATCCAAATGACATTTTGAATCATTTTTGGTAGAGTCCAAAAAATCTATTTTCTGATGAAAAACGATGACCCCGGACCAGTCGAACGTTGAAAAAATGGTCAATATTGATGAAATTTTAACATTTAATCTTTTGACTTTAAATGACGGTTGGATGTGAATTATTACTTTTTCAACTAAAATAAGTGTGTTTAAAGTCTTTTCTGTGCCTGAAATTGGTCAAAATTGAAGATTTGGAGTAAGCAAAACTCTGTAAAAATGGCAATTTTGGTCACTGTGAGGGTTTAAAAAGTGGTTATTCAACATGAGGCCCGATCCAAATGAAATTTTGAATAATTTTTGGTAGAGTCCAAAAAATCAATTTTCTGATGAAAAACGATGACTCTGGACCAGTCGAACGTTGAAAAAATGGTCAATATTGATGAAATTTTAACATTTAATCTTTTTACTTTAAATGACGGTTGGGTGGGAATTATTACTTTTTCAACTAAAATAAGTGTGTTTAAAGTCATTTCTGTGCCTGAAATTGGTCAAAATTGAAGATTTTGAGTAGGCAAAACTGTAAAAATGACGATTTTGGTCACTTTGAGGGTTTAAAAAGTGGTTATTCAACATGAGGCCCGATCCAAATGAGATTTTGAATCATTTTTGATAGAGTCCAAAACAATCAATTTTCTGATGAAAAACGATGACTCCGGACCAGTCGAACGTTGAAAAATTGGTCAATATTGATGAAATTTTCACATTTAATCTTTTGACTTTAAATGACGGTTGGATGTGAATTATTACTTTTTCAACTAAAATAAGTGTGTTTAAAGTTATTTCTGTGCCTGAAATTGGTAAAAAGTGAAGATTTTGAGTAAGCAAAACTCTGTAAAAATGGTGATTTTGGTCACTTTGAGGGTTTAAAAAGTGGTTATTCAACATGAGGCCCAATCCAAATGACATTTTAAATCATTTTTGGTAGAGTCCAAAAAATCAATTTTCTGATGAAAAACGATGACTCCGGACCAGTCGAACGTTGAAAAAATGGTCAATATTGATGACATTTTAACATTTAATCTTTTGACTTTAAATGACGGTTGGATGTGAATTATTACTTTTTCAACTAAAATAAGTGTGTTTCAAGTCATTTCTGTGCCTGAAATTGGTCAAAATTGGAGATTTTGAGTAAGCAAAACTCTGTAAAAATGGTGATTTTGGTCACTTTGAGGGTTTAAAAAGTGGTTATTCAACATGAGGCCCAATCCAAATGACATTTTGAATCATTTTTGGTAGAGTCCAAAAAATCAATTTTCTGATGAAAAACGATGACTCCGGACCAGTCGAACGTTGAAAAAATGGTCAATATTGATGAAATTTTCACATTTAATCTTTTGACTTTAAATGACGGTTGGATGTGAATTATTACTTTTCCACTAAAATAAGTGTTTAAAGTCATTTCTGTGCCTGAAATTGGTCAAAATTGAAGATTTTGAGTAAGCAAAACTCTGTAAAAATGGTGATTTTGGTCACTTTGAGGGTTTAAAAAGTGGTTATTCAACATAAGGCCCAATCCAAATGACATTTTGAATCATTTTTGGTAGAGTCCAAAAAATCTATTTTCTGATGAAAAACGATGACCCCGGACCAGTCGAACGTTGAAAAAATGGTCAATATTGATGAAATTTTGGAAAGGGGCGACCACTCGGTCCCCCCGAACGTATGGTGGAGTGCCTCGATCCCCCCGGGAAGCCATTTTTGGGCGGGAGGCGTGTCTCGGCTGGTATGCCCGAAGCGGCGTAGCCGGGGCGCGCTTTTTCCCGCCCTAGAGTGGGCTGGCCTAGACACCGACGTAGCCAGCCTCGCCCTAGGGGCGGGCAGGGGCGGGTTCTCGCCCGCCCTGAAGACGGATAAAAAGAGACGCAAGACCAGAAGACGTCCTCTTGTTCTTGTGCTCCGAAGCTGCACCTCCTCGCTACACGTGAGCTCGGGACAGAACGAAGAGCCAATTTTGAGCGTTTTGATCCTTTTCTTTGTCTTCTAGATACTTCCTCGGGGTGATGCCCAAGAAAGGCGCGAAGAGAATGACGACCGACCAGATGGTGCGGGCCCTTTGCAAAGAAGTGTCCGACATAAAGAAACGGTTGGCAGAACGAGACGGGGAGGAGGGTACGGGCCCTGCGCCGGCTGGAGGGAGACCTAAGAGGCCGAGAAGGGTTCCAGCCGGTGGAGACGTCCCGGTGCCCTCTACCCCGCTCGAGGCGCCGACCCCAGTACCGATCGAGGGGAATCCAATCCCTGTTGTCGTCACCCCGACACCCAAGGGAGACATGCCCCCCGAGCTGGCAGCACAGCTAGCAGCATGGTTGGGGGATAGTAGTGATGGCGCCGCGGCTGCCGAGGCACAGGCGCTGATAAAAGGACTTCGTGAGAAAAGGGAGGCGGCTAAAGACAAGCCGCAAGCGGCAGAAGTCGCGTCCGGTTCAGGTAAGCGGCCATTGCCGATTGCAAGGGACGAGTCAGCACCCTCTCGTAGAGAGAGACTGGGACAACATGTGCCTTTGGCTATAAAGGAAAAGATCTGGTCTGGGGAGTATGTGAATATTTTCTCCTTGCTTGTTGACCATTATGATATGGAGCATGTTAAAAGTCAGAAGGACTTAATGCATCCGAGTGTTTGGCGCGCAAAAATGGCCGCCTTTAAGGTGAATGAGACTATTGGCAACTGGGGCAATGCGTGGGGTATTTTCACATCGATTTTGGGGGGACGTAGGCCCGAGTTGCTTCCTGAGTTTCCCGTTTATCAATCACGAATTATGGGGTACTCGACATCGTATCAAGGTAACCATTGGTTTTGTTATGACAACCTGTTCAGGAAAGAGAAGGAACATAACAAGAGTTTGACTTGGGATTGTTACGATTCTGTAACATGGGATAAAATGAAAGAATCGGGAATGTTAAGAATGCCATTGGTTGGGAGCAATGTTATTGATTACTCCCGCCAAAATGTGGGGACGCCCTTTCGACCAAGTACGAGCACCGACGACCAGTCGAGGCCCGCAGGCAATACAGGGAGAAAGGGTTTCTGTTTTAATTTTAACAAAGGGAAATGTACCAGGCCTCCGGGATTGTGTAAATTCAAACACGAATGTAGTACGTGTGGGTCGTCCCATCCTGAGTCATCGTGCAGAGCCAGAACGGGTGAGAATGGGGGTAAGGGGGGCGCCAAACAGGTCTAAGCTTGGCCGAGGGGCGCCGTTACCAACCCCGATTGATACCTTGGCAATGATTCCCTGGCTCAGCGAATACCCGGATCGTACTTCTGCCGGGGTGCTGCGGAACGGTTTTTTACATGGTTTCCGCATCCCGGTGGGGGACTTTCAGGGGGTAGGGATGTGCAAAAATCAACTTTCCGTGTTACAACATACATCTGTAGTCCATGAGAAAATTCTGAAAGAGGTTAGCCGGGGACGGGTTGCCGGCCCGTTTAGTGTACCCCCGGTACCGAATTTTGTTTGTTCTCCGTTAGGGGTGGTCCCCAAGAGGGACCCAGGTGAGTTCCGTTTGATCCATAATCTGTCCGCTCCACATGGTCTTTCGGTGAACGACGCAATTGATCCGGAAGTTTGTTCGGTGCGATACGCATCGTTTGATGAGGCAGTAGCCATCTTGAATCGCCTGGGGCCCGGGACGTTGATGGCGAAATCTGATATCGAGTCAGCGTTCCGGTTGCTCCCGGTACACCCAGACGATCAGCGTCTTTTGGGATTCGGGTTCCAGGGGTCATTTTACATGGATAGGTGTATGCCAATGGGTTGCTCTATATCATGTGCTTATTTTGAGCAATTCAGTACTTTCCTGCAATGGGTGTTTACTAAGAAAACGGGTTTTCGAAATGTAATGCACTACCTTGACGACTTTTTGTTCCTGGGCTCCGCCGGAAGTCCCGAATGTGCCCAGGCCTTAGATGAATTCTGTGTGTTGATGGGTCATTTTGGCGTGCCATTGGCACCGGGTAAGACTATGGGTCCCACGACTTGCCTCGAGTTTTTGGGGATCGAGTTGGACTCAAGGGAGGGGTGTTTCCGTTTACCAGCTAGCAAAGTGTTGAAATTCAGGACAGCCCTCCAAGTATGTTTAAATGCACCTAAGGTTACACTGCACCAGTTGCAACAATTAGTGGGAAAGTTGAACTTTGCCTTGAGGGTGATCCCAATGGCTCGCCCGTTTTCCCGCTCGATTGCCCAATCAATGGTTGGCTTAAGAGAGGGGCGTCATCGCACGAGATTATCGGCCGAAGTCCGCCAGGACATGCGGATTTGGTTAGCATTTTTGGCGGACTTCAATGGCCGAGTCGTCTGGAACAAGCCAGCCGTGTCCTCCGACGAGCTTGGGCTATGGTCAGATTCAGCAGGAAGTATAGGTTTTGGCGCCATCTTCGGCACAAAATGGTCTGCACAAAAGTGGCCCCTATGGTGGCACGAGAAGGGGCTGACGGGTAATATAGCTTTCCTTGAACTATTTCCCATTCTGGTGGCCCTGAGAACATGGCCAGACGGGTTCAGAGATCATTCTGTCGTGTTCTGGTCCGACAATATGACCGTGGTAGAATGCATCAATAGTCAGGCAGCCCGTTGTAAATTGATTTTGAGGCTGCTCAAAGAAATTGTCTTACTGTGTATGCAACTGAACGTGATATTCAGAGCAAAACATGTCCCAGGGGTGATGAATCAGGCTGCTGATGCACTGTCTCGTTTTCACATGCAGGCTTTCTCGGGTTTCCTTCCTTCAGCGGACCCAGAGCCGGCACCCTTCCCCGAAGCTCTCTGGTCTCTCGGTGCCCCGAACTTCGTCACCTCGTGGGAGAGAGTCTAGCACCCAGGACAAGGAAGGCATATGAAGGGGCGTTTCAGGCCTATTTAGCCTTTTTGGGGGAAGAGAGAGGGGGACTGTGGGGGCAGGAAGAGTGTGTAGTACTTTTTCTGATGTCTTTACGTAGGGCTGGGAAATCGGTGGCTACGGCCCAAAGGCATCGTGCCGCCATTTCCTTTGTTGCCAAGGCCCATGGCATCCAGGACCCGACAGCGTCTTTTACAGTACAAAAAGCGCTGCGTGGGTGGCAACGCCTGGAGGGTCGCAGAGTAGACGTAAGACGACCGATAGGTCTGGATAGGTTGGCCCAGTTACTGGCCTCACTCCCTAACACGTGCTCGTCCCCTTTCGAGACCTGTTTGTTCCGGACTGCATTTACGCTGGCATTTCACGGGGCTATGAGAGTTAGTGAGCTGGTTGCAAGGAACAAACAGGATGTGTCGGGGGGCTTGTGCAGGGAACATGTCCGGATCAGGGGCGATGCGATGATTGTCTCCTTTCTCAGGTCCAAGTCCGACCAAGACGGGAGGGGGGACTGCACGATCATTCGCCGGACCCCCGGATCCTCCATGTGTCCGGTACAGTGCTTAGAAGACTACCTAGCACGAAGGGTGGCATCATGGGGGGGGACATTGTTGAAGCATGCAGACGCCACCCCACTGACGAGGTTTCAGTTTCAGCGGGTGCTTGCAATGGCCATTGCCGCAACGGGCTTGGACCCGGGCGAATTTGGGACCCATTCCTTTCGGATAGGGGCTGCCACTGAAGCTACAGC
Source organism: Lissotriton vulgaris (assembly GCF_964263255.1). Taxonomy (NCBI): domain Eukaryota; kingdom Metazoa; phylum Chordata; class Amphibia; order Caudata; family Salamandridae; genus Lissotriton; species Lissotriton vulgaris. The sequence goes on along the minus strand of NC_141696.1, from coordinate 835,127,376 downwards.
CAGGGGTCTTAATGTGGAACAAGTAAAACGTGTGGGGCGTTGGTCCTCCAATTGTTATAAGAGGTACGTGCGATTGCACATGTTGTGAAGCTGTAATCATGTACTCACGCCTCTTGTCTTTGTTTGTTTTCAGTTGCGCAAGCCTACGAGGCAGGGCGGACTGTGCAGTCGACCCAACACCAGGCCAGCGGTTGCACATCACCGGCTGTAAGGAAGGAGGTGTGGGTCGTGGGCCACTCATACGTGAGACGGGCCGCGGACGTATTCAAAGCAGGTGACATGATTCACGTACCTGGGGAATACGGGTACAGAGTGTCCTTCTACGGAAGGGGCGGTCTCTGTATTGACCAGTTTCAGGCATTTTTTGAGGGTTTGTTAGAGCGGATGAGGTCACCGCCGTCCATAGTCATAGTGCATTTAGGGGGTAATGATTTGGTCACTACCGGTAGACGACTTCTCCTGGAGACTATGCTTTCCACGGTAAGTTGGTTAGCAAGGAGAGTTCCGGGGTGCATAATTGCGTGGTCTCATATGATCCCACGAAAAGTATGGCGGGGGGCTATCTCGATCCCTGCTTTAAATCATTCTGTTAGAAAACTGAATAACAAAGTGAGTAGGTTGTTCCGTTCCAAGACATTGCATTCGATCTCGCATAGTTGTATTAATGATGACAGTATGTATCTGGGGGATGGTGTGCATTTGTCGAGGGTGGGGAATGAGTTACTCATAGGAGACTTCTTAGCCTGGTTAAAATCATTAAAACATGACCTTTAGGTAGGAGTTTTGTGGGGGGTCCGGATAGCCGGTCAACTATCCGGACCTGTGGCGGTAAGGTCATGATCGGTGAGCACTAATTGGTAGATCCCTATGAGTGGGCGTCACCCAACACGGATGGGAGCGCTCGGGAGAGGTGGCCATTGGCCCCTCAGTGGGGAGGCGGTCCCGTCTAAGGGCGGGTCGCCGGAAGTAAAGGAAAGGCGGTCAAGGCCCCTTCCTTTGTAGGAGGGGTTACAGCCCCCTCCTGGGGAATTTCCCGGGGCCAGGGTCATCTGCGACGGCAGATGCGGTAAGTTGTGTGGGATGGGGGGAGGTCCACGATACCTTCTAGATACCACACACAAGTCTTCGAACGACCTTTAAATGGCGTCGAGTCTTAAGTGCCCCCGTCAAGTCAAGGGAAATTGTTAGTAGTTGCACTTGAGGTAAGCCTCTGTGCTGTCGCCCCTCACAAGTGGGAGGGGTAAGTCTGGTTAGGGATCTTGACACCGGTTATGACCTTGCCGTTGGCCCTTAAACGTTAGGATGTACAATTTCAGTGTTTCTAGAGAATGTTTTTGTTGGATGCTAGTTCGGCTAGGAGAAACTCTGTATTAGAGAATATGTTAAGGTGAGCCAAACATCGCAATGTGATAATGAAATTGTACATAAAATGAAACGTTTAATGTTTTAATTTTTTGTTTTAATAAATACGGCCGGGGGAGGGTCACTCCCTCCCCACATCCAAAAACTTCAAGAACTGTTTCCGGTTTCCCTCCTTTTGGGGATTGTGTTGAGAGGGGGTGGCGGGTATCTCAGCCATATGGAAAGGGGCGACCACTCGGTCCCCCCGAACGTATGGTGGAGTGCCTCGATCCCCCCGGGAAGCCATTTTTGGGCGGGAGGCGTGTCTCGGCTGGTATGCCCGAAGCGGCGTAGCCGGGGCGCGCTTTTTCCCGCCCTAGAGTGGGCTGGCCTAGACACCGACGTAGCCAGCCTCGCCCTAGGGGCGGGCAGGGGCGGGTTCTCGCCCGCCCTGAAGACGGATAAAAAGAGACGCAAGACCAGAAGACGTCCTCTTGTTCTTGTGCTCCGAAGCTGCACCTCCTCGCTACACGTGAGCTCGGGACAGAACGAAGAGCCAATTTTGACCCACCCACCAGCCCCTGAGGACAGCAAATTGTTGTGCAATAAAGTGAATTTATAAGTTTGTTTTTCCATTCCGTTTACAGGCTGTGAAAGTATCAGTTTGTTGTTGATCATAATAAAGTATGGTGAATATTGTGTAGGTTGTTTCGATTAAAATGATTTGATATAGTATTTTTAGCATGTTCCTTCGGTCGTAGCGACCAATGTTTTTTGTAGGTTTGAATAAAAATTGTCGTATTTATTTTTTGGTAGGCGGTAAGGTCATGATCGGTGAGCACTAATTGGTAGATCCCTATGAGTGGGCGTCACCCAACACGGATGGGAGCGCTCGGGAGAGGTGGCCATTGGCCCCTCAGTGGGGAGGCGGTCCCGTCTAAGGGCGGGTCGCCGGAAGTAAAGGAAAGGCGGTCAAGGCCCCTTCCTTTGTAGGAGGGGTTACAGCCCCCTCCTGGGGAATTTCCCGGGGCCAGGGTCATCTGCGACGGCAGATGCGGTAAGTTGTGTGGGATGGGGGGAGGTCCACGATACCTTCTAGATACCACACACAAGTCTTCGAACGACCTTTAAATGGCGTCGAGTCTTAAGTGCCCCCGTCAAGTCAAGGGAAATTGTTAGTAGTTGCACTTGAGGTAAGCCTCTGTGCTGTCGCCCCTCACAAGTGGGAGGGGTAAGTCTGGTTAGGGATCTTGACACCGGTTATGACCTTGCCGTTGGCCCTTAAACGTTAGGATGTACAATTTCAGTGTTTCTAGAGAATGTTTTTGTTGGATGCTAGTTCGGCTAGGAGAAACTCTGTATTAGAGAATATGTTAAGGTGAGCCAAACATCGCAATGTGATAATGAAATTGTACATAAAATGAAACGTTTAATGTTTTAATTTTTTGTTTTAATAAATACGGCCGGGGGAGGGTCACTCCCTCCCCACATCCAAAAACTTCAAGAACTGTTTCCGGTTTCCCTCCTTTTGGGGATTGTGTTGAGAGGGGGTGGCGGGTATCTCAGCCATATAACATTTAATCTTTTGACTTTAAATGACGGTTGGATGTGAATTATTACTTTTTCAACTAAAATAAGTGTGTTTAAAGTCATTTCTGTGCCTGAAATTGGTAAAAAGTGAAGATTTTGAGTAAGCAAAACTCTGTAAAAATGGTGATTTTGGTCACTTTGAGGGTTTAAAAAGTGGTTATTCAACATGAGGCCCAATCCAAATGACATTTTAAATCATTTTTGGTAGAGTCCAAAAAATCAATTTTCTGATGAAAAACGATGACTCCGGACCAGTCGAACGTTGAAAAAATGGTCAATATTGATGACATTTTAACATTTAATCTTTTGACTTTAAATGACGGTTGGATGTGAATTATTACTTTTTCAACTAAAATAAGTGTGTTTCAAGTCATTTCTGTGCCTGAAATTGGTCAAAATTGGAGATTTTGAGTAAGCAAAACTCTGTAAAAATTGTGATTTTGGTCACTTTGAGGGTTTAAAAAGTGGTTATTCAACATGAGGCCCAATCCAAATGACATTTTGAATCATTTTTGGTAGAGTCCAAAAAATCAATTTTCTGATGAAAAACGATGACTCCGGACCAGTCGAACGTTGAAAAAATGGTCAATATTGATGAAATTTTCACATTTAATCTTTTGACTTTAAATGACGGTTGGATGTGAATTATTACTTTTCCACTAAAATAAGTGTGTTTAAAGTCATTTCTGTGCCTGAAATTGGTCAAAATTGAAGATTTTGAGTAAGCAAAACTCTGTAAAAATGGTGATTTTGGTCACTTTGAGGGTTTAAAAAGTGGTTATTCAACATAAGGCCCAATCCAAATGACATTTTGAATCATTTTTGGTAGAGTCCAAAAAATCTATTTTCTGATGAAAAACGATGACCCCGGACCAGTCGAACGTTGAAAAAATGGTCAATATTGATGAAATTTTAACATTTAATCTTTTGACTTTAAATGACGGTTGGATGTGAATTATTACTTTTTCAACTAAAATAAGTGTGTTTAAAGTCTTTTCTGTGCCTGAAATTGGTCAAAATTGAAGATTTGGAGTAAGCAAAACTCTGTAAAAATGGCAATTTTGGTCACTGTGAGGGTTTAAAAAGTGGTTATTCAACATGAGGCCCGATCCAAATGAAATTTTGAATAATTTTTGGTAGAGTCCAAAAAATCAATTTTCTGATGAAAAACGATGACTCTGGACCAGTCGAACGTTGAAAAAATGGTCAATATTGATGAAATTTTAACATTTAATCTTTTTACTTTAAATGACGGTTGGGTGGGAATTATTACTTTTTCAACTAAAATAAGTGTGTTTAAAGTCATTTCTGTGCCTGAAATTGGTCAAAATTGAAGATTTTGAGTAGGCAAAACTGTAAAAATGACGATTTTGGTCACTTTGAGGGTTTAAAAAGTGGTTATTCAACATGAGGCCCGATCCAAATGAGATTTTGAATCATTTTTGATAGAGTCCAAAACAATCAATTTTCTGATGAAAAACGATGACCCCGGACCAGTCGAACGTTGATAAAATGGTCAATATTGATGAAATTTTAACATTTAATCTTTTGACTTTAAATGAGGGTTGGATGTGAAATATTACTTTTTCAACTAAAATTAGTGTGTTTAAAGTCATTTCTGTACCTGAAATTTGTCAAAATTGAAGCTTTTGAGTAAGCAAAACTCTGTAAAAAATGGCAATTTTGGTCACTGTGAGGGTTTAAAAAGTGGTTATTCAACATGAGGCCCGATCCAAATGAAATTTTGAATCATTTTTGGTAGAGTCCAAAAAATCAATTTTCTGATGAAAAACGATGACTCCGGACCAGTCGAACGTTAAAGAAATGGTCAATATTGATGAAATTTTAACATTTAATCTTTTGACTTTAAATGACGGTTGGGTGTGAATTATTACTTTTTCAACTAAAATAAGTGTGTTTAAAGTCATTTCTGTGCCTGAAATTGGTCAAAATTGAAGATTTTGAGTAAGCAAAACTCTGTAAAAATGGCGATTTTGGTCACTTTGAGGGTTTAAAAAGTGGTTATTCAACATGAGGCCCAATCCAAATGACATTTTGAATAATTTTTGGTAGAGTCCAAAAAATCAATTTTCTGATGAAAAAAGATGACTCCGGACCAGTCGAACGTTGAAAAAATGGTCAATATTGATGAAATTTTCACATTTAATCTTTTGACTTTAAATGACGGTTGGATGTGAATTATTACTTTTTCAACTAAAATAAGTGTGTTTAAAGTCATTTCTGTGCCTGAAATTGGTAAAAAGTGAAGATTTTGAGTAAGCAAAACTCTGTAAAAATTGTGATTTTGGTCACTTTGAGGGTTTAAAAAGTGGTTATTCAACATTAGGCCCAATCCAAATGACATTTTAAATCATTTTTGGTAGAGTCCAAAAAATCTATTTTCTGATGAAAAACGATGACCCCGGACCAGTCGAACGTTGAAAAAATGGTCAATATTGATGAAATTTTAAAATTTTATCTTTTGACTTTAAATGATGGTTGGATGTGAATTAATACTTTTTCAACTAAAATAAGTGTGTTTAAAGTCATTTCTGTGCCTGAAACATTGGTCAAAATTGAAGCTTTTGAGTAAGCAAAACTCTGTAAAAAATGGCAATTTTGGTCACTGTGAGGGTTTAAAAAGTGGTTATTCAACATGAGACCCGATCCAAAAGACATTTTGAATCATTTTTGGTAGAGTCCAAAAAATCAATTTTCTGATGAAAAACGATGACTCCGGACCAGTCGAATGTTGAAAAAATGGTCAATATTGATGACATTTTAACATTTAATCTTTTGACTTTAAATGACGGTTGGATGTGAATTATTACTTTTTCAACTAAAATAAGTGTGTTTAAAGTCATTTCTGTGCCTGAAATTGGTCAAAATTGGAGATTTTGAGTAAGCAAAACTCTGTAAAAATGGTGATTTTGGTCACTTTGAGGGTTTAAAAAGTGGTTATTCAACATGAGGCCCAATCCAAATGACATTTTGAATCATTTTTGGTAGAGTCCAAAAAATCAATTTTCTGATGAAAAACGATGACTCCGGACCAGCCGAACGTTGAAAAAATGGTCAATATTGATGAAATTTTCACATTTAATCTTTTGACTTATAATGACGGTTGGATGTGAATTATTACTTTTCCACTAAAATAAGTGTGTTTAAAGTCATTTCTGTGCCTGAAATTGGTCAAAATTGGGGATTTTGAATAAGAAAAACTCTGTAAAAATGGCAATTTTGGTCACTGTGAGGGTTTAAAAAGTGGTTATTCAACATGAGGCCCGATCCAAATGAAATTTTGAATCATTTTTGGTAGAGTCCAAAAAATCAATTTTCTGATGAAAAACGATGACTCCGGACCAGTCGAACGTTAAAAAAATGGTCAATATTGATGAAATTTTAACATTTAATCTTTTGACTTTAAATGACGGTTGGGTGTGAATTATTACTTTTTCAACTAAAATAAGTGTGTTTAAAGTCATTTCTGTGCCTGAAATTGGTCAAAATTGAAGATTTTGAGTAAGCAAAACTCTGTAAAAATGGTGATTTTGGTCACTTTGAGGGTTTAAAAAGTGGTTATTCAACATGAGGCCCAATCCAAATGACATTTTGAATCATTTTTGGTAGAGTCCAAAAAATCAATTTTCTGATGAAAAACGATGACTCCGGACCAGTCGAACTTTGAAAAAATGGTCAATATTGATGAAATTTTAACATTTAATCTTTTGACTTTAAATGACGGTTGGATGTGAATTATTACTTTTTCAACTAAAATAAGTGTGTTTAAAGTCATTTCTGTCCCTGAAATTGGTCAAAATTGAAGATTTTGAGTAAGCAAAATTCTGTAAAAATGGCAATTATGGTCACTGTGAGGGTTTAAAAAGTGGTTATTCAACATAAGGCCCAATCCAAATGACATTTTGAATCATTTTTGGTAGAGTCCAAAAAATCTATTTTCTGATGAAAAACGATGACCCCGGACCAGTCGAACGTTGAAAAAATGGTCAATATTGATGAAATTTTAACATTTAATCTTTTGACTTTAAATGACGGTTGGATGTGAATTATTACTTTTTCAACTAAAATAAGTGTGTTTAAAGTCATTTCTGTGCCTGAAATTGGTAAAAAGTGAAGATTTTGAGTAAGCAAAACTCTGTAAAAATGGTGATTTTGGTCACTTTGAGGGTTTAAAAAGTGGTTATTCAACATGAGGCCCAATCCAAATGACATTTTAAATCATTTTTGGTAGAGTCCAAAAAATCAATTTTCTGATGAAAAACGATGACTCCGGACCAGTCGAACGTTGAAAAAATGGTCAATATTGATGACATTTTAACATTTAATCTTTTGACTTTAAATGACGGTTGGATGTGAATTATTACTTTTTCAACTAAAATAAGTGTGTTTCAAGTCATTTCTGTGCCTGAAATTGGTCAAAATTGGAGATTTTGAGTAAGCAAAACTCTGTAAAAATTGTGATTTTGGTCACTTTGAGGGTTTAAAAAGTGGTTATTCAACATGAGGCCCAATCCAAATGACATTTTGAATCATTTTTGGTAGAGTCCAAAAAATCAATTTTCTGATGAAAAACGATGACTCCGGACCAGTCGAACGTTGAAAAAATGGTCAATATTGATGAAATTTTCACATTTAATCTTTTGACTTTAAATGACGGTTGGATGTGAATTATTACTTTTCCACTAAAATAAGTGTGTTTAAAGTCATTTCTGTGCCTGAAATTGGTCAAAATTGAAGATTTTGAGTAAGCAAAACTCTGTAAAAATGGTGATTTTGGTCACTTTGAGGGTTTAAAAAGTGGTTATTCAACATAAGGCCCAATCCAAATGACATTTTGAATCATTTTTGGTAGAGTCCAAAAAATCTATTTTCTGATGAAAAACGATGACCCCGGACCAGTCGAACGTTGAAAAAATGGTCAATATTGATGAAATTTTAACATTTAATCTTTTGACTTTAAATGACGGTTGGATGTGAATTATTACTTTTTCAACTAAAATAAGTGTGTTTAAAGTCTTTTCTGTGCCTGAAATTGGTCAAAATTGAAGATTTGGAGTAAGCAAAACTCTGTAAAAATGGCAATTTTGGTCACTGTGAGGGTTTAAAAAGTGGTTATTCAACATGAGGCCCGATCCAAATGAAATTTTGAATAATTTTTGGTAGAGTCCAAAAAATCAATTTTCTGATGAAAAACGATGACTCTGGACCAGTCGAACGTTGAAAAAATGGTCAATATTGATGAAATTTTAACATTTAATCTTTTTACTTTAAATGACGGTTGGGTGGGAATTATTACTTTTTCAACTAAAATAAGTGTGTTTAAAGTCATTTCTGTGCCTGAAATTGGTCAAAATTGAAGATTTTGAGTAGGCAAAACTGTAAAAATGACGATTTTGGTCACTTTGAGGGTTTAAAAAGTGGTTATTCAACATGAGGCCCGATCCAAATGAGATTTTGAATCATTTTTGATAGAGTCCAAAACAATCAATTTTCTGATGAAAAACGATGACCCCGGACCAGTCGAACGTTGATAAAATGGTCAATATTGATGAAATTTTAACATTTAATCTTTTGACTTTAAATGAGGGTTGGATGTGAAATATTACTTTTTCAACTAAAATTAGTGTGTTTAAAGTCATTTCTGTACCTGAAATTTGTCAAAATTGAAGCTTTTGAGTAAGCAAAACTCTGTAAAAAATGGCAATTTTGGTCACTGTGAGGGTTTAAAAAGTGGTTATTCAACATGAGGCCCGATCCAAATGAAATTTTGAATCATTTTTGGTAGAGTCCAAAAAATCAATTTTCTGATGAAAAACGATGACTCCGGACCAGTCGAACGTTAAAGAAATGGTCAATATTGATGAAATTTTAACATTTAATCTTTTGACTTTAAATGACGGTTGGGTGTGAATTATTACTTTTTCAACTAAAATAAGTGTGTTTAAAGTCATTTCTGTGCCTGAAATTGGTCAAAATTGAAGATTTTGAGTAAGCAAAACTCTGTAAAAATGGCGATTTTGGTCACTTTGAGGGTTTAAAAAGTGGTTATTCAACATGAGGCCCAATCCAAATGACATTTTGAATAATTTTTGGTAGAGTCCAAAAAATCAATTTTCTGATGAAAAAAGATGACTCCGGACCAGTCGAACGTTGAAAAAATGGTCAATATTGATGAAATTTTCACATTTAATCTTTTGACTTTAAATGACGGTTGGATGTGAATTATTACTTTTTCAACTAAAATAAGTGTGTTTAAAGTCATTTCTGTGCCTGAAATTGGTAAAAAGTGAAGATTTTGAGTAAGCAAAACTCTGTAAAAATGGTGATTTTGGTCACTTTGAGGGTTTAAAAAGTGGTTATTCAACATTAGGCCCAATCCAAATGACATTTTAAATCATTTTTGGTAGAGTCCAAAAAATCTATTTTCTGATGAAAAACGATGACCCCGGACCAGTCGAACGTTGAAAAAATGGTCAATATTGATGAAATTTTAAAATTTTATCTTTTGACTTTAAATGATGGTTGGATGTGAATTAATACTTTTTCAACTAAAATAAGTGTGTTTAAAGTCATTTCTGTGCCTGAAACATTGGTCAAAATTGAAGCTTTTGAGTAAGCAAAACTCTGTAAAAAATGGCAATTTTGGTCACTGTGAGGGTTTAAAAAGTGGTTATTCAACATGAGACCCGATCCAAAAGACATTTTGAATCATTTTTGGTAGAGTCCAAAAAATCAATTTTCTGATGAAAAACGATGACTCCGGACCAGTCGAATGTTGAAAAAATGGTCAATATTGATGACATTTTAACATTTAATCTTTTGACTTTAAATGACGGTTGGATGTGAATTATTACTTTTTCAACTAAAATAAGTGTGTTTAAAGTCATTTCTGTGCCTGAAATTGGTCAAAATTGGAGATTTTGAGTAAGCAAAACTCTGTAAAAATGGTGATTTTGGTCACTTTGAGGGTTTAAAAAGTGGTTATTCAACATGAGGCCCAATCCAAATGACATTTTGAATCATTTTTGGTAGAGTCCAAAAAATCAATTTTCTGATGAAAAACGATGACTCCGGACCAGCCGAACGTTGAAAAAATGGTCAATATTGATGAAATTTTCACATTTAATCTTTTGACTTATAATGACGGTTGGATGTGAATTATTACTTTTCCACTAAAATAAGTGTGTTTAAAGTCATTTCTGTGCCTGAAATTGGTCAAAATTGGGGATTTTGAATAAGAAAAACTCTGTAAAAATGGCAATTTTGGTCACTGTGAGGGTTTAAAAAGTGGTTATTCAACATGAGGCCCGATCCAAATGAAATTTTGAATCATTTTTGGTAGAGTCCAAAAAATCAATTTTCTGATGAAAAACGATGACTCCGGACCAGTCGAACGTTAAAAAAATGGTCAATATTGATGAAATTTTAACATTTAATCTTTTGACTTTAAATGACGGTTGGGTGTGAATTATTACTTTTTCAACTAAAATAAGTGTGTTTAAAGTCATTTCTGTGCCTGAAATTGGTCAAAATTGAAGATTTTGAGTAAGCAAAACTCTGTAAAAATGGTGATTTTGGTCACTTTGAGGGTTTAAAAAGTGGTTATTCAACATGAGGCCCAATCCAAATGACATTTTGAATCATTTTTGGTAGAGTCCAAAAAATCAATTTTCTGATGAAAAACGATGACTCCGGACCAGTCGAACTTTGAAAAAATGGTCAATATTGATGAAATTTTAACATTTAATCTTTTGACTTTAAATGACGGTTGGATGTGAATTATTACTTTTTCAACTAAAATAAGTGTGTTTAAAGTCATTTCTGTCCCTGAAATTGGTCAAAATTGAAGATTTTGAGTAAGCAAAATTCTGTAAAAATGGCAATTATGGTCACTGTGAGGGTTTAAAAAGTGGTTATTCAACATGAGGCCCGATCCAAATGAAATTTTGAATCATTTTTGGTAGAGTCCAAAAAATCACTTTTCTGATGAAAAACGATGACCCCGGACCAGTCGAACGTTCCAAAAATGGTCAGTATTGATGACATTTCAACATTTAATCTTTTGACTTTAAATGTCGGTTGGATGTGAATTATTATTTTTTCAACTAAAATAAGTGTGTTTAAAGTCATTTCTGTGCCTGAAATTGGTCAAAATTGAAGATTTTGAGAAAGCAAAACTCTGTAAAAATGGCAATTTTGGTCACTGTGAGGGTTTAAAAAGGGGTTATTCAACATGAGGCCCGATCCAAATGACATTTCGAATCATTTTTGGTAGAGTCCAAAAAATCAATTTTCTGATGAAAAACGATGACCCCGGGGACCAGTTGAACGTTGAAGAAATGGTCAATATTGATGAAATTTTAACATTTAATCTTTTGACTTTAAATTATGGTTGGATGTGAATTAATACTTTTTCAACTAAAATAAGTGTGTTTAAAGTCATTTCTGTGCCTGAAAGATTGGTCAAAATTGAAGCTTTTGAGTAAGCAAAACTCTGTAAAAAACTGGCAATTTTGGTCACTGTGAGGGTTTAAAAAGTGGTTATTCAACATGAGACCAGATCCAAAAGACATTTTGAATCATTTTTGGTAGAGTCCAAAAAATCAATTTTCTGATGAAAAACGATGACTCCGGACCAGTCGAACGTTGAAAAAATTGGTCAATATTGATGAAATTTTAACATTTAATCTTTTGACTTTAAATGATGGTTGGATGTGAATTATTACTTTTTCAACTAAATAAGTGTGTTTAAAGTCATTTCTGTGCCTGAAATTTGTCAAAATTGAAGATTTTGAGTAAGCAAAACTCTGTAAGAATAGCGATTTTGGTCACTGTGAGGGTTTAAAAAGTGGTTATTCAACATGAGGCCCGATCCAAATGACATTTTGAATCATTTTTGGTAGAGTCCAAAAAATCAATTTTCTGATGAAAAACGATGACTCCGGACCAGTCGAATGTTGAAAAAATGGTCAATATTGATGACATTTTAACATTTAATCTTTTGACTTTAAATGACGGTTGGATGTGAATTATTACTTTTTCAACTAAAATAAGTGTGTTTAAAGTCATTTCTGTGCCTGAAATTGGTCAAAATTGGAGATTTTGAGTAAGCAAAACTTTGTAAAAATGGTGATTTTGGTCACTTTGAGGGTTTAAAAAGTGGTTATTCAACATGAGGCCCAATCCAAATGACATTTTGAATCATTTTTGGTAGAGTCCAAAAAATCAATTTTCTGATGAAAAACGATGACTCCGGACCAGTCGAACGTTGAAAAAATGGTCAATATTGATGAAATTTTCACATTTAATCTTTTGACTTTAAATGACGGTTGGATGTGAATTATTACTTTTCCACTAAAATAAGTGTGTTTAAAGTCATTTCTGTGCCTGAAATTGGTCAAAATTGGGGATTTTGAATAAGAAAAACTCTGTAAAAATGGCAATTTTGGTCACTGTGAGGGTTTAAAAAGTGGTTATTCAACATGAGGCCCGATCCAAATGAAATTTTGAATCATTTTTGGTAGAGTCCAAAAAATCAATTTTCTGATGAAAAACGATGACTCCGGACCAGTCGAACGTTAAAAAAATGGTCAATATTGATGAAATTTTAACATTTAATCTTTTGACTTTAAATGACGGTTGGGTGTGAATTATTACTTTTTCAACTAAAATAAGTGTGTTTAAAGTCATTTCTGTGCCTGAAATTGGTCAAAATTGAAGATTTTGAGTAAGCAAAACTCTGTAAAAATGGTGATTTTGGTCACTTTGAGGGTTTAAAAAGTGGTTATTCAACATGAGGCCCAATCCAAATGACATTTTGAATCATTTTTGGTAGAGTCCAAAAAATCAATTTTCTGATGAAAAACGATGACTCCGGACCAGTCGAACTTTGAAAAAATGGTCAATATTGATGAAATTTTAACATTTAATCTTTTGACTTTAAATGACGGTTGGATGTGAATTATTACTTTTTCAACTAAAATAAGTGTGTTTAAAGTCATTTCTGTCCCTGAAATTGGTCAAAATTGAAGATTTTGAGTAAGCAAAATTCTGTAAAAATGGCAATTATGGTCACTGTGAGGGTTTAAAAAGTGGTTATTCAACATGAGGCCCGATCCAAATGAAATTTTGAATCATTTTTGGTAGAGTCCAAAAAATCACTTTTCTGATGAAAAACGATGACCCCGGACCAGTCGAACGTTCCAAAAATGGTCAGTATTGATGACATTTCAACATTTAATCTTTTGACTTTAAATGTCGGTTGGATGTGAATTATTATTTTTTCAACTAAAATAAGTGTGTTTAAAGTCATTTCTGTGCCTGAAATTGGTCAAAATTGAAGATTTTGAGAAAGCAAAACTGTAAAAATGGCAATTTTGGTCACTGTGAGGGTTTAAAAAGGGGTTATTCAACATGAGGCCCGATCCAAATGACATTTCGAATCATTTTTGGTAGAGTCCAAAAAATCCATTTTCTGATGAAAAACGATGACCCCGGACCAGTTGAACGTTGAAGAAATGGTCAATATTGATGAAATTTTAACATTTAATCTTTTGACTTTAAATTAGGGTTGGATGTGAATTAATACTTTTTCAACTAAAATAAGTGTGTTTAAAGTCATTTCTGTGCCTGAAAGATTGGTCAAAATTGAAGCTTTTGAGTAAGCAAAACTCTGTAAAAAACTGGCAATTTTGGTCACTGTGAGGGTTTAAAAAGTGGTTATTCAACATGAGACCAGATCCAAAAGACATTTTGAATCATTTTTGGTAGAGTCCAAAAAATCAATTTTCTGATGAAAAACGATGACTCCGGACCAGTCGAACGTTGAAAAAATTGGTCAATATTGATGAAATTTTAACATTTAATCTTTTGACTTTAAATGATGGTTGGATGTGAATTATTACTTTTTCAACTAAATAAGTGTGTTTAAAGTCATTTCTGTGCCTGAAATTTGTCAAAATTGAAGATTTTGAGTAAGCAAAACTCTGTAAGAATAGCGATTTTGGTCACTGTGAGGGTTTAAAAAGTGGTTATTCAACATGAGGCCCGATCCAAATGACATTTTGAATAATTTTTGGTAGAGTCCAAAAAATCAATTTTCTGATGAAAAACGATGACCCCGGACCAGTCGAACGTTGAAAAAATGGTCAATATTGATGAAATTTTAACATTTAATCTTTTGACTTTAAATGATGGTTGGATGTGAATTAATACTTTTTCAACTAAAATAAGTGTGTTTAAAGTCATCCCTGTGCCTGAAACATTGTTCAAAATTGAAGCTTTTGAGTAAGCAAAACTCTGTAAAAAATGGCAATTTTGGTCACTGTGAGGGTTTAAAAAGTGGTTATTCAACATGAGACCCGATCCAAAAGACATTTTGAATCATTTTTGGTAGAGTCCAAAAAATCAATTTTCTGATGAAAAACGATGACTCTGGACGAACGTTGAAAAAATGGTCAATATTGATGAAATTTTAACATTTAATCTTTTTACTTTAAATGACGGTTGGGTGGGAATTATTACTTTTTCAACTAAAATAAGTGTGTTAAAGTCATTTCTGTGCCTGAAATTGGTCAAAATTGGAGATTTTGAGTAAGCAAAACTCTGTAAAAATGGCAATTTTGGTCACTGTGAGGGTTTAAAATGTGGTTATTCAACATGAGGCCCGATCTAAATGAAATTTTGAATAATTTTTGGTAGAGTCCAAAAAATCAATTTTCTGATGAAAAACGATGACTCTGGACGAACGTTGAAAAAATGGTCAATATTGATGAAATTTTAACATTTAATCTTTTTACTTTAAATGACGGTTGGGTGGGAATTATTACTTTTTCAACTAAAATAAGTGTGTTAAAGTCATTTCTGTGCCTGAAATTGGTCAAAATTGAAGATTTTGAGTAGGCAAAACTGTAAAAATGACGATTTTGGTCACTTTGAGGGTATAAAAAGTGGTTATTCAACATGAGGCCCAATCCAAATGACATTTTGAATCATTTTTGGTAGAGTCCAAAAAAATCACTTTTCTGATGAAAAACGATGACCCCGGACCAGTCGAACGTTCCAAAAATGGTCAGTATTGATGATAGTTTAACATTTAATCTTTTGACTTTAAATGACGGTTGGATGTGAATTATTACTTTTTCAACTAAAATAAGTGTGTTTAAAGTCATTTCTGTGCCTGAAATTGGTCAAAATTGAAGATTTTGATTGAGCAAAACTCTGTAAAAATGGCAATTTTGGTCACTGTGAGGGTTTAAAAAGTGGTTATTCAACACGAGGCCCGATCCAAATGAGATTTTGAATCATTTTTGGTAGAGTCCAAAACAATCAATTTTCTGATGAAAAACGATGACCCCGGACCAGTCGAACGTTAAAAAAATGGTCAATATTGATGAAATTTTAACATTTAATCTTTTGACTTTAAATGATGGTCGGATGTGAAATATTACTTTTTCAACTAAAATTAGTGTGTTTAAAGTCATTTCTGTACCTGAAATTTGTCAAAATTGAAGCTTTTGAGTAAGCAAAACTCTGTAAAAAATGGCAATTTTGGTCACTGTGAGGGTTTAAAAAGTGGTTATTCAACATGAGACCCGATCCAAAAGACATTTGGAATCATTTTTGGTAAAGTCCAAAAAATCAATTTTCTGATGAAAAAGGATGACTCCGGACCTGTCGAACGTTGAAAAAATGGTCAATATTGATGAAATTTTAAAATTTAATCTTTTGACTTTAAATGATGGTTGGATGTGAATTAATACTTTTTCAACTAAAATAAGTGTGTTTAAAGTCATTTCTGTGCCTGAAACATTGGTCAAAATTGAAGCTTTTGAGTAAGCAAAACTCTGTAAAAATGGCAATTTTGGTCACTGTGAGGGTTTAAAAAGTGGTTATTCAACATGAGACCCGATCCAAAAGACATTTTGAATCATTTTTGGTAGAGTCCAAAAAATCAATTTTCTGATGAAAAACGATGACTCCGGACCAGTCGAACGTGAAAAAAAATGGTCAATATTGATGAAATTTTAACATTTAATCTTTTGACTTTAAATGACGGTTGGGTGTGAATTATTACTTTTTCAACTAAAATAAGTGTGTTTAAAGTCATTTCTGTGCCTGAAATTGGTCAAAATGTGAAGATTTTGAGTAAGCAAAACTCTGTAAAAATGGCGATTTTGGTCACTTTGAGGGTTTAAAAAGTGGTTATTCAACATGAGGCCCAATCCAAATGACATTTTGAATCATTTTTGGTAGAGTCCAAAAAATCAATTTTCTCATGAAAAAAGATGACTCCGGACCAGTCGAACGTTGAAAAAATGGTCAATATTGATGAAATTTTCACATTTAATCTTTTGACTTTAAATGATGGTTGGATGTGAATTAATACTTTTTCAACTAAAATAAGTGTGTTTAAAGTCATTTCTGTGCCTGAAACATTGGTCAAAATTGAAGCTTTTGAGTAAGCAAAACTCTGTAAAAATGGCAATTTTGGTCACTGTGAGGGTTTAAAAAGTGGTTATTCAACATGAGACCCGATCCAAAAGACATTTTGAATCATTTTTGGTAAAGTCCAAAAAATCAATTTTCTGATGAAAAACGATGACTCCGGACCAGTCGAACGTTAAAAAAATGGTCAATATTGATGAAATTTTAACATTTAATCTTTTGACTTTAAATGACGGTTGGGTGTGAATTATTACTTTTTCAACTAAAATAAGTGTGTTTAAAGTCATTTCTGTGCCTGAAATTGGTCAAAATTGAAGATTTTGAGTAAGCAAAACTCTGTAAAAATGGCCATTTTGGTCACTTTGAGGGTTTAAAAAGTGGTTATTCAACATGAGGCCCAATCCAAATGACATTTTGAAAAATTTTTGGTAGAGTCCAAAAAATCAATTTTCTGATGAAAAACGATGACTCCGGACCAGTCGAACGTTAAAAAAATGGTCAATATTGATGAAATTTTAACATTTAATCTTTTGACTTTAAATGACGGTTGGGTGTGAATTATTACTTTTTCAACTAAAATAAGTGTGTTTAAAGTCATTTCTGTGCCTGAAATTGGTCAAAATTGAAGATTTTGAGTAAGCAAAACTCTGTAAAAATGGTGATTTTGGTCACTTTGAGGGTTTAAAAAGTGGTTATTCAACATGAGGCCCAATCCAAATGACATTTTGAATAATTTTTGGTAGAGTCCAAAAAATTCAATTTTCTGATGAAAAAAGATGACTCCGGACCAGTCGAACGTTGAAAAAATGGTCAATATTGATGAAATTTTCACTTTTAATCTTTTGACTTTAAATGACGGTTGGATGTGAATTATTACTTTTTCAACTAAAATAAGTGTGTTTAAAGTCATTTCTGTGCCTGAAATTGGTAAAAAGAGAAGATTTTGAGTAAGCAAAACTCTGTAAAAATGGTGATTTTGGTCACTTTGAGGGTTTAAAAAGTGGTTATTCAACATTAGGCCCAATCCAAATGACATTTTAAATCATTTTTGGTAGAGTCCAAAAAATCTATTTTCTGATGAAAAACGATGA
This sequence comes from Lissotriton vulgaris, assembly GCF_964263255.1. Taxonomy (NCBI): domain Eukaryota; kingdom Metazoa; phylum Chordata; class Amphibia; order Caudata; family Salamandridae; genus Lissotriton; species Lissotriton vulgaris. The sequence continues at coordinate 835,109,887 of NC_141696.1, read as the reverse complement.
CCCCGGACCAGTCGAACGTTGAAAAAATGGTCAATATTGATGAAATTTTAAAATTTAATCTTTTGACTTTAAATGATGGTTGGATGTGAATTAATACTTTTTCAACTAAAATAAGTGTGTTTAAAGTCATTTCTGTGCCTGAAACATTGGTCAAAATTGAAGCTTTTGAGTAAGCAAAACTCTGTAAAAAATGGCAATTTTGGTCACTGTGAGGGTTTAAAAAGTGGTTATTCAACATGAGACCCGATCCAAAAGAATCATTTTTGGTAGAGTCCAAAAAATCAGTTTTCTGATGAAAAACGATGACTCCGGACCAGTCGAACGTTGAAAAAATGGTCAATATTGATGACATTTTAACATTTAATCTTTTGACTTTAAATGACGGTTGGATGTGAATTATTACTTTTTCAACTAAAATAAGTGTGTTTAAAGTCATTTCTGTGCCTGAAATTGGTCAAAATTGGAGATTTTGAGTAAGCAAAACTCTGTAAAAATGGTGATTTTGGTCACTTTGAGGGTTTAAAAAGTGGTTATTCAACATGAGGCCCAATCCAAATGACATTTTGAATCATTTTTGGTAGAGTCCAAAAAATCAATTTTCTGATGAAAAACGATGACTCCGGACCAGTCGAACGTTGAAAAAATGGTCAATATTGATGAAATTTTCACATTTAATCTTTTGACTTTAAATGACGGTTGGATGTGAATTATTACTTTTCCACTAAAATAAGTGTGTTTAAAGTCATTTCTGTGCCTGAAATTGGTCAAAATTGGGGATTTTGAATAAGAAAAACTCTGTAAAAATGGCAATTTTGGTCACTGTGATGGTTTAAAAAGTGGTTATTCAACATGAGGCCCGATCCAAATGAAATTTTGAATCATTTTTGGTAGAGTCCAAAAAATCAATTTTCTGATGAAAAACGATGACTCCGGACCAGTCGAACGTTAAAAAAATGGTCAATATTGATGACATTTTAACATTTAATCTTTTGACTTTAAATGACGGTTGGGTGTGAATTATTACTTTTTCAACTAAAATAAATGTGTTTAAAGTCATTTCTGTGCCTGAAATTGGTCAAAATTGAAGATTTTGAGTAAGCAAAACTCTGTAAAAATGGCGATTTTGGTCACTTTGAGGGTTTAAAAAAAGGTTATTCAACATGAGGCCCAATCCAAATGACATTTTGAATAATTTTTGGTAGAGTCCAAAAAATCAATTTTCTGATGAAAAAAGATGACTCCGGACCAGTCGAACGTTGAAAAAATGGTCAATATGGATGAAATTTTCACATTTAATCTTTTGACTTTAAATGACGGTTGGATGTGAATTATTACTTTTTCAACTAAAATAAGTGTGTTTAAAGTCATTTCTGTGCCTGAAATTGGTAAAAAGTGAAGATTTTGAGTAAGCAAAACTCTGTAAAAATTGTGATTTTGGTCACTTTGAGGGTTTAAAAAGTGGTTATTCAACATGAGGCCCAATCCAAATGACATTTTAAATCATTTTTGGTAGAGTCCAAAAAATCTATTTTCTGATGAAAAACGATGACCCCGGACCAGTCGAACGTTGAAAAAATGGTCAATATTGATGAAATTTTAAAATTTAATCTTTTGACTTTAAATGATGGTTGGATGTGAATTAATACTTTTTCAACTAAAATAAGTGTGTTTAAAGTCATTTCTGTGCCTGAAACATTGGTCAAAATTGAAGCTTTTGAGTAAGCAAAACTCTGTAAAAAATGGCAATTTTGGTCACTGTGAGGGTTTAAAAAGTGGTTATTCAACATGAGACCCGATCCAAAAGACATTTTGAATCATTTTTGGTAGAGTCCAAAAAATCAATTTTCTGATGAAAAACGATGACTCCGGACCAGTCGAACGTTGAAAAAATGGCCAATATTGATGACATTTTAACAGTTAATCTTTTGACTTTAAATGACGGTTGGATGTCAATTATTACTTTTTCAACTAAAATAAGTGTGTTTAAAGTCATTTCTGTGCCTGAAATTGGTCAAAATTGGAGATTTTGAGTAAGCAAAACTCTGTAAAAATGGTGATTTTGGTCACTTTGAGGGTTTAAAAAGTGGTTATTCAACATGAGGCCCAAGCCAAATGACATTTTGAATCATTTTTGGTAGAGTCCAAAAAATCAATTTTCTGATGAAAAACGATGACTCCGGACCAGTCGAACGTTGAAAAAATGGTCAATATTGATGAAATTTTAACATTTAATCTTTTGACTTTAAATGACGGTTGGATGTGAATTATTACTTTTTCAACTAAAATAAGTGTGTTTAAAGTCATTTCTGTGCCTGAAATTGGTCAAAATTGAAGATTTTGAGAAACAAAATTCTGTAAAAATGGCAATTATGGTCACTGTGAGGGTTTAAAAAGTGGTTATTCAACATGAGGCCCGATCCAAATGAAATTTTGAATCATTTTTGGTAGAGTCCAAAAAATCACTTTTCTGATGAAAAACGATGACCCCGGACCAGTCGAACGTTCCAAAAATGGTCAGTATTGATGACATTTCAACATTTAATCTTTTGAATTTAAATGACGGTTGGATGTGAATTATTACTTTTTCAACTAAAATAAGTGTGTTTAAAGTCATTTCTGTGCCTGAAATTGGTCAAAATTGAAGATTTTGAGTAAGCAAAACTCTGTAAAAATGGCCATTTTGGTCACTTTGAGGGTTTAAAAAGTGGTTATTCAACATGAGGCCCAATCCAAATGACATTTTGAATAATTTTTGGTAGAGTCCAAAAAATCAATTTTCTGATGAAAAACGATGACTCCGGACCAGTCGAACGTTAAAAAAATGGTCAATATTGATGAAATTTTAACATTTAATCTTTTGACTTTAAATGACGGTTGGGTGTGAATTATTACTTTTTCAACTAAAATAAGTGTGTTTAAAGTAATTTCTGTGCCTGAAATTGGTCAAAATTGAAGATTTTGATTAAGCAAAACTCTGTAAAAATGGCAATTTTGGTCACTGTGAGGGTTTAAAAAGTGGTTATTCAACATGAGGCCCGATCCAAATGAGATTTTGAATCATTTTTGGTAGAGTCCAAAAAATCAATTTTCTGATGAAAAACGATGACCCCAGACCAGTCGAACGTTCCAAAAATCGTCAATATTGATGAAATTTTAACATTTAATCTTTTGACTTTAAATGTCGGTTGGATGTGAATTATTATTTTTTCAACTAAAATAAGTGTGTTTAAAGTCATTTCTGTGCCTGAAATTGGTCAAAATTGAAGATTTTGAGAAAGCAAAACTCTGTAAAAATGGCAATTTTGGTCACTGTGAGGGTTTAAAAAGGGGTTATTCAACATGAGGCCCGATCCAAATGACATTTCGAATCATTTTTGGTAGAGTCCAAAAAATCCATTTTCTGATGAAAAACGATGACCCCGGACCAGTTGAACGTTGAAGAAATGGTCAATATTGATGAAATTTTCACATTTAATCTTTTGACTTTAAATGACGGTTGGATGTGAATTATTACTTTTTCAACTAAAATAAGTGTGTTTAAAGTCATTTCTGTGCCTGAAATTGGTAAAAAGTGAAGATTTTGAGTAAGCAAAACTCTGTAAAAATGGTGATTTTGGTCACTTTGAGGGTTTAAAAAGTGGTTATTCAACATGAGGCCCAATCCAAATGACATTTTAAATCATTTTTGGTAGAGTCCAAAAAATCTATTTTCTGATGAAAAACGATGACCCCGGACCAGTCGAACGTTGAAAAAATGGTCAATATTGATGAAATTTTAACAGTTAATCTTTTGACTTTAAATGACGGTTGGATGTCAATTATTACTTTTTCAACTAAAATAAGTGTGTTTAAAGTAATTTCTGTGCCTGAAATTGGTCAAAATTGAAGATTTTGATTAAGCAAAACTCTGTAAAAATGGCAATTTTGGTCACTGTGAGGGTTTAAAAAGTGGTTATTCAACATGAGGCCCGATCCAAATGAGATTTTGAATCATTTTTGGTAGAGTCCAAAAAATCAATTTTCTGATGAAAAACGATGACCCCAGACCAGTCGAACGTTCCAAAAATCGTCAATATTGATGAAATTTTAACATTTAATCTTTTGACTTTAAATGTCCGTTGGATGTGAATTATTATTTTTTCAACTAAAATAAGTGTGTTTAAAGTCATTTCTGTGCCTGAAATTGGTCAAAATTGAAGATTTTGAGAAAGCAAAACTCTGTAAAAATGGCAATTTTGGTCACTGTGAGGGTTTAAAAAGGGGTTATTCAACATGAGGCCCGATCCAAATGACATTTCGAATCATTTTTGGTAGAGTCCAAAAAATCCATTTTCTGATGAAAAACGATGACCCCGGACCAGTTGAACGTTGAAGAAATGGTCAATATTGATGAAATTTTAACATTTAATCTGTTGACTTTAAATTATTGTTGGATGTGAATTAATACTTTTTCAACTAAAATAAGTGTGTTTAAAGTCATTTCTGTGCCTGAAATTGGTAAAAATTGAAGATTTTGAGTAAGCAAAACTCTGTAAAAATGGTGATTTTGGTCACTTTGAGGGTTTAAAAAGTGGTTATTCAACATGAGGCCCAATCCAAATGACATTTTAAATCATTTTTGGTAGAGTCCAAAAAATCTATTTTCTGATGAAAAACGATGACCCCGGACCAGTCGAACGTTGAAAAAATGGTCAATATTGATGAAATTTTAAAATTTAATCTTTTGACTTTAAATGATGGTTGGATGTGAATTAATACTTTTTCAACTAAAATAAGTGTGTTTAAAGTCATTTCTGTGCCTGAAACATTGGTCAAAATTGAAGCTTTTGAGTAAGCAAAACTCTGTAAAAGTGGCAATTTTGGTCACTGTGAGGGTTTAAAAAGTGGTTATTCAACATGAGACCCGATCCAAAAGACATTTTGAATCATTTTTGGTAGAGTCCAAAAAATCAATTTTCTGATGAAAAACGATGACTCCGGACCAGTCGAACGTTAAAAAAATGGTCAATATTGATGAAATTTTAACATTTAATCTTTTGACTTTAAATGACGGTTGGGTGTGAATTATTACTTTTTCAACTAAAATAAGTGTGTTTAAAGTCATTTCTGTGCCTGAAATTGGTCAAAATTGAAGATTTTGAGTAAGCAAAACTCTGTAAAAATGGCGATTTTGGTCACTTTGAGGGTTTAAAAAGTGGTTATTCAACATGAGGCCCAATCCAAATGACATTTTGAATCATTTTTGGTAGAGTCCAAAAAATCAATTTTCTCATGAAAAAAGATGACTCCGGACCAGTCGAACGTTGAAAAAATGGTCAATATTGATGAAATTTTCACATTTAATCTTTTGACTTTAATTGACGGTTGGATGTGAATTATTACTTTTTCAACTAAAATAAGTGTGTTTAAAGTCATTTCTGTGCCTGAAATTGGTCAAAATTGAAGATTTTGAGTAAGCAAAACTCTGTAAAAATGGCGATTTTGGTCACTTTGAGGGTTTAAAAAGTGGTTATTCAACATGAGGCCCAATCCAAATGACATTTTGAATCATTTTTGGTAGAGTCCAAAAAATCAATTTTCTGATGAAAAACGATGACTCCGGACCAGTCGAACTTTGAAAAAATGGTCAATATTGATGAAATTTTAACATTTAATCTTTTGACTTTAAATGACGGTTGGATGTGAATTATTACTTTTTCAACTAAAATAAGTGTGTTTAAAGTCATTTCTGTCCCTGAAATTGGTCAAAATTGAAGATTTTGAGTAAGCAAAATTCTGTAAAAATGGCAATTATGGTCACTGTGAGGGTTTAAAAAGTGGTTATTCAACATGAGGCCCGATCCAAATGAAATTTTGAATCATTTTTGGTAGAGTCCAAAAAATCACTTTTCTGATGAAAAACGATGACCCCGGACCAGTCGAACGTTCCAAAAATGGTCAGTATTGATGACATTTCAACATTTAATCTTTTGACTTTAAATGTCGGTTGGATGTGAATTATTATTTTTTCAACTAAAATAAGTGTGTTTAAAGTCATTTCTGTGCCTGAAATTGGTCAAAATTGAAGATTTTGAGAAAGCAAAACTCTGTAAAAATGGCAATTTTGGTCACTGTGAGGGTTTAAAAAGGGGTTATTCAACATGAGGCCCGATCCAAATGACATTTCGAATCATTTTTGGTAGAGTCCAAAAAATCAATTTTCTGATGAAAAACGATGACCCCGGGGACCAGTTGAACGTTGAAGAAATGGTCAATATTGATGAAATTTTAACATTTAATCTTTTGACTTTAAATTATGGTTGGATGTGAATTAATACTTTTTCAACTAAAATAAGTGTGTTTAAAGTCATTTCTGTGCCTGAAAGATTGGTCAAAATTGAAGCTTTTGAGTAAGCAAAACTCTGTAAAAAACTGGCAATTTTGGTCACTGTGAGGGTTTAAAAAGTGGTTATTCAACATGAGACCAGATCCAAAAGACATTTTGAATCATTTTTGGTAGAGTCCAAAAAATCAATTTTCTGATGAAAAACGATGACTCCGGACCAGTCGAACGTTGAAAAAATTGGTCAATATTGATGAAATTTTAACATTTAATCTTTTGACTTTAAATGATGGTTGGATGTGAATTATTACTTTTTCAACTAAATAAGTGTGTTTAAAGTCATTTCTGTGCCTGAAATTTGTCAAAATTGAAGATTTTGAGTAAGCAAAACTCTGTAAGAATAGCGATTTTGGTCACTGTGAGGGTTTAAAAAGTGGTTATTCAACATGAGGCCCGATCCAAATGACATTTTGAATCATTTTTGGTAGAGTCCAAAAAATCAATTTTCTGATGAAAAACGATGACTCCGGACCAGTCGAATGTTGAAAAAATGGTCAATATTGATGACATTTTAACATTTAATCTTTTGACTTTAAATGACGGTTGGATGTGAATTATTACTTTTTCAACTAAAATAAGTGTGTTTAAAGTCATTTCTGTGCCTGAAATTGGTCAAAATTGGAGATTTTGAGTAAGCAAAACTTTGTAAAAATGGTGATTTTGGTCACTTTGAGGGTTTAAAAAGTGGTTATTCAACATGAGGCCCAATCCAAATGACATTTTGAATCATTTTTGGTAGAGTCCAAAAAATCAATTTTCTGATGAAAAACGATGACTCCGGACCAGTCGAACGTTGAAAAAATGGTCAATATTGATGAAATTTTCACATTTAATCTTTTGACTTTAAATGACGGTTGGATGTGAATTATTACTTTTCCACTAAAATAAGTGTGTTTAAAGTCATTTCTGTGCCTGAAATTGGTCAAAATTGGGGATTTTGAATAAGAAAAACTCTGTAAAAATGGCAATTTTGGTCACTGTGAGGGTTTAAAAAGTGGTTATTCAACATGAGGCCCGATCCAAATGAAATTTTGAATCATTTTTGGTAGAGTCCAAAAAATCAATTTTCTGATGAAAAACGATGACTCCGGACCAGTCGAACGTTAAAAAAATGGTCAATATTGATGAAATTTTAACATTTAATCTTTTGACTTTAAATGACGGTTGGGTGTGAATTATTACTTTTTCAACTAAAATAAGTGTGTTTAAAGTCATTTCTGTGCCTGAAATTGGTCAAAATTGAAGATTTTGAGTAAGCAAAACTCTGTAAAAATGGTGATTTTGGTCACTTTGAGGGTTTAAAAAGTGGTTATTCAACATGAGGCCCAATCCAAATGACATTTTGAATCATTTTTGGTAGAGTCCAAAAAATCAATTTTCTGATGAAAAACGATGACTCCGGACCAGTCGAACTTTGAAAAAATGGTCAATATTGATGAAATTTTAACATTTAATCTTTTGACTTTAAATGACGGTTGGATGTGAATTATTACTTTTTCAACTAAAATAAGTGTGTTTAAAGTCATTTCTGTCCCTGAAATTGGTCAAAATTGAAGATTTTGAGTAAGCAAAATTCTGTAAAAATGGCAATTATGGTCACTGTGAGGGTTTAAAAAGTGGTTATTCAACATGAGGCCCGATCCAAATGAAATTTTGAATCATTTTTGGTAGAGTCCAAAAAATCACTTTTCTGATGAAAAACGATGACCCCGGACCAGTCGAACGTTCCAAAAATGGTCAGTATTGATGACATTTCAACATTTAATCTTTTGACTTTAAATGTCGGTTGGATGTGAATTATTATTTTTTCAACTAAAATAAGTGTGTTTAAAGTCATTTCTGTGCCTGAAATTGGTCAAAATTGAAGATTTTGAGAAAGCAAAACTGTAAAAATGGCAATTTTGGTCACTGTGAGGGTTTAAAAAGGGGTTATTCAACATGAGGCCCGATCCAAATGACATTTCGAATCATTTTTGGTAGAGTCCAAAAAATCCATTTTCTGATGAAAAACGATGACCCCGGACCAGTTGAACGTTGAAGAAATGGTCAATATTGATGAAATTTTAACATTTAATCTTTTGACTTTAAATTAGGGTTGGATGTGAATTAATACTTTTTCAACTAAAATAAGTGTGTTTAAAGTCATTTCTGTGCCTGAAAGATTGGTCAAAATTGAAGCTTTTGAGTAAGCAAAACTCTGTAAAAAACTGGCAATTTTGGTCACTGTGAGGGTTTAAAAAGTGGTTATTCAACATGAGACCAGATCCAAAAGACATTTTGAATCATTTTTGGTAGAGTCCAAAAAATCAATTTTCTGATGAAAAACGATGACTCCGGACCAGTCGAACGTTGAAAAAATTGGTCAATATTGATGAAATTTTAACATTTAATCTTTTGACTTTAAATGATGGTTGGATGTGAATTATTACTTTTTCAACTAAATAAGTGTGTTTAAAGTCATTTCTGTGCCTGAAATTTGTCAAAATTGAAGATTTTGAGTAAGCAAAACTCTGTAAGAATAGCGATTTTGGTCACTGTGAGGGTTTAAAAAGTGGTTATTCAACATGAGGCCCGATCCAAATGACATTTTGAATAATTTTTGGTAGAGTCCAAAAAATCAATTTTCTGATGAAAAACGATGACCCCGGACCAGTCGAACGTTGAAAAAATGGTCAATATTGATGAAATTTTAACATTTAATCTTTTGACTTTAAATGATGGTTGGATGTGAATTAATACTTTTTCAACTAAAATAAGTGTGTTTAAAGTCATCCCTGTGCCTGAAACATTGTTCAAAATTGAAGCTTTTGAGTAAGCAAAACTCTGTAAAAAATGGCAATTTTGGTCACTGTGAGGGTTTAAAAAGTGGTTATTCAACATGAGACCCGATCCAAAAGACATTTTGAATCATTTTTGGTAGAGTCCAAAAAATCAATTTTCTGATGAAAAACGATGACTCTGGACGAACGTTGAAAAAATGGTCAATATTGATGAAATTTTAACATTTAATCTTTTTACTTTAAATGACGGTTGGGTGGGAATTATTACTTTTTCAACTAAAATAAGTGTGTTAAAGTCATTTCTGTGCCTGAAATTGGTCAAAATTGGAGATTTTGAGTAAGCAAAACTCTGTAAAAATGGCAATTTTGGTCACTGTGAGGGTTTAAAATGTGGTTATTCAACATGAGGCCCGATCTAAATGAAATTTTGAATAATTTTTGGTAGAGTCCAAAAATCAATTTTCTGATGAAAAACGATGACTCTGGACGAACGTTGAAAAAATGGTCAATATTGATGAAATTTTAACATTTAATCTTTTTACTTTAAATGACGGTTGGGTGGGAATTATTACTTTTTCAACTAAAATAAGTGTGTTAAAGTCATTTCTGTGCCTGAAATTGGTCAAAATTGAAGATTTTGAGTAGGCAAAACTGTAAAAATGACGATTTTGGTCACTTTGAGGGTATAAAAAGTGGTTATTCAACATGAGGCCCAATCCAAATGACATTTTGAATCATTTTTGGTAGAGTCCAAAAAAATCACTTTTCTGATGAAAAACGATGACCCCGGACCAGTCGAACGTTCCAAAAATGGTCAGTATTGATGATAGTTTAACATTTAATCTTTTGACTTTAAATGACGGTTGGATGTGAATTATTACTTTTTCAACTAAAATAAGTGTGTTTAAAGTCATTTCTGTGCCTGAAATTGGTCAAAATTGAAGATTTTGATTGAGCAAAACTCTGTAAAAATGGCAATTTTGGTCACTGTGAGGGTTTAAAAAGTGGTTATTCAACACGAGGCCCGATCCAAATGAGATTTTGAATCATTTTTGGTAGAGTCCAAAACAATCAATTTTCTGATGAAAAACGATGACCCCGGACCAGTCGAACGTTAAAAAAATGGTCAATATTGATGAAATTTTAACATTTAATCTTTTGACTTTAAATGATGGTCGGATGTGAAATATTACTTTTTCAACTAAAATTAGTGTGTTTAAAGTCATTTCTGTACCTGAAATTTGTCAAAATTGAAGCTTTTGAGTAAGCAAAACTCTGTAAAAAATGGCAATTTTGGTCACTGTGAGGGTTTAAAAAGTGGTTATTCAACATGAGACCCGATCCAAAAGACATTTGGAATCATTTTTGGTAAAGTCCAAAAAATCAATTTTCTGATGAAAAAGGATGACTCCGGACCTGTCGAACGTTGAAAAAATGGTCAATATTGATGAAATTTTAAAATTTAATCTTTTGACTTTAAATGATGGTTGGATGTGAATTAATACTTTTTCAACTAAAATAAGTGTGTTTAAAGTCATTTCTGTGCCTGAAACATTGGTCAAAATTGAAGCTTTTGAGTAAGCAAAACTCTGTAAAAATGGCAATTTTGGTCACTGTGAGGGTTTAAAAAGTGGTTATTCAACATGAGACCCGATCCAAAAGACATTTTGAATCATTTTTGGTAGAGTCCAAAAAATCAATTTTCTGATGAAAAACGATGACTCCGGACCAGTCGAACGTGAAAAAAAATGGTCAATATTGATGAAATTTTAACATTTAATCTTTTGACTTTAAATGACGGTTGGGTGTGAATTATTACTTTTTCAACTAAAATAAGTGTGTTTAAAGTCATTTCTGTGCCTGAAATTGGTCAAAATGTGAAGATTTTGAGTAAGCAAAACTCTGTAAAAATGGCGATTTTGGTCACTTTGAGGGTTTAAAAAGTGGTTATTCAACATGAGGCCCAATCCAAATGACATTTTGAATCATTTTTGGTAGAGTCCAAAAAATCAATTTTCTCATGAAAAAAGATGACTCCGGACCAGTCGAACGTTGAAAAAATGGTCAATATTGATGAAATTTTCACATTTAATCTTTTGACTTTAAATGATGGTTGGATGTGAATTAATACTTTTTCAACTAAAATAAGTGTGTTTAAAGTCATTTCTGTGCCTGAAACATTGGTCAAAATTGAAGCTTTTGAGTAAGCAAAACTCTGTAAAAATGGCAATTTTGGTCACTGTGAGGGTTTAAAAAGTGGTTATTCAACATGAGACCCGATCCAAAAGACATTTTGAATCATTTTTGGTAAAGTCCAAAAAATCAATTTTCTGATGAAAAACGATGACTCCGGACCAGTCGAACGTTAAAAAAATGGTCAATATTGATGAAATTTTAACATTTAATCTTTTGACTTTAAATGACGGTTGGGTGTGAATTATTACTTTTTCAACTAAAATAAGTGTGTTTAAAGTCATTTCTGTGCCTGAAATTGGTCAAAATTGAAGATTTTGAGTAAGCAAAACTCTGTAAAAATGGCCATTTTGGTCACTTTGAGGGTTTAAAAAGTGGTTATTCAACATGAGGCCCAATCCAAATGACATTTTGAAAAATTTTTGGTAGAGTCCAAAAAATCAATTTTCTGATGAAAAACGATGACTCCGGACCAGTCGAACGTTAAAAAAATGGTCAATATTGATGAAATTTTAACATTTAATCTTTTGACTTTAAATGACGGTTGGGTGTGAATTATTACTTTTTCAACTAAAATAAGTGTGTTTAAAGTCATTTCTGTGCCTGAAATTGGTCAAAATTGAAGATTTTGAGTAAGCAAAACTCTGTAAAAATGGTGATTTTGGTCACTTTGAGGGTTTAAAAAGTGGTTATTCAACATGAGGCCCAATCCAAATGACATTTTGAATAATTTTTGGTAGAGTCCAAAAAATTCAATTTTCTGATGAAAAAAGATGACTCCGGACCAGTCGAACGTTGAAAAAATGGTCAATATTGATGAAATTTTCACTTTTAATCTTTGACTTTAAATGACGGTTGGATGTGAATTATTACTTTTTCAACTAAAATAAGTGTGTTTAAAGTCATTTCTGTGCCTGAAATTGGTAAAAAGAGAAGATTTTGAGTAAGCAAAACTCTGTAAAAATGGTGATTTTGGTCACTTTGAGGGTTTAAAAAGTGGTTATTCAACATTAGGCCCAATCCAAATGACATTTTAATCATTTTGGTAGAGTCCAAAAAATCTATTTTCTGATGAAAAACGATGACCCCGGACCAGTCGAACGTTGAAAAAATGGTCAATATTGATGAAATTTAAAATTTAATCTTTTGACTTTAAATGATGGTTGGATGTGAATTAATACTTTTTCAACTAAAATAAGTGTGTTTAAAGTCATTTCTGTGCCTGAAACATTGGTCAAAATTGAAGCTTTTGAGTAAGCAAAACTCTGTAAAAAATGGCAATTTTGGTCACTGTGAGGGTTTAAAAAAGTGGTTATTCAACATGAGACCCGATCCAAAGAATCATTTTGGTAGAGTCCAAAAAATCAGTTTTCTGATGAAAAACGATGACTCCGGACCAGTCGAACGTTGAAAAAATGGTCAATATTGATGACATTTTAACATTTAATCTTTTGACTTTAAATGACGGTTGGATGTGAATTATTACTTTTTCAACTAAAATAAGTGTGTTTAAAGTCATTTCTGTGCCTGAAATTGGTCAAAATTGGAGATTTTGAGTAAGCAAAACTCTGTAAAAATGGTGATTTTGGTCACTTTGAGGGTTTAAAAAGTGGTTATTCAACATGAGGCCCAATCCAAATGACATTTTGAATCATTTTTGGTAGAGTCCAAAAAATCAATTTTCTGATGAAAACGATGACTCCGGACCAGTCGAACGTTTGAAAAAATGGTCAATATTGATGAAATTTTCACATTTAATCTTTTGACTTTAAATGACGGTTGGATGTGAATTATTACTTTTCCACTAAAATAAGTGTGTTTAAAGTCATTTCTGTGCCTGAAATTGGTCAAAATTGGGGATTTTGAATAAGAAAAACTCTGTAAAAATGGCAATTTTGGTCACTGTGATGGTTTAAAAAGTGGTTATTCAACATGAGGCCCGATCCAAATGAAATTTTGAATCATTTTTGGTAGAGTCCAAAAATCAATTTTCTGATGAAAAACGATGACTCCGGACCAGTCGAACGTTAAAAAAATGGTCAATATTGATGACATTTTAACATTTAATCTTTTGACTTTAAATGACGGTTGGGTGTGAATTATTACTTTTTCAACTAAAATAAATGTGTTTAAAGTCATTTCTGTGCCTGAAATTGGTCAAAATTGAAGATTTTGAGTAAGCAAAACTCTGTAAAAATGGCGATTTTGGTCACTTTGAGGGTTTAAAAAAAGGTTATTCAACATGAGGCCCAATCCAAATGACATTTTGAATAATTTTTGGTAGAGTCCAAAAAATCAATTTTCTGATGAAAAAAGATGACTCCGGACCAGTCGAACGTTGAAAAAATGGTCAATATGGATGAAATTTTCACATTTAATCTTTTGACTTTAAATGACGGTTGGATGTGAATTATTACTTTTTCAACTAAAATAAGTGTGTTTAAAGTCATTTCTGTGCCTGAAATTGGTAAAAAGTGAAGATTTTGAGTAAGCAAAACTCTGTAAAAATTGTGATTTTGGTCACTTTGAGGGTTTAAAAAGTGGTTATTCAACATGAGGCCCAATCCAAATGACATTTTAAATCATTTTGGTAGAGTCCAAAAAATCTATTTTCTGATGAAAAACGATGACCCCGGACCAGTCGAACGTTGAAAAAATGGTCAATATTGATGAAATTTTAAAATTTAATCTTTTGACTTTAAATGATGGTTGGATGTGAATTAATACTTTTTCAACTAAAATAAGTGTGTTTAAAGTCATTTCTGTGCCTGAAACATTGGTCAAAATTGAAGCTTTTGAGTAAGCAAAACTCTGTAAAAATGGCAATTTTGGTCACTGTGAGGGTTTTAAAAAGTGGTTATTCAACATGAGACCCGATCCAAAAGACATTTGAATCATTTTGGTAGAGTCCAAAAAATCAATTTCTGATGAAAAACGATGACTCCGGACCAGTCGAACGTTGAAAAAATGGCCAATATTGATGACATTTTAACAGTTAATCTTTTGACTTTAAATGACGGTTGGATGTCAATTATTACTTTTTCAACTAAAATAAGTGTGTTTAAAGTCATTTCTGTGCCTGAAATTGGGTCAAAATTGAGATTTTGAGTAAGCAAAACTCTGTAAAAATGGTGATTTTGGTCACTTTGAGGGTTTAAAAAGTGGTTATTCAACATGAGGCCCAAGCCAAATGACATTTTGAATCATTTTTGGTAGAGTCCAAAAAATCAATTTTCTGATGAAAAACGATGACTCCGGACCAGTCGAACGTTGAAAAAATGGTCAATATTGATGAAATTTTAACATTTAATCTTTTGACTTTAAATGACGGTTGGATGTGAATTATTACTTTTTCAACTAAAATAAGTGTGTTTAAAGTCATTTCTGTGCCTGAAATTGGTCAAAATTGAAGATTTTGAGAAACAAAATTCTGTAAAAATGGCAATTATGGTCACTGTGAGGGTTTAAAAAGTGGTTATTCAACATGAGGCCCGATCCAAATGAAATTTTGAATCATTTTTGGTAGAGTCCAAAAAATCACTTTTCTGATGAAAAACGATGACCCCGGACCAGTCGAACGTTCCAAAAATGGTCAGTATTGATGACATTTCAACATTTAATCTTTTGAATTTAAATGACGGTTGGATGTGAATTATTACTTTTTCAACTAAAATAAGTGTGTTTAAAGTCATTTCTGTGCCTGAAATTGGTCAAAATTGAAGATTTTGAGTAAGCAAAACTCTGTAAAAATGGCCATTTTGGTCACTTTGAGGGTTTAAAAAGTGGTTATTCAACATGAGGCCCAATCCAAATGACATTTTGAATAATTTTTGGTAGAGTCCAAAAAATCAATTTTCTGATGAAAAACGATGACTCCGGACCAGTCGAACGTTAAAAAAATGGTCAATATTGATGAAATTTTAACATTTAATCTTTTGACTTTAAATGACGGTTGGGTGTGAATTATTACTTTTTCAACTAAAATAAGTGTGTTTAAAGTAATTTCTGTGCCTGAAATTGGTCAAAATTGAAGATTTTGATTAAGCAAAACTCTGTAAAAATGGCAATTTTGGTCACTGTGAGGGTTTAAAAAGTGGTTATTCAACATGAGGCCCGATCCAAATGAGATTTTGAATCATTTTTGGTAGAGTCCAAAAAATCAATTTTCTGATGAAAAACGATGACCCCAGACCAGTCGAACGTTCCAAAAATCGTCAATATTGATGAAATTTTAACATTTAATCTTTTGACTTTAAATGTCGGTTGGATGTGAATTATTATTTTTTCAACTAAAATAAGTGTGTTTAAAGTCATTTCTGTGCCTGAAATTGGTCAAAATTGAAGATTTTGAGAAAGCAAAACTCTGTAAAAATGGCAATTTTGGTCACTGTGAGGGTTTAAAAAGGGGTTATTCAACATGAGGCCCGATCCAAATGACATTTCGAATCATTTTTGGTAGAGTCCAAAAAATCCATTTTCTGATGAAAAACGATGACCCCGGACCAGTTGAACGTTGAAGAAATGGTCAATATTGATGAAATTTTCACATTTAATCTTTTGACTTTAAATGACGGTTGGATGTGAATTATTACTTTTTCAACTAAAATAAGTGTGTTTAAAGTCATTTCTGTGCCTGAAATTGGTAAAAAGTGAAGATTTTGAGTAAGCAAAACTCTGTAAAAATGGTGATTTTGGTCACTTTGAGGGTTTAAAAAGTGGTTATTCAACATGAGGCCCAATCCAAATGACATTTTAAATCATTTTTGGTAGAGTCCAAAAAATCTATTTTCTGATGAAAAACGATGACCCCGGACCAGTCGAACGTTGAAAAAATGGTCAATATTGATGAAATTTTAACAGTTAATCTTTTGACTTTAAATGACGGTTGGATGTCAATTATTACTTTTTCAACTAAAATAAGTGTGTTTAAAGTAATTTCTGTGCCTGAAATTGGTCAAAATTGAAGATTTTGATTAAGCAAAACTCTGTAAAAATGGCAATTTTGGTCACTGTGAGGGTTTAAAAAGTGGTTATTCAACATGAGGCCCGATCCAAATGAGATTTTGAATCATTTTTGGTAGAGTCCAAAAAATCAATTTTCTGATGAAAAACGATGACCCCAGACCAGTCGAACGTTCCAAAAATCGTCAATATTGATGAAATTTTAACATTTAATCTTTTGACTTTAAATGTCCGTTGGATGTGAATTATTATTTTTTCAACTAAAATAAGTGTGTTTAAAGTCATTTCTGTGCCTGAAATTGGTCAAAATTGAAGATTTTGAGAAAGCAAAACTCTGTAAAAATGGCAATTTTGGTCACTGTGAGGGTTTAAAAAGGGGTTATTCAACATGAGGCCCGATCCAAATGACATTTCGAATCATTTTTGGTAGAGTCCAAAAAATCCATTTTCTGATGAAAAACGATGACCCCGGACCAGTTGAACGTTGAAGAAATGGTCAATATTGATGAAATTTTAACATTTAATCTGTTGACTTTAAATTATTGTTGGATGTGAATTAATACTTTTTCAACTAAAATAAGTGTGTTTAAAGTCATTTCTGTGCCTGAAATTGGTAAAAATTGAAGATTTTGAGTAAGCAAAACTCTGTAAAAATGGTGATTTTGGTCACTTTGAGGGTTTAAAAAGTGGTTATTCAACATGAGGCCCAATCCAAATGACATTTTAAATCATTTTTGGTAGAGTCCAAAAAATCTATTTTCTGATGAAAAACGATGACCCCGGACCAGTCGAACGTTGAAAAAATGGTCAATATTGATGAAATTTTAAAATTTAATCTTTTGACTTTAAATGATGGTTGGATGTGAATTAATACTTTTTCAACTAAAATAAGTGTGTTTAAAGTCATTTCTGTGCCTGAAACATTGGTCAAAATTGAAGCTTTTGAGTAAGCAAAACTCTGTAAAAGTGGCAATTTTGGTCACTGTGAGGGTTTAAAAAGTGGTTATTCAACATGAGACCCGATCCAAAAGACATTTTGAATCATTTTTGGTAGAGTCCAAAAAATCAATTTTCTGATGAAAAACGATGACTCCGGACCAGTCGAACGTTAAAAAAATGGTCAATATTGATGAAATTTTAACATTTAATCTTTTGACTTTAAATGACGGTTGGGTGTGAATTATTACTTTTTCAACTAAAATAAGTGTGTTTAAAGTCATTTCTGTGCCTGAAATTGGTCAAAATTGAAGATTTTGAGTAAGCAAAACTCTGTAAAAATGGCGATTTTGGTCACTTTGAGGGTTTAAAAAGTGGTTATTCAACATGAGGCCCAATCCAAATGACATTTTGAATCATTTTTGGTAGAGTCCAAAAAATCAATTTTCTCATGAAAAAAGATGACTCCGGACCAGTCGAACGTTGAAAAAATGGTCAATATTGATGAAATTTTCACATTTAATCTTTTGACTTTAATTGACGGTTGGATGTGAATTATTACTTTTTCAACTAAAATAAGTGTGTTTAAAGTCATTTCTGTGCCTGAAATTGGTAAAAAGTGAAGATTTTGAGTAAGCAAAACTCTGTAAAAATGGTGATTTTGGTCACTTTGAGGGTTTAAAAAGTGGTTATTCAACATTAGGCCCAATCCAAATGACATTTTAAATCATTTTTGGTAGAGTCCAAAAAATCTATTTTCTGATGAAAAACGATGACCCCGGACCAGTCGAACGTTGAAAAAATGGTCAATATTGATGAAATTTTAAAATTTAATCTTTTGACTTTAAATGATGGTTGGATGTGAATTAATACTTTTTCAACTAAAATAAGTGTGTTTAAAGTCATTTCTGTGCCTGAAACATTGGTCAAAATTGAAGCTTTTGAGTAAGCAAAACTCTGTAAAAAATGGCAATTTTGGTCACTGTGAGGGTTTAAAAAGTGGTTATTCAACATGAGACCCGATCCAAAAGACATTTTGAATCATTTTTGGTAGAGTCCAAAAAATCAATTTTCTGATGAAAAACGATGACTCCGGACCAGTCGAACGTTGAAAAAATGGTCAATATTGATGACATTTTAACATTTAATCTTTTGACTTTAAATGACGGTTGGATGTGAATTATTACTTTTTCAACTAAAATAAGTGTGTTTAAAGTCATTTCTGTGCCTGAAATTGGTCAAAATTGGAGATTTTGAGTAAGCAAAACTCTGTAAAAATGGTGATTTTGGTCACTTTGAGGGTTTAAAAAGTGGTTATTCAACATGAGGCCCAATCCAAATGACATTTTGAATCATTTTTGGTAGAGTCCAAAAAATCAATTTTCTGATGAAAACCGATGACTCCGGACCAGTCGAACGTTGAAAAAATGGTCAATATTGATGAAATTTTCACATTTAATCTTTTGACTTTAAATGACGGTTGGATGTGAATTATTACTTTTCCACTAAAATAAGTGTGTTTAAAGTCATTTCTGTGCCTGAAATTGGTCAAAATTGGGGATTTTGAATAAGAAAAACTCTGTAAAAATGGCAATTTTGGTCACTGTGAGGGTTTAAAAAGTGGTTATTCAACATGAGGCCCGATCCAAATGAAATTTTGAATCATTTTTGGTAGAGTCCAAAAAATCAATTTTCTGATGAAAAACGATGACTCCGGACCAGTCGAACGTTGAAAAAATGGTCAATATTGATGACATTTTAACATTTAATCTTTTGACTTTAAATGACGGTTGGATGTCAATTATTACTTTTTCAACTAAAATAAGTGTGTTTAAAGTCATTTCTGTGCCTGAAACATTGGTCAAAATTGAAGATTTTGAGTAAGCAAAACTCTGTAAAAAATGGCAATTTTGGTCACTGTGAGGGTTTAAAAAGTGGTTATTCAACATGAGACCCGATCCAAAAGACATTTTGAATCATTTTTGGTAGAGTCCAAAAAATCAATTTTCTGATGAAAAAAGATGACTCCGGACCAGTCGAACGTTGAAAAAATGGTCAATATTGATGAAATTTTCACATTTAATCTTTTGACTTTAAATGACGGTTGGATGTGAATTATTACTTTTTCAACTAAAATAAGTGTGTTTAAAGTCATTTCTGTGCCTGAAATTGGTAAAAAGTGAAGATTTTGAGTAAGCAAAACTCTGTAAAAATGGTGATTTTGGTCACTTTGAGGGTTTAAAAAGTGGTTATTCAACATGAGGCCCAATCCAAATGACATTTTAAATCATTTTTGGTAGAGTCCAAAAAATCTATTTTCTGATGAAAAACGATGACCCCGGACCAGTCGAACGTTGAAAAAATGGTCAATATTGATGACATTTTAAAATTTAATCTTTTGACTTTAAATGATGGTTGGATGTGAATTAATACTTTTTCAACTAAAATAAGTGTGTTTAAAGTCATTTCTGTGCCTGAAACATTGGTCAAAATTGAAGCTTTTGAGTAAGCAAAACTCTGTAAAAAATGGCAATTTTGGTCACTGTGAGGGTTTAAAAAGTGGTTATTCAACATGAGACCCGATCCAAAAGACATTTTGAATCATTTTTGGTAGAGTCCAAAAAATCAATTTTCTGATGAAAAAAGATGACTCCGGACCAGTCGAACGTTGAAAAAATGGTCAATATTGATGACATTTTAACATTTAATCTTTTGACTTTAAATGACGGTTGGATGTCAATTATTACTTTTTCAACTAAAATAAGTGTGTTTAAAGTCATTTCTGTGCCTGAAATTGGTCAAAATTGGAGATTTTGAGTAAGCAAAACTCTGTAAAAATGGTGATTTTGGTCACTTTGAGGGTTTAAAAAGTGGTTATTCAACATGAGGCCCAATCCAAATGACATTTTGAATCATTTTTGGTAGAGTCCAAAAAATCAATTTTCTGATGAAAAACGATGACCCCGGACCAGTCGAACGTTGAAAAAATGGTCAATATTGATGAAATTTTAACATTTAATCTTTTGACTTTAAATGACGGTTGGATGTGAATTATTACTTTTTCAACTAAAATAAGTGTGTTTAAAGTCATTTCTGTGCCTGAAATTGGTAAAAAGTGAAGATTTTGAGTAAGCAAATCTCTGTAAAAATGGTGATTTTGGTCACTTTGAGGGTTTAAAAAGTGGTTATTCAACATTAGGCCCAATCCAAATGACATTTTAAATCATTTTTGGTAGAGTCCAAAAAATCAATTTTCTGATGAAAAACGATGACTCCGGACCAGTCGAACGTTGAAAAAATGGTCAATATGTATGAAATTTTAAAATTTAATCTTTTGACTTTAAATGATGGTTGGATGTGAATTAATACTTTTTCAACTAAAATAGGTGTGTTTAAAGTCATTTCTGTGCCTGAAACATTGGTCAAAATTGAAGCTTTTGAGTAAGCAAAACTCTGTAAAAAATGGCAATTTTGGTCACTGTGAGGGTTTAAAAAGTGGTTATTCAACATGAGACCCGATCCAAAAGACATTTTGAATCATTTTTGGTAGAGTCCAAAAAATCAATTTTCTGATGAAAAACGATGACTCCGGACCAGTCGAACGTTGAAAAAATGGTCAATATTGATGACATTTTAACATTTAATCTTTTGACTTTAAATGACGGTTGGATGTGAATTATTACTTTTTCAACTAAAATAAGTGTGTTTAAAGTCATTTCTGTGCCTGAAATTGGTCAAAATTGGAGATTTTTAATAAGCAAAACTCTGTAAAAATGGTGATTTTGGTCACTTTGAGGGTTTAAAAAGTGGTTATTCAACATGAGGCCCAATCCAAATGACATTTTGAATCATTTTTGGTAGAGTCCAAAAAATCAATTTTCTGATGAAAAACGATGACTCCGGACCAGTCGAACGTTGAAAAAATGGTCAATATTGATCAAATTTTCACATTTAATCTTTTGACTTTAAATGACGGTTGGATGTGAATTATTACTTTTCCACTAAAATAAGTGTGTTTAAAGTCATTTCTGTGCCTGAAATTGGTCAAAATTGGGGATTTTGAATAAGAAAAACTCTGTAAAAATGGCAATTTTGGTCACTGTGAGGGTTTAAAAAGTGGTTATTCAACATGAGGCCTGATCCAAATGAAATTTTGAATCATTTTTGGTAGAGTCCAAAAAATCAATTTTCTGATGAAAAACGATGACTCCGGACCAGTCGAACGTTAAAAAAATGGTCAATATTGATGAAATTTTAACATTTAATCTTTTGACTTGAAATGACGGTTGGGTGTGAATTATTACTTTTTCAACTAAAATAAGTGTGTTTAAAGTCATTTCTGTGCCTGAAATTGGTCAAAATTGAAGATTTTGAGTAAGCAAAACTCTGTAAAAATGGCGATTTTGGTCACTTTGAGGGTTTAAAAAGTGGTTATTCAACATGAGGCCCAATCCAAATGACATTTTGAATAATTTTTGGTAGAGTCCAAAAAATCAATTTTCTGATGAAAAAAGATGACTCCGGACCAGTCAAACGTTGAAAAAATGGTCAATATCGATGAAATTTTCACATTTAATCTTTTGACTTTAAATGACGGTTGGATGTGAATTATTACTCTTTCAACTAAAATAAGTGTGTTTAAAGTCATTTCTGTGCCTGAAATTGGTAAAAAGTGAAGATTTTGAGTAAGCAAAACTCTTTAAAAATGGTGATTTTGGTCACTTTGAGGGTTTAAAAAGTGGTTATTCAACATGAGGCCCAATCCAAATGACATTTTAAATCATTTTTGGTAGAGTCCAAAAAATCTATTTTCTGATGAAAAACGATGACCCCGGACCAGTCGAACGTTGAAAAAATGGTCAATATTGATGAAATTTTAAAATTTAATCTTTTGACTTTAAATGATGGTTGGATGTGAATTAATACTTTTTCAACTAAAATAAGTGTGTTTAAAGTCATTTCTGTGCCTGAAACATTGGTCAAAATTGAAGCTTTTGAGTAAGCAAAACTCTGTAAAAAATGGCAATTTTGGTCACTGTGAGGGTTTAAAAAGTGGTTATTCAACATAAGACCCGATCCAAAAGACATTTTGAATCATTTTTGGTAGAGTCCAAAAAATCAATTTTCTGATGAAAAACGATGACCCCGGACCAGTCGAACGTTGAAAAAATGGTCAATATTGATGAAATTTTAACATTTAATCTTTTGACTTTAAATGACGGTTGGATGTGAATTATTACTTTTTCAACTAAAATAAGTGTGTTTAAAGTCTTTTCTGTGCCTGAAATTGGTCAAAATTGAAGATTTGGAGTAAGCAAAACTCTGTAAAAATGGCAATTTTGGTCACTGTGAGGGTTTAAAAAGTGGTTATTCAACATGAGGCCCGATCCAAATGAAATTTTGAATAATTTTTGGTAGAGTCCAAAAAATCAATTTTCTGATGAAAAACGATGACTCTGGACCAGTCGAACGTTGAAAAAATGATCAATATTGATGAAATTTTAACATTTAATCTTTTTACTTTAAATGACGGTTGGGTGGGAATTATTACTTTTTCAACTAAAATAAGTGTGTTTAAAGTCATTTCTGTGCCTGAAATTGGTCAAAATTGAAGATTTTGAGTAGGCAAAACTGTAAAAATGACGATTTTGGTCACTTTGAGGGTTTAAAAAGTGGTTATTCAACATGAGGCCCGATCCAAATGAGATTTTGAATCATTTTTGATAGAGTCCAAAACAATCAATTTTCTGATGAAAAACGATGACCCCGGACCAGTCGAACGTTGAAAAAATGGTCAATATTGATGAAATTTTAACATTTAATCTTTTGACTTTAAATGAGGGTTGGATGTGAAATATTACTTTTTCAACTAAAATTAGTGTGTTTAAAGTCATTTCTGTACCTGAAATTTGTCAAAATTGAAGCTTTTGAGTAAGCAAAACTCTGTAAAAAATGGCAATTTTGGTCACTGTGAGGGTTTAAAAAGTGGTTATTCAACATGAGACCCGATCCAAAAGACATTTGGAATCATTTTTGGTAGAGTCCAAAAAATCAATTTTCTGATGAAAAACGATGACTCCGGACCAGTCGAACGTTGAAAAAATGGTCAATATTGATGAAATTTTAACATGTAATCTTTTGACTTTAAATGATAGTTGAATGTGAATTATTACTTTTTCAACTAAAATAAGTGTGTTTAAAGTCATTTCTGTGCCTGAAATAGGTCAAAATTGGAGATTTTGAAAAAGCAAAACTCTGTAAAAATGGCAATTTTGGTCACTGTGAGGGTTTAAAAAGTGGTTATTCAACATGAGGCCCGATCCAAATGAAATTTTGAATCATTTTTGGTAGAGTCCAAAAAATCAATTTTCTGATGAAAAACGATGACTCCGGACCAGTCGAACGTTAAAAAAATGGTCAATATTGATGAAATTTTAACATTTAATCTTTTGACTTTAAATGACGGTTGGGTGTGAATTATTACTTTTTCAACTAAAATAAGTGTGTTTAAAGTCATTTCTGTGCCTGAAATTGGTCAAAATTGAAGATTTTGAGTAAGCAAAACTCTGTAAAAATGGCGATTTTGGTCACTTTGAGGGTTTAAAAAGTGGTTTTTCAACATGAGGCCCAATCCAAATGACATTTTGAATAATTTTTGGTAGAGTCCAAAAAATCAATTTTCTGATGAAAAAAGATGACTCCGGACCAGTCGAACGTTGAAAAAATGGTCAATATTAATGAAATTTTAAAATTGTATCTTTTGACTTTAAATGATGGTTGGATGTGAATTAATACTTTTTCAACTAAAATAGGTGTGTTTAAAGTCATTTCTGTGCCTGAAATTGGTCAAAATTGGAGATTTTGAGTAAGCAAAACTCTGTAAAAATGGTGATTTTGGTCACTTTGAGGGTTTAAAAAGTGGTTATTCAACATGAGGCCCAATCCAAATGACATTTTGAATCATTTTTGGTAGAGTCCAAAAAATCAATTTTCTGATGAAAAACGATGACTCCGGACCAGTCGAACGTTGAAAAAATGGTCAATATTGATGAAATTTTCACATTTAATCTTTTGACTTTAAATGATGGTTGGATGTGAATTAATACTTTTTCAACTAAAATAAGTGTGTTTAAAGTCATTTCTGTGCCTGAAACATTGGTCAAAATTGAAGCTTTTGAGTAAGCAAAACTCTGTAAAAAATGGCAATTTTGGTCACTGTGAGGGTTTAAAAAGTGGTTATTCAACATGAGACCCGATCCAAAAGAATCATTTTTGGTAGAGTCCAAAAAATCAGTTTTCTGATGAAAAACGATGACTCCGGACCAGTCGAACGTTGAAAAAATGGTCAATATTGATGACATTTTAACATTTAATCTTTTGACTTTAAATGACGGTTGGATGTGAATTATTACTTTTTCAACTAAAATAAGTGTGTTTAAAGTCATTTCTGTGCCTGAAATTGGTCAAAATTGGAGATTTTGAGTAAGCAAAACTCTGTAAAAATGGTGATTTTGGTCACTTTGAGGGTTTAAAAAGTGGTTATTCAACATGAGGCCCAATCCAAATGACATTTTGAATCATTTTTGGTAGAGTCCAAAAAATCAATTTTCTGATGAAAAACGATGACTCCGGACCAGTCGAACGTTGAAAAAATGGTCAATATTGATGAAATTTTCACATTTAATCTTTTGACTTTAAATGACGGTTGGATGTGAATTATTACTTTTCCACTAAAATAAGTGTGTTTAAAGTCATTTCTGTGCCTGAAATTGGTCAAAATTGGGGATTTTGAATAAGAAAAACTCTGTAAAAATGGCAATTTTGGTCACTGTGAGGGTTTAAAAAGTGGTTATTCAACATGAGGCCCGATCCAAATGAAATTTTGAATCATTTTTGGTAGAGTCCAAAAAATCAATTTTCTGATGAAAAACGATGACTCCGGACCAGTCGAACGTTAAAAAAATGGTCAATATTGATGACATTTTAACATTTAATCTTTTGACTTTAAATGACGGTTGGGTGTGAATTATTACTTTTTCAACTAAAATAAATGTGTTTAAAGTCATTTCTGTGCCTGAAATTGGTCAAAATTGAAGATTTTGAGTAAGCAAAACTCTGTAAAAATGGCGATTTTGGTCACTTTGAGGGTTTAAAAAGTGGTTATTCAACATGAGGCCCAATCCAAATGACATTTTGAATAATTTTTGGTAGAGTCCAAAAAATCAATTTTCTGATGAAAAAAGATGACTCCGGACCAGTCGAACGTTGAAAAAATGGTCAATATTGATGAAATTTTCACATTTAATCTTTTGACTTTAAATGACGGTTGGATGTGAATTATTACTTTTTCAACTAAAATAAGTGTGTTTAAAGTCATTTCTGTGCCTGAAATTGGTAAAAAGTGAAGATTTTGAGTAAGCAAAACTCTGTAAAAATGGTGATTTTGGTCACTTTGAGGGTTTAAAAAGTGGTTATTCAACATGAGGCCCAATCCAAATGACATTTTAAATCATTTTTGGTAGAGTCCAAAAAATCTATTTTCTGATGAAAAACGATGACCCCGGACCAGTCGAACGTTGAAAAAATGGTCAATATTGATGAAATTTTAAAATTTAATCTTTTGACTTTAAATGATGGTTGGATGTGAATTAAAACTTTTTCAACTAAAATAAGTGTGTTTAAAGTCATTTCTGTGCCTGAAACATTGGTCAAAATTGAAGCTTTTGAGTAAGCAAAACTCTGTAAAAAATGGCAATTTTGGTCACTGTGAGGGTTTAAAAAGTGGTTATTCAACATGAGACCCGATCCAAAAGACATTTTGAATCATTTTTGGTAGAGTCCAAAAAATCAATTTTCTGATGAAAAAAGATGACTCCGGACCAGTCGAACGTTGAAAAAATGGTCAATATTGATGACATTTTAACATTTAATCTTTTGACTTTAAATGACGGTTGGATGTCAATTATTACTTTTTCAACTAAAATAAGTGTGTTTAAAGTCATTTCTGTGCCTGAAATTGGTCAAAATTGGAGATTTTGAGTAAGCAAAACTCTGTAAAAATGGTGATTTTGGTCACTTTGAGGGTTTAAAAAGTGGTTATTCAACATGAGGCCCAATCCAAATGACATTTTGAATCATTTTTGGTAGAGTCCAAAAAATCAATTTTCTGATGAAAAACGATGACCCCGGACCAGTCGAACGTTGAAAAAATGGTCAATATTGATGAAATTTTAACATTTAATCTTTTGACTTTAAATGACGGTTGGATGTGAATTATTACTTTTTCAACTAAAATAAGTGTGTTTAAAGTCATTTCTGTGCCTGAAATTGGTAAAAAGTGAAGATTTTGAGTAAGCAAATCTCTGTAAAAATGGTGATTTTGGTCACTTTGAGGGTTTAAAAAGTGGTTATTCAACATTAGGCCCAATCCAAATGACATTTTAAATCATTTTTGGTAGAGTCCAAAAAATCAATTTTCTGATGAAAAACGATGACTCCGGACCAGTCGAACGTTGAAAAAATGGTCAATATGTATGAAATTTTAAAATTTAATCTTTTGACTTTAAATGATGGTTGGATGTGAATTAATACTTTTTCAACTAAAATAGGTGTGTTTAAAGTCATTTCTGTGCCTGAAACATTGGTCAAAATTGAAGCTTTTGAGTAAGCAAAACTCTGTAAAAAATGGCAATTTTGGTCACTGTGAGGGTTTAAAAAGTGGTTATTCAACATGAGACCCGATCCAAAAGACATTTTGAATCATTTTTGGTAGAGTCCAAAAAATCAATTTTCTGATGAAAAACGATGACTCCGGACCAGTCGAACGTTGAAAAAATGGTCAATATTGATGACATTTTAACATTTAATCTTTTGACTTTAAATGACGGTTGGATGTGAATTATTACTTTTTCAACTAAAATAAGTGTGTTTAAAGTCATTTCTGTGCCTGAAATTGGTCAAAATTGGAGATTTTTAATAAGCAAAACTCTGTAAAAATGGTGATTTTGGTCACTTTGAGGGTTTAAAAAGTGGTTATTCAACATGAGGCCCAATCCAAATGACATTTTGAATCATTTTTGGTAGAGTCCAAAAAATCAATTTTCTGATGAAAAACGATGACTCCGGACCAGTCGAACGTTGAAAAAATGGTCAATATTGATCAAATTTTCACATTTAATCTTTTGACTTTAAATGACGGTTGGATGTGAATTATTACTTTTCCACTAAAATAAGTGTGTTTAAAGTCATTTCTGTGCCTGAAATTGGTCAAAATTGGGGATTTTGAATAAGAAAAACTCTGTAAAAATGGCAATTTTGGTCACTGTGAGGGTTTAAAAAGTGGTTATTCAACATGAGGCCTGATCCAAATGAAATTTTGAATCATTTTTGGTAGAGTCCAAAAAATCAATTTTCTGATGAAAAACGATGACTCCGGACCAGTCGAACGTTAAAAAAATGGTCAATATTGATGAAATTTTAACATTTAATCTTTTGACTTGAAATGACGGTTGGGTGTGAATTATTACTTTTTCAACTAAAATAAGTGTGTTTAAAGTCATTTCTGTGCCTGAAATTGGTCAAAATTGAAGATTTTGAGTAAGCAAAACTCTGTAAAAATGGCGATTTTGGTCACTTTGAGGGTTTAAAAAGTGGTTATTCAACATGAGGCCCAATCCAAATGACATTTTGAATAATTTTTGGTAGAGTCCAAAAAATCAATTTTCTGATGAAAAAAGATGACTCCGGACCAGTCAAACGTTGAAAAAATGGTCAATATCGATGAAATTTTCACATTTAATCTTTTGACTTTAAATGACGGTTGGATGTGAATTATTACTCTTTCAACTAAAATAAATGTGTTTAAAGTCATTTCTGTGCCTGAAATTGGTAAAAAGTGAAGATTTTGAGTAAGCAAAACTCTTTAAAAATGGTGATTTTGGTCACTTTGAGGGTTTAAAAAGTGGTTATTCAACATGAGGCCCAATCCAAATGACATTTTAAATCATTTTTGGTAGAGTCCAAAAAATCTATTTTCTGATGAAAAACGATGACCCCGGACCAGTCGAACGTTGAAAAAATGGTCAATATTGATGAAATTTTAAAATTTAATCTTTTGACTTTAAATGATGGTTGGATGTGAATTAATACTTTTTCAACTAAAATAAGTGTGTTTAAAGTCATTTCTGTGCCTGAAACATTGGTCAAAATTGAAGCTTTTGAGTAAGCAAAACTCTGTAAAAAATGGCAATTTTGGTCACTGTGAGGGTTTAAAAAGTGGTTATTCAACATAAGACCCGATCCAAAAGACATTTTGAATCATTTTTGGTAGAGTCCAAAAAATCAATTTTCTGATGAAAAACGATGACCCCGGACCAGTCGAACGTTGAAAAAATGGTCAATATTGATGAAATTTTAACATTTAATCTTTTGACTTTAAATGACGGTTGGATGTGAATTATTACTTTTTCAACTAAAATAAGTGTGTTTAAAGTCTTTTCTGTGCCTGAAATTGGTCAAAATTGAAGATTTGGAGTAAGCAAAACTCTGTAAAAATGGCAATTTTGGTCACTGTGAGGGTTTAAAAAGTGGTTATTCAACATGAGGCCCGATCCAAATGAAATTTTGAATAATTTTTGGTAGAGTCCAAAAAATCAATTTTCTGATGAAAAACGATGACTCTGGACCAGTCGAACGTTGAAAAAATGATCAATATTGATGAAATTTTAACATTTAATCTTTTTACTTTAAATGACGGTTGGGTGGGAATTATTACTTTTTCAACTAAAATAAGTGTGTTTAAAGTCATTTCTGTGCCTGAAATTGGTCAAAATTGAAGATTTTGAGTAGGCAAAACTGTAAAAATGACGATTTTGGTCACTTTGAGGGTTTAAAAAGTGGTTATTCAACATGAGGCCCGATCCAAATGAGATTTTGAATCATTTTTGATAGAGTCCAAAACAATCAATTTTCTGATGAAAAACGATGACCCCGGACCAGTCGAACGTTGAAAAAATGGTCAATATTGATGAAATTTTAACATTTAATCTTTTGACTTTAAATGAGGGTTGGATGTGAAATATTACTTTTTCAACTAAAATTAGTGTGTTTAAAGTCATTTCTGTACCTGAAATTTGTCAAAATTGAAGCTTTTGAGTAAGCAAAACTCTGTAAAAAATGGCAATTTTGGTCACTGTGAGGGTTTAAAAAGTGGTTATTCAACATGAGACCCGATCCAAAAGACATTTGGAATCATTTTTGGTAGAGTCCAAAAAATCAATTTTCTGATGAAAAACGATGACTCCGGACCAGTCGAACGTTGAAAAAATGGTCAATATTGATGAAATTTTAACATGTAATCTTTTGACTTTAAATGACGGTTGGATGTCAATTATTACTTTTTCAACTAAAATAAGTGTGTTTAAAGTCATTTCTGTGCCTGAAATTGGTCAAAATTGGAGATTTTGAGTAAGCAAAACTCTGTAAAAATGGTGATTTTGGTCACTTTGAGGGTTTAAAAAGTGGTTATTCAACATGAGGCCCAAGCCAAATGACATTTTGAATCATTTTTGGTAGAGTCCAAAAAATCAATTTTCTGATGAAAAACGATGACTCCGGACCAGTCGAACGTTGAAAAAATGGTCAATATTGATGAAATTTTAACATTTAATCTTTTGACTTTAAATGACGGTTGGATGTGAATTATTACTTTTTCAACTAAAATAAGTGTGTTTAAAGTCATTTCTGTGCCTGAAATTGGTCAAAATTGAAGATTTTGAGAAACAAAATTCTGTAAAAATGGCAATTATGGTCACTGTGAGGGTTTAAAAAGTGGTTATTCAACATGAGGCCCGATCCAAATGAAATTTTGAATCATTTTTGGTAGAGTCCAAAAAATCACTTTTCTGATGAAAAACGATGACCCCGGACCAGTCGAACGTTCCAAAAATGGTCAGTATTGATGACATTTCAACATTTAATCTTTTGAATTTAAATGACGGTTGGATGTGAATTATTACTTTTTCAACTAAAATAAGTGTGTTTAAAGTAATTTCTGTGCCTGAAATTGGTCAAAATTGAAGATTTTGATTAAGCAAAACTCTGTAAAAATGGCAATTTTGGTCACTGTGAGGGTTTAAAAAGTGGTTATTCAACATGAGGCCCGATCCAAATGAGATTTTGAATCATTTTTGGTAGAGTCCAAAAAATCAATTTTCTGATGAAAAACGATGACCCCAGACCAGTCGAACGTTCCAAAAATCGTCAATATTGATGAAATTTTAACATTTAATCTTTTGACTTTAAATGTCCGTTGGATGTGAATTATTATTTTTTCAACTAAAATAAGTGTGTTTAAAGTCATTTCTGTGCCTGAAATTGGTCAAAATTGAAGATTTTGAGAAAGCAAAACTCTGTAAAAATGGCAATTTTGGTCACTGTGAGGGTTTAAAAAGGGGTTATTCAACATGAGGCCCATGACATTTCGAATCATTTTTGGTAGAGTCCAAAAAATCCATTTTCTGATGAAAAACGATGACCCCGGACCAGTTGAACGTTGAAGAAATGGTCAATATTGATGAAATTTTAACATTTAATCTGTTGACTTTAAATTATTGTTGGATGTGAATTAATACTTTTTCAACTAAAATAAGTGTGTTTAAAGTCATTTCTGTGCCTGAAATTGGTAAAAATTGAAGATTTTGAGTAAGCAAAACTCTGTAAAAATGGTGATTTTGGTCACTTTGAGGGTTTAAAAAGTGGTTATTCAACATGAGGCCCAATCCAAATGACATTTTAAATCATTTTTGGTAGAGTCCAAAAAATCTATTTTCTGATGAAAAACGATGACCCCGGACCAGTCGAACGTTGAAAAAATGGTCAATATTGATGAAATTTTAAAATTTAATCTTTTGACTTTAAATGATGGTT
Organism: Lissotriton vulgaris; assembly: GCF_964263255.1. Taxonomy (NCBI): domain Eukaryota; kingdom Metazoa; phylum Chordata; class Amphibia; order Caudata; family Salamandridae; genus Lissotriton; species Lissotriton vulgaris. The sequence goes on along the minus strand of NC_141696.1, from coordinate 835,078,708 downwards.
GGATGTGAATTAATACTTTTTCAACTAAAATAAGTGTGTTTAAAGTCATTTCTGTGCCTGAAACATTGGTCAAAATTGAAGCTTTTGAGTAAGCAAAACTCTGTAAAAATGGCAATTTTGGTCACTGTGAGGGTTTAAAAAGTGGTTATTCAACATGAGACCCGATCCAAAAGACATTTTGAATCATTTTTGGTAGAGTCCAAAAAATCAATTTTCTGATGAAAAACGATGACTCCGGACCAGTCGAACGTTAAAAAAATGGTCAATATTGATGAAATTTTAACATTTAATCTTTTGACTTTAAATGACGGTTGGGTGTGAATTATTACTTTTTCAACTAAAATAAGTGTGTTTAAAGTCATTTCTGTGCCTGAAATTGGTCAAAATTGAAGATTTTGAGTAAGCAAAACTCTGTAAAAATGGCGATTTTGGTCACTTTGAGGGTTTAAAAAGTGGTTATTCAACATGAGGCCCAATCCAAATGACATTTTGAATCATTTTTGGTAGAGTCCAAAAAATCAATTTTCTCATGAAAAAAGATGACTCCGGACCAGTCGAACGTTGAAAAAATGGTCAATATTGATGAAATTTTCACATTTAATCTTTTGACTTTAATTGACGGTTGGATGTGAATTATTACTTTTTCAACTAAAATAAGTGTGTTTAAAGTCATTTCTGTGCCTGAAATTGGTAAAAAGTGAAGATTTTGAGTAAGCAAAACTCTGTAAAAATGGTGATTTTGGTCACTTTGAGGGTTTAAAAAGTGGTTATTCAACATTAGGCCCAATCCAAATGACATTTTAAATCATTTTTGGTAGAGTCCAAAAAATCTATTTTCTGATGAAAAAAGATGACCCCGGACCAGTCGAACGTTGAAAAAATGGTCAATATTGATGAAATTTTAAAATTTAATCTTTTGACTTTAAATGATGGTTGGATGTGAATTAATACTTTTTCAACTAAAATAAGTGTGTTTAAAGTCATTTCTGTGCCTGAAACATTGGTCAAAATTGAAGCTTTTGAGTAAGCAAAACTCTGTAAAAAATGGCAATTTTGGTCACTGTGAGGGTTTAAAAAGTGGTTATTCAACATGAGACCCGATCCAAAAGACATTTTGAATCATTTTTGGTAGAGTCCAAAAAATCAATTTTCTGATGAAAAACGATGACTCCGGACCAGTCGAACGTTGAAAAAATGGTCAATATTGATGACATTTTAACATTTAATCTTTTGACTTTAAATGACGGTTGGATGTGAATTATTACTTTTTCAACTAAAATAAGTGTGTTTAAAGTCATTTCTGTGCCTGAAATTGGTCAAAATTGGAGATTTTGAGTAAGCAAAACTCTGTAAAAATGGTGATTTTGGTCACTTTGAGGGTTTAAAAAGTGGTTATTCAACATGAGGCCCAAGCCAAATGACATTTTGAATCATTTTTGGTAGAGTCCAAAAAATCAATTTTCTGATGAAAAACGATGACTCCGGACCAGTCGAACGTTGAAAAAATGGTCAATATTGATGAAATTTTAACATTTAATCTTTTGACTTTAAATGACGGTTGGATGTGAATTATTACTTTTTCAACTAAAATAAGTGTGTTTAAAGTCATTTCTGTGCCTGAAATTGGTCAAAATTGAAGATTTTGAGAAACAAAATTCTGTAAAAATGGCAATTATGGTCACTGTGAGGGTTTAAAAAGTGGTTATTCAACATGAGGCCCGATCCAAATGAAATTTTGAATCATTTTTGGTAGAGTCCAAAAAATCACTTTTCTGATGAAAAACGATGACCCCGGACCAGTCGAACGTTCCAAAAATGGTCAGTATTGATGACATTTCAACATTTAATCTTTTGAATTTAAATGACGGTTGGATGTGAATTATTACTTTTTCAACTAAAATAAGTGTGTTTAAAGTAATTTCTGTGCCTGAAATTGGTCAAAATTGAAGATTTTGATTAAGCAAAACTCTGTAAAAATGGCAATTTTGGTCACTGTGAGGGTTTAAAAAGTGGTTATTCAACATGAGGCCCGATCCAAATGAGATTTTGAATCATTTTTGGTAGAGTCCAAAAAATCAATTTTCTGATGAAAAACGATGACCCCAGACCAGTCGAACGTTCCAAAAATCGTCAATATTGATGAAATTTTAACATTTAATCTTTTGACTTTAAATGTCGGTTGGATGTGAATTATTATTTTTTCAACTAAAATAAGTGTGTTTAAAGTCATTTCTGTGCCTGAAATTGGTCAAAATTGAAGATTTTGAGAAAGCAAAACTCTGTAAAAATGGCAATTTTGGTCACTGTGAGGGTTTAAAAAGGGGTTATTCAACATGAGGCCCGATCCAAATGACATTTCGAATCATTTTTGGTAGAGTCCAAAAAATCCATTTTCTGATGAAAAACGATGACCCCGGACCAGTTGAACGTTGAAGAAATGGTCAATATTGATGAAATTTTCACATTTAATCTTTTGACTTTAAATGACGGTTGGATGTGAATTATTACTTTTTCAACTAAAATAAGTGTGTTTAAAGTCATTTCTGTGCCTGAAATTGGTAAAAAGTGAAGATTTTGAGTAAGCAAAACTCTGTAAAAATGGTGATTTTGGTCACTTTGAGGGTTTAAAAAGTGGTTATTCAACATGAGGCCCAATCCAAATGACATTTTAAATCATTTTTGGTAGAGTCCAAAAAATCTATTTTCTGATGAAAAACGATGACCCCGGACCAGTCGAACGTTGAAAAAATGGTCAATATTGATGAAATTTTAAAATTTAATCTTTTGACTTTAAATGATGGTTGGATGTGAATTAATACTTTTTCAACTAAAATAAGTGTGTTTAAAGTCATTTCTGTGCCTGAAACATTGGTCAAAATTGAAGCTTTTGAGTAAGCAAAACTCTGTAAAAAATGGCAATTTTGGTCACTGTGAGGGTTTAAAAAGTGGTTATTCAACATGAGACCCGATCCAAAAGACATTTTGAATCATTTTTGGTAGAGTCCAAAAAATCAATTTTCTGATGAAAAACGATGACTCCGGACCAGTCGAACGTTGAAAAAATGGCCAATATTGATGACATTTTAACAGTTAATCTTTTGACTTTAAATGACGGTTGGATGTCAATTATTACTTTTTCAACTAAAATAAGTGTGTTTAAAGTCATTTCTGTGCCTGAAATTGGTCAAAATTGGAGATTTTGAGTAAGCAAAACTCTGTAAAAATGGTGATTTTGGTCACTTTGAGGGTTTAAAAAGTGGTTATTCAACATGAGGCCCAAGCCAAATGACATTTTGAATCATTTTTGGTAGAGTCCAAAAAATCAATTTTCTGATGAAAAACGATGACTCCGGACCAGTCGAACGTTGAAAAAATGGTCAATATTGATGAAATTTTAACATTTAATCTTTTGACTTTAAATGACGGTTGGATGTGAATTATTACTTTTTCAACTAAAATAAGTGTGTTTAAAGTCATTTCTGTGCCTGAAATTGGTCAAAATTGAAGATTTTGAGAAACAAAATTCTGTAAAAATGGCAATTATGGTCACTGTGAGGGTTTAAAAAGTGGTTATTCAACATGAGGCCCGATCCAAATGAAATTTTGAATCATTTTTGGTAGAGTCCAAAAAATCACTTTTCTGATGAAAAACGATGACCCCGGACCAGTCGAACGTTCCAAAAATGGTCAGTATTGATGACATTTCAACATTTAATCTTTTGAATTTAAATGACGGTTGGATGTGAATTATTACTTTTTCAACTAAAATAAGTGTGTTTAAAGTAATTTCTGTGCCTGAAATTGGTCAAAATTGAAGATTTTGATTAAGCAAAACTCTGTAAAAATGGCAATTTTGGTCACTGTGAGGGTTTAAAAAGTGGTTATTCAACATGAGGCCCGATCCAAATGAGATTTTGAATCATTTTTGGTAGAGTTCAAAAAATCAATTTTCTGATGAAAAACGATGACCCCAGACCAGTCGAACGTTCCAAAAATCGTCAATATTGATGAAATTTTAACATTTAATCTTTTGACTTTAAATGTCCGTTGGATGTGAATTATTATTTTTTCAACTAAAATAAGTGTGTTTAAAGTCATTTCTGTGCCTGAAATTGGTCAAAATTGAAGATTTTGAGAAAGCAAAACTCTGTAAAAATGGCAATTTTGGTCACTGTGAGGGTTTAAAAAGGGGTTATTCAACATGAGGCCCGATCCAAATGACATTTCGAATCATTTTTGGTAGAGTCCAAAAAATCCATTTTCTGATGAAAAACGATGACCCCGGACCAGTTGAACGTTGAAGAAATGGTCAATATTGATGAAATTTTAACATTTAATCTGTTGACTTTAAATTATTGTTGGATGTGAATTAATACTTTTTCAACTAAAATAAGTGTGTTTAAAGTCATTTCTGTGCCTGAAATTGGTAAAAATTGAAGATTTTGAGTAAGCAAAACTCTGTAAAAATGGTGATTTTGGTCACTTTGAGGGTTTAAAAAGTGGTTATTCAACATGAGGCCCAATCCAAATGACATTTTAAATCATTTTTGGTAGAGTCCAAAAAATCTATTTTCTGATGAAAAACGATGACCCCGGACCAGTCGAACGTTGAAAAAATGGTCAATATTGATGAAATTTTAAAATTTAATCTTTTGACTTTAAATGATGGTTGGATGTGAATTAATACTTTTTCAACTAAAATAAGTGTGTTTAAAGTCATTTCTGTGCCTGAAACATTGGTCAAAATTGAAGCTTTTGAGTAAGCAAAACTCTGTAAAAATGGCAATTTTGGTCACTGTGAGGGTTTAAAAAGTGGTTATTCAACATGAGACCCGATCCAAAAGACATTTTGAATCATTTTTGGTAGAGTCCAAAAAATCAATTTTCTGATGAAAAACGATGACTCCGGACCAGTCGAACGTTAAAAAAATGGTCAATATTGATGAAATTTTAACATTTAATCTTTTGACTTTAAATGACGGTTGGGTGTGAATTATTACTTTTTCAACTAAAATAAGTGTGTTTAAAGTCATTTCTGTGCCTGAAATTGGTCAAAATTGAAGATTTTGAGTAAGCAAAACTCTGTAAAAATGGCGATTTTGGTCACTTTGAGGGTTTAAAAAGTGGTTATTCAACATGAGGCCCAATCCAAATGACATTTTGAATCATTTTTGGTAGAGTCCAAAAAATCAATTTTCTCATGAAAAAAGATGACTCCGGACCAGTCGAACGTTGAAAAAATGGTCAATATTGATGAAATTTTCACATTTAATCTTTTGACTTTAATTGACGGTTGGATGTGAATTATTACTTTTTCAACTAAAATAAGTGTGTTTAAAGTCATTTCTGTGCCTGAAATTGGTAAAAAGTGAAGATTTTGAGTAAGCAAAACTCTGTAAAAATGGTGATTTTGGTCACTTTGAGGGTTTAAAAAGTGGTTATTCAACATTAGGCCCAATCCAAATGACATTTTAAATCATTTTTGGTAGAGTCCAAAAAATCTATTTTCTGATGAAAAACGATGACCCCGGACCAGTCGAACGTTGAAAAAATGGTCAATATTGATGAAATTTTAAAATTTAATCTTTTGACTTTAAATGATGGTTGGATGTGAATTAATACTTTTTCAACTAAAATAAGTGTGTTTAAAGTCATTTCTGTGCCTGAAACATTGGTCAAAATTGAAGCTTTTGAGTAAGCAAAACTCTGTAAAAAATGGCAATTTTGGTCACTGTGAGGGTTTAAAAAGTGGTTATTCAACATGAGACCCGATCCAAAAGACATTTTGAATCATTTTTGGTAGAGTCCAAAAAATCAATTTTCTGATGAAAAACGATGACTCCGGACCAGTCGAACGTTGAAAAAATGGTCAATATTGATGACATTTTAACATTTAATCTTTTGACTTTAAATGACGGTTGGATGTGAATTATTACTTTTTCAACTAAAATAAGTGTGTTTAAAGTCATTTCTGTGCCTGAAATTGGTCAAAATTGGAGATTTTGAGTAAGCAAAACTCTGTAAAAATGGTGATTTTGGTCACTTTGAGGGTTTAAAAAGTGGTTATTCAACATGAGGCCCAAGCCAAATGACATTTTGAATCATTTTTGGTAGAGTCCAAAAAATCAATTTTCTGATGAAAAACGATGACTCCGGACCAGTCGAACGTTGAAAAAATGGTCAATATTGATGAAATTTTAACATTTAATCTTTTGACTTTAAATGACGGTTGGATGTGAATTATTACTTTTTCAACTAAAATAAGTGTGTTTAAAGTCATTTCTGTGCCTGAAATTGGTCAAAATTGAAGATTTTGAGAAACAAAATTCTGTAAAAATGGAAATTATGGTCACTGTGAGGGTTTAAAAAGTGGTTATTCAACATGAGGCCCGATCCAAATGAAATTTTGAATCATTTTTGGTAGAGTCCAAAAAATCACTTTTCTGATGAAAAACGATGACCCCGGACCAGTCGAACGTTCCAAAAATGGTCAGTATTGATGACATTTCAACATTTAATCTTTTGAATTTAAATGACGGTTGGATGTGAATTATTACTTTTTCAACTAAAATAAGTGTGTTTAAAGTAATTTCTGTGCCTGAAATTGGTCAAAATTGAAGATTTTGATTAAGCAAAACTCTGTAAAAATGGCAATTTTGGTCACTGTGAGGGTTTAAAAAGTGGTTATTCAACATGAGGCCCGATCCAAATGAGATTTTGAATCATTTTTGGTAGAGTCCAAAAAATCAATTTTCTGATGAAAAACGATGACCCCAGACCAGTCGAACGTTCCAAAAATCGTCAATATTGATGAAATTTTAACATTTAATCTTTTGACTTTAAATGTCGGTTGGATGTGAATTATTATTTTTTCAACTAAAATAAGTGTGTTTAAAGTCATTTCTGTGCCTGAAATTGGTCAAAATTGAAGATTTTGAGAAGCAAAACGCTGTAAAAATGGCAATTTTGGTCACTGTGAGGGTTTAAAAAGGGGTTATTCAACATGAGGCCCGATCCAAATGACATTTCGAATCATTTTTGGTAGAGTCCAAAAAATCCATTTTCTGATGAAAAACGATGACCCCGGACCAGTTGAACGTTGAAGAAATGGTCAATATTGATGAAATTTTCACATTTAATCTTTTGACTTTAAATGACGGTTGGATGTGAATTATTACTTTTTCAACTAAAATAAGTGTGTTTAAAGTCATTTCTGTGCCTGAAATTGGTAAAAAGTGAAGATTTTGAGTAAGCAAAACTCTGTAAAAATGGTGATTTTGGTCACTTTGAGGGTTTAAAAAGTGGTTATTCAACATGAGGCCCAATCCAAATGACATTTTAAATCATTTTTGGTAGAGTCCAAAAAATCTATTTTCTGATGAAAAACGATGACCCCGGACCAGTCGAACGTTGAAAAAATGGTCAATATTGATGAAATTTTAAAATTTAATCTTTTGACTTTAAATGATGGTTGGATGTGAATTAATACTTTTTCAACTAAAATAAGTGTGTTTAAAGTCATTTCTGTGCCTGAAACATTGGTCAAAATTGAAGCTTTTGAGAAAGCAAAACTCTGTAAAAAATGGCAATTTTGGTCACTGTGAGGGTTTAAAAAGTGGTTATTCAACATGAGACCCGATCCAAAAGACATTTTGAATCATTTTTGGTAGAGTCCAAAAAATCAATTTTCTGATGAAAAACGATGACTCCGGACCAGTCGAACGTTGAAAAAATGGCCAATATTGATGACATTTTAACAGTTAATCTTTTGACTTTAAATGACGGTTGGATGTCAATTATTACTTTTTCAACTAAAATAAGTGTGTTTAAAGTCATTTCTGTGCCTGAAACATTGGTCAAAATTGAAGATTTTGAGTAAGCAAAACTCTGTAAAAAATGGCAATTTTGGTCACTGTGAGGGTTTAAAAAGTGGTTATTCAACATGAGACCCGATCCAAAAGACATTTTGAATCATTTTTGTTAGAGTCCAAAAAATCAATTTTCTGATGAAAAACGATGACCAGTCGAACGTTGAAAAAATGGTCAATATTGATGAAATTTTAACATTTAATCTTTTGACTTTAAATGACGGTTGGGTGTGAATTATTACTTTTTCAACTAAAATAAGTGTGTTTAAAGTCATTTCTGTGCCTGAACTTGGCCAAAATTGAAGATTTTGAGTAAGCAAAACTCTGTAAAAATGGCGATTTTGGTCACTTTGAGGGTTTAAAAAGTGGTTATTCAACATGAGGCCCAATCCAAATGACATTTTGAATAATTTTTGGTAGAGTCCAAAAAATCAATTTTCTGATGAAAAAAGATGACTCCGGACCAGTCGAACGTTGAAAAAATGGTCAATATTGATGAAATTTTCACATTTAATCTTTTGACTTTAAATGACGGTTGGGTGTGAATTATTACTTTTTCAACTAAAATAAGTGTGTTTAAAGTCATTTCTGTGCCTGAACTTGGCCAAAATTGAAGATTTTGAGTAAGCAAAACTCTGTAAAAATGGCGATTTTGGTCACTTTGAGGGTTTAAAAAGTGGTTATTCAACATGAGGCCCAATCCAAATGACATTTTGAATAATTTTTGGTAGAGTCCAAAAAATCAATTTTCTGATGAAAAAAGATGACTCCGGACCAGTCGAACGTTGAAAAAATGGTCAATATTGATGAAATTTTCACATTTAATCTTTTGACTTTAAATGACGGTTGGATGTGAATTATTACTTTTTCAACTAAAATAAGTGTGTTTAAAGTCATTTCTGTGCCTGAAATTGGTAAAAAGTGAAGATTTTGAGTAAGCAAAACTCTGTAAAAATGGTGATTTTGGTCACTTTGAGGGTTTAAAAAGTGGTTATTCAACATGAGGCCCAATCCAAATGACATTTTAAATCATTTTTGGTAGAGTCCAAAAAATCTATTTTCTGATGAAAAACGATGACCCCGGACCAGTCGAACGTTGAAAAAATGGTCAATATTGATGACATTTTAAAATTTAATCTTTTGACTTTAAATGATGGTTGGATGTGAATTAATACTTTTTCAACTAAAATAAGTGTGTTTAAAGTCATTTCTGTGCCTGAAACATTGGTCAAAATTGAAGCTTTTGAGTAAGCAAAACTCTGTAAAAAATGGCAATTTTGGTCACTGTGAGGGTTTAAAAAGTGGTTATTCAACATGAGACCCGATCCAAAAGACATTTTGAATCATTTTTGGTAGAGTCCAAAAAATCAATTTTCTGATGAAAAAAGATGACTCCGGACCAGTCGAACGTTGAAAAAATGGTCAATATTGATGACATTTTAACATTTAATCTTTTGACTTTAAATGACGGTTGGATGTCAATTATTACTTTTTCAACTAAAATAAGTGTGTTTAAAGTCATTTCTGTGCCTGAAATTGGTCAAAATTGGAGATTTTGAGTAAGCAAAACTCTGTAAAAATGGTGATTTTGGTCACTTTGAGGGTTTAAAAAGTGGTTATTCAACATGAGGCCCAATCCAAATGACATTTTGAATCATTTTTGGTAGAGTCCAAAAAATCAATTTTCTGATGAAAAACGATGACCCCGGACCAGTCGAACGTTGAAAAAATGGTCAATATTGATGAAATTTTAACATTTAATCTTTTGACTTTAAATGACGGTTGGATGTGAATTATTACTTTTTCAACTAAAATAAGTGTGTTTAAAGTCATTTCTGTGCCTGAAATTGGTAAAAAATGAAGATTTTGAGTAAGCAAATCTCTGTAAAAATGGTGATTTTGGTCACTTTGAGGGTTTAAAAAGTGGTTATTCAACATTAGGCCCAATCCAAATGACATTTTAAATCATTTTTGGTAGAGTCCAAAAAATCAATTTTCTGATGAAAAACGATGACTCCGGACCAGTCGAACGTTGAAAAAATGGTCAATATGTATGAAATTTTAAAATTTAATCTTTTGACTTTAAATGATGGTTGGATGTGAATTAATACTTTTTCAACTAAAATAGGTGTGTTTAAAGTCATTTCTGTGCCTGAAACATTGGTCAAAATTGAAGCTTTTGAGTAAGCAAAACTCTGTAAAAAATGGCAATTTTGGTCACTGTGAGGGTTTAAAAAGTGGTTATTCAACATGAGACCCAATCCAAATGACATTTTGAATCATTTTTGGTAGAGTCCAAAAAATCAATTTTCTGATGAAAAACGATGACTCCGGACCAGTCGAACGTTGAAAAAATGGTCAATATTGATGACATTTTAACATTTAATCTTTTGACTTTAAATGACGGTTGGATGTGAATTATTACTTTTCCACTAAAATAAGTGTGTTTAAAGTCATTTCTGTGCCTGAAATTGGTCAAAATTGAAGATTTTGAGTAAGCAAAACTCTGTAAAAATGGCGATTTTGGTCACTTTGAGGGTTTAAAAAGTGGTTATTCAACATGAGGCCCAATCCAAATGACATTTTGAATAATTTTTGGTAGAGTCCAAAAAATCAATTTTCTGATGAAAAAAGATGACTCCGGACCAGTCAAACGTTGAAAAAATGGTCAATATCGATGAAATTTTCACATTTAATCTTTTGACTTTAAATGACGGTTGGATGTGAATTATTACTCTTTCAACTAAAATAAGTGTGTTTAAAGTCATTTCTGTGCCTGAAATTGGTAAAAAGTGAAGATTTTGAGTAAGCAAAACTCTTTAAAAATGGTGATTTTGGTCACTTTGAGGGTTTAAAAAGTGGTTATTCAACATGAGGCCCAATCCAAATGACATTTTAAATCATTTTTGGTAGAGTCCAAAAAATCTATTTTCTGATGAAAAACGATGACCCCGGACCAGTCGAACGTTGAAAAAATGGTCAATATTGATGAAATTTTAAAATTTAATCTTTTGACTTTAAATGATGGTTGGATGTGAATTAATACTTTTTCAACTAAAATAAGTGTGTTTAAAGTCATTTCTGTGCCTGAAACATTGGTCAAAATTGAAGCTTTTGAGTAAGCAAAACTCTGTAAAAAATGGCAATTTTGGTCACTGTGAGGGTTTAAAAAGTGGTTATTCAACATAAGACCCGATCCAAAAGACATTTTGAATCATTTTTGGTAGAGTCCAAAAAATCAATTTTCTGATGAAAAACGATGACCCCGGACCAGTCGAACGTTGAAAAAATGGTCAATATTGATGAAATTTTAACATTTAATCTTTTGACTTTAAATGACGGTTGGATGTGAATTATTACTTTTTCAACTAAAATAAGTGTGTTTAAAGTCTTTTCTGTGCCTGAAATTGGTCAAAATTGAAGATTTGGAGTAAGCAAAACTCTGTAAAAATGGCAATTTTGGTCACTGTGAGGGTTTAAAAAGTGGTTATTCAACATGAGGCCCGATCCAAATGAAATTTTGAATAATTTTTGGTAGAGTCCAAAAAATCAATTTTCTGATGAAAAACGATGACTCTGGACCAGTCGAACGTTGAAAAAATGATCAATATTGATGAAATTTTAACATTTAATCTTTTTACTTTAAATGACGGTTGGGTGGGAATTATTACTTTTTCAACTAAAATAAGTGTGTTTAAAGTCATTTCTGTGCCTGAAATTGGTCAAAATTGAAGATTTTGAGTAGGCAAAACTGTAAAAATGACGATTTTGGTCACTTTGAGGGTTTAAAAAGTGGTTATTCAACATGAGGCCCGATCCAAATGAGATTTTGAATCATTTTTGATAGAGTCCAAAACAATCAATTTTCTGATGAAAAACGATGACCCCGGACCAGTCGAACGTTGAAAAAATGGTCAATATTGATGAAATTTTAACATTTAATCTTTTGACTTTAAATGAGGGTTGGATGTGAAATATTACTTTTTCAACTAAAATTAGTGTGTTTAAAGTCATTTCTGTACCTGAAATTTGTCAAAATTGAAGCTTTTGAGTAAGCAAAACTCTGTAAAAAATGGCAATTTTGGTCACTGTGAGGGTTTAAAAAGTGGTTATTCAACATGAGACCCGATCCAAAAGACATTTGGAATCATTTTTAGTAGAGTCCAAAAAATCAATTTTCTGATGAAAAACGATGACTCCGGACCAGTCGAACGTTGAAAAAATGGTCAATATTGATGAAATTTTAACATGTAATCTTTTGACTTTAAATGATAGTTGAATGTGAATTATTACTTTTTCAACTAAAATAAGTGTGTTTAAAGTCATTTCTGTGCCTGAAATAGGTCAAAATTGGAGATTTTGAAAAAGCAAAACTCTGTAAAAATGGCAATTTTGGTCACTGTGAGGGTTTAAAAAGTGGTTATTCAACATGAGGCCCGATCCAAATGAAATTTTGAATCATTTTTGGTAGAGTCCAAAAAATCAATTTTCTGATGAAAAACGATGACTCCGGACCAGTCGAACGTTAAAAAAATGGTCAATATTGATGAAATTTTAACATTTAATCTTTTGACTTTAAATGACGGTTGGGTGTGAATTATTACTTTTTCAACTAAAATAAGTGTGTTTAAAGTCATTTCTGTGCCTGAAATTGGTCAAAATTGAAGATTTTGAGTAAGCAAAACTCTGTAAAAATGGCGATTTTGGTCACTTTGAGGGTTTAAAAAGTGGTTTTTCAACATGAGGCCCAATCCAAATGACATTTTGAATAATTTTTGGTAGAGTCCAAAAAATCAATTTTCTGATGAAAAAAGATGACTCCGGACCAGTCGAACGTTGAAAAAATGGTCAATATTAATGAAATTTTAAAATTTTATCTTTTGACTTTAAATGATGGTTGGATGTGAATTAATACTTTTTCAACTAAAATAGGTGTGTTTAAAGTCATTTCTGTGCCTGAAATTGGTCAAAATTGGAGATTTTGAGTAAGCAAAACTCTGTAAAAATGGTGATTTTGGTCACTTTGAGGGTTTAAAAAGTGGTTATTCAACATGAGGCCCAATCCAAATGACATTTTGAATCATTTTTGGTAGAGTCCAAAAAATCAATTTTCTGATGAAAAACGATGACTCCGGACCAGTCGAACGTTGAAAAAATGGTCAATATTGATGAAATTTTCACATTTAATCTTTTGACTTTAAATGACGGTTGGATGTGAATTATTACTTTTCCACTAAAATAAGTGTGTTTAAAGTCATTTCTGTGCCTGAAATTGGTCAAAATTGGGGATTTTGAATAAGAAAAACTCTGTAAAAATGGCAATTTTGGTCACTGTGAGGGTTTAAAAAGTGGTTATTCAACATGAGGCCCGATCCAAATGAAATTTTGAATCATTTTTGGTAGAGTCCAAAAAATCAATTTTCTGATGAAAAACGATGACTTCGGACCAGTCGAACGTTAAAAAAATGGTCAATATTGATGAAATTTTAACATTTAATCTTTTGACTTTAAATGACGGTTGGGTGTGAATTATTACTTTTTCAACTAAAATAAGTGTGTTTAAAGTCATTTCTGTGCCTGAAATTGGTCAAAATTGAAGATTTTGAGTAAGCAAAACTCTGTACAAATGGCGATTTTGGTCACTTTGAGGGTTTAAAAAGTGGTTATTCAACATGAGGCCCAATCCAAATGACATTTTGAATAATTTTTGGTAGAGTCCAAAAAATCAATTTTCTGATGAAAAAAGATGACTCCGGACCAGTCAAACGTTGAAAAAATGGTCAATATTGATGAAATTTTCACATTTAATCTTTTGACTTTAAATGACGGTTGGATGTGAATTATTACTTTTTCAACTAAAATAAGTGTGTTTAAAGTCATTTCTGTGCCTGAAATTGGTAAAAAGTGAAGATTTTGAGTAAGCAAAACTCTGTAAAAATGGTGATTTTGGTCACTTTGAGGGTTTAAAAAGTGGTTATTCAACATGAGGCCCAATCCAAATGACATTTTAAATCATTTTTGGTAGAGTCCAAAAAATCTATTTTCTGATGAAAAACGATGACCCCGGACCAGTCGAACGTTGAAAAAATGGTCAATATTGATGAAATTTTAAAATTTAATCTTTTGACTTTAAATGATGGTTGGATGTGAATTAATACTTTTTCAACTAAAATAAGTGTGTTTAAAGTCATTTCTGTGCCTGAAACATTGGTCAAAATTGAAGCTTTTGAGTAAGCAAAACTCTGTAAAAAATGGCAATTTTGGTCACTGTGAGGGTTTAAAAAGTGGTTATTCAACATGAGACCCGATCCAAAAGACATTTTGAATCATTTTTGGTAGAGTCCAAAAAATCAATTTTCTGATGAAAAACAATGACTCCGGACCAGTCGAACGTTGAAAAAATGGTCAATATTGATGACATTTTAACATTTAATCTTTTGACTTTAAATGACGGTTGGATGTGAATTATTACTTTTTCAACTAAAATAAGTGTGTTTAAAGTCATTTCTGTGCCTGAAATTGGTCAAAATTGGAGATTTTGAGTAAGCAAAACTCTGTAAAAATGGTGATTTTGGTCACTTTGAGGGTTTAAAAAGTGGTTATTCAACATGAGGCCCAATCCAAATGACATTTTGAATCATTTTTGGTAGAGTCCAAAAAATCAATTTTCTGATGAAAAACGATGACTCCGGACCAGTCGAACTTTGAAAAAATGGTCAATATTGATGAAATTTTAACATTTAATCTTTTGACTTTAAATGACGGTTGATGTGAATTATTACTTTTTCAACTAAAATAAGTGTGTTTAAAGTCATTTCTGTCCCTGAAATTGGTCAAAATTGAAGATTTTGAGTAAGCAAAATTCTGTAAAAATGGCAATTATGGTCACTGTGAGGGTTTAAAAAGTGGTTATTCAACATGAGGCCCGATCCAAATGAAATTTTGAATCATTTTTGGTAGAGTCCAAAAAATCACTTTTCTGATGAAAAACGATGACCCCGGACCAGTCGAACGTTCCAAAAATGGTCAGTATTGATGACATTTCAACATTTAATCTTTTGACTTTAAATGACGGTTGGATGTGAATTATTACTTTTTCAACTAAAATAAGTGTGTTTAAAGTCATTTCTGTGCCTGAAATTGGTAAAAAGTGAAGATTTTGAGTAAGCAAAACTCTGTAAAAATGGTGATTTTGGTCACTTTGAGGGTTTAAAAAGTGGTTATTCAACATGAGGCCCAATCCAAATGACATTTTAAATCATTTTTGGTAGAGTCCAAAAAATCTATTTTCTGATGAAAAACGATGACCCCGGACCAGTCGAACGTTGAAAAAATGGTCAATATTGATGAAATTTTAAAATTTAATCTTTTGACTTTAAATGATGGTTGGATGTGAATTAATACTTTTTCAACTAAAATAAGTGTGTTTAAAGTCATTTCTGTGCCTGAAACATTGGTCAAAATTGAAGCTTTTGAGTAAGCAAAACTCTGTAAAAAATGGCAATTTTGGTCACTGTGAGGGTTTAAAAAGTGGTTATTCAACATGAGACCCGATCCAAAAGACATTTTGAATCATTTTTGGTAGAGTCCAAAAAATCAATTTTCGGATGAAAAACGATGACTCCGGACCAGTCGAACGTTGAAAAAATGGTCAATATTGATGACATTTTAACATTTAATCTTTTGACTTTAAATGACGGTTGGATGTGAATTATTACTTTTTCAACTAAAATAAGTGTGTTTAAAGTCATTTCTGTCCCTGAAATTGGTCAAAATTGGAGATTTTGAGTAAGCAAAATTCTGTAAAAATGGCAATTATGGTCACTGTGAGGGTTTAAAAAGTGGTTATTCAACATGAGGCCCGATCCAAATGAAATTTTGAATCATTTTTGGTAGAGTCCAAAAAATCACTTTTCTGATGAAAAACGATAACCCCGGACCAGTCGAACGTTCCAAAAATGGTCAGTATTGATGACATTTCAACATTTAATCTTTTGACTTTAAATGACGGTTGGATGTGAATTATTACTTTTTCAACTAAAATAAGTGTGTTTAAAGTCATTTCTGTGCCTGAAAGATTGGTCAAAATTGAAGCTTTTGAGTAAGCAAAACTCTGTAAAAAACTGGCAATTTTGGTCACTGTGAGGGTTTAAAAAGTGGTTATTCAACATGAGACCAGATCCAAAAGACATTTTGAATCATTTTTGGTAGAGTCCAAAAAATCAATTTTCTGATGAAAAACGATGACTCCGGACCAGTCGAACGTTGAAAAAATTGGTCAATATTGATGAAATTTTAACATTTAATATTTTGACTTTAAATGATGGTTGGATGTGAATTATTACTTTTTCAACTAAATAAGTGTGTTTAAAGTCATTTCTGTGCCTGAAATTTGTCAAAATTGAAGATTTTGAGTAAGCAAAACTCTGTAAGAATAGCGATTTTGGTCACTGTGAGGGTTTAAAAAGTGGTTATTCAACATGAGGCCCGATCCAAATGACATTTTGAATCATTTTTGGGAGAGTCCAAAAAATCCATTTTCTGATGAAAAACGATGACCCCGGACCAGTCGAACGTTGAAAAAATGGTCAATATTGATGAAATTTTAACATTTAATCTTTTGACTTTAAATGATGGTTGGATGTGAATTAATACTTTTTCAACTAAAATAAGTGTGTTTAAAGTCATTCCTGTGCCTGAAACATTGTTCAAAATTGAAGCTTTTGAGTAAGCAAAACTCTGTAAAAAATGGCAATTTTGGTCACTGTGAGGGTTTAAAAAGTTGTTATTCAACATGAGACCCGATCCAAAAGACATTTTGAATCATTTTTGGTAGAGTCCAAAAAATCAATTTTCTGATGAAAAACGATGACTCCGGACCAGTCGAACGTTGAAAAAATGGTCAATATTGATGAAATTTTAACATTTAATCTTTTGACTTTAAATGACGGTTGGATGTGAATTATTACTTTTTCAACTAAAATAAGTGTGTTTAAAGTCATTTCTGTGCCTGAAATTGGTCAAAATTGGAGATTTTGAGTAAGCAAAACTCTGTAAAAATGGCAATTTTGGTCACTGTGAGGGTTTAAAAAGTGGTTATTCAACATGAGGCCCGATCCAAATGAAATTTTGAATAATTTTTTGTAGAGTCCAAAAAATCAATTTTCTGATGAAAAACGATGACTCTGGACGAACGTTGAAAAAATGGTCAATATTGATGAAATTTTAACATTTAATCTTTTTACTTTAAATGACGGTTGGGTGGGAATTATTACTTTTTCAACTAAAATAAGTGTGTTAAAGTCATTTCTGTGCCTGAAATTGGTCAAAATTGAAGATTTTGAGTAGGCAAAACTGTAAAAATGACGATTTTGGTCACTTTGAGGGTTTAAAAAGTGGTTATTCAACATGAGGCCCAATCCAAATGACATTTTAAATCATTTTTGGTAGAGTCCAAAAAATCTATTTTCTGATGAAAAACGATGACCCCGGACCAGTCGAACGTTGAAAAAATGGTCAATATTGATGAAATTTTAAAATTTAATCTTTTGACTTTAAATGATGGTTGGATGTGAATTAATACTTTTTCAACTAAAATAAGTGTGTTTAAAGTCATTTCTGTGCCTGAAACATTGGTCAAAATTGAAGCTTTTGAGTAAGCAAAACTCTGTAAAAATGGCAATTTTGGTCACTGTGAGGGTTTAAAAAGTGGTTATTCAACATGAGACCCGATCCAAAAGACATTTTGAATCATTTTTGGTAGAGTCCAAAAAATCAATTTTCTGATGAAAAACGATGACTCCGGACCAGTCGAACGTTAAAAAAATGGTCAATATTGATGAAATTTTAACATTTAATCTTTTGACTTTAAATGACGGTTGGGTGTGAATTATTACTTTTTCAACTAAAATAAGTGTGTTTAAAGTCATTTCTGTGCCTGAAATTGGTCAAAATTGAAGATTTTTAGTAAGCAAAACTCTGTAAAAATGGCGATTTTGGTCACTTTGAGGGTTTAAAAAGTGGTTATTCAACATGAGGCCCAATCCAAATGACATTTTGAATCATTTTTGGTACAGTCCAAAAAATCAATTTTCTCATGAAAAAAGATGACTCCGGACCAGTCGAACGTTGAAAAAATGGTCAATATTGATGAAATTTTCACATTTAATCTTTTGACTTTAATTGACGGTTGGATGTGAATTATTACTTTTTCAACTAAAATAAGTGTGTTTAAAGTCATTTCTGTGCCTGAAATTGGTAAAAATTGAAGATTTTGAGTAAGCAAAACTCTGTAAAAATGGTGATTTTGGTCACTTTGAGGGTTTAAAAAGTGGTTATTCAACATGAGGCCCAATCCAAATGACATTTTAAATCATTTTTGGTAGAGTCCAAAAAATCTATTTTCTGATGAAAAACGATGACCCCGGACCAGTCGAACGTTGAAAAAATGGTCAATATTGATGAAATTTAAAAATTTAATCTTTTGACTTTAAATGATGGTTGGATGTGAATTAATACTTTTTCAACTAAAATAAGTGTGTTTAAAGTCATTTCTGTGCCTGAAACATTGGTCAAAATTGAAGCTTTTGAGTAAGCAAAACTCTGTAAAAATGGCAATTTTGGTCACTGTGAGGGTTTAAAAAGTGGTTATTCAACATGAGACCCGATCCAAAAGACATTTTGAATCATTTTTGGTAGAGTCCAAAAAATCAATTTTCTGATGAAAAACGATGACTCCGGACCAGTCGAACATTAAAAAAATGGTCAATATTGATGAAATTTTAACATTTATTCTTTTGACTTTAAATGACGGTTGGGTGTGAATTATTACTTTTTCAACTAAAATAAGTGTGTTTAAAGTCATTTCTGTGCCTGAAATTGGTAAAAAGTGAACATTTTGAGTAAGCAAAACTCTGTAAAAATGGTGATTTTGGTCACTTTGAGGGTTTAAAAAGTGGTTATTCAACATTAGGCCCAATCCAAATGACATTTTAAATCATTTTTGGTAGAGTCCAAAAAATCTATTTTCTGATGAAAAACGATGACCCCGGACCAGTCGAACGTTGAAAAAATGGTCAATATTGATGAAATTTTAAAATTTAATCTTTTGACTTTAAATGATGGTTGGATGTGAATTAATACTTTTTCAACTAAAATAAGTGTGTTTAAAGTCATTTCTGTGCCTGAAACATTGGTCAAAATTGAAGCTTTTGAGTAAGCAAAACTCTGTAAAAAATGGCAATTTTGGTCACTGTGAGGGTTTAAAAAGTGGTTATTCAACATGAGACCCGATCCAAAAGACATTTTGAATCATTTTTGGTAGAGTCCAAAAAATCAATTTTCTGATGAAAAACGATGACTCCGGACCAGTCGAACGTTGAAAAAATGGTCAATATTGATGACATTTTAACATTTAATCTTTTGACTTTAAATGACGGTTGGATGTGAATTATTACTTTTTCAACTAAAATAAGTGTGTTTAAAGTCATTTCTGTGCCTGAAATTGGTCAAAATTGGAGATTTTGAGTAAGCAAAACTCTGTAAAAATGGTGATATTGGTCACTTTGAGGGTTTAAAAAGTGGTTATTCAACATGAGGCCCAATCCAAATGACATTTTGAATCATTTTTGGTAGAGTCCAAAAAATCAATTTTCTGATGAAAAACGATGACTCCGGACCAGTCGAACGTTGAAAAAATGGTCAATATTGATGAAATTTTCACATTTAATCTTTTGACTTTAAATGACGGTTGGATGTGAATTATTACTTTTCCACTAAAATAAGTGTGTTTAAAGTCATTTCTGTGCCTGAAATTGGTCAAAATTGGGGATTTTGAATAAGAAAAACTCTGTAAAAATGGCAATTTTGGTCACTGTGAGGGTTTAAAAAGTGGTTATTCAACATGAGGCCCGATCCAAATGAAATTTTGAATCATTTTTGGTAGAGTCCAAAAAATCAATTTTCTGATGAAAAACGATGACTCCGGACCAGTCGAACGTTAAAAAAATGGTCAATATTGATGAAATTTTAACATTTAATCTTTTGACTTTAAATGACGGTTGGGTGTGAATTATTACTTTTTCAACTAAAATAAGTGTGTTTAAAGTCATTTCTGTGCCTGAAATTGGTCAAAATTGAAGATTTTGAGTAAGCAAAACTCTGTAAAAATGGCGATTTTGGTCACTTTGAGGGTTTAAAAAGTGGTTATTCAACATGAGGCCCAATCCAAATGACATTTTGAATAATTTTTGGTAGAGTCCAAAAAATCAATTTTCTGATGAAAAAAGATGACTCCGGACCAGTCGAACGTTGAAAAAATGGTCAATATTGATGACATTTTAACATTTAATCTTTTGACTTTAAATGACGATTGGATGTCAATTATTACTTTTTCAACTAAAATAAGTGTGTTTAAAGTCATTTCTGTGCCTGAAATTGGTCAAAATTGGAGATTTTGAGTAAGCAAAACTCTGTAAAAATTGTGATTTTGGTCACTTTGAGGGTTTAAAAAGTGGTTATTCAACATGAGGCCCAATCCAAATGACATTTTGAATCATTTTTGGTAGAGTCCAAAAAATCAATTTTCTGATGAAAAACGATGACTCCGGACCAGTCGAACGTTGAAAAAATGGTCAATATTGATGAAATTTTAACATTTAATCTTTTGACTTTAAATGACGGTTGGATGTGAATTATTACTTTTTCAACTAAAATAAGTGTGTTTAAAGTCATTTCTGTGCCTGAAATTGGTCAAAATTGAAGATTTTGAGTAAGCAAAATTCTGTAAAAATGGCAATTATGGTCACTGTGAGGGTTTAAAAAGTGGTTATTCAACATGAGGCCCGATCCAAATGAAATTTTAAATCATTTTTGGTAGAGTCCAAAAAATCACTTTTCTGATGAAAAACGATGACCCCGGACCAGTCGAACGTTCCAAAAATGGTCAGTATTGATGACATTTCAACATTTAATCTTTTGACTTTAAATGACGGTTGGATGTGAATTATTACTTTTTCAACTAAAATAAGTGTGTTTAAAGTAATTTCTGTGCCTGAAATTGGTCAAAATTGAAGATTTTGATTAAGCAAAACTCTGTAAAAATGGCAATTTTGGTCACTGTGAGGGTTTAAAAAGTGGTTATTCAACATGAGGCCCGATCCAAATGAGATTTTGAATCATTTTTGGTAGAGTCCAAAAAATCCATTTTCTGATGAAAAACGATGACCCCGGACCAATTGAATGTTGAAGAAATGGTCAATATTGATGAAATTTTAACATTTAATCTTTTGACTTTAAATTATGGTTGGATGTGAATTAATACTTTTTCAACTAAAATAAGTGTGTTTAAAGTCATTTCTGTGCCTGAAAGATTGGTCAAAATTGAAGCTTTTGAGTAAGCAAAACTCTGTAAAAAACTGGCAATTTTGGTCACTGTGAGGGTTTAAAAAGTGGTTATTCAACATGAGACCAGATCCAAAAGACATTTTGAATCATTTTTGGTAGAGTCCAAAAAATCAATTTTCTGATGAAAAACGATGACTCCGGACCAGTCGAACGTTGAAAAAATTGGTCAATATTGATGAAATTTTAACATTTAATCTTTTGACTTTAAATGATGGTTGGATGTGAATTATTACTTTTTCAACTAAAATAAGTGTGTTTAAAGTCATTTCTGTGCCTGAAATTTGTCAAAATTGAAGATTTTGAGTAAGCAAAACTCTGTAAGAATGGCGATTTTGGTCACTGTGAGGGTTTAAAAAGTGGTTATTCAACATGAGGCCCGATCCAAATGACATTTTGAATCATTTTTGGTAGAGTCCAAAAAATCAATTTTCTGATGAAAAAAACGATGACCCCGGACCAGTTGAACGTTGAAGAAATGGTCAATATTGATGACATTTTAACATTTAATCTTTTGACTTTGAATTATGGTTGGATGTGAATTAATACTTTTTCAACTAAAATAAGTGTGTTTAATGTCATTTCTGTGCCTGAAATTGGTCAAAATTGAAGATTTTGAGTAGGCAAAACTGTAAAAATGACGATTTTGGTCACTTTGAGGGTTTAAAAAGTGGTTATTCAACATGAGGCCCAATCCAAATGACATTTTGAATCATTTTTGGTAGAGTCCAAAAAAATCACTTTTCTGATGAAAAACGATGACCCCGGACCAGTCGAACGTTCCAAAAATGGTCAGTATTGATGATATTTTAACATTTAATCTTTTGACTTTAAATGATGGTTGGATGTGAAATATTACTTTTTCAACTAAAATTAGTGTGTTTAAAGTCATTTCTGTACCTGAAATTTGTCAAAATTGAAGCTTTTGAGTAAGCAAAACTCTGTAAAAATGGCGATTTTGGTCACTTTGAGGGTTTAAAAAGTGGTTATTCAACATGAGGCCCAATCCAAATGACATTTTAAATCATTTTTGGTAGAGTCCAAAAAATCTATTTTCTGATGAAAAACGATGACTCCGGACCTGTCGAACGTTGAAAAAATGGTCAATATTGATGAAATTTTAACATTTAATCTTTTGACTTTAAATGATGGTTGGATGTGAAATATTACTTTTTCAACTAAAATTAGTGTGTTTAAAGTCATTTCTGTACCTGAAATTTGTCAAAATTGAAGCTTTTGAGTAAGCAAAACTCTGTAAAAAATGGCAATTTTGGTCACTGTGAGGGTTTAAAAAGTGGTTATTCAACATGAGACCCGATCCAAAAGACATTTGGAATCATTTTTGGTAAAGTCCAAAAAATCAATTTTCTGATGAAAAACGATGACTCCGGACCTGTCGAACGTTGAAAAAATGGTCAATATTGATGAAATTTTAACATTTAATCTTTTGACTTTAAATGACGGTTGGGTGTGAATTATTACTTTTTCAAATAAAATAAGTGTGTTTAAAGTCATTTCTGTGCCTGAAATTGGTCAAAATTGAAGATTTTGAGTAAGCAAAACTCTGTAAAAATGGCGATTTTGGTCACTTTGAGGGTTTAAAAAGTGGTTATTCAACATGAGGCCCAATCCAAATGACATTTTGAATCATTTTTGGTAGAGTCCAAAAAATCAATTTTCTCATGAAAAAAGATGACTCCGGACCAGTCGAACGTTGAAGAAATGGTCAATATTGATGAAATTTTCACATTTAATCTTTTGACTTTAATTGACGGTTGGATGTGAATTATTACTTTTTCAACTAAAATAAGTGTGTTTAAAGTCATTTCTGTGCCTGAAATTGGTAAAAATTGAAGATGTTGAGTAAGCAAAACTCTGTAAAAATGGTGATTTTGGTCACTTTGAGGGTTTAAAAAGTGGTTATTCAACATGAGGCCCAATCCAAATGACATTTTAAATCATTTTTGGTAGAGTCCAAAAAATCTATTTTCTGATGAAAAACGATGACCCCGGACCAGTCAAACGTTGAAAAAATGGTCAATATTGATGAAATTTTAAAATTTAATCTTTTGACTTTAAATGATGGTTGGATGTGAATTAATACTTTTTCAACTAAAATAAGTATGTTTAAAGTCATTTCTGTGCCTGAAACATTGGTCAAAATTGAAGCTTTTGAGTAAGCAAAACTCTGTAAAAATGGCAATTTTGGTCACTGTGAGGGTTTAAAAAGTGGTTATTCAACATGAGACCCGATCCAAAAGACATTTTGAATCATTTTTGGTAGAGTCCAAAAATCAATTTTCTGATGAAAAACGATGACTCCGGACCAGTCGAACGTTGAAAAAATGGTCAATATTGATGACATTTTAACATTTAATATTTTGACTTTAAATGACGGTTGGATGTGAATTATTACTTTTTCAACTAAAATAAGTGTGTTTAAAGTCATTTCTGTGCCTGAAATTGGTCAAAATTGAAGATTTTGAGTAAGCAAAATTCTGTAAAAATGGCAATTATGGTCACTGTGAGGGTTTAAAAAGTGGTTATTCAACATGAGGCCCGATCCAAATGAAATTTTGAATCATTTTTGGTAGAGTCCAAAAAATCACTTTTCTGATGAAAAACGATGACCCCGGACCAGTCGAACGTTCCAAAAATGGTCAGTATTGATGACATTTCAACATTTAATCTTTTGACTTTAAATGACGGTTGGATGTGAATTATTACTTTCTCAACTAAAATAAGTGTGTTAAAGTAATTTCTGTGCCTGAAATTGGTCAAAATTGAAGATTTTGATTAAGCAAAACTCTGTAAAAATGGCAATTTTGGTCACTGTGAGGGTTTAAAAAGTGGTTATTCAACATGAGGCCCGATCCAAATGAGATTTTGAATCATTTTTGGTAGAGTCCAAAAAATCAATTTTCTGATGAAAAACGATGACTCCGGACCAGTCGAACGTTGAAAAAATGGTCAATATTGATGAAATTTTAACATTTAATCTTTTGACTTTAAATGACGGTTGGATGTGAATTATTACTTTTTCAACTAAAATAAGTGTGTTTAAAGTCATTTCTGTGCCTGAAATTGGTCAAAATTGAAGATTTTGAGTAAGCAAAATTCTGTAAAAATGGCAATTATGGTCACTGTGAGGGTTTAAAAAGTGGTTATTCAACATGAGGCCCGATCCAAATGAAATTTTGAATCATTTTTGGTAGAGTCCAAAAAATCACTTTTCTGATGAAAAACGATGACCCCGGACCAGTCGAACGTTCCAAAAATGGTCAGTATTGATGACATTTCAACATTTAATCTTTTGACTTTAAATGACGGTTGGATGTGAATTATTACTTTTTCAACTAAAATAAGTGTGTTTAAAGTAATTTCTGTGCCTGAAATTGGTAAAAAGTGAAGATTTTGAGTAAGCAAAACTCTGTAAAAATGGTGATTTTGGTCACTTTGAGGGTTTAAAAAGTGGTTATTCAACATGAGGCCCAATCCAAATGACATTTTAAATCATTTTTGGTAGAGTCCAAAAAATCAATTTTCTGATGAAAAACGATGACTCCGGACCAGTCGAACGTTGAAAAAATGGTCAATATTGATCAAATTTTCACATTTAATTTTTTGACTTTAAATGACGGTTGGATGTGAATTATTACTTTTCCACTAAAATAAGTGTGTTTAAAGTCATTTCTGTGCCTGAAATTGGTCAAAATTGGGGATTTTGAATAAGAAAAACTCTGTAAAAATGGCAATTTTGGTCACTGTGAGGGTTTAAAAAGTGGTTATTCAACATGAGGCCCGATCCAAATGAAATTTTGAATCATTTTTGGTAGAGTCCAAAAAATCAATTTTCTGATGAAAAACGATGACTCCGGACCAGTCGAACGTTAAAAAAATGGTCAATATTGATGAAATTTTAACATTTAATCTTTTGACTTTAAATGACGGTTGGGTGTGAATTATTACTTTTTCAACTAAAATAAGTGTGTTTAAAGTCATTTCTGTGCCTGAAATTGGTCAAAATTGAAGATTTTGAGTAAGCAAAACTCTGTAAAAATGGCGATTTTGGTCACTTTGAGGGTTTAAAAAGTGGTTATTCAACATGAGGCCCAATCCAAATGACATTTTGAATAATTTTTGGTAGAGTCCAAAAAATCAATTTTCTGATGAAAAAAGATGACTCCGGACCAGTCGAACGTTGAAAAAATGGTCAATATTGATGAAATTTTCACATTTAATCTTTTGACTTTAAATGACGGTTGGATGTGAATTATTACTTTTTCAACTAAAATAAGTGTGTTTAAAGTCATTTCTGTGCCTGAAATTGGTAAAAAGTGAAGATTTTGAGTAAGCAAAACTCTGTAAAAATGGTGATTTTGGTCACTTTGAGGGTTTAAAAAGTGGTTATTCAACATGAGGCCCAATCCAAATGACATTTTAAATCATTTTTGGTAGAGTCCAAAAAATCTATTTTCTGATGAAAAACGATGACCCCGGACCAGTCGAACGTTGAAAAAATGGTCAATATTGATGAAATTTTAAAATTTAATCTTTTGACTTTAAATGATGGTTGGATGTGAATTAATACTTTTTCAACTAAAATAAGTGTGTTTAAAGTCATTTCTGTGCCTGAAATTGGTCAAAATTGAAGATTTTGATTGAGCAAAACTCTGTAAAAATGGCAATTTTGGTCACTGTGAGGGTTTAAAAAGTGGTTATTCAACACGAGGCCCGATCCAAATGAGATTTTGAATCATTTTTGGTAGAGTCCAAAACAACCAATTTTCTGATGAAAAACGATGACCCCGGACCAGTCGAACGTTGAAAAAATGGTCAATATTGATGAAATTTTAACATTTAATCTTTTGACTTTAAATGATGGTTGGATGTGAAATATTACTTTTTCAACTAAAATTAGTGTGTTTAAAGTCATTTCTGTACCTGAAATTTGTCAAAATTGAAGCTTTTGAGTAAGCAAAACTCTGTAAAAAATGGCAATTTTGGTCACTGTGAGGGTTTAAAAAGTGGTTATTCAACATGAGACCCGATCCAAAAGACATTTGGAATCATTTTTGGTAAAGTCCAAAAAATCAATTTTCTGATGAAAAACGATGACTCCGGACCTGTCGAACGTTGAAAAAATGGTCAATATTGATGAAATTTTAACATTTAATCTTTTGACTTTGGATTATGGTTGGATGTGAATTAATACTTTTTCAACTAAAATAAGTGTGTTTAATGTCATTTCTGTGCCTGAAATTGGTCAAAATTGAAGATTTTGAGTAGGCAAAACTGTAAAAATGACGATTTTGGTCACTTTGAGGGTTTAAAAAGTGGTTATTCAACATGAGGCCCAATCCAAATGACATTTTGAATCATTTTTGGTAGAGTCCAAAAAAATCACTTTTCTGATGAAAAACGATGACCCCGGACCAGTCGAACGTTCCAAAAATGGTCAGTATTGATGATATTTTAACATTTAATCTTTTGACTTTAAATGACGGTTGGATGTGAATTATTACTTTTTCAACTAAAATAAGTGTGTTTAAAGTCATTTCTGTGCCTGAAATTGGTCAAAATTGAAGATTTTGATTGAGCAAAACTCTGTAAAAATGGCAATTTTGGTCACTGTGAGGGTTTAAAAAGTGGTTATTCAACACGAGGCCCGATCCAAATGAGATTTTGAATCATTTTTGGTAGAGTCCAAAACAACCAATTTTCTGATGAAAAACGATGACCCCGGACCAGTCGAACGTTGAAAAAATGGTCAATATTGATGAAATTTTAACATTTAATCTTTTGACTTTAAATGATGGTTGGATGTGAAATATTACTTTTTCAACTAAAATTAGTGTGTTTAAAGTCATTTCTGTACCTGAAATTTGTCAAAATTGAAGCTTTTGAGTAAGCAAAACTCTGTAAAAAATGGCAATTTTGGTCACTGTGAGGGTTTAAAAAGTGGTTATTCAACATGAGACCCGATCCAAAAGACATTTGGAATCATTTTTGGTAAAGTCCAAAAAATCAATTTTCTGATGAAAAACGATGACTCCGGACCTGTCGAACGTTGAAAAAATGGTCAATATTGATGAAATTTTAACATTTAATCTTTTGACTTTAAATGACGGTTGGGTGTGAATTATTACTTTTTCAAATAAAATAAGTGTGTTTAAAGTCATTTCTGTGCCTGAAATTGGTCAAAATTGAAGATTTTGAGTAAGCAAAACTCTGTAAAAATGGCGATTTTGGTCACTTTGAGGGTTTAAAAAGTGGTTATTCAACATGAGGCCCAATCCAAATGACATTTTGAATCATTTTTGGTAGAGTCCAAAAAATCAATTTTCTCATGAAAAAAGATGACTCCGGACCAGTCGAACGTTGAAGAAATGGTCAATATTGATGAAATTTTCACATTTAATCTTTTGACTTTAATTGACGGTTGGATGTGAATTATTACTTTTTCAACTAAAATAAGTGTGTTTAAAGTCATTTCTGTGCCTGAAATTGGTAAAAATTGAAGATTTTGAGTAAGCAAAACTCTGTAAAAATTGTGATTTTGGTCACTTTGAGGGTTTAAAAAGTGGTTATTCAACATGAGGCCCAATCCAAATGACATTTTAAATCATTTTTGGTAGAGTCCAAAAAATCTATTTTCTGATGAAAAACGATGACCCCGGACCAGTCAAACGTTGAAAAAATGGTCAATATTGATGAAATTTTAAAATTTAATCTTTTGACTTTAAATGATGGTTGGATGTGAATTAATACTTTTTCAACTAAAATAAGTATGTTTAAAGTCATTTCTGTGCCTGAAACATTGGTCAAAATTGAAGCTTTTGAGTAAGCAAAACTCTGTAAAAATGGCAATTTTGGTCACTGTGAGGGTTTAAAAAGTGGTTATTCAACATGAGACCCGATCCAAAAGACATTTTGAATCATTTTTGGTAGAGTCCAAAAATCAATTTTCTGATGAAAAACGATGACTCCGGACCAGTCGAACGTTGAAAAAATGGTCAATATTGATGACATTTTAACATTTAATATTTTGACTTTAAATGACGGTTGGATGTGAATTATTACTTTTTCAACTAAAATAAGTGTGTTTAAAGTCATTTCTGTGCCTGAAATTGGTCAAAATTGAAGATTTTGAGTAAGCAAAATTCTGTAAAAATGGCAATTATGGTCACTGTGAGGGTTTAAAAAGTGGTTATTCAACATGAGGCCCGATCCAAATGAAATTTTGAATCATTTTTGGTAGAGTCCAAAAAATCACTTTTCTGATGAAAAACGATGACCCCGGACCAGTCGAACGTTCCAAAAATGGTCAGTATTGATGACATTTCAACATTTAATCTTTTGACTTTAAATGACGGTTGGATGTGAATTATTACTTTTTCAACTAAAATAAGTGTGTTTAAAGTAATTTCTGTGCCTGAAATTGGTCAAAATTGAAGATTTTGATTAAGCAAAACTCTGTAAAAATGGCAATTTTGGTCACTGTGAGGGTTTAAAAAGTGGTTATTCAACATGAGGCCCGATCCAAATGAGATTTTGAATCATTTTTGGTAGAGTCCAAAAAATCCATTTTCTGATGAAAAACGATGACCCCGGACCAGTTGAACGTTGAAGAAATGGTCAATATTGATGAAATTTTAACATTTAATCTTTTGACTTTAAATTATGGTTGGATGTGAATTAATACTTTTTCAACTAAAATAAGTATGTTTAAAGTCATTTCTGTGCCTGAAAGATTGGTCAAAATTGAAGCTTTTGAGTAAGCAAAACTCTGTAAAAAACTGGCAATTTTGGTCACTGTGAGGGTTTAAAAAGTGGTTATTCAACCTGAGACCAGATCCAAAAGACATTTTGAATCATTTTTGGTAGAGTCCAAAAAATCAATTTTCTGATGAAAAACGATGACTCCGGACCAGTCGAACGTTGAAAAAATGGTCAATATTGATGAAATTTTAACATTTAATCTTTTGACTTTAAATGACGGTTGGATGTGAATTATTACTTTTTCAACTAAAATAAGTGTGTTTAAAGTCATTTCTGTGCCTGAAATTGGTCAAAATTGGGGATTTTGAATAAGAAAAACTCTGTAAAAATGGCAATTTTGGTCACTGTGAGGGTTTAAAAAGTGGTTATTCAACATGAGGCCCGATCCAAATGAAATTTTGAATCATTTTTGGTAGAGTCCAAAAAATCAATTTTCTGATGAAAAACGATGACTCCGGACCAGTCGAACGTTAAAAAAATGGTCAATATTGATGAAATTTTAACATTTAATCTTTTGACTTGAAATGACGGTTGGGTGTGAATTATTACTTTTCCACTAAAATAAGTGTGTTTAAAGTCATTTCTGTGCCTGAAATTGGTCAAAATTGGGGATTTTGAATAAGAAAAACTCTGTAAAAATGGCAATTTTGGTCACTGTGAGGGTTTAAAAAGTGGTTATTCAACATGAGGCCCGATCCAAATGAAATTTTGAATCATTTTTGGTAGAGTCCAAAAAATCAATTTTCTGATGAAAAACGATGACTCCGGACCAGTCGAACGTTAAAAAAATGGTCAATATTGATGAAATTTTCACATTTAATCTTTTGACTTTAATTGACGGTTGGGTGTGAATTATTACTTTTTCAACTAAAATAAGTGTGTTTAAAGTCATTTCTGTGCCTGAAATTGGTCAAAATTGAAGATTTTGAGTAAGCAAAACTCTGTAAAAATTGTGATTTTGGTCACTTTGAGGGTTTAAAAAGTGGTTATTCAACATGAGGCCCAATCCAAATGACATTTTAAATCATTTTTGGTAGAGTCCAAAAAATCTATTTTCTGATGAAAAACGATGACCCCGGACCAGTCAAACGTTGAAAAAATGGTCAATATTGATGAAATTTTCACATTTAATCTTCTGACTTTAAATGACGGTTGGATGTGAATTATTACTCTTTCAACTAAAATAAGTGTGTTTAAAGTCATTTCTGTGCCTGAAATTGGTAAAAAGTGAAGATTTTGAGTAAGCAAAACTCTTTAAAAATGGTGATTTTGGTCACTTTGAGGGTTTAAAAAGTGGTTATTCAACATGAGGCCCAATCCAAATGACATTTTAAATCATTTTTGGTAGAGTCCAAAAAATCTATTTTCTGATGAAAAACGATGACCCCGGACCAGTCGAACGTTGAAAAAATGGTCAATATTGATGAAATTTTAAAATTTAATCTTTTGACTTTAAATGATGGTTGGATGTGAATTAATACTTTTTCAACTAAAATAAGTGTGTTTAAAGTCATTTCTGTGCCTGAAACATTGGTCAAAATTGAAGATTTTGAGTAAGCAAAACTCTGTAAAAAATGGCAATTTTGGTCACTGTGAGGGTTTAAAAAGTGGTTATTCAACATAAGACCCGATCCAAAAGACATTTTGAATCATTTTTGGTAGAGTCCAAAAAATCAATTTTCTGATGAAAAACGATGACCCCGGACCAGTCGAACGTTGAAAAAATGGTCAATATTGATGAAATTTTAACATTTAATCTTTTGACTTTAAATGACGGTTGGATGTGAATTATTACTTTTTCAACTAAAATAAGTGTGTTTAAAGTCTTTTCTGTGCCTGAAATTGGTCAAAATTGAAGATTTGGAGTAAGCAAAACTCTGTAAAAATGGCAATTTTGGTCACTGTGAGGGTTTAAAAAGTGGTTATTCAACATGAGGCCCGATCCAAATGAAATTTTGAATAATTTTTGGTAGAGTCCAAAAAATCAATTTTCTGATGAAAAACGATGACTCTGGACCAGTCGAACGTTGAAAAAATGATCAATATTGATGAAATTTTAACATTTAATCTTTTTACTTTAAATGACGGTTGGGTGGGAATTATTACTTTTTCAACTAAAATAAGTGTGTTTAAAGTCATTTCTGTGCCTGAAATTGGTCAAAATTGAAGATTTTGAGTAGGCAAAACTGTAAAAATGACGATTTTGGTCACTTTGAGGGTTTAAAAAGTGGTTATTCAACATGAGGCCCGATCCAAATGAGATTTTGAATCATTTTTGATAGAGTCCAAAACAATCAATTTTCTGATGAAAAACGATGACCCCGGACCAGTCGAACGTTGAAAAAATGGTCAATATTGATGAAATTTTAACATTTAATCTTTTGACTTTAAATGAGGGTTGGATGTGAAATATTACTTTTTCAACTAAAATTAGTGTGTTTAAAGTCATTTCTGTACCTGAAATTTGTCAAAATTGAAGCTTTTGAGTAAGCAAAACTCTGTAAAAAATGGCAATTTTGGTCACTGTGAGGGTTTAAAAAGTGGTTATTCAACATGAGACCCGATCCAAAAGACATTTGGAATCATTTTTGGTAGAGTCCAAAAAATCAATTTTCTGATGAAAAACGATGACTCCGGACCAGTCGAACGTTGAAAAAATGGTCAATATTGATGAAATTTTAACATGTAATCTTTTGACTTTAAATGATAGTTGAATGTGAATTATTACTTTTTCAACTAAAATAAGTGTGTTTAAAGTCATTTCTGTGCCTGAAATAGGTCAAAATTGGAGATTTTGAAAAAGCAAAACTCTGTAAAAATGGCAATTTTGGTCACTGTGAGGGTTTAAAAAGTGGTTATTCAACATGAGGCCCGATCCAAATGAAATTTTGAATCATTTTTGGTAGAGTCCAAAAAATAAATTTTCTGATGAAAAACGATGACTCCGGACCAGTCGAACGTTAAAAAAATGGTCAATATTGATGAAATTTTAACATTTAATCTTTTGACTTTAAATGACGGTTGGATGTGAATTATTACTTTTTCAACTAAAATAAGTGTGTTTAAAGTCATTTCTGTGCCTGAAATTGGTAAAAAGTGAAGATTTTGAGTAAGCAAAACTCTGTAAAAATGGTGATTTTGGTCACTTTGAGGGTTTAAAAAGTGGTTATTCAACATGAGGCCCAATCCAAATGACATTTTAAATCATTTTTGGTAGAGTCCAAAAAATCTATTTTCTGATGAAAAACGATGACCCCGGACCAGTCGAACGTTGAAAAAATGGTCAATATTGATGAAATTTTAAAATTTAATCTTTTGACTTTAAATGATGGTTGGATGTGAATTAATACTTTTTCAACTAAAATAAGTGTGTTTAAAGTCATTTCTGTGCCTGAAACATTGGTCAAAATTGAAGCTTTTGAGTAAGCAAAACTCTGTAAAAAATGGCAATTTTGGTCACTGTGAGGGTTTAAAAAGTGGTTATTCAACATGAGACCCGATCCAAAAGACATTTTGAATCATTTTTGGTAGAGTCCAAAAAATCAATTTTCTGATGAAAAACGATGACTCCGGACCAGTCGAACGTTGAAAAAATGGTCAATATTGATGACATTTTAACATTTAATCTTTTGACTTTAAATGACGGTTGGATGTGAATTATTACTTTCTCAACTAAAATAAGTGTGTTAAAGTAATTTCTGTGCCTGAAATTGGTCAAAATTGAAGATTTTGATTAAGCAAAACTCTGTAAAAATGGCAATTTTGGTCACTGTGAGGGTTTAAAAAGTGGTTATTCAACATGAGGCCCGATCCAAATGAGATTTTGAATCATTTTTGGTAGAGTCCAAAAAATCAATTTTCTGATGAAAAACGATGACTCCGGACCAGTCGAACGTTGAAAAAATGGTCAATATTGATGAAATTTTAACATTTAATCTTTTGACTTTAAATGACGGTTGGATGTGAATTATTACTTTTTCAACTAAAATAAGTGTGTTTAAAGTCATTTCTGTGCCTGAAATTGGTCAAAATTGAAGATTTTGAGTAAGCAAAATTCTGTAAAAATGGCAATTATGGTCACTGTGAGGGTTTAAAAAGTGGTTATTCAACATGAGGCCCGATCCAAATGAAATTTTGAATCATTTTTGGTAGAGTCCAAAAAATCACTTTTCTGATGAAAAACGATGACCCCGGACCAGTCGAACGTTCCAAAAATGGTCAGTATTGATGACATTTCAACATTTAATCTTTTGACTTTAAATGACGGTTGGATGTGAATTATTACTTTTTCAACTAAAATAAGTGTGTTTAAAGTAATTTCTGTGCCTGAAATTGGTAAAAAGTGAAGATTTTGAGTAAGCAAAACTCTGTAAAAATGGTGATTTTGGTCACTTTGAGGGTTTAAAAAGTGGTTATTCAACATGAGGCCCAATCCAAATGACATTTTAAATCATTTTTGGTAGAGTCCAAAAAATCAATTTTCTGATGAAAAACGATGACTCCGGACCAGTCGAACGTTGAAAAAATGGTCAATATTGATCAAATTTTCACATTTAATCTTTTGACTTTAAATGACGGTTGGATGTGAATTATTACTTTTCCACTAAAATAAGTGTGTTTAAAGTCATTTCTGTGCCTGAAATTGGTCAAAATTGGGGATTTTGAATAAGAAAAACTCTGTAAAAATGGCAATTTTGGTCACTGTGAGGGTTTAAAAAGTGGTTATTCAACATGAGGCCCGATCCAAATGAAATTTTGAATCATTTTTGGTAGAGTCCAAAAAATCAATTTTCTGATGAAAAACGATGACTCCGGACCAGTCGAACGTTAAAAAAATGGTCAATATTGATGAAATTTTAACATTTAATCTTTTGACTTTAAATGACGGTTGGGTGTGAATTATTACTTTTTCAACTAAAATAAGTGTGTTTAAAGTCATTTCTGTGCCTGAAATTGGTCAAAATTGAAGATTTTGAGTAAGCAAAACTCTGTAAAAATGGCGATTTTGGTCACTTTGAGGGTTTAAAAAGTGGTTATTCAACATGAGGCCCAATCCAAATGACATTTTGAATAATTTTTGGTAGAGTCCAAAAAATCAATTTTCTGATGAAAAAAGATGACTCCGGACCAGTCGAACGTTGAAAAAATGGTCAATATTGATGAAATTTTCACATTTAATCTTTTGACTTTAAATGACGGTTGGATGTGAATTATTACTTTTTCAACTAAAATAAGTGTGTTTAAAGTCATTTCTGTGCCTGAAATTGGTAAAAAGTGAAGATTTTGAGTAAGCAAAACTCTGTAAAAATGGTGATTTTGGTCACTTTGAGGGTTTAAAAAGTGGTTATTCAACATGAGGCCCAATCCAAATGACATTTTAAATCATTTTTGGTAGAGTCCAAAAAATCTATTTTCTGATGAAAAACGATGACCCCGGACCAGTCGAACGTTGAAAAAATGGTCAATATTGATGAAATTTTAAAATTTAATCTTTTGACTTTAAATGATGGTTGGATGTGAATTAATACTTTTTCAACTAAAATAAGTGTGTTTAAAGTCATTTCTGTGCCTGAAATTGGTCAAAATTGAAGATTTTGATTGAGCAAAACTCTGTAAAAATGGCAATTTTGGTCACTGTGAGGGTTTAAAAAGTGGTTATTCAACACGAGGCCCGATCCAAATGAGATTTTGAATCATTTTTGGTAGAGTCCAAAACAACCAATTTTCTGATGAAAAACGATGACCCCGGACCAGTCGAACGTTGAAAAAATGGTCAATATTGATGAAATTTTAACATTTAATCTTTTGACTTTAAATGATGGTTGGATGTGAAATATTACTTTTTCAACTAAAATTAGTGTGTTTAAAGTCATTTCTGTACCTGAAATTTGTCAAAATTGAAGCTTTTGAGTAAGCAAAACTCTGTAAAAAATGGCAATTTTGGTCACTGTGAGGGTTTAAAAAGTGGTTATTCAACATGAGACCCGATCCAAAAGACATTTGGAATCATTTTTGGTAAAGTCCAAAAAATCAATTTTCTGATGAAAAACGATGACTCCGGACCTGTCGAACGTTGAAAAAATGGTCAATATTGATGAAATTTTAACATTTAATCTTTTGACTTTGGATTATGGTTGGATGTGAATTAATACTTTTTCAACTAAAATAAGTGTGTTTAATGTCATTTCTGTGCCTGAAATTGGTCAAAATTGAAGATTTTGAT
Source organism: Lissotriton vulgaris (assembly GCF_964263255.1). NCBI lineage: Eukaryota > Metazoa > Chordata > Amphibia > Caudata > Salamandridae > Lissotriton > Lissotriton vulgaris. Next base: position 835,043,434 of record NC_141696.1, on the reverse strand, counting down.
TGAGCAAAACTCTGTAAAAATGGCGATTTTGGTCACTTTGAGGGTTTAAAAAGTGGTTATTCAACATGAGGCCCAATCCAAATGACATTTTGAATCATTTTTGGTAGAGTCCAAAAAAATCACTTTTCTGATGAAAAACGATGACCCCGGACCAGTCGAACGTTCCAAAAATGGTCAGTATTGATGATATTTTAACATTTAATCTTTTGACTTTAAATGACGGTTGGATGTGAATTATTACTTTTTCAACTAAAATAAGTGTGTTTAAAGTCATTTCTGTGCCTGAAATTGGTCAAAATTGAAGATTTTGATTGAGCAAAACTCTGTAAAAATGGCAATTTTGGTCACTGTGAGGGTTTAAAAAGTGGTTATTCAACACGAGGCCCGATCCAAATGAGATTTTGAATCATTTTTGGTAGAGTCCAAAACAACCAATTTTCTGATGAAAAACGATGACCCCGGACCAGTCGAACGTTGAAAAAATGGTCAATATTGATGAAATTTTAACATTTAATCTTTTGACTTTAAATGATGGTTGGATGTGAAATATTACTTTTTCAACTAAAATTAGTGTGTTTAAAGTCATTTCTGTACCTGAAATTTGTCAAAATTGAAGCTTTTGAGTAAGCAAAACTCTGTAAAAAATGGCAATTTTGGTCACTGTGAGGGTTTAAAAAGTGGTTATTCAACATGAGACCCGATCCAAAAGACATTTGGAATCATTTTTGGTAAAGTCCAAAAAATCAATTTTCTGATGAAAAACGATGACTCCGGACCTGTCGAACGTTGAAAAAATGGTCAATATTGATGAAATTTTAACATTTAATCTTTTGACTTTAAATGACGGTTGGGTGTGAATTATTACTTTTTCAAATAAAATAAGTGTGTTTAAAGTCATTTCTGTGCCTGAAATTGGTCAAAATTGAAGATTTTGAGTAAGCAAAACTCTGTAAAAATGGCGATTTTGGTCACTTTGAGGGTTTAAAAAGTGGTTATTCAACATGAGGCCCAATCCAAATGACATTTTGAATCATTTTTGGTAGAGTCCAAAAAATCAATTTTCTCATGAAAAAAGATGACTCCGGACCAGTCGAACGTTGAAGAAATGGTCAATATTGATGAAATTTTCACATTTAATCTTTTGACTTTAATTGACGGTTGGATGTGAATTATTACTTTTTCAACTAAAATAAGTGTGTTTAAAGTCATTTCTGTGCCTGAAATTGGTAAAAATTGAAGATTTTGAGTAAGCAAAACTCTGTAAAAATGGTGATTTTGGTCACTTTGAGGGTTTAAAAAGTGGTTATTCAACATGAGGCCCAATCCAAATGACATTTTAAATCATTTTTGGTAGAGTCCAAAAAATCTATTTTCTGATGAAAAACGATGACCCCGGACCAGTCAAACGTTGAAAAAATGGTCAATATTGATGAAATTTTAAAATTTAATCTTTTGACTTTAAATGATGGTTGGATGTGAATTAATACTTTTTCAACTAAAATAAGTATGTTTAAAGTCATTTCTGTGCCTGAAACATTGGTCAAAATTGAAGCTTTTGAGTAAGCAAAACTCTGTAAAAATGGCAATTTTGGTCACTGTGAGGGTTTAAAAAGTGGTTATTCAACATGAGACCCGATCCAAAAGACATTTTGAATCATTTTTGGTAGAGTCCAAAAATCAATTTTCTGATGAAAAACGATGACTCCGGACCAGTCGAACGTTGAAAAAATGGTCAATATTGATGACATTTTAACATTTAATATTTTGACTTTAAATGACGGTTGGATGTGAATTATTACTTTTTCAACTAAAATAAGTGTGTTTAAAGTCATTTCTGTGCCTGAAATTGGTCAAAATTGAAGATTTTGAGTAAGCAAAATTCTGTAAAAATGGCAATTATGGTCACTGTGAGGGTTTAAAAAGTGGTTATTCAACATGAGGCCCGATCCAAATGAAATTTTGAATCATTTTTGGTAGAGTCCAAAAAATCACTTTTCTGATGAAAAACGATGACCCCGGACCAGTCGAACGTTCCAAAAATGGTCAGTATTGATGACATTTCAACATTTAATCTTTTGACTTTAAATGACGGTTGGATGTGAATTATTACTTTTTCAACTAAAATAAGTGTGTTTAAAGTAATTTCTGTGCCTGAAATTGGTCAAAATTGAAGATTTTGATTAAGCAAAACTCTGTAAAAATGGCAATTTTGGTCACTGTGAGGGTTTAAAAAGTGGTTATTCAACATGAGGCCCGATCCAAATGAGATTTTGAATCATTTTTGGTAGAGTCCAAAAAATCCATTTTCTGATGAAAAACGATGACCCCGGACCAGTTGAACGTTGAAGAAATGGTCAATATTGATGAAATTTTAACATTTAATCTTTTGACTTTAAATTATGGTTGGATGTGAATTAATACTTTTTCAACTAAAATAAGTATGTTTAAAGTCATTTCTGTGCCTGAAAGATTGGTCAAAATTGAAGCTTTTGAGTAAGCAAAACTCTGTAAAAAACTGGCAATTTTGGTCACTGTGAGGGTTTAAAAAGTGGTTATTCAACCTGAGACCAGATCCAAAAGACATTTTGAATCATTTTTGGTAGAGTCCAAAAAATCAATTTTCTGATGAAAAACGATGACTCCGGACCAGTCGAACGTTGAAAAAATGGTCAATATTGATGAAATTTTAACATTTAATCTTTTGACTTTAAATGACGGTTGGATGTGAATTATTACTTTTTCAACTAAAATAAGTGTGTTTAAAGTCATTTCTGTGCCTGAAATTGGTCAAAATTGAAGATTTTGAGTAAGCAAAATTCTGTAAAAATGGCAATTATGGTCACTGTGAGGGTTTAAAAAGTGGTTATTCAACATGAGGCCCGATCCAAATTAAAATTTTGAATCATTTTTGGTAGAGTCCAAAAAATCACTTTTCTGATGAAAAACGATGACCCCGGACCAGTCGAACGTTCCAAAAATGGTCAGTATTGATGACATTTCAACATTTAATCTTTTGACTTTAAATGACGGTTGGATGTGAATTATTACTTTTTCAACTAAAATAAGTGTGTTTAAAGTAATTTCTGTGCCTGAAATTGGTAAAAAGTGAAGATTTTGAGTAAGCAAAACTCTGTAAAAATGGTGATTTTGGTCACTTTGAGGGTTTAAAAAGTGGTTATTCAACATGAGGCCCAATCCAAATGACATTTTAAATCATTTTTGGTAGAGTCCAAAAAATCAATTTTCTGATGAAAAACGATGACTCCGGACCAGTCGAACGTTGAAAAAATGGTCAATATTGATCAAATTTTCACATTTAATCTTTTGACTTTAAATGACGGTTGGATGTGAATTATTACTTTTCCACTAAAATAAGTGTGTTTAAAGTCATTTCTGTGCCTGAAATTGGTCAAAATTGGGGATTTTGAATAAGAAAAACTCTGTAAAAATGGCAATTTTGGTCACTGTGAGGGTTTAAAAAGTGGTTATTCAACATGAGGCCCGATCCAAATGAAATTTTGAATCATTTTTGGTAGAGTCCAAAAAATCAATTTTCTGATGAAAAACGATGACTCCGGACCAGTCGAACGTTAAAAAAATGGTCAATATTGATGAAATTTTAACATTTAATCTTTTGACTTGAAATGACGGTTGGGTGTGAATTATTACTTTTTCAACTAAAATAAGTGTGTTTAAAGTCATTTCTGTGCCTGAAATTGGTCAAAATTGAAGATTTTGAGTAAGCAAAACTCTGTAAAAATGGCGATTTTGGTCACTTTGAGGGTTTAAAAAGTGGTTATTCAACATGAGGCCCAATCCAAATGACATTTTGAATAATTTTTGGTAGAGTCCAAAAAATCAATTTTCTGATGAAAAAAGATGACTCCGGACCAGTCAAACGTTGAAAAAATGGTCAATATTGATGAAATTTTCACATTTAATCTTCTGACTTTAAATGACGGTTGGATGTGAATTATTACTCTTTCAACTAAAATAAGTGTGTTTAAAGTCATTTCTGTGCCTGAAATTGGTAAAAAGTGAAGATTTTGAGTAAGCAAAACTCTTTAAAAATGGTGATTTTGGTCACTTTGAGGGTTTAAAAAGTGGTTATTCAACATGAGGCCCAATCCAAATGACATTTTAAATCATTTTTGGTAGAGTCCAAAAAATCTATTTTCTGATGAAAAACGATGACCCCGGACCAGTCGAACGTTGAAAAAATGGTCAATATTGATGAAATTTTAAAATTTAATCTTTTGACTTTAAATGATGGTTGGATGTGAATTAATACTTTTTCAACTAAAATAAGTGTGTTTAAAGTCATTTCTGTGCCTGAAACATTGGTCAAAATTGAAGCTTTTGAGTAAGCAAAACTCTGTAAAAAATGGCAATTTTGGTCACTGTGAGGGTTTAAAAAGTGGTTATTCAACATAAGACCCGATCCAAAAGACATTTTGAATCATTTTTGGTAGAGTCCAAAAAATCAATTTTCTGATGAAAAACGATGACCCCGGACCAGTCGAACGTTGAAAAAATGGTCAATATTGATGAAATTTTAACATTTAATCTTTTGACTTTAAATGACGGTTGGATGTGAATTATTACTTTTTCAACTAAAATAAGTGTGTTTAAAGTCTTTTCT